>NC_062564.1:168698047-171194922 GCF_022837055.1 Prionailurus viverrinus
GTTTCCCCTGAGAAGTCAGTGGTAATTTCTATCACTGTTCTCCATTAAGAAATGTATTCTCTCCTACTTCCACTGCTTTCAAGATTTCTTTCCTTACCTTTCTTTACCTTTTCTTTATCAATCATCTGACAATGATGTGCCTACTATTGTATGTGTTGTCTTTATGCTGCTTATATCTATGCAGCTTTATGTTTCCGTACATTGATACTTTTCACCAAATTTGAAAAAAAATTAGCTATGATTTAAATATTTTTCTCCTTCATTTTATCTCTCTACATTTTGTAAAATCAGTTACATTGCATTAGACAGTTTGATATGTCTTAACATATACTAAGGTTCCTTTTTTTTCACTTATTTTTCTATTCTTCAGATTGTATCATTTCTATCAATCAGTCTTCAAGTTCTCTGACCAACCCTTTTGTGTGCCATTTTCTATCTACTGTTAAACCCATCAGCATATTCTGCTTTTCAAATATTACACTTTTAAGCAGGATTTTCATTTTTTTCCTTTTTAAACATCCACTTCTTTGCTGAGATTTTTCATCTGTTCCACATCATTTCCTTACAGTCTTGAACATATCTATATTAGCTGAAGTTCTTATCTTCTGGGGCACCTGGGTGGCTCAGTCAGTTAAGCATCTGACTCTGGGCTTCAGATCACATCATGATCTCACACTTTTGTGAGTTCGAGCCCCCATAGGGCTCTGTACTGGCAGTATTTTCTCTCACTCCCTCTTTCTCTGCCCCTCCCCGATTATGTGCCATTTCTGTCTCTCTCAAAAAATAAATAAACTTACAAAAAAAAAATAAAGTCTTCCAATTCCAACTGGTGAATCATCTTAAGGAATGTTACACTATGGACTTTTCCTTTGATTATGAGCCACATTTTCCTTTTTTTCACATGTGCAGTAAATTTCAATTGTATACTGTATATCGTAGATCATAGTAAAACTCTGGATTCTGAAATCTTTTTCAAAAGAGTGTTGATTTTTGATTAGCAGACACCTAAATTGTTCACTACATATCTTGAATTTTTGGAAGTTTGCTTTTATACTTGGTTAGGAAGGGTCTGTTTCAGATTAGCCTTAGCCTTCACCTTAGGAAGAATGCTTAAACCTGAAGAAATAATAATTATTCCTTAGTCACAGCCTTTCTGGGGTTTCAATGAAAAACTCTTCTCATTTGGAAAGATTTAAATGTCAATTCCTGTCACTGCATGTGGTAGGCTGTAATTCAAATCTTCGCTTCACATTCTCAGCCTACAAGCTGTTGTTTTGCCTACATTCCTAGGCATCAGCCCTGTGCATACACAGTTCAGGTTTATCCAAAGATATGAGAAGAAGTTTATACACAGATTTCTGTGGCTTTTTCCTTTTCAGTACTTCCTTCCTCAATTTCGAACTGATTTAGCAAACCTAAACTCTAGCCCTAACCATTTAAGCTGTTAGCAGTCTTAGCTGAGTCTTAGCTCCCCAGTACCACGTGGACAAGGATGTGCCCTCAGGAAATAAACATCCTGAACTCACCTAGGGGACTTCCCTTATTTCAAGGGCCAGATAATTTCCAGACTTATTTGCTTTGGGTTGATCTCAGAGTCTTAAAATAGGTTTTTTTTTATTATTATTTTATACCTTATCTAGAGTTTATAACTGATACCTGTGAGATAGTTAGTCATATATTAGGTACCCTACCATTACTAAAACTGGAACTACCTAGAGATTAAAAGGTACATGGCTGAAACCGTGGTGAGAAAAGTCCTCATGGAATCACAGACTTAAATGGGTTTGTTACAATGATGGCATCGTTAGAATATCTTAAAGCCCGAACGCAAATTTAAAAAATAGAGGATTTTAGGGGCACCTGGGTGGCGCAGTCGGTTAAGCGTCCGACTTCAGCCAGGTCACGATCTTGCGGTCCGTGAGTTCGAGCCCCGCGTCAGGCTCTGGGCTGATGGCTCAGAGCCTGGAGCATGTTTCCGATTCTGTGTCTCCCTCTCTCTCTGCCCCTCCCCCGTTCATGCTCTGTGTCTCTCTGTCCCAAAAATAAATTAAAAACGTTGAAAAAAAAAATTAAAAAAAAAATAGAGGATTTTGGGGCGCCTGGGTGGCTCAGTCGGTTGAGCGTCCTACTTCAGCCCAGGTCATGATCTCACGGTCCGTGGGTTCGAGCCCCGCATCGGGCTCTGTGCTGACAGCTCAGAGCCCGGAGCCTGTTTCAGATTCTGTGTCTCCCTCTCTCTCTGACCCTCCCCTGTTCATGCTGTGTCTCTCTCTGTCTCAAAAATAAATAAACATTAAAAAAAATTTTTTTAAAAATAAACATAGAGGATTTAATAAAATTGCTGGAAAATAGCAGATAATTAACAAGTATTGCTGACAAAGAAAGGTGACTGCTTTTGAATTTGTGAGGAAATAGCCTTAGGAAAGAAAATAATATGGTGAAAAAAACACAATAGTCCATAATGATGATCTAGTCTAATCACTTACTTCTAGATAATCAAGAAGAGGTTACAATTTGTTGAGGTATACCCAGATAGTTAGTACCCCAATAGCAGATCCAGGTATAGAACCACAAGTTCCATGATGGTATCTTCTCTCAAGCCCTATATTACTTACGCACATCGTAAACCTATTTCACAGTACACAATATTTTCCCTGTATTCAACAATGTAACCATACCGATGATATCATGTTTCTCTCTAATTTTCTAAAGACCTTTAGATAAAGATGAGCTGCAAAAATTCATGGAGATGTCCATAAATAAGGGGTATTTTGTAGGAAGCCTGAATCACTAAACTTAACGTGTATCATTTCTGTATCACTCCATACAGACACTGTTAGATCTTAGAACAAGGTCTACAATGGGCTAGTTGACTTATACTCAATAGAAGAAAGTATAACATGTCTAGAACATAGAATTACAAGTTTTCACAAGTTATGGCAAGCATATTACATATGCTATATATATAGCATATGATATAATATAGCATATGCTATACATATATTTATGTATATATACATATATATTCAAATATATATACATATATATTATTTAATCATATCATTTGAGACAACATGATGGACCTCAAGGGCATTATGATAAGGGAAATAAATCAGACAGAGAAAGACAAACACATGATCTCTCTTATATATCAAATCTAAAAACAACAAAAACAAGCTTATAGATACAGAAAACAGATTGGTGGTTATAAGAGATGGGGGTGGAGGACGGGAGAAATGTGTGAAATATTTTTTTTTTTTAGTTTAAATAAAATGAATACTTTTTTTAAGTTTTTTAACGTTTATTTATTTTTGAGACAGAGAGAGACAGAGCATGAACGGGGGAGGGTCAGAGAGAGGGAGACACAGAATCGGAAACAGGCTCCAGGCTCTGAGCTGTCAGCACAGAGCCCAACGTGGGGCTTGAACTCACAAACTGTGAGATCATGACCTGAGCCAAAGTCGGCTGCTTAACCGACTGAGCCACCCAGACGCCCCTAAAATGAATACTTTTTTTAAAACATCTCCTTCTCAGTACTCCCATGATTCTCTGTGCATCCCCTATGAAAGCTCAGCACATCCACCTTACAGTATTAGCTGTTTACTTCCCTCTCCCCCCAGATCACCACTATAAGTACACATAACACTAGACTATGAGGGCCTTGAAAACATGGACTATACTTTTTATGTATGTATCCCAAAAATCAACACAGTGCTGGATACTAAGTCATTGTGGACAATGGATAGATGGATGGATGGATGGATGGATGGATGGATGGTATCCTAATCAGCTAGGGCCCCTATAACAAAATACCACCGTCTGGGTGGCTGAAACAATAGAACTTAATTTTCTCACCATTTTAGAGGCTAGAAATCCAAGTTAAGGTGTCAGCAGGTTTGTTTTCTTCTCAGACCTTTTTCCTTGGCTTGCAGGTGGTCACTTTCTCTCTTTGTCCCCACTTAGTTTGTCCCCTGTGCATGAACATTTAGACATGTGCCCAAATTTCCTCTTCCTATAAAGAAACCAGGCAAATTGGGTTAGGGCTTATCCTAATAGACTCATTTTAACTTAATCATCTGTTTAAGAGCCTCATCTATAAATACAGTCACATTTTAAGGTACTGAGGGTTCAGGCTTTAACATATGAATTTTGTGGACACACACTTCAGCCCATAATGAATGGCACAGAAAGATGGTCTACTTGTCCAGAGTCTCAAAAACAAAGAAACATGCCAGAACAGAGAGCTGTGAACTGAACTTTAGTATAAAAGAGAATCTGGGGGCGCCTGGGTGGCGCAGTCAGTTAAGCGTCCGACTTCAACCAGGTCACGATCTCACGGTCCGTGAGTTCCAGCCCCGCGTCAGGCTCTGGGCTGATGGCTCGGAGCCTGGAGCCTGTTTCCGATTCTGTGTCTCCCTCTCTCTCTGCCCCTCCCCCGTTCATGCTCTGTCTCTCTCTGTCCCAAAAATAAATAAAAAACGTTGAAAAAAAATTAAAAAATAAAATAAAATAAAAGAGAATCTGGGTCTCGAAAAAGAAAGAAAAGGGAATATGAAATTCAGAAACTAAAGATCTGGGTTCAAGTAGGAGTTAGCTTACAAACTGGACAAATCATATGGATAAATTATCTATTGCTTCTGGATCCTGATTTCCTGACTTTGGGGTTCAGGGGTTGGTAATGCTACTTGCTTCATTTCACAGGGTTGTTATGAAAATAAAATGTGTGAAATTCTTTATAGAATGTACCACAAACACTAGTTATTTTTTGTATTATTAAAATATCTGAGGGGCGCCTGGGTGGCGCAGTTGGTTAAGCATCCAACTTCAGCCAGGTCACGATCTCGCGGTCGGTGAGTTCGAGCCCCGCGTCGGGCTCTGGGCTGATGGCTCAGACCCTGGAGCCTGCTTCCGATTCTGTGTCTCCCTCTCTCTCTGCCCCTCCCCCGTTCATGCTCTGTCTCTCTCTGTCCCAAAAATAAATAAAAACGTTAAAAAAAAATTTTAAAGATCTGAGGCACAAGATCAGGGGATACCTGGCTTAGAACTAAGGCTAGACACTGAAACAACACCAAGCCTGAAGATGACAGGTAAAGGGTCAGTAAATTTGAGAGTGAATCTTCCACCAAAGGCTGGAAAAGAAAAAGAATCCAGCAGCTCCTGAGCCAGGAATCTCTATTCCTTTGTATCAATTAGTTGGAAAAATAGGCATTAATAACATAAATGCATTCATTAAGCAAAACTGATCAAAAGCATGTTAACCTGACCAAAAACGTGATAAAACTTTCCAGGGTGTAGCTTCCCCTTTCTACTTTACAGTGATCTGAAAGAAGAACTTCTAGAAACATTTAATTCATCCTGCTGTCATAAAATGTTTGATACAACAACAAAAAAAATCACACTTTTTTTGGTTGTTGCTCTCTTTGTCTATCATGGAGATAAAAGAGTAAAAATAGTTTAATTCCCTTTTGTCCAAAAACTTTAAAATCAGTCAGATACTGACAAGTATTCTTAAAAAGACAGGACCAGGGGTGTCTGGGTGGCTCAGTCACCTAAGCATCTGGCTTCAGCTCAGGTCATGATCTCACAGTTTGTGAGTTCTGCCGGGCATTTTGGCTCTCTGCTATCAGCACAAAGCTTCAGATCCTCTGTCTCCCTCTCTCTGCCTTGCTCCCACTTGAGCTCTCTCTCACTCTTTCTCTCTTAAAAATAAATAAACATCAAAAAGACAGGACCAGGAGGGACTACGGAAATCATGGACACTGTCACCCTCACATTACAAAGAAAAAAACTGAGAGTGGACCAGGTCCCTAGGGAGGGAGGGACAGAGCCAGAGTGGAACCTTGGCCTTCCTTCCTAAGTCCTCAAGCACATTTGTCCATTTCCTTGTACCATGTCTACTCCATTATTCTCGGGGGCCTTGGAAAGCATCCAGTCCAAAACTGCCTCAAATTGGCAAAGCCTTTTCAACTCACCTAAGATACATATATGGCTACTTTGAACATAATTACTATTTAGTTATCTCTGAATAAAATTTTTAGAAAAATCATTGGCTTGGTGGAATCACTTAATTTATCAAGGATGCTAGTTTAATCTGTAGGAAACTGTCTAAATTTAGACTTCCTGCAGAGATGTTTCTTTAAAATGTAAACCACGAACTGTAAGTTATTCAGTTACATCACTTTACCTTTAAGCAACTGATTTTGCAAAATATAGATAAATAGTGACCCCCAGTGGCAAAACTTGTTAGTACCTACAAGCTGAAGAACTGAAATAAAATGAGATGCTATTCATAAGAAAGTTGATTAATAGTCACATGGTAGTATCCAGTAAACCCATAACTTAATTAAAATACAAAAGAGACCAAATGGTTTTCTCTTGAATTTTAATGACCTATCTCTAATAAGAAGTGGGATGTTCTTGTTTCATTATTGTGCTATTAAACAGTGTCATTTAATTCTAACGTGACATATTTTCATTTTGACTATATTCTAAAAAATAATCAAATTGAAAATTGACTTAAAGTTTTGGCTATGAACATAAACTTTTAAACTATGAATATAGATTTTTTTAAGACTAGCTGACTGTAAACTATATTTTAATGTTAGTGCTACTTCAGTAAAACCCAGGCAAAACACAATCCATGTTGTAAGCATTCAGTGAGCAAGAGACCAATAGTGACTTGTAAGCATTTTGACTTGTAAGCATTCAGTGAGCAAGAGACCAATAGTGAGTGCAATGATTGTATCTTTGCTAAATAAATATTGCCATGTAGGCTGGGGCTATGAAGACTCCTCAAATTCTTAAATATAACACCTATATTTTCCTTCATAATGTATAATAAATAATTATAAACATCTAGCGTGTTTTCACCCTTCGGGATTTTATAAAATAGCTCTAATTTTTTTCACTTACAAAGCTATAGAAATTAATTCTCCCTGGAGCACTTACTGAAATAATATCATGATTCACATTTTCACATTTCTATATAAAACATGTGGTGGACTTGCTCATGACATAACAGCCAAGCCACCACCGAATTTGACTACCTTGTCTTAATTTATACCAAGTTTCTATTTTCTAAGAAGTCATTGTGTAAGATTCTTTACTTGGTCATTATTGTCATCATTAACAAAAACCTTCATTTCCTTTTCAGGTCTATTTTCAATGTAATAGAAATCCATTAAATCTTTGTGTGTGTGTCTGTGTGTCTGTGTGTGTTGGGGGGGCAGTGCACATGAATGCATAAAGATGGATCATTTGCAAATATCAAGGATCTTCTGTAATCCATAAAACTTTGAATTAGTGCTGGGATTTAAAATATACATCAAAACATACACCTTCACACTCTACATGAAAAGCACACTGCACACATGGCCAACAACTATTAACTCTCATGTAGAGTAACAGGTTATCAATACACTTTGAAAGGGAACTGTTGGTAATATAAACAAAGTGATTCAGAGAAAAGCAAGCTAACATCAATTGAAGTTGAATGTTTAAAATATTTACTCCGAGGTCTATACAACAAAGAAAAACTAACTTTGACTTTGACTGTAATTTGTTTACTCTGTTTAACTTACAAGAACTCTTCAATTGTCCAAAATATTTGCTGTGTGTGGGAAGGGACAGATCATTCACATGTGAGGACATATTTACAAATTAACAGAACTTTTTGTTTTGGAAAATCTGGCAAACTGCTACTTGGGCTTTTTAGTTTGGGGACTTCTGTTTCCAACGAAATGGTTTATTCATTGAGCTAATTATCATTAGGGTCACTTAGTTTCCCTGAGATGTTAGCATAACAAACGGATGAATAAAACACATTATGGTTGATTTAACTCTAAGAATATATTCAGAATAAATTATCTCAGTTGTGATGTTCTAATTTCCCCTACAGGACCAATACCCAATAAACAAGTCATCCGATTTTATAACTGGCAAACAGAACCAGAATATAAAAATTTGTTATTTTTCCACTTAATCTGAGACTATAAATACTATATACTGTTGAAGTAGGTATATTAAATGTCTGTCATGGCAGTATTATATCAACTATAACTTTTTATTCAGGAGCATTTCCATGGTTAGCAATAACTAAAATCCATATAAGTAACCTTGAGGCCCTGAAACATTCCTCTATATGATCAATGAAAGATTAATTACAATGTCTATTAGTTTTCTGTTAACTAGATAACAAAAAGAGCAGTAACACTGATACTAATAATAGCAGCAACAATAGTTCCATTTTTGAGCACTATGTGCTAGCTATTGTTCTAAAGTCTTTATATTAATTATCTTGGCTAACACAATCCTATGAGGTAAAGAAGAGAAAAATCTGCTTAGCAAGGTTATAGACCAATATCATATAGGTGTTAAGTACTAAAGAGTAGAAGTCAAAGGTCACAAAGGTATTTATGTGGTAGATGTCATGAGTCTAAGTCATGGAGAGTCAGTGGTAAAGATTATGTGCCCAAAGTCACATATGTAATAAATGATAGAGGTTAGGTATTCAAGGTCAGATGGGTGGTAAGTAGTAAAGGGTATATGTCAAAGATGACATAGATGGGGAATGACAATGTCTCTCCAGCTTCCCTTCTCTCATTGGTAACTGAGGGCTTTGGTCTGGGTGACTGTGGAGGACATTGATAGTTACCTGAAATTTATTTTTCCTTTTCTGCATAGTAAGAGAGCTATACCTGACATGGCTGCCTAACCTGGACTCCATTTCCCAATGGCCCTTTTACATAGATGTGGCTTAGTGACAGAGTTTCACCAAGGGAACGTTAGTAAAAGTGACACTTCTTCCAGGTCTGACCTAAAACAAAAAACTTGCACTGAGGAAAACATATTAGATTTTTATTTTCTTTAAGCCACTAAACTATTTATTGTTAGTTCTCTATGTCACAGCAGACAAACCTTAGCTTAATTAACACAGTGAACATTTAAAGACCTTAAATTCTGAAATTCTCAAGTTTAATCAGAAAATTTAAGTGGTGATGAATGTTATGTTCATAAATTTAAAAAACAAAGTATGGTTTAATAAAACTAGAATCCCCAGCACTAGACTTCTCTTACTAAGATGATTTATAATGTACATCACCTGATATCCATTTCCCTGGATTCTAATCATTTAGTCTTTCTTTATATCATGGCATTGCTAAATATAACCTTAACATCATATTTCCTTAGGCTTTTAATCCATGCCATAATGTTAAGTGAAAACTGTAATAAAGAGATCATGCTATTTTCTATGGATAAGAAATTCTGTCAGATCAATTTTCTAGCATTTGAAAAACTTTATGCTCAGAATCCATGACTAAATTGAAATAGATTTTCTCTCTGTAAATCACCTGAATTTTAATGAATATAAAAGAGGACAAAACATTGGGAGAATAAGTCAATTCATTCTTTACCAGAATAGCAGCTTCCAGTAAGTAGTACATGGAATAATTTATATAATGAAGAAGTGTTTTGATATTTTCTTGTTAAAATTAGTTCTGTGGAAATTATTTTAGGTCTAGCAAGATGGGAGCAAGTCTCCTAGCATGTTGCACATTACATAATAGTAGCAGTTTTATCATTAAATCCACAAGTATTTTGAGGTAAGTTTTGAGGTAAGTGCTGTTAAGTGCTCCCATGGATCAGGATGTCATAAAAATGTATCAGACACTTAGAACAAAGCTGGAGGACTTACACTTCTTGATTTCAAGATATATTACAAAGCTACCATAATCAAAACAGTGTGGTCCTTGCATAATGACAGACTTACAGAACAATGGAAGAGATAGAGAGCCCAAAAATAAACCCTTGCATATATACTCAAATGATTTTCAACAAGGGGGCCATGGCCATTCAATGGGGACAGGTCACTCTTTTCAACAAATTGTTCTGAGGAAACTGGATATCCACATGCAAAACAATGAAGCTGGACCTTCACCTAATAGCATCTACAATAAATAAATAAATAAAAACTCAAAACAGACCTAAACATAAGATCTTAAACTACAAAACCCTCAGGAAAAAATAAATAAAACATAGGGCAAAAGATACACAGCATTGAATTTGGCAATAATTTCTTGGATATAATGCCAAAGGCACTGACAATAAAAGAAAAAAACAGACTGAACTTCATTAATTTTTTTTTTATTTTTGTTCATTGAAAGACACTATCAACAGAGTAAAAGGGCAACCCACAGAATAGGAGATAATATTAGTAAATCATATATCTGAAAAGGGATTAATATCCAGAATAGAGAACTCCTAAAACTAACAATTAAAAATAAACAATTCAAAAAAGGACAATAGACCTCAATAGATATTTCTCCAAAAACATACAAATGGCAATAAGCACATGAATATGTACTCAAAATCACCAAGCACTAGGTAAACGCAAATCAAAATTACATTGAAATTCTACCTTGTACATACCACAATGAGACATGACTTCACATGTCTATTGGCTATTAAAACAAAAAAGTAAACAAACAAACACCAGTGTTGAGGATATGGAGAAGTTAGAACCCTTGAACATTTTTGGCAGGAATATAAAATGGCACAACTGCTGTGGAAATGGTATGGTGAAAAGCTAAAAATATCATTACCATAGGACCTAGCAATTCCATTTCTGGGTATCTAACCAAAAGAAGCAAAAGTAGACTCACAAAGAGTATTTGTATACTCATGTTTATAGCAGCATTATTCATGATAGCTAAAATGTAGATGCAACCCAAGTGTCTATTGGTGGATAAATGGATAAACAAAATGTTTTATATACACACAATGGAACATGATTAAGCTCTATTAGAAAGGAAGGAAAGTCTGACATATGCCACAACATGGATGAAACTTGAAGACGTAAGTTAAGTCAAACAAACCAATCACATAGAGGCAGATAGTATATGCTTCCACTTATATGAGGCATTTGTAGTAGTCAAAATCAGAGACATAAAGTAGAATGATGGTTTTCAGTTGTGGGAGGAGTTACGGGAGGTTATTGTGTAATTGATAGAGAGTTCCACCTTTCTCCACTGAGATATATGATATTTGGTTTCATGAACAGTGAATCTATCAGAGTGCTTTTTTTAATCATTGGAAATCACAATCTTGGGTCAATAAATCCAGGAATATTAACTTCATCTAATATTTCCCATCCGAACATTCCTGAGACTGTTCTTCAGCATATATGTATCCCATCTCTCCTGCCAGCATTTGGAACATTCACAAGAAGAGAAAATACTAACGAAAAATATATAACAAGCATAAAGTTAGCACACACTAAAGTTATTTTACTGTAAAAGATTCCAAGTTTTAAATTGTCTTTGTATTCATTCATAGTGGCTAATGTGTTAGGAACCCTTCTATTCTGACCAAACTGGGTAATTTCTACATGGCTTTAGTGTTGCCATGTTCTTGGACTCCAACTTCTTAGGGTTTTAGTATTATGATCACTTTCCAAGTTCTTCAAGTTCCGTATGGATCTACAGTGTTACTCACATGAGCCCTACCTCCACCCTCTTGCCTCTATTCAGCACGACCCCACTGGCCTCTTTGCTTACAGTTATGTGAAGTCATCCCAAGAGCACTCATGGCTTTGGCATTTGGGAAACAGAAAACTAGCGCCTGATCAATTTCTTCTTAACTACTTCTTTTGTCTCTTTAAAATGTCCAAAATTCATAACCAGCATTTATAAAGTACACAATATGTGTCAGAAAATGTTCTAAGTGATGGAGAAATAAGAACAAATAGGACACAGTTTCTTCCCAAAAGTAACCAACAGTCTGGAGCGCATAAGCCAATACATGCAGTGCAAGAAATATGAGCAGGATACTACAGGGGCATAAATCAGGGCATGACTGATTATACCAGCAGAGTCTAGAAAAGAGTTTATTAAGATGGTACTACTTAAGGAAAATACTGGAAGAGAAGTAATCATATGGGCAGAGAGGGGGACTGCAAGCAGGAGATAAGAGAGGCAGGGACCAAGTACTGAAAAACTGAAGCAATACGAATAAAAATATGGAGACTTTAAACATACGGTACACACTGGAAGAACTGAGGGCTTTGGCTTGCATTGTAAAGAAGTCATAGTGAAATATGACTTTAGGGAGAAAATAAAAGAGCCAGTTCACCCTAGGGAGTAAAATCTGTAGTATATATATTTGAGGAATTATGATATGCCAGTTCTATTCTAGACTTACTTGCGTAACCTCATTTGATTCTCTCTCTCTCTCTCTCTCACACACACACACACACACACACACACACAAACATCAGTTTGATAGTGTTCTTATTCCACCTTAAGCATGAGGAAACTGAAGCACAGAATAGTTTAGTTACTTGCCCAAGGTCACATAGCTAGAAAGTAGAAAAGCCAGGATTCTGACATAAAAAATTGGGCTCTTAGCAATTAGGATGACTCCCCTCAGCAGTGTGTACTACATTACATTGAAAATGATAAGCCATTAAAGGGTTTTAAGTAGAAGATTATCACTATCTTCATAGTAGAATGATACAGAATTAAAACTGAGATAGAAGGCAGTAAAGAAGGAGAAAATGAAATGCAGAGAAATTATATTAAGGAAATAGAGCTATGATACTCAGAGACTGATTAAATAAAGGAGGCAGTATCCATTAGCTTTTATCACATAATTAACCACTCCAAAATTTAGTGGCTTAATATAACAAGCATTTATTTAATATTAAGTTTATGGATTAGCTAGGGCCAAGAAAGTTTAGAGGAGCCTTGCTTATGTGCCTAAGTCAACTGGTAGGTGAGCTGTAAGATAGCTATGCTGATCTTGGCTGGGTTTGCATATCAGGGGCCTCAGCTGTGATGAATCACTGGATTCAGCTCTGTTCTACATGATCCTTTGCGTCCAACAGGCTAGCCCTGGCCTGTTCTCAAGGCAGTAGGACAGAGGTCTAGGTGAGAACAGGAGAAGTACGCAAGGTTGCTTGATGACTAGGCTTGGAAATAGCTCCAACATCTATTAATCAAAATAAGGTACAAGACATCTCTCCAGGGAAGATGTTCAAATGGCCAATAAGAACAAGAAAACATGTCGGTATCATTAGTCATAAGGGAAATTCAAACCAAAACCATAATGAGATCCACCTCAAATCTACTAGGATGGCTATAATAAATAAGTCATACAATACCATGTGTTGGTGAAGATGTGGAGAAAGTGGAACCCTCATACACTGCTAGTGGGAATCTAAAATGGTAACCACTTTAGAAAACAGTTTGGCAGCTCGTCAAAAATTAAACAGATTTACTATCTGACCCAGTAATTCTACTTCTAAGCATAAACTAAAGGCATAAATGCATATGTCCATGCAAAAACCTGTACATGAATATTCATAGCAGCATTATTCATAGTGGCCCAAAAAGTGGAAAAACTCAAATGTCTACCAACTTATGAGCAGATAAATAAAAAGTAGTGTATATATATGTACATACACACACACACACACACACACACAATGGAATATTGTTTGGCAACTAAAAAAATAAATAAAATCCTAAGATATCATTGATAACCTTGAAAACAGTGTGCCAAATTAAAGAAGTCAGACACAAAAAGCCATGTTACATGAGTCCATTTATATGAAATGTACAGAATCAACAAACTGTAAAGATAAAAGATAGATTAGTGGTTGCCTTGGATCCAGGGATTGAAGGGCTATGGAGAGTGGCCGTTAATTCAGTTAACAGGGTTTCTTTGGGGGGTGATGAAAATGTTCCAAAACTGGTTATAATGATAGTCACAAGGCTCTGTGATTATATTAAAACTTACTTGATTCTACATTTTGAATGGCTGAATTTTATAATGTGAATTGTATCTCAATAAAGTTGGTAGGTTAAAGGAAGATTTATTGGGCTAAAGATAAAAGGAAACTGGGATGACCTTGGAACTAAAGATTCGCAAATATGGCTATTATACTTGATACTGGAAAAAAAATTTCCACATTTAAGGTGTAAATATTTGGAACAAGGAAAAATATAAATATACTGTTATGTATATTATATAATAAAACACACACACACACACACACACACACACACACACACATACACACACACACACACACACACACACACAGATATGCTGAACCACCCAGGCGCCCCAAAGTTAATCCATCTCTTGATGGGAGGATCTGTAAAGTCATCTCCTAAAGGGTGTAGAGACAGAGAAGAGTAGATAATTGTCACCATTTTTTGAAACAGAACTGATGGATAAGAGGAAAAGAAAATATCAATAATGACTCCCTGGTTCCTGCCTAAGAAATTGAGATGATAATAGTGCCATTTACATAGAGGAAGCCAGTAGGACCCCTCACTGGTTTTTCCCAGAAAGTGAATAAAATTTCCATGCGTGTTTCCAGTAGTCCAAAAGATAAATCCACACAAACAACACAGTGAGAGCAACTGAAAGAACTATGGTAAAATATTCAACATAAGACTCAATTTTTTTTTTAAAGTTGTTATTGAAAACTATATGTCGCAAGATGCGGCAGTGTAATCTACTGAATTTTATAGCAAACAGTGACAGAATGTGTGAAAACAAGCTATGATTTCCTTTGAGGTCTGAGGCAATATAAAGTCCACTCACATCTGCCAAATCAACCTTCTTGTGGGAATTCACCAAAATGAAACCATTGTCAAGGATGCTATATAAATAGGCTTTATATTCACTGAGCTCTGCTGTTTAAATCAAGTTAAAGGCCCTTCTAGGAATAGGAAAATTTCACATGTGCTATTATAGAAAAGAGCAGAGTGGTTTGTGAGAGAGAAAGTCTTTGGGGTCAGGGAAAGTGACAGAGAGCATTCACTGTCATGAACTAGGACACGCTATTGCAAGACAGAAAGGATGTCACAGTAGCTGCCATGGTCCCTAAACACACATTCTTTGCTTAGTTCAAAGGAGACTGTCATACCATCAACTGGTTTTTATAAATGAGGTTCACTTTTGTAATTCAATCTGCTTCTCATTCCTGACTCCTATGTTTACTGCAAGTTTACCAGGAATAAATAAAAGAAACTCAGTTTTATCACCCTGATATTTGAAGGCTTTCCCCAGTCTTCCCCATTTCATATCCTGACCCATATTTCTCAACCCTCTCTTAAATTTAGCCTGTGCTGGTATCCAAGTGATCTCTGTGCTGTCCACAAACATACTCTGTCCTCCTTTGTTTCTTCACCCTCATTCACCTCTTTGCTGTCTGCCTGTGCTTCTTCCTCATAATCTTGACTCTTCCAAAATCTTACCGGTCCTCCAAGTCATGACTCCTGTATCCAACAACTCCAGAAACTTACTATGATTTTTCTTTTTCTTAAATTTCCTCTCCACATTGTATCTCACTCTTGTCACTTATTCCACTCTGCCTTCTACTGAAGTTTTCATCTGTTGCCAAGGGTGGGGAGTGGTGACCCGGGGACAGGGGAAATAGGTAAAGATGGTCAAAGGGTACAAATTTTGAGTTTTGAGGTGAATAAATACTGGGGATGTTATGTACAGCATGGTGAGTTAACAATATTGTATTGTATATTTTGAAGTTGCTATAAGAGTAGTTTTAAAAAGTTCTGACCACAAAGAGCAAAAATTATAACTCCGTGAGGTGACAGATGTATTAACTAATCTCATTGTGGTAACCGTTTTGCAGATGATATAAGTATATCATCATTATATTGTACATCTTAAACTTATACAATGTTATATGTCAATTATAATCTGAATAAAGTTGAGGAAAACATATTTTAATAAAAAATAAAAGATTTTATTTGTTTTATCCTTAACTTCCTTATACACTTCCTGAGGATACATGAATTTACTCTTTTTCAATATAGAGTCACCAAGAGTAGGAAGTGTACCGGATGAGTGAGATTAGAGCTTTGCCTCTGCCAATAAAAAGTTCAGTTTTTATCTGTTTCACTTAACAGTCTATACACTTCCACAGAATACATCATTTGAAGGAAATGTTCTGTCAATTTAAAAAATGTTCAGAAATTTTACTTACTTTTTCATCCTCCCCATTCCAAACACAATCCCTATCCCTTGGTGGTGGGTAGAAATATATATGAGCTAAAATTAGTAAGATGATTAAAATTGTTCTCTACCTGCCAGAATGTAACAATAAAAGGATATCAAGTATGAGAAAGCTCATATCAAATCAACAGACATATATTATGGATTGCAAAATCATTTGCTGAAAAAACAGAAGTGGCAACTCAGCAGAAAAGCAAGTACTTAAGGTGATTGCCAGTGATGAGTTCCACTTGGATCAAATAGTTATAGAGAAGCATGATCAGAACTTACTAAAATGATTAGAACTTCTTAAAATAAGTAGTGAACTGAGATGTGAGCAAGTATTAAATTGTAGTGCATATTCACCCCTGAGCTCTTTACCTAAACAAATAACCATAACTATATGGTATAATTGTATACCACTTACGTCCTCTCTCTTTGCTTTACCCACTATGGCAGGCAAAATAATGTGTCCCCAAAGATGTCCATACCCTGATCTCTAGGACCTGTGAATATGTTATGTTACATGACAAGTGGGTTACAGTTGCAGATGGATTGAAGATTGCTAATCAGCCAAAATTACAATAAGAAAATTATCCTGGATTATCCAGGTGGGTCAATGTAATCATAAGGGCCCCTCAAATGGGGAAGAGGGAAGCACTGGGGTCAGAACCAAAGACATAGCATCATGAGAGAGACTCTGCCGGCTGTGAAGGTTGAAGGAGGCCATGAGTCAAGGAATCCAGGAAATCTGGAGAAGCTGGGAAAGACAAGAAAATGGATTCTCCTGTGGAACCTCCAAGGAAGAAATGTAGCCCTGCCAATACTTCAATTTTAACTCCGTGAGACCCCACTTCATACTTTGAACTCCCAAACCTATAAGATAATACATTTGTGTTGTTTTAAGCTATTAAGTTTGTTTTAAGCTGTGTTATTTTTAACAGCAGCAATAGGAAACTAATATTCCCGTGAAAATTATTCTAACCTTACCCAAAGTGCAGAAATCCTCCCTTATCAAATATCTTTTCCTATTTCAATCACTTGTCAGTACTCCCAAACTGTCTTTATTTGGAAGATGATAATTATAATCTGATAAGATAGTGACGTTTTCTATAAATTGCTTTGTCAAAACAATTACTAGGAAAGATATTGCCAAAGACTTAATGAATATTTAAGTCATAATTATACATCTATTTTAATTAATGTCATTCAGACACAAATTTAGAATCAAAATATATTTTTAGACCCTCAAATAGCACACAATTTTTATTAGATATTTTATTTTTGAGACAACAAACCTGCTGTTTTTTGTTGTGAGTTTATCTCTTCTCTAAAAACAAACTATTTAAGAAAATTAGGCATTGTGTGTTTGATCTTCCAATAATAGGTATGTAAGTGAAGCATAAAAGAAGGAGAATAAAGGTGTTATCTCACTTCTAACACAATTTCACCAAGATAGTAAAAATGTGTTTAGGTGTCTATGAAAGTCAAACACAGTTGGGAACCGGCAGAACTCAAAGTAATATTCATGGGTATACAGATTGCTTTTATTTCAAAAATTCTCTCATTTCAGTAACTTTTAAAAAAGTATGAGACTCTTTTTATCTAAACAATGAAAAATTCATCACCAGATAAGATCTGGCAATGTACTATGAGTCCCTCTAAACCTCAGTTTTTCTATATGAGTTTACCAGGCCACCCCCCACATGGATAAGTTCTGAGGATCAAATGAGATAATGTATTTAAAGCAACTTGTAATGTGCCAAATCACTTTTCCCCCCTCAGTTCCTACTATAGATCAAACACCAAGACAGGCACACAAACAAGAATTAGACAATAACTGAACAATTAATATACAATATAAGACACAGAATGCTATGAGGATCCATGGCTAACACAAATTGGAAGGGGGATGGTGAGGTATTTCCATTCCTGGGAAATCAGAGTGCCTGCTGTTTGCCAGGTACTATGCATACTGTTTCATGCATATTATATCATTTAATCTTCACGATAAACCAATGAGGTAGTGCTATTTTCTCTTTTAGCTGATGAGAAAGATAAGGGTTATGTAAAAATATGCTAACTAATTTTTCCAAGGCCCAAGAAAAATGAAAGATAAGCCATAGGTCATTGTTTTCATGGATTTATCATTGAGCACCTACTGTGTATGAGACATGTTCCAGATCCTGAGGTTACAGTAGTGAAGACAAAAGATAAAAATACCTACCTTTGAGAAACTTACATTATAGAAAGGGAAACAGAAAATGAACAAGATAAAAAGTACATATATACACATATATATGTATATATATATATGTACATATATATATTATATCTTGCTCATTTTGTTTTATATTATTATATTATGTATTACACTATATATATATATATATATATATATATAATAGATCATGATAAATGCCAATGAAAATAAATGAAACATGGAAATAAAATAGAAGAAAGTGAGATTGAAATTTTGATTAAGATAATCAACAAATTCCTCATGTTGAACATGTTAAATTTGACATACTTGTTAGGCATCCAAGTATATATATTAGGCATCCAAGTATATATATTGTTAGGCATCCATATACTTGTTAGGCATCCAAGTATATTTGTTGAGTAGGCAGTGAATATACGAGAGAAGGCAACACTGGAGTAATTGCCTAAAGGCAGTGAAGGAATTGGACTTGCAGACATTGAAGGGAAAAGTATCTAAGGAAGAATAAACAGCAAACAGAAAGGTGCTGAGATGGCAGGTTGGTGTGGCTAAAGCCAAGTGGAGGAGGGAAGAACAACAGTAGATGAAATCTGGATGGTAATGGTGGAGAGGGGCAGCTCCTATACTTCATAGTCAGGTCTTTGGCATTTGTTCCTGATTACAAAAATTGGGTTTTGATCCTGGGAAGACATGTTTTAACAGGATCACTCTGGAGAAGTCAAACACAATCTGAAGAGAGGAAGGAGAGAGGCAGGTGAGAACATGTCTTCAATAGCTTAGACATCAGAATGTAAAGCCTTGTGTTAGCAACACAGAAGTGGCAAGATATCTCAACATAGTATTTCAAAATAGAGCCAACAGGATTTGCAGATGGACTGAATATGGGGTACAGGAAAAAGAGAAGAATCAAAAATAGCAGCAAGATTTGAAGCTTGAGCAACCAGAAAGATAAGTTGCCATTAGTCTTTGGGAGAAAGAGGTTTGGTGGGAAATACCAGGAGCTTAGATTTGGATATGGTAAATTTGATATTATATGTACTTGTCAAGTAGGAAGTTGTATGTGCCAGATTGGAGTTTAGCGGAAAGACTCTGGGCTGGACAAATAGATTTGGAAGCCATTGACATTCAAATTTAATTCTAGATCAGTTTGATTCCTAAACCCAGCTCCTAACTGTTTAAAGCAATTTTCCATTGCATTTCTACATGTCTCATATTACCTTTTTAAGGATGTTTACACACCCTACATCCTTAGAAACTGGAGAGAGTGTCTCTCTTCAGGTTGAAAGGCTGATTTGTTTCCTGATCAAGATAATTAAAGTAATGTCTCCCTTGGAAGCAAAGATTGAACAGATTGGCCTGCAGCTTGGAACTCCCTTGTAACTGGTTTCCTAAACTCAGTGTTCCTCAGCTGTGACACAAGCCCATTGTATGCACGATGTCTACCAAGACCTGTTTTGCATCACCCACAGGTGATTAAGGGAGCACAGGAGGGACCAATGCAGTCATGAAGTTCGTGCTGCCTGATGCCCCATGAGTAATTAACTGTCTTGATCCACTTAAGCTCAGTGTTTCTTTACTGAACAAATTTATGGAAATGTAGGAACCAGGTCAGTCTATCAACTGAAGTAGTGGCTGCTGCCTAAGGGCTGTTTGACCACTTAGCCATAACTATTAAGTAAGAAAAATCATTGAAAATTTTTGTAACAAGAGCAGAACCATGATCTGGCTTTAAGTTTGAAATTAAAATCCCTCTTGTACTGGAGAGAAAATTGGACTGGAAAAGACGAAACAAGAGTGGAAGAAGATAAATCAGTCAGACTGCTGTTGCAGCAATCCAAATAAAAAATTATAAAGGCTCAAATAAAAGTATTAACAAATGGATCTGAGAGAAAGGCACAGATTTAACAGACATTTTGGAACTAAAATCAATTGACATTCAAGTCATATTTTTACATCTTTGAGTTAGAATAATTTCAACTTTAAGTAAGAGAAAAATTAGGGATCCCTCACTTCTATAAAAAGAATGGAGATAGGCACAGTTGCTACATCCCTGTCAGAACTCTATTGACTTCTATATGCCTTGCTCAAGCAGCAGCTTGGAACATCACATCCTCAAACAGTAATGCCCATAACAGGAAGGAGAGAAAGGTCTTTCCCAGAAGCCTTAAAGTAGGTTTCCCCTCATGTTGCATTAACCAGATTGGGCCAAATGTCCATGCCTTAAATGCAAGTAAAGTTGAGGAAATGAAATCTGGCCCTTTTAGCCTCTATAATGGTAGGAAGGTTCTAATAGCAGTGAAAAGAAGCCTAGGATTGGCTATGGAGAGACAACCAATAGCATCTTCCAGAGTGGCTGATTAGATATGGAGGCTGAGAAAGAAGAAATTAAAATAACTGCTTAGACACCTGGCTTGGACCATTGTCCAGATGGTACTGCCATTCACTGAGCTAAGCAATGCAAGAGGAACAGGTTTGGGGCAGGGAACACATTCTTTGAAGAACACATTTGAACACATTTGAATTTCTAGTTAGAAAGCCCCTAGCTCAGTTTCATAGGGGTCTAGAATTCAAGATTGAGAATTAAGCTAGAGTTATAAGTTTGAGACAATATAACTGAAGTCACAGAGAAAAAGTGTTTGTCCAGAGACAGTGTGTGAATCAGTTAGAGAAGAGAGCCAAAGAGGAAATATTAGAAAGAGAATCCCATTTGAGAGATTGAAAAGGAAGGTCCATGAAAGTAATAAAGAAAGCAGGAGAGATAAATATTTTAAGATGGAAGAGAGTTTGATGTTACTAAGTGCTTCCCAGAAATCAAGTAACATGAAGAGTGCCTACCAATATGAGCAACAAATATGTCACAGTAACCTTTGCCAAGAAAGAAAAACACATAGTGGGGTAGTTAGAAAGAAATAGGGTTTTTAAAAGTTATTTCTTATGCTGTTATTTGTTTATGAGGGCAATGTAAGCCCACAGGAAGGAGCTGAAAGACAGGAGAGTATGAATGATCAATAATACAACTGTAACATACAACAGCCAGGAAGTGTTTGTGCCTTGGATCACTGTAGAACCAGCACAGTCACCTGCCAAAAACCTGGGATGGTCAGTAGAGCTCTCTCCTTCTCCCCACATATAAAATATTGAGAGTCACTTCTCAGTTCTACCTTTTGCTTTTTATCACTATTTTATATTATGAAGAATGCATATTTATTTATTAAGGTTAATTTTCTTACATTAATTTCCTTTAGTTCACTACTCCCAAAAATGGAGAAAAATGAAATTTAAGGAATATGCTAACCAAATAAAAGCCAATTCCTGTGGCAGTGATCTGAGACAGAGTCCCAGCTCATGTGGAAGAGTTGCTATTCACAAAACAAGATCCTAAAATTTTATATCACTCTATTTTATGTTTTTCTTTTTCTGTTCTCTGGTAAATCTTTAAAATATTATACATGAAAGTAGATACTAAGTTTTATATTATAGTAAATTTCAGTTTAATGGACTTTTTTATAGTCTCTATTTTCTGTTATGGCTGTGCTTCAGAAGGTCAGCCAGAATGAGCTGCTATCTATAAAGAACAGCTGGAAAAAAACAAAACCCACACTATAAGAAAACGCTGCTATCAGCACAGCCTATTGGATATCAGGTTCAATCATGCCCTCTTGTGTATAAGTGGAGCACAGCAGCTCCCATTTTAAATTGAAAAATGATGAAAACTAACACCCACTACGTTGCAGGTTCTATGCTGGGTCCTATGCTGAGGATACACCTGTGGATAAGACCTACAAAGTCCTTATTTTCAAGGAGATTATTTAGGACGTATTTTAATTATTACAGAAGTGTAAATTCTATGTGAAAATCTGTGTATGAAGGTTAAACATTTCATTATATGGTACAAATAGTTGTACCAGTTACAAAAGAAATATTGTCAATAATTTCTTAAGCCTACAATGTTAAATTATTGATTCAGTTTGGCCCTAAACTTTTCTCCTTAACTTCTAGTGATAAAAATTTCACAACACACTGACTTAGCATTATAGCTATTATTTACAAAGATATAATCTTCAATAAAGTACGTTGTGATGTTTAATTCTAAAGCTGTTATTTAATCTCAGCGTTAGTTGTCATTGAGAAGTCTCTCAGGCTATAATTTCACAGTTTATAATCCCAGGAAGACTTTCTTTATTATATTACCAACAAGAGAAATACTTTAGTCTATGTTATTAAAACTAAAATTCCCTAAATCTCATTATATGTTCTTACCATCTGCATTTTTATGAATCTTATCTAAAAAAATAAGAAAAATCTCAGTGCTGATATAAATTCCTCAAATCTTATTACCTGGTTTTTGTGGCTTTCAAAAACAAAAGTCCTTGCTTTTATTAAAGGAATGGCCAATCAATTGTGATGGCTACATATTGATGACATATTATGTAGCCCAGAATTAACCTTCCTATAATGAATACAAATATAAGATACAAACCATGGCAGGCATATTTGGGAGAATTTGACTTTAAGGAAGCATTTAAATCAATACTCATCCATTCTAGCTTTTGATTACACAAAGACTATTTTTTCACACTTAGCAGTTAAATCAGGAGATTGTGCTGTCATTCCTAAGTGGGAAGACCCACCAGGCATTTCTCATTTAATCAATTGCTCAATTCCTCTTACTCTTACTGTAAGAGTGTTGTCTTATTCTACTGCAATGTTTTGGGGGAGTATCTAGTTAAGGCTAGTCCTATGAGTGGTGACTTTAATGCTTCTTCTTTGTGTATCAAAGCCCAAATGACCCCACACAAACTTAAATTCTAAATTAAAACAATGAGCCTGCTATGGAAACATAGCTTTAAATCAAGTTCCCCAGTCTCTCTTTACAACTAAATGACTGACTAAAACTCCCATTTACATTAAAATATCTAAATGTCCCCACTGCCCTCTCAGACCTTGTAAATTTTCTTTAAGAAATGAATGATATGCGGGGCGCCTGGGTGGCGCAGTCGGTTAAGCGTCCGACTTCAGCCAGGTCACGATCTCACGGTCCGTGAGTTCGAGCCCCGCGTCAGGCTCTGGGCTGATGGCTCAGAGCCTGGAGCCTGTTTCCGATTCTGTGTCTCCCTCTCTCTGCCCCCTCCCCCATTCATGCTCTGTCTCTCTCCGTCCCAAAAATAAATAAACGTTGAAAAAAAAAATTTAAAAAAAAAAGAAATGAATGATATGAGCATTTTCCATTTTCCCTTAGGAATGCTTTTGCCCATCTTACTGTTTATATTTAAATATCTTACTAAAATCATGAATGAAATCTTGTCAACCCTTAATGCTCCTGCAATGCCTGCTTTCTCTTTGGAGGTCTAAGTCTTGAACCAAAGAACTTAATTTGTGGAACATTTACTCCTGTGTGATGCAAAAGGGAAGACAACATCTCTGCTTGGAAGTCATGAAACCCACTTCAGCAGGTATTTCCAACAACTGTACAAGTTTTGTCATCATGTTTGAGTGTGGAGGGATCCATACATGATCACATTTTTTCTCCAATGCATTGCAACAGATGTATATCAGTTAGCAATTGCTATAACAATGATGTGAAATAAGCCACCACCATGCCCAATCATATCAGAAAAGGTGCAGATATAAGGGAAGATAGAGAATTGAAGCCATTTCTGCAATCAGTATGCCACAAGATATACAGTAATAATGACCATAAAATTATCTCCTTTATGAATCAAATCAGACCTTACTTTTGCTTTAATTATAAACTCTAAAATTAAAACACACATGCATGCACACATAAACTTTCTGGGTGCCCCCAACAACACTCATGAGCTCAATCATGCTAATTCCTATCTCTCCAGTTGCTACTTACAGCAAAAGATCATTCAAGATTTAGACTCACTTTCCATGTAAGAGCTTACAAATGTTTTCATGTAATAGGACACATTAAAAAAGATCATACACATACAGCACACTGAAGTAAACTAGAGGAGTTTTGAAGACATTTATGACAAACTACTGGAAAATTGTATTAACTTCTTTATATTACATAATTCAGAAAAGAAAAATGGCATATATATAGCATTAAAAAAGATACTAAATTTTAATTTTGTATAAAACTTTCAAATAAAATCTTTTTTATTTTTATTGGCTGAGGAATTTGATCTTGATTCCATGAACATAACATGTTTTTTATTGATTTTTATGTTTAGCTATAAATAATCCCTGATAATGACTTTCTAATGAAGACGTCTCTGAAAGTTTAATAGTCACTTCTATAGGAAACAAATAGGTTGTAACATTGACAGAAGAAAATGTATTACTTTTCCACTAGCCACAGCAACTCACTTCTCAGCATTAGACAGAACTGGAGTAATAAAATTTCATTAAATGGTATTTCAAGGATCCAACCATTCTTTAGAACTAGCTGAGATGGATTCGGAGAGATCTGATTCACCTTTCTGATTTACACAAAAAAAATGGACAAAATGTACGAAATAACAGCTCTCAAAACACTGCACATTAGTCAATGAAGGACAGTAATCCTGGAGTAATGGGAAACAGTGAGCCCCGAGATTGTCCCAACTTAATGCCTGGAGAAAATTCCCACAATGTAACACAAGGAAACAGAACTCAGGCGGAGACTCATGGTCTCTTTGTGTTCAGGAGAGAGAGTTGGGAGTCCAAGGAAGCCATTGTAGCCACAGTTGGTAAGGTAGAGTACCAAAGAACAGCAAAATGCACAGAGAACTCAAAAGATCTCTGGAATGTTCCCAGAATATTTAGTTCAGTACCAATCAGTACAAACTTGTGAGGAAACTACTCGAGGCTGAGAACCACCTGAAAGGATTAGAGGGAACCAGGTCTGAAGCATACATAGGAACAGACATAGTTCCTGTTTCCACAACTAGAATAGAAATATCATAATTCATGAGGTAAGGTTATAATACTAATAAGGTTCTTGCTTTACAAGTAGGGGATATTAACTTTAGTAAAACCCCTGCTCTATTCCTACCTTAGAAAGCTTAAAAGCAAGACCCAAAGGGAGGAAACTATTTCTAGGTAGCTTAGCCATGTCCCAGAACAAATCTCAAAGATAGTTTTAGATAATAGTAATAACCAGCACACAAGAAGGTAAACTTCATGATGTGAAAGTCAAATAAAAATTACCAAGAATGCAAATAAACAGGAAAATAGGAACCATAATAAGGAGAAAAATCAATCAATTGAAAGAGAACCAGATATAACACAAGTGATAAACTTAGACAAGGAAATTAAAGCAGTTATTAGACTTATATTCCACATGTTCAAGAAACTAAAGATTGAATATGTTAAGTAGAAACATGGACAATATAAAAAAACCCTCAAACCAAATGTTTAGATATAAAATCTACAATGTCCAAATTGGAAAATACCCTGCATTTTGTTAGTTCACAATACATGTCATAACAGACTTAAGAAGTTGAAAACATACCAAGTATCTTCTCCAACCATAATGGACTAAAACTAGAAATCATAACAGAAGGAAAATTCACAAATATTTGGACATTAAACAATATCTTCCTGAATAATAAAGAGACCAAAGAAGAAATAAAAAGAGAAGTCAAAAAATATCTTGAGACAAATGAAAATGAAAACACAACATACCAAAATACATGGGATGCAACACAAGGAGTTCTAAGAAGGATGTATATAGTCAAAAATGCCTATATTAGAAAAGAAAAAAGTTCTCAAATTTACAACCTAACTTTACACCCCAAAAGAACTGGAAAAAGAAGAATAAATCAAGCACAAAGTTAGCAGAAGGAATGAAATAATAAGTTCAGGTATTTACCTGAACATAATAAAGGCCATATACGATAAACCACATGCTAACATCATATTCAATGGTAAAAAACTGAAAGCTTTTTTTCTAAGATCAGAAACAACACAAGGATGCCTACTCTCACTACTTCTAAACATAATACTTAAAGTCCTAGCAAGAGCAATTAGGCAAGAAAAAGAAATAAAAGGCTTCCAAATTTTAAAGGAAAAAGGAAATTATCTCTGTTTGCAGATGACCTCATTTTATATGCAGAAACTCTAAAGATACCACAAACTGTCAAACTAATAAATGAATTCAGTGAAGTTATAGGATGTAACACCAATATATAAAAATTAGTTGCATATCTTTACATTAATAAAGAACTATCCAAAAAAGGAAATTAACAATCCCATTCTCAATATTATCAAAAAGAATAAAATAATTAGGAATAAATTTAACCAAGCAGGTGAAAGACATACATTTTAAACTACAATAGACTGATGAAAGAAGACAAAAACAAATAAAAAGATATCTCATGTTAATGGACTGGAAGACGTAGTATTGTTAAAATGTCCAGACAACCTGGGGTACCTGGGTGGCTCAGTTGGTTAAGTGGCTGAATTTGGCTCAGGTCATGATCTCATGGTTCCTGAGTTCCAGCCCCACTTTGGAGATGACCATGTGGAGCCTGCTTGGGATTCTCCTTCTCTTCTTTCTCTGGCCCACCACCATTTACGCTTTCTCTCTTTCTCAAAATAAACTTAAAAAAAAATCCATACAACCCAAAGCAATGTATAGATTCAATGCTATACTCATCCAAATCCCAATGGCATTTTTTATAGAAATAGAAAAAAAAAACCAATCCTGGGGTGCCTGGGTGGCTCAGTCAGTTGAGTGTTGGACCACACTCAAGTCATGATCTTGCAGTTTGTGAGTTCCAGCCCCACTCTGAGCTGAGAGCTCAGAGTTTGGAGCCTGCATCAGTTTCTGTGTTTCCCTCTTTCTCTGCCCCGCCCCCTCTCAAAAATAAATAAGCATTAAAAAAATAAAAATAAAGCAAAACAAACAAAAACAATCCTAAAATTCATATTAGACCACAATGTCTCCAAATAGCCAGAGCAATAAGAAAAAGAACAATCCTGGAGGCATCACACCTCCCAATTTCAAAATGTAATACAAAATTATAGTAATTAAAATAGTTTGGAACTGGTATAAGATAGTTATATAGGCAAATGAAACAGAATAGAGAGCCAGGAAAAAAGCCTATGCATACATCACACAGTCAACTGATCTTTAATAAAGGAACCAAGAATCAATGGGGAAAGAATAGTCTTTTCAACAAATGATGCTGGGAAAGCTGGATATCCACATGCAAAATCGAAATTTGACACAAAAATCAACTCCAAATAGATTCAAGACTTACATTTAAAATTTAAAATTTAAAATTGTAAAACTCCTGTAAGAAAACACATAGGAAAAGCTTCTTGACATTGGTTTGGCGATGATTTCTTGGATATACCAAAAACACAGGCAAAAAAACAAAACAAAACAAGCAGGACTCTATAAACCCCAGAATTTCTAGACAGAAAAGGAAATAATCAACAGAATAAAAAGACAGTCTAAAGAATGGGGGGAAATATCTGCAAACCAATTATCTGATAAGAAGCTGATATCCAAAATATATAAGGAACTCCAACAACTCTATAATTAGATAACAAATAACTCACTTAAATAATGAGCAATAGATTTGCATAGACATTTCTCCAAAGAAGACACAGAAACAGGCAATGTGAAAATGTGCTCAATATCACTAATCATGAGGAAAATGCATATCAAAACCATAATGTGATATCATGTTATACCAGTTAGGATGGCTTTATCCACAAACAAACAATATAACAAATGTTAGTAAGAGTGTAGAGAAATTGGAACTTTTGGACACTGTTGGTGTGAAGTAAAATAGTCCAGCCACTATGGAAACAGTATGCAGATTCTTCAAAAACTTGAAATATAACTACCATCTGATCCAACGATCTCACTTCTGGATATATATCCAAAAGAACAGAGATCAGAATCTCTAAGAGATAGCTGCAGTCCCAAGTTCATTGCAGCACTATTCAGATACCTCAAATAAAAAACTAACCTAAAGGTTCATCAACAGATGAATGGATTAAAAATGTGATATATACATACAATGGAATAGCACTGAGTCTTGCAATGAAGGAAATTCTGCCTATGCAATGACATGAATGAACCTGAGGCACATAATGCTAAAAAAGTTAAGCCAGTAACAGAAGGGCAAACACTGCCTGGCTCTACTTTATATGAGGTGTCTAAAATAGCCAAACTCATAGAAGCTGCCTACCAAAGGCTGGGGACAGGAGGAAATGGCAATTTTTTTTTGTTTAATGTTAAGATTTCAGTTATACAAGATAAATAGGTTCTAGAGATGCACTGTGTAATATACTGTGTATAATATTAAAAAAATTATTAAGAGGGTAGAATTCACATTAACTGTTCTAACCACACAAAAAACTAGGGAGCAGGGAAGAAAACTTTTAAAGGTGATGGAATGTTTATTTCCTTGATGGTGATGATGGTTTCATGGGTGTATGCCTATACCCAGACGTATCAAATTGTATACATTAGATATGTGCAGTTTTTGTATATCACTCATACCTCAATCAATGTAGTTCTTTTTTAAAGAAACAAAACATAAATACATGGATAGGTTAAAAGTAAAAGAATGGAAAATACTTACCATTTGAACACTAATGAAAAGAAAGTTAGAATGGTGATATTAATGTCAAAGAGATAGGAGAGCAGAGTACCACTGTGGATAAAGAAGATCCTTTCAGAATGACAAAGTGGTCTATTCACACATTCTAGGTAGTTTCACTATAAGCATTCTCACCACATAACTAATTGGCCATAAGGCAATTTTGCTGTAAAAGATAAAATCATAAAAAAATAAAAAGTCATTCATTAAAAAAGACATAATGAAACACAAAAAGTAACAAAATTAAAAAGACTTGTGAAATATGAAATATATACTTAAATGTGTGTAGATTCATGTCAATGTTGTGCAAATAAGCACCGATTTTATTTTGGTGCATTGTAACTAAGCACTTTTCTTCAAAGTCTTTCATTCATAGTACTATACATTTTTTTTTTTTTGCTTGTTAATTTGTCTTCTTTTTCAGCATCACATTTTTTTTTAGCTCAAATTTCTTCCTTCATTAAGAGAGGTATCAGTTTCCAGATACTAGGATGCATATTTGTAACTTGAGTGTTGTATTGTGCTGTGAAAGTCTTCAATGCTATTGTTTGCTCTTGGCATATTGTCATATGTCCATTAATGGGTGTTGCAAAGATCTATGGAAAATGTGAGTTCACAGGGTGCCTGGGTGATGTGGTCAGTTAAGCATCTAACTCTTGATTTTGCCTCAGGTCATTATCTCACGATTTGTGAATTCGAGCCCCATTTCAGGCTCTCTCTCTCTCAAAAATAAATAAACAGTAAAAAAAAAAAAGTGAGATCGACACTCTATTCTACTATACAGATCATTATAAGGGTTCAGATTTTTATCATACAAAAATGGGAGTAGTGTGCTAATAGAGAAATGAAATGAAACCAAACTTCAACCAGTTGATGAAACCAAACTGTCAACCAGTTCTTTTTTTTTTTTTTAATCTTTTATGGAAAAATTTCCTTATGGCCAATTCACTGCAATTATTAGTTATGCAGTGAAAATGTGTGGGCATGCCTATGGAAAAGACGCTTACTATGGAAATACTGGACATGCCTTGAAAAAAAGCCACTGAAAGTCCTGTCTGTATCTTGTCAAACTCAGAATTCTCCTCTAGGGCTACAGCTAGTCCTGGGGGGAAAGAGCATTTGTCAAAAACTTCACTGCCAAGTGTTTAGTAGTTTCTGGTTGAAAGACCATGACCAAGAAAAACCATGCCCAAGCCAGGTTTGTCTCAGCAATGCAAGGTATATTTAACATTCAAAAATCAATCACTATGATTCATCAACAGACTAAAATGGAAAACCACACCATTGTTTCAATAGATACAGGGAGTATTTGGTAAAAACCTAATGTCCATTCTTGATTTAAAAAAAAATAATAAAAACTATCAGCCTTAGTGAAATTCCTGATACTAGAGGTGGGTCAGGTAAAATACAAAATGAGCCTAATCTTTCTATGTCTGGATCTTTGTTTCTACAATACAATCCTTGCCATTCTACCTCTTCCTAAAACCCAATCTGTTAGTCTCTTACCACATTCATAAAGTTTACATGGCTCCCCACTGACTACAGTATAAAGTGTAAGTCCTATGCATAGTCTACGAGGTACTTCATTTCATCTCCATCTCTCTCTCGAGATTCAATTTCTGCTAGTTAATGAAGTCGTTCAGAATTCCCTATGCATCCTTTTTCCTTTTCTGTATGCATACCTTGTGCAAGCTATTTCCTGGGCTTAAAAAGTCCTCCTCTGTATTCTCTTTCTGAAAAAATCCAGCTTACCCTGATCTACTCCTGACACAACTTCAACCTATATTTTACAGGCATATAGGACAATTTTTGTTTTGCATACAAATTTGATCATGGTATACCCTACTAAAACATCCTGTAGCATACAGAAATCTCATAAGCTGTAAATTCCAATATGCCAGTCTGACTTTTAATATATCTATGTAACCTACGTCTTTAATAAAACTTTTACTTAAAGCTTTCCCTCAAGCCCCATTCTCATGACAACAGGAAACTTAATTATTTTCAGGTTCACTAAATTGTCTTAGTATTTACTTAGTCATTTCAAATATAAATGTTGTCCTTTCTGAGTATCCCTCGTCCCTACCTTTGATACAGGATGGCATCTAAGGTAGAGAGACCACTGGTGTTTACATCCATGGAGGCATCTGTAACTGGTGTCATTTTCTCTTCTCTGCTATCCACTAAAATGATAGTCATCTCTACCTGTGTATTTTTAGTCTCTTAGTATATATCCCAATTGATACCTGCTGAAACATTTTTTGTCCATTGGTCTCCATTGGCATGATCCATGTTAACTAAAATACCACTTCAGGCTCTATGTCAGCTAACCTCAGCTATACATCAGTTACTCAGGATTACAGGTATGACTGTTGCCTGATGCTTTTCTCAGTGCCCTGTAGTAGACCAGTGTTGTCATCAGGCACATTTTCCTGTCACTTACATAGCCACCTCTACTATAATGCTCCTATACTACTGTAAATTTGTCACTTTCCTCGGGTGACAGCCTATTAAAATTTTTCTTCTAAACTCTTCATCCAAAGCCTTGGTTCAGGGGACCTTTCTGTTAATCCTGCCATCCCTTGGGGGCTTTATTTGGAGAAGACACAGATCCTTTCTATGCCCAGGTCATCCCCAAACATAAAGGAATACCTTAATTATAGTCTCATGACCGAGAATACTTGGCCTTTTTAGGATTTACTGGGTGATTTCTATATTCCCACAAGACTTAGTTTACAGCAAGGACTGTGGTCTGTTTTACTCATGTTGGTGTCTGGCACATAATAGGGGGTTGGCAAGTATTTATTGAATGAACAAATAAATAATTCAAATGTCCCTGCCCTTGACATAAGTAACTTTTCCATTTAGTATTAGGTACTTTTCTTTTAATGGAAGTAACTTCTTGCTTTGATCTTGGTACAAAGAGAATGGCATATGGGTTGCAAGAGGTAAGAAACACCAACTTGAGAGAAAAGGAAGACAGGATATGATATAGGACAAATAAAGCACATTAATCATAGTCAGTACTTAGAGACAGAACTTATTTTTCTAGTGTCAGAAACACATAAAGAAGTAAAACCATTGGGAAAGAATACATTACACAAATATCTTTCTATGTTCTAATAATACTCCCTGAAAAGCTCTTTTTTATTAATTGAAGGTCTTTTTGACCACAATAGATGTACAGTAGATTTTGTTAGATGACAAGTAGAGTACTGGGAAGGTGTCAAAATTTGCTTCTGTAAAACAAACTCAAGGCTCTAGTACTAAGAAATCTTGTCTTCTGATCAGTTCAGGAAAATCAGTTTCCTGATACCATTGAGAATGCAACACCCACTCTCACCTAAAGAATTTAAGCAAGGGGGCATCATTTGACTCTGAGAAACAGGCTGGATTAACAACCCATGTGCAGAACTTCAGATAAGTAGTTTACGGACAATTCATTTATCCTAATTTTGTCATGTCCAAGGAAACAGTACCTTGAGTCTACCTGTCACCCCATGATTGTAGTCAGATTGTATTATTCCTAACAGAACCCTAAACAGTGTTTCTAACGGGACATTAATAAGGCCACCCAACCTTCTTTTGAGTGATTGCTGTCTTAACAACAGCTTCCCTATCTGTGCTTCCATCATTCCCCATCCTGAACAAAGATCTATGATACCCAGTTCATAGCTGATTCCACTTCCTCTACCCCTCTTAGAATGATTCAGCACAAGTCCATATCCTATTACAGTCTTGTAGGAGCCCAGGACAAGCCGCCTGGAAATGTACCACAATGGTATATTAATTATTTTGAATTGAAGCTACTTGGGGAAAAATCCAGTGCAAGGATACTGAGACCCTTGTGTATCACCCCCAAAGCAGGAAACCACTCTGCCATACTCCTCCCTGTACTAAGAAATAAAAAGACACCTTTATCCCCAAAGATAGGGACTTTAAAGTAGAGAAAGCTGCAGAAATAATCCTTGTTACATTTTGACCAATCTACTACCTCAGCCCCTTAGTAAGCTCCCAAACTCCTGTTTTCCTTATTCTGTAAATTCCTGACAATTTTATTGTGTTTGTCTAAAATGTATAAAAACTGCCTGACTTGGTCATTTCTTTGGGTCCCAATTTCTGTGCATGGGTAATAAAACTTTTATTTTTCCTCCTGTTATTCTTTGTCACAAAAATTGAATTCTTAAGCCAGCTAGCTGAAAGACTGTGAAGGGTAGAGGAAGAATTCTGCCCTACAGTGTCCTACAGCTTATTCCTATTGAGCCACTCCAAGGCTTCCCAAGATATACGCTTCGCTTTTCTGCAACATGTAACAAACTTAACTTTGATGAGCTTATTGATAAAAGGCTCTTAGCTGTGCGTGCACAGTAAACATTCAATAGCTTAGAGATGAATTCATATTGCCATTATAAGCGACAACTTAAGTAATGCTTATGTATGAGCACTGCAGCCCTACATACTAAGTTTCATAAACCCAAAGAATCTACCTCAATTCAACCTCTGAGAGTTGATAAAAAGAATAGCGGCAAGGTACTGGCCCAGGAACCGGAGAGTCCCAAGTAGGATGGGGCTCCTGCCTCACGGAAATCGTCAGGACCTCAACACAGCTCATCCCTAGAGAACTAGAGGCACGCGCATGCGCAGCACCCTCAAGCTGCGCTGCCGTTCCTTCAGCGCCTTGGGTTACATCCGGGTCTTTGGGCTTCGCGCTACTCTAGCCGGCTGGGGTCGCTCAGGGTTGCTGGGTGTTGGTTGTTTCCGCTGTTCCAACGTCGGAAGTGCGGGTGGGTGGGCAGACAGGTGAGTCGGGGCCGGGGGGGGGGGGGGGGGCATAGAAGGGTAGTCGGGGCGGGGGGGGTGGGTCGTTGCTCCCCTGAGTGGGCTTTGTGCCGAGACGGGGACGCGCGGCCCGGCTGATTGGGGTCCCGGGAGCGTTGAGGCGGGGCGGAGGGTGGGCCGAGGCTGTTGGTGCTCTCCGGAATTGGGCCTCCGGGAGGGGCTTCCTATCTTTGTTTCTCTGGCGGCTTTCTCCTGACACTTGTTAAAAATCAGTAACAGCCATCCTCATTTGTATTCCTTATAGTTTGCGGACAGATAGGGCCCAGCAGGCATGCAGTTGAGGTGGGTTTGCAGCCCTGGCCTTCCGGGCAGGGACCTCAGCCTTCTCTGCTGCTTCTCCCCCATCAGGGATGCGGCTTCCGCGTCCTGCACTTCAGCGACCTTTTCAGGTCAGGTTGTAGGAAACAAGCACAGAGCAGGGATTTTGTAAATTTAGATGCTAGTGTAGATTCTAGACTAACTGTGCAGCCTAAGTCGTGTGGAAGTTCCCATCCAGCTCTGAAGTTCTGAGATTTGTATTCAGCTGCCCAGTCTCCAAGTTAATGCACATTCAGAATGAATCAGCACCAGAGGAAAATGAGGGAATGGAGGGGGTGCCTTGTCATTTTTTGCGTGTTATCTGGATTTGATGTCGGAGAATTGCCCAGAGCCACAGCAGTTTGGATTGATGAGGATTGTCAAAAACTGGCAAAAACACATTTTTTAATCTGCATTAATGTGACAAAAACATTCTGATTTCCTCTGCTTGGGAGGTTTTATTTGAGACTTTTGTAATGAACTCGGAGCTGTCTGAGGAGTTTAAAACAAACAAAACTTGCCTGTACCCGATCTAAGAGACTTAAGAACTTCTTTTAATGAGGTCGATTCCTGTGGTGGTTTTTTTTTTTTTTTTTGAAATTTAGCCTGATTTTAATAATCAACCTGTGAGATTTCTAAAAGTGCAGATTCCCTTGATCTCATTTCACATCTGTTGAAACACTGTGTCCAGGGAGAGGAGCCTGGGAAATCTAGATCTTTAAGGAGCATCCTAAGTGATTCTTACATAGCACATCTGGAGCAGGGATCTTTCCGTCAGAAAGACCCTCTACCATTAATAGCTTTATAACTTAAGCAATAAATTTCTGAGTTGCAGTTTTCTGTATCTGAGAAAAGAGGATGATAATTTCTATCTCACAGACTATTCAGTGATCCAGGCCCTTTAATAATAGGGCCCATATCTTAATCATTTTTGTGACTACAGAACTTGGTGGTTGGCGTTTAATAGGCCCTCACAAGTATGTTGAACTGAGAAAAAGAGATCGTATTCCCAGAAGACAGAAAACACTTGGAAAGCTCTAATGCCCTCCCTCCGTACCTTACAGGTTTTTTTTTTCCTTTTTATGAATAATGAGTATGCTGAATATTATTAGAAGTAAGTGTATCTCTTGATGGTCATACTTGTTAGAAGTAAGTATACCTCTTTATGGCCAGAAAATATTTCTGATTCTTGGTGTAACTTTGAAATTGTTTCTAGCATTAGATCATTAATGAATTTAAATACAGGCGGAGTCCATTTGTTAAAGTGAATTTATGACTTACTATGTACATTATTGTCTGTAAATGCTATTTGTCTCTTGTTACTGTGCCAGAATTCTATACCATAGTGATCATAATTTCTTGTTACTATTCCAGAACTCTGAATCATTTTGTTCTCAAGAATTTCATTCAGATTTCATATATTCACTGTATATGAGTTGTATATTCATATGAATTGTATTTTCATATGAATTGTATATTGTATATTCACCTACTATTCCCATTAATTTCAGGAATTTGATTTATTATCGTATGGAAAGTGTATGGGAACTCAGGATTGCTGAAGCCATTTGTAAAAGGATTGGTGTGGGTGACAGATCCATTTAAATATGAAACTAAGAATTAAATTCTGGAAACTATGGTTATAGAACACAGTGTAAATATTACAAATCTTGTCGATGTAAAAATAATACATTTTACAGAAATCAGGGGTTGTGAGGAAGTGTAAGAGTACAATTTTCATATCTCTCATGGTAGTAGGTCAGTCTACATTGTCTGAAGTGGAATCATAGTTTTTAAATGACTCTGATCTTTAATATTTGTGCAGCATTTTGTCTTAACCTTAGAGTACTCTCTAAGGAACTAAAATTGCTTTTTTTGTTTTTAAGGAACTAAAATTGCTTTTTATGAAGAATTTATTTTTTCTTCAGAGAACAGCAGTTTTAGTTCACTTTTTCTTTTGTTTAAATTCAGAAAGAATGAAATGTTATGCTTTTTATTAAAAATGGCATGTCTATTATGATCTCATTATTAAAAATTATTTCTATACATTCTATTTATATGTGTGCATTAAATAGACATCTGGAATGTTATATACGTAATGATAATAGTTTTTTAGTTCTGAGTTAGGATTTGGGTTGATTTTTTTCTTCCTCTTGTACCTTTCTATATTGAAAGAAATTTTTAAGAAGTGCAGGCATAATTTTTATAAAAACATTTAACACAGAGAGGTTTGGTTATTACGGTATTTACAGAGAAAGTTCTGGATTTTAGTAAGTAACCTAAAGGTTGCTGAGTAATCATTATTAACATTAACTTGCCTTTAAAAAACGAGAACTGCTTTGTTTGCCTTTAGGTTTGTTTCATGTTGCTTTATATAATATCTGTCAGGACAGTGTGCTATGCTATCTTACAAAGACTTAAATTTGCGTTGATATGAATTCTTTGTCATTTAGTAACTATGTGACCTCAGTTAAATTGTGTGAGCCCTTCTTCTCATCTAAAACTGGGTGTTGTAAATATTTACTTTAGAAGATTGTTGTATGCATTTAAATTACCTAGCCCACTGCCTAGAACCAATGTCTGTTCAAAAGAGAGCAGCTGTTATTGCTATTTTAAAAGTACATATTGTATTTATATATATATATATATATATATATGTATGTATATATATATATATATATACGCATGTCTTTCTTAAGTAATGTTCTTAAAGTCATTAGTATATTACATTTCTGTTTGAATATCTGCAAATTACTTAAAGTGTTCTACAATGGAATTTTCTCAGGTTAGAACTACTTGTCCTGGAAACTGTTCATCACCATAATGAGGCTCGTAATTCTTGATAACTATGACTTGGCTAGTGAATGGGCAGCCAAATACATCTGTAATCGCATCATTCAGTTCAAACCTGGACAGGACAGATATTTCACACTGGGTTTACCAACAGGTAATACACCATTTTTTCCATTTTAGATACTGAAGGTCATGGGATTGAAGGGTTTCCTTTAGTAAAATATGTTTCCCCTTTATTTCTTGCCATATCACTGATTGAACATGTTAGTGTATACAGCCAGAAATGTGTATATCTATCTAGTATCTATGTTTCATTATTGTTTCTTGTATGAAAATTGTATATCACTTACCACTCTAAAATGCAAAAGGAAATTTCTTGTATTAAAATTATACATCACTTGCATCTCCAAAATGCAAAAGGAAATATCCTAAGTGATGGTCATAGTATTTTTTGTACCTTTTTCTAGTAGTCTTTTGTTTTTAGGGATTTTTTTTTTTTAATTCTCAAGTTAGTTAACATACGTACATACATGTAGTCTTGGCTTCAGGTAGTGATTGATCTCTTAAATATGACACCCAGTACTCATCCTGAAGAGTGTCCTCCTTAATGCCCGTTACCCATCAACCCTCAGTTTGTTCTCTGTTTTCGAGGGTCTCTTATGGTTTGCTTCCCTCTCTGTTTTTATCTTATTTTCCCTTCCGTTCCCCTATGTTCATCTCTGAAGTTTCTCAAATTTCACATATGAGTGAAAACATATTAGTCTTTCTCTGACCGACTTATTTCATTTAGCATAATACCCTCCTGACCCATTCACATTGTTGCATGGGCAAGATTTCATTTGTTTTCATCGCCAAGTAGTATTCCATTCATCAGTTGATGGATATTTGTCCATCAGTGTATCCATTCATCAGTTGATGGATATTTGGGCTCTTTCCATAATTTGGCTGTAGTTGATAGCACCGCTATAAACATGGAGGAGTATATGCCCCTTCAAGTCAGCATTTTTGTATCCTTTGGATAAATTCCTAGTAGTGCAATTGCTGGGTCTTAGGGTAGTTCTAGTTTTAATTTTTTAAGGAACCTCTACACTATTTTCCACCATGGTTGCACCAGTTTGCATTCCCACCAACAACAGTGCAAGAGGGTTCCCCTTTCTGCACTTCCTTGCCAACATCTGTTGTTTCCTGCGTTGTTAATTTTAGACATTCTGGCAGGTATGAAATGATTTCTCACTGTGGTTTTGATTTGTATTTCCCTGATGATAAGTAATGTTGAGCATCTTTTCATGTGTCTGTTTGCCATCTGGATGTCTTTAGCAAAGTGTCAACTCGTGTCTTCTGCCCATTTCTTGACTGGATTATTTGTTTTTTTGGGTGTTGAGTTTGGTAAGTTCTTTATAGATTTTGGATACTAATCCTTTATGCGTATGTCATTTGCAAATGTCTTCTCCCTCTCTGTCAGTTGCCTTTTGGTTTTGCTGATTGTTTCCTTTGTTGTGCAGAAGCTTTTTGTCTTAATGAGGTCCCAATAGTTCATTTTTGCTTGTATTCCCCTTGCATCTGGAGACATGTCTAGTAAGAAGTTGCTGTGGCCGATGTTGAATGAGGTTTTTGCCTGTTTTCTCCTCTAGGAGTTTGATGGTTTCCTGTCTCACAGGTCTATCATCCATTTTGATTTATTTTTGTGTATGGTGTAAGAAAGTGGTCCAGCTTCATTCTTCTGCATGTGACTGTCCAGTTCTCCCAGCACCTTTTGCTAAAGACACTGTTTTTTTCCATTGGATACTCTTTCCTGCTTTGTCAAAAATTAGTTGGCCGTATATTTGTGGGTCCATTTCTGGTCTCCCTATTCTATTCCATTTATCTGTGTCTGTGTTTGTGCCAGCACCATACTGTCTTAATGATTACAGCTTTGTAATACAGGTTAAAGTCTGGAATTGTGATGCTTCCTGCTTTGGTTTTCTTTTTCAAAATTACTTTGGCTATTCAGGGTCTTTTGTAGTTCCATACAAATTTTAGGATTGTTTGTTGTAGCTCTGTGAAGAATGCTGTTTTTACTTTGATTGCATTGAATGTGTAGATTGCTTTGGGTAGTTTTGACATTTTAACAATATTCTTGTGATCCAAGAGCATGGAATGTTTTTCCATTTCTTTGTGTCCTTTTCGGTTTCTTTTATAAGCTTTCTATAGTTTTCAATGTACAGATCTTTTACCACTTTGGTTAGGTTTATTCCTAGGTATTGTATGGTTTTTGAGGGATATTGCTTTTCCTATTCATATAATTAGTAGAATTAGTCTTTTCAGTAATCATTAAGAGGTACCAAAAGTATGTACTATTGTCTCTTCATTTCATCTTCTCTGCCTCATATACTCTTACTATCTTATTAGCCCTTTACTATTCCTGTGTGTATTTTCTTTTTATTATAGAAGTATTAAGAGTGAAAAATTGAAGACTGATATGTTTTCATGACAATAAACATTAAGTATTAATTTCATGTTTTATTGTATTTAGTTCACTATTAAGGTTTTTCTTAAAAATTAACCAAGTAGTGATATTGATCTCATGATCTCACTTAATTTGATATTGTTGACTTCCACAGCAAAGGGTATTGGACCTGGAATCAGAGCTGCTACTTTCTTGGTGACTGCAAGGCATATATTCCTCAGCCCTGATCTTTGGTTTCCTTACCTTTAAGAAAGATGAGGCTATTAATAGCTGATAATGCTGTTTGAGGCACAGATAAGGTGGTGCTCGTTCACTCCTTTGTGTACTTTAATACTATGTGAATTTAAGGTTCCCATAAGTGTGTCTTATTTAAAACAGTATTTTTTTCCTTCTGCTCCTTCCCCCATATGTGCTAACTACATAAAAGCTACAATCATAATTTTTTCCATTTGTATAATTTTCATGAAAGGTATTGTTTAGCTCATTCATTTGTTATTTTGCTTTTGTCTTTGGTCCAGGCAAAGGAGGCTTTGTAAAAATTGTACACACCAGACTGGCCCCCTCAGCACCCACATTTTTGATACATGAGCCCCAATGGTTGAATATGGCCTCTGTATCTGTTTGCTTACTGCAAACCAGGGCTACACTCAGGCTAGTTGCTTTGATTATTCTGTTTTAAATACGATGTATAACTAAACAGTAATTTTAGCTTAGGGGCAGGAAATCTTCAAAGTCACAAATGCAAGCAGTCCTAAACATGCTTTTGTGTGTTTAGATCTACAACTTTTGCTTTAGTTCTAGATAGTCTAACTGCCTAGTAGTGCACTTGCCAAGGAGTATTGTGGAAAACCTTTGTGGATGTTTTTCACTTTCCTCCTTCGTTGACCATTGTCAATGTTAATCATGCTCTCTTCTCCTCCTTGCTTTTGAAGTTTGAATATACATTTCTTTTTTTCTTTTCTTTTTTTTTTTTTTTTGAAAGAGAGGGTATGAGTGGGGTAGGGGCAGAGAGAGAGTGGAGAGAGAGAATCCAAAGCAGGCTCTGCATTGTTAGAATAGACACTGATGCAGGGCTCAAACTCACAAACCATGAGATTGTGACCCGAGCTGAAGTCAGACGCTTGACCAGCTGAGCCACCCGGGCAGCCCTGAGTATACATTTCTGTAATTGCAGACAGCAGTATTGTAATTCTCCCTCCACAAAGCACAGTTTCTGGGGAATATCTACTTGGTATTTATTGATGTGATCTTAACAAGCTTCACATGTAAGGGCCTGCATGCTTCCTGCCTCTCAAACTTATTCCCTGATTCTCTTACTCTGAATCATGATAGGATAATTAGACTGCTTATAGTTCAAAGAATAGACCTGAACTTGCTGGCTTTACTTTCACTCATGTTGCTAGTATATTAAGTAATGAAAACTATGTGAGCCTTGGAACCAGACAGAATCTCTTGAACCTTTGGCCTCACTGCCATGTGATAGTTGGCAAATTCCTTAATCTTTTTGACCCAATTCTTCAGTCCTCAAAATGGGAAAGATCATGCCAATTTCCCAAGGTTGTGTGATTTACATGAGCTGATGTGTAAAAATACCAGTATAGCTAAGGGGTGTTTGGGTGGCTTAGTCAGTTAAACGTTCAACTTAGGCTCAAGTCATGATCTCATGGTTAGTGAGTTTGAGCCCCGCGTCAGGCTCTGTGCTGACAGCTCAGAACCTGGAGCTTGTTTCAGATTCTGTATCTTTCTCTCTCTCTGCCCTTCTCCCACTTATGCTCTGTGCCCCTCTCTCAAAAAATGAATAAACACTAAAAGAAAATTTAAAAAAAATACTAGTATAGCTGTCATAAGGTAAGCATACAAATGTTATCTCTCAACCTCCTCCCTCTTTTATCTGTTCTCAATTACAACTCAACCCTATCTTTGACTATTGGAATTCTACCCCTTCTTCAAGACTGATGAAATGTCATCTTGTTTAATCCTTCCTCTAACAAACAAAACTGTAATCTTTTCTTCTTTGATTTACAACAGTTCTGCAAACTTCTTATAAGTTATTTACAACATTTTTATTTGTTATGGTTATTTGTATTTGCCTAATCTTGTGAGTTTTTTTTAGGATAGAAACAGTTTTAATCTTTGTTTTATCTGTATCATAGTAAACACTTGATAATAATTATGTTAGTAAATTTTGCAAAGTGGGCACTAAAATGAAGTTTCTTTAACCAGTTCACTATGTACCAATATATTTCATTATTTTTTTCTTCAGCCACTTTGATTAAAAACTAGAAAGTGAGGGACGCCTGGGTGGCGCAGTCGGTTAAGCGTCCGACTTCAGCCAGGTCACGATCTCGCGGTCCGTGGGTTCGAGCCCCGCGTCAGGCTCTGGGCTGATGGCTCAGAGCCTGGAGCCCGTTTCCGATTCTGTGTCTCCCTCTCTCTCTGCCCCTCCCCCGTTCATGCTCTGTCTCTCTCTGTCCCAAAAATAAATAAACGTTGAAAAAAAAAAATTAAAAAAAAAAACAAACTAGAAAGTGAATGTGTTATTTTTTGTCATCACCATTGTGACTTTTTTTTTTTTTAGTTTTTTTTAACGTTTATTTATTATTGAGAGACAGAGACAGAGAGTGAGCAGGGGAGGAGCAGAGAGAGAGAGGGAGACACAGAATCTGAAGCAGGTTCCAGGCTCTGAGCTCTCAGCATAGAGCCCAACACAGTACTCGAACTCACAAACCACGACGAGATCATGACCTGAGCTGAAGTCGGAGGCTTAACTGACTGAGCCACCCAGGCGCTTCTCTTTTTTTTTTTTTTTTTATTAAAAAATTTGTTAATGTTTGTTTATTTTTGAGAGAGAGGAAGAGTTGAGTGAGAGAAGGACAGAGAGAGAGAGAGGGAGACACAGAATCTGAAGCAGGCTCCAGGCTCTGAGCTGTCAGCACAGAGCCCCAGGTGGGGCTCAAACGGAAAACCCTGAGATCATGACCTAAACAGAAGTCGGACACTCAACCGACTGAGCCATCCGGGTGCCCCAACTTCTTACTTTTTTTATTCATATATTCTTAAATTAAGGAAGGAATCCTATAATTATTCTCCTGACACCGAAACAAACACAGATTTGTTTATGCTTCTAGAAAGGAAGAAAAAAAAAGCAATTTATCCATCTGTTAGATAAGTTTTATATTAGAGGGCCATAGTTCTTAGAGATGGAATTATGAAATTTGACCATTAAATTATTAATTAGAGTTGAAAACAGTATGTTTTCTTTAGTTTTAAGAAATTCTTTTAGACTTCTGTTCTCTGAACCTATACGATGTATTATTTGCAGCCACTTGTATTATTCTTTCATCTCAAGTGAAAAGCAGTCTTTTTACTACTCTAGAATTCGCTTTGTATTTTTTTTTGTTGAAGACTGATTACTCCTGTCATATTCTGTCTGCCACTTTAGCAGAAATTTTGTGTGCATGCGGTTTTTGTTTTGTTTTGTTTTTTGTATAATTTGTTTTATGATGATGAATAGATTAGGAATTAATCAATACTCCAGCTAGGATTGGGAGGGCCAGGTCACTTGTTAAGGATGCAGTCAATCTACCCTTCCAATTTGTAGTTAAAATGAAAAAATACAGCAATTTTAAAAACAGAGGCTGTCTTCAAGTGGCTTAATTTATTTTTCTTTATTGTCCATGTCATGTAGCACTATCAAACTGATTTCAATTTTATAAAACCTGTAAAACAATCACATTTATAAAACAATAAAATCAAGACTCAGATGAAGTATCCAAAGCCAAGATCCCATTTCCCAGAAGTCATTTTACTTTATACATTTTAGCTAATACATGCTGAAGATAACACAAAATAAGACACAGAACCTCCAGTTAAAATCATAAAGGCTAAGGTTCCTCAATGAGTCCTTGCCAAGTTCTGAGTCTATTTTGAAAGTGGAGGCAATACTTAAATTTAGCTCTGGTTTCCCTTTTGATTTCATTAAATGGTCAACTTGACCTATTTATATATCATTCATGCTACAAATCCTTCTCTAAAAAAGCTTTTTCTCAAAAGGTGGGGTGTTTATTTTTCTTTTTTTTTTTAATGTTTTTTTTCAACGTTTATTTATTTTTGGGACAGAGAGAGACAGAGCATGAACGGGGGAAGGGCAGAGAGAGAGGGAGACACAGAATCGGAAACAGGCTCCAGGCTCTGAGCCATCAGCCCAGAGCCCGACGCGGGGCTCGAACTCACGGACCGCAAGATCGTGACCTGGCTGAAGTCGGACGCTTAACCGACTGCGCCACCCAGGCGACCCTATTTTTCTTTTAATTCACATATGCTTCCTAGAAGTTTCTAATCTTGGAGTATCCATTATTTCCAAATATTCAACAACTCTAGAATCATTTTCCAAACTATAATTTCTTTTGACAGATTTCTAGTTTTCTTTAGCAAATTCTACTTTACTAAGCCTTAAGGTACTTTGCAAATGTGTGTATAATTCAAAAAATATTTGTTAATTGAATATGTATTTAAATGAATAATGGTTTCCCTAGTAAATTAGAAATAGAGAATATCATTAACAGAATAAAGTTAATATAAATATTTTTAAAATATATTTTTCATGTTAAGTTGGAAAATGGAATCTTTATCTGTTTTAGGGAGTACACCATTAGGATGTTATAAAAAACTAATAGAATATCACAAGAATGGAGACCTTTCTTTTAAATATGTGAAGACCTTTAACATGGATGAATATGTAGGTAAGCTGTGTTTGAATATATTATTTGAATATGTTAAATAAAAAGAATATAGTTTGAGAATTAATACATTATTTGAATTTATGTTTTGAATGTAATATGACTATTTCTAGAAGATAATGTGCTGCCTTTTGGTGCGGTTGGGGGTTTATATTAAAAACATCTATATTTTTGGGGGAGGCGCTTGGGTGGCCCATTCGGTTAAGCATCCAGCTTCGGCTCGGGTCACGATCTCACGGTTCGTGAGTATGAGCCTGAAGTCAGGCTCTGTGCTGACAGCTCAGAGCCTGGAACCTGCTTCTGATTCTGTGTCTCCCTCTCGGCCCCTCCCTTGCTTGTGCTCAGTCAGTCTCTCTCTCAAAAATAAATAAAAACATTAAAAAATCTATTTTTGTGATGCCAGCATGATATAGCAGAAGGAATATGGGACTAGAAATCAGAAGATCTATATTCATCTTGGGTTCTGCCACTCATCAGCCATGCAGCTTTGAGCCAGTCCCTTCACAGTTCTTACTCTTTTTTTTTTCTTTTTCATATTTTATTATTTATTTATGAGAGAGAGTACAAGCAGGGGAGGTGCAGAGAGAGGGTGACAGAGGATCCAAAGCGGAGTCCGTGCTGACAGCAGAGATCCCAGTGCAGGGGATCTCTGAAACTCATGAGAAACTCATGAACCGTGAAATCATGACCTGAGCTGAAGTCGGATGCTTAACCCACTGAGCCACCCAGGGTTGCCTCCCCCCGCCCCTCTTTGTTTTTTCCTAAGGCAGAGTTAAAACTGGTTTTGTGGAGATGGATTGAGTACCATGTATGTAAAAGTAATTAGTAAAATAAAGATTTTTCAGATATAAATGTATTTATATTTATGGCTGTGAAGATTTTATGATTCATTGTTAACTTGCTTAACAGGGAACACAAGAATACATTTTTAATGGTAGCCCAAATGATAGTCAAAGAACTGTTAGGATTCAGTATACTTTGCTTGCATGCAGGAAGAATAGATTAGAAACATAGACCAACATTTCAGAGGTATGGCAGATTAATTTCTGTGGAGCTTAACACAAATCAGTTCCATTGGTAAAATTTTCTGTGTTTGAGAAGTGAAGTACGGTGATTAAATGCATGTGAACTAGACTTCTGTGTTTGAATTCCAGCCTCTCTGTGAGCTGTGTGACCTTGGGAAAGTTTACTTAATTTTTCTGTGCTTTTGATGTTCATCTATAAAATAGGAATGATAACAGTATTTCCATAGATGTTGTACAAATTATTTGAACTGATACATACATGTAAGGTGGTTAATACAATGTCTGGAATATAATGAGCGTATATTCCACATAAAAATGCCTTTAAATTGAATATGGTTGTAGAAAAGTTATATATTTTAAATAGCATCTGTGGCTTAATCAGAAAAGCAAACTTTGGATTTATTCCTAGAAATACTTACATTTTTATATATTAACTTTTAATTTAGGACTTCCCAGAAATCATCCTGAAAGCTACCATTCTTATATGTGGAATAACTTTTTTAAGCATATTGATATAGATCCAAATAATGCTCATATCCTTGATGGGAATGCTGCAGATTTACAAGCAGAATGTGATGCTTTTGAAAAAAAAATAAAAGAAGCTGGAGGAATTGACCTTTTTGTTGGAGGTATGTAAAACATTTTGTCATTACTCTTTGTGTGATGTGGGGAACACCTGTAACTGTCTATAATATCCATACTGATTTTTATTTTTTATTTTCATCAACAGTAATCTTAAGGTTCTAAGTTAGAATTGTTTAAATTATATCTTGAGAAATAAGTCCCAATGCCTGCTAAACTTTTCTATTATCTGTTTAGAATTCACAATTAATCACATCTTACAAAATGCATGCTGTTTCTTTAAATACTATTCTTACCTTTTACAATTTCTTTACAATTCCAGCCCAGCTTTCTTACCAAATTACAGGGTTGAGTCTCTAAAAGTTTGCATGTGGAACAGATAGATTTTGGCATTTCTGTACTGATCACTTAAATGGCTTCATCTCACTTAAAAAGTCAGTTAAGAATGATATAAGACTTTATTATCACCCTTTAGTTAATATGAACTAAGCTGTATAATTATCTTTATAAACTCCAAATAAATAAATGTTTAATTGGCTAAACTCCACTTAAAATATGTATATATGTATGTATACATATATGTGTATATACATATATATACACACAAACATACATATATAATATATACACATGCGCATGCGTGCACATGTGTGTGCATGACATACCATTGAAAATAGGAGGAATGTTTTTTCTTTAATGTTTATTTATTTTGAGAGAGAGAAAGTGTGCCCACTCGCGTGCATGCGAGTAGGGAAGGGAGAGGGGCAGAGAGAGGGTGAGCAAGAATTCTAAGTGGTGGAGCCTGATGTGGGCCTGGATCTCATGACTGCAAGATAATGACCTGAGCCAAGCCAATATCAAGTGTTGGACGCTCAGCCAACTGAGCCACCAAGGTGCTCCAGAAGTGTCTTTCTTTGTAATGACAACATGTTTTTTTTTTTTTTTAATTTTTAAATGTTTTTTTTTCAACGTTTATTTATTTTTGGGACAGAGAGAGACAGAGCATGAACGGGGGAGGGGCAGAGAGAGAGGGAGACACAGAATCGGAAACAGGCTCCAGGCTCTGAGCCATCAGCCCAGAGCCCGACGCGGGGCTCGAACTCACGGACTGCAAGATCGTGACCTGGCTGAAGTCGGACGCTTAACCGACTGCGCCACCCAGGCGCCCGACAACATGGTTTTCTGTAATTATTATGAAGCCTGTGGGACAGCTAATTAATTACCATAAGAATAACATCAACTAAACTGGAGCTAAAATTGATTTGTGCCGGAGTTTTTATTATGCAATTAAACATGCCAAAGCTCTAAGCTAACATTAAGTTCTCTGGATATATCTTATATTTAATTTACTAGAAGATTGCTTAAAAGTACATGAATTAGATCTTTAGTAGAGCTGTACGTTGACGTTAATTTATGGTTGAGGTGGCCAAGTATGGTTGAGGTGGTTGATTGCCCTTGGGGAAAATTTGGGTGTTACAGTCAGGCATAAATTTGCATTCTGTTTTGGCCACTTATGATCTATATGACTTTGAGAAATTTATTGAAGTTCAGTATAATTAAGTCATTTGTAAAACAGGAATTAATATTAACCATTCCAAAACTTGTGAGAACTAACTATGTTATAACATGTAAAACGTCTTGCATAGTGGTTGGTATCAGTCCTCTCTTTCTGAACTGTAGATGCTGAAATAATTGTTCTGTAGTTTATTGAATTTCCTGCTTTTTTACTGGGTTACTTCTAAGCGTATTGAGTGAGATTGAAATTTTCTCTTTGAGGAAATTTTTATCTCCACATAGCAGAGCTGGTATCATTTACTTTCTTTTATAGATGGGATGGTTGTTCTCTGAGCAAGAATCCAAGCTAGGCTGTTTTGCTTTTCAAAATTGAAAGTTATCTATGTTTTAATAAAATTTGCTAATATTTCAGTATTCCTGGAAAGCATTTGCATTCCAGTTTTGTCCATATGGCTTAATTCTGAGATAAATTACCATTTGTACTTGTCAGTATCAAGACTAAGGCAGTTTGTATTGGGGAATGTTGAAGGAATGCATTCCCCATGCATTCTTCATATTTTCTAAACTACATACCAAAATCAAGTAGAATTACTATAATGTATACCTAATTACTGTAATATAATTATACATAATGTGTCTATATTTTAGTTATATCAAGACATATTTGCACTCATTTACCGTCATACAAAAAGGCATGGTAGTTATTAGAGGTTCATTATTAAACATGGCTTAATGAAAAATATCTTGTTTACTTTTTCATTTGAATATCTTTTTTCCTGTTAATTTATTTGCCTTACATAAGGATCCATGTGACAAATCCCTTGGGGATTCAATGCTAGGAAATAGAATTTACTGGGGTTGGGGGGAAAACATAAGAACTAAACTCCATTTTCTTTTTCTGTCCGCTTCTCAGAAAGCATTTATAACTTAAAGTGATGTGTAAGGTTGAATGTCCCTTGTCAAAGATTTTTATTTTTTTAGGTTTATTTATTTATTTTGAGAGAGAGAGAGAGTGGGGGGGAGGGGCAGAGAGAGAGGGAGAGAGAATCCCAGGCAGGCTCTGTGCTGTCACCTCAGAGTCCGACGTGGGGCTCAATCCCACGGCCCATGAGATCATGACCTGAGCTGAAACCAGGAGCGGATGCTTAACCGACTGAGCCACCCAGGTGCTCGTATCAAAGATTTCTAGTAGGACTTTCTTCTTTCCCCATAGCTTTAAGTCATTTCTCATTTCTTTTTAGATTTTGGTATATTACCTTACTATAAGTCACCTTAGTTTTCCATTTGGAACAGATAGAGTATAAATTATAGTTATTTATGTTTATGACTGACTCTTACTTCTAGAAAGAACCTGTTTTCTAACCAATTTTTGTTCTTAAGCTTCCTGTAGTCATTCTCCCCTGACATATATATATGTATATAAAAAGATGATTTCCTTCCTCTTACATTAACATCTTCACTGTAGTCATGTCATGGTCAATTCAAAGGACATAATTACTCTGTGTATACAGGGAGGAGGGTTAGCTTATTGCATTTTCTTTGAACTTTTTCCTATTTGGGGGTACCCTATTATTGGATGTATACTCATGAAAGAATCTCATTTGATTCTTTGCTTTTGTTGATCAGGGTTTGTTATTGGATTTTCAAGATGAGGCTTGGTATCTGGGTCTTATCACTTACCCTTCTTTTGTTCCAGGGTTTGTTGGTTAATAAAAACACTAAGAACTGAGCCAAATGGGATCAAAATAACAGCCTTAATAAAGGTAAAGTTGGATTAGAGATTTCAGGTTGGGCTTGAGGCCAAAATGGGTTTTCCTATTCCTTACACCTGAATTTGAAATAGTAGGATAAGAAGAGCTTAAGACTATCAACACATCATTTCTTACTCCTGGTAAATAGAATAGGAATTCCCTTTCCTCAGTAGAAAGGAAAAAAGGAAAATGTATAATCTCTGAAGTTCTCATTCTTTCTGTGACGACAGATTTGTTAAGAGAAAGAGCAAAGTGTGTCGTGTAATCCCTTACCTACCCCCAGCAATAAAATATACAAATATGAAATTTTATAAATAAACTAAGGTATTACTAACTTTAAAATTATTTTAAGGTACTGTTTTTAAAAAAATAAAAATAAGACAGTGGGGAAAACTTTAACCTTCTTCTTTGGTTACATGATTAGATTCTTTGGTTTGAAAGTAACTGTGACTTATTTTGGGACCAAAAGTGAATTAATTGGAATGATTCTAGGCTAACTCACAGAATTTGGAGACGGGTTGAAACAGCCAAGTCTTTGGAAGAACAAGAATGAAGGAGCCTGAGATCTCCAAAGTAGGAACTCATGGACCCTCTCCTGCAGTGCTATCATCAAATACCTCAGCTCTAGATACCTTTTTTCTTTTCTGCATCCTTGCTCAATTTTCAGAATTTCCTGAGAGAAATTCTGATTGTTTCAGCTGGGGACAAGTATTTATCACTAGACCACAATCATCCTCCCTCAGAGAGATACAGAGTAGATTAAGGTCCCCTCCATTGTGAGGGAAGCAGAGCAGTGTAGGAGGAGGAGGGAGAAAGTATACTGAGCATACCAAAGAATAGCAACCATCTGTTCATCTCTTCAGCCATTATTTATTGAGGGCCTCCTATGTGTCCTGTATTGTTCTAAGAGGTAAGGATACAGTAATTAAGTAAGTAAGTAAGGTTATAGAGAGAGAGTCCTTACGCCAGTGAAATTTACATTCTACCCCACAGAACTTTAGGGACATAGGAAAGGCATGTAATCTAGATCGTGAGGTTTTAGAGATATTTCATAAAGGTGCTAATGTATTAGGTTGACTTAAATACTGAGAATTTGCCATGGTTGTTACATTTCATGATTATTTTAAAGAAAGTTTTGTAAAGCTTTATGAAACATTCTGAACGCTTTTAAAATATATCAGGAAGCTCAATTTCTGATAGTTACTCTTGGTTAGTAAGGGGCTGTATTGACACTACTGATAATTTCAGCCGTACTGTACACTTTTGTATGACCCACATCACCACTGACAACACTGGTGTTGATCCTTGAGGACTTCCTATTTTTTCTGGAACTTTTATTTTCATGGTTCTATCCTTTCTTCTTTATACATAAATAGAAAAATGTAAATATTTGCACCGATGTACACTTAAGAGGAGAAACAGAACAATTTTACCAATCTAGAGAGAAATTCATATTTTTAATTTAAAAATTTTATTAACAAGCAGATATACACTAATGGAAAAAGTCCATACATATTAACCACATGTAGGTCAGACTTTAGGTCACCACATTAAAAATTTCTAGAATGTAGTGCTTTGGTAGCTTATATCTGCTCCCTTAGATTTCATTTCTTCCATCAAAACCAGGTTATTTGTTGTCATTTTTGCTTTGTTGTAATCTGGGAGAAATTGGTTAGACTTGTAGGTTAAGAGTCAGTAAAATACACATATCTATCATTAAAGTTAATATGAAGAATATAAATGTAACAGATATTTTGACTCAGAATGTATGAGTTTATTTTTTCATTGAGGTTGCCAGAAATCTATTAGAGTACCCATGTGTAAAACTTGATTTATTCATGCTATAGAGATTCTTCATTTTACAAAAAGATTTGCTTCCAATTTCATTCAAATAAGGAATGTCATGTTCCCATCTATTATTTAGAGGCGATCCTAGAATATTAGAACTGTCAGTATGTCTGTTTAAAGCAGTGTTTTCAAGTTGTAGTTGTCACCCATTATTAAGTCATGAAATCAATATAGTCATTCACATTTAGCATTTCCCTTTTGTGTGTTTTGCTAATGAAATAGAATTAAATAGAATGGCTCCTAGCAGGGTAAGTATTGTTTCATGCATTCTTGTTTTTAATTACTTTGGTTTGTGTTTATGTGTTTACATGTGTACTACTAGATTGCAGTGTCAAATATATTTCTAGTCAAAAAAGTCTGAAGCAAACTACTGCCCAGTATTATCCGTTCTAGACATTTTTGTAAGTGAGGAAACTGCTACAGGGAGGTCCAGTAGTTAATGGCCCCATCTAGACTAGAACCAAGCCAAGTTAAAGTATTAAACACCACTGTGTTAGGCATCAGAAGATTTAGATTTCAGTTTTGTCTCAGTATTTACTAAATTGTTATCTTGAATAAGTCATGTATTACCCTTGAATGCCAGAGTTTCTTTGTTTATTTTTGAGAGAGTGCAAGCGGGAGAAGCTTGCACTCAAAACAAAGCGTTGAGCTCAAAAACAGGTGGGGAGATGAGGCAAATAGATAGGCCTAATAAGACTATCTTAAAGATTTTTAAATATGTGTTGTTGAGATGCAAAAATGCTTTATAAACTGTGAAGTGTTATGCTGATATAAGGTAATACTTAATTTTACTGATATTACAATCGTTCTTGCTCAGTGCTAAGCATGTGGAAAACATTGAAATACTTGTTGAATCAAATACAGGAACAAATATTTTCATGCAGCATTAGATATTCGGCTATCAAATAAAACAAGGTGAGCGTGTTTATGACTTTGCTCTTTAAAACAACTTGAACTTTGGGAAACCTTATTTACTTTATGTGTATATGTGTATGTATACTTCTTTTAAAAGGAATTGGTCCAGATGGCCATATCGCTTTCAATGAGCCAGGATCCAGTTTAGTGTCAAGGACAAGATTAAAGACTCTAGCGATGGACACCATTTTGGCAAATGCTAAATATTTTGATGGAGATTTATCGAAGGTGCCAACTATGGCTCTAACAGTTGGCGTGGGGACAGTGATGGATGCAAGAGAAGTAAGAATTAAATATTCTTTGATGTCTATAGATTTTGGAGGAAATACAGCACCAAATAAGTGATATTTTGGTTACATCCTATTCACAATGTAAATTGTTTTCTAGCTTTCAGTAGCTTCTGTAAGTCTCATTGCAGTGTTTAAAATTTAAATTAAGTTTTTGTAGCTTATGTAAACTAAGAATTAGGTACCATCCCTTTTGGAGTACTGCTTCATGTGCCTATTCCTTGCGTTACAGTTTGGGTTTCTAAAATTATACTGATCAAATGGTCTGTTTCTAAGTGAAATAATCTGGTGAAAGGACTATGAGGCTAGTTACAGCCCTAGGCTGTAGATAATTTTGGAGGCTTGGGATAATTCAGTGTAAAGTACATCTTGACTGTAGGAGGATAGCCAGTTAGTTTCCAACAGAAAAAGAACCCGTCTAAGGCTGGATCTGTTCTAAATTTGGTATACTTAAAAAGACAAGAACTCTGCACAGACCTTCCCTCCTTTTTAATTTTTTTTAAAGAACCATCATGTTTTTTAAAGTTTATTTATTTATTTTGAGAGAGAGAATCCTAAGCAGCCTCTGTACTGTCTACACAGAGCCTGACATGGGCTTGCACCCACAAACTGCAAGATCACGACCTGAGCCAAAATCAAGAGTCAGACACTTAACCAACTGAGCCACCAGGCGCCCCCTAATTTTTTAATTTTTAATTGGGCTTTCATTTCCTTCCCTGAGAATAAGAGAAAAAATTATAGTCAGCTCATGATTCTAAGTGGCTACATTATATGGAAATTCTTTTGTGGCAACAAGATGGGATAGGTTTTGAGTAAAGTGTACAGAAAAGTTATGATGAGTAAGTAAATGATCTTAATGTAAATATGTCTAGACTTTAACGTACACCTAGCAACTATCATTCAAAATGTAGTTTTTCATGTGGAAGTTATCACTTCCACTATATGAAGAAAGGCCTTTCAAGGATTGAAATTTTATAAGTTGAAAGAAGATTTTAGAGCAATTGTATTTCTAAAATATGGAAGTTATACAAATAGATTCCTTCCATTTAAACAGATTAAAGTTATAACGTACTTACATTAATTCTTAGAATGACCAGAGGGTTGTTCAAGTATTGATTTTCTTTTGGTCAGTTTTTCCAACAAGATTTTATGATGCCACTCACTCACCTCACAATTTTCACTCCTAGCATGATTATAAATCATTATGGCAGAACTATTGTAGGACTCTTATTTTCCCAGGGGCCTTAGTACTTTGATTTTTATAGCATTCTTTTGAAATAAATATCATGTCATGGTACTTAATGATCTTCTTATGTTTAATTTTAAGGAGCTTAATGTACAGCTTTTCATTTGCCAGTGGTATTAGCTATGATGTAAGCTGCTCTTCAATTTCAGTTTCATTAAGAACAAATACATTTAAGGAGTGCCTGACTGGCTTGGTCAGTAGAGCATGCGACTCTAGTCTCAGGGTTGTGAGTGCAAGCCCCACGTTGGGTGTAGAGATTACTTAAAAATAAAATATTTTAAAAAATACAGTTAAGGGCGCCTGGGTGGCTCAATCAGTTAAGCGTCCGACTTCGGCTCGGGTCACGATCTCGCAGTTTGTGAGTTAGAGCCCTGTGTCAGGCTCTGTGCTGACAGCTCAGAGCCTGGAGCCTGCTTGTAATTCTGTGTCTCCTGCTCTCTGCCCATCTCCCGCTTTGTGCTCTGTCTTTCTCTGTCTCTCAAAAATAAATAAATAAATGTAAAAAAAAATTTTTTTTAATTAAAAAATACACTTAATAGAACTTTGAATCAATGTATGGGGCAGATGCTACTGTTAAATGGAAAGTACATTTGAATAGGAAAGTAAATTCCTAAGTGGTTAATTAGTTCATCACTAAGCAGCGTCATTTTGGCAACTTGGTTAATGAAGACCTCTGTACACACCCTGAAGGTGACACCCTGGAAGTTATTACAGGTTTCTTTAAGATTGGGAATTGTCAACTAGATAAGGAACCACACCCGTCACTACTTTATCACTCTTTCCTTGGCTTGAGGCCTTCACACTAATGGTGTGTGTGAAATGCTCTACTTTTCTGGACCTTGCTTAGGTGAAATGGCACCTTGCAGTTTTCAACATTCAGAAACCCCTTTCTTAACCATAATCCTCATAATCAGAGTTACTTTTTTCTATTTTCTCTCAGACCATTTTTCTTTTCCTTTATTTGCACTTTTCACAATTTCTGATTGTTCTTGTATGTTTACTGGTTTAATATCTTTTTTCTTACTAACTTACAATCCTGTGAGTTTATAGGTCATATATATCTAGTACCTTACAATGCCTGCAATATAATAAGTATTTAATAACTTTGGGGAATAGTTTTAATGCATTATGTTCATGATTCATGTTAGACAAGGTTAGTTCTATCCACAGCTTGGTTATTTACTTGAACCATCAGATCTGATTTTTATTGACTTTTGGCTCTATGTCAAAAGCTAAATCTGCCTTCAAAGGATTCAAATTTGTTTTTACTGAGGTATATTTAAAGATATTGTCATATGTTCTAAAGGTAATTTCAAAAGAAAAGATAAATTTTTTTCACCGTTGTAACATTTATATTTGTTATATTATTGTAATGCTTTAGATATTTATTCTTAAGATGACATAAGAAAAACTAATAAAACTTAAAAATCTGCTTTTGATTTTGTTGCCTTACTGGAAACCACTGACGTCACCAATGATTTCTTCATTGCTAAAACTGGCATCTTCTCTGCAGTTCTGGTCCAACTGGGTGTCTTTTCATCATCTACGACTGTTGACCATTCCTTCCATCATAAAACTCTAGCATTCTTCTTTCTTTCTGAGCATTCCTTCTCAGTCTGCTTCCCAGGCTGTTCTTCCTTCATCTGCGTCTTGAATATTGTTGTTCCCTAGGGTTTCATCCTGGAACTGTATATCCACTCTGCATGCTTTAGAGCATGACTTTTTTTTTTTTAAATAAGTCAACAGCAGTAACTTTTTGTAACATTCTTTCTGTAGTTTTATTACTATTCCAAAAAGATAAAGTACTCTCAGTACAGTAATAATAATACATATCTTTATCTTAACTTTCTGAAGGTTCAAGTTTCATATTTCCAACTTCTAGCTGACATTGAGATGTTTAAAGACTCCTTATATACTTACACTGTCCAAAATTTAAATTTATCTTCCTACCAAATTTGCCTTTCTCTTCTGAATATTCCCTCTCGGTGAATAACAGCACTCACCATGAAGATTATCTGAGCTTGAAACATGGGTCATTCTCAGCATCTTCTCTACATCTAATGAGTCACCAAAATCCAACTATTTAATAAACTACCTAAAAGTAAATAAGGATCCTGCCCTCCCTCCATCACCACTGCCTATTAAGCCTATATCAGTTTTTTCAAGAATTACTGCAAACCCATTTTAAATCATGGCTATATCCATTCTTTATCACGTTCTGTGTGTTACAGTCTGAATTATTTTTTTCAAAACCATAGTTCAGTTTATTACTTACCTATGTAATTAAGAGTCTCTGATGCCCTATTATTCTATCAAAAAATGAAGCCTAGCCTCTCTGCCATAAAAAGATTCTGTATTATCAGATCTCCACCAGTGTTCAAGCATTTCCTTTCATTTTCCTATACTCCAGCCTTATCAAATTTCTAGCTTTTTACTGACCACCCCATAACTGTCTGACATGCCCCCTGTGTGGAGCTTTCCTGCTTATCTTTAAAGACTTGGTTTCAGATAGGAGCTACTCTAAAGCTTTTTCATGTGAGAAATACTTTCCTTGAGAATACTGGAGTGCGTAGAGTAAAACTAATCACATATCACCATCAAATTACATTCCGAGAGCAACATTTTTTTCATTTCTTCTAGATATATCTTCTTAATTCTCAGTTAAAGGTTATGTATGTCTTAGGCTTGCTTGCACACACACTAATGAGTAATTCTTCATCCCACACCGGACTTTCAGCAGCTTCCTTTCATTTCACTCTTTTCATAATACTCTGTATTTACCCTTACTCATTGGTAAATGTTTGTCTTTGTTTTTTCACAGTATACATTCAACATAGAAATTTGTTGCCACTTCTCCCATTACTATTTTACATTATTTGCTTCAGTAATGACAGTTAGCTCATATTGTCTAATTGGCAGACCTTTTAACAGTTTCCTTATTTCTCAAGAGACAATCTAATGTAGTTAAGGATATAGACCCTGGAATAAGACTTGTTTATATCTTAGTCTTACAGGAATATTGGGCAAGTTACAGAATATCTGTGCTTCTATTTCATTTTCTGTAAAATGTGAATAAGAACAGTATCTCATGCTGTTGTTTTGAGGAGATAAATGAGGTAATTCAAGGAAAGTGCTAAGTTCAGTGTTTGAACTTTGTAACCACCAAATCATATTTTGATGGTGTCTTAAAATAAAACTTGAGAAAGTATCCTTTATGCCGTAATCACTAGATTTAAGAAAGCATGAAAGAAACTTGGTAGAGACTTCTCAGGTGTTAGTCTAAGGACTTCTGCCAGATTGCTGAATAATCACTTAGGGGACCCTGGTTCCTGGGTCCTAACTCCAAACATTATAAGTTGAAAGGATGAAACAAAGAACCTGTATTTTTTTTTAATGCCTCTATAACACATATATTACTCTTAAGAAACAAAACAATACAAAACACTGGTTAATAATATCTAGCAGGGAAAACTAATTAACAAATCTGTTAATCTGTGTTATGCTTACCTTATTATATCAAATACAGTTTTTTAAAAAAACAAAAGCTTTTATGTGATGATGCTATAATGAATTTTCCACTAGCCTAGATCTTTATACTTAAGAACAAGAAATCTCAATAAGAACATTTGTAGAAATTCATACATATCTCTCAGTTCATGGGCTCTAATAGTAATGAGTATGTATAGCTTCAAAATGAAAAGTATTAAATCTTGATAAAATAAGTATAGTATCTGTTTCATTAATCTTTAATTTCTTCCTAGTTTAGAAGTGTGGTTTTAAAATAGGCAAAGCAGAATTTTTATGTTGTTACAATATTTTTGAATTAAAACCACCTTAATATTCATTTTTTAGTTAACCATTACAATGAAAAAAAATCATGTTTGAAAGATTACATATATTGTTTAGATTAACTTATAAAATAGAATTGATTTAGTGCTAAAAATGGTAGGGATTCATTCTGATGCATAGCCACTTTCATTTGCACATGTTCTTTGAATTATAGGTTGTAGGAATTGGGGACCAAGAGCTTGGATTTTCTATAGTTCATAAGGGTATTCTCAGTCATGTGTGCTTGAAGGGCAGTTCTTGCATTTAAATAGATCCCTAATCCTTTTTTTAAATCTAGTTTTTGTTTCAAGACAACTTTAGATAGCACATGTTCAATGAAATAGTCTTTAGGCTTCTTTCTCTTACTTTCAAAGTAATATCTACTGTATTGCTTGTCTGGACTAGAGCAATTGGTATATCATTCTTGGTTATATAAATTCTTTGCTGACTTGTAATTTTGCTTTTGCAAAACAGCCCTTTTCTTTCTTCTTCATTCTCCCAGGGCTCTTCTGCACGTCAGTATTTAATATACTAATAACTATATGCATTATGGTATATTCAGTAATACTCATTATAGAGATACTATTTTACTTTCATAAACCAGAAGAGAGATACAGTTTATGCTTTCCTTTAATCTTGAACAGAAATAAAACTCTTGAACTGTGAAGAAATATGTAGCTATTTATTTTTGTTTTGCCTTCAGAAGAATATTGGTGCTAGCATCTTTGTTTCTTAAAAAAAAAAAAAAAGCTTTTTCGTCATTTGAAACATGTTTTAAGAATTAATATGTAATGGTCATGATTTTCCAGGTAATGATCCTCATAACAGGTGCACACAAGGCATTTGCTCTCTACAAAGCAATAGAAGAAGGAGTAAATCACATGTGGACTGTTTCCGCTTTCCAGCAGCATCCCCGAACTATTTTTGTGTGTGATGAAGATGCTACTTTAGAATTAAGAGTTAAAACTGTGAAATACTTTAAAGGTGAGCATTGAAATTTCAGAATCAGATTATGAGGACGTTCCATTATAGATGACAGTTAAAACTTAATGAGACTGTGGAGTTACATCCTGCACTGTGCCTATTGAAAACTGGCTTTTTACCAACACACTAGCCAGTTTTGTTTTGTTTTTTAAGGAAAATAGAAAAGTCTCACTGCAGATAATAGTTGCTTTCAGAATATTTTCCTATTTTTTTCATGAAGAGAATCTCTTCAATCTGTATTTTCAGTGAACAATATTTTTCTTGAATCCAAATTTAATAAAATATTTACTTTCATAATTGTATATGCAAAATTAAATAACCCAAAAGGAAATGTATATATGTTCTGATTTTTCCATTGTTTCCCTGTTCCATCTCCCTCGCCAAGCTATGTTTAAAATAGAACCTAATCAGCAGATAGGTTGGGTCACCCACTATCTCATCTAATCTTCACAAATTCAAATTATTCCCATGTAGTAATAATGGTTCTATGTCAACAGTATGGAATAAACTCTGCAAGTGAGCAGGGTTTGACTGCCCAGACTTCTGCATGTAGATTTTCCTTTTGACTCTTCCTGCAGTCTAGTTCAGTAATTCTTAAACCTTGCTGTACCAGGTTTTATATATGAAACCACAAGTGCTTGATGTAATGGGTGATTTAACAGGTTTTCAAGGACTATACTGTTTAGAACCTGTTCTGTGCTTAAGAGTGAATTCCACATATACACATAAAAAGCTGTATAAATAGGTGCTCTTTATAAAGTACCTGTAGCTGATACGAAAATATAACTGGTCATATATATAGAGACACACACGTCAGTAATTCACAAAGTATGTAGTTATGTGTAATACTGTTATTACATGAATGAATATGTATTTTTAATTTTCTTACTCTAGTAACTAGGTATTTATTTAACATGTATTAGAAAAAATATACTGAACCAATCAAACCTATATTTCATGAATATAATTGCTTGACAGGGCTAAAGAAGTTACCATATTTTATTGCCTCCAAGACACATCTTTTTTCATGTTTTGTCTGAAACTGGGATGTGTTTAAAATTCGTGTCACTGTCAGTTACCTGGTAGCATTTTTTTTCTTAATGGTACATAAAATAATGTGTGTCTTATAGTCTTCAGTGTCTCATTTATGAAATATAGTATGTAACTTAAATCATGTCAATTTAAAGGAAATTTTTAAATTAACTCCATAGTTCATGTAAATGTGTGAATGTGGCAGAAATCTTGAAGGTGATGCACAAATGATGGAAGTTGGATGAACAGTAAAAAACACAATTTTGATGTTTATATGGTTTGTATTTGTACTTAACTGTTGTGAGCATTTTCCTATTTTACTAAATATTCTTCAAAAGTAAATTTAATGACTATATAATAGTCAAGTAGATGTATCATAATTCACTTCAACATTTCCTTATTATTTCCAGTATTTATATTTTCATCAAAATTACTTTTTTTTTTTTGCCAAGCCACACAGATATCAAATTAAACTGAAAAATTTCTGTTTAATAAGTTGAGAGGTAAAAGCAGAAATATCTGTCATGAGTTGTGAATATGACAGAGCTCTTGGATGGAGTTTTACCCATGTATGTAGTCTTTTGGATTTCATTACAAATACTAGACTCCTTGAAAAAATTAACAGGAGGAATCCCCATTATCCACATATTTTATTTAATGCCGGTTTTAAGGAGATTCTTTTTAACATTCTCATATTTTAATATACCAGCAATCCTCAAACCCCTGTGCTTATCAGACTTTGTCCATTTGTTTTTTATAGAAAAAGTTTACATTTTATGTGAATATTTAATAAAATACTCAATAGCCTATAATAATTAAATGACCAGTCACTATTCTAAATGGATTATACTTGATTTACTTAATTTGCACAATTCTATGAAGTGGATACTCTTATATAATCCCATTTATAGATGAGTTAACAGGCTTAATAGAGATATTGTCACCCAAAGTCAGTTTGTATTTGTAGAGCGGGTTAAGTGATACCACGCTTATCTGGAGTCTAGGCTTTTGTCCACTCTTATGCTACCTCATAGAATAGGTATAAATTGGCTATCTAAACCATATTTCTGTTTGTTTGGGTTGTTTTCATACTATAACAACTGCTTCCAAAAGCAATTTTAGTTTTTCATACTAAAATAATTGCTTCCGACCTATTTTAAAGGTAATTTAAAACAGGAGGTAGGTGATTATATATATTTTGTTCTTTTAATTCATCTATCAGATTGTAAGCTCTTCTGAAACATCTTGAAGTGTAGACTATGAGAAAATCACCGCACTGCTCTTTTGAAGACACTGTATTTTGTACCTCAGGGGAGCTGCATATATTTCTGAAGAGGTTTAGGGTATCGGCCTCAGTCAGGGTGCCTCCAATATGGAGAAAAATGGAATTGAGATCTTGTTCATGTTATATCAGACCTCATTTCATAGTACGGTATTTTAATACAGGGTAGAACTGAATATTCATAGGTTTATGCATATTCAAATGTAGTTTTATATATTTTCCATATCTTCATTGAGTCATTCTATCACTTCAAGATGTACTGGAGAATATGAATCTTGTGGTTACCGTCTATAATTCTTCGTATTGTGTTCACATCACTACTTTTTCTTCTGCCATCACTAAAAAGTGCCTAAAAGGGTTCTAATTATTTAGCTCTCTATGAAAATCTAGGTTAACTGCATCTAAAATAAAAATCATTAGTTAATGGAAGTTTATTTCAGTATACAGGTATACCTTTTAAAAGATAGCAGTAAATCACAGGAAAATATAGTTTAACATTGAATGTTTTCTGATTTGTTTTTGCTAATTTTATATAAAACTTATTTTATGTTAAGAGAATATATTTTCAAGACATCATCATCATAGTGAACATTTTTTTGGCTTCATCCTTTGTAGGCCCTGCTCCAATAGATTGACAGAGGTCGAATGAGTTCAGATTGAGCCAAAACCATAAAACTGACATTTAGAATCTATGGCATTTCACTTCTTCTGGCAACATGTCAGGAAGTCTATACGTTTTAGTATTCAATTTATTTTTGTCTGTTAGTGATTTAAATAGCAATGATTTGTTTCTATCAAATTCTTGTATTGAAAGTTGTCAGTTTAACCTTAGGTCATAGTAAATTCTTTGTGTCCTCCAAAATGCAAGTAATAAAATTTTCAAAATAATTTCTAGTTTGGAAACAGCCTTAAGTTTAAAAGTTACAGCCAATATATAGTTAAATCTTATAGAGTTGAACTTTTGTTTATTTTGTTTTGTGTTTTAAATCTCTAATGTATTATCTCCATGATCAAAGCTGTAAGTAAATGATAGATGAATTGTATCAAGTAGAATGAACCTTATTATAGCTACTTCTCCATAAGAGAATACATCTTCTAAACAAAGTGGCTAAAATTACCTTTGTCTTTATTGTTCCCTCTCCTCCTGGCTTTCTCTAGTCCCCATTTTACTGCTCTGTACATATTGGTTGTTGAATTAAACTTTTCAGTTAAATCCTATTTTAAATAGGAGATATCATCTGATAGTTTTTATTAGCAAATATTTCTTCTGCACTATACACATTACCTTTTAGTGTATATTTTTGGTAAACATAAAGTATATTTACCAATTAGTGTCATCAGCCAAGGGGCTTAAGTGCCTTCAAATACATAGTCTCCCATAGTGTTAGCAAAAAGAAATGTAACAAGTATCCCTATCTGCAAGTAGGTGACTCAGTATCATAACAAGTTGGCTCATTAAGTGATTTGAGAAAATAAAATGTATTTCATTAAAATAAAAGCTCCATAGAGGTGGGGACTTAAGTTTTGTTCACTGCATTATTTCACTGTCTATAAGTTTGCTTGGTATACTGGAGGCATTTGATAAATGGTGGATAGTCAGATAGGTAGATAGATGGGAGAACACAAGACTATGAAACCATCTAAGCACTGAATTCTATAAATAACCCCATGAAGTCCAAAGGATGTTAAATAAGGAGAAAGAGTTAAATAGCATAGTTTAACTTCTAACTTGATAGGATTCAAAGCCCCAGAAAATGGATAGTAGCATTTAGATTGGGAGGAAATGGCAAAAGCAATAGCACAAATGTAAGGAAGAGCTAACAAAGCAGCAGAAAAAGTTCCTGTTAATAGAACAGAGAACCATTAAAGTGTATTGATAAAATAGGGCTAGATTATACTTTTTTTTTTTAATCTCTACCCCCAACGTATGGCTTGAACTAAACCCTGAAATCAATACTCACCTGCTCTTCCCAACTGAGCCAGCCAGGCAGATTATACTCCAAAAATTTTAAAGCAAAATGGAAGGTAGGGGTTAAGAGCAAAAAGAAAAACCAGCGTTCATGTCATGGCTCTTCACTTTCTGGGTCATGGGCCACTTTGAAAATATGGTGAAGAGACTGTCCTCAGAAAAAAATGCACACATGCTCACACACATTCGTATATTAATGTGGGAGATTCAAAGACTCCTTGAACTGTCTCTAGCTCTGTTACATCCTAAGAGTTGGGGCTGTACTTGATTTCTGCCAGGTGGGCAGCTTCCAGTTCTCAGCATTTGGGAGTCAGAGACGGCTCAGTACTGACTGCTCTATTTTTTCTTGTATTCTAAGTTTAACTCTTTTGTTAACGTTTAAATATGGATTGTCCAACTTTTTTTTTTTAATGTTTATTTATTTTTGAGACAGAGAGAGAGTGCAAGTGGGGAAGGGGCAGAAAGAGAGGGAGACACAGAATCTGAAACAGGCTCCAGGCTCTGAGCTGTCAGCACAGAGCCCGACGCGGGGCTCGAACCCACGGACCGTGAGATCGTGACCTGAGCCGAAGTCAGATGCTTAACCGACTGAGCCACCTAGGCGCCCCTGGATTGTCCAACTTTTTAATAGTACCTTGGATTTTTTTTCACTAACTTCCTTCAGTGTGGCTTATTACTGTAAACACACACGCCAAAATAATGGAAAATAATTTGCCAGACGAATGAATAGGGTAATACTATCCTAGTGTAACAACAGTTCGGTCCCTAGCTGGAGTCTGGTAGAGGAAATGCCAGAGGATCAAATTCAACACACTTACAGATACAATTAAAGTGTATTCATCAAGTCAGTATTCACATTTGTTAGTTTTGTCATACTGAAGATCTGAAGGCAAGAACTGCTTCTACTTCTGGTTACTCCCAAAGAATCTGTACACATCCTAGATCTACAGCTCCATAAATACTGTAAATTGCTGTTTGCTAGGTAGTTACAACTAACCATTATAGAACATTTCTATTTTCATTTTTCAATAAAACTTTATTCTGTATCAGACAGGAAATGATATACTTATTGTGTCTTATAAACTCTTCTATTTTCTAAAGTAAATGAGATATAATTCAAAATTAAAAATAAAACTAGAACTGTGCTTTTTTTCTTTAAGGTTTAATGCATGTGCACAATAAACTTGTGGATCCACTATACAGTATGAAAGAAGGAAATTGAAGGAGATTGGAGCAAAATTCTGCTTGAATGAACAGAACACTTTTATAAGTAGATGAATTTTCAGCTATGCAATATGATAAAACATGGGGATTTTTTGAAGACTGTCATTTTTGAAGTCCAATACCTATATGTTGAACATTCCATATTTACAATGTGTCCATTTTATACTAAGGTTTAGGAGAAGTAGTTGGCTCTCACAAATAGCTGTTATTGTAAAGTACAGAAGCCACACAGCCACTCTATAAAACAGTGCAGAAATGAAATGTCTGTTTAAAAATTTCAAGTCATTTTAAATGTGAAGAATATACATCAAGTATCATTCATATGAATCTGGTGGCATTCTCAAGAATTTTATTTTTTAATCACATAAAGACACTCCACCTTTCAGATTATCAAAAAATCATTGCAAACCTTTAGTTTTGGAATGTAATCTTTGTATTTTCTGTGCATTACACACAAGCTTTTCTGCACGTGGTTGCCTTAGCCCCTTCCTGCAGTGGCATCTGGACATGAAAAGTCCTGCTGTATATTGTTGGAACAGAAAATCTGAAGAAATGACAGTGCCTAAAAGTACAGTTTACGTCCTTTTGGAAAGTATGTATAAGTGCATGATTTTTGTGCACCACCTTCTACAGCACTTTTTTTACAAATGTGCTCTTATTTTTATTTAATGACTTGGGTTCATGCTTTTAATAAGTATTTTGGCAATTATGAACTTTATACCTAGCAACACTCTTAAGGAAATTCTTTTGAAGACAATTTTCTGATTATTGTTAAACTTCATAAATGATTAGCTTTATTCCTTACTTATATGTCTAAAAAGATAACATGATAAAGTATATATAAAAGGAATTACTGTAAACTATTTTAGATTGCCATTAACAACTTGCATCATTAAACTGCAAATAAAACTATTGTTTTCTATCTTTAATTCAAATAAAGCTTATAATAAACAAATGCTATCTAAATTTTATTTCCAGAAATGAAACTGAATACACACATCTGAGAGATTCCAACATTAATAGTTGTATTGAGCCTGCATTTATTTTTGTTTGTTGCCATCATGCATTTGGGGAGATCTAAGTGAAAAGGCAATGATTCTACCTATAATTTCTTAGTCACTCCTTGGGGAATAAAAAACGCTCCCTTCTGCATATTTTGCACCTAGAAGAACATTATTTAACATACTTAATTAAGCATACCTTAATTGAAATGTGATTGAAATGTATTAACAAAAATTAAACAAAAATAAATATAATGTTTAAAATAAAATATGCTTTAATTACAGGTAATGCAGTTATAATAACCTTAAGTGTTACAAATGGTCTTTAAATGACTAGTATGTCAGTATAATCTTCCAGTCACACACCTGGTAATAAAATTGTACCGTTTACTACAAACAATCTTAACTAAGAATGTCCTAGTATTATAGAGAAATAGCTAAAGATACCTGTTTTAGTACATGGTTCAGTAGTTAACTTTTGTGCTTTAAATGGCATAGCTGAAACACAGTTTAGAACATCTTACCATCACTGCCCCTGATGTTAGGTGCTGGTTTTAGGTTCAGGTCCTCAAGCAAACTGATTTCTGGTGACTCTAGCTCCCTAGCTCAGAGGCCAAGCTGCTGCTAAGTAAAGAACTAAGAAGGCTAATAGATATTTCCACAAGGCAATAAAATATGGTAGCTAAGACCTGGTGGGGTTTGGATAAAGAAACCACTGTTGGGGCGCCTGGGTGGCGCAGTCGGTTAAGCGTCCGACTTCAGCCAGGTCACGATCTCGCGGTCCTTGAGTTGGAGCCCTGCGTCGGGCTCTGGGCTGATGGCTCAGAGCCTGGAGCCTGTTTCCGATTCTGTGTCTCCCTCTCTCTCTGCCCCTCCCCCGTTCATGCTCTGTCTCTCTCTGTCCCAAAAATAAATAAACGTTGAAAAAAAAAAATTTCAAAAAAAAAAAAAAAAAAGAAACCACTGTTTAAATCCTAGCTCTGTCAATGACACTGGCAATGTGGCAGTCTGAGCTTCTTGCCCTGTAAGATAGGATGGTAATAGTATCTGTATCTTGACTGTAGACTGAATGACGCAATGCCTATGGAGCTCAGCTCAGTGGCTGTCACATATGAAAATCAATAAATGGTGGCTATTCTAATACTCATTTACATTATTGTAGTATCTGCAAAAATCTTAGTATAGCAAGGTCCTATCAGGGATACACTTAGAAGGCACACAACTCTAAACCATGAAAATCATCTGTTTGGTAGAGTGACCAGGGGAGAGAACTTAAGCTTACATTAAAAAATTTGAAAAATATATTTTATTTAAGTAAAATTGCTTCCTAAAAAGTCAGAGCTTAAAGGAAGAAAATTAAATGTGTCCAAATTCTATGCCTGCTAATAAAACACAAATATTACATAGTACACACATGGTGTATACTTCATGTCAAGTACCAACTTCTTTCTCCTGAAAGTAATGGTAGAACAGAACACTCTGTATTAGAAATTATATGTAAATGCTCTTCTAGTTTCAAATATACTGCCATTTTCCAAAATACTGTTACAGAATTTCATATTTCATCTGTTCTAATACAGCTAGAAGAGATAGGAAAGATATCTAAGGTTATATAAGGATGAAATCACAGGTAATTAACTTCTATACACAATTTTAATAAATCCTATCTTTTCATAATGTAATAACCTTAGTATAACGTATCAATAGTCTTATCCCCAAAAGACATTTACGTCATTCAGTACATTCAAGGTAGAGGACAAAATTAAATAGCTAAATTATTTCTCTTACTGTAATACCATCTGCCCTCTCATTTGTTCATTAACTTGGTAAACATGGTAGTTAAAAGGACATATTTATTTATTTATTTTTTATTTTTTAAACGTTTATTTATTTTTGAGACAGAGCATGAATGGGGGAGAGTCAGAGAGAGGGAGACACAGAATCGGAAGCAGGCTCCAGGCTCTGAGCCATCAGCCCAGAGCCCGACGCGGGGCTCGAACTCACGGACCGCGAGATCGTGACCTGAGCTGAAGTCGGACGCTTAGCCGACTGAGCCACCCAGGCGCCCCAAAAGGACATATTTTAAAGCATGACAACCATTTACTGCCTGTGTGACTTCAACTAAATTAACTAAAGCTCAAATTTTCAATTATGAAATCTAGCAATTAATAATATTAATACTGCTTGCTAATACCAAATACCCATCATTTTGCAACAATGCATTTTAATTATAAAATTAAGACAGTTCCTACCCTTAATTTTAATTTAGATGTGTATATAAATTGTCTAGTTCCAAATATTTATAAAGATTTTAACAAAAACTAAACAGTGCATGTCCAGCTAGTATGCTATTTGACTTTATTTAATAACTCCTATAAATCTAAATTTATCCAGCTAACAATAAATTGATAAGGTGATTTTGAGAATATCTTGGGGTTGAACTAGAGAGAATCTTAAGTATGGGGCCTTTCAGTGTAAGAAAAATACTCATGGGGCATCTGGGGGGCTGAGTCAGTTAAGCGTCCAACTCTTGATTTCAGCTCAGGTTATGATCTCAGTTTGGTTCGTGAGATGGGGCCCCATGTGAGGCTCTGCCCCAACAATAAGGATCCTGCTCAGGATTTTCTCCCTCCCTTTCTCTCTGTCCCTTCCCTGCTCATGTGTGCTTGCTCTCTCAAAATAAACTTAAAAAAAAATATGCGTGAAAACAAAATAGTTAAGATTCACTAAGTACATACTATTGTGTCATACACTCTTCTGAATATTCTAAGCATACTATCTGATATAATCTTTCCAACAACCTATGGAGGTAAATAATAGTATAATCCTGGTTTTACTAAAGAGTAAACAGAGATTAAGTAACAATCTACCTTGCCAGTGAGTGGTGGAACAGAAGTTTGAAACCAGACAATATGGCTTCAGAATCCAAGCTCTTATCCACCTACTACTTCCTTTTCAAAGAAAAGCTAATAGGTTATTTTTGTTTATTTTTGAGGGGGCGGGGGTGGGGAATGAGTGGGGAAGGGGCAGAGAGAGAAAGAGAATCCCAAGCAGGTTTTGAGTCGCTAGCACAGAGCCCGATGTGGGGCTCGAACTCACAAACCGTGGGATCATGACCTGAACCGAAATCAAGAGTAGGACACTTAACCGACTGAGTTACCCAGGTGCCCCTGCTAATAGGTTATTTAAACCCAAAAACCCTGAAAGCAACAAGCAAGTTTTATAATTTTCACTCTGTTGTCAACATATACAGTTACTAAGAAAAAAGATACACAAATTTTAATTTATGAAAATTCATTATATTTTTTCCAACAATTACTTATCAGATTGTGTCTTTAGAACTTTTATAAAAGCATCTCTTGGAACTTCAATGTTGCCAACTTTCCTCAGTTTTTTCTTTCCTTCTGCTTGTCTCTTCAAAAGTTTCATTTTTCGGGTAATATCACCACCATACTGAAAAATATTTTTAAAAATTTGAAGTCCAACAAATTACTCCATAGAAAATTAATCATACAATTACATACAGACATCAACACAACTACAATAACCTTACAATTATTACCCATGAGATACACATCTGCAGTTACCTTTCTAATCCTTTCATAGATCTTAATTTAACATCTTCTCAAAGAATGATAAAGGCTTTATTTATATTTTGGATGAGATGAAACTCACCAGTGAAATCTAGTACTATGTTATGCATGTCAAAGAAGAATTATCAATCCTCTTACTGATTCAAGTCTTGAAATTTTGCATCATTTATCTATAGTCCAATAAACTCACATAGGCACAAATGTGCCAGTCCCTATGCTAAGGATTTAGAAAAGGCATTTACTGGTGAATTCTCATAACTGAGTTAAGAAAACGTTTTAACAGAAAAGACACCTCAACAAAGCAATATAAGAGAGGTGGATTTCAAACTGCCATACTCTTCCCACAGTCATTGTCTTCAAAATCTCTCCTTGGAAATTAGGTCAATAATGTTATCCTGATCTTAACTGTTACAAAATACTATCTTACACAGTACTTAATATAAGGAATTTTTTTTTTAATTTTTTTTCAACGTTTATTTATTTTTTGGGGGGACAGAGAGAGACAGAGCATGAACGGGGGAGGGGCAGAGAGGGAGAGAGACACAGAATCGGAAACAGGCTCCAGGCTCCGAGCCATCAGCCCAGAGCCTGACGCGGGGCTCGAACTCATAGACCGCGAGATCGTGACCTGGCTGAAGTCAGACACTTAACCAACTGCGCCACCCAGGCGCCCCTAAGGAAATTTTTATAAATAAGATGGAATAAGAATGTTATCAAAATGAATATGTTAGTCAACCTGAGATTTACCTATTTAAAAAGAAAACTAGGGGACCCTGTGGGGCTTAGTCGGTTAAGCGCCCAACTTCGGCTCAGGTTATGATCTCATGGTTGGTGGATTTGAGCCCCACGTCCAGCTCTGGGCGGAAAGCTCAGCGCCTGGAGCCTGCTTCAAATTTTGTCTCCTTCTCTCTCTGCCCCTCCCCTGCTCACACTCTTTCTCTCAAAAATAAATAAACATTAAAAAACAAAAACAAAAACCTAGAGATGAAATAAAAAGTTATTGTAAAAACAATGGAAACCAATATATTTATACTGCTTTTGACTTTAAACCCATAAAATAGATCTATTATTCAAAGTAGAATACAGGTCGATACGTACACATTTTGCCAAAACATTTTTCCTATAGGCTTTCACACTGTAAAAGAGGAAATTTTATATAAAATTACATAATTTCATTACACTCTTTAAAAGTACTTTATTTTCAAAAACAATCTCTCCTTTACTAAAGATTTAAATGATCATGTTATACGTAACTAAAATTAGCTCAAATGCTCTAGTATCTATTTGGGTGTATTTGACATAAAATAGAAAATGAATTCAGCATGAACATCAACATAAATTTTATTAAGAATAAAAAAAGGTCAAGGCTTGTGTGTAGTCTTGATTAGGCCAAATTCAAGCCTTAATTATATGACCTTAATTATAAGAATTACACAAAGTAATTTCTGGCTCAACCTAAAACTACTACTAAGCACTACTACCAAAAAATTTAAAAATGGTTATCATCGCATCACTAACTCTACAAAATGGGGGTTAAGAGTGACTAGGAATATAAAGAATATATTATTTTTATAAAACTCTTTTCTGGGAAAACTAATTTTAATATATCCACTCAAGCAGTTATAAACTAATCTTTCTATAGGGCTTCTAAAAGGATAAGAATTAAGAAATTTCTATAGCATTTGGTGGAAGACAGGAAATTTGAAAAAAGCTCCATTTATATATATTCGTAGGATATAAAAATCTATTTTTTTCCTTTAAGGTATTCTACTTCAACACACTTACGTTAGAATTATTTGATATTTTAAATTGCACTTTCCAGGATGTTCCCTGGTTATCAATTCCTGACCAATCTCCGGGTATTCATGAAACTCAAAACAATTAACTAAAGCAAAATTGCGTTAGGAAAGAAAAATTCGTTACAAATACAGGCATAAAATTTATCCAAAGACTATATAAAAATGGTGGTTGTCACTTCACCACTACTGACACATGCAAGTTTGGGTTTAAACCACAACTGAATAGCAATTTCCAGCTAAGGAAAGACTTCTGATTTCCCAGAAGTCAAGGAAAGAAATATGCTACCAGATAGTTCTTGCACTTACTGTTACTAGTAGAACAGCTTATTCCATGTCCCAATTTATAGACCACATATCATAAAAAAGACCAGTTTCCTACATCAATTAGCCTATTTTCCATGTCTACTGAATCACACAATCAATCTACAATGCAAAGCTTAATACATTAGCATTCTTCTCTCATCTTTCTGATTTATAATTCTGCTAACTCTGAGGAAGTAATATTAAGTGCTTTAAGTAAAAATCATAATTTAATTTTGTCTTTTGGAAGAATATCTCCAACAATTCTTTTTTTTCAAAACTTCTTCAAAAGTTTCAGTTGCTAGTAGCTTATACACTATTCCTAACTCAGGAAATTCAGTAGTCATTCAGTAAAATGAGTGGAAATAAAGCAATTCCTCAAACCAATGTCCATTATGTTAATAATTATACATAATATAGCTTAAAATGTTAAATTTAAGTAAATCATTATAACAGTCATCACTTAATTAAACGGAATTAAAAACCAGTTTAGTATTTCCCCGAGTAGGAATAAAGCTTAGGCCAATGAGAAGTTAAATTTTTCAGTATTATTTCATTCTTAAGTCATATCATTTCTAACCATTTATCATTTCTAAAACAGGGAACAAAAATGAATTTCAACTCACGTTTCTCTTGCAATAATTTTACTTCCAATAGCAGCTTGAATTGCTATCTCAAACAGTTGCCTAGGAAGAGAATCCTTCAGACGTTCACATATGTCTTTGCCAACAGAGTGTGCTTTGTCTCTGAGAGAGAAAATGCAACTATTTACACATCCTAAATACAAACATTTAAAGTAGCTTTCTAGGGGTGCCTGGGTGGCTCAGTAGGTTAAGGGTCCAGTGTCAGCTCAAGTCATGATCTCATGGTTCACGGGTTCAAGCCCTGAGCCCTGCATTGGGTTTTGCGCGGACAGTGTGGATCCTGCTTCAGATTCTTTGTCTCCCTCTCTCCCCGCCCCTCCCCAGCTCATGCTCGCTCTCTCAAAACTAAAAATAATAACAAAGTAGCTTTCTAGACTATATGTATAATAAACATAAAGGTGATTTCTTTCTTTTTTTTTTGTATTAATCCATTTCTTGTTTTAAGTAGACGCCACGCCCAGTGTGGAGACCAATACGGGGCTTGAACTCACAACCTGAGCTGAGGAGATCAAGAGTTAAGAGACTGACCTTGGGGCACCTGGGTGTCTCAGTTGGTTGAGCTTCCAACTTTGGCTCAGGTCATGATCTTGCAGTTCACAAGTTTGAGCCCCACATTGGGCTCTGGGCTGACAGCTCAGAGCTTGGAGCCTGCTTCGAATTCTCTGTCTCCCTCTCTCTGTCCCTCCCCTGCTTGCACTCTCTCTCTCAAAATAAATAAATAAATAAATAAAAATAAAAAAGAGAGAGACTGAGCCACCCAGGTGCCCAATAAAGGTGATTTCTTCAGGAGGTTCAAATGGAACTCATCTGTCATAAACATCGCTTCTCTGTGAATGATAGGACTTCTCTGATTGCAAAAATAACATGACCTATTACAGAAAATCTAGAAAAACATACATAAAAACCATTCCCCTCACCCATAGAAAACCAATGTTAAACATTTTAGAATCTCTGTGTTAAACATATATCCGTCCAGCTATTTTTCTGCATACATATTATATTTGTTATTTTACAGTTTGGAACATAATGTATATATGTTTGGCTTTTTATTTAGTAGGCATTTTTGTCACTTAACAGTACTCCACAATATAGTTTTAGAATGGTTTAACATAACATGATTATTAAACAAGTGCTCCATTATTTTTATCAATCTGCTATTTGTTCAATGTGTAAGGTATTTCATTTTTCATTATTAAAAATTTTTTATGAAGATAAAAACTTGTTCTCAATTTTAAACCTATCATGAAGTTTAAAAATCATTTATTTTGTCCTATTTTGGTAAGGAAAACATTTCTTTCCATGACACTATCCTTTTTTACTATAATTCTCTTCTTTCATATTTAATAGCTTGGAAAAAAGAAGCATGGAAAAAGAATGGAAGGAGAAACTAGTACAAGGAAATTTAATTAATTACTTTTAAGTTTTCAAAATGTCATTGTCAAATAAAAATGATCAATAATTTAAAAACATGTCAAAAGTGGTAACTTTCACATTCCATGAATGCTAATTTCTATTCAACTTACTTGTGAACAATAGTTACCAGCTCCTCTACAATATTTCCGTTCAGCAGAATATCCATTTTTACAAGTTCTGCAGTCTGGTAGCCTGCATCTTCATAATCAAAACTATGAAGGAAAAATATCCAAGTGGTAGATAAACGTTATACTTCCCAACAGATTATTTCTCTTTGCAAAACATCTTTTTTCTTCCCCTATCCTCCACCCAACTTTCTATCAAAATATTAAACATACATTTCACATAAACAAATCTAAATGACCAGAGTGAGAAACAAACTCCCTCATCTTTTCACATTTATGAAATGAGAGGCAAAAGCAAGGGGAACATGCTTTATGGGGGAAAGGAAAATAAATTGGTAAGCCAGTCTAGGAAAATGGGACAATGAAGGCAAATGTCACATTCTTCCCAATGTTTCCTCCCAACAGCTGCTTGCTGGCTGTAGACAATAGTATATATTAATTCTCAGAATTTCACTAAGTTTGGGTTTCTGTTTAGTTTTCTGTTGCCAGTTAAATAAATGTTATGGCTTTGATAAAGAGTCATCATAAATAAGACTTCCGGACTTCATATATTGCTATTCAGTTTGAGTTTGCTTTTTTAGGGATGAAATGAATTAATACATATAAAGCATTTGAACAGTACCTAATACAAAAAAAAAAAAAAACAAAAACAAAAAACAAAAAAAACAAGCTATTTAGAACAGAGCCTAGCTTAGCACATAGAAGCACTTGGTTAGCATCAGCTGTTTACTATTAAACAATATGGTCAAAGCTTATCATGCCAATTAAAACCGTGTTAACTTACAAAACTGAGGTCTAATGAGAAAGAAAACTTTAATTATGCTTGCATGTCTTTTCAGTTATGGATAAGAACGTGGATAGTCCTAAACTGTCTTAACTGGAAAACGAACTCATGCCTAGAGTTGCAAATGTTTGGTTTCTAAAGCTTTTAGCAGGAAGGTGACAAGTTGATACTCATACTCTCTAAAACCAGATTATTATCAAGTTTTGCTAAATCCTTTTTCTTCAACAAACATTATTAAGCATTTATTATATACCATCATAAGTACTATGCAGAACACAAACAGAGGTAAGAAGACCTAGACATAGTCCCTAGATATCACCTGTTTACAACTTCAAAAATGTTCTGTGCTCCAAAAATTTACAATTTCTTCACTCATTTTTTCAAAAGAAGCCATTATACAAATGTCTGTATTTCTAAGCCAGCCCAATGGAAACCTAACCTCTATTCAAATATTCATTCAAGTGTACCACTAGAATGAAGGAAACACATTTAGAATTCCAAAAGGCTACTTGGGGTTTGAGGGCAAACAGGTCTATCAAAGTAAGTGTCAGAAGCAGCTTCAATATAGTCTTTATATAAGAAAGGAATTTCCTCTTCTGACCCAGCTGCAGAAGATTCTTGCCACTTGGTTTAAGAGAAATTGTTCCTAATCTCAATCCACGAGAAGCCGATAACCTAGGCTATGATGGATTTTTTTTTTTTTAAGTAACGAATTGACTGCATATAAAAAAGATACATTTTGAACATAAGAATTACCTCAATTCTGGAAGCTGGCATTATTTTATTTTTACATAGTTCAAAATTAAACATGTTCTCTCATTTAATCTGAAATTTAAGTTTCTAAACTAAAAGATTTTAAGATCACTTAATTCACACAGTGGTATCCAAATGCAAACTACAATTGACAGGCTTTTGTTTCAAATGTTATTTATAACCACTTAGCTTAGTGATCTTTTAATTACAGTAATTGTTTAATAACATGCTGCCTCAATTCATTTTAGTTTAAATCCCATTGCCACTTATTTAAGTTCTTGTCTGAAAGAAGACAAAGAAGAAAAATATTGGGTGACAAAGCAGAAAAAATAATTTCTCAATACAAACGCACACAAAGAATACTCCTTTGTATCAAGGGTTATAATGACTTTTTCATTAAAAAGCTCCTTTCATAAAGCTAAATTTCCAGGTCACTGTAGCATGTTCTTTGAGTATTGTAATTTTTCTTTGAATGTGTTTTTTACAGATGTGAATATTCATTTTCCCTTCTACTCCCCCAGCATATTCTATATTTTCTTTGTATTCCAATATATTTATATTCCAGTAATTTATATATTTATAATTAAGTTAAATATATTAAATTTGGGGCGCCTGGGTGGCGCAGTCGGTTAAGTGTCCGACTTCAGCCAGGTCACGATCTTGCGGTCCGTGAGTTCGAGCCCCGCGTCAGGCTCTGGGCTGATGGCTCAGAGCCTGGAACCTGTTTCCGATTCTGTGTCTCCCTCTCTCTCTGCCCCTCCCCCGTTTATGCTCTGTCTCTCTCTGTCCCAAAAATAAATAAACGTTGAAAAAAAAAATTTTTTTTTTAAAAATATATATATTAAATTTATTTTATATTTAAATAATTTATAATTTAAATTAAACTTATATTAAATATATACAAATTAAATGTATATATATTTATAAAAATATATTTATATTCCAGTAATTTAAGATTTCAGGATACTCAGGGCATCTAGAGTTATTTACCCCAATATAAACTATTCCTAAAATGCTATGCATTGAGTTGTTACTTAGTATTAAATCTTCTTTCACTTCTAGAGGGCTGTTGCTCCATGTACTCCTGGGGATGAGACCATGGTTTTCACAATGTGGATCACTTATTCCAGGGAAAAACAAGTTATTAAAGTGTTCACAGATACAAGGGCACACCGACCATTTTTTACAGACTAAATATGTACTTCTGTTTTCCAAATGTATAGAGGTGCTCTTAGGATTACATAACTACAAATACATATTAAATGTGCCACTGAGATCACAGTAGCTTTTTTTTTTTAATGTTTTATTTATTTTTGAGAGAGAGAAACTGAGTATGAGCAGGGGAGGGGCAGAGAGAGAATGAAACACAGAATCTGAAGCAGGCTCCAGGCTCCAAGCTGTCAGCAAAGAGCCCGACACGGGGCTCAAATTTACGAACCTCATGACCTGAGCCAAAGTTGGACGCTTAACTGAGCCACCCGGGCACTCCATCATAGTAGCTTCTTGAAATTACATATAATTCTAAGGGACTGGGGGAGTACACTCTTTTTATCAAGGGGATACTACAATATTTTTTTTTTTTTTTCCTAAAAGCAGGGTAATAGCTTGATGAATCAAAGGAACTCATTCTTCCATAAGCAAATTATGAGTACTCCCTAACAATTACAAGGTTGCTCCAAGACTTTCTATCCTTAGAGTGGTTTCCAACTATCCTCAAGAGAGCAGAGATTATTAAATAAATAGAATATTAGAATACTCATGCTGGTCAATATTTCAAACGAATTGTCCAGGTATCTCAATTTCTCATTAAATTTTTACCTAGCATATCCAGAAGACAGGGATTTCAAAGAATCATAAAAATCCACCACAATTTCATTCAAAGGGAAAAGATATTTAAGCATAACTCTATTTTGATCAATAAATATCATATTCTTCTGAACTGCTCTTCGAGCCTAAAAAAGAAAAAAAATGTGTTTAATGATAACCTATTTAAATGGTTTAAAATGAATATAGAAAGAGGTTGATTACCAATTTAAAAATTTCCTTACAAATCCTAATAAAGAGTGGCAAAATGAAGGAATATTTCTTTAATGGTCTACTAGAATTCTGAAAACAATACTTATAATACAGAGGACTATTTTGTATATAACATATTTATTACTAAAGCTTTTAATCCTTTGTCTTTATCTAAGAATTTTATCTTTTTAAAATTACATAGTATGCAAAAATAAACCAAATGTAATTATAGATAAAGTAAAAGTTCTAATTTCTTGGTTTACAAATAAAAAAACTTAGGCCCAAAGAAATTAAGTGACTGACCAAAGTTTTCTAGTTTGTGAATACAGAATTAAAGTGCAAGTCCACTAGTAATCATTTTAGAATTCTTTCCAGTACAGGTCAGAGTATTTCAATAGGTTTGTTTTGAGGACTGTGATTTGTGGATTAAGTCATTTATTACAATGTGGCAAAAACTTGAGTCAAAAGTCTCAAATATTATAGTTATCCTTCAAACTATCCTCAATTTCAAGTACTAAAAAGGCTAAATTATTCTTTCAGCTAGTCAGCATAAATAAGCATCAAGTTTCTTTCCTTTGCTAAACTATCAACTCAGTAAATTAAGACAGATGATCAAAATTGCAATTCTATTTTATCTTACTTAAAATCACTGATTTTAAAAGTATAGATATCTATACACCTCTCTCTTTATATATACACATGTAGATAAGACCTTTGTGAAAATTTCTTATAAATTCAATGTGCTCTGCAGAAGGAAACCTTTCAAAACCTGAGCAGGAACCAGTTAGGGAGGACTAAATTTACTTTTATATTAAATTGTATTACATTTATACCTGGCAAAGCATCATTACTTTCCCAGTATATTCATCTGGTGTGATAATGGTACCCAAAACAACTGGCTCCAAATATTCTGTTACTTTTGATTTTTCAGGGAATTGTGCAGGATTGATGATTGTAATTTCCTTTTCTCTGTATTCCTAAAAATAAGAAAACCACCAATAGCTAAGCAAGATCTTAATAATTACATTTGAAAATTTTCAATTTTTACAGTATATGCTAGCATTTACTTTGTTATTGCACTTGTTGAATAAAAACAAAATAATTCCTCAAGGTTAGACTATTAACTTAACATGCTTTATATTTTAAAACTATCGAATTATAACCACTTAGTTTTTCATAAGTAATATATTGTGTTCATCGACATTTACTAAACACATCTCATGTACCACTTAGAAATAGTATGATGTAAAAGTACATTTTAATCTGCCCATTATAAGGCATTAGCTTCCTAAGTTAATTTTGTAGGAAGATATTTACAGATGCCAATGTTAAAATTTGTTTAGAATGAATATATTGCCACTTAGATGGAATACAGTATTGTCTCTATCATTAACCTGAAATCTAAAATTTCCTACAGCCAGATAGCAATAAATGCTTCACTTTTCATAAGATAAACTACTTATGACCAAAATTATATTCTTCATTTTTGTGCTAGATTTTGAACAGTATTTAAATTACTAATTCTACTTTTTACTCTCAGTAACAGGCTAATATTGACAATATACAGATTTTTATCAGGTTAAGAAAAATACTGCATGGATTAGTTAAGCGGCTTCTTTATCATTAGTCATAAGGTAATTCAATTTTTAATGTCTACTAATCAAGAAATAGCTCACATAATAGCTACTCAGCTAATGGTGTACTAAAAAGTTTCTCTTGCATCCCGCACGCACGCGCGCGCACACACACACACACACACACACACACACATTTAGTTTTCCCATGTATGCTGGTTCACAACAGTACCTTTATCAATTTTGCTGATGAAAGAACAGCTTTATATGGAACAGTAGGGGTTGTCAAAATTACAGAAGCATTATATTCTTGTTCTAGTCGCTGGTTGAAAACTTCCATGTGCAAAAGTCCAAGAAATCCCAACCTGGGGGAGAAAAAGCCAAGCTCCAAATATCTATGTCTCAGGGGTCTAGCTCCTTTGATGAACATAGTCTTACTTTGTGGAGGAAGGGTAGAATCAAAAGTCATTCAAGCAATTCACATCATAATTAAATGCTGTTATTAAATAGGACTCAAAATTTCCATTGGGATTCTATTTAAAATTGCTATAAAATTTACCCACAGGACATGAGTACAGGGTGAAATAGGCAGATGGTTGTTTTAGTTAGCTTGACACTAACAAGAACTTATCCTCGGTAATCAAATGTACAGGAGCAATACACCACTTAAACTTCATTTTTCAATAAAAATCTGACACTACGGTGTAATAGAATCTTACCTCCAGCCAGCACCTAAGGCAAGGCTACTATCTCGATGAACCGTCACACTGGAATCATTTATAGTCAGTTTTTCTATAGCACTCTTCAGATTATTATATTCAGATTGGTCTATAGGGTACATTCCTAAGGATACAATGATTTCTAATTATCACATGTGAAAATATGCCTAAAAGCTAAATATACAATGCTTCCAAGATCAAAATTAATCATTTACCTTTTAAATTACTTCCCTCCCTATATTTCACTGACCACAAGAACTGGCATGCTAAAAAAACTGAATGTTAAGTTACATTGGCTTTAAATATCTTTAAGTTTCAAAGCCTTATGAATTTACAACTGGATTCACACTACAAGTGATTTTTTTATGTGTTTGCACAAATATAATTAAAATAAAGAAGAACCATGAAAAATAAACCTATTGTAAGAAAAATATATTTCAAGAAACAAAAGTTAAAGACATTCCACAGCTACAAATGAAACTCCATTAGTAGATAAAAAAACAAGTAAAAATAAAAACTACACCAAATCCTTAATTCTTCAGGGCAGATAATCTATTAAAACCAAAGATATGATTGACTTTGCCTAAAAGTGGGCATAAACAAACTTCCTACTTCCCAGTGCAAGATCCTAAATGGAGAAAACCAAATGCTAGATACCCAGCATAGAGTAACTTAATGACGTTCAATCAGGTGTTTCTTTTTTAAACGTCTGTAATACCACACAGTAGTAAAAGGTTGTGAAGTTATACACAGGAGGGGTAACACTATCCCCACTATCCACTATCTACACTAGCACTGTACAATATATTTTTTTTAAGTTTATGTATTTTGAGGTGGGGAAGGGGCAGACAGAGAAGGAGACAGAATCCCAAGCAGGCTATACGCTCAGCATGAAGCCTGATAAGGGGCTTGATCTCATAAACAATGAAATCAGGACCTGAGTGGACATCAAGTGTCAGATCCTCAACCAACTGAGCCACCCAAGCACCCTCAGCACTGCACAGTATTAAAGAAAGTCCAACTAACAGGAAGGCACTCAGTAAATGTCCACTGATAATTAGTGATAAAAACATCCTAATTAGAAAAATATTCCAGGGGCTCATGGATGGTTCAGTTAGTTAAGCATCCCACTGTTGATTTTGGCTCAGGTCATGATCTCCCAGTTTGCGAGTCCAAGCCCCGTGTCAGACTCAGCACTGGCAGGCAAAGCCTCACTCTCCCTCACTCTCTGACCCTCCCCTACTCATGTTCTCTCTCTCCCACTGCCACCAGCAAAAAGTAAATAAATACACTTAAAAAAAAAAGAGAGAGAAATATTCCAAATGTAATGACTTACTCTCTAGGAAAACAAGAAGGAGATTCATATTACTATGTTCTTTCATACATCAGGTAGCTTATTTCTTAAGCGCTTGTATTTTTTAAGTTCTAAAAGTTTAGGAAATGATTTCCTACATAAAGTTTCACTACACATATGAAATTAACTAATACACATGAACAGCACACAAAAAATCTAAAAGAAGCAGAGAATTCTAGTTTAGCTGTTATTTAAAATGAGTATTTCTAGTAATTTTTATTTCAGTTTACACAACAAATTGGCCCTCATCCTTTGAATTTGTGAGCTCCTCACCTGCAAATACCATTGGTTTCGCTGATTTAAACCCAGGCAAGGGCTCCACTGGTTGTTTATGTAAATACAATGTATCTCCTATTTGTGCTTCAGTGACATCTTTCATCCCAGCAATCAGATAGCCCACCTGTCCTGCATATCTAAATAAAATTATTATATGGAAATATTGACTGCTTTAGTGTTTCAAATGCAAACTCATAATTAGCTCCACCTTTCCAGGAAATTATTACACTTTCCAAACAAAACCTTGTCTAATTCAAAGTAAGTATTACATATCACAATTCTCAACGCTAAGGATTGTCAGCAAAAAAAACATACCATGCTTTACAATCCATTATCAAGGACCTCTGCAACACAACAAGTCTATGGTCTTCTTCATGACTCTGCCCACCTTTGCAAATTAAACAACAGCTTCTAAAATATAATGTAAACACAGTAAAACTAAGTGCAAAAACACCAAATGCTTCCTATAGTGTAAAACACTTTTATTAGTGAATTGTGTCACAAATGTACTTAAAAAAAAAAAATAGATTTTTAACCAAGCAGAAAAATGTGAACTCTTAAATAAATCTGACGTCAATTTGACGTTCCTGTTATAGGAAAAGAGCAGATCCCAAAATTTCAGAGTTTTTACCTTAGTTCTAGTTCTTTTTTTTCTTTAAGAAAATTTCCTACATGATAACAAACTAATTTACATTTAGGATAAAGTACCAAAATCTTTAGTGAAGATACAGTAATAGTCAATGTTATGATCTATATGATGTAACTGAGACCTCAATTTGAGTAAAATTAAAATAGATTTTATGACTAGGGGGGTCATGGGTGGCTCAGTCAGCTGAGTGTCCGACTTTGGCTCAGGTCATTATCTCATGGCTCGGGGGTTCGAGTTCTGCGTCTGGCTCTGTCTGAGTCTGACAACTCAGAACCTGAAGCCTGCTCCCAATTCTGTCTCCCTCACTCTCTGCCCTTCCCCCGCTCATGTCCTGTCTCGCTCTCTCTCTCAAAAATTAATAAACATTCAAAAGAAACTTAAGGGGCGCCTGGGTGGCTCAGTAGGTTAAACATCCAACTTCAGCTCAGGTCATGATCTCACAGCTCGTGAGTTCGAGCCCCACGTCGGGCTCTGTGCTGACAGCTCGGAGCCTGGAGCCTGTTTTGGATTCTGTGTCTTCCTCTCTCTCTCTACCCCTCCTCCGCTCATGCTCTGTCTCTATCTCAAAAATAAATAAACATTAAAAAAAAAAAGAAACTTAAAAAGAATAAAAATAAAATAGATTTTATGACTCAATTAAAAAATGTAACGAGCAAAATAGTGCTAGTTTTAGACATACAAGATTAAACGATCAAGTGTGACTATATACCCACTTAATTTACTACCTTAATTTTTACAGATGAGGAAACAAAGACCTTAGAATGCTCCAAGTATGTACTAGGTGATTTATCCCATCAGTACCCAGAATACTGATGGAGTAGGCAGGCAAATATTTGTAAGTGAACTCAGAATTCAGTTTTTCGCTAAACCCCACATGCCATGGATCCCAATCAAAGTTTTATCATGAATTCCATACTAAAGAAAAGAATTACCAAATTTTCTTCACTACTTTTATGTTGAAAACTCTAATTATAAAAAATTAAGTATCAAAACTGATACCCAGTATAATGTGGATATATATGGGTGACAGAGCCATCTCTTTCATTGTCTCATCAAATATATCAATATAGGACCCAATGTGCACTAGGATCATAAAATTTGTCACAACTAGTCAAAGGGAATAAAAATACATCAAATTTATACTGTCCTTCACACATGAAATTCCTTTTGCAAAAGCATTTAATATTTAATTGCATTTAATGGTAAGTTTTTTGTTTTTTTTTTGTCTGAGTTACAAAATTGGGACTAAGGATACCAATCTAAGAAAGGCAGAGATAGAAACACATACAAATGTATTTTAATTACTATTGTAGATTACTTACAGTTTATGTGCTGGCTGCTCATTAGGATTCAGAACTCCTACTTCATTAACTTCATGTATCTTTTTAGTATGTGCAGATACAATTTTATCTCCTTTGGAAACCACTCCATCAAATAACGCTACATTGGCTATCACGCCCCTATACTGGTCAAAGGTGGAGTCAAATACCAAAGCTCTCAGGGGGTTTTTGCGATGTACTTTGGGACTATTAAAAATAAGGAAAAACACACACACATAACAAATTTAAAATCTTAATAAAATGTCTATTTTCAACTCAAATATTATGCTTAATTTACTCTTATACCTGGGAAAGGCTGATAACTGTCAAGATAAAAACATCTTCCCATAAAGTACAATGCCTATTTTTAAATCAGTTTTAATTCAACCTTAAGTTTTAATGAATGTTTTAAAATGATTTATGAGGGGATGCCTGGTGGGCTCAGTTGGTTAAGTGCCTGACCCTTGAGTTCAGCTCAGGTCATGATATCACAGTTAGTGGGGCTCATGGGATTGAGCCCTGAGTCAGGCTCACAGCATGAAACATGCTTGGGATTCTCTATCCTTCTTTTTCTGCCCTTCCCCAGCTGGCATGCACCCTCTCTCTCAAAATAAATAAATATTTCTAAAAAAATAGGGGCACCTAGGTGGTTTAGTCGGTTAAGCGTCCAACTTTGGCGCAAGTCAAGATCTCACAGCTCAGGAGTTCGAGCCCCAGGTCGGGCTCTGTGCTGAAAGCTCAGAGCCTGGGCCCTGCTTTGGATTCTGTGTCTCCCTCTCTCTCTGTTCCTCCCCTGTTTGTGATGTTTCAAAAATAACTAAACATTAAATAAATGATAATAAAATTAAATAAATAATAAATAAATAAATAACTTATCCTCTCCAACCACAAGAATGGGCTAATCTAAAATAACACATGGGTGGCACCTGGGTGGCACCTGGGTGGCTCAGTCGGTTAAGCGTCCGACTTTGGCTCAGGTCATGATCTCGCGGTCCGGAGTTCAAGCTCTGCGTCGGCCTCTGTGCTGACCACTCAGAGCCTGGAGCCTGTTTCAGATTCTGTGTCTCCCTCTCTCTCTGACCCTCCCCCGTTCATGCTCTGTCTCTGTCTCAAAAATAAATAAACGTTAAAAAAAAAAAAATTTAAAAGAACACATCAGACTGACAGTCTTTATACCATTAAAGACAAACTATAGAAAAATAGCAAAATACTTACGGAGGTATTCTTTCAATGACTGCCTGAAGAACTCTTTCAACATTTGTTCCAAGTTTAGCAGAAATCTAAATTTAAAAAAATAAGCATTTAAAGACTATTTTTCTGCCTGGTGACTGAGTTTTATGATCAGAAAAAAGAAAGAATTCTAACAGTTATCAATTTAAAGAAAGTAGTAAAAGGAAGCACAAAACTTTTACTATACGTCAAGTGTCCTTCCATTACAGTTGGGTGACTCTATAGTTCTTTAATTAAATTACAAAAGCATTCTGATTATGGTATTGAAAGAACAGCGGTCTAAGTGTTTTAAAAAATCTGAGTAGTTATGACTCTGTATGGAATGCATGACTTTGACCAATACGTATTTCTTTGAGCTGCAAGTTCCTCATCTAATAAATGATTATTTATATTTTTCCTAAATCTCAAGATTGTCACGTGAAGAGAATAAACAATATATGTGGATGATAAGTATGGCATTCCACCTAAAACACCACAATTTGTTAAACGAATATCCATGACAACACCTGTCTTATTCAATTATTTACTATGCTTACTACTTTCTTTACTTATTAAATGACTGTCTCCCCAAGGAGAATGTAAATACAATGAGACATTTTTCTCAGAGAGATGCTATGATGCATAGTAACTTAGGGAGGCCTCTCTGATGAACTGAGACAGGGGTCTTGTCTATTCTGCTCACTGCTGTGCTCCTAGCTGACATCTACCAAATAAGTACCTGAATAAATTTTGTAAAGATGCATTAAAATCAGAATAGTTGATTACACTATAATAAAACATAACCCAAGTTATGAAACCATAATTCCAGGACTGCTTTATGAGGTCCCTCTTTATAATAAAAAACATTAAATTCTGTGTATGTGTATCTGTCTCTAAGGAAAAAAAAAAATACTGCTTTTCAGTTATTACAATGTTGTATGTAATCAACCACTGTGTTAAGGTTAAGTAGATAAAAAACAGTTATCACCTGAAATATGCCTTTTCAAAAATCAAACAAGACTGAAAGTGGAAGCTAAACATTACATTGTTGCACTAACATAGTTACTACACAAGCACTAGCACAACAGTTTGGTTGTGGCTATTCAACACTTAAATCATCATTTGAAAATGAAAATTCAAATTAACTTGGGGCACCTGGGTGGCTCAGTCAGTTAAGCATACAACTTCTGATTTTGGTTCAGGTCATGATCTCACTGTTGGGGAGACAGAGCCCCAGGTTGGGCTCCACAGAGCATGAAGCCTGCTTGAGATTCTCTGTCTCTCTCTGCCTCTCCCTGATTTGTAACACATACAAATGTCTTAAAATTGGTTTGAACCTGCTCATCAAAGGAAGTATTTCGATAGGGACAAAATGGCTAACAAGAAATACTACTGCAATCAATTGCAGAAGGCCTACATTTTAGTCTTGGCACATTAGCTCTCTAGATCTTACTCTTAAGAATGGGATAAAATCTTTGACCCTTAGTTCTTTCAACTGTATCTCAAGTGGGACGCCTGGGTGGCTCAGTCGGTTAAGCATCTGACTTTGGCTCAGGTCATGATCTCACAGCTTGTGAGTTAGAGCCCCACACTGGGCACTGTGCTGTCAGCTCAGAGCCTGAAGCCTGCTTCAGATTCTGTCTCCCTCTCTCTCTCTGCCCCTCCCCCCCCCAAAAATAAACATTAAAAAAACATTCTTACAACTGTATCACAAGAAAATTCCTATCTGTCATAACCATGTAACAAGGATTTCTGGGAGGATCAAATGAAATATGAAGAACTTTGTAAAACTATGAAAACTTCAGGACTCTCAAATACTATGAAAGTTCACTAGGCCAATACCTGAGATTTTTAAAAGTATAACTATGTCTTCACAAAAAAAAAGGGGGTGGGGTATCTTACCTTAATACATTCATCACTTGGAATATCAAACACTTTTTCAATTTGTTTTTCAACCCTTTCAGGATCAGCATTCTTCAGATCGATCTTTAAAAAAAAAATCATTATGCCTTACTTAATGCAGTAAAAATAAAATGTATTACATATTAATAGTATTTGGAAATATTTAAAAGCATACTTATAAGCTAATTGATCCCTCTATTTTTCTTTTCAAAAGGGTTAAAATAACCTAGATACAGGCAATACAATTTTAACAAGTATAGCCATTGAAAAACAAAGGGCAGATAGCAGGGCGTGCAAAAAATTTAGGCAGCTGGCAACTCAAGGCAGGAGAAGTGTTCAGTAACAATTTGTCAACCAAACTGTAAACTGACTTTATAAGTTAGATATAACTTATGGCAACAAACTGTCTTACCTGTAAGGCAACTTTGCCTCTTTTTTTTTTTTTTTTAATTTTTTTTTTTCAACGTTTATTATTTTTTTTTGGGGGGGACAGAGAGAGAGACAGAGCATGAACGGGGGAGGGGCAGAGAGAGAGGGAGACACAGAATCGCAAACAGGCTCCAGGCTCTGAGCCATCAGCCCAGAGCCCAACGCGGGGCTCGAACTCCCGGACCGCGAGATCGTGACCTGGCTGAAGTCGGACGCTTAACCGACTGCGCCACCCAGGCGCCCCAACTTTGCCTCTTTTAAATTTAACTCCAATATCAAAAAATTCAACTAAATGCAATGCAGATTTTTAAATTAAGATTCTTTATTAGTTTTAAAACATAAAAGTTAAGGTTTAATAACAGTGCTCAGTTTAGCACTTATGTTTCATGTATTACATTATTTCCCCAAAGATTAGAAGTGCCTTTTCTTTTCCTATCCATGCTTTATTTTTTTTATATTTATTTTTGACAGAGACAGCATGAGTCAAGGAGAGTCAAAAAGAGGGGTAAACACAGAATCCAAAGAAGGCTCTAGGCTCTGAGCTGTCAGCACAGAGCCCGACAGAGGGCTCAAACTCACAAACCATGAGATCATGACCTGAGTGGAAGTGGGAAACTTAACTTACTGAGCCACCCAGGCACCCTTCCTATCTATGCTTTAGTGTAACAGACATATTTTGGCTGCCCTGCCTATATTCCTTTCCTGCAGAAATAGCCCTCAATCCCTCCATGTAATTCAGGGAGAGTTTCTTCTAAACTACATGTAAGGATACAGGAATTTGAGCTGCAATTCTATTCTGTGCAAATTCAAAGAAGTAAATCCTACAAATATATTTAATATAGAGTTGAAGATCCCTCATATTAAAATAGTATACCAAATAATCAAACACTAAATTTACTTTTAGAAGGTAAAATAGTAAACAGCACTGTTGTCTCATTGGAATTACCTTGTTTATAACTGGAATTACCGATAGCTGTGCTTCAAAGGCAAGAAAGAAGTTTGCCACAGTTTGGGCTTGAATACCCTAGAAATAATAAGACACAAGATACTGATATGACCATCTACCAACTATCATAAAACTTGTAATATAATACCATCCCACACATTTTCCCCAAAAGCAGAGGTATAAACTATGGTATCTATACTTCCATGCATCTGGATGATTCCTTGTGAAAATTCCTTTCATTTCAGGAAACGTTTACGGGAGGACACTGTTAGGACTAGGGACAAAAACGTGAAACATGAACCCTAAAAGCTTACCAAAGAACACATTCATGCAGTGCAGTTTATAAAACCCAGTACTATACATATAAGGTAGGCCTTGACCTTCCCTGAAAAGATCAAGAAAGGTCTAACACAACAAAGACATTCAGGTTTAGAATGAAAAGTTTATGAGAAGCTGAAATACATCAAAAGCTTACTTTAAATAGTATATCACAACTCTTACATCATCACTCAATATGTTTTTATGTTTATCTTTATACCACAAAAGAACTTAGTAATGTTATTGGCATGTTTCTTTAAACCTAGCATTTCCCAAATTATTACCCTAAAATTATCCAAAATGACTTCTAAAATAAATTCATTTTCAAGGTCTGCTAAAAATTAGTATTAAAACCCCAAACTGAGTTTTTGGAAGGATAAATCTCTTAACAGTTCTGATCAGCATAGAATGTTTAAAATATGGACTAGTCCATTCCAGACTGCTTTAGTGCAATAAAACTTCAAATTAACAGGACCAAAGCATATGATTTTGGTTAACTAATATAATAAATCTTATTTTCAAGCGTAAACATTCTATTTCCAAAATATATTTTAAGGAAAATCTCTTGAACAACCAAGGAGCATGTCACACCACATAAAATTAAAAGTACCTACCTCATTTGCATCAACCACAAGTAAAACACCCTGGCATGCAGAGAGGGACCTGGATACTTCATAACTAAAATCCACATGGCCCTGAGGAACAAAAATCATTGATACTTCTGAAGTTAGCCATAATTATTTTTTTATGCCAAACCTACTGACTCCTCTTGATAGAAAGTTAATAGGTTTCTTTTTTTAGTGGATGCTTGCGAAACAAGTTACTCAAACATAAGAATACTGAGAAAACAAAAAGCAAAGTTAAGTGTTTATTTAATGTTCAGTTCAAAAATTGAACAAGGATTTGTTTGCACTCATAATACAAGGCTGACTTTAGTAATAAAGACAGAATTAATTCTCAACTTACCGGTGTATCAATGAGATTTAAAAGGTACTGCTTCCCTTCCCAATTATAGAAAAGAGATGCTGTCTGTGCTTTAACAGTGATTCCTCTTTCTCGCTCCACTTGCAATTTGTCAAGAACCTGCTTATTATTTTTTGTTTTATCAATTGTGCCTATAAATAGAAATAGTTATTGGTACCTCTAAGAGCTTTTAAAAAGACACAATACTGGATACAAAATTAAACCAGGTGGGGCACTTGGGTGGCTTAGTCAGTTAAATATCCAACTCTTCATTTCAGCTCAGGTCATGATCTCACAGTTTGTGAATCCCCACTTGGGATTCGCTCTCTCCCTCTCTCTGCCCCTCCCCTGCTCAAGCTCTTTCTTTCTTTCAAAACAAATAAACACTAAAAGTTTTTTTAATAAAAATTAAATTAAAATAAAACTTCAAAAAGCATGGTAAAAATAATGATTAATCACTCATGGCCATTTATAAAATGAAAATACCTGTTAGTTCCAGGAGCCTGTCAGCTAAAGTACTTTTGCCATGATCCACATGTGCAATGATACTGAAATTTCTAATATTTTCAACAGAGAATCTAGACATGTCAATTTTTTCCTAGAAAGAAGAGAGAAATGAAACATTTATGAGTATACATTTTGCATGATAGGAAACAAACATACTAATTCAAAAATGTTCCTTTTGTCTTCTTTGAACAATTTCATTTATAACATTTATATTATTCCTCTGACAATAAAGAGATATACAGCTAAACTCTTATTACAAACAATTGACTAAAATAGCACTCATCAAATACATGAGTTTCACTGTTAAGGTGATAACTTAGCTAATTAAGAGTCCCTTATAAATATTCCCACCACTGAGAAAATGATTTTCATGAATGAGGAACCCAAGACACCTAGAGCTCCTGAAAAAGCTTAGAGCAAGCACCTTGTCTAACAAAACCTCTTGAGGCCAAAAACAAAAACATACAAACAAAAGCTACAGAAATGTTTTAAGGAGAAAAAAAAAAAAAAAAGGAAATTCTTTGCCCCCATAATACATTTAACCAGCAATCATATCTAGTTAAAAACCTGTGCTCCTAATATTATCTTCAAAAGTTTTATTTAAACAAATTTTTGTTGTTGTTTGGCAACTTATTTAGACAGAGAAAAAAGTTTTAACATCCGCAAAAAACTCTCAAAAAACAAACAATAAAAACTCTTATCACTTAAAATTTAAAAACATTTTAGAATGTGACTCCTGAGTTTTAGTTGCATACATCATCTTTAATGCTTTAGGAAGCCTCACTGCAACCTGCTAAAAGTGGGTATATAAGTAGAGTATGTCTGGTTTTTTGTACCCTAAATATTTTATTTTTCCAATCAAATCTGTACTTCATAACCAGCATTAAAAATTGGAAAATTACAGTGAAATCCACAATAGTCGTGACCTTTATAAATGTTCTAATACAAAGCAGACAATGAAGGTGCAACTTACATGTGAAAGAAATTCTAAGAAAAAAACTAAACCTAATTTTTTTGCCCAGTGGATTCCTCCTCCCCCTCATCTTTCAACTGGCATTCAATTAAAAAGATATACAGGACCATACCACTTTTAAGAACTTGAAATTGCAACATAAATTCATTTTACATTCCCCAGGCATTTTAGAAAAGGGCAATTAATCATATTTGTCTTATTTTTTCCAATTACTCATAACTTGCATCCAGCTACTCTATTTCTCTGCCTACACTGTATTTCTTCATAGTTATCAAACAGTGCCTCCTCCACCAGAACAAAGGCTCAGAAAACAAGTTTGTTTGGGGTCACATAAAATAAACAATAGTTACCACATTACAAACTAGGAAAGTCAGAACGTGACTTGTCCAAGGTCACATTGGGGGAGTGGTGGAGGATTCAGAACCCAGAGCGCACCTTGAGCTCTCAGCTTTGCCGCCTTTAAATAATCGCAACCTGCGTCCACAGGTAGTTTAGGAAGCCCTTCACGCCTCCAAATCCGCCAGGAGGGCCCTCCCATCTTTTAAAACAGAGTTAATCAGAGCCGAACGGCGGTCACCTTGCGCTCAGCCGAGCTGTAGAGCCTGTCCCAAGCCCTGAACTCGGCAGGGGCCCCACGGGTCGGCGTGGGAAGAGGCTCCAAGCGCCCCCGCTGTGCGGTCGCTGCGGCCCACACTGCCAGCGCGCGGCCGTTCGACCAGCCCCGACCCACAAGAGTCCACATCCCTTCGCGCGACGGAGGCGTCAGGTCTGCACCTCGAGACAGTTCTGCGCCATCGCCGGTAGCGCGATTTCCTACAAGATGCCCCCGGCTAAGATCCGGCGAAAAAGACCTAAACCGTTTCACACCGGCGGAGAAGAAAAGCTGCCGGGGACAACTCCGCCCAACTAGTGACTCCGGTGCGACACAGGGGACGCAGCGCCGCCGTTCGGCGCCTGCACGTCTCCCGACGTCGTGACGCCGGCGTGCCTCCGCGCGGGGCTGTAAGGGAGTCACGTGAGGGGAAGCGCTCTCCAGCAGTGTCAGTCTGGAGCTCGAAACAGCGTTGACATTTAGCTTCCTATCAAATGGCAAATAATATTGCAACTGTTTTTGAAAGTCTGAAAGTCGAAATAGAGTCCCCGTGTTGTTAGTGATATTGCTAATATTTTAGTGCACCTGTAAGGAAACGGGTGGTAAAATTGATTGCAATAATGTATCCTGGGAAAGTTTGGGACAGGAGAGAAGGTGAAAAAAAGTTACACACTGAACTCCCAGAAGTCTCCATCATCTTCAAGTTACGATGTCAACAAATACTGACCTTGCAGAGGGCAGAGCTCTGGCTAAGTAAGGTGGGTGGTAATGATAAGAGATAATGAGACCAGTGTCTGTCCCCCACTATCACCTTTGAGCTTTTTTGGACTATCTAGTGTTCGATACAGAGGAATGGTAACAGCAGCTGTGTTGAGTTCACCGTTGTATTGGTTCTAGTTTGTTCTTGGACTCCTATTAATTAACCAAAACAGTACTTGTTACAACACTAATTACTACTGTCACCTTTGTTAGAGAATAAACTTTACAGGTACCTTGAAGTACAATGAACATGATAATTCATGGTACTTTACAGAAATCAGTGTTGCCCAAACAGCAGTAATTTGAATATTATTCTCATCGATTTCACCATATCTTTATACTCCTTTTATATACTTAATATTTTTCTTTAAATCAAATTACCTTTGATAATTTATTTTAAAAGAAAAATTTGTATCATTACTATAAATAGAAAAAGCAGAATGACCTGTCATAAATTAAAACAGTAAAAATAAGTGTAATTAATTTTTTTAAAAATGTGATTCAATGCTAACATCTTACCTATGAAAGGCTCTGAATCTCTCTTGATTGAAAACATGGATTAGCAGGCATTACAGAAGAATTTAGAAACATAGCACTAAACAAAGATTTTTCTCCTTGACTTAATTAGCAGTATTGAAATAAAATTGGAAGAATTTTCTCTGTATGATTCAGTGTTCTGGATGCCATGTCTGTCTCACCTAAAGTCATCTTGGTACCTCCATTAGTCCCACATTCTGGGAACACTGCAATATCTTATGGGGTTGATGCTACATTCCTAAACCCACGGATGTGTATTCATTAGAAAAATACTCAGTGAGCATTTGTTGTGTCAGGTACTGGACTTGATATGGGAACTCGAAGAAATTAAGCAAACTGTCTGAAATCACATAATAGGTAAATGGAAAAATCTGTATTTGAAACCAGAGCTCATCCCTCTGCAATATCTTTGACAGCACAAGTTTATTTAGTTTTTAATCTGGGGAGAAAGGGAAGGTTGAGTCAATAAAGTTTCAAAGTGGAGGTATATTATCCTCTGAGCCTGGAAGGATAAAAAGTTTTACTATAGTTTAACCAAGCAGAGGGATTGTGGACAACATAATTGTACCCACTATGTTCCCAGTACTACTCTACACAACTTTGTTTTTATCAACTTGTTTAAGCCTTACAGGGCCCTGGAATGCAGGTATTCTTGTGACTATTTTTTACAGACATCTGAGAAAAATGTGGCTTTTTAAGAAACTTCCCACAGTTACACAGTTAGTGATGAAGTGGGCTGTGACCCCAAACAGTCTAACTCCAGAGTCTGCACCCTTAACCATTCCATTAAAGTCTGTTGAGCAAGGGAAAATAAGTAAAAACATATGAACTATTGAATTCATGGTCGGTAGAGGGAAATGGGCAAGACTTGGGACAGTGGCATTTTGAGGCAAGGACTTCTGAAGAACTCACATAATTAAAATCTGACAAAAATCAAGAATCCTCTCCCCCATGAATATATAATAGGGAGATTACATCCTTAGTATTACATCATTTGGTTACATTGGATTGGTTACATCAATCCACAACTATTGTATTTATGTATATTGTATACATGTATTTTAAAACATGTTTAAAGGGCTTCTCAGTGTGCTAGGGCTGCAATAACAAAGTACCATGGACTGGTTGGCTTAAACAATAGAAATGCATTTTCTCATAGCTCTGGAGTCTAGAAGTCAGAGATCAAGGTGTGTCAGCAGGGATGGTTTCTCCTGAGGCCTCCTCTCTCCTTGGATAATAGGTGATTGTCTTCTCCCTGTTTCTGCATGGCCTTCCCTCTGTACCTCTTTGTGTCCTTATCTCCTCTTATAAGCACACCAGTCATTTTAGATTTGGACCAGCCCTAAAAACCTCATTCTAAATTACCTCTTTAAAGATCTTATCCTCAAATAGAGTCACATTCTGAGGTGTACTGGGGTTAGAACATCAACATATGAATTTGGAGGTGGGGGAGGGGCAATTTAGCCCATAATAAAGGGAATAATAAATAAAATCCTAATACGTAAATAATTCTAGCACCTCTAAATTTGCTTCAAAGTTACTGTGAAGCATTTTAACCCTAGCATACTGTTAATAATGTTTAGGATGACATCACAGCAGTCCTCACAAGCACATGCACAACTTTAAAAGCGTATTTAGGGGATGTTAACAAAGGACCTCCAATACTGTTAGGCAGCTAAAATGGTGCCACCGTGTGTCTCCAGTGAAAACTACAGCTTAGAATTCATTTTTTAAGTCAGTTTTTAAAATCTGTGATAATTTTTAGAGTTTCATGTATTTTCGAATTAGGGCTTTATAAATACTTTCATATTACAAAATAGAAGTTATTTGAGGAAAAAGGGAGAAAAGTGGCAGGAGTTATGTGTGGAAAAAACAATTTCAGTCAAGTTGGTGAAGAACTTTGAAAAAGGTCTTGCTAGTTAGCATTTCACCATTTTCCTGCCCAGAAGCTATTGTACTGTATGCAAGGAAATAACACATCAGGTTTTTGTTTTCAGAAGCCTATTGTAACAATGGTGTGTAAGTAGACTGAAGAGGAAAGCAAATGAAGTGATGAGAGAGAAATGGAGACAGAGAGAGGGGAGGCTCCGATTTTTATAGTCTAAGTGAGACAAGCTAAAGGCCTGAATGAGTCACTGGCAGAGAACAGGGATGAAAGAGTAATTGGTGGGTATTTTGGAGACAGAATTAACAGGGTTAATTTGATGTAGAAAGAGGTAGGAGTCCAGGATGACTTCACATTTTCTAGCTTTGGTATATTGGAAAATGAATTGATGTTTACTAGAATGTGACACTTAGATATTCAGTATCTAACAGGTGCTTGGGAAAAAAGTTCAGGGCTAGAATTTTGCAAACCATACATAAAAAGATGATGACAAACACTGTGGGAGTTTTTGAAGTCAGAGGGTAGTAAATAAACTAGTTGAGAAAATAACTTGACACACTAGGATACTCTTTTGTTAAATGAGAGAAATAGTTCACAGTCATGGAATAGTATGTGAGGTGCGCATTTACATTTTTTTTAGAAATTCCGGTAAGTATCCAAAAGCACAGTATTAATTCAGGGTTGCAAAAATGAAATACATGTGGTTATGGTACTGAAAGGATTCACCATCAAGGGAAGAAAGTCATTATATGAAAGATAATTGTATTACAATATTGTAATTGCTATGATAGAAATGTGGATTGGTTGTTGCAGGAGAATGGAAGGGAGGCACCTTTCATAGTCAGGGAGTGGAGGTCTCAGAAGAGTCTTCATGTGAAAGTGAATTTATACACACTATAAGGACTTAGTATGTGCCACATATTCCTCTAAAAATTTTATAAATACTCTCTCAATTAATCTTCAATACAACTCTATAATCAGTATTATATCCCCTATATTAGAGATGGGGAAACTGAGGCTTTAGCAGGTTAAATAGTTTGTTTGAATCCACATACATAGTATGTAACAAGGGGACATTCAAACACTACTCTGACAGATTTCAAAATCATTCCATCGGCCACAAAATTATGCCACCTAAGTTGGTGTTCCGATCTTAGCTAGGCTGATAATTCAAAGTGGAGGTTGGCATTCCAGATCCTATGTGAGGAAAGGCATGATACATGTAGGAAACTTCTAGCACTTCTAGGTTGCAGAAGTTTAGAATTCAAAAAGAGATGAAGCTTGAAAAGAAATCAGAAGCCAGACCATGGAAGGAGGAGTGTGGCCTTCATGTTGTAGGTGGTTACAGCCACTGCTGGTTTGGAAAGGTTTTAGGCAAGGGGAGTAACATGGCTAGATAGTGTTTCATATAGGTCAATCTGACAGCTGCTGGAAGGCGGGTTAGAAGATAGGTTTGAGAGATAAATGATGATGGCTTATTAGGGCAGTGGTAGGGTAGGGAGGGAGAAGAAATAAATTTGACTAAAAGATAAAATTGGCCTGCCTTGAAAAGAGAATTGAATATGAAAAAGGCAACTTTTAGAACACCAAAGTAAAAAAAAAAAAAAAAAAAAAAGATTTTCCTATTTCACACTTGAAATGTATCAACTGGCCTGTGGTTTTCATTCATCACAGATATCATCTATTGGTTTAGAAGATTAAATAAGAATACAAGGGAAGAGGCACCATTTTGTTTTGTTTTGCCCCAGTGAGACTCTTGTGACTGCCTTTACAATTCAACTACTTCATGGTGTATTAGTCTTTATGATTTAAAAAAAAAAGTTGGGAGTGGGGCGCCTGGGTGGCTCAGTCGGTTAAGCATCCAAGTCTTGATTTCTGCTCAAGTCATGGTCTCAGAGCTCATGGGTTTGAGTCCCACGTACCACTCCATGTTGACAGTACAGAGCTTGCTTGGGATTCTTTCTTGCTCTCTCTCTGCCCTCCCTCCCCTGCTTGCACTCTCTCTCCCAAAATAAATAAACTTATAAGAGGAAAAAAAAAACACCTTAAAAGCAAAGCTTCTGGTTCACAAATTCCTCCATGAAACTTACTGATTCAGGGATTTAGAAATAACTGAAATGACTTGTCTTTGGATTCCTATATTTATTGTTTGGGTATACAAAAACCTGTTTGATAACCTAGCCTAATGTCTTGACCTACTGGAATGATATAGTACTCATGCACCAAATTATGTCACACATGAATAGCCTGGCTGCTGTGTCCTTCAGGCATGTAGCTTTCATAACTACAAGGGAATGCTCAACAATGGCTGTACTCTTTGGAATATCATATATTTGGGAGCACAGATCTTCACTAGTAAAACTATGAAAGCTATGTCTTTTTCCAAAAGCTATATCAGTGAACATTTGTATTTTACTTAAAGAAAATACTGAATTAAACATTTTAATCGATTTTGTTATAAAAAGTTAAATTCCTAAATAAGTAATTTATTATGGATGTTAATGTGTAATTTTTATCCTCCTAAAATATGGGGAGGCATAAGGTTGGAAGTGCAAGTGTTATGCCCAGAATTCGTGATCTCCAAAGACCACCAGGGAGCCGAGTCCGATGCAAAAGCAAAGAGCCTTTATTTGAGCTAGCACGAGCTCAATCCCCTACCTGCACCGACACATCGGTGAGATGCCAGGGAGAGAGAGCGAGTTTCAAAAGCAAAAAGGTTTTATTGGGGCCTAGGGGCAGTTGGTGAGGTAATGGCTGTGGCCTCAGCCAATTAGCTGGGGAAGGGTCGGAGTCCTGTTACGCAGGTCGCCAGGCGTGTTTTGATCGGGAAGTTTGAATGGGTGAGCAGCAGGTTACTCAAGGGGAGGAGGCGTGGTCAAGGTGAGGGACACAGAACAAGGTGGAGTCAGCCGACGTAGGCCGCCGTTTCACAAGCACTATGCTCAACGTGTGGCTTGAACTCATGACCTTGAAATTAAGACTCATGTGCTCTGTGCCCCAAGATTAGAAGTGTTGAAGAGAGTATCAGAACCCAAACTGTACAGCAATAGCTAAGTGAAGGTTATTGCAGTGTTTCTCCCAGAGAATGAGCTGTCATTCTGGTCAGAACCACGTGGCCCTCAAACCTCAGCAGGGTGTTCTCCCAAAGAAAAACTAGGTGCTGACAGTAAATGAAACAATGGTGAATATTGGTGTTAATAATGTCTCTATAGGTATTAAAGGATTAGTAAACAATCCTGGAGAGTGCACGTCTACGAGCAAGAATGCCAAGGAAAAATAGATTTTTATTCCTTAAGGGAATTAATTTTTTGTGACTTCATTTGTCTTTTAGAAAATCACTTTAGCATCTGCGTCTTACCTATGTTATTTTTTGCTTCTCTGATTTTCTTTTGTAAATTATTTGTACAGTGCTGATTATTTTTCCTCTTCTAATTTCTCTGACTTTTATCATTAGTTTTAGATTCATTAAACACCTCATAAATATTCATTTATTTCAAAGTGCGTTACCATAGGGAGTATCATTCAGTTTTGTGCTTATTTCTCTTTGGCAGTTGTGGAATTTTTTTTTTTAATCTTTATTTGTTTATTTGAGAGAGAGAGGGAGGGAGAGGGAGGGGCAGAGAGAGAGGGGAGAGAGAGAACCCCAAGCAGGCTCCACACTATCAGCCCATGACCCAACTCAATGCTCAGTCCCATGAACTGTGAGATCATGACCTGAGCCGTAATAAAGAGTCAGATGCTTGAGTGACTGAGCTGAGCCACCGAGGTGCCCCTGTTGTGGAACTTTTTTTTATTTCTTTCTTGCTCTGAAGGAAAGGAATTGTCACTTCTAGAGTAACAAATATGAGGAATAATTACTTTTTTTTTTTTACTAGTTTTATTTATTTATTTATATTTGAATTTACATCCAAATTAGTTAGCATATAGTGCAACAATGATTTCAGGAGTAGATTCCTTAGTGCCCCTTACCCATTTAGCCCATCCCCCCTTGAACAACCCCTCCCATAACCCTCAGTTTATTCCCCATATTTATGTGTCTCTTCTGTTTTTTCCCCCTCCCTGTTTTTATATTATTTTTGTTTCCCTTCCCTTATGTTCATCTGTTTTGTCTCTTAAAGTTCTCATATGAGTGAAGTCATATGATTTTTGTCTTTCTCTGACTAATTTCACTTAGCATAATAACCTCCAGTTCTATCCACACAGTTGCAAATGGCAAGATTTCATTCTTTTTGATTGCCAAGTAATACTCCATTGTGTGTGTGTGTGTGTGTGTGTGTGTGTGTGTGTGTGTGTATATATATATATATATATATATACCACATCTTCTTTATGCATTCATCCAGCGATGGACATTTGAGCTCTTTCCATACTTTGGCTATTGTTGATAGTTCTGCTATAAACATGGGGGTGCATGTGTCCCTTCAAAATAGCACACCTGTATCCTTTCAATAAATGCCTAGTAATGCAATTGCTGGGTCATAGGGTAGTTCTATTTTTAGTTTTTTGAGGAACCTCCATACTGTTTTCCAGAGTGGCTGCACGAGCTTGCATCCCCACTAACAATGCAAAAGAGATCCTCTTTTTCACATCCTCACCAACATCTGTTGTTGCCTGAGTTGTTAATGTGAGCCACTCTGACAGGTGTAAGGTGGTAACTCACTGATGGTGAGTGATGTTGAGCATTTTTTTATGTGTCAGTTGGCCATCTGGATGTCTTCTTTGGAGAAATGTCTATTCATGTCTTTTGCCCATTTCTTCACTGGATTCTTTGTTTTTTGGGTGTCGAGTTTGATAAGTTCTTTATAGATTTAGGATACTAACCCTTTATCTGATATGTCATTTGCAAATATCTTCTCCCATTCTGTCGGTTGCCTTTTAGTTTTTCTGATTGTTTCCTTCACTGTGCAGAAGCTTTTTATTTTGATGAGGTCCCAGTAGTTCATTTTTGCTTTTGTTTCCCTTGCCTCTGGAGACATGTTGAATAAGAAGTTGCTGCGGCCAAGATCGAAGAGGTTTTTGCCTGCTTTCTCCTCGAGGATGTTGATGGCTTCCTGTCTTACATTGAGGTCTTTCATCCATTTTGAGTTTATTTTTGTGTATGGTGTAATAAAGTGGTCCAGGTTCATTCTTCTGCATGTTCCTGTCCAGTTTTCCCAGCACCACTTGCTGAAGAGACTGTCTTTATTCCATTGGATATTGTTTCCTGCTTGGTCAAAGATTAGTTAGCCATATCTTTGTGGGTCCATTTCTGGGTTCTCTATTCTGTTCCATTGATCTGAGTGTCTGTTCTTGTGCCGGTACCATACTGTCTTGATGATTACAGCTTTGTAGTATACCTTGAAGTCTGGGGTTGTGATGCCTCCTGCTTTGGTTTTCTTTTTCAAGATTGTTTTGGCTGTTTGGGGTCTTTTCTGGTTCCATACAAATTTTAGGATTATTTGTTCTGGCTCTGTGAAGAATGCTGGTGTTATTTTGATAGGGATTGCATTGAATATGTAGATTGCTTTGGGTAGTATTGACATTTTAACAATATTTGTTCTTCCTATCCAGGAGCATGGAATCTCTTTCCATTTTTTTGTGTCTTCTTCAATTTCTTTCATAAGCTTTCTATAGTTTTCACTGGATAGATTTTTCACGTCTTTGGTTAGATTTATTTCTAGGTATTTTATGGTTTTTTGTGTGAGGAATAAATACTTTTAAAGTTGAACTAGGAATATGAAAAAACAAGTGTCCAAGAAAACACAAAAGCCTAGAGGCTCTACTCGAAAGAATCTCTGTGGATTGCAGAGGCTTTAAGTTTGCAATAAAATGTGTGAGCATAAATTGTTGGCACATTCAGGCTGTACATCCAACAACTTTGCATTAAAGATTATAGTCTCTTATCAGAAGCTTCTGGAGTGGCCACATCAAGAATGTAGCATCTTTTTAGATGCACTTATTTGCAATATTTTAGTAGTTATGGGAGGTGTTTTTATACATCATCATATAATCCAAAAACTTCATTTTATTGATAAAAAAATGGAGATCCAGGGAAGCTAAGTAAATTGCCTGAGGTCAAATGGGGGAAGAAGCCATCTTACATTATTGTATGTACGCTTCTGTGTCTGAAGGAAATGGTGACTAGGGAAATCTCTGACACAAAACTCTGTGGTGATCTTAGTGAAGGAATTTGATACTGTCCTTCCCTCTAGAAAAAGGTGAGCTGTAGGTCCTCTGGTATCATGTAGGTTTTGTTGGATGAATCTCATATCTCCCATTTCCCTTCTTCATCATAACAGATGATTTAGGGAGAAATAGCATGAGTGTCTGACATCTAGAAGACACATTATAGTAGATACTGTTTTGCCTTGCCAGATGAATTATATGACTTTCTTAGAAAAGGAGAGTTTCATAAAATTGGCATGATTTTTATGAAGATGAGTTTTGTTCATTTAATTAGTTGTTTTTTTGTTTTTTTTAAGAACTTACATAAAAGCAGTTTTACTGAAAAGGATCTTTTATTATCTATTGTTACAGAGCAACACACATTCATTATCTCATAGTTTCTGGGTCAAGAAACCTCACATGGCTTATTTGGGTCCCCTGTTTTCACAGCCTATGACAAGGCTGCAATGAAGGTGTTTGAACTAGGAATCTCATCTGAACTAGCATCTCATCTGAAGTTGCAGCCAGAGAAGGGTCTGTCACCAGGCTCACTCAGTGACTGTTGGCAGCATTCAGATTGGGTTGACTGAGATCCTCACTTCTTACCTATTTACTGGAGCCCTCCCAGTTACATGCCTCCTGGGCCTCTCCCACAATGCAGCTCATATCATCAAAGTGTGCAAGCCATGCAGACAATAGATAGAGTCTCCCAACAAGACAGAAGTCACAATCATTTGTAACTTAATCGTGGCCATTACGCCCCATGACCATTGTCATGTTTTACTGATTAGAACCAAGCTACTTGTCCAGATTACACTCAAGGAAAGGTATTATACAAAACATGAACACCAGGATGCTGGTATCAATCAGAACCATATAAGATGCTTCCTACAACAACTGTAAAGCAACCTTTCCAATAAGATCTCTCAATATCACTATTATTCTGTGAGAACTATAGTATGATATCCACAGCCTAAAATTCACAGCTTTAACAGTTGCTTGGCAGGATATTTCCATATAAAAACACTGTCCTGCAACACTTGGAGATCACTGGTCTTTAATGTGTTCATAGTTTTGCTTTTTCTAAATATCATATGGTTGGAATTATAGAGTATATAACCTTTCCAGATTAGCTTCTTTCACCACGTAATATATATTTAAGTTTCCTGCATATCTTTTCATGACTTGATAACTCCTTTCTCTTTAGTGCTGCATATTTCATTGTATGGATGTATCACAGTTTATTTATCCATTTGCCTACTGAAGAACCTGTTGGTTGCTTCCAAGTTTTGGCAGTTAAGTTGCTATAAACAACGTGTAGCTTTGTTATAGACATACATTTTTCAATTCCTTTGTGTAAATGCCAAGGAGTATGATACGTCTATTTCTTAATAGAAATGTTTGTCATTAATATTTCCTAAGCAATTAATTTATCACTATGTTATGCTAATTACTGTGAGCTATTACTGTTTCTAACTTCATGTATATAGGAACATATATGTAAAACATATATAACACTGTAATATATGTATTTAACTAAAATGAACTCATGTAAGTTCTAAAGGCTATTACACGATTTGAGGAATATATGTAAAATGGTCAGTCCTGAAAATCAATTCTGCCAAATGAATTTGAAAGTATATTTCTTTTTTGAAATGTTAGTTTATTTATTTATTTATTTATTTATTTATTTATTTATTTAGAGACAATGAGTGGGGGAGGGGCAGAAAGACGAAGAGAATCTTAAGCAGGCTCCACACTCAGCATGGAGCCTGACACAGGTCTTGATCCCATGACTCTTGGATCTTGACCTGAGCCAAAATCAAGAGTCAACTGCTCAACCAACTGAGCCACCCAGGTGCCATCTTCCTCACTAATTTACTACCCTAAGCCCAGACTTCTTTGTCTCATCAATTCTTCACAAATTTATTTTTTTTGGCTTATGTCAATTTAATTATTAGACCAACCAAAGCATCTGGAAGGAAGAAGAGAATTTTCTGCCCCTATACCAATTCCACACACCAAATCATGTTCTACTTATTTATTGCTATATTACAAACCACTCCAAAATGTAGTGGCTTAAAATAAGAACCATTCCTTTTGCTTATCTATCTGCAGTTTGGGCAGGACTTGGCAGGGATGAGTTCTTTCTGTTTCCTGATAACTGTGGCCTCAACTGGGATGACTGGAAAAGCTGGAGACTTAAAATGCCCAACATCTCTTTTTCTTTTGGTTACAGGACCTCTCCATGTGGTGTCCTCACACAGCCTCTCCAGCATGACAGCCTCAGGATAGCTGGTCTTATTATATAGCAGGTGGTCCAAGAACGAGTGTTGCAAGAGACCCGAGCGAAGCTGAATAGCTTCTTCTTTATTACCCAACTCTGAGAATCTGAGAACACCACTTCTACCACATTTTATTGGTTAAGCAAGTCACTAAGGCCAGCCCATATCCAAGGTGAACAGAAATAGATCCCACTTCTTAATAAGAGGAGTGTCAAAGAATTTGCAGTTATCCTTAATGGGCCTCAAACCACAAAGTGTTCAGTTGCAGAGGTGTATCATGATTTATTTAACTAGTCCCTTAGACATTCAGGCCAGTAGGAGATTTTACTTTATGTGTGTCCCTGATTACATTCTTAGGATAAATTCTTTCCATTGGATTTGATAAGTCAGGTAACATACAAGTTTTATAATGTGTTTCAATGCCTAATTACCTGCTATGGATTTTTAAATACGATGTACAGTAAAATAAACTCTAAGAGAGTTCTGATTGCCTTCATATTTACTAAAACTAGATGTTTTCACTTAATTTTGTCTATGTTAATTTGATGGGTCAAAGTTAATTCTAATTTTAGTTTAAAATTATTAATACTTTAAATTTTTGCCTGTTATTAATTGCTCATTTCTTTGCTATTCTTTTCTCTTTCGTTTTAATCTCTTTGTCCTTTTCTTCTGAATTAGAAGGTAATATCTTAAGTGTATTCTCTACAGCCCTGATTAAAATTTCTGAACTATCATTTATACTCTATCATTTCCATTGAGGATTTAAATTATTCTGTTTTACTAAATGGCTTCTTTACATGCTTCCTAAATAACCCAACTCCTTTTTGGTATCAGCTTCCTCCTCTTATGTTTTGTTCTAATTTGTTGTCTTCTCATTTAATCTGTTCTCTGACTTTGACTTTGAAGACATGTGTGATCTTATGAGGAAAATTTAAGTTAAACACAAATCCAGTCCATTACTCTATTTAGTGAGCATTTATAAACCACAATATGTTGCTGTCCTGCAAAAGGGAAGGGATGAAAACGGGCACTCCTGTCAACCCCTCTAAGCTGTGGGCTCCGACTCTTCCCTCAAAACCTCACTAACACTGCAGATGAGCCCTGGAAAAGAAGGAGGGTACAGTATAGATTTGTATACAAAATACTGGTAAAGCTTAATGTTTGTTTTTCATTGGATAAGAATAAATACAAATGGTAGTGTTTCTGTTGGATTTTTATAGTAGGCTGGATCATCAGATTATTCAGCGAAAGTACTGTGTGACATGAAAAGCTCTATTCCCCCAATATAAATTGTCACTAAATACCTCTTATCTTTGACACTACCAATAGCCGCATAGAGGGGAGACGGTAGTTCCAGGATGCATCAACCTTGACAATCAACAACTTCCACCCCAGTGCTACTGCTGCAACTCCTCTTCATGGTATTCCCCAACACCGAGCCTCCTTCTCACTAGAAGAAGCCTTCTTTAAGTATGTATCAGCATACAAGCAGGTGGCCAGATTTTGCCACTGGCACTCAAGCAGAATCCTGGGGTCCCTGGGGCGGCTCAGTCAGTTAAGCGTCAGACTCTTGATTTTTGGCTCACAGTTGATGAGATCTGGTACCGCATCAGGCTCTGCACTGATAGTGTGGATCCTGCTTGGAATTCTCTCCCCCTCTCCCCTCCATGTATTCTCTCCCCCCTTCCTCACTCTCTCAAAAATAAATAGACATTGGGGAAAAAAAAAAAAGCAGAATCCTTACCATAATGGCATGGCTGCTTTTTCTTCTAATATGTATAAAGCCGATGACTCCAAGGATCTCAGGAATCTACCTCCTTCTTTTCATATGAATGACTGTTGTCCTGCGTGATGCGAAGAATGTGATAGAAGTCATTTTTCTCACTGCAGACTCATCAAGTTTATCATAGAAATTCTACCCAGATGCTGGCAGTAGGCTGATTCCCAACATCACTTTTTCTAAACCCCCATGAGCATCTTCTTTAGAAATTGTGGGGCAACTTTCTAGCCTAGTGCCATTTTAAACCAAAGACCCAAAATATTTTTTTAAAAAGAAACAAAATTGTATTAAAGATATTGTTTTGTCATTAAGTACACTAACTTGCCTAGCTCAAGTTTGTGAATGAAAATATAAATACTTCAAAGTACAGAGTTGTTTGTAAAAGGACACCTATATATTAAGGCAATGCTTGACTAAATGTCCACTAAATTAAAAATTTAAGCTGTAGGTAATGAGTGATATCCTAGTGCCAAAAAGTGGAGCTACTGTTTTATGAAATAGAATTTCTGTTAAGAATTACATTTAAATATATATGTATATATACATATATATGTATATATACATACACGCATATACATATATTTATATATATATATATAAAATATTTGGTCAATTTTTCAAACTGCTGCAACTCCTTTTACCCACTCAGTGTGATGGAATACCTTGAAAAAATTTAATGCTACAATTGCAAAGGTAGAATTATGGCAGAGCATGGGATAGATTTTGCCTTTCATTGCTGAAAGAAATATAGATAAAATATGCTTGCATCATTACTGATTGGTATCTGAGTGAGTTTAATCAAAATAATAAGTGGTATACTGGCAAGAAAGTCCATTCTTAGTCTGTCATTAAAATCTTTATTTCTTTCTAAAAAATAAGAGATAAAAGTTGAAGTAATCTTTCATGTGTAATCACTATTTGTGTACATAAGATACCCATCACCTTCTTTTAGTGAGATGGATTTTTTCATGTAGATTTATGTAATAGCAAAGAAGAATTCATTAATAAATATTTATGTGGTGAATTACTATAAATATTGGACAGAGAGTGACTATAGTTACCTGTTATTCTCCAACTTTATTTCCACCTAGAAGCATAATCATAACAGATAATATTACTGAGCATTTACTATTTGCTCCACATTGTGTTAATTATTCCTGTTACAAAAGCCTGTATAATTTAACTCATGTTTTATACACAAATTTATTTATACTCACACATATATACTAATGTGTGTTACATATGTGTATTCATTTTAATAACTTAGGTATATTATAAAACATGGAAAAATAAAATGAATTTGATAAGATAAAATAAATAGTCCTTAACAGGTAGGTATAAATTCTATTCATTTTTTTTTTTTGAGAGAGAGAGAGAGAGAGAGAGAGAGGCAGATTAAGGGGACGGGGGACAGAGGATTTGACTCGGGCTCCTTGCTGACAGCAGTGAGCCCAGTGTGGGTCTTGAGCTCACAAACTGTGAGATCATGACCTGAGCCGAAGTCAAACGCTCAACTGACTGAGCCACCTAGGTGTCCCTAATTGTATTCTTATTTTTCAGGTGAGAGAACTAAAGATCCATGTGGTTAGATACCTTGTGGAGGAATTTACGTAATTAGTAGGAAAGATTTCCTATAAAAATTAATTTTATTGGTCTGCTAAATGTATATAAATTGGATTTTGTTATTACATTTTAAAAAGATTTCATAATAATATGGTTACTAAGAATGTATAATTCAACTACTACTCACATCAACTTTCATAATTTCAGATGCAAATTATCTTTTTGCTAGTGTTTAATTATTACCAAACTAAAAACCTCATGCGTTCAGTAATAATTCTGCTCGATTCCATTTTTTCTCAGACAAAAGTGGAAGCTAACAAGAAATAGCCAAATTGGAACACAACAATAAATTATGACAACGTTAATGAGGGAAAACCTTGTAGTTCTATCTTCTTGCATAGAACACATTGAGCTCTTTAAAATTCATGCATTGGAACAGAATTTTATGCCCATTTTCATTTGACTATGTAATATTCAGGGCTGTGGTTTCAGACATAAAATAGAAGCAGCATGGTTTTTAATGGGAACATGATCAGAAACAGATCTTAGGTGGTATTAACAAAAGGAGCATGTAGAGAATACTGACCAAAATATAGTTTTTAAAAGAGTAATGGAAATAAACTAAAAAAACAAAAACAAAAACAGGAGTCTGCTGGGTGCCTCAGTCAATTAAGTGCCCGACTCTTGGTTTTGGCTCAGGTCATGATCTCATAGTTGGTGAGCCAGCTTGGGATTCTCTCTCTCTCTTTCTCTTGCTCTCTGCCTCTCCCCCACACTCCCTCGCTCCTGCACAGGTGCTCTCCCTCAAAATAAATAAACTAAAAAGAAAGTAATGGAACACAGATTGTATCATATTATTTCTACCTTAATAAGAATAGTAATTTATGGTTACAATGGAATCATTGTACACTAAATTGCAATACAGACTGCCAAAATTAAGTAATTACTTGATAAACACTGGTAACAAACAATCCATTTCTTTGTCTGCAGGGGTAGAAAATGATGATACGTTTTTCTCGAAGTCATTCAGTGGCAGCTCTGTTCTGCCAATATTTTTTGAAGGCTGCACATAAATATCATTTAGTGTTTCCAAAAAGGTACGTTCCTAACAACAGTATTTTGGACAGCCACAGACAGTCTTTTGGGAGAAACAGTTTGAGAAATGAAGGAAAACAGGGCTGGATGTGAGAATTGGTGGTCCAAGCTAGGTTCTGTCACATACTAGGTGTGTGAGTTTGCAAGAGTCATGTAGCTTTCTGAGCCTCTGTTTTTATACCAAAGGATCACAGTAAGGATGTCATAATCTTATGTGATTCTTAAACTGATACACACCATTAGAAATCCTGGGCTCTAAGTATGCAAATTTAAAAGTAGTGATTGTTATCCATCCAAGTATTTATCTTCTAATTTAACACATATATGTTTGCCTAATTGTCAGATACAGGGTGAATTGTTTCAGGTAAAACTGTTGATCATCTCACAATCTCTTTAACACCTGACAGATCACCAGAAACAGAATAAGAAATTATGGATGAAAATTCTCCTTATTCCCACTGTTAATTGCAGTCAGAAACAACCAAAGAGACCCCTCCACCCCCCCTACCCCCCCCCCCCCGATTTTGGCAAGTCACTATGCCATTAAAGGTACAATTTCAATAGTCTTTATGATGTAAACTTATTTACAATCTACAATGTGATATTTTAAAAGGGACATCTCACTTTTTTGTGTTTTTTTTTTAATGTTTATTTATTTTTGGGAGAGAGAGCAGGAGCAGGGAAGGGGTAGAGAGAAAAGGAGTCACAAAATCCGAAGCAGCCTCCAGGATCTGAGCACAGATCTGTCTTCCAGATCTGTCCGCACAGAATCTGACATCAGGCTCCAACTCACAAACTGTGAGATCATGACCTGAGCCAAAGTCCGACATTCAACCTACTGAGCCATCCAGGTGCTCCATCACTTTTTCAAGTAATTACAAACAGAAGTCTAAGTGGGAGAACATGGTGGCTTAACCTATAGTGATAGTGGAGATGGAGAGAATTGGTTAGTGGAAGATATATTTTAGAGGTAGAATCTGTAGCATTCATTGAAGAATTAGATGATTTCAGAGTTAAGTGAGTAAATGGTTTGCAATTCCATTTCTTGGAATGGAGGAGAGAGTATTCAGTTGGGGAGTGTAGAGATTTTTAAAAACGAGTTTGGCTAAAATCGGTTATGGCTATGAGATAACAAATGGTCTGGGGCTGTGAAGAAAGGTGAGCGCTGTGTATGACTTCAGGAACTGTCTATACAGAGATGATGTATAGGGCCAAGGAAGTGGATAAGATCACCTTAGGAGAGAGTTTAGAGAGAGAAGAGAGGAAAGGGAGGGAAGGATGGAGGGAGAGAGAATGGGAAAAGAGGAAAGGAAAGGAAAATAATTGCAAGCAGAACATAGTGCTCTTTGCATCAGGTAAGAACTTTTTTCATATTATCCCATTTTTTTGATCACTCAGAACCCAGAAATAATTACTTAAGTAGTTGAATTAAAATAATTAACTGATGAAACTGTGACTATTTATAATATTGATTTAAATGTTCTCTCTGGGCATCTGGATGGCTCAGTCGGTTAAGCATATGACTTTGGCTTAGGTCATAATCTCACAGTTTGTGAGTTCAAGCCCCATATTGGGCTCTCTGCTGTCAACACAGAGCTCATTTTGGATTCTCTGTCTCTCTCTCTCTCTCCCTCTCTCTCTCAAAAATAAATAAACATTAAAAAATAAATAAAAAATAAAATAAGCTTTCTCTCTCTGTATTGGAGATATGTATATATACAAATACTCTATATATTAGATGATTCATTAATGGAAAAAAATTTAAATGCATATTTTATGCACATACAATGTTACATTTATAAGAGTAGCTTCAAAGTATTCTGGCATATGTATTAATGGTTCATTAATGCAGTTACCAGGAGAATGAAGTCATTTGGTTTATGTTTCATGGCTTATAGTTCACTTGAGGCTTAGATTAATTTCATTTTTATATGCCATTTTTGGTCTATGTATTTCTGCAGTTCATTTAATCAAGCTGGTTTTTCATGAAGGAAAACTAACTTGAAAAGCACAAAATCACAAAATAAGTTTAAAATTTAAATGGACTAAAATTGAAAATGTTATCTTTGGTAAACTTGTCAGTGAATTTGTATGTCAGAAAAAATAATACACTCTGAGTCCTTGCTGTTACAGGAGGGAACTTGCGTTCTCACACAAAGAACTTTGAAAGAAGGAATAGAAAGCATGATGATCTAAATTTGGCTACTATATAACAATTTGGCCTTTTCCTATGACATTAATACATTAGTACGAGGAAGCTGTCAGAATTCTGATGTCAGAAATCATCTTCAACAATTGTCCCTCTCTTTCCCCTCCTTTTCAGTAGAAGTTGAACCCTAACAAATCTTTCCACATCTTTTCAACCTGTTCAGTCCTAGCTCCTTGGGACCTTATCCACTTAGAACAGCTTATCATTTCCCCAGAATGAACTTACTTACATGCCTGCTTCACCCTTGGCCCCTCCAATTCATCCTTCCCTCAGCTGCCAAGAATCTTCTATCAGTTTCTCCCGTGCCCACTGCTGTCCTAGTCCAAGCCACCTGTGCCTCATGCCTGTGTTACTGCCACAACATCCTCCTAAACAATTTCTGCAAAAACAGATCATATCATCCCATTGCCTAAAATCCTTCAGTGGCATTCCACTTCAAGTTTAATACCATCTAGACTCCTTACCATGTCCTCTATGATCTGGCCTCTGCCTATGCCACTGACTTCGTTCCATCTCCTTCAACTTTTCTCTAATTCAAAATGACTACCACCTGGCTCACTTTCTAAACCACAAACTGCAAAATTCCTTGCCACCTCAGAGAATTTGCTTTAAATCCTCTTCACATAGTCTTTCAAATGGCTTCTTTCTTAACAACCAAGTCTCAATCCAAATGACCTTTTCAAGATGCCTTCACTGAATACCGAATCCCTCTCCCCTTTGCACTTTCCATCTTAATGGCATATGCTAACTTCTTGATAGAGTTCAGTTGATTCCTGAAATTATCTTGGATAATAATGTGGGCTCTGAGCTTAGCATAACAGGTTTCAAACATTGGCTGTTCCACCTGCTAGCTTCCACCCAGGAAAGGTATTTAATGTCTATTTCTTTTCCTCTAAAATGGGATAATAATACTTCATAAGCTCGTTGCAAGACCTAAATGATTTAAACCTAAAGTTCATAGAACAATGCCTTGCTAGTCATTTTTATTTATTGCAGATACAGTAGAATCTATACTAAACTATATCTCTTTAAAATACAGAGTCTAGTCTGTCCACTTCTGTATGACATCTGGAACACAGTCTGGCATTAAAGAGTAGATCCTCAATAAATGTGTGAGCTACTGTTACCTAAGTAGAGACCTAGTAAAGGGCGGCTCTGATCAGAGAAATTCAAACTCCAAATGTTTTAAAATAGTGTGGGGAAAAATTATTTATTTACCATTCTTGCCTTTGGCTCTAGTTGAAAATTTCTAACTGCCAAATATATTTACCCTTGAACACCAGATTTCAGTTACTGAGGTCTGGATACATGTGAAGTCTCAGTCCTAAAAAGAGAAATCAGCACGAAGCAGATCGTAAACGAACTTGACCTCCAGCCATGAAGTTGATATTAGAAACAAAACCACCAGGTCCAGATAGAATTGGGGAGTATTAGCCAGGTTACCTGGGTCAGAACTAGGGAGAAGGTTCCTGGATATGACCTGCAGACATAGAGGGAACCAACCCAGGTAGCTTCTCGGGATGGAAATGGGTCTGATGCTTTCCGGTGGTCAGGATTGGCTCAGAAATGGTCAGGATTGGCTCAGAACATGCCCTGCAAATAAACACTAGTGGATCACATTAGTATATCCATGATGGGCTCTGCTGGAGAAGTAAGAGAGAGGGAAGAAATCAGATTACAGGGAGCTTTCTTAAATGTTGCTTATATAAATTGGTTCAGATGTGGATAAAATTGACAACACCCCATTTTCCGATTGTTGCTAAGATTGCTAGTTAAGGTATGTAGTATGTATTGATTTTTACTGCTTATCATTAGGAAATTGTGACTAGGTTAAACGTGTTATATAGGCCATGAAGCAGGAGGATTATTACAGCCTCTTGTTTGCCTCAAATTAATGATCTTAAATCAGAGTTTGATGGCACATGTACACAGGAAAATTGAATCTACCTTTTCACTTTATCAAATTGTATGTCCCTATACCATTCACTGTGTTTGTAAACTTTAACAAGTTCTATAAGATACCTATAAGATACTGGATACTGTGTTTGGCCTTGGCAGGCTTTTTTTTTTTTTTTTTTTTTTTTTTTTTTTTTTTTTTTTGGCTGTAGCACCTGCTCAGAGTGTCAGAGTACAAATTTAGAAACCTGTAGAGAGCCAGAGGGTCATCATTTCACGAACTGATTTGTTACAAATTTCTCAAGTGAAACTACGTTTCCTGGAAGACCTCTTGACATAAACAATACAAAGGTATGTGTCTAATCCTTCTGAAAAACTTGGCATTTAAACAAAACAAGAAGCTGAGTTACATAAGGACTCCAATACCAATAGCCATGTTACATAAAGTGTTGCATGTTAGGAAACCTTAGTGTATTCTCCTATGAAATTACTCTCTATGCTGCATAATAACTTGTTTTCATGGACTGAGAAAGTTATGCTATTAAATTTTAAGACCTTTAAATTATAAGTTGTTAAAAGATTTAATATTCTTCTAGTCTCGATTTTGGTTTACATAATTCATAGCTACTTTTATACACATTACTAATGAAAAATTTTGATATATGAAGTCAGATGTATGAATTGCTACATCTAATTTTAGAAAGGCTTTCTGTATTTCTACCAAACTGAAAACAATTTGATGTATTTGACAATTACTTGAATATTTGTGAGTAATGAAGCCCTTTAGAGCTAAGGCTGTTTATACAATTTCATTCAAAACTTATTAATAGCAGTATTCTATAAGTTATTATATTGTGTGGATTGCTCCTCATGATATTTAAATTCACTCCTTGAAATAAAATGTTTTTCAAAGAAAAATAAAGATTAAAATGTTGAGTTGAATAACCCTATCTGTCCACTGGAAAAGATTCTTCATTCTGTAGTTTTTATCCAAAGAGCCCCTATTACTTTGCTATTGCTTTCTTCCCCACCTTTTTCTCCTTTCAAGTCTTTCTTTCTCTCTCTGGTATTTCTAGCCATTCGGTCTAAATCAAGATCACACACTCTACTTTGCTCCCTAAGTGAGTGGAAACTATATAGAAAGTGTGTATAGAAAGATAGACTCCTCCCTTAGCAGAACTGAGCCTTTCTCCCTTTTGCTCAGCCAGAAGCCTAGGAGTAGCAGGAAAGGCAGAAGAAAAAGAAAAAAATGTTCCAAATACATTTAAGGAATTGGAAAGCAGAACTAGGAAACTGGTTTGTAGGATTTGGGTGTTTTGTTGTTTGTTTGTTTGTTTGTTTGGCAGTTGGGTTGGGAAGGCTATTAACACACTTCAAAACTCTAAGGAAAATAAATGAAACTCAAATAGAATTATCAGTCATTTGTTTTCTGGCTTTACAACATGGTTGCATGCATTTAAAATGAGGAACTAACATTGTTTAAGAGAAAATCTAGATGTATACCAATTTTAAAACTTTTTCTTTTAAATTGCTAAGAATGAAGAATTTGATGAAAAATGCTAGTTCTTTCACATCAAAGTCAGTTTGGTTGAAGTCAGAGTCCTAGTAAATGAAAAAAAAAAATTCAGAAAAGTTCATTGAAGATACACATTTTTAAATGACTTTCTAAATACATTTCCACCCTCTTCCCCAATACTTAATTTAACCCATCCAAAGAATACGTTACTCTGTAATAGGAATCCAGCCATAATAACATCATCAGTTAATCCTTGCTAAATATCTCAAAAGAAATTTTACAGACTCAAAATTCCCTGTAAAAAACTTTCTTATTTTTCAGGATGTCAAACTTGGGACAATTTGACTCTGATTTTTACCAATCTAATTATACTATTGATAATCAGGACCAGAGTTCTGAAGATTCTAATGCCTATGGAAATCTTTATGGATCTAGACAGTAAGTACGCTTTCACTTTAAGAAGTCATAATATTTTAACAAGGGAGGGCTTCCTTGGGGAAAGCCAAAGCTCTCTCCAGCATATCTTGGTAAAATACCCAAGAAGAAATGCCAGGAAAGGTCAGGGAAATTAATTCACTTCACTGCAGGCCCATTTATAGGTGGGTGGCTTGTCTCCTGTTTTCAAAATATCACTTAACAGGGAGCCTGAATACAGGCCCTGGACAGAACAAAAAACAATTTTCATTTTACATGATATTTTCTGGGACACTGATCAAGAAGTAGATTTTATTTAATTAATAAACATGTATCAAGTGCCTGCTTGTGTGTTAGGAATTAAGAAGGATGCTACGGACCCAAAGATAAAAAAAAAAAAAAGTCCATAATCTTTTCCCTCATAAAATTTAGGAATTTATGTTGGAGAGAGGGCAATTAAATATGCAATCATAATACAGTGTGAAAGCTCTTAAATGGAATTAAAATACACATATTTCAGAATGTGTTAGTTATTTGAGTTGACGGTTTAACTTGAGTTGAAAATTAAAAAGACTAAGAATTTAGTATTTACCCTCACTAAGGTAAATAGGGCAAGAGCATTTAGGGTAAGAAGAATTTGTTTCAAGTTTTGGCCCTATCCTTTGTTCTTTGTGATATTGGGAAACACTTTAACTTCCCTGAGTATCTTAAACTGAGAAATAAGGGCATTAATAATACCTATTTCATGAAATTATCATGAAGAAGAGTTGTGATAATGTGTAGGAAATTGTGTTGTATGGTAGAACCATAAAATAAATATTAGTTTTTTCTGTGACTATAGCTTGTCACATCAATGGACACTTTATTGTCTAAAGTCATTTAATCTTATTGTATTTGTTTTTACAGTTGCTTCTTTGGATGTTCTTTTGTAGTCTAGATTAGGGAATTGTGAGAGGCATCAGACCTTTCAACTTTCAAGATATCTAAAAGTTATTGAACTCTTACTGTGTGTTAGGTACTGTTGTGAACTGTACATGAGTTAGCTTATTGGATCTCCAAACAATCCTGAGATGAGTGCTTTTATTTTTCCCCACTTTACTTATTTTTCCCCTGTTTTACTTATGAGAAAACAAGGACCCAGAGAAATCCAGGAACTTTTCCAAGGTCACACAACTAGTAAGAAATAGAGTTTGAATTTTAGTCCAAGGTTATTGATTAGACCCATAACTAAGGTGGGCACGCAATTTATTATAAAATAAGAGTAAAATGCATGCCATTAATAATAATTGTGGTACAATGGGATTAAAACTGGACCATCTTAGGTGAACTGGGACATGTGGTCACTGTTTCACTCCAGCAAGTTTAGGCCAAATATAACCTCATAAGAAATATTTTTAGTTTATTAATTCTTGAGTGTATTTTTCTAAAAGCAGATAAGTATCATGAAAGATCCAGATGAAGGAGGAAAAGATAGAATAAATACAACAGACAGTGGGTATGCCCAGAACAACTTAGAAATTGTTTCCACTGGATGATCAGTCCTGAAGACAGACAGATAGGTGCTGTTTTCTACCTACTCCTGCTGAACCACTTCTCTAAGGCAATAGGGAAAGGTATTGGTATAAATGTTTTTAAAACTGTTGAAGTTTAATATCTGGAGTTTTATCTCATTCACATCCCTATTCTATGTTATCCAGCTTCAGTCAGGTTACCATAAGCATTCCTTAAAATGAAAACCAATCTATACCACTCCCTCCCTCCTTCTCTCTCTGTGAATATTATCATTAGGCAAATTAGGATATTTAAAAAATATTTATAAGAAAAAAAGGACAAAAGGATAAAGCTATAGAATTGGCTCTATCATTGCAGAATCTACAAAAAATAACTTGATTTTATTTAATTTATGATTTACACTTTGGAAGGCCAAGAAAAAGTGTTTGGTGTCAGAAAAGTGTTAATCAGGCAGAGGGAGTAGCTTGAACATTAAAGTATTATAGGATGGTAACTCAAAATACATAATCCACAGTGAGAGCCATCTCATAGGATTTTTCTGCTGTGTTCTCCTATTTTAGTGACAGAAACGAGTCACCTTCTGTTTATTTTCTCCTTTCTCTTCTCCAGTTGGAATAAAACACCTGGATAGTATCTACAGTCTACATTTTCAGACTAAACTAAAAAGCCCGATAAAAGTGAAGCAAAGCTTTCTCCTTATGCAGGGACTCATGGACCACAGCTTTCTTCCTGCCAACACCACCCAATTTTCTTTCTTCATTTGATTACATGTGTCAACATTGCCCAGAAATCAAGATGACAAAGAGATGGAAATTAACATAACCACATGAGAAAACTCAAGATTATATTGTATTAGGTTGATGGCCTGGCCTGCTTCAGTTGCTTTGCATTTAAATCCAAGTCTTGATTTGGCTGCAGTAACATTTAAATTCCAGTCCACACTGCAAGTCTCAGGAATTAGAAAAGGGCATATTAGGTATGGTAGTTTTATGAGGTACATAAAATATGGAGTCAAGTCAGCGACTTACTAGTGTACATCAAACTCCAGAGATTTGATCTTTTATTCATACAGTGAATTGTTCAATTAAAATACACCCCAAATCACAGTAAAGATGCTGACCATCCTGGCAAAAGACACAGGAGTCCAGGGGATAGCTATAATCAGTTAGTCTCCTTCTCTCTGTCTCTGTTCACCCCTTCCCCCATTAATGGAAACTTGTTTTAAAAAGCTTGCTCAGTGGCATACTCATCTGAAAGCTGGTTGACTATGCTTACTAAGACAATAAAGATATTTGTATTTAAAACAAAGTTTCTTATTTGAGAATGAACAAGGAGTTTTCTCATCTTAAAAAACTATTCAGTCAGGGGCGCCTGGGTGGCTCAGTCAGTTAAATTTCCGACTTCGGCTCAGGTCATGATCTCAAGGTTCGTGAGTTCAAGCCCCACATCGGGCTCTGTGCTGACAGCTCAGAGTCTGGAGCCTGCTTCAGATTCTGTGTCTCCCCTTCTCTCTGCCCCTTCCACACTCATGCTCTCTCTCTCAAAAACAAGTAAACATTAAAAAATATATATTTTAAACTAATCATTCAGATAGGCATTGTTTCCAATCACCTCTCACCAGTTATCTAGGCCATATTTTCCCACTATATTTTTCTTTTTTTTTTTTAATAGAAAATCTATTCAAATTATTTAGAGCAAGAAAGAGCTACTTCTGCGGAAAAGGTGACAACTAGACAACTCCCTCTGAATGTTTTAGTAGGGCTCTAACAGATGGACTGAACCTCAGCTTTTCTGAATCCCCAGACCTGATCTTCCTCTAGTATCTCTAACATAGTTAGTGGTACTGCCAGTGGCACAAAGTCACTGCACCCAACAGCTCAGCCAGAATCCGGGAATGTGGTATAAGTCGACTCCCCTGTCCCCATTCCTTAAACCACACCACCATCCAACTGATCCTGTATATTTTGTACTAACCGAGATTATTTGTTTGTTTAGTTAGTTAGTTAGTTTATTTATCTATTTTGAGAGAGACAGAAACAGTGCAAGTGGGGGACGGCCGGAGAGAGAGAATCCCACGCTGGCTCCACACTGCCAGCGAGAGCCCAATGCGGGGCTCAAACCCACAAAGCCATGAGATCATGACCTGAACCGAAACCAAGAGTTGGACAGTTAACCGACTGAGCCACCCAGGTGCCCCTGTTCTTACCAAGGGTATTTAGAATGCCTCATTTTACTGGCTCAACTGGAGACTTACATAGATAAAATGATTCTGGGAGTACAGACCAATTTTTTTTTTTTTTAAACCAGCAGGGTATTTTCATTGTAGATCTGTCATATTGTTGTCTCAGGCTATTTCAGGTGATAGTATTACAAATTCTGAAACCTTCATTGTCTCAGGTCTTTGGAAGCGTGCTGTGTCATCTGGCTCTATGAAATATACCCATACCTGAATATTAGTTAAATGTGCAGTTAGACTTCCAATGAATTGTACTTACCTGTTGATACATTTTTTACCACCTGATTTATACTCTAACTCTCCATATGGCACTGGGAGCTCAACATCTACATGCCTTCAGGATCAGACTGACAAAGGAAAGCAGCTCAGATGACTGTTGTAATGAAGTCCATACCTACAGTTTTGGAAAAATGAAACTTAGTAAAATACGTAGCTAGTGACTGTGTAACAGGATGCAGAAAACATATTGCTGGAATCACAAGAAATTATTACTGAGTCTTTTTTTTAATGTATTTTTTTTTTGTTTGAGAGAGAGAAACAGAGTATGAGAAGGGGAGGGGTAGAGAGAGAGGAAGACACAGAATCTGAAGCAGGCTCCAGGCTCTGAGCTGTCAGCACAGAGCCTGATGTGGGGCTTTATCCCATGAACCACAAGACCATGTCCTGAGCCGAAGTTGGACGTTCAACCGGCTGAGCAACCAAGCACCCCTTACTGAATATTTTACCAATGATCTTCTATTTTTATATTGCAAGGTGAATGTTAAGTCCTGTTTCCTCAGAGGTAAAATATTTTCCCCAGCTGGAGACCATGCCTTAACATGACATCATCCATCTGGAGACTAGTTGGAAGTTTATAAACCCAGGTATGGGTGGTGAAAAAGGAATTACTGAAGAGATGGTGAAGATACAGAGGATTTTTATATAGACCAGGTGTGTGGCCATTGCTTTATTGCTTAGAGACAGATGTCTTGGCACGCATGTAGTGGAGATTCTCCTGGTAGGAAAACACAAGACTGGTGGGGTGTTGGTGAAGTCAGTTTGGGTGTTCCAAAGAAGCCAAAATGGTGAAAAGCTAAAGGTGATTAGCACAGAAAGCCTCTTGGCCTCCTATTAATGTTGTCTTCTTTGAGAAAGACACAACTATTTACAAATAGAGAAGGAGCTCTTCCAGGATGTGTGGAAGGAGTCTAGAATGCTTTAGTGTAAGCCTCAGGAAGAAAACAGCATACAAATACTTAGCTAATGCTTATTGATCATGTTTTGGGTGCCCAATATTATTCTAAGTGCTTTACTTATTTCAGCTAATTTAATTCACAATAACCTTATGAGTTCCATTATTATTCTATTATACAGCACTTTTTTTTATGGCTTGGGTATACTGGTAGAAGAACATTGAGCCCTGTTCAGCTTTGGTATTGACTAATTTTTTTTTAAAATTGCTTCTTAATTGGTTCATACTTTTTGAGGTATAATTGGCATACAATGTTATATGTTTGAGGTGTACAATGAAGTGATTAGATAATTCTATACATTAAAGTATGCTCATCAGGATAAGTGTAGTTACCATCTGTTACCATGTGTTCTTACAATGTTAATGAGTATATTCCCCATGCTTTACTTGGCATTCCCGTGACTTATTTATTTTATAACTGGAAGTTTGTAGGTTTGAATCCCCATCACCTATTTTGCCCATCCCCCAACCTCCTCCCCTCTGGTAACCACTACTTTGTACCATGAGTTCTATTATTATGCTCATTTTACAGATGAGAAAACTGAGGCACAGATGTGATGTAATTTTCCTAAGATAAGGAGACTGGGACTTGAACACAGGATTTTACTCCAGAGGCATGTTTGCTAACCACTCTACTTGGTTTGGAATAAATTCTATCATTAGATTATTTCTGCAAGAGAAATGTAATCCCATGCAGTCAGGAAGCAAAAGAAGAGTCATGTGACTAGAATGTTGCCAGTGGTTCTAAAGGGATTTTTTGCAGTCATCTGACAGTTGTTTTAACTTTTTATTTAAGTATTTATTTTTACAGGAAGAAGAGATGCCTGCTAACAAAGTTAATGTTTAAACTCTACCAGCCGGAGTCCAGTGTTTTCTTGGTCTAATTTAGTTGACATTTGTTTCATCTGGAATAATGTGCTGAGTTAGAAATCATCAAAATTTCAATATGCATCTTCTCATAGAGCTAATTAAGATGCTGTGTAATCAAGGAGAAGAGGAATATTTTGTTGATACACTCTGCACAACTCCCATTGCTATATGGACTGTAGATAGGATAGACCCTTACCGTCTTAACTATTGGTTACACTAATTTAACTCATGCAATTGCCTTTAATAGGTTAATAATTCAGTGCTATGGGCTTAATAAAGCAATTAGGAAATTGTCCAGTCCATTCTCCTTGAATGACTTTCATGAAAGGATACTGTAGGCTTCAAAGATGTCACTGAAAATATAAGAGAATTTTGTTAGCATAGCCATCAGAGTTAGCACCATCTAATATAAAAGGGTAATGCTAGAAAATGTGGGATTAAGTGTACATTCAATATATATGATTAAGAGTACACTTATGATGAGCACTGAGTAATGTATAGAGTTGTTGAGTCACTGTAGTATACACTATATGGTTACATGAAATTAATATAACACTATGTTAACTATGGAATTAAAATAAAATAATAAAAGAAAAAAGGACGTATGGTTAAATAAAATTAGCAATTTTAAGAAAAAGGGCATGAGAATTGGGTTATGTACAGAGTTTGTTGGGTAGAACTGTGAACTAATAATGCAACTATATTGGTATCGCTTAGATTTTATTGAGATGTAGGGTTAAATCTCAGAGTCAACATGTACAAAGTTATAAAAAGAGAGAATTTTAAATCAGATAGTGATAGGAGGTGACCATGGTAATTTTTGTTAGATAAAAGGTTTTGAGGTTTCCTTTGTAGGACATATTTTGAAATTATACTTTCTTAAACAAGTGGTGGGAAAATTTTAGTATTATGCCAAGGACAACAGAGGCCAAGCTCCTGATGAAGAAATTTTCTGGATGAAGGAGCAGAGAGGGAGGAAAAAAAAAGGGGGATGGGATTTAGCTGGTAATGGGCTCTTTTTTTTTTTTTTTTTTTTTTTTTTTTTTTTTTTTTGGCAAAATGTTTTTCTCTTTGCAGGGATTGGGTCAAGGTAGCCAGCCACCAATGCCAAATTTCCCCCCATTCATGGAGATTGCTTTCCAGGGAGTAATTGTAAAAGTTACCTTTCCTCAAGCCTGGTTAATCACACCTGGGTATGGGTTTTAGTGAGGCCAGGACAGTTTGTCAGTGAAATAATCTTGGTTAGATGCTGCTCCATTAAGTCCGCTCTATTTTCCCCTTTTATTCTACATTAAAAACTGTATAGATCAAGGGGGGCTTTCATCAACCAGCATGCCCTTCAGATTATTATAATTCATTTCTACCAGTACTTTAAAAAAAAGTTTCTTTATTTTGAGAGAGCACACATGTGAGCAGGAGAGGGGCAGAGAGAGCGGGAGAGAGAATCCCAAAGAGGCTCCATGTGGACACAGCACGGATCTCACAAACCGTGAGATAATGACCTGAGCCAAAATCAGTCGCTGCTTAACCCACTGAGCCAGACGGGCACCCCTTTGCCGGTAATTTTGATAGTGCATCTATTTTGGTGAGAAAAGAAAAAAAAAAGATTAAGAATATGCCTCATGGCTAAGTGAACAGTAACAGTAATCAACATATGCTGTTGGGGATTCGAGAAGTATTGCACGAGGTCCTGGCCCTAAGGAGCTTACAGCTGAGTTAACGAATGATTAAATGCATGTATCTTTATTTTGGCAGCTTTTTTTTTTTTTCCCCCAGAGAAGGTTATTTTCTCTGTCAGACTTACTCGTATAAGGAAAGTTAAATATGTTATTCTTAGACTTCATATTAAGATTAATGTTGGAAGGAAAGTACCAAAATCCATTCTGTAAATATTTTAACACAAAGAGATCAGGGAGCTGCAAAGTTCAGAATCCTGGGCTGTATTTTTAGCTTAACGTAAGGGGCTCTGATGAAAGAAACTTAAACATGTTAATAAGGACAGCTCTTTATGTGTCTCCCCCTTCCTTCAGGTAAAAACAATTTTAAATGATCAAATAACCTCATATAACTCTTTTTCCCTTCCTTCTTTTCTCTAGCTCTAGTAAGTTATGTACTAAGAGCATTGTTTTCCAACTTTCTCATACAAATGGTGAAATAAAAAACAAAAGCATGGTCAAAGAAGTATTGAAACATTATGTTTCAACAAAACTAAATTGCACATTTGGAAAGAAGGACATTAACCCAGCCATAGAATCCTTTTAGTGAGTTATTCAAAGATAATTCAGTTGGCAGTAATTGTCTGGGAATGGCCAGAGCTAGAGTGTCAGTTTATATATTTGTTTTTTCATATGAATTGACTATACCATTAAAATTGTGAATTTTACCCATTGCTTCCACAGATTTGTAGGAAATGTCATGTTTGGTGATTGCCCCTGAACAAAGTGAAAAAACAACATCGTATCAATGGGCAGAGATGCTGGGACAGTTTCATTTAGGAATCCAACACCAGCAGTGCTGCTGTGTGACCATGGACAAGTCCTTCAGTCTCCATGAACCTCTATTTTTTTACCTGTAAAATGGGATTAAAGTTACAATTTCTACCTTACAGAGTATTAATTATGTGGGAAAATGTGGGGGAAAGTGTCCAGCACTTGTACACAATCAATAAATATTAGTTGGTATGGGGATCTTTCTTCTAGAACCTTCTCACGACCAGTTACTTCATTTGTTTTTATGAAAGTTAAATTTTAAGCAAGTTCTGTCTTTCATGGGTAAGTACTCATAAAAATTAGGAGAACTCATAGAAGAAAAATTGTAGCTTCCTTCAGTGATTTGTCATGATACACTCTCTGTATATATATAAATCAGTATTCTCCTTTCTCTAGACAGCAAGCCAGTGAGCAACCCCAGGCTGCCTTTGTCCCACAAGAGATGCTCATGTCATCGGGTTACGAGGGACAATTTTTTCAGCCAGCATCCAACCCGGATTATTATTCACAATCTTCTTACATTGACAGTTTTGATGAAGAGCCTCCTTTGCTAGAAGATAAGTTAAGGGAATGCTATTAATGTGTGTACAGCTAGAAGAATAATAGCAATAATCAGCACATAATGTGCACTGTCAGCATGCTGTATACTGTGTTTTATGTGTGATTATCCCATGTTTAAACAAGAGTCTGCCAAACAAAGGTGCTTAAACCGTTAAAAGTTTGTCTCGTGTGTGTGTGGAGGGGGGGTGAACTGGAAGTAGATCTGTACTATTGCCACACTATTACTGCTGTTATTAAATGTTTCTTCAGTGTGTTAGAGTACAGACTCCCTTACCATGTGTAGACAATAGTGAACATGTGTTTTAGCAGAGTGGTTATAGCAATGACCCTTTCCACCCCAGTTAACTTGTATCTTCTGCTATGATGCCTGGGAGCCAAGGGGGTAGTTTCTCAATATTCTTTTATTGTCATGGATACAACCCATTTTTCTTCTTTCCTGGGTCATATGAGTCCCCTCATCTCAGCTAGGTATGGCTAAGTGGGGAGGAATAGAATTCCAGTAAATAGCACTGTTCATGGCAGGAAACCAGTGGACCCTTGCAGTTGAAGGTCTCAGGTATTTCAAGGGATGTTCCAGCCATTGATTTTTTTTTTTTTTTTGGTTCAGCCACACTACATCTGCTGCTTTTTGCTCTTGAAGAAAATCAACATATGCTAGAAGCATAGAGGCTAGAAAACTAAAACTCAAGTAGATTTAAATTTAACCACAGGGAAATACTAATAGGTTAACTATTATGCTCTAACCCCTTTATATGTAGTCAAGTGAAAAGGGATAGATTAAAATTCCCAATATTTTACATCAAAAGATAAGTGTTTGTCTCGTATAAACACAGCCAACCACTTGGCATTAAAGCATTCCCTCTTTGTCTTCAAAATTCAAAAAGGGTGAAAGAGGGCGCCTGGGTGGCGCAGTCGGTTAAGCGTCCGACTTCAGCCAGGTCACGATCTCGCTGTCCGTGAGTTCGAGCCCCGCGTCAGGCTCTGGGCTGATGGCTCGGAGCCTGGAGCCTGTTTCCGATTCTGTGTCTCCCTCTCTCTCTGCCCCTCCCCCGTTCATGCTCTGTCTCTCTCTGTCCCAAAAATAAATAAACGTTGAAAAAAAAAATTTAAAAAAAAAAGGGTGAAAGATTTAAACCACTTAGAAAAGCATAGGGGCACATAGGTGGCTCAGTCAGTTGGGCATCCAACTTCCACTCAGGTCATGGTCTTGTGGTTCATGGGTTCAGGCCCTGCGTTGGGCTCTATGCTGACAGCTCAGAACCTGGAGCCTGCTTTAGATTCTGTTTCTCCCTCTCGCTCTGCCCCTACCCCACTCGCCTCTGTCTCTCTCTCTCAAAATTAAACATTAAAATAAGAAGTTTTAAAAGAAAAGCACAGAAAATTATGTCATAGTTTTGTTGGCTCTTTAGAAGCCAGTTAGATTTGGGAATCAGTTATGTTTAACCAATTCATTCTAGTTTGCCTCTGAAATAGTAATCAACACATGAAAGTTATAAGCTATCCTCATTACACATTTTCTTTGATTCCACCAACATATCTACTTTAAAAAAAAAACTATCGGTTGTGTTGTTATAAAAGTTATCTATATTCAACATAGAAATTTTAAAAAGACAGAAACATATGAATAAAATTATGAGAACCACCTAAAATTTTGTCTGTATGACATAACTACCATTAATGATTTGATGTATTTTCTTCCAGCCTTTATTCTATTTTTCTGAGTGTGTGTGTGTGTATAAAATGCATTTATGTATGGTGCGCCTGGATGGCTCAGTCAGTAAAGCGTCCAACTTCGGCTGAGGTCATGATCTCACGGTTTGTGAGTTCGAGCCCGGCATTGGGCTCTGTGCTGACAGCTCAGAGCCTGGAGCCTGCTTCTGATTCTGTGTCCCTCTCTTGCTCTGACCTTCCCCACTTGTGCTTTCTCTCTCCCTCTCTCTCTCTCTCTCTCTCTCAAGAATAAATGAAACATTAAAAAAAATTAAAATGCATATATGTAAATATTTTACGTATGTATGTATATATTTAAGCATATATGCTTAAAGTGAAATGCTATATTTTTGAATATGTATTTATGAATACTCAAAAATGAAAGATCATACAATGGCTATAAAGTTTTGTACTTTTTTAAATGTTTATTTATTTTTGAGAGAGAGACAGAATGCAAACCGATGAGGGGCAGACAGAGAGGGAGACACAGAATCCGAAGCAGGCTCCAGGTTCTGAGCTGTCAGCACAGAGCGTGACACAGGGCTTGAACTCACAAACCGCAAGTTTATAACCTGAGCCAAAGTCGGACACTTAACTGGCTGAGCCACCCAGGTGCCCCATAAAGTTTTGTACTTTTTAAAGTTATCTTATATCAAAAGCATTTCTCTACATGCATTCTTTAAAGTCATTGAATATTACTTCAAAATATGATTTAGAATGGCTTAATAATATTTTGCCATGTAAAAGTACTATAATTTAAACTCACCTAAAGGTTGCTCATTATAGTAAATAAGGCTTTGTTGAACACCATAGTGAATAACTTTGACCTCTACAGAGTTGTCCTTGGATTGGTTCCGTAACTGGGATTACTGGATCAAAAGGTACTTACATTGTCAAACTGATCTAGAAAAAGGATGACCTACTACACCATCATCATAGAACATGAGATGTCTTAGTTAATTTGATGGGCAAAAAGGAGTGCTTTGTAGTTCTTGGTTACTAGAAATGTTAGACATGTTTTTCCATGTTTATTGACTGTTCTTCCTGTTTTTCATGTTGTCAGATTTCTTATTGTAATCTTAAGATTTTTCCTTTCCTTGTTTATTTATAGGGATATTTGCATGTTTTTATTATTTTTATTTTTTTATTATTTAAAAACATTTTTTAACATTTATTGTTGAGACAGAGTGAGACCCAGCACGAGTGGGGGAGGGGCGGAGAGAGGCGGGGTGCCAGGGGAGACACAAAATCCAAGGCAGGCTCCAGGCTCTGAGCTGTCAGCACAGAGCCCTAACCGGGGCTCAAACTCACGGACTGCACGATCATGACCTGAACCGAAGTTGGATGCTTAACTGACTGAGCCACCCAGGTGCCCCTAGGGATATTTGTATGTTAAGGATATTTAATGATTGCCTGGAATATGTGTTGCAAACATTTTTTTTTCCTAGATGGTGTTTGCCATCTAATTTGCTAATAGAAAATTAAAGCATATTGGAATTTTAATATTTATGTTTTCAAGTCCATAATATTTTTCTTGGTAAATTTTCTTTCTGATTGCTCTTTTGTTTATAATGTGTTTCTCCAGCTCCGAGTACTGTTTATATCCTCTTGTATATTCTTAATTTTTTTAATGATCTTTTTTGTTTTGCACCTAAATTTTTGATTCAATAAAAATTATTTTATGTTTGTATGTGAAGTAGGATTCAGCCTTATTTTTTCTTTAATGATTAACCAATTTTTCCTGTAACATTCATTGAAAATAATCTTTTCTACTTGTCTAAATGTATCTATTGTGGTATTCTAAACTCTAATGCATCCTTCCTTTATGTCTTCTCAAATTAAAATAGGAAATACCCTAGATTTCCCCTCCCACCTTATGCAGCTTAGAGAAAATTCTTAGATTTTTTTTTCTTTTTGTGATTATCCCCACCGAATTGCTAGGGTATTAGAAGAGATTGCACCTAATATAACTCGGCATTTTGAATCTGTGAAATTTCTAGACTCTGATTCAATATGTTCCTCAGGCTGGGTGACTGAAAGCTTTCAGCTTCATCTGTCTCAAAGATATGTAAAAACCGTAGGCAGGGTTTCTAGGATAAGGTGATAAATGGTGCTCGCTAGTTTTTATTGAGCATACACCAAAACAGCCTATCACATTATGAAGCTATAATAATTAACAACCCTTGCACAAAATATGTTATTTGAAAATGTGCTTGTTTATTCCTTAAATACTTTGTTATCTAAAAGACTCATTTGGTGGTTTTATGTAAGAATGATAACTTTTGCAATTTGATAATGTACAATTAATATGTTAACAAATGTATCTCGCAGAGTAATAGTCAATTCAAGTCTGTCAAACCAGAAGAATTACTGTGATATTCGGTACTTATATATGTAGCACAGCCTGATGTTTATATTTGAAAGGCCAGTGCCACAATTTGCATACAAAACAAAGATATTAATTCATTTTTATAGCATATATATCATATACTTTACTACCACTAGATGACAGCAAAACAATAAACTTTACATTCAAATTTCACAACAGCTTCATCTTTTATCTGTATAACAAGGTATTATATTAGGATATCTACAATTAATAAATACTTATAATCTCATTTGCATACATTGAAATAAATTTGGAAACAAAATGTTATGGGGAAACAAAATGTTATATTTTGGTAGAAAACACATAAACTCTTTTTTGGTATGAAAGAATGTAGCAGGTCTTATGTTCATTCACTGGGTTAATGATTCGATGTTGAAACATGTGCAGAAGTTAATTATGCCATAAAATGTCTAAAATCAGTAATAATGTCTCATAAAGCATTTTTCATCAGAGTTTCCTCAGGAATAATTGTTATGCTTTTTGAGGAAAAAAAGGTATTTTGAATTAAAGGGCACTTTGTTGTAAATACTGAAAACATATTGCTAACATAAATGTCTTAATTGAAAATATAGTTTGAAAACAACATAAGGCTTAGATGAAATTAATTTAAACTATAATATTTCTCAAATTTTAAAATCTGCTAATTTAAAAAATCATAGTAGACATTCTAACCTCATTTTAAGCTCATCTTCTCCAAAGTGTATGTTCATTAAGAAATATATAAATAACAGTGTGATAGCAAAAAGGATGCAACATGGAAGTTGAAACGCACATGATTTACTCACCATTAACCAGTCAAATTCTTTTCAAACTAGGGATAGCAACTGTCAACCTGACTGTCAAATGAGTGAAAAAATATCCTTATTATCCCAGTGTAGACCAATGTCTGGCCAACCTTTTGAAAATGTCTAGGTCCCTGTTAGAGCAAGACCCCTCTTATGTCATGGAAGTCATTAAAAGTCCATCTGGTATTCTGTGTATAGAATGTCAGATATGCAAGATGTTAGGTGTTATGTGCTGCTGTAAAAGAAGTTGAACTATGCCCTATATGTGATCAAAGACAGTTACTAAATCCTAGGAAGGGAAGTTGAATGCCACGTACAGATGATTTAGGGAGAGAATCCTTCACATGGGAGAATTGAACTTAATTTAAAAAAATACAGCTATTATGAAATGAGATGCACATTGAGAACCATAGCTATATTATTAAAACTAAAGGGTTTTTTTTTGGCTTTTGTTTTTTGTTTGTTTGTTTTGTATGTGGTATGTGTGTGTGGGCAGGCATGTGCACTTGCCTTTATACCAGTCTCTTCCTATTTTTCCCACCCTCAGCCCCTAGCAACCACTTTTCTACTGTTTCTATGCATTTGACTTCTTTTCTCCTTGACTTTAGAATCCACATATAAGTGATTCTGTACAGTATTTGTCTTTGTCATAATGCCCTCAAGGCCCATCTATGTTGTTGCAAATGGCAGGGTTTCCTTCTTTCTCATAAATGAATATTCCGTTGTATGTATGTATCACGTATGATCATATGTTTGATAGATCTATCCATTCATCCATTGACGGACACTTAGATTGTGTCCATATCTTGGGTATTGTGAAAAATGTTGCATTGATCATGGGAGCATAGATCTCTTTGAGATACTGTTATCATTGCCTTTGGATATATATCCAGAAGTGGGATTGCTGGATCAAATAGTAGTTCTATTTTTTTTCTCTTTTTTTCTTTTTTCTTTGTTTAAACTGGCCAGGTTCAGTGTTCAGGTCATAGCCTCTCTCTGCCATGCATTGCTGCCCTGGGGATGTATCCACTGGGCTCCTTGCTGTAGCCACTGCCTCCAGAAGCCCGTGCCCTCCAGCTGTAGGTAGACCTGTGGCCAGCTGGCCTGGTGAGCAGCCACAGTGGGAGCAGTGGAAACGCCAGAGCCCTATTTTCCTTTTTTTTTTTTTTAATTTTTGAGGAAACTCCATACTGTTTTCCACAGTGGCTGCATGAATCTACATTACCACCAACAATGCAGAAGGGTTCCCTTTTCCCCACATCCTCACAAACACGTGTTATTTCTAATCTTTCTGATAATAGCATTCTATTATCAAATAGATAATAGGTGTTAGGTGATACCTTTTTGTGGCTTTAATTTGAATTTCCCTGGTGGTTAGTGACATTGAGCGCCTTGTCATGTACCTGTTGGCCATTTGCATGCATGTCCTCTTAGGAAAAATGTCTATTCAGATCCTCTGCCAAGTTTTTAATTAGATTGCTTGTTTTAGGGAGGAAAGCATGGGGTCCTGAGTCAGATTCTTCAGTGTTAAAACCTAGATTTCTGTTACTAGCTCTGTGGCTTTGGACAAATTACTTAATATTTCAAAACCTCAGCTACCTGATGCACAAACTAGGAATAAAATAATAGTACTAGCTTCATTACATGTCTGAGAGACCAATGCGTACAAATCTTGTAGAGCTCACAGCAAAATTCAGTGAAAGCATTCAATAAAAAAAAAAAAAACACACATTTAACTCTTTTTAGTTGAAATGCATGTTCTTTACTGTATTTTATTTCTAGTTTTTCTGGGTCTCTGCCTTACTCTTATTCAAATTTATAATGATACAAGCAGGGTAACCAGCTTGATTATTGGTTCTTAAATAGTAAAGTCATGTTATCCTTTTTTAATGTTTTGTTTTTTTCTACTCAGGATACATCTTAAAGTTTATAGAGGTGATGAGAAAAGAAACTAATGTGGTGTAAATATTTATTTCTGTATTCAGTGAATGTCGAATGGCTGGGTGGATTTATTTTGTTTTTTAAATAAAAATGATGTAAGAGAATCAGGATCTAGCAGAAAGGTCTGTGAGGTGGCAGTCAGAATTATTTGAAAACAAGGTATTGGGGAAAAATAGATATTTCTAAATGAGTTTGGACTTATGGACACTGAGCCCCACAGATTTTGGATATTTTATTCTACCACCACCACTCATAAAAGGGAAAGGTTAACTTGTCTCAAGAATTTAATCTGTGAGTACATAAACTCAACCACAGTAGCACTGACCTTATGAAAATATGGGTGCAAGGAGTCATTCCACTTTCTCCTCTGTGGAGTTTTAGGCAGTTAGCGTAGAATTACTCTTCTCATTAGGCGGGGCGGAAGTAAAATCCCAGATCTGGGCTAAATATCTTTAGTTTAGATAATGCTGCTAATTGAAAAATTATACCATGTTTGGTATAAGCATGATATGATTTCAGAAGTATTATCAAGGGAAAATAGGGAAAAAGGAAATATGTAAATAGGCAATAGAATAGGACCTTTGGTCTGTTAGCTACCATTTTATTTTTTTTACTGTAGAACATCTGTTTTGCAATATTCAGACTTTAAGCTTATATTTAGTGCATAAGGCAGGGAAATTTTTTCTGTGATGTAATTATTTATCTAAAATATATCTTTTAACTCATTGGGAACAAAAAAATCTTTTTTTGTTATTTTTGTTTTTGAATTACTATATATGACATAGAACTTTAGATTTTGAAAATACAATGATCAAAGTGCTAAGTAAATTAATCAGATATGTTAAATTTAATTAAATAATATTATTCATATTTATAAAATGTTATAGTACCTCTTTTTTTTTCTTTTTGCAGAACTTGGAATTAATTTTAATCACATATGGCAAAAAACTTTGACCGTGTTAAACCCACTGAAGCCAGCAGATGGCAGCATTATGAATGAAACGGACCTCACTGGGCCCATCCTGTTTTGTGTCACTCTGGGAGCCACCTTGCTTCTGGTAAGAGACAGCAGCAAGCACCAGATTTTAATGTGTGCCCTTCCAAATGTTGTTTTTGAAGCCAAACAGACTGGCTTTGTTAATACAGAAGAAAATGTGTTACTTTTTAAAGCGCAAATTGTTTAATTCATCACTACTTTTTTTTTTTTTTGGTGAGAGAGATGTGGTTAATTGAATCATAGTGACAAAGTAAAACTACCCTCAAATATTACAACAGATAACATATAAATGTAAGCAGACTTTCAAAACTAAAATCATTGAGCAAATTTTCAACAAAGCAAGAGATCCTTTATGACTTTCTTGTTACTAAGATTGTCAATCTGAAAACGTTAAAGGAACACATGGATTTGGGAAATACAGGCCCAAATTTTATTTCTTGTTTTCTGTGACATTTCTGTTGTGACACCACAGAGATCCCTTCTCTTTGCTCATAATTTTCTTCTCTGGGGTGTATCTCTAGATTTCAAATAGTCTGTGAGGTATGAGATGAGTCTCCTTGTTTCGGGTTAGGTTATGATGGTATATTAACTTGCAATGATAACCAATAATTTGTTTATTCAATCTGTATATTTCTTTATTATTTTGGTTTTCTGCTTTTTGTGAAGGCATTTTTCTCCCCTGACTTTACCATTTGTCTTATGTATCGACCACTTTCATTCTTTAAATCTGGGAGTGATGAAATTGAGTCACCAGAGAAGTAAAGAAAAACGTATTTCCACCTAAATTAAGTTTAGAAGCCATTCTAGCTGATAATTTAGAAAAATGTTTCATTTAAAAAAAAAAAAGGGAAGAAAAAGAGAAAATGAGAAAAGGCCTATGATTTTAAACAAAGGAGGTAATGACCATAAGTTAAAAAAGGGATGAAAAGGATAGTCATGCCAGTCTGAAAAGTATAGTTTCATTAAGGAGCAAAGAGATAAACTTGGCAGGAGAAAGAATACAGGAAATTAAAGATTCTGGGGAAAGCCCTTAAAATAACAATTTAGTCCACTTCTCCTTCTTACAGCTATACACTTTCCATAATTGGTTTTCCTCACTGTAGCCACAGTTCTCAAAAGTAGATGTAAAATGTATTTGCAACTAAGTAAATTTTTACTTTTTATTTATTAATTGACTTTATACCAATCAAAATACTGATAGAAATCTAGTTTCTAGATTTCTAGAATGACACATGACGATGTGGTCACATCATATTTATCCAATATGCTAGTATTTACTGATAGCATCTTATTTCTTCCTTTGAACTACAGCAACTGAAAGTACTCAAGTACTCTGGAAATCAAACACTAGATCAGCTAGAGTTTTAATTAAGTCTCCAACTTCCCTTCCATCTTTGTCACAGTAGTTTGATAATCTTAGCTACGCTAGGTAAGACTACATCAATTAATCAAACAGTCAGAAACAATCCATTTAATATATTAACCCATATTTTCTTTTTCAAGTGATTTATAATATAACAGCTGTTTGTTTTCCTGTAGAAAATATTACCATTACCATCCCTCAAAGGAAAGCATTAATTCCATTAAGATCTTTTTGGGGTGCATAATATTAATTAGAATTATTTAAATATCCTCTTTTTTGTTTTGTTTTGTTTTAAGTACAAAGCAATATAGGCAATGAACTCAACTGGAAGTGAGAAAATTGGATCTACCCTTAACTTAGCCTCTAGGTATGATCTTGAACATTTTGTTCCCTATTGCTAGGCCTTCCTTTCTTCATTTTGAAGCTGAAAAAGGTTTATAAAATATTTCTTAAGGTTCCATTCAGTTCTAAAATTTTGGGAGAATATGTGAAAATGCATATTTCTGAAACTTTTAGGCAGACATTATCATTTTAATTTTACCATTAGACGTGTTTACTTCAGAACTGGTTCTGATACATGTAGAACCATAATGACCAACAACAACAAAAAATTACCCAAGTGTATATTAATGAAGTCAGATTTCACTCAGAATCCATTTGAGGCTAAGCTAACCCTGCCCTGGATATTTAGTGTTAAAATGTAAAGGAGAATTTTGTGGGCTGGTATATGCATTGTACTAGAGAAAGCAAAACTAAATCCAGAGCAATATTCCACTTGTTCATTCATGGTCACATACTTATCACTTTTATAATGTATGTGGACCTAAGGCATGACACAGTATCTTCTGTGGACTTTCTTCATGTAGAAGGAGGCAAACCAAAAAAGACAGCTTCAAATAGTTATTATAAACTTAGTTTTACTTATTCTTCCTCTCAAAACTATTTTCACCCCCCAAACAAGGAAGATGAGTGGCTCATCTATGGCTACATTTAATTTTTCTGGTAGGTCTAAGAGTATGATCTAGAAAAGGACCATGCATGACCAATGTAAAAGCATAGTCAGAAGAATAGTATTTCAAATCAAGATACAGTAATCAGGGTGGAAAAGGAGGACCTGAAAAGTTTTGAGGTTAAAAATAAAGGGAACATTTATTTTCCATTTCAGTTACAAGCCCTTTTTAGAGTTTGAAACAAATCTAAAAACTGACAGTGGCCCCTGCCAAATGGAACTACAGCTTAAATTGGATAAACTAACAGGAAAAGAGATGAAGAGAGAAGTCAGCAATTGATATCCAAAGGGGCAATTTTACTATCGATTAGTTTTATCCACCTTCTATTCACCACCACACCCCGCCCCACCATTTATAAAACTTCTTGGGGTCAGGAAGGTATACCTCTTGTTCTTTGGATGTGGGGAAGTTGCCTTTCACCATTACAACTTTCCCTACCTCAGAGCTATCTCATCCAATCAAAATATTAAGTAGAATCTTTCTCTAATAGATGAAAGTGATTTGAAATTGTCACTATTTCCCAAGTGAGACAAAATCACCCAATAGAGCAATGCATAACTGATGGGGTTCTTTAAACATGTCTGCTAGCATTATTAGCATTATTTCACAAAAGAGCCGAAAACACAAAAGGTCCTCAGTAAGAACTTATTACAGCTAACGCAAGAGAGAATTCTGCAAGCATAGCCCCAGGGACATTTTGTGAAAGGACTTACTTGGTAGTGACCAATCTCCCCAACTGTGCTGAGGAAGAAGAACTCAAAATCGATAGATAGTTTTGAACATTAATATGGTCATAACACTGTCCACTAATTAATTATGAAGTAAATACCTTTTTACTCTGTAAGACATAAAGACTTTATAGATAACAGCCGTGGAGAAGAAAACATGACATCTAAAAAGCTCACTCTCTGAACTTACCAGATCCTTCATTGTTTTGCATAATTCCCACGAAAACCAGAGTCAGTCTATTTAATATTTATCTAGAATTTCTAACCAGCTTAATGTAAATATAAAAATTAAATGTGTTTCTTTCCTGGAGCTTTGGCATCCTCAGGTAGCCAACATTAAAATATCCCCTGTTGAATCAGTAGGAGACTGTGACTTTCCCTGGGTGAGTTTAATGGGAATATTTCTGCCCCCAGTCCATAGTGCCTTGTGGGAGATGGCTATTTTTATGAGTCCTCAGAAAAATCAGTGTCGTATCCTGAACACTACTGACTTTCTTTAACAGTACGTAATTTATGATTCATTGTCAGTTGGTTTAACAAACCAGCTTCTCATGAAGTATGGTCAGTTAAACTGGTAATAGGCCTTATGAAAACAAAGGATTCTGTGGTCAAATAAGTTTGGGATATGCTAGGTTAAATACGGTTAAGCAAGTCCCATTATTTTAAGACTTGTTAGAGCTCCTATAGATATCCAGGATCTACTTTCAGAGCCAGACTTCCTAGGTTCAAAGCCAACTTGTACCACTTAACATTATTTTACTTTGGGCAAGTTACATTACTTTGGTGCATCTTAGTTTCCTCATGTGTAAAATGAGTGTAATAATGGTACCTATCTCATAAAGTTGTTGTAAGAATTAAATAAGCTAATAGACATGATATGCTTGGAATAGGTCCTAACATAGTAAATCCTATAGGTATTAGCTGACATTAATAATTTGCCTTGTAAAATCTTCGAGACTAAATCGGATTTTTTCATTAATTTATTCATTCATTTAATTATTCAACAAATAGGGGGAGAAAATATATTCTTACTTATGTCTGGTACTTCTAATAGATGATCTATGATTTAAAAAAAACAACTAGGAATTTCTCATCTTCTCTGTGGCATGCTTATGCCTCCCCAAGTATAGTCGGGGATGTTTGTTTTCAGGACCTGAATTCATATGACAGCCACCGTTTTCTTCTGGAACTCCCAGTCTCCGATGACATGGAACGGTGTTGAACTGACTGATTCTAAAATGCTCTCTGCTTTGCTGATATTCCAATTTCCACCTGATGTTCCTTGTGTGTTCTAATGGTTTTCTTCCCATCCTTTCAGGCAGGAAAAGTTCAGTTTGGTTATGTGTATGGCATGAGTGCCATAGGTTGCCTAGGGATTCACACCTTACTGAACTTGATGAGCTCTTCAGGGGCATCTTACGGCTGCGTGGCAAGTGTACTGGGTTACTGCCTGCTCCCCATGGTCATCCTGTCCAGCTGCTCTATCTTCTTTTCACTGCAGTAAGTGCCTGTGTGTGCTGACTGCCCCCACGTGCACAGTCATCTGTGAAGCTTGCCACACCAGTGGAACAGTTAACCTCTTTCGGATCTTTCTGGTAGTGGAATGGGGGAAACTATTAACGGCTACAGACAGACCCAGGAAAGTAGGTCAGTTTGGGCTCAGGCACTGTTCCTATTTGGATGATTTAAATAATAAATTCAACCAAGTTATCTTTGAAACTGGCACTTTGTAAGTTGTCACATTCTTCAATATGAACTATTGTCCGGGGTGCTCTAACAACTGCAGGAAATTCACTTGTTTGATTTTGGAAGAGTGAGTGCCTGGTGAACACTGACAAATTGCTTCAGTTCCCAAGCACTCTGCCTTCTAGGCAGGAAGCAACTGTTCTTTCTCAGCTGGGCTCCTTGCAGTGGAAAATTCCCAGGAACCCTGATGAGGATATTTATGCTAGAGAACTTTATAGCATATATGTTCAGCCAATAGATTTTTTTCTTTTTTTACTTCCTGGGCAGATAGTATTTGCAATTCAAAACTATTAATGAGGATCCAGTAGGTATTTTTCTTTTGGGCACTTTCCCAGGGGATAGCACATCACTACCACTGGTTGGGGAGAGCAAGTAATTACATAGTCCTTTGTCCCCTACATGCCCTGAACCCAATAAATGTTTGCCATCAGTGCTCATTCTTCCATATCCAAAGGAGGCACAATTTGCATTTTTTTCTTGGATGATGCACATTTTAGGTTTAACACTATATTGGATAGTATATTACATGAAGAATTTACCAATGCCAAAGGTAGGCATTTTAGGAGAGCGTTTAATAGTTTTGTTTAGATATCTCATATAGTTTTTTTTTCAGAACATTATTGAGAATGACTGAGTTGGAAATGTTTCTTTGTTTTAATATGGTTTCATTTTTAATTTTTGTCAATGTTTGTTTTTGAGAGAGAGAGAAAGAGAAAGAGAGAGAGAGATGGAGTGCAAGCAGGGGAGGGGCAAGAGAGAGAGGAAGACACAGAATCCGAAGGATGCTCCAGGCTCTGAGCTGTCAGCACAGAGCCCGAACTCAGGAACTGCAAGATTATGACCTGAGCTGAAGTCAGATGCTCAACTGACTAAGTCAACCAGGCGCCTCAATATGGTCTCATTAAAAATATATATATATTTTTAATGCTGATTTATTTTTGAGAGAGAGAGAGAGAGAGAGAGAGAGAGAGAGAGAGAGAGAGAGAGAAAGTGAGTGAGGGAGTGGCAGAGAGAGAGGGAGACAGAATCCAAAGCAGGCTCCAGGCTCCACGCTATCAGTGCAGAGCCTGATGTGGAACTTGAACCCATGAACCGTGAAATCATGACCTGAGCCGAAGTTGGATGCTTAACCAACTGAGCCACCCAGGCTCTCCAATATGGTTTAATTTTTAAAGTGTCATTCTTGAGAATAGCTTAGAGCAAACAGTTTATCAACAAGTATTCAACATTAAAGAAAGAAATGTAACAGAAAATGGACACCTTGAATGTGTAAATACAATGTGAGTTACAGGTATACTTACTGAGTTTTATCCATGGAAAAATGCCCCTTTTTGTATATCATGTTCTTTAGCAAGCTTTCCCATTTATTAAGTTGTTTGGTTTAGACAGTTGACAAGTTAATACAGAGTTTAGTCCTGCAACTTCTGTTCTGTTTAATGCTTTTACCAAAGAATGCTATAATGATATACCATTTAAAAAATTTAAGTTTAAAACATTATTTCCAGCAAAGTTGAGGTTTGGGGCATCTGACTCCAGATTATTAGGGGAAGAAAATAAAACTGAAATATTTTGATTTTGAGAATCATCAGAAGTCTGGACTTTTTTTCATTAGATTTTCATTCTGAATTATAAAGGACAATTTAGAAATCTTTTAAATTATATTAAAGGAGAGTAAACTCTCTGACCCCGAGGACTGTTAAACTGAATTTTCCCTTTTGGGTATATTACTATATCACTCAAGTCAATCATATATATAATTTTATACTTTTGTTCATAAAAACCTGTATATTAGATCAACCTATAAATTACTCCTAATAGATATTAATTAAACCAAGGGATATAATATTCATTCGAGAGCATTTTAAATGCTTTTGGTTTATTTATAATCTAAGGCATTATAAGCTACATTGTAGTTTTCACTTATTTTTCTTTGGATCAGTTTTGAAACCTAAGTATTTTTGTCTTTCTTGCAAATAGTAAACAAAATTCTCAACTTCAGCATACCAGGATCGAGTGAGACTGCAGTTCGATGGTGAAAGGAGCTATGTGCCAGTAGGAATTAGGAGATCTTGACCTAATGCCCATTTTACATGCAATTTTCCTCGTGTCACTTCACTGATCTAAAGCTGGGGGCTAGAGATCTCCTGATCTTTCCTAGCTCTTATAGCTTATTTTTCTAAATAACACATTCTGTTTTGCACATATGGAAAGAAATTCACTCTTTACTATCCACACCTCCTCTTTTATCCCCAAGGTGGCTAGACTTAGCCTTATCTGCCCATTTCTTCCTAAAGAGCCAATTGCCTCCACGGTTATTTTTGAAGATACCAACTTGAACAAATGCATTCCAATATTCTAAAAGACCCACAATACACCTACAAAAAGAATCTTCAGAGAAGAGGTGGGAGGCCACATACATATATGTGTTCCCTCCTTGAATTATGTCAGGCTTTGCTGTCTCAGATAGGAACCTGAGAAGTGGACCCGGGAGCAGTGACCGGGCACCTACTGGAGTGCAAATCCAGTTGTCTTTCTGCTCACACCGGGAATAAATTTGGGAAGAAAGTGTGGGAAAAGGAATCTGTAATTATAAAAGAAGACCCTAAACATAATTTATATAAAAGGTTTTCAGGAACTCGGATTTGAATGTTGACAGATGAGAGGGACTGCAGGTGAATTTTTGTATTTCTATTAGTTTAAGCTTTACCAAAACACAAAATGTTTACCTCCGATGGGGAATTTGACTCACAGATTTTCAAGCTGGGCAAGGCCTTTGAGTTCATACCGTTCCTCACCCTCATTTTACAAATGGAGAAAGTAGTTATAAATATTGTACCAAGGACATTTCAGAAGCAGCTCTGATTCAATAATCTCTTTTTCCTCTTGACATAAGGTAATCGTCTCTTTTGTCTTTGCTATAGGGGCACCTTTGGAACTGTGTTGGCACTGGTCATCGTTGGCTGGTGTAGTCTCTCAGCTTCCAAAATCTTCATTTCAGCCTTGAACATGGAAGGACAGCAGCTTCTCATTGCCTACCCTTGTGCCTTACTTTATGGACTTTTTGCCCTCCTCACAGTTTTCTGAGGAGTATTTGAGATGATGTTTCAAGATTCTATTTGTTTCCTGTTCACATTATCCTGGAAATGTGTTAGCACTCATATTTGGTGATGCGATTTCTGCTTTATTACTATTGAGAGAATAATTAGCAAAGTGACAAAACAGCACTTAAGGATGGTGCTCTAATAACTTGTTTGGTTTGAATGATGTTTTTGCTTTTTGCTTTGATACATTAAAACATTTTAAAATACTTTAAAATAAAAGGGGATATTGTTGTTATGGATGGACCCTGCCTTTCTCAACGGATCTATTTTTAAGAAATTTTATGTACATAAAATCATTTAATGACTGCACAAAGCAAATAAATGGTGAGCCTTTTGAGAAACATTCATGACAATTCAAGCTATGTTCACATGGTGAAGGTCATACTGTCCAGTACCTTTGGAGAATTTCAGGGGAGGGTTATATAGGGTTTTATTTACCTGAGAACTCAAAGAACCTCCTGTTTTTCAATTCATTTACTGTAACAACTGTTTTTTTGGTCCCATTTGAACAATCCACTAATTCACCACTTTTCAAGCCCTCACTTCCTTCTTTCTTGGTTTAGATGCCATGGTCCATTATCATAATTTCTTTCTCTCATGTGTCCTCAGTAACCTTACCATTTGCTCTCTAAGTATATAAATGTGATGAGAAGAAATCCCACTTGTCTCACTTTAATTATATTTCTATATCCTAAATGGCTCCACAGTTCTGCCTTTTGAATCCTACTACATTACCCTGCTGCATTTGTTTTTACACCTTCCGAGATGATTATATCACACCATGTCTTCACTGCTTACCTCTCCAATACTCCTTCCTCATTTCTCACTGTTGGTTGATGACCTTTCTTCACATTTTATTGAAAAATTAAAACATCCAGAAGAAAAGTGCTGCATCTTCCTACCACCAGATCTAACAGCCTACATGCAGCTTTGCATATATATGTATATGTGTGTGTGTGTATGTATGTATGTACATACAGAGAGTGTGTACACACACACAAGCGTATTCTACATTCCCTCCTGACACAGTCTCCTCTCTTCACAGCCAGCCTTTCCACCTATGTAACTAATGTTTTCCTCTTGATCTGTTTAAATTCTGACTCCAATTCCAGTGTGTAAGGGTTTATCCCACTCCACCAAGCAATGTTCCAACACCAGCTGGAGCCTTCCAATTTGACTCAGTTCTGACACTATCCACCTGGCGAGAGTGTCAGATCCCATGGGTTATAGGCTCAGTCCCACAAGTCTGCTCTCAGCCCCCATTTCAGATGCCAATTGCAATTCCAGGTTGTCACCTCTGTTTCTGACAAACTGGTTATAGATTAGAGGTTCCAATGATCTCCTCCTTGGGTTTGATTAATTTTGCTGAGCCAGCTCACAGAACCCAGAGAAACATTGTACTTCCTAGATTTACCAGTTTATTATAAAAGGATATAACTGAGGAACAGCCAGGAGGAACAGATGCAAGGAATAAGGAAAGGACACCGAGCCCAGGTGCTCTCTCAAGGGGTGTCATTGTCTCAGTAACTCCACAGGTTCACCAACCCAGAAGCTCCCTGATCCTTTTGAGTTTTTATGGAGGGTTCATTACATAAGCATGATTGATTCAGTCACTGGCCATTGGTATTGAATTCATTCTCCAGTCCCTCTTTCCTCCCAGGAGCCTGGGGAATGGGAAGGACTGAGAGTTCAACTCTCTGTTCACAGGTTTGGTTCCCTTGGCATCCAGGCCCCAGTCTGGGGGCCTCTCCAAAAGTCACCTTATTAACATAACAAAAGACATCTTTAGGAAATTTCAAGGGTTTTAGGAGTTTTGTAAGGAAACAGGGGTAAAGACCAAATGTATGTTTCATATGAGAAATTACAGTTTCATACCTGTCATTCATATCAGAACATAAACATGTCTCATTATCTCTTATCTTTAAATAAAAATCCTTTGAGGGGCGCCTGGGTGGCTCAGTCAGTTGGGTGTCCGACTTTGGCTCGGGTCATGATCTCACACTCCGTGGGTTCGAGCCCCGCTTAGGGCTCTGTGCTGACAGCTCAGAGCCTGGAGCCTGCTTTGGATTCTGTGTCTCCCCCTCTCTCTGCCCCTCCCCTACTCATGCTCTGTCTCTCTCTGTCTCAAAAATAAATAAGAGCATTTAAAAATTAAACAATAAATAAATAAAAATCCTTTGATTCACTGTCATTTTCCAGTTATGATCCATTTCTGTAATAAAAATCTTTGAAAGAAGTGTCTATTGTCTCTCCCACCACCCATTCTCTTTCTTACAGTCCAGCCAAGATTCAGTACCCTATTCGTCAAGGCCACCTTTCTCAAATCAGCAATAACCTCCATATCTTGCAAAATCCAGTGGTCAATTCTAATTCATTTTATTTGGACTCTCACAGGTATTTGATTATCCTCCTCATCAATTTCCTTCTGCCCCTGTGCCAAAGCACTTCTTCACTAGACTTCTGGGGGCATCTGACGTTCTCCCCACCCCCCCTTTATGTCACTGGTGGCTCCTTCTCCATCTCTTTGGGCTTTCTTCCTCTTCTGAATCTCAAATCACTTCTTTATATATACTCACTTACTAGATGAGCTCATTTAATTGCATAGCTTTAAAATCTAATGACTCCCAAACTTCGATCTCCTATCTAGCAGTCTCCCCTAAGCTCTGGACAGGAACCACGAATCACCCAGTTGCTCAGTCTAAAAACTAGTAGTCTGTCTTCATCACCCTGACTTTTACTTCCAACGTGCAATCCAGCAGAACATCCTGTTGACTCTGTAATCAAAATGTATCACTGCATGCCCTATTTCAAGTCATGATCATCTGTTACCTAACTGAAGCGATCTTCTTATTGGTCTTTAGCTTCCATACTTTCTCCCCAATAGACTTTTCTACAAACAGCAGGCTTCGTGGTCCTTTAAAAAGGTAAATCAGTTGTTTATCCCAACTCCAAGGCCCTTTTATGGCTTTACTTCATATTTACAATAAAATCCAACAGTTTTCTCCTATCTCAGAAGTTTATTATTCAAAGAGAGGTCTTCAGAACAGCAGCATTAGCATCCTTTGAAACATTGTTAGAAATTCAGAATCCCAGCCCTTGCCCCAGACCAACTGAACCAGAGTCTGTGTTTTAACAAGATCCTAGATGATTTGTATGCACCACAAAGTTTGCAAAGCACTACTGGAGAGATGAAGGACTTCACTGCATGACCTGATCGTGTTTTGCCTTTCTGGCCTCATCTTCCATTTTCTCCTTTGTTCCCTGGTATTATTGCCACTTCTTGGACCACCATGTTTATCCACCTCAAGATCTTTACTGTTCAGTCTACCTGCAATGTTTTTCCCTCTAAATCTTCCATCTTAGGTCTCTGTCCATGTTTTATTTCCTTAGAGAGACCTTTACTGGCAATTCTTTCTGAAACGGTACACTTCCCCACTTTGCTCAGTCTGTTCTATTGCCTTACACTCCTACAGTTCTTACAATTACCTGAAATTATGTTATTTGCTTGTTTGCTTTCTATCTCTAAACACTTTGAGGCCAGAGACCTTGTCTCTATAAACAACAGTTCCTAACAAGAATAGCAGATTAATACATATATATTGAATGAATGAATGAATGAATCAATGAATCAATGAATGAGACTGGAGTTTGGTATTTATCCTCATAGTAAAGAAGACAACCAAGTTTGTTCCAGCCGTAATAGAAATTACAGTGGCAATGGGAGTGGGGTGGGGAATAGATAATAAACAAGTAAACAATAAATAAACAAGACAATTACAAAGTGTGAGAAAGATACTAAGGTACCTCTTTCTACAAAGAAGGTGGTACTTTAGTAAATGTTGAGCTTTTGTAGTTTATAACCAATTAATGGACCTGTTAGTGAAGTGTGGAATTCTCTTCAGTTCTTGCTCCTTCTATTTGAATTGAGATGGTCCTGCGGACTCTTTGTTTAAGAGACATGAAGTAAGCATGCTGTTTATTTAAATGATTTATTTATAAAATCGACCTATTGCTTAGCGGTGCATTTACATTACAAACTTCAAACTTATTTTTCAAAAGTGCTTTTACTAAAATAAGTTATAGGTAAAAATTGCTCTAAATTCAGGATGTAAGCCGACATTTTTCTAGGCATAGAAACAGTCATACACAGAAAAGGTCTGATGTTTTTACTATGACAAACTATAACCTCCTTATAAATAGCCACAAAACAAAATACTAAATATTTCATAACAGCAAGAAATAAGAATAAATTCTATTTAATAGTTCCTAATGGCAAAATTATGAAATACATGAGAATTAATGTTAAAATAAAAATATATGATTTCCATGAAAATGATTACAAAATACAAGATTCACTTTTTAAGAAGACCAGAATCTGCAGATGGATATGCTATAGCCCAGGACAAGATACTGAACTTCGTAAAAGAATGTCCCCAAAATAACTGTATAGACTTAATATAATTCCAACTAAAATTCCTAGAATATTTTTCTTGGAGGTTGGCAAAGTGATTTTAAGATTAATCTGAAAAAAATAAGCAAATATATAGCCATGAAGAGTTGGAAATAATCCAAAAATGTATTACAATAGGCAGTGAGTTAAATCAATTATTTTTCATCTCTATGGTTGAATGCTAGGTAACTATATAAAAATAATTTTGAAGAATTGTAACATGAGAAAATATATGTATTAAATTCTTATACTTCTGATATTAACTGAGGACTTACTATGGACTGACTTAGATGCTTGACATTATAAACTCACTTACTCTTTACAGTAATTTTATGAAGTGCTCTTATCATCAGGTCCATTTTACAGATGAGGCTACTGAGTTACCGAAAGGTTAAATCACTTGCTCAGGGTTATTTAACCAGCAAGCAGGATTTGAATCAGGGAAGCCTGACTCCAGAGTGCATAACCACAACACCACAACATAATATTGCCTATTACTGAGCAAAAACCCTCACTGCATCTTCATGGTCACCAACATGTCTACTATTTATTCTACTCAGATTTATACTTTCCCTTCAACCTTGGTCAACTAGACAGAACCAAAAACCTTTACCTGATGGAGAATAATAGTACAGAAGAAGAATCCAGAATGTTGAAAGAAGTAAAACATTAATTGCATGACTCCTGGGTCCACTTCTGAACTCTAGCAGGAATATGCTGTGCATATGCAGATCTAGTTAGCATTTAGATAGGAAAATCTCAGAAAACATAGGCCTCTTCCCCCATCCCAAGGAGTGAGTGTATTATATGGATTTGTATGAAATAGCAATATTTTAATTTTCTAATAAATGGTGAAATTTATTTATTTTCAGTAGAGTATATGTTACAGAATAAATGGTAAAGGGAAAGGAAGCACACTCGAGATGCACAACTAGAAATATATGTTTTTAGTTTAATGGACTCTGACAAACCTTTTCACTTTCCCTTCTCGAATGTTTTCAAATTCTTTTATCTGAGAATGTAACATTTTCCCACTTTTCTGTCTTTACTGGTTGGATAAAAGTTACAGACTATGTACTAAGGGTAAATGGCACATTTGGAATCAAGAAATGGCCTTCATTTTTACAGGAATGATTGGGGACATATGCTGAAAATAAAAGTCCTGAATTACTTAGACTCAAATGCCCCAGTTCACAACAGTTTAACTAGGGCAGTGGCCTTTGCAACATTTGAGGGCAGATGTTTTCCTGCTCTGCTCTGGTTCCCAGTGAAGAACGTCAACTGTGAGACCACAGTGACAATCTCCTTCTCCTCTCTTTCTTAGAGCACTGTATGTTTTGTTTTGTTTTGTTTTTTTAACATGATTTATTATCAAATTGGCTAACAGAGCACTGTACGTTCCATACCATTTCTCAGCGACTCAGTCAAGGATTCGCAGCTTTTCAAATCAGTTTTCATTTCTAAATGGAAGTTTGGAATGATTTAAAAAAACAAAGTTTAAAAGCAAACCAGACTATGTCACAGAGAATCCATGATGGTGGTAACCGACTACATATTTTCAGGAAAAAAAAAAGTTTTTTTCATGAATATAGGATTCATGGGCTTTTACACTGCTAATTATCCATGCAAAGTGGTAAAAATACATACAAGGGCATTGATGTCAAAGAAAGAAGAATGAAGAAAAGAGGAAAGAAATATAAAAGGAAAGTAGAAAGGGAGGGAGGGAGGGAGAAAGGGAGGTAATGGGAAGGAAGGAAGGAAGAGAGGGAGGGAGGAATCCTAGATTCTGGTCCTGGTTTCTGCAGGTAAACAGCTTGCTGACTTTTTCACATGGAAAATGGAGTGAATGATGCAGAGTTTGTAAGGTCCTTGTGAGGTCTAGATAAGATGTTGCACATAAATTACCTAACCTGGTGCCAGGAACATAGTAATTAGTAAGTGGATACTTGTGCCGGCTGTAATAGATCCTCCAGGATGAGCTTTTAAGATAGACTATTTGCTTTTCCATTAAATCATGAATAAAATTATGAGTAAAGGAAGATGACCTTAACTGATATACATACTTAGTGGAAAGCTATTGTTTTGAAATAGTAATGCAGTTGATGAGGGGATCATGTCAAGGCTAACTAAAGTTTTTTTTGAAGTGTTACTAGAAATATTAACACAATTTTATGAATTCGAAATTAAGGTCTTTGTTGAAGTTGAATTATTTGTCTACCAAGCAGCTAAACCTCTTTCTTATATTCAAGGTATCCCCCCACCCACCGCCATCTGCCAAAGCAGGCAGTTCTAGCCTCTCTCTCTCACTCCTGGCAGCTAGTGGCAAGTGAGCCGAGATCAGCCAGTTAGATCGTGTTGTTTAGCACTTGGACTCCTGATAAACTGGTGCAAAAGCAGGGAGACAATTAAGGAGTGCTAAAGAACAGCAGGCAAAGGCAGAGCAGGCAGAGGGCCTTCTTGCTGACCTTGTGACCTCATGCAAGGTGTGCACTGCCTCAGTTGCTGCCCAAAACAAGGTGCAGTGAGCTCACTGCCTAAATAGGCCCTGCAATCTGTCTCGCTCTTTAAAATATGGAATCTATGGAATTTATCCCTATTTAATAAAAAGTGAGGGCCACGTAGATAAGTGGCCATCATGAACTCCCCTCCAAGGGTCATCTGTGGAACAGACGAAAATGAGAGAGAAGCCAGTACAAGTACAAGCAAGATTGTTCTTTTGTCAAAAGTGTATTAGAGGAACTTTTACAGAATCTTTCCACATTTCTTGGATTCTCTCAGAATTTGATTATTTGTAGAGGCCTCAAAATGCTGTTTAGTGGTTTTATGTTTGATATTCTTTATTTTCCCAGAAGAACACTGGGAATCTCTACTACTGTGGAGAGTCCAAAAATATATATAGAATGTGCAATGATATTTTTATTCCTAGCATTATTTCTGTAAACACTGACCACAAAAGCATTTATTTTATATCTACTTGAATATGACCCTTGGTTTGTCCCTCTGCAAGGAACCACAGAGGCTGGTGTAATACTCTGAACACCTGTAACTTATACTTACCTTATTTATCTGCTCTGAATCATGAGTGCTATTAAGAAACAATGCTTAATTAAAATGATAAATCAGAAATATAAATAATTCCTCCCTGATACGAATTAGTGCTTACTTATCTTATTAGAAATACCACTTCCGGGAAGATTTCCCAAATTAAATTCCCTGCAGCATACACTATTCCATAAATCTTTTCTCATGTATGAACTTTGATAAAATGGCTCCCTTCAATAGCCATTAGTATTTACTAAAACATTTTATTTTCATAAATTGTCTTAAAATAATGAAAAATTCTATGTGCTGATCTTTGCTGTCAACCACAGTTTAAACTAACCTTGAGGAGATTCTTTTTGAGCAGAATAAACTAATCCAGAATACTTTAACATTGTCACCAGAAACATCCTGGATCATGTGCACAGCTGCACAGAACTTCAGAGCCAGCAGTCCTGGGGTGGTGAACCATCTTCTCTCTTAAGTGACCTACATCCGCCAACACCAGGTCTCCATTGCAACTCGCATCTCTAGGAGTGGGTCAGTAGAGGTGTTTGTTTGTTTATTTTCCAGATTCTTCCACCCTGGCTTTCTACTTTTTTTCCTTCCCTGGGTAGAAGAGGAAACAATATTATGTATGTATACAATAGACTGGAAGTATCTTGAAGAACTAATATATGGTGGGCATCTATTATATTTCAGTGTTTTATATCTGAAGTATATATTTATTTATCATCAGAAAAAGCAATAAGACTTTATGCTAATAAAAAAATATAAAGTAAGAGAATCCAAGCCATTTTTATGTTTCCATGGCATCCTGTATCTACTCCTGTTGTAGGTATTAAAGATGCATGTTTATTTGTCTATATCTTCAGTGGCGTTAAGTGTCTTGAAGATACTGATTGCATTGCTTTGTTAGGGTTGCTATCATGAAGTTGCACAGACAGGCTGTCTGAAGTCCAAGATCAAGGTGTTAGCAGGTTTGGTTTCTTCTGAGACCTCTCTGGTTGGTTTTCAGGTGGCTTCCTTCCCCTCATGTTCTCACATATTCTTTCCTTGGTCTGTTTTCTATGTTTTAACGTTCACTTCTTTAAAGGACACTAATCATACTGGATTAAGGCCCACCCATGTGACCTCATTTTACCTTAAAGGCCCTATCCACAACTACATTCATATTCTGAAGTTCTGCATTTTAACACTTCAGCATATAAATTGGGGAGAGGGGAGCACAGTTCAGTCTACAACACTCTCCATGTCTAATCATTTTTATATCCTTGTATCATTTTCTATGCCAGAAAGGTAGTGCTTGTTTCTATCATACCATCTTCTCATCCAAGTAGTTTTCTAATCTTCTCCTCAACCTGCTAAGAACAACTATTTTTCTATACTCCCTATAACACACCCCTTCCCCATCATCACCTCCCCCTTTTATAGGATCTTTAAGGAAATATGGCCACTGCCAACAGTTCCTTCCCTCTCTGTACACATGTGTTACTTCACGTCTTGAATTTGGGCTACTTGTGACTTATGGTGGAAATGACCATCATGGTTCTGAGCCCAAACTTTAGGAGGACTAGCTGCTTCTGCTTTCTGGCTCTTGAAACCTTGAGCCACTGTTCAAGAAGTTCAGGCTGCTCTGTTGGCATAAGACACTACACAGAAGAGCACTGAAGTCCCGAAATGGTAGTGATGAAGATGTCTTGGACATATAGCTCTAACCTTGAGAATATGCTGATAAGAGCTCAAACTAAAAGCACTGTCTCTGCCTGACCACTGTCTTTTGAGGCCGTAACTGCCTTTGTGTATGTTTGATTCACTGAAGCCCCTGCCCCCATTTGACCACTTTGAAAATGGATGGATTACCATTACCTTGGAGAATTACTTCACACGAGCCCAGTACACAGAGGAGGCAATAAAGGCAATCTTGCCTTCTGTCCCTACCCAAGAAGTTAACTGACTCTGTCCAAAGGGAACTCCAAGCCTCTAAACAATTTAATAAAATTAATGTATTTTTAGGACAAACTCTTGCACTTTTAACATAAAACCAATTTCACATAATTTGAAATCTATTCACTGGAGCAACCATCCACAGAATGGTTCTCAAATATCCTTGAACCTGAAATGCCTGTTAAGGTACAATTGGTTCTGTCAACATTCCCTGCACAATTTTAATGAGAAAAAAAATTAAAAGCACACTTCTCTGTATGGCCAGTCATTAATCACTGCAATGATAGCTGGGAAGTAAATTAACTGATAGTATAACCTCTTCCCCTTCAGAAGCTAAGTAATCATAAATGTACCGCAGGAAAATTGGTTACATCTGAACAAATCTTTTAAGAAGTGATGATAATTAAAAATGTTAAAATCAAACTTGTTTTTTTGTTGTTGTTTTGTGGGTTTTTTAGTTAAAAACAGAACTCTGAGGACTTCAAATATGGAGGCAGCACTGCAATTCTTGTCTTTTTCCCACTGTCACATCCTGCATGCTTCTCAGGCCATGCCTTTACCCTCTTTCTTGTCACCCTATCCTCCAGGGGACCCTTTTGTATCCACTGAGGACTTAGGATCCTTACTGTGTCCTGCTCTTTTCTCAAGGGACCTACATACCCACGTAGATGGTGTATCCTGGGCTCCAGCCTCTGAGGTCCTGGATCACTGCCCTAGCCTTTATTTTTCTTCTGTCAAGTGTGTTACTATTACAGCCACACTTTAGACTTTGCTGTCACCAGAATTGTTCCATCTCAAAAGAAAAACTTCATTAGCGTCATCTGTTCTTCAATTCTTTCCTTTTGTATTTCAGTATGCTTTTCCCATCCTGAGATACTTCACTCTGGTTACTATTCAGGCCAGATATCAGTGTCTCACCCTCAGCTCCCTAAGTTCTCTGCACCTTCTGCGAACTTGCTTTGCTCAGCTGCATACAACCTTGGTTCCACATCAACTCTTGGTTTCCTATTTTCTTACTTGGTCTTGTGGGAGCAGCTAGAAAACTGGAGAATCCCGCAACTACATTGATTAGTTTGGTTTCAAGTTTATAAACTAAAATATCAAATGGGTTCTCAAAGCTACTCAATTTTTGTAAGTGTAAAACATGTTTATTACACAACTTATGAAAATAAACCAAAAGCAAACTGTGGAGAGAAAATCAACCTATAATATCGCACAGAAAAACTGCCATTAAGATTTTGGTGTCTTTCCTCCCAACCTTATTTCTATGTACATAAAAGACAAATGGTACATATTATTTTCACAAAATGCCCATAAAATGCATTTAGTCTATGGCATGGAACTTATTTCCAATGTCTAACTTTTAATGATATCATAATATCCTGCCTTTTAGACATGTTACAATTTATTTTTAGTTTTCCCTTACTGGTGGATAGTTAGACTGCTAGTGACCAGCAACGCAAAGTTTTTCTCTAGAATGAGTTCCAAAAAAAAGAACCTAGGAGCTAAAGAAAATAGCAGTTTTGATGTTCTTAATGTACTTTGACAAATTGTCTTTGAGAACATTGAGAACAGTAGATACCAGTAACGGTGGAAGTAACAACTATTGTCCTACATTTGGGACACTGAGTCACATACATAAAAGTAGCACTGAGAGCATCTAAAAGGCTTTGTTAAATTAAGTGACCAAAATTTATGTGTATTTCTTTGATTATTAGTAAGATCCAACTTTTTACTTTATAAATTTCTTGGTATCAATGAATTACCTCTTCCCATTTTCCAGACAATCATTTGGACTATTCCTGGCCATCTCACTTTATTATTCCTTTTAGTCTCTCTAAATAGTCATTGTTGTTGTCCAATAGTCACCCACTCCAACTCCACACCTTCCCAATGTTGCTTTTAAATTATATTGAGTTCACCTGCAAAAATATTCCTTCCACTTTGCCCCCACACTCTGTCTCATGTAACGTGTAGATTTGTTTACTGACAACTCAGGACCATATTCCCCTTTGTGTGTGTTACTTTGCATCCCATGGGCTAGAAACCTTGGAATTACATTTACTGAAATTCCCCAAGAGTATTCCAGGTAAGATTCCAAAAAGTCTTTCATGCAAGATGTAGCAGGCTGAAAAGAAGCAGAAAGCATCATTTATCTTAGGCAGTGGTAGGCAAACATGAGCTTTGGCAGAAGACAAATACAGATGCTCCCCAACTTAGGATGATTTGACTTACAACTTTTTGACTTTAGGAAAGTGTGGAAGTGATACACATTCAGTAGAAACTGTACTTCAAGTTTTGAATTTTTATCTTCCCAGGCCAGCAATATGTCTGCAGTACAATACTCTCTGATGTTGGGAAGTTGCAGCAAGATGCAGCTCCCAGTCAGCCTGTGATCGTGAGGATAAACAACTATATGCTTATAACCTTCAGTACCCATATAACTACTCTGGTTTTCACTTTCACAACAATGTTCAATAAATCATGTGAGATATTCAACACTAATATAAAATAGGCTTTGTGTTTCACGATTTTACCCAACTGCAGGCTAATACAAGTGTTCTGAGTACATGTAAGGTAGGCTAGGCTAAGCTAAGATGGCAGATGGGTTAGGTATGTTCAATGCATTTTCAACTTAGGATATTTTCATCTTATGAAGGGTTTATCTGGACAAAACTCTATCATAAGTTGAGGAAGATCTGCATGAGGTTTTCCCACCTTCGGGGTACTCTCTCATCAGTCATCCAATTTGATGCTATGGGCAGTAAAGGTTATTACTGGCATTTTCCCACAATACCCATATAAATCAAACTCTCAAATTCTAGAGGCTTTCTTGTTAGGTATCCAGCTCCAGACCAAAATCCTATGTGATTATGCAGGCTGGACCCCAGGCAATTACAAGGCTTTGCCAAGCAGGCCTCTGAGGGGGAAGCTGCCCTGGTCATACCAGGCTTGCTGCATAGCCAGGGCATTGAAGTTCATTGGACGGAATGATAGTCAAGAAGTCAGGCTCCTCTGGGCCAGCCAATGTTCATATACATATTGCAGACACTGTTATCAGGAGGTGTAGGGTGTCTCTGCACTTTCCAGACTTTTCCGCTGCTAGCTCTTCCCTAAGTCCTGCTTGCCAGCTAACGGGTCCATAAAAAAGGTAAGGCTTTTTGTTCAGGACTCCTCAGTAGTGCCATCCTTATCACATCCACCTGACCCCTGCCCAGTGCCAGTCCTGGAGGAAAAATAGAACGCTGGGAAGCCAGTGTCTCCTTTTGTTTCTGGCTTGCACTTGTGGTAACAAATGAATAAAGGCTTGACTAATTTTTCAGTTTGACTTGTTGCCATAATTGATCATATCACACCTGATCACTGGACCCCCACATCTTTGCTCTCCTGGTCCTAACACCCTGTGTTAAATCCCTTCCAACATCAAACACCTGGGGTTTCTTCTTTTGTTCTGACAGAATCCTTACTGATACATGTAACCAGTTTTATTCTTTCTCTCCTGCTTTCCAGGAAGAAATGTTACATTTCCTGCTCAGGGTTAATAGTTCCCTTTCTCAGTCATTTATTAACTTTATCATTTAATCATATTTATTATGCATCCGGTACTGTGTTATCCCTGGCACTGTGTTAGTTCCTAAGAATATAAGATGAAGACAGTCTACACCCTCAAGGAGTTCATTGTCTTAACTCTATGACACAAATGGACAGATGATTGCAATTCAAAAGTAATCACAGGGTACTATAGGGAAGTGTAGTCAATAGTTATATAGTCAATAGTTATGTATTCACACAGGAGGTGATATCTTGGGTTAGAAAAAAATCATATAATAAAAATTTGTTGAATAATTCTGAATAGAAATGGAGGAAAATAGGAAGGGGGAAAGACACCATGGCCAGAGGACAAGGGAGATCTTTATCTAAGAAAAAGAAAAGAGAAACACTGTGTGTGTAGAAAACTACAAGTAGCCATGTGTTGTTTGATCATAAAGTGTGAAGGAGGGAGGGGAGGAGATGACCTTGGAAATCAGGTGGTGGTCAGCAAATATAATGATTGTACTCACTTTAAGGAGGACTTTGTGCTTCATCTTGAAGGGAATCAGGAGTTATTGAAGAATTCTATGAAGAGAAGTTGTCAACTAAAAAATTAGTTCCTTGAGGAATTTTATGCACCCATCACAATTAAAATCATTCTGTAACATGGTCTAAAACCTTTCAAATTCTTGGAGGCTTCTTGGCAGCTTCCTATGAAGAAGCAGAGGCATATGTAAGCATGTAAGCCAAGACATGTATAGAGTAGATAGCCAAAGACCTTGCTTTCAGATTCATTGGTAACCAAATAAATAAACTAAAATTGCAATTCTATGCTATATTCACTACTAATGTAGCAAAGATAAAAATGAATGTTAACACTTATGAAGGTGTGGTAATGCAGAAGTTCAACTGTAGTAGTCTAAATTATTACAGATTTTTCTGGAACTCAGTTTAACAACATTTGCCAAAAGCCTAAAAATGACCGTATGTTTTGACTCAGTAATTCCACTCTTGTGGATAATAATTGCAGACAAGAATTATATTAACACTGGAAAACAAAATGGCAACAACTTATTACGCTGTGAAGAATAAGTGAGATAGTGCTTGTAAAACACCTGTAACACTTCCAGAACATAGAGGAGTTCAGTAAATATTAGGAATCAGTCTTATTTTGCACCTTGATTTAAAAGATGCTTAGGCAATAAATAGATGAGTGAGCAAACCACAGTATGTGTTGACTTCCCACTATGTGCCAGGCCCTATGCTTATTGCTGAACATACAGTTGTGAATATTGTGGCCCTGGTTCTTACATACACACATATACACATACATAAAGAAATGAACATGGTACAGTAAGAGAAAAATAGGAGATTAAATTTAGAGAGGCAAAGTCAGGACAGTACTTGCAGATCAAGTGAGCCTTAACCGAGGACCTTATTATGGTCTGAACAGTTCCCCCACCCCCCACTGATTCATATGTTGAAGGTCTAAGCCCTAATGTGTCTGTATTTGGAGATAGTGCCTTTAAGGAGGTGATTAAAGTTAAATGAGGTCATAAATGTGGGGCCCTAATCCCATAGGACTTCTGCCCTTATAAAAAGAGGAAGAGGCAACATTCTCTGTGTGTACACAGAGAAAAGGCCATGTGGTGACACATCAAGAAAAAGCCATCTTCAAGATGAGAGTGGTGTCACCAGAAACTAACTTTGCTATTAACCTCAGTCTTGGACTTATAGCCTCCAGAAATGTGAGTAAATTAATTTCTGTTGTTTAAATCTTTTGTTATGGCAGCCTGAGCAAACTAACACAAATCTGAAGGATGGGAGGAGATGGCCATGTGCAAGGTAAGGAGACAAGCATTTCCAGGAAGAGGGAACCATAGACACAAAACCCAGGAGGCTGAAAAGAGCTTGATGTGCTTGGACAACCAGAGGAAGAACAGTGTGACTGGGGTCCTATGGATCTGTTGTGAATATTGCTTTTTTTTAAAGTTTATTTTTATTTATTTTGAGAGAGATAGAGAGCAAGAAGGGGTAGGGGAAGAGAGAGAGAGAAGACAGAGTCCCAAGCAGGCTCCGTACTGTCAGCACAAATCCCAATGTGGGGCTCAAACTCACTAACAGTGAGACCATGACTTGAGCCGAAGTCAATAGTCAAATGCTTAACCAACTGAGCTCAACCCAGACACGCTTCTCCATCATGAATATTTCTGAGATATCATTGTGAAATGAGGCTGACATGACATGATGACTAGTTATGGAAATCACAAATGGATTTGGGGTCTGGTAGACCTGAGTTCCCGTTCTAAGGAGTAAAATGTGATTGATGTCGGAGAAGAGTCTGAAGTTCCACATGCCGGCAGTGCCTGGGGCACTAGGTACCACTGGGTATGTTCAACCTTTGCATGTGACAAGATGTCAAAACCAAAACAGAGAGCAATGAAGACTACCAACAGGGATCAAAGAGACATGCAAGATGCTAGCTAATGTCAGGCACATTTAAGAACCTAGGTCTCCTATATCCATTTCAAGTGTTTTAAAACAACCCCATTAAATGAAATATTTCTCACCTCAAATTGATATGTCATAATTGGACAATGTCACCAATCCTAGATTTCTAGAAAATCAGTCTCCATGGTATCTGAATAATTTTAAGGAACATAGAAACTGCAAGCTAAATGCATTAACTGTTAATGCTCTCAGCAAATGTATTTGTATCTATAATCTTAATAGTACTGACCAGGCACTGTTTGAAGGTATAGGGTGTGCAGGTCCTGGATCTGCTGCATATGTTGTTTATTCACATTGCACTATAATCTCCAAAAAAATCACTTGCATAATTGGAGTAAATAATAATATAATGTATATTTATTGACTACTTATGATATACCTAATAGGTGGCTAAATGTTTTATAAAACATATTTTGTCCATAAGGTAGGCATTTTTAGGTCCAACACATGAAGAAAGTAAGGGAATATGTAGATAAATTACTCAAGGTTATCCAGCTAAAAAAATAAAGTTGCTGAAAATGAACTGGCCTGCTGATAAATGCTTAGCAATTGGGTCTCTGCTAAAACAGGGAATCATTGATCGGTAGCATTTGTGAATTTCTGTGGTGTCAATGCACTCACCATGGTTGACTTCAAGCTACAAGGTGATACCACTGAGTTGGGAACAGACACACGGTAGCACATCATTATACAGCACGACCACCATATCCATCCATTCTCACAAGCCTGGGTAAGCCAATTCCAGGACACCTCTGTCCAATAGAAGTGTGACTTCTAAGAGTTTGTACACGTAAAAACCCTGCTCTATTTTCTCTCTTTGACACTGGGCTTTAAAGGTAGTACAATAGGCACAATGGGACAGGTATTTATAAGAGACTGGTTTATGATTGTTCAGCTTTTTTTCATGTTCCATCTCTTCAACTTTACAGCAAGAGGTATATAAGTTTCTTTCTGACTGGTTGGTAGTCAAAAATTGGATCCAACTGGAAAGACATTGGCTTCCTTTGTGAATTCCCAGGACTTCAGAGAGTAGATTGGGAAATGGACCAAAAAAGGTCAATAATCATATATTTAGAAATGTATGGGGTCTAGAACACTATTTTTTTAGAGAGTATGTAGGTAAAACAGGTACTTGCTCACCCAACACTTATTGCCAATCTTCTCCCTGAATGCAGAGCCTGAATTTCACCTTTCCCCATATACTTTGGTACATCTTTGTGGATCAAGCCAATAATCAAGTCCCATAACTTTTGCCCATGATGGATTTTGGTTTGGGCACATCACACATTTATGGTCAATGAGATATGAAGGGATGTCTGTGAACCTCTGAAAAGACTTCCTAAGTCTTTAAATGCAAAGACAAAGAAAACATAGTCACTTTTTCCACTTTCCTTTAAAGGCATAGGGGTATTTGATGCCAGGAGATACAGTTGTGTTACAATAGTGAGGCAGGCTGACTAGCTGATTATGACTGAGTAGGAAGATGGCAAAAACCTGATTATTGCTGCTAAAATAATAACCCTGGAGGGGCACCTGGGTGGCTTAGTTGGTTAAGCATCCAACCATGATTTCAGTTCAGGTCATGATCTCACAGTTTGTAAGTTGGAGCCCTTGTGTAGGGCTCTGCACTGACAGCCTGAAGCCCCCTTGGGATTTTCTCTCTCTCCTCTTTCTCTGCCCCTCCCTCACTATCACTATCTCCAAATAAATAAATAAACATTTTTAAAAAGAAAAAAGAAAATAATAACTCTGGAGTTTCCCTTCCTCAGGGCTTCCTGCTCTGTGAACTAATAAAAATCCTTATTTGTCATTTGAATGGCTCTTCCGTTTCTTGTACCCTTAAATCTAGCCCTGTACTATCTTTCCATCCCATTTTTTTCAGTCTCTTTCTTCTGGATTATTTGTTAGATCCTATATTAAATTTTCATAATTGAGTACTTGGCTTAAATTTGACCAAAGATTTGTGAAACTTGGAACAAACTAAGAAAAGAAAAAGTTTACATGAAGTTTAATAGTTTATTTAATAAAAACTAAAATAAAAAAAAACTAAAAAATAAAAGCCACAAATAATTTTCACCTCTCAAGAACTGGAGGCATCAAAAATCTTTTAAAATAAATTATCCTTAATTTAAAGAAAGTAAATAAATGGTATGAGTATTTTATTTACATAATGTAAAGGCAGTAGCCACCTTTATTCTCGGGATAAACTAAAGAAACAAGTCATTTGTATGTAGCTCTTTTAAACTGAAAATTCTTTCTGTAACATAAATTGTTATTTTGGATGAATTAATACTGTGCCTACATAGATTTGTTTGTTTGCTTGTTTTGGCTTAATTTGGAAGTGGGAGGATTATCTCCTCATTTTTTTTTTCCCTTTGTGAGTGTTGGATGCACTTGCATTTAAAGTTTTGCATGCTCTTATGGAGATGTGTGTGTGTGTGTGTGTGTGTGTGTGTGTGTGATAACCAAGTACTTATAAAAATATAAGTTAAGATGTAGAGAAGTACTGGAGGACCATGTGAGCCTGAACTTCACCTCGTTCTGAAGGAGGGTATATAAAAAATTTGTCTGACAAGACAACTTGCCTAGAATTTTCTCAAATGCCAATATCCAGAAGGACACACATACACACATAAAGGATGAGGATCTGTCTTAGATTAATGGGAGAAAAATGAGACATGACTGTTAAATGCAATGTGGGATCACCAATCACATTTTTAAAATCCATGCAGACCACTCTTGAGACAATTGGCAACATTGAATACAGACTGTCAAATTTCCCAAATGAAGTAAGTACATTGTGATTTTGTCAGGAAATGCCTTTGTTCTTAGGAGGTATATCCCAAATGTTTAGAGATGAAGTGTTGTTTACTGCCTGCCATCAATTTCCAAATGGTTAAAGAAAAAAAATTATATAGAGATAAAAAAGAGTTGGCAAAATGTTAACAGGTATATCTAGATACAGGGTATATTGATCATCGTACTATTTTATAGCAAATTTTTTTGTAAGGTTTGAAGTTTTTTAATTTAAAAAATTGGATAAAATATACATATAATAAAGGGACTTGAGTTTGTGGTCACTCCACCTGGATTAACTGCTGATATTTTATACATGGTGAATAACAGAGGATATTTCACTGTGGGGAATAAGCTTAGGAATCCCCCAGGCTTACACCAGTGGGTTAACAAGGCATATAGAAGTACAAAGCCATAGGATGCTCACACCCGAGTTTGGGTAAACAAGATTAGGTGAATAAGGATAGAGAAGGGGGGCTTAGGCCCCAGAATAGAGTCAAGAGGGGCTGGCGTCCCCAGAATAAAATAGGGAGGTACAAATTCACCCAAAGTAGGGAGGGGCAAAGGCCCCAATATAGAATATAGGTATATGAAATAAACAAGATTAGATATTCAGGACGGAAGTGCCCTCCAATTTAGTAATATACCAGAAAGCTGCTTTCACAGGAAGAAAGGACCAAGTTAGGTAAACATGTAAATTGGGCTATGAACTGCTGCTCTGCAATGCAAGGCGAAGATGCCCAGGGCTGAGATGATTAACAAAAGAAAGGTGCCTTGTTAACTCTGAGGTCACGTGTCCTACCTGTCTCATCTCCTAGGCTAGCTAAGATAAACAGAGGTGGTGCCTTATGTCTGCTGTAAACATCCTTCTGCCTGACCACCTGGCTCTAGGATTTTATTTTGTATTAACCCAAACCCCTAACCCCAAATATCTTCAAGACCCCCTTTCCCTCACATCCACAAGTTAATGTTCACAGATTCATTGTCTCTTTGTGCATGTCCATCACCATGTTTGTAAGCCTTCTGATCCTAATAAAAACAGGGCAAGGAGACTTATTCGGGGCTCTTGTCTTTTCCTGGATATTAGCCATCTCTCGCTTTTCATCTTGCATCCCGCTCTCTTGCTAGACAAGAGAGAACTTTAGACTTAGAGTCTACAACATTGAACCACCGTGGTTTGAAGTGATTATCTAGTTGTGAATATAGAGGAAAGACACATTATTTATGATTCTAGGGATGGTATTTTCTCTGAACAGAGCAAATAGCTCCTCTGTAAGTTTTCCTGGAAAGAAGTGTAAGAGAGGAGAAGAAACGAGAACTTGGAAGACAGACCGTCCAGTGGGAAGGATGAATATGGGAGGTAGGATCTGACATTTTACAAAAGGTGGTACTATAAGCAGGTGTTCATGGGGTGAGATTACACTGGCTCCTGCCACAAGGAATCACCCTTCAGCCAAGCCTGGAAGTGCTGTGTGAACTGTGAGCTTATGGGTCTGAGAATATTTGCCTCTAGTATTAGTATTACTTTCCTTAAAGGCTCATGCAAAGCCAGACTGAGTTCTGCTATGAAAATATATGGGTAGACCCTTCACACCTCACCCAAGCCAAGTGGTGATCGTAGTAGTGCCTGAGGAAGATCATGTACTCTCAGGAAGGACGCTGGAGGCCATCAGGCTTAATGCTGGTGCTTGGTTTCTGTAAGAACTCACAAAGAATGGAAGAAGGGACCACCTCCACTAGAAACGCACCAGAGATGATGGGGAAGGAATCCTTGAAAGTTCAGGCTAAAGTCTACCATTCAGCCCAGTAGGGTTTTAGGGCCTTTGTGATTTGGCCATTAATGTCAATATGATTTTAATAGTAGTGTTAGTCTTGGTTCATATCTAATGTTTTTATTTAAGCAAGTGTCCTATCTCCCCTACTAGAGTATAAGGTTCTTTGGGAGAGCAATCACCATTTATTTTTCTTCTTATCTCTTACTGCTATTGTTTATTATGTTATAGCAGCTATACATTGACAGATTATCTCCTTGACCAAACTTTAGATAGGATCCTCTGAACCATCTTCTCAACTAGGTCCTGGGCTTTGGGCTTCTCTGTTCCTCTTTGCATCGCCAAGTTTTAGCAGAAATCCTGCTAAGTCAGTTTATCCAGAACTCACATCCTCCATACCTGATCACCTTGAATATCTAATCATATTCCTCACCCCCCTCAACTCCTCAGGTAATATATGATCACCCTGGCCTGCCTTCATCAAGAATCCCATCAGGTTGTTTAGCCAGAATCCCTCTTTACCCCTGACTTTTCTCTTGGTAATTTTCCATCCACTTACTACCACCCTGATCCTTGACTATAAATGCCTATGTGTTCTTGTTGTGTTTGGAATTAAGCCCCTTTCTATAGTGAGGTGTCTTTTCCCCTATTGCAGTAGTTCCTGAATAAAATATATTACCACCTTAACTACTGTCAGGCTCTGTTTTTTCTTGTTCAATGAGCACTGGTGATGAATGGAAGTGTTGAATCACTATATTGCACACCTGAAACTAATATTACTCTGTATGTTAACTAACTTGAATTTAAAGAAAAACTTTTAAAAAGCATTAAATAGGTGCGCCTGGGTGGCTCAGTTGGTTAGGAGTCCGACTTCAGCTCAGGTCATGATCTCACAGTCTGTGAGTTCAAGCCCTGCGTCGGGCTCTGTGCTGACAGCTCAGAGCCTGGAGCCTGCTTCAGATTCTGTGTCTCCTCCTCTCCCTGCCCCTCCCCTGCTCATGCTCCATCTTTCTCTGTCTCAAAAATAAACAAAAACATTTAAAAAGTATTAAATAAATATGTGTTGAATCCACATTACATGTCATAATAATACCACTTCCATGATAATTGTAATGTTAAAGAAAGTTTGTTCCAAAACTTTTTGACAAAAAATTCTTAAAATTTATAGAAAATTATTTTTAAAAATCAACATGTTAACCTCCACTTTGCATTTATTACTATCCATAAATACTATTTTAAATAGCATAACATCCTAAGCCATCTTCTTTTCTCTGAAAACAATGCCTGGGCCTCACTGCCATGCAAGTAATCATATTCTGATTTTTCAGCCTATACCAACATTTTCTGAATAACAGACTCTGGAAAGGTGGTTTTCTTTCATACAGAGTCTCTACCTATATCCCTGAGTTTGCAAACTGAATGTTGATGGAGACTTCTAAAGCCTGAATGAGAGCTGAAATGTCTGCATTGATCAGGACGCCTTTTAGAGTGCATTTACTGTTTCCTGATGACCTTGTTGGCAAGGTATCTCTGTGTTTGAATTATGAATAGTACTTATATGAGAAACCATGCCCTTTATTTATGAGTTGCATTTCAGCGGGGGTATAATAAATGTAGGATTTGGCTTGGTCATGCATGGTATTTCATTGAGGATGATGCAGAGAGCAATCACTTCCAAATTTGGGGTCAGTGTCAATACTGTCCCTCTGCCAAAGGATTCTCGTATCTTCTGCAGGCTATAGATACCAGATGATGCTGTTAAGAAGTGCACTTGCACTAACCCACATATTCATCCAAGTTTTAGTTGTAGATGAAGCAGAGATAATAGTATGGCCTAATCCTGGCATATATTTGGACGTTATAACTATAAACCCTTAAACAGTTTCTTTCTGTTCAGTACTTTCTACTCTAAGATTGACTGAGAGGCCCTTAGCATACACATTTTACGAAATTGGTCAATTGGCATTAAGCTCTTCAATATGCCCCAAAGTTGGAAGTACAGATTCTGCTCAAATTCCAGAGGGGAGACAATATTCAGTTGTATCTCATTCTATAATCTAGCTTTAGTTTTAATAGGATTTTGTTCTCTTTGCGAAAAGATTGTGTTTCTGTGAACTAATGGTGGAACTTGACAAAACCATGCTTATTTTCAGAAAAAGATAACCTGGATCAATCCCACCCTATAAACCTCAACAGTAAACCTCGACAACCAAGTGATTTTAATGCAGACAAAATTACACGGAGCATTTAACTTGAGAAACATACGTTATAAACTTCCTTATATAGTGATTCTAAAAGGAGCATTCACTTGACAGGCACTGAAATTCTGATTTCTTTTTGTGTGAGGACAGGGTTCCAGCTTGTGTATGACTAATTTTCAGTTTCTTTCCTTTTGTTATGGGAACACTTTCTTCAAATAGATTCTTTCAAGTGGTGTCTGATTTAATTCATGGATAAGAGCTCAACTGTTTAGATACCAAGTAAACAAAGTATGTGTATGTTTGCATCTCTATCTGCCTGTCTATCTATCTATCTATCTATCTATCTATAAATCATCTATCTATCCTCTATCTCCCATCATTTCCAAGGTCAAATACTGAGTAATTAAAGTGTTATAAAGCATGATGATATAATAGCAATTATACATATACAAATATATTTATAATAAATTTGTTTAAGAAAAATCTGTGCATGCTAGAAAATTTTTGAAATGTTATTTATCAAGCAGAATGCCACTAATATACTACATAGAACCAAATAAATTTTGATTATGTCATTAAAATCATACTTCAGAAATGAGAGTATCGATTTGAAATAATTGTACCATTAATGTAAGAGAAAAGGTAAATACGCAAATCTTATATCTCCATTTATAATTTGTGTGTTTCTGACTTCTGAGAAGATAAGACAAAGGAGAATATGGAGAGATTACAAAAAATACATAGTACTATGTATGTGTTTGAGTGCATAAAAGAAAAAAGACATAGTTCCTCCCTGTAAAAGGCTGACAATCTATGCAATGGATTCTTGCTTATAAATATAGAATTATTTGATTGGTTGTGTGAAATATAACACTATATGAATTACTTAGCTGGTTGTATGAAATATAACAGTATCTGATGACTTTGCCACTACCTATTCCTAAGTGAAAATGAGGGATTCTCTTCTGACTTTCCAGGCTAAATATATATTAGTTAATTCACTGAGATTGATGAATTAGATAGAATTCTGCAGATGTTCTTTAGTTGAAGGATCTTTTAGTTGAAGGAAACAGAGACTCACTCAAGTTGTCTCAATAATGAGAGATTTCTGGTAAGGAAACAGGGCAATTAGAGAGACTGAACTGGAACAAGATTCCAAGAATGGAAACCATAGTTCAGCTGGCCATCATGCAAATGGAATTTGATCCAAAGCAGCACTAATAACTTCAGCAGCTGAAGTTCATGAATTGTCAGGAGCTTGATAATGATGCTTGTTCTTTGTATTGACTTGTGTATTCTTTCCATTACTCTGTGTTCTAACTGCTTCCTCAAAACTCTGGCTATGACCCTTGATAACCCTCACTCTAAATTCTGACTGGCCCCATCTAATCTTCATGGCTTCATTTTCTTCTTTTCAACAGCTATAATTCTCAGGGTTAATTGCTTAATTTTCTTAGAATTTAACAGATAAAATTCTTGAAATATAGAATTTTATATGACTTTTCTACTAGGATGCTTATTTTTCTTTTATTGATTTTAAAACATTTTAGTATATCAGAGTAAACCCAGGCTTTGATTTAAAAATAGCTTTCCTAGATGCCTGGGTGGCTCAGTCAGTTAAGCTTCTGACTTCAGCTCAGGTCATGTTCTCATGGTTCTTGAGTTCTAGCCGTGCATCGGGCTCTCTGCTGTCAGCATAGATCCCACTTGGAATCCTCTATCCTCCTCTCTCTCTGTCCCTCCCCCACTCTCTCTCAAAAATAAACATTTAAAAAAATAAGTAATAAAAATTAAATAAAAACTGTTTTCCCAAGACAAGTACCATGTGATTTCACAAATGAGCAAAAGGTAAAGAGAGAGCGAGAAAGAGAGAGAGAGAAACCAAGAAAGAGACTCTTAACTACAGAGAACAAACTGATAGTTACAAGAAGGCAGGTGGGGGTGGGGGGATGGGTGAAACAGGTTATGGGGATTAAAGATTACATTTATCACGAGGAGTACTAAGTAATGTATAGAATTTTTGAATCACTATTAGGAACACCCGAAACTAATATAACACTGTATGCTACCTATACCAGACTTAAAATAAGAAACTTAGGGGTGCCTGGGTGGCGCAGTCGGTTAAGCGTCCGACTTCAGCCAGGTCACGATCTTGCGGTCCGCGAGTTCGAGCCCCGCGTCAGGCTCTGGGCTGATGGCTCAGAGCCTGGAGCTTGTTTCCGATTCTGTGTCTCCCTCTCTCTCTGCCCCTCCCCCGTTCATGCTCTGTCTCTCTCTGTCCCAAAAATAAATAAACGTTGAAAAAAAATTAAAAAAAAAAGAAACTTAATAAAAATATATATTTTTTAATGAAAAATAGTTTCCTAATTTATTATTTGTTTTTTAATTTGGATCAATGTTTTCTGCCATACTTTAGTTTTAAATTTTTGTTAAACATATCCATCTCTTCTTCCTAGATTTTGCTTTCTTATCAGACTCAGAAAGGTCTCTCCTTGTACAGCATAATGTGATTATTCTCCATCATCTCCAACATCTCCAACATCCATCTCCAACATCGCCAGTGTTTTTGAATTGTGGTCTGCAGACAACCTCACCAGAATCACCTGGTTTTACTTAAAATGTGCATTCCTGGTCTTCTACCCTAGGCTTATTAGATTTCTTTTCAAAGATTTATCCTTTTGTATATTAGTTGAAATATTTTTCTAGTACTTCATTAAGATTACAAATTACTTTTAAAAAATTATAAAAGGATGTTATTTGGAAAAGTTCTGCAAAACAGAAGTGTATTAAAAAATGTGAAAGTTATCTTCCAGTCCTTTCTCAGGGGATATTAACAACTTTGCTTTGAATGTTTCATGACATGTTTTCTGTCACAGTGAAATTTTGGTTATGTCTTACAAATTGAGACTATATGATCTTGCAGATCAGTACTTTGTAAACTTACATAAATTCGTTTTTATTTTGACAGAGAAATCTAACAAAAATTGGAAAATGGATTATTTAATCTAATGTAAGTTTTTTCTCCAGAAATAATACTATGTTCTAAAGCTAATAATAAGGTTATTTAGGTATATTGCATAAAAAATTTTAATGTAGGTTGCTTATTTTATTTAAAAATAATATATATGCAAAGAAAATATTGCAAATTATTCATCATAACATGACTTGAAACTTAGTAGTAAAGTTATCCATATTTTATTTTCTGTCATGCCAAGTTCTTTGCAAATCGTTTAGGGTATAAATTACTTTTAAAAATTCTGGTCTTGTGCAGTTTGATGTTGTTGATAAAATTTTCTTTTTTTTTTTTTTTCAACGTTTATTTATTTTTGGGACAGAGAGAGACAGAGCATGAACGGGGGAGGGGCAGAGAGAGAGGGAGACACAGAATCGGAAACAGGCTCCAGGCTCCGAGCCATCAGCCCAGAGCCTGACATGGGGCTCGAACTCACGGACCGCGAGATCGTGACCTGGCTGAAGTCGGACGCTTAACCGACTGCGCCACCCAGGCGCCCCAATTGTTGATAAAATTTTCAAAAGACATTGAATGTCCTCAGAAGTGGCATTTTCATGTCAAGTGCAAAAAAATACATGTTAATCTTAGATGACAGTTTGTCTTTTATCATGGCTTTCCATATATTACTGAATTTGAATTTAAAGATGAGTAAGCTGTCTTATGCTATTGTTTGAGTAGGAATTTACAGTCATTAAGTACAGAGCAATGAATTTTTTCTTCAAAATTTAATGTAGGCTTTTGTTTACATATTTAGTACTATTTTATTATAGTATTTAACTGGATTCTGTGATATTGATTTTCCAGTGATGTATAATCAACTAATTGAAATAATTTCTTCATTTTCAAAAATGTAGTATCTTGCACCTAATCTCTATATTCGTTAGAATACATGTTTTAATTCAGGGACTTCTGACTATTCGCTGAGACTGTGGAATTTATACAAAAGAGAACCCATGGTTATTGTCCTACACCAAATATTTATCTACAGATTTTTCTGTTCTTACCATTGGGTTACATCCTGATAAATCTATTGTAAATTGAAAATATCAAGTCAAAAATGCATGTAATACACCTAATCTACTGAATGTCATAGCTCAGCCTAGCCTACCTTAAATGTGCTCAAAACACTTAATATTAGCCTGCAGTTGGGTACAATCATCTAACACAAAGCCTATTTTATAATAAAGTGTTGAATATGTCACGTAATTTATGGACTACTGTGCTGAAAATGAAAACCGGAGTGGTCGGGTGAGTACTCACCCTTGTGATCTCTGCTCACTGGGAGCGGTGGCTTCCTGCTCCTGCCCAGCATCACAGAGGCTCCTCAGCCCTGCACTTTGCTAGCCTCGGAAAAGATCCAAATTCAGGACTCCAAGTGTGGTTTCTACTGAATGAGTACACTTTTGCACCCTAGTAAAGTTAAAGAATTGTAAGACCATCTTAAGTTGGGGACTATCTGTACTTACAAATATGGTTGTGTGACCAAGGGTTCGTTGTTTAGATTTTCCACTTCAGTGTCTATACTTACTCCCTAGGTAGTAATCTCATGCAGCCCCAGGGGGTTAGATTTAGTTTATGACTCCCAAATTTCCCAGGCAATTAAGGGCTGAGTAATAAATGCTACATTCTACTCTCCCCGCTCCCTGGGTAAAGGACCTCAGCGAGAGCCCTTCGTGAGAGTATTGCTGAAGAGGCAGAAATTTGCCATTGGAGCTGCAGGTGAAAAGTAAATGAAAAGCTTCTAGGGATTCGCCCCGCCCCACACCAGTCCTCTTGTGGGGAGAACTGACTGAGAATGAAACCAGCACAGGGAAAATCACTGCGGAGAGGTGGATAAAGATGGATTTTCGATTAATTCATTTGAGCACATAAGCCCAAACAAGCTTACTCCTGGCCTTTTCAGTAACCTTTTTATTCATACAACCCCCAATTTACCTTTATTTGCTTAAGCCTCTTTTAATTGGTTCTGAGTTCTTTGCAAATAATCAATGACACAAAAGATACTTAAATAATTGTAACAAATGGTAAAAACTCACACAATTTTAAAATTTCTAATATTTCAGATAGCAAAACATGCAAAGAAAAAATTTAAAAATGTAATTCTCTTTGAGAAATATAATTATGAGTGCTTTTAGTTAGTGGCTTTCTTAATCTTCAAATTTTCTACAAGAAGTATCTATTATAATTGGAAAAACTGTAAATCTACTTTTATAAAAACTGGTATTTCCATTATTATGGATGGTGTTGTTTCCTCAATATTATTACTGACAAATATTATCTGTGCTTAAATATGGAATTGCTTCAGAATTTAATTGAACAGATTTATTTTTATTGGATTCATGATTTGAGTTCATTTTAAAAGAAGAATGTATACCGGGTGAATGGCTTTATCTCAATTCATAAAGATTTTTGTTTCCTATTTTATTTTATTTTTATTTTTTTAAATATGAAATTTATTGTCAAATTGGTTTCCATACAACACCCAGTGCTCATCCCAACAAGTGCCCTCATCAATACCCATCACCCACCCTCCCCTTCCTCCCACCCCCACATCAACCCTCAGTTTATTCTCATTTTTAAATGCTCTTATGTTTTGGCTCCCTACCACTCTAACCTTTCTTTTTCTTTTTTTCCTTCCCCTCCCCCATGGTCTGCAGATAAGTTTCTCAGGATGCACATAAGAGTGAAAACATATGGTTTCTGTCTTTCTCTGTATGGCTTATTTCACTCAGCATAACACTCCCCAGTTCCGTCCACATTGCTACAAAAGGCCATATTTCATTCTTTCTCATTGCCACGTAATATTCCATTGTATATATAAACTACAATTTCTTCATCCATTCATCAGTTGAAGGACATTTAGGCTCTTTCCATAATTTGGCTATTGTTGAAAGTGCTGCTATAAACATTAGGGTACAAGTGCCCCTATGCATCGGCACTCCTGTATCCCTTGGGTCAATTCCTAGCAGTGTTACTACTGGGTCATAAGGTAGATCTATTTTTAATTTTTTGAGAAACCTCCACACTGCTTCCCAGAGTGGCTGCACCAATTTGCATTACCACCAACAGTGCAAGAGGGTTCCCGTTTCTCCACATCCTCTCCAGCATCTATAGTCTCCTGACTCTGACTGGCGTGAGGTGATATCTGAGAGTGGTTTTGATTTGTATTTCCCTGATGAGGAGTGACGTTGAGCATCTTTTCATGTGCCTGTTGGCCATCTGGATGTCTTCTTTAGAGAAGTGTCTATTCATGTTTTCTGCCCATTTCTTCACTGGGTTATTTGTTTTTCGGGTGTGGAGTTTGGTGAGCTCTTTATAGATTTTGGATACTAGCCCTTTGTCCGATATGTCATTTACAAATATCTTTTCCCTTCTGTTGGTTGCCTTTTAGTTTTGTTGATTTTTTCCTTTGCAGTGCAGAAGATTTTTATCTTCATGAGGCACCAATAGTTCATTTTTGCTTTTAATTCCCTTGCTTTTGGGGATGTGTCAAGTAAGAAATTGCTGCGGCTGAGGTCAGAGAGGTCTTTTCCTGCTTTCTCCTCTAGGGTTTTGATGGTTTCCTGTCTCACATTCAGGTCCTTTATCCATTTTGAGTTTATTTTTGGGAATGGTTTAAGAAAGTGGTCTACTTTCGTCCTTCTGCATGTTGCTGTCCAGTCCTCCCAGCACCATTTGTTAAAGAGACTGTCTTTTTTCCATTGAATATTCTTTCCTGCTTTGTCAAAGATGAGTTGGCCATACTTTTGTGGGTTTAGTTCTGGGCTTTCTATTCTATTCCATTGGTCTCTGTGTCTGTTTTTGTGCCAATACCATGCTGTCTTGATGATTATAGCTATGTAGTAGAGGCCAAAGACTGGGATTGTGATGCCTCCCACTTTGGTCTTCAAAATTACTTTGGCCTTTTGTGGTTCCATACAAATTTTCGGGATATTTTGTGGTTCCACACAAATTTTAGGATTGCTTGTTCTAGCTTCAAGAAGAATGCTGGTGCAATTTTGATTGGGATTGCATTGAATGTGTAGATAGCTTTGGGTAGTATTGACATTTTAATAATATTTATTCTTCCAATCCATGAGCAGGGAATGTTTTTCCATTTCTTCATATCTTCTTCAATTTCCTTTATAAGCTTTCTATAGTTTTCAGCATACAGATTTTTTACATCTTTGGTTAGGTTTATTCCTAGGTATTTTATGCTTCTTGGTGCAATTGTGAATGGGATCAGTTTCTTTATTTGTCTTTCTGTTGCTTCATTGTTAGTGTATAAGAATGCAACTGATTTCTGTACATTGATTTTGTATCCTGAAACTTTGCTGACTTCATATATCAGTTCTAGCAGACTTTTGGTGGAGTCTATCGGATTTTCCATGTATAATATCATGTCATCTGCAAAAAGTGAAAGCTTGACTTCATCACTGCCAATTTTGATGCCTTTGATTTCCTTTTGTTGTCTGATTGCTGATGCTAACACTTCCAACACTATGTTAAACAAAAATGGTGAGGATGGACATCCCTGTGGTGTTCCTGATCTCAGGGAAAAAGCTCTCAGTTTTTCCCCATTGAGGATGATGTTAGCTGTGGGCTTTTCATAAATGACTTTTATGATGTTTAAGTATGTTCCTTCTATCCCGACTTTCTCGAGGGTTTTTATTACGAAAGCATGCTGAATTTTGTCAAAGGCCTTTTCTGCATCGATTGACAGGATCATATGGTTCTTATCTTTTCTTTTATTAATGTGATGTATCACATTGATTGAGTTGTGAATGTTGAAGCAGCCCAGCATCCCGAGAATGAATCCCACTTGATCATGGTGAATAATTCTTTTTATATGCTGTTGAATTTGATTTGCTAGTATCTTACTGAGAATTTTTGCCTTCATATTCATCAGGGATATTGGCCTAGTTCTCTTTTTTTGCTGGGTCCCTGTCTGGTTTAGGAATCAAATTGATACTGGCTTCATAGAATGAGTTTGGAATTTTTCCTTCCCTTTCAATTTTTTGGAATAGCTTGAGAAGGATAGGTATTATCTCTGCTTTAAATGTCTGGTAGAATTCCCCTGGGAAGCCATCTTGTCCTGGACTCTTATTTGTTGGGAAATATTTGATAACTGATTCAATTTCCTTGCTGGTTGTGGGTATGTTCAAGTTTTCTATTTCTTCCTGTTTGAGTTTTAGAAGTGTGTGGGTGTTTAGGAATTTGTCCATTTCTCCAGGTTGTCCAATTTGTTGGTATATAATTTTTCATAGTATTCCCTGATAATTGCTTGTATTTCTGAGGGATTGGTAGTAATAATTCCATTTTCATTCATGATTTTATCTATTTGGGTCATCTCCCTTTTCTTTTTGAGAAGCCTGGCTAGAGGTTTGTCCATTTTGTTTATTTTTTCAAAAAACCAACTCCTGGTTTCATTGATCTGCTCCACAGTTTTTTTAGATTCTATATTGTTTATTTCTGCTCTGATATTTATTATTTCTCCTCTTCTGCTGGGTTTGGGGTGTCTTTGCTGTTCTGTTTCTATTTCCTTTAGGTGTGTTGTTAGATTTTGTATTTGGGGTTTTTCTTATTTCTTGAGATAGGCCTGGATTGCAATGTATTTTCCTCTCAGGACTGCCTTTGCTGCATCCCAAAGCATTTGGATTACTGTATTTTCATTCTTGTTTGTTTCCATATATTTTTTAATTTCTTCTCTAATTGCCTTTCATTCTTTAGTCGGGTGTTCTTTAACCTCCATGCTTTTGGAGGTTTTCCAGACTATTTCCCTGTGATGGATTTCGAGCACTGGTTGATTTCATAGCATTCTGGTCTAAAAGTGTGCATGGTATGATCTCAATTATTTTATACTTATGAAGGGCTGTTTTGTGACCCAGCATGTGATCTATCTTAGAGAATATTCCATGTGCACTTGAGAATAAAGTAGTGCTTTATTTATCTGTTGCTTTATTTATCTGTTGCTTTGGGATGCAGAGTTCTAAATATATTTGTCAAGTCCATCTGATCCAATGTATCATTCAGAGCCCTTGTTTCCTTATTGATCCTGTGTCTAGATGATTTATCCATTACTGTAAGTGGAGTATTAAAGTCCCATGCAATTACCACATTCTTATCAATAAGGTTGCTTATGTCTGCGATTAATTGTTTTATATATTTGGGGGCTTTCATATTCGGTGCATAGACATTTATAATTGTTAGCTCTTCCTGATGGATAGACCCTGTAATTATTATATAATGCCATCTTGATCTCTTGTTACAGCCTTTAATTTAAAGTCTAGTTTGTCTGATATAAGTATGGCTACTCCAGCTTTCTTTTGACTTCCAGTAGCATGATAGATAGTGGTCCATCCCCTCACTTTCAATCAGAAGGTGTCCTTAGGTCTAAAGTGAGTCTCTTGTAGGCAGCAAATAGATGGGTCTGGGCTTTTTTTTATCCATTCTGATACCCTATGTCTTTTGGTTGGCGCATTTAGTTCATTTACATTCAGTGTTATTATAGAAAGATATGGGTTGAGAGTCATTGTGATGTCTGTAGGTTTCATGCTTGTAGTGACGTCTCTGGTACTTTGTGGTCCTTGCAACATTTCACTCACAGAATCCCCCTTAGGATCTCTTGTAGGGCTGGTTTAACAATGATGAATTCCTTCAGTTTTGTTTGTTTGGGAAGACCTTTATCTCTCCTTCTATTCTGAATGACAGACTTGCTGGATACAGAATTCTCAGCTGCATATTTTTTCTGTTCATCACATTGAATATTTCCTGCTGTTCCTTTCTGGACTGCCAAGTTTCAGTAGATAGGTCTGTCACTAGTCTTATTGGTCTCCCTTTATATGTTAGAGCGTGTTTATCCCTAGCTGCTTTCAGAATTTTCCATTTAGCCTTGTATTTTGCCAGTTTCACTATGATATGTTGTGCAGAAGATCAATTCAAGTTACATGTGAAGAGAGTTCTCTGTGCTCTTGGATTTCAATGCCTGTTTCCTTCCCCAGATCCGGGAATTTCTCAGCTATTATTTCTTCAAGTACACCTTCAGCCCCTTTCTCTCTCTCTTCTTCTTCTGGAATTCCTATTATATGGATATTGTTCCGTTTGATTGCATCACTTAGCTCTCTAATTCTCCCCTCATACTCCTGGATTTTTCTCATCTCTCTTTTCCTCAGCTTCCTCTTTTTCCATAATTTTATTTTCTAATTCACCTATTCTCTCCTCTGCCTCTTCAATCCAAGCTCTGGCCGCCTCCATTTTATTTTGCACCTCATTTATAGCATTTTTTAGCTCCTCCTGACTATTTCTTAGTCCCTTGATCTCTGTAGCAATAGATTCTCTGCTGTCCTCTATACTTTTTTCAAGCCCAGCGATTAATTTTATGACTATTATTCTAAATTCGTGTTCCATTATATTGCTTAAATCGTTTTTGATCAATTGGTTAGCTGTGTCTACTTCCTGGAGTTTCTTTTGAGGAGAATTCTTCCATTTTGTCATTTTGGATAGAGCCTGGAGTGGCATGGAACTGCAGGGCTCTTCCTCTGTGCTGTCTGGAGTGACTCGTGTTGGTGAGCGGGACCGCCGTCAGACCTGATGTCTGTCCCCAGCCCACCACTGGGGCCACAGTCAGACTGGTGTGTACCTTATCTTCCCCTCTCCCAGAGGCAGGACTCACTGTGGAGTGTTGTGGCCCCTGTCTGGGCTACTTGCACACTGCCAGGCTTGTGGTGCTGCTTCGATGGGATCTGGCATATTAGCCTGGGTGGATCTGCAAGGTGCATAGGGATGGAAGGGGCAGGTTCAGATTGCTTTGCCGTAGGTGGTCCCCTGTGGGAGGGGCCCTGCAGCACCTGGAGGGAGGCCGACCTTTTGGAGGGAGGGATGAATCCACCGAAGCACAGCGTTGGATGTTTGTGAAGTGCAAGCAAGTTCAGTGAACTAGTTCCCTCTGGGGTTTTGGCCTCTTCCGTGGGCCTCTTGTCTATGCTTGGCTCCAGAGAATCTGTTCTGCTAGTCTTCTGGTGGTTTTCTGGGTTATTTAGGCATGTGTGGGTGGAATCTAAGTGATCAGCAGGATAAGGTGAGCACGGCAACCTCCTACACTGCCATCTTCCTCCAGCTCCTTTGTTTCCTATTTTAATTGTGTACTTTTAAAATGTATAATTCTTACCTCTAAAATTCTAAATTTTCTCCTCATTTAGTTGCCTATCGATTTTCTTTCTACTGTTTGTTTTGGGACATTCTAGTGCATATATTTTCTATTTCTCTTTGCCTTTTAGAATTGACACAAATGTACTTTCTTTTAACTGTAGCTTTAAGTGCATTGAAAGCAATATCTTGTGAATATCCACATGAATAGTTGTGATTGAAGTGGACAGTAATTGCTATTTTAAGTGCTCATACTACTGTCTGTGTAAAAAAAAAAGGTTTTCAAGCCTTTGTGTTTTGAAAAGATTGTAGCAGATCCAAGCATGATATGAGTTGGCTCCTATTTAGCTGATAGCCACAATTTACTTAAAATTATCATATTAAAATGTAATCTAATATTGAATAAGTTTTATATCTAAATAGATGGAGACTGTATGATTCATTGTAAATGAGGTTTGTACACTATGTAGGTATTAGAAATTGCAGTATGTGTTTAGCTAATACATAAATGTCTGTGAAGCATTAATAAACATGAGGCATTTTGATGTTAAAATGCCATGCAACAACAGAATTGTTTTTCTTTCTAGTATTGGGAAAATAGTTTTATTTAGCTTATGAGTTTTTTTTCTCCCAAATACCTTCATACCACACTTACGAAAGGAGCTGTCTCTGGGTATTGTCAGGCAGCTGCTCAGGAATATTTGGCCAAGGTGGAATTGGAAAAGAATAGCATCTATGGAGAATTTGTCAATCTACATATCTATGTTAGGGTTGCAGGAATGCAGCTGAGGTTTCCAGAGCAAAGTCAGTTGGATCAATTATAGAAGAGACTGAGAATTCTCTGAAATTTGTATAGAAGCTCTTATACAAGGAAGTAATTAGCCTGACATGAACCAGTTTGGGAACAGAACAGGGTTAGTGGGTGGTTAGGAAAAAAAAAAAGGATAAAAATAGCAGAAGCAGATCTGGACCAGACCTGGGACAGAAAGATTTGCTTGAGGGCTCTTAAGAGTTTCACTGTGTCTTAGAACCCAGGGGCTGATCTTTCACGCTAGAACTGTATACTAGTCTTAACTGTTTTGATGTTGTTATCATTGTCATGCTTAAAACTACACAGTGTGTTTCTTAATAGTTGTTCAGTTCTTCTCAACTTCCCCTCACCCCCAACAAGTTAATAGAGCTTCAGAGAATGCTACCGGAACAAAAAGAACTTAAATTCCATTCAGTTTAGTAGAATGATATTTAAGGACCTAGTAAATGTCAGGCACAGTACTCAGTGAGGAAAGTGAATAAGATCACTTCTCACGTAGGGACACACAAACAGCATAATGTAGTAAACTAAGTAGTATGAAAATGAGCACTGCAAGGTCACTCTATCCAGACCTCAGTGAGGCAGAGGTCAAGAGCTGGGGGACAGGTGAGGCTTGCTCAGGAGGTGATTCTAGAGCTCAACATTGAAGAAGAGTAGGATTGTGTTATGCAAATGGTAGAAATTGTCATGTTTCAGATTGCAGCAGGGCAATGGGTAGAGGAATATTTTAGAATCAGAGAATGGGATTAGTGAAGGCATGTCATTGGAACACAACAGATTAGCAGCATGGCTTCTGTGACTCTGTTTCCTAATTTTTAAAGATGAGGAGCATTTATTCATCTTGATTCAAGCTCTATTAATTTCTAATGTTAGAAGTTTTGCTCTTTTTAAAAATAACATATTTCTTACATATTGGAAGCCTCGATTCAATAAAATATTAATGGTTTATAATCATTTGGTCATAAAATCACCTGCAGTTGAAGATTCCTGGTTAATATCTTTCTTATTTTCTTGAGGCATGAGTTATTTTTCTAATTTTGTATTTTTTAAGTTGTGCTTCATATGTTTTAGCCCATTTTATTGTAATGTCTACAGGTCTTTATAAATCAAAGTATATGCTTTAAAATTTTGTCTTTGGGGGCACCTGAGTGGTTCAGTTGGTTAGGCATCCGGCTTCGGCCAAGGTCATGATCTCCTGGTTCATGAGTTCCAGTCCCACGTGAGGGTCTCTGCTGTCAGCACAGAGCCCACTTCGGATCCTCTATCCCCCCCCTCTCTCTGCCCCTTCCCTGCTCACATGCTTTATCTCTGTCTCAAAAATAATAAATAAAAAGTTTAAATCTTTATTTTTTTAAATAAAACTGTTGGTTAAACTTTCAGAATAAACACATTTGCAAAAGGTGTTAGAAGCTTAACAGATAAACCAATTGCCCAATAAATATAAACATTTACCTGTTTGAAGTATAATTTTGTACCTTCAAAAATGTGGAAATATATTCTTGATGCCATATAATGTATTTTATTTTTTTTCTCAATATAAGAAATTTATTGTCAAATTGGTTTCCATACAACACCCAGTGCTCATCCCAAAAGGTGCCCTCCTCAACCCATCACCCACCCTCCCACCCCCAATCAAGCCTCAGTTTGTTCTCAGTCTTTAAGAGTCTCTTATGCTTTGGCTCTCTCCCACTCTAACCTCTTTTTTTTTCCTTCACCTCCCCCATGGGTTTCTGTTAAGTTTCTCAGGATCCACATAAGAGTGAAAACATATGGTATCTGTCTTTCCCTGTATTGCTTATTTCGCTGGCATCACACTCTCCAGTTCAATCCACGTTGCTACAAAGGGCCATATTGCATTCTTTCTCATTACCACGTAGTACTCCATTGTGTATATAAACCACAATTTCTTTACCCATTCATCAGTTGATGGACATTTAGGCTCTTTCCATAATTTGGCTATTGTTCAGAGTGCTGCTATAAACATTGGGGTACATGTGCCCCTATGCATCAGTACTCCTGTATCCCTTGGGTAAATTCCTAGCAGTGCTATTGCTGGCTCATACGGTAGGTCTATTTTTAATTCTCTGAGGAACCTCCACACTGTTTTCCAGAGTGGCTGCACCAGTTTGCATTCGCACCAACAGTGCAAGAGGGTTCCTGTTTCTCCACATCCTCTCCAGCATCTATAGTCTCCTGATTTGTTCATTTTGGCCACTCTGACTGGCATGAGGTGATATCTGAGTGTGGTTTTGATTTGTATTTCGCTGATAAGGAGCGACATTGAGCATCTTTTCATGTGCCTGTTGGCCATCTGGATGTCTTCTTTGGAGAAGTGTCTATTCATGTTTTCTGCCCATCTCTTCACTGGGTTATTTGTTTTTTGGGTGTGGAGTTTGGTGAGCTCTTTATAGATTTTGGATACTAGCCCTTTGTCCGATATGTCATTTGCAAATATCTTTTTCCATTCCGTTGGTTGCCTTTTAGTTTTGTTGGTTGTGTCCCTTGCTGTGCAGAAGCTTTTTATCTTCATAAGGTCCCAGTAGTTCATTTTTGCTTTTAATTCCCTTGCCTTTGGGGATGTGTCGAGTAAGAAATTGCTGTGGCTGAGGTCAGAGAGGTCTTTTCCTGCTTTCTCCTCTAGGGTTTTGATGGTTTCCTGTCTCACATTCAGGTCCTTTATCCATTTTGAGTTTATTTTTGCAAATGGTGTGAGAAAGTAGTCTAGTTTCAACCTTCTGCATGTTGCTGTCCAGTTCTCCCAGCACCATTTGTTCAAGAGACTGTCTTTTTTCCATTGGATGTTCTTTCCTGCTTTGTCAAAGATTAGTTGGCCATACATTTGTGGGTTTAGTTCTGGGGTTTCTATTCTATTCCATTGGTCTATGTGTCTCTTTTTGTGCCAATACCATGCTGTCTTGATGATGACAGCTTTGTAGTAGAGGTTAAAGTCTGGGATTGTGATGCCTCCTGCTTTGGTCTTCTTCTTCAAAATTACTTTGGCTATTCGGGGCCTTTGGTGGTTCCATATGAATTTTAGGATTGCTCGTTCTAGCTTCGAGAAGAATGCTGGTGCAATTTTGATTGGGATTGCATGGAATGTGTAGATAGCTTTGGGTAGTATTGACATTTTGACAATATTTATTTTTCCAATCCATGAGCAGGGAATGTCTTTCCATATCTTTATATCTTCTTCAATTTCCTTTATAAGCTTTCTATAGTTTTCAGCATACAGATCTTTTACATCTTTGGTTAGGTTTATTCCTAGGTATTTTATGCTTCTTGGTGCAATTGTGAATGGGATCAGTTTCTTTATTTGTCTTTCTGTTGCTTCATTGTTAGTGTATAAGAATGCAACTGATTTCTGTACATTGATTTTGTATCCTGAAACTTTGCTGACTTCATATATCAGTTCTAGCAGACTTTTGGTGGAGTCTATTGGATTTTCCATGTATAATATCATGTCATCTGCAAAAAGTGAAAGCTTGACTTCATCACTGCCAAAATTGATGCCTTTGATTTCCTTTTGATGTCTGATTGCTGATGCTAACACTTCCAACACTATGTTAAACAAAAATGGTGAGGATGGACATCCCTGTGGTGTTCCTGATCTCAGGGAAAAAGCTCTCAGTTTTTCCCCATTGAGGATGATGTTAGCTGTGGGTTTTTCATAAATGGCTTTTATGATGTTTAAGTATGTTCCTTCTAACCCGACTTTCTCGAGAGTTTTTATTACGAAAGCATGCTGAATTTTGTCAAAGGCCTTTTCTGCATCGATTGACAGGATCATATGGTTCTTATCTTTTATTTTATTAATGTGATGTATCACGTTGATTGATTTGCAAATGTTGAAACAGCCCTGCATCCCAGGAATGAATCCCACTTGATCATGGTGAATAATTCTTTTTATATGCTGTTGAATTCTATTTGCTAGTATCTTACTGAGAATTTTTGTATCCATATTCATCAGGGATATTGGCCTGTAGTTCTCTTTTTTTACTGGGTCTCTGTCTGATTTAGGAATCAAAGTAATGCTGGCTTCATAGAATGAGTCTGGAAGTTTTTCTTCCCTTTCAATTTCTTGGAATAGCTTGAGAAGGATAGGTATTATCTCTGCTTTAAATGTCTGGTAGAACTCCCCTGGGAAGCCATCTGGTCTTGGACTCTTATTTGTTGAGAGATTTTTGATAACCGATTCAATTTCTTCGCAGGTTATGGGTCTGTTCAAGCTTTCTATTTCCTCCTGATTGAGTTTTGGAAGCGTGTGGGTGTTTAGGAATTTGTCCATTTCTTCCAGGTTGTCCAATTTGTTGGCATATAATTTTTCATAGTATTCCCTGATAATTGTTTGTATCTCTGAGGGATTGGTTGTAATCATTCCATTTTCATTCATGATTTTATCTATTTGGGTCATCTCCCTTTTCTTTTTGAGAAGCCTGGTTAGAAGTTTATCAATTTTGTTTATTTTTTCCAAAAGCCAACTCCTGGTTTTGTTGATCTGCTCTACAGTTTTTTTTAGATTCTATATTGTTTATTTCTGCTCTGATCTTTATTATTTCTCTTCTTCTGTTGGGTTTGGGGTGTCTTTGCTGTTCTGTTTCTATATCCTTTAGGTGTGCTGTTAGATTTTGTATTTGGGATTTTTCTTGTTTCTTGAGATAGGCCTGGATTGCAATGTATTTTCCTCTCTGGACTGCCTTCGCTGCATCCCAAAGCATTTGGATTGTTGTATTTTCATTTTCATTTGTTTCCATACATTTTTTAATTTCTTCTCTAATTGCCTGGTTGACCCACCCATTCATTCTTTAGTAGGGTGTTCTTTAACCTCCATGCTTTTGGAGGTTTTCCAGACTTTTTCCTGGGGTTGATTTCAAGCTTCATAGCATTGTGGTCTGAAACTATGCATGGAATAATTTCAATTCTTGTAAACTTATGAAGGGCTGTTTTGTGACCCTGTATGTGATCTATCTTGGAGAATGTTCCATGTGCACTCGAGAAGAAAATATATTCTGTTGCTTTGGGATGCAGAGTTCTAAATATATCTGTAAAGTCCATCTGATCCAATGTATCCTTCAGGGCCCTTGTTTCTTTATTGACCGTGTGTCTAGATGATCTATCCATTTCTGTAAGTGGAGTGTTATAGTCCCCTGCAATTACCACATTCTTATCAATAAGGTTGCTTATGTTCGTGAGTAATTGTTTTAAATATTTGGGGGCTCCCGTATTCAGCGCATAGACATTTATAATTGTTAGCTCTTCCTGATGGATAGACACTGTAATTATTATATAATGTCCTTCTTCATCTCTTGTTACAGCCTTTAATTTAAAGTCTAGTTTGTCTGATACAAGTATGGCTACTCTAGCTTTCTTTTGGCTTCCAGTAGCATGATAAATAGTTCTCCATCCCCTCACTCTCAATCTGAAGGTGTCCTCAGGTCTAAAATGAGTCTCTTGTAGACAGCAAATAGATGGGTCCTATTTTTTTTTATCCATTCTGATACCCTATGTCTTTTGGTTGGCGCATTTAGTCCATTTACGTTCAGTGTTATTATAGAAAGATATGGGTTTAGAGTCATTGTGATGTCTGTAGGTTTCATGCTTGTAGCGATGTCTCTGGTAATTTGTCTCACAGGATCCCCCTTAGGATCTCTTGTAGGGCTGATTTAGTGGTGGTGAATTCCTTCAGTTTTTGTTTGGGAAGAGCTTTCTTTATCTCTCCTTCTATTCTAAATGACAGACTTGCTGGATAAAGGATTCTCAGCTGCATATTTTTTCTGTTCATCACATTGAAGATCTCCTGCCAATCCTTTCTGGCCTGAGGAGTTTCAGAAAAGAGATCAGTCACGAGTCTTATAGGTCTCCCTTTATATGTTAGGGCATGTTTATCCCTTGCTGCTTTCAGAATTTTCTCTTTATCCTTGTATTTTGCCAGTTTCACTATGATATGTCGTGCAGAAGATCGATTCAAGTTACGTCTGAAGGGAGTTCTCTGTGCCTCTTGGATTTCAATGCCTTTTTCCTTCCCCAGTTCAGGGAAGTTCTCAGCTATTATTTCTTCAAGTACCCCTTCTGCACCTTTCCTTCTCTCTTCCTCCTCTGGGATACCAATTATGCATATATTATTTCTTTTTAGTGCATCAGTTAGTTCTCAAATTTTCACCTCATACGCCTGGATTTTTTTTATCTCTCTTTTTCTCAGCTTCCTCTTTTTCCATAATTTTATCTTGTAGTTCACCTATTCTCTCCTCTGCCTCTTCAAACCGAGCCGTGGTAGTTTCCATTTTATTTTGCATATCGTTTAAAGCGTTTTTCAGCTCCTCTTGACTATTTTTTATTCCCTTGATCTCTGTAGCAAGAGATTCTCTGCTGCCCTCTATACTGTTTTCAAGCCCAGCAATTAACTTTATGACTATTATTCTAAATTCACTTTCTGTTATATTGTTTAAATCATTTTTGATCAGTTCATTAGCTGTTGTTATTTCCTGGACGTTTTTCTGAGGGGAATTCTTCCGTTTCGTCATTTTGGATAGTCCCTGGAGTGATGAGGGACTGCAGGGCACTTCCCCTGTGCTGTTGAATAACTTGCCTTGGTGGGCGGGGCTGCAATCAGACCTGATGTCTGACCCCAGCCCACCCTGGGGCCACAGTCAGACTGGTGTGTGCCTTCTCTTCCCCTCTCCTAGGGGCGGGATTCACTGTGGGGTGGCGTGGCCCGTCTGGGCTACTTGCACACTGCCAGGCTTGTGGTGCTGGGGATCTGGTGTATTAGCTGGGGTGGGTAGGCAAGGTGCACAGGGGCATGACGGGAAGGCTTAGCTCGCTTCTCCTTCAGTGATCTACTTCAGGAGGGACCCTGTGGCAGTGGGAGGGAGTCACACCCGCTGCTGGAGGGGTGGCTCCACAGAAGCACAGCGTTGGGTGTTTGCACAGAGCAAGCAAGTTCGGTGGCAGGAACTGGTTCCCTTTGGGATTTTGGCTGGGGGATGAACGAAGGAGATGGCGCTGGTGAGGGCCTTTGTTCCCCACCAGACTGAGCTCTGTTGTCCCGGGGCTCAGCAACTCTCCCTCCCGTTGTTCTCCAGCCTTCCCTCTTTCCGAGCAGAGCTGTTCACTTATGACCTCCCAGATGCTAAGTCCTGCTTGCTGTCGGAACACACTCCATCTGGCCCCTCCACTTTTGCAAGCCAGACTCGGGGGCTCTGCTTGGCCGGCGGGCCGCCCCTCCACCCCAGCTCCCTCCCGCCAGTCCTTGGAGTGCGCACTGGCTCTCTGCCCTTCCTACCCTCTTCCGTGGGCCTCTCGTCTGCGCTTGGCTCTGGAGACTCTGTTCTGCTAGTCTTCTGGTGGTTTTCTGGGGTATTTAGGCAGGTGTAGGTGGAATCTAAGTGATCAGCAGGACGCGCGGTGAGCCCAGTGTCCTCCTACACCGCCATCTTCCCTAGAATCCCATATAATGTATTTTCAAAAACAAGCAGACCTGACTCATTACAATAGAGAGGGAGAGACAGCAAAAAGAGTTGGAATAAAGGTATATAACTGGGGCATTTTTGTAATGCTAGTGAGCCAGGAATGTCCAGAAAATATGTACTTCTGAGTTTTCCCAAAGCAACAAATCTTTCAGTCTCAGTTTGTCTTTTGCTGGGTTCTGTTTGTTTCCTTTTCTTTGCTCTCATATGATAGCCAGTACACAGGAGATAGAACCTTAGCTGTTTCAGAAATTCACAGCTTTCTGTGGGGCTCTTTACAGATAAAAATAATTTTCTCTGAGAAACACTGTGGAAGAGGAAATCCTCTATGGCACTTGAAAATTAGAATCTACCAGAATGTTGGCTACTGCTTTTTATTCAAACATTTCTCTTAAGGCCTCAAGTTCTATTTCTTGAAATATTATAATTTAATTGTTTTGGTATTATAAAAATCTCCATTGATTAGCATTTGGTCTGTGATTCTTGTGACTCTTTGGAAGTATATTGAACTTAATTACAAACAAATAAACTCTCTTGGTAATGTGTTGTCATCAGGACTCGCTGTCTCAGCGATGAAGAGTTACACTAAATGATTCCACAATAGTGCCTAGATGTTTTCTTCTCTTGTCCTTCCTATCTGCAAATAGGCAGACAAAAATTAATTTATACAGTTTTATAGTTTCCCATCTTTAAGGTTCAATTTGCTCCTTTCCTAAGCCACTTAACATAACTCCATTTCTTTATTCATCTTTGCTCTAGCCAAAATCCCTGAGTGTTTTATTTTCTTACTGGGGATTGGGGGGGTTTCAATCCAGTCTTACATGGATTGGGGGGTTTTCAGTAACAATAGGTTAGCTTTATTGACTATATTGTTTAAATTATGATAATTCTCCCACTGCATCTTCTGTGAACTTGCCATGGTTGTATGCAAAGGGAGAAAGTAACCATATTTACTTCAAAAGAATAAGATTCTTTTGAGTATTTTTTAATAGCAGTGTTCCTTCTGAGTTTTACATGGTTGCTTTACTATTCTAGAATTATTTAACTTTGTGTTTTTCGAAAACTGAAGACCCCGGCACAGAATTTTTTTTTTGACTACAGTATTACAACTAAATTATTCAGCTTGAATCACTTTACCCACCCACCCACCCCCCCCCCCCCGCCTACTCTTTGAGAGAAGATTCAGCCTAGAATTGAATAAAAATGAAAATTTTATCTTGTTAGGGTCTGGAGATCATTTCTGATAGCACCTTTTTAATGGTCTTTACATTAAAAAACAAAGCTGAATACATTTTGATTTGTAAGATTTTAAGGAGGAAGAGATCAGAGACATAGGACCAGGGAAGGTGATGAGGAAAGGAGATCATGCAAGAAGGTGCTGGAAGATGCAGATAGTTCTTGAACCAGAACAAGGAGAATTATCCTATAATCATGAATGGTGGTCATAAAAATGTTGGAACCTATAGTCCTAGAGAAGAACAAATGAAGGATAATATTTTCCTATACTTTGTTCTAGTCAAGTACTTAGAAGTAGTGTTATGAAAAGGGCCAGCTCTAATACCAAGGCTTTTATCAATCTGTCTGGACAAACTGTTGATCATATTATTGAAGTATATTATTATTGAAGTATATTGTCCTGCCTATGTCTTAATAGCTCACTCAGCCTTCTTCAATCGGTGCATGCATCAGCATCCTACTACTGTTTTAAGTTCTCCAAAACTAACGTTTATGATGTCTCATGTATACATTCCAGGCATTTTAGTTGTCTATTTTGTTTGTCACTCTATGCCTATTGCCAAGCTTAATGCATTGGACAGAGAAGGTGTTTAATAAACACTTGTTGAATGAGTGAATGAATGATGAATGAATGGCTCTTTGGATATCTTGATTGGTGGGAAAAGGCAGAAGATCTCCTACTTATAGTTTAATTTGGGCCCTTTCCTTACTCAACACACATACATATATCTTTTTACATCCCTCTCTTTCCACTACAGTTTGGCACAGACTCCTGCAACTTCATGTCTGGACTTTCCCAGAAGGACCCTCTGGCCTATATCACTCTCTTCTATTGTCTATTTAATTAACATATGCAAAATATTGTTAGTGAAAATCTTACAACCTAACTTACACTGACATAAAACGAGTTTAATATGCAAGCTTATGTAGGTGTAGGAGGGATTAAATTAAAATTAAAAAGATGAATTTTAATAGAAAAAATTGAGAGCTCTGAGAAAAATACTTGAGGAAGAAGTATATTCCAAAATCTTCAAAATGTATTAATGTTTTTAACTTATAAGACTATCGTGTATCTTTTAGTATTCTATTACTGTGTACAAAGTCACCCAAAAATATAATGGTTTAAAATAAAATGTTATTATCATTTCTCACAGTTCTATGGGTTGACTGGATCTAGCTGGGCAGTTCCTACTGAGCGTCTCTCACATGGTAAAATTGGAATCATTAAAATCTTGACTAAGTTAGATATTCAAGATGGTTCACTCACAAGGCTGGCAGGTGATACTGTGTCATCTGGGAGCTCAAGACTAGAGCTCCTACCCATGGATTCCACTTACAGTATGGGCTTCTCACAGCATAATAGCTCAGTTCCAAAAGGGAAAGTCCCAAGAGTGAGCATTACAAGAGGCACAGAAATAAATGGCCTCAGAAGTTTCCGAATATCAGTTCCATAGAATTTTACTAGTAGGGCAAGAGAATCTAGCTTGATTTAAGAAAAAGGGAAATAGACTCAAACATTTCATGTAGATGTAATATGTGAGTACAGGGAGGAATAAAATTGATGGTGGCTATATTTGGAGACAACTTGCAACCGGAGGGACATCAGATATAAACTTAAGTTTTTACTAATTCATCACTTCCACTAATGATCACTCAAGTTTGGCAGTAGTTAGAACTACCCATTTACATATAAATAAAATTCCTTAAAAAATAAAGGGCTGCCATTTATTTATTAATTTATCCTCTTAACAAGTGTTTATTGTGACATAAAATTTTAGAGCCTAGCCTCTTAACATTCATAATATATGGTAAAAAGATCAAAAAGCTCACTCTGAAATATTCACTTATATCATTTGGTGAGCATTCTTCTAGACCCAGCTATCTCTCTTTTTCTTGTTGTATATATAAATATATCCATATTATCTATCTAATATCATATTAATATATATATATAACCATGTTATTTTATAACATTTTTTAAAAGAAATGATGTACGTGGAGCATATTCCCATGTCAATAAAATTATAGTGTATTCTTTGGACTTCTGGTCATTCCACAGTCAGCTTAGCATTTGTGGAAGAAAAATAAATAAAATTAATTTGTTTTCAAACATATTGTAAATTTGAACTCTAAGATTGATTATGATTTTCATAGAAGCCTTATTATGTCCTTAATAAAAATTAATGTTCCCAAGTGGTGTGCATATACTTAGGGCTGTGTTAGTTACTTGTTTCAGCTTACATTAAATTAAGTATAATTCCTGGAGAAATTATTTTCATATCATTTGCATATTAATATTTACTTTTATTAACTTTGCAAGATTCATTGGTTACAACAGACCAGTGGGTCAAAAGTATTCGTTGATGGGTAAAAGAAATGTTGAAAATAGGAGAAAAAAATCTACAATTTAGAATAATATAATAATTTTAAGTCCAGTTATTCAGTGCATTGCTGTTGTTTTCAAACTTGGTCTGCCTCTTTATAGTTGCAGGGAATATACTTGAACAAGAGAGTGGGAAGACTCAAAGGAACTGTATAGAGGGCGCAGTGTAAGAAACTGAGATTTTTGGAGGTAGTTCAGTTCCAATGATGCAAAGGTCTGGTGAAGTAAAAAGAAGGTCATTGGATCTGAGAAGAATGTTGATACCACTGATAATGGTCCCAAAAATTTGGAGTGTACAGGAATATTCTGAGGTAGGAGCTAAAATGCAATTGCTTTGAATAGTTCCTCTAAAATAATACTAAATAATATTGATGATAAGGAAAACGCTGTTTTATTTCTAACTTTAGTAGACATGTTCCTAAATATAACCCTTGAACATGGTGCTAAGCATTCATTTGCAATATACCTGTTTATCTGTTTATGATCTTTTTTAAATTATTTATTGTCAAATTGGCTTACATACAACACTCAGTTCTCATCCCAATGAGTGCCCTCCTCAATGCCCATCATTCATTTTCCCCTCTCCCTCATCCACCCTCAGTTTGTTCTCTGTATTTAAGAGTCTCTTGTGGTTTACCTCCCTCCCACCCCCATAACTATTTATCCCTCTTCCCTACCCCTATGGTCTTCTGTTAAATTTCTCAAGATCTACATATGAGTGAAAACATATGATATCTGTCTTTCTCTGACTGACTTATTTCACCCAGCATAATACCTTCCAGTTCTATCCAGGCTGCTACAAATGGCATGATTTCATTCTTCTCGTTGCCAAGTAGTATTCCATTGTATATATAAACTACAATTTCTTTATTCATTATCAGTTGATGGACATTTACGTTTTTTCCATAATTTGGCTATTGTTGAAAGTGCTGCTATAAACACTGGGGTACAAGTGCCCCTATGCATCAGCACTTTGTATCCCTTGGGTACGTTCTTAATAGTGCTATTGTTAGGTCATATGGTAGTTCTATTTTTAATTTTTTGAGGAACCTCCACACTGTCTTCCAGAGTGGCTGCACCAGTTTGCATTGCCACCAACAGTGCAAGAGGGTTCCCGTTTCTCCACATCCTTGCCAGCATCTGTAGTTTCCTGATTTGTTCATTTTAGCCACTCTGACTGGTGTGAGGTGATATCTCAGTTTATGATGTTTTTAATAAGTATATTATCCCCACTTTTAAAAAATAAACTTTTTTGACATCTCATTATAAGTTCATATTTTTTCTCTCATGATCTTTTCATATTCATTAATACTTGAAATATATTGACTCAATATAACTTCCTATTTTTCTAGCTACTTTCACTAGTTAACTCCAACAATCTTTTGATCCCCACCAGGACCTATAAGACATTGATAAGGCCACCTTTTCCATGCTCATCAACCCTCTATATCATCAGTATGTTCTTTAAATTCCATAGAAAATATTGTTATCACACCCTTACTTACATGTTCAACTTCCTTAGTCTTACTCCATCCATCACACAAGAATGGCAAAATGTCAGCCAGTTAAAAGCAGATGCAACAATATTGATATTAATAAAATAAAATTAAGAGAAAATGCTAGTCTTATAAAACTGTGCAATAAGATAGTGCTTTTGTAAATCTCAAAACAAGGAAGACCAGTTATTTAATAATTCATTTATATTTTGGGGAACCTGGGTGTTTCAGTAGGTTAGTTGTCAAACTCTTGGTTTAGGCTCAAGTCATGGTCTCTTGGTATGTGAGTTTGAGCCCTGTGTTGTGCTTTGTGCTCACAGTATGGAGCCTGCTTGGGATTCTCTCTGCCCCTCCCCCACTCATGCTCTCATCTTCTCTCTCTCTGTCTCAAAAATGAATGAACTTAAAAAAAAGAATTAATTTATTTTTAAAAACCCACAAAAGCAGGAGAATTATAATTACAAAACTCAGGATGTGGCTGGGGTGAATAGGTAGAGGAATGAGTTAGGATAAAAACATGTTATTGGTAATGTTCTATTTATTAAGTGGTGGGTCCATAGGTTTTCATTTATTGTTATGAATTATAATTTATATATATCTTACATATTTACATAGAGAAAGACAAAATATTTAATATATTCTGGTATAGTTTTGAGAGAGCTTTGTAAGCCCCTGTTAAGGGTTTGGGGATTCATTTTACATATAATATGGACTGTTTTAGGAATAGGTGTGAAATATTTATATATGTACTTTCAAGATACTGTATCACTCTGTCAGCAGTTTGGAAAATGAACTAGAAAGGGTAAGAATGGATATGGAAAGACTCAAATTTGTTGGATTAGTGTAGGAGAAACTAGACAGTGATTTTGAAGATAGAAGTGGTTATTATGTTTGTATAATTTCTAGTTTGAATTATATTTCTGCTACTAGAATGAAGGAAAGTTGTTCATGGTGATTTATTTGTTTAATATACTACTGTAATTTATTTATGTTTATTTTCAAATTGTGCATATATACAGAATTAAGTAATTTATACTTAGTTTGCATTATCTTTGTGAGATTTTAATATTGGGGTTATATCACCTTTATTGATATATTTAAAAAATTTAATGTTTATTTATTTTTGAGAAGAAAGGGAGAGTGTGAGTGGGCGAGGGGCAGAGAGGGAGACACCGAATCTGACGCAGGCTTCAGGCTCCAAGCTGTCAGCACAGAGTCAGATATGGGGCTTGAACTCATGGATCATGAGATCATGACCTGGGCTGAAGTCAGATACTTAACAGACTGAGCCATCGAGGCACCCCTTTATTGATATCTTTAAAAGGAAACATGGTTATGATCAGAAATTATTTAACTACATAAATATTTTTGAAAGGTTTGAAATAGTTCTTTAAGCACTATTTTCAAAGGTAGCTATTTGCCTACATTTTATATATTTTTGCATATTTAATTTTTGCCTTTTTAAGTAAGGTTGCCAAATAAAATACAGACTATCCAATTAATGTGAATTTCAGATAAACAATGAATAATGTTTTGGCATAAATGTGTCCCAAATATTGAATGGGACATATTTTAATAAAAATTTTTTATTACTTGAAATCCAAATTAACTTTGCATCCTGTGTCTTTATTTGACTAATTCTGTCAACCCTATTCTTAGATAAGTTTTGTTATAATTTGAGGCAATAATCTACTTCATCCACATTTCAAAATTTATCATTGAATAAATGATAAAAATCATTTAATCATAAATCATTAAAAAGAATTCTCAGACAAGCATTTCAAATTTCTTTTCATCTGTGGGTATTTATACATGGTTCTTTCATAGTTATACTTCTGACTTTCTAGTTAGTATACCTGCTGTTTTATCTTTTGCCCTCTTCCCCGAAACTACTACATCAATTTTTTCTTGCTTTTCAGTCTTCTAACTTATTCATTCACTTTTATAATTTGAATTGCTCTTGTGCTTGCCTAGGTTTATTCTCTTTTTTAATGAGAAATAAATAAGTTCATATTGCAAACAGGATTGGGGGAATATCAGAAACATGTTTCTCTAAAAATAGTCTGATTAAACATTTTTTGTAAAAGGAAAATGACACATAGTAGTCATCTTTAAAATTTAAGGGGTTTAGGTAAGGAAGAAGTAAAACTTTCACTATTTGTAGATGACATGATACTATATAGAAAACCCAAAGATTTCCACACACACACAAAAAAAACCTGCTAGAACTGTTACATGAATTCAGTAAAATCACAGGATACAAAATCAAAATACAGAAATCGATTGCATTTCTATACACTAATAATGAAGTCGCAGAAAGAGAAACCAAGAAAACAAGTCCATTTACAATTACACCCAAAAGAATAAAATGCCTAGGGATAAACTTAACCAATGAAGTGAAAGACCTATACTCTAAAAACTATACAATATCAATGACAGAAATTTAAGATTGCACAAAAAAATGGAAAGATATTCCATGCTCTTTGATTGAAAGAACAAATATTGTCAAAATGTCCACACTACCCAAGGTAATCTGCAGATTTAATGCAATCTCTTTCAAAATATGAACAGCATTGGGCCGCCTGGGTGGCTCAGTTGATTAAGCATCTGACTTCAGATCGGGTCATGATCTTTTGGTTCATGAGTTCGAGCCCCACATCAGGCTCTGTGCTGACAGCTCAGAGCCTGGAGCCTGTTTCACATTGTGTGTGTGTGTGTCTGTGTCTGTCTGCCTCTCCCTTGCTTATGCTCTCTCTCTCTCTCAAAAATGAATAAACATTAAAAAAATTAAAAAAAATACCAACAGCATTTTTCACAGAACTAGAACAAGTAACACTAAAATTTGTATGGAACCTCAAAAGACCCTGAATAGACAAAGCAATCTTGAAAAAAGAAGAACAAAATTGGAGGTATCACAATTCCAGATTTCAAAATATACTACAAACTTGTATTGCTGAAGACAGTATGGTTCTGGCACAAAAACAGACACATAGATAAATGGAACAAAATAGAAAGCCCAGAAATAAACCCATGATTACAACATTAATTAATCTTTGACAAAAGAAGCAAGAACATGCAATGGGAAAAAGATAGTCTCTTCAAAAATGGTGTTGGAAACACTGGACAGCTATTTGCAAAACAGTGAAACTGGACCACTTTCTTACACATACACAAAAATAAACTCACAACAGATTAAGGACCTAAATGTGAAACTTGAAACCATAAAAATCCTACAAGAGAGTACAGGCAGTAATTTCTCTGACATTGACCATGGCCACATTCTTCTAGATATGTTTCCTGAGGCAAGAGAAACATAAGCAAAAATAAACTATTAAGACAACATCAAAATAAAAAGCTTCTGCACAACAAAGGAAACAATCAACAAAACTAAAAGACAACCTACTGAATTGAAGAAGATATTTGCAAATGATATATCTGATAATGGGTTAGCATTAGTGTCCAATATATATAAAGAACTTCTAACAGCTCAACAGTAAAAAACAAATAACTCAATTAAAAAATGGGCAGAAAATATGAACAGACATTTCTCCAAAAACAGACAGGCAGATGGCCAACAGATACATGAAAAAATGCTAAATATCACTCATCATTGGGGAAATGAAAATCAAAACTACAATGAGATATCGCCTCACACCTGTCAAAATGGCTAAAATAAAAAACACAAGAAACAACAAGTATTAGAGAGGATGTGGAAAAAAGGAACCTTTTTGCACTGTTGGGAAAGCAAACTGGTGCAACCACTCTGGGAAACAGTATGGAGGTTCCTCAAAATTACAGATACAATTACCATATGATCCAGTAATTCCACTATTGGACATTTACCCGAAGGATACTAAGTACAAAAACATTAATTTGAAGAGATATATGCACCCCTATGTTTATTACAGCATTATTTACAGTAGCCAAATTATGGAAGCAGCCCAAGTGTATTAATAGGTGAATGGTTAAGGAATATGTGGGGTGTGTGCATGTGTGTGTCTGTGTGTATGTATGTGTGTGTGTATATATTGGAATATATATATTGTGATATACACATGGCTATAAAAAATGATGTAATGTTGCCATTTGCGATGACATGGATGGATCTAGAGAGTACAATGCTAAATGAAATAAGTCAAACAGAGAAAGACAAATAACAAATACCATACAATTTCACTCATATATGGAATTTAAGAAACAAAATAAACGAGCAAAGAAAAAAAGAGAGAAACCAAAAACAGACTCTTAATCTATAGAGAACAACTGATGGTTATCAGAGGGGAGGTGGGTGGGAGAGTGGATTAAAAATGGGAGGGGATTAAGAGGACACTTATGATGAGCACTGAGTAATGTATAGAATTGTTGATTCATTATATTGTACACCTAAAACTTTATGTAACAGTATATGCTAACTATACTGCAATTAAAATAAAAAACATAAAATGTAAGGAATTTAGTTAGTAACACAATTTGAAAATAAGATTTATCTCTTTATATTGAGTGAAAGGGAAATTATACTCCTACACCCACATACATACACAGAGTTTCTCTCTTGCTATATCAGGTAAGGATATAGTTAAATGTAGTCTTACAAAGAAATTTCTTTGATTAAGCAATTATTTTTTGTTTTTTGTTTTATATCAATTTGCTCATAGCTCATATACGGCTTAAAGGAAGCCTTATAAATCACAGTAACATTGAAAAAGTATTTGTAAATCCATGGTAGAAATCTTTGCCTTAATTGATTTCCAATAATCAAAGCTGGGTAAAAATATTCCACAATTTATTTAACTAAAGAGAGAATGGTATTTTTAAATTCTATAAGTTTATGCTATCTCATAAATGTTTACCAATTTTATGCTCTTATTTATTAATAAAACTTTCCATAATTATAAATGTTTCTATAAGTGTAATGTTAGCCACAGCCCATGTTTTGATGTTTAATATTCTTTTTATAATCATTTTCTAAATAATTTGCAAGTGAGGTTTTATATTCTTCTTGGCTCCAATATTACTTTAAGGAAAGACATTTTTCTTAACATTTCTAAGTGGTTGTGTTGGGTTGTTTATGTCTTTTTTATGTGTAGATTAATTGCACTGTCATCAGCAAATATAGTTTGCAAAAAAAAAAAAGAAAGAAAGAAAATGTAGTTTGCATTCTATTTGGGGAATTACTTGATATTTTCTTTGTGTCCTATTATAGCGTCAATGTTTGAAATTTTCTATAAACAATTTTAAAAGTATATTTTTATGTGATACAAACTTTTCTCTCTACAGAGCTATTTGAAGAATCTGTTATTCAGATTTCTATTATTTCTTGGATTATTTTGCTTGTTTTATCAAAGACTGAAAGAGATGTTTTAAATTATCCTAGCAGTAATACTTTTCTGTGTTCCTTTTTATTTCTAGCAGTTTTTATTCATATATTTCGATTGCAAAGTAATTTATCCACTTCAATTACTAGATTTTATTTGCTTTAGTATAAAAATAGATATATTTCCAATACAAGATCATAAACACTTCCAGAGAGACATGTGACTTACCTTTTCATCTCTGGTACCATTATGTCTGGCCAACAATAGATAGGAAAAGTTTAAATACTTGGTGAATGGCAATATTTTAGGGTCTAAGTTTATAGACGATGAAAACTGGTGCCCTCTGGAGTTTATGCTCTTGGAGGACATAAGGCACAAAACATGTTTGCTAAGTGATGAACCCTCTTCTTCCACGTAGTACCAGCCATTAAGTCACAAACATCTTGCATCTATACCTCCTCTTTTGAACTCTTTTTAAATGATATTCACAAAATATCTTGTCTCATGAAAATAAGGATATAGACTTACAGTAAACTCGACTGTGAGTAAACTGCTAGGAAAACTTCCCAATATTCAAAGAGCAAGAAACTGGCCTCTAAGACAGAAAGATGTCCCATTTTAGGAGATGTAACATCAGGATCTATAATTTATGCAGTTTATTTTTATCTATAGTATAAACTGTTCTTTTGGAAACTGTTTAAAACAGTTGATATATTGCCACTATTGTAATCATTATTCAATATTTACTTACCATGTGCCAGGATCTGCTCAAAAATTCTATATCCTAAGCATACTAAACAGAGAAAACAGCAGTGCTCAGCCAAATATTAACTGCTATTCCCCTTACCTTGGAATCTTGCCAAGGCTTTGGGAAAAGTCATAATTTGTCTTTAGTAATATATCTGTACTGTTTAACTAAAACCCACTTAAATTATTTATCGATGAAGTAGAAACAGTGAGTTAGGTTCTCCTTGGTAATTAATGATGAAACTTTTAAACTGGATGAATATGATATGCAATAAATACTCTGGATGTGAAAACTAGCAAAAGCTCTCTCACACATCTTTTCCAAGGTAGAGGCCAGGTTGGCATGCAGTGGATTAATAAAAAAGTTTATTCTTTGTACACAACAAGTAGTCTGGAGGTGGGAAGTATGCAGTTGTGAAGTGTCTTCATGTCTTCTTCATTAATATTCTGACTCTTTTTTATTTTCCTGGTGTGCCCTCCTTTGTGGAAGAAGTTTGTCTTCTTATTGCCATCTAACTACAAAACGGAGGAAACATCCTCAGCATGCTAGCTGTTTTAGGATCAAAAAAGAAAAAGGAAAGGAAGCAGAAAAAGTTGGCAATTCTACAAATCTCATACACTCCTAGCTATAAGGTGGTTTGAGAAGCTGTATGTTTTTAACTGGACATATTGTCTTCATGAATAAATCCAGGTTTTCTTAGGAAGAAAAAGAATGGGATATCTGGTAATCATTAGCAGTTTTCCACAGGAAACCTTTTTTTTTTTAATTTTATTTTTTGAATTTACATCCAAATTAGTTAGAATATAGTGTAACAATGATTTCAGGAGTAGATTCCTTAGTGCCCCTTACCCATGTAGCCTATCCCCCCTCCCACAACCCCTCCAGTAACCCTCTGTTTGTTCTCCATATTTAAGAGTCTCTTCTGTTTTGCCCCCCTCCCTAGTTGTATATTATTTTCGCTTCCCTTCCCTTATGTTCATCTGTTCTGTGTCTTAAAGTCCTCATATGAGTGAAGTCATATGATTTTTGTCTTTCTCTCACTGACTAATTTCACTTAGCATAATACCCTCTAGTTCCATCCACGTAGTTGCAAATGGCAACATGTCATTCTTTTTGATTGTGTGGGGGGCCGGGCCCCGGTGCCAGGCTGAGACCAGGTCGAGCAATGTTCCCTGTTGACTCAGCCAACCCGGTGGTTCCCCCTTCCATTCCCCCACTTTCAGGGGCATATGAAAGCCTTGTCAAGGCTGAGAAAGTTAATTCCTGAAGCTTGTGGTCTGCAGGTGTTGGCAGTAATGCTACCTCCCTTTTTCTACCCCGAGTCAGATAGAAACAAACATGGGAATTGTGTTTTGCTAGCAATCTTATCAACAAGGTCTTGTTGTGACCCGTCTAGAAAATGCACAAGAAACACAGAACTAAATGTTTTGGTTGGCAGTGATTATGTGAAACCTGTTTATTCTTAGAATGGCCTGGCCCATAAGAGTCTGGATATAAAAGATTGTGTACAGCAACAATAAAGCCGTCACTTGGGCCATCAGCCCAGGGGACCCTCCTGTTCCCAAACTTTCTTCTCTCTCTTTTTTCTTGCATTCCCCTACCCTCAGGACCCTGACCTCGGTGTTTGTTGCTCCGGTTGTGACAGATTGCCAAGTAATACTCCATTGTATACCTACACCACATATTCTTTATCTATTTATCCATCGATGGACATTTGGGCTCTTTCCATACTTTGGCTATTGTTGATAGTGCTGCTATAAACATTGGGGTGCATGTGTCCCTTTGAAATAGCATACCTGTATCCCCTGGATAAATGCCTAGTAGTGCAATTGCTGGGTTTTAAGGTAGTTATATTCTTAATTTTTTTGAGGAATCTCCATACTGTTTTCCAGAGTGGCTACACCAGCTTGCATTCCCACCAACAATGCAAAAGGGCTCCTCTTTCTCCTCATCTTCGCCAACATCTGTTGTTACCTGAGTTGTTAATGTTAGCCATTCTGACAGGTGTAAGGTGGTATCTCATTGTGGTTTTGATTTGTATTTCCCTGATGATGAGTGATGTTGAGCATTTTCTCAAGTGTCGGTTGGCCATCTGGATGTCTTCTTTGAAGAAGTGTCTATTCATGTCTCTTCATTTCTTCACTGGATTCTTTGTTTTTTGGGTATTGAGTTTGATAAGTTCTTTATAGATTTTGGATACTAACCCTTTATCTGATATGTTGTTTCCAAATACCTTCTCCCATTATGTCGGTTGCCTTTTAGTTTTGCTGATTATTTCCTTCACTGTGCAGAAGCTTTTTATTTTGATGAGGTCCCAGTAGTTCAGTTTTGCTTTTGTTTCCCTTGTCTCTGGACTGTGTTGAGTAAGAAGTTGCTGTGGCCAAGATCAAGGAGGTTTTTTCCTGCTTTATCCTCGAGGATTTTGATAGCTTCCTGTCTTACAATTAGGTCTTTCATTCATTTAGAGTTTGTGTGTGTGTGTGTGTGTGTGTGTGTGTGTGTGTGTGTATGGTGTAAGAGAATGGTCCAGGTTCATTCTGCAGCATGTCGCCGTCCAGTTTTCCCAGCACCACTTGCTGAAGAGGCTGTCTTTATTCCATTGGATATTCTTTCCTGCTTTGTCAAAGATTAGTTGGCCATATGTTTGTGGGTCCATTTCTGGGTTCTCTATTCTGTTCCATTAATCTGAGTGTCTGTTCTTGTGCCAGTACCATATTGGCTTGATGGTTACAGCTTTGTATTATACCTTGAAGTCCAGGATTATGATGCCTCTATTTTGGTTTTCTTTTTGAAGATTGCTTTGGCTATTCAGGCTATTTTCTGGTTCCATACAAATTTTAGGATTATTTCATCTAGCTCTGTGAAGAATGCTAGTGTTACTTTGATAGGGATTGCATTGAGTATGTAGATTGTTTTGGGTAGTATTGACATTGTACCAATATTTCTTCTTCCTATCCAGGAGCATAGTATCTTTTTCCATTTTTTTGTGTCTTCTTCACTTTTTTTTCATAAACTTTTTATAGTTTTCAGTGTATAGATTTTTCACCTCTTTGGTTAGATTTATTCCTAGGTATTTTATGGGTTTTGGTGCAATTGTAAATGGGATAAATTCCTTGATTTTTCTTTCTGTTGCTTCATTGTTGGTGTATAGGAATGCAACCTATTTCTGTGCATTGATTTTATATCCTGCAAATTTGCTGAATTCATGAATCAATTCTAGCAGGTTTTTGGGTTTTCCATATAGAGTATCATGTCATCTGTGAAGAGTAAATTTTGACCTCCTCCTGGCTGATTTGGATGCCTTTAATTTCTTTGTGTTGTCTGATTGCAGAGGCTAAGACTTCCAATACTATGTTGAATAAGAGTACCAAGAGTGGACATCCCTGTCTTGTTCCTCACCTTAGGGGGAAAGCTCTCAGTTTTCCCCATTAAGGATGACATTAGTGTTGAGTCCTTCATATATGGCTTTTATGATCTCGAGGTATGATCCTTCTATCCCTACTTTCATGGGGGTTTTTATCAAGAGAGGATGCTGTATTTTGTCAAATGCTTTCTTTGCATCTATTGAGAGGATCATATGGTTCTTGTCCTTTCTTTTATTGATGTGATGAATCACATTGGTTGTTTTGTGGATATTGAATGAGCCCTGCATCCCAGGTACAAATCCCATTTGGTCGTGGTGAATAATTTTTTTAAAGTATTGTGGGATCTGGTTGGCTAATATCTTGTTGAGGAGTTTTGCATCCATTTTCATCAGGGAAATTGTTCTGTAGTTCTCCTTTTTAGTGGGGTCTCTGGTTTTGGAATCAAGGTAATGCTGGCTTCATAGAAAGAGTTTGGAAGTTTTCCTTCCATTTCTATTTTTTGGAACAGCTTCAAGAGAATAGGTGTTAACTCTTCCTTAAAGGTTTGATAGAATTCCCTTGGAAAGCCATCTGACCCTGGACTCTTGTTTTTTGGGAGATTTTGATTACTAATTCAACTTCTTTGCTGGTTATGGATCTGTTCAAATTTTGTATTTCTTCCTGTTTCAGTTTTGGTAGTGTATATGTTTCAAGGAATTTGTCCATTTCTTCCAGATTGCCCATTTTATTGGCATATAATTGCTCATAATCATCTCTTCTTATTGTTTTTATTTCTGCTGTGTTGGTTGTGACCTCTCCTCTTTCATCCTTGATTTTATTTACTTGGGTCCTTTCCTTTTTCTTTTTAGTCAAACTGGCTAGTGGTTTATCAATTTTTTAAATTCTTTCAAAGAACATGCTTCTGGTTTCATTGATCTGTTCTAGAGGGTTTTTTTTGGCTTTGATAGCATTAATTTCTGCTCTAATCTTTATTATTTCCTGTCTTCTGATGATTTTCAGTTTTATTTGCTGTTCTTTTTCCAGCTTTTTAACGCGTAAGGTTAGGTTGTGTATCTGAGACCTTTCTTCCTTCTTTAGGAAGGCCTGGATCACTATATGCTTTCCTCTTGACCACCTTTTCTGCGTCCCAGAGGTTTTGGGTTGTGGTGTTATCATTTTCATTGGCTTCCATGAACTTTTCACTTTCCTCTTTAACTTCTTGGTTAGTCCATTCATTCTTTAGCAGGATGTTTTTTAGTCTCCAAGTATGTATTACCTTTCCAAATTTTTTCTTGTGGTTGATTTCGAGTTTCATAGTGTTGTGGTCTGAAACTATACACGGTATGATCTTGATCTTCTTGTACTTGCTAAGGGCTGATTTGTGTCCCAGTATGTGGTCTATTCTGGAGAACGTTCCATGTGCACTGGAGAAGAATGTATATTCCACTGCTTTAGGATGAAATGTTCTGAATATATTTGTTAAGTCCATCTGGTCCACTGTGTCATTCGGAGCCATTGTTTCCTTGTTGATTTTTTTTTATTAGATGGTCTGTCCATTGCTTTGTGATTAATTGATTTATATATTTGGGTGTCCTACATTTGGCACATAAATGTTTACAATTGTTAGGTCTTCTTGGTGGATAGACACCTTAATCATGATATAATGCCCTTCTTTATATCTTGATACAGTCTTTATTTTAAAGTCTAGATTGTCTGATATCAGCATGGCTACCCCAGCTTTCTTTTGTTGACCATTAGCATGATAGATGGTTCTCCATCCCCTTATTTTCAACCTGAAGGTGTCTTTAAGTCTAAAGAGGGTCCCTTGTAAACAGCACAAGGATGGATCTTGTTTTCTTATCCATTCTGTTACCCTATATCTTTTGATTGGAGCATTGAGTCCATTGATGTCTAGAGTGAGTACTGAAAGATATGAATTTATTGCCATTATCCTGTAGAGTCGGAGCTTCTGGTGGTGTTCTCTGGTCCTTTCTTGTCTTTGTTGCTTTTAGTCTTTCTTTCTTTCTTTCTTTCTTTCTTTCTTTCTTCCCTTCTTTCTTTTTCATCTTTTCTCTCCTCAGAGAGTCCCCCTTAAAATTTCTTGCAGAGCTGGTTTAGTGGTCACAAGCTCCTTGAATTTTTGTTTGTCTGGGAAACTTTTTATCTCTCCTTCTATTCTGAATGACAGCCTTGCTGGATAAAGAATTCTTGGCTGCATATTTTTCTGATTCAGCACATTGAATAATATGTCCTGTCACTCTTTTCTGGCCTGCCAAGTTTCTGTGGATAGGTCTGCTGCAAACCTGATCTGTCTTCCCTTGTAGGTTAAGGACCCTTTTTCCCTTGTTGCTTTCATGATTCTCTCCTTGTCTGAGTATTTTGTGAATTTGACTATGATATGTCTTGTTGATGGTCAGTTTTTGTTGAATCTAATGGGGGTCCTCTGTGCTTCCTGGATTTTGATGTCTGTGTCTTTCCCCAGGTTAGGAAAGTTTTCTGCTATGATTTGCTCACATATCCCTTATACCCCTATTTCTCTCTCTTCCTCTTCCACGACCCCTATGATTCTGATGTTGTTCCTTTTTAATGAGGCACTGATTTCTCTAATTCTTAAATCATGCTCTTTTGCCTTAATCACCCTCTGTTTTTTCACTTCATTATTCTCCATAAGTTTGTCCTCTATATTGCTGATTCTCTGTTCTGTCTCATCCATCCTTGCCACCATGGCATCCATTCTAGATTTCAGCTCAGTTATAGCATTTTTTTTATTTCATCCTGACTAGCTTTTACTTCTTTTATCTCTGCAGAAAGGGATTCTAATGTATTTTCAACTCTAGCTAGTATTCTTATTATCGTGATTCTAAATTCTGGTTCAGACATCTTGCTTGTATCTGTGTTGGTTAAGTCCCTGGCTGTCATTTCTTCCTGCTCTTTCTTTTGGGTGAATTGCTTCATTTCATCATTTTGAAGGGAGAAAAGGAATTAATGAGGTAAAAAATAAAGTAAAATAAAAATAAAACTTAAAAATATTAAAATTAAAAATTAAACACACACACACGCGCACACACACACACACACACACACACACACAAATCGAATAAATGATGCTAGATCCTAAGTGTGTTTTGGGTGTTAAAAGGAGCTTGATAAATTAGAGACAAAAGGGGAAAGAAAAAAAAAAGGAAATTGTTTGAAAATTTGAAAAAATGAATATACTGAAGTAGACTAAAATGCAATGATGGAAGTAAATAGAATTTGAAAAAATTTACACAAAAGTAAAAAATATAGTAGAAAAAAATTTAAGAAAAATATTTTTAATAAAAACTGAAAATAAAAATGAATTTTTTTCTTTCTGTATTCAAGGAAAAGAAATGAAAAAGAAAAGAAAAAAGAAGAATAAAGAAAGAAAATTGAATAGATGGACCTGCGAACAGACTGAAATATGACTGAAATTACATCGTTTTTCCCTAGAAGTCAAACTATGAAGCTCTTTATAGTCCATTAACTAAGCAGGCAGAGAGACTTGTGTTCCTGAAGAGCGAGGTTGGCCCAGTTGGGCGGGGCTTAGTGTAACGGCTCAGTTCTCCACTAGATAGCGCTTCTTAGCTTACTGAGGTGCTTGTAGGTGCGTATGTGCATGTGCGGGGGTAGTGAAAATGGCGTCACCCAGCTATCCAGTCTCTAATATCGGAACTCTGTTCTCCCTGATCAGCAATTGCACACCCGTCTTTGTCTTCAGCTTCTGTCCACTCCCCGCTTTTACACAGTCCATGACCAAGCCCCAGGTAGTACCTCCCTCTTGAGAATTGTCTCTGATGTGGCTGTTTTTCCTGACCCCTTACTCTGAGCAACTGAGGCTTTGACCCGTTCTACCTCTCTGCAGGAGGTTCTCAGGGAGCAATGGCCTGGTGCTGGCCACACCCAGGAATGTTTGTGGGGCTGTGCTGCTGCCGATGCCCAGATCCTGCAGCCAGGTGCCAGCCCGCCACTGAAAAAGTTCACGAGATAGTATAGCAGAAGCATTTCAGGGATTATGGAAAATCACAACACACGTCTGGCACCAGGCTTCACCCTTAATGACCTTGTTCCAGCACCAGCAAATGTGGTTGTTCTCCTGGGTCCACTGGGGCCTTGCCTTTGGGGTACCCACACAGCCTCTACCAGGTGTCTTCCCAGCAGGGGAACTACTTCTCTCCATGTGGCCTGAAGAACACCAGATTCCACTCTGCTCCTGGGGATTCGCCCTTCCCACCAGAGCACTGCCAGGTATCGAGCTGCAGAGTTTCAGACTCTGTGCTCCCCCTGTTTATAATCTTAATGAAATTTAAACCCTCTCCTTTCTCCTTTCTCCCTTTTTAGTTCAGCCCCTGCAGCTGTTTCCACTTTTCCACTTTTCCACTTTCTCTCCAGCTGCTTTGGGGGGAGGGTTGCTTTTCCCGTATTCTCCCACCCATCTCCATCCTCTCTCAGCACACAAGAGTGGCTCCCTGCCCTCTGTGGCTTCTCTCTCCCTCAGTTCACCTCTCCACACTACTTACCTGCTGAATTCTGTGGTTCAGGTTGTGCAGATTGTTGTGTTAATCCTCAGACCAGTTTTCTAGGTGTGCAGGATGGTTTAGTGTTGGTCTGGCTGTATGTCATGGACACAAGACACACAAAAAACTTCCATGCTGTTCTGCCATCTTGGTTCCTCCCTGGGATCCTTCTTTTCATATCAGGTAGATCACTTCCTAGCATTAGGTAACTATTTCTATCTATGCTCTTATGGAAACAGACAGGAAAATGGAGTGCCTGGGTGGCTTAGTCGCTTAAGCAACTGACTTTGGCCCAGGTCATGATCCCACCATTCAGAGTTTGACCCCCCACATCTGGCTCTGTGCTGTTCACTCAGAGCCTGGAGTCTGTTTCAGACTCTGTGTCACCCTCTCTTTCTGCTCTCCTCCACATTCCCCTCCCCCTGCTTATGCTATCTCTCTCTCTCTTTCAAAAATAAATAAACATTAAAATAATAATAATAATAATAATAATAAGAGACAGACAAAGCTGTTGTGAGTTCATAGGGTGTCTTTGTGAGAATTTGAAAAAACTGGAAATTCTGAAGGAATGCAGCCCTATGTTGTAACACTGACTTTGGGGTATGGAGTGTGACTTAGATTCCAGCCTCCATTTAACCTGCTTGTCAAGATAACTGTGTGCAGTGAACAACCAATACAGCCATATGTGGCAGAACTAGGGACAGGAAAGAAGTAGAAGGAGATGATTAGTGATCAGTGTTGGCTTCTTTGACATAGATGCAGTTGTTTCTAATGTTTTCTGCCCTTCTTTGGAAGCAAAGGTAATCATGCTCAACAATTCCTATGTACTAGCAGAAACTGGGAAGCAGATGTATGAAATTTTCCTGATGGCTTGTAAACATTTGATAGCTGATGAGAAACGGAGGGAGAATCTACTTCCTGGGGATATTTAAGTAAAACCTTAAATCATCAAAAGGAGTTGCCAGTGAGTAGGTTATTAAACAAATGTGAAGAGTTATAATAATTATTATAGGAGTATATAAAAGGCATATCCCAAGGAAACAATATTCTCCTGTGCAACTAGGAGGATATAGTTAACACTGCTGAAAAGGAGACTGAGGCTAAGATCATCTGTCTTTCAGTGTCTTTCTGTTGGATTTAGGATACTTTTCCCCCTCAGTGTAGAATAATGTAACAATCCCAAAAAGGAAGCACACATGGTGTCTCTTCACTATAATTGTATTTACTCCATCTTTCCTGTTTCATCTTGATAAAGATGCTGTTGCCATCATTCTAAACGTGATGATGTTTGCAGAACATAAGATATGATCCCTCTTTAAATAGAATGCTTGCCAATCATCCTTAACTGCTTTCTCTTGAGGCACTTTGTCTTCTGGGCAGGGTTATCAAGAGTAAGCTCAGTTCTTTCTTTGAAGGTGCCAGATCTTATATTACCTCATTAATCCTTGCCCTGTCCTCAATTCTGCTCTGGATACTTTGCCCTGTTTTTTTCTTTTTTCTTTTTCAATTTAACAATTAGAATACATTCTGACTAAGTAAATAGCCTACAAGGTGCAGGCTTTATTTATATAACATATCAAAGCATCATAGAAAAGACTTTAAGAAGCCACCTGGCTCAGCTTTTATCCCACTTCGATCATTTGCCAAATGATTGAAATCTAATAGCCACTCTTCTTGTTTATATTTTTATACAGCCCACAATCTTTCTTGATATCATTTTGTGTCAATCATCCTTGTGTACAAAATTTTCCATATGTCCATTCGCTTGTTCATTCATTATTAATTTCTGGTTTTATTGTATTATGTTCAGAAAATGCTGCTTGTAGCAATTCTACTTTATGGAATTTACCAATGCTTTATTTTTCATCTGATAGAAGTTGATTTTTGTGAGTGTCTCTTATACATTTGAGATGAAGGTGTGTTCTTTTCTATTAGAGTGCAAATTTCAATGTGCATTCATAAAATCTACCTTGCTGATTGTTATTATTGTTCATATCTTTCATTAGTTTTGGTATACTTGGTCTGCTGAAAGTTATGTGTAAACGTCTCCCAGAAGTTCTTTTTCCTATGTCTCTGAATCTCTTGTAGTTTCTGCTTTACAAAAATGGTTGCCATATTATTTCATATATAGATACTTGTAATGGTACATATTTCTTATGTATTTTGGCTTTCAGCACTAAAAAGTGTCCTTTTTCAGGCTTAATTCTTTCTGGCTTGAATTCTGATTTGGTTTACTTGATACAAATATTGAAACTCCAGTTTTCTTATTGTTTTCCTCTTACTAATATAATTTTAACTTTTACTTTGTTTTTAGCCCCTCTGATTTTTTTGTTTTAGGTGTGTCTCTTATACATAACATATAATTGAGTGTTACATTGTGAGGCAAATTGATACATTTTTTTTTTTTACTAGGTAAGGTAAGCCCTGTTCTCATCTATTGGTTTGACTGATATTTTTGAACTGAACTGTCATATCATTTTATATATCTCTATAAGATGGGTTTTCTTTTACTGAAAATTATTTTTTAGAAAATTTTGTAGTTTTATTTTAGGAGTTACATTTGTGTTTATACTTGATACTTTTTAATGTTCTTTACTATGTTTTTGTGTTCAACCACATACCATCTGGGTTGTTGATATTCAGTGTCAGTTTTTAGTGACACCCATCTATTGCCCATACAATAATCACTGAATTTATTCAACTTTTCTATTTCCATTTTCTTAGTCTCAAAAAGTTTTTCAAAGCATACATTTATGTAATATTTTTTCAATCTTGTCTCCAAACTTGTTTTCATTTTAGATCTATAATTAAATATATAATTTCTTTATCACCAGTCCTTTTGCCAAAATTTCTCCAATTATTTCTTGGTTGAATGAAGGTCAGTCTTTACTGTATTTCTGAAGAGCTCATGGGTACAGAACTCTCTCAGTTATCGAATGTTTAGCATTGTTATTTATAGTCTTGATACTTGTAAGACAGCTTAGCTGAGAATAAAAATCCTTCAGTCATATTTTTTTTACCTCGAATTTCTTGAAAATGCTGCTTCATTGTTGTTTTGTTTTGAATGTTGCTTTTAAATATTTTTTTGAATATTTATTTTTGAAAGAGAGAGAGAGAGAGAACGAGCGCAGGAGGGGCAGAGAGAGAGGGAGACACAGAATCCGAAGCAGGCTCCGGGCTCCGAGCTGTCAGCACAGAGCCCAACGTGGGGCTCAAACTCATGAACTGTGAGATCATGACCTGTGAGATCATGACCTGAGCCAAAGTTGGACACTCAACTGACTGAGCCACCCAGGCGCCATTTGAGTGTTGCTTTTAAAGTCTGATGCCAGTATAAGGGCCCAGAGCAGGCCTCACTAAGAAGGGTCACTGGCATAAATATTATTTTGATTTAAAAGTAAAAACCCAGCAGATGCAGGAAAATCCCCCTCAACTGCTTAAATCTACTCTGGAAAGAAGAGTCTGTAACAGGAAGAGAGCTATTAACAGAGACTCCTCTTTACCTAAGGAATTTATCTGCATAATGGGGCAACCTTGTTTTTCCAAAGTCTGCTTTCACCTTCTTGTAAATGAGATTTCTTTACTTTGCATCCTCAGACCCTGCCCCTCTCCTTAGCTCATAAGCATCATGTTGTCTCACTGTTTTTAGAATTTCATTTCTGTGTGGATTCCCCATACATATGCCTAATAAGTTTGATTTTCTCCTGTTAATCTGTCTCACATCAATTTGATTCTAGGTCCAGTTAGAAGGACCACAGGGCAGAGGAAGTTCTTCCTCCCCAATGCCAGTCTGATTCTCCTCCCTGTGAAATTCTTTGGTAATATTGATGGGGCTTTGAGAACTTTAATCATCTTTAAAGTCCAATATTTTAATAGTATAAAACACTGAGTAGATTGCTGCAGGCAGAATATCCTAGCAACTTTGTAGGCCCTTTCAATATGTAGATTTAGGTAGTTTTTTTTTTTTTTTAATTTCTGGAAGGTCTCTTTGGATTATATTTTTTTAATATTAGTTCTCCTCAGTTGTTTTGTTTGGCTGAAGCCAATAATTATATAAATAGCATATACTTTATATGTAATTAACATATATAATTATAAATGCTATATAATTATTGACTGGGCAATCTACCTGTTGAATTTTCTTTGATGTCTTGCTCTTTTCTCTTCCTCTTCTTTATTTTATTTTAATTTTTTAAATTCTTTATTTTTGAGAAAGAGACAGCGAGACAGACTGCAAATGGGGGAGGAACAGAGAGACAGAAACACAGAATCTGAAGCAGGATCTAAGCTCTGAGCTTTCAGCACAGAGCCTGATGCAGGGTTCGAACTCATGAACCACAAGATCATGACCTGAGTCAAAGTTGGATGCTTGACCGACTGAGCCACCCACGTGCCTGCAAACCTCTTCTTTTTTTATAAACTTATTTTACTATTTCATTTTTATCCTTTTGATTATTTTCCTCCTTTTATTCAATGACTAATATTAAACTTTCTTTGGATTTGTTTTCCTGTGAACATATCTTGCAATTATTTCATTTTTATGATATTTTTTTGTCTTCAATTTCTTTCCTGTGTTTAATCATTTGTCATTTCATTCCTTCCATTTTTTATATAATTCTGTTTTTTAATTTTTGCATTTATGATTCAAGGTGTTTTAGTTTTATATCCCCAATTTCTTTTTATAAGGCTATTTCAATGTAGAGTGTTGTTTTACAGTTTTCTTCTACTTATCTATTTATTTTTTTTAGGGGAGAAGGGGTTGCTTACTAGCAGAAATGTTTAATTCCCATTGTAAAAGTTTATTCATTTTAGTAGCTTTGTATAATAAATACTGCTTGCATCTCTATATTTCTTAGACTGGAGTCATAGTTTGGGGTTCCCTATGCAAGAACACATTCTGTCATATTAAAAGATTGCAGTCTCTTTAATGATTTTTTTTTCAGTCAGGATAGAGTTATTTTCTTTGAAATATTTGGTTTACTTTTGCCTTGAACTACTGTAAAGATTCCCCTCTTGCTTCTTTTACCCACCATAACTCATTCTTCAAAGAGTATCTCTCCTTTCGGTTTTACCTGTAACGCCCTAGAATTATCAGGTTTCCCAGACTGACTCCTTGAATTCTGTGTGCACTTTTAAAGCCCTTACCCATAGTCAGTGTTCTGATGTGCCAGGACTCTTTCTCAGTACTTTTGCATGTAAGGAAGGCTTTCTTTTTCTGGGAGTGATTTTATCTTAAACTTTTGTTCTCTATTTAGCATAGTTTTTCTGGGCCTCTTTGCCTTTCTGCAAAGACTTGCATCAGGAGCTTGCTAAATAGATATGCTGGGAATTGATATTATTTTAATTTAACTTAATGTCCTTTTTAATTTTAAAGTAACTTTAAGTTTGTTATGCTGAAATAATGGGAATTGCATGATTTATTTCCCTTTTGTTTGTTTATGTGTGTACTCTTAGACGATGGCTAGAGGGATTTGGATTTAGAGAATTATGCAGCTAGCTAGAATACCTCTATTGTCTCTGTATTATAGATGAAAAATCCATGAAACAGTGAGTGCAAATAATTACCAAAACCCAACTTAAATGTCATATAGTCACTTGACCACGATCTATACTGCCTATGTAATGACATAGTATTGTTAAAAATTTTCAGGGCATCCAACCACCATGTGTTATTTATAGTAATTACCACAGGAAGAAAAATTGACATGGTAGCAGAGAAGGGTATCAAAGTGTCCAAGCTCTTTAGAGAAGAGCTTTATACTTTTTAAGTTTATTTATTTATTTATTTATTTAGAGAGAGAGTGTGTTTGTGTGTGTGTGTGTGTGTGTGTGCACAAGTGGAGGAGGGACAAAGAGAGACAAAGACACAGAATCTGAAGCAGGCTCCAGGCTCTGAGCTTTCAGTGCAGAGCCCAATGAGGGGCTTGAACCCAAGAACTGTGACATCATGATTTGAACCAAAGTTGGACACTTAACCAACTGAGCCACCCAGGCCCCCCTACGAAGCAGATGTAAAATGATATGGTCCAGGGGCACCTGGGTGGCTCAGTAGGTTGAGCTTTTAGCTCTTGATTTCAGCTCAGGTGATGATCTCACGGTTTGTAGGGTTAAGCCCCGCCATCAGGCTCTGTTCTGACAGCATGGAACCTGCTTGGTATTCTCTCTCTGCCTTTCTCTCTCTGTCCCTCCTTCACTCTCTCCCTCTCAGAATAAATAAATAAAAACTTAAAATATAAAAAAATATAATTATATGGCCCACACTTTAAGAGAGAATAAGTAAGTGCAAGTCAAAATGAACAGATTAACTATGAAATTAGCCATGTGAAATGGACGGAAGTATACAATGAAGGAAAGCAACTTTAGCAATAGTGGAGAAGTGAAAAAGGTGGTGAGGTTAGGAGGGTGCAATTTGTTTCCAGGGAGAGAAATCCATGTAAGCACTAACTTAAGTCCAGGATAAATACAATTAGGGAGATAAATTTACATTTTCCTGGAAGCTTAAAAGCCAAATAAAATTAATGGGATATAACCATTTTTTAAATAATTCTCACCATTATTCTCATATAAGAAATTAAGATTTGCTATTTGCTTGAATACATGTGATCTTGTTCTGAAAATGGCAGGTTGTATTTTTAACGAGTAGTCATTTTCAAATATTTGAGGACTGGAAAAATGAAGCTGTATACAGGACAGATAATTACCACTTGAAAGCTGAAAGGAAGTGGATCCGTGAGCATGCAGAGAGATAAGTGCCTCTGGAAGAACTAAATGTTCCCAATAATACATTGCATCTCTGGGCCTTAGATTGATTCTGAGAAATGGCAAGTCTAACCTATGGATTTAGGAGATGCTTAAAGTGAAATAAGTGGGCATTCAGGATGTTTCTCAAGAAATCTTGCTCTTCCAAGGTATTAAGAGACTACACAACCAGTCTAAAACCACATCTGCCTAATGCCAGCCTGGTATGTCTCTGGAAAACAGGCCTAAAGTTTTGATGTTATGGTTATTTGTTACTTTCATATTCTGCTCAGAGGGAATCTGGCCTGTGGAGTAGGCAGACAGCCAGTAATTCTGTAACCTTTAGCCTGTTTTATGTTTTGGTGCTTCATTTTGTATAAAGAAAATGTTTCCTTCTGCACATTTCTAAAATCAGTGAATGCCTCACTCGTAAAGAACAGAGATGCAATTTTTTAGTGGGTAATGTAATTTGGGGGAACATCAGCAACATTTAAAGTTGTTATTTATACACAAATGAGGGCACAAGATTTTACTGGGAAGATATACAGAAAATGTATCGAAATTTAGAGACATTTCTTGCAGAATGTTATTTCCTTAGTGAAATAAGTCATTTGTAGTATATGGTCATCTACTTAATTTGACATTGATGATTGCTCTCTCCATATTGAAATTCTGCTTGCATTTATACTTTCACAATTTCTTTCTCTCTTTTTTTTTCCTCTTGGAGAAAATGGTGTATTTATTTTTATTTTTACTTTAACTTAATTTTTTTTTATTTTGATAAAATACCTATAACATAGTGTTTACTGTCTTAACCATTTTTAAATGTACAGTTCAGTGATATTAAGTACATTTGTATTGTTGTGCAGCCATCCCCACCATCCATGTCCTGAACTCTTCGTTTTGCAAAACTGAAACTCCATACCCGTTAAATAATAACTTCCCATCTACCCACCCCCTCATCCCTTGACAACCACTATCTACTTTCTCTCTCTATTTTGACAACCCTAGTTACCTCATATAGAGGAATATTACATTTTTTTTTGTGACTGACTTACTTAGCATGTTTTCAAAATTCATCTGTGTTGTAGTGTATCAGAATTTCTTTCCATTTTAAGGCTGAATATTTCATTGTGTGTGTATACGTATACACACACAAATATACACACAGCATATTCTTATCTGTTCATCTGTCAGTGGACACTTAGATTGTTTTCATGTTTTAGCCATCATGAATAATACTGCTTGATCATATAGTAGTTTCATTTTTAAGTTTTTGAAGAACTACTATATTGTTTTCCTTGTGGCTATACCACTTTAAATTCCTACCAACTGTGCACAAGGGTTCCAATTTCTCCACATCCTTGGCAACACTTGTTATTTTCTATGTGTGTGTGTGCGTGTGTGTGTGTGTGTGTGTGTGGTGTATTTTGATCATAGCAATACCTAGTGAGGTAATTTCCTGTTGTGGTTTTTAGTTGCATTTCAAAGTTGCGCATTTTTCATATGCTTCTCAGCCCTTCATATATCTTCATTAGAGAATGTCTATTCAAAGGCTTTGTCCATTTTGAATGGAGTTGTTTGTTTTCATTGTTGAGTTTTAGAATTTCTCTATATATTCTGGATATTCATTTTGTTCTTTTATGAACATTCCTTCCTCTGTACATCACTTAAATGAGTATCTCTTTAAATGTGGTCTGCAAAATATATTATCAGAATCACTTAGGATTTGTATTTGGAAACCGCAGTCTCTGAATCCACCACTGTACCTATTGAATCAGTCATTAGACTAGGGACCTTGGATGGTGCATTACAACTTTTTGAAATTTTGAGAACTATTTCCTATAATATTGGCTCTTTTTGGGGTTTCTTGCCCAGGTAATTGTTCTCAGTCTCATGGTTTAAGTGCAACCTACTGATACACTGACAACTTTCAAAGGTATTATTTGGGTCCTGACCATTTATTTTCATATATTCAGCAGACCTAGGCACCTCAAAGTCAACACATATAAAAGATTTAGTATCTTTCCCCACAAAGCTGCTCCTCCATCTATAGTTTTCATCGATAGCACCATCATCCATGTAGTCACTGATGTTAAATAGTTGAAGAATTGGAAATTGACTTTCCCCTCTTTTACACCCCTCCCTAACCAATCAATTAATACATTCTACAGATTTTACCTCCAAGTATTTCTCAAACATTTTTCCCGCTTCTCTAACTCAATTTTCATGAATACAGTTTAGTCCTTGACCTTGTCTCAGCTGGGCCATCATCTTCTTTATGGCCTTCAGTTTGGCTTATCTAAATGCAAAGTGTGTCAGCACAGGTCCCAATAGGAAACAAAGGGCATTTTCCTAAGATAATTCAAGGAAACTTTATTTACAAAGGGACAGTTTCCACAGGTTTGGTTGTAGGAACAACCACAACAGATGCTGTAATAATCTGGCCTAAGTGTGATCACCTTTAGACTCCATGAGATGAGGTAAGAGGGTGATTACTGGCATATGGGAAAATTAAGTGGGTAATGCTGTCTAATTTGAAAGAGCAGAGGTCTTTCAGTAGCCAAGGGGCACCCCAAATCAAGGTATGTTCAGATCATACAAGATAAATACCCTATCCTCTCTTCCACCCCCTCTCTGATCTCCTGAATGGGCTCCCTATTAGCCAAACCCATTTGGAAATCAGAAGTCAGGAGAACTCCTTCATGTAGTGTATACTGGTTAGTCTCCAGGGCAGAGCACAGAATTGAGGAAGGTGGAGAATGGATCTGGAAGAGCATTGGAACAATCCAGAATACAGATCTTACAACATAGCTCCAGTACTTGCAAACATTTTGACTCCACATCTCTTATTAGGCAAAATTTATCTCTTTAAAATAAAACACAAAATATTCCTCAACTCCTCATTGCTTCGTTGTCTGGCAGTCTCTGTCTGGCTCACCATGTTATAGAATACAAATTGCTTGTGGTTGCATGTTAACCTCCTAGTGTTTCTCACCTCCATCTTTTGATTCAGGCCTTTCTTTCTGGAGGACATGCTCTCTTCCTCACTCCCAACTTCTCCCAAGATAAAAGCTCACCTGTATCCTCAACTAACATCCCTCTCCCTATCTTTTGCAAACATCCTGACTTGGCTAGTTTCTGGTTCTCGGTATTGTGTGAATCTCTCTATCGTTGCTTTTACCACATTGTTTCATCATCTTCTATTTCTATGTTTGTCTCCCCAGCAAGACGCTGAATTTCTTGAATAAAGAAATAACATCTTATACATGGTTATAGTCCCAGAGATGAGCCCGGTGCTTATTTGCTGTAAGAAAAAATGAATTAGTAATTTCTCCTCATCTCTTTTCTTTGGCTATGCATGTGCTAATAGTCAAAGGAATCGCTTTCAGATTTCTAACAAATGGTGTGCATCTAAGTACCTCTCAGTGGGGCTGCAGCCAACATTAATATTGAAGTGGTAAGTGATGGCCAATTTTGTTTCCTCTGTAATGGGAATTGATGGAAGGAAGGTTCACTATGGATAATTAGATTGATTTTAGTTTTACTACTTTAATATCTAGACAGTTCTTGAAAGTGATTGTTGTAATTACAGAAAGACAAGCTGATTCAGAAAACCATTCTTTATTTTTCTCTCTCCAATCTAGACTCACTGAACTGGTAAAAAGACTTTCTCAATTCTTCCTCTATTTCTCATTCTCTGCACACTTTCCTTAAAAAAGTTGTATTTTTATCTTTCATTAATGTCTTATCAGAAAAATACAGATTGAAATGTGGAAGATGGAGGTTATAGTAAGGGCACAGAATCAATCAGTGTAAGAAGTGATTTTCATTTAACGTCTTTGGGGCATATACCTTGATTGTAATGTGACATACCAAGAGGTGTAAGGCAAACGTCCCGTCTGCCTTCCAAAACCTTACAACAAGTTGCCTCTGTAAAAAGGTAGATGGATATTAGAAGAGAGGCACCTTTCACAAAATCCTGCTTTCTGCCAGGAGGGATTTTTCCTAAGCAGGCTCTCATTCTTCTTAACCTCTTTCCTCCTACACTGTCGGCCTCTGAGGAGCATGTGGTGCATCAATTGTTTACAGGTGTGGTTAATTTGAAACAGAGAGCTATATATGTCTCAGAAAGGCTTCAGAATATAGGGGGATATCCGCCATCCTATTTGTGATATTTAGAATGGGTAGAGCCTCTCATTCACTGTAATGCTTTCGTTAAATAAAGGGCCAAGGAAAGAAATGCTGGCATCAACACCCCAATCAATTATTTTTTACAATGACAGTGTTCTGGTGCTATTCAAAATTTTAGTTAGAAACAGAAAACTCTTATTCACCTATTCACCTGTCTTTTTTCTTTGCTACGGTGCAAAGCAATAAAAATATGGTTTATGAAGGAAGCCATCTCTCATTTATATTGGGCAACAAAACAAATAGGAGAAGGAAAACAGGAAGCTCACTTAGAAAATAATAAAATTACTTCGGTGAATAAAAATGACAATAAGAAATCACAACATAAGGCATTGTGATATCCTTGAAGATAGAATTTGTATTCTCTATTGTTCTGGGCACAGTACTTTGCATATTATTAGTGATTAGTGAATTTTTTTGAATTGAACTTAATTAATTCAAAGCATGTTTCTCTGTGGTTCAAAAATTGTTCATGAGAAAGTCTCAGGAAGGAGCATATTGATTTAGGCATCACACTGTGTATTGACATACATGTAAATATATTTCCAAAATTATGAGGTACTTTATTAAAGCTAATTCTGTTTGGGTTTTAATGAATCTATATACATTGTTCTCTATATGAAGACCACATATTTTGCTCCGCAACGAAGGGTCTGATAGCTTGACATGGTTTGCCAGTGAAAGGGATTGGATGCACTGAAGTGCTTCCTTCCTTGCTGACACCCTATTAAAGTTTGTTCACATGGTTTTGTTATAATTAGCAGTTAAAACAAGTAATGCAAAATTTGGAAATAACATTAGCTTTTAAATACATAAGCTATAGTTGTTAGGAACATGGCCACTGGAGTTAAATCATGCAGTTAGATTCCATGCCAACTCCGTCCCTCACTAGCTGATACTTAGCCTCTTATGCCTTAATTTTCTCATCTGAATATGTGCATAGTAACACCAACTCTTTTTGAGTTTTATAAGAATCAAATGAGATCAAATATATGAGGTTTTTGCATGGTCTCTGACAGACTGTAAGTACTCAATAATTATAGCTAATATTATAGATAAATTATGGAAATTAACTTGTATATGAGCAATAATGTTTTTTTAATATTTTAAAAGTTTATTTACTTTGAGAGAGAGAGAGAGAGAGAGTATTAGAGGGGCAGGGAGAGAGGGAGAGAGAGAGAATCCCAAGCAGGCTCCAGGGTGGAGCCTGATGTGGGGCTCAAACTCACAAACTGCAAGCTCACAACCTGAGCCGAAATCAAGAGCCGGTCATTTAACTGACTGAGCTACCTAGGTACCCCATAAACGGGCAACAATTTAAAAGGTTTATCGAAAACTTTCCTCTAACAAAAAATAAAGATATACCCTAAGGTGAAGCCTGGCTATTTTGACATTTCTAATCATCTTGAAGACTAAAAATGTTTAACTTAATTATTTGTTCATTAATGAATTAATATGTTTAAAAAGAGAATATGTCAATATAAATAAGGGGAAATGAAAAGAACCATAGATAGTGCCCACATAGAAGTGGGAGAGGATGGGCCTTCTGTGTTCCAGACTCATCTCCTCTCTTTCACCAGCCAACTTGCATCCAAGCATCACCTGCTTTGGTAAACTTCCTTGTCTCTCTAGATTACATGTAATTCCTCATAAATGTGTTGCCTTCTCCATAACTATCTGGGGTTCCAACAAATAGCTCTCTCTTCCTCTCTTGAGTTTTGAATCAAATGAAATTTGATAAAAGGTTATGGCAAATGGAGACAAAAGGGGACAGACGGACTGCATGTCTATTTTTTTTCTCCTTTTGGATAAATTTACCTTTCAGAAAATTTACTCCTCTTCCTTAGGAGACAAATGAGTGAGAGGCAGAAAATCTGAGATTATGCCTGTCTTGGAGTTCTGCCCACATGGAAAGAAATATTGGGAGTAGGAAGTAAGTTTCTCCCCCAGTCCCACCTAACCACTAATAATTGTAATTATTTGATACATTTCCTATCAGAATGTAAGTTATGTTAAAGGAAAACATAAGTTTGATTGATTGTTCTATCATTAAGACCAAGTATAATGAATGACTTATGTTAGGTGCTTCATTGATATTGAGGAATCACTATGTGAAAGAATGAATGGACCCACCTGCTCCAGTCTTTTGGCTACAATTACTCTGCTGTGCATTGTATTGTACACATCAGGCTGTTATAAGCCATATCATTAATTGTTCAAATGATACTATATTTTTGCACATTTACTTGTGCAAGAAACTGTTATAAATATTTTACATATATTAATGCATTCAGCTTTCACAACAATCCTAGAGGTAGATTTTATCATTATTGCTATTTTTCAGATGTGTAAACTAAGACCAAAAAAAGTGATTTATTTTCAAAAGTCACATGCTAGTAATTACAGAGCTAATTACTGTGATCAGTACTCACAACGTGATTACAATTTGGCTCCCTTATCTTACAGAGAAAGAGTGGGTGGACCATAGGACGGGATATTTGTTTGCTTGTTTTAATTATTATTCATTATTTCTATTGAAGTATAGTTGACGCACAATGTTATATTAATTTCAGTTGTAGAACATAGTGATTCGACAAATCTATACATTATTCTATGCTCACCATAAGTGTAGTAACCATCTGTCACCATACAGTATTATTACAATACTGCCATCTATATTCCCTATGCTGTACCTTTCATCCTGAGATTTATTCATTCCGATAACTGGAAATCTGTACCTCCCACCTCCTTCACTCATTTTGCCCATCCCCTCACCAGCTCCCCTTTGGCAGCCACCAAGCTTTATTTTTAATTACTAATTAGTATACTAGCATCCCTCTGTAGAAAAATTCCTTGGTAGAAATTTGTCCCCAAGACTCACTGTCTTCTTTTCATAAGTTGTCAAGATCAAAAATCCTAGCCAGTTAAATAAGAACTCTGTTGTGTCTGTTGTACCAAGTTGATGCCAGTCTGTGGGGTTTCTTGGTGTCTAACTAACTGGTTTTTCTCTGGTAACATAGGTATTTCTTTCCCAGTCTCTATAAAACATCAAACTCACTGAATATTTTAACTAATGTTTCTGTATAATTCTGGCTTCTCTACTGTACTACTGCATCCATTATAAGCAGGCACTGAATCTGATTCATCTCTGTATTGTTAGTTTCTTATGCTGAATTCAAGACAGAGAATTTATTCAATAAATTTCTGTTTGAGTGAATGAGACATCCGTATTCTTTAGTCTGAAATGGCTGTTTGGAATTTGGGAATAGTCTCAGAGTTGGAACAGAGTTTAGTTTTCTGCAAAACACCTTGGTTTGACAGGAATATATGTATACCTTTGACTTCTTATTCTAACAAATAGACCAATTACCACATACATAATTTAAAAGACATATTTTATCTGACAACTCATTAATCAAATAACCAATTTTGAACATTTGTTATGTACCTAAGCTGGCTATAGAAGGACCAAAAATGCTTATAGTTTGGACAAATGAATAGAGAAAAATGTCATACAGTTTGTTATCAAGAGCTAAGATCCAGGTAAAGACCATAAATGCAATGGAATCATTTGGTTAAAAAAGTTGACTAAAATTCCCCAAGAATTAGACTTCGGTTTCCTTAAAGAATTGGTGGAATAAGATAGGTTAAAGAGATAAGAATCCCAAGATGGCTGGAAAACATGAAGAAGAACAGGAAGCATGAATAAGGGTGGCATATGTGGAGCAGCTCAGTCAAGATAAAGCATCACACATACACATGACACAGACAGGCAATCCGATTCTGCCAGGTGTTCTCACAGCTCATGGTATCTAGTACCATAGTCATGTGATTTTCTTCTATTCACACCAGTTGGAGAGAAACATACCCTTTTGCCTTACTCTTTTTATACTATATAGAATATAAAGTATTCTATGAGCTGAGATTATAAAACATACTTTGTTTTTCTGAAGGCATATAAGTGGGAACTGTAGCATAAAGAGAACATGCATGGATACAGAAAGCAGTCCTAGGTATGAATTCTGACCTGGACACCTGGTATGCAACTTTGGTTACGCTAATTAACCTTCTCATCTTTTTTTTTTTAATGTTTATTTTTGAGAGAGGAGAGACAGAGTGCAAGTGGGGGAGGGACAGAGAGAGAGGGAAACACAGACTCCGAAACAGGCTCCAGGCTATGAGCTGTCAGCACAGAGTCCAACACGGGCCTCGAACCCACAGACTGTCGAGATCATGACTTGAGCTGAAGTCCGACACTTAATTGACTGAGCCACCTAGGCATCCCTCATCTTTTAAATAAGATAAAATTCTGATAGTTATGCATAGAGTTATAAAGATTAAATGAGAAAAAGATGGTCATAAGTGCACTGTTAACACTGGCTGTCATTTGGTTGACAGTTGATGACTAGTGGCTACTAATATTATATTGTTTAATAACCCATAGCACCTACTATTATGCAGCTTTACACATCCTAGGGTGCCAAGAGCTAATTTACACTTCTTTACTTCACTTTCCCCAGTTGCCTGTTATCGTTCTCCCCCACACTTGAGCTATTGTGGATGCTTGCTCTTTCTTCATATGAACCAAAGGTGTTTTTCCAAATCCAAATATGAAAGTAGGTAAACATCATTCTACCATGAATTACCCAAACCATTTCTTTCTTTCAGCTTACAGTTCATAAAAAAAAAAAAAACAATAACAACAATAACAAACATTACTTGGACTGATAAATCATACAGCACCCTTGTCCTGTGTAGTAAGAAATTAAGAAAAAAAGTTCTAAAATGTCTGGATTGAAGTGTTATTACTTACTGCTATAGAACTTTGGTGGAGACTCTTTTTTAAGTTAAAAAAAATATCAAAGATTGAAGAAGGTTGTTAGTAATCTCAATGAATCAGAACCAAGATGTTTAATTCCATTCATTATAATATATTTTTAAAGCAAGGGCGTCACAGAAATAAATTATGTACATAAAAATACTATGTGCTGAGATGGGCACATTAACTTACTTTCCATTAGGAAGGTATTGGTGAATTGTCTTACAACTAAACGGTATCATTTTAGGTTATTATTTCCACAGTGCCTCAAAAGGACTTTCATGTTCTCTGCAGCATGGAAGAATTAAAGTACTTCCTTTAGCTCTTTGTTAGCTTTTAACAGCATATAAATGGGATATCTAAGCTTAAAACGTAATGTAGTTGCTTTATTATTTTTTTGAATGAGTGGAAAGGAGAATGTGCTTTTTGTTTACACATTTTGTTATGGACTGAATTGTGTCCCCTCAAAAATTTACATGTTCTAGCCTTAAGCCTCAATGTGACTGTTTTTGCAGATAGAGCCTTTATGGAGGTGTTTAAAGTAAAATGAGATCATAAGGGTGGGGCCCTAATCTAATAGGACTGATGATCTTGTAGAAAGAGGAAACGACACCAGATCTCTCTCTCAACTTCTCTCTCAATCTCTCTCTCTCTCTCTCTCTCTCTCTCTCTCTCTTTCTCCCTCCATGCATACACAAAGAAAAGGCCAAGTGGAGACAAAGTGAGAAGGTGTCTTTCTGAAAGTCTGGAAGAGAGGCTTCATTAGACACCAACTGTCTTGGCATCGTGATCCTGGACTTTACCTTCCAGATTATGAGAAAAGAAATTTCTGTTGTTCAAGACACCTAGTATCTGGTGTTTCTTTTATGGAAGTTTGAGCAGGATAATAAATAAATAAATAAATAAATAAACACACACACACACACACGTATATAAATTAAATTAATTAAATTTAATATATATTAAAGCATGTTTTAGCTTAAAGTATAGTTTTAATTGGTATATATAATTAATATCAAATTCTGTTGTTTTTTTAAATTTTTTTAATGTTTACTTTTGAGGGAGAGAAAGAAACAGAGTGTGAACAGGGGAGGGGCAGAGAGAGAGAGGGAGACACAGAATCCAAAGCAGGCTTTAGGCCCTGAGCTGTCAGCACATAGCCTGATGCGGGGCTTGAACTCACGAGCCATGAGATCACGACCTGAGCCGAAGTTGGACACCCAACCGAGCCACCCAGGTGCCCCTCAAATTCTGTTTTTTTAATGTCCACTTCAACAGCTTGTTTTAAAATGATGTGTTTTTTATTTTACAAAGTCTAAATATCTTCATACTGCTTAACATTAAAAATAGTATTTCTGGGGGAAAATTTATAGAATTTGATATTTCACAAGGGTCAGTATGCTTTATTATTTGTTCATGGAATTACTTCATTACATCTTGACTTCATCTAATAATGAATTAGGTGTCTATTATCATAATTGTCACATAGCACAATGTTATGTTGATGTTAAATTTCATCTAGAGCCAGTACATGACTGAAACACTGTGACTGTCTTCCTAATGGTACATGATTATAATTATAATAACTTCAATTTGACACATTATCTTTTCATGAATTCATTGTAGAGTATTTATATTATCTTCTTTACTGTAGTTTAGGTAATAAATCTCAATGCATTACAAGGACCAATTTGCTTTAGAGAGTTTGTCTTTGTCTTTTTGAAGGTAAGTAAACCGGCAGCCTTCTTAGCGATGTCCAGGAGACAAATGCTCACTATTCTAAATAGATTTGCCTCATGTTTCTTCAGGATGTGCTTTGGCTGAATAAGAATAAGATTGCTGCTCCCCTCTTTTTTTTTTTAGTTTCTATTTAAAGTGCAGTTAGTTAATATACACTGTAATATTAGTTTCAGGTGTACAATATAGAGGCTCAACACTTCCATCCAGCACCCAGTGCTCATCACAAGTGCATTCCTTAATATCCATCACCTTTTTAACCCATCCCTCCACCCATCTCCCCTCTAGTACCCATCAGCTTTTTCTCTATTGTTAGGAGTCTGTTTTTTGGTTTGCCAGTGTCTCTATCTGCCCCTTTTTCCCCTTTGCTCATTTGTTTCTTAAATTCCACATATGAGTGATATAATATGGTATTTGTCCCTCTCTGCCTGACATATTTTGCTCAGCATAATACTCTTTAAGCTCCATCAACGTCGTTGCAAATGGCAATAACTGATTCTTTTTTATGGCTGAATAATATTCCATTGTGTATATATGACCCATCTTCTTTATCCATTCATCTGTCAGTGGACACTTGGGCTGTTTCCATATTTTGGTTATTGTAAATAATGCTGCTATGAACACCAGGGTGCATGTATCCATTTGAATTAGTATTTACGTATTATTTGAGTAATTACCTAGTAGTGCAATTGCTGGATCATAGGGTAGTTCTATTTTTAACTTTTTGAAGAACCTCCATACTATTTTCCACAGTGGCTGCACCAGTTTTCATTCTCACCAATGGTAAGATTGCAGCCCTTTTAAAGAACAGCATTGCAGTCAATGATTGGTAGTTAGCATAAATGTGTATAATAAAATGATAATTTTCATTTAGTTTTAGAATAATGGCATAATAATAACCAGATCCCAAATCAGACCTTGAACACTTACTCTGTTTCCAATCCCAGAGCCCTCTGAGGTTACATCATTTCTAAGTGCTCTAGAAGCCAAGAGTTGGGGGAGTTCTGTAATAAGAAATCCACAGACAAACCCTGTGTTTGTTCTTCATTCTGTTTCTTTGAAGTTCAGTTTCAATGTTGTGGGTGCCTCTGGCTCCTTCATGTGCTTCTGTCAAAACACTGAAAGGACACTTAAATTCCCAAATGATAATTCACATTATTTCAGGTGTTTCTAGGACATAAAATGAAAGCAATATAACACAGCAAAAATTCTGCTTAGCTCCCAGTGTGTAATGATTTGTGGTATTTCTTTCAGGGCAGTCCAATAACATGTCAGGAACTGAGAACGAAGGGGTACCTATTGTCCTTTAGATAACCCCATGTCATCTCTGAGGATTTCTCTAATAGTTCTCACCTCTATTCAGATTCAGCTCCTGTCTCCACTTCAGAACCTGACAGTTGATTTCCTGGACCTATAAAGACCATATAGGCTCATGTATTAAAGAAAAAGAGCTATTACGAGGCCATTTTGTAGGAACATGGAAACAGGCAGTGGTTGAAGCGCAATTTAAACCTGTTTCCAGAGAAAAGATATGAGCAAAATGTTATTGCATGGGTTCAAGATGGCAAAAGAAGATTAGTATGAAAGGACAACAGCTAGTTCCTGAGCATTGGTCCTCTGGAGCTGTTTATAGAGAATGCTGGTCTTGAAACTCTAAGTCCTAAATGTAGGGGTGAAAACTTTGGCCTGACCTCTCCACTCCTTCACCCATAACACAAATTCAGCCTGACTTTTTCAAAATCTTCATTTTGCAACGGTACCCTTCAACAAGAGCATGGACATAGATCTTGCTAATGCAATTCAATTTCCAGCTTTTTATCAAGAGTGGAAGAAATATAGATAACATGAAGTATAAGAGCCTGGGCATCCACTAGCCCAAAAGAAAGCATGTTTAAAAAAAGACTAAAGAAAATTTGGAGTCTATAGGAATATGTCTACACTTTCAACTCATCCTTTCCAACTTTCAAGAAAAAGGACAATTTTTTAATCAATACTTTATATCAGGGATTGAAAAGCTTTTTCTGTAATGGGCCCAGATAGTAAACATTTAAGGTCCAGGCTTTCTGGACCTTATTCTCTCTAATTGTAACTACTCCACTCTGCCATTAATGGCTTCCAAAGAAGCCATTAGTACTACTTAAATGAATGAGCATGGCCATGTTTCAATAAAATTTTATTTATGGATACTGAAATTTGAATTTAATATAATTTACACACGCATAGAATACTAATGTTCTTTGACTGTTTTCATTCACTAAAAATTATTTTTAAAATATTAGCTTGAAAGCTGCACAAAAATAGTTGACTAAAGCGATTTGGCCTAAGGCCACAGAGAACTGACCCTTATATATTGATTCACTCAGTGCAAAGGTAGAATTGCTTCCAGTCATCTCCTGCTCTTGGATATGGAGGTTTGGATAAGTGTATGATGCTTTGAGATCATTGAAGTCATGCCTTACTTTTGTGGGAACAGAGAAGCAAGTAATAGGGAGCGCTTAAATGACAACATGTGGAGGTCTCTGATGGCCAATTCCATACACTTCTGCTAACCTACACTGCATCATTGTTGAAATTTGAAAAAGCCATCCTCTCTGAGCAGACAGAGTAGAAAAAGGTACCATTTCTGGACAAGGAAAGTAGAAAAAGGAGTCTCCTGTAGACTAATAAAAATAGAAAAGAACTCTGGGTAGATCCACTGTACCCCTTTCCTGTAAGTGGCCTTCATGCTTGGATCACAATTTTTGCAAGTAAGGAAAAGGCAAAATTTCAGCTCCCTCTTGCCCTTTTCCAACATACTCAGGAGCTCTCCAACAATATGCCTACAAACTGTCTTTGTTCTCTCAAATAGACTTGTTCAATTTCCTTAGAAAATAACATTACTCTTTGGAGTAGAAGCCTCTTCTTGAAGTTTTGAGGGATTTGGGGGAGGGGGTGGGGGTGGAAGGGACCTACTATTGCATGAAGAGACTTTCAAATAAAGCTTGTTTCTAGTAAACCACAACTTATTCTAAGCCTTCATTGGAATTGAAGTATTTGAAGTTTTCCATGGAAGACAGACTACTTCCCTGTTGGGAGAATCTTCCTTACATGACTCCATCAAGCTTTATGAATATCAGTTAGCAATAGCCTGATTTTCTTTCCCATCAGTCTGTTTACATCTCTCATTGAGAAGCGACTTCCCTCATTTTTATTTTGTTTATAGAAACAGAAACTTCTATTTTCTTTTCATTTTAGAGAGAGAGGGGGGAGGAAAGGGGTTTGTTATCTTCATCCGTGGAATGAGAATTTTCTTTTTGAAGTTATCAAACTGATTACAATGGAAGCGATTGGACCACTTTGAGAAATATTGTTTAAGTGGATATGAATCCCATCTATCTGTCTGTGCCTCTCTCTCACCCAGAGCATAGGTTAGAATTTTGTCTAGACTGTCAGCTTCATCATTTTTTTAGCTGTGAGAGATTGCACACTATTCAAAGTAATTTATATTATCTTATTTAAACCTCAACAAATAAAGCTGGTAGTATTTGTGATTTTCCCCATCCACAGATGAGGAAATTCAAGTTTGTCAAGTTTGGCCAATTTAAATAAGACATTTGTGGTTAGTGTAGCATATTACAATCAATATCCTATCATTACACTACATTATTTTATCTTATTACTTTGTTTTGAGTGTCAAATAGGAAATAAAGGTAGAACGTCTACTCAGCAAACAAATGGTACCCTTTTAGAAAATTATTAATCTTAAGCCTAAAACATGAAACTTGTACCTAGCCTTAGCTGTTGCTTTTCCCCACTTACTCTTCTATCTTCTGACTACTTGACTGAACCCTATTCCTGCTCCAAGATGGTTCCTTCCCTAAAGGCTGTTCTAACTAGTCTGAGTTCTGTATTTGTTCATTCTCCCAATTATTATATTTTCTTTAATCTTAGGGTAGTATTCATTGTTACTTTTTAAAAATGTGTTTTAGTTAGTATTAATACATTCTTTTAATGTAGAGTCATATAATAAATTTCTTGTGTTCTTTTAAAAGCATACAGAAAAGGACTAGGCAGAGATTACGCATTCAAATATGTATTGATAGAAGATTTGATTAAGTACAACACCTATAAGGCTCCCAAATTTACTTCTTTAGGTGTTCTAGAGAGCAGATGTATGTTTGTCATGTGACATTAGTTTTCCAGGTATTTAAATATGAATCTGAAAACCCAGAATATATATATTACATATATATGTAATACATATATTAAAATGTATATATTATAAATATATGTAATACATATATTAAAATGTATATATTAGAAATATATATTACATACATATATATATATAAATGTTTAAGTATATATATGAACTGATATCTATAATTAAGTACTAAGAATTGAGCTTTATAGTTACCATGCCCTTTTTCCATTCTTCATTCTTAATTTTCCCACTCCATTAATACATTCCATTAATACACTAATTCTTTTTCTGCAGTATCATGGGAAGAGAAAGAGAAAGAGATATTATAATTGATACTTTTCTATCACTTACCCTCTTTTTTTACTTCCAGGGACAACTTTGACAATTGGCTCCATTTTCCCATGCTCACCAAAGAAGAAAATTAACAGGGAGGAAACACTGCACAACTTACAGCTTTGTTGAAAAGCAAAAGTGAACTATTGGGACCTCATCAAGAAAAAAAAAAGCTTTTGCACAATGAAAGAAACAATCAACAAAACTAAAAGGCAACCAATGAAGTGGAAGAAATATCAGAGAAATGAAATATTGATATTGCAATGAAATATCAGATAAAGGGTTAGTATCCAAATTCTCTAAAAACTTGTCAAACTCAACACCCAAAAAATAAATAATCCATTTTTTTCTTTTCCAAAGGAGACATCCAGATGGCTAACAGACACATGAAGAGATACTCAACATCACTTATCATCAGGGAAATACAAATCAAAACCACAATGAGATACCACCTCACACCTGTCAGAATGGCTAAAATTAACAACTCAGGAAACAACAGATGTTGGTGAGGGTACAGAGAAAGGGGAAAACTTTGGCACTGTTGGTGGGAGTGCAAACTGGAGCAGCCACCCTAGAGAATAGTATGGAGGTTCCTCAGAAAATTAAAAATAGAGGTACCTCATGACCCAGAATTGAACAACTAGGTATTTATACAAAGAATACAAAAATGCTGATTGAAAAGGGCACGTGCACCCCAATGTTTACAGCAGGACTTTCAAAAATAGCCAAATATGGAAAGAGTTCAAATGTCCATCAAGTGATGAATGGATAAAAAATATGTGGTATATATACGCAATGGAATATTACTCAGTTATCAAAAAAGAATGAAATCTTGCCATTTGGAATAATGTGGACGGAATTAGAACGTTTCATGCTAAACAAAATAAGTCAGATAAAAACAAATAGCATATAATTTCACTCATGTGGAATTTAAGAAACACAACAGATGGACATAGGGGAAGGGAAGGAAAAATGAAATAAGATAAAAACAGGGAGGCAAATAATAGGAGACTCTTAAATATAAAGAACCAACAAAATGTTTCTGGAGGAGAAGTGGGGTGGGGAGGATGGGCTAAATAGGTGATGGGCATTAAGAAGGGCACTTTTTGGGATGAGCACTGTTATCTGGAAGTGATGAATCACTGAATTCTGCTCCTGAAACCAATACTGCACTGTATGTTAACTAAATTGAACTTAAATAAAATAATAATAATAATAAAATAAATCTTTGTTAAGAGCAATGTAAAAGAAAGTTTGGTTGATGGACATTTGGGCTGTTTCCATAAGTTGGCTGTTGTAGATAATGCTGCTATAAATATCAGGGTGCATGTATTCCTTTGAATTAGTATTTTTGTATTCTTTGGGTAAATACTTAGTAAGGCAATTGCTGGATCATAGTGTTGTTCTATTTTTAATTTTTTGTGGAACTTCCATACTGTTTTCCAGAGTGGCTTCACTAGTTTGCATTCACACTAAGTGCATCTGGGTTCATCTTTTTCCCCAACTTTGCCAACACCTGTTGTTTCTTGTATTGTTGATGTTAGCCATTCTGACAGATGTGAGGTGATATCTCATTGTAGTTTCAATTTGTATTTCCCTGATGATGAGTGATGTTGAACATCTTTTCATGTCTGTTGGCCATCTGGAAGTGTTCTTTGGAAAATGCCTGTTTATGTCTCCTGCCCACTTTTTTTTTAAATGTTTATTTATTTTTGAGAGAGAGACAGAGACAGTGCAAGTGAGGGAAGGGTAGAGAAAGGGAGATACAGAATCTGAAGCGGCTCCAGACTCTGAACTTTCAGCACAGAGCCTGACGTGGGGCTCCAACCCACAAACCACAAGATCATAACCTCAGTCGAAGTTGGACACTTAACCAATGAGCCACCCAGGTGCCCCATTCTGCCCACTTTTTAATTGCATTTTTTGTTTTTTGGGGTGTTAAGTTTTATAAGTTCTTTATAGATTTTGGATACTAACCCTTTATCAGATATGTCATTTGCAAATTTTTTTTTCCATTCTGTACATTGGCTTTTAGTTTTATTGATTGTTTCCTTCCTTGTACAGAAGCTTTTAATTTTTATGAAGTCCCAATAGTTTATTTTTGCTTTTGTTTCCCTTTCCTCAGAAGATATATCTAGCATGAAGTTGCATGGATAAAGAAGTTGTGGTACGCACACACACATACACACACACAAAGGAGTATTACTCAGCCATAAGAAAGAATGAAATCTTGCCATTTTCCATGAGACGGATGGAGCTAGATAGTATTATGCTAAGTGAAATAACTCAGAGAAAGACAACTACCATATGATTTCACTCATATGTATGATTTAAGAAACAAAACAAATGATCAGGGTAGGGGGAGGAGAAAGAGAAAGGCAAAACAAGAAAACACTCTTAACCATACAGAACAAACTGATGGTTATCAGAGGAGAGGTGAGTGGGGGGATGGGCTAAGTAGGTGATAGGGATTAAGGAGGGCACTTTTGAAGAGCACTGGGTATTGTATATAGGTGTGAATCACTAAATTGTACACCTGTAAGTAATATTCACTTATGTTCACTAACTGGGATTTAAATGAAAACAAAACATGAAGGACAGTTTGGTAAGGGACAACACTAAATTCTCAAAAACTAAATTGGACCAGAGAGAACATTAATGCTTATTAATAGAATCCTTTGAATGTTTAATTTTTACATAAAGATCCAAGTCAGTTTTCCTTATTCAGCAGAACCAAATTTATCTAAATCTCACCTTAATTAATGGGACTCCCTAAAAGAAGCCAGAAAGAATGAATGGTAATTAAAAGCACAGTTTTTGCACAGTTAAAATTACTGCAAATTACATGCAAATTGGAAAACACAATCAGTAAAGGATCTTTCTCTGTGAAATTCCTGGTGCCATTGTCTGAATTTATTTTATGTTATATTCAGAGAGCATAGTCAGGACTTTGGGCAGAGAACAGCCTGTCATTTCAAGGACTTGGAGTTCACTGTTGTCATGGCCAGTAGTAGGCTTGGTTGATAAAAACTTGAAATAACAGTGATAGAAAAGAGAGAAGGAAATGAATATAAAGATGTTTTGAGGCAGAATTATAACATTTGCCGGTCAAATGAACAAAAGCAAAATCTCTAAAAGAGAAACCATGAAATGTGGGTTCTGTAGATGGAAGAAAGTCACCATAATTTAAACAATTTTAAAAAGCAGTGATTATTACCAGGGAGAGAATTGAGCCTGGTAAAAGTGATGCAAATTTTGTACTTAAAATTTTTCATACAATATCTCTTCAACTTCCATGCCAATGTAGCCAATTTTAGTAATTATGAGGCTCTTCTAGACAAGTCTTCATTTTACCAAATATAGGTCTCTCTTGCTGTTTCCAGTTTTCCTCTCAGGTGATGAAGCACCAAGTACTGAGCAGTAAGGAGTATTAGTTATTTTCCATTTGTCCTTCCAGATCAGCATCGGATCCCACCCTGCTCTGGGTGCTAGGATTCTGAAGTCTGTAGACTCTATCACATACTCTCCCTTGCCCTCTGTTCAGCCAATCAAGGCACCAGTGGGAGATTGGTGGATGGGAGGAGAATGAAGTCAGAGTATATATTTTTGCCTCCCATTTATTGGGCTGTGGTTTGGCAGTGGCTGTGTTCCTCTAGCACCACAGCTGCTACTGTTGCAGACCCTCTACCATTACTGCTCTTGATGGTGTCCTGTATAGCAACATCTTTTTCCCTCTCCAGAATGGAAATGGGAACAGCTTCTGGCTCTTGGAGTCCTAATGCTTCTCCTTCCCTGGTTGGTCCCTATAACCCTCCCCACAATTCTGTAAATAGTTCCTTCATTAAACTCGTTCAGTTATCAAGTCGATGTATACAGCCAAGGTAATGATTAAAATGATTCATATTTTTGAAGCATTATTAAACCACTAATTTTTTCTTGAGTTAAATCTAAAGGTAATGGGTTCTCACTTTTTTTTAATATGAATTTATCGTCAAATTGGCAGAAAACATGAATAGACACTTCTCTAAAGAAGACATCCAGATGGCCAACAAGCACATGAAATGATGCTCAACGTCACTCCTCATCAGGGAAATACAAATCAAAACCACACTGAGATACTACCTCACGCCAGTCAGAGTGGCTAAAATGAACAAATCAGGAGACTATAGATGCCGGAGAGGATGTGGAGAAACGGGAACCCTCTTGCACTGTTGGTGGGAATGCAAATTGGTGCAGGCCCTCTGGAAAACAGTGTGGAGATTCCTCAAAAAATTAAAAATAGATCTACCCTGTGACCCAGCAATAGCACTGCTAGGAATTTACCCAAGGGATACAGGAGTACTGATGCATAGGGGCACTTGTACCCCAATGTTTATAACAGCACTTTCAACAATAGCCAAATTATGGAAAGAGCCTAAATGTCCATCAACTGATGAATGGATAAAGAAATTGTGGTTTATATACACCATGGAATACTACGTGGCAATGAGAAAGAATGAAATATGGTTCTCGCTTTGTAAAGTCACTGTTGGTACAGACTTTGAATGGTAACTAGGAAAACTGGAACTCAATAAATGCTTAGCGAATATCTGGCGATGAGTTCCCCAAGAGAGGACATAGCTCTGTGGCACTAATGGTATTTTAGGATAGGTGGATCATCTCATTATCATATAACATCATGGTTATGAACATAATCTTTTTGCCCAGACTACCTTCTTTAGATGTGGTCTCTACCATTTGCACTAGTAAGTGACCTTGAAGATAACCTTTGTGTGCCACAGTTTCTTTATGTATAAAATGGTGGTTATAACACTACTTATTTAATAAGTCTGATGTATGAATTAAAAGAGTTAAAATACATAAAGTGCTTAGGACTGTGTCTGGTATATAATAAGGCTACATAAATAGTTTCTACTAATTTTTATGGTTCTTATATAATATGTGAGGAGGAAAGAGTTAAAGTATCAAATTTATGGTAAGCAAATAGGATATTTCAGAACTAATTGCAAACTAGGCATAAATACATCACCACAATCTTAGTTCCTCCATTAAGAGTCTTGAAACACATAAAATTTATAACATGGAATTGTTGGTCAAAAATTTAGTCTATTGTTAAGTTCTTAGAATCCAGCAGAAGACCTTATCTTTTTCTTGGGCAGTGATCACAAGCCACGAGGTAACAGTCTTTTAAAATGCCTTCCATAGACATTCAATTTCAGGTAGCATTGTGTTATTATAATTAGTAGAGTATTTATATGATAGTTTCCTTTTTTTCTGAGTATTTGGGAGACACCACACTTTGGTTTCCTGATTGTGGTTGATATTCACTAATTTTCCAGGGACTTTTGAGAAATTAAAATAGGAATATGGACAAGGATTCTGGATGCCAAATTCATCAGCTGTAATCATATTATTCTAACAGCTTTTTCTATCATTAGTGGTTGGTAGCAAAAGTTTTGAAGTCAGACTTTTTGGATTTAAATCAATTTCTTTTCCTAGCTAAATGACCTTGGACCGATTAGGTAAACTCTGTTATTTGTTTGTTTATTTATTTATTTAGAAACTATTTTCCATCAACCTTATTTCCATTTTGTTTGCCTTTGTGGAAGAGCAGCTTAAGACCACTCAGTGGTTGTTCTAGCCCATTCGGTGGCCTGAGCAGGCGGAGCTGCAGACCAGTGTTCAGTGGCAGGCTGAGCGCTCTAGCCTTCAGTGGGGAACTGCTGAATAGGCCCAGAGTGCACCTCCATGCCTTTAGACCAGTCTGCGACTTCAGGATGAGTAACAGTGAACTCAGGAGCTGGAACAGTCCATTCACCCTGAACGTCCTCCTTGGTCACAGCCTTTTCAGTAGCAGCCTGCTCGTCCTTTTCAATCTCTTCAGGATCTCTGTAGAAGTAGAGAACAGGCATGACCTCCCATGGGCATTCACAGGAAACGGTACCACATATGTGCAGAACTTCCCAAGCCAGCACCCACCACATCAGACACACTCTTGTTGCAAGGGATGGCAATGTCCATATAACACAGAGGAGAGTCTGTGTTATACAGAGCAATGGTAAGCAGGTGAACATAGGAAGTTTGCAAGAGGCTTGTGGTCAGCTCTGGGATCAGTAACCATCAGAAATCTCTTCCCTTGAAGGCTTCCTGGATCTGGTTAGTGAAGGTTCCAGGAGTGAAGTGACCAGCAATAGGAGTGGCTCCAGGAGCAGCAGCAAACTTCAGCACAGTTCACTGGCCAGCATTCCTGGATCATAGGGCACTGACATCAGTTGGGTTTTCAATGGCGATGATGGCACGAGCTACCATCAGAAGCTTCTCCCAGGTTCTCTTCAGATTTATGACATAGATGCCATCACTTTTCCTTTTGTAGATGCACTGTTCCATTTGGAAGTCAAGGTTGGTGTCACCTAAGTGGGTTCCTGCTGCAAAGAATTTGAGGGCATCCTTCATTTGTAGGAGGGGCTCCAGACATTGTAAAAGTTTCCCTTTAAATTATGACATGAACACAAAACACTACATGGACCCCTCCTTGGGTAGCACAGAAGGTGTAAATTCTGTTTTAATTCTTTTATATATAAAATGGAAATAAAGGTATCTACTTCGTAAGGCTGTTACAGGAATTAAGTGAGGTAATCATATAAAGCTCTTAGAAAAGGGCCTGGCACAAATTAAGTGCAAAAATTGTTAAATGCTATTGTTTTATTTTTAATAGACTTTGAGATAGTTCCACAGCAACTATTGATTTGAAAGAATAGAGACAACCTATCAATGTAAAATTTATTTGTTTGTTTATTATTATTTATTTATTTATTTATTTATTTTGTGGTAGTGTTTAAAGGTAATATGTGCTGTAAACAAGACTAGAGGGTTACTTTATCTTCCCTTTCAGGATGACTGAAAATGTGATTTAGATCTCCCTGATGGATCAACATTCTCCCTAATAATACCTGAGGGAATTATTTTAACTCTGGGCATTAAGACCACAGAAAGATTAATAGCAAGAAATCAGTTCTCTCAAAAAAAATGCTCCATACTTAGTTATTTGACAGCAATAAGTTTTCCATTTTTAGTTTAATTAACATATTATATGTATATATAAACACACACGCACACACACAAGTGGAACCTAGTCAGGAGTGTATCAGGTAACATTATGAATCTAGTTCCTCATCCTTTTTGGTTGAACTATCCCTATCTTGCCCTCAAGTCTATCATGCAGACATTTTTACCCATATTGGTTACAATTATTTCCTGTGTGTGTGTGTGTGTGTGTGTGTGTGTGTGTTTAATTAGACTCCATATTGAGCGAGGGTGTGGAGCCCAACATGAGGCTCCAACTCATGACTCTGATATCAAGACCTGAGCTAAGATCAAGAGTCAAACACTTAACTGACTGAGCCATCCAGGCACCTCAGTCACAGTTATTTCTTGATTTCTTTTTTTTTTTTAATTTTTTTTAACGTTTATTTATTTTTGAGACAGAGAGAGACAGAGCATGAACGGGGGAGGGTCAGAGAGAGAGGGAGACACAGAATCTGAAACAGGTTCCAGGCTCTGAGCCATCAGCACAGAGCCCGACACGGGGCTTGAACTCACGGACTGCGAGATCATGACCTGAGCGGAAGTCGGACACTTAACCGACTGAGCCACCCAGGTGCCCCAGTTATTTCTTGATTTCAATGTTAGAGCTTATAGACTTATTGTAGAGTTCTCTGAGACTGTTCAAATTTCATTCTACACTGTAGAATTTGCCAGTTGGTTTTATGGCACTGTTGGGATTCTGTTGTGTACAACTGTTATTATGCAAAACTCTGCTACTTACTAATCTAGTGCCCTCAGGCAAGTGTGTCTCCATCCCCTACCTCTAAATGAAGTTAATAACGGTACTTAGCTTATAAGGATTAAAAAATTTAACATTGTTAAAACCTTTAGAATACGACTTAGCACACAGTAAGCATTATATCAATATTTGTAAAATAAAAAAAGAAAAACAAAGATGTGTAAGACAGAATATAGACCCTAAAACATTTGATGACAGGGAAGTGACAGTGAGTCTTCCAATTTGGGGGGTGACTTGAGGTTCTTTTGGTTTGTAAGGTACCAAACCAAAGGCCTTCAGTACAGGAAGATCTACACTGGTTGATTTAAGGGGCATAAAACTGACTTTAACATATATAGAAAAGTAGATTCTGAGCTACTGGTACAGGTGAAGGAAGCATTTAGAAGCGATGTAGACAATCCCCTAAAGAAAGTGGTCCTCATGTGCTTTCAGGGCCAAAAAGTTAGCACAGTGCCCAGGGGTATAAGAAAAGAATTAGAGACCAATCGAAAAACCTGGGAAAGCGTTCCAGAAATGCAATCGGGCATTTCATGCTGGTCTATTGTAAAGATCCTGGGCAAACCATTTAAGGTCACAGCGTCTTGGTTGCTTCATTTGCAAAATATGTGCATGTTGCTACACGTTTACATTGTAAGATTGTTGTAGGGATTACATGATAGGGAATGTTCCTGTACTGTGTTCACTGTAAAATTATTAAAATATTAATGGAAGTGCCATTCAGGCACCCCTATATACCATATATTCTTTATGCATTCATCAGTTGATAGACATTTGGGCTCTTTCCATAATTTGGCTCTTGTTGATAGTGCTGCTATAAACATTGGGGTACATGTGCCCATTTGAATCAGCAGTTTTGTATCCTTTGGATAAATACCTAGTTGTGCAATTGCTGGGTTGTAGGGTAGGTCCATTTTTAATCTTTTGAGGAACTTCCATACTGCTCTCCAGAGTGGCTGCACCAGTTTGCATTCCCTCCAGCAGTACAAAAGTTTTCCCCTTTCTCCTCATCCCCACCAACATCTGTTGTTTCCTGAGTTGTTAATTTTAGCCTTTCTGAAAAGTGTGGGGTGGTATCTCTTTGTGGATTTTATTTGTATTTCCCTAATGATGAGGCTTTTTTTTTGAGTTGACAATGATAGCCACAAGGCATTTATTTACACTTGCCTACCCCAGTCTCCCTGGGACCAAATCAAAGGTGACTGGCCCAGAGAGTCTGCTGACCTCTGAATACCAGGGAGGCCCAATCAGGCCATCAGCAGCCCTCAAGGGCCCAGTACCAGGTGGAGGGAGCCATGTACCATTGGTACTCCTTTACCCCTCTTCCCTCATCCCCAAGGGGTTTCCCTAGCCTCACGGCCTCTGGAGGCTGGCTCACTCATGTGTGGCTGTAGCTCCTGATGGCCATGGGCAGGCGGTACACTTCTAGGTTGATAGGGCAGCTGTAGTGTGCCTCCGGGCAGTGCTGCCACCAGGCTGCAGCACATCACCATGCTGGGACCAAGACTGCTGTTACCACTTGCCCCAATGGTGGTGGTGGTTGGTAGTGGGGGGTGGGTGGGTGATTCTCGGATGCTTTTCAATAAATATTCATATAGAACTGTAAATGTATTTTCTCTTCCTTATGATTTTCTGAATAACCTTTTCTTTAGCTTACTTTATGGTGAGAATATAGTATGTAATACATAGAACATGCAAAATATGTGTCGACAGTTTATGTTATTGGCAAGACTTCCAAACAAGAACAGGCTATTAGTACTTACATTTGGGGAGCATGGTCACTGCCCAGTCCCCAGGTTGAGTGTGGTCGCCGCTCAGTCCTCAGGTTGTTCAAGGGTCAACTTTATTTCAGCCTAGACAGTTTGACATGACAAAGCCACCTCAGTGAATTACCTTGATTGATTCTCAAATATTGAACTGACTTTATAATCCTGGGAGCAGTCCTCCTTGATCGCAATGTTTAATTATTTAATATAATATTCAACACAAATTTAAAAAATTTAAAAATCATTTAAAATAACTTTAAAATAGTTTAAAATAATTCCTAGATTTTTTTCAAGAATTGATATTTCTTTCTTGGGTCAAAATTCACAGGTGAAGCAATTCGCTGAAATTTCCTTTGTGGAAAGATTTTTAAGTACAAAGTCAAATTCTTTAATAGATATAGACCTATTCTGATTATCTCATTTTGTTTTCTTGAGTGAGCTTTGATAGTTTGTCTTTCAAAGAATTTTTCCATTTCATATGAATTCAATTTATTGGCATAATTTTCAGAATATTCTCTTACTAATCTTGAATATTTGTAGAGTAAGGATGTCGTTTCTCTCATGTCAGATATTGGCAATTGATATCTTTGTAGTTCATTTTTTCCCCTGATTAATCTAGATTTTTCCAAGTTTATTACCTTTCCCCCATTTTTTGATTTTATTTATTTTTCTCAATTTCTTCTTCGTTTTCTGTTTCATTGATTTTCAGTTTGATTTTTATTGTTTCTCCTTTTCAGTATCTGATCTATGTTGCTTGGTAAATGCTTTTGAAAATAATATATGTTTTGTTATTACTGGGCAGAGTGTTCTGTAGTGTCAATTAGATTAGGGTGATTAAAAGTGTTACTCGAGTCAGGTGGCGGCAGTGGCAGCAGCAGCAGCGGAGGCACCCCCGTGGTCAAAGCCTCTGCGCTGGTGCAGCCACCCTCACTCCCTCTGCTCTTCCTCCCTTCGCTCCCACCATGGCTGATCAGCTGACCCAAGAGCAGATTGCTGAGTTCAAGGAAGCTTTCTCCCTATTTGACGAAGATGACGATGGTACCATCACAACAAAGGAACTTGGAACCGTCAATGAGGTCACTGGGTCAGAGCCCAACAGAAGCCAAATTGCAAGATGTGATCAACGAGGTGGATGCTGACGGTAATGGCACCATTGGCTTCCCAGAAGTTTTGACTACGATAGCTAGAAAAATGAAAGATACAGACAGTGAAGAAGAAATTCTCGAGGCATTCCGAGTCTTTGACTAGGATGGCAATGGTTACATCAGTGCGGCAGAACTACGTCACGTCATGACAAACTTAGGAGAAAAACTAACAGATGAAGAAGTAGATGAAATCAGAGAAGCAGATATCGATGGAGATGGGCAAGTCAACTATGAAGAATTCGTACAGACGATGACTGCAAAGTGAAGACCGACTTTCAACTCCTTTTTCCCCCCTCTGGAAGAATCAAATTGAATCTTTTACTTACCTCTTGCAAAAAAAAAAAAAAGTTCATTTACTCATTCTCTTTCTATATAGCAAAACTGAATGTCAAAAGTACCTTCTGTCCACACACACAAAATCTGCATGTATTGCTTGGTGGTCCTGTCCCCTAAAGATGAAGCGCTACACATCAGTTTTACGATATAAATACTTGTACTACCTTAACAATAAAGAAACACTTAGTAGACTCCTTGCAGTTCCGTTTGCTAATGATTACTACATTGTTTGGGCTGGCCAGTTTTTCATGCACGCAGCTTGACGATTGAGCATAGTCAGGCCTTTGTATTAAAAATGAAAAATGAAAAAACAAATAAAAAAAACCTGTTTCAAATAGGTTCTAGTTCAATTTGTTAGTATAAATTGTCATAGCGGGTTTACTGAAAACAAACCTTTAAAATTGGTTTACCTCAGGATGCTGTGCAGAAAAATGGGTGAAGGATAGATAGACCGTCTAGACGCAGCGCCACAGAGCAGGACAGCCCCCTGTACTTCCATGCCCCCCCCCACCCATGGTGACAGTGACACATCCTGACGGCATCCTGTGTGTGTTGGTTTAGCGTTGTCCGCATTGTACCAGAGACCGAGATGGGTGTCGGGCTGTCACCATTCACACAAATTTTTAAAAAGAAACCTTTACCAAGGGAGCATCTTTGGACTCTGTTTTTAAAACCTCCTGAACCCAACTTGGAGCCAGCAGAGGTAGGCTGTGGCTGTGGACTCTTCAGCACAACCATCAACATTGCTGTTCAAGAGATTACAAGTTAACATCCATTCCAAGTTGTAAATGCTAGTCTTTTTTTTCCAATAAAAAGACCATTAACTTAAAAAAAAAAGTTTTAGTCAAAGCTTTTTTGTTGTTACTAATACTCTGCTGACCTGTTTATCAATTACAGAAAGGTGTATGTTGAAATTGTCAACTATAGTTGTGGATTTGTATATTTCTCTTTACAGTTACATCAGTTTTTGCATCATATATTTAGAAGCTCTGATGTTATGTGCAGAAATGCTTAGAATTGTTACATCTTAAAGAATTGATCTGTTCATCATTATTATGAAATTAATCTCTTTATCCCTATAATATTCTTGCTCTGAAATCTTCTCTGATGTAAATCAGCTTTCTTTTGATTAGTATTAGCATGGTGTAACTTTTTCTGTCTCTTTTTTAAACCTGTGTCATTATATTCAAAGTAACTTTCTTTTAGGCAAATTAGTTGGGTTTTGATTTTTTTTAATTTATTTAGTTTTTATTAAAATTTATTTATTTACTGTGAGAGAGACAGAGACAGCGCAAGAGGGAAAGGGGTAGAGAGAGAGGTAGACAGGGAATCCCAAGCAGGCTCTGCATTGTCAGCGTGGAGTCAGACGCAGGGCTTGAATTTACAAAACCATGAGATCATGACCTGAGCCTAAACCAAGAATCAGACCCTTAACTGACTGAGCCACCCAGGTACTCCAGGTCTTACTTTTTAAATCCAATCTGCAATTTCATTTAATTGGGTAATTAAGAACTAGTTGATTCTTGATATATACAATAGTTGTTACGTGAACTCATACGATCACTGGATTAGTGAATAACCTAAGTATCATTCCTTTGGGAAATACAAAGTTCTCTCCTAGAGGCTCTGGCTATAACTTATTTGTTAGCCAATCAATATATAAACTTGTTTCATGTGTGTTTCTTGTTATAGATACCTTACTGAATATATACTGTTGATTCATTAACATTGAGCTCATAAGCAGCTCATGCCCAAATGAAATTTGTCTAACACACTCATTGTCATGGTAAGGCACAACCTTCTTATGCTTAGGAACACTACATACGTTTTCAGTATGGTGCTTGGGGGTCATTTTAAATACCAAAATCACCAACCACAAGCACAAAAAATGGAAAAATGTGGCACTAAGTAGACTACAAAAAGGACATTTGTTCATAGTAGGTGAGCTGAAATGAGAAGGCAGAGTGTTGCCTTGTTTGACTTCATCTGTGAACTTGCATGTCTGGCACTTACATTTTTCACTGCTTTGCACAAGTCCATAGATTACTGACTGGAAAAAGACAGCAAATACTGATTTTGGCTGTTACAAATAAATGTTAGTAAGTACACAAATTTGCAAATACAGAATCCGCAAATAATGAGGATTGACTATACATTTAATGTGGTTATTGAATATGATATTTAAATCTATCATTTTTCTTGTTTTTATCCTATTTGTCCATTTGTTTTTTTTTCCTTATTTTTTTGTCTTCTTCTGTATCATTCCACATTGTTAATATATCTTCCTGGATTATTAGATATAATTGGTTTTTTTAATCTTAAATTTTGTTTACTGGTGGCTTTGGAATTCGTAGTATATACTTTTAATGTATAAATACCAATATTCATGTGATATTATAAAACTTCATACATAGTAAATGTATATTTTCATTTCTCTCTACTGGGCTTTTATGTTATCGTTGTCATGAATTTTACTTCTATGTATATCATAAAGCCGACAGTAAATTGTTATCATTTAATCCTTTAACAAATTGAAATAGAAAAAAGGTTTTTACCGACATAATTACCATTTCTTATGTTCCTTCCTCATTCCTTTTCATAGACACAAGTTTTTATCTGGTATCATTTTACTTCTCCTTTAACATTTCTTTTTTTTTTTTTAATTTTTTTTTCAACGTTTATTTATTTTTGGGACAGAGAGAGACAGAGCATGAACGGGGGAGGGGCAGAGTGAGAGGGAGACACAGAATCGGAAACAGGCTCCAGGCTCTGAGCAATCAGCCCAGAGCCCGACGCGGGGCTCGAACTCACGGACCGCGAGATCGTGACCTGGCTGAAGTCGGACGCCCAACTGACTGTGCCACCCAGGCGCCCCCTTTAACATTTCTTTAGCATAGATCAGCTGCTGATGAATTTTTCCAGATTTGCATGTCTGAAAGTATTTTCATTTCACATTTGTTTTGAAAGATATTTTCCATGAGTTAAAATTTTATATTGATGAAGTTTTTTTTTTCTTTCTGTTCTTTAAAGATGTCACCCATAGCTTTGTAGCCTTATTGTTTCCATCAAGAGATTTGACATTGTACTTAGCAACTTCTTTCTACATATGTCTCCAGAGGCAAGGGAGATAAAAGCAAAAATAAACTATTGGAACTTCATCAAAATACAAAGCTTCTGCACAGCAAAAGAAACAACAAAACTAAAAAGTAACCAACAGAATGGGAAAAGATATTTGCAAATGACATATCTGATAAAGGCTTAGTATCCAAAATCTATAAAGAAATGATCAAACTCAACACCCCCCCAAAAAAACCCCCAAATAATCAATTTAAAAATGGGCAGAAGACATGAACAGACATTTTTCCAAAGAAGACACAGATGACCAACACATACATGAAAGATACTCAACATCACTCATCATCAGGCAAATACTAATTGAAACCACAATATCACCTCATACCTGTCAGAATGGCAAAAATCAACAACACAAGAAACAAAAGGTATTATTGAGGATGTGGATAAAGTGGAACAATTCTGCACTGTTGGTCAGAATGTAAACTGGTACAGCCACTCTGGAAAGCAGTATGGAGTTTCTTCAAAAAGTTAAAAATAGAACTACCCTATGATACAGCAATTGCACTACTAGGTAATTACTCAAAGAATGAAAAAATACTAATTCAGAGAGATACATGCACTCTGGTGTTTATAGCAGCATTATCTACAATAGCCAAATTATGGAAACAGCTCAAGTGTCTTTTGACTGATAAATGGATAAATGTATATTTTTACACACGCACGCACACACACACACACACACACAGACACACACACACAGGAATATTAGCCATAAAGAAAATGAAATCTTGCCATTTGCAATGACATGGATGGAGCTAGAGTATTATGCTAAGTGAAATAAGTCAGTCAGAGAGAGACAAACACCATATGATTTCACTCATATGTGGGATTTAACAAGACTAATGAGCAAAAAGAGAGAGATAAAGAGAGGCAAACCATGAGATAGACTAGAGTGAGAGAGAGGCAAACCATGAGAAAGACTCTTATCTATAGAGAACTGAGGAGAAGAGAGGTGGGTAGGGGGATGGGTTAAATAGATGATGGGGATTAGGGGGTGCACTTGTGATGAGTACTAAGTGATACATGGAAGTGTTAAATCACTATATTGTACACCAGAAACTTATATTACACTGTATGTTAACTAACTCAAATTTAAGTGAAAACATAAAAAAAAAAATAAGTAATTTATTTTTCTTCCTCTGTGTGTCTATTTTCTCTGGCTGCTTTCAAGGTTTTTCTCATTATTGGTTTTAAGTGGTTTTTTATAATGTGCATTCGCTTAATTTTCATTATGTTTCTCTTTCTTGAGGTTCATTGAGCTTCTTGGATCTCTGAGTTCATAATATTTACCAAATTTGGAAAATGTTTAGTCATTATTTATTCAATGTTTTTCCTCCTTTTCTCTTTTGCATTTACATTTATTCATATATTAGGCTGCTTGATATTATCCCACAGCTCACTGATTCTCTATTCTTTTTTAAACATCCTTTACTCTCTGTATTTCATTTTGGATGGTTTCTACTGCTATTTTCAAGTTCACTAAGTTTCTAATTTTCCATTCATCCCTGCAAGGGTAGGTTTAATTTCAAATATTGTAGTTTTCATCTCTAGAAATTCAATTTGAGTCTTCTGTATATCTTTGATGTCCCTTCTAAACATGTCCAATATTTTTGAACATATGAAATACAGTTATGTAACTTTTAATATGCTTACCTACTATCTCCACCATTTGTAGAATTTCTGGCTTTTTATACATTTTCCTATTTATTTATTTATTTATTTATTTATTTTAATATAAATAAAAATTTTCTTTATGGATTTTCTTTCACTTTTTAAATATTCATAAGGCTTTATTTTTTCCACAAACTTATAATTATACTGTATATATAGATTGGTTTCTCAATATATATGGTTAATATTACATTAAGCATTTCCTATATTAGTTCATATTCTTTTTTTTTTTTATGAAATTTATTGACAAATTGGTTTCCATACAACACCCAGTGCTCATCCCAAAGGGTGCCCTCCTCGATACCCATCACCCACCCTCTCCTCCCTCCCACCCCCCATCAACCCTCAGTTTGTTCTCAGTTTTTAACAGTCTCTTATGCTTTGGCTCTCTCCCATTCTACCCTCTTTTTTTTTTTTTTCCTTCCCCTCCCCCATGGGTTCCTGTTAAGTTTCTCAGGATCCACATAAGAGTGAAACCATATGGTATCTGTCTTTCTCTGTATGGCTTATTTCACTTAGCATCACACTCTCCAGTTCCATCCACGTTGCTACAAAAGGCCATATTTCATTTTTTCTCATTGCCACGTAATATTCCATTGTGTATATAAACCACAATTTCTTTATCCATTCATCAGTTGATGGACATTTAGGCTCTTTCCATAATTTGGCTATTGTTCAGAGTGCTGCTATGAACATTGGGGTACAAGTGGCCCTATGCATCAGTGCTCCTGTATCCCTTGGATAAATTCCTAGCAGTGCTATTGCTGGGTCATTGGGTAGGTCTATTTTTAATTTTCTGAGGAACCTCCACACTGCTTTCCAGAGCGGCTGCACCAATTTGCATTCCCACCAACAGTGCAAGAGGGTTCCCGTTTCTCCACATCCTCTCCAGCATCTATTGTCTCCTGATTTGTTCATTTTGGCCACTCTGACTGGCGTGAGGTGATACCTGAGTGTGGTTTTGATTTGTATTTCCCTGATAAGGAGCGACGCTGAACATCTTTTCATGTGCCTGTTGGCCATCCGGATGTCTTCTTTAGAGAAGTGTCTATTCATGTTTTCTGCCCATTTCTTCACTGGGTTATTTGTTTTTCGGGTGTGGAGTTTGGTGAGCTCTTTATAGATTTTGGATACTAGCCCTTTGTCTGATATGTCATTTGCGAATATCTTTTCCCATTCCGTTGGTTGCCTTTTAGTTTTCTTGGTTGTTTCCTTTGCTGTGCAGAAGCTTTTTATCTTCATAAGGTCCCAGTAATTCACTTTTGCTTTTAATTCCCTTGCCTTTGGGGATGTGTCGAGTAAGAGATTGCTACGGCTGAGGTCAGAGAGGTCTTTTCCTGCTTTCTCCTCTAAGGTTTTGATGGTTTCCTGTCTCACATTTAGGTCCTTTATCCATTTTGAGTTTATTTTTGTGAATGGTGTGAGAAAGTGGTCTAGTTTCAACCTTCTGCATGTTGCTGTCCAGTTCTCCCAGCACCATTTGTTAAAGAGGCTGTCTTCTTTCCATTGGATGTTCTTTCCTGCTTTGTCAAAGATGAGTTGGCCATACGTTTGTGGGTCTAGTTCTGGGGTTTCTATTCTATTCCATTGGTCTATGTGTCTGTTTTGGTGCCAATACCATGCTGTCTTGATGATGACAGCTTTGTAGTAGAGGCTAAAGTCTGGGATTGTGATGCCTCCTGCTTTGGTCTTCTTCAAAATTCCTTTGGCTATTCGGGGCCTTTTGTGGTTCCATATGAATTTTAGGATTGCTTGTTCTAGTTTCGAGAAGAATGCTGGTGCAAGTTTGTTTGGGATTGCATTGTATGTGTAGATAGCTTTGGGTAGTATTGACATGTTGACAATATTTATTTTTCCAATCCATGAGCAGGGAATGTCTTTCCATTTCTTTAAATCTTCTTCAATTTCCTTCATAAGCTTTCTATAGTTTTCAGCATACAGATCCTTTACATCTTTGGTTAGATTTATTCCTAGGTATTTTATGCTTCTTGGTGCAATTGTGAATGGGATCAGTTTCTTTATTTGTCTTTCTGTTGCTTCATTGTTAGTGTATAAGAATGCAACTGATTTCTGTACATTGATTTTGTATCCTGCAACTTTGCTGAATTCATGTATCAGTTCTAGCAGACTTTTGGTGGAGTCTATCGGATTTTCCATGTATAATAGCATGTCATCTGCAAAAAGCGAAAGCTTGACTTCATCTTTGCCAATTTTGATGCCTTTGATTTCCTTTTGTTGTCTGATTGCTGATGCTAGAACTTCCAGCACTATGTTAAACAGCAGCGGTGAGAGTGGGCATCCCTGTCGTGTTCCTGATCTCAGGGAAAAAGCTCTCAGTTTTTCCCTGTTGAGGATGATGTTAGCTGTGGGCTTTTCATAAATGGCTTTTATGATCTTTAAGTATGTTCCTTCTATCCCGACTTTCTCAAGGGTTTTTATTAAGAAAGGGTGCTGGATTTTGTCGAAGGCCTTTTCTGCATCGATTGACAGGATCATATGGTTCTTCTCTTTTTTTTTGTTAATGTGATGTATCACGTTGATTGATTTGCGAATGTTGAACCAGCCCTGCATCCCAGGAATGAATCCCACTTGATCATGGTGAATAATTCTTTTTATATGCCGTTGAATTCGATTTGCTAGTACCTTATTGAGAATTTTTGCATCCATATTCATCAGGGATATTGGCCTGTAGTTCTCTTTTTTTACTGGGTCTCTGTCTGGTTTAGGAATCAAAGTAATACTGGCTTCATAGAATGAGTCTGGAAGTTTTCCTTCCCTTTCTATTTCTTGGAATAGCTTGAGAAGGATAGGTATTATCTCTGCTTTAAACGTCTGGTAGAACTCCCCTGGGAAGCCGTCTGGTCCTGGACTCTTATTTGTTGGGAGATTTTTGATAACCGATTCAATTTCTTCACTGGTTATGGGTCTGTTCAAGCTTTCTATTTCCTCCTGATTGAGTTTTGGAAGAGTGTGGGTGTTCAGGAATTTGTCCATTTCTTCCAGGTTGTCCAATTTGTTGGCATATAATTTTTCATAGTATTCCCTGATAATTGTTTGTATCTCTGAGGGATTGGTTGTAATAATTCCATTTTCATTCATGATTTTATCTATTTGGGTCATCTCCCTTTTCTTTTTGAGAAGCCTGGCTAGAGGTTTGTCAATTTTGTTTATTTTTTCAAAAAACCAACTCTTGGTTTCGTTGATCTGCTCTACAGTTTTTTTAGTTTGTATATTGTTTATTTCTGCTCTGATCTTTATTATTTCTCTTCTTCTGCTGGGCTTAGGCTGCCTTTGCTGTTCTGCTTCTAGTTCCTTTAGGTGTGCTGTTAGATTTTGTATTTGGGATTTTTCTTGTTTCTTGAGATAGGCCTGGATTGCAATGTATTTTCCTCTCAGGACTGCCTTTGCTGCGTCCCAAAGCGTTTGGATTGTTGTATTTTCATTTTCGTTTGTTTCCATATATTTTTTAATTTCTTCTCTAATTGCCTGGTTGACCCACTCATTCGTTAGTAGGGTGTTCTTTAACCTCCATGCTTTTGGAGGTTTTCCAGACTTTTTTCTGTGGTTGATTTCAAGCTTCATACCATTGTGGTCTGAAAGTAAGCATGGTATAATTTCAATTCTTGGATACTTATGAAGGGCTGTTTTGTGACCCAGTATATGATCTATCTTGGAGAATGTTCCATGTGCACTCGAGAAGAAAGTATATTCTGTTGCTTTGGGATGCAGAGTTCTAAATATATCTGTCAAGTCCATCTGATCCAATGTCTCATTCAGGGCCCTTGTTTCTTTATTGACCGTGTGTCTAGATGATCTATCCATTTCTGTAAGTGGTGTATTAAAGTCCCCTGCAATGACCACATTCTTATCAATAAGGTTGCTTATATTTATGAGTAATTGTTTTATATATTTGGGGGCTCCGGTATTCGGGGCATAGACATTTATAATTGTTAGCTCTTCCTGATGGATAGACCCTGTAACTATTATATAATGTCCTTCTTCATCTCTTGTTACAGCCTTTAATTTAAAGTCTAGTTTGTCTGATATAAGTATGGCTACTCCAGCTTTCTTTTGGCTTCCAGTCGCATGATAAATAGTTCTCCATCCCCTCACTCTCAATCTAAAGGTGTCCTCAGGTCTAAAATGAGTCTCTTGTAGACAGCAAATAGATGGGTCTTGTTTTTTTATCCATTCTGATACCCTATGTCTTTTGGTTGGCACATTTAATCCATTTACATTCAGTGTTATTATAGAAAGATACGGGTTTAGAGTCATTGTGATGTCTGTATGTTTTATGCTTATAGTGATGTCTCTGGGACTTTGTCTCACAGGGTCCCCCTTAGGATCTCTTGTAGGGCTGGTTTAGTGGTGACGAATTCCTTCAGTTTTTGTTTGTTTGGGAAGACCTTTATCTCTCCTTCTATTCTAAATGACAGACTTGCTGGATAAAGGATTCTTGGCTGCATATTTTTTCTGTCTAGCACCCTGAAAATCTCGTGCCAATTCTTTCTGGCCTGCCAAGTTTCAAAAGAGAGATCAGTCACGAGTCTTATAGGTCTCCCTTTATATGTGAGGGCACGTTTACCCCTTGCTGCTTTCAGAATTTTCTCTTTATCCTTGTATTTTGCCAGTTTCACTATGATATGTCGTGCAGAAGGTCGATTCAAGTTACGTCTGAAGGGAGTTCTCTGTGCCTCTTGGATTTCAATGCCTTTTTCCTTCCCCAGTTCAGAGAAGTTCTCAGCTATGATTTCTTCAAGTACCCCTTCAGCACCTTTCCCTCTGTCTTCCTCCTCTGGGATACCAATTATGCGTATATTATTTCTTTTTAGTGTATCACTTAATTCTCTATTTTTCCCCTCATACTCCTGGATTTTTTTATCTCTCTTTTTCTCAGCTTCCTCTTTTTCCATAACTTTATCTTCTAGGTCACCTATTCTCTCCTCTGCCTCTTCAAGCCGAGCTGTGGTGGTTTCCATTTTGTTATGCATTTCGTTTAAAGCGTTTTTCAGCTCCTGGTGACTGTTCCTTAGTCCCTTGATCTCTGTAGCAAGAGATTCTCTGCTGTCCTGTATACTGTTTTCAAGCCCAGCGATTAATTTTATGACTATTATTCTAAATTCACTTTCTGTTATGTTATTTAAGTCCTTTTTGATCAGCTCATTAGCTGTTGTTATTTCCTGGAGATTCTTCTGAGGGGAATTCTTCCGCTTGGTCATTTTGGATAGTCCCTGGCGTGGTGAGGACCTGCAGGGCACTTCCCCTGTGCTGTGGTGTATAACTGGAGTTGGTGGGCGGGGCCGCAGTCAGACCTGATGTCTGCCCCCAGCCCACCGCTGGGGCCACAGTCAGACTGGTGTGTGCCTTCTCTTCCCCTCTCCTAGGGGCGGGATTCACTGTGGGGTGGTGTGGCTCGTCTGGGCTACTTGTACACTGCCAGGCTTGTGATGCTGGGGATCTGGCGTATTAGCTGGGGTGGGTAGGCAAGGTGCTCGGGGGCAGGAGGGGCAGGCTTAGATCGCTTCTCTTTAGGTGATCCACTTCAGGAGGGGCCCTGTGGCAGCGGGAGGGAGTCAGATCCGAAGCCGGAGGTTTGGCTCCGCCGAAGCGCAGAGTTGGGTGTTTGCGCAGAGCGAGCAAGTTCCCTGGCAGGAACCGGTTCCCTTTGGGATTTCGGCTGGGGGATGGGCGGGGGAAATGGCGCTGGCGAGCGCCCTTGTTCCCCACCAAACTGAGCTCTGTTGTCAGGGGGTTCAGCAGCTCTCCCTCCCTTTGTCCTCCAGCCTTCCCGCTTTCCGAGCACAGCTGTTAACTTATGACCTCCCAGACGCTAAGTCGCGCTTGTTGTGGGAACACAGTCCATCAGGCCCCTCCGCTTTTGCCAGCCAGACTCGGGGGCTCTGCTTGGCCGGCGAGCCGCCCCTCTGTCCCGGCTCCCTCCCGCCAGTCCGTGGAGCGCGCACCGCCTTGCCGCCCTTCCTACCCTCTTCCGTGGGCCTCTCGTCTGCGTTTGGCTCCGGCGACTCCGTTCTGCTAATCCTCTGGCGGTTTTCTGGGTTATTTAGGCAGGTGTAGATGGAATCTAAGTGATCAGCAGGACGTGCGGTGAGCCCAGCGTCCTCCTAAGCCGCCATCTTGCCGCAACCTCCCCTAGTTCATCTACATTTTCCTCTTTATAGTCTTATTTTTCTTCTTCTTTTCATTCTTGATAAGTTTGGATTGGATGCCAGACATTGCAAATTTTACCTGTTGAGTGCTGGATGCATTTATATTATTAGAGAAATTTTGCAGTTTATTCTTAGATACAGTTATTTGGAACTGTTTGATTCTTTTACATCTCGCTTTTAAGCTTTTTGTATCAGATCATGGGAAGTTTGGCAAAAGACTTCTGAGTATGCCATCTATACCCTGTGAACTATAGCATCATCCACTCTGGTTGATAGAAACAGGCAACTATTTCAGTTCTTGTGTGTGTTCCAGAGATTACTTCCTCTAATCCTTTAGGTAGTTCTTTTCCCCAGCCTTGGATAATTTCCTTACAGGCTTGTGCTGATCAGAATCCACCTTAAGACTTGAAGTAAAATGTCTTTAGATCTCAAGAGTACTCTCTTTACCAGCTCTTTGCTCTCTGGTATGCTTTCTTGCAAACTCTTGCCCAGACTCTCAGCTCTCCTCAACCCCGGAATATGGCAAGTTTCTCTGCATGGGTTCCCCCTTTCCTAAGCTGTAGTCTGGAACTTCTCTGTGTGGTAAGCTTGGGGAGTTTCAAAGTTCATTGTATTTTTTCCCATTGCTCAGAGCTCACTCTTCTTCATTGTCAGATTTCCAATGACTTGAGATCTATTTCTAATAGGTGGCTAAATCCTTTCCCTAATACTTTATTTTTACCAGAAGCAAAAGAAGTCCGGCATTAATGTTTTAATTTTATTGGTTTTATGACTTTGTATTTTGCTTGTAATTTTAATTTTATAGTTATACAATACCTATGAACATAAGGACTAAATCACAACTTCAATATTTTTGAGAAACAGAATATAATTACTGAAGCTACCCATGGGATGAGGAAGGGGGAGAGAAAGAATGTCTTTGTTCTTTATAAGGTGTCCACATATGGGGCATCTGAGTGGTTCCGTGGCTTAAGTGTCCGACTTCAGCTCAGGTCATGATCTCACGGTCCGTGAGTTCGAGCCCCGCGTCGGGCTCTGTGCTGACAGCCCAGAGCCTGAAGCTTGCTTCACATTCTGTGTCTCCCTCTCTCTCTGCCCCTGCCCGACTCACTCTGTCTCTCAAAAATGAATAAATGTTAAAAAAAAAATTTAAGGTGTCCACATATTATTAAAATTGTGAAGCACAGGTTCAGTTTGAAGCAGAATATGGTATCAGTGTGTTTTAACCTTAAATGGCTTTATATTTTTAAAATGACTCCTTTAGGGGTGCCTGGGTGGCACAGTCGGTTAAGCGTCTAACTTCAGCCAGGTCACGATCTTGGGGTCCGTGTGTTCGAGCCCCGCGTCAGGCTCTGGGCTGATGGCTCAGAGCCTGGAGCCTGTTTCTGATTCTGTGTCTCCCTCTCTCTCTGCCCCTCCCCCGTTCATGCTCTGTTTCTCTCTGTCCCAAAAATAAATAAAAAACGTTGAAAAAAAATTTAAAATGACTCCTTTAATTTGTTGCCATGCTATTTGCCTTAGAATGCCTTCCCACACTTTTTACTTCTGTGGCACTTGTAGTCCAGACATGCACTTTTCTGTGTGGGGTATATTATCTATAAATGCTACGATTTTCACTTATAGAGACTGAGAATTAAAAGAACATGCCAGATTTAACACATAAGGTAATGAAACTTTTGAGATGGTTGGTAGTATACTGAATAGGAACAACTTAGGCGTATAGAAAACCATGGATAGTAGGAAAGCAGAGAAACACCAGTAAAGACTTCATCCTTAAATTTTCCAATTCCTGATCCCCTATCGTTGGTAGGTTGTCATAGCCATGAAAAATGGGAGAAAGGTAGAGAAAATATTGAATCATCAGGATTTATAAAACTGTTATGGAAGTTTCTTTCATTGATTCTGGTTTAGGACAAGATATTACTTTCATTATATTGGAATATCCATGGGAGTAGCAACTATGTGTATCTTGTATCTTGTTTACTGCTGATACCAAAACTTAGAACAGTGTCCAGAACAAATGCTCAAGAAAAAATATGCTGAATATTCTAGAAATCCTAGAAATAATATCAATACAATTTTTTTCAGATGAAAGAAATCAAAAGTTTCTGTGTCTTCTCTAATTACTTTTAGTTCCCTAAGAGGCCAAGCCTAGGGTAAGTGGCATCTGTAAAACACGCCAGGAGTAACTGACAGACATACTAACTGAACTCTAGTTGAGTATTGCTGCTTCCATTAACTACTGGAAGATCCAGACTATAAGTTCCAAGAGCAAAAAAATTATATATCTTTTGTTTCTTCCTACAATCTGAGGGCCTTAGTACCTGTGTGACACATATATAATAGATTCTCAATACAAATGAAAAAATTATTATTTATGATATGAGATGACTACGAACCATCCTGTGATCCTGAAGGGAATCTGAGGGAGTTGTTCCTTATCATCCATTATCAAGAGAGAAGAGTAGAATTCAGATACAGGATGGATGAATCCAAACATAGCAGTGGTGTAAGAAAGGGAAGGATTATTTTTCACTTACTATATATGTATATAGTTTCGTCCTACTCAACACTTGCTTCTACTTAGTTTCATTCAGCATGTTCTTCATCTTATCAATTCCGCCAAATATATTAAATTTAAATCTTGCCCTTTAAAGTACTCGTTATTTTCCATATTGATTGAAAAAGTGACCTTGAATAAGTCACTTAAATGTTTGATTCCTATGTAGGCCACTCCTATTTTCCTCCCTAGGGTGGCATGCGTATAATTATTTGAAATGCTCTATCTTATATTTGGTCTGGCCAAAGGGCCAAGATGACTTTGATAGTTGATTAAATTCCAATGACAGTCACAGTGAAGAGAAAAAAGGGTAACGCAAACAACCCAGTGGTAGAATTTCAGCAGAGAAAAGGGCATGTCAAAAGTTGTGTTAAATTATAAAGGATGAATTAGATGTGGTGAAAAGAATAGGGTCTTTCATTTCTACCTACCTATCATCTAGTCTTTCATTAAACAAATATATAATGCCTACTACGTGCCAGATACTTCTTGAGGTAGTTTTTTACACCAGTGAACAAATGATTTCTGCTCCCATCATACTTCCTTACATTCTATCAAGAATGGGAGCAGGTAGAAGTGAAGACATATAAAAGAATGCAGTAATCTCCACTTATCTATGGTTTCACTTTTTGCAGTTTCAGTTACCTGGGGTCGATCATTGTGCAGAAGCAGATGATCCTCTTCTGACATATTGTCAGAAGGTGAATAGTAGCCTAACACTAGGTCATGATGCAGGCATCATTCACCCCACTTCATCTTAGGCATTTTATCATCTCACATCACAAGAAGGCCAAGTACATCACAATAACATATTTTGAGAGAGAGAGAGACCACATTCACATAACTTTTATTACAGTATATTGTTATAATTGTTATATTTTATTATTAGTTATTTGTTGTTAATCTCTTACTGTGTCTTATTTTTAAATAGAACTTTATCACAGGTATGTACATATAGGAAAAATATAGTGTACATAAGGTTCAGTACTACCCACTGGTAGTACTGGTTTAAGGCATCCACTGTTTTTTTTAATTGTTTATTTATTTTTGAGAGAGAGAGAGAGAGAGAGAGAGAGAGCAGGGGGAGGGGCAGAGAAAGGGGAGACAGAGGACCAAAGCAGGCTTCATGCTGACAGCAGAGAGCCCAATGCAGGGCTTGAACTCATGAACCATGAGATCATGACCTGAACTGAAGTCTGATGCTGAACTGACTGAGCCACCCAGGTGCCCCTCCACTTGAGGGTTTTGAATGCATCTCTCACAGATAAAGGAGACTACTGTAGTAGGCATAATGAATGAGTGCATGAATGAATGGATGAATGAATGAATAAATGAATGAACAAATAAATAAATTATATTTTATGGTATGTTATAGGATGATATGGGCTTCAAGAAAAAGAAAAATAATAGAGCAAGATAAGGAAGTTTAAGGAATGATAAATGAAGGGATTGCTAATGGCAGTTTTAAGTTGGTGAGATTTGAACAAAGGCTTGAAGGAGCTGAGAAAATTAGATGTCTGTGGAGAGACCTTCCAGGAGGAAACAACAGCTAAGAAAGCTAAGACCCACGGCTGGAGGCCGCTGGTTTGTCAATGTGTCCCAGTGTGGCTTGAACAGACAGGGACAAAAGTTGAAAAGAAAGTGAGGGAGAAAACAGGGAGCCTGATTATATGCAGCCTCTTAGGTCACTGCATACAGTTTGGTTTTTTCTTAGGAAATGGGGAGCCACTTCAGGGTTCTGAGCAGAGGTATGAGATGATCTGATTTTGGCTTTGAAAGTTTACTCGGACTGCTGTGTTGAGAATAGACCTTGTAATTGACAAAGCAGGACACTTTGGGGCAAATGTAATAAAAGAGATATCTTTTAGAAAGTTTTTGCAATAATTGATGTGAGAGATGGTGGTTTTGACCGGGATGGTGGCAATACAGATGGTAAAAATGGTCAGATTCTAGATATAAAAATAGGGCGGAACTTGCAAATACATAGGATGAATGCTTCTGAGGTTTTAAGTCTGAGCATTTAAAAGGATGTAGCTTCCATTAACCAAGATGAGAAACTCTGCAGATAGAGAAGGATTGAATAACTGTGACTACGTAAGCTGTCTGCACATCCCTTTGGTTCCTAATCTCTCTAATATGCAAAGCTGACCACATTCTTAGCTAATTAAAAGATTACTTTGGATTATCACTTATTTTAGGATAAATTCCAAGTTTCTTAATGTGATATCATTTAATTTTTGCATATTTTTTCTTCCTGTTTTTTTCTCCCATACTCCCCACTCTCCTCACACAGGCTATTATCAAGACATATTTTTTCTTTCCATCTCTAAGACATTCAACTTCCATTTTGCATTCACCCTGCATATGTCATCTCAGATGTTACTTCTTCAGAGAAGCTATTATTCTTGAAAACTGCAATCCGTCCTCTAAATATACCCCTAAATTAAGGTACTGGTCATATTAGAAAAGTTTTCACATTATATTATAATTGCTTGTTTAATTTTATTTATCATTCAAGCTTTAGAAGGATACAAATCTGACTTGTATCTCACTATTCCAGTTACCTATGGCTGTATAATAAACCACCTCCAAACACAGAGCCTCAAATTTAAAAAAAAGTTTATTTTTGAGAGAGAGAAAGAGAGAGACAGAGAGAACAGGGGAGGGGTAGAGAAAAAGGGAGACATAATAGGAAGCAGGCTTCAGGCTCTGAATTATCAGCACAGAACACAACCCAGGGTTCAAACTCACGGACCACAAGATCATGACCTGAGCCTAAGTTGGACGCTTAACTGACTGAACCACTCAGGACGCCCAACACAGAGACTTAATATAGCAACGATCACATATTTAGCACACAAATATATAATACAGGCAGTCTCTGTGAGTGTCTGCTCCATGTGGTATCAGTGGGGGTGGCCCAACTCAAGCTACACCCAAGGATCAACTTTAAGATAATTCATGCCTGTGACTGGCAGATTGGTACTGACTTCAGTTCCTCTCCATGTGGGCCTCTTCATGAACTTATTGATTCCAAGAGCAAGGTTTCCTAAAGATTCAGGCAGAAACAATATCGCCTTTTATGACTTATCCTCAGAAGTTATATAACTTCACTTTTACCATAATCACAAAATTGCCCAGATTCAAATGGAGGAAATATCAACACGCAAATCTCTATGGGATAAATGGCAGTTAAGTTTTAAGAAGACTGTGGAGAACAAGAGCTATTGTTGCCACATTTTTGGAACATCCAGTTTGCCATCCTTACTGTTGTGTCTTGCCACACAGCAAATTGTCTGGCATATATTAGAGGTTCAATAAATATCTTTGGAATAATTAAAATGTCTTTCTCAATAGCTTCCTATTCTACCCACTTTTTTTTTTAATATATGAAATTTATTGTCAGATTGGTTTCCATACAACACACAGTGCTCATCCCAAAAGATGCACTCTTCAAAACCCATCACCTACATTTCCCTCCCTCCCACCCCCCATCAACCCTCAGTTTGTTCTCAGTTTTTAACAGTCTCTTATGCTTTGGCTGTCTCCTACTCTAACCACTTTTTTTTTCCTTCCCCTCCCCCATGGGTTTCTGTTGAGTTTCTCAGGATGCACATAAGAGTGAAAACATATGGTATCTGTCTTCCTCTGTATGGCTTATTTCACTTAGCATCCCACTCTCCAGTTCCATCCACATTGCTACAAAGGGCCATATTGCATTCTTTCTCATTGCCATGTAGTATTCCATTGTGTATATAAACCACAATTTCTTTATCCATTCATCAGCTGATGGATATTTAGGCTCTTTCCATAATTTGGCTATTGTTGAGAGTGCTGCTATAAACATTGGGGTACAGGTGCCCCTATGCATCGGTACTCCTGTATCCTTTGGATAAATTCCTAGCAGTGCTATTGCTGGCTCATAGGGTAGGTCTATTTTTAATTTTCTGAGCAACCTCCACACTGTTTTCCAGAGTGGCTGCACCAATTTGCATTCGCACCAACAGTGCAAGAGGGTTCCCGTTTCTCCACATCCTCTCCAGCATCTATCATCTCCTGATTTGTTCATTTTGGCCACTCTGACTGGCCTGAGATGGTATCTGAGTGTGGTTTTGATTTGTATTTCCCTGATGAGGAGCAACATTGAGCATCTTCTCATGTGTCTGTTGGCCATCTGGATGTCTTTAAAGAAGTGTCTATTCATGTTTTCTGCCCATTTCTTCACTGGATTATTTGTTTTTCGGGTGTGGAGTTTGGTGAGCTCTTTATAGATTTTGGATACTAGCCCTTTGTCCGATATGTCATTTGCAAATATCTTTTCCCATTCCGTTGGTTGCCTTTTAGTTTTGTTGGTTGTTTCCTTTGCTGTGCAGAAGGTTTTTATTTTGATGAGTTCCCAAAAGTTCATTTCTGCTTTTAATTCCCTTGCCTTTGGGGATGTGTCAAGTAAGAAATTGCTGCGGCTGAGGTCAGAGAAGTTTTTTCCTGCTTTCTCCTCTAGGGTTTTGATGGTTTCCTGTCTCACATTCAGGTCCTTCATCCATTTTGAGTTTATTTTTAGGAATGGTTTAAGAAAGTGGTCTGGTGTCATTCTTCTGCATGTTGCTGTCCAGTTCTCCCAGCACCATTTGTTAAAGAGACTGTCTTTTATCCATTGGATATTCTTTCCTGCTTTGTCAAAGATTAGATGGCCATACGTTTGTGGGTCTAGTTCTGGGGTTTCTATTCTATTCCATTGGTCTCTGTGTCTGTTTTTGTGCCAATACCATGCTGTCTTCATGATGACAGCTTTGTAGTAGAGGCTAAAGTCTGGGATTGTGATGCCTCCTGCTTTGGTCTTCTTCTTCAAAATTACTTTGGCTATTCGGGGCCTTTGGTGGTTCCATATGAATTTTAGGATTGCTTGTTCTAGCTTCGAGAAGAATGCTGATGCAATTTTGATTGGGATTGCATTGAATGTATAGATAGCTTTGGGTAGTATTGACATTTTGACAATATTTATTCTTCCAACCCATGAGCACGGAATGTTTTTCCATTTCTTTATATCTTCTTCAATTTCTTTCACAAGCTTTCTATAGTTTTCAGCATACAGATCTTTTACATCTTTGGTTAGGTTTATTCCTAGGTATTTTATGCTTCTTGGTGCAATTGTGAATTGGATCAGTTTCTTTATTTGTATTTTTGTTGATTCATTGTTAGTGTATAAGAATGCAACTGATTTCTGTACATTGATTTGTATCCTTCAACTTTGCTAAATTCATGTATCAGTTGTAGCAGACTTTTGGTGGAGTCTATCAGATTTTCCATGTATAATAGCATGTCATCTGCAAAAAGTGAAGGCTTAACTTCATCTTTGCCAATTTTGATGCCTTTGATTTCCTTTTGTTGTCTGATTGCTGATGCTAGAACTTCTAGCACTATGTTAACCAACAATGGTGAGAGTGGACATCCCTGTCGTGTTCCTGATCTCTGGGAAAAAGCTCTCAGTTTTTCCCCATTGAGGATGATATTAGCTGTGGGCTTTTCATAAATGGCTTTTATGATGTTTAACTATGTTCCTTCTATCCCAACTTTCTCGAGGGTTTTTATTACGAAAGCATGCTGAATTTTTTCAAATGCTTTTTCTGCATCGATTGACAGGATCATATGGTTCTTATCTCTTATTTTATTAATGTGATGTATCACGTTGATTGATTTGCAAATGTTGAACCAGCCCTGCATCCCAGGAATGAATCCCACTTGATCCTGGTGAATAATTCTTTTTATATGCTGTTGAATTCGATTTGCTAGTATCTTATTGAGAATTTTTGCATCCATATTCATCAGGGATATTGGCCTGTAGTTCTCTTTTTTTGCTGGGTCTCTGTCTGGTTTAGGAATCAAATTGATACTGGCTTCTTAGAATGGGTCTGGAAGTTTTCCTTCCCTTTCTATTTTTCGGAATAACTTGACAAAGATAGGTATTACCTCTGTTTTAAATGTCTGGTAGAATTCCCCAGGGAAGCCATCTGGTCCTGGACTCTTATTTGTTGAGAGATTTTTGATAACTGATTCAATTTCTTAGCTGGTCTGTTCAAGTTTTCCATTTCCTCCTGCTTGAGTTTTGGAAGTGTGTGGGTGTTTATGAATTTGTCCATCCCTTCCTGGTTGTCCAGTTTGTTGGCATATAATTTTTCATAGTATTCCCTGATAATTGCTTGTATTTCTCAGGGATTTGTTGTAATAATTCCATTTTCATTCATGATTTTATCTATTTGGGTCATCTCCCTTTTCTTTTTGAGAAGCACGGCTAGAGGTTTGTCAATTTTTTTTTTCCAAAAAACAATTCTTGGTTTCATTGATCTGCTCTACAGTTTTTTTAGAATCTATTTTGTTTATTTCTGCTCTGATCTTTATTATTTCTCTTCTCCTGCTGGGCTGTGGTGTCTTTGCTGCTCTGCTTCTATTTTCTTTAGGTGTGCTGTTAGATTTTGTATTTGGGATTTTTCTTGTTTCTTGAGATAGACCTGGATTGCAATGTATTTTCCTCTCAGGACTGCCTCCACTGCGTCCTAAAGCGTTTGGATTGTTGTATTTTCATTTCCGTTTGTTTCCATATATTTTTTAATTTCTTCTCTAATTGCCTGGTTGACCCACTCATTCGTTAGTAGGGTGTTCTTTAACTTCCATGCTTTTGGAGGTTTTCCAGACTTTTTCCTGTGGTTGATTTCAAGCTTCATAGCATTGTGGTCTGAAAGTATGCATGGTATGATGTCAATTCTTGTATACTTATGAAGGGCTGTTTTGTGACCCAGTATATGATCTATCTTGGAGAATGTTCCATGTGCACTCGAGAAGAAAGTATATTCTGTTGCTTTGGGATGCAGAGTTCTAAATATATCTGTCAAGTCCATCTGATCCAATGTATCCTTCAGGGCCCTTGTTTCTTTACTGACCGTGTGTCTAGATGATCTATCCATTTCTGTACGTGGAGTGTTAAAGTCCCCTGCAATTACCACATTCTTATCAATAAGGTTGCTTATGTTTGTGAGTAATTGTTTTATATATTTGGGGGCTTTCATATTCGGTGCATAGACATTTATAATTGTTAGTTCTTGATGGATAGACCCTGTAATTATTATGTAATTCTTCATCTCTTGTTACAGCCTTTAATTTAAAGTCTAGTTTGTCTGATATAAATATGGCTACTCCAGCTTTCTTTTGACTTCCAGTAGCATGATAAATAGTTCTCCATCCCCTTACTTTAATGTGAAAGTGTCATCAGGTCTAAAATGAGTCTTTTGTAGACAGCAAATAGATGGGTCTTGTTTTTTTATCCATTCTGATACCCTATGTCTTTTGGTTGGCGCATTTAGTCCATTTACATTCAGTGTTATTATAGAAAGATATGGGTTTAGAGTCATCGTGATGTCTGTAGGTTTCAAGCTTGTAGCGATGTCTCTGGTACTTTGTCTCACAGGATCCCCCTTAGGATCTCTTGTAGGGCTGGTTTAGTGGTGATGAATTCCTTCAGTTTTTGTTTGTTTGGGAAGACCTTTATCTCCCCTTCTATTCTAAATGACAGATTTGCTGGATAAAGGATTCTCGGCTGCATGTTTTTTCTGTTCATCACATTGAAGATTTTCTACCATTCCTTTGTGGCCTGCCAAGTTTCCGTAGAGAGATTCATCACGAGTCTTATCAGTCTCCCTTTATATGTTAGAGGACATTTATCCCTCGCTGCTTTCAGAATTTTCTCTTTATCCTTGTATTTTGCCAGTTTCAATATGATATGACGTGCAGAAGATCAATTCAAGTTACATCTGAAGGGAGTTCCCTGTGCCTCTTGGATTTCAATGTCTTTTTCCTTTCCCAGATCCAGGAAGTTCTCAGCTATTATTTCTTCAAGTATACCTTCAGCACCTTTCCCTCTCTCTTCCTCATCTGGAATATCAATTATGCGTAGATTAATTCTCTTTAGTGCATCACTTAGTTCTCTAATTTTCCCCTCATAGGATTGGATTTTTTATCTGTCTTTTTCTCAGCTTCTTTTTTTTCTATAATTTTATCTTCTAGTTCACCTATTCTCTCCTCTGCTTCTTCAATCTGAGCTGTGGTCGTCTTCATTTTATTTTGCAGCTCATTAATAGCATTTTTTAGCTTCTCCTGGCTGTTCCTTAGTCCCTTGATCTCTGTAGCAATAGATTCTCTGCTGTCCTCTATACTTTTTTCAAGCCCAGCGATTAATTTTATGACTATTATTCTAAATTCACTTTCTGTTATATTGTTTAAATCGTTTTTGATCAGTTCATTAGCTGTCGTTATTTCCTCGAGTTTTTTTTGAGGGGAATTCTTCGGTTTCGTCATTTTGGATAGTCCCTGGAGTGGTGGGGAACTGCAGGGCACTTCCCCTGTGCTGTGTTGAATAACTTGTGTTGGTGGGCAGGGCCGAAGTCAGACCTGATGTCTGCCCCCAGCCCACCGCTGGGGCCACAGTCAGACTGTTGTGTACCTTCACTTCCCCTCTCCTAGGGGTGGAATTCACTGTGGGGTGGGGTGGCCCATCTGGGCTACTTGCACACTGTCAGGCTTGTGGTGCTGGGGATCTGGTGTATTAGCTAGGGTGGATCGTCAAGGTGCACAGGGGATGTGGGGCAGGCTCAGCTTGCTTTCCTTTGGAGATCCGCTGTGGGAGGGGCCCTGTGGCACAGGGAGGGAGTCAGACCCGCTGGAGGGATGGATCCGCAGAAGCACAGTGTTGGGTGTTTGCATGGTGCAAGCAAGTTCCCTGAAAGGAACTAGTTCCCTTTGGGATTTTGGCTGGGGGATGTGTGAGGGAGATGGCCCTGGCTAGCACCTTTGTTCCCTGCCAAGCTGAACTCTGTCATCTGGGGCTCCACAACTCTCCCTCCCATTGTCCTCCAGCCCTCCCGCTCTCTGAGCAGAGCTGTTAACTTATAACCTTCCAGATGTTAAGTCCCACTTGCTGTCAGAACACACGCCATCAGGCCCTTCCGCTTTTGCAAGCCAGACTCGGGGGCTCTGCTTGGCTGGTGGGCTGCCCCTCAGCCCCGGCTCCCTCCCGCCAGTCCCTGTAGCACGCACCGCCTCGCCGCCCTTCCTACCCTCTTCCGTGGGCCTCTCGTCTGCGCTTGGCTCCAGAGAATCTGTTCTGCTAGTCTTGTGGTGGTTTTCTGGGTTATTTAGGCAGGTGTGGGTGGAATCTAAGTCATCCACAGGACGCAGTGAGCCCAGCGTCCTCCTAAGCTGCCATCTTCCTCCTCCCAACTCTTCCTCTATTCCACTTTAAGAAACTTTCCTTCATTATGGATAGCCTAGTACATTCTTTGTATTTTGGCTTTGTTTTATTTCTGAACAGCATACTATTCACAGGGAATAGGTCCATGTAACTGATTCTATGGGTTTCACCTGAATAGAACTTTTATTTCTTCCATTGAAATCATTTAATTTCTGAAATTATTACAAGAAAATTCCCAATATTTTTTAGTTATTCCTCATTAGGATATTACCACATATCTTTGAAAAATGTTACACAAAACAGAACCATCATTATACTAAGCAGCATTATTTTATGGAAACCAATTGACTAGCTTTTTTACACTTGGCCTTTCTATGAAACTTGGGACTAGACATTAATGTTTAGCTATTACAGTAACAAAACTAATACACATATTGATATGTAAGGTGCCTGTCCTCTGCAAAGTCCAAAGTCTTTACTTAAAATATTTTTTGTGTTGTTTTAAAGTAATAAATTAAGAATCTTCTTTGTCATTCCTGGAATGGTAGCTATTATAATTAAATAGGAGTTGTATTACCAAGCTTTCCAGAAAGTATTATTTCCAGTTTGCAAACAGTATCTTCTTTATATCTACATCTCCTCAAATAGATGGATTTTCAACATACCATAACAGGATGAAAATCTAATCTCCTCATTTCCTAAAGATTTGTAAGATGGACAGTGACATTTACTGAACTCACTGGAACTCTATACTATGTGATTTACAAATATACAGATCTCGGAGTCTCAGGTTGTAACTTGCTCAATATTTATCTGATGTTATAGTCTGTCCTCTTTCCACTATGAAGAAGCTATTTTTTTCCCAAAGCCATACTTAAAAGTCCTTCAAAATTCCATTCATAGTTGCTTCTTTTAACCAGAGGAATGAGAGAAACTGGTCACATGATACATGTTTTCTTGATAATTTGCACATGTCTTTAGAAATAAAACTTTAACATGAGGTGCCTGGGTGTTTCAGTTAGTTAAGCAACCAACTCTTGATTCCAGTTCAGTTCATGATCTCATGGTTTGTGAGTTCTAGCACCAGGTCTGGCTCTGGGCTGACAGTGCAGAGCCTGCTTGGGATTCTCTCTCTTCCCCATCTCTCTGCCTCTCCTCCACTTGCATGCATGCTCTCTTTCTCAAAAATAAATAAATAAATTTTAAAAAAAGAAAAAAATTAACATTTTCCAGGAATATTTTTTGAATTTCCCTAACAAAAACAACCCATTCCTTATCAATGTTCCCATAATGACCTTGGGCCTAATTTTTACCATAACATTTTCATTTAATATAATACATATTCTTAAAAATCTGTCTTACAAATCTAGGTAAAAGCTAAAAGTAAAGAAGAAACTAGATATTTTTATATGGATACATTTTTTCATAACATTTAGCACAAAGTCAGGCATATGTTTCCATACCTCAGTTGGAATAACAGACTTAGTTCGTATATTGCCAGAATTCATACCTTGATCCTCTGTTCATTAGCTCAGATTCCTCTAGAACTTAAGTTTGTACTTATCTTTCCAGTCTTTAAAAAGGAGTCCTACCTGCTGACTGTAGACTTTCTGATTATACTCCTGTTCTTGCAGCCAGATTTCCCAGTAGAATTTGTCTATGATCTTCTCCATCATATTTTCTCTCCTTTTCTCAGCCATTGTTTCAGCCATCAGCATCAGTCTGTACCTTCTACCTTCTGGTCTTTGGAATTTCCCTAATGGACTGTCTATTTCTGCAGGTCCACCTAGGGTTTTTTTGTCCCTGCCATCTTTGATGAGGATTGCTCTGCCTCTCTTCCAGCTGTTGTTTTGAGACCCTTTAGCTTAGATCCTAGTCCTTTATTGGGGAGTCTAGGTGGCTCAGCCAATTAAGTTTCCAACTTCGGCTCAGGTCATGATCTCATGGTTCCTGAGTTTGAGCCCCACACCCACACCAGGCTCTGTGCTGACAGCTTGGAGCCTGGAGCCTGCTTTGGACTTTGTGTCTTCCTCTCTCTCTGCCCCTTGCCCACTCACACTTTCTCTCTCTTAAAAATAAATAAACATTAAAAAAATTTAGAACCTGGTACTTTATGGCAGAAAAAACAAACAAGCATAACAAAACACTACTCATGTGACTTTAAAGTTTAATATATAGAACTGTGCTTTTACCTAGATGCCCAATAAGTGCATTGAATGAGTGCCTTTCCAAGTTTAAAACAGATTGCATAGAAACCACTTTAATAGTCTGAAAGAACAGATTTAAACAGTTGAAAATAGAAAATGAAAATAATTCATAGTTGCCCTTCATATTGAAAAGGTACTTGTGAGGTGATTACTATTTGCCATTCTGTCTCAGAGGGACATGTTGGCACAAAACCTTTGTTTAGAAAAGCCCACCCATTTCTTTTTTTTTTAATTTTATTTCAATCTAAGTTAGTCAACACATAGTGTAATAATGCTTTCAGGAGTAGAATTTAGTGATTCGTCACTTACATACAACACCCAGTGCTCATCCCAACAAGTGCCCTCCTTAATGCCCATCATCCGTTTTGCCTATTCCCCCCACACACCTCCCCTCCAGCAACCCTCAATTTGTTCTCTGTGTTTAAGAGTCTCTTAAGGTTTGCCTCCCTCTCTGTTTTTATCTTATTTTCCTTCTCTTCCCCTATATTCATCTGTTTTGTTTCTTAAATGCCACATAGGAGTGAAATCATATGGCATTTGTCTTTCTCTGGCTGACTTAGTATGTTTAGCATAATACATTCTAGTTCCATCCATGCTGTTGCAAATGGCAAGATTTCATTCTTTTTCATCACCAGGTAGTATACATATAAACTACTACATATATATATATATATACACCACATCTTCTTTATCCATTCATCAGTCAATGGATATTTGGGCTCTTTCCATAATTTGGCTATTGTTGATAGTGCTGCTATAAACATTGGGGTACATGTGTCCCTTTGAATCAGCATTTTGGTATCCCTTGGATAAACACCTGGTAGTGCAATTACTGGGTCACAAGGTAACTCTATTTTTAATTTTTTGAGGAAACTCCATACTGTTTTCTAGAGTGACTGCACCAGTTTGCATTACCACCAACAGTACAAAAGTGTTCCCCTTTCTCTGCATCCTTGCCAACATCTGTTGTTTCTAGAGTTGTTAATTTTAGCCATTCTGGCAAGTGTGAGGTGGTATCTCATTGTGGTTTTGATTTGTATTTCCCTGATGATGAGCGATGTTGAGCCTCTTTTCGTGTGTCTGTTAACCATCTGGATGTCCAAACCCACCCATTTCTGATTGCTTCACCCCAGGATCATTGTGATACTGATGCACAGACGCATCGTGCCTAGAACAAATATGAATAATTATCTCTGGCAACACAAAGCACTGCTTTCAGAAGATGCTGACATACAAGGTTAGGTAGTTGTAACAATGATAAAAGATGCCCTTTTGTTTGCCTTTGAGACAAGTGCTCCAAAGCATGTCCAGTTTTCTGAAGACCAATGCCAGTTTGATCAGTTGAGACTAAGAGTGCTGAGCCAGATGAAGCCTGGCTAGCTTCTGCATAGAAGAGATGCTCCAAAGCCTAAATGGACCCCACTAGAGTTCCTCACTAAGGAAGAACTCTGGGGATATGAGAGACATGCAGAATGCTGAAGAGAGAAAACAGTCTGATAGTCAGGAGACATTCTATTGATCAACAATTTGGCTGTCAGAAAATGCCAGATTCCTATATTCTAACGTAGTCTCAAAAAAATAAAATAAAATTAGTTAGAAGGCTTTGTCCACAGACAATATCTCATTGTTTATCAATCCCAAACTCTGACCTTGCATGAGTTGATATATCTTTGTGTTACTGCTTTTTCCTTCTTAGACACTCTCTTCTAACCTCATTGGCGGCCTTCTGGCTCCTTGGACAAGCCAAGCAATTTTCTGCCTCAAGGAGTTTTGCACTGGTACTTCCTTACAGGCTCAGCTCAAATATGACCAAAGAGGTCTACTCTGACTCCTGATTAAAAAATTCTATACCCCATCTCATTCTGATCCTCCTCATCCCACTTTATTTTTAGTTTTCTATGTACAGTTTGGTTTATTACACATGTATGTATTTGTTTATAGTCTATCTCTCCCCACAAGCCTTTAAGTTCCACAAGAGGAGAGATGTTTGTTTCACCTAATACTACAGTCCCAGACCACAGAGCAGTGGCTGGCACAGAATAGGTACCCATTACATATTTGTTGAATGGATAAATTTTAAATTTGTTCCTTCACTGTATAATGCATTCTACTTTGTTGTTCTAAACTTCCACTGAAAACTGCTAACCACGCAAATATGAGTAAATGTCTTTTAGAGGACAAATCAAGGAACAGAGGTGATTTCTCCCTTTAGACTGGCACAGGCAACAGAGAAGTGAATGGCTCCGAGAGGATGAGACATAAAGGGGTCCAGGATTTCCACTGCTCTCGGAATTTTTAGCTAGAAATGACTATAAATATGTAAGTTCCCTACCAAACTCACAGAAATCTTTGAAAGGACAGGATACAGAGTAAGGAACTCAATCTAATTTTATTTAAATTCTAAAAAATAAGATGACTTCAACTGACATCTACATTATAATTGACGATAATGGCTGCTCTGTATTATCTGTTTTATGTTCTGTGGTTTGGATCAAGTGGAGTGGCGGTAGGGGAAGGGCAAATCAATCAATGAATAAGAAATGTCACTATCATCCATTCTGCTTGTTGGGTTTCTACAGTTGTTTTTTTATAATACTTAAAACACACACACACACAATGAGAAGAAGTATCAAATATCAAATACCACTGCCTGCTAATTTCAGTGACAGAGTACTCCTTTAAAGACATTAGTCATTCCTGTGAAAACTGCATCTATTCTGCCTCTCCAGCTGTGATGCGACCTTACAGATGCAGAACATTGCAAAAGGGCTGATCCCCGCTAGTGGCACAGGAGTACTTTTTCTTGCTTCGCTGACACATGTAATATCCCCGACCCAAGCTCTTCAGGGATGAAATCTCATAATCAAGCCACTCAGTAAAAGAATTTAAGCTTACCCTGAAAGGCTTTATTTTAAATGTCTGGCGAACATTTGTAAGCAATTACCTAGTCATCTGAGGCGTTATAAAATCAAACTGCTTGGGTTTCATGTGCTTTTCTCTAGAAGGAAGAATTGTTCTCGCAATATTTTCTAAGTTTTCCAGTCTCTTAGATACCTTGAACATTAATGAAAATAAGTTCTCAAATGACAACTAAGATGAGCTGTGAAATGTTACACTTCTCTCCTGGTCCCCATTAAGTCTAAAACTCTTTAGTCATGATAGTCAAAGAACTGTGATAAACAATTTAAAATAGAGTAAAACCTTGGTTTGCAAGCATAAGTCATTCCAGAAACATGCTTGTAAACCAAAGCACTTGTAAATCAAAGCAAATTTCAAGAACCATGGGCTCACTTGTGAGCATGTGACATTTGGGGTCAAGTACTATTCACATGCGAGACACCACTTGTTTATCAAGTTAAAATTTATTAGAAATGTTTGCTCATCCTATGGACCACTCACAGAACATATTAATCGTAATTCAAGGCTTTACTATACATAAATTAAACACCTTACAAATCCAAATGGTTGGATATTTAATAATAAGTGGCAAAAAGTGGCAATTTGAACTATCACAAAATAGCATTTATCAAACAAGAAAGAGTCCAAGATTATAAATCTATCAATGTATTCACAAGGAGGTTTAATATAAGCCTTTACTCAATAGTACTTTGAGCATAAATGGAAGACACTGATTCTTTAAGACCTGGAGTCTCAATATTTATCAAAGTAAAAGTGAGTCAGATGCCCAAAGCTTAATATTAAATCAGCATCAACCATTTGTAATTCAAACCATAGATGTCCATGGAACACTTTTTTTTTTTCAGTTTAGAATTTAGAGACAGCTAAAGTGAATGATCATCTCTGCTTCCACAGAACCAGATTCAGAGGTAAGTGCTTCATGCATAACACAGAGATACAATTGGAAATAGAATGCTCTCATTGGCCATTTGCATGACTAAGTTAAGTAGTGTTGTCTTTACCAAGACTGCAGAGTCATTCTAGTGAACATTCTTCATGTACAAAACATGACTTCCTGATTTATCTCTCCAGTGCCTGGCAAAAATCTTGGCATCTCACAGATTAGTGCTTTATTTCTCTAAGCAAAGTTTAGGATTAGTCATATCTTCATCAGAAACAACATACCTGTGTGGATTAGAAAAGTGGGCCCTGAGTCACTCAAGATGGTACATCAGGAAGAAGTGGTGAGGGACCATTGGTGGTACCTAGGTTATGGTATCAGGATAAGAAAAACAGTGAGTGGAGATTCCAGATTCCCATTATGCCACTCTGACCTTAGATGTAGCAAGATCAGCAAAGTTACTTCCTCAGCTAACCACATTTCTTCCCTATCTCTGCTCTTATCTCCTCCTCTCCCTCCTAGAGTCTTTCAGTAATCTTCAATAATACCTCAGTAATAAAACTTTCAGACCCTTAACGGCATGAATAAATTGCGAGTCTCCTATTTAAATAAACATCAACTTTTTCAGAATTGGTTCCTGATATTGCTCCTTTTGGTACTGTAAGTGGAAATTTGGTAAAGGACAAATTTTTCCATTGCTGGATTATTGCTTGTTATGTTTCTATGTGCTGATATTAGCTTTTTGACAAACTTGCCCCCCACCCCCACCCAAACTCATTAATTTTGTCGGGAGACTGAACAGAAGAAAGGAAAAGAGAATTTTTTAAAAAAATCTGGCCAGGGGCACCTGGGCGGCTCAGTTGGTTAAGCGTCTGACTTTAACTCAAGTCATGATCTCACAGTTCGTGGGTCTGAGCCCTGCATTGGACTCTGTGTTGAGTCCGTGGGATAGCTGTCAAGCTTGGAGCCTGGAGACTGCTTCAGATTCTGTGTCTCCCTCTCTGCTCCTCCTCTGCTCGTGTTCTCTGTCTCTCTGTCTCTCTTTCAAAATACATTAAAATTAAAATAAAAAATAAAATAAAATAAATTAAAAACATCTGGCCAGAGGTTTTGGGGGAAAACTGAACTAGAAATGAGCATTAAGACCTTTAGATCATTTACATAAAAACCCTTTGAAACTCACCTGGAACACAAATGTAAAGGATCATCATGGACCACATTCAGTTTTCCTTGTTATCTTTTGTGTCTTCTACTATTATTTAATGGAATAATCTGAAGACAATTAACTTGTCTCCTTATCATATAAAAGTGTCTGCTATGGGAGAATCTACTGTTCATCACGTGGGGCCAGTATTGGTGGTCATCACGGCTAAATAACCCAGCTTCATTTTATGAGTCATTTTAGACAAGGGAAATTGACAGAGCGATTTCAGGAAGAGAGAAAAAATAAACACAATGCCAAAAACAAAACAGAGATACACATTGAAGTCCCTTGAGTATTAACCGTGGAGTTATTTATGTCAGGGTAAATTGGTCCTGTGAAGCAAATATGATATCTGAGACAAACATGGAGCTTTCTGAGTGGTCCCTCTTGAGGGCCCTCCCTGTTTTTCCTACAGCTACCCTGGGAAGGAAGGCCCATTTACCAGGAATTGATGTCTCTTTAGTTCTAGTTGTTAAGACAGCCTTCAGCTTGGAGACCTGCCTGAGTACTGATTTATAACTCTGAAGTTTTCACAAGTTTATTTTTTTTATTTTTTTGTCTCTCAATCCAGTATGATTTTAGCAGGTAACTCCCGTGTCTCTTCTAGGGTATGCTTAATAGTAGACTTTTAAGACAGGTCTGTTCTCCTTTTTATGGCTGGATAGAATATACTTCCCAATTGTGTGCTTAATCTCAGAGTTTGCTGAGAAGTGTGAGGGTTTAGCTGGCCTGCTGAATAAAGCCTTACAACACTCAGAAAGGATTAAAAAGTACAGTGAGCCCTGTTTCCATCTCCATACTTCCATTCTGAGGACTAAATTGATTCCCTGCTCATCTGAGGTGGAATATTTTTTTTCTCATTATGTCCCTGATATCAGAGTGGTTTTTTTTATTCCCAAAGGCAAAAGTTATGAAATTCTAAGGGAGAAAATTGTGTATTTATTTTTAACTTCCTCAAGATTTTACTATCTTATCAAAATAAGTATTCCCCAAAAACTGCCATCAAAATGAGAAAACTTGTGAGTACTTTCAATATATGTTTTTCCAAAAAAGAGCTATGGCGAGTTTCCTTTCGCTCTCTAAATTGCAGGATTACAAAAGATAACATCCGTGGTTCTTGAGGTCACACACTGTTTAGCATAGATATCTCTGGGAAATAGAATGGGTTATGGGAATCTCTAGTTACTTTAGGCTCCTCCTGATTCATGCTCCAGAGAAGATATGGGCCAGGATTTTTGCTAATGGTTATTGCACCCTTGTAATATGAACAAATTCTGCTAGGTGTTGGAGACTGCTAAGTAGGAGACGTGGCAGATAGGAAAAGGCATCATGGTGGAAGGAGCATTGGTTGTGTTTTCATAGTCATCCACTTTTTTGCCAGGTCACCCTGAACAAGTAACATCTTGGACCACAATTTCCTTATTTTTAAAATTGACACAAAAAGAATTATAAGAATTTTTTCTGAAGTTTACAAATTATTTATGTAAGGCAGTGGTGTATGGTTGGTATCTAGTAAATGGTCACCATTATTATTATTTGGTCCTTGAACTCTAGGAAATTACTATACACTTAAGGAAAGTGATGGTACATACCAAAAAAAAAAAAAGGTGACCTGTTCAAGGCATTATATATTAAATTTCCATGAGTGATGGAAACACTTGATTATCCTCAGGAAAGAAGAAGTTACTAGGCTGTTTTAGTTGGGAAATCTTCAAAGAAGGGTGAGGGCTTAGTTATGATTTGTCTTTAGAGTATCACCAAGTGGAAAGTAAGATTGTAGAAAGAGTTATGGGAGGGAAATATTTGAAGATAGGAGCAGGAAACCTAGCATAACAGTGAGTTTGCTTGAAAAAAACACCAAGGTTAAAAAAACACAACTTAAGAGGTTTCAAACTCCAATTTGAACTCAAAGAATATGATCTAGTAGAAATACAGGTATACATTTATTCAGTGTTTACTAAACTCTTGCTATATGCCTAGCTTTACGTTGGAGTAAAGTGATGAATAATGACAATGTGATTCCCTTTCTCTATAATTTATAGTATAGTGAGGAAGCCAACAAAAAACAATAAAAAAACAGAAATTTTACAGTAAAAGAATAGAATGATTCTATCTATCTATCACTTAACTATTTGTCTGTATAATATGTAGCTTGATATATTTAGAAAAAATATATCAAGCACCCACACCAGATAGGTGGTATAGTAAGGGCTTTTTGAGGAAGTCAATTCTGAACTGAGACCTGAAAAGTTAGAAGGATCCTACATGCAAAGAATAAGAAGGAAGAATTTTTGAGAAGGACGAAACAAGAAAAAAAAATAAAAACAATAAAAAAACCCAAAACACAAGATCTGAAAGCACTTGTTGCTTAAAGATTGATCCACAGATGAGAAGCATTACCATCACCTGGGACCTCATATGCAAGGCAGAATCTTGGGTACCACTTCACATCTACTGAATCTGCATTTTAAAAGATGCTCAGGTGATTCATATGCATATTAAATTTGAGAAACAGACATAAAATTAACTTTTGAATTAAGCCAAATAGAAGTCTTTGGGTGCCTTTAAGGCTATTTCAATCAAGAGGGGTAGAATCCAGATGGGAATGGGCTGAAAAATGGCTGGGATAGTAAGGGTTGAACACAGTGTGTGTGTGTGGTTTGACTGGGGTGAGAACAGATGATAGAGGCAGTAGCTAAAAGGAAATACAGGGTCAAGAGTGAAGTTGTTTAAGATGAAAGATGTGTATTTGTGTCTGTAAAGGTTATACCTAGATGAAAGGGAGAGCAATAATGAGAATATAGAGAGAATTTCTGAGGATGAGGTTCCTTGAGAATGCAGGACAAGGATGCAGCATGGCAAATTAGCCCATGATGGGAGATGTGACATGTCCTACTCTAGAGCTAGAGGGAGGGTGGAAAGTGCACGTGCCCTGTGGATTTATTGATGGGAATGTGAGCAGCTTCTGGCACACTAATTGGCTTTTGTCAGAGAAACATAAGGCATGACCATCAGCTGTAAACAAGGGGGACACAGAGTGTTGGGATTTGAAAAGTGAGAAGTTAATGAACTAATCTCTGCAGAACAAACTGAAGGGAAAACAGTGGTAGGATTACCAGTAGTGATAACTAGATGGTGTTCAATACCTATTTAAATCCAGCAATCAAAATATATAATAAAATCTGCCCAGTTACATGATTTCTTTTTTTTTTTCTTTTTTCCTAACTGTGCTCACTTTATGAACACTGGTGTAGAGAAAGCAGATGGCTGGGTTCATGTAAGGTTGGGGTTAATAATCAGAAGTCTTCCTTTAACACTGCAATGTGTCTAAATCCAGTTCTTAGCAACTGTTTCTGTCTACAGAAGTTAGAGGTTAGGTGCAGATATTTAGCTCAAATTATAATGGCATGGTGCCGATTATTCACCTTCACTGTGCTCAGCTTCTGCATGCATTTCCTGTCAGTTTCATAGCTATGCTATGGCTTAGATACTAACAGCCCCACTTTACTGATGAAAATAATATAAAGAGGTTTGGCAAACCTTAATTATGTTATAATGCCAGGAGGCACATTAAGATCTACTATTCAGGTCTACTTAATTCCCATCACAGAGTGTATCATTATAATAACGAAAGGAATTTTTTTTAAAAAGGAAAAATAAAAAGATTGGAGGGTTTTTTTGTGCTTTTTTTTTCCTTTTCCTCTTTTATCTTTTTGATTTAAAGCAACAAACTATGGGTTTTCATTGGATGTTTTTCTCCTTCCCCATGGTGTTATGAAATTGAGTGAAACATGACATGTGTTCTCTCTTTAATAACATATTAGCAAACAAATATACACCCTTGGAGACCTTGCCTCATATTTCCTTACCACTGTGTAGGAACTTTAAGAAGGTGCAAGTTAAGCACCGGATAGGGAATAGTGTGGGAATAGTCCTTATAAGTGTTTGAGAAGTCTACAAAGGATTTATCTTGTTACTTCTTTCCTTGTACAATATGAAGGATATGACATTTATTTGACTGATTTAAATAAAAGAAATGGTTTTAAACAATAAAATTCCTTGGGGCGCTTGGGTGGCTCAGTTGGTTGAGCGTCCGACTTCTGCTCGGGTCATGATCTCACAGTCTGTGAGTTTGAGCCCTGCGTCGGGCTCTGTGCTGACAGCTCAGAGCCTGGAGCCTGTTTCAGATTCTGTGTCTCCCTCTCTCTCTGACCCTCCCTCCGTTCATGCTCTGTCTCTCTCTGTCTCAAAAATAAATAAACGTTAAAAAAAACAATAAAATTCCAAAGCAAACATCAGACAAAGTAATCAGATAACAAAATTGAATGCCCATAGAGCTTGGAAAGAAGCATAAAGAAGTAGAGAGGGTTGGGCAAAGGATAGTCAGGGCTGGGGCTCCATACAGAAATTCCATCTCAGTTGCTGAATCTTATTATCCAATAGAAAACAGATAATCCATAATTTTGTGAAATGCAAACACCTTAAAACATTTGTTGGTAAAGTCAAACATATCAGCCAGCATGGTGTTAAAAGATAAACTGAGGCATATTAAAATTTTTAAGACTTTACTTGAGCAAACATTGATTCCATTAGGCAATGCCAAACTGTAAGTGATTAGGAATGCTTCAGAGATAGGAGCCAGGGGAAACAGTGCTGAAGCAAAATATATATATATATATATATATATATATATTTATATATATATAAAATTTGATTGGCTATAGCTGTCTACTTGGCTGCTTATGATTGGTTATCTTAGCATTTTGATTTCATAACCTTGAAGAATTCAGAGGCTTATATTTTGGTTTGCTTATACAGGTCACCATGACATAAGCCCATGGTCCTCCGGTTTGCCACTTCTGATAGAGATATTTTTAAATCTATGACAAGGATCACAGATAACCAATTACCAATGTTAATTACCAATGTTAATAAGCCAGATACCTATTAAAAACCTCTTTTAAATGGCTCATTTGAGAAATATGACCTACTAGGTATAATTATAATTAGACATCTTTTAATTTATTTTTTAATTTAGAGAAGTTACTTGAGAGAAAGAATTACCTTCAAACCTGATATAAGAGAAAGTAAGAAAAATATTTTCTTTGTACAAAGTCATGGGCTTCTCTTTAATGAATGGGTTATTGGTGTATAGGCAGAAAAAAAAGAAGTAGGGACTATCTCTATTCAACAGTGGTTCTCATTTATGCACCAACGAGTTCACAAACGTAATCAATTTATCATAATAAACTTCCCAGGAGTAGTCAACAAGAGCATTACAAGCACAGCAGGTAAGTTTTCTAACAATAATGATATGATGCTTCTTTCTGCATAAAGAATAATTTTAGTAGCTTTGTGCTTCAGATGTTAAGCCCATAAATACAAAGAAGCCGCAGTGACAAAAATCATAGCCAATTAGCTAAGATTCACATGTGATATTGTCTAATTTTATCTCAAGAGTACTGAAAATGTGAATAAGGTTCACAACAAAGTGAATTTTTTTTTGTTATTTCCTAAATATACCTCAAACATTTTTGTGATTCCGCCTCTCGTGTTGGATTTCTTTCCCCTTAACCTAGCCCTGGGTGCTTGTCAAAATTCTTTTGCCTGCCAAGGCCAGGCTCAAAACAGCTCCCTCTCCCTTGATTCCAGTGAATGAGGGTCTCAGCTATATATGTATCCACTGCAAATTCAGGTAGCTAAGGTAGGTTGGTACAGGTACGGAATATAGATTGTAGACATTCTTTTTGGTAGAATGCAAGGAGTTTAATGGAAAAGAAAAACTGACTAAACACATTGGATTTGGTGGCTAATCCATAGAACTAAGACTTATAAGGGTTTAGGAATAATGACAATGCTTTAACCTTTCATGTTTTGTCCATGACAGCATAGGATCTGAGAGACCATAGGACCATAGACCATAGGGTCTGAGAGACATGGGGCAGAGTCAGTTGACGGAGTAGTCCTGGAACTATCAATCTGTGTTTTGACTAGTCCCATCTGGAAACTAGGGCCAAATTCCTTGGAGTGCAATAAACAAAAAGAATAAAGTAACTAAAGGAGCTTTTGCTGTGCACTAAGAAAGAGCATGTGGTTACATGAGAGATCTATGGCTTTAAAACAGAATTATTAATTTCTATGAATATGATCTTTTTGCTAGCTTGATTGCAATATTGGCTTTTGTTAAATTTGTAGTTAACTAAGGACTCTGTGGTAGGCTAATCTTCAGAACCTGTGAATATGTTCCCTTACATGCAAAACAGACTTTGCAGATGTGATTATCTACAGAACAATTGGTCTCTCTTCTTGCATGCTTCCCCTTTTAGATTCTATTCTCCATGCATAAGCTTCAGTATTCTTTTACAATGTACATCCGATCTTGTTTACCACCCTCCCTAGCCCCCCTCCCCTCCCCCAATGGCATCCTCCACACACACAGTAAATTCCAAAGTTCATACTTTCACCCACAAGGTCCTGTGTGATCTGGCCCTTCAACTCCCTCTCCAGCCTTTCTTCTACGATTTTGCTCCTTTTTTCCCTATGCATCACTCACCTGGAATTCCTTGATATTCTATAAACATGCTATGTGTATACCTTCTTTAGAAGTTTGCAGTTGCTGTTCACTTTGCATGAAATACTTTTCCTTCTGATATTCATATGGTTTGCTGAGTCACTTTGAAGTTTCTTCTCAACTAATAGCACCACCATATCTAAAATAACGTACTTCCATTTGCTTTATCTTTGACCTACCTGACTTTACTTTTTGTCATAGCACTTGTTGCTATCAGCCATCATATTATATATTAATTTGCTTATTTGATTACTTACTGACTTCATCATCAGAACCTTTGCCTATTTTATTCATTGCTGTGCCTCTTGCACCTGAAACAATGCCTGCCCTATAATATGGTAGATAATGAGTTAATATTTGTATTAAATGTACTGGGAACTGGTTAATCTTTTAAACAGTTCCCCCCACTCCACCTTTAAAGTTAGACATATTGGATGTATGCACTGAGAATGAATTTTGATTACTACTTGAAGTTTCTTTTCTTAGAACATCAGGCCTAGGAACGTCTTTGTAAACCAAATCTTTCTCTCTGGATGGTAGTGGTCAGTTCACTGCCAATCCCAATATTACTCCAAGTATTTTGGAATAATGGGCTAAACTTAGAATTTGGGCTAAACCGTACCCTGACTTTACAAAAAGAAGGAAACATTTCCTCCACAAGTCCAAACCCTACCTCATTCAGTGCCTTCAGATTGGTCTCTTTCAAGGACAAGTGACAATGGAGACATCAATTCATTTCTTGGATAACCCTACTCCTATACCCAGGATATACCCAGGCCTCCTATCTTAGGACATATATTTATATAAGGACATTTCCTGAGTCTGGTTGATTTGACTTTCTAATTCAGATTTTGCTCCATCAAGACTCTTCCTTCTTCCCAAGCCTTGCTCCAGAATAAAAGGAAGGGAAGATGAGACTGGCATACAGCTCTTGCTATACTTCTTTGCTCCCTTCTGTCTCATCTGAGCAAGTGCTTCATTAAGAAAATGTTATCTCCTGAGATAACTTTTGGGTAGAGAGCCCATGTTTGGAAAAAATATATAGATGTCTCTAAATCAGCTGGGATATAGATCTGTAAATATATCTAATTCATAAGACTGAATGACACATTTAATAACTCAGGCTCAATCTATTTGATGTATTTTTCTTTATTTCACTTAGGGCCTCTCCAAAAATATTAGTTGGGTACTTGCCTTACATACTTGTAATCATAAGGAACCACAAAAAAAGTCCTATTCAGAACAAAAGAAAAGTATTCCTCCATTTGAGGTCAAAATTATTTTTAATGTTTAATCTCAAAAAAAGCATGCAAGGACATCTCCCTGACCATTTATTCCTTCTGAGGGCAGCATTACCTTGATACCAAAACCAAAGACATCCCCCCCCCAAAAGAAACCTACAGGCCACTATCCCTGATGAACATAGATACAAAAATCTTCAAAATATATTAGATAATCACACTCAATAATGCATTTAAAAGAGCATTTACCATGATTAAATGGGATTTTTTTTTCTGGGACTGCAAGGATGGTTCAATATTTGTATATCAACATGATACACCACATCAACACAACAAAGGATCAAAATCATACAATAATCTCATTAGATGCAGAAAAAGCATTTGACAGATTTCAACATCTGTTCATGATAAAAACTCTCAACAAAATGAGTTCAGAGGGAACATAGTACAAGCCAAATATGAAAAATCTATAGCTAACACCATATTCAATGGTGAAAAAATGAAAGCTTTTTCTGTAATATCAGGAACAAGACAAGGATGTCCACTCTCACCATTTTTTCTCAACATAATATTGGAAGTCCTAGCTGCAGCAATCATATAAGAAACAGAAATAAAATGCATCCAGATTGGTAAGGAAGAAGTTATAACATCACTATTTGCAGATGACTTAACACTGTATGTAGAAAATCCTAAAGATTCCATCAAAAAACTATTGGAACTAATAAATGAAGTTAGTAAAGTTGCAGGATAAAATTAATATACAGAAATATGTTGCATTCCTATACACTATCAACTAAGTAACAGGAAGAGAAACTAAGAAAATAATCCCATTTAAACTGCACACACACACACACACACACACACAACAAAACAGAACAAAACAACAAGGAATAAATTAAATACCTAGGAAAACCAAAGAGGTGAAAGACCTAGCCTCTGGAATCTATAAGACGTTGAAGAAAGAAATTGAAGATGAGACAAAAAAAAAATGGAAAGATATACTCATGGATTAGAAGAATTAATGGTATAATTCTCCTCAAGACAGGGAGTTTGTCTCCTCTTCCTTGAGTGTGGCTGGACTTAGTGACTCTTCCATTGAATACAATGTGGCAGAAATGAGGGATGTCACTGCTGAGATTAGGTTATTGAAAGATTGTGGCTTCTGTCTTGGGTTATCTCTCTCTCTCTCTCTCTCCCACCCCCACCCCCACTCTCTCCTAGATCATTTGCTCTGAGTGATGCCCAGCTGTTCTGTCATTTGAACAGCCCAATGGAAAGACTCATGTGGTGAGGTAATGAAAACTCCTTTCAACAGCCATGTGAGTGAGATTCAGTGGACTGCAGCCCTGGCTGAAAAATTGCAGGAAAGCTGCCTCCAGATTTCTGACTTTCTGAAACTGTGTGAGATAGAAAATGTTGATCATTTTAAGCTGCAAAGTTTTGAGGTGATTTGTAATATAGCAGGAGATAACATACTGATATAGTGTTTGTATTCTATTTATTACCTAATAATATTCTATTTATCATATTACCTAATTATTCTATTTATCATATTACCTAATATTCTATTTATCATATTAGTTTTGCTTTGTTTAAGGTGATAGTCACTAGACATATGTGGCTATTGAACAATTAAACCATGGCTCGTGTGACTCAGGAACTGAGTTTTTACTTTTAATTAATTTAAATTTAAATTTAAATCACTACAGGTAACCAGTGGCTAACATATTACCAGTGCTTTATTAGATAGTCTACCTACTTTTTATGTCATTTACCATCTGTTTCCTCCATCTAGAATTTAGGAATATGAGTTGATTTAATGAAGAGGTTTTTGTCTATTTCTTGACTAATATGTCCCAAGTGCCTAGAATAGTGTCTGACATACAGAGGGAATTCCACACATATTTGAAGAGTGAATTAATGATGTGGGATGTACATTGATTTATCTCATTTCTCATATCTCTTATATAATTAACTTTGCAACCTCTCCAGGCCTTAGTCTTCCTGGATTTAAATTTGACAGAAGGGAATTAAACTTTCATTAAAACCTTTTCTGCACTTAAAACTGTGTAATTCGGTCTTCTCTGGAGTGACATTTTTAGCAATATTTTATAAGCTGTTATGGCCTTAGGTGAATGAAGCATCTAGCCTATGTCCATATAATTGAAGTCTCCAACTACTAATAATTCTGCTCCAGCTTTGCTCTCTTTATTAGGCAAGTAACAATCATACTCTGCCTGACTGACTAAACTGTCCTGAGTGTGTCACCATAATGATACCATGTCTCCTTCCTTTCACCTAATCCACCTGCTTTCAATCTCCCTTACACTGTTAGCTTTGTGAGTTTTTATACACGTATTTCTTTGGCACACAGTTCTGTATCCCACTATGCAACCATCTTTTAAATTGGCATACATTCAGTTTTTCTGGCAATCATGTATCCCATCACCAGGACCTGATGATTTTTGTGGGACCAGAGTTACTTTTTTTAATTAAAATTCATTATAGATAAAGACATCCAAAGCTTTGTTTTCCTTTTTCTTATTTCTTTTAAGGATTTTTAACTGCTATCACATTGTTCTTTTTTTCCTATAATCACATCTACTTTTCATTACAGAAGGTTTTTGGAGTTTTTTGTTTGTTTGCTTGTTTGTTTTACTTGTTTATTTGAAATTTTTCCTTCTTTTCCTATTTGTAATCCACTGGACCAAATTGTGATGCCTTAGGTGAAGATGTTATATTTTAGTCTTTACAATATTACCACTGACCATCTGATTTTCTTATATTAGAATAAAAAAGAAGCACTTTTTGACAAGTTCTTTTTAGTTTTCTCTTCACACCTTCTGTCAAATTATTTTCCAAGTCTTCAATTAAAAAAAAAGAGAAAAAGCTCCCATATATTCTCTTCCCTACCAAGAACTTCAAGATCAATAGGGATGTAGTTCATGTTTATTGTGCCTGAATTATGAAATCCTTTATAAGCTAAAAGAAGCAGAGAATGGTAGAGTTTTGGCATCCTTTCCATGTGTTTCTGATCACATTTCAGAAGGTAAAATCCCAGATTTTCTACTTTATCTTGCTGGTTTCATACCTTTTAGCATTCCATGTCTTACGCTTGTATTCAAAAGATTTATTATAGTCGATTGTATATTTGAATCCTCTTTATTGTTGTACAAGATATGATATCAGAAGTTCTGAATCAATGCTGCCTGGGAAGAGGTCATAACTTCCATTTAGCTAAAATGGTCCTAAATTTATTTTCTTCTTTTTCTCTTTTTATCACATTGTTCTACTTTTCAACTTCTTGATGCCAGTTTTAATTTCTATTCACCACCTTTGGATTTCCTTGACTTTCTGGCTTCCTTCCCAGATTTTGTTTCTGTCTAGAATCTATTCTATTGTTTCTAGAAAGGCAGAGCCTTTTCAAGAATTCTTCCAGCATTTATGTTTTCTTGAATACAAATAACAACTTGCATCAGTAACATAACTAGTGACTTCCTCCAGCAAGAAGTCAAACATCCTACTCTCAAAAAGGTCACACATGAACTTGCAGGGTCAGTTTGCACTACAGTTTTCCCTAACTTTCCCATAACATTCCACTGCGAAACCTGCTTCTTTGTCATACATTTTGCTGCTGGGTTCCTGAGAACCTGACCTGGAGATCTTCTTGGTCATTCTCCACAATACCTCTATAACCTACATAGCTATTCTATGTTATGTCAGTGGTTATCAAACTTGAGAGCATATCAGAATCATTTAGAGGGTTTTTCTGTGGGTATAGGGTGGAGCTCGAGAACATACATTTCCCAAAAGCTCCCAGGTGCTATGCTGCTGGTCAAAGACAACACTTTTGAGCATCACCGAATAATGGGATCTCGAACTCATCAGCATACCATGCAGTCAGTGGCACTGACTATCATGGAGTGCAGGAGAATCAGCAGTGCTTCCTAATGACTGCTGAGTCAGTGTGTATTTTGTGACTTCTGCCACCGAAGTCTGGTTTCCATATTTCTTTGAGCATTTGGAGGTAGTGTCTATAACTACATTCTTTTTTAAAAAATATTTTAATGTTTATTTATTTTTGAGAGAGAGAGAGCGAGAGCATGAGTGAGACAGAGGCAGAGAAAAATAGAGACACAGAATCCGAAGCAGGCTCCAGGCTCTGAGCTGTCAGCATAGAGCCCCATGCAGGGCTTAAACTTGTGAACTGAACCTTGAGATCATGACCTGAGCCTAAGTCAGATACTTAACTGACTGAGCCACCCAGGCACCCCATATAACTACATTTTTAATCTTCCTGTAATCTAGTAATTTCAGTAGGTCAATTTAAAATTTTCTTTCTTAGCTTCAAGAAGTACAGAGGAGGCAGGTATATCCCACTGAGAAACATTCTCAGTCCTTTTCCAGCTCCTGTATATATTTGGAGCCACCTCTATTCCTAGCTGACTTGGTTTATAAGTAGGAGTCAAACAAAATAATATACTCACAAACTGACCCCTTACATTCATTTCATTGCAAAATGTCTTACTCACTTTTCCTCCAAATTCCAGTATTAGCTTTTGACAGCTTTAGGCATATGTGTGTGTTTGGTGACTTCAGGGATGTATTAATACTAGCAAACTCAAGCAGTTTGTATGCAATTTGCATTCTAGAAAACTTCACAGAGAATTTCATTATGGGTCTGACTTAACTGATTTAGCCCCAGGACAGTAAGTTCAAGACTCAGCTAGAAATCTACCTGAGAGCTCCTTCCATAAACTAACACCAGCGAATATAGGAATATTTTATTGAGAGATCAAGAGCTTTAAAAACTTGAAAAACAGTTTGCAAGACTTGCAAACAGCAGCATCAACTAATGTAGTGAAAATAGTCATATTTTCATAATTCTGTTTATTTTTATTTTGAAAAAACTGAAAGCAGTTTTTTAAAAAATTAGTGAATCAGTCATAGTTAGTAAGAGGGCTACCATCGTCTATTTTCTCTATTTTTTATTGCCCTTTTTTTTATTAGAATGGCAGTAAAAGTTACTAATGATCCTTGAGCATTTATTATTAGCAGAGATTCTCGCTAAGCAATTTTTGTGTATTATCAGGTAACCTTTATAAGAATCCTACAATGTAGTAGATCCTATACATGTTTTGCAGGTGAAAAATCTGAGACTTAGAATAAGTAAATTGCCCAAGGTCACAAGCTGCTAAACAGCAAGCAAAATGGGTTGAACCAGATCAGACTTCCAACCTCAACCTTTAATCACTTTGCTGTGAGCCTCACAGCAGCGTCCCTGACCACTCTATCAATTATTTGGCACAGCTTCCAGGCTTTCCTAGGGTTCTTATATGGCAAGAGCCAAGACATGTGGAGTATATTTGGGTTCCCCTGTAGTTGAAGCCATAGTAGGAACCAGGCAATCAATGGCACTGGATGAATTCTGGAGTGCAAGAGAATTCGCAGCAGTTCCAAATAAGAAAATCCTGATTCTGGGTATTTTGTGGCCACAGGAGCCTCAGATACCTTTGAGCATGTTGGGGTAGGTCCTATAACTATGTTCTCAATCTTTCCATAATCTAACAATTTCTATAGGTCAACTAAATTTTTTTCTTCCCCTATTATTTCTCCTCTTCTCTCTTTTTTCCCCTTAAATAGATAACCACTGAATTAAAACAACTGAGAATTTAGCTTATTTTAATTCAAAGCTATTTTGTTTTGCCTGTCTGAACTTTTATCATTCAACCTATTCTTATTTTGTCTTAATGATTTTTCTCTCTGATTGAAGCCAGAATTATACGAATTTAGTTATAGCACCAGTTATAAAATTTAGAAGTGTTTCACAAAATGATTCCTTGTATAGATCAACTATTTCTAGTTTCCAACAATAAGATCAAAGTAGCAATAGTCCTTCCTCAATCTCAGTAAACATAAAGGGCTAATATGATGCAAAACTGAGTATTCACATCCCTGAACAAAAATGGAACAGTACTTTTTTGTTTGTCATATTAAAAGAATCTTAAGAGGTGAAATCCTGTTTTGTGTTTTATTTACAAATCTCAAAGGTAGAGAGACCTGTAGTATACTAGACCCACCATTGAAGGTGACATGAATGCTGATTTACCAATAAACTCTAAGTATGACATCATGATGGTATTGAAAAAAGACTTGGCATTCCATTACAAAGTACTTTCACATATATTTCCTGATTTGATCCATTTGATCCACTTGAGAATAGATCTATTTGAGAATAGAGCTATTTACAGAGAATCTGATGTTGAGAGGATAAATAACATGATTAAGACTATAGAACTAGTACTTAAGTACTCTGGTTTCCTTCATCCTTCCTATGTATTATACTGACTGTTTTATTCTCTAGCGAAAGCTCACATAAGGGAAAAAAGATACTGGATAAAGTACCTTGGCAAATTAAATATAATGTAAATTATATAAATAAACAAATTCAATATGATATAAATTCCACATGGCATAAACTTTAAAATTTAGGGTGGTTACATTTCATATGGATTAAAATCCTAATGTCTTGAATACTCTTTTGTTCTGTTTAGCTATGACTTCATGTTAACATTAATAAATATTTTAAATGATGGTGATTTATTTGTGATTTATTTCAGGTGATAAGCATTCTAAAATTTCTAGTGAGTCGCTATTGCAATTCTTTCTAATGCCAGCTGATATACACTGGGATCTGCAAAGCCTTTAAGCACTAGTTGAAACACAATGACTGTGATGGTATTGAGTCGAATTCCAGATGTTAAAATATTTCTAAAACATTGGTTCTTTCCTTACAAAAAAGATATATTCACATAAAATTTATCCCTTTATTGCATACTATTCAGTAGTTTTTTAATATATACACAAGTTGTGCAACCAGCACATGTAATTTCAGAACATGATCATTACCCCAATAAGAAACTTAGTACCTGTTAGCCCTTCCACCACTGTGATGACTAATCTATTTTGATGTCTACGGATTTACCTATTCTGGAAATTTCATACAAATAGAATCATCCAAATGTCTAGCTTCTTTCACTAAACATAAGATTTTCAAGATTTATCCATGTTGTTTTATGTATCAGTACATCATTCCTTTTTTTTTGACTAAATAATCTTCCACTCTTTATGTATAGTACATTTTGTTTATCCATGCACCAATTGATGGGCATTCAGTTTATTTCCACATTTTGGCTACTAAGAATAATGCTGCTATGAACATGTTTATTTTGCACTTAAGAAGACTGTATATTTTGAAGTTGCTGGGTGTTCAATATGTATCTGTTAAGTGTAGCTGTTTTTCAGTGTTGTTCAAGTATTCTATTTCTTTGATAATCTTCTGTCTAGTTGATCTACCCATCATTGAAAGTGGGATATTGAAGTTTCCAATTATTATTTGTGAATTCTCTATCTTGTTTCATTTCTGTCAGTTTTTGCTGTATGTATTTTGGGGACTTGTTGTTAAATGCATATACATATATTTATAACTGGTCACAGATTGGCCATTTTATCATTATAAAATCTTCTTCATCTTTACTGATAACTTTTGTCTTAAAGTCTATTTGTCTGATAGTAGGATAAACACTCCAGTTCTCTTTTCATTATCATTCACATGGGTTATCTTTTTCCATAATTATATTTTTAATATTTTTGTGTCTTTGAGTCTAAAGTATTTTTGTTATATTCAGCATATAGTTGAATCATGTTGTATTCTTTTTCCATTCTGCCAATCTCTGCCTTTTAATTGGATAGTTTAATCTATTTGTATTTCATGTAATTACTGATTAGGTAAGATGTGTGCCTGCTATTTTGTTATTTGTTTTCTATATGTCCTGTATATTTTGTGTTTCTCTATTCTTTTATTTTTTTAATATTTTTCTAAAATTTTTTAAAGTTCATTTATTTTTGAGAGAGAGAGACAGACAGACTGAGTATGAGTGGGGGAGAGGCAGAGAAAGAAGGAGACACAGAATCCGAAGCACGTTCCAGGCTCTGTGCTGACAGCTCAGGTATGGGGGTTGAACCCATGAACTGTGAGATAATGACCCAAGCTGAAGTTGGATGTTTAACTGACTGACTTTTTTTTTTTTTGGTGTTAAGTGACACTTTTGTAATTCTTTGGTGATACTTTCCATTATATTGTTTAAAACATTATTATTTTAGTGGTGGTTATCACTAGCCACTTTATCACTCACCATTTGATTTATAATAATTTAGTCATGGTTAATAGCAATTTTATATGAATAATACATAAAAACTCTGCTCCTATAAAATTTCATTTCCCCACCTCATTTATGCTGCTATTTCCACAAATTTGTCTTTATACATTGTGTGCCCATCAACTTATATTTATAATGATTGTTTTATGAACATGTATTTTAATAATATTGGACAAAAAAAGCCAAAAATACATTAATACTGTTTTTATATTTATCTTTGTATTACCGATGTAGTTATCTTTATTGGTACTTCTTCATGTGGATGTGAGTTACTGTCTAATGTCCTTTCATTTCAATTTGGAAGACTCCCTTTATTATTTCTTGTAAGGCAGATAAAATAACAAATTATCTCTATTAAAAATTAGAAATATCTTAATTTCTCTTTCCTTTTTGAAAGATTGCTTTGATTGACTTTTTTTTCTTTCAAGCACTTTGAATATATCATGCTACTGTCTTCAGGTCTCCATACTTTAGTTTAGAAATTAGTTGTTAATATTATTTAGGATACCTTGTATATGATAATTCACCTCTCTTACCGCTTTCTAGATTCTTTGTTTTTGGCTTTCAAAAGTCTCTTTCTGATGTGTTTAAGTGTGGATCTCTGAGTTTACCATGCTTGAAATTTGTCAAGCTTCTTGGATATGTAGATTAATTTTTTAAAATGTTTTTTTTTTTAATTTTTTTTTCAACGTTTATTTTTTTGGGGACAGAGAGAAACAGAGCATGAACGGGGGAGGGGCAGAGAGAGAGGGAGACACAGAATCGGAAACAGGCTCCAGGCTCCGAGCCATCAGCCCAGAGCCTGACGCGGGGCTTGAACTCACGGACCGCGAGATCGTGACCTGGCTGAAGTCGGACGCTCAACCGACTGCGCCACCCAGGCGCCCCTAAAATGTTTTTAAATGTTCTTTTATTTTTGAAAAAGAAACAGACTGCAAATGGGGGAGGGGCAGAGAGAGAGGGAGACACAGAATCTGAAGCAGGTTCCAGGCTCTGAGCTGTCAGCACAGGCTGACAGCTGACAGCACAGCTGTCACCACCAGGCTAAAACCTACGAACCACCAGATCATGACCTGAGCCAAAGTTGGACGCTTAACCAACTGAGCCATCCAGGAGCCCCAAGATTAATTTTTTTTAACATGATTAACAGGATCCCTGGATAGATTTAATGCCACATTTGAATCCAATGTTCTTACTGTTGTTTGTCAGTTTTTATTAAGACTTTATTTGGGGGGGGAAGTTGTATGTTCACAGAAAAATTAAGGGGAGGTATAGAGATTTCCCATATACTCCCTGCCCCCCCACATGCGTAGCCTCCCCTATTATCAACATCCTTTATCGGAGTGCCATGTTTGTTACAACTGATGAACCTACATCAAATATATCATAATCTCCCAAAATCCAGAGTTTACATTACAGTTCATGTTTGGTGTTGTGTATTTTATGGATTTGGATGAAGGTGCAACGGCATGTAACCTTCATTATGGTATCATACAGAGTATTTTCACTGTCCTAAAAATCCTCTATGTGCTACCTGTTATCAGTTCTCACTTTTTATCCCCTGGAAATTACTGATCTTTTTACTGTCTCCATAGTTTTGCCTTTTCCAGACTGTCATATAGTTGGAAACATACAGCATGTATGTTTTCAGATTGGCTTCATTCTCTTAGTAATAATATGCATTTAAGTTAACATATTTCTTTTCATGGTTTGATAGCTAATTTCTTTTTAGTGCTGAATAGTATTCCATTGTCTGGACATTCCATAGTTTATTTGCCCGTTCACCTACCGAAGGACATCTTGGTAGCTTCTAAGTTCTGGTAATAATGAATAAAGATGTGTTGTACATCTATGGGCAGTGTTTTGTGTAGACAAAAGTTTTCAACATCTTTGGATAAATACTAAGGAGTACAATTGCTGGATCATATGGTAAGAGTATATTTAGTCTTACAAGAAACCGCCAACCTATTTTCCAAAGTGGCCATACCATTTTGTGTTCTTACCAGCAATAAATTGGAGTTCCTGTGCTCCGCATCCTTGTTAGTGTTTGATTATGTCAGTGTTCCAGACTTTGACCATTCTGCTAGGTGTGTAGTAGTATCTCATTGTTGTTTTGATTTGCATTTTTTGATGGCATATACCGTGGAGCATTTTTTTCGTATGCTTTTTGCCATCTGTATATCTTATGAGGATATGCTGTTAAAAATCTTTGGCTCAGTTTCAAATAAAGTTGTTTGTTTTCTTATTGCTGAGCCTTAAGAGTTTTTTTGTATATTCTAGTCAACAGACCTATATCAGATGTGTGTTTTGCAAATATTTTCTTCCTGCCTATGAATTGTCCTTTCACTTTATTAACATTGCCTTTCAGAGAACTGATGTTTTTAATTTTAATGAAGTCCAACTTATTAATTATTCCTTTCATAGATTGTGTCTGTGGTGTTGTATCTAAAAAGTCATCACCATAGCCAAGATTATCTAGGTTTTCTTCTAAGTTACATTCTAGGAGTTTTATAGTCTTACATTTTACATTTAGATCTGTGATCCATTTTGAGTTAAGTTTTGTGAATAGTGTAATTTTTGTACCTAGATTTTTTTTTGCATGTGGATGTCTAGTTGTTTCAGCATTTGTTGTAAAGATTATTTTTGCTCCAATATATTACCTTACTCCTTTTTCAAAGATTAGTCAACTACATTTATGTGGGTCTATTTTTGGGCTCTCTTTTCTGTTCTATCGATAGTTGTCTAATTCTCGTTAATACCATGCTGTCTTGATTACGTAGCTTAATACTAAGTCTTGAAATCAAGTGGCATTGGTACTCTAACTTTGTTCTCATTTAGCAGATTAACTTTTTAACTAAAATTTGAGATGTTTTCAGCAATTATGTCTTCAAATATTTTTTCTGATCCCTTTTCTCTCTCCTCTCCTTCTGGAACTCTCATTATTTTGGTTCACTTGTTAATGTCCTGCAGGTCTATGAAGATCTGTTCATTTTTCTTCATTCTTTTATCTTTCTGTTCTTCTGACTGGATAATATCAATTGACCTATCTTCAAGTTTGCTGCTTCCTTTTTCTATCTAATTGATTCTGCTGTTCGTCCTCTATGGTGAATTTTTCATTTAAGTTATTGTACTTTCCAACTATAGTGTTTCTATTTGGTTTCTTTTTATAATTCTTATCTCTTTATTAATATTTTATTCATTAAATATTAAAATGATACACAATTATAATATTCCCTTTTATTTCCTTAGATATGGTTTCTTTAAGGTCTTTGGACATATTTAAAAGAGCTGATTTAAAGCTTTTGTGTACTCAAGTACCATATGATTCCATTCATAAATGGAATCTAAAAAACTAAATAAACAAAAAGCAAAACCAGATCTATATATCAGAAAAAACTGATGTTTTCCAATGGGGGACTGGGCAAAATAGGAGAAGGGGACAGAGAGATACAGGCCTCCAGTTATATAATGAGTAACTTATGGGAATAAAAAGAACATAAGCAATACAGTCAATGATATTGTAATAGTGATGTAATGGAACCAATGGTAGCTACACTTGTGGTGAATATAAATTTGTCAATCACTGGGTTGTACTCTGAAACTAATGTAACATTGTGAGTCTACTATACTTTATATATATATATATATATATATATGTATATGTATTTAGTATATACTATATACTATATATGTATATACTATACATATATATATACTATACTAAATACATGTATATATTTAGTATATACTATACTAAATATATATATGTATATATATGTATATATATAGTATATACTAAATACATATATATATATATATTTTTTATTATAGTATATACTAAATAAAATAAAATAAAATAAAGCTTTTTGTCTAGTAATTCCAAAATCTGAATTTTGTCATGGAGTTTCTAGTCATTGTTTTTTCCTCCTGTGTATGGGCCATACTTGGTTGTTTCCTTGCATGTTTTCTAATTTTTTGTTGAAAACTGGACATTTTAAATAATATAATTTGACAACTCTGAAAATCAGATTCTTCCCCCTCCCCAGGGTTTGTTTTTTTCTGTTTTCTGCTGTAGTTGTAGTTTGTTTATTGACTTTTCTAAACTAATTCTATAAATTATATATCTTTGTTGTATGTTGCTACTGAAGTCTCTAGAGATTTCTTTTTTTTTAATTTTTTTTTACATTGTATTTATTTTTGATAGAGAGAGGGACAGAGCACAAGTGGAGGAGGGGCAGAGAGAGACGGAGACACAGAATCTGAAGCAGGCTTCAGGCTCCGAGCTGTCAGCACAGAGCCCCACGCGGGGCTCGAACTCACAAACCGCGAGATCACGACCTAAACTACCTAAGCCGAAGTCAGGCGCTTAACCGAGGGAGCCACCCAGGCGCCCCTAGAGATTTCTTTAAATATCTGGAACCAATAAATCTCCCCACAGCTTTTTTTTCTTTCTGAAGGTTCTGTGTGCATGTTAGGACCTGTCTTGTAGCTCAAGTTATTCAATTTAGGACTCTGCCTTAGCCTTCATTTCCTTCTTGCAGAGCCTCAATCAGAGGTTAGTGCTGAGAGACTTCTCAAATTTTTTCTGAGTACTCACACAACTCTACACCTGTATGTAGCATTCTAAATCTCCAGGAATATATTAGAGCTTTTCAAAACCTCTATGGACATCTCATCTCTCAACTTTTACTTTTAAGCTTTTTGGTTAGTATATTATTGTTCCAACTGTTTTTAATTGTCTCAGGAAGTAGTGATGTTAAAATAGTCAACAAATGGCTGCTGGGAAGAAACTTTTAGCACAAGGTGAGTTCAGATGAGGTCAATGAAGGCAAGCCTTTCAAGTAGGATCTTTCAAGAAACTATTACTTGGGACAAATAATGACTCCTCTTTGGGAATGAAGTCTTGAAAGAATTCTAACACTGTTCTACTCCCTCTGGTACTGTGAATACTGGCTCTTATTTTTAAAGATATTGTGATGCAGGGGAGTGTGGGGTGGGGTGAGACTAGGCAGGGCAAGCGCAAAATGCCATAAATCTCACTGTTCTTACTGAAGTTTAGCGTTTTTCCCCACTAAATGCTCCTCATTCTCTGAACCGTTTTAGGGTTGTGGTTAATTTCCAGAGCTCTAACAAATTTATTCTGATATTTTTTCCCAGTTATCTTTTTACTTTTATGGAAAAGAAGCTTTCAAATGTCCTCACTCCAACATTTTTGCTGATGTCCCCCCTTAGAACATTGGCTCTTAAACTTTAGTTGTTGGTGGTTTTGTTATTCTGGGATCTTTTTGTGAATCTCATAAAAGCTATGAATATAATTGTGAAAAAAATCCATGAATACACTCACACTACTTTGGACAACATTCCACTGGGTTTATTAATACATTGAGTTCAACCAGGGATCCCTTACCAGAAAATTCTGAGGCTAACAATTCCTGTTTTAGAGCCTCTTCTTCCTGAGCCAGTATCAAACTCTACTACAAAGAACTCTAGGACAAATTATTCCACAAATGTAGCCTAATAGCAAACTTAGTAGATACATTTAATAGGTAAATTTGATTTTAGTGCCAATTTTCTTACCTGGAAAATCACACCTCATGAGATTGTTGTGAGGATTGCATGAGAAAATTAATATGATATTGCTTAGTATAGTGCCACTATATATATTCTAATCAATAATATTGTTCCCTTCTCCTTGTTTTCCTCCTATTACTCCTTCATTACTTCCCTGAGGAAATTCCTTTGAAGAGGACCACATTTGTGCTCATTCTTTTAGGGTTTTGGAAATGTATTTTCTACTTTTACTAACATACTAGCATTATTTTGTTGGAGGAGGTATTTGACCAGCAATCACCACTATAAAGCAGGAAGTATTATTTAACCACAAGATATGACCTCAGTTGGAAAGGTGGCAAGTCTAAATATAATACAGAAAAGTGAAAAAGGGAAGAATTATGGATGACTGCGTCAAATGCTATCCAACTAGAGAAAAGGTTGTACATGTTTGATTTTTATAATGTTTTCCTTTGAATTACCTTATTTTTTCAGATATTTGTTAGATAAAATCCAGACCAATTTATGTTACATAAAGTATATCCCGATGAAAAAAAACATTTTGTGAGAGTCTGGTGATAATATGAAGTCTTTTTCCCATGCAAAGAAATGAAGTATTTGAGAAGTACAAGGGAAGTAATATAAATTGAAAATTAAAACCTCAAATTTAAAAACAATGACTTCTCAAGTTCAGTCATCATAGTTGCTGTGAGGGCTTAGTTATAGGGTAGATGTGTCTTCATCTATAAATTACAAAATGAAAAGCGTCTAGAGCCAAATCTAAGTAGCATCTGCAAAACACCTACATGTCTCTTGTACTAATACTGTACACGGAGACCGAGATGTGGAAATCTTTAGAATTTTGGCATCTATTAGATAGTCACTACTGGACAGATGCTTAATTACATATTATACATTTATTCTAGGAATATTGGGTGTATTTCAGAAAGTTGATAAGACTAACGGAGACAGGAGAGAAGGGAATGAAATCCTATGAAGTTCTTCCTCACTTAGGACCTCTCAGTAGACTGTGGGTTTGCAGACTGGTGTATTGGGAGGGATTCTGATGCACCATGAATAGATAATGATCAGCTAAGAATTTGGATCAAATTATGTAGAACAAAGATCACCTTATTTTCCAAGGTCAGTTTAAAAAAGAGGACAACCATGAGCAACATACTACAGTGACAATGAAATTTTATGTCATAACTTGCTTAAATGTTACAGAATGCCACAGACACTATATATGTAAATGAATTTATCTCCCTTGACTATTGAAAACCTTTGTTACTATATTCAAATTTCTAGATTTTGTTTTCACACACTGTACTTACTGAACTTTTTTTGTTTATCCTTAGTGAAGGACATTGGGATAGAAGTATAAAAATTTTATAATTCACATTTTTTCTTGTCTGGATGAATCCAAACTTTAGATTTTAATTTTGCATTTAGAGAAGCCAGGAATCTGTGTTAAGAATCAAAAGCAGCTTTAATTAAGACGTATATAGATTTTAGGACTTTATAAAATACTCCTGATTACTTGTATAATATGTGATTCAAATAATTTAACATTTTTTTCTCTAAGTTTAACCCATGTTGTGGGTGGGCCAGTTCATTTGTGAATTTTGAAAGCTTGTCTAGGTGGTTTTATAATTAGGCCCTTCCAGGTAGCAGGAAATTTTGCTTTGCCTTCCCATTTAACAGCTGTGTTCCCAGCTGGGTCTGTTTGTTATAAATGAAAATGGCTCTTTAAATTTACATTCTCTGCGTGACCAAGCTTGGCATCAGATGCAGCTTCTGGATAATGCCAAAGATAAGCACTAGAGGGTGTCAGATTGAAACTCTGGATCATAGTGTGTTATATGGCATTATCAGCAACAACTGTATATTTCTATTAAAGCCAAGTGATGTGACCAGTAGATCTTTGAAAACTGAATTGCTTCTAGTCTTTGAGTGTTTTTGTAATGTGACTGAGGTGAATCCCCCCGTCCCCCATGGTATGTCTATGGAACATAATGAGTTATGGAATATGCAAGAATAGAAGTTGTGGCAACATAGGACACTAGTTGACCCAAGTGATGATATTACTTTGCTTTAGGCCATAGCCTTATGGGAGAAGTGAATAATTACTTCAAATAGTACCCGTTAAACATCATAGAATGGAATGATGCCTTCCTATTTCTTGCTTTTAGAGTCAATGTGCTCACCGTTCTCCTTTTTTGCCTTCCTTATTGAAATCAATGGGATGTGTAGTCTTTTCACTAGACAAGTCCCTGCAGTGTCTATACCAATTTACTGAAAATCCACAAAGTTCCCTCAGTACAAAAAGGACAAAAGCATTAGAAGCTGCTTTTTTTTCCCCAAGCAGAATTTTTATTTAATATCTATGGAACAGGGCTGGGGAAGTAAAGGACAAAAAAGGTATGGCATATACTTTGCCTTCCATAAAATAGTTTAAATTATTTTAAAATTATTTTCAAAGCTTTATCTGTGAAAAATCAACTGTATTCTTAAAAGTGACTTTCCCTACACCTTTGGAGGACAGATTATTAACATTGGGTACATGGAGCTCCAGTACAGCTTTAAACCCACTAACATTGTGAAAAGAAACATATGTATATTTAGAATTTGTGTATATGTACTGTGAACTTCTCTGGGGATAAAATTCTCTAGGTTTTTTTTTTCTTGTTTTTAAGATTCTCGAAATAATCCAGAAATGGTTGAGAACTACAGTTTTAGAGTATATTTTTCTCTAGCCCATTTTGGTAACATTTTTAATCGAATAAAGTATGTACAAACCTGAAATATTTCACCTCTACTTTGCAGTCTGTAATCAAAAAGTAGCACATGAAAAAATCTTCCACTCATTTAGAGTCTTTCTGATTGCATCATCCATTATTCTGTTTTGCACTAACTGGTGAAATTTTGAATATTGAATATACCTAATTGAAATAAAGTGAGACATAATTTAAGTATCCTTTCAGTGAAAAATTAAACAGGCATTGTTTTTGAGCAGAGTTTTTGAGTTAATAACTAATGTTGATTTCACTTTTTCTCATTTGCTATCACAGGCATTGTGCAGTTGGATGATGAAGTTTCAAAATACCTTATTGAGATTTCCAGCTGAAGTTACGGTTTTTTTTTTTTAATTGGAATGACTTAATTTGATGGGCCTTAAGGAGGGCACTTATTGGGTGTTATATGCAAGTGATGAGTCACTAAGTTCTACTCATGAAACCAATACTACACCATATGTTAACTAACCTGAATTTAAATAAATAAGTTAAAAAAATAATAATGACTTAAAACATAACAAAAGAGATGAATTTTTAGATCATGTGACTATGTTTCTATGCATTTATCTTCCAGCATTGAGATCAGATCCTTAGAGACATGATCTCATTTTTCCTGGCTTAAACTAGACAAATAAAATTAGTACTTATAGTTCGACTTTCTATTTCATTTGCATTAATTGAAATTCTAGCACAAGGCCCCATTTAAAAGTTAGCACCTGCATACTTTAGTTAAGATCCTCAAAATGAAATTATTGATTTATAATACTTCACCAAAATCATGTGTATATTAGAGCATAGCACCCTTTATATCTGTCACTAAAACTGGTTCTGCTCTTACACAGGGAATAAGAGGAAGCAGAAATTATTCAGTCACATCTTTTACCCCAGCATTTTAAGAGGTGTAAGAAAATTCCACTTACTGTTATACTTAATTCTTTTTGTCCTATTTAGTCTTTCTCGCATTAGTAAATTATATTTTTGATCATTTTTCATGTGCCAAAGAAACACTTTACATGCAGTTTTTCATTTAATTCTCATCTCATATACAAAAGGTTGGAGATACTGATTTTATTTGTCAGGTGAGGAAACCAAGATTTAGAGAAGACAAATCACTTTCCTAAGACCATGTAGATAGTGAGTAGTGAGGCCAGACTGATGACAGACCACAAGCCCCTAGCTACAATATTATACAGTCAATTGTCAATATTCTTGGATTTCATACTGAATTCCTCTACTTGCTAATATTTATTTCAAACCCCCAAATCCATTACTGCACCTTTGTGGCCATTTGTAGACATGTGTAAAAGATCAGAAAATTTGAGTCACCAGCTATGCATGCTCCCAGCTGAGGTCCAACCAATTGACACTCTGCTTTCTTATTTGAGCTTTCACATTTAAAACAGGTGTCCTTCTCATGATATTTAGTGCCATGTTTTTTGAATTTTTGTAATTTTTTTGGTGATTTCTTTTTTAAAATGGCACCCAAACAGAAGCTGCCTAAAGTTCCAAAGGACAAGAAGGCTGTGATGTGCCTTGCAGAGAAAATACATGCATCAGATAAACTTCATTTAAGCAAGAGTTATAGTGCTGTTGGCCATGAGTTCAAAGTTAATCAACCATATCTATGAATTAAAGAGTCTTTAGACAGAGCACGCATAAAGCAAGATTATGTATTGTTCATTTGACAAAATGTGACCAAAGCCTTACAGGAACCTAACCCTCTATTTTTTCTAGGAACAATGCTTCAGCATTTGCTAATTTATTGTTCACAGCTTCTGTACAGAACAAAGCTATTAACAATAAGAATCAACTTTACTGCTCTTCAATAATAATCAGTCTTTATTAAAGACTTAATAGTCTCCAGCCATTCTTTGGTTTCATTATTTAGTTTCTCCAGCCATTATTTATTTTCCTCTAAGTATTTTTATCCCTATTATACAGATGGGTCATTGAGGTATGATTGTCACCCAGCTAGTAGGTGACTGTATGATATTTGAATTAGGCTATCGTCACATCTGGCACTCTATACAATTATGATACATATCTTGGTCCTTAACTCTATTAAAACTTCCAAATAAAAGTACTAATATACATACATCATTCTTTGTAGATGTTCTATGTGGCATACGATTGTACAAAACAAAACCAAGCAAAACACAGCAATAAAGCTCTATTTAACAAAATATTAAGAATGGTAATAGCTGTGCAGCAATGCTAAAGTAGTCCTATGTATTTTCAGAATATGTGGCTATTTTTGTGCAATAATTTTGGAATTACAAAGGTTTTTCACCCTCCTGATTGCTTTCATTCCACTATCATATTTTTTTTTAATTTCCAGATTCAAATGAAATTCATTGTAAGGAATAAAAACCTTCCCATTTTTCGTCCAATCAAAACCACCTGGTTGATAAAACACTAAGTGGAGTTAAGTGGTAGCCCTTTTCTCATCTGAGAAAATAAGAATTGAAGGGTTGCAGGCAGCATAAGGCACTTCAGAGCCAAGCTGGTTTGGGTGCTACAGAGCAAGTGCAGCTATCTTGTGATTTCCCAGGACTGGACTGCAGCAGGTGGATGGGCTAGAGGTTGAAGAGACAGAAACAGAAGGACTAATTTGTCTTATTTAAGACCTGATTTTACCTTGGGTTGACTTTGATTACTTGAGTTGCTAACCCTACTTTGCTCTGCTCAGACCGCCATAATCACTCAAGATACCTTCTGGAGCTATGTTTTTCAAGTTATGATGCTTGAACTACCTGCATCTGAAAGACCCGAGAGATGAAGAATGCATATGTGAGAGCGGGCACAAAATGAATAATTATTTCTGTGGGTGGGCCCAGCACTCTCAGCTGAGAAAATTGCAGGGTAGCAAGGAACAGAGCACAGAACATAGAGGTACCGAAAAACAAACAAACAAACAAAACCACAAAAGTCAACTGAAAGATATAACGCTTGGATTAAAGCCCAGAATTTATCACTTACTAGGTGTATAATGTGGAGTAAGCCACTTAATTCCTCACTGAGCCTCAATTGGTCCATCTCTAAAATGGAAATGACAACAAAAACAACATTAATGGCTATATTAAGGCTTAAATTAAACCAGGCAAGTAAAAATGTTTAGTAAGAGTAAGATTCTTTATTAACAAAAATAATGTGATATTACCCTTTGAAAGATTTTTGTAGATGACTAACTGAATTAAAACTCTTATAATTTAAGAAGATTTTAATTTTAATTTTTATTTATTTATTTATTTTAATGTTTATTTATTTTTGAGACAGGGAGAGACAGAGCATGAACGGGGGAGGGTCAGAGAGAGAGGGAGACACAGATTCTGAAACAGGCTCCAGGCTCTGAGCCGTCAGCACAGAGCCCGACCCGGGGCTGGAACTCAGGGACCGCGAGATCATGACCTGAGCGGAAGTCGGACACCTAACCGACTGAGCCACCCAGGTGCCCCTTAATTTTTATTTTTAGAGATTTTTATTTTACTTTATTTTATTTTATTTTATTTTATTTTATTTTAATCTTAGAGTCAAGAGAGCGAGTGGGGGACAGGGGGAGAGGAAGAAAGAATGAGTGAGAGAGAGAGAAGGAGAGAGAGAGGGAGAGAGAGAGAGACTCTTAAGCAGGCCCCATGCTCAACATGAAGCCTGACTAGGCGGGGCTCTATCCCATGACCTGGGATCATGACCTGAGCCCAAATCAAGAGTCAGACACTCATCCAACTGAGCCACCCAGACAGGCAAGACTTTATATTCAGTTTGCATTACTTTGGGGAGAAATAGGTGTATTACATGGGATGGAGGGAACATGGTACAGTACAGAATATGTTGAAGGCTGACCCTCCCTCCAGGTATCTTTCTCTCTCATCTGCTCAGATGCTAAAAATCATTTTATTATAGAGTATTTTTATTCTAACCTTCTTTAGAATGCAAATGCTGCCTGGAAGAAGAGACGTTTTGAATCTAAATTACTAATAAGATTTTATACCTGGAGATGCCAGGACCAAGAAACAATATCCTAAGGTATGAAAGGGGCCCTCAGGGTGGCATACAAAAAAAGACAAATTTTGTGTATTTCAACCGCCGTCTCTTTCCTTGTTAATTCGGTGACCAGAAAACAACCAATCAGCATGCAGAAACACACACACACACACACACACACACACACACACACACACCCTGTGGTGGAAATTAGAAAGAGGTAATTAGTAAAACATTAGAGGAAATGGACAAATCAAGTCTTTATTAATCTGTAGCAGAGAAGGAGAAGGAAATATTGCAGCCAATGTAACACACAGAACCGTATAACTCTAGATGTCATAATATAGGAAACGTTGGGGATAAAATTAGAAAGAAACAAAGCGATGTTACTCGTATGCACTTCCTTTGTCAACTGATTGCTAACTATGACTAATGTCAGACTAAGAGTGGTGAGAATCTGGCTTTAAAACTCTTGGCATTTTCTTCCTCTGGTGTTTACAATGCTGTTACCTATAGTCATCTTCCATCACCTGTGACTTACCAGTGCTTCCCTCGTCAATAGCTCATCACTACTCTGCCTACGCACCACTTCTCAAAGAGGTTGCTGGCAACTCTCAGGAGAGTAACATTTCCCCTTTTTATGCTCTTAAGGCACTTTATTCATGCCTCTGGGGAAACCCATATCAAATTGTATTATATTACCTTTTTCCTCATATACATCCTTCTCTATCCTAGAATGTGAACTCCTGCAGGTGTGCAAATCATTCCATTTTTGTATGCCTAGCACTTAAGACCAGTACATCATAAGCTTTCAAAAAATTGATTGCTGAGGGAATTAATATGACTATTAAAATTTTTAGTTTGTCAATTTCTTTATAACTCCCAACTTTTTTCCAGTTACCACTGGAAAAAGTTACTATCTTATAACTCCTAACCTTTTTCCAGTTTCCAGTTTCCAAATTAACACTCTTTTTTTCCAGCTTATCAGTGATCTATATCTCTTATTACATGTAGGCTAGTTCCTCCACTTTTATTCTGTGGTTTTAGTCAGTACTACAGCATACTTTCTTGCTTCATATGAATAATTCTGTAATTTTGGCTAGATTTTTTTCACATTCTCCTATTATTGAGCTTACTTTTCTTTATTTTAATGTAAATAAGTTCTAATTTAATTTATTTTATAGGAACTCCATTGGCTATTTCTCTTTTTATCACGTTTTTCTGAATTTTCAATCCCCTAATAAAATTATTTTCTAGAATGCCAAATATATCTTCCTTTTGTCAAAAAGTTTTAGTTGCCTTGAACAAAGAATTGCCGTTTTATCCTCACATATTATCTGGTTCATCATGACAGAATGATGTTCTCATGTTCTTCATAAATGACACAGTAGTATAAGAAAAATTTTCCGGGGCGCCTGGGTGGCGCAGTCGGTTGAGCGTCCGACTTCAGCCAGGTCAGGATCTCGCGGTCCGTGAGTTCGAGCCCCGCGTCAGGCTCTGGGCTGATGGCTCAGAGCCTGGAGCCTGTTTCCGATTCTGTGTCTCCCTCTCTCTCTGCCCCTCCCCCGTTCATGCTCTGTCTCTCTCTGTCCCAAAAATAAATAAACGTTGAAAAAAAAATTTAAAAAAGAAAAATTTTCCTCATTTTGAATATTTCACAAATAAATTGCATTATGGAAAATTAGTGGCAAATGGAAGTTTCCCTATTCTGAAGAAATTTCTATAAAGCTAATTATCTCCAATATTTTTTTCTTTATTCACTCATTGAAAATGCATTTATTAGGCACTGGGCATGCATAATACATAGATTGCATAGAGATTTCTTTGTGGTAGATAGAAGAGTTAAAAAATTACTGTCCTTATTTAAATGGATCCCTCTTAAAGTATTAGATTTAAATGTTATTCAATGTAGTATTATTAATGTTTGTGATAAAGTTTCATATTGATGTTATTTAATTGAGAGAATTTCTCTGAGCAGTGGTATCTGGTTTCATTTTTAAATCAACATTTTTATTATATATTTCAACTGTACAACATTATAATTTGACATCTGTATACACTACAAAGCGATCACCCCAAAAAGTCTAGTTACCATCCATCACCCTACAGATGACTCCCTTTACCTCTTTCACCTGCCCCTCAATTCTCTTCCCCTCTGATAGCCACCAATTTATTCTCTGTATTTGTGAGTTTGTTTCTGTTTTAAAATCAACATTTTTAATCAGTTTGCTTTCCCCACTTTTTCTTCATAGAACTTTCATTTCCTATACCCACTGGAGAAAGCACATTTTCTCTCCGCATATAAAACCTTTAAATTTATATTTCTCCAGATTCACACCCAAAGATTACTAGACCTTACTATCCTTTGTGTTTTGTTTTTGTTTTTGTTTTTGTTTTGCTTCAAAGACACTATCATAGAAGGATGTTTTATCCTACTCTTGGTTCAGGAAAAATCTCATTTATGTTATCTCATGCATATACATTTAGAAGGTTTCTTCTGAACACTGCCATTTTCCTTTGTTTGCAGCTTCCCAATATTCTGACATATTGCAATGACAGTAGGGAGATGGAGAATTCTCCATGAGGACAGGATTGGAGCAAAGTCCTAAGGCACAACCTAGCATCATTTTTGCCAGTGGTTAATGGACCATACACCAGAATAGGACCATAGCTCTTGAATGGGAGTTGGATGAGAGTCCTCCCTAATGTACCAACAGGAGGGACAGCAAGATATCCCAAAGACTCAGACATGTTAGGACTTCAAGTCTGAGTCCTAGGCCAAGTCTCCAATAAAAGAACAAGTGAAAGCCAAAGTATTTATTTTATTAGATCTGTTTGTGAAATTGCTCTGTGAGCATAGTCACATTTATGTAGGGAGTTTTGGAAATGATGGGCACAGATACCAGTGCTCTTGATTTAGGCACTTATTAACTCAAGTCATTTTGAGAATTAAGTGGATTACACATGGATTAACAACAAAAAGCCACCCAAACAGGCAGTCTCTTAACTTCAGGGACATGGGCATCACTGACATCCTCATCTGAATGAGTCCCTTCAGTGCACATTTGTGATGAAGCCATTTTTGCTGCTAGTTGCTGTAAGAGATACGATCACAGCTAGGGTGCTGAAAGGGAAGAAAATGGTGACACTAAGTAATTGTTGAGGGAGGTTAATCCACAAGGTGCACTTAGGAATCTACTAACCTACCCAATTCTGTACCCCTGGAACTCTCAATAATAATGCAGTAAGTATTTTAGGAAAGGGTCAGAAATGTTTAAAGACTGGGGCGCCTGGGTGGCGCAGTCGGTTAACCATCTGACTTCAGCCAGGTCACGATCTCGCGGTCCGTGAGTTCGAGCCCGGCGTCAGGCTCTGGGCTGATGGCTCAGAACCTGGAGCCTGTTTCCGGTTCTGTGTCTCCCTCTCTCTCTGCCCCTCCCCCATTCATGCTCTGTCTCTCTCTGTCCCAAAAATAAATAAACGTTGAAAAAAAAAAATTTAAAAATAAAAAAAAAAGAAATGTTTAAAGACTAATTGGGGTAGAGTCAGATTAATTTTAATTTTATTAATTTTAATTTTATTTTTTTATTTTTTTATTAATTTTATTAATTTTATTAATTTATTATTTATTTTTATTTTATTTTTTTATTAATTTAATTATTTTTTTAACGTTTATTTATTTTTGAGACAGAGAGAGACAGAGCATGAATGGGGGAGGGTCAGAGAGAGGGAGACACAGAATCCAAAACAGGCTCCAGGCTCTGAGCTGTCAGCACAGAGCCCGAGGCGGGGCTCGAACTCTTGGACCGTGAGATCATGACCTGAGCCGAAGTCGGCCGCTTAACCGACTGAGCCACCCAGGTGCCCCATAATTTTTAATTTTTTATTGTGGCAAAATACATCTAACATAAAATTCACTATAAGCAACATTTTGTACATTTACAGTGTTGTGCAACCATCACCATTATCTAATTCCAGAATACTTTCATCACTTCAAAAGAAAACCTCACACCTTTTAAACAGTCACTCTCTTATCCTTCTTTCCTCCCAGCTTGTGGCAACCATTAATTTCTTTCCTCTTTTTGTGGATTTGTCTATGCTGGATATTTCATTTAATGGAAACATAAGTGGCCCTAGTGACTGGCTTCTTTTACTTATTGTAATGTTTTAATGCTCACCATGTTGTAGTATGTATTTGTACTTCATTCCTTTTTATGGTGAAACATATTCCATTGTATGGATATATCACACTTTACCCATTCATCGGTTGGTATAAATTTGGATTGTTTCTATCTTTTGTCTGTCATAAATAGTGAATATTCTTGTACAGGGTTTTGCTTGAACCCTTCAGTTCTTTGGAGTATATACCCAGGAGTGGAGTTGCTGGTTTATATGGTAATTGTATTTTTAACTTACTGAGGAATCATCCAACTGTTTTCCACAGTGGCTACAACATGTTATATTCCCATCAACAATGTACAAGGATTCCAATCTGATTTTTAATTAAACAAAAGGGAAATATTTGCAGGTGTGAAAGATATCCAAAGGTTATACAAGAAATTATGAAGTGCTAAATGCTAACAATTTGAAATTCTAAGGAAAAAAACATTTTTGACAATATAATACCTCCAAACTGATTCTGTAACAGAAAGTTTGCACATGTTAAAAACTACTGCTAAATCTTTACCCCTAAAACGATGGTGTTTGGGTGAGTTCTACCAAGTTTCTAAGAATTATGTGTCTATTTAACACAATTTCTTATAGCAGAAAAGAAGGTGCACAACTCATGTTTTGATGTGTCACTTTGATGGCACACTCACACTAAGGAACTGAGGAGATTTTAATTAAGGGACTCTTTACATTGGCATGCGCCGACTTTAGGAAAACCAGCAGAGAATAGTTTTGCACTCAGGCTTACCACAGAAGAAGTCAATATCACTCTTTGGCCTAAAAGGGCAATTCAAGGGTATTATTCACAAAATCCAGAGTGGAGCTGGGACCTTTGATAGAAAAATGCATCAAACTACAACCTAACAGAAAAGGAATTAGGGGAGTAAGTACCCAAACTTCACTCATATCTTCCCTTGAGTCTCCTGCCAGGAAATCATTGACAGCTACACCAGAAGCCAGAGGGGAAAGAGACCCATTGATGGAATCTATTCATTTTCCATGATACAGAACAGGGAGAAGGATATAGAATACATTGAAAGGACAATGAAAAAATATCCAGCAGAATATTAAAACTAGATGAAAACACTGTAAGAAAATGAATGCATTCGCCAATTTCTCTTTTGAGCATAGGTTAAAAATTTCTAAACAATAATTAACCAACAATGTTCAGCAGCATATTTTTAAAAACACACGATGAATCAAAAAGGATTTATCTCAGAATTGCAAGGACAGTCAACATCAGTAAATGTAATAAGGTAATTTATCACACTAATGGATGCAGAGGAAACGTCACATGACTATCTCAATATACACAGAGAAAGCTTTTAATAATGTTCAAAATCCATCTGAGATTTTTTTAAAAGTTCTTTAAAAGCAGAAATAAAAGGAAATTTCCTTAATTGAATAAAATCTGTCTTTCCTCACATCTATTGACATTTATCCCTAACTGAAATATAAAGCAAACAAATTAGCAAATACAAGCCAATACCAAATGTTATATTTAATGAAGAAATTTCAGATTTCTTTTAATATTATGATTTAGGCAAAACTCTGGAATACTAGTTTTAACATAGTACTGTAAATTCTGTCCAATTAAATACAAAAGGAACAAGCACGTATGCAAATTAAAAGGAAGACAAATGCTCAGTATTTGTAATTAATTGATCATTTACAAAGAAACCCCATATATTCAGCAAACTATTAGAACCATTGACATTGCAGCAAGATCAATACGCAAAAATCAATAGTATTTCTTTACAAGAGCAATAAACATTTAGAAATTGCAATACATAATAGGACACTATTTACAATCACAATAAAGACCATGAAGCCTCTAGAGATTAACCACCCAATTCCTGAAGTAAAAAAGCTTAGACTTTGTTCCAATGTCTCATTTTCTTTTGCTCCCCACATTTCATTTACCATTGTCTTAAATATTTCCCAAATTTGTCCACTTCTCTTTACCTCCATGGTTATTATCTTTATTGAAGCAAACCTCATGTTTAGATTTCTTTTCAATGAAGTTCCTATAGACAAAACTAATAGGTGACAGACTAGGAGAAAATACTTAGTACATTAAAAAACTTTAATTTTATAATAGTGTTGTATTCACCAAAAAGTTGTAAATATAGGACAAGGAGTTTATATATGTATCCTGCAGCCAATTCTTTCTCTTGTTAACAGATTAGCATGAGTCTCTTGTTACAACTAATGAGTCTATACTGACATTATTTTTTATATTGATGTCATTTCGATTAAGTTAATTTTACAGTTTCCTACAATTTCCTACAAGTTCCAAAGTCACACACACACACACACACACACACACACACACACACTCATTTAGGTGTTTAGGTGTTTTCTTTCTCTCTCTCTCTCTCTCTCTCTTTTTTATGACCACAATAGAAAGCTAGGTTTTTATTTTCTCAATTGGAAAGTATAGTGTAAAAAAAAAGATTCAGAGTGAAAAATATTTTTTCTTTCATTAATAGAATTTAGTGATTCATTACTTACATATAGCACTCAGTGCTCATGCCAACAAGTGTCCTCCTTAATGCCTCCCTCTTGCCCATTTAACCCATCCCCCCACCCAACATCCTGTAAGCAACCCTCAGTTTTTCTCTGTATTTAGGAAACTCAGGGTTTGTCTTCCTCTATGTTTTTATATTATTTTTGCTTCCCTTCCCTTATATTCATCTGTTTTGTATCTAAAATTCCACATATGAGTGGCATTATGTGATATTTGTCATTCTCTGACTTATCTTGCTTAACATAATACACTCTAGTTTCATCCACGTTGTTGCAAATGGCAAGATTTCATTATTTTTGATTACCAAGTACTATGCCATTGTATATATACATGCCACTTCTTCTATATCCATTCATCAGTCGATGAACGTTTGGGTTCTTTCCATACTTTGGCTATTGTCAGTAATGCTGCTATAAACATTGGGGTGCACGTGCCCCTTCAAAATAGCACACCTGTATCTTTTGGATAAATACATAGCAATGCAATTTCTGGGTCATGTGTAGTTCTATTTTTAATTTTTTGAAGAACCTCCATACTGTTTTCCAGAGTGAATGCACCAGTTTGCATTCCCACCAGCAGTACAAAAGCATTCTTCTTTCTCCATATCCTTGTCATCATCTGTTGTTGCCTGAGTTGTTAATTTTAGCCATCTGACAGGTGTGAGGTGGTATCTCATTGTGGTTTTAATTTGTATTTTCCTGATGTTGAGCATTTTTTCATGTGTCTGTTGGCCATCTGGATGTCTTTCTTGGGAAAGTGTCTATTCATGTCTTTTCCCCATTTCTTCACTGGATTATTTGTTTTTTGGGTGTTGAGTTTGGTAAGTTCTTTATAGATTTTGGATACTAGTCCTTTATGCTATATGTAATTTGCAAATATCTTCTCCCATTCCGTCAGTTATCTTTTAGTGTTGTTGATTATTTCCTTCGCTATGCAGAAGCTTTTTATCTTGATGAGGTCCCAGTACTTCATTTTTGCTTTTGTTTCCATTGCCTTTGGAGACATGTCAAGTGAGAAATTGCTGTGGCTGAGGTCAGTAAGGTTGATGCCTGATTTCTCCTCTAGGATTTTGATGGTTTCCTGTCTTAGGTTTATGTCTTTCATCCATTTTGAGTTTATTTTTGTGTATGGTATAAGAAAGTGGTTAGTTCATTCTTCTGCATGTCGCTGTCCAGTTTTCTCAACACCATTTGCTAAAGAGACTGTCTTTTTCCCATTGGATATTCTTTCCTATTTTGTCAAAGATTACTTGACCATATCTTTATGAGTCCAATTCTGGATTCTCTGTTCTGTCCCATTGATCTATTTGTCTGTTTTTGTGTCAATACCATACTGTCTTGATAATTACAGCTTTGTAATACAGCTTGAAGTTCAGAATTGTGATGCCTCCAGCTTTGGTTTCTTTCTCAGGATTGCTTTAGCTATTTGGGATCTTTTGTGGTTCCATACACATTCTAGAATTGTTTGTTCTACCTCCGGGAAGGATGCTGGTGTTATTTTGATAGGAATTGCACTGAATATGTAGATGCTTTGGGTAAATCAACATTTTAACAATTGTTGTTCTTCCAATCCATGAGCATGGAATGTTTTTCCATTTCTTTGTGTCTTCTTCAATTTCTTTCATAAGCTTTCTATAGTTTTCAGTATATATATTTTTTTTACCTCTTTGGCAGATTTATTCCTAGATATTTTATGGTTTTTGGTATAAGTGAATTGGGATCAATTCCTTGTTTTCTCTTTCTCCTGCTTTCTATTGGTGTATAGAAATGCAACCTATATCTGTACATTGATTTTATATCCTGCAACTTTGCTGAATTCATGTATGAGTTCTAGCAGTTTTTTTGGTGGAGTCTTTTGGGTTTTCCATTTTTCATGTAGAGTATCATGTAATCTGTGAGAAGTAAAGTTTGACTTCCTCCTTGCTGACCTGGATGCCTTTTATTTCTTTGTGTTGTCTGCTGAGGCTAGGACTTCCAACACTGTATTGAATAACAGTGGTGAGAGTGGGCATCTTTTTCGTATTCCTGACCTTGGTGGGAAAGCTATCAGTTTTTCTCCATTGAGGATGATATTAGCAGTGCGTCTTTCATATACAGCCTTTATGATCTTGAAGTATGATTCTTCTATCCCTACTTTCTTGAGGGTTTTTATCAAGAAAGGAAGTTGTATTTTGTTAAATGCTTTGTCTGCATCTATTAAGAGGATCATGTGGTTTTTGTCCTTTTCTTTATTAATGTGATGTATCACATTATTGATCTGCAGATATTGAATCAGCCTTGCATCCCAGGAATAAATCTCACTTGATCGTGGTGAATAACTTTTAATTCATTTATTGTTGTATCCAATTCTCTGGTATCTTGTTGAAAATTTGTGTATCCATTTTCATCAGGGAAATTGGTCTGTAGTTCTCTTTTTTAGGGGGGGGGGTCTTTGTATGGATTTGGAATCAAGGTAATCATGGCCTCATAGAGTGAGTTTGGGAGTTTTCCGTCCATTTCTGTTTTTTGGAACAGATTCAAAAGAATAGATGTTAACTCTTCTTTAAATGTTTGGTAGAATTACCTTGGAAAGCCATCTGGCCCTGGGCTCTTGTTTCTTGAGAGTTTTTTGATTGCTGATTCAATTTCTTTACTGGTTATGGGTCTGTTCAAATTTTATATTTCTTTCTATTTCAGTTTTGATAGTTTATATGATTCTAGGAATTTTTCCATGTCTTCCAGATTGCCCAGTGTGTTGGCATATAATTGCTCATAATATTCTCTTATTATTGGTTGTATTTCTTTGGTGTTGGTTGTGATCTCTCTTCTTTCATTCTTGATTTTATTTATTCAGGTCCTTTCCTTTTTCTTTTTGATCAATCTGACTAGGGGTTTATAAATTCTGTTAATTATTTCAAAGATCCAGCTCCTGGGTTTCATTGATCTGTTCTACTGTTTTTGTTTTCAATACCATTGAATTCTTCTCTAATCTTTATTATTTGCCTTCTTCTGACGTTTTGGGTTTTACTTGCTGTTCTTTTCCTAGCTCTTTTAGGTGTAAGGTTAGGTTGTGTATTTGAGACATTTCTTCATGGAAGAAGGCATGGATGCAAGAAGTCATGGATTACTACATACTTCCCTCTTTTGACTGCCTTTGTTGCATCTCAGAGGTTTGGGGCTGTTGTGTTTTCATTTTCATTAGCTTCAGTGTACTTTCTAATTTCCTCTTTAGTTTCTTGGTTAACCCATTTATTCTTTAGTAGTGTGTTCTTTAATCTCCAAGTATCTATGGCCTTTCCAAATTTTTTCTTGTGGTTGATTTTGAGTTTCATAGCATTGTGTTCTGAAAATATACATGGTATGATCTAGATTTTTTGTATTTGTTGAGGGTTGACTTGTGACCTAGTATGTGATCTATTCTGGAGACTGTTCCATGTGCACTCGAGAAGAATGTATATTCTGCTGCTTTAGGATGAAATGTTCTGAATATATCTGTTAAGTCCTTCTGGTCCAATTTGTCATTCAAAACCATTGTTTTCTTCCTGATTTTCTGTTTAGATGATGTGTCCATTGTTGTAAGTGGGGTATTGAAATCCCCTACTATTATGGTACCATTATCAATGAGTCTCTTTATGTTTGTGATTGATTGATTTATATATTTGGGTTTCTACATGTTGGGGACATAAATATTTACAATGGTTAGATATTCTTGGTGGATAGATCCCTTAATTATGATATAATGCCCTTGTTCATCTCTTGTTTCAGTCTTTATTTTAAAATCTAGTTTGTCTGATATAACTAAGGCTACTCCAGCTTTCTTTTGATGGTCATTAGCATGATATATGGTTCTCCATTCCCTTCCTTTCAATCTGCAGGAGTCTTTAGGTCTAAAATGCTAAAATGAGTCTCTTGTAAGCAGCATACAGATGGGTTTTATTTTTTATCCATTATGATATGCCATGTCTTTTTATGGGAGTGTTTAGTCCATTGACATTTAAAGTGAGTACTGAAAGATATGAATTTACTGCCATTGTGTTGCCTGTAGAGTTGATGTTTCTGGTGATATTCTCTGGTCCTTTCTAATTTTTTTGCTTTTGATTTCTTTTGTTTTCCTTTGTCTTTTCTCAACTTAAAAGGGTCCCCCTTAAAATTTCTTGCAGGGCTGCCTTAGTCATCACGAACTCCTTTAGTTTTTGTTTGTCTGGGAAACTCTTTGTCTCTCCTTCTATTTTGAATGAGAGCATTGGTGCATAAAGAATTCTTGGTTGCATATTTTTCTAATTCAGCATGTTGAATGTATCCTGCCATTCTTTTCTGGTCTGCCAAGCTTCTGTGGATAGGTCTGCTGCAAACTTCCTCTGTCTTCCCTTATAAATTAAGAACATTTTTTTTCCCTTCCTGCTTTCATAATTCTTTCATTGTCTGTATATTTTCTAAGTTTGACTATGATATGTCTTGGTGAAGCTCGGTTTTTGTTGAATCTAATGGGAGTTCTCTGTGCTTCTTGGATTTTGATGTCTGCATCCTTCCCCAGCTTAGGAAAGTTTTCAGCTGTAATTTTTTTCACAGAAAACTTCTGCCCCCTTTTCTCTCTCTTCATCTTCTGGGACTCCTATGATTTGGATGCTGTTCCTTTTTAATAAGTCACTGAGTTCTCTAAGTCTTGTATTATGATGTTTTGCCTTTGTTTCCCTCCTTTTTTTCTGCTTCATTACTCTCCATAATTTTTTTCTATATCATTGATTTGCTGCTCTGTTTTGTGCATCCTTGCCATTGTTACAGCCATTTGAGATTAAATCTTGGCTGTAGCATTTTTCATTTTGTCCTGACTAGATTTTATTTCTTTTATCTTCACAGAAAGATATTGTATGCTTTTTTTCAAACCCAGGTAATATTCTTATTATTATGGCTCTAAATTCTGGTTCAGACATTTTGCTTATATCTGTGTTGATTAAGCCCCTGGATGTCATTTCTTCCTATTCTTTCTTTTGGGGTGAATTCTTTCATTTTGTTATTTTGGAGGAAGAAAAAATTAATAAAATAAAAATTAAATATTAAAAAATTAAAAACAAAACAAAAAATCAAATAAAGGAAGCTAGATACTAGGTGTGTTTTGGTCTGCTTGTTGAAAGAAGCTTGGTTGAATAGAGAAAAAGGGGAAATAAAAGAAATAGAAAAAAAAGTAAGAAAAAATTTTAAAATTAAAAAAAATTATACACTCGAATAGAATGAAATAAAGAAAATGAAATAGAATAAAAAATTTAAAAATTAATAATATAAACATAAACCAATAAAAATTAATTTCTCTCTGTATTCAAGAGGAAGAAAAAGAAAAAAGAAAAAAGGAAAACAATTTAAACAAAAACAGAAACAAAGAACACAAATAAATGAACCAGGAAAAAGAGAGAAATCCGAATGAAGTTACATCCAGTTTCCCTTAGAAGTGAACTTTTGAAACATTCTATAGTCCATACACTAAGCAGGTAGAGTGACTTGTGCTGGTCCTCTAGGGGATGTGCTTGGAGGGTGCAGTTGGGTGGGGTTTGGTGTAATGGCTCTCCACTAGGTGGCACTGCTTATCTTACTGGGGTGGATCACTGTGGCACACATTTGGGTATGTGGGAGAAGTGGAAATGGCTTCACCCAGCTCCCTAGTCTCTGACACAGGAACTTTGTGCTCTCACTGACCCTCGATCAAGCACTCTTCCTTTGTCTCAGACCTCTGTCCACTCCCCACATCTACTCTGAGGTAGATGTGTCCAAGCTGCCTGCCAGGCGGCTCCTGCCAGGCCGCACCTCCCTCCAGAGTTTTATCTCAGATGGGGTTGTGTTTCAAAACCCCACACTTCAGCGATCTCTCTGGCTTGGATCCACTCTGACTCTCTGGGGGAGGGTCTCGCTGAGCAATGGCCAGGTGTCAGCTTGCCCCAGAAAATATTCATGCGATTGCATAGCAGCAGAATTTCAGAGATTATGGCAAGTTACAACATACAACCGGCATCAGGATTCATCTCACCCTGGCATCTTTGTCCCAAAACCAACAAAAGTGGCTGCTCTCCAGGGTCTGTTGGGATCTTTGCCTGTGGGGAAGCCATGTGGTCTCTACCAAATGCTCTCAAGCAGGGGAACCACTTTTCCCTGTGTGGCACATGGACCCCTAACACCCTACTGCCTGCTCCGGGGATTTTCCCTCCTTTCTCACCAGAGCACCACAAGGCACTGTGCTCCAAAATTTCATACTCTGCGCTCCACTGTTTATAGAATCCTGGTGGTATTGAAACCCTCTCCTTTCTTCCTGTCAATGTTTTTGGGGAGCAGATTTCTTGTTCAGACCCCTGTGAGTGTTTTCACTCTTTTCCTCTCTTTCTCTCCAGCTACTTCGGAGTAACTAGCATGATCTAGATGTGCTGCATTCTCCCTCTTTCTCTTTCTCTTGCTCTCTCCACAAAACAGCTCCCTACCCTCCACAGCTTTTCTCGCCCCCACTTCACCTCTTTGCACCATGTACCCGCTAAATTCTGTGGCTCAAGTTATGAAGATTATTGTCTTAATCCTCAGAACAATTTCCTGGGTGTTCAAAATGGTTTGGTGCTGATCTAGCTGCATTTGAGGGAAGAGACAAGTTTAGAGTCCCCATGCTGCTCTGCCATCTTAACTCTATATGGATACAGTTTTATTAATAAAGTTCATGTTTTATTCAGACCTCCTTAGTTTTTATATACTGTCTTTTTTTTTTCTGTTCCAGGACCCTATCCAGGATAGTACATTACATTTAGTCATCATGTCTTCTTAAGATTCTGCAGACTGACAGTTTCTCAAACATTCCATGTTTTGGATGACCTTAACAGTTTGGGAGAACACTAATCAGTTATTTTGTGGACTATTCCTCAGTATGGGTTTGACTGATCTTTTTCTCATGATTAGACTGGGGTTATGGTTTTTAGAGAGAAAGATCATAGAAGTAAAGTGACATTCTCAACATATCACATCAGGTATTCATTTTATCAACATGACTTATCACCCTTGATGTTAACCTTGATTACCTAGTTATACAGCATTTGTCAGTTTTTTTCGTTGTAAAGTTAGTCTTCTACTCTCACCCTCAACACACACCTTTCATATTGTACTCTTTAGAAGGAAGTCAACTCTGAGACCCCATACTTAAGGATGGGGAGGTAATATATTCCACTTCCTTGAGAGGACAGTCTCTAAATAAATTCTTTGTTTCTTTTTTTTTTGTTTTTTTTGTTTTGTTTGTTTTGTTTTGTTTTTTGCTTAGGAGACTTTTCTCCTCATTAATTTATTTTTTAATCACTTATTTAAGTGAACATGCACTCACGTCTATTTATTTTATACTCTAGGTTATAATACAATGCTACATTACTTATTTTGTTCCTCAAACTGTTCCAGGTTTGACCGTTGGAAGCTCTTTAGATTGGCATTCCACCTTTGACATACCCCCATTGTTTTATATTATTTTGAGCATTTTTTTTTAGTTTTTGGCACTTTTTACAACATGTTTTCAAAAAAATTAATGATTTAGAATATGAAATGATTTCTATATTTAAAAAATAGTTAAAGGTTACAAATAGGTGATTTTAAAAAAATTCAATAGTTAATAAATATTGAAAGTATCCTTACATTAATTGATAATAAAAAGTAAATTAAAAATATGCAATAGCATTTTATAGTCATATAACTGGCAAAAATAAAAACATTTGATAAACCAGTGGCTGTTAAAGACAGCAGGAAATGGGGGTTCTGTGCTCTATGTCTGAGAGTATAAGTTAGGGGAAGTCAATTTTAGCAGGAAATTGACTGTATTCTCATAAAATTGAGTAAGTGCCTACTCACTCTGGGACATATATACCCAAGAGACTCTCCTTCAGGTACGCAAAAAGGTATTTATCCTTATAAATACTATCGTATTGTATGAGCAAGAATTTGGAAGCATTCAATATGTTTATTACATATGAATGGGGAAATGACATGTACTTATGCACATCATAAGATATCAATCAGAAAAAAAAACCTGGATTAACATCCATTAACATACACTAGATATCAAAAGCAACACTGAGTGGAAAAAGTAAGAATTAGAACATAGTTTACAGAATCATACCATTTATATGTTAAAAATATATATGAAAATCACACTAAATTTTTATAGATACATAAAGATAAATAAATATATAGAAATTGATCAAAAGGCCATGCATTAAACATGAACTCTGGCATCTAAGGGTGTGGTTAACTTGGATGGAAAGTAAAGATGAAAGACAATTAAATAATACATTTTAAATACACAGAACATAATATGTTTATGTTTTATTATATACTGAGAAGATCAATGCAATTCTTGAGGGTCAAAAAAACTAACAACCCACCAAAATCTCAATCGAAGCATACCAGCCAATGAACCAACCATCATGACTATCAGCAACCAAGTTATAAGGTACACATAAAACCATTTGTTATGTTGTTAGATTTTAAAATGGCGATATTTTTTGTTAATGATTACCATTATTCATTAAATAATTCAACAAATATTTTGGATCTTTCACAGTATCATATTGAGGTATTCAACTGAGGAATATAAACATGTATATCTAAATCAAACTTAGGAGTTTTCTAAATTGTTAAATCACAACAGTATGAAAAGTAGTGTGACATATGAAATGTGTTTCTGAAACTCACATTACCAGCATATTTTTATGTTGTTCCTTGTTGTTGTTGGCTATTATTTTAAAATTTACTTCTCATAGACTAAAATCATCAATTTAAAATCCCTAGAGAAAGTCCATTATTATATTTCCCATTCAGTTTCTAACATGTGATTGCCTTTTAAAAATATAATTTGGCATTATTTATAGTATCCTTGTCTGGGAAGAATAACTGAAAACAATTTTTTGTAGATACTGCTGTAATTTGAACTTGTACTCTCTTTTCATTTCCCTTCTCTGTGAAGCTTGTCAGATTTAACATTAGTCTTAGATTCAAAGCTATTATTAATTTATCATTACCATGCAGCTACTTTTTTATATGCAAAAGCTTACAATGCTAAAGACTTCTCCTTGAGTGTACTGGCTCTATTATTCTATGACTGCAATAAGGTAAATTCAAGAAAGCAGTAATAAAAACAAAAAAATTCCCTCAACATTGATTTTTATTCTGTAACTTCTATAACCTCCTCCTATGTGTAAGTCTAAATTAAAAAAAAATTAATGTTTTTATTTATTTTTGAGGCAGAGAGAGACAGAGAATGAGCAGGGGAGGGGCAGAGAGAGAGGAAGACATAGAATCTGAAGTAAGCTCCAGGCTCTGAGATGTCAGCACAGAGACACGGAGCTTGAACTCACGGATTGTGAGATCATGACCTGAGCTGGTGTTGGATGCTTAACCGACGGAGCCACTCAGGCACCCGTCTAAATTTTATTTGAACAGAAAATATATTTCTTAATCTGGATTATTACTGTATGTACTTTTTTAAAGTAATGGCATATCCTAGAGATCTCTCCATAGCATATATCCTGATATTCTTCATTCCTTTGTACCATATCATAATACATGATGTGGATGTACTATTATTTAGTCAACCAGTTCCCAAATAATGGACATTTAGAGGGAACAAATGGCCAAGATACCTTTTCTGATTCCCAGTCATCAGACTGCCCTCTTTATTGTCTTTGTGAATTGTTCAAACATAACTCCTATGCTCGCCAGCCAGTGGCCCTTCCTTACTTTCTGGACCTTCCTTTTCATTTATATCAATTGTCTTCTGCTAATTTCAGATTCTATTCCAAGGGGGTTCTCCTTTCATCCTGAAAGGAGTTCCTCCAGCCTCCTCTGCCTCCTCTGGACCTCACTGCAGGCCCCTTGCCCTCATCTGCAACTTGGAGAATGTGGAAATCCTGCCTGGTTTCTGTTTTTCCCCTAAGGCTTGCTGCTCTTTCCAGGAAGCATCTGCTGGGATTGTTTTTCCCGTTCTTATATCAGTGCAATGCCTCATTACTGACCTCTCTTACAAATTTAGTTACTAACAGGTTGTACAGTTACAATGCTAGTCACCAGATTTAACAAATAACAACAAAATAGTTGCCTTATTTAACAAATAAAAATTCAGGATGCCCAGTAAATTTGAATTTTAGATAAACAATATATATTTTTCAGTATAGTCATGTCCCACATAATATTTGAGACATACTTGTGTTAAAAATGTATTCAAGTTTTAACTACATTATCTTACATTTTATCTGGCAATCTAATGCAGGTTATTCTTATCCTTATGGGTAGACTCGGGGATAGTTAAGAGCAATATCACCACCATAGTCACCAACACAAAATTCCTTTTCTTGGTTTGTTTTTGACTTTTTATTTTGGCTCTATCTTACAGTTATGAAATGATCCTTTTTATTTATTCACTTTTTATTTATTTTAATTACACAATAACAGGTGTGTTTTTCAGAAAGATATAGCTTTCTAATTTTTGCCTTCCTGTAGATGTCCAGGAATATTTGTAACTAGAGATATTTGTGTCCCTCAAAACTCACATGTTGAAATCCTAACACGCAATGTGATGGTTTTGGGAAATTGGCTCTTTGGGAGATTAGGTCCTGAAAGTGGAGCCCTCACGAGTGGAATTAGTGCTCTTGTAAAGCGACCCCAGAGAGCTCTTTTAACCATTCAGCCACAGAGGTCACAGAGAGAAAGCTGGCCCCTCCCTACCAGACACAGAATCTGATCTTGAACATTGTAGCCTCCAGAATTTCAAGAAATAAATATTTGTTGTTTAAGTCACCCAGTGTATGATTCTGCTGTAGTAGCCCAAACTGGCTAAGACAAGATGCATCAGTTGTAAATTCATCTAGCTCTGCTTCATAGATGTGTGGTCAGGGTATTGATTGGGTTGGTGGTAAGAGCTTTTGATAGGTTACTAATTTACAGTAAAATGCAGTTTATTTTGAAGTGATATTTCTCATTCAATGAATCATATAATGCTTTAAAGGAAGAATCGCTTATGGCCTTGAAGGGAGAAAGAAATCTTAAGGTAACATTTAAAATAAAATGACTCAGTGTATTAGTGGGAAAGGACAAGAGTTCCAGCTATATCAAGAAACACTAATTATTTGCTCATAAATGTTACAAGGGCAAAGGATCAAAAGAAAGAGGATATAGGATTTCATCTCGTAAGAGGAGAAAGGGATTAAGAGTCCTAACTAAAGAGGCAACAGATGTGTCTACAATTAAGAAAATGGGAAGGGTCTTTAAAATTTTTTTAATGTTTATTCACTTTTTTAATGTTATATTTATTTTTGAAAGAGAGAGAGAGAATGTGAGCAGCAGAGGGGCAGAGAGAGGGGGAGACACAGAATCTGAAGCTCCAGGCTCTGATCTGTCAGCACAGAACCCTATGTAGGGCTTGAACCCAAGGACTGTGAGATCACGACCTGAGCCAAAGTAGCATGCTCAACTGACTAAGCCACCCAGACTCCCCGATGTTTATTTACCATTGAGAGAGAGAGAGAGAGAGAGAGAGAGCACGAGCAGGGGAGGGACAGAGAGAGACACACAACCCAAAGCAGGTTCCAGGCTCTGAGCTGTCAGCACAGAGCCTGACTCGGGGTTCAAACCCATGAATTGCGATATCATGACCTGAGCCAAAGTCAGACACTTAACCAACTGAGCCAGCCAGGTGTCCCTGGGAAGGGGCTTTTAAAAGTCACAATAAATTATTGGAATATCAACTGATAAACACACACACGCACGCGTGCGCGCGTGCACACACACACACACACACACACTCACACACACATGCATACACACACCAGAAAATGAGGCCAAAAGAGAAGCATTAATTTTCTAGGCAAAAAGAGCTAATATCAAGATGATTTCCCCCATCCCCTAAAAATAAAAATCACCTCCCACACTTAGGTAAAATAGGGAAAAATGCTTATGAATAGAATTTAAAAGAATGGTCTCATTCCAGAATTTCTGAATACTCTGAATCAGATCTTTCTCTCTCACGAATGCAGTTAATAAAACAAGAATGAAGATTATAGACAAAAAGCACATAAAAGCAACAAGTAACAGAAAATATACAGAGACAACTTCACATGAAATGGTGTTTGTGATGGAAAGGTGTCCATTGTGGAGGGTAGAAGGTAGTATGATTTGACGATCTTTGAAAGGAAAAAACAAGGGAAATATATGAGACTAATGATAGTGTAAAATTTTAATGAAGAAAGAGTGAATTTAAAATGACTAAGGCACATTTCAACTAACTACTAGCCCACAACGTGCACTGCCACCATAGAAGCTCACACCACGGATGAGGAAGAGTCCAGGAAGGAATATTAAGGCACTTGCAGGCTGACTGTGACCTTTATGACTTGGCATTTCAAAAGCCATCATTATTCGACTATTGTTGAAAGTGCTGCTATAAACATTGGGGTACAAGTGCCCCTATGCATCAGCACTCCTGTATCCCTTGGGAAAATTCCTAGAAGTGCTATTTCTGGGTCATAGGGTAGATCTATTTTTAATTTTTTGAGGAACCTCCACACTGTTTTCCAGAGCGCTGTACCAGTTTGCATTCCCACCAACAGTGCAAGAGGGTTCCTGTTTCTCCACATCCTCACCAGCATCTATAATCTTCTGATTTGTTCATTTTAGCCACTCTGACTGGAGTGAGGTGGTATCTGAGTGTGGTTTTGATTTGTATTTCCCTGGTGAGAAGCAACATTGAGCATCTTTTCATGTGCCTGTTGGCCATCTGGATGTCTTCTTTAGAGAAGTGTCTATTCATGTTTCCTGCACAATTCTTCACTGGATTGTTTGTTTTTTGGGGGTGTGTAGTTTTGTGAGCTCTTTATAGATTTTGGATACTAGCCCTTTGTCTAATATGTCATTTGTAAACATCTTTTCCCATTCCGTTGGTTGCCTTTTAGTTTTGTTGATTGTTTCCTTTGCAATGCAGAAGCTTTTTATCTTCATGAAGTCCCAACAGAGAGAAAAAAAAGCAATCATTATAACTACTTTCTAAAATGCTCTTTTTATTTACTTCTTTATTTTTAATTTTATTTGTTATTTTTAAAAATTTACATCCAAATTAGTTAGCGTATAGTGCAACAATGATTTCAGGAGTAGATTCCTTAGTGCCCTTATGCATTTAGCACATCCCCCTCCCACAACCCCTCCGGTAACCCTCAGTTTGTTCTCCATATTTATGAGTCTCTTCTATTTTGTCCCTCTCCCTGTTTTATATTGTTTTTGTATCCCTTCCCTTATGTTCATCTATTTTGTCTCTTAAAGTCTTCATATAGGTGAAGTCATATGATATTTGTCTTTCTCTGACTAATTTCACTTCAAAATGCTCTTTTTTAAATATACTGTTGAATTCGATTTGCTAGTATTTTGTTGAGAATTTTTTGTATCTATGTTCATCAGGGATATTGGTCTGTAATTCTCCTTTTTAGTGTGGTCCTTGTCTGGTTTGGGGATCAAAATAATGCTGGCTTCATAGAATGAGTCTGGAAGATTTGCTTCTGTTTCTATTTTTTGGAATAGTTTGAGAAGGATAGGTATTAACTCTGCTTTAAATGTCTCATAGAATTCCCCGGGAAGCCATCTGGCCCAGAACTCTTATTTGTTGGGAGATTTTTGAAAACTGATTAAATTTCTTCTCTCGTTATGGGTCTGTTCAAATTTTCTATTGCTTCCCATTTGAGTTTTGGTAGTGTGTGGGTGTCTATGAATTTGTCCATTTTTCCCAGGTTGTCCAGTTTGTTGGCATATAAGTTTTCATAGTGTTCTCTAATAAAAGAATTAATCACCATGATCAAGCGGGGTTAATTCCTGGTCTGCAGGGCTGGTTCAATAACCATAAAGCAGTCAATGTGACACATCACATTAATAGAAGAAAGGACAAGAACCATATGATCCTGTCAATAGATGCAAAAAGTATTTGACAAAATATAGCATCTTTTCTTACTAAAAACCTTCAAGAAAGTCAAGATAGAAGGAACATACCTTAACATCATACAAGCCATATATGAAAAGCCCACAGCTAACATCATGCTCAATGGGGAAAAAAAATGAAAGCTTTCCCCCTAAGATCAGGAACATGGAAAAGATGTCCACTCTCACCACTGTTGTTTAAAATAACTTTGGAAGTCGTAGCCTCAGCAATCAGACAACAAAATGAAATTTAAAAAAGCATTCGAACTGGCAAGGAAGAAGTCAAATTTTCTCTTTTCACAGATGACCTGATACTCTACATGGAAAACCCAAAAGACTCCACCAAAAAGCTGCTAGAACTGATACATGAATTCTGCCAAGTCACAGGATATAAAATCAATGTACAGAAATCAGTTGTATTTATATACACCAATAATGAAGCAACAGAAAGATAAATCAAGAAATTGATCCCATTTACAATTCCACAAAGAACCACAAAATACTTAGGAATAAACCTAAACAAATATGTAAAAGATCCATATGCTGAAACTATAGAAACTTATGAAAAAAATTGAAGAAGACACCAACAAATAGAAAAAAACATTCCATGTTCATTGTTTGTAAGAAAAAAATATTGTTAAAATGTCAATACTACCCAAAGCTATCTACACATTCAATGCAATCCCAATCAAAATTGCACCAGCGTTCTTCTCATAGCTAGAACAAACAATCCTAAAATGTGTATGGACACAGAAAAGACCCTGAATAGTCAAAGTAATGTTGAAAAAGAAAACCAAAGCAGGAGGCATCACAATCCCAGACTTTAGCTTCTCCTATAGAGCTGTAATCATCAAGACAGTATGGTACTGGCACAAAAACAGACAGATCAATGGAATAGAATAGAGAACCCAGAATTTGACTCACACATGTATGGTCAGCTAATCTTTGACAAAGCAGCAAAGAGTATCCAATGGAAAAAAAGCAGTCTCTTTAGCAAATGGTGCTGGGAGAACTGGACAGCAATATGCAGAAGAATGAAACTGGACCACTTTCTTACACCATTCACAAAAATAAACTCAAAATGGATGAAAGACCTAAATTTGAGACAGGAAACCATCAATACCCTAGAGGAGAAAGCAGGCAACAACCTCTTTCACCTCAGCCACAGCAATTTCTTGCTAGACACATCTCCAAAGGCAAGGGAATTAAAAGCAAAAATGAGCTATTGGGACTTCATCAAGATAAACAGCTCTGCACTGCAAAGGAAACAACCAACAAAACTAAAAGGCAACCGACAGATTGGGAGAAGATATTTGCAAATGACATATCAGATAAAGGGTTAGTATCCAAAATCTATAAAGGACTTACCAAACTCAACACCAGAAAAACAAATAATCCAGTAAAGAAATAGGCAGAAGACATGAATAGACACTTTTCCAAAGAAGACATCCAGATGGCCCACAGCCATGAAAAGATGCTCAACATCATTCATCATCAGGGAAATACAAATCAAAACCACATTGAGATACCACTTCACACTGGTCAGAGTGACTAAAATTACCAACTCAGGAAACAACAAATGTTGATGAGGATGTGGAGAAATGGGAACCCTCTTGCACTGTTGGTGGGAATGCAAACTGGTGCAGCCACTCTGGAAAACAGTGTGGAGGTTCCTCAAAAAATTAAAAATAGAACTACCCTACTACCCATCAATAACACTGCTAGGAATTTATTAAAAGGATACAGAAGTGCTGATTCATAGGGGCACATGTACCCCAATGTTTAGAACAGTGCTATCAACAATAACCAAAGTATGGAAAGAGCCCAAATGTCCATCAACTAATGAATGGATAAAGAAAATGTGGTTTATATATACAATGGAATACTACTTTGCAATGAGAAAGAGTGAAATCTTGCCATTTGCAACAATGTGGATGGAACTGGAGGGCATTATGCTAAGTGAAATAAGTCAGTTACAGAAAGACAGATATCATATGTTTTGGAACTTGAGAAACTTCACAGAAGACCATGGAGGAAGGAAAGGGTGAAAATTAGTTTCAGAGAGGGAGGCAAACCATAAGAGTCTCTTAAACATATAGAACAAATTGAAGGTTGATGGGGGTGAGCAGGGAAGAGGGGAAAATTGGTGATGGGTATTGAGGAGGGCACTTGTTGGGATGAGCACTGGGTGTTGTATGTAAGCGATGCCTCGTGGGAATCTACTCCTGAAGCCAAGAGCACACTGTATACTCTGTACGTTAGCTACTTTGACAATAAATTATATTTAAAAAACAATAAAATACTCTTCTTATATTATTATATACAAGGAAAATAAGCCATCCTCACATATACTATTCTATGAAGTGGGCTTTTCCCCCCTCGACTTGAAATGTAAATATTTTATAGTACCGGGCCGCGATTTGAATGGAGAATGCTGAAAAAAATATTTTCTCTAATACTTAATAGTGTTTCCTAATCAGTGTAGGTGATAGGTAGGCTCTAGATATTTTCAAAGTTTTTGTAAATTTCTTGTAATAATTTCATACTAAAATAAAAACTTATGGTAAACATCTTTTTTAGTAAGGGGAGAGTTTGCAAAAAAAGTGTCAAAAATTCTCTAAAGGGTTGCCTTTATTGCACTGATGGGCATTGAAACAGAAGGGACATTAAATACTATGTGAAAGTCAGGTGCGCTGAAAGTAGAAAGTAGTGACAAGATGTAGCTCAGTAAGCATTTTAGAACATGTTGAAAACCAATATAAAAGTAATCAAAGTGTACCAAAGGTGTGACTTCATAGGTAAGGAATAGAAATTTAGATTTCAACCATTTTAAGCATCAGTTTTAAGTGTGATAGGATAAGCTTTGTAATTATATATTTCTAATAATCAATAAAAATATTAGAACACAGTGTTAGTTATGCCCACAGAAGAAATATATAAAACTTTGTTAGATTCAGCAAGGAGGAGGAGAGGACAGAGCTTCCCTGCCAACTAGAGTACCCACTGGCCATAGACAGCTTTAAAATGCTTGAAATGTGGCTAGTCCAAATGCAAATGGGCTGAAAATGTAAAATACACACAGGATTTTGAAGACTTCATCTGAAAAAAAAGTAAAATATGTCAATAATATTTTATATTGATTGTATGTTAAATTGATAAGGTTTTGGATATACTGAGCTAGGTTAAATATGTTACGAAAATCAATCTCACTGTGTGTAGTAAAGAATTTAACCTTGCTTAAAGAGAAGTCTAAGGGCGCCTGGGTGGCTCAGTCGGTTAAGCGTCTGACTTCGGCTCAGGTCATGATCTCATGGTCCGTGGGTTCCAGCCCCGCGCCGGGCTCTGTGCTGATGGCACAGAGCCTGGAGCCTGTTTCAGATTCTGTGTCTCCCTCTCTCTCTGCCCCTCCCCCGTTCATGCTCTGGACAGACCTGGAGCCTGTTTCCGATTCTGTGTCTCCCTCTCTCTCTGCCCCTCCCCCGTTCAAGCTCTGTCTCTCTCTGTCTCAAAAATAAATAAACGTTAAAAAAAAAAAAAAGAAGTCTAGCCTTTACCCTCAGATGTCCTGACTAATAAGAGTGTCTTATTAACCTGGCAGTCCTGGGCCCTAGTTAGATAATCTAACAATGTGATTTATAATGGGGGCTTTGGGTCACATGGTATTTGCTCAAACTTGGGAGGGGTTGGAGACAGAGTTTAGCCATGTGGACAGTCAAATATGTCCATGTGATGGAGCTGCAATAAAATCTCTAGACATGAAGTCTCAGATGAGCTTTCTTGGTTGGTGACACTCTGCGTATTGCCATGCATTGACGCTGAGAAATTTAGAATTATCCGTGATACATCTGGGAGACAACAACTGAAAGCTCCATGTATAGAACTTTCCAGGACTCTCCCCGTGTATTTCTTCCCTTGGCTGATTTTAACCTGTACCTTTTCACGTAATAAACCCTAACCATGAGTGTAAATGCTTTCAGTGAGGTCTATGAGAACGTCTAAAAAATTACCAAAAAATGAGGATGGAGCTATGGACCCTGAACTTGAAGTTGGTGTTCCAGGTGAGGGTGGTTTTCAGGACCCCAGACTTTCAGTTGGCATTAGAAGTGAGAATGGTTTTCTGGAATGTTCCTGAACTTTCCAAGCTGTTTCTCTTTACTTTGATTCTTGTGGCTACTGGAACAGTTAAAAGTATACATGTCTTGCTTTTCTGGCTTGCATTATTTTTCTGTTGTGCATTGCTGGGATAAAATCTGTGTCTAACAGGAAAAGGTAGAATAAGGCAACATGAGGTACCACAGCTCAATGAAGTGAAAAATTCTTTCAATGGCAATTAGTTATTTAAGTACATATATTTTACTTTGGATTCTAATCACACTGTTGAACATAGTGTTATAGATACCATGAGTTTGATCTATAGAGAGGTTCAAAAGGAAACTTCAGTGAGTTTCAAGGGAAGTAGTTAGAGGTTTCTGTAAATTTACATGAATCTTTCTGTTTATAAACAAAAATCCAAAATTAAATAAAGAAATAAACAAACAAACCAGTTTTTCAATGAGCTAGAAATTGGAATTAGTAAAAATAATTACTGTTGTAACTGCAGCCAGACTATCAGGTTTTGAAACTTACTCCAGAATTTGTTAGCTGTGTGAATTTAGGCAACATCAAATTATTCTGTGCGTCAATTTAATTCTAAATAATGGTAAAGATAATAGTGTACCTATCTGAAAAGATATTGTGAGCGTTAAATAGTTTAATATAAACAAAGTGCTTACTCTGTTGGCACAGAGTCCATAGAAATAAGTATTACAGTTACAGTGTCATGACTTACTCGACCATCATTAAATATCTTCTTGAACTCATCCCTTACATCCAGCGAATCATTAAGTACTGTTGATTTTGTTGATAAAGGTTTTCTGAATCTGTCTCTTCCACTCAGTTCTCTCTGCCACAATCCAGTTCAAGTCTTTATCTTTGCTTACTTGGATCATTTCAAAAATGTCTTAAATGGTCTTAAAATGTCTTCCTGCTTATTCCCTCCATCTTCTTTTTACCAGTAGAGTAATTATATAACTCTTTCCCCTAAAGTACTCTGATAAGTCCCCGCTATGTACATAATGTGCACAAAATTACTTAACTTGGGATTTCAGTCTATGTTGGCCTCATTATTTCCATTTACTCCCTTCCAATCCTGTGGGGTTACTCAAAATCTTCTGAGCACAGCAAGTATTTTTTTCCCTTAATAACCCACCAGCTGGCAATATTATTTTTTGCCCCAAATCCTTCTACCTTCACCTTTTCCGCCATGAAAATCTGTCCAGAATTCTTTCTTGGCTTATTGTTACCTTAGCATTTTGTTTACCTTGGTATTACAGCACTGTTACTGGATTATTGGTTTGCTCAGCATATCTCCCATTTGTCCTTCCAAGTCCACTCTTGTCATTTTAATTTTTTTAATATTTATTTCTTTATTTCTGAGGGAGAGACAGAGATAGACACTGAGCACTAGAGAGCAAGGGAGGGGCAGGACAAGAGGGGGACAGAGAATCCCAAGCAGGCTCTGCACTGATAGTGCAAGCCCAGCTCGAGGCTGTGAGATCATGACCTGAGCCAAAATCAAGAGTCCAACACTTAACTGACTGAGCCACCCAGGCATTCTTTATTCTTCTATAGCTTTCTCTGTGTTGCAGAATATTCACCTATATGGGAAAAACAATGGGCTCCCTTGCTCTCTTGCTTTTGGTTGGGTTTAACCAAGTATAATCACTGATATTAAAGTAAAACAAAATAAAATAAAAAAGTCAAATAAAGTAAAGTAAAAAAATAAGTAAGAGAATAAGATTGTAGTTTTTATTGTTTTTTCCCGTTCCTTCCTACTGGGTTGCTCTGGGATGATGCTTTTCTACCAAAAGTCATAGCCCCTGTCAAATAGTCATCTCCATCTCTGAGATTCCAGTAACTGCTCCTTCCCTTTGCCCTTCAGACTTAGGCCTGACAGTCACCCTCTGCTCTTACTAGTCCAAATACTTCCTTTGTTACATTTCTTAAACTCTATGCATACCAACTCTTATGAGTAACACAACAGGAATGCGTACCATCAGTTTCCTGCCCTGTCTGACCCAAGGCTTATGATGCTTTTTGAGAAAGGAGATTGAAGGAGACAAATCCTAGGCTGGAAGGATTGAAATGGAAATAATTTATAATAAATGTTATGAATTTTATTATTTTCTCTTTTACTGGTAAAAGAAACAATTTAAATTTTGTCTTTGCCCATATTCTTTTTCCAAATTTATAGCACATTTGATATGTGATCTCATTAATCCTGGCCAGGCTCTCTCAGGCATCAGAAATTATTAGCTTGAGACACAGTTTGATGTAAGAGAGGAAGCAGAAACCAGCAACTTAGTTTAAGGGAGTCAAGATCTGTACTGAGATACAGGATTTTAAATAACAATATGAGAAAAGTGACAAACCATTAAAAAGTACTTGGAAACAGGGAATAGACTCAAGGTTCAAGATAAACAGAACAGCCAAGGAAATGCTGCCCAAATCTGAGGTTTGCTTCATTTTTAAGGAGATTTGGGTGCTTGTCACATAGAAAGCATTGCATAAATATTTATTGAAAGAATTAGTAACAAAATAGTAAAGGAATGCCAGACTAGACAGCATTCACCACTCTTCTATTAAGAATCCTTATCCAGCTGTCAGATATGACTATGTGAGGATTTAAGGTACAGGAAGAGGCAAACTCTCATTTATCGATTGCTTAGAGTGTGCTGTGCACAATCCTGGGTACATTTAATCCTTAATAAAATCCGAGTAGTAAATATTAAGATTTCATATTTTATATGTTGATATTGAGACTCCAATAGAATGAAAAAGCTGTCCAAAGTGAATAATCCAGAAACTGGACTGATTTTTCCAAATGTCATACAAATCTTAGGTTGGTGGCCAATCCATGGCTAATATGGAAATTTAGCTTTTTCTGATTCCCAGATTAGCATATACATTTTCAGACATGATTAATTCGATATAAATAGGGAATGGAGTAAAATAAGAAAAATAGCTGCTTGGTATCTTATTCCTTTGCTCTCAAATGCTGGTTCCTTTAGGGTCCAGAGGGCAGCGCATAAAACATTTTACTGAAGTTTAGTCTAGAGATCTAAACAAACCCTAGTTTTATCCCAAATCTACTGGGAGGCTGGTTGAACCATTTCTTGGGATATTTAGGAAATATCATTTCTTTTATGCAGTCTGTTCAGGGAAGAATAATCCTGTCTCTCTGCCCAAAGCTAAACCCTTCCTGTTCTCTTGATCTCCTCTTATTTTAGGCTTTGTTCCAGCCTCTCTTTAGGATTTTCACTTTTTCACAGGCTGCTTCCTTTTAACCTATAAACATCCTTATTTTTCCTGCCCCCAAGGTTTTTATTTTCATCCTGATAATATAGTATCAGTTATTCTCACCACAACCAAGCTGTGTGTGTGTTTTCTGTCTCTAGACATTCTCTTGACCAATTTCTATCCTTTACAACCAGATTGAAAAATACTGGATTCAAATCCAAATTCGAACTCTGGTATTTACCTGCTGAGTGTTCTTGGTGGTGATTGACTTACTATTAATGAATCCATATTTTCAATTTTTTAAAACAAAAATATTACCAACATCTCCTACAGAATTGCTTTTACTAAGTTATACATTAATGTTTGGTCCTTAGCTCTCGGTCAGGATAAATAGATTTGCTACTACCCTTAATCTACTGTTAGATTTATATCAGGCATGTTATTTGTGATATTGACCATTATTAGATACTCAAGCTGCCTCATATATAGAATTTGCTTTCCCAAAGGCATTAGTGCTTTCTTTTTTCTTGTGGATAATTTGAGTCATGCAACTGATCACCTTTTGCTTCTTCTAGGAAGCTCATATGCCATATAAGCCCAAATTTTGGTTGGCTTTAATAGCCTAGGATATTATAAAATATAAACATGTTCTAATATTTATTGGTCTCTATCTTATATGCTATATTTTACCTATCCTGATATTTATATATTTATATTTTTCTACAAGCCATCTTTCTAAAACAAGTCAGGGCAAGGATTGGTAGGTGGATATTGAATACATAGATGAGTAGATAGGTAGATCAGTGAGACAGTGTTGTTACTAACTAGACCTTTTTTAAATTTTTTTTTTTATGTTATAATTTAGATTTGAAATACTACTCTCTGACATCCAAATCTATTAAAATCGTGTGTGTTTTAGAGCCTACTTATTCTACTCACTACATGCTTCTTGAAGCATTTTCTAATCCTTCTACCAGAAGTGCTTTCGTTCTCTCTTTCTGCTGACCCTCATATTACTTTGTGTATTCTTACTCACTGCAATTAATCACATTAATCTTACTCACTGTAATTCAATCTCTGGTTATTTGTGGACTTTTCTAATTCTCCTTTCCTATGTTGTAAGTTTCTAAGGACAATGGTATATGTACCATTCATTTCTATAACCCACAATGCACTCAGCAGAATATGTAATTGATATTCAACAAATTGTCAAATTTAATTGAAATGAATTTGGTATGCACTTAGATTTTTAAATTACTTAAAAATTTATTCAAACTATATGTATGACTTAAACATAAACACCATCTTTTTTGGATATTTGTGTTGAAGTAACTAATTATTTCCTTTTATGTGATTTATGTCCCTAAGATTGGGCAGAAAAATTCAAAATTTGTGGGTTCATGGATGGCCTTGTACCAAGGTGTGTTATATCCACTGTCTTTTTAATATTTGAATAAGCAAGCAACATGGGTAGTATGGAGTAAATGAGGGTAACATGGACAATAATGAGAAAATTTAGCAGAATGAGCACTGACAGCACTTTTGTAAGGAGCAGAGTGAACTTTGGGACACAGAAATTGAAATTTATACAGTAATGGAAATATTATCCATTACATAATGATCAGAGTCCAGAAAGTTGTTGAAAAACTGGGTAACAAGTACAATTTTAAGTGTTCACAGATGTATCTGTGTTCATGAGGTTAGTATCAAAATGATGAAAAAGAGGTGAATGACTGAGAGAGAATGAAGACTTGCAGACATTGTAAGAGATGTTGAAAGAATGACGCAGAAGGGAGTTCTTGATTAACTAGAGTAAAGGCAAATTGGCTAAAGCAATTTGTTGGAGCAGAGAAAAATGATAAAAATGAAAAAAGGAGATTCTTATTAAAAATGGAGGAAATACCTGGCTATTCTTTCATGTCTTTATATATTGGCTTAGGGGATGCTTGGGTGGCTCAATCAGTTAAGCGGCTGACTCTTGGTTTCAGTTCAGGTCATGATCTCATGGGTTTGTGAGAGTTCGAGCCCCATGTCAGGATCTTCACTGAGCTTGGAACCTGGTTGGGATTCTTTTTCTCTCTCTCTGCTCCTCTGCCCCATTTGCATATGTTCTCTCTCTCTCTCTCTTTCTCTCAAAATAAATAAATAAACTTAAAAAATATTGGCTTAAGATCTCAGGCAACCATAGCATTGTATTTCCTGCTTGTGCATGTGTGTATACCTCTCTGTTTCTGTGTCCCCATACATCACTAGCAGACTACATTATTAGGTTTGCAAAGCCTGTAAAATGTGTGTCACAGCAAAATTCTATGGCTCTATTTACAGAGCTCTCTCTACATAAATATTATAAAGGGTGTAATGATCCCCGATTTTTACAGTTTTTGTGGTAGAGTAAAACTTGTAGATATGGCCACAATAATATTTTTGATATCACATGTTCTTCCAGAAGGTTTTCACTATTCCTCCAAGCAGTAGAGTCTTTGTTTCCTCCCTTTGAAACTGGGAGTGCCCCATGGCTGTTTTGATAAATAGAATATGATAGAAGTGATACTTTGTGAATTCCTAGGCGATGTTATAAAATATGACTCAGCTTCTGCATGGCTGCTCTCTCTTGGGTCATGCAACTTTGGATCCCTAAGTCACCATGATGAAAAGACAGCATACACAGACCACATCAAAAGAAAGAGAGGAAGAGACAGAGCAAAAAGCTCCATCTTTTCCAGCCCTCAAATACTTGAGTCTTTACACTGCAGGCACCAGATAATCCCAGTCCAGCCATTATCTGATAGCAACCCTTGAGAGACCTGATCAAGAACCACCCAGTTGAGCCCAGAACCATAAAGATAATGATAAAATTATTGTTGTTTAAGCCCCTTGGTTTTGAGGTGTGTGTGTGTGTGTGTGTGTGTGTGTGTGTGTGTGTGTGTAGCAATGAATAACCAGAACAGTATTTCCCAAAACATAACATGTTAGGATGTATCCATTTGACCAGCTAGGAAAGTGAACAGAAATGACATTTGCTTTGGTTCAATTAATCAATCTGTGTTATTGTTGGGGCTGGGATTAAAACTCATAGTTTCTCTTTCTTATTCAGACCTCTGGTCTACTCTACTTATGATAGGAGAAAACGCAACACACCCTAACATTCATTGGCATGAAAATTTATAACATACAATTTAAGGCTAGATTTTTAAAAAGCTATTTACTGAACCTGAATAACATAGTGCACTATAATGGGTTTTCATTAGCTGAATTTATACCTTATATTAGTTGCTCTCCCAGATTGAAGCATTATGTTTTAATTGTGTCTTAAAAGTCTGACTTGATGGATGTACTTTTAAAAATAGAATCTGGAGATACACAAATATCAATATTTTTCTATTTAGTAGTACACAGAAAAATTAAACAATACCACTCATGCCTGCAAGTAGTCTCACTGATAATTAGTCATGCTGTAGATAAACAACTTGCCCATCATCATTTTAAACTTCCTGTATGCAGAACACTAATTGGAAATAAAACAACTGGAGAATAGTCCCTGTTTTCAAAGAGTTGTTACCTGGGTAGAGATAGAAAATAGATACGTGTGAAGGATAATTCAGAAGACAAATAAGCCAAATATATACAAATTGTTCTTTTTACAAACTATATGTAAGTAATGAGGGAAGCAAGAGTAAAGTAGGAGATGTAACTTTTCTTTCTGAAAAATTATGAATATTTAGCATACCTACATAGGCATGTTTAAAACTCAAGTTATGAATTATGCCTTCCTAAATATTTAAGCATTTACTGATATGGTGCTAGATTCATTGTCCTTGTTACTAAAAACTATTAATCTGAATATTATAAAATAGCCAGTTTTCTTTTTTTCCTCTGACTAAATGGCTTTTTTTTCTTTTTCAAGTTTTTACTTAAATTCTAGGTAGTTAACACACAGTGTAATATTAGTTTTAGGAGTAGAATTTAGTTATTCATCACTTGAATGTAACACCCGGTGCTCATCACAAGTGCCTTCCTTAATACATAGCGCCCATTTAGCCCATCCCCCCTCCAGCAATCCTTAGTTTGTTCTCCATAATTAAGAGACTTTTTTTCTGGTTTGCCTCTCTCTTTTTTCCCTTATGTTCATATGTTTTGTTTCTTAAAGTCCACGTAAGGGTGAAATAATATGGTATTTGTCTTTCTCTGACTTTCTCTGACTAGTGTATTTCACTTAGCATAATACACTCTAGCTCCATCTTATATCTTTGCAAATAACAAGATTTCATTCTTTTTTATGGCTGAGTAATATTCCATTATATATTTATAATTTATCTTTATCCATTCATCAGTTAATGGACACTTGGGTTCTTTCCATAATTTGGCTATATTTGATAATGCTGCTATAAACATTGGGGGTGCATGTGCCCCTTCAAATCAGTATTTTTGTTTCCCAAAAGGAAACAATTCACCTGGGAGTGAAATTGCTCAGTTATAGGGTAGTTCTATTTTTAACTTTTTGAGGAACTTCCATTCTATTTTCCACAGTGGTTGCACCACTTTGCATTCCCACCAACATTTTACATTCCTCCCCAACATCTGTTGTTTCTTGTATTGTTAATTTAGCCATTCTGAAAGGTGTGAGGTGATATCTCATTGTAGTTTTGATTTGTATTTTCCTGATGATGAGTGATGTTGAGTACCTTTTCATGTTCTGTTAGCCATCTGGATGTCTTCTTTAGAAAAATATCTATTCATGTATTCTGCCCATGTCTTCACTGGGTTATTTAGTTTTGGGGTTTGAGTTTATGATTCTTTATAGATTTTGGGTACTAACCCTTTATCGGATATGTCACTTGCATATATCTTCTCCCATTCTGTTGGTTGCCTTTTAGTTTTGTTGATTCCTTCACTGTGCAGAAGCTTTTTATCTTGATGAAGTCCCAATAGTTCATTTTTGCTTTCATTTCCCTTGCTTCAGGAGACATGTTTAGAAAAAAAGTTCCTATGGCCAATGTCAAAGTGGTTACTAATGATGTTGTCCTTTAGGAATTTGGTGGTTTCCTGTCTAACACTTAGATCCTTCATCCATTATGAATTTATTTTTCTGTATGATGTAAGAAAGTGGTCTAGTTTCATTGTTTTGCATGTTGTGGTCCAGTTTTCCCAACAACATTTTTGAAGAGACTGTCTTTTTCCCATCAGAAATTCTTTCCTGCTTTGTTAAAGATTAGTCGACCATTACTTCTGGGCCATTTCTGGGTTTTATATTCTGTTTCATTGATCTATATGTTTTTCTGTTGGTACCATGCTGTCTTGATTCCTACAGCTTTGTAATATAACTTGAAATCTGCAATTGTGATGTCTCCAGCTTTTCTTTTCTTTTTTCCAGATTGCTTTGGCTATTCAGGGTCTTTTGTGGTTCCATGCAAATTTTAGGATTGTTTGTTCTAGTTCTGTGAAGAATGCTGATGGTATTTTGAAAGGGATTGTATTAAATGTGTATATTCTTTTGGGTAGTATAGAAATTTTAACAATATTTGTTCATCCAATCCATGAGTGTGGAATGTTTTTACATTTTTTGTGTCTTCTTCAATTTCTTTTGTAGCTATTCTATAGTTTTCAAAGTAGATATCTTTCAACTCTTTGGTTAGGTTTATTCCTAGCTATCTAATGGTTTTCAGTGCAATTATAAAACGGATCGATTTCTTGATTTCTCTTTCTGCTGCTTCATTATTGGTGTATAGAAATGCAACAGATTTCTGAACATTGATTTTCTAGCCTGTGACTTTACTGAATTTGTGTATCACTTCTAGCAATTTTTTGGTGAAGTCCTTCAGGTTTTCTATATAGTGTACCATGTCATCTGTGAAAATTTGACTTCTTCCTTTCTGATTTGGATGCCTTTTATTTCTTTTTGTTTTCTGATTGCTGAGGCTAAGACTTCCAGCACTATGTTAAATAAAAGTAGTGAGAGTGGAATCCCTGTCTTGTTTCTGACCATGGTGGAAAAACTATGTTTTTTCACCATGGAGAATGATATTAGCAGTGGGTCTTTTGTATATGGCCTTTATGATGTTCAGGTATATTCTCTCTGTCGCTACTTGGTTGACAGTTTTTATCAAGAATGAGTGCTGTATTTTGTCAAATGCTTTTTCTGCATCTATTGAGTTGATCATATGGATATTATCCTTTATTTTATTAGCGTGTTGTATCACATTGATTAATTTGAGAGTATTGAACCATCCTTGCAGCCCAGGAATAAATCCCACTTGATCATGGTGAAAAATTCTTTTATTGTAATGTTGGATTTAGTTGGCTAGTATTTTGTTGAGGATTTTTGCATCCATTTTCACCAGCAATACTGGCCTATAATTCTCTTTTTTAGTGGGGTCTTTGTCTGGTTTTGGAATCAAGGTAATGCTGACCTTGTAGAATGAGTTTGGAAATTTTCTTTACATTTTTATTTATTGGGAGAAGTTTGAGAAGAATAGGTATTAACCCTTCTTTAAATGTTTGGTAGAGAGCCACCTGAGTGGTGCTGTTGGTTAAGCATCTGACTGGCTCAGGTCATGATCCTGCAGTTCATGTGTTGGGGTCCCGTGTCAGTCTCTTTGTGGACAGTTTGGAGCCTGGAGACTGCTTTAGATTCTTTGTCTCCCTCTCTCTTTGTCCCTCTCCCGCTTATGCTCTGTTTCTGTCTCTGTCTCTCCCTCTCAAAAATAAATAAACATTACAAAAAACAAACAAATTAAAAATATATACATTTGGTAGAGTTCTCCTGGGGAGCCATCTGGCTTTGGACTTTTGTTTCTTGGGACATTTTTGATCACTGATTTAATTTCTCTGCTGATTATTGGTCTGTTCAAATTTTCTATTTCTTCTTGTTTCAGTTTTCATGGTTTGTATATTTCTAGGGATTTATTCATTTATTCCACATTTCCCAATTTGTTAGCTATATTTTTTCATATTATTCTGTTATAATTATTTATATTTCTGTGGTGTTGGTTGTGGTCTCTCCGCTCTAATTTGTGATTTTATTTATTTGAGAACTTTCTCTTTTCTTTTTGATAAATCTGACTACAGGTTTATCAGTTTTATTAATCCCTTCAAAGAACCACATCTTAGTTTCATTGTTCTGTTCTACTGGCTTTTTGTTTGTTTCTATATCATTTATTTCTGCTCTGATCATTATTGTTTTCCTTCTTCTGCTGTATTTAGGCTTCATTTGTTGTTCTTTTTCTAGCTCCTTTAGGTTTAAGGTTAGGATATGTATTTGAGATTTTTTCTTACTTCTTGAAGTAGGCCTATATTATTATATACATCCCTCTTATGGCTATTTTTACTACATCCCAAAGGTTCTGAGCCATCATGTTTTTATTTTCATTTTTTTCCAGGCATTTTTTTATTTCTTCTTTACTTTCCTGGCTAACCCACTGGTTCTTTAGTATGATGCACTTTTTGTTTGGTTTTTAAATTTTTTTTAATGTTTATTTATTTTTGAAAGAGAGAGGGAGACAGACTGTGAGCAGGGGAAGAGGAGAGAGAGAAGGAGACACAGAATCCAAAGCAAACTACAGGCTCTGAGCTGTCAGCACAGAGCCCAATGCAGGGCTTGAACTCATGAGCAGCAAGATTATGATCTGAGCTAAAGGTGGACACTTTACGGACAAGCCACCCAGGTGCCCCAGTAGGATATACTTTAACCTCAATGTATTTGTGGTCTTTCCAATTTTTTTCTTGTGGTTGACTTCAAGTTTCATAGTACCATGTTCTGAAAATATGCATGGTATGATCTCAATCATTTTGTATTTGTTGAGGCCTGGTTTGTGACCCAGTATGTGATCTATTCTGGAGAATGTCCCATATGTACTTGAAAAGAATGTGTATTCTGTTGCTTTAGGATGAAATGTTATGAATATATCTGTTAAGTACATCTGGCCCAGTGTGTCATTCAAAGCCATTATTTCCTTGTTGATTTTCTGCTTAAATGACCTGTCTGCTGTAGTGGGGCATTAACGTTCCCTACTATTATTGCATTATTATCAATGAATTTCTTTATGTTTGTTATCAGTTGTTTTATATATTTGTGTGGTCCAAGTTGGAGGCATACATATTTACAATTGTTAGATCTTTTTGTTGGACAGACCCCTTTATTATGATATAGTCCCCTTATTCATCTCTTGTTACAGTCTTTGGTTTAAAATCTAGTTTGGCATCTTTTCATGTGCCTGTTGGCCATCTGAATGTCTTCTTTAGAGAAGTGTCTATTCATGTTTTTTGCCCATTTCTTCACTGGGTTATTTGTTTTTCGGGTGTGGAGTTTGGTGAGCTCTTTATAGATTTTGGATACTAGCCCTTTGTCCGATATGTCATTTGCAAATATCTTTTCCCATTCCGTCGGTTGCCTTTTAGTTTTGTTGGTTGTTTCCTTTGCTGTGCAGAAGCTTTTTATCCAACGTTGCTCCTCATCAGGGAAATACAAATCAAAACCACACTCAGATATCACTTCACGCCAGTCAGAGTGGCCAAAATGAACAAATCAGGAGACTATAGATTCTGGAGAGGATGTGGAGAAAAAGGAACCCTCTCGCACTCTTGGTGGGAATGCAAATTGGTGCAGCCATTCTGGAAAACAGTGTGGAGGTTCCTCAAAAAATTAAAAATAGACCTACCCTATGACCCAGAAGTAGCACTGCTAGGAATTTACCTAAGGAATACAGGAGTACTGATGCATAGGGGCACTCGTACCCCAATGTTTATAGCAGCACTTTCAACAATAGCCAAATTATGGAAAGAGCCTAAATGTCCATCAACTGATGAATGGATAAAGAAATTGTGGTTTATATACACAATGGAGTACTACGTGGCAATGAGAAAGAATGAAATATGGCCTTTTGTAGCAACATGGACGGAACTGGAGAGTGTGATGCTAAGTGAAATGAGCCATACAGAGAAAGACAGATACCATATGTTTTCACTCTTACGTGGATCCTGAGAAACTTAACAGAAACCCATGGAGGAGGGGAAGAAAAAAAAAAAGAGGTTAGAGTGGGAGAGAGCCAAAGCATAAGAGACTCTTAAAAACTGAGAACAAACTGAGGGTTGATGGGGGGGTGGGAGGGAGGGGAGGGTGGGTGATGGGTATTGAGGAGGGCACCTTTTGGGATGAGCACTCGGTGTTGTATGGAAACCAATTTGACAATAAATTTCATATATTGAAAAAAAATAAAATCTAGTTTGGTATTTTTTTTCAATTAGAAGATCAAATTGTCAACTCTATATATTTAATTTTATTTAAATCCAATTTAGTTAACGTATGGTATAATAATGGTTTCAGGAGAAGAATTTAGTGATTCCTCACTTACGTAGAACACCCAGTGCTCATCCCAACAAATGCTCTCCTTAATACCCATCAGCCATTTAGCCCCTCCCCCCACCTCACACCCCTCCAGCAACCTTCATTTTGTTTTCTGTATTTAGGAGTCCTTATGGTTTGCCTCCCTCTCCGTTTTTTTTTTCTTTCTTATTTTTGCTTCCTTTCCCTTTTATTCATATGTTTTGTTTTTTAAATTCCACATACGAGTGAGATCATATGATATTTATCTTTGTCAGACTGACTTATTTAGCTTAGCATAATACATTCTAGTTCCATCCACTTTGTTGCAAATAGCAAGATTTCATTCTTTTTGATCCCCAAGTAATATTCCATTCTGAATATCACATCTTTATCCATTTGTCAATTGATGGACATTTGGGCGCTTTCCATAATTTGGTTATTGTTGAAAGCCTTTCTAATATATATTTAAAATGCTGATTGAGAAAGACGCCCTCATTCAGGCAGAATGTCAACTTCCTGAGGGGAGTGGGTACCCCTCTACCTTCATTTGCTTAAGTGCATTCTTAGCTATTTAGATTGAACCAAACCAACATTCACAAAATAGACAATTGACTGCAATATTTCCGCAAAGAAGAGTGTAGATTAAAGATGATTCTAATAATGCAAACTGAGTAAACAATAACAACATGGTGAAACGGCTTGACTTCTATTCCTACTTCTTACAGATTTGGTAGTTTCAAAAATGTATTCATATTTTTTCAATGTTTTAGAACAATTGGAACTTTACATATTGGGTATGGAGATGAATTATTACAAGAGCAAATAATCAGAAAAGTTTGGAAATTACTAAGATAGGAGAAAGACAATCAGATTTGGAGTTAGATATGAGTTTGCACCAGGCTCTGTATTTTTATTGCTAGATGGGTGATCTATGACGAGTTAAAGAGCTTCAGAGAAGCTCAGTTTTCTCATCTGTAAAACAGGGGCAGCAATTTCAGGGGTTAAAGGAGGATAAAGTTTGAAAGCTAAGCATCTAGCTTGGTTCCTGACACAATTGGTATTCAAATCAGCTCTCTTTGTTTTCCTCTTCACTCAGTCCTACTGAACTTTATGAGATTTTCCTTTCTCTAATCTAGTATTAGGTGGATAATGTAAAGTAAATATGATCTCAGGATCATATTTGTAAAAAAAAAAATATCTGGTTTGGAGCTGGTCTAGAAGGACAGTTGCACCAATGCACAGGAGCTTTTAGTGTGGAGTAAAGTGCAGCAAAAAGCAGGTGTTCAGAAAGCAGGTTGGCCACCCTCAGTAGGTATCTCTGTCCCTATGCTTACAAGGCAGGGGAGTCAAATGGAGCCTTCAGGCTCTTTTGTCCCCTGAAAGGCAATGCTATCTCTCCCAGATGCCTTCCAAGAAGGGATAACACTGTCTCCCAGTGCATCCCAGGGGATTCTTAGTTGCTGTGTCTGCAGTCCTTCTCCACAGGAGCATTGCAGCAGCTTCTGGGCTCAACACCTGCCACAGTGTGGACTTCTAAAACCAGTCTTTGAATTCCATTGGTCATAAAAACTCATGATAATCAGCCACTCTAGTTTTCCCTGTCAATGGCTTTGGGGAAGCCTTTTTCTTATGTGAGCCCCTGTGCACTGCTCTCTCTCTCTCTCACCTCTCTCCCTGATCAGGGCTCCCTCCCCTCTGTAGCACCCCCATCCTTTTCTTCCCCAAATCACATCTCCATACCTCCTACCTTCCACAATATAGCCTCTTCTCTCCCTCTAGTTGTACAGTTTATTCTGTCAGTCTTCAGATGGGTCTCTTTGGAGTTCAGAATTATTTGATATTTATCCAGCCTTGCTTGAGGGATGAGGCAAGCCTAGGGTCCTCTGACTATTCTGCCATCCTTCCTTCTTTTCCTCTAAGATTGCCATTTTTCAACAGTTGTTACAAACTTGGCTACTTCATATAGTTCAGCCTGACCTGTCAGCTGTTGAATGTACTGTCTCAGGCTCAATTAACCCTTACCAAAGACCACAGTCATTTGACAAATGTTCAGTCATCCTTTTAAAAAAAAAATCTAATGATGGGAGAGTTGATTTCACTTGTAAATACACATGTACTATATTTTATTATATGAAACTATCAGCATTCCCATCGACACTATACATTTATAATTTTATAATAGTAGATTACCTGTGAACATTTATTTTAAAATTTTAATTATTTCTTTTTAGATTTAAGGAAGTTATCAAGTTTTTTTCTAACTGCCTTAGACTGTAGGACTAATGTTGCAAATCCAACTCACCCTGTGTTCCCGCTGGAGATAAAATGGCAGGGGAAGGATAATATATGCAATAATCCTAGTTTGGATCCATTATCTCTTCCTTTGAGAAGCATCAAGTGCCTTATAGTCACTACCTAAATAATCTTTTTGACAAAACTAGTAAGTAGGACAAAAAATTAAAAAGTATAGGAAATGATTGAATTCCTGCTGTGGTTAAATTTTTGATAACGGAGTCAAACTCACCAGTTAAGAAATAGTCAGTTACTGGTCAACATAATAAATTTAAGGAAAGTTTGTAATTTGGGGGCAATTCCAAGGTAAAATCTGAATAGTTATAAGAAATCAACATTGTCCTGCCTTATATTTTAGTATCTTCTAATCGGTGAGACTTTTTTTCTGTTTAATTGAAGCACAGAATTGATAAAACTTATATTATGCACATAATATCTCTAGTTATAGACTCCTGGTTTATGTTATCTTAAAGGGTATAGAATCCATCCTGGATCAGAATATTATCCCAACTTTAGAGCCTATTTTTTTTTTATCCAGAATGTCCTAAGGTTATGGGGAATTATTTTGTCATTTGCCTCAGGCTTTGGGGAATTAAGCTATGTTTCAAGGAGAAAGCTAGTTCAGCAAGATGAAATACTAGACCATCTGTTGCTAAACTACTACCAATGCATACATTCCACACACATTCGACGTATTAATTATATAGCCACCTCTGAAAACATGACCTTTACCTCATATAAGTTAATCTGAAAATTGTTTACAAATGATTTTATTCACAAACAACTATTGATCACTTTTTATGTGCTAGACACTATACTAAGTGCTTAGATATGTTGAACCATAATCTATACAAACTTTCATTAATTTCTTTGGGTATTTAATTTCATGGAATTTTACATGTCACTCTAAATTTTAATTGTGCTTCTGTAAAATTTATAATATAGAATTAGAATTCATATCGCATTATGGTAAGATATTTAAATTGCCGGAATATGCTATATAACATGTGCATCAAGCACCTATACTTCGAGCTTTCCAAACACCTCATTTACAAAGCTTTTCATTTCATAACATCATTGAAATTCTGAAAACTGATATGCGAGACTTTGAGTAAATTACTTTTTATACTCAGTTTTCCAACTTTCCCCAGATTCTATAGCAATTGTTGAATTTGAAGATGGTCCTTCCCATCTAATATTCAGTCTTGTTCCTACCAATGTTGACCCTGATCTAGCAGCAAACCTTTTGCTTTTGACCTTGCAGGTGGTCATTGGCCCTTGGAGTGGCTTCCTTTTTTTTTTTTTTTAATTTTTTAATGCTTATTTACTTTTTAGAGAGAGAGAGACAGAGGCAGAGACAGAGACAGAAACAGAGTGCAAGATGGGGAGGGGCAGAGAGAGAGGGAGACACAGAATCTGAAGCAGGCTCCAGGTTCTGAGCTGTCAGCATGGAGCCGAACGCCAGCTCAAACCCACAAACCATGAAATTGTGGCCTGAGTCTAAGTCGGATGCTTAACCCACCGAGCCACCCAGGTGCCCCTATTGGTTTCCTTTTCATAAGAGTGATGTGTGTAGCAAAATGTGCCCAAATTTCACCATGTAGGGGTATGACAGATTTTAAAGGGAAACCAAAATTCTTCCACTGGTAGAGTATATATTATTTTCGTTTTTCTTTCTATAACTTTTCCTTCTTCTTCTCCTTCTTCTTCTGGATGGAGAGATGCCTCAAAATCCCCAATCTATGTGTCAGTGATTCCACTTATGTGATGAGCTCCAGCCTCCTCCTTTTACAAGTCCTGTAAGGAAATCATTTAGAAGATAGGTTATCTTACCTAATCTTCAAAACAAGTAGGTATTAGAATCACAAATGCTGTAGAGCTGTGCTGTGCAACATAGTAGCCACTGGCCATATATGGCGTTTAAGCACATGAAATACAGACTAGTACAAACTGAGGTGTGTTATAAGTGTAAAATACATAGCATGTTTTGAAAACCTAGTTTGGAAAAAATGTAAACTATGTCATCATTAAATTTTTTATTGATAACGTGGAAATGATAACATTTTGGGTACAGTAGGCTAAATAAATGACATCATTAAAATAATTTCACCTATTTCATTTTTACTGTTTTAATGTGGCTACTAAAAAATTTTAAAATTACATATGTGGTTGACATAGTTTTATAGGACAACACACTGCTCTAACTGCAAAGCTCCTGGTACAGGAAAGAATCTCAGGATTTTTGCTTAGAATTACAAACACTTGAGCTTTGTTTCTTTGCTAATTTGATAAAACTTTCAACTGCCTTGACTAGGAAAAACAGGTACCAGGAAGGTTCCTGAAAATTAGAAGTGCAATTGAGTTTGGATACAAGCCTTGGTCATAGTCAAATGACTGAACACATGTTTTCTTTTTTAAAGAAAAGAACCAAGGTAAATTAAATAATAAAATTATATAAGTATCTGGGATGATAAAGTACAGCAAGAGAGAAGACCAGAATGGATATAGACAGGGAAGGACATGCTGGGGGTAGTGTAGGGATCTTCAAGATGGTAGGACTATGTTACCTCAGGCCCTATGGGTAAGATAATTGAAAGGAAAGCAGAGCTACTATAATCATATCTAATTATAATATATCTGCTTGGGATCTCAGATACATCTAGCTAGGATGTGGCTCTGCTCACCCTGAGAACAATGGTGTGAAACAGACAAAATAAATATGGTTAACTCCATTAAACCTCAATGGGTCTGTGACTGGATACACAGTACGAAGTCTGTGATCCTTATTATTTCCACTGAAAAAACTGAAGTTTAGAGAGGTTAAGTAACTTGATCAAATCAAAAAGCTAGCACAAAACAAATTTAGATTTTAATCCAGTTTGTCCTGACTTTGGATTTCATTGTTATCTTCTGTGTTCTTCTTCCCCTATCAAAGAAGAAACCTGGCTTTAAGTAAATCTCAGCCTAGCGAAGATATATTTTATTTGTTTTAAAAAACAAATTAATTTGTTATAATCTGGCCTCAATATATATTTTTTCATTAGTGTGCTGTGCTTTTAGAGACACAATTTTGGACATGTTATTTAAATATTTTTAAAAAGTGTTGATTTATTTTTGAGAGAGAAAGAGAGACAGAGCATGAGCAGGGGAGGGGCAGAGAAAGGGGGAGACACAGAATCTGAAGCAGGCTCCAGGCTCTGAGCTGTCTGCACAGAGCCAGACATGGGGACACGGGGCTCAAACGCATGGACTACAAGATCATGACTTGAGCCAAAGTCAGCCTCTTTTCCAACTGAGCCACCCAGGTACTCCTTGACCATGTTATTTTAAAAATGTGCTATATATGTGAAGTGATCTAGTGTAGTTTCTAGTCAGAGAAGTTTGCTGTCTTATTTTTGCACAGCAACAGAAGATTTTAAGGACCCATCTTTTGGTCCTTATGTCCAGTTGGCATAGGGAGCATTACTGGTGTCTTTGATATTGAGCAAGATGGTTTTGATTACAGGCATACCTCAGTGTTCATTGCTTCAGTGCATGTAAAGGTTGTGTTTATACTACACTGTAGTCTGTTAAGTGTATAATAACATCTTGTCTAAAAAAACTCCACAACGTATATGCTTTAATTAAAAATACCTTATTGCTAAAAAAAAAGTTAACCATCACCTAAGCTTTCAACAAGTCATAATATTTTTGTTGGTGCAAGGTCTTACCTCTATGGTGATTCCTGATAACTGATGAGGGTGGCGGTGGCTGATGGCTAGGGTGGCTGTGGCAATTTCTTAAAATAAGACAACAACGAAGCTTGCATTTGGATTGGCTTCCTCCTATGAACGATTTCTCTGTAGCATGCAATGAATGTTCTTTGATAGTATTTTACCTACAGTAGGGCTTTCAGAATTGGAGTCAAATCTCCTCAAACCCTGCTGCTGCTTTATCATTAAGTTTATGTAATACGGTAAGTTCTTTGTTACCATTTCAACAATCTTCACAGCATCATCGCCAGGAGTAGATTCCATCTCAAGAAACCACTTTTTTTTTTTTTGCTCGCTCATAAGAAGCAACACCTCATCTGTTGAAATTGTATGATGAGATTGTAAGAATTCAGTCCTATCTTCAGGCTCCACTTCTTTTTATCCTCTTATCACCTTTTTTCCCCCTAAATATAATTTACTGTCAAGTGACCTAACATAACAGTATATACAGTATGCTCTTGGTTTGGGGAATAGATTCCCGTGATTCATCACTTACATATAACACCCAGTTCTCATCCCATCAAGTACCCCCCTCAAAGCCTATCACCCATTTTCCCCTTCCCCCTGCCCCCCTTAAACCCTCAGTTTGGTCTCTGTATTTGAGACTCTATTATGTTTGAAACTATTTTTCTGTCTGAAACTATTTTTCCCCTTTCCTTCCCCCATGGTATTCCCTTAAGTTTCTCAAATTCCACATATGAGTGACAACATATATCTGTCTTTCTCTGACTGAATTATTTCACTTAGCATAATACCCTCCAAGTCCATCCACATTGTTGCAAATGGCAGGATTTCATCCTTTCTCATTCAGGCTCCACTTCTCATTCTAGTTCTCTTGCTATTTCCACTACATCTGCATTTACTCCCTTCACCGAAGTCTTGAACCCCTCACGGTCATTCATGAGGCTCAGAGTCAAATTCTTCCAAACTCCTGTTAATGTTGATATTTTGATCTCTTCCCATGAATCATGAATGTTCTTAATGGCATCTAGAATCCTGAATCTTTTCCAGAAGGTTTCCAATTTTACTTTGCTAAGATCCATCAGAGGAATTACTATCTGTGGCAGCTAAAGCCTTAACAAAAGGTATTTCTTCAATAATAAGACTTGGAAGTCAAAATGATTTAGCAGGCATGAAAACAACATTAATGTCATTGTACATCTTCATCAGAGTTCTTGGCTGACCAGGTGCATTGTCAATGAGCAATCATATTTCGAAAAGAATCTTTTCTTCTGAGCAGGTCTCAACAAAGGGCTTAAAATATTCAGTAAACCATGTTGTAAACGGATGTGCTATCATCCAGGCTTTGTTGTTCCACTTATAGAGCACAGACAGAGCAGATTTAGTGTAATTCTTAAGGGCCCTAGGATTTCCGTAATGGTAAATGAGCATTGCTTCAATTTAAAGTCACTGGCTGTATTGGCCCCTAACAAGAGAGTCATCCTGCCCTTTGAAGCTTTGAAGCCAGGCACTGACTTCTCTTTTCTAGCTATGGAAGTTTTAGATGGCAATTTCCAGTATAAGGCTGTTTTGTCTCCAATGAAAATCTGCTGTTTCCGTTGAAAATAGCCGCTTCCTGAATTATTTTAGCTAATCTTCTGGATAACTTGCTACAGCTTCTACATCAGCACTTGTGGCTTTACCTTACACTTTTATTTTATGGAGGCAGCCTTTTTCCTTAAATTGCATGAACCACCCTCTGCTGGCTTCCAACTTTTCTTCTGCAGCCTTCTCACTTCTTTCAGCCTTCACAGAATTGAAGAGAGGGAGGGCCTTGCTCTGGATTAGGCTTTGGCTTAAGCGAATGTTATGGCTGGTTGGATCTTTTATCCAGACCACTCAAACTTTCTCCATATTAGTAATAAGATTGTTCCACTTTCCTGTCATTCATGTGTTCACTGGTGTAGCACTTTAATGTCCTTCAAGAACTTTTCCTTTGCATTCACAACTTGGCTAATTGTTTGGCACAAGAGTCTTAGTGGTTAGCCTACCTCCACTTTCAACATGCTTTCCTCACTAAGCTTCATTATTTGTAGCTTTTGATTTGAAGTGAAACACGTGGGACTCTTCCTCACATGAACACTTAGAAGCCATTGTAGGATTATTAACTGGCCTAATTTCAATATTGTTGTGTCTTGGGAGATAGGGAGGCTTGAGAAAAGGAAGAGAGATGGGGGAGTGGCTGGTCTGTGAAGCATTCAGAACACATAGTGTTTATCAATTTTGCTTGGGTATGGTTTGTGAAACCCCCCAAATAACTATAATAGTACATAAATGATCACTGATCACAGATCACCGTACCAAATATAATAATAATGAAAAAGTTTGAAATTTTGTGAGAATTACCAAAATGTGACACAGAGATACAAAGTGAATAAATGCAATTGGAAAAAAAATAGTGTTGATAGATTTGCTCAATGCAGGGTTGCCACAAGCCTTCAATTTTAAAGAATCGCAGTCTTTGAAGTGCAATAAAATGAGGTACACCTGTATAGTACTTGGTGTTGATTGCTGAGTTCATCAAAACAATTGTTCTAATATGTAGATCTCTTTCTTGTTTTCCTTTCACTTTTAGATTGAGTTTGTTTTGATCAGATTCTGTTCTCACTCTTCCTAATTAGAATTTTGAAGGACCAAGTCTTACTCATCTCTGCAAACTCATTGTATAGCCCAGTGTCTAGCACAGATTTGATGCTTTGTCATCCACTGTTCCATATAAATACGTTCATCAAATGTGAGTGTATTTATGTGCAGTAAACACTCAACAAATAGAGATTTTCTCTCTCTTATGGGGTAGGCACCATGTTGGGGACAGAATAGTGCATATGGTCGTATGCCATACTTACAATCTAACGAGAGACAATGACATATCAGTGTGATAAACCTTGCCCATGTGTAAGCACAGAGTGCTATGGGAACACCTGTTTTGGTAAGAAGCTGAAGATTTCTAGGAAAAGTACTATTTAAGCTGAGACCTCAGGGAAGAGGTAAACAGGGGGAAAAGGTTGGGGAACTGGTAGAAAAGGAAAGGCATTTCTAGAAAGAAAGAGAAAGAAAGAAAGAAAAAGAAAGAAAAAAAAGAAAGAGAAAGAAAGAAAGAGAAAGAAGGAAAGAAAAAGAAAGAAAATAAGAAAGAAAGAAAAAGAAAAGAAAAGAAAGAAAGAAAGAAAGAAAGAAAGAAAGAAAGAAAGAAAGAAGAAAGAAAGACAGACATTCTGGACTTGAGGTTTGTTCAGTTTGGAGTTTGGTTATGGGAACCATGGGAAGGTTATGGGAAGGAGTGAGAGTCAAGAGGAGTATGGGGAGAGAAGGGATTAAAGAGAAATGTTCAATCAACATCGAAGGAATTATTTTAAGAAGCAATGTATCACACAATGTATTTCATTAAGAATTCTAAGGTGATTCATTTAGAGTATAAATTCTACACCATTTTATTTTAGAAGAATATTTTATGTAATTAAAAAATTTAAATGGATTATAACCAGATAATATTGGAGACCTCATATTCATAGATAAATATGCATATGTATCATATGTCCACCTCATTGAGATTCTATAGTCTGTACCATACTTATCATGAGGGACGTTTCCCTCATGATAAATGGGCTTCATTAGTAGTGGTTTGAGGCATTATTATTTATTCATCTTTAAAGGTTATGAAGATTCTATTAATTCATTTTCCAGGAACTATTATTTTAAATTCCAAATGCTTTGCGCTGTTAGCTTTTAAATGAATAAGGTGAAAATCAATTCAACTTCTTAATTTTATCAGTTTATAAATTTTGGGGGAAATGGTCTTGAATAAGAAGTTTGCATGAAGATGCCTATCTTAAACCCAGGTTTTCAGTCTCAGTCTTTTGGAAGATATGTTGCATTCTTTCATTGGTCCACTAGGATCTCTCAGTCTCAGGTAACCTAACTTCAAAACTGATACAACATTTTCTGCGGACGGGGCTTAGAGGGATCAATGAATTAAATATTGTTCATAACATTCTAAAGAATAATGTATTATTTATAAAAATTTGAAGTTGGTACTCTTATCTCATATCCAGTACTGTTTTTTTTTTTTTTTTGGTGGATTCAGAGAAGGAATCCTAAATAGGCATTTAGAATTTTTTAAAAAAACATTAAAGTTTGTACATTATTTTATCTATTAATGGATAAAGTTTATCTGTAATATTATAATAATGATTGAAGCAAACTACTTTGTGCCACAGTATACTCTTTTCACTTTTGTACTTCATAAATCAATGATTTTTTAATGTTTTTGTACACAAAAGGATGCCCCAAGTGGATAGCCACAAGAAAGGAGAGTTCTCATTTGCATTTCTATCCTAACTAACTCTTTATCACAAATAACGCTGACCTTGCAGACTGTCCCTGTGCTATATACAAGTGGAAATTAAGGTAAACCTAAATTCATATAATTTTCATTTTGTGGCCTATTAGAAAACTAATAAAACAAGCCATTTTTCTTGCCCCGTGGAAAATGGAGAGATTAATGAAGGGACTGATCGAGATTAGAACAGAGCAACTTTTCTCCGTGTTTTCGTCTTTTCCTCCATAAACATTTATTAAGCACTTACTATGAATCAAATATCGAAAAGATGAAAGAAGAAAAGTCACATTACATACAATCCTTTATTAGTTTTGTGACCTGAAATCAGATATTAAAGATTCTTCAGTTATATGTAGTGCATGCAGTTAAATATGCAATCATGACAACTGATCGTAATAGAGGTTTGGGCATCTCGCCCTTCACTTCAAAAACTATGGCAAAAGCCCCTCAAGAGATTCACAGCCACGCAGTCTTTGCACGCACTGCTTGCACGCCAACATTTGTAGTAATTTCAGATTAGAAGCCTCTCAGTTTTGCTGTAATACAAACCTTCCCGCCCTGCCCCTGACGCCCACCGCTCCCCACTCCACTTTCCACCTAAACGGAGTAAAAACAAAAACAAAAACAAAACAAAACAACAACAAAAACCAAAAAGCACCCCCCCCCCGCCCCCAACTAGTTTTACTGGGTGAACAGGGGCGAAGAAGGTAAGGAAGTAAGGTGGAGAAGGAAAAGGAAGAGAAGGAAGGAGGGAGGGACGGATGTACAGACGGAACGAAACGAATGAAGGAGAGATGCTGTCCTTCCCGCCCCCCCCCCCCCCCCCCCCCCCGTTGTGTTTTCTGTTCCCCGCGCGCTCTTCCCCGCTGGCTGCCAAGTAGCCTCTCCTCCAAGCTCGGCCCCCGCCCCCTAGCGTCGGAGCCCCGCAGCCAGCGGCTGGCGCCTATCTCTTTAAATGACAGCTGTGGCTCGGGTCCCAGTCCGGAGCTTGACGTCAGCGCCGCCTCCCCGGGGCTGCGAGGAGTAGTTAGCGCCACCATCCGCGCCCGGGGCTCGCAGCGCGCTCGCAGGCTGCTAGGGCGGCGAGTTTTCTTTGCTCCGGCCCCTCCTCCAGCCCTCCCCGCGGGGAGCCGAGCGGCTGCCTAAGAGCCTCTCGCAAGTCTCCCTCACACTTCCCCGCCGTCACCCCAAAGGAGCAGCCGCTCCTCCTCGCGCCTCCACCGCCGCCGCGGCGCCCGCGGAGCTCCTCTCCCGCGCGCTTCGCTCCCCCGATGGATCCTGGGCGCCGCCGCCGCCGCCGCTGCCCCGAGCCCTGAACCGGGACGCCCCGGCCGAAGGAACGTGCCGCCCGGCCCGAGGGCGCACCAGGCGCACGCCGAGGCCGAGGGCTGCCGGGGGTGCAAGGCGCGGGCTTCGGGAAGGAGAAAGTGCTGCTCTCCCGTGTCACTTGGCCGGCGGCGGGGGGACCATGGCGTTGAAGGACACGGGCAGCGGCGGCAGCACCATCCTGCCCATTAGCGAGATGGTCTCCTCGTCCAGCTCGCCCGGCGCGTCTGCAGCCGCCGCCCCGGGGCCCTGCGTGCCCTCTCCCTTCCCCGAGGTGGTGGAGCTGAACGTGGGAGGTCAGGTCTATGTGACCAAGCACTCGACGCTGCTCAGCGTCCCGGACAGCACTCTGGCCAGTATGTTCTCGCCCTCCAGCCCCCGGGGCGGCGCCCGACGCCGGGGAGAGCTGCCCAGAGACAGTCGGGCGCGCTTCTTCATCGACCGGGACGGCTTCCTCTTCAGGTACGTGCTGGATTATCTGCGGGACAAGCAGCTCGCGCTGCCGGAGCACTTTCCCGAGAAGGAGCGGCTCCTGCGCGAGGCCGAGTACTTCCAGCTCACCGACCTGGTCAAGCTGCTGTCGCCCAAGGTCACCAAGCAGAACTCACTCAACGACGAGGGCTGCCAGAGCGACCTGGAGGACAACGTCTCCCAGGGCAGCAGCGACGCGCTGTTGCTGCGTGGGGCAGCGGCAGCCGCGCCCTCGGGCCCAGGAGCGCACGGCGGCGGCGGCGCCGGCGGCGGCGGCGGCGGCGCGCCGGACAAGCGCTCGGGCTTCCTCACGCTCGGCTACCGCGGCTCCTACACCACGGTGCGCGACAACCAGGCGGACGCCAAGTTCCGGCGTGTGGCGCGCATCATGGTGTGCGGGCGCATCGCGCTGGCCAAGGAGGTCTTCGGGGACACGCTCAACGAGAGCCGCGACCCAGACCGGCCGCCCGAGAAGTACACGTCCCGCTTCTACCTCAAGTTCACCTACTTGGAGCAGGCGTTCGATCGCCTGTCCGAGGCTGGCTTCCACATGGTGGCGTGTAACTCCTCGGGCACCGCCGCCTTCGTCAACCAGTACCGCGACGACAAGATCTGGAGCAGCTACACTGAGTACATCTTCTTCCGTAAGTTCCCAGTGTCCGCGTTTCCTACTTCTCCCCGCCCCTTCGCCGACCCGCGGAGCGTTTGAGCCGGGCTGGAACCCGGACCGGGCAGGTGTCCACGGCGGGGGCTGGTTAGCTAGTTAAGTGCGAAGGGCTTTCCCTTGTAAGGCACAACTTACGGTTTCGTCTCTTTTGAGTCCCGTCTCCACCAACTCCGGAACACGCAGTTCCCAAGCATTCCTTTTTCTTAACTTTAGTGATGGCGCCCTCTCCCCTTGCCCTGCTCCCGGAGGCGCTGGGCGCCCTTCTGCGGAGGGCGGGAAGAAGACACGCAGCACAAAGCTGTGCGCCCGAGTCCTCACCCCTCTCCCTGCTTCCGCGGAATTCCTGGGGGTTAACTTATGTGGGTCTCAGCGAGGTCCCTCCAGAGGGCAGTTTAGCATCGAGGCATTACCGCGCACCGCCAGGATCACATACAGTTGGTGCCTTTCTGGAGCAGGAGCGTACAATTACGGTGTTTTTGGAAGGGGGCAACGCGAGCAGTGGCGACTGCGCCTACCGGGATCCTCAGGGGTCCAGGGCAGCTCTTGGGAAAGAGGAGTCCATCCACTCATAGAAACCTCAGATTTCCCCCGCCAGTTGTCAGTAACTGCTGGTTTCCAACAGCAGCTGGTGGAAGGAACTAGAGTTTGGATGTCTGCTGCTGTCAGGGTTGGAGCTTAGGAAGGGACTTGGTGCGTGTGTGCGTTGTGTGTGGGTATGCGTGTATGTGTATGTGATTGTGTTTCCTTTCTGGGCACCTCACGTGCGAAAGGAGGATTGAGTCCACTTTCCCAGGGGGAATAAAATGCAGTGGTTTTCTGAAATGAGAGAATGGGAGCGAGGATTTGGAAAGGATTTCGCGTGGTGCTTTTTGCAGTGCGCTTCGGGAGGGGGCTCTGTGGATCAAGTTCAAGGACTGCACCAAGTATCACTGGGGCGGGGGGGGATGGGACCGGCACAGCAATCAGTAACGCTTATAAAGTGAGGGCCACAACTAGAGAGCTATTTGGACACAGCAAAAGCCAGCTGGGATGGCAGCAGGAACATCATTTGGCAGACGTTTGTTTTTTCTTTGGCAAGACACAAGAAGCTTTAAAACTTGCCTGTAGAGTTAAGGAAGAGTATCATTGACAGCCTATGGTAGAACTAGACCAGCTTTAAAGCTTTAATTGTATCTTTTTTTTTTTTTTTTTTTTTGGTAATTCACTCACTGGGAACTAGACAATTTATTGTACTTTATTTTGATTAGAGAAGTGGAAAGCATATTTATTCCACAGCCCTCCCTCCCCCACAGGTGCAAGCTTGAATGGAACATGCTCTTTGTGTATTCTAGTAACCTTGGAAATAGGGTGACAAAACACAGCACACTGGGCCTTAGTATTAGATTGTCTTTTTTAATGGTGCTGGATTTCCTGTGAAAATCATTTCGCAGAGAAGCAAAGAAAATTCCCTGAAGTAGTAGATACCAATCTAATTGTCTTAATTATGTCAAAGTGTTACGTGTTACACAGCAAAAAGTTTTATAGAAAAGCTGCCCAAAGGAAGGTAATATTTTATTGCTTGTATAAAATTGGGATCTCTTCAACATAAAGTAATTAAAACATTATTTAGCATCACTGTTTACATTTTATCCTTTATCAATGGGACCTTTATTACCATTTTAACTCTTAAACATTTGTCATTCCAGTGTGGATATATTTATAAGCATTTTAGAAGATGAGATGAACTTTTGACTCTTTTGGGGTTAGTGGTTTTTATTAGAGAAGAAATGAGCATACATGTTCAGTAGTTCAGATTCTTGCATTTTGAAATCTTTCAATGTTGGCCTTTTTCTCTGAGAGTTGTGGACTTGAACATGTCCATTACTTTATGAAGAGAATATAGGTTGTCTCTCAATTATGAAAACATTCCCTTAAAATAGTTTATTGCAATTGGAAACTCATACACTTTAACTAATAAGGTAATTTGTGAGATATTTGGAATTGAGGATATTTCATCTCTGGAGCCACAAGGAGCGTTAAACAAAATAAAATATCCATATTATGAATAGCTCTTTGCAGAATCCTCATGCAACTAAAGAGCTCTGAGATTCATTCATAAAAGTCCTAGAAATCTAAGCAACGTACAGCCTTCTTTATTGATTATTCTGGGGGGGAAATACACAATCCCAGGTTAAATATTGTTCTTCTGAAGTGGTATTCTAGTCACTGACTAAGCAAATGTAATATAAAACAAGCCAATTTGCCATGTGAAATATTGTATATGCATTTACTTTATGTTTGTATAGATTGTAGCTAATTTTCACAAGTTCTTTTGCACAGGATTTCTTTTAATATTGGTCAATGAAAATACACTGTACAATTTTTGTATCTCCATTTCCTTCAGTTTAGGTAATGATATAGATATACAGAGTATAATTATTTTGTCTAGCAGTCTCTGTTTACAAAGACTAACAGTGTTATTCATAAAAACAAAATCATTGGATGAACTTGTTTGTCCACCATGTTTTAGTGGCAGAAGAGGGTCTTTTAGCTTTTATTTCCCCCTTGACACAGGTTCTTCAACAAATATTTATTTTAATGTGTCAGTCATTTTAACACCTCTAAAAATTCAGGCTATGTGTGAAATTAGCAGTATGAAGATGATCTGAACCTGTAGAATTGTTGTTTACAGGCTGAAATATGGATTTCAGCTCCTCCCTCCCTCTCCCCACTTGCCCCTAAGTTTCTATACAGACGGGAAGAGAGTGGCAAATGGTCTGGTAACCCCAGACACTGCCATTTGCCGAATGTGTGATCTTGGTTAAATTATTTACTTCTTCTAAGTCTGCATTCCCCTGCCTGTATAATGGGGATTGTAGTACCAATTTTATAGGATTTGAAAATACATGTAAAGTGCTCAGACCAGTGCTTGACACATGATAAAAGCCAAATACCAGCAGTTACAATTATAAGCCATATTATACAGACTTTATTATTCTTGTAAATATTGCATTGCAATTTTGTTTTATGGTAAGTATGGTTGAATTAATTATAAAGTTAATTAGAAAATTATTTTGCAATTAAATGATAGTATAATAAACTTTTAAAAGTTTGGCATGGCCAATTTAATAGCAAGTTGTTTCCCGGAACTTGGATTTTTAGGCCAAGTTCAAGTCACCTATGTTTGCCAGTCATATTACAGTTAGTGTTTTTGGATCAACTCCAACAGAACCCTTTTCTGATTCAGAGCCAAGAAGTGTTTTAATGCTTTCTACTAGGACTTGAAAGTTTGGTAATATTTTCTGACAAACACTGAGCTGGATTCATTATCTCCTTAAGTGCTTGTATCCACGTCATTGGGTTCTAATGCTCAAGGTTATATACAGGCTATTAAACATTTAATACCAACTTCATTTGGCTACATGGACACTTTTATCTGTTTTCAGCATTAACTCGTTATTTTACCAAGTCTTTTAGATTCTGGAACCTATACTAGTGATACCATATTCCATATTACTCTTTTAATACTGAAGATTGTCCTTTTTTTTAAAAAAAATTAATATTTATTTCTGAAAGAGAGACAGACTGTGAGTGAGGGAGGGGCAGAGAGAGAGGGAGACACAGAATCCTGAAGCAGGCTCCAGGCTCTGAACTGTCAGCCCAGAGCCTGATGCAGGGCTCAAACTCACGGACCGTGAGATCATGACCTGAGCCAAAGTCAGACGCTTAACCAACTGAGTTACCCAGGTGCCCCTGTCCTTCCTTCCTTCCTTCCTTCCTTCCTTCCTTCCTTCCTTCCATTCTTTCTTTTTTAAAATTTTATTTATTTATTTTGAGAGAGAGAAAGCGAGAGAGAACACAAGTGGGGCAGGGGTAGAGAGAGGGGGAGAGAGAGAATCCCAAGCAGGCTCCGCATTGACAGTACAGAGCCTGATGTGGGTCTCCATCTCACAATCACATCTCACAATTGTGAGATGATGACCTGAGCCAAAGTCAAGTGTTGGACACATTACCAACCAGCCACCCAGGTGCCCCTAAAGATTGCCCTTTCTTGAAGGAAAGCAGAGTGATTTTTGTGCTTTCTGGGTTTTGGGGGGAGGGAGGGTGTCTGTTAAGTGTGCTTGTGGCTGCTTTTAGCTATGTCTGGAAGACAAGGCATTTTATGTTGACGTTGTATTATAGACAATAGATAGTGATAGGCATGGAATGTGATACATAGACTACCCATAGTTAGAATAAACATTGTATATATCCTTTATTTCTCATAATCAGTGTGTTTACAGAATGGTAATACTGCTTTTCTCTTAAAGCGCTTCCTGTTTTGTATTCCATGTGTTGGTTGAGTAATATTTGGTGTGAAAGTATACACTTGTCCAGGATGCACTTGATATTCTTTAAGTTTGGTATATTTTTGCTGTTGTTTTGACATATGAGAGTGCCAGATCTAGGGATTAATGCTATTACTGACTGACCTATGAATTCTGATTTGTCTGAATGGGCTTTTATATCTATTCTTTCATGTATCCTGATTTATTTTACTGTGTTGGGTTGAAGTAGCTAGTTGAGTTGAAAATATTCAAACACTTCTTCAGTCCTATGTTGGCAGGCCTGTTGTATTAAAAGTTTTCTAGGAAATATCATTGAAAGGTTATTCTATTTATAAGCATACCTTTACATTTTTATATTATTTTCCTAGAATAATGTTCCTACTTTTATTACAAACACTGTTGTATGGAAAATAATTTTGTTCATGACTTTTTATAAAGTTGGTTCTTTTCCTTCTAAAGACTTACTAGTTATTTTCATAATTATATTGTGAAAATTTCTTTTGCATCCACATGACTGAATGACTTTTGAGTCGGTGGAGAATAAGCAAAAGGAACAGATAACTTTTTAAAATAGCAAGGTCCTGATTTCATATAAATAGGTGTAGTGCTAAAGCAGACAGAAAATGACAAAATTCTGGGGGTGCAAAAGGTTTGGAGGCTGTGCTATGGCATTGGCTCCTGTTTAAGGGCATTGAACTTTTATGTCTGGCATGGTACTGTCTCTAAACTTGATCATTTCTTATAGAGTTATGACTTCAGTTTTTCCTGCTACCCTCTACAGTGTCTTGTTAACCAACTATTATTCACATTATGAAGCCAAAAGACTGATTGATATTATGTTTTATTTGGTAAAGTCCTTTTTTGTAGCTTAGAATACCAGAATTCACAGTGTGTGTGTGTTCATGCGTGTGTGTGTGTGTGCCTTAGTTAAAAAAAATCCCCTGTAAAAAGAGAAATAATCTATATGAAAATAAGCATTAATTATTATCTATTCTACTCTTATGAGTTATTAACTGACAAGAGTTGAAACTGTGAAAATGATCAACTTTTCATTCAAAAGTAGCCTTTGTTTGATTATGAAAGTGATACATGCAGTTTTAAAAATTTTACAAAAGTAAAATAAAAAAATCACCAACAGTAACTGCTAATAATTTTTTATTTATTTTCTTCCAGTCTTTTTTCTATTCATAGGTATGTGGGAGACATATTTTTTATTTTTTTTATTTTTTTTTCAACGTTTATTTATTTTTGGGACAGAGAGAGACAGAGCATGAACAGGGGAGGGGCAGAGAGAGAGGGAGACACAGAATCGGAAACAGGCTCCAGGCTCTGAGCCATCAGCCCAGAGCCTGACGCGGGGCTCGAACTCCCAGACCGCGAGATCGTGACCTGGCTCAAGTCGGACGCTTAACTGACTGCGCCACCCAGGCGTTCCGGGAGACATATTTTTTAAAAGTTATGGTTGTAGTATACAAATGATTTGTATGATGTCCTTGTTTTTGACACATTCAATACAGCTAATGACACTTTTGCATGACATTAACATTTTTATTGATGTCTTAAATAATAAAAGTATAATACATGTCCTTTGCTCCAGAAAGTATTATTAATTAATCTTGGTGTTAGAAGCTTAGAAAAAACTTGAATTTTTTTCAAAATACAGATTGTATAATGAAAAGAACATTTACTACATATCTAATTTTGTGATGTATTTTATGCACATTACAGTGTTCCTTGAACTTGGCATTGGTTCCCTACTACTTCAGTTGGGAAACTATGACTTGAAGAGGTTAAGTACCATCCCTGGGTCATAGAGCTATATGGGGCTGAAATGGAATTTGAATGGTTCTGTCTTACTTTGAAGGCCTTCCTCCTAAACATTTAAAAATTATACCTGTTTCATTCAGTAAATTTGACAAGTATATTTCAGTGTCCACTCAGTACTTAGAACTTAGCTCTACAAGCAAAAAGAGGTAGTGTGAACTACATATGAATGAATCAAATATTTCTTAATCTATGTTAAATTTCCATAGGAATACAGTAACTACATGTTTTATGTCTTTACTTGATGAAAAGGTTAATTTTTTTTGACTAAGGCTACCATATTCATGGATGTTTTTCAAATTAAAGAAAACAAACCATTTGACTCAATTTAACACTTTTTTGGGAGAACAAGTAGTATTTGTAGGTTTGATAAACTGACAAATTTGAACAGTGCTAAGGTAGTTGTATACTCCTTTTCTATAGAAAATTCATTTTCACTTTGTATATTAGAACACATTTTATATGTTCTTTCCTTAGAAGGTGGCATAATGAAGAGGCTATTTTAGTTGAAATCAAGTTTTGGTAATTTTATATAGTTTATTGGTTCTGAATATTGCTTAACGCCATTAAGTTATATATTTGGTATAATTAAGTTAAAAACAGTATTAAATACCTGATGGGTACTGGCATTGACTTTCGGTATTTTTGAAGCCATGTTTTGGAAGTGTGTGTGTGTGTGTGTGTGTGTGTGTGTGTGTGCGCGCACGTGTGTGTATATATGCATATATATGTGTGTGTGTCTGTCTGTATGTATATTTATATAGTATATACAAGTGTATTTGAAGTTCTTGGAAAGTAGCATTTTATATTACCCTTCAGTTCGTATTTATTTACAGGTATCATTTCTAAACCCTCTTTTGAATTAACTTCAGGGTATTGAGTGAACTGTCAGCGGTTACTAGCAGCCACTATCCTGCAAGATGTGCTGGTGGCTTTTCTAATCAAGTTCATTGTTTTAGTAGTGAGAGGCTGTCCCATCAGAGGTTTTGCAAGGAGTTGCCTAAAGATGAGAACAACTTTATTCAGAGGATTTCAAGCTCATTCCAATAGGTTAACTACCTTATAAGTTCTAAGTGTAATGGTGAACCTCTAGCTGTAGACTTGAATACACATGTCTTGTGCTTATCAGCTGTAAACTTCCAATCATTTCCGTGTGGGAGTATTTCATGAAATCTAATTATTCTACAAGGCTAGTTGTATTTTGCACCTTCAAAAACAAAAGTAGGTGAAATATTTTATGCTGAGCTCATATTATTTACAAGTTTGTATCCTAACCCGTTGGTTTTGTAAGTGTATTCTTTGGTATACTCATGAAACACTGAGTGACTCCTTGCTATAGAATCCTTTTGTGTTTAGTCTCTGTACTTCTCCAGGTACAGGGTTCTTATTGAATGTCCTACAATATGTAATTTCCTTCCTGTCTCTTTTTTCCTTTCCTGATAGATTCCATTTTCCCCCCTAACTTTATTGAGATATAATTGACATATAACATTTAGTAAGTTTAAAGTATGCGACATATTGGACATATTGATTTGATACATTTATATATCGCAATATGATTACTACTATAGCATTTGCCAGCACCTCTATCATGTCACAGAATTACCATTCCTTTTTTGCAGTGAGAACATTTAATGTCTGCTTTAACAACTTTTAAGCATATAGTACAGTGTTGTTAACTATAATCACAATGCTGTACATTAGATTCCCAGAACTTAATCATCTGATAATTGGAAGTTTGTACCCTTTGACCAGCATCTCCCCATTTCCCCCACCTGCCAGCCTTTGGTAACCATCATTCTGTTCTGTTTCTATGAGGTTTGTTTGTTTTTTTCAGATTCCACGTATAAGGGGTATCATGAAGTATTTGTCTTTCTCTGTTTGACTTAGCTCACCTAGCATAATGCCCTCAAGGTGCATCCATCACAAATGGCAGGATTTCTTTCTTTCTCAAGGCTAAATAATATTCCATTGCATATATACTACACTTTCTCTTGCTATTTATCCACTGATGGAGACTTAGGTTGATTCTATATCTTGGCTAGTATGAATAGTGCTGCAATAAGCATGGGGAGTGCAGATAGCTCCTCAAGATCTTGTTTTCATTTCCTTTGGCTATGCACCCAGAAGTGGGATTGCTAGGTCATGTAACAGCCTCTTTTCATCTGGATCTTCTGCATGAGTCCTCTCCTTGAAAGTTGACACCAAGTCTTGCTTTTGTGTTCTCAGCAACCAGTGCAATTGCTAGTACACATTAAGAACTCAATAAGTATTTGTTTTTTGAATAAAGGTACAAATCAATGGATGAACCAGAGATGTTGGTGGTTCCATTAAGGTAGTTATTGAATTGAGATTTTGTATCACTTCTATTTAAATTGAGCTTATTGAGCAAATGCCAGGCTACATCATGAGATAAGACATACTTATATGAATGAAAGAGACCTTGCATTTCAATACTGATCTTAGTAAACTTTATGTAACTGTGAATTATGTTATTAGGTATTAGTGTATTAGCAAGAGGCCAGAGTAAAGACATGAGAAGTGGTTACACAGGCATTTATGAAGAATGAAAATAAAGAAAATGTTAACAAAAATAGGGGGCAGATTAAAATAATGTTATACATGAGCTTGTTAGCATTGTAAACATACCCACACACATTTATTTCTATTTAAATGCTATGAAGGATGTTGGGCAAATGCTCTGTGATGCAATCTATCTGCAACCACATTGCTGAGTATTTGCCTTTCAAAATATCTTAGATGTGATGTGGCTGCTACCTCCAGATGTGTTCAGACCCTATCGTAGTGTAATATCAAGTCAGGAATTACCTGGCTATACCTGTAGGTATTTGCAAAGGTGAGGATCTGGATAACTCTATATTGCAATTTCTATTCTTAGTTTTTAAAAGGTACCTTAAAAGACACTTAGCAGATATTAGTATTTTGTGATCAGTATTGCAATATCAATTTTACTTATATTTATTAACCTTGTGTCAAGGTAGTTAATAAAAATAAATCAGCTTTTCTGGCAATAACAGCACATGTTTCATGATACTGGACAGAATGCTCATTATTTCAGTGTTTATTCACCAAATTTAGTTTGATCTTGTTCAGCAGGTAACTTAGAATGTTAGTACTACCATACTATAACCATTCTCGTATTAATGTCTATTTACATAGGGTGGGGAGAGTAAGTTAAATATAACAAAAGAATATAAATTAAAAATACATAGTGTTGACTTCTCTTCCCCAGAATAGTGAGTGATTTAACCATTCAGTTGTGTTACCTCTATTTCTTTCACTAGTTATAATAACCAAACTTTGAGCATAGATGAAATTCATAATATATTGCTTTTTGTCATCATTTGGTATAATTATACAGCTGCAATTTTTGGTATAAGGAGAATAGGGAGAGTAGTAGTGTATTTAGGGGTAGACAATACCAAAATCTGTTATCTTCCACTCTTGAGAAGTGAAAACCTTGAACACTATGAATGGTTCAATATTCTTTGTGAGATTCCTTGACAATTTCTGGATCTGTCTTTGAGATCTTGGAAAAATAATCTCCCCTCTGAAGGGAAAGTGAGGGAAACAATAATGCTCATAGGTTTGTTGTGAGAATTGAATTAAATAACCCATATAAAACACTTAGGGGCGTCTGGGTGGCTCAGCCAGTTAAGTGTTCGGCTCAGGTCATGATCTTGCAGTTTGTGAATTCGAGCCCTGTGACGGGCTCTGTGCTGACAGCTCAGAGCCTGGAGCCTCTTTCGGATTCTGTGTCTCCTCTTGTCTCTGCCGCTCCCATGCTCATGCTCTGTCTCTCTCTCTCTCTGTCTCTCAATGATAAACAAACATAAAAAAATTAAAAAAAATAAAACAGAAGAATATTAGACAGGCACAAATTAAATGCTCAATACATGTTACCTGTTGTCAGGGCTTCAGATCACATAACTATTCCCATTTCTCTACAGTATCAATTCTCAGCATCAGATTTCTTTTTCTTTTTGAGGAAATTGGTAGCAATACTTACGAGATTGCTCTGAAAAGGTCCCATCATCATTAGTGAAATTTTACAAAAATTATTGACTTAATAAGTGTAAAACCAACATTAAGATACTGTTTCTTAAGTGTATTTATTTATTTTGAGATAGAGAGATTGTGCACGGGTTCTCGCACTTGAATGGGGAAGGGGCAGAAATAGAGGGAGACAGAGAATCCCAAGCAGGAGATTGACAGCGCAGAGCCAGATGTGGGGATCGAACTCATGAACCATGAGATCATGACCTGAACTGAAATCAAGAGTGGGACACTTAACCGACTGAACCACCCAGGTACTCCAATGTTAAGATATTATCAAAATAAGTTTATTCTAGTTGGTTCTTCATTGCTTAGGGGAAAAAAATGCACTTTTCTAAGTTGAGTGCCAGTCACTGGTCAATTTTTACACAATTAACAGGAATACTGGTATTCACTGGTTATTGTCTCAAACTGTAGGATGTATTTAGTCAAAGCACCTCTTTTTTTAAATAATTTTTTAATATTTACTTTTGAGAGAGAGACAGAGAGACAGAGGGTGACCAGGGGAGGGGCAGAGTGAGAGGAGAATACAGAATCTGAAGCAGGCTCTAGGTGCTGAGCTGTCAGCACAGAGTCCAATGCGGGGCTAGAACTCAGGAACTGGGAGATCATGACTGAGACACCCAGGCGCCCCTAGGCAAAGCACCTCATACTCCATATTTATATTTCTTGTGAATGCATTTAGCTTTCATTTTCAGCAGTTTTGTGTAAGAGAACAAATTGTCACAGCGCCAGGTGGACTCAAACATTGCTCAGAATCTGGGCACTTGGCCAAAAATTTTAGGCTAGAAATTGGATTTAAATACAGATTTCCACATTTTGAGGAAACTATGTTAGCTTTCAACTCATCAGCTCCTATTGAAACTAGGCTACACATTTTGAATGTAAGTTTTTTAGTTGTTGAAAGTCCAGGTATATGAAGAAAGCAGAGAGATCTAAGGCAGATGTTCATAGCCACTCAGAGGTAAGGCTCCCATATTTTGACCTCTTTTTTTCTGGTTGGTGAAAGCTGCATGTAAGATGTCTCTTTGCAGGTGCAGGATAAGGATTCATACATACAATTCCAGTGATTTCTGTTTTTTTTTTTAAGTTTAAGGTGTGCAATGTGTTACTTTGATACACTTATATATTATAATATGATTTCCTGTGTAGCAATATTTATCTTATTATATAATTATAGTGCAATATTATTGTCTGTATTCATTATACTGTGCTTTAGATCTCTGTGGCTTATTTACTACTGGTTTCAGTTTGTATCCTTAAACATCATCACTTTTAGTGCCTCCCCACCAATCCCCCAATAATCACCAATTTACTCCATTTTTTACAGGTTTAACTTGTTAAAATTCCACATGTAACTGATATCATACAGTACTTGTCGTTGACTTATGTTGCTTAGGATAACATGTTAAGGGTCCATCCATGTTGTCACAAACAGCAGTATATTCTTTCTCATGGCTGAGTAATATTATACTGTGTGTATGTACCACATCTTTTTTATTTATTATTCAATTGCTGGGCATTTCCGTATCTTGGCTATTGTGAATAATGCTGTGATAAACATGGACTCACATATATCTCATCAAAATCCTGTTTTCACTTCCTCTGGGTATATACCCAGGAATGGAATTGCTGGATTTTATGCCAGATCTATTTTTAATTTCTTGAGAAACCTACATATTATTATCCTTAGTAGTTGGACCAATTTATGTTCATACCAACAACGTATAAGGGTTCCTTTCTCCCCACATTCTTGCCAGCACCTGTTACCTTTTGTATTCTTGGTGATTGCCATTTAACAGATGTGAGGTGATGTCTCATTGTGGTTTTTATTTGCATATTTCTTTTTTTTAAATGTTTATTTATTTGAGAGAGAGGGAGAGAGAGTGGAGGAGGACCAGAGAGAGAGGGAGAAAGAGAATTACAAGCAGGCTCCACACTGTCAGTGCAGACCCTGACATGAGGCTCAATCTCACCAACTGTGTGAACATGACCTGAACCGAAATCAAGAGTGGGATGCTTAACCAACCCAGGTGCCCTGATTTGCATATTTCTGTTGATTAGTGATGTTGAGCATTTTTTATGTGCCTGTTGACCAGTTTGATGCCCTCTTTGGAAAAATGTCTATTTAATTCTTTCCCCTTTTAAATTATAGTTTGTTTTCTTGTTACGTTGACTGAGTTGTTTACATATTTTTTATATTAATCCTTTTCCAAGATATAGTTTGCAAAAATTTTCTCCCATTCTGTAGGTTGTTTTTTCATTTTGTTAATTTTTTTTTTTTTTTTTTTTTTTTTTTTTTTTGCTGTGCAGAAGCTGTTGAGTTTGGTGTAGTTCCATTTCTTTATTTTTCCTTTTGTTATTTGTGCTTTGGGTATCACATCCAAAATATCATTGTCAAGACCAATGTCAATGAGCTTCTTCCCTATGTTTTCTTTTCTTTTTCTTAACATTTAAAAAAATATTGATGTATAATTGACATACAATGTTATATTACTTTCAAGCGTACTTCATATTGACCTGATTATTGTATACATTATTCAGTGCTTTCTGCAGTAAGTATAGCTACCATTTGTCACCAGATGGTGTTATTACAATATTATTGATGATCTTCCCTCTGCTGTACTTTTCACCTTGGTGATTTCTTGGTTTTACAACTGGAAGTTTGTAACTCTTAATCTACTTGATCTATTTCGCTCATCCCTCCACCAGCCTCCCCTCTGGCAGCCACCAGTTTGTTCTCTGTATTTCAGAATCTGTTTGCTCATTTGTTTTGTGTGTTTTAGCTTCCAAATGTGAGTGAAATCATACAGAATTTGGCTCTCTCCATTTGACTTATTTTACTTAGCATAATATCCTCTAGGTTCACCTGTGTTGTTACAAATGGCAAGATCTGATTCTTTCTTTTGACTGAGAGATATTCTATTGTATATATAACAGGTCTTGTTTATCCATTCATCTTTTGATGGACTCTTGGGTTGCTTCCATATCTTGGCTTTTGTAAATAATGCTCTAATAAACATAGGGGCATGTGAGTCTTTCTGAATTAGTGCTTTTGTTTTCTTTGTGTAAATATCGAGTAGTGGAATTACTGGATCATATGGTATTTATATTTTTAAGTTTTTGAGGGACCTTCATACTGTCTTCCACAGTGGCTGTACCAGTTTGCATTCCCACCAACACTGCACAAGGTTTGCCTTTTCTTGACATCCTCACCAGCACTTGTTATTTCCTGTCTTGTTGGTACTAGCCATTCTAATGGGTGTGAAGTAGTATCTGTCTGTGGTTTTGATTTGCACTTCCCTAATGGTTGACATTGAGCATCATCTGAAGTGTCTGTTGGCCATCTGTGTCTTCTTTGGAAAAATGTCTATTCGGGTCTGATGCCCATTTTTTAATCAGATTTTTTCTTGGTGTTCAGTTGTATAATTTTTAAATATATTTTGGATATTAACCCCTTATTGGATATATCATCTGCAAGTACCTTCTCCCATTTAGTAGATTGCCTCTTTGTTTTGTTGATGGTCTCTCCTTAAATTTTTTTTTTTTTAATTTTAGTGTAATCTCCATAGTTTATTTTTATTTTATATTTTATTTTGAATATAGTTGACACCAATGTTATATTAGTTCAGATGTACAAGTGAGTGATTTGACAGGTTTACACATTATGCTGTATTCACCACAAGTGCAGCTGCCATCTATATACCATTGGATCTACATCACTATTACAGTATTATTGATGGAGTGCTGTGACTTTTTTTTTTTGCTTTTGTTTTACTTGCCTGGGGAGACATACCCATAACTGTGTTGCTAAGGCTGATGTCCAAGAGATTACTGCCTATGTTTCATTTTAGGAGTTTTACTGTGTCAGGTATCACATTTAAGTCTTTAATCCATCTTGAGTTTATTCTTATGTATGGTGTAAGAAAGTGATTCAATGTCATTCTTTTGCATATGGCTGTTCAGTTTTCCCAGCACCATTTGTAGAAGAGACTGTCTTTCCCCCATTGTATACTCTCGTCTCCTACATCATAAATTAATTGAACATATAGGTGTGGGTTCATTTCTGGCCTCTCTGTCCTTTTCCATTGATCTATTTACCTATTTTTGTGCCAGTAGCATACTGTTTTGATTACTACACGTTGGTAATATATCTTGAAATCTGAGATTTTTGTGATGCTTCCATCTTTGCTCTTCGTTCTCAACATTGCTTTGGCCATTCAAGGTCTTTTGTGGTTCCATACAAATTGTAGGATTATTTGTTTTAGTTCTATGAAAAATGCTATTGATATTTTAGAAGGGATTGCACTGAATCTATAGATTGCTTTGCATAGTATAGATGTTTTGATGATATAATTCTTCTAATCCACGAGCCTGGTGTATCCTTTCATTTGTGTCATCTTCAGATTTTTTCATCAATGTCTTATAGTTTTCAGAGTATAGGTCTTTCACATCTTTGGTTAAATTTATCACTAGATATTTTATTCTTTTTGGTCTAATGGTAAATGGAATTGTTTTATTAATTTCTCTTTCTGTGACTTCATTATTAGTATATAGTTATACAGATTTCTGTATATTAATTTTGTATCCTGTAACTTTACTGAATTCATTTATTAGTTTGTATAGTTTTTTTGGTGGTTTTAGGGTTTTCTATGTGTAGTTTCATGTCACCTGCAAATAGTGAAAGTTTTACTTCTTCCTTACTAATTTGGATGCCTTTTATTTCGTTTTCTTATCTGGTTGCTGTGGCTAGGATTTCCAATACTATATTGAATAAAAGTGGTGAGAGTGGACATCATTGTCTTCTTCCTGCTTAGAAGAAAGGCTCTCAGTTTTCAACCATTCAGTTTGGTTTTAGCTGTGGGTTTTTTACATGTGGCCTTTATTATGTTGAGATATGCTCCCTCTAAACCCACTTTATTGAGATTTTTTATCATGAATGGGATGTTGAATTTTGTCAAAATTTTTTTCTGCAACTACTGAGATGATCATATGGTTTTTATATGTCATACTAATTTTTGATCATAAGTGTTTAGGCATGATTGTGTGTGTGTGTGTGTGTGTGTGTGTGTGTGTGTGTGTCCACACATGAAAATTCTTTGGAGGAGCATAAGTATAACTCCATGGCCACTGCAAGCAATTAAAAATGTTTGCCCTCTGAACTGTGGTTGAATAATGACTTATGTTTTATAAAAATGTAATACTGTTATTGATCTTGACGTTTTGTTGAACTTGCCTATTTAGAAGTAAACTCAGTATTTTCAAAGTGATAATATTTTTGGTTTCTGTATTACACCCGAATCCACAAATTTTACCACTTGAAGAAATGAAAAGTCTTTTCAAGACTCCAGATTTTGTCATATTTCTTATAGGTGTTGCCTCTTTTCTATGAAAAAAATCTAGTCAAATTAAAATGAAGATGTCTTCTAGCCACTTTTTAAAAAATGTTTATTTATTTTTGAGATAGAGCATGAGCAGGGAGGGGTATAGGAGTGAGAGAGAGAGAGAGAGAGAGAGAGAGAGAGAGAGAGAGAGAGAATATCCCAAGCAGGCTCCATGCTGTCAGTGCAGAGCCAGATGCAGGGGCTCAAACTCTGGATCTGTAAGATCATGACCTAAGCCAAAACTAAGAATCAGACACTTAATTGACTGAGCCACTCAGGTGCCCCTACTTTTTATTTTAGTCAAGTGGACCTGTAATGGCATGATTCACAGACAGTGGTAAAAAGATACATATTTGTTTTATAACAAGAAGGTACGGAACTTAACAGTTGTTAATGTTACTGGTAAGTGGAACCATGGATAAATATGCTGGGAAGTCCAACATCTAAGATTCTGTAGCTTGGCATAATTATTTACATTTCTTCTGCTAGACTGATGTATTTCTAAGGCATATAAGAACCATTACAATACTTTAGTTTTTAGTTCCTGTGTTAGCATGTTTGGGCTGTAAGCTTAGTTATTTCAAGCTGTCTGTTTTATAGCTACCACTATCAAGCCATATTTATCATAATTATAATTTGGTACTTAGCGTTCATACTGGGAAGCTTGGTAATACTCAGTATTTGGTAAAAAAAATAAAAAATAAAAAAAAACAATAACAGATTTACCCTACAATTTCAGTAGAAGCACGAGGCAATAATGGCTAAAATTATAGTTAAATTGTATGCAGTATTTTATGGGTTGTATTGTGTCTCCCCAAAAAGATATGTTGCTACCTTAATCCCCAATACCTCAGAATATGTGATTGTATTTTCAAACAGGATCTTTAAGGGGTAATCAAGTTAAAATGAGTTCATTAGGGTGGGCCCTAATCCAATAATACTGGAGTCATAAGAAGGAGAACATTTGGGCATAGAGATATAAGCATGAATGCACACTGGTAGAATACCATATGAACACAGAAAGTGGAAATCAGGCTGATGCATCTCTAAGACAAGGAGTGCTATAGATTGCCAGTAACCATCAGCAACTAGGAGAGAACCCATGGAATAGATTCTTCCTCATGGCCTTCAGGGAGAACCAATCCCTTCAATACCTTGATCTTGGGCTTCTAGCTTCCCGAACTGTGAGATAATAAATTTTTGTCGTTTAACCATCCTGTCTATGGTACTTTGCTGCTGCAGCCCTAGCAAAGTAATATATTCCTTTCAAACTCTTTGTGTTGTAAGAAATCTGGGAAAAGTTTAAAAATACGATGATTTTTAAACTCCCCCTGTTTTGTAGAGGTGTTAGTTACAGACAGCAGGCTCCACTCTAGATAATTTAAGCTAGAAAAAACTTCCTACTAAGTATAATACAGATATAATACAGATATATATAATATAATATAATAACACAGATTGCTTCGGAAGCCTGAGCTTCCTTCCAGGAATGATTCCCAGCCACACCATAGAATAGGGCTATCAAGGATGGTGCAGCCTTGCAATGATGTGGGAGCTCAGAATTAGGCAGCTGCCATAAAGTTTCAGCGTCTGCCAAGGTCCGTAACAGTCAAAATAAGATAATTAGCAAACTGCCTGTCTCTCCTTATGCCTCAGTTCACAGTGTCTGGTTATGCAATCAACATAAATCACATATGGAACTCTAGCGAAAAGAGACTCTAGAAATATACCTTTAAAAAAAAAACAGTAATAACGAATCTTCACGGTACATTACCAACAGTGGTCTGTGCATGCCTATTTCTTATTTTTATTATTGTGTTTAAAATGTAAACCATTCAATTAATTGTAAGTATACTGGAATTAAAACTAAAAACTTAAAAAAAATTAAGCCATTCAGTCTCTACCACTTTATCCCCGTAGACATTCTAATGTATTTAATGTATATCTGTATATTTTTGTGTTCTTGCAAAATGTGTCTTTCTGTTTTATTTTCCTAAATTATTAATTTACATATATGTTATTTCTGATTAAGGACTTTAGTTTAAAGATTTCTTCATTTTCATGTGCATGTCTAAACGAATTGGTTATTTCTAACTGCTGCAAGTTACTTTCTGGTGGGTAAATGTACCTAACTAACATCTCCTTTCCTGATCTACACTCAAATTGCCTTCAGCCTGACCATGAGCAAGTCCACGATGGTCCTGTGTGAGAAGTTTTTGCAGTATACATCTGGGAGGGAAATTACGAGCTCACTGAAGATGCATACACTGCGTTTGATTGAGTACTCTCAGATTGTTCTCCGGATGAAGGCACCAGCCTTCACTTCGGAGAGCAGTGCACGACAGTTCCCTTTTCTCCAATTTCCTGCCAACACTTGGCAAAATTCAGTTTTCTAATTGTTGCAAAATAGATGAAAAGTGATATTTCATTGTCATTTTAAATCTCATCTCTTTAATGACTAATGACAGAAGTACTTTTTAGCTCTCCAGTCTCTGTAAACTACAAAGCTATTGGAAAGATTTCAAGTATGCCTGTCAACAGGAGCCACTAGAATCTCTTTCCATGGCCGCCTTCTTTCCTTGTTGAAATTCCAACCGCAACAATAGCATCATCAACATGTGCTCCTCCATGGCGTGAAGAAATTGCCCTTCATGCATGTGAATATTTTACTTGCCTTTCTCACAAAGGCGAGACACCAAGTCTCATTAGCCCTGCCCCCATTTTGGGTAATGTGCTGTACATTTAGGAGATTTGAATGTGATTTCTTGTGGAATGGTCACCTGTGAATTAACATATTAATATATATGTTATTTGCCCTCAGTACATCCATAAACAGTATCAAATGGGACGTTTGGATGACTTCAGTAAGAACTTTTCTTCCAAGAATGGGAGGATGTGGGCACACAGCATTACGGGTCTATAGCAAACCCCACTGTGCAAACAGTGGAGACTCCCTTTACTGGCCATAGAATAAATTTCTTGTTGAGACTATGTGGTAGCACCGGGTTCTCCCACTGAGAAAAAACAAAAACCCCTTGCTTCTTGTCCCTTATGATCCCTTTCTTAACTTTCTGTTGACACTCTTTCCTGTTAATAGTCCTCTGTGGCCACATCTGCAAGAGGCACTGGGTAGTACACGCTCTTTGCAGCAACACAGCCTCCACGACCCACTTCTTAACTTTGCAGGTTCAGAGAAATGAGGGCTGCCTGAAGGGTTAAACAGCCTAGGCTATTGATGGCCAGTCTTGCAGTTTCTTTGGCAAAAGAATTGCTTCGAAATTGTGGTGCACTTTTGGTCAGTTACACGAGTGAAGTGAGATCAATCAAAATCTTGTGTTGTATCGTTTTTAGTCTCTTTATCTATTTATTTTGAAGACTCTTTATTTTGTGTCCTCTGTGAGTCAGTCATTTCAAATGATGTTTTAGGAGGATAGTGCCAGCTTTGTCAGCACGGCTGTCACCGTTGTGTGAAAGTTACCTCCCCTGCTAACGCCGCGGTTTGGTAGTTCGATTTTGTTGTTGCTGTCGTTTCCTTAATGTACATTTTTAGAATATGAATGCTTTAAACATAATGAAAACAAAACCCAGAAGTGAAAGTAAAAAAAAAAAAAAAAAACAAAACCTTCCCTATGTTCATATTCTAGATTTAACAATAATCAAACTATCACTTCATCTCTCTGTTTTGTTTTTGTTTTTTTTTTTTTTGCTAAGGCATTTTAAAGAAAATCCAACACTTTATTTCACGTCTACATACTTTAGTATCTAAAACAACAAAAAGAGGATACTTTCTTTATTTTAAAATTTTTTTAATGTTTATTTATTTTTAAGAGTGGGAGAGGGAACACGAGCAGGAAAGGGGCAGAGAGACAGGGAGACACAGAATCCACAGCGGGCTCCAGGCTCTGAGCTGTCAGCACAGAGCCTGATGCAGGACACGAATTCACAAACCGTGAGATCATGACCTGAGCCGAAGTTGGACACTAACCGACTGAGCCACCCAGGAGCCCCAAGGATACTTTCTTATATAACCACTCTTCCAATCTCAACTGTAACAAGACAAATAATAATTTTTGTCAAAATCTGATGCATAATCTACAATTGTATTTCCAAGATTGTCTCAAAGATTTTTAAACAGTTATTTCTCTTTCTTTCTTCCTTCCTTCCTTCCTTCCTTCCTTCCTTCCTTTCTTTTTTTTTTGTTAAATGTGGGACTGTATGTGTCATTATTGTGTGCCTTATCTCCATATAGGATAGCTCCTCCTCTCTCTTTCTCTCTCTTTTTTGTCTCTGTATCTGTTTCTTTACAGGTAATGCTATCAGTTTGCAGAAATAGGGTCTGTTGACCTGATTAATGATCTATGTTCTGGATATGGCAGCTTGCTTTCTTGTGACCTCATTTAAATTGGTTTTTTTTGTCGCTACCTTTTCTGTAAATGAACAGTAACTCAAACTTGATTAGATTCTTTTTTTTTTTTTTGGCAAGAGTATTCATAGGTGATTCTGTGTAACTCTATTAATATCTTAGTTCACAGGTGAGCATTCCACAAGTGCCAGGTTGCCCCATTTTTAATGGTAATTAATCTGCAGATGTGAGTATTGTCAGTCTGATCCCTTCATTGTAAGTGCCCAGGAAACATTTATCTAATAGTTATCTTTTTAATTTAAATCCAAGTTAGTTAATATATAATATAATAATGATTCCAGGAGTAGAATTTAGTAATTCATTCCTTAAATATAACATGCAGTGCTCAACCCGACAAGTGCCCTCTTTATCATTGATGACCATTGCCTGATGCAAATATTATATTGGGGGATGCAAAAATTGCGATTTTCTTATTTTATCATTTCTTCCACATTTGTTAGGTGGAATCTTATAATGAAGAACTCTCTCTCAAGAACTGCTTAAAATACAGTTCATAGAGAGAAAACAGGGAAAATGCATAATTCTTTCTTATTTCTTGCCACTTTCCACAGTAAGGAGTTGGTTCCTAAGTAACTTCCAATGAAACTCAGTAAGTTGTTACTATTATTTTGGTATTTCAGGGCTTCCCCTTTTATTCCCCAGTTGTGGTTGTCCTCGTCCTTGTCATTCTTCTCCTCCTTTGCCGCTTCTTTTCTCAATATCTCTCCCTCTCTCTGTCTCTGTTTCTGTCTCTCTCTCTTAAGAGTAGTTGTAAAACCATGGCCATTTCTTTTGTAGCAACGTGGATGGAACTGGAAAGTGTTGTGCTAAGTGAAATAAGTCATACAGGGAAAGACAGATACCATATGTTTTCACTCTTACGTGGATCCTGAGAAACTTAACAGAAGACCATGGGGGAGGCGAAGGAAAAAAAAAAGTTAGGGAGGGAGCCAAACCATAAGAGACTCTTAAAAACTGAGAACAAACTGAGGGTTGATGGGGGGTGGGAGGGAGGGGGGGGTGAGTGATGGGCTTTGAGGAGGGCACCTGTTGGGATGAGCACTGAGTGTTGTATGGAAACCAATTTGACAATAAATTTCATATGTAAAAAAAATAATAAAACCATGGCCATTTAATTTATTTAAACATTTACATCAATGACATTTATTATTTCTAATGCTCAAACTGTCCAGTCTTTGACCAGCGAGAGACTTGGTGCTCTTGTGACAGCTTATTACGTCCTTGGAAGATTACCCGCCATTAGGTGGCTACATCTTTTTTTTTTTTTTTTAATTTTTTTTTTCAACGTTTATTTATTTTTGGGACAGAGAGAGACAGAGCATGAACGGGGGAGGGGCAGAGAGAGAGGGAGACACAGAATCGGAAACAGGCTCCAGGCTCTGAGCCATCAGCCCAGAGCCCGACGCGGGGCTCGAACTCACGGACCTCGAGATGGTGACCTGGCTGAAGTCGGATGCTTAACCTGCTGCGCCACCCAGGCGCCCCAGGTGGCTACATCTTTTAACTGCTTCAGTTTGTGGTATGGAAATAGTTGGATTTGTCAACTCTGTAAGTTTCCAAATTCTAGGGCTCTGCTTCAAATTCTCTTTCAGGCTTTAGGCAAAGGGAGGAAAGAGCATCTCCTTTAGAAGAGCTGGGTTCTCTTCTGTCTCTTCTGGAAGGTTTGCTAGGTGGGTCTCTCTTATCAGGCTTTGCTGAAAGAAGCAGGAAGCAAACACTACACACTAATATTCTGAGATCTTCTAGTATTTTCTCTCACATATACTATACTATATACTGCATATTATACTATATAATCTATACTATAGCTCTAGATGGCATGTGTCTATATTCTAAGGTACAGCAGACCATAATTTGACCAAATGGTCACCATCACATAATAGTTGTTGTTGTCTTTCTCATCTATAATATCTTTATCCTGTCACTGACCACCTGGCTGCCTTCTGCTATATTAAACTAGGGCCATATTTTGGGTTTTGTTATTGCAGGAAAGATCTATATTCTCTACTCCAAGTCATATTTCTTAGCTACATGAAACCAAATGCACTCTAGTTAGTTTAAGGTGAGTGGGACTTATTACGGATATGCATATTTCAGAATCATAGGAAGGATTGAAGAAAAGTGCCTTATGTTGAGCCCATAAGAATGACTTCATGTCCACTGGAGAACTGGCCACTGAAGGACCTGCTGCTTTGTTGCCATCAGGGAACCCAGAATCAAGACCCTGCCCGTACAGCAGGCCACTTGCTCTGTAACACCGTGCTACTCCACACCCTGCCTCTCTTGAATTTGGAATGAGGGTCTGTGGGAGGACAGCTCACTGGGACAACACCGATCACATCCAGAAGCCCATTCCAATGGAATCAAGAAATTTAGTTTTTAGTCATCTAGCCTCTTCATGTTAGTATGGAGCCACTCCGTCCACTGTCTCCAGCACGGCCTTGCCATATTTGAATTTGAGAGAAACATCGGAAAAAATGATGATTTTTATTAAAATACTTGCAAATGTATACATATTTATGCACATCTCATTTATGTAAGGATATCTACACATAACTCCCCCCACGGACCTTCCTTTACATACAAATATGTGTATAATAGAAATGAGGCTGTTAAATTTAATCTCATTATTTCAGTGCAAGTTATCAATGAGGAAAAGTATAGGAAGTACGATTGCAGCTTGTATAATAAAAGATGAGTGATGTTTATGTAATTTCAAAACATGCATGTTAGAATCTTAGATAAATGAAAATCTGCTCAACTATTAGACAACTGTATCTAGATATGCTAAAGTATACACGGATTCTGGTGAAGATTAGACAAAATCAAAGGATCTTGGCTAACTTTTGTCACTCTCTAGTTATTGATTTAATGAAAATGACTTAAGTGCTTTGAGATAATTTCTCCACCTCTCATCTGAAAAATGATCTGAGCATAAATGAGATAATATTTGTCAGGTGTTTTTAGCACATCAGTTGAATTGCACTATGTAAGAACCAGTAGTAGCAAAATGTTAGTTCCTTTGAGTTAAAATATGAGAAAGAAGCTGATTAAAGCACTAGCTCATTCTCCTTAACAGGCAAGATATGAGCTGAGGGTTCTACCCTAGCTACTTGCCAGATGAATAACTTTTGTCTGACATTGGAATATGAATTTAAGTTCACGAAGTGAACAACAAGCAACAATAATGCCTATACATTGTAATAAATAATCTTACAAAAACCTATGAATGATAGCAATTACTAGATTACTTTAACTACCCAGAGAAATTCACTGTTAATCCACTGATGTGAATGTTTTGGCCAATCAAGTTAAGGGGATAATATCACATTAGACATGCTTTCCCTTCTGTGAAGTCTCAGTGTATCTGACAGCACTCCTCCTTCCTCTCTTCCTTTCTTTTTTTTGCTTTTTATAGAAAGAGAGAGAGAGAGAGAGAGAGAGGGGGGGGGGTGCACTTGTGAGAGCATGCTTGTGAGCGGGGGAGGGGCAGGAGAGGGAGACAGAGAATCTTAAGCAGCTTCCATGCTCAGCATGGAGCCTGAAGTGGGGCTTGATCTCAGGATTATGAGATCATGACCAGTGCCAAAATCAAGAGTCAGATGCTTAACTGACTGAGCCACCAAGGTGCTTCTCTTTTTAAAAATTTTAATACTAGTATAGTTAATATACAGTGTTATTATCAGGTATATAATATAGTGATTCAACAATTCTATACATTACTTGGTGCTCATTGTGATAAGTGTATTCTTAATCCCCTTCACCTGTTTCACCCCTCCCCCCACCCACCCCCACTCGCTTGCCTTCTGATAACCATCAGTGTGTTTTCTATAGTTACAAATCTGTTTTTTGGTTTGTCTCTCTTTTTTTTTTGTTCCTTTGTTTTGTTTCTTAAATTCCACATATGAGTGAAATCATATGGTGTTTGTCTTTCTGTTTGACTTATTTTACTTAGCATTAATCTCTCTAGATCCATCCATATTGTCGCAAATGGCAAGATTTTATTATTTTTATGGCTGAGTAATATTCCACCATATATATATATATATATATATATATATATATACATATATATATATATATATATATATACACACACACACACACACACACACACACACACATACATACACACATTCCATCTTCCTTATTTATCCATCTATTGATGAACACTTGGGCTGCTTCCATAATTTGGATATTGTAAATAATGCTGAAATAAACATAGAGGTGCATATGCATATATATTTTTGAATTAGTGTTTTTGTATTCTTTGGGTAAATATCCAATAGTGGAATTACTGGATCATATGGTAGTTCTATTTTTAATTTTTTGAGGAAACTCCGTACTGTTTTCCATAGTGGGTGGCTGCACCTGTTTGCATTTTTACTAACAGTACATAAGGGTTTCTTTTTCTGCACATCTTCACCAACAGAAGATGTTGTTTCTTGTGTTTTTGATTCTAACCATTCTGACAGGTGTGAGGTGATATCTCATGGTGATTTTGATTCACATTTCCCTGTTGATGAGTGGTGTTGAGCATCTTTTCATTTGTCTATTGGCCATCTGGATGTCTTCTTTGGAAAAATGTGTGTTCATGTCTTTTTCCCATTTTGAAATTTGATTATTTGTTTTTTGGATGTTGAGTTGTATCAGTTCTTTATGTATTTCGGATACTAAACCTGTATTGAACATGTCATTTGCAGATATCTTTTCCATCCTTTTAGATTTTTTTACTGTTTCCTTTGTTGTACAGAAGTTTTTTATTTTGATATAGTCCCAATAGTTTATTTTTGCTTTTGTTTCTCTTGCCTCAGGAGACATATCTAGAAAAATGTTGCTGTGGCTGATGTCAGAGAAATTACTGCCTGTGTTTTCTTCTAGGATTTTTATGGTTTCAGTCTGACATTTAGGTCCTTAATCCATTGTGAGTTTATTTTAGTATATACTGTAGGAAAATGGTCCAGTTTCTTCTTTTTGTATGGAGTTCTCCAGTTTTCCCAACACCATTTGTTGAAGAGACTGTCAGTACTATTTCTTGATTGAAATAGTGAAGGGTGGTATGTGCTAGATATGTTTTTAAAATGATATTAAAAATTGTGTTTCTTCAGTTAGTGAAGCTGAATTTTTAAATTAGATTTACTCTCCGTGCCCCACTCAGTGAAGCTTCATACTGTGTCTGGCACCAAATTGTCACTTAGCAAATGTTTGTTGATTTAATTAGGGAAGCTGTGTGATGGGCGAGTAGAGACATATCATGAGAGGATTTAAGGCAGAGTGAATCAGTGCTATGTTCATATTCCAACTCTTTTAGTTAATAATTGTGTGACTTTGGGTAAATAATCTTTTGTCTCCAAACCTTGGTTTCCTCTTTTATAAAGTAATGGACTAATATTACATATTTCATAGGGTACACTGAGGATTAAGTGATATGATGCATATAAATCACTTGGCACAGCATTTTATTCAAAGTTGAGGTTTTCTAAAACTAACTATTTTACTTATTATTTACAAAGAATGAAGGTAATACAGAGGACATAGCTGTTGCCTGAACTGAATGGAGGAATTACTGAAGGCATTAGACTTTGCAAATTAGTGACAGAATGGTGGGCTTCCACGTGAGAACTTGGGAGCCTTGTTAGACAATAGTTTGATTTGGCTGGATATCAGAGAATGTGTTAGGAAATCTGGAAATGTAGATACAGGAAAGATAATAAAGTACTTTGTATAAGGCAAAGGGTTTTAAATCATGAAGGGACATGGTCAAATATGCATTTTAAAGAAGCAGCTATGACAGTGGAGTAATATGATATTGGGGTAACCAAAGATATTGGTTATTTGGTGGTTATTAGAAAGGTTCAGGCTAGAGATTAGCTGATGTGCTCTAGAAGGTATAGGGAGTAAGGAATAAATTCTAGTGCTGTGTAGGTAATATCATTAATTGAACTTTGGGAGGAAAGACTTATAGTATCTAGCAGTTGTCCTATGATTCATTTATTCCCTTAACCTGGAGGATCCCTTAGGAGAAAGAAGTCAGGTGACTTGGTCTAATCTCCTTGTTAACTGGCTCTCCAAGTACATAGATGAATTATATTTCTAGGAAGAAGAGATCTTCTCTAATGAAGGCCTTTACCAGATAACCTTGGCTAAAGGATGACTTATGGTAAATAAGTATAATATCTATAAGGCATGGCCCCAATACACGCTATTCATTTCTTTGGGTACCTATTTTGAATTTTTCACTGTTTATTTGGAGCCAGAGAGTAAATATCTTACGTGAGAAAGAAGGACCTGGGGAGGCACAAGGGATGCCCCAGACCACTCTTTGTTTCATCTATGCCTCTATTCTTGAAATTGTTGGTTAAATCTAATACTTGGAACTCTGTTTCGTGGGAGTCTATTTGTTTACCTGATCCTGTATCTTAGCTCAGACTTTGTGACCTAATGGATGTAGGTGTGAGAGAGAAAGAGATATAGAGGATGACTCCACAGTTGGTGATGGCCTTACATGAAATTAGGCATCCTGGAGCAGTGAGGCCCTGCCCCCATCATTAGGGAGAATATAATGAAGTTGGTTTTAGACCTTTTGAATTTGAGTTATCTGTGTAATTTTCAGGTAGAGATGTCTCATACAAAGGTACTGGAGATGAGATGGTCGGTAAGATTGGAGAGGCAGAAAATGTGCTGAGGCTGTTGAAGGTAGGTAAAGGTGAGCCTGGGAATGATATTGAGAAAGACCAGGTAGACATTGAAAATATCAGAAGAGAGAAGTGGTTGTGGAATCTATGGGAAAAACAAATCTTAAGCACCAAGAAGTGAGTTTTAAGCCCAATGGTGTACATGCTACAGAGGGTTGACCGTAGATTAAGACTGCAAACGTCAATTAGATTTACCAATTAGGAACTCATTAGTGATGTTAGAGATAATTAAAGAAAATTATAAATTTGTAGCGGTAACAAATTGCACGACTGGGAGACGGTCTCTGGTGTGGATGTGGAAGTAGAGAGGGTAGATACTGGGATTCATCCAGGCTTGTGGATGGTTAGTGTTGGTATGATGAAAAACAGAGAAGAGCTAGTTAAGGCTGCTGGTAAAAGAGAGTTGATACAACCAGTTGCTTCTTCCAGGATGAGCAAAAAAATAAAGCTATGATATTCTAAATTCTAAATAATTTGTAGTAGTATCACCTGGGATGTTGGTTAAAATTGAATATTTGTTCCCTGCTGAACTAGAATCTCTGGAGAATGGTGCTATAGAATATTCTTTAAGCAACTTTCCATATTAATTTTTAAGAGCCTGTTTAATTACAAACAAGTGGGTTCTGAGAAAGTTGCTGAAATATTAAATGAAAAAAAACAGGACAGAGATCTGTATGCATAGAATGCTGTTAATTATATTAAAAAAGCTGCGAGTCAGTGTTCATGCATTAAAAAGGCTGGAAGGAAATGCTCTCAGTTATTTCTAGCTTGTAGGACTTTAAGTAACTTTCATTTATTTATTTTTGCAAATCTTTTAATTACAGCATATATTTCTTTCAGAATTAAAGATAAATTAAAATTATTAAAATTGGTAGCTAATAAATGATGCATTTCTGTATTCTGGGTTATAGTTACAGAGAGATAGGATACTGTCTTACAGAGGCTGTTTTGATAAAATAGAAGGAAGAAAGAACATATAGACATTTTATACCTGAATTAGGTATAGAGGGAAAGATATCTGAGAGGAACATGGAGTGAAAGCAGAACTTTGTAGAAAATAAATTCCATGTACTTCATAATTTTGCCTAGAGTGGCCTATTTTCTAAAGACTGTAAGTGTTCAGACTTTTAGCTTTTACCCATTTTTTTTATCAAGACTAAAACTGTCCAAGTGTCATGGAACAAATAAAATAATACAGATCACTCTGTAGAATCAGTACAGTGATTTAGAGGGAACATCAGTCTGAACAAAAAAGCTGAGGTCATGAATCCAGCTGTGTGAGGAAAATCCCAAAGGCCATCTTAGAGAAGTGGCTGGAATCTGCCATAGATTTCTAGTCACCTAGGAATATATCTGTCAACAACCATTCTGACAAAAATTGGGCACAGGAGACCAGAATATTCTTTCGAAGCTTAAACTACAGATCTCTCTCTATCTCTCTCTTTTGTATTAAGAATTTGACAAAGCTGGTGTCACAGCATTGTCAGAGAAAAGTGTGTCAAATTCATAGATGTTTATCAAGTAAACATTATAGGCTAGACTCTTTGGTGAGGGACATCAAAATGTCTATATCATAAATATCCTTAACTTCAGTGAGCTTACAATACAGATGGGGAGACAAAATAAATGAGATCTTTATCCTTAAAATAAAGGTAAATATCAAAATGCAGAGGCAAAGGAAGACATGAAAGGAGTAGATTATTATGGCCAGAAAAACCTTCGGGAGGTGATTGCAAGAGTGTAGGCATGAGATGGCCCTAGTTTGAACTGAGCTGATGACAATGTAAAGGGCAAAGAGGGGAAAGGTATGAGAAATATGGTTAATAAATAACCATTAGGGCTTTTCAACTGCTTATGGAATACAAGCGAGGTGGGGAGGTAGACTCAAAAGTGACTCTAATGCTTCCATACTTACTACGCAGAAAAACTCACAAGCATATAGAAGGTGAGAGGAAGGACTGATTTAGGGGAAGGAGGGAAATGATGAGTCATTTATTATATCAAGGTTGGTCCTTATTGTCATAGCAATATCCATGAGAATTTGTACTTCTGTTTTCTTTAAAAGGTAACTTCATGCAAAAAGGATTGCTAATAAATACTCTAGATGGATAGATTACTAGGGGTGACACAAAGGTTGGAGATGGGCAAATTTTGACTCTAATATTTTCCTGGTCACTAACTCAAGACAACAAACAGACCATATGCTATATATTCATAGTTGCTCTACTTTCAAAACTATTGATTTAAAATCTCATGGCCCATCCATAATATCCTTTCCTGCCAGCTTGTGTGATCACTCTCTGTTATAGCCACTTTCTCTCAATTCATCAGCCTACTTTTGTTCACTGCCCTCATTATCTAATTTAGGTTACAGGTTTATAATTGCAGTCACTCTCCTGGAAATAACCTAAATACTCTTTTTCTTCTTTTTTTCTTTTTCTCCCCCAATCCCTTTTGTGGATCTGAGTAGACCCAACTAGCAACTTTCCCCTGTTATAAGCAAAAGACCTAGGTGATGCTGGAGAAAGCCACATAATAACAGATGACTTCTACTAAAAATCCATGAACACTAGCCTTAAATAGACCTTCAGCACCATCTGGCAGTTCCCCTTTGCTTCTCTGGTAAACTCTTCTAATCTTTACAATATATTCTTATTGCAACTTTGTTTTCAAACCTCCAGTTACCTCACCTATTCCTGACCATCACTTTGAGCAAATGTCTTTGCCTCTTTCTTTACAGGGAAAATGGAAGCCATTACATTGATTCAGCTTCCTGCGGCCAATGGTACAACCCTATCCATAATTGAATCCAACTTCTGTTACTGTAAGAGAGGAACTGTCATTTCTGTCTGAGGGTGGTTCTTCAGCTCTATGCTCTGGGTCCTATCACTTCCATCATATTAGGGATCTTACGTTAATGATTATTACTGTCATTTCTTGGCATTTAACCTCTCTCTCTCAACTGCATCCTTCCCATTAGCTTTAAAACTTGCTGGATTTCTTTCGATTAAAACAATAATGAAATATTACCAAAGTTCCTTATTTTTCCCCAACTACCCACTTACATAGTTGAATTTTTGAAAGTTATCCCATATCTTTATCCAATTAGCACCTTAATCAAGTGACCTTTTTGAAAGAACGTTCTGTATTTTGAGTGAACATTTCTATCTCTTTTACTTGATGGTAATGTCTCAGCACACTTCAATCTGGCTTTTTGTCCTCAGCACGTCTTTAACACAGCCCCTTCCAAGGGGCCCAGTGTTTTTCATCCGTACCATTAAATTCAGTAGCTGTCTTTCCTTCCTTATTTCTACCTCTTATCAACATTTGCCATTGTTGGGTATTCTGTCTCCAAACACACTTTCTCTTGGCTTCTGTGCATATGGCTGTTCAGCTTGTGCCTAACTGAGGGGATAGAATCAGATGTGTGATCCTCTATCCAAACCTTGTAAGAAAGCATGGACAAGTGCCAGACCAGAGGAAAAAGATTTTTCTGTTCTCCCATTCATAAGGATACTCTTAGGATTATTAATTTTAGGACACAAGAAGCTTATCTTCTCAGCTCTACTTTTTGTTTCCTATGTAGGATCATCATTCTCTCCCTAGTATTTAAATATTAGAGTGACTTAAGTTTTTGTTCTGTCTCCTTTCTTACCATTCTCTTGTCACTCAGAGATCTAATCCACCATGATGCAATGATCACTTATATGCTGACGGCTCCCAAATTTATACCCAAAGCAGACTTCTTTGAGTGCTATATCTACTGGTAACTCAGCTCCCATTAAGAATTTCTGGGGCACCTGGGTGGCTCAGTCAGTTAAGCATCTGACTTTGAATCAGGTCATGATCTCATGGTTTGTGAGTTCGAGCCCCTCATCGTGCTCTGTGCTGACAGCTCAGAACCTGGAGTCTGCTTCAGATTCTGTATCTCCTATCTTTCTGCCCCTCCCTGGCTTGCACTCTCTCTCAAAAATAAAGAAACATTAAAAAAATTAAAAGAATTTCTATGTGAGTATGTGAGTGACATGTCTGATTTATTATATTCAAGTTAACAACTTATGAACAAAATTCATGATCTCCCTCCTCTCCCACTGCTACTGATATCTATTTCAATTTCAATGTTGTTTCTTTCCGTAATGGCCATTTTATGCATTCTGATACTTAAGCCAGAAACTTGGTAATCTTCCTTCACACATTTCTCTCCTTGTTTTTCTTTTAGAGTTGAAAGGAATTGTAGCTGTTTGCTAGTTTAGAACTATTTGATCTGGGGCACAGGGACGTCTTGCAGGTCTGTGAATTTTCTGATATTTGATTCACAATTATTTTTACATAATCATCTGATATGATAATATTAATATGATAATACTAATCAAGATTTTGATTAACTTTCTTACTTTTGGATGAGGAAACTCAAAGCCAGAGAGGCTAAGTAACTTTGCCAGGGTCATAATTCTGGCTAGAGCCAGAGTAGGAACCTGAACCTAGGCTCCTGACTTCCAGGCCACTACTCTTTACCCTTTAAGGAATTTAGTGGTCAAAATCAAATTGTTTCCAGTAGAGGCCATCATCTCTTATCCCAAATAAAATTGCATTCACAGTAATTTAAGACTGAAGGTACTTGTTCTTTGCTGTGGATAAGCATTGGAAAATTCCCAGTTTATAATTTATTTCAGAATCAAATAGGTTATACTTATATGAAAAATAAAATTATATTTTCATCAAATTTCATACTTAAAAATTTTTAGAATTAGCCTCTTTTTAACTTGTTCATGCAAATTAATTTCCATTGTTTCATGTGCCCTTATCTCTCTCTGACTTATGATTCCACTATCACCTAGCTCAATTCCCAAGGCCCACTTTGCTGTTGAATGAAATGATTAGGCTCCACTATGATCACAGGATGTCAAAAGCCAAGGGAAACCTTGTACAAGATGTTTCTTGTATTATCTTAATAGTTTTATTCTTTGTATTAAGGTCTTTTAACCATCTTGGAGTACTCTTTGTATGTGGTATTCAAAGGCAGGATTGCAGTTTTATTTATTTTTCTGTCTACTACACAGAAGTCTATACTTTATTACTACAAAGAAATGTATCTTTTCTGCCTTAATTTATGCTACCACACTTGACTCATTACCTTGTTTTGTGATATGACCTTACTTGTGTATTAAGTTGTTGTTTTTATGCTTTGGAGAGTCTCTGAGTCTCTGTTTTGGTCCATTTGCTTACTTTTGTTTATTCCAGTGTACTTTTCTCTATTCTTCCTTATGTTGATTCCTATTTGTAGGTTTTCTTTTTCTATTATGAAGGGTATTTTGTGTCTCATTGTATTTTTTAGTTGGTTATTTGGTAGTTTCTAGTGTAGAAAAACATTCACAATTTTTGTAAATTGATCTTGTATTGGATCAAATTCTTTTGTTGTTTTCATAGTTTGTCTAATCTTATCATTTCTCTCTGTCATAGACTATCATATTATCCTAAGGACAGGTTTATTCCTTGTCGTCCGGTCTTTTTTTTCTTTTCTTTTCTTTTCTTTTCTTTTCTTTTCTTTTCTTTTCTTTTCTTTTCTTTTCTCTTTCTTTCTCTTTTCTTTCTTTCTTTCTTTCTTTCTTTCTTTCTTTCTTTCTTTCTTTCATATCTCTTGCCAATATTTATAGTACTATCTAGAGCATATATAATCTTGCAGTTACTTGGACAACCTTCAATTATGTAAGTCCCCTGAAATTGAATATGCAGTTTTGTATGAATGCCTGTCTTAATTGTAAAAGGAATGTGTCTAAAGTTTTCCCCTTAAATGTAGTGTTTAAGCGTGTTTGCTTTAGGTAGTAGTTCATAACCATCACTAACATTAGGCTGTTCCTTGTATTCCTAGGGAGTGGATGTCTTCTTTAATTATAAATAAGGTTTAAATTCTATCCAATTTGTTTTTCTTTATCTCTTGAAATAATCATATGTTTTCTCTTTGTTAGTATAGTGATATGTTGAATTATATTGGTGTATTCTTTGTATTAAAATACTCTCATAATTCTACCTGATCATTTTGAATTTTATTTTAATATACCTTTTCATTTGCCTAATATTTTATTCTGGAATTTGCACATGCATTTGTAATTGAATGAGCTTATTTCCTTTCTGTTCTGTCTTCATCTAATTTGGGGATTAAAATTACATTAGCTGTATAAAGGGGGCTTTTCCTTGAAAAGTATGAATGATCTCCCCCTTGATAGTTCGGAGCAGCAAGAATGCACCTAAAAATCAGCAAGGCCAGAGGATTTGGGGAAGGAAGAGACTTTATTTTTACATTTCTCTAATACTTATTGATCTGCTAAAGTTTTCTATTTCCTTTCATACTAATTTGACATTCGCCTTTCCAGTAATATGTTTTGTTTAGGTTTTCAAATTTAGTAGCATATGGGTACTCACAATATTCCTTTATTATCATTTTAATGTTCTTTTGTGTCTATATTTTTTCTTACTTATGCCTTGTATTTGTATGATCTCCCTCTGTCCCTCTCCCCCTCTTTCTTCCTCTCCTGTGACTTTTTTCCCCTTCTTCCCCCTTTCCCTCTCTTTCTCTCTCTTCCCCTTCTCTCTCTTTCCCAAAACTAACTGCTAGATTCTATTTATTAATCTCCATAATGCTTTTGTTTTGTTTTTACTGATTTTTTTGTGGGTTTCTTCCCTGTTGATTTTCATTCGTGTCTTTATTATTTTTTTCCTCCTTGTTGCTCTGAATTTGCTCTGTTCTTTTTCCTACTTTCCAAATTCATTGATTGGTTAATTTTTCCAAACTTCTTCTTTCTTGATGAATGTACTTAAAATAAATTTCCATTGAAATGGAACTTTGTAAGTATTCTATATTTGTTGATGTACATTATTGAGTTTACTTTTCTAAAATAATTTTTCTTTTCTTTTTTTAGTATGTTATATTGTAGTATTGTACTTGGTTTTCCTTTTTTTCAATTCCTTTTTTTATTGATTGCTGATTTTTATTGCTTTTGAATCAGATATCTTTTTTTTTTTTTTTCTGAGAAACAGAGGGAGTTGAGCAGGGGAGGGGCAAAGGAAGAGGATGAGAGAGAATCCCAAGCAGCCTCCAAGCCCAGTGCAGAACCCAACACGGACTTGATCCCATGACTGTGAGATCATGACCTGGGCCAAAATCAAGAGTCAGATGCTCAACCAACAGCCACCCAGATGCCCCGAATCAGATATCTTTGATATAGATAAGCAGCTGCTGCTGGTTCCTATCTGGCAAGTGGTGTGGAGCAGACAATGATTCTTCAAAGCAGTGTCTAGGAGAGGCAAGAGCAGAGTCTCTCCGAAACTAATCCTCAGGTACTGTGTGTAGCCACACTCTGCCACATGGTCTTATGATTCCACAACAGCTTTCTCATGGTTTTACATAGGTTCTTCAGATCTGTGATTCTCTCTGTCTTTTGTTATAAGGGTGATCTTTAGCTAAGAAGCAATACCCTGTTCTAGCTTGCCATCCTGTCAGGATCTAGTAGAAGCTACTAGTATTTTCTATTCATTGATTCTTTCAGCACTCAACAACTATTGATTAAGCAATAACAATGTCCAGAATAGTTCAAGATTCTGAGGATTAAGTTGTGAAAAAGACACAGTAAATTACTACCTGTTAGTACTTATGTTTTTATAATTAAAAAAAACATTTTGTTTCAGGCAAAAATTAAACATGTCCTTCTATTTATAAATGCAGAACTAACTGCTTTGTCAGATTTAATTTAGTGTAAGCGTAGTTATGTGATATTAGACATCAAGAGAAATGGAAGACTGGCTGACTGTAGTATCTGCTCCATTACCTTTTGTCTTTTTGGATGCAGACAGACTAAAATTAGTAAAACACATTTGAGAGTGGAAAAGCTTATGGTTAGTGGGAAGTTTTCTCCCTTTTAAAAAAATTTGTAAGGACACCTGGGTGGGTTGAGTGTCCAACTTCAGTCTTAGGGTTCTTGAGTTTGAGCCCCACATTGGGCTTGCTGCTGTCAGCATGGAGCCTGTTCTGGATCCTCTGCCGCCCCCCCCCCCCCACGCCCCCACCTCTGGCTCACCCCTGATTATGCTTTCTCTCTCAGAAATAAATAAAACATTACCAAAAAAATCTCAAAAAAATTTGTAAAATTTTAGTATTGGTTTTATAGGACTGCCATAACAAAATACCGAAGACTGGGTGTCTTCAACAACAGAAATTTGTTTTCAATTCTGGTGGCTAGAAGTCTGAGTTTAAACAAACAAACAACAAAAAAATCTTAAATCAAGATGTTGGCAGGGTTGGCTTCTTCTAAGACCTCTCTCCTTGGCTTGTAGATGGCTGTATTCTTCCAGTGTCCTCACATGATCTTGCCCCTGGTATGTTTGTGTCCTAATCTTCTCTTCTATTAAGGACACCAGTCATATCAGATTAGGGCCTACCCCAATGATCTCATTAAACCTTAATTACCACTGTAAAAATCTTGTCTCCAAATATAGTCATATTCTGAGGTATCAGGGGCTAGCACTTCATCATATTAATTTGGGGGTGTACAGTTCAGTCCTTAATGGGAATTATATAACAATGAAGAATTTCTCAATATGATCGACATCACTAAGTAGACAGTCTTTGTGATTAAATTAGCAGGACCATATATAATTACCATGTTAATTTTGTAGTTGACTTTTTGTGGTATTGCAAATGATGTAGAAAAGCTTTTCAGGGCTAATGTCAGAAGCAGTTGCTAAATTTATTTTCGGTCAACACACCTGGTTTATAGAGGAAAAACCTCACGTAATGCTATCAAATGAGATTGCCTTCAACTGATATTTTCTAAACAGTATTTAGAGGTCTTTAACATTTTGTAAACGTTATTCTTTTCTGAATTTCCCATGCTTCTGTACTAATTTTTTGCTTATAAATGTAGAGGTAAAATTGATTGTCAGAGAAGAGAGAATGGCTTTTTACATTTTGTGTATATGTAGGAATCTATAAAATTATGTAGAAAACGCAGGGTCATTTACTAAGAAAAGCTCTAAGAAAGCTGGGCTGAGAGCAAGGACAGTTAGAGGAGACTCTAGGAGCTGCTACTATATAGAGAGTCAAATGTATATAGTGGAATATATACTGGTGGGTGACCAGAGGTATGGTTGGAGGAGTTGGTGGGAGACCCAGGATAGTCTCCTTATGGCCATAGGTATGTGTTTAGAAAAGGTTGGCCTACCTATATTGGTTAACAGTGTCTCTCTGGACCTTCAGAGAAGACAATGTTCATTGCATAAGATCAAACTAGAACCTATTTGTTTGGGTTAAAAATGGATAGTGTCTGATGAAACCTGTATAAATTATCTACTCAGTACTATGCTATGAGGTATAGTTCAGGGTGAAATTACGATATCATTTATATTGTTTTTACCATCAGCAAATGAAAATCTGTAAGTTCCTTCTGAATGAGTTTTACTATTAAGTCCAGTCACAAGGCTTATTCAGAAGTTTCATCACCTGCAGAAGAAAGTAAATTCACCTGCAGAAGAAAGTAAATTTTTCTTTAGGATAAAACTTCCAGATGTATAGAAGGTGTATGGATTGCTGATAACCACACTCTTCCTTTTATGTTTTAAGCAGCTCACCTTGTGTTCATAGCTAAGTGTGATTAAAAAAAAACATATTTCTTTATCATTCTTGATTTAAGTAAACAATACTCTCGTGGTACATTTATTACTTACTTTTTTTTCCCTGCTAACTTTTTAGTCTTCCTTTATCTTTAGAATTCTGGGTTTGCTTTGAAAGGGAGATAAAGTTTATTGTCTCTTGTGGACCATTCTCAAGAACTTTTTCCAGTTTAAATTAACAGAGGAATTGGGTCACTTTTTATTAAGCAGACATACTCATGGACATTCCCAGGAATCACAGCTGTGTCAGTAAATGAGCTGCGGAGAAGCTCTTTTTCATTGATGTCTTGACAATTAACAAAATAATTAACAGCATAGCTATTTTACTAATGGAATATTCTGTGTTCCGAGTGTTGTGACTGTTTACTTCAAAAATTGCTAAAGAGTGGAAAAGCATGTACCCTGCATTGTGTAAAAGATGTTCACTGAAGAAACAATGTAAATGTGTCAAATTAATAAAGGTCGGGGTTTTTCAGCTTCGGTACTATTGACATTGTGGGTCCAATAATTCTTTCTGTGGGGTTTGACCTCTGTAGGATGTTTAGTAGCATTCCTCGCCTCTACCCAATAGATTCCAGTAGCACAGCCTCCTGGTCTCCCTGGCCCAAATGTGACAACAAAAAAATGTCCCCAGATACTGCCAAATGTCTTCCAGTGGACAAAATCCCCCTAAGTGAGATTCACATACTTGGATGTTAACATTTACCCGGAAAATGAAGCAATCAAATTTATGGTTGGTAAAATAGAGTTGTAGGCCAGTCTCTTGCTTAGCCAAAACCAACAGCAACAGAAATAACAACAGCCGTTCCTGCCACCATGCCCATGAGGAAATGGAAAGGAATATTTGCTGGATCTGAACCAAGTACTAGGTACTATCTTAGGCCCTTTATGTTATTTCATTTACGTCTCCTAATTGACCTACGAAGAAGGACATTATACTTCTCATTCTTACTACCACAAGAATTGAGGTGTTATTAAGCTACCTACCTGAGGCCAAATATCTGCTCAGCAGTGCAGTTGGGATGAAACCTAGACAGATCTACCCTCCAAACCCTCCTTTTTTCTGTCTGATTCTACTGTACTTTTCAAACACTTTCTTCTGTAAGTTCTGCTACTTCTGTTAATGTAACGTGATTCTAGCATGCAGAGTTGTGTTGTTTTATTTTTTTTTCAATTTTTATATATTAATAAAATTATTAGCTCTAATGCAAATGTGATATGGCTTTCTTTTTTAAAAGCACACAATACAAATTTGGGGGGAACTTCTTTCAACTACATCTCCTCTCCAAGGAATTCTAATATAGGTTCTTTCTTGGCTAAGAGGTTGGTTTAGTCTCCTCCCCCTACTCCTGCATACCCAAACTGAAAATCACACTAATAATACCTCTCAAAGCTATTAATATTTTTTCCAGCAATTAACAATGGAGACAAATATTCTCATATTATAAATACTTTAATTTCTAAATTAAAGGTCTTTCTAATAGCAACATGGTAGATTTAAATTTAATACTTTTTATTGTTCCCTTGGAGAGACAGGTCTGATCAGCAAGCAAATGGCTAATACGTAGACAGGAAAACTGAGGAGAGGCAACATTCTAAGCTAAGGATGTGAAAGTTTGAGATTCCTATTTCGTTGCTAAGGAATGCACTGTATTACATTTAGCATAGACATTTAGAAAGATATTTCTAAGTAGCAAAACTAAGAATGAATGGCATATATTTTAGGAGCAGTTAATTAATGCCCATGCTCAGATTATGTAGCTGCTGTTAAGTGCAGAATACTTTAAATAAAGAGAAAAAAAAGGAGATCCATAGTTAAAATTGGAAACTATAGCACTATTATGAACAGGCCATTGTGACTTTTTTCTATAAGGATTCTGGGCTTTCTCCCAACAGTGGCTACATCAAACATTGAAACGTCTGAAACAGATGTTGCATGTTTTTTTCCCATAATTTCCAAGGACTTTATTAGAAAAGGTAGGTAAGTGATAGGGAGTCATACCATACGTCTATCATGCATATATTGTGATGGGACTTTTGTGAACTGTTTGGGGAGGTTCTGAAAAGCCTAATCTTCAGAAATTTGCCCTATTTCTGGGAAAGAAACATGTACCATATGTCACTAAATATAAAATCAGGGTATGAAGAAACATTTCGCTTTCACGGAAACCCACTTATACTATCTCAGTTATTTGAATCAAACAAGGAAGAAAACAATAATTCGTTCATGAAGAGATTCTACAAATCTCTTGTCTTCCTGTTGGAAATTCACTGTCTATCACTTTTTTCCCCTTCTACACTCTCCAAAAAGCAGCAGATTTTTGTTTCTGGACAGATGCCATCTTAAGGACCATGAACCTTGCTCTATTTTAAATGTTTGATTGTGGTTCCTTTAAAGCCTTCATTTTCTGACTTGTTCTAATTAGCTTCCTGATGGTTTTATAATCCTTCCCTATCACTCCAATCATACTATCTGAGTTTCTCTGGTAGGAATTATTATTTTGTTCCATGAGGGAGGCTTTCTCAGGATTTTCCTGATCTTTTCTCTGAGTGCCTAGGGGAGAAGCCAGGAGGAAGATGTGAACTCTGTCTATATTTACAGCTCTCAGGGACTTTACTCTCTCTCAGTCTCTAGCAGTTGACCAATCATCTAGCTGACGAGTGACAAATCATGGTCCGCTCTGTATTTTTATAAGTAAACTTCTATTGGGATACATCCATGCTCATTCATTAACCTATTAGCTATGTCTGTTTTTGACATAGCTGAGTGGTTATGACCCAGTCTGTATGGCTTTCAAAGGTGAAAACACTTGCTGTCTGGCCCTATGAAGAAGTTTTCTGACCCTTTATCTCTTCTTCCTACTGTCCAGATGTATCTTGGTTAATTACATCACTGCTCACCTCTTGTCTTTCCCTGTCGGCACCTGACTTTCCTTAGATTTTGGGTCAGGGGCTTTCCCTGTTACTTCAGCACTACACTAAGTTCAAGTTGTCAAGTTGCTGTTTGTTCATTGCTACAGAGTGAATATTTGTGTCCCCTCAAAATTTATATATTAAATCCTAATGCTGGATGTAATGGTATTTTGAGGTGGGGTCTTTGGGAGGTGACTAGGTCATGACGTTGGAGCCCTCATGGATGGGATTAGTGTCAGAGAGCTCCCTTACCCCTTTCACCCATGTGATGACACAGGGAAAAGATGGCTGTCTGTGAACCAGTGAGTGGATCCTCACCAGACACTGAATCTGCCAGTGCCTTGATCTTGCACTTCCCAGCTTCCAGAACTGTGAGAAATAAATTTATGTTATTTATAAGCTGCTAAATCTATGGTATCCTGTTATGGCAGCCCAATGGACTAAGACACCCATCACGTTTTGTTTAAAGTTGGGAGTGAAGATATGTCAACTCTATATCTCTAAGTGATATTCAAAAGTCTTCATTCCTCTTCTCCTCACTTTTTTTTCACCCTCACAATTTATCTGTTAATGAACCTGGATAATTTTGCAGATTTCCCAACAGTCTGTAGCTTTTGTCTATAGCATTACAATAATATGGTGTCTTACTTTCTGAGAATTCCTGGCTTGGTTCCCAAACACTGCTTTTTTCCTGGGCTTTCTTGTTCTGTTCCCCCTTTTGCCTCTATCCTGTGGTATTTTGATCCCATTCCCAATTTTTCCTCAGTATGGAGTCCTGTTTAGTAAGGCAACTTAGAAGGCCCCTTAGTAGAAACCGCATGCAGTAAACTATTCCAGCTCCTTCAGCTCTTATCCTGGGACCCTGTTGGGACCCAGGAAGGTCTTGTGGCTGTTAGTGGCTTGAACCCACCCACTTTTACTTTGGGGCTTTGCAAAATATCTTGTTACCTAGTTAGGGTAAATATTGCCCATGAATTTGTAGTTTTGCTATGTACTGACTCTGTATGTTTTTATATGGATATTCAGAAGATATAAAATTATGTTTCCACAGCTGCCATCATTTTCCCTGAATTCTTGGTTCATTTCTTTGGCTAGTGAAGAATATTTGAATGCATCACGTTAGAGTGTTTGAGAAGAAGGATAATGAAATAATTTGAGTTTTATTAAGTACAGCCACATTTGGATATATACAAGATGGTTGTCACATGAAGAAACCAGATATTCATCCATTTAAAAATTGCAGTAGTGATAACTACTCCTTTAGGATCATTTTCTGTGTGTCATGTGCTTTCCATTTTCTTAATTAACCTTAGGAGACACACAGTATTTGTTTTTACCATTTTACAGATGAGGAGACTGGGACTCAAGGAGATTAAATCTGATTTGCACAAAGTAACACACTAGTAGTTGGGGAGTTGGAATTCTAACCCAGGCATGTCTAATGCCAAAGACCATGCCTTGACCACTGTACTGTACTCGGCAGATGTTCAGCAAGGCCTGTTTTTATTCTTTGCTCTCTTTTCCCTGAACTTCAGCCGCTGCTTTAATCCTCTCCAATAGCTTCTAAACATATCCCCACCCCCACCCCCAGTTGTTTCCCACCTTCCTTCATGACTACTGGCATTGATCTGGCCCCTTGCTTACCTGTAAGAGTATAGAACGAGAAATGTTAAGACTTCTGTGATGAGTTCTGATTGGTCAGAAATATATGGGAATGGATTCTATTACAGTTCGTATTTCAACTGTTCCACCATTGGTTCTTGCTTATTTTTTGCCCTGTTTCCGATTATTGCCTGTTACAAATCATTGTTCTGGCCACGTCCATGTATTGACCGTCTGTAGTGCTGCCATTTACTTTTAGCCTTGTGTTTGTTCACACTGCCATCTATTCATGTAGGGTCCCCTCTTTGCACTGCCATTCTTTAGTGACAGATGCTTAGGATATATATACAAGATGGTTGTCTTGTATGGATGGATGCCTGCTCTGGAGAGCCTTCCCTGGTTTCCTCCAATAATGAGCGAATTTATGGTTCCTTAATGGTCCTCACACAGACATTGGAAAAGAGCTCTATCATAACATTCATCAGAGCATGTTTAAGTGAGATATTTGTGAACCTGTCTGTTCTGCTAGACTCTGAGTTTACCGAGGAGCAGGACGTATCTACTCTTTGTAAACCCAGAGCCACCACAATGCCTGGAACACAGTAGTTAGTTAAATCAGTTTTGTTAGATAAACCCAATTAGTGTCATTGACATTATATTGCAAACAAGAAGGTTAATTGTGTGCGTCTGTGTGTGTGTGTGTGTTCTTTTTTTAAAATTATTACTATTTTTTTAACCTGAAGTATAGTTGATACACAATGTTAAATTGGTTTCAAGTGTACAACATAAGTGATTCATCACGTCTGTATGTTATGCTGTTCATACTAGGAGTGTAACTTACATTTGTCACCATGTAATGCTATGACAACACCATTGACTGCATTTGCTATGCTGCAATTTTATCCCCATGACTTATTCTTTCCATAGCTGAAAGCCTGTTATAAGACTAATTTTAACTTCTTGATTAGAAAACAAATACTTGGGCCGCCTGGGTGGCTCAGTCGGTTGAGCGTCCAACTTCGCTCAGGTCATGATCTCACAGCTTGTGAGTTCCAGCCCTGCGTCAGGCTCTGTGCTGACAGCTCGGAGCCTGGAGCCTGCTTCAGATTCCGTGCCTCCTTCTCTCTCTGCCCCAGCCCACTCACATTCTGTCTCTGTCTCTCTCAGAAATAAATAAACATTACAAAGGAAAAAAATAAAACAAATACTTAACAATTGCACACTTATTTTGCCTTACCGTTATGACATATCTAATAACATATATTCAAAACTATACCTATGTAAGCATGGCCAATCAGGCAAATAGCATGTTATTACCTAAATTTGCCATGAAATTAATCTTTTTTTCTTGCGTGGCAGTTCTCTGAGAATTATCTGAGTGTGAATTTATATATTTTCATGTAGCTCATCATGCCCAGCAAAATTAAATATTTTAATTAACATTTGTAATCAGCTTTTCCTGTTCTTGGGTCTACTGGTTTATATTCATTTAAACAAATTGAATTGTAAAGATAAGTTAAATACAGCCTTTACAACACCGACTTCAGACTGATTTTCTTTTCTCTAATGTCACGTACTTTATCAACTTAACGTTTTCATCATTCATTTATTTGTTCACCCATTTAATAAATCAGATGTGTGTTGAAAGCTAATAACTGTCATCTCTGGATAGGTCTAGAATTTGTTCAAGTCAGGGTGATGGATTTTCTGGAAAACACTGTGCTTTAATTTTTAAAATCACAGTGAGACAGAAATTTCAAGACATCAGGGGATACAGACTAGACCAAATAGTTTTACTATTCATTTATTTTTCTGATCAAATAGTTGAAGCAGTATTCACCGGTTAATTGAGCTTCTGGTTCTCTGCCTAAAAGTGACATTATTCAGTTGTCCCAGTAGGCCCAGGCTCTGGGTTATTATTATTCTTTCAATGACTAAGATTAATGAGTGAAGATGTCTTACCTCGCAGACAAGTTAAATACTTTATAGGCTTAGGGGCTCTTTTAGTAAGGGGATAGGCTTTTGACTCCTTTTTCTCAGAGTAGAAATTAGGGATCTTTGAATGGCATTTGAACATAATTTTTTTAAACTCACGGCACTTCAGAGAAAATTCATCTCGTTTCACACATAAATATAAGAGCAAATAATTTCCAGGAAACTAGAGGATATTTGATGTTCTTCTTTCTTATTGTACTTTGCAGTCTCTAGCTTTGGAAAAAGGCACATAGACCTTAGAGAAGCTTCTTTAGGACAATAGATACTGTGTAGACAATCTGCTAATGCTACCAGCTTCCCACAAGTAAGGATACTTTTTTTTTCCAGTGGGTGTTGGTTTTTCAGGCCTCAGGGAGAAGATGTTTCTTAAGGATATGTTATAGACAGGGATACAAACCCAAATACAGCATGGTGCTTTCTCTTAAGTAGTTTATAATCTAACCAGAATAACATACACCCAGAGATTCCAAAGCAGTGTGACACATTCTTTTGAGTCACCAATTTACTAGGATAGATGGTATTATTGTTTTCAAGGCTGAGACTTCTGCAAAAGACTACTTGTAGATAAAGTGCTCTCCTAGACAGTAGTAGCCTATGAGCTATAATTTGGATATACCTTTTAATAAACTTTGTTTCCTAATTTCTGTGGGAGACATAAGTTAAATTCTGATAACAAGGTAGGAAAAACTGGTAAAGACACCAAAAATGAATTTCAAAAATCTAGCTACAGGGGCAATTTGCTGTGTGAGTGAAAAGCCAAAAGTAGTCCCTAACATCATTGTATTACAGTGATCATCGTTCAGATCTTGGAGCTTTGAAGTCAGACACACAGGGATTCAATTTCTGGTTCAATATTAATTGTGTGACCTTGGAAAAGTTACTTAACTGCTCTAAGTATCGTTTCCTCATGTGTGTGATGCCTTGGAAATTTTTTTGAGGATTGGAAGAAATTATGACTGGAAAAGTTTATAGTATAGTGCATGGTAGGTAACAAGCCCTCAAAATATAGTTACTATCTTTATGTTGCTGCAGTAATGCCCCCAAAGCAGTTTCAAAATATTTCAAACTATTTCCAGTATATCTATTCCAGGAAGTATCAAAATAAAAGGAAGTGAGAGAAAGGTGTTACAAAGGGCACGGAGACCCCAGAAGGAATGGCTATCAATCTGATCCTCAGTCATGGCTGGCCAAACAGTCTCTTTGTCAGGATGCATCTTTTATAATGGACTCACAAGGATCAGGGGACACTTCCTACTTTGGTCTCACTTATAGTGGAGACCAGGCAATTTCTATATTACATTTCACCAGACAGAGCACTTTTTCCCCCCTTGTTTCATATCCTAGAAACAATTTGGTCATTAGTGGTTTGCATGGTGAGCACAGAAGCAGATCAAAAGTAATTACATTACCTTCTGGAATTTTTTATCCAAGTTTTTTAAAAGTGCAATGACACCTCCTGAACAAGAAGAGCGTACCTTTCTGATAACCAGAGTACTTCCGGGTCTCTTTCCTTTGGCCATACGGAGTAAACTCTTCCCAATCTTTTGCGCTTTTTCTGTTTTCTTTTTTCAGCACTCTGAAGAACACCAGACTAATTTCCTGTTACAGCTGTAACAAATTACTACAAACTTAGTGGCTTGAAACAATGTACATCTCACAGTTCTGGAGGTCAGAAGTCTGGATGGGTCTCACTGGGCTAAGATCTAGGTGTCAGCAGGGCCGTGTTTCTTCAGGAGTTTCTTGGGGACAATCTGCTTCCTGCCTTTCCCACCTTCTAGAAGCTGCCCGTATTCCTTGGTTGCTGGTTCCTTTCCATCTTCAAAGCCAGCAGAGTAACACTGCAGAAAAGTCTCTCTATTTCTCTGTCTTTGCCTCTCTGTGTCCCTTTCTCCTGCCACTTTCTTCCACTTTTAATGACCCTTGTGATTACATTTGGGCCTATCTCAATAATGCTTGATTATCTACCTCCCCCTGTCCCCTGTCAAGATTCTTAATCACCTTTGCAAAATCTCTTTTTCATGTAAGGTAACCTATTCACATGTTCTGGGGATCAGGGGGTGGACATTTGGCCGGAGGCATTATTCTTTCTACCACAACTACCTAGATAATCTTTCTGTGAGTATGGTAATACTGTTGATTGCATAATGACATTTTTCACATGTAACAATGCTACAATTAGATTTCCAGACTGCTCTTTAAGCATTGATTTGGGAGAAACCTAGTCCTTTCGGCAGATTTCTGTAATAGCCCATCTTATTCCTTATGTGGCTATAACCTTAGAGGTTAATGTTATACTGAAGTTTAAGTACTTCTTTTACTTACCAACTAGAAATCACAGGAGGAGGTCATATATTTCAAAGATTTCCATCTGTAGGAATGAGAATTCCTTTTCCAAATTTTAATCTTTTAAAGTCGCAAGTTTCAGTTACCTGGGAAATGCACTTGCATACAATTACTTAGTTTTTAAGGATGCTAATTCAGTTAGTTATTACTATAGCATATATAGGAGCTTCTTAAAATTTAGCAAGTACTGTAGTCTGCCTCCTCATTTAGAGGTACTCATGCTTTTCACTGTCCTTTTAGGTAAATTATACCATAAAGCTTCCTTTTTGAGGGTCTTTCATATATTGATGCAATATACTGGCATGGACTTGATGAGATATAATAGGTACAGTTTTTAAAGGGTACTGTATTAAACAGCAAAATATAAGAGCAGAGTAAGCATCTTCTACCCAGGAGTGACTTCTAGATGGCATACAGGCAATATTTTATTGCATTATGTATTCATTTTATAGGTCTTGAACTCCTGAATAAATTGCAATAGCAGGGAAGCATGATCATGACAAGGTAAGAAACCTGGAAGAAAGGGCTCAGAAGAAAGAAAAGAGATAATTTTTTTGTGTGTCTTTTGGACAAGCCCTTTGAATAAATAGAGATTATCTGCATTAAGTCTCAGGCAAACATCTTTACATCATATTAGATAATTTGAAAATATGCCTGGAAAAATGATGACATTAATTTTACATTGTATTTTGAATGTCATGGTGGTAAGTGCTTTCCTTTTCATTCCTGTTCTATCCAATTAAACACTCTTAAAATTTGTAATCTTAGGCCAAGGTCTGCCTACCAAGTTAATCAAAGAAGCAGATTTTCTAGGAATCTCTTTCATGGCAGGCTAATTTTTGAAGATGTATGGCTCTATGCTGTCTTCCAGTAAATGTACTGCTTTTAGAAGTTGTACTAACTCTTCTGAGCCATTAAGCTAATGCATAATATTTTATGGATACTACATCTGAGAAATTATAACTTTGGGAACCTATTTATAATATCTACTCTTCACTAAAATAACAATTTTAAAATGACTTTGTGGTTTTCTGAGGTAACTCAAGGCTGGTGGTTGGAGAAATAATATTGATAGTAGAAAGTAGCTAATGTAGGAATTTATCTTGCTTGCTTTTCATAGACTGTGTATCCCGGTTAGTCACTATGATAATCTTACAAGGTTTGAGCTGGTAACCCCATTTTCCAGATAAGAAAATTGAGTTTCAGATAGATGTTACATTTGTTACTCTAGATTATCTTTAAAAAATAACATAAACAAATAAATCTCTCATCTGACCACATGCATATCTGCTCTCAAGTTTCTTTTCAAAATTATTTGCTCTGTCTTTTTATAAAAATTTTTTAAATGTTTTTATTTATTTTTGAAGGACAGAGAGAGACAGAGCATGAGCGGGGGAGGAGCAGAGAGAGAGGGAGACACAGAATTCGAAGCAGGCTCCAGGCTCTAAACTGTCAGCACAGAGCCCGAGGCAGAGGTGGGCTTGAACCCACCAACTGTGAGATCATGACCTGAGCCGAAGCCGGACCCTCAACCGACTGAGCCACCCAGGCGCCCTTATTTGCTCTGTCTTATTATTAAGGGTGCTTTGCTAGAAGTATTCTAGGGTTTATCTTTAAAATATTTTTTAATGCATATTTATTTTTGAGAGAAAGAGAGAGAGAGACTGTGAGCAGAGGAGGGGCAGAGAGAGAGGGAGACAGAGAATCTGAAGCAGGCTCCAGGCTCCGAGCTATCAGCACAGAACCTGATGCAGGGATTGAACTCAGGAACCGTGAGATCATGACCTGAGCTGAAGTCAAACTGAGCCATCCAGGTGCCCCATAAATATTCCTCTTATCCCATGTTCAATGTATCAAAATTTTATCTCATTGTAATTCATGAATGTTCGTTTCTTCAGTTGCTGTAACAAAGTACCGAAAACTGGGTGGCTTAAAACAACAGAAATTTATTCTCTCCCATTTCTGGAGAAGTCTGAAATCAAGGTACCAGCAGGACCATTCTCCCGCGTTGGGGTTCTGAGTAGACTCCTCACTTGCTTCTTCCTAGTTTCTGGTCTGGCTGTCACAGTCCTTGGCTTGCAACAGCAATACTCCAGTCTCTTGTTTTGGCTGTCACACGGTATTTTCCCTGTGTGCTTGTGTGTTCGCACGACATTCTTCTTCCTGTCCTCTTCTCTTTCCTCTTTTTATAAGGATACCAGTCATATGAGAATAAGGGCCTACCCTACTGCACTATGACTTCATTTCAACTAATTACATTGGTGACAACCCTATTTCCAAGTAAATTAATATTCTGAAGTCCTGGGGATTAGAATTGCAATGTATCTTATTTGGGGGACACAAGTCTATCCATAACACCATGTGTTGGAAAACATTTGGAAAACCATAGAGTTATTTTTGTAAATTGTGTTTTTTGGCATTATGTTCTCAGCTTTATATCAAAGGATGTCACAACTAATGATTGTAGGAAAATAATTATTGTACTTTATAAATAAGCATTTCTCCAAGTTTGTTCCAAGAAACACTAGTTTTTCAAGATGTTTTTAGAAAAAAATGGAATGTGTGGAGAACCTGGGTGGCTTAGTATGTTAAGTGGCCAACTTCACCTCAGGTCATGATCTCATGGTTCATGAGTTTGAGCCCTGCGTTGGGCTCTGTGTTGATAGCTCAGAGCCTGGAGCCTGCTTTGGATTCTGTGTCTCCCTCTTGCTCTGCTCCTCCCCTGGTCACACACTCTCTCTCTCTCTCTCTCTCTCTCTCAAAAATAAATAAATGTTAAAAAAATTAAAAAAAAAGAAAAATGGAATGTATTATCAAATAATTGTGGGATATACTGAACATTATTCTACATTTTATTCACCGTTCTTGGAGACCTAGTGACCCTTAGGATGTTAAAGTCACTTGGAAGTCCTGTGTAAAATCTGTTAAACCGACCCTATGTCGGTTTCCTAAACATATTTGTTTCCTATGTTTCCTAAACATATTTGATGTTGGAAACTATTATGTCACACTTGTTACTTTGTACAACCGTGTTGGAAAATGGCACATTTGGGGATCACAATATACATGCACCTGTCCCTTTTGGTTAAGAACATGGGCAGGTTGCTTAACCTTTGTATGCTTCAGTTTTCTTAGCTGAAACATGAGAATAGGTAATTCTTGTTATATCACAGAAATCTAATCATGCACAATAAGATAAAACAGGCAAAGAGTATGATCCAGTGTTCAGCCACGGAAAGAGCTCAATGCCTGTTTATCATTATTGTGATTAGTATTATGTTTAGTCAATATTTGTTCACAAGGCATTAATCCCTAGTGGTGTTGAGCTCTGTCAGACAAGAAGGCCATGATTATTAGCTTGAACACACTTTCTATATAATTTACAGAGTAAAGAGATCAGACTTTTTAAGAATTTGAATTTTTTATTCACTTTGAGAGAAAGAGAGAGAAAAGGGGGCAGAGAGAGCACGAGAGAGCGTGTGCTCTGTCAGTGAGGAGCCTTATGTGGGACTCGAACCCACGAACTGTGAGATCATGACCTGAGCCAGAATCAAGAGATGGACGCTTAACCAACTGAGCCACCCTCTCCTCCAAGAGATCATACTTTATATCCTCAAAGTGCTTAGTAGTTTAACTGTTTATAACAATGTCTCAGGAAACAAAGAAAAACAGACTACATTAGAATTGGTGTAATATGTATAGTAAGAAGGAATGTGTCGTACAGTTTAGAATTTTTGGAGAATGATTAAAATTAAGGTCTCATTAAGAATATTTGTCAGGGGAGCCTGGGTGGCTCATTTGGTTACGTGTCTGACTTCAGCTCAAGTTATGATCTCGCAGTTCGTGGGTTTGAGTCCCATGTTGGGCTCTATGGTGACAGCTTGGAGCCTGGGACCTGTTTTGGATTCTGTGTCTTCTCTCTCTGCTCCTCCCCTGCTAGTGCTCTGTCTCTAAGTGTCTCTCAAAAATGAATAAATGTTAAAAAAAAAAGAATACTAGTCATTTTATTGTGCTATTAATAAAATGATGCCACAGGAGCAGTTGAAATATATAAGGCTGAGGGAACTTGCAGTAAAAACCCCCGATAGTTATGCTTTGGATTCTTATGACTTTTCTCCTATCGACTTTTATGTCAGACGTTCAGTTGACAGTTTTGTTTGTTTGTTTGTTTGTTTTTCCTATTTCTCAGGTACTCTATTCTATCATTTATTCTAACCACTTGCTGTTTTTTAAAATATACTATAAACTAGAAGACTGATAATGAAGGTTATTCAGTTGTTTCTAAATTAATAAGATTCCTGAAAGCTTTTTTCCCCATGCAGATTCATTTTGGTTTGTGTGTGTGTGTGTGTGTGTGTGTGTACGTACGTATATGTGTACATACATACATATATATCTATATCTATATCTATTTTTTTTTCTTTTTTTAGAGGGAGAGAGAGTGCCAGCAGGAGAGAGGGGAAGAGGGAGAGAGAGAATCTTAAGCAGGTTCCATGCTCAGCATGGAGCTGATGTAGGGCTCAATCCCACGACACTGGGATCATGACCCAAGCCAAAATTAAGTTGGATGCTTAACCAACTGAGCCACCCAGGTGCCCCCTGTTTGTTTGTTTTTAAAATAATTTATTTATTTGAAAGTTTATACAATTTAGTGCTTAATAATTGTTTTGTTTAATTGACTCACAGAATTCCTGAAAATTGAATAACTAGGTTCTCAGCATGCCACACATGTTGATATTTTTTAATATAATTGTGTTTTTTAGCTTTTATTTTTATTTTTTTCAATATATGAAATTTATTGTCAAATTGGTTTCCATACAACACCCAGTGCTCATCCCAAAAGGTGACCTCCTCAATACCCATCACCCACCCTCCCCTCCCTCCCATCCCCCATCAACCCTCAGTTTGTTCTCAGTTTTTAAGAGTCTCTTATGCTTTGGCTCTCACCCACTCTAACCTCTTTTTTTTTTTCCTTCTCCTCCCCCATGGGTTTCTGTTAAGTTTCTCAGGATCCACATAAGAGTGAAACCATATGGTATCTGTCTTTCTCTGTTTGGCTTATTTCACTTAGCATCACACTCTCCAGTTCCATCCACGTTGCTACAAAGGGCCATATTTCATTCTTTCTCATTGCCACGTAGTACTCCATTGTGTATATAAACCACAATTTCTTTCTCCATTCATCAGTTGATGGATATTTAGGCTTTTTCCATAATTTGGCTATTGTTGAGAGTGCTGCTATAAACATTGGGGTACAAGTGCCCCTATGCATCAGTACCTCTGTATCCCTTGGGTAAATTCCTAGCAGTGCTATTGCTGGGTCATAGGGTAGATCTATTTTTAATTTTTTGAGGAACCTCCACACTGTTTTCCAGAGTGGCTGCACCAATTTGCATTCCCACCAACAGTGCAAGAGGGTTCCTGTTTCTCAATATTTTTAAATATAATTGTTAATATTTTATAACTGTTTTCTTTTTTTTAAGTTTTAAATCCAGTGTAGTTAACATACAGTGCTGTATTAGTTTCCGGTGTACAAGACAATGATTCAACACTTCCGCGTACTCAGTTCTCATCAAGACACCCTGCACATTCTTGAACACATTTTCCCACATATTCAAATCGCTGGCTCAGTGACTTCTCTCTACTTGGTAAATGTTCCTGTGTTATGTAATAACTTCACCGTTATTTCTTAGTGTCGGAAGGCCTGTCTTTCCCCATCACTTTCTCCAAATGGGTGTTGAGCTGGCCACCGCCATGCCTTTACAGCTAGACCGCTTGAGTCAGAACCTTGTCTTCCTGCCCAGGAGAGGGTGTGAACTGCTTCCCCAGTGCGGCCTTGTCAATGCAGTGCAGCTGCAGACAATGTGTGGGGTCCCCTGTGGGTAGATACAAATGTCACTTTATTCAGTGTCGGTCATTTTACTTAGAAGGATCATAATACTAAAATGATGGTTAGGGATTTTCCATTCAGGTTTTTTTTTTTAATTTTTTTTAACGTTTATTTATTTTTGAGACAGAGACAGAGCATGAATGGGGGAGGGTCAGAGAGAGGGAGACACAGAATCCGAAGCAGGCTCCAGGCTCTGAGCTGTCAGCACAGAACCCGACGTGGGGCTCGAACTCACAAATCGTGAGATCGTGACCTGAGCCTAAGTCAGAGGCTCATCTGACAGAGCCACCCAGGCGCCCCATCCTTTCAGGTCTTTCTGATTCAAACATATTCACACTAATTTCTCCATTGTTAAATATATGAAACCCTGCCTTGCTGTTTGTGTATATGTCATTTGAGGGGATTATTTTTTGTTTCTTTTTGTTTTCTGTTAACAAAGAATTATAGTTAAACGTAACATATGTATCAGGTATATATTATCAATTTTCAAGGAGTTCATAGAACATAGAATGTATAGGGAGAATGAAAATATGTAACAGATTTCCTTTTTGTTTAATACCTAGGGATCATTTAGTGAGTCAAGGTTATAGTTTTAACAACTACTTTGTGCTTATATTTAGAAATATGAATTAGTATTTGATATACTGCCAAGTAAAATCACTAGTCTGTGCCAGTACTTTATATACAATGTTTCATTTCATCTTTTATTGGCCGTGTTAGTTTGGCTTTATTATCCCCTGTATTGTAGATAATGAAGTCAAGGCTTGCGGATTTAACTTGTCCTTCACAGATGACAGGGCTGGGATTCGGTCTCAACATTGCCTGAAACCTCAGTGTGTGTGTTTCCTACTCTACTGTTCTACTTCTGATGACACAAGGGTAAAAAAAAAAAATAAAAATAAAACAATCAGAGAAGAGGTGAGGTGAGACCAGATTAACTTTTGAAGCAAGAGAATTTGTTAGGCAGTGAGTAGGACATCCCTTGTGGGTGGAGAGTGGGGTATGGAATAGAAAATCAGCAAGTCAGAGACCTAGGGTTGTTTGTAGAACTTGGGCAGCATATTACAATTGTAATGGTGGAATTTTATCAGAGAGAAATTTAGGTAGTGTTATCTTCATAACAGACTGGAATTTTTAAACTTCTTTCAGTAGGTGATGGAGAATTGGTCCAGGCTGATGGAATGTCATGATGAAAGTGTTGAATTAAAAAAAAAAAAAAAAAAGTAGTATGATGACTATATCAGGGTCATTGAAAAGAGGTAGTCTTTGAAGCATTAAAATGAATAAGGAGGGGCGCCTGGGTGGCGCAGTCGGTTAAGCGTCCGACTTCAGCCAGGTCACGATCTCGCGGTCCATGAGTTCGAGCCCCGCGTCGGGCTCTGGGCTGATGGCTCAGAGCCTGGAGCCTGTTTCCGATTCTGTGTCTCCCTCTCTCTCTGCCCTCCCCCCGTTCATGCTCTGTCTCTCTCTGTCCGAAAAATAAATAAATGTTGAAAAAAAAATTAAAAGAAAAAAAATGAATAAGGAGTTTGTTGTAACAAATGAGATGAGAATGATGAAAACCTAAACTAGGTTAATAAGTTAGTAGGAGATTTTTTGAAGGCAGTATCCTTTGAACTTGGGTGAGAATAAGAGAGATGACTGAAAAAAGGGAGATGTTGAAATTTTTTTTTTTTTTTTTTAGAGACAGAGTGGGTGCACAATGGGGGAGGGTCAGAGGGAGAGAGAGAGAATTTTAAACAGGCTCCAAGCTCAGCACAGAGACAGACACGGGCTCAATCCCATGGCCCTGGGATCATGACCTGAGCCTAAGTGAAGAGTTGAACGCTCAACCGACTGAGCCACCCAGGTGCCCCTGAAATTTGTGTTTTAAATACTTAGAAGGATTATGATAATATTGATTGAAATAAGGGCAATATAAAGCAATGTAAAGCTTTTATGAGGAAGAAAAAGTAATGCATTTAGAAAATTGTGGGTTGATAGTTGGAATATGAAATGCATATGTCTAGAGGGCCATATGAGACAAATGGAACCAAACTCAAGTGTTGGCTGAAGATTAAGGAGAAAAATTAGATAGTCATCTATATATATTTAACATCCAAGATTTGTGTTCTTATATTTATTTAGTTGTTATGCTTAATTCAAACATTTAAATACCCAACTTGAGCTCTTAAAATTAACCTGAGAACAGAAACATTTGTAAATACAATATGTAAATTTAAGAATAAAAATAATGTGACAAGAAGCACAGATGGGATCTTCTTCACTAGAATCATAAATATGTTTTTTTTTTCAAAAATTATACTTCAATTTTTTTTGGTTAAAGCTGTCATTCCCATAGATATTTATGCTCCTACATCCTTTTCTTAGGTTTGATATTTTATAGATCATGTTTGACTTAAGAGCAGAGCCTTATCTCTCAATGCATGAAATTATGTTTCGAATTGAATATCCCAGCTATACTTAACTCACGAAAGATAGGTGTTATATACTTTGAGTACTATGCTGACTCCCAAAAACTTGTCCCTTTTTTACCTTAACCTGAGAACTGAAAATCACTGTATATTCACCTCCTCATTCTTGGATGCCGTTCTAGTGTGAGAGGAAGAAGCCAGGGTCCAATGAAGAAAGCAGAAATGTCTCAATCTAAAGGAGACATGATACATTTTTTTATTAGCTGTAACTCTACCAAGAAGTGCAAAATTTAAATGTTGATTTCAAAGAAAGAAGGGCTGCTAAAGTATCATGCCAGTCTTCTGGCACGGCCACTCCTTTTTTCTAACTCTTGTTCAATTCCCTCCAACCATACCTTGTTACAAGAATGGGTCAGAGAAGGGCATCTGGTCAGTAGTTGAGCATCCAGTTTTGGCTCAGATCATGATCTCTTGGTTCATGAGTTTGAGCCCTGCATCAGGCTCTGTGCTGACAGCTTGGAGCCTGGGGCCTGCTTCAGATTCTTTGACTCCCTTTCTCTCTGCCCCTCCTCCACTCGTGATCTGACTCTCTCTCTCTCTCTCTCTCTCTCTCTCTCTCTCTCTCTCTCTCAAAAATAAACATAAAGAAAAAAAAAAGGATGGGCCAGATTATAAAGACATGCTTTGAGATGATAAAACTGTCTTACTGTTTATTATCTGGAAGAAACCAGGCAGCTCCTTCAAATACTCATAGCTAGAGGGATGATTGATCAGTTGACCCCCAAATTAACCTTGACTGCCCTTAGAAAAGTTCCTAGTTTTTTCCTTGGATTAGGATAAAACTGGGGAACACCCTTTTCTTGGTTTGTAGTGCTGTTTGAGTAGAAGAGATCCTGAGAAGAAAATAGAAGAAAATTAGAAAAGTGGGACACTTTTAGAAAGGTGGGACCACGCCTTCTTTTATTCTTCTGTAATTATAAAGACCTGGCTGATCAGATCTTTCACCCTGAAGAGGAGCCCATTTTGCAAGTGATTTTGTTGTTTGAACCTAAGACCATGTATGAGCATTTTAAATCCTTTTTCTATTGTTGTTTCTGTTGGAACAAAAGCTGGTATGTTTGGAGATGAATATTAGATCCCCAGAAGGTAGAAATTCAGATCTAAATTAAGAAGCCTCATGAATTTTAAATTTAGAAAAATAAAATTGCAGTTATATACTTGGAACTATAAATTTTTTAGGCTTTTCAAAGCAGCTTCATCCGAAGAAACCCAAAATATTTTACTTCAAACGTTGCCGACTGAAGGTGAACTGTGATTATTAAGAAACAAGAGAGGCATTTAGCAGTCGAAAGTCTGACCTAAATTCTTCTCAACATTTCAGGCAATGTTGAAAGTGAGATTGCTTGACAAGCTTCATTACTTTTATGTGACTCCAAACATGAAATTAAGTGTGAAATGATAGAATGTCGAATGAGTGTGAGTTAGGAGGTTTCTTGAAATGCAAAACATGAGGATTTTATCAATTAGATACCCAGTTTCTGTATCACCTTATTCCCCTGGGTGCCTGTCTATCAAACGGGCCAGCTCTCGAGGGCATTCAGCTTATTTCCTCTTCTGGATCCTGTCTCCTCAGGCTGGAGGCAAAATTTAGATCTTACTCAAGGACATGCTGATGTTCCTGGAGAAACTCTATACAGGGTTTGTACAATTAGTGTCCCATTAAAGAATGATGTATAGACTATAATACAAAAAGATAAAATGTCATACTTATTTGTCCTGTTGGCAAAGTCAGGCTCGTATAGACATTGTTTGTGTCACTAGGCAAAGTTTTCTCATTGGTAATTTAAAATTTGTGTACTTATGACCTTTCCAAAGATACAGAAACAAGACATGAAATACAATATAATGAGAACACAGCATGGAATTTAATGTCTGGATTTAAGGACAGTTAAATATTAGGAGGGAAAAAAAACCTTTCTCTTTTGGCCTTCTAAGGAAAAAATTTCAATATATGACATTTCATAGATGACCATTTCTTTTCAAAATGTAGATGTCTTGTATTAAAATGGACACAACTTATTTTTCAATGTCAATAAAATGATTTCTATTTTAGAGATTAATCCTTTGAACTCTGATATTCTCCGAAGACACTGAATCTATGAGACGGGGGTATACCTCAGTTTTGCGGGGACTGAATAATGCAGTATCGGGGGCAGGCAGCTTTCCTGAAAGAATACAAAATAAATTATGAGTACAAAACAAGGTACAAAACTGAATCTATCTTTCACACGAGAAAATAAATTACAACAAACCGCACATTTAAAAAAGGTGACAAATGACAAAAAACATTTCAAAGTCCATAAAAATGACATACTTCTATAGATTCCTTTTTTCCCCCACTTCATTTTATGGCTGTGTACTCTTAGTGTCTATTACGGGCTGAATTCTGTTCCCCCAAAATTCTTATGTTGAGATTTTCACCCCACATACCTTAGAATGAAGACAGGGCCTTTTAGAGATAAGTAAGTTAAAATGAGGCCTTTAGGGTAGACCTTAAGCCAATCAGATTGATATCCTTGTAAGAAGAAGAAGGACACTCAAAGGGACAGCAGACATACGTGCTCACAGAAGAGACTGTGTGAGGACACCGTGAGAAGGTAGCCATCTGCAAGCCAAAGAGAGAGGCCTGAGGAGAAATTAAACCTTGAGTTTGGACTTAGAGACTCCCAAACTGTGAGAAGATAAATTTCTGTTGTTTAAGCCCCCAGACTGTGATATTTTGTTATGGCAGCTCTAGAAAAGGAATATGGTGCTTCTACCTTCCACCTGTGAGAAGGATTTTACAATATTTTTATAGGAAAAAATAGATAATCCAGGTGTTTTCTTGTGTGATTGATTGAAATATATTTTTTCATTATTGGGATGCATAAAGCATGTGACTTTACATGCAGATGTACTGACTTTTATGGCCAGCAAATGGAGTCATTGTGATGAATTCTGTTTTGCTCAACTCCAACCCCTCATGCATTCATAATTGCCCATGCTGCATTGTTGAATATGTTCATAAGAGATATCTTGAGCTTTAACCGTGTGTTGAGAAATTTTCCATTTTCAATTACACATTGAAATGTTTGAAAAATGGAAAAAAAAATTCCCACAGATTAGCTTTAGCTCATTCATTTCCAATCTTGTTTCTCTTTCACTGACCACACACTTTTTAATTTTTTTTCTTTACATTTATTTATTTTTGAGAGACAGAGAGAGACAGAGCACAAGTTGAGGAGGGGCAGAGAGAGAAGGAGTCACAGAATCTGAAGCAGGCTCCAGGCTCCGAGCTGACAGCACAGAGCCCGACGCGGGGCTCAAACTCACAAACCGTGAAATCATGACCTGATCCGAAGTTGGACGTTCAACCGACTGAGCCACCCAGGCACCCCTGACCACACACTTTTTAGTGTTGGGTGCAAAAGGACACATTTATATCAGTGTATAATCTTCAGTCTCTGCCTTTGTGTTTCAGAGCTAAATAAGTTTTCCTAGTGAACAGGAGTATTTTTGGAAGCCATTTGTACAGTGGGATGGCTAATGTAATGGAAGCTATTTAAGATCATTTCAATATATCCGACTACATGTATTCCCAATTCATCTTCCCCTTAGCCAGATTCCTGAAATGTTTCCAAACACCCCAGTGCCAGCTGCCATAAGAAATCACCATGGGAAAAGACAGCAATTATGATCAATGTCACAGGAAATATATTTTGCAAATTTTATGAAAATTTAAATGTAAACACATGGCTAAGGCCACTCCTCAGAGCTGGGAAACAGCCTTGAAGCTTAAACTTTATTCACAACTGGGTAAATTGGCTTCTGAAACTCAATAGGTTTGCCTGAATTCACACAGTAGTTAATGGCAACACTGTCATATGTCTCTTTCTCTATACAGTTTTTTCTCTTTACTTGGCAAAGCAGAGATTTATGCATTTTTGTTCTTTCTGGCATATTTAAATGTCATATGACAATTAATTTCAATTAAATAGTAATTAAATACTGATATTCTGTTGAGGACTGTAATGCCAAGAGGAAATTGTCTTGGAATATTTGCATTAACAGATTATTGTTTACATTACTCTGTTGCGCTAAGGCCTGTGCTTAAAAGAGAAAATAAGCATTTGAAGTTGAAAGGCTTAAATTCAGAGATACTAAAATGCAAAATCAAATTGCATCATGACTAAAATCTAAGAAGTTAAAAAAAGTGACTGAGTTGTCCTTTAATCTGTTGCTGTTCTCCAGCTACTTATCTTTTTCCTGTATACGTAGTCATTCAAATGCCAGGTTTATTTTGCCTTTCTGAATTCAGTGTTCATTCTAGAATATAGATTTTTATTCTAAAATTTAGAATTTTTTAAAAGTGTAGAAGCTGAAATAATTAGGGGAATCTTTGTTGGACTACTTTATGCTTCATCATAGATTTATGTTTGTGGAACTTCATAAAATTTGCATAAAATTATTTGTATAAAATTTGTATAAAATTATTTGGCGAGACCTATGTTGCTCTTGATAATGTAAAAAATGAAATTTATTTATTCAGTGTCATGATAAGGTCGTAGTTTCTGGGTGGAGCAGTGTATGAATGGACATAAGAAGGGATGCCTAAATAGAATAGTAATTTCTGCCACTTATTTAAGATTTAGTATGACCTTGGGGTGCCTGGGTGGCTAAGTCAGTGGGGTTGAGCGTCTGACTCTTGACGTCAGCTCAGGTCATGTTCTCACGGTTTGTGTGTTTGAGCCCTGCATCAGGCTCTGAGGTGACGATGCGGAGCCTGCTTGGAATTCTCTTTCTCCTTCTCTCTCTGTTCCTCCCCCACTTGTGCTCTCTCTCTCTCCCTCCCCCAAAAATAAATAAACTTAAAAAAAAATTTAGTATGGCCTCTGTCCAGTGTTAACATTCTGCATGTATTAACCTATTTAGTCTTTAATAAAACAACTATAACGTAAGCATTATTTCCATTTCCATTTTATAGATGAGGAGACCAAGGCTCAAAGATGTAAAATAACTCAGAGAAAGGCGACTTAAACTCAGATATTTCTACTTCACAGCCCATGTGCCTAACCACTGGCTTATACTGCTGTTTTATCTTTGAGTGAGTCATTGCCAGCTGTAGGAAGATGCACACCAAGGAAACACACTAAACACAAGCAAGGCTGAAAAAGCTCTATTCATTCCAGAGAGTTCTTTTTTTAAAAAAAATTTTTAATGTTTTTATTTTACTTTTGAGAGAGGCAGAGAGACAGAGAGAGTGGGGGGGACGGGGGGTGGGGGCAGAGAGAGACACACACACAGAATCCGAAGCAGGCTCCAGGCTCCGAGCTGTCAGCACAGAGCCCGACATGGAGCTCGAACTCACTGACCATGAGATCATGACCTGAGCTGAAGTTGGACGCTCAACCAACTGAGCTACCCAGGCGCCCCTCATTCCAGAGAGCTCTAAAGAATTCTTGCTTCTGATATGGTGACTAGAGGAAAAGTACTGAAACTAGGCATCATCGCCTTGTTGGAGACCAGTCAGTGCCATAAACCTACTGCATTTACCCATTTGCCAAACTGTATCTTAAGAAACTCATGATCAAAACAAAATATCATGGAATTTATCCATTGAACTAAAATAAAATAGTCGTATGTGAATTCCCATGAGATTGATTAAGCTGGCAGAGTTGAAGGTCCTCAAAGAACTGCTTTTGATGCCTTTTCTTTTTTTTTTTCTCCTCTCGTGAGAACATGGTAACAGCCTGCTAGAAGAGATGGAAACTGAGAGACAGGAACAGGAGTCTGACCCGACCTCACTATCTGAATGAAGCAGTGAGAAAGTAGATGAAACCCCATGCTTTAAAATATTTTTGAATGTCTTACATCTGATTCATACATTTAGTAGTTGTTATTTGGCAGGCACTACAGACCATTATTTTAAGACTTGAAGCAACTTTACAGAAACTTATTATCAGAAATTAAATAAGACTGAGAAAAACTTAAGCCTATCTTCTTCTAGGGATAAAATAATGCAGATTTATTTGAATAGAAACAGACAGTTAAAGTATCAGTCACACAATTTGAAAATGTACTATGATGAGTTGAGTTGATAGTAACAGGAAACTGTCAGGGCACCTGGGTGGTTCAGTCGGTTAAGTGTCTCACTTGAGCTCAGGTCATGATCTCATGGTCTGTGAGTTCAAGCCCTGCGTGGGGCTCTGAGCTTTGAGCCTGGAGCCCCTTTCTCTCTGCCCCTCCACCACTCATGCTCTGTCTCTCTCAAAAAATAAACAAACAAACATTTAAAAAGTAGTAAACTGTCTAGTTTCTAAGTAATGTGAGGTCTCTTTTTATCACAGAAAAAAATGCTGGATGAAAGAGTGATAGAGTGAAATTCAGAGTTGTTTCAGAGGACATTTAAAAATGTGATGATTTGGCTTACCTACAAAAATATATTTATTTTCAGTACCATCTAGAGTAGATGCTCTGTAAAAGATTTATCCCATCCACAGTTAGAGGGAGATAAACACAGCCCCACTTATGCTTGGACCTTTTTTTTCTGTTGTGTGATTAATGCTGTCGAACATTACTTGCATCCTTATTTGGACTTGTTTGCTCTTTTTCATTTCGGGAGGGAACTTGCGATATTTAATAGGATATGTTCTACCAATTTTACTTCCTCCTCAAGTCCCCAAGCCATATACTCATTGCTCTATTGGTTGTTCTTTATCGTGCTGGGGGACCATCCCATGTGAATTGCACTAGCCTTTTCTGTCATTTAAAAATGGCCATTGCTCTTTCCTTAAACCCTTGCCCAGGGCCACTCTTTCACCTCTGACTCTGATCCCTTTCCCTTCTGCCTCCTCTGCGATCTACTTACATCCCCAGTCTCTCCCTGATCCACTGGCTCTTTTGCCTCCGCTAGCATCTGAACTAAAATTTCCACATCCCAACAAAAACTTCCTTCAGTATTACTTCTATCTGAGTGGTCTCTCTTCACTGCTGCTTCTCTTACTCCCTTCACTTGCAAAATATTGCCTGGATTCTTTCACTGGTCAATTATTTGTTATCCTCCAAAATCTGGCTTCTGCCTTTTCAATATTTTATTGAAAGTGCTCTCATCTAATGGATAGATGGAATGACCTCCATGATGTGCCTGTAGTGTTCAGCAGTAGTGATCAGCTCTCCTTCCCCACCTGAAGTTCTCTCCCTTGGCTTCGGTCTCATAGTTCTATCTTGATTATCTTCATTGTGTCCAAACTTGCTAGTTACTTTTCTTTCTCCTCTGTACCGAATGTGTGAAGGCAATCTGGAAGGTTTTATCATCGAATCTGTTTTCTCATTTGTTTATCGATTTAAAATGAAATCCATTCTCCTTACCATGGACCCCAGGAGTCTGCACGAGCTAGGTCTGGCTTACTTTCTGACCTCAATTTATACTTCTTTGATGCAGTATGCTCCAGTCATTCTGGCCTAGAGTTCGTTTTGAATTTTTAATTCTGTGATAGACCTAAGTAACCTAAGGTGATAGAGATAAAAGACTGCTTTAAGCTGAATACCTTCAAGTATCCCCTTCATCAACTGCGTGTCCACAGCAGCTAGAGTATAGTTGATGCACAGTGGATGCTTAATGAATAAATCATTTGTCACCATGTGACTTAGGGTAAGTCACTTCTCTCTGCACTTCAGCTTTGGTGTTTATGCTTCAGTTTTGCTTTCTTTTATTTCTTGTGAGAAGTGACACAGAGAATCTGATCCTTTCAGGACGAAAGGTAGCAAGTGTTACAGAGAAGACATTAACGCATATACCCTGTCATCATTTTCTTGCATCCTTGATTAATGAACTATAATAGTTGACTTTTTAAACTTGTAAGGAATAAACTTCAGGCAATAAGGAAAATAAATAAAAGACTGACCTCTGGGGGCATAGAACTGTGTAAATTTGTTATTTACCTGACAAACATCATTTTAAAGATTTTCTTAGGACTCCTATAAGATGAAATACACTTTTTGAGTTTCAGTCTCTGAACACATGAATAAATATTTCAGCTTTCTCTCAATGTTTTTACTATAGAAACATGGCTGTAAAATGAGTCCTTTGTACTAAAAAAAAAAATCTAAACAAAAGGAAATTTAGTATCTTTTTAAAATGTAGATTTAATGTACTTCATTATGCTGCAACTACTTTTAACCACAACCAAATTAATTCCATTTGTAAGATACTATAATTGCAATAAATTGTGCTTTAAATAGCAGTTCAAAATTCTTGTTATGTGTTCTTACATAGTAAGCATTTAACAGTATACTTTAGTTTTAACACATTAGCAATAATAAATCCTAACTTCTTTTTTCTAAAGAATGATTTTGTTCCTTTTGTAAGAAAAAGATACAAGCCTATTATTAAAAAAAATAGATTAAGCAATACAGTAACATTCAAGGCTATAAAAAAGTTATTCAAATGTAACCACCCAGAAAATACTATTACCAATATTAAGCATATGACATTCTAGTTATCTCTTTATATAAGACTTGACTCCTTAACTTCCATTTTGAGCCAGGAACATAAACTCTTATGTACCATTGATCACTGTCTTCTGCATATATGTTAATATGTGTATGTGTGAGTGGGTGTATATACTACACATGCACACATAAGTTTTTTATCTTCATATATATGAATGTATGTATCAATATATGTATGTATGTATCAATGAATGTATGTATGAATGTATGTATCAATATATGTGCAAGTATAATTAATGTATATATATATATTTAAATAGATAAATGGGCTTAAGATTTGCTATTTATAGTTAAGGTACTTATAAATCAGTGAAAAAGGTTTTACTAATTGGTATGTGATCTATATAGAGACTGTTGTTTCTTAATGTTTCTGTGGTCCCTGTTTTTATATAAACTGATTCACTCAGGTTTGGCACAATACCTTTATTTTATGTCCAATTAATAGAAATTCAAAATCTAGCTAACAGAACTTGAAAAACTATGGCTTAACGAAATTAAGGGTGGTTTTTTATTCACGTGAAAGCCCTAGATGGAGGCAGCCTCAGAAGGTTATTGAGGCCTCCTTGTGTCCCCAGAAACTGGACTCCCCTTAGATTTCTCAGCCTGCTCCTGAGAATGTGATACTTCTCATATTTGCAAATTGGCTGCCAGATTTCAGCCACCAGGTTTGAGTTTCAAGGTGTAAGAGAAAGACAAAGGGCAAAATGGGAGATGCCAGCTGAGTTGGTGTCTTTCTTTTGAGGAGCTTTCTTAAAACTCCTTCCAATGATTTCCATTTCCATTGCTGGGCTTGAAACGTGTCATGAGGACGTTCCTGGATGCTAGAAGTGGAGACAAGATGCTGACATGCAAGTTGTGGACTCTGCTACAGCTATGTTCCTAATCAGCTAGGCAGAGACTGGCTTGGCTTTTTCCTTAGGCTTTAATCAAATCATTCTTGTGTGTGTTTGTTTCTTCAGAAGTTTCATGTTGTAAAGCAGATCCATGAAAAAGTTGCTAAAGTTGTTTTCGATTCTGTGACCCAATTTTTAGGATAAACAGAATCGCAAGTATCTGTTGTAATCACAAAATCCTTCCTTGTCGTTCCGGAGGCAAACCCTGTAGTTGGATCCCACAACACCCTTTCGCCTCTTCCTTCTTTCATTTCTGTCTTTTCCGTAAAGGCTGGAGAGCTGAACATTTCTTTCCCCCGCGTTTCTGGCTGGTAGGGTGGAAAGCTCACAGCGTTTTGGCTACTGGACATAGGAAGAAGTGTGCTAGGAATGTGTGTAAGAAGCTTTACTTTTTCATTAAAGGAAGACCAGGGAGAGACATTACCTGTTTCTCCTCATTCACGCCCTAAGTACAACTATGATGCCTGCAGCCTGAACATCCGCGTTGAGAACATGAAGGACAACGCGTGCAGGAAAAACCTAGACAATCACAGTCTTAAGCCCTAATTAATTGTGGAGTCACTGGGCCAAGGTCTATGTCAGAACCTACATGCCTTGTTAATGTGAAAAACTGTTTGTCACTGTCAGTTTTTCCATTATTTTCAGGTAAATTCTTGCCCACTTGATGCTTTATTGATTTCTTCACTGAATCAAACTAAGGTTTTTGTTTTTGTTTTTGAGTCTTTGGCCAGGTTTAGAGTTGTGATCAAAAACCTCTACAGGGAAGGCTTCATCTGTCTAAACCTTGCATGCAATAGCAAAACGGTGTGTTACCTGCTTGAGGCTCAGTGTGGTTTATGCTGTTTGACAGACTTAAGTTTGAAGCCAGGATTTGATTTTGAGGAGTTAAATCCAAAAGAGGAATAAAAATGACTACATCATGAGGTTTTTGCAACATTGAATATTATAATATGGGAATACGTATTGTCCAGACATTGGCTTTCTCTTGGAGTACTTTAAAAAAAAAATTATGTTCATTTATTTTTGAGAGAGAGAGAGAGAGAGAGAGAGAGAGAGAGAGAGAGAGAGAATGAATACAAAGCAGGCTCCAGGCTCTGAGCTGTCAGCACAGAGCCCAACATTGGGTTCAAACCCACAAACCCTGAGATCATGACCCAAGCAGAAGTCGGACGCTTAACCCATTGAGCCATCCAGGTGGACACTTAATTGACTGAGCCACCCAGGCGCTGCTCTTGGAGTACTTTCAAAAAGACCAAAGACTTCCTTTTTGCTGAGATTCAGTTTTCTTTGAGACACTATGATTTTTATTTTGGGATCACAGATTTGGGAAGCTCAAAGAAAAGAAGTACTCAAATCGCACTTGAATGAATTGTGAGCTTGAGCTGGTTACTTGATCTTCCTGAACCTGTTTCTTTGCCTGCATTGAAGGGTATAGAAGCAGTTACCCTCAGCTAGATGAAATGATTCATGTGCAAACTCCTAGTCTTTGCCATCCTATTGAGCAATTAGTACATGCCATTTTTCTTTTGTTTCATTAGAGTTTGCTACTCAAAATTATATTTTAGAGTGGATATCCTATATTTTGAAATAAGTATTCCTTTTGATACTTTCTAATGATTTAACAGAAAGTAAACTAGTGACAGTAAGCAAACACACAGAATTGTTGGGAAATATTATATTCTCCTGAACTCTGTATTCTCATTGACCGAAACCATAGATTATCAAATTCAAAGTATACATATAATCAATATAGGCATAATACCACCTACTTTTATATTAATGATTCGTAAGATACTTTCATATCTTGACAGTTACTATCAAGAAACTCCATTGTTCTTTTTTTTTTTCAATACATGAAGTTTATTGTCAAATTGGTTTCCATACAACACCCAGTGCTTATCCCAACAGGTGCCCTCCTCAATACCCATCACCCACACTCCCCTCCCTCCCATTCCCCATCAACCCTCAGTTTGTTCTCAGTTTTTAACAGTCTCTTATGCTTTGGCTCTCTCCCACTCTAACCTCCTTTTTTTTTTTTTCCCTTCCACTCCCATTGTTCTTATAGTAGATTTTTTTAAATGTCATTTGAATTTTATGACTGGGATTTTTAAGAAATTAACTTTACTATTTATCATGTTAGGTAGGTAGATGGATACTTTTTTCATGTATTTTCCTCAGAGTGATGTTTAGTAGCTACTGTTTTGAAAATACAGTATATTTATTAATGTTATTGGTGTGATTTTGATTTTCTAGTTTTTTAATTACCTATTTTTTAACCCCATGGTGTACCAATGACTGTTAAATATAGTTTCAGACAAAAATGTTGACAGTAATTTTCTAAGGAACATAGTATTTGCACAACCAAATCTATATTCTTCATTTAACTTTCTCTGTAACTTTAAGAAAATAACATAACCTTTGTTTTTGTCCCCATCAAGTCTCTTCACTGAAACCTGATCCTACTTTTGAAGAGCCAGCAAAGCTATAGTTTGCAGTTATAATGCTCCTAAAAATACTGTGTTTATCTTGTGCTCACTACAATCAATGCTTAAATATGGAAAGAGTACAACTCTGCTATTGTCACAATATTGCATCTTTCCCACATTTTATGGCCTATTTCCAGCAGGAATGGGGATTCAGTGTCAGCAGTTTTCCCAACTATGACTTAGCACTGATCAGTATTCTTGCTTTGTAGGCTGGGAAGAAAGTGCTTCTCTGTCCTTATCTGTTCTGACAATTTGATATATTTAGGTTTATCTCATGAATATCATTTGGCGTTATTTTTGGCATTTAGTAAAAATAGATGTTTTTCAGCTGTACAGAGCTATAGTTTATAATAAACTTTATATTGCCGTGTTCAAGGAAGAAATTATGATAAATTGAGACCATTCTCTGCCTGTAAGCCAAATCTCTCCATTTTTACACTTCTCATTTAGCTTGGAGGGGAAGTTGTATCCACCATTTGGGATTATTTTACCTGGCTATTCTTAGCTCCAGAAGTTTGTCATCATCCGCATGATTAAAAATACTTACCAAGCATCTTTTTAAATGATCCTTTATATGAGTGAATCAGCCTCCAACTTTTGGATGGTCATGAGTATTGGCAGGGAAAACCAAAGTGGTTTGGAGCAATTCAAAGTCTTCTCCAAGCACATGGAAACCATTTAACTAAGGTTTGACTTTGATGTTGTGGGCGATCTGACTCAGTGGTAGTTGAAATTATGTAATGATAATTAAACTACCAACCCACAAGCTCAACTTGTGTGTTTTGTTTTGTTTTGTTTAAGACTTGGAAGACATGGTCAACAAATAGGCCATTTCATATACATTTAACGCTTTGTTTTTGCAGAAGGCCATGCACATTACTGAGAGAGGAGACGGTCCCATGATATACCCATTTAAAGGACCAACTATCTTTCCTTCCACAAACCTGAATGTCTTTTTTCAAAACAACTTACATAAGGAAGATGTTTATTTAAGTTTTAGGGACAGTAAGAACCTATAGGTTCAATTCTGTAAGTTAATGGATTGAGCGCTAGTGTGAATAATATCTGTGTGGGTTGAGAGCAGGCAGGCAAGGGGCTGTTTGACCAAAAATTTGTTCTCAACCTATCTGCCAAAGTTTCTGAAATCTTCACATCAGCAAGACTCTTTTCAGCTTGTCCTGAGGTTTGGCAGAAGCCTTGACATTTAGACAACACAGGTTGTTGGCTTTAGTTTAGGTTCAGGGTTTGGAAGACTGATTTGCCGAATGCCATCTCTGTCATTTCCAGCAACCTGGAATTTGTGTGAGATTATGTGGATTAAACATCAGGTGATGATACATCTCTAATCAGTGTAACAGTAATGTAAACCAAAGTATGCCATTTGTATTGATTCTGAAAATCTGAATGTATTTTTATGATTTAAAAATTTAAGGGTAGTGAAATAAATGCAACAGAAAATTTACTATCTCAACTATTATGTATGCAGTTCAATAACGTTAAGTACACTCACATTGTTGTGCAGCTGTTGTTTAGGCTTCTATGATATGAATCCATAGACTGACTGACTTATAAGCAACAGAAATTTATTTCTCACATCTCGGGAGGCTGGGAAGTCTAAGATCAAGCCACACGCTTATTTCGTGTCTACCTTTGTGTTCTGTTCTCACTGGTGCAAGGCGCAAAATTGCTCTCTGAGACCTCTTTTAGGAGGGCACTAATTCATTCATGAGGGCTCCATCATCATAACCTAATCACCTCCCAAAGGCCCTACCTCCTCATACCATCACACTGAGCATCAGTTTTCAACATATGAATTCTGTTAGGGCACATACGTTCAGACCATACCAGCAACCAATCTCTAGAATTCTTTTCATATTGCAAAATTGAAATTCTGTGCCCATTAAACTACTCCTTATTCCTTCCCCTGGCCTCTGGCAACCACCATTCTACTTTTGTCTCTATTAATTTGACTACTCTAGATACTTCATGTAAATAGAATCATATAGTATGTGTATTTTAGAATGGCTTGTTTCTCTTAGCATCATGTCCTCAGGGATCTTCCACGTTGTAGCATGTGTCAGAATTGCCTTCCTTCTTTATGTTGAATTATATTCCATTGTACATATATATCACATGTGGTTTATCCATTCCATATTTTAGCTATTGTGAATAATGCTGCTATGAACATGAATGTAAAACTATCTCTTTGAGACAGTTTTCAGTTCTTTTTGATGTACACCACAAGAAGAATTGCTGGATCATATGGTAATTCCATTTATTTATTTATTTACTTATTTATTTGTTTATTTATTTATTTTAATGTTTATTTATTTATTTATTTATTTATTTTTATTTTTTATTTTTTTAATTTATTTTTGGGACAGAGAGAGACAGAGCATGAATGGGGGAGGGGCAGAGAGAGAGGGAGACACAGAATCGGAAACAGGCTCCAGGCTCCGAGCCATCAGCCCAGAGCCTGACGCGGGGCTCGAACTCACGGACCGCGAGATCGTGACCTGGCTGAAGTCGGACGCTTAACCAACTGCGCCACCCAGGCGCCCCAGTGTTTATTTATTTTTGAGACAGAGAGAGACAGAGCATGAATGGGGGAGGGTCAGAGAGAGAGCGAGACACAGAATCCAAAGCAGGCTCCAGGCTCCGTGCTGTCAGCACAGAGCCCGACGTGGGGCTCGAACTCACAGACCATGAGATCATGACTTGAGCCAAAGTCAGACGTTCAACCGACTGAGCCACCCAGGCCCTCCAGTAATTCCATTTTTAATTGTTCTGAGGAACTGCCATTTTGTTTTCCATAGCCACTGCATTCTAATTCAATAGTACACAGGGCTCCAGTTTCTCCACATCCTTGCCAATACTTGTTATTTTCTGTTTTCTTTCTCTTTCTTTCATTTTTAAATAGTAACTATCCTCATGGATATAATATGGTGTCTTATTTTGGTTTTGATTTGCATTTCCTTAATGTTTAGTGATATTAAACATTTGGGTGTTTGTACTTGTTGACCACTTTTATGTCTTCTTTGGAGAAATGCTTTGCCCATTTTTAATCAGGTGTTTGTTTTTTTTTTTTTTTGGTGTTGAGTTACAAGAGTTCTTATATATTCTGGATATTAACCTTTTATCAGATATATGATAAATATTTTCTCACATTATGTGGGTTGCCTTTACATTCTGTTAATTATGTCCTTTGATACACAGAAGTTTCACATTTTGATGTAATCCAACAGGTACTTTTTGTGTTGTCGCTTATGATTTTGGTGTCATATCCATGAAATCATTGTCAAATCCAATGTCATGAAGGTTTTTCCCTATGTTTTCCTCTAAGACTTTTATAGTTTTAGCTCTCATGTTTAGGTCTTATATCCTTTTTGAATTAAATTTTTTATATGATGTAAGGTAAGGGTTCAACTTCGTTCTCATTCCTGCACTCTTCATTCATTCGTTTGCATATGGATATCCAGTTTTTTCAACACAATATGTTGAAAACACTGTACTTTCTCCATTGGAAAATCGTGACATACTTGTCAAAAAAAAGCATTTAACCACATGAGTTTCTTTCTGGGGCGTCTCTTCTATTGGTCTATATGTGTGTCTTTATGCCAGTAGCACAGTGTTTTGATTACTGTAGCTTTGTATTAAGTTTTGAATCAGGAAGTGTGAGACCTCCAACTTTGTTCTTTTTCGGAATTTTTTTGGCTATTTGGGGTTCCTTAAAATTCCTTATGAATTTTAGAATGGATTTTTCTGCAGTAAATGCCTTTGGGATTTTGACAGAGATCATAGTAAATATGTAGATCCTTTGGGTAGTATTGACATCTTAATTATGGTAGGTCTTTCAATCTAGGATCACATGAATGTCTTTCCATTTACTTGTATCTTCTTTAGTTTCTTTCAGTGTTTTATAGTTTTCATTGTACAGGTCTTTTGCCTCCTTGGTTAAATTTATTCCTATAAATGCAATTGTTTTCTTAATTTTCTGTTTGGATTATTCATTGTCGTTATGTAGAAACACAATTGATTTTTTGAGTGTTGATTTATATAATGCAGCTTTGCTGAATTTATTGTTTGATCTAAGAGGATTTTTTGTTGATGAACATTCATTTTTAAAAATAGGCAAACATATATTATGCTAAGCAAAATAAGTCCGAGAAAGACACATATATGATTTAACTTATATATGGAATTTAAGAAATAAAACAGATGAACATAGGGGAAGGGAAGGAAAAAAGATAAAAACAGAGAGGTAGGCAAACTATCAGAGACTCTTAAATACAGAGAACAAACTGAGGGCTGCTGGAAGGGAGGTGGGTGGCGGGATGGGCTAAATGGGTGATGGGCATTAAGGAGGGCACTTGTTGGGATGTGCACTGGGTGTTATATGTAAGTGATGAATCACTGGGTTCTGCTTCTGAAACCAATACTACAGTGTATGTTAACTAACTTGAATTTGAATAAATTTTCAAAAAAGGAAAAAAAATAGGCAAACATTTGAGAGATAACAGTGAAAAATCCTATGTGAACTACACATTGAAATATAAGTGTATGTTAGCGTAAGTGTAAAATGTTACATTGAGGAATAATTGTAAATATTTTATTCAGAAAAATATTGGGGCACCTGGGTGACTCAGTCAGTTAAGCATCGATCTTCAGCTCAGGTCATGATCTTTCAGTCTTGGGTTCAAGCCCTGCATTGGGCTCTGTGCTGACAGCTCAGAGCTTGGAATCTTCTTTGGATTCTGTGTCTCCTTCTCTCTTTCTGCCCCTCCCCCGCTCATGCTCTGTATCTGTATCTCAAAAATAAACATTAAAAATTATAAAAACAAAATTTAAAAAGTATTTATCAAAAGTTTCCATGTACATTGAAATCTAATGGGTCTATTAAGAGTAATTACAATGGGGCGCCTGGGTGGCTCAGTCGGTAAAGTGTTCAACTTCGACTCAGGTCATGATCTCCCTGTTCATGGGTTCCAGCCCCGCGTTGGGCTCTATGCTGACAGCTCAGAGCCTGGAGCCTGCTTCCGATTCTGTGTCTCCTCTCTCTGCTTCTCCTTTGCTCATGCTCTGTCTCTCCAAAATAAATAACTGTTAAAAAAAACAGAAAAATTTAAAAAAGAGTGATTACATTAGATAGCTTAGGAAGATGGTATATTCTTTTTGAATCCAAAATGTTTATAGAATTTTAATAATAAAAGACAGAATATAGTTACCTGACGTAATAATAATTTTTAAGAATTAAACAAGTGAAGTTTTCACGTTGAAATTCTTCACATCTTTTAAGCAAGAGTGACAAAGCATATCAACATTGAGAGAAACCTTCAAAATCATTACATAGGATTCATGATTAATCCTCTTCAATACAGACAATATAGGAACTGTAAAAAGGTATGAAGAAAAGAACAAATTATACAGAAGTTGAGGTATGCCCTAAACATATATATTTTTTTACTACACAGTGAACATGTAGGATCGTAGATGTGAAAATGGGTGACCATAGGGAAAATGTGGCCATAGGGACTCTCTATGCTAAGAAATTGTCTGTCCTGCACTAATAATGTCGAACTTTTAAAATATGACCATCAAATATGTGCATAATAAAATTGTATTAATAAGTAAAATCGTTTAATAACATCTCAGATTTATTCTTGTATATCATAGGTTCATTGTATAATTAAAATATTCACTTTGGCCTTCCCCTTGGCAAAATATTGATTTTTAACATGTGCTCATTCAGCATTTCATTTATAATATGTAATTGGTTCGCCTATCTTGTGTGGATGAGTATGTTTACCTGAATTATAGAAGTGAGCTGAAAGACTAGAACCTAGCGTAGCTTCATTTGATAATGCTGTTGCTGAACATTAAGAGAGTGGAGGTGCTATGGGGAAGGTTCAGGATGATATACATGATGTGTCTCGTGATAGAACAATAAAAGGGAAAAGGTAAATTTTACTTATCTTACAGATTGTCTACAGCTGTTCCGGAGTGTCACAATTATTGATAAAGTGTATGTTCAAGTATGACACTTTAGAAAACAAAGCAATATATGCGAGGAAACGTGCAATATGCCAGGAAGTTTGTGCCTTTATCAGACAATGCTAAACTTACCATTGATATAAAAGAGAAATATGAAATATTATAATAGATTTTATTTAATTGAAAAGGAAATGCCTAGTACACCAGTGTATTACAGAGTGAGCTAATACAAATTTTAGACTTTGAGCATACTTTTAAAATACAAATCAGGTTCTGTGTAATTGCTAGATTATTGTGTATATAATGGTCATGCAGTAGAATTGAGTAAAATTAAAAAAGTAGTAATATAAAAATTAATGTAATTTTATATAGCAATAATACATAATTCCATTACCTAGATTAATATGGTATTTCAGTCAAATTAAAAAGCTAATATCCTTTGCAATGTACTATCTCACAGAGGATATTTTATAATAAAATATGAGGAACATGGGATTTTGATTCTTAAGCAATTTATCCATTGTGATATGTCATTGCTCTTTTCTCCCCAGCATGCGTGTGAACATGCATACAGACACAGAAGACAGTCAGACAGACCATTCACACACGTGTGCACACACCCACACACACCTGCTTTTACTCTACTTATATTAGTTTTCATCAGTTAATTACATGACTTACACAGGATTTGTCAAAGACCTAATATATACAATGGTAATGTTCAATCTTCATATGCAAAAACCTAATAGTAGGTCTCAGGAGTTCATTAGCTGGTGTGCTGTAATCCTAAAGTATGCCCATTTCAGATTAGGAACAGTGATAAACAACTTCATTTTGTTTCCTTTTTTTTTTTCATTTACATTCTATTGTCAAAGAGTAACATGCATATGAAGTGTTATTTTGGTCGTTTATGCTGGTGGCTACTGAATGCTACCCCCCAAAGATATCCATGTCCTAATCCTGGAGACCTGCAAGCACATTAATTTAAAGGGACTTTGCATATGCTAAATTAAGGATATTGAGATGGACAGATTATCCCGGGTTATCTGGGTGGGCCCAATGTAATCACAAGGTCCTTGTAAGAGGCCAAAGATTCAGAGTTAGAGAAACAGATTGGAAGATGCTGTGCTACTGGCCATGAAAGTGGAAGAGGGGACCATAAGCTAAGGAACGAAGAATGCAGGCAGCCTCTAGAAGTCAGAGAAGGCCAGCAAGCACATTTGTCTCTAGAGACCCTAGAGAAAACCAGCCCTGCTGAAACTTTGATTTTAGCTTACTAAGACGGATTTGGAACTTCTGACCTCCAGGATTGTAAGATAATAGGCTTGTGTTGTTTCAAGCCACCAAGTCTGTGGTAATTTGCAGCCATAGGAAATTTGTAACAGCAACCAATAGGAAACTAATGCACCCCAAATATTTGTATGACTATTTCTTTGTGATTGCTTTATTAGTAAAATATGATCACTATATTGTTTATTGCAGTAATTGATAATTAAAAACCATTTTTTAATCAAGAAAATGCAAAGGTTATCTTAATATCTTATTCATTCAATGATACACACACACACACACACACACACACACACACACACACACACACACGGCCAGGGTGGGAAGAGAGGTGGCATTGCCCAGAGAATGGAGGCTGGAGGCTGTGTCTCACACACTATCATGCTCTGGGGTGAAATGTCAAGGAATATAAGAATTCTAAATTTCTGGCCTCCAGGTTGTTAAGACTGTCTATTTGTAAATGTAGAAGGCTAGAGCACAATTTATATAACAGTAGGTTAGCTTAATTTATATATTTCAAATATTTAGACATACGGTAGGCAGGCTTCTTTTCATTCTGGTCCTGCAAATGTTAGTGTCAGGTATTTCTGCAATATCATTTTCTGCTGGTTCTCACTTACTCTATGTGCTCCAGATTTAACTAGTCAAGTGTGGATTTCTCAGCCTTCCATGCTACTTGATACTTTTGCATGCATTACCTCCTTTGCCAGGAGTGCCCTTTCTTACTCTTTCACCTAGGAATCTGACAAGTATTCTTAAAGACCTAGATCAAAAGTTACCTCCAACCTCCTCTGATCACAATTAACCATTTCACTATTGGTGGTTCTTTTGCTTCTTTTATTCCTAGTACAGTTCTCATATCCCTAACTTGAATGTGAGTTTCTTAGTTGAAAGGACATTTTATTCACATCTGTATTCCCACTGCCTTGCTTATAGCCATTATTACTGGGGGGGGGGGGGAGCCTACTCTGTTTCTTACATATGTTGATAGTGTGAAATGAAAATCACTTAGTTCTCTTCTTCTTGTTGGTCCCAGTTGATAGCACACATCCATACAAAATGCATAGGTATTTAGGCTGAGAAAAATCAGTTTTATAAATGAGGACCCCAGAGGCCCAAAGTTCAGAGAAAAATCAGTTTTATAAATGAGGACCCCAGAGGCCCAAAGTTCATTCCTCTCTGGTGAAAGTGTGTTGAGAGCATGACTATATCTTGAAGCTGAAGTGGGACTGGGGCCCTCCTGCCTTTTTTTCCTAAATCTTCACCTTAGGACTATTTGTAGGGAGAGGCTCTGAATATGTTTACCATCCAACTGTTGGGAGCATTACGTGTCTTCATGCACTCATGAGCAGGTGAGGTAGAGAGCTCCATTGAACACTAGAGGAGGACTCCAGTATCACCTCAGGAATGAAGGCTTCGGGCCTGATCCTCTGTGCCTTCTTCATGGGTTGAAGAAGTGTGTGAGGAAGGCTGGCCCTGATTCTCTGATACATCATCAGGCAGTTTGTGTGGGGTTATGGGTGGCGAACCTAAGTCTCTTTTCTGAGGAACAATAATCATAACCCTTGGCAGCAATCTTTCTAATAACATAGTCTCTCCAATCACATGATCACTTGTTTTTGGGGTGGAGTTAGGAGGACAGAGAAGTAAAAGAATGAGTGAAAAGTGGAGGGAGAAAGATGCAAAATATTCACTGTAATATTTCCTGAATCATGAGGGCAAAGAATGTTTCATCCTGTGTAGAAAGGAGAAGCTAGTGCTTAAGTATAATCTCCTAATGGTAGGAAGCCAATATAATTTTGTTGAGTGGTCCATTCGTTGTCATGACTGAGAAATCATGCATGAGGGCTACCCTTTGTTCTGCCTTCCCAGTAGGCTCTCCACTCTGTTCTTTGTACCAGGAAGCTCATCTTGATGGATTGTTTCAAAGCATTCTCTTCCCTTCTGGCCACTGGTTGGATTTCACAATAGGAGGTTTCCTGTAGACAGCTGCAGTGCACATGTGGTCAAGAGAACATGGGATCTAGACACATAGGTCCTGAAATTATTAGCATTTTGTTATTGTTGAAGCCCAGGGAGTCTTTGAAATCACCTAGTGGAAACTCAAGAATGCAGAAAGAAATCTCACAACACTCTCCCAATGCCTTTACACTGTGCTTCTTTCCTGACGCATTGACTCTTATTTTACCTCCTGTCCCCAATCCCCCATATTTTCTTTTTAAATTTTTTCTTAATGTTTATTCATTCTTGAGAGACAGAAAGAGACAGGGCACAAGCAGGAAAGTGGTAGAGAGAGAGGGAGAATTCTAAGCAGCCTCCAGACTCTGAGCTGTCAGCACAGAGCCTGACACTGGGCTCAAATCCATGAACTGTGAGATCATGACCCAAGCTGAAGCCGGACGCTGAACGGACTGAGCCACCCAGGTGCCCCCCACCCCAATATTTTCTTATTTGACTTCAAGTGCTTCCTTCACTTATATGTTCTTTTCTAGGCTACCTCAATTTCTGTATTTGTCACTTTTGCTTAGAATTGCCTGGCATTTTTCTCCTGCCTCAAACATCACCACCACTTCCTGGGCCTTTGTGTATCCTGTTTCTTACCTCACTCTCCCAGTATACACCCACTGTTCCCTGGCCTGTTGCTTCTGTCCCTCTCCACTGACCATGTTGTCTGTCTCTCCTGTTGTCTTACATCTTCTGCTTACATGGAAATAATTTATGTAATGTTTAACTCTCCAATTTTGAGGTCTCAATGTAAAAGAAAATTCAGGCTAGTGAATGTGATAATATAGTTAAATTATAAGGAAGATGTTGGTTTTACCTAATATACTGTGATTTTAATAAGTTGTTTAGAGCATTAGGATTTCAGGTCACAAATTCCTGCTTAGTGCACTAGATGGTATTTATGAATGGAAAGATTGCACCATTTCTTTCTCTCATAGCTCATGTGGGGAACCTGCCTCATTTGTTTTTTTCTTACAATGGTCCTTTCATTGGCCGCCATTTTTTTCCTACTCTTGAACATTGGTCTGTAAGAAGTTACAGAAAATATTTAAGATATGACAAAAAGGTATCAATGACTCACTATGCAGTTAGAATTCCTTAGCAGAGATTTGAAGAAATGAAATAAATTCCACCTAAGACTTTCCTGGTCAAAATTATATGTACCAATTTATGTTTTGCTCAGTGTTAACTTAGAGATAACTCTTATAAATCACTATATAAAATATTCATGTTTAGAAAACATATATAAACATATTTCCAGATATGTTTTCTTTCAGATGAATAAGATTATTTTATGTAACTAAAAGATAAAGAAATGAGAAACTGAAAATGTTCCCAAGAAAGCACAAGTAATTTTGTAGGGTTAGTTGTCTGACTTACCTACAATTTATACTTTGTTTGTAACTTGGCGATCTTTATTTGTTAAAAGGTCAAATATTAACCACAACAACATTTATTTGTTGCTAGGTATTCTGTAAGGGACACAGGTTTTTTTCCATTTATCTATCTATCTATCTATCTATCTCTCTATCTGGATCTATAATCACAGTTTTTTTTAATATACAATCAAATAAATAATTATTTATACTGAATCATTCTTTATTAATCCTAGTATCAAAGTTGATGTAAAACATCTAATATTCTCTAAACTCTTCTGAAAAATAAGATTCTTTGAGGACCTATAAATACTGATAGTCTAAGGTGCTGTTTTAAGTATATTCACCACATGTCTTTGAATGTGAATTTATTTCTGAGTAGTACATGTATCTAATATAATGATATGTTTGGATATGAGAAGATGATCCTAATTATTTTGGTTGCCTTGTCTAAGGAAATCATTAGAAAGCATAATTTTAAAACGATTTCTCATTAATATGAATGCCCATGTTGAATTGAAGACTCAGAACCTGTCAAGGCTTGAAGCCATTTGCCTCTCCTTGAGAACTATAAGAACATGATGATTTGGAGAATTATAAATTCTCATTTATGACTGGTCAAAGTTGTTATTATTATTTAACTAGCATAAAACAGTGGGAAAATATGACCTTTGAAGTGAGACAAAACCAGGCAAATCCAAGCTTCAAGTAGCTTTTTGACTGTAGGAATATCAGGTAACCTCATGAGGCTTCACCTCCTCAGTATTGACATGGATACAAAGATAGATAGCTCATTGATTTTTTTTTTTTTGGTAGAGAACAAATGAAATAACAAATAAAGAGTTTCTAATATAAAACCTGGCACATATTAGGTGCTCAGCAATTAATTAGCCCCCTTTTTAAAAGTTTATTTATTTTGAGAGAGAGAGCGAGTGGGGAAGGGTCAGAGAGAGAGGAAGAGAGAATCCTAAGCAGGTTCCACACTGCCAGTGCAGAGCCTGATGTGGGGCTCAAACTCATGAACTGTGAGATCATGACCTGAACCAAAGCCAAATGTTTAACCAACTGAGCCACCCAGGCACCCCAATTAATTATCCCTTTAAAAAATATTCATTGTTAGCTTTCTCACTGTAGCCTCTAGGTCTGCTAATGTACAGGTAAATTGCTTCTTATCACATGCCAGCACTCCTCTCCATTTTGATTGTCTTTTCCTGTCTAGGAGCACTTTTATATACTTCTCTGGCTTAGTCTACACTTTAAATTTGGGCCTGCCATCCATGTGTACATAGTAAAAACCTGTGCGATCATCTCAAAGTTGCGGGTAATCTTGACTAACAAATATTGACCATTATCCACATATAGACTAGTTTTGAAGATTGCCTAAATTCTGGGAAGACCTTAATAGCTGTCCAAACTATTTTGTGTTGGTTATAAAGAATATTACTTGGGGAGAAATAGATTTAGATATTTTTAATCAAGCCTGACCTTTCAATGCAACAAAGGAGGTGTGTGAAATGTCACAGTGCCTAATGTAAGGATTTTATAATGACTTGGAGTATTGACTGGCTGTCTGAAATGTGAGTGAGAGAGGAAGAAGGAAGAGTGAATAAAAAGAGTCTTGGGGCTGGGGAGGGAGGCAGGAAAATAGGGAAGAGTCAGACAGGAGAACAAAATCTGGTCAATGACTTTCTTCTAATCATTTATTCAACACATACTTATTATCTGGTGCCAGGAGTCATGTGAGTCCTGAGCTTATGGTGATGATTGAGTGATAAAAAATAATGAAACTTACATGGTACTTAAGGTGGATCAAGTCTCAGAATAAATGCTTTAACAATATTAAATCGTTTTATCTTCATAATAACCCTATGGGGTAGATATCATTGTGGTCCGTTTTACAAATGAGGAAACAGAGATATAAACAGGCTGAGTACATACAACCATAGGGAACCTGAGTGGCAGAGCTGGGATTTGATCCCAGACAGTCTTGATCCCAGGCAGCTCTGGAGTCCTTCCTTTTAACTGCAATACTGTACTGAGCCTTCTTGGGGGTCTACAGTCCATGAACACTGTAAGTGCAGTGAAGGAGAGGGCCAATTAGAAGACATTTGTTAGAATAAAGAGCATAGGAAGATAAAGGAGCCATCCAGAAACACTTTTCTCTCATGGTTGCTGAGTTAGGAAGAGATTCCCAAGAAGGTGAAGTTTCTGACTACTGTCCATGGTTGAGTAGAAGGCAGTCATTTGAGGGGAGGAAGAAGGAATCTCAAGGAAGGGTGAGCTCCACTAGTAAAGGCAAATATTTTGCATTTATTTTATACAAAAGAAATGGTATTTGCAACAGAGTATCATTTTGTATTATTGAACAGAAAACTGTCCTCCATATTTTTCCTGAGCTGCTAAAAGCTCTCAGGGATTTCCAAAACCATTGATACAACTGGGATTTTGATTATCGTTGTGCCATAATGAAAGATAATGTGGAGTGATTTCTATGCCCCAAGCATGCAACTTTTAATAGCGTCCCAGGTTTTTAAAAGAATTGAAGCAGTGTCTCTGAACTGTGATCTGGTTTTCAGAAGCATAAGTTAAGATGCAAATCTGTGCCTGGAAAGGCATCCTATTATTGGCTTTAAGACCTTCTCTTTCCAACACAGTGAAGGATGTTTATTGATCAGAAACTCCCTGGATTCTGAAGAGAGTCTGTGAGTAAAGTGATAAAAGAAAAAAATGCCCCAAGTTTCTTTCCATAGAAATGAATAATCCTTCAAAAGATGTTCTCTTTGCTTTTCTTGAATGCTTTACCTCTCTTCCCTCCCCTTCAAAGTCCACTTGTTTCTGTGATGTGAAATATGTGTTACCTCCCCCCTAGATAGATCCTGTAACCTTCCTCCAACTCGGACACATACCCTCACTATGGCGCTCACATCACCAGTGTGTGTGCCTCACATACCTCTTATTCTTAGTACATCTGTTTGTTTTTCTCTAGACCACAAGCTCCCTGAGAGCAGGAACCACATTCCCTTCAGTCTAATGGATTGCATGACTGCTTATTAAAAGGCTGAATCACCTAATACCACTAAAATATGATCTAGTGGGGGAATAATGCTGTTTCAACTAGAAAAAGGAAATGCATGGCTCCCTAGAAATACTGGACGTGTCACCAGAATTTCCTTTGTTTTTAAACCACTTCATGGTCAGGATTGGCCTCAAATACAGAACCAGAAGAATGTAGCTGTAAACCTGCCTCAGTTCTCCAGAGCAGGAAAACAATGCTAAAGTAAAAAATTTTTAAATGGCTAAAAAGCTAGTCAGAATAGGGAAGGAGAGAAAGCAGATTCTTTTAGATAAGTAACAAGTAAGATATACTGCTGTCATTATCATAGCAAACTTGGGATGTTACTCATCTTACAGTATAGATCTAGAGCACAGCAGGTTATAATTCTCAGTCATACTAACTAAAGAGATCACTTTTAACAATCTGGAATTTATTTTCTTTCCTTTTTTAAAAAAATGTTCGTTTATTTATGTATTTATTTATTGAGAGAAAGAGAGTGAAAGGGAGGGGGGGAGAGACAGACAGAGAGAGAGAGAGAGAATCTCAAGCAGGCACTGTCAGCGCAGAACCTGATGTGGGGCTGGAACTCAGAAACTGTTAAGGTCATGACCTGAGCCTGAAATCATGAGTCGGATGCTTAACCAACTGAGCCACCCAGATGCTCCTGGAATTTATTTTCACACTTGCTTTTTGTGTATGTTTCACGACTGGGATCACAGAATATATGGGTTGCCTACTGCATTCTTCATTTAATACTTTGTTGGGAACAATCTCCAATGCGGTTACTAGTCTTTTGACAATAGTTTTAATGGCTGCCTGTATTCTCTTAATTTACCAGTCCATTCATTTATCAGTCACTTATTGAACATTACTAGGTGCCAGGCAGTATGCTGTACCTCAGGGATACCAATGCCAACAGATAAAACCCCTGCTTTCGTGAATTTGTTTTAAAGATTTAATTTGTGTGGCCAATACTGGTAGTCGGCTAAATAGCATCCATTTCCACCTCCTCCCCTCTATTTACAGGAATTGAGGCTGGAAAAGGAATACACTTTTCACACTTCTCTTTCAGCTAGGGCTGGCAATGTAACCTAGTCATGGTCTGTGGGATTGATGTAGAAGGCTCCTGATGGATTTCTGGGAATTTTTTGCTTTTTTAAATTTTTTTTTTTAATTTTTTTTTTCAACGTTTATTTATTTTTGGGACAGAGAGAGACAGAGCATGAACGGGGGAGGGGCAGAGAGAGAGGGAGACACAGAATCAGAAACAGGCTCCAGGCTCTGAGCCATCAGCCCAGAGCCCGACGCGGGGCTCGAACTCACGGACCGCGAGATCGTGACCTGGCTGAAGTCGGACGCTTAACCGACTGCGCCACCCAGGCGCCCCGCTTTTTTTAATTTTTAATTAATGTTTATTTATTTCTGACAGAGAGAGACAGAGCATGAGTGGGGGAGGGGCAGAGAGAAAGGGAGACACAGAACCCAAAGCAGGCTCCAGGCCCCAGGCTGTCAGCACAGAGTCCGACACAGGGCCCGAACTCACAGACTGTGAGATCATGACCTGAGCCGAAGTCAGACGCTCAACTGAGTCACCCAGGCACCCCATTTTTTGCTTTTTTTGATAAAGGGGGTGAGCATTTTGAGGTTTGTTTGTTTGTTTGTTTGTTTTTACCATTTTCCCTTCTGAAAGAATACGTGATGTCTGAGCCGTGTCTTCCATCTTCCAGCAATGAGAATACTGGCAACATTCTAAGGATGTCGAGCACAATACAGAAAAATCCTGGGATCCTGGTGGCATGGTTGAGCACCTAAAGCAGTGGCAGCGACTTTGTATCAGTAGACTTACTATGTGAAAAAAATGAACTCACTTGTTCAAGCCTCCATTAGTCAGATTTCCTATTATTTACAGCTAAATAGAGTCCTAATGTTACATATTATTTAGCCAACCTACTATTTCAGTGTCATTAGGTTGATTTTCACTTTTTCCAATTTTTAAATTACCCTGTAATGAATAACATCTTGCAGAATTTTGAGCCCATTTCTAATTATTCTGATGAAATACTTTTCTAGGACGTGAATTGTTGGATCTAAGAGCTTGATTCTGGATGCATTTTAGCCATATTTCCATCTTGAAAGTTTGAAACATTTTATATTCTCAAAGATGTGAGAGCACCCAATTCAAATGGCTGGTACTTCTTAACTATATATTTTCAACTTATTGTACCCTTTCAGTGATGGTAAAGATTTGAGTTCAGACAATGTCCCCGTGTACTCTCTGTGAGAAAACAAGGTTAAAAGAAAAGTAGTGGAATACTAATGGGTGCCCAGGCGCCTTTTGTAAAGGAGAATATTTCCTTGTGTAAACTCTGTACGTGGAAAAAGAACCAAATCTTGCTGTTTAAGATGCAGAAACAGAAAGAACTGCAGTATCAAGAGACACTTGTTCTCATCCAACTTGTCTTTTATTCACTATTCTGAAATATCTGTGCAAATTTTAAGCCAGAAAACATGTTGAGAATTTGTGTAAATTCCAGGGATAATCCAGCCAACAGGTGTGGTATTGCTTATTAAAAAAACAAAGCAAAACAAACAAACAAAACCCTGTAAGTACTCAGAAAAGAAATGCCAGTAAAAGCGTTTGTGCTCATGTATTATCATCTTACCCATTTTATTAAAAAAAAAAAAGTGATTATCAGCTTAGTTCAGCAAAACTCAAATGCTCTCACATTTATGTGCTCTACACGTTGCCAACTCCTTCATATAACATATGTTATTCCTGCTAGCAGATTGGAATGGTTATTTTCTCTTAAACATACTCTTATCTGATTTTGGACTATGGAGTATATACTGAACTAAACGTTAGGCACAGCGTTCCTATATAGAATACGACAAAAGTTTCCTTTGGGAATTGTTTTCTGGAAGGCTAAACATGACCTAATTAGAAGTACAGATAACCTTGAAGGAGCTTAAATAATCTCTCTCCAATCAATTTCTAAAGGCTATGCTAGGAAAGTACTTCTCCCTCTTCAACGCAGTTCTATTCCTGTGTAGAGCCCTTCTGTGTGAGTAAGAGCTCTAACTTTTTCCCCTTAGCCAGAAAGGAATGTTTTCATTCCGTGTCTTCCTTACAATGGTGTATATTCAGCTACTACGTGAGTAGAGTCGCTGGTGTAGAAAAGCTGGACGGCTAGCTTGCACGTATCTTTGCAAAAAAGGGCAGAAGGAGCTGAGCAGAGTCTATGCTGATGACTCACTGAAGTCCAGTCAAGTGTAAAATCAAGTTAGAAGCAGTCCAGTCCAGATACTGGAATGTGCCAGAAGGTAAGATTTCTAGGAAGTGTGTTTTCGTGATGATTATGGAAACTTTAAAGCTCTCTCAAAATATCATCATTGCCCTTCATATTTAACCCTAACCCTGGTCTATGTTGCTTTCTCTGGAGCAAGTGCTTTTGAAAATACTGTGGGGTAAAGATGAATTTAACAGGATTTGTTGTTTGTTGTTTCTGGGCTCACCTCTTTACCTTATAGTTTACATAACCGCTTTTCCCTTCAAAAACCTGTTCCCCTTCTGGGTACCAAAATCCACATTTGTCTTCCTTCTACGAATTCCAACAGTCAAAGGATCTAAGGCATGGCTTATTCTATCCATATTTATAGGGGTTCTTGGTACATTAAATGTGGCCCTGCACTTAATCTCACCAAAAAATAATTTTGTTTTGGGCATTCTGCTGTTAGCTTAGTGTCACTGCATTTCAGCAGCCATTGGCTGAGTTCCACAGTATGGCTCACGCAGAATCTGATTTGCCTGTAAGAAAAATATAAACCAGACACTGATGAAACTGTTCAAAAAGCTCAATGCGATATGTGTGAAATCCTGGTTTTATCCTTAATCTCAAAGATTGGGCATGACTGCTCATATCAGAGGATTTCAGCTCAATACCATCTTGATAAAGCAAGCACAAAATTTTCTAAAGAAAAAGATTTTTTCCCCTACTCTGTCATTTCATTTTGTGGGGGTCCTTGTCACAGTTATAAGATAGTAACCTGCAGCGATAGCTTTAACGATTTTATAAAACCATGAATATCTTTGGCTAGGTGACGGTTTCTGTGGTGCCACTTGCTATATTTATACATCCGATAACTGGAAAGATATTTAAAAGATCATCTGCCTTATAGTCAATAAAAGAAGGGACACTGCCCATCACTTTTTCTGTAGCATCAATATAGTCAATTGAATAGTTAGAGGCATTAATTCTAATTTATTTCAAGTCTGCTGAGGTCCCTCAAAAAGGTGACTATTGAGAAAAAATATCTTTTACTTTCATTTTACTTTCATATTTAAAAATACTTCTGGGGGGCCTGGGTGGCTCAGTCAGTTAAGAGTCCAGCTGTTGGTTTCCGCTCAGGTCATGATCTCATGGTTCCTGAGTTTGAACCTTGTGTCGGGCTCTGTGCTGACAGTGCTGGGCCTGCTTGGGATTCTGTCTCCCTCTCTCTGTGCCCCTCCTCTGCTGACTTTCTATCTCTTTTTCTCATAAGTAAATAAATAAACATTAAAAATAAAAAAAATAGGGGCGCCTGGGTGGCGCAGTCGGTTAAGCATCCGACTTCAGCCAGGTCACGATCTCGCGGTCCGTGAGTTCGAGCCCCGTGTCGGGCTCTGGGCTGATGGCTCAGAGCCTGGAGCCTGTTTCCAATTCTGTGTCTCCCTCTCTCTCTGCCCCTCCCCTGTTCATGCTCTGTCTCTCTCTGTCCCAAAAATAAATAAATGTTGAAAAAAAATTAAAAAAAATAAATAAAAAGGCTTCTTTTTAAAAAAAAAAATATTTCTTTGTAAGATAGATCACTGATAGTCTGACCATACCTGATTCCTTGTTGTAAACTTAATGCACAGGGGAAACATTGCCGCCTGATGTGCTAAACTGGATCCAGTAATGAAAGATGAACCTCTAAGAACTTTGCTAACTTTGAGATTGATTGATTGATTCATTTATTTATTCATTCAATGAGTGATTTATTGGGTTCCCTCTGGGTATCAGGCTGTGTGCTGGCAATGTGATAGTAAGCAAAAATAGACATGTTCCCTGTCCCCTTGGAGCCAACTGTGGAGTAGAGGAGAGAGGCATTAATCAAATATATCACATATTGCAGCCGTGATAAGAGCTTCGAACGAAGATGATGCTATGTGATTGCTTAATGAGAGAATTTCACCTCGTCAGAGAAGTCAAGATGGGCTTTACTGAGGACTTGGTGGTTGAAAGGACGTGTGGAGGAAAGGCAACGGTTACCAAGGGAAAGAAGAAAAGGAAGAAGCAGCAGGCTGTCCACAGAGCCTGTGGCAGAAGGGAGCCCAGCAAGTCTGAGGGACTAAAGGAAGGAAGACAGGGAGACAAGTGTAGAGAATGTAGCTCACTGTGAGGCTGGAGTGGGTAGGTAACAGCCACTCACGCTGGTCTCAAAGTGTTTTACCTTTATCTGAAGAGCAATAGGAATTCATTAAAGGGTTTTTAAGCAGGTAGTTCAGGGAGCAGAATAGGACACATATTATATGAAATTCCTATTAGTCTCTGGTGGGGGGAGGGGGGTAAAAAAAGCCGGAAGACGAGGAGCGTATGTACACCTGCTGTCTGGTTAGGGCTTTCGAGGACTTTACAAATGACAGAAGGGCAGTAAGTGGAACGCTGTGTTTCTTAACCAGGTTTCCAGAAACTGGTAATGATGGTAAGTCCCAATCCTGTTACAACAAATTATGGATGCAACATTTATTATGATGATAATTGTTAGTTGGTAGGGTAGGCAAATCCATATGGCTAATCTTCCCTCTTGGAGGTCTTCATAAGCAGGATGTCTGTTTTGGTTTTGTTTTCTTGCTTGCTTACTTATTTTTATTAATTATTTTTCTAGTTCCACATTCTTTTTTTAAATTTTTTTTAATGTTTATTTATTTTGAGAGAGAGGCAGAGCATGAGCAGGGGAGGGGCAGATAGTGAGAAGGAGACATAGAAACTGAAGCAGGGTCCGAGCTCTGAGCCCTCAGTCCAGAGCCCTATGCGGGGCTCAAACTCGCAAGTGGAACCGTGAGATCGTGGCCTGAGCTGAAGTCCAAGGGTCAACTGACTGAGCCACCCAGGCACCCTTCTAGTTCCGCATTCTTAAGATGTAAAAATAAAAGCAAAGATTCGCTCCCAGCCCTCTCTCTTTGCACACACAGCACACACCGAAACACATACCAATGTATATACATCAGATGGCTTATATGTAATTTTGTATAAATTGTGCTAGAAATTTACAGCCTGCGTATCAAACTCCATTTATAAGTAAGATATTCCCATGTCAGTGAAACATATAGCGGCTCCACCTTGATAATTGCATCATCATCTACTGTAAGGAGTGACTAGAATTTTGTAGTAATTTCGCTTTCGATGAACATTGTGTGTTACTTCCAGTTTTCGCTATTATACAAGACTGGAATGAATATTTTTGTTCATAAATCTTTTAATCCTTGTGTAAGTATGTCCTTAGGATAAATTTCTATGTGAAATCACTGGGTCACTTGGTATACACACTTATTTATTTATTTATACTTTTATATATTTATTTTGTTTATTTGAGTATAGTTGATACAGTGTTACATTAGTTTCAGGTGCACCAGGCAGTGATTCCACAAGTTTGCAAGTTATGCTGGCCTCACCAGAAATGTAGCTACCATCTGTCACCATAAAATGCTATTGTAGTATCATTGACTATATCCCTTGCATTGTACCTTTTATTCTCCTGATTTATTCATTCCACAGCTGGAAATCTGTATCTCTCACGGCCCTTTCACCCTTTTTGCTCATCCCCCTCTCCCCTCCTCTCTGGCAATCATCAGTTAAAATTTCAATGTGTTTATGAAGTATCTGCCCTCCCCCAAACTTGAAACAATTTGATCTTTATCAGTTTTGGAGACGATTTCCGTCTTGTCACATCTTTGTCAAGGCTGCATGGGCATATTTTTATTCTGATTATAATTGTTTGCCTTTCTGGTAGGTTACAGGTAATGCGGTTTTGTTTTGTTTTTGCTGTTTTCATTTGCTTTTTAAAATTTTAATTGATGTCATCGTTTTCAACGGCTCTGTATCACATTTTGGTGTGTTCATTTCACTTTTAGTAATTCACTTAAAATAAATATCCTTAAATTAGTGTTTACTGTGACATGTCCTTTCTTTGCAGACTTTGGAGTCATTTTTCTATTCAGGGCAGTATAAGAATTTTGATGGAACCAGATGCAATCAACATGGAAAAGACACATTTCCCTTGATGCTGTTATGCAGAGCCCTGTTTTTCTCCAGAAGAAACACTCCACAATTTTTTTTTATCTAATCTTTCAGACATTAGTAGACTTTATTTTTTTTAGAGCAGTTATGGGTTTACAGAAAAATTGTGCAGATGTAGAGTTCCCATATGCTCACTGCCCTCCCAACAGCATTTCCCCTCCTATTAGTTGGCATTAGTGTGGTACATCTGTTCTCGTTGGTGACCCAATATTGATACATTATTATTCACTATTGTTTGTAACATATTAACATTCACTCTGTGTGTTGTACAGTCTAAAGGTTTGGAGCATGTATCATGTCACATATCTACCATTATAGGTTCATACAGAATCAGTTTTACCACCTTACAAGTCCTCTGTGATCCGCTTACACATCCCTCCTCCTCCCCTGACGCCTCACCTGAACCCCTGGAGGCCATGGATACTTTTACAGTCTTTACTGTTTTGCCTTTTCCGGAAGGTCATATAGTTGAAATCCACACTGTATGTAGCCTTTTCAGATTGTCTTCTTTCACTTAGCAATATATACTGAAGATTCCTGCATGTCTTTGTGTGGCTTCTTGCTGAAGAGTCTTCTAAAGTACAGTTTGTTTATCTGTTCACTTATTGAAGGACATCGTGGTTGTTTCCATAATTTGGGGAAAGTTATGAATAAAGTATTTCCATCTGTATATCTTCTTTGGTGTGGTGTCCATTAAAACGTCTTAAGCCTTGGGGCACCTGGGTGGCTCAGTCGGTTGAGCGTCCGACTTCGGCTCAGGTCATGATCTCACAGTTTGTGAGTTGGAGCCCCGCATCAGGCTCTGTGCTGACTGCTTGCTCAGAGCCTGGAACCTGCTTCGGATTCTGTGTCTCCCTCTCTCTCTGCCCCTCCCCCGCTCACGCTTTGTCTCACTCTGCTTCTCAAAAATAAATGTAAAAAATTTTTTTAAAAAATCTCTTAAGCCTTTTTAAATTGGGTTGCTCATCTTCATATCACTGAGTTTTAAGAGTTCTTTATATATTTTGGGTGCAGTCTTTCATCAGATATGTATTTTGCAATTTTTTTTCCATGGACTGTCTTCACTCTCTGCATAGTGTCTTTCACTGAGTAGAAGTTTTTCATTTTAATGAAATCAAATTTGTCAATTTTTCTTTCATCATAGTGCTTTTGGTGTTGTATCTAAAACATCATCACCAAAATCAAGGTCATTTAGATTTTTTTTATCTTCCAGGAATTTTATAGTTTTGTGTTTTATATTTAGGTTCACAATCCAGTTTGAAGTGATTTGTATGAAAGTTCTAAGGATTGTGATTTTATTTTATTTTTTGTTTATTTATTTGTTTTTTAAATTTAAATTCAAGTTCGTTAATATACAGTGTAGTCTTGGCTTCCGGAGTAGAACCCAGTGATTCATCTCTTACATATGACACCCACTATCCATCCCCAAAAGTGCGCTTCTTAATGCCCATCATCCATTTAACCCATCTCCCACCCACCACCCCTCCACAACCCTCAGTTTGTTCTCTGTATTTAAGAGTCTCTTAAGGTTTGCCTCCCTCTCTGTTTTATCTTATTTTTCTCTCCTCCCTTATGTTCATCCGTGATTTTATTCTTTCATTTGGATGTGGATGTCCAGTTGTTCAGGCACCACAAATGGATTTGTCCATGCTTGGGACCCGCAACTACCCCTGTGTTATTGATATTAAGACTACAGACTCAGATGTAGGCATGAATATTTTGCCACTTCTGAATAGCTTGCTTGAAAGCCAAGCACAGTAACTTATATTTATTCTAAGAATCTTTAATTTAGGATGATGTCACTGGCAGGAGCACTTCCATAATGTCCAGTTTTAATAGAACTGGTGTATTGTTTGGGAACACACAAAGGACTATTCAAACGCTGGTGCAAAATCATAGGTGTGCCTAGAGGAGAAATTATGTTTCTTAACATCTCCCCTGTCTGCTCTGGTTCCTCTTACAGCTTCTCATTTTACTCAAGCCTGTGATCTTTGTCTTTGTTGGCTTGCAGTGAACCTCACTCACTGATGCTGGAGGCAGGAGAGTTTTCAGCTAGGTGCCCTCGCTCCTGATCCATACCCTTGGGGACTGGCTCTCGTCTCAATATTAAAATGTGCAGGAATACATCAAAGATATATTTTTTAAATATCCCCCTTTAACCTTAGAATACATAACTTGGAAGTATTTCTTTTAGTTCCTCAGCTTTGATATGACTTACAATGGGATAAAAAGACAGGAGTTTCAGTTCCTTTTAATGCTTCTCTTCTAATAGTTCTCTGATTTCATACCACGGTGACAGGCATCAGGAATTACTTAGGATTAATGATACTTGCAGTTGATTCGAAAAAGAAATGTATTTTTAATTCCTCTAGCTTCTTGGTTAAATTGCCATCTTGCATACAAACTCCTTTCTGGCATAAATGAATTGAAAATAATGAGGTGCCTGGGTGGCTCAGTCAGTTAAGCGTCCGACTTCAGCTCAGGTCACGATCTCACGATCTGTGAGTTCGAGCCCCGCGTCGGGCTCTGGGCTGACGGCTCAGAGCCTGGACCCTGCTTCCGATTCTGTGTCTCCCTCTCTCTCTGCCCCTCCTCTGTTCATGCTCTCTCTCTGTCTCAAAAATAAAAACGTTAAAAAAAATACGGATTTCAAGAATTGTTTTAATTCGTATAGCACCATGCTTATTTCTGCCTAACTTTACCAGGTTATTTTAACCCAAATTATAGAAACAACAACAAAAGAAAGAGTAAAGCAGATGGCTTAAATATTACAAGTACATCTTATAACACTTTTGGTATTTAGAAAATTACATTTAGAATTGCTGAGCTATTTCTTCGTATTTAAATGTCTGCTATTAAAATGTTGTTGGTCTTCACTGGGTTTTAACTTTAGTTTTAATTTTTTTTTTAATTTTTATTATTATTTTTTCAATTTTGAGAGATAGAAAGAGCAGGGTAGAGGCAGAATGAGAGAGGAGAGAGAGAGAGAGAGAGAGAGAGAGAGAGAGAGAGAGAGAGAGAGGATTCCAAGCAGGCTCCATGCTGTGAGCACAGGACCCAACATGGGACTTGAACTCAGACACCATGAGATCGTGACCTGAACTGAAATCAAGAGTCAGACTCGTAACCAACTGAGCCACGCAAGTTCCCCTATTTTTTAAAATTTTACCTTGAATGCAGAAAGAAATAGCCACTTGAAGTTATCCTAGTGCTCCCTTTATAATACAGCAAGAAGCTGTGTTGATTGTTTGCAGTGTCCTTTGATATATTTTCTCCTCATTATTTTCCTACTGCAACCATTGCAGGTTTCCATTTCATCTCACCTGGACTGTTTTTATAACTTCTTGATGTCTCTGACTTCAGCCTTTTCTTGTACTTCTTTTCTTGTACTGTTTTGCCCCACACTCTACACACTATTTGATCTTCTACCAACACTGTACTGCTCATATTATTGTAGAAATTGTTCTGCGTTGTGATGTAGAAGGAATATGGATGTTGGAATAAGTGCTACTTGTTATCTCTATGCTTTTGGACACACTATCTAATCTCTCTAGGGCTCAGTGCCCTTAAAGGTAGAGTATTGTCAGCACTCTCCTAGAAGTTGGCGTTATGATTAAGTGAGAACAAAGCTCGTTCCCTTAATACTTCTCATGTATCTAAAGAAAACAGTCCAAAATTCTTATCTTGACATATGAAATCAACATATGCGTCGGACAAGCTTTCAACACACATTAACTCACCTGTATGTGGCCAAAATTTTAGCCAACACTCATACAGAACTCTCCTACCCCATTTTTGTCTTCCCTCTGCCTGTTCCTTCACCACTGTTTATATTTCTGCTGCTTGGAATTTCTTTCCTCTTCCTTCACTGTTTACTGAAATGCTCTCATTTCATTAAAGTGACCTGAAATGACATGTCCAGATTCTTGATCAAATGTAGCCAGGCTAAAATGGTCTTTTTTTCCTCCTGATATTTGTAGGGCACTGACTTTTCCTTACTCACAACACTTAACAATGACTGCTTTGAATGATAGTTATTTGTGCAGAGATCTTTTCTAAGAAGTCACAAGGGACTCAACAGCGAAGCCAATGTTATATTCATGCACACTTATGGCACTTAAACCACAATCGGACATGTAAAAAAGTTTTCAATAACCATATGGTGAATTAAGGTATCATTTTACCTTTTTAACATTCATCATTTTCCTATTATTTCAGGATTATCTCTCATAGAGATATTTTTTCCTCATTAAATCATTAAAAATTGTCAACATTTGAGATAATTTGTGGCTCAAGAGGACTTACTAGACCATTTCAGCACTGCAGAGTGCATGCATATCACTTTGAGTTTTTTTTATTTTTATTATTACCTAGAAAGTTAACTCAAATTGACTAACAGCAGAAATGTCCCCTAATGTATCAGAGTTTGACAAATCTATCCCCATTAAGGAAAAAAAATCCGAGGCATTGTTAGTTAATACATCATATTTTCAAATATCTAGGTTATTTTTGACTCCAAGCCTTCTGAACATATAAGACTCTATTGTATTATTGAATTAATGTCCTTTTTTTTCAGAAGCATATGTTAAACAATGCCTCAAATAATGCATAATATGTCATTAGACACCATAAGGCTAAGGAAGACTTTTTAACCTAATACATTTTCCATATTTTCAGGCTAGTTTTACCTAAACCATTTCTGACAGGAAGACAACTTTTCTAGTCTTAATTATCCCAAGGGAAGATGATTTCACAGCCTCCTTTATAAAATAAAGATCTTCACAAATGAATGTGGTAAATGAACTGTAGAGCTATTGCAGTGACAAATAAAATATGTCATTGAAAAACTTGGCATTAATAGGGGCAGCTGGGTGGCTCAGTCAGTTGAGGATCCAACCTGACTTTGGCTCAGGTCATGATCTCACAGCTCATGGGTTCGAGCCCTGTGTGGAACTCTGTGCTGACAGCTCAGAGCCTGGAACCTGCTTCAGATTCTGTGTTTACCTCTCTCTCTGCCTCTCTCTCTCTCTCTCTCTCTCTCTCTCTCTCTCTCTGTCTCTCTCTCTCAAAAATAAATAAACATTAAAAAAAAGAAAAAAAAACTTGGAATGAGTAAAATCAAGGAAGAAAATAATCTCACATTGCCTGAGATCAGGTAAACATAAGGCACATATAATGGCTTTTAACGATGGCTCTCAGGATATCCTGCTTTGCAATAGAGAATGAAGAGAGGATAACTGACTTTGATGGATAGGGAGAAGAAAAGAAAAGAGAATTTGAGGAAACTGAAAGAGAAATATTGGGAATTAAATAGAAAAGTGCCATATGGAAAGGAATATACCCATAAAAACTATAACCTGTACATTTATATTAACTGTTAATCTTTAAAAAAAATTAAAATCTTTAAATACTAATTTTTATGATTGCTTTCCTAGAAGTTTTCGTCAAGAATTTCTTTGTTTTCACTTTGGTTGGTTTTTAACAAGTTAATTAAATATAAGGATTGTCTTTATATTCTCTTCTCGTGGTACTCCTGGCTGTTTGAAAAAGAACACTCAATTCACTTAATAAAGAAAACACTTGTTCATTGGTCCACTTCTCAAGACTTCCAGCAGATGTAAGGATAATTAAAACCATCCATTAGTATAGTTGTTGTTTTCCTCCTGGCAGCACAGTTCTATTTTTCTTTGACTACATCTAAGTTTTCTTTAAGAATTTTATGAAGTTGTCCAAGAAAGGTAACTTTAGGATCCTGGGATGGCACTGATAGATAGAAAGCAAGCCATACATAGTTAGTGTAAATCACAGGGAGCAGGGGGTCTTGATTTCTTTCATCCTTTCTTTGAGTGTACTTAAAGCAAATAAAAATTTTGTAGTTTCTTAGAGAATTTGGATAGTGTCTATGAAGCAATCTGGATAGTCTACTTTTTTATTATATTACATTTATAATTTATATGTTCCATAAATCCATTTTTATGAATAAAACATTTTATTAAAACATAAAACATTTAGTTGTTGGATTCCTGTAAACTTCTATCTACTGAAAATGAAAAAAATTCACTGAAGTATTCCCAGTTCCCTTTATCATAAGGATAAATACTTTTGCTGTTGAGAGGTGTGTGTATGTACTCTCGATGGTAATAATCAGCTGTGTTTTAACCCTGATGAAATAATGCAGTATTCCTTATTTTTTAAACAAAAGTCATGTATATTGACCTATTCACTCTGCAACACATAAAGATAGAATAAAAATGTATGATTTTGTTAAGCTGTATTGCCTCAAAATTTAAAGGGAGGATTACATGTAGATTTCTTCTTCTTATTTTTTTTGAGATAGAACGTGTGTATGTGCATGCACACACAGGTTGTGGGGAGGGGCAAAAGGAGGGGGAAATAGAGAATCTTAAGCAGGCTCTACATTCCACACGGAGCCCAACGTGGGGCTTGATCTCACAACTGTGAGATCATGACCTGAGCCAAAATCAAGAGTTGGATGCTTAACTGACTGAGCCCCTCAGGTGCCCCTACATGCAGATTTTTAAAAATAAAATTTTGTCTGGTCTCAGTCTGGTCTTATCTGATCTCAGTCTGATCAATGTTGAATTTATTCAGAATGGTCTTTAGAGATTTTGCCTAAGCCTAGAGAAAATATAACCATTCTACATAGGTTTAAGCTTTGAATTAAGCCTCACAAACAGCAAGACCAAAATAACAGGGTTAAATAACTAAATAGATGATAATTACATAAAATGAAATAATTATGTTGAGTGTCTTGAATTTTATATTACTTCAATAAAAGAATATATATATAGAAACTGTTACACACGTATTTCATATATATTTCATTTCCTGCTTGGTCTCTGAGGTTTGCTTAATGTCCAGTCTGCAAATAACTGATGATGTGTATGATCAATATATTTCATAAATGATATATGGAAAACTTAATTCATTTTATTCATATCACAAGCTTCGACCTGCCATTAATTTCAATAAAATATCAATAGGGTAAGAAAATCATATAATTTCATGTGTTAGGGAAAGCCAGCTAGTAGAAGAAGGAACAGTGTATTAAAATCTTGCTAAATAAATGAGTCTAGGAAAGAAAAATATAATATCATAAGAAAAACAAAGACATATACAACAAAAGCTTTTATAGTACTATTAACATATGTGGGACCTTCTAATTTAAAATATATGATTTGGAGAATAAAATTTTTAATTTCATTTATTTTTTGAGTTTTTATTGCACTGACATCTATTCTGGAAAGTCTCTAAAGCAGACTTACACACTTTATTTAGCTCTTGCAAAGCCAACACCTGTGCAACCACATCTAGGACAGGAAATTGATCTTTAACCCCTTAATCACTATCCGTGTGTTGACCTCACAATTTTTATGTGGACTTTAAAGTTACTCATTTAATATTATTAATTTCCTTGCTTTTCTTTATAATTTTAATTCTTAAGTTTGCATCCATAACCACAGCTAAAATGGTTTAGTTGACCATTTTTTTTTAACGTTTATTTATTTTTGAGACAGAGAGAGACAGAGCATGAACGGGGGAGGGTCAGAGAGAGGGAGACACAGAATCTGAAACAGGCTCCAGGCTCTGAGCTGTCAGCACAGAGCCCGACGCGGGGCTCAAACTCATGAACTGTGAGATCGTGACCTGAGCCGAAGTCGGATGCTCAACCACTGAGCCACCCAGGCGCCCCTAGTTGACCATTTTTTGAAGAAATGGAATCATGCAATTTGCATCCTTTCAAACCGAGCCACTTACTCCCAGTGTGGTGCTTGTGATACTGAGCCATGTGTTTGGCCGTATACTATTCCCTTTCATTGCTTTAAAACTATTTATTATTTGGCTACTTCAACAATTTTAAATCTATTCTACTGTTCACGGACATTTGAGTTGTCTCTTTTGATCTGCATGTCTCTTGGATGTGCACTTAGATGCAGAAGTGCTAGGTACATGTATCTTTAACGTTAGTGGATAACGCCAAACTTTCCACAGTGGTAGAAAACTAGGCACTGCCACCAGCCATTTGCTATTTTCCCCGTTACTTCACCTCTCTATCAACCTTTGGTTATTTGCCAAGCTTTTAAAGTCTAGCCACTCTGGGGTGCCTGGGTGGCTCAGTTGATTAAGAATCCAACTCGGGGCACCTGGGTGGCTCAGTCGGTTGAGTGTCCAACTTCAGCTCAGGTCATGATCTCATGGTCCGTGGTTTGAGCCCCACGTGGGGCTCTATGCTAACAGCTCAGAGCCTGGAGCCTGCTTCGGATTCTGTGTCTCCCTCTGTCTCTGCCCTTCCCCCTCCCCCGTCTCTCTCTCTCAAAAATAAATAAACATTATAAAATTTTTTAAAAAATAATGTCTAGCCACTCTGGTGTGCTCTGGTATCCCAGTGTACTTTTAATTTGCATATCTGACTAATTAGGTTGAGTTCCGTTTGGCCATCTGTGAAATATTTTATTTAAATCTCTTGCCTATTTTTCTACTGGGTTATCTTTCCCCCTCCTCTACTGATTAGTATGATTGATAAACACACACACACACACACACACACACACACACACACACACACACTGTATAAAATCCTGTGTTGGTTCCATTTGCTGCAAATATCTTTTCTCAATGTGTGGCTTACCTTTTTCCTCTCTTAATGCTATCTGCTAGGAACATAAAGAATTAATTTTTATGTGATCCAATTTATCAGTCTTTCTCTTCATGGGTATTGCTTATTGTGTCCTGTTATGAAATCTTTTTCTGCCCTGTCATATGCTTTCCTATATTATATTCTAGAAGCTTTATTGTTTTGCCTTTTACATTTGCTCTACAGTTTACCCAGAATTGATTTTTATGTATTATGTGAGATAGATGTCTAGTTTCATTTTATTCCATGTGGATATTAAATTGTCCTAGAATCATTTATTGAAAGAGACTGTCCGTTCCCTACTGTATAAAATGATATAAAGAGATAAAAACCAATTGTCTGTATATGCATGCATCTGGTGATGAACTCTCCATTTCATTCCATTTGTTCACTTGTCTGTCCTTGTGCCAGTTGTTAATTGTGTTTTTGTAATAACTCCTGATATCCCAGAGAGCAAGTCTTTCTGCCTTGTTCTTCCACAGTAGTGTCTTAGCTATTCTTGGCTCTTTGCATTTCCACATTTTACTATCAACTTGTCCAGTTACACACACACGTGCACGTGTGTGCGCGCACACACACACACACACACACACAACCACAAAGTTGCAGTTTTTATTTGGATTTATTCAATTGCTAGAGTAATTGGGGAGAAATAATGTCTTAAAATTTTGAGACCTCAAATCCATGAATGTGATCTTCCTCTCTAGTTTTTTTAGATCTGCTTTGTTTTCTGTCAACAGAATGTTATATTTTTCTGTGAGGAGATCTTGCACATTTTTTATGAGATTTAACCCTAGTATTTTATTGGTTTTTCTACTGTTGTAAATAATATGCTTTATAAACATTTATATAACACCCTTATAAAACTATGTATCTGGCATCTTTGTAAATCTTTATAAAATTATTTTATATCAAGGTTTAGTAATTCTCACTGTATCTAAATTCAGTACTTTAATTATACACTTTGTCACTGCCCTCAGATAATCTATGGATTTGGGCTGTCCACAACAAAACTAATTTTGGCTAAGCTATGCAAAGGAGAATTTATAAGAAGAATGTAGGTGAGATCACAGATTTCTGGGGATATGGTTTTGAAAACAAGTGAGAACCAAGGTAGCCCCAAAGCCCTCGGAGTGTGAACTAAAGTTTGAAAACGTGATGCCTTTGTGATGGCTTTCCTACACCTGTTCCTGCTTATGCCAGCATCTTGTCCTCAGTTGCAATATTCACAGCACAGAGCGCTTAATTCACCAAACATAGGTTACTTCCTGATTCCCTTTATGTAAAGAGAGGGGAAATCTGGTCTTTGGGCTTCTTTAGTGTAGGAGACATTTACTGAGAATTATCTTTCCACCAATGCCACACACATTGGGCAAGAGATAGCATAATAGAATTCCTCAAAAGAAAATTGGGTGCTTTTAAGAAGGGGCTTTGAATGTTGGAGAGTAAAACCAACAAATAATCATTTCACGTAAGAGGAAGATAATAGACAGTCTGTTGCCCGTCAGGCAGCTTTTTCTAAAGTTTAGTAGTAAATGCTTTACTAAGTATGGTATCTACTGTAATAGGATTTCCAAATTGTGATTGTTGTTCTAACTCTCCCCCTCTTCCTCCTCCTCTTTCTCCTCCTTTTCCTCCTCCTCCTTCTTCTTCTGCCTCTTTTTCCTTCTCTATCTATATTCCACTATTACCCCTTATTGATTTTAATCTATCCAAACATGCTAATTTATTACAAAAAGATTTAGTGAAGCAGGAGATTAGAGAGTTAGGAAGCCAAGTCTTGGTATAACTATTTAATTTTTTTCTGGAGAAATTTTTATTTTTAAGTGAAATGTACCCTATACCTTAATTTCTCCAGGAGTTAAAATAAGGTGTAGAATATTTATTCATCTGTTACTACTACTACTACAGGTTAGTATTTAACCCTTTTTCCTTTCCCAGGGATGCCTCCAACTTCAGACATGTTACTCACAAAATTAGTAACTTGCTGTATAGGTGTTTCTAGTTGTTTTAGGCTTGTGGGGATTAATCACATTTGGAGTAATGTTTATGTATGCGCAGGATTAAATGTTACAATGACATGGTAGTTTACTGTACTTCAAAGAGACTTCTGAGATCTTTTGGTTCAATCCCTACCTAATAAAAGAACTTGACCTATATATCTCTGTACTTTATTGTCTAGTATCCAATGGTAGCTTCCTGGGATGAAGAAAGGTACTCTATGAGGCAAACTTGTCAATTTTTGGATAATGCTAAAATCACCTTTTCTATCAATTTTTTAAGCCTCAATGGCTTTACTTACTTTGTATATACTTCTTCCTGCATGTAATTTTTAAAACTTTAAACATAACTGATGTTTCTTTTCATTTATAATAATTTCTTTTAAAAAATTTATGCAGTTGGTAGAAAATTATATGAATTAAAAAGTAAAAATTTAGGAGTGTCTTATACTGCTAAAGTAATTCTTTCTCTATGGGATTTCCCCACATCTAAGTTCAGCCTTTTGGAGCAAGAGAATGTGCATGTATCTACTCTTTCTTCACATAAAAACATTGCAGGTGTTTGAATGCAGCTATCATGACCTCGTTGTTTTGTTTTTTCCCTTTCTTACTGTGCCATATATTTTCATAGTTAAAACAGATATTGTAAGCATATACAAGACATCTTTAAAAGAGAAAATGGAATTGTTCAATATGTTTTTATATAAACACTTGTATGACATTCATGCAATTTGATTTTATTACTAAAATTTAAGACAGTACTGAATAAAACTGACTCTTCACTGCTGAGTTTTCACATGAAACCTCAGTATGAATACCCATTTGTACCCTTTATATATCCAAAAGGTATTTTTGTTTTGGACATTCATTCAATAAAAAGAAACATAATTTTGTCATTAATATGTTATATGTCTAAATTCTCAAAAATTTCTAACAAATAGAACTGGTAATAATAATTCTTCCTTTAATAAAATAAAATCCAAAGATAGCATTACTTTAATTTATAAAATCACTGCGTTGAAAGATCTTTAGAGTGCCTCTGTCAGTACATGTATCACCTTTTTAATGAAGAAAAAAAAGGGTCTTGTCAAGGTCACATGAATGTAATCTAGTTTCCGTGCAAATAATAAGTAACAAATATTATAAACTCTTCTAGTTAAGAAAGAGGTTCTTATCGAGAAGACTTAACACAGCAATAGAATGAAGAAAAAAAATTAATGTATGCCCATGATTGTGTCACTGAGATATATTTCTTAATATTCCCCCCTAACTTGTATAACTTATAAGAAAATGATTAAAATATATAACTACTCAGCAATTTTTAAGCAATGATATATATTTGTATTAATAGAGCTATCTTTAAAAAAAATTAGCTTATTGTTCCATACCTTGAGTGTTTTAAAAATTAATTTATCCTTTCCCCTTCTAATGAGTATACAAGTATTTTGATTCTTTATAACAAATAATGTTGCAAAGAGCTTCTTTGCAAATGTGTGTGAATATTTTTATAATAGATTCCTTGAATTGGAAATACTGGGCTCAGAGTATGTGATTTCAGTTATTGACAGAAATACAAATTGTTGTTCTCTAATGACATTGTGATTTCCATTCACACCAGGTATGTTGCTTTGAAGAATTAATTTCCTCACATTCTCTCCAATAATGAATAATAATCATAATAGTTTTAATTTGGGCAAATTGATAGTCAAAAAATGACATCTCATTTTAATTTTTTAATTTTTTAGTTAAGGAGGTTGTAATTTGGCACCATTTGAATATCTTTTCCTAGGGATATCCTTTCCTTATTTTTAACTGGACTGTTTTAATTATTGTTGATTTATTGGAACCCTTTTAAAATTAGGGCTGTTATTTTTTGTCTATTACATATGGTGCAAATATCTTATTCCGGTGTGGTATTTGTTCTTTAACTGTAGCTTGTAGAAATATTTTGTTGCAGAGGACTTTTTTTTCTATTTTTAATATGTCAATTTTTTATAGCGCATGGTTTTCTTTCATGTTTATGGCAGCCTTTTTTACCCCAAGATAATAAACTGTTATTCTCTATTTCTCTTACTGATAATATTTCTTTTTTTTTTTTTTACTGGATATCAAAATAGAAAAAGAAGCAATGTAATAATTGTTAATACACATTATGGCTTGCGTAATGTGGCAAGCAATTTCCTAAAATGTTTACATTCACTAATCCATTTAATCTTCAAAACTATCTGATCAGGTCAGGTAGATTTTTCTGACACTGTAGATAATGACACTGAAGCACAAAGAGATGAAGAGGTCACTCGGCAGGTATATGGTGAGTCAGGAATCAGCCCTTTGGAGTTTACCACTTCACCCTGTTCAGTAAACCATAATGAATTAGTTGCTAATGCAAACAGGTTTACTTAAGAATTATGTTTGAATATCTCTTTGTTTCCAGTACTACTGCATTGCATTCTGTGGGGGAATATGGTGGAAGGTTAAGTGCTTCTTTCTTCTCCACGGAATGAGAAACTAAGAAAGTTGTATTGTAACTTGAAAGCAAAGGAAAACAAGTACACCAGGCAATCAGAAAACAAGTTGCATACTTCAGAAATGGGAGTTTTGGGTGATAAAATTCACAGGTCATATAGCATGAAGGTTTTGGTTTTGAGAGTTCTCCTTACCTCTCTCTGAAAAATCAAGACTATATTGACTCAAAGGAGAGATTTGAAGGAACAGAGGTCACTGCATTTCTGATAGAAAAAGAAAAAGAATCTTCTCAAAGAAGAAAAAAAAAAGTACAATAATTCAATCTAGTACATTATGGCACCTAAGGGATCATCTGAAACAATCACCTTATTTTAATAAAAAGGAAAAAGAACTTTATTGAGGAAAGTGATTTTACTTGCTACTGGTTCTGGAACTAGAACTCAGTTTGCTAGCTCCTAATTCAGTATACTTTCCACTACCTCCAGTTTTTCTGCTTCATATCCTTTATAATGTAATGGCTTTGATTGAAATAATTTTTAAACTGCTAATTAAGCAGTGACCCACCTTGATATTTTAAGAACATATTTATGCTCATATTAAATTACAAGAAGTGTGTAGCTTCCAGAGAGGGGGGAAAAAAACAACCCTGACCTTGTAAAGTCCTTCCTGTATGGATTTGGTAGAAATTTCCAACTCCATTTCATCTTCTATATTTAGATACTTTAATAACATTCAAGGTTATAGGAAAATATTTCTGGCAGTGTTCCTTTTCTTTCATATATTGTTTTTTACTCTATCGTGAAATGGAAAAAACAAACAAATAGAGCAGATGAAATCCAGAACATCCAATTAAATAATATTTACTGCGTAGAGAGGATCTTGACTATTATGCCAGATAAAATTATTCATTAGCTTTAATATTTCCTTTTATTTGGATGATACCCAAGGAGAGCATTTATTCAAGCAAAAGGTACAACGTATGAAATGAAATATCTACTTAAAAATATATACAGAAGTCAATTGAATTTTTTTCCTTCAATTTTAGGTTAGTTACAGAATGGTGGCCATTATGCGTAGTGTTCCCACTCACATCCTCTGAAGGATAAGTCCAATTCTGGTGACTCCTTTGAGTAGAGTTTCTCATGGATTCTAACTTAATATTCTTTGCTCCTTTCAGTTGGGGCTTTAGGAGGGGAATCCTCTGACCTAAATATTCTTGTAATACACTTCAGCTGTTTGGTCTTTTATATTAAGAGTTAATGTAGTTGTTTTATGAAATTGGGTTAACCTTAAGAGAAGAAAAATGCATCCATTCATTCTTTACACATTCAGATATTCGTTCCTCTTTGTCTGTGGCAGTGATTTCGTGATGATGGATGAGAGGGAAGAGAAGGAGAAAAGGCTGGACTGAGGAAGGAAGAACAATGGCTGAATCCAGAGTAGTCTCAGAAGTGAAGCTGCCTGTGTTCCTTCCAGCACTTTCCTAATATGACATTAGTCAAATTATTTCACCTCTTTGCCTCTCACTTTCCTCATCTTTAAAAGGGGGACAAAGTGGTGTGTTAAAGAAAAGAGATATCAAATAATAAAGAATGTAATGTGAGTGTTAACTATTTTTATATCTTTGTTTTGAAGATTTTGTTTCTGTTTTCATTTTAAATGTCTTCTTTTCAATAACTGCCCTTAAATTGAGTTTTGTGAAAAATGGCATGACATCTTACAATGGAGGACTGTCTGTGAAAATAATATTTAATAATTTTATACCATTTAGAGTTTTCAAACTAAAGTTCTAAATGTGGAATTATTGAGTGTTATGACAATTTTACTTTTTAATTTACTTATTTTTTGAAGTTTATTTATTTATTTTGAGAGAGAGAGAGTGAGAGTGTGCAGCATGAACCAGAGAGTGGTGAAGAGAGAGGAAGAGATAAAATGTTAAGCAGGCTCCGTGCTGTCAGCACATAGAGCCAATGTGGGGCTCAATCTCACACACCATGAGATCATGACCTGGGCAGAAATCAAGAGTCGGACACTTAACTGATTGAGCCATCCAGGTGTGCCAACACTTTTATACAATAGCCATCATGGTCATTAATATCCTCATACAGACCAAGCCTATTAGTCTAAGTTACACAAAGAGCAAGCTGAGACAGAAATGAAATATGAATCACATAAATTTTGCTCTTTTCATTTGATACTACCTTGCTGAGGACGTAGGTCCCTGATGGGGATAGAGAAAATGGGAATTTAAGAACATGTTAAGAGAAAGGAGCAATTACTTTCATAGCTGTCAGCTAATAATGCTTAGTCTTTCTTTTTTATTTTGCCAAAATAGAAACAAAAATGATGCAAAGAAAGTAAAGAGGTGAGAATATATCCAATACTCTTAACTCACAGCAAACTGCTTGGAATCTTTAGGATCTTAATGAATTTTAGGTAAAATAGGTAAAGATTAAAATCAAGTGAGCGATAGTAAAAAATACTTTTATTGTAAAGCTAAACAGTCTTAAGCTGTAATAAAAATCAGAAAATTAGGAAATACTCAGAGTAAGAAGGTTGTGTACTACTCAACGGTAAGGGGCAAAGCCAATAAGGGATGAAGAAGTTACTTACAGCATATCTACATATAGGGTTAAATATGTGCATTCATGTGTTTGTGTAATTATTTTCCAAGTTTAGATAGTGATTATTTTACAAATTATTGTCGATGATAATATTCAGATTTTTAATTTCTTTAACCTTTATTTTAATTTGTATTGATTATTTTCTATACTTCTGTGAATTTTCTTTAATGATTATATTTAACTCTTTCAGTAGCTTTGTTCATTTATTGAATATTTTACATAACTACACTGTACCACATGGAATGTAAAGATGAATAAATCCCATTCTTAGAGACTGATATTATCAAATGGAGATGTATGTTAATCTGGGTTTCTTTTTTTAAAATTTTTTTTCAGTATATGAAGTTTATTGTCAAATTGGTTTCCATACAACACCCAGTGCTCATCCCAAAAGGTACCCTCCTCAATACCCATCACCCACCCTCCCCTCCCTCCCACCCCCCATCAACCCTCAGTTTGTTCTCAGTTTTTAAGAGTCTCTTATGCTTTGGCTCTCTCCCACTCTAACCTCTCTCTCTCTTTTTTTTTTTTTTCCTTCCCCTCCCGCATGGGTTCCTGTTAAGTTTCTCAGGATCCACCTAAGAGTGAAAACATACGGTATCTGTCTTTCTCTGTATGGCTTATTTCACTTAGCATAACACTCTCCAGTTAATCTGGGTTTCTTGATTGTGTCCATACCCTCGATATGTAGACCAAATAATTTTTTTAATTTTTTAACGTTTATGTATTTTTGAGAGAAAGAGACAGAGCGTGAGGGGGGAGAGGGACAGAGAGAGAGGGAGACACAGAATCCAAAGCAGGCTCCAGGCTCTGAGCTGTCAGCACAGAGCCCGACGCAGGGCTCGAACTCACGAACCTTGAGATCATGACCTGAGCTGAAGTCGGACGCTCAGCCGACTGAGCCACCCAGGTGCCCCTGTAGGCCAAATAATTCTCACTGAGCCACTGGATAGTAATTTATTCTAGTTACGTTAAATACTCTACTTGTGTAGAAGTCACATTCTGACAGCTCTAGCAGTTAAATTCACTAATACACAAATGAAAACAATTTCTTACTGGAAAACATATTGCAAAGTCCATAGAGGATTACAATAGGATTAGAACCACCCATAGTGCCAGGGAATATTTTTAAAATTATGTGTAAAGTTATGTTGACTAATTTAGTAAATTTGACATCATAAACTATTAAGAGCAGGGATTAGAGTTACTAAAAATGGAAGCAATGCGTCATGGTTCCTAATGAGGAAGAAAACACCAGAAGCAACATGCCCAGCAATAAAGCAAATGTCTTCATTGATCGCACTAACTCCTGAAGGCATGACCTTATTACTGCATAGGTCAGTAATCAATATTTCTAATGACTGTACTATAAAGAAAAAGCATACATTTTATTTGGGTATTCCCTGTTTTAAGACGTAGGAAAGCTTATAAGATATTTCTCAACAATGTTAGTAATTTTAAAAATAATGTTTTATTGGATGGAAGGGTAAACTTTAGACTTATCTGGAAATAAGGGCAGCTGGGTGGCTCAAGCAGTTAAGTGTCCGACTTCAACTTAGGTCATGATCTCGCGGTCTGTGGGTTCCAGCCCCACATCGGGCTCTGTGCTGACAACCGGAGCCTGGAGCCTGCTTCAGATTGTGTCTCCCTCTCTCTCTGTCCCTCTCTGTCCCTCCCCAACTTGCACTCTGTCTCTCTCTCTCTCTCAAAAATAAACATTAAAAAATGTTTTAATTAAAAAAAAAAGAAATTGCAAAATTAAATAGGATTAAGCCTGGAAGCTGATACGATTAAAATTTTATCATAGAAAATTAATATAGTTTGTTTATAAGAGGTTTGAGGAAGAGAGGCAAGTTGTATGTTATTGGGGGGAAAAAACCCAAAACCAAAAAACTGACCAAATAAAGAAGTAGGTTAGTGATGAAAAGATTGGGAAAGATGGAGTTGTGTATGAATGTTAGAAAACTAACTTTTGTTCAGGTTGACTATATCCAAGATATTTTTAATCTTAGTGTGGGTTGCAGGATGACTAATAAAAATGCTTACATAATCCAAAGCAAATTTTCCAGTCATGATAGCATGACTGGGGCTGGAGTAGCTGTGTCTCAGTAAATCACTAGAGCACTGGATAAAATAGGTTAAACATTGGGCAGTGGGAAATGCAAAACAGTGATCACAGAAAGAAGAGAATACAATGAGGAGAGCCCTATTATCTTGGCATTTTCCCTGAAAACATGTTCCTAACCATGATGCAAGGAAGAGAAGCCAAGACATAATCCAGTGGTCTCTCTGGTTGAAGGGACATAAATAGTATTTGGAGAGGCCCAGACTGCTGGAATTTGCAAGGCAAGAGGGAGGTATGGAGCAAAAGAGCTCCAGAACTCTAATTAGTGGTATCATTGGGTCTGTCCTTGAATACCAAGCTGGTCAGGTGTAGAGGGAAATTCCATGAGGATGACTTGGGAATGAGTAGGGAGTTATAAATTGATCAACTTTCAGAGGTCACCCAAGACTAGATGTTTCAAGGCAAGAGTAGGGAGAACTGTTTGAACATCTGAGACATTCATTAAAAAAACCCATAAGGGTGACACCTTAGAAACAGATGTAAATTTAGCTTAGAATAAAAGCTACACTACCCCCTCCCCAATAAAACAACCCTAAAACAAGCCTCAAAAGGATTAGCCTGATCTTCACATAACTGCCTATCAGAATATAAGTCTAACACACATTTTTTAAAGTCAGCAAAAGGCAGTACTCAATAATATAACATTCATGATGTCTAGAAATAAACAAACAAAAATTACTAGATATGCCAAGAAAAATATAACTCTTAATTCCCTTAGGAAAAAAATCAGATAATAGAAAGTATAAAAATTACAGAGATATGGAAAAATCAGAAAATTACTTAAATCACTTGTAATAAAAAGACTCAGGATTTAAAGGAAAACATGAACATAACAACAATAGGCATGGAATCTATAAAAGAGAATTAAATGGAACTTTTAAAGCTGAAATATAAAAGATATGAAATGAAAATTCAATGGATTGGATTAATAGCAGTTTAGAGAGTAGAGAAAAAAATCAATGAATTTGAAGACATAGAAATAGAAACTATCAAAATTGAAGCACAAGGGTAAAAAATAATATAAAAATAAAAATAGACCCCCAGGGATCTATGGGATCTGTAAGACACTATCATGTACTCTAAAGAGGAGAGGGAGAAGAAATTTTTCTTAAAAAGTAACAATCAAATTTTTCCAAATTTGATTGAAATTATAACAAACATATCTACAAATATCAGAGAACCCAAAGTGGCATAAAAACAAAGAAAGGCAAAGCAAAGTACATCATAAGCTAATTGCTAAGAATCAGAATTAAAGAGAAAATCATAAAAAGAGTAATAAAAGGAAGGCATGTCATATTTGGGAGTGGGGTGGGGAATATCAGATTTATTACATATATTTCATCATAAATAATTCAAGATAAAAGACAGTGGAAAATATTTTTAAGAATGATGAAGAAGAGAAATAGACCAAATCTAGATTTCTATATCCAGCTAATGTTTCCTTCAGAATGAAGGTGAAATATAGATTTTCTTTTCCAGAGAATCAAAACCTAAGAGAATTTATCACCAACAAACCTGCACTACAAGGAACGTTAAAGGAAATTTCGAGCTGAGGGAAACTGATATAACGTAAAGAAAATGCTTGTGTTCCTACTGGTGACCAGACAAGAAGTTCGCTGGATTCCTAAGCCCATTTGTTCCTTTCAACTATTTATTCCAAAGACAAAAACAAAAACTATAATCTATTTCATGTTTTATTTCTTTTTTAGACCATGGCTTTATAGGCAAAGAGGAATGGACATATAATTGAATTTAAATTTTGACCAAATAAAGTGAAACTAAAATGTTGAATAAAGAATAAATGATTCTTTTCAGCTCAATCTAATAACTATAATTGATGCATGCCTCCGTATTCAGTAGCGGTCTAGGCAGAGAGATAATGTAAAGTTACTGAAAGGTCAGATTCATGTTTTAAGAATCTTACAAACTTTTTGTCCTATGAGAACATATGATACTTTACATTAATGATATTTTCTCGATTGTTATACTGTCAGAGTAACAGAACCTCATTTTTTATATCATGCCATCTAAAGGAAATATTGGGTGGAATACCAGTGTATAAAATTAATGGAAAATAAAAAAGGCAAGTGTGAGGGGATGTGAGCCTGAAGCCTTTGAAACTCAGAACTCAGTGTTTTATTTATTTCAGAAATCTCCACAGAGGTCTAGGGCTCCTGCTGAGATCCCCACAGCTCCTTGGAACCTTAGATTCATGAGCACACAATTGAAGGTCGATAACAAAGATAATTTTGCAGCAGTCTCCATTATTTTTTTCTGAACAAATGGCCAAAATGATACAGAAATCTAACTTGGTTTTGATGCTAACTAAAGGGTTTGTTTAGATACTTTTAATGCACAAAATATTTTTTAATAGCCAAAAATTGAACTAATTTCAGTCCTGTGGTGAAAATATCAGATCATCTAACCCATAATAATATCTTCAGAACATCCTTTATTCATGCATGCCACAGTTACTTCTAAGAGCTAGGAGCTGTTCTAAAGGCTAAGGATAAAACAGCAAATAAGATAAAGTCTGTGTTCTTATTAAACTTGCATCGTGAGGAAGGAGATTTAAAAAAAAATTGACCAATTTAAAAAATCAATATGTATGTCAAGTAAAATTATATATGAGGGCAGAGCACAGTAAAGGCATGGATAGGGGATTGGGAAAGCTGAGGAGCTATATTTGAACAGATATCTGAATGAAATTGATATACCGAGTGAATCAAAATTTACCCTTTGAGTGTTCCAGGCAGCCCACATGGAGTTCATTGGCTGTGATAATGGTTGTATGCAAGTGATGGGGACAGAAGTCTGCAGCGGATAGGATAGGAGGAGAGATAAGGAAGAAAGTAGATATTGACAGCTGTTTCAAGGTCTTTGACTGAATTAGAGCAGAAAATCAATGTTTGTTAAATAAATGATAGAAACGACGGGCTAGTTTTCCTGATTCATTTTAATGCCATTTTTACATTGATGGCATTTCATAGATTAGTGGCTATCAAAATTTTTCTAAACAACAAAAATGTTTGATTCATTTTGGCAAAATACGAGCCATCATCCATAAACAGATATCCTTAGAACATCACTAAATAATCTCATGAAGTTGTTAGCTTGCATATCACCAGATGATGTTACCTTGAAATATTTAACAAGGATTTACTATTGCAAAGACTAGCATTTATGTTTATATATAAATATATACACACGCTGTCCTTAACCTGATGATACATTTACTCTAGGAATAAATGAAAACAAATGGGCACGGAAAACAAAGGAACATGTGACTTTCCATGAGTGTCCCCCCAATTGGTTGGTTTCATTTTGTTTTTAATCTAAATGATGGAGCAACATTTGCTGGGGTGATCAGGAGGAGGTGGACTGTTAAGATTTCACAGAATGGGTACAATTTTAATGGCTGAAAAAGTATTGGGAGAATGAGTATGTTGTAGAGAAAGAATTTAAAATAGGGTCAGAGGTAGGGCTCGTGGGTGGCTCAGTCGGCTCAGCATCCTACTTGGGCTTAGGGCATGATCTCACGGTTTGTGAATTTGAGCCCCGTGTTGGACTCTGTGCTGACAGCTCAGAGCCTGGAGCCTGCTTTGGAGTCTATGTCTCTCTCTTTTCTCTGCCCTTCCCCTGCTTCTCTCTCTTTCTCTCTCTGTCTCTCTCACAAATATAAATAAACATTAAATAAATTTAAAAAGGGTCAGAGGTAAGGCATTAGGCAGGAGAGTGTGAGACATATCCAAGAAATGGTAAATGATCTGATTGGATGAAGGCAGAGGAGAAATAACAGTAAAAGGAAATTAAAATGTATTTTAAGTGTTTTTGTGCCCTAAAATTATCTCAATAAACTTTTGCAGAACACACCTCTGGCATTCTTATTTTACTAATGGGGAAATAAAGATGAAAAAACATACCTAGCAAACGGTAGATAGAAACAGCATTCTAAATCTTCTCTGGCTCTGAAGTGCCTTTTCTACTGCACTTTACTATTTGGATAAACCAATAAAGAATGACCGGACTCAGATTTTGGTGCACTTTCAATGCTGAGTTAAAGAATTTCAACTTCATTTATTAAATAGTAAATATGTGGAGTGCTTGGGTGTCTCAATCAGTTGAGTGTCTGACCCTTGATTTTGGCTCAGGTCATGATCTCACGGTTGGTGGGATAGAGCCCCAAGTCAGGCTCCACTCTGACAGCATGGAGCCTGCTTGGGATTCTCTCTCCCTCTCTCTGTGGCCTTCCCCTGCTTCTCTCTCTCTCTCTCTCTCTCTCTCTCTCTCAGAGTAAATAAATTTAAAAAATATGTAGTAAGTAATAATATTAAATAATATTGAAGGCTTTTGAATAGACATTGGTATAATCAGAATTGTGCTTTGGAAAATTAATCAGGTAGCTGAGTAGAACTGAGTGGTATGAAGAAGGCAGGACAGAACCCACCAAGCATAAGTCAAATGTAGTCATGTCAGTGGAAAGTACTGAGGGGATGGCAGCCATGGGGGTGTGCCACTCAGCTATACTTTCCAGAAAGAACCTGCTGGTCAGCTGCAAGTTATAGAGTTGGTGGACAATTCCTACTGTTAATGCTTTCAGGATCCACACCTGCTTTTGAACCAAGGCCATGCTTTTCTTGGGCGGCTCTCTACCAATGGCTGAGCATGTCAGGGGTTCTAGAGCTTGGCCATTTCTGAACAATGTGGAACTCCTATAATAGGAGGTCCTTGCTCCAAAGTTTTGTGTAAACCAAGACTTTGTTAGATCTTAACTGTGTTTTGAGGCTTTGTCCAATCCTGCATCTCTTCTCCAACCAAAGCCTTTTCTTAACATTTTACACATCTATATCACACTCTGAAGTCTTACCCTACCCATTGTTTCTTCTTCCCCTTTTATCTTTCACAGGTATTATCCCCAACAAATCTCATGTGCTTCTAACTGTATCTCAGAGATGTTCATCCCGTGATAGTTAATGTGTGAACATCAAAATGCGAAGACAGATGCTATAACTGTTGGTGGATAATGATGATGATATAATGATGATGATTATGATGATGATGATGATGGTGATAAAACTGACTTTAACATCACTTAAGTTTTTCTGTAGTAGCAGCCAAAAATGCAGTTTATAAATGTACAGTTTCAGGAACTGACAATGTATCCAAAGAGATGGACTCTAAGAAACAGAGAAAAAGAAAAAAAAATAAAGGAGGCTCAAGGGTAGCAAGAGGAGATCTGTGCCAGCAGAGAAGAGTTTCATTGAGGAGATGGGAATCAATATCATAAATGCTGCCAAGCTGGCAAGGAGGGTGAACACAGCCCAAAGGTCCTGTAACCTGCTTTGTGTGTGTGTGTGTGCTTTGTTTTTGTTTTGTTTTGTTTCTTTCTGGAATGTTAACTATTCTTTTTTAATTATTTTAGTTATTTTTATTTTTAATGTGAAATTTATTGTCAAATTAGTTTCCATACAACACCCAGTGCTCATCCCAACAGGTGCCCTCCTCAACACCCATCACCCACCCTCCCCTCCCTCCCACCCGCCATCAACCCTCAGATTGTTCTCAGTTTTTAAGAGTCTTATGGTTTGGCTCCCTCCCTCTCTAACTTTTTTTTTCTCTTCCCCTCCCCCCATGGTCTTCTGTTAAATTTCTCAGGATCCACATAAGAGTGAAAACATATGGTAACTGTTCTTAATGTGAGCATAAATGACTACAAGCAACAGGGACTGAGAGGGGTCACTAATCTAAAATCTTGGGTTTAGAACTTAATGATGTGAAAATCCCTGAGGAAATATCTCTTCCCACTGAAGCAGTAGATGTATATTTTCTTATAAGTAATTTTGATAAGGAATTAATATAAGAAACATAACCCACTATAGTTAAGACCTACAGATACTCATTATTAGAAAACCATTGATCAAAAGTACAGAAACTTTGAAGATACACATACACGTACACGTTTAGTTTGCCTTTGTCTTTGTGATTCTGGCTGGTTTGCGTGCATTTTCTACCCTGGGTGAAGCAAATGGAACTAGACATAATATCTCCTTAACTTGGGTCACACCTATATTTTCTGGAGTGTGGCTTCCAGATTGGTGTTACATACGCCATCTGCATTATTGCAGTTATTTAAAACTGTGTTAAGAAAGGGGAAGTTAGAAAAATAGAGTTTTGGATAATGGCTTTACTTATCTAATATTTAGACCAATTAACTGTGTCATTTTCTGTCGTGATTTTCGCAGCTGACCTACAATCTTTACCATACAAAGTTGTGTGCTCATTTTTATGTAATACAGTCATTTTAATTATGTTTTTAACTCTGTCCTTCTATGTTATTTGAAGCTAGACACACTCATTAGGAAGGAATAGTATATTTCCAAGTAAAATTGGGCTATAATTCCTGTACCTGCTGGGTGTATTCAGGGAACATTTCTCCAACTGTGCTATTAATATTACATTATTTATCATAAAGGAAACTTGCTGACTTATTTCAAGTGAAAGGCCAAGATTATGCCCTACAGGGATAATAATGGCATTTATTTTTTTTTTTGTATAAAAGTATTGATATAATTATTTTGTTAATAGTATCAGGAGAAACATATGGCTGCCTATATTACCATTAGCATGATTCTGGTTCATACATGTAATATTAACTTATATTTAAAACTAATTTTAAAGTCTTACAACTGAGAAGATTTGTGTAAACTTCTTATATTGATCATAAATGTCAGAATGTTGATAATGCTGATATACTTTTATATAATTCTCTCATTAATTCTACTAAGGATGTATACAAAAATTGTGACATATTTGTTAATGATTTACTGAGTTTTAGGGCTAAGTAAGCATGTTTGGTTAAAAAAAATACCTCAGGAATGCTGCATTAAACAATGGAGAATTAATAGTCAAACTGAGGAATTTCTCCACAGAACTGTTCAAAGTTCAAATTTAAGGATGGAAGCTGGAAGGTCTGCATTGGCCAGTAGCTCTTGCTGTCTTCAGGAGTGCATGCATTCTGGCTTTGGTTGCCACTGATTAGTACCCAGAAAAAACTGGGTCACTTGCATCATTTTTGCTTTATGCTGCCATTGTTTTGGTGCTGTCAATCTTTTAATTTAGTTAGTGTAGTGAGTTTTTGCTGGTATCTTGTGGTTATTTTTGGTTATTACCATGAGGATATTGAACACCCTGTATATGCTTATTGGCCACTTGTGCTTTTTTTAATTTTTAAAGTATCTTTTCCAGTTGTTTTTCCATTGGGGGGGGCTATCTTTTAATTATTTTGAATAATGCTTTTATATTTTGTACAAATATTTTGTCAGGTGATTATTCAACAATTGGTTAATTTCCAAGTAGTTGGCAATTATCTGAAATACAATTTTTAATTGAATGTTGCTGTGGTCAAATGGCGTATCATATATGATTTAAATCCTTTCAAAGTCTTGATCTCCCTTGGTATATGTTCCTTCTCAACATTTTATTGTATTGTTCTCAAATTGTCAATTACTTTAAGTTGGTTGATAATGTTGTTAAAATATTTTATATCTGTAGGGATTTATCCTTTCTCCTTGTTCTATCAGTTACTGAGAGAAGAGTTTTAAATCTTTCAACTATAATTGTAGAACTGTCCATTTCTCACTATGATTGTGTAATTTTGTTTTATGTATTTTGAAGTTCCACTATTAGGTACATATACATTTAAAATTGTTATAGCTTCCTGATAAATTGATCCTTTTATTGTTTAAATCATCTCTGTTTTTTTTTTAATTTTTTTTTCAACGTTTTTATTTATTTTTGGGACAGAGAGAGACAGAGCATGAACGGGGGAGGGGCAGAGAGAGAGGGAGACACAGAATCGGAAGCAGGCTCCAGGCTCCGAGCCATCAGCCCAGAGCCTGACGCGGGGCTCGAACTCCCAGACCGCGAGATCGTGACCTGGCTGAAGTCGGACGCTTAACCGACTGTGCCACCCAGGCGCCCCAAATCATCATCTCTGTTTTTTTTTTATAGTACTCCTTAATCAGAGATCAGTTTTATATTTACCACTACAACTTTTAAGGATTAGTGTTATCAAGTAGTAACTTTTACTATCTGTCTGCTTTTAAACCATCTCTGTATTTATATTTATTTTAATGTGTGACTGTTAAGGATAATATGTGCTCAACTCTTGTTTTTTTTTTTCAGCTCTTGTTTTTTAATCCACTGTGATAATTGCTCCTTTTAATTAAGAGAGCTAATAAATTTATGATTAATGTAATTATGGTATGGTTGATTGTCAGCCAATTTGCTAATTTTTTCTATTTGTGCTATTTTCTCTTTGTTTCTTTGCCCCTTCTACCTTGCTCTTTCCTGAGTGACTGTAAATATTCTATAATATATCTCCTGTTGGTTATTCTTTGTTTTAGATTTATTTATTGTTTAATTTACATCCAAGTTAGTTAGCATATGGTGCAACAATGATTTCAGGAGTAGATTCCTTAATGCCCCTTACCCATTCAGACCATCCCCCTTCCCACAACTCCTCCAGCAACCCTCTGTTTGTTCTCTATATTTAAGAGTCTTTTATGTTTTGTCACCCTCCCTGTTTTTATATTATTTTTGCTTCCCTTCACTTATGTTCATCTGTTTTGTATCTTAAATTCCTCATATAAGTGAAGTCATATAATATTTGTCTTTCTCTGACTGACTAATTTCGTTTAGCATAAAACCCTCCAGTTCCTTCCATGTAGTTGTAAACAGCCAGATTTCATTATTTTTGGTTGCCAAGTCATACTCCATTGTATATACATACCACATCTTCTTTATCCACTCATCTGTTGATGGATATTTGGGCTCTTTCCATACTTTGGCTATTGTTGATAGTGCTGCCATAAACATTGGGGTGCATGTGCCCCTTCGAAACAGCACACCTGTATCCCTTGGATAAGTACTTAGTAGTTCAATTGCTGGGTTATAGGGTAGTTCTATTTTTAATTTTTTGAGGAACCTCCATCCTGTTTTCCACCGTGGCTGCACCAGTTCGCATTCCCACCGGCAGTGCAAAAGAGATCCTCTTTCTCTGCATCGTTGCCAACATCTGTTTTGCCTGAGTTGTTAATGTTAGCCACTCTGACAGGTGTAAGGTGATATCTCATTGTAGTTTTGATTTGTATTTCCCTGATGATGAGTGATGTTGAGCATTGTTTCATGTGTCAGTCGGCCATCTGGATGTCTTCTTCGGAGAAGTGTCTATTCATGTCTTTTGCCCGTTTCTTCACTGGAGTATTTGGTTTTTGGGTGTTGAGTTTGATAATTTCTTTATAGATTGGATACTAACCCTTAGCTGATATGTCATTTGGAAATATTCTCTCCCATTCCATCGGTTGCCTTTTAGTTTTGCTGATTGTTTCCTTTGCTGTGCAGAAGCTTTTTATTTTGATGAGGTCCCAATAGTTTATTTTTGCTTTTGTTTCCCTTGCCTCCAGAGACGTGTTCAGTAAGAAGTTGCTGCTACCGAGGTCAAAGAGGTTTTTGCCTGCTTTATCCTCTAGGATTTTGATGGTTTCCTGTCTCACATTCAGGTCCTTCATCCATTTTGAGTTTATTTTTGTGTATGGTGTAAGAAAGTGGTCCATGTTCATTTTTCTGCATGTCGCTGTCCAGTTTTCCCAGCACCACTTGCTGAAGAGACTGTCTTTATTCCATTGGATATTCTTTCCTGCTTTGTCAAAGATTAGTTGGCCATATGTTTGTAGGTCCATTTCCGGGTTCTCTATTCTGTTCCACTGGTCTGAGTGTCTGTTTTTGTGTCATTTACAGTTGCACCAAAAACCATAGAATACCTGGGAATAAACATAACCAAAGAGGTGAAAAATGTATATACTCATTATTTATTTTTTAATTTACATAGTGAAATTTACTTTTTTATGGCTATATAGATTTTTAAAAAATGAATAGAATTATGCCACCACCATAATCAATATAATAGAATGTTCTATTAATTCCCTGTATAGTCAACCAGTTTTCTCACAGCCATTCATCTGTTCTCTATCCCTATATTTTTGCCCTTTTCAGAATATGATATAGATGGAATCAGATAGTATATAGCCTTTGGGTCCAACTCTTTCACTTGAATATGCATTCAAGAGTCATTTGTACTGTTGTATTGATAGCTCATTCCTTGTATTGAAAGTAGTATTTCATTGTATGGATGTGCCAGAGTTTCTTTAGCCATACCTTGGGTAAATTACATTAAGGTTATGGTAACTATGAAAGAATAAGTTATATATACTCATCTAGAAACTATTGTGTGCAAGTAAATTTTCATTTCACTTGGATAAATACTTGTGCTATGTCCACAGTGCTTAGAAAAGTAGAGCTGCTCTCAGATATTTTTACAGGAAATTTCAGGATCTTTCTTTTAAATTTCTTTTAAATTTCTCCTTTTATTACATTCTTATTTATGAACATCAATGTTTGAAGTGTTTTATAATGACACTTATATTTAATTTAAAAATTCATATGCCATTATGTTTTATAAACTTCACGGGACATTGATTATTCTATGAAAGTCCTGGTTCTGAGTGTTTGAGAAAACCAGTAAAATAATTAGACCTTGAATCCTGCAAATTATGCAAGTGCTCAAATAACACAAGGATTAGGGTTTGAGTTTCATCTCTACCTTTTAGTAGCTAGATGATGTTAGGGAATTTACTTTATTTTTCTAAGTCTTAATTTATTTATCTGTAAGCTAGGAATAAAAATAAAATCTACCAAAAGGGCTTCCTGAAAGTTACATACGATAGTTAGTCAACTATTTAGGATAACACCTGACATTCTATATGTCTTATTGTTAGTATTAGTATTAATTATACTTTTTTTAGGTTTTATTATTTAATGACACTCTAAAAAATGGTATAAATACTTTATAATCAGTTAACAATCTAATTATATTGAACAGAACATGAGAATTTTATGACTGTCATTTGTTCCACCAAATGAGTTTTAACGTTTTCTCTAAGTGTATGATTCTGTATTAGCTTCCAAATGTCATAACAGATCACCATAGATTTAGTGGTTTGAACAACATATATGTATTACATGGATCAGTGGCCTAGTGGGGGTTCACAGATCAGAAATCAAGATGTCAACAGAGCTATATTCCTTTCTGGAAGTGCTAAGGAAGAATAAATTTCCTGCTCATCTGGGTCTGTGGCAGAATTACGTTCCTTGCTGACTGTAAACTGAAGCCACCAGTATTCCAGCAACAGTGGATTCAGTGCTTCTCATGTTGCATCTCTCTGGCGCACTCTTTTCCACTGTCTTCCATTTTCGGAACTGGTTTGATTAGATTGGGCCCACCCAAATAATCTAGAATTATCTCCAAGGCTTTAAACTTAATCATATCTGTATAGTTTCTTGTCATTGAAGGTAAATTGTCACAGAATCTGAGGGTTAGGTCTAGGGCTATTTTTTTTTTTTTGGTGGGCATGGGGGAGGGGGAGTCATTATTCCACCTACCACATATTCTAATCAAGGGAAATTTCTTTTAGTTCAGAACCTACATATAGGACATAACACCTCAAAGATGTCAGATTTTGTCTTTTCACATCCATTACAACTTCAAATGCTAACCAATGCTCTATGTCCTATTGGACAGCAACCAATAATTTTCTGCTTTTGTTATATCAAAGGTTGGCTAAGCAGTTACTGCTGTGTAGTAATAGCTGGGGGAGAGAAAAGACCAAAAATGAGATGAACTCACAAAATAAAAAGGGAAAAATATATGTAAAAGAGGCCAAAGAATTTGATTGTTTTTGTGATCTTGTTTTAGCAACTTAATCTTTATTTTCCTTTCAGTAGTTTTGTTGTTGTTGTTGTTGTTGTTGTTGTTGTTGTTTTTAGTTTTTGTAATGTTTATTTATTCCTGAGAGAGAAAGAGACAGAGGGTGAGCAGGGGAGGGGCAGAGAGAGAGAGAGAGAGAGAGAGAGACAGAATTTGAAGCAGGCTCCAGGCTCCAAGCTGTCAGCTCAGAGCCTGACACAGGGCTGGAACCCATGAACCATGAGATCATGACCTGAGCCAAAGTAGGATGCTTAACCAACTGAGCCACTTAGGCATCCCTTCTTTCTGTAAATTTTGAGCGAATGATGTCACACACATGCATACACACACAATTTTTTAATTTATCCAGTTTTCACCCTGATTGAAATAATGGTACTTTTAAAACAGTCTTTTTTTCTTGCCACCATTATTATGCTTGGGTATTTTGTTAGGGTTTTTGAAAACTCCAGAATAATCATTAGTTCTCATTTTAAAATTTACTTTTCAAGTTAAGGACTCTTTTGGCTATACATCCAACACGAATACCCAAATTTCTTGTTAACATGTTATTGGATAGTGTATTTCTTCTCTCCTGAATTATAGTTACATATTTTGAATATTACAAAGTTCCTTTTGCAATTTTTAAAGAAGGAAACCATATAATAACTAGCAATCACTTTGTTAACTATAGATTCCTATATCACATTTGGTCTTACAACAACTCTGCTAGGTAAATTGGTCAGGTAATATCTCCATTTTGTAGACAAAGTCAATAAGACTTAATGTCACCTAGCATAAACTATAGATTCATCTGTTAAACTACAGTTTCATGATTTTAACCTGTTTTTTCCTTTTCTCCAAAATCTAAATTCCCCTGCCGTGCAAGATTATTGAAAAATTGAAAAAAGAAATCCCATGTTTTCTCCTTTAAATTCAGAATGTGCTCTTCTATTCAATAAAGGCCCCAACTAGCTCTTTCTCTATTTTCTTGTGAGTGTAGATATATGTAAAGTATAAAATATGTATGTAAAGTATAAAATATGAGATATTTAAGAGATATTTTTCTATTATAAATACAAACTTTTCCTCACCATCTTCCCTGTCATTTCCTTCTTCTAAAAATCCAGTTCTAGGGGCGCCTGGGTGGCGCAGTCGGTTAAGCATCCGACTTCAGCCAGGTCACGATCTCGCGGTCCGTGAGTTCGAGCCCCGCGTCGGGCTCTGGGCTGATGGCTCAGAGCCTGGAGCCTGTTTCCGATTCTGTGTCTCCCTCTCTCTCTGCCCCTCCCCCGTTCATGCTCTGTCTCTCTCTGTCCCAAAAATAAATAAATGTTGAAAAAAAAATTAAAAAAAAAAACAGAGATTTAAAAATCCAGTTCTAAATTTATACTTTAGAAAAATCCCTGATTAGCTCTACAGTAGTTGGATCCATCTATAATTTGTTTTACTTTGTAATTAATTATTAGTTAGACTGCACATTTTGAAGGTATTTATTACCTATGTGCCTTTCTTCTTTTATGATCTATCCATTGAGATTCTTTCTGGGATTAACTCCTTTTTGGACAAATTACTCTAAATATTTTCCCATTTGTCATTTTAACTATTTAATTTGTTTTCATGTATCATTTCTTCAAACATTTTTAAACATAAAAGGCTTCTCTGAATTAGAGACTTGTTATGTAGCAATTTTATTCAGTGTTTCGTTTGACATACAGAATGGGAATATAATTTTATTCTTTTTTTTTTTTTTTTTTTTTTTTTTTTTTTACAAAGTGCTCATCAACTCTTTTTATATCTCCCAATAAAGGTATGTAGGTTTCTCCAAATAGATGCCACACATTTATTGTTTGTGATATTTTCATTTCATGATATTATGACTTTATATGTTTTATTTTCTGTTACTGCTACAGAGAAAAGTTAGTGATTTTTTCATGTTTATCTCCTTCCTAGCCATTTGAATGAAATGTTTATCTTTAGTTTTTCAGTTGATACTTGGGAAATAATCATACTTTCTCTTATAATTATAGCTCCCATTTATGTTTCATGGGTTTTTTGTTATTATATAGATGAGAGATAGTAGCATTGTGGGGGTTTTTATTTGGGTGCTTTCAGTGAAGGCATAAAATATCTATTTGAGTATGACATGCTTTATGACTTTAAGGAAATATTCCTCATTCCTGGCTTTTTAATTGGATGGTATTAAAACTTACCAAATTAAAATTTTGATTCTATGATGTTCTTTTTTCTAACTTGTCCTATTGATACGATATATTATTTTATTAGAAATTCTAACATTAAAGGATTTCATATTTCTGAGATGAATCTTTATTATGTATTTTTGACTATTATTTTAATACTCTATTAATTAGATTTGCTAATATTTTATTCATATATTTAAAACTTTCTTTTATAACTTCTTTAATTTTTTTTTTCTGTTATGGTCAGAGTTCCTTTGAGGTTGTATTTCTTCCCTTGAATCAGAAGATGCTTTTCTTCAGCATTCTCCAGAAAATTGTCATTTTTATTGTATCTATATCTATACTGTACCTATAACAGATATCATCTCTTCCTTGAAAGCATATTAATTCACTAATAATTCTCAATTCACTAATAAAACTGCCACTTTTACAAAAGATTCTCATCATTAAGGTATTTTATTTAACTAATAGTCTTTTTCATGGTTTTCAGGATTTTTGTTTGCTTATTTGTTTTTGTTAAGAAATTCACTTAAAAAATTTTTCCATTTCATTGAGATGATCAATTTTGTTAGCATATAATGGCACATGGTATCATAATTTTCAAATATTTTTTATATGTGATGTATATAATGTTTAATCCTAACTTTATTTGTGCTTTCTGCCTACCCCATTAAAAAATGTTTTGAAAAAATAGAAACTAAAAATAAATGTTTTGCCAGAGTCAAATGTATTTAATTGTCTATGTGACCAATTTTAATTTCTATCTAAAACTATTTTGTCTTTTGTCTAATGAAAATTTAATCATTTTATGAATTTGCCTATTATGTATTAACGTTAAAAATGTTTATGTATGTTATTCCCATTTTGGATGTATTACAGATAATCTGCAATTGTATATTTGGATTTCACTTTGATGACAAAGAGTTGAGCAAAGTATTTCAAAATTTCCAAGGCATATTTAACTTATAATCCTCCCTGGTTTCTCCTCTCAGCCTGTAATATTTATGATTGTCAATTGATGTTTTGTTCCTTTGTGATCATATATTAGTTTATGTCTTGGGTTTTTGTTGTGGTTATGTTCAAGGATCTTCTGATATTGTTAATGTATTCTCCTCAAACCTGTATTTAAGTAGTTGCATATTATTACATAATATAGTTGTTTTTTAAAAATTCCATTGATTTACAATTTAATCCTTATGAGACTTTTTAATAACATAGCTAATTAATACCTTGATAAATACCCTTTTAAACAAATCTGTATGCCTATCTCTAGTTATTTCTTAGAATAAATTCTCAAAAGTAGTATTACTGAGTAAAATTGGTATAAACATAAACATATAATAGTAATAATAACTGGTGAGGATTTTGTTTGAATATGCCCAATTTAATTTCTTCCCGTGTCATGTTGTGATTAGAAAATGTATCCTGTATAATTTGTGCGTTGGAATTTATTGAGGGTTTTCTGGCAGCTTACTAAAATAGGACGTGTGCTGCATGATGAAAAGAATTTCATCTTTTGTTCTTTGCTGTGTCCCAGTTACTAGAAGAGTGCCTGGCACATAGTAGACAACCAATGTATCCAGTGACTTTTAAAAACCCCTTCGTGGTTTACTGGAATAAAATTATATCCTTCCGAAGAGTGCTAAGTTCAATATACTATAGCCATTAACTATATTAATTCTATTCTTTAAATTCTGTCCTAGTTTCTATCTTCTTAACTGACAATAAGTTGGTAGTGATATCTACAGTTATATTTTGTTCAATTTTTCTCATCCTTCTAATTATACCAGTTATTTTAATGATAGCATTTTAGTGTAAAGGGTTATGAATATTATATCATTTTATGAATATTAACTTCTAACCATATTTTCCTTTATTTCTTTGGCAACTAATAATATAGCCATTATTCCTTTTTACATTTGGATATATCTTACAGTTTTGCCTTTCATTTTTGAAATTTTTTGTCAAAAGAGTGCCCATGTTCATATTATCAATCTCATTCACCTCAGTACATCACATCCTTAGCTCAGCTGCTATATTGTCTTATCCTTACTTTCTAATCTCTTACATATTACCAGATAAAATGATCACTTAAAAAATGTGTGAAGAAATAAATGAGTGATGGGATCAGTCAGGAGCAATCATCAGGACATTCCTTGAAGGTCTGTCAGGTATTGTTACTATAAGTAATCATGGAAGACTTGATCTTAGTTATATCTACCCATGTGCTCAGTTCTGCCCTTGCCTACTGTGAATCACCTGGAAGATGTGGGAAAAACATAGTACTTGAGAAGTGTTGAGTTTTGTCCTTAAGATGGTAGCCGGGATTTATCCAGAACATCTCCAATAAAATTCTTAGTTGGTTTGCTGGTGACTTATATAAGTACTTGATATTCTGTATACAGTCCACTATTCCATGTAATTTGAGACAGTAATATCAGTTATTGGCCTCACATCTTTCCTAGTTTCTGTATTAATATTCCTATATTCGTCTTCAATATCAGTGAAGAAATACAGTGTTTTCCAAGGTTTAATCAAGTACCTGTATTCCAAGATTTAATCAAGTACCTGTATGAAGAATTAATTCCACTGTTTCCTTATGGTTAAAATGAGCAAGCTCCAAAGTGAGTTTGCTGTTTGGGCCATTTGAAAACAGGAATGGAATTTCTCTCTGTTCAGTCTGGACAATTGTGCTAATCATTGGGGAGAATATAACCAGCATATTGAAATGAATTGGTCACTCACTGCATTTGACTTCAATGTTTGTCTGTCAAGTGGTTCTCACTTGGAAGGTGATTTTGTCCTCCCCTCCCAGGGGACATTTGACAATGTCTGAAGATATTTTTGCTTTTCTCAACCGGGAAAATGCAAACACCACATAGGGGATAAAGATCATGCGTAGTGGTAAGTGTCCTGAAGTTCACAGGACAGTAAACCACAACAGAGGATTATCCATCCTTAAATGTCAGTAGTGCCATGGTTGAGGCTCCCTGCTCTATCATATCAAAGATAAGGCATTTTTGAAAGAGCGACATGAGTATGAAACATGTGTGATAAGTGGTGGCATAAAATAGAATCATTCATGATGAAATTAGTGTGATGAATTTGTCTTTTCCTAACTATTGAGGTTTTTTTTTAAGAGAAAGACTAATACAGTGAGAAAAAACCTACTCCTCTTTCATTTATACTTGTCTTGCCTGTTTCATTAAAATTTTTTGTAATGTTTATTTATTTTTGAGAGAGAGAGAGAGAGCATGAGCAGAGGAGGGACAGAGAGAGAGGGAGACACAGAATCCGAAGCAGGCTCCAGGCTCCGAGCTGTCAGCACAGAGCCCGACGCAGGGCTCGAACTCACGAACTGTGAGATTGTCACCTGAGCTGAAGTCGGACACTCAACCAACTGAGCCACTCAGGTGCCCCTTGCCTGTTTCATTAATGGTAAAAGCAAGCAAAATAATGTGAGAAACTGAAAAGGCTTTGCATAAGAAGTGAAATAGTACATAAGTGTAAGGTAGAATTGCAAATGAAGACATTCAAGTCAATAACCCTTTATTGAGCACTTACGCTGCATGATTCTCCTGGGAATAAAACTGTTGAATAATATTCCATTCTCTTCTGTGTTGAGAGATTGAAATTTACAGACTGGGGATTAATACTTTTTAGAAGTGGGATATTTGATTTGAAACAGTGTTTAAGGCATGGCAGCCATGTGGGGCAGCTGAGCCTGAAGGCCCTGTACCATATTTCTCTCGTCTTCATCCCAACAGCGCAGACCCACGGTCAGCTGTCGGACACATACTGCAATTCCATGTAGATTGTGATTGGAAAAGAGAAGTCAACTGCTAAGAAGATTAGTTAGAAAAATTCTGGCTGAGCTACAGCTCCTTCATGGCAATTAAGAACACTTAAATTTACAGGATGGGTGACTTACTCAAGATTCTGTAGCCAGAAAATAATTGAATGATCAGTGAAATTTAGGTCTTCTGACTCCTCAGAGTACTTCCTTTAGCATATTGCATTAAACTTTATGTGCTAAAAGGTGGTGATCTCAGAGAAAGTTGCTCTGTGTTTTAATTGAAGATATCAGTTTCTGTGGAATAACTGTATAATCATTTCTAATTAAGTGTCTCTTATTTCAGGTTTTTGAAAAATTGGTCTCAGGATGTTACGGTTATTTGCATGAACTCTAGTAGGATTGCGTGCACTCTTTCTCTCCATATGTAACACACACAAACACACACATCTCTATATAATATGTCATATGTCCTTTATGTATATCTTATATGTCATATATATGTATATATTATACACCTATATATAGTATTATATATCTATTTGTATGTCATATTATATACCTATGTATACTGTGTATTTGTACATATAGACTATATATATGTGTGTGTGTGTGTGTGTGTGTGTGTGTGTGTCCCCATATGTGGTCCCCAACCTCTGCCATTTTTGAGTAGAAAATTCACTGCTAACATTTGGCAGAGGTTGGGGATGCCTGGATGGCTCAGTCAGTTAAGCGTCTGACTCTTGGTTTCTGCTCAGGTCATGATCTCATGGTTCGTCGGTTTGAGCCCAGTGTTGGGCTCTACACTGACAGTGTGGAGCCTGCTCAGGATTCTCTCTCTCTCTTCCTTTTTCTCTTCCCCTCCCCTGCTCTCTCTCTCTCTCTCTGTCTCAAAATAAATAAACGTAAAAAAAAAAACATTAAAAATGGCAGAGTCTTTCTTGCAGATTGATTTGAATTCACATTGTGTCACATTCATTATATCAAGAACAATATAATCATCCCATCACTAAGACTTATCATGATCTGTTTTCTCTCACTGATAGCAAATCATTTTCCCAGTGCTTTATAATAGAATAAAGCGTATTATATTGAGTGGATATATTTTTCTAAAAGAAAACTAATTTTATAATACTATGATTGTTAAAGTGTGTAGGCACTTTTATTCCTATCATCATTGAATTAAAATATCCTCAACACTGGGTGTGTCTGCATGTAATTAATATTCTGGTCCTAATTTATTTTTAATTTGCATTATTAGAGGTTATAAAATTCAGAATATGTACTTATGGCCCAACAATTAGAACTTTTTTTTTCTTCAAAAATCTGCCAAGCTGGGAAGCAGCAGATCACTTCAAAAATGTAATCTTCTTAAATATTTCATGTTTTCATGGGCTTTCTTTAGAAGTCATGTGAAGCTATCATGCCTTCTTAGTTTACAGTGTACCTGGGGTTATAGGACAGTTTCTTCATTGATGAAGTAAAATTTTTTTGTCATGTGATGAAGCATCTCTTAGATCTTAGTGACATGTGATGAGGATGGGGTCAGGAGATGTGTCACCATGCGGCATGCCTCTTCTGTGCTCTAGGAGAATGCATTTGTGCCCAAGCCCTCCCTTCTCCAGCTCAAATGGGAAAGTGATGGAAACTCTGAATCAGCAGCATGGACACATTGTCTTCGTCGGCACTGTTGCCATCATTATCATCACAACCGATTCCAGCATAAACTGAGTACCTTCTTTTACTGTGTACCATGTGTCTTGCATATATATCCTATTTAATTTTCACAGCACCCTTTCTGGTAGCCATTTTCAAACCTAACGTAAGGACTTATTACTGAGGCTCAAAAGCGTTAGGTAATTTCACTCAAGTTCGGACCTCTGGATATGTCAGATTCTGATTGGTAGATAGGTCTGTCTGATTTTAGATTTTCCATTTTTTTTCTCCATAACCGTATACCACAATCAGCCCCTTAGTTTTTAACCTAATAGCTGCTACACACTGACTGGAGCCCCTGCAAAATAGATAACATCTTGGGAGACTGATACCAGCCATGAATAACAAAGCACTGGTGAAAATGACCTATGAAACTAAGTCCCAGAGATACAGACTTTGTAAAAATTTATAAAGAAGGGAAATCAATGTATTTCAGAAGGGCAGAATTAGATAAAACACGAGAATGATCCAGTGGCAGGGTTATGGAAAATTAAGGACAGCATTGGCCTGAGGTTGCAAGCTAGTAGTCAGTGTGGGTATAATATTTGTAAGTGAACTATCTGTCTCAGATAGGACCCATGTTTGTAAATCTTACAGGAAGTTCAAATAGTACAGTACTGACGACAGAAAGACTCACCCAAAGATCCACCTAACCACTGTGATTCAGACATGTCTAGTCTAAAAGGTGAGGCTTTTGGTTACACTAAAAGGTAGAATGAAAATAGAAAAAGCTGAGAGGCTCATGTATATTTTTTCCCTGAATTGTTGGGGCTTTTCTATATTGAACATAAACTGGGTGCAGTGGCCAGATTGTGAGGTATTGAGCCATGAAATTTCGTGTTCTATTTATCGTGGCATTCCTGGGAAATTCCAGGAGGTGAAAGCTGCCATGGTCTTAAGTGAAAAGTTATAGTTACACTCACTGTTGGCTCCTGTAAGCTGAAATCTACGAGGTCAAATTTAGAATAAATAAATTTATTATTTGTTTATTTTCTTTCTTTTTTTAATTTAAATTTTAGTTAACGTACAGTGCAATATTGGTTTCAGGAGTAGAATTCAGTGATTCATCACTTACATACGACACCCAGTGCTCATCCCAACAGGTGTCCTCCTTAATCCCCATCACCCATCTAGTCCATCTCCCACCCACCTCCCTCCATCAACCCTTAGTGTGTTCTCTATCGTTAAGGGTCTCTTGTGGTTTCTTTCCCTCTCTTCTCTGCCCCCAAACACCTTCCCATATATTCATCTGTTTTGTTTCTTAAATTCTACATATGAATGAAATTACAGTATTTTTCTTTGATGTATTTCTCTTAGCATAATACATTCTAGCTCCATCCACGTTGCTGTATAGAGTGGACATAAATGTTATATGGAAAGGCTTTTTCCAAGATAGATACATGGCTATTTCTTTGGAATATTTAAAATGAGTTCCAGATTTAGTACATACACTCCATGAATGTTTCCCTATATATATTTACTGTATAGAACATATTATTGATTTTAATTACATTTTTAAAGTTTATTTATTTATTTTGAGTGGGGGGGGGAGGGCAGTGAGAGAGGGCGAGAGACACAATCCCACACATGCTCTTCACTGGCAGCGCAGAGCCAGACATGGAGTTAGAACTCACTAACTGTGAGGTCATGAACTCGGCCAAAATCAAGAGTTGGATACCTAACTGACTGAGCCACTGAGATTGCCCAATTTTAATTACATTTTAAAATCTACCTTCCTTTTTCTCTAGCTGTCACAACCTACCCCTGTGAGGATTATGACATCGAGAAACAGAAAGTAGTGATTTGAGCTCTTTGCATCTTAAGAAAATCACGTTGATAGACTATTATTAAGATTATGTTTAGAACTGATGCTCTACATTCTCATCTCACTTTTGTTTCCCATTCAACAAGTTTGTATCGATTGCTTATAATCTAGTACAAGGTTGGTGTTGGGTGCTCACTTTTAAACATCTGATTGCACAGAGAAAGCTAAGGGTTCATTGTAACTCTGATTAGAATTAAGAAAATGAGATCGATGGATGTGTTACATATCTATAGAGCTTTACAGTTTGCACACTGCTTTTGTAGTTGTTAAAGTTCATTCTTGTAACATTTTTCAAAGTTTTATGTCTATAGAGATCGCTTGAGGATTTTATTAAAATGTCAGTTCTGATTAACAAGTCGGGGCTGTAGCCTGAGAATCGGCGTTTCTGCAAGGTCATGTTTTACCTGCTGCTGGTTCACTTCCAGTTGCAAGGCCTTTTGCATTTGTTCCTCTTTTGCTGCACGTGAAGCAACTTAGAGTAGACAGGCTGAATGACTAGCTCAATCACAGGGTGAGACCCTGCCAAGCCAGAGCAGTACACGAGAGGCTTGATTCAGACCAGTGCGAGCGCCACCTTCCCTGATGTCACAGAAACTAGTGCTGACAGAGAGACCCTCTAAAAATAATTAGGAGAAAAAGTAATACAAACTTATAAAGAAATGTGCAAAATGAGACAGGCTTCTTTTGCCCCTCAAGATTTTCAGAATACTGCCTCAGAGACCTCATCTTTTCCAGAAATGAAAGTGATTTGTGAATGATCATTTTTTGAGATTTCCATATATTTTAAATAGAAACACATTTTAGAAGAAAAACATGGCGAGATTGTTTGCTCTCTTAAAAAAAAAAACAGAAAATAGCGAATCTATCCTTAAAACTATTGAAATGCATTAATTTGTACAAGTCCCTAAGGTAGTATTTACTTCTCTGATATTGTGTTCCAAAAGGACCACTCTGTTTCTTCTGGTACCTGTCCATGACCCCCAAATTTAGTAAGATCTGAAAAGAGATGTTTTAGTGTCAACATGTAGATGGAAAAACAAAAGCCATGGAAGGATAAGCCACTTACACAATATATTATCTAAGTGGCTGTAGACCAGGGATCAGAACCCAGTTTTCCCTTTCTCTGTACTCTTCTCCTTAGGTGCCTGGGAATGATAGACAAACCCAGTATCTACTGACAGTCAATAATGAAGTAAATCTCAGAGCTCACTAAAGATTAATGGATTTTCCAAAGTAACTTCTGGGTAGTTAAGATTTGACTCAATAAAAGCTGGAACCATCTTCTCTAGCTGAGTTCAGCCACATCTATTACTTGCTGAAGCTTAAAAGTATTCTCTGGATGGCACTGATTATATAGCAGCTTGATTCTTTGCAAGCGCAGAATAGTCCATAGTTTTGTGTTCTTAATGGCAAATCACCTAAAATTGTTTTTATTGAGTACTTACCACGCGCAATAATATCTGTATATTTTATGGATGCCTGTATGGAGTGAAAATTGCTGTAAACCAGGAGAAGATACTTGTATTAAAGCCAAATCATCAGGATTCCCAAAGAGTATATTTTAAGAAAGTAGTCATGCAATTCTCAGTTAGGCTAAGATCTCTCCCTAGTTCAAATCTATTTGCTGGAGTCACAACAAAGTATTTAGTAGGTGTTAGGAAATATCCTTTAATTCAGTTACAACATGGTTGCCTTTAGTATCAACACATTTAGCAGCCATGTGGTTTATTTTTATGTTGATGCTTTGTGCAAAGTGCCATCTACAACCAATAAATCTAATTATTATGTGTTCCTATTCAAAAATGAACGCAAGGTTTTGTATCTATATATGTACATCAGCTAAATATTAATAAAAATATTAAATACGTACTTGTTGTGAAATAGTGGCATTGCTTAACTTACTTAGAAAAGAAGTATCCCTGAAGGAGTGTATGAATTACCAATGTGCTTTGTAAGTTAATATTCTAAAACTACTTGAAGTTACCAGTTTTTGGTATTATAACTCGCTTGGAACAGTGTCTGATGCAAAGCAAGTGCTCAGTAAATGGCAACTCTTTCTAATGATTCATTAACATTCACAACAACTTTATTTTATTTGTACCTTCCCCCTCACCACACAGGCCAACAGATGAGGTTACCAAGGCATAGATATGTTGAGTAACTTGCTCAAGATCAGACAGCTAAACAGCTAGGCAGTTGTAAAATTGGTCAGTGAATACAAAAATTTATCCTCAGATACTATATATTCTTAATCCCTCGCTTCTGTAAGCATTTAAATAAAATAATAACAATAATAAGTAACTTTATTTCAAACTCTTATGTTTTCTCTGAGCCTTGTTTATTTCACTATACCCTTAGGGTTTGCTCTCAGTTCCAATATTTATAAAATCTTTTGCAGCCAGAACTACTGTAGAGAACATTATACAGACATTCTTTATTACCCCATGTATTAACTAGGAAATATTTCATTTGCCAGGAAATGTAAAACAAAGACCTGTAATTAAAAGAAAATAGAGACGGTGAGGCAGAAGTTAACGTGCTTAATTCTTACTTGGAAAAAACATTGGATGCTGAAATTAATATGCATCAAAAACTGCCATATCAAAACCTGACTTAATTTTAAGCTGTTTTTAGATGAATTGCCCAAATACTTAGAGTTAAGTCACAGCCAAAGTTGTGTTTGAGGTTTCACTTCATACAGTCTGGACTTTCTTGCTATAGAAATAGGAAATTCTTTTGACCCCTGACTTTTTATGCTTCACTTATTTGAACTGCATTTTTATTTTCTCACAAATTAAAAACCATATCTTTCGGCAAAGAGCCTATTAGGGGAACAAATCTTCCTTGAAAATGTTCTGAAACAGGCTTCATTTTCATCCTTGTGTAATTTTATTTCCAAACTGAGAGCCAACTGGAGCATGTCAGAAACAGCTGATGAGTAGATGAAGTAATGACTTCTTACATAACAAGATTAGTTTTCTCATTTGGAAGAATAAAGAGATGAAAAATATGAGGTGGTTAATTCCACTGTCAGAATACCTGTTACTCATGCATGGGAATCTTTCTGGAAAACAGCTTCCTTTCAAATGTTCAGATATTAGAAAGACAGGAGTATCAATCATGGCCATACGTAGTAAATAACAAGAAGAGAGAAAGGGCTCATGAGACAAACAACTAAGGCATAAAGCAGAGGAAGAAAGACACAACTTATTTATACGAAAAGAAAAAAAGAAAAGAGCTAATATGTGAAAGATAAAATGGTGCTTAAGCTTTAAACTGATAAGACAAATGTAATAGAGAGTGGAGGCAATTACCTTGGTAACTCAGGCCCCAAAGTCTGCAGGTAAGTAAAATGTATGGGAATAGACCTAGATTTTTTCCTACTTTGGGCTTTCAGTAATCACTTTCACTCATCAAACTGCTGTAGTCACATTCTGAATCCGATGGGATTAAAGGCATATGGCACAAAATAGGATCCTGGTTTTTAGAAAAAAATAATCCAGATGGTGTAGATGGCTACTAAAATATATGCACGTACACACACACACACACACACACACACACACACACACACACAGAGTCATGTTTAATTATAGTGTAATTGGTGCTGTGCTATTGTTCATGAAGGTAAAAATGACCCAGAGTATGAAGTGTTCAATCTTAAAATGTACAGAAGGCTCATCACACGTAGAAGATGCTCAATTTATTTAATGAATGAAACAAACAAAACACCAAAATAGTACAAAGTTGTGAACATAACAGAAAAAGCAAAGACATACAAGGATATGCATTTCAAACTGAATATTTTTGAGCACATCTTGGATCTGGTTATTTGCACAATGGCTGCCTTGTTCATATTTGTTTTCCCTTTATATTCAGAAATTCTATTTTGAGAAGTTATGCATTGAGTCTGGATTTTTCCCACCTCACCACTCTTTGAAGCAGATGAAAGGCATATCTTCTATCTGTACAAGTTTCTTCCTGCCCTGTTTTGGATTTCTTATGCCTTATAACACTAGGTTAATTATATCCCCTATGAATTAAGGAGATGTGGATACACTTCCTTCTGCAGAGCTATATATAAATATTTTCTACATATGGAGAGAGTTAAGACTAAGCAAGCCTCCTGCTAACATTTGCAGGCCTGGGGCAAGAATATATGCTATATGTATGACTATTTATAATTATACATCAAATTAGCAAAGTATTAAATAAAACAGATTTATTCATACCTTGACCAAGATATTTTTCATAAAATTCTAGAAGGTTAGTTTTAAACTTAGAATTCTTAGATTCCTGAGGTTTCTATTCTAGAATATGGCAGTGGGGGGGAGAGCTGGTCCTCAGCCCCCCCCCACCCCCCATGCTGTTTTTATCCCATTGTCTTCCCTTTGGATTCCTCCTGTCTTTTCAAGGGCCTTACCCACATGTGAGATATCCCAGCTTACAAACCCAAACTTCTGCCAACCCTCCCAAGAAACCACTCTGGCTAGGTATCTGCACTGCAGACATTCAAACAGACAATTGCATTGAAAGCTCTTCTTGCCCAGAATTACAGACATTTCAAGTTAAACAACACTTAGAAATTCTTGCCTTAATGAAGATTATTCTTTGCACTCTACTTTTTCTTATGCCTATGAAATGTGATTTTTAAAACAATGGTATAATGATATCTCTTGGTAGATATGTGAATCTGATGAAGAAAATTTTCTTCAGATGAAGAAAATGGAATTCAGGGATGTCAACATTAATAACTTTTAAAAATTCATAGGTTAAGAAAATAACACATTTACCACAAGTCTTCAAGGGAAAGCCAATATCAATACTGGGACATTAGCAGAAGACTTCATTCCTGAAATACTATTAGGAACAATTACCTAGCCTAAGGTACAACTGAGGGAGAAGCTCATCAAACAAACTTTGAAAAATATTTTATGATGAATATTTATTAGTCGATTTTAAGATTGCAAACTAGGTATGGCCTATTACAGACGTTCTTTGTCAATATTTTATGACTATGCTGAAATGTCCTGGGAGAACTTGGGGGAAAAATGGAAATGAAATTGCTTTCTGAGAGCTAAACTGTGAAATCAACACATAGTCGATCAGATCAGAGATCTGCAAAGTTGCCTTAAAGAGAGAGATTGGCTTCCTGAATTGCAAAACTAAACAATCTAATTGAATGTAGTAAAATCGCAAAAGAAAGAATTATGCCCATCAGAAAGAAGTTAGTCAGAAAACGAAATATAGAAAAGAGAGGGTCCCAGAACTGAGTTGACTGTGTCAGTATAAATATACTCTCATGGACAAGATGCCTTTTTCAACAAATTTTGAATATTTCTATCTCAGTGGAAAGGCCATCCCTAATGTGGGTATGTACATGTCAGGCTGTCTGATCCTGCCAGTAAATATTTATACCATTTAGTTTTCTCTCTTTGTTCTAACTCAGTTCTTTCCAGGCCTTCTTCTTATAAAGAATTTGTTTCTGATGTAGTTCAGTCTAAATGGCTAATTATGCCTGCTGGGAGGATACAAATTATGTGCGATGATTTTGTTGTTATATATTAATCAAGAGGCATTGTAGTGTGTGTAGGAGAATGTTAATTCTCTGCTCAGACTTCGTATTAACAGAACCCTGATATTTTTGTAATGTTCCTAGTCTCACCAAATAAATAAAAACTACATTTTCCAGCTTCTCTTGCAGGATACAAAGGCTGAAATAACAGAAAATCAGAGGATCTCGTGGTAATGTGGAGTTGCCACACCTCTCCTAAGCTACTTACCTCTGAGTATTTTGTTATATGGAAAAACAAAACAAAACAACTCTCCCCTTCGGATAAGCCACCATAGAATCCATGTTGCCTGCACTCAAATAACAGTCCTAAGCGAGAAACAGAGTCTTCTCGTCAGCCTTTGAAAAACTGTTGTCATAAAGCTGAGGATGGTGAATTAATTAAGTCAACAAGTAATAATCAAGTGCATACTGTGTGGGAAGTTCTTGGCAGACATTTGGACTTAAACCAGCACTGTTCCCGATCTAATTGCCCATGCGGTAAAAATGGGGCTTAGACAGAAGACAGAGAAAGTAGGAATCGACATGTAAAAGTAATATAATAAATTATAGTATTATTATAAATATGCTGAAGGAAATGGACACAGTGAAGTGATGGGCAAAACAAGGTAGAAAGCATTTACCCAGGGTGGTTGTGAAAGCTGCTGCCAACAAATGCACTTTTGGAAGAAAAGTGACATAAATGGAGCATGAGCATTGGAAGGAGTGTCTTCTAGGCATATAGAACAGCAAGGGCAAATCCACCCGGGAGTGCCATTTTGTGAGGCCTCCTGGTTTTGTTACCAGCCTCCTACTGTCACTGTAATCTTGTCCCTTTGCTTGACTTCTTGAGGGGTCTTAAAAGAAAGTACATTAACAGAGAGGAGGCATTAGCTAGGGGTTCTTGCAGAATTAGGAATAAACCACACACTTTGTTTCATTTCCTTCTTCCAGTCACCATTGCACCATTGCTTGGAATTTATTATCAATTCATTAACATTGTCTCCATTTTCTCATACACAACTATGGCTTTACTGTGGTGCATCTCAGTCTCTCGATTTCAAAACCTTTCCTGAAAATGAATTCTAGCAGAGTGCTCTAAAGCTGTAATTATGCTTCCAAAATAAAAATGCTTTATTTTTCAGTGATTCTCTCTACATCACCAAAGCGTATGAAGTCTTATTTCAAAATATTTACAGGGAAAAAGCACCAACGACTAGGCATAGCTATATATCTGAATCATAACATGTATTCTTGTAATTTAAAGCAGTACCAGAATCTAAAGTGAGATTCTACCCAAGAGACTTTTGAAATCTCCCTAAGTATACTTGAAAAAAGAAATTAGTTGCAATAAAAAATTCCCTCCAGATCTGGGGTTCTCAAACTTTTCTACAACAGGGTCATTTTCTTTACGTGAAATGGTGTCTGAAAGGATGGCTAGAAAGTGTGGCAGGAGATAAGAGTAATGTATTCCGGGATTTGCTACTTCGTGGGAACAGGGCATAGAACTAACTGTTAGTCTCTGCTTATCCCCCTGTCTCTGGAAATATTATTGAGACACAAGGAGAGCCTGAAGAACATAGGATTGAGTGTAGAAACACCTGCATTTCTCAAATTTCAGATCTATCCCTTTTGGGCATTATCTAACCTTTGCAAGTTGCTGTTCTGAGACTTGATTTTCTCCTCCGAGAGGAATTGAGTAATAATTTTTCAGTGTGAGAATTTAATTAGATAATTCATTTCCACAACTACAGGAGGGATGGATCACGTCATCGAAGTGCTTTTTTTCTATTATTTTCAACTTAAACATTTTTTCTCTCTAATTGCTGCTTCTTTTCCTGCAACTTTCTCACTCTATAATTTTACACAATCTTGTATTTTTTATCACACAGTTCCTAACTCCTCTACATTTTCTCCCTATCAGTTACCTCGTATTTTAAACATCATGGTCAAATTTTATTTAGTCTTTTGCTAATCTCCCAGTTATGCACTGTGAAAAAAAAAACCCTGAATTTCCGTGACTCCAACTGTGTACTTTTCTGCACCTCTATTCAGATTGTGGAAAGCTGTTACAGAAAATTACAGACTGAAGCCTGTGTCACTGCAGAAGAATGAGAGCTGCCTTCAATTGGAGCCTCAGTACTTCCTTAATAGTCAGTGTATCCAAATCTCTCTCTCTCTTCCATTGTCTGTGGCAGCTATTCCAACCCTCTGGATGCCCTAGGCTAGTGAACACCCAACACACATGATCAGCTGGTACCTCACATGGAAAATAAAAGTGATAGGACAAAATCTTTGTGAACTACTGCTATCCGATTCTGATTGTATCCACACCCATCCTTTCCTCTTCTCCTGTCCACCATCTTATTTAAAGTATATTCTTCTATTCATGTGCAGGATTTTATTTTTGTCTGCCTCTTCAAGGATGTGTTTCATAAACTATTTTCTCTCCTTCACTCTCTCTTCAACTAAAATATCTTTCTGGGGCGCCTGGGTGGCGCAGTCGGTTAAGCATCCGACTTCAGCCAGGTCACGATCTCGCGGTCCGTGAGTTCGAGCCCCGCGTCAGGCTCTGGGCGGATGGCTTGGAGCCTGGAGCCTGTTTCCGATTCTGTGTCTCCCTCTCTCTCTGCCCCTCCCCCGTTCATGCTGTCTCTCTCTGTCCCAAAAATAAATAAACGTTGAAAAAAAAATTAAAAAAAAATGTTTTTCTGTCTCAAAGTTTCAGCCACTGGACTTTAAGTTTGCTAACGGTAAACAAGCAAACACAGGTCTACTATTTAGTCACACATTCCCAGTCACATACCAGCCTATTTCTCCCCTCTCCTTCACTAGAAAGTTGGATGTGTTCACTGTATCCATTTCTTCAAATCTCCATCTTTCTCCAAGCTCGTGCTCTTTGCCCTCTTCCCCGCCACTGTTCCACTTAATCTATTACATCCAAGGTCAGAAATGCCATCCTTGTTTCTATATCTAGAGCCATCTTCCCACATCTCACTTGGAGTCTCTTCAGTATTTAGCAATATTGATTATTCCTTCTTGTACAGCTTTTTTTCTTTTGGAGTTCCGTGTACCAAATGATAGCTTGAGCACAAGAATCTAGCTCACTTATTTCCAAAGTTGTCTTGGACTTATAAGAAATTTCATGAAAACAGGGGATACAGTTACAATGATAATAAATAAATACGTTATGCCAATAATGGATCAGAAACTTTCTGGTAGTTGGGATATAGAAAGCAGATAGCATAGACTTGATTCGGAATATACTGCAGACATCAGAAATAAGCAAGGATTTCCCACAGAAGTCCAGAGGTGCTCTAACTTCACGGTCAACAAATGCGAAGACTATTGAGAATCAGCCAGGTACTTTATTAAGTAGACAGTATTAGAATACTGGAGACAGATGCTTTTCTTCTATTTTCCTGTTGTAATCCAAGTATCTAGCATTTTGAATTTCTGACATCATGATACTGAGAATTGTTCTCTAAACACTGAAAGGGATCTACCTGAAGATAGCTACTTGTGACTACCAGAGGATGAGAAAGAAGTATTGAAGAGCTTAAGGGTACCCTAGACCAGAAGTTGGCAAAGATTTTTAACAAAGGACCACATAGCAAATATATTAGGCTTTGCAGGCCTTATAGTCTCAGAACTACTCTACTCTGTTATTGCAGTGTGAAAGTAGCCATAGACACTCTATGAGCAAATCAGTATGGCTGCGTTCTGATAAATCTTTGTTAATGTATGTCAACTCATGCTCTAGATCAGCCCCCCAAAACAAAGAAATAAAACAAAATAGGAGCGTCTGGGTGGCTCAGTCGGTTGAGCGTCTGACTTCGGCTCAGGTCATGATCTTGTGGTCTGTGAGTTCAAGCCCTGCATCGGGCTCTGTGCTGACAGCTCAGCTCCTGGAGCCTGCTTCGGATTCTGTGTCTCCCTCTCTCTCTGCCCCTTCCCTGCTCATGCTCTCTCTCTCTTTTTGTCAAAAATAAATAAACATTAAAACAAAACAAAACAAAAAACAAAATATAACTTCATCTAGTAGTGAAAAAAATGGGGGGGGGGGTGCCTGGGTGGCTCAGTCAGTTAACCATCAGACTTTGGCTCAGTTTATGATCTCACAGTTCCCGAGTTCAAGCCCCATGTCAGGCTCTGTGCTGACAGCTCAGCTCCTGGAGCCTGCTTCGGATTCTGTGTCTTCCTCTCTCTCTGCCCCTTCCCTGCTCATGCTCTCTCTCTCTTTTTGTCAAAAATAAATAAACATTAAAACAAAACAAAACAAAAAACAAAATATAACTTCATCTAGTAGGGAAAAAAATGGGGGTGGGGGTGCCTGGGTGGCTCAGTCAGTTAACCATCAGACTTTGGCTCAGTTTATGATCTCACAGTTCCCGATTTCAAGCCCCATGTCAGGCTCTGTGCTGACAGCTCAGCTCCTGGAGCCTGCTTTGGATTTCTGTCTCTCTGCCCTGTCTCTCTGCCCTTTCCCTGCTTGCACTCTGTCTGTCTGTCTCTGTCTCTCAAAAATAAATAAACATAAAAACATTTTTTTAGGGGCGCCTGGGTGGCGCAGTCGGTTAAGCGTCCGACTTCAGCCAGGTCACGATCTCGCGGTCCGTGAGTTCGAGCCCCGCGTCAGGCTCTGGGCTGATGGCTCCGAGCCTGGAGCCTGTTTCTGATTCTGTGTCTCCCTCTCTCTCTGCCCCTCCCCCGTTCATGCTCTGTCTCGCTCTGTCCCAAAGATAAATAAAAAACGTTGAAAAAAAAATTAAAAAAAAAAACATTTTTTTAAATGTTTCTCCACTGTCAAATTGCTTATTCCTTACTCTGGCAAGTATAAATGTCTGACTCTCTGTTTCTGATCTGTGCAACTTATAGGATGATTAACCTGTTGACATGTCCCAATATTTATATAAAAAATTGCAGTTGGTCTTCCAATTCAAGAAAGAGATCACCTACGGGAGACCTACACAACTGGTGAGGAAGCAAATTTTAGACATGCCTAGTAGCTAACCTAGTACTTCATTTATATTTATGAATGGACAGTCCATCTGACATCTGAGAAAAATCAACATCATGAAAGAGATGGACCAAATTAAACTAAAAGAAAAACCAGCCCTGGAGGATTAGAAATCATTCAGAGAACAACAGAAATCTTGAAGATAACTGTAATTGTCCTTATAAAGATTTGGTATAAATTGCATCTACTGGAAAGATTAATAATAAATTCAAACAGTGAATGTGGAGATAAAAAGATGGTCAAATCTGGATGGTAAAAATGGACATAGTTGAGGTGTACAGGTAGAAGAAGTTATCCCATCTGAAGGAAACCATCTGAAGGAAAAGTCAAGGAAATCAGAAAGAATTCAGACATCCCCCCCCCACCAACAAACCCCACTGGAGATGAAAATTAAGAGCCAAGAAAACTAGATCAGAAAAATCCAGTACATTTCTAAAATGAGTTTTAGAGGGAAAATAGATGCTGACTTGCATTATCTGATGTTCTGAATAAACACGGATTAAAAAAAAAAAGTTTTTTAATTGCTGAGCAAGATTGATGAAAAGAACCAAAACAGTAAAATTTTAGGATATCAAATTTAAAAAGAAAATCCTAAAATCATCCGGAAAGAAATAAACAAAACAAAGTAATTATGTTAAATTATGTTGATTTCAAAAAATTGGCGCTCAGAAAGACATCAGACTTTTCATCAGCAACATTGAACTGTACAACAATGACTTCCTAAATCTGAGAAAAAATGTTTTGCACTTAGAGTTCTGTATCCAGATATGTTATCAAACAGCTGTGAGGGTAAAATACACACTTTTTCATATACAGAGTAACTCATAAAGTGTGCTATACGTATTTACTTATTAAAAGAATTACTTGAAATTTTCCAGAAAATAAAAGGAAATTCCCCTCCCCACCTACTCCAAAAGGGGGAAAATATGGAATACAAAAAGTCTTGTAAAGATGAAAAGGAAGCTAGAAACAAGAGTTTAAATGACATAATCTTATATCTTTATGGGTCCAATCCCACATTTTGATTATGTGATACATAATGTTTACCTGATCGTATACCTTACATTCTCTATAATGGGTAAACATTTTTAGTATTAAGCTATAGAAATAAAGAAAATTCCCTTTAGAATTTATATTTGAGGAAAAGAATGCAAAAGTGGTAAGCCTTAACAACATAAAAGCATAACTTCTACCTAAAATTTTTGAAAAATGGAAGAAAACATGGACAGACGCTAAGTATCTAATTTCCATTTTTTTCAATCCAAAGGAAAACTGGATAATATTAAAAGTGATAACTCAAGAAATAGAGATTAAAATCTGTTATATAAGTAAATAAAAAATAAATTCAAACCCTAGAGAAATTAAAATGATTAAATAACAAAGATTTGGATATGGGGCAAGGGAAATGAGGGGTTGCATAAATTGCTTAAATTTTTCATCTTTTATAGGTAGGAAGTAAAAGAGCTACAAAATTGATGAATTATGTAATACAATTTTAAATCTAATGTTTATAAACTCGACCTCCAAATATCCTAAAAAGTGAAGAGACTAACAGTAATTGGTTCTGGATGAGAGAAAGAAAATTTTAAGTTTTCAGTTTTCTTTTTATTACTTTTTTCACAATGTCTTGAATTATTTTTATTATAAGCATTTAAATATAAATTTAAATAAAGTACTCATGATATATTCATAAAATGGAATATGGTTCAGCCATTAAAATGCATAGGATTGATCCCTATATACTCATAGTGAGATATATCCACAATTTAATGAATAAATAAGTTACAGAATATAGAATATGACCCTAGTGTGTAAATATGCATAAATATAGAGATGTATATATTAATATATGCATAGACAATGTCTGGTGTAATGCACACCAAAATGTTACTAATGACTTCTGAGGAGTGAGAATGCATTGGTAAAGGAAGCAGGATTTCTTTTTTATTTAATGCACATTTTACTGCTTGTATCAGATTATGAGGAATGTAAATCATTTATACAATCAAGAAAATAAAAGCTACCACTTTGCTTCCATGATACTACCTTTTTTTTTCTCGCTGATTTTCTGTCCATTTTTTTTACCAGCCTGCTTCATCTTTCAACTATATTCTGATGGTTACAAATCTAATTCACCAACCCAGATATCTTCTGGAATTCGAGTCTAATATACCCAACTACAACCAGCTGCATCAACTTGTATGTCTCAAAGCATTTCAAACTCACATTTCCAAAGTAGAATACATGATCTCTGTGTTTCTCCTCAGCAACCTGAAGCAATCTGTATTGTCTGCCTTGCCTTTCTTTATGCATGAGACCTCCATCCCACCAGATGTCCACAGTAGACTTTGAGTTCACATCAGTAACCATCCATCTTCATGACTGGCCATATTCAATCAATCACTAAATCCTGTCCATTTAACTTGTTATTGCTTGAATTTATCAGTGTTCCTTTTTTCTACAACTCCACTTTAGTTTAGGCAAAATGCTTACTATATTTTACATGATCATTCATCCTCTGGCCACTGGTTTATTTCTTCATTCAGTCTTATGACTCCTTCTTCTTTTATTCAGTTTCATGTAGGCGGAGCTACTTTTATTTGTCTTATGTTGGTAGGTCTACCTTCCAGGCCTTTGCAAATGTTTTCTGTGTTTGGAATTTCTTTCCTCCAGTCCCTCCCTGGCCAACTCCTGATTTACTCTTCAGGTCACAAGTTAGATATTCTCCCCAAGCATCCTGTGCCTATCCCTGTTTTCTTGTCTTATAGGTATTTATTTATCTATGTCTCTTACTAGGGTATTATATCTCCATTACATAAACCAGGGCGTAGTAAACTGTAGACATATGATAATTTTGTGGTAAATGCATTAGTGAATAATATGTAATTCTTCTAGGCAGAATGTGACTTGCAGATGTACCAAATAAATGGTAGTTTTATTAGTGTTGAATCACTTTACAAATCAACTCATTGCTAAGGATTAACAAGTAAGAGGGAACGTATTTTCATTGAGTTTACTGTGACCCAGCATCTACTAGTGCTTCAAAATAAAGTACCAAATTAGAGACTGATTTTAAGATTATAGGTGCCCTATCAAGGCCAAATGACCTGCCAGTTTCAAGGCATTGCTAGATCACAGGTCACATGACCATATGGCCATTACATTCACTATGACTTGCTTTAACTCTCCCTGCGTTAATGCTCCTTCTGTTGGTGTGCTTAGTTCAATGCTTTTGACATGCGCAAAGTCATCATTATCACTGATGCACAAAGTTTTGGGGACACACACTAAAGTGTGTCGCTTTACTCTGATGGGAGCTCATGGGCAGATCACAGATAGAGGTCCCCAGATTTCTTGAAATGCCACCGAAAGCATGCTTGGGTTGGGTACAGCTGGCTCCACATAGGACTGTGTTGCAAGAAAGTGACCCACCACCTTGCTCCTCTCATTTTGAGTATGAAAATGACTTAAAAAATGGGACGAAACTGTCTGATTTTGGAAAAATAGTCTGAACCCGGATATTAGCCAATAATACAGTTCAGAAGATGCCAGCTGCCTGCCAGTTGGAGGCTTTGGAGAAAGTAAAGATACTACATAGCACTCCTTGTTGGGAGAGAAAGAAAATCTTGTCCCAGTTAGCTCATTGCCAGGCGATTTCAGGACAGTACCTGGATCATTTACTTAACAAACTTGTTTGCCTTTCCATATACATTGTTGCATATGTAAAGTACCAACAACAAATAAAGGAATCAAATCATCAGTCTACAATGTATGTGTGTAGAAACATATTAATGCATAAGGAAAATTGTGGAAGGATGTGTATCAAACTTCAATCTTAAAGGAAGCAAAGGGTGGGCTATAAGTAGTGGTTTCTTCATACATTTACATAAAATTTAAACTTTACTTACTGGGTGAATCAAAATGCATTTAGAAGTTATTTCTGTATCCATATAGTGGTTATTTCTTCTCTATTGCCTTATTTAAGGTTTTATACTTTGGATAATTTTCATTTAATACTGAATTGAAAAACAAGTAAATGATTGAAAGGAGAAAAAATAACATGAATATTTAATCATATGTCTTTATTATAACCTAAAAAGATAACAGATTATTGATCCTGAGTGATTCAAGTCCTGACCTGAATGCCCTTTCTGTTTGCAAATGCAATTAGAAAGTCTGTTCAGTTCTGTTTAATAGTCCATTCACGTGAGTTACCTGGCTTAGAACCTTCAACACTTTTTGAGCACCTAAATGTGTTTGGGGAAACAAAAATAATTAAAACACTCCCTCCACTCTAAAGGAGCTCCCAAAGAGCTATCTACATCATTTGTAAAATCTTTGGAGAACATTTTCCAAGATCGAACTACTTCCAAGTCTGAAAATATAGTCCTCCTCGTACTCACATTTTATCTAACTTTTTAAAAATCATAAATCAAGATTCCCAAAGCTCAAAGAGAATGTGGGTTTTGGAATGGAGAGGGGAGGGCAAAACACGGAGAATCACGTGATCCTTTAGCTCTGATATGCGTCTACAGAAAAATGAGAAGGTGGTCTGGTTATGACCACAGCTCAGTTTCTTCACTGAATTCCATACAATTAAGTATCTTCTGTGATGACGACATAGAATTAGAACATGACAACAAGGAAACTAAGAGGAAAAAATATAACATTTAACCTTTAAAATCCAATTTAAGGGTTTAGAGATGCCAATACATTAAAGTGGCTTTCTGTTTTGCAGATTCTGAATCACTTGTATCTCAGATTCATGCTATAAAGCACTTTTGTCATCTCCTCCCTTTTGGTTTTTTTGGTAGTGCCATGTTTTGTTCAGTATTAAATGTTCTATGTTTTCACTTTGGTCCCAACATTGTAACAACAGGCTCTCAGTCTGATCAGCAGAGGGATGGGTGTTTTTATATTGCATTAAACATGCTGTGTTATCTGTTGGAGACTCTTGGGTTTCAAAATATAATAAAGTGAAAGGGGATAACATTGTTTTCTCTATATAAATATGGCTGGAGGTTGAGTGAGCAGTTTTCATTTTCATCTGACCAATGTGAACGTGATGGATAGACAAGATGATTATCTACTTTTGCGGTAAAAGAAATTCCTTTTATTACCACAGAAAATGATTTGGAGTTTGAAGGCAACACTAGATGAGACAGAAAAGTAATGGCAGTAAAGAGCTTATTGCAGATATGATCTTTATTGTCATTTAAACTGTGGATATAAAATAATTTTGAAAAGTTTGGAAGAGGAAAATGATGGGAGAAAGAAGATATTGGAAGTAAAGGCTATTCATGTCTCTAAGATATTGGTTGAAATGTTATTTATGGAAGAATTTGAAGGCCTCTGTCTTTAAAGGAGAGACTTTAGAAAATTATTTAAGAGGAATCACCAAGCCTGAAATTCGTAACTATATAAAGGTAATACAAGGGAATGGGAAATAGGTGTAGAAGTGTGTCAAAGATGAGTATAGAACAACTGTGCTTTGGAAAACTGAGGACGTGATCTCTGCCTACCATTACAGGCAGTGGGAAGGGAATGGGCTTATCAGTGCTAATCTTTTCTACTGAATCCAGGAAATAGTTGACTTATACGTAATTAGACAAATATGCACACTCAAGCAAAATTAAATCCCTGATAATATCGGAACGGATCAAACTGAAAGATTTTCACAAATGAAAGTAGGATTTATAACTGAAATGTCTCAATCACATCTACAATGTGTCTGTGCACTAACAGTAACTAATTGTGTTGGGATCACCGTTCCTTATTGTGCAATTAATGTTTCCCAACTGAAACATTTCAAAGTTTAAACTTTTTATGATAAGATATGGAGCGTATGATAGTGAAGTAGTTTGTTTTTTTCCTCTGAAAGTGATTAAGCAGCAACATCAATGGTTTTAGAGCATATCAGGAAACATTAGGACTTAGTTTGCTGAATATGTATAAAAATTTGTATTTTTATTCTCATTTTAAATATTTTGATTATTTCATAAAACTCTCGGTTGCCCTTTTTTATTATAGCACTAAAAACTATTCAATTCAAAAACACTTCATTGCACTTAGTGTCTCTAGGCCTAGAAATTATGTAGTAAGGATGTTTTTATATTCAAAGCTAGATTATTCACAAAGTCTCCATTATACAAGCAGCATCTATACTATCAATGTATTTATTTCACCGGGCTACGTATAATTTTCAGACTGATCTCTAAAATGTTAAGTGTTTCTAAATAGTACATATAAACAAAAAAGACTCTTCTCAATTGGATCTAAATAGTAATACCCTATGCTTTTAAGAAATATATAGGTTTTTTTTTCTCTCTTTCTTCTTGAAGGCTGGCTTCAGGGGCTTAGAAGTCTCAAAATGATACAAATCTTATGATCAGATCTCCTTCGAAGACTCAATACACTGTTAGGCAACTCTTCTTTACATTGCTAGATACAATTATTTTAATAGATACAGTTATTTTGACTGTATTTGAAATATCAAACATTGAGAATTGGGAAAAGAATATTAAAGGTCTTGTGAAACTTATCTAACATTTTGAAAGTCATAATTAGCGCCGTTTTATCTCAGCTATACAATCCAGTAGTATGAGTTGCTGACTATTTTATGAGTAAGAGAATTAAACATAGTTGTAAGAATGTACTGGATTTCCAGTATATTGTCAATGCTCAGAATAATGCAATTTGTTAGGTTTGTACAGATATCCCCCGCTATCCAGAAGTAGAGCATCCTATAGAACATTTCATAAACTAAACTGGCATACAGGGAAGAGTATCCCCTGCTTTCCAAAAGTTCATGTTAAGCCACCTCAGTTTTGCAAACAACCTATACTAGTAGTTGGTTTCGCTAACCAAGAGAAATCTGTGGGGGGCGCCTGGGTGGCTCAGTCAGTTGAGCATCCGACTTCAGCTCAGATCATGATCTCATGGCTCCTGAGCTCTGTGCTGACCCAGAAGCCTGCTTTGAATTCTGTGTCTCCGCCTCTCTCTGCCCTTTTCCTCCTTGGGCTGTCTCTGTCTCCCTCTCCCCAAAATAAATAAAAGCATGAAAAAATTTAAAACAAAAGGAATCTGGAAAGGGTTGTCACTTTTCCATAAATAGCCATTACTGTACAAATGTAGGTCTTTTGTAAAAGCGAAGTGGTGTAACTTGAACTTTTGGAAAGCAAGGAATACTTGCATCTTCCAAGGAGACTGTAAATTCTGTGAAATATTATTTTTAGGTTATTGTAACTAAGGTAGGTTTGGAATTGAATTTAATTGAGGAGTTCAAGCACCTGCTTTTAAATGTTAGATTTAAATTCTTTGGTTTGTCAAAGATGAGTGAAGGTAACTTTGACTTGTATTTGATTAAGATCATTCATTATTCAATATAATTGTGTACTTTAGGTGTTGTATATCAGTCATTGCCACTCCTGCTCAAACTAAGATTAAGGTGCTGTTTTGGGACAAACTCTTGGAGTTTCTAATTTATAACTGTATTGTGAAAGATACATGGCAGTAATTCAACTCTTATTTCTTCTTATTTCACTTAAAAATCATTTTAGTGTCTTAGTGAATGTTTTTGTTAGTCTGCATTTTTTGTTGTTGTCGATTAGTGGACTCTTTATTTTTAAATTGCAATCTAAGTTTGATTATTTTTATCTTTAACTTTGTAAGAGAGGGACTGTAAACATTAAATATTTGCATAAGTGTAAGACATATTTTCTGTCAATAAATATATATATCCTTGTAAACATTACAACCTTATTTAAAAAGATGCATCCATAAAATCAAGCTAAAATATAGACAAAATGAAATATTTCAATATTTATATTATATAGATCTTGACAGAATGGATCAAATTTCACCTTGTTTTCCCGTATTTTCTCCTTTCATATTTATATATGACTCTGCTGGCTTGTGATTGATATACAATCTATTAAACCAGGAAAATGAGACTTAAATAATCTTCTTAATGAACTACCTGAATGTGGAACAGGTTGTACTGTTTTAGGGACAAAGAAGAAGGTTTATTATAATGTAATTTCTACTAGGGGCATAGATTTAATGAGCACTTTGATTGATTGATTGATTGATTATACTATACTCATATCAGTTTGAAAGTTTTGTTGCCATATCCAGCTATGAGATATCACATGTACTTAAACATTCTCTTTTTCATCTTGACCCATAGAAGATATTATTTAACTTATAAATGTGGATCACCAAATTATATATATAGGAGCACCTGCATATAATGAAAAAATCTTGTATTTACATATAATTATAATTTAATATATGAAAACTAGGCAGGGAATATATTTCAGGACATGGAGCTAAGCAATAGCGTCTATAAGAGTGGGCTATATTCCCTTGTTTGTAAGTTGCTTAAAGAAGCGCTATTAGCCTTTTTGTAATTAATGAATCTGTCTTCTGTCTGAATCTCTAAACTGTTATGCACTGAATTTCTACGCTATTTTAATTTTATGTATTTTTTACCAGAGGTTTTATTTCAGTATATAAGTTTATAACTGTAAGACTATGCATTAAAAAAAAAATATGTACACTGGCCTATTTCAAGATAATTTCTACTTTACTCGTCATGTCAGTTGATATAATGAAAACCATTGACCGATATGCAGCTTAAATCAGTGTTTTCTCTTGGAGTTTGAAATTTGATTATGCAATTAATTGGAAAATAAATTACAATGGAAGTAATCTTGTGTTAAACCCAATAGTCTATTATTTCTTTTGTTAAAGTTCACATCGTGTTTGTGACATACTGACATCATAATGGCAGTATGTTGAACTTTTATTAAAAACGTGCATGGGGTACCTGGGTGGCTCAGTCGGTTGAGCGTCTGACTTCAGCTCAGGTCATGATCTCACAGTTCGTGAGTTCGAGCCCCACATCGGGCTCTGTGCTGCTGGCTCAGAGCCTGGAGCCTGCTTCGGATTCTGTGTGTATGTCTCTCTGTCCCTCCTCTGTTCACACTGTCTGAAAATAAATAAATAAGACATTATCAATAATAATAAAAAAGAAATAAAAACGTTTCCTTTATGGGGCATCTGGGTGGCTCAGTCGGTTAAGCATCGACTTCAGCTCAGGTCATGATCTCACAGTTCATGAGTTTGAGCCCCGCGTCAGGCTCTGTGCCAACAGCTTGGAACCTGGAGTCTGCTTCAGATTCTGTGTCTCCCTCTCTTGTCTCTGCCCCTCCCCAGCTTGCTCTCTGTTGCTCTATCAAGCAATAAATTTAAAAAATTTTAAAAATTTAAATTAAAAAACCTGTACATCTAATGTTGTACTATTTTCTAAAAATGATATTACCCTTGTAAATAATGATAAATAAACAAATATTGGATGACTTCACAGTGTGAGTGTTTTGGCATTTCCCATAATATAACATACCTGTGTTAGAAGACGGGTATCGATGAGCTAGCTTAATCTATCTATGTAAGTTCAATTAATTCTAAGTATCATACGCAAAGAAAGTATGTGGTCATCATTGCTAGAATCTAGGTGTGGACTTGGAAAACCTCTTCCCTTTCTCTTAACTTCATGTTCTCTTAGACAAATGGCTCTTCTACAATATTCCTAACATTCATTCTGGTGAAATTCTTTAGGGATGGGGACTTCTTAACTGGCTTTGCTAGTTTTTTGATTGGATAATTCTTAATAAAATATTCTTCTTCTATTGAGATCTTATTCTATTCCTTCACAACTCTTAATGACTATTCTTGTGGTTAAATAATTTATCATTTATTTGAAGACAGCTGTCAAGTTACTTTTTTAAGTTGAAATGTCTCTAACTATTCTTCTTTTCTTTTGGTTTTTCAGACTCCTTGGCCATTCTAGTGTTCTCCTTCTGCTGAAGATAATCTTAGTTTGTTAACTAACAGCTTCCTTTTATGCTTTTCTTTCTTGTTTTTTAATAACCTATGGCAGAGAATGCTAGTTGTATATTAAAACTTACTTTCACCATTACTAGGAGGTCAGTTTTATTGGAGACATATCCAATAAAAATTCACATTTCATAGCTCCCTAAGATGGCAATATACTATGGTCAATCACATTTAAGCAGGAAATGTTGGATATATTTTCTATAAAAAATGCCTTTACAAGGGGACTGACTCACATTGATGAGCCTTTTCCTTTAACCCTTCTCCTTCTTTCTGGCTGTAATTCACAAGCAAGAGTTGGATCAGTCATCTTCTGTCAACGAGGCAACAAGCACTTACTAAGAAGGGCTGACAGAAAGCTGAAAGGACAATAGATCTCTGATGATATTGTAGAACTGGTGTACCATCTTTGAATTGACTATTTCCAAATTGGTCTTGATATATGAGAAAAAGAATTCACTAACTTGTTCATGATTTTTTGTTAGAGTTTTTGTTTCATATAGCCAAACTCAATACCTGATGCACCTGTTTAATATATAGCTCTGGAACTAAAGTAGCACTGAAGGTATAGCCTAATTTGGTGATCCTGCCAAAGTATGCATTTGGCAATTTTAGGGGTGCATATATAATTTTAAGTGTTACATTACACTGCATACTGAGGTTACATTTATTGTCTATTAAAATTATATGTTTTCTTTTTTACATGAAATACCGTCCAGCTTGTCTTCTTATACGTAGATGTGATTTTTTTTTAATCTAAAATACAAGGTGCATACAGAATGCCTTGATCATTTGATGTGAGTATTCCACATTATTCTTCATACAGATACAATTTTAGATGGGTAGTGAGTTATTTATAGCAGTTTCTTAAACTTTAATATGCCTTTGAATTATCTGATCATCTTGTTAAAATGCAGTTTCTGATGCATATATTCAAGGGTGGGACTGAGAGTTTGGATTTTTACCAAGCCTTTAGGTAATAGCAGTCCATGAATTATGCTTTGAATAGTAGGGATATGGGTAACTTTGTAATTTAGGCCTCCATATTCCAATTTATGAAAAATGATTTATGTATTTTTTATTTTGACCATATGACCTATGAGGCTGGCAAAGCATGAACTAAGAAGACTAGAATTCAAGAGATATCATTTTTGATAAAGACATGTGAAGATGTTTAACGTGTATTAGAAAAAGCCAAAGGCTTTGGCTCTGGGGAAACATGCATTTTAATCTCCACCTTAGTAAGTATCTAACCTTGGGCAAGTTATTCAACAGGCAAGTGAGGACATAATGCTTGACTGATCTAAACATTAAATAATAGTATCACACTAAGAAGCAAATAGCATAGTGGCTCTTGCACATTAGAGGCCTAATAGTTATTACTCTCTTTCTTTTAAACTGACATTATCTTCCTATTTTATCTTCACTTTTAAAATAAGTGTTTGGTTTTAAATTTGTTATTTCATTTCTCCCACCTTCTTTGGGTTCATTCCTGTATTCTTTTTCTACTACTGTGTAAGTTAAATACTTAGTTTATTAATTTTTAACCTTTCTTCTTTTCTAATATGAGCATTTTTTTGGACAGGTTTCCCTCGAAATGCTATTTTGATATGTAATAATATTGTACATCTTTAAGTATTTTCTAATTTCTGTTATTTTTAGGTATCTGGAGAATTATTTATTTAGAAATGTTTATTGTTTTTAATTTCTAAATATTTCAGCATTTGTTAATAAGCAATTTAATTGCTTCAGGGTCAGATATATGATAGAAGTGTTGTGATAGCAAATCTGAAAATTTTTGAAACTTAGTTTGTGATAAAGTTGAAAGATCAGGTTTTATATGTGTCTAATGTATACTTGAAAACACCCATATTTTCCATTTTGGGGTAAAGAGTTATAATATGCATATTTTAAATCAATCATATTAATTGTATTATTCAGTGCTTTATAGCATTACTGACATGTTGTATTGTTTCTTTCTGCTTGATCAATTATTAACTCAGAGAAATATAAAATCCCCCAGTGTGACAATAGTTTTGTCTGTTTTTCCTTATTCCATTGTCAATTTTTGAAAATATATTTTGATACTGTGTGCATAAAAGTTTGGAAATATTACATTACACTGGTGAATTTAATTATTTAATCACCATGAAGTGATTCTCTTTATCTCTGATAATGCCTTTTCTTTTAAAATATAATATTAATACAGCTGCACCTCCTTGGTTTTTACATGTCTGCTTTGTTTGTTAAAATATCCTTTGACTTTCTGTGTTTCTAAGTCATTAAATTTAGGATTTTTTTTTATAACCAGCACGTAGCCAGATTTGACTTCCAAATTATCATCTTCATCTTTTAACTCAACCGTGTATTCCATTTATAATTAGCTTGATATTTTAAACAGAAGTAATTCTATCACAAATCTTGTTAGTTATATCTCTGCCCTCTTTCTTGGCTCCTCTGGCATTGATTTTTTAATTTATTTTTTCTTTCTTGTAGATTGCAGTATACACAATCTATTCTGTTTTTTATGTGTTTGTCCTACTCATGTTAATATGAATATTTACTTGAGTAAAGCATATGTTTAACCAATGGGGCATTTAAAAGACATACTGTAAAAGTGGTTAAGGTCCTTTTTTGGTGCTAGTTATTACATACGATAGTATTTTCTCTTGTTTTCGTGTAGATTGCAAAACTGATGATTCTTTTTTGCACTCTTTTACTAGAATATCACACATAAGTTTTCATTTAAAAAGAGATGGCAATACAAAGAATGATTTTCTCATAAAACATGTATAATGTGAATATAACCTTTTTTCTGATATCCTGTTTGGAATTAAATTTAGTTTGAAAGGCACTCTACATTTATTATTATCTAATATTTCTACAGTAAAAATCATGATTAGAAAGCAGAAACTACATCCCTAAGAAATATCAGCCCTTTGGAGGATTATAATCTCTTCTAATTTTTACATAAGAAGGAGGACTTAATTATAATCTAAAACAATGTGTTACGGTATACCTCTATAGGTCATTTTAGACAACTCTGAATTTCCGTGACATATTAAACATAGATTAGATTTCAGCCTTTTCTCTAATTACCCACTAAATTTTTATGCAAGAAGAAAGGAGCACGCAACAGTTTGCTGTCTTACTTTCAACTTTTAGTGGGAATATTCTGGAGTTTCATTACTTGAGAAGGCTGCTACATGGAAGAAGAACTTGTAGACAGTAAGACATGATAACATACCTACTTTTTAAAGAGAAACAAGGAAGAGTGTTTCTTCAAAAATGAGACTGAGAAGATCCTTGCAAACATCTGTTCCAGTGCTAGCTAAGGATTTTAGCAGTGCATATCTTTAGGTTATGTAGCTATTTAGCTTTTTAATATTCTTTGTCGCACTTTTTTTTTAAGCTTCCACAGCATGTATTCACTTCTATAATGGGAAAAAAGAATGGTACCGAGCTAATTTACATTAAAATAAATTATAGTGATGTTTATGTTTCTAACCTAGCTGCGTGGCAATTTTCAAAGAGGCTTGGAATAATAAGTAGTTGGATTTTATTGCCATTGGAAACTTGAAATTAATCCGTTTGCCGCTATGTGTATTTTATCATGTTTTCACCTTTGCAGTCTGCCTGTTTACATGAGATCTATGCCTTTTTCAAAAGGTTTCATTCACTCATTACTTTATTTGCTGTCATTTAATTAATATTTATTCCATGTTTAACTTCTGTGCTGTCGTACTGTTCTTTTGAATCTAGTGAGGGTTATTCAGACCAGAAATGTTGTCACCTGTCTTTAAGAAGGTAGCATTTTGTCATTTGGATACCCAGTGGGTATGAACTCTAAACTGGTGACTGTTCTCCATACTTAAAAAAAAAGTTCAGTCAGTTCAGTCAGGGACTTTGTTTCACACTGTGATGTCAGGATGACTATCCCGAAGCAAGTTACAGGGAACTTCTCCAGGAAGCTACTTCCTATTGTTTCTGTGGGCCTGTCAGCTCTTCCTCTGAGGTTATTTTAATGTATATTTATACTTATTGCTGCTAGAACAGAAAACAAATTTAGTAAAAGTCAGTGGTGGTGATGATACTCCCCCCCCATTCATTTTAGTTAATTTTATCTTACAAAAAAATAATAATAAAGAGGAGGGCAGCTCATTAGTGTGCGAGCGTTCTGTGAGGAAAAGTAGAGGCTTTGCCATTTCCCTGCAGGAATCTGGATCCATGTGGGATATATTTCACTCAAACAGATCATCTTCTAATTCCCAAACCAAGGAAGCCCTGAGAGACTAGTTGTGGGAAATGAGGCGGTCTTTAGTGTCAGTAGATCTGGAAGGACTACTATAAATCCTCATCTGAGCACAGAAAGAGAACGAAAAACTTTGGACCACGCATCCTTTAATTATTTCTGTGGCACCTTTTTGTATATATTCTTGTATACACATCTTCTTGTGTATATTTTCCATTATAGCTTCCGTTTCTGTTTTCTTCAATACTGACATTCTCTGTACCAGGCACTGTGCTCCTTGTGAAGGGAAACAGATAACTTGGACAGTTGTGGATTTCACCAGGTGTAGTCTAGTGCAGGCTCAGATATGGAAACACGAATTATAACATTGGACAATAAAAGGATGTTCAATCTGGAGCGCCTGGGTGGCTCAGGCAGTTAAGCATCTGGCTTTGGCTCAGGTCATGATCTCACAGCTTGTGAGTTCAAGCCCCGCGTCGGGCTCTGTGCTGACAGCTCGGAGCCTGGAGCCTGCTTCGGATTCAGTGTCTCCCTCTCACTCTCTGCCCTTACCCCTCTCACACTCTGTCTCTCTCGATAAACAAACAAACATTAAAAAAAAAAATTTAAAGGAGGTTGAATCCATTGTGTACTTTTAAAGCCAGGACTGACCTCTAATTACCAGAGATAAAATTCTATGCAGAACCATATATTTTTTTCCATGTAGAATTACTCACAAGTGTTAGAAAGGCATTGCACAGGGGCGCCTGGGTGGCTCAGTTGGTTAAGCGGCCGACTTTGGCTCAGGTCATGATCTCGCGGTCTGTGAGTTTGAGCCCCGCGTCGGGCTCTGTGCTGACAGCTCAGAGCCTGGAGCCTGTTTCAGAGTCTGTGTCTCCCTCTCTCTGACCCTCCCCCATTCATGCTTTGTGTCTCTCTGTCTCAAAAGTAAATAAATGTTAAAAAAAAATAAATAAAAAAAAATAAAAAGAAAGGCATTGCACAAGTGTTGTGTTCCATGGACGTCTTAAACTTACCATGGAGAATTGTTTACATATATAAAATAAACATTTTCTCTTGGACTGTAAAGAGGCTAAGACATACCATATTCCTATTTTGTATCTTGGAAAGTTCTGCCTGGGAAGAAGCAGGTATGGTATTCTACTTATATATTATTAATAAACACCATCTTTTTCAAGATGCTTTTAGGGTACCCATATTTTTTTAATTAAAAACTTATGTTTTCAGAAGTAGTTTTAGGTTCACAGCAAAATTGAGGGGAAATTATAGAGATTTCCCATTAACTCTTGCCCCCATACATGCAAAACCTTCCCCACTATCAACATCTCCCACTAGAGCAGCAATTTGTTGCAAATGAACCGACATTGACACATCATTATCATCCAGAGTCCATAGTTTACATTATGATTCATTCTTGGTATTGTACATTCTTTGGGTTTGGAAAAATGGATAATGACATGTTTCCTTCATTATAGTTTCACACAGAATATTTCCACTACCCTAAAAATCCTCTGTGCTCTGTCTATTCACCCACTCCGTCCCCTGACCCCAGGGTAACCACTGATCTTTTTACTGTTTCCATGGTTTTACTTATTCCTCAATGTCATATAATTGGAATCATACAGTGCAAAGCTTTTTCAGATGGCTTATTTCATTGATTTAAAGTTCCTTAATGGATTTTCACAACTTGGTAGCTTATTTCTTTTAGTGCTGAATATTTCATTATCTGATGTAACAACAGTTTATTTATGCATTCACCTACTGTAGGGCATCTTGGTTGCTTCCAAGTTTTAGCAATTATAAATAAGGTTGTTATCAATATCTGTGTGCAAGTTTGATGTGGACATAAGTTTTCAACTCCTTTAAATACCAAGTGTGTGATTTCTGGATCATATGGTAAGAGCATGTTTAATTTTGTAAGGGACCACCAGACTGTCTTCCAAAATGGCTTTGCCACTTTTCATTCCCACCAGCAATGAATGAGAATTCCTGTTGCTCCAGATCCTTACCACCATTTGGTGTTGTCAGTGTCCCAGATTTTGGTCATCCTAATAGGGGACATTATTTTTTAAAAGATGTGTTAAAGTACAAGGTAATGATAAATTACTGTTTGCTTTAAAAAAGAAAGAAAACAGACGTATATACTATATTTCACTGATCCTAAAGTTGCTGTTTAATTAATAGTTTACCAGAGGAATAAAGATCTAAGAATACTATATTAAATGAAGACATCTATTTAGATACAAAAAAAATGTGCATCATAGAAATACAGAATCATGTTATGGAAAAAAATGGGGGGAACAAAAACAGTAAAAAATGTAACAATTTGCAATGTGATTTGAAATTTTAAATGGCTATCTTATTTTTACAGTTTTGTAGAAAATGTTACTACTAGGCCATTTTAATTTAATTTTTTCTGTTTACTGAATATACCTATTTGTTGAATGCCTTTGGTTTTCCTGTATTTTAAATTATGTTTCAACTTAGTACTTTACATTGGTAGCATGTTTTATGTGTGTTAGTGTTTCAATTGAATTATTGAGTGTGTTATTTGGGCTTTTATGATATCAACCCAGTGCTTGGCACAGAGATATGCCAAGAGTATTTGTGAAAGTACATTAAATATACTCTTTAGCTACTCTTTAAATATACTCTTTAAAATATGGAGTGTTAATTTGGAGAACCTAATGTAGTATCCCTTACTGACGTAAAAGAAAATGGAAAGGGGTCATTTTCCATTATTTAATGGAGTATTTCAGATTATGTTTCACATAACTTGGACTATGTGACCCTTTGGATAGAATGATCCTTGGGTTGTCATTCTTGAAATTTTTAGAAGTCATTTGTATCCTTTAATTTTAGCTCACCACCAAGGCACATACTTTTTTCTTTAGTGTTCAGAAAATCATAGAAACTAAAGATTGAAAAAGGAAACAAATGCCCAGCTTTCTGATGTCTTTATGAGAACTCAGGGGAAAAAATATTGGTGGAGCCTAAGCGATATCATTCATCACTATGTTATCAGCAGAGTTAAGTAATTTTGTGAACTTGTTAAAATCAACAAAATCATATGCAAATTATATTGGTATCTGAGATATTCTGTTTTCAGCAATAGAACTGATTGTGGATAATGATGTTCCATAAGTCATTAATGTAAAGATTGAAACATTATAATAGCATTATAAATGATTTCTTAATCCCTAATCCTGCTCAGAAATGGCTAATTAACCCATGTGGATAGGAGTTGGAAATCAAACTAAAGAAAATCATTATTGATGGCTATATAGTTAAGGGGGAATGGGGAGAAAGTAGTTTCAATTATCTGGGGATTTACACAATTAAAAAAAAATTTAGTGTTTATTTTTGAGACAGAGAGAGACAGAGCATGAGCAGAGGAGGGGCAGAGAGAGAGGGAGACACAGAATCTGAAGCAGGCTCCAGGCTCTGAGCTGTCAGCACAGAGCCCAACGGGGGCTCGAACTCACAAATCATGAGATCATGACCTGAGCAAAGTTGGATGCTTAACCGACTGAGCCAACCAGGCTCCCCTGGAGTTGCACAGTTTTAAAGTTATCTACTAAAAGACTAGGCCAGGGGCGCCTGGGTGGCGCAGTTGGTTAAGCGTCCGACTTCAGCCAGGTCACGATCTCGCGGTCCGTGAGTTTGAGCCCCGTGTCAGGCTCTGTGCTGACAGCTCAGAGCCTGGAGCCTGCTTCAGATTCTGTGTCTCCCTCTCTCTCTGCCCCTCCCCCGTTCATGCTCTGTCTCTCTCTGTCCCAAAAATAAATAAAACGTTGAAAAAAAAAACTTTTAAAAAAATAAAAAAAAAAAGACTAGGCCAAATGTTTTACAAAAATAAAAACTATTAAAATAAAATTAATATTTAGTGAGTCACCAATATTAATAATTATATATCAAAATAAAGGAAAAGTAATACATGAAAACCTAAAGAGAACAAAAACATACTATTACAAATAATACAAATAATACATATTTATCTGCAACATTTAAAAATTGTAAGCTTTTTCTTTGCTCTTCTTCCCTTTCCCAGAAACTGTCTATTAAATGAGAATGAGTTCAAAGGACCTGACAGGAGGGCTTTCCTGGGCCTCATATATAAGAGCTACTGAGCTGGCCAAATGCCAGCATCTTGGTTCTAGAAGGCCCCATTAGAAAACATGTGGATGGAGGCACCTGGGTGGCTCAGTAGGTTGAGCATACAACTTTCGTTCAGGTCATGATCTTGCAGTCGTGAGTTCCAGCCCCACATCGGGCTCTCTGCTATCAGCCTGTGGAGCTGGCTTCTGATCCTCTATCCCCCTCTCTCTCTGCACCTCCCCCACTTGTGCCCTCTCTCTTCTCAAAAATAAATAAAACCTTAAAATAAAATGTGTATGGCCTTTTGGTTTCTCTGTCTCAGATAGCCTTTTAACCCCTCTTGTTCTAGAACATTTTGTCTCAGCCTTTCCCTAGTTCTGTGGTGTTTTCACCTTCTCTTGGCATTGAGATTCAGTGGACGTGCTTCAGGATTTTCCAGGGAAAAGTGGGACCTTAACATGAAGGGTGCTGGTTTCTCACCCTGCTTTTAGCAATCCAGCTCCACTTTCATCTGTTCTGTATATTGGGCTTTGCATAAGATTAACTTAGGAAAGCCAGCCCAAGTGAAAATATGTAAGTTCAAAAAGTTGGGTACAAATTGATATAGAGGATGTTATGCAGAATCAGCAATCTTCCGTTCTATTGATGATGGTGTTTGGTGAGAAACCAAGTAAAACCTCAGGGACACGTTGTCAAGAAAATCAGTCTCCGTCAGGAAATTGTTTTTCAGTATTCTTGAGTAGGTGCTCTTTATCACATTGAGACAGTGCTTTTATAAATCAACACGATAATCTCACCAGTTTCTATGGTGCTGAAGGGTGATAAGGAAATGAATTTGAACTAAATGCCATGAGAAAAAAAACTAAATGCCATATTTTCTTTTAAGAAAATATTTTCTTGTTACAATGAGAAAATCCGGTCTATAAATCTTTATTCGGAATGTGCTCCCCTATCATGATCATGCCAGTGCTTTGATAGCTCCTAGGTAAAGCGGGCAAGTGAAACATACAAAATCTACTAAGCTTCTGAGGGTTAGACCGCCTTCCATCTTTGGTTGGCTTTCCACGAGCTGTTTGACAGTGTTTTCGTCCTAGATCGTGTTAACTCCTAAATGCTGAAAGAATTTTTAAGTAGCTATCTCTGCTATTTTTTACATTTTTATTCCATTTAGAGGGAGTAGTAAAAGGGTTCTTAGGTCTTTTTGTTTTCTTTATGTCATCAAACGATTAAAATACTAACAACCGACGTACCCCATCAGTTTCCTAAAAAAAAAAATAAAAATAAAAATAAAAATAAATAATAAATAATCAAAGCTTTGAAGCCTAGCATATGAAGTAATACATATCGTGTGCTTTTCCCTGACTTTTTCTTTTTTTTTTTCAACGTTTTTTATTTATTTTTGGGACAGAGAGAGACAGAGCATGAACGGGGGAGGGGCAGAGAGAGAGGGAGACACAGAATCGGAAACAGGCTCCAGGCTCTGAGCCATTAGCCCAGAGCCTGATGCGGGGCTCGAACTCACGGACCGCGAGATCGTGACCTGGCTGAAGTCAGACGCTTCACCGACTGCGCCACCCAGGCGCCCCCCCTGACTTTTTCTTGTATGAATCAGATATCTTTATGTTCTTAGTGAGTTGCTCCTCGCTATTATACCTTTAGAGTTTCCATACTTGAATCTATAGATACTGATGACTGTTTACCCACATCCAACATAAACCAAGATGCAGAACTGAGTTCAGAATTTTGGCAGTAGTTCAGGTTAATATTGTCCAGTAAGCATGGGGGATATATTAATCTACTTTTAATTTGGGCAAGCTGAACATTGCTTTTGAAATTACTGTGAACTCAATAATTTGGTGGATTATATTTCATAACTCTGGCTGAAGGAGGAAAACTCATCAACTGAGGAAAAAAACTTTAAAATTACTTTCAAAAGAAAAGTATATAGAAAAAAATCAAGTTAAAAAACAGAAGTGTTAGTTTTCATAATGATTCTTTAGATAAAGTTTCCTGTCTGTTCAGATTCTGTTGTTTCTTTTACTACATAAAAATTTATTTACATTTTCTCTGGGGTGTTTTATCAACATCTCTTAATAATACACAATGACTTTGTACTTAATAATTATGGGTTTGTTTGCAAGGAGGCTTGAATAGGACTTCAACCATAGAAGATGCAGAAAAATACTTTCCATAGTCCCTGTGTAAACATGTAGCAAAAAATCAGTTGAACCACTTTAGAATTAAAAAACTATAATTTTTTTAAAAAAATTTGTTCGCAAATGGCTGGTATTTCTAAGATAAAATCTAATCCTGTAAAAGTTTCTATAATAGGAAAATTTAGGCCCTTTCAGGTTGAAAAATTGTTACTAAAGACTGAATCTTACCTGATACTTCTTTAACTTTCTCCCCCAGTATACCTAATCCTGATAACTAGTCACTAAAGGAAAATACACATCACAATCTAATTGTATTTGAATGATGGATAGGTGGGATCTGTCTTGTTTTACCTGAGAACAGTTATACCAACTTTGTATTTTAACTTGTATTTAATTTTTCTTTTTACTTTAGCCTATGATTACTTAAGCCGAGGTGATTATATTAATATACCGTGAGAGATTACTACCGAGGTGTATTGGCTCATATAATATTAATATTATTATTTCAATATACTATATATTATTATATAGTATATAATTATACTAATATATATTAGATTAATGTAAAATTATAACATACATTATATAACATATATTTATAAATGATGTGTATGTATGTATGAATAGGAAACAACAGTTCAGAGAGCATTTTGTATGTATCAATTTGTTTGAAGTTCACAACAATATGTAGGAGAGATAGTATTTTTATTTTATAGGTAGGAATTCTGAAGACATTCAGGTAACAATACATGAGTCTAAAATTAAAATACAGACTTTTAAACTGTATTGTTTTTTAAAGTATACTTGCTTTATTGTTTTTCTTAATGATATATACTCATTAAAAAATTCAAAGACTCAAAATCTGAATTCCCAACAATAATCATTACCCATATTCTCTGAATGTATTCCATCTACATCTTCCAATATACAGATGAGAGGGGGCAAGTTAGATGGCTAGTCAGAAAGAAATAACTTTTGAAAATGGAATGTTACAATATATTTTCATATAAAGATAGAAAACTGATTAAATTTTACTTCAATGTAACTGAAATAAAAGGAACAGAAGTAAAGCTGAAGGAAGCTTGAACGCTTCTTCATAAAAAGAAAAGCTTACCTCTAAATTTAAAATGGTCATGACCGCAGGTGCTTAGTATGTTTTTGACTGTTTCAGCTATGCAAAGTATCCACTGACTCCCTGCTAGAAAGGAAGAGGAAATTATCACCTTACAAAACCCACACTTGCTTACTTTTTATATTTAAATAGATTCAGTACTCATCACTAGGTATTTTTGATCTATCATGTTTTTCTATTTATTGGGCTATTTTGATTAATTTCTTATTCTGAAATCTCTTGATTTCATTGTCAGTTTGTATGTCTGTGTGTTAAAAACTTACATGAGCTAAGTTGACTAATGCCTTGCATAGTGTCGGTGTTTCTGTTGATTATAGATGAAGCAACACTTGGCTGAATATACAATTTTTGATTTATACTTCCACATTAGAACTGTGCAGTCATTTATCAACTATCTCCTAATGTTAATTATGTGCAAGTCATATGTATCTTCATCAAAAAAGATTATAAATATTTTCTTAATATGCTTTAACATTTTCTTTTAGCACATGGGCTTGAAGATACCAAGGACATTTAGCCTGGAGAAAGGAAACAAGAGACACATAATATTTATCCACCTAAAGGGCTATTAGCAAGAAGGCAAGTCTTCCTTATCCTGTTTAATCTAGGCCAGGTGTCCCTTTTCTCACTTTCATAGTATTCTGTACTTCCTTTTAATACACTATTTATGAGGTTGTTTTATGATCATCTGCATAAAAATCTAGACTGAATTCCTTGAGTACAGAAACATAATAAGCACTCAATAAATATATATATATTTTATTTAGAAAGATTAAGTTCATCTTGTATTGATTTGTAGTGACTGCCAAGAATACTATGTTGAGAATGATTTTGAGGCCACTGCTGGATCAGCAGGGAAGTGTACACTGATCAATTAGCAATGTCTGTTCTTGGCAGAAGAATGAAAAGTGGTGCCGAAAGTGACAAGTATTGTTCATCTTAGATTAGATATGACTTATTTACCACAAATAGCAGAATCAGGACTATTAGATAAATACCCTAGGAGGTAGATTTTGGCTCAGTATAAGGAAAAGTGTTTAAATGATTCAATATGTTTAAATGTTGAGTTCGGTGCTCAAGTCACTGGATAGGTGAGTTTCCTCTCCCTGGAATTTTTAGCTCATAGGTTAGCCAACTATTTGAGAAATATTAAACATTATAGATACTTTCCACTGTATGATTCTAACCTTGTAGGACACAGTTTATCAATGAGACCAATATGTGGTCAAGGAATTCATTTCAAAGCGGAAAAGCATTGTTAGGTATATGAAATAATTTTTAAATCTCAACTTTTATTGAACTTATGCAATTTATATGGTTTAAGTCTGTAGAGTATTTAAGTGAGAATAAACAGTCCTTGAGTTATATGTTTGAAGATGCCATGAAACCATACTAGGAGAATATTTCCTAACTTCATAAATAAAACCATCTACCAGGTTGCTTAAGCTAAGAACCAGATGGTTTCATTAATTCCTCTTTCTCTTGCCTCCCCTCAGCCAGTCCATCAACAAACTTCATGGTCTCTACCTCATTCCTGAACCTGCCCTCTTCTTGCCATATCATCTCCCCTGGTCTACTGAAATGCCTCTTATGTGATTACCTCTGTTTTTACCTTTGTTCCTATGCCAGTCATCCTCCTTCCAGGCACAGTTAGCTTTCTTAAAACATGAGTTAAAACGTTTCACTTTCCTACTTAAAATATCCCAGTAGTTTCCTATCACAGGAGCATAAAATCCAGGCTTTCTATATTTACCTAAAAAGCTCTACAGAAATTTATCTCTGGCCTTTCTTTATGATACCTGCTCTGTTACTTCATCCACATGCCCAGCCATACTAGACTTTTTGCCTGTTAGGAGACTATTGCATTATTATAAGTGAGAAACAAGGGCAACAGTATAGGAAATGATGAGAAGTAGTCAATTATGGATGCGTTTTGAAGATAGAGCCTACAGCAATCCTTAACAGATGTGTTGTGGCAGAAAGGGGATTTAAGGATGACTCCAAGGTTTTTGGCATGAACAACTGGAAGGACAGAATTGCCATCAATTAAACTGGGAAAGGTTAAGTTTGGGGTAGATTTAGAAGAGAATGTCAGGAGTTCAGTTTTGGAGATGTTGAATTTGAAATGTCTAGGAGTTGGATATTATGACCCTGGAGTTGCAAAGAGAGGTCTGGGCTGAGATAAAATTCAGTGAGTGAGTCATTGGAATGTACTTGGTACTTAAAGTCATGAGACATCCCATATTTACCAAGAGAATGAAAATGGACAAAAATGAGAAGAGGCCAAGAACAGACCTGGGGAGTACTAGAATATTAAGAAGTGTTAGAAAAAGAGTAGAAATCCGAAAATGAGACTGAAAATGAAGTAGGAGGAAAACCAGGAGAGTGTGGTGTTCAAAAAGTCTAATGAAGAATATGTAACAAGAAAGGAGAAAGATTAGCCATGCCCAATGGTGCTGACTAGTCAAGTAAGATGAGGACTGAGAACTGACCACTGGGTTTGGCAACAAGTATGTTCCTGATGACCTTGACAAGAGCAGTTTTGGTGTAGTGGTTGGTGGAGGTGAAAGTATGAGTAGGTTAGGAGGACAGGAATTGGAGACAAATGTAAACATCTCTGTCAAGGTAAAGAAATGATGTAGGTTGTGGATGGAGCAGGAAGTGGAGTCAAGTGTTGTTTGTTTCATTTTAGGCAGAAGAAGTTACAACACATTGATGTTGTTTTTGTGTTGATAGAAATACACATGGAGAAAGCAAAAGTTGATGATGTAGGAGAAAGATGACACATGCGTGAGTAAAGGATGTGAGTACGTGAGAGAGAATACGATTTACTGTACCAGTAGAAAGAATGGCTTTAGACAAGAGCATAAGTGGCTCATTCCTAGGAAGGCAGAGAAAGTGGCTACAGTCACTCATAAGGGGTAGATGTGAAATGGCGTGGAAATCTATGGAAGTTTTTCCTTTTTTTTTTTTCCTAGAGAAATAGAAAGCAAACCCATTAGCTAACAGAAAGTCCCAATGTTCTCTTCTGTTTAATGGGAGGATTTTAGGGAGAACTAAATGAGAAAAAGTAAAAGAAAATTGTTTTGCAAATCAAATCCAGTATATAGCTCTGCATACTATTTTTAATGGTTATAGTCTCTCTAGTCTTATGTTAAATGGAAAACTTTTAAGTAATGTGATATCCTTTCACTGCTATGAAATAGACAAATGTCAAAATACCTTATAAACAAATGTCAAAATATCTTAAATTGTAAAATTTTAGGTGTTAAAATGATTGACTAATAAAAAACATTGCTCTTCATAACAGATTCTATAAAATACTCTCAGACTAAAAATATCTTTTATTCTCGAAATCCAGCAAGTACACTGGAACTCATTTCTTACCATCTGGCATTATTGCCTTGCTAGATAAAGAGAATGATCACTCTGCTCTATAACAAAGATTTTTTTTATAATACAGATTTTTAGTTGATTTTTCTCTTGGTATATATGTGAAGTTTAGTCAGAAATATATTTACTTTTTCTATATGCTAACTAACTTGGATGTAAATTTAAAAAAAAATAAAAGCTAAAATTAAAAAATAAATAAATAAACACAAACAAAGGAAATGTATTTACTTTTTCTTTGGTTTTCATAGACTTTTTTCAAATTTAGTCAGTTTATTTAAAGAAAAAGAATCATTAACCATTTTGTTTTCTTAGGTTCTCTGTGAATCAGATATTCATATAACTAAAAAAAATTAAACCCCTCTATTTCAATATGCTGGGATAAAACTATTTTCACCTCAGTTTAGCTACATAGCTTGTTCATTGTTACATTTGAATTAATCATGATTGACTTTCAGATTTGTTAAAAACCCAAACTGAAGGCATTATGATGAATCTGGTATTGCAATTTTGTTTGTATGTTTCCATTTACATGCCTGAGAAGCAGATATGTAATTGATAGACTATACCTTTTTGATTTGTGTGCTATTCACTGCTTGTCTCTAATTTTTCACTGTGCTAAAGAGAAAACTAAAGAACATAAATGCAGAAGCATATATTTTTTTCTTACAAAGGACTCAATGCATTTTGACTGCCAGACCAAACACACACACACACACACACACACACACACACACACACACACACACTCACACACAAATCCTGTTTTGTTTGCTTACAATTATTCACCTTTTAGAGGTATCTTCACTTACATGGTCAGGTGGAAAGTTCAAAAGAACCATAATCTACTAAGTTTTTGTATACGATGTCTCAAAATCACTATGCAGTTCTATAGCATATTATAGTATCCGTTTCATATTCACTATGGCTTCAATATTTAGTATTTTATGGTACCATGAGTCTTTAAATATTGCTAATTCTTGTTTAAATGTAATAGTGCATCAGTCCTTAATTGTTACCATAATTTCTCAGTCATTCCAGATGAATGATTGCTATATGAAATGCAGGAGAATAATCCCAAATATGCTTGATATTTGTTAAGAGATTAGATACTTTACTGAGTGCATGAGGACTTATAAGAATTAAGCTGTGGTATGACAAGCCATATGTAGTTAAGCAAGTTCAGATTTACTGCCTTGTTTTGGAATTACTTCTCATTCTTTTTAGACAATTTGTCCACATGCTATTCATCCTCAGGGCCACTTTCTTTTAGGATATCATTTTGGGGATGAATGTTTCAAATGTGTTGGTCCAGCATCTTCATTATACAGATAGGGAGTGCAAACCTCAAAGAGCAAAGGACGTCTGCTTCTAACTCTTTTACGGTAAAGGATTGCTCCCATTATTGATGGTGTTTAATACCTGTGCTGTGCTATTAAAGTTGTCCAGTCTTGGTGCAAAGTTCTTTATAGCTGCTCTCAATCTTTTCTCTGCTGGTACATTTTTAAGACTAATTTCTAGTAGGATTCTGGGCTAATTAAATGATAGTGGAAAAGCATTTTCCATCATTACCGTTGGAATAGGAACAGTAAATCACCAGAGGTACAAATTGGGAACTCTGTCTTAATATCATTAGACAGAGGAAGGCACACAGAAAATTCTTATAAGTCAAACCCTGCAATTTAATGATTGTACACATCAGTTCTTTCGGAGTAGTGCCCAGAAGATGCTGGAAGCAGGTATCTCTGCAGCTTGAGCCATTTGTAGTTTAATATGTGGAAGAGAGAGAACAAGATACAATGTCTTCTAAATCTAAGTAGCAAAATATGTACTCTTTATAAAATGGAAACCAATCATGTGCATTCTTTTTGAAAAGAACAACCCATAAGTTTCACTCTGCTTCAATCAATAAATATTCAACAACCAGTAATAGTGTTGTGATCAACATTGATTCATTTGGGTGTAGATATATGGAAATAGTTTTGAAAACTGACTGAGGTTACCAAATTTTGAACAGAGTCAGTCGTGTGGTATAGTGGAAATAACATTGGTGAGCCCTTCCTTGTGCAAATCCTCCATAGTCTCAATTAAGCTGTACTCCTCTAGGCAAATTACTTAACTTCTCTTAGCCTCAACGTACTCATTTTTATTTTTTTAATTTTCAAAGTTTATTTTGTGAGAAAGAAAGTGCATGCACAAGACAGGAAGGGGCAGAGAGAGAGGGAGAGAGAGAATCCCAAGCAGGCTCCACGCTCAGCATGGAGATCAGTGAGGGGCTTGATCTCACAATCATGAGATCTGGAGCCCAAATCCAGAGTGAGACACTTAGAGTGAGCCACCCAGGCACCATATTCATTTTGAAAACACCATATTTGGATTAGGTAATCTTGAACCTCATAGCTCTGAACTCTGTCATCCTTATAAAATGACAGTTTTCTTGGAAAAAGAGAAAAAATATACTGTAAGCTACCTATTTGGGGAGAGATACCATCTCACTTTTCACACTACTTTTAATGAAATACTGCAACCATACTTCCTTGTTCTCTCAATTTAAACTTAATAGTACTGATATGATGTTTGTAAGCCAAAGGAATCCAAGAAGAAAGCCAAAGTCACCATGTCTGTAATGGGGGGCAAGAATTTCATCTAGATTTGGTAGGTGAAATGAGTTACAGGATCATAATGGAAGAAGTATATGTAGTACAGAGAAACTTTCAGAGAGTACAAAGACAGAACCATTAGTATTTTTCTGGCCAGCTAGAAGGACAGCTGCATGTTAGGAAATGTATCTGTCTCCCTCTACAGTTTGATTCCTTGAGATAGTCTCCTTCACCAAGGGTAGCTGTGAGGGGAGGCATACAATGGAGGTTGTGGATCCATCCTAATTCTTGGTAGTAAGATTAGTAATTGCCATCATTGATATCTGAAGACAGGATGCTACTTTTGACAGTGATAGAAGAGTTGGGTGTTTGGGAAGAAGGGGAGACATAACCTTAATTGCTTTAAAACCTTTATTAATCTGCTAAGCAAAAAGATACCCCAAGGTTAGCAGTATAAGTTGCCCATTGCCCAGTGGCTCCCACCTATTTAAAGAAACTTCTGGGCACCTGAGTGACTCAGTCAGTTGAACATCCAACTCTTGATTTTGGCTCAGGCCATGATCCCAGGGTCCTGGAATTGAGCTCTGTGTCAGGCTTCCTGCTGTGTGTGGAGCTTGTTTGAGATTTTCTCTCTTTCTCTCTCTCTCTCCCTCTCCCCCACTGTGCTCTCTCTTGAAAAGAAAAGAAAAGAAAAAGAAAAGAAAAGAAAAGAAAAGAAAAGAAAAGAAAGGAGGGAGGGAGGGAAGGAAGGAAGGGAGGGAGGGAGGGAGGGAGGGAGGGAGAAGATAGAGGAAGGGAAGGGAATGGAAGGGAAGGGAAGAAGGAAGGAAGGGGGAAGAAAGAGGAAGGGGAAAGGAAAGGAAGGGAAGGAAAGGGAAGAAGGAAGGAAGAAGAGCAGAGAGTCTGACAGTGAACTGCAGCATAACAACAAAGAAAACACTGAGGAAAGCATGCAAAAGGTTTTGGGAGTGAGTGGAACTTGTCTCCACAGCAAAGAGATAATGGAGACAGAGTTGTCAACTCTTTTGAGTCATGGTTGAGAGGTCAGAAAGGATGAGAACAGAGTTGAGGCCTTGGATTGGCTCTGAAACAGGTCACTGTTACTCTCATCATTTCTCTTTCCAGACCCTTTTCATTTTTTCAACCTGAATGCTATTGATCACTGCAGGTGTGATAGGTTTTCCAACTCCAACAGAATTTGAAAGTATGCTTGGATGACTTCCCAGGATAAGCCCAGAGAGCCAATGACTATTGACTGTTTCCTCTACAGTTTCTAAACTGTTTCGTCATCACCTTTATAAATATGCTGCCCCTTCACTTTTCACCATTGCCCTTGTAATCAATATGAAAGTAATTACTATTATACCCTATCAATATTCCGACTTTTTAATAAGCATTTCCACTGTAAAAAGCACTTCACAGCTATCTTTCTTTATCCACAATAGGAATGAAAAGAAAGTGAGGTTAGTTAAGGACAAATGTGGGATAAAGGAAGTAACCCTGACACTTACTGTGGACATATTGAGGGAGGAATACAGAATATAAGATTAGGTGTAGAATGGAGCATCTGGGTGGCTCAGTCGGTTAAGTGTCAATTTTGGCTCATGTCATGATCTCACAGTTTGTGGGTTTGAGGCCCACGTTGGGGTCTGTGCTGGCAGTGCAGAGCCTGCTTGGGATTCTCTCTCTCTATCTCTCTTTCTCTCTCTCTCTCTCAAAAATTAATAAATAAATAAACTTTTAAAAATATTAGTTACAGAATACAGCATATTTGTAAATGATCAATATTGACTGCTACAAATAATTATTATGTATTTGGAATTTTTCTCTAATATTCCCATGTATTACTTCCCCAGTGGACTTGGCTTAATATATATACATGTCTGTGTAAAAACACTGCTAGAAGTCAAACATTTGAAGACAGAAGAGGAAACCCAAATTAATGAAAAATAGAGAGGGTAATGAGTCTCCAAAAATTAAGGTTTAAATGAGCTATTACAACTGAGCACATTCCTTAGCTTTGAAATTTCTAGAAGGTGAGGCAATAGAAGAATATTTAAATAACTATGGTTTTACCAGACAGTAAGCTCCTTGAGGAACTGAATAAAATTTGTGTACAAATATAATGGTATAGTAAGAATGCATATTTTGGAGTCAGGAATATCCTATTCCAAAGTCCTATTCCAGATATGAAGCCATAAAATTCCTAGAAGAAAACATAGGCTGTAATTCCTCTAACAAGAACTTTGGCAGCATTTTCCTAAACCAGTCTCTTCAGGCAAGGGAAACAAAAGCAAAAAGAAGCTATTGGGACTACACCAAATAAAGCTTTTGCACAGCTAAGGAAATCATCAATAAAACAAAAGCAACCTCCTGAATAGAAGAAGATATTTACAAATGAAATATCCAGTAAGAGACCAAGGTCCAAAATATATAAAGAATTTACAAAACCAAACACCAAAAAAACCCAAATAATCCAATTAAAAGTGGGCAGAGGACCTGATAGACATTTTCCAAAGAAGGCATACAGATGGCCGACACACACGTGAAAAGATGCTCAATATCACTCATTATCTGGGAATGCAAATCAAAACCACAATAAGATATCACTGTACACCTGGAAAATGCATAGAATCAGAAAGACAAGAAATAGTGTTGGCGAGAATATGAAGAAAAAGGAACCATTATACATTGTTGGTGGGAATCTAAATTGATACAGTCATTATGGAGAACAGTATGGAGGTTCCTCAAAAAGTTAAAAATAGGGGCTCCTGGGTGTCTCAGTCAGTTAAGCACCCAGCTCTTGACTTTAGTTCAGGTCATGATCTCATGGTCCATGAGATTAAGCCCTGCATCAGGATCCACACTGACAGCACTGAGCCCTCTTGAGACTCTCCCCTCCACCCCCACCCTTTCCTCAAAATAAATAAAAATGAGCTTTAAAAAAATAGAGCTACCATATGATCCAGTGATTCTGCTACTGGGTATTTACCCAAAGATGAGGGAAACACTAATTTGAAAAGATTTTTGAACCTGTATGTCTATTGCAGCCTTATTTACAATAGCCAAATTATGGCAAAGTTTTTTTATTCCCTTATTACAGATGAAGAAACTTAATCTCTTGTCAAAAATCACAAAGACAGTAAGTAGCTAGATTGGAATCTAGACCCAAGTACTCCATCTCAATGGCATACCTACAGTATTTAAATATGTGCATCATGGTAGCATAATCTGGTTTTAAATGGAAGCCACCACTTCATTTGATGTGGATCAGCTTTTTAACATCTCATTCTCTATCTGACAAAGTTATTTTCAGTAAGATTCATGTAATAATCAATTACAGTCCTTTTCTCAATTCACTCTTTAATTTGAAGATAATTGAACTCTTGGAAAGAACAGTAAATTTGAACTTTATTTAAATTCAGTAGTTAATATATAAGATAAAATGTGCACTTACCAAACAAAAATATGACACCTTGTATTTCTCTGTTTCATAGTTTATAGTTTTAAAGCCAGGTGGTCACATAGAATGACAATTCAAATAACTCAAGTTTGCTTTCTTTATTTTTTTTTTAATTTTTTTTTCAACGTTTATTTATTTTTGGGACAGAGAGAGACAGTGCATGAACGGGGGAGGGGCAGAGAGAGAGGGAGACACAGAATCGGAAACAGGCTCCAGGCTCTGAGCCATCAGCCCAGAGCCCGACGCGGGGCTCAAACTCCCGGACTGCGAGATCGTGACCTGGCTGAAGTCGGACGCTTAACCGACTGCGCCACCCAGGCGCCCCTGCTTTCTTTATTTTTATAATTATTGTGCCATTATTATTTATTCGAATTTCTGTGTAAACTAAGGAATATGTATTACCACTAGGATAAAGCCACAAAATGTGACCTAAGAAAGTTTGAACAATTCTGCATCCTTGGGAACTCATTTCAAAAGAAATGCATATAGCTGAGTCCACATGGGTCAGAGGCCAATTGTATAACCAGAAATTCTCAGAATTAGTTTCTATATCGAATACTATGTCATTAAAAGATCTATAACACAAATGTGTTAATTTGGAGCTTATATAAATAATGAAGACTTGGTAGAAACTGTAGCAATTATTTGGAACATAGTCAACTAAAAGATGTGTTCAGGGAGGAATATTTCATCATGGAAATCGCTGAGAATTACCCAAGCAAGGTGGTAATAAAAAGACAGTCTTTTGTTTGGTATTATTATTGTTTTTAAATTGTCCACAATGTATCCACCTTATTTCCTACACAGGGGTAGATGCTTTCCACTGTGTCACTGTTGGTATCCCACTGTTGGGGGTCCATGAGAGCAACCACCCCTATATGACTCTCATGGAATAAGAAACCATAATTGAAGCAAGTTCAATTGCATTTTGATTCAGACCTCTTAAGAAATGTTTTTGTAACTGATATCAGTTGGTTAACTGATGACTAATGAAAAGTTGCTTTGCTTTTCTGTTGCTTGCTTTATGGGATAGAATTCTTCCTGTCTTGAACCCTTCTCTTTCTTCACACTACCACACTACTTGCTGGGAGCGCCTTCCCCTATTCTCACGTTGATATGTGGGCATCCTTACTGCAGCAGTGGCTTCCACTTAAAACCAAATTGTGCCACCGTCATGCACAAGAAATAAGCTGGTAAAGGATGCAATAAAGAGGGTGTTGCTTTTACATTTTATTTTATTTTCCTTTCTTTGTTGCTTTTACATTTTAAAAACATACTGTGTATTTTAGTCTATTCTTGACTTTGGTTCAACCACATTTCAACTTCTTCTAGTTTATATCCATAAGCCTGATGTCAGCTTGTATCCTTATTTGTATAGTTATGGATAGTAAAGACTCCCTCCTCTAAATGTCTAGAAATTCCCAAAGATTCTTGATCTCTTCTGCTGTCGTGCCTTTATGCCTGCTATGGGTACTTTACATCATCTTTTTAATTTAGTTGTCACATTAAAAAAAAAGAAGAAGAAGAAAGGAAAGAAAAGGTAAAAGTAAGAGAGATGGAAAAAAGGAAAAATATCTACTCATAGAGATGTGATTCATAATTTACCTTATGTTCATACCCCACCACTTAGAATATTAAGAACTAATCTTTTACATTCCTATTTTCCAACATTTAGAGTTAGAAGCTACCTAGACTTCTTATGTTTTCCAAGTTATCTCCGTCTCATTCCCATGTTCTTTTTGTAAGAATACTTTCCCTGTATGTGCACACAGTTTAATCAAGAAGCAACAAAGTCTTCATCCTGCCCCATAATAGATTCATTGTTTTAACAAGAGCTTCAAATATTAATTTTTATTCCAAGCTCTCATTAAGACCTATTTTCTCAGTAAATCACTTCACCTCCTAAAAACCATTCTAGGTAATAATAATGGCTTTACAACTTTGTATATATGTAAAACACCTTAATCAGCGCAAATTATAAAGAAGCATTAATAGACTATAGTGGATCACATTCCAATCTCTAAACTGATTAAACTCCATTTTGAAGGTAAAAGAATAGATATTTATGCTTTATAGCAACCTTCCTGGCCAATATAATTTCAATTTGAGACTATTTTAGAAAGCAGAATAAAATTTATTTAGGGATGTACCTCCCAGTTCAGACCTTAAATTCTCACCACGAATGAACAAGTAATTTTCAACTAAATTCCTGGCATGGACCAAGGAATGACTACATAAACATTAACATAATATAATTAAGTTCAGATATTCAGATATAATGAAATTCAATCCAACCTGATAATGTACCATAGAAGAATAGTGTTTGAGAACCAGAAGACAGGCTCACAAGAGCTAATATGCAACCTCAGTATAATCTTATAATTAGCATTTTGTCTGACACGGAGCCTCACAATATAGTAGTGCAGAGGAAAAACTGAAGTCTTTAGACAGTGATAATGAAGATTAAAAAATGAAAATACTAAATTAATTTGAATACCATTGAGGACAAAAAGAAAAAAATGAGATGTCAATGAAAAACACCCAACATCATTCAAAAGAATGACCCTAGATTCTTAGACTTTCTTGAGGCTACAAGGCGAGTCTCTGATATTACTCCAAGAAGCATCACACATATTTGAGATTATTAAGCCTATGAGATATCTCTGTCGAAAGCTAGTATTATAAAATCTTTGTTACCATCTCTAAAATTTGGCCACATATTCAGTTGTATTGAAATAATCTCTGGAGTTAAACTTCAGTACAGGGAGTTTTGACATTGGCAGATAGATCCAATAGGGCTATATAATCTTTTTCAATTTAGAAGAGTAAGCTGAATAAGTCTTTCTCTTCCTGTTGTTGCCTGTTTCCATGATTTCAAACACCAGAAAGACTTATACAAAGATACAGAAGTTTTTAGATAGCAATAATCTATGTTTTTCTGAGAATTGATTGGTGTTTTTAATAAACATAGCTATGAGAATCCAGTTTAACATCCACTCATCTTGACAAGATATTTATAAAGTATATTATAATGATAGCATTTTTGGATTGTTATTGATCATTTTTATCAGTCTGCAAGTGTCCAGATTATTTGGTTTACCTGATGGTGTTGTATTTGTTCTGTTACATATATCTTTGGCTTTTAACAATGTTATTTATTAAAATCCATATTTCCCAAAAGAATTCTTAAATTATCAGTGGAAAAATGAAGAAATGCCCATGTGTGCAGTATCCTGGAAATATAGTTTATAAGTTGCTTTCTGAGTTCAGGAAAGGCGACCCCTTTTCCCTGAAATCTTCATCTTTTTCCCACATGGTTCAACGATTGGATTGAGAGACATTTTCTACCCTTCCTAAGATTTCTAATTCATATTCCGAACCTCTGCACTCTTTCAGTCATGAAAAATTCATTAAGATTTTACGATGCTAACATTGAAAATGTCTTAGTTGTTTTCTCATAGAAAATATTTATGTAGAGGTCTGTTAATATACATATGACAAATGTACACACATGCTTTTTTTGACTACTCATTTGCTACTGGGAGAGTAAGCTTTTAAATTCAAATGGATAGTTAGCATCCTTTCAATGTACTTATTTTTTACCTGTATAATGGAAGCATGGAGAAAATCATGAATTATATATGCCACATGGAAAGAATATCACCTTTTGAATATTTATGAACACTTGATTTTCTGAAAATTGGGAAACATTTCTTTTTAGGGAAGAAGCCATTGAAGAAATGAACTGTCATATAACATTCAGAATTCTTTAAGCAGGTTTGTGATTCACCTATTATTCTTCCATTTTCCAATTTTGTTGTTAGCTTTCTAACTCTTCAAGTCAAATAAGAGGTTTTGTGGTTCTTAATATGTGATGTGACTCATAAAAGAAGAGGGATAATCTTCTACATAAGAACAATTTACTCTCTCGTTTTCAGAAATATCAACCCTGGCCCTCCTAAATGCTTACAGTGAGAAAAGGAATATGGATTTTGGTATTTGAAGAATTTGTGATTCTCTGTTTTGATGACTTTGCAATGATAACTGGAATCCAGAAGTTCCAGTGGTCTGTGCCTAGTTGACGGCAGAGACCCTGCCTGCCACATTCACCACTGTGTCCCCAGTGCCTGAAACCCTATCTGATGCAACTGACGTGAACATGGATCTGTAGAATTAACGCGTGAATCAAAATGCACAGTGCTCTAACTTGTGCTGCCATTCATACAATTCGTATGCACACATTACACATATATATGTGAGCTTATGGTAGCACAAAATTTTAACAAACTCTTAAAATGTTAATTTCAGGTATTGATTACCTAAAGTAGTATCCTAGACAGATTATCATTTTTCAAAGAATATAAATGCATGGGAATACACTTCATTCTACACATACTTTAAATATCTGGTCATTTATAGTTTATAAAGTTTCAGTTCATGAAGGGTCTCATTTTGAATGGCCGTTATTCCTTACTTTACACATGAGTATGAGAGAAAGGGAAAATTTATGCTGTTTAATATATCCTTGAAGTAGCCTGATTAGTTATTTATTTGTTTATTTTTTAGTTTGGCTCATTTGCTCATCATTTGTCCTTCTGAAAAGGTCGATGTGGAAACATGTTCCTATTGCTAACTTTTGTGGGGTTTCTTTCAAAGTTTCTAGAAGTTCAGTCTTTGTGTGCATTTATTAGATTTAACTGTATAAAGCTTCCAATAAATGATAGACATTGACAAAAACAGTAGTTACTTGTGGCTTAGCCTAGTATATATCCATGTTAATAATATCATGGCCATTTATTGATGGCCCATTATTATGTATAGGCACTTAATATATGTCTTCTCATTTCATACTGACAATATCCCATGAGGTATAGGTAATTGTATTGTCTGCGTTTGATAGAAGTATTAATAGGGTCATACACACAGTAAACTATGGCACTGGAATTGAAAATAGAAGTTGGAATCCAAATATGTGGACTCTTAATCATTATTCTCTTTTGTCTCTCACAATAAAATAATTATTTGCAAATTAGTTATCTGGTGTAGTCAGTATATCCCAGCATGATTGATTACTATTCATTAGGTTGAATATTACTTCTGGAAGACTGGAATTCTATGTAAATATTGATTGAAGATGAACTCCAAATGAAAGGACTTTGAAGTACATTATTTCTTCTGACAGGCAATAATGGGTATATTAAATTAAGATTTTAATTAATTATATAAATGTAGACAGTTGTACAACTTGCTGTTAATCTTTATGGATTTTAGCCTCAATTTAGCTCCTGAGTTCATGCCTTTATATAATGTGCGAAGGGAGTATAGTGTACAACCTTCATCATTTTTCCTAGCTCCTTCCATAACAGATATAGTCAATAGGTAAGTTAGCTATTTTCATATTCTTAAAGTCTGAATAAAAGGAGAAATGAAAGACGAAAAAGGTTGACAGAGGCGTACTGGGAAAAAGGAATAATATTCTGGGAATAAGTGGGTTTAGAAGAAGAACTCTGATATCACAGATTTACAGAGAAAAGTCTAATCATCTTGACATGGAAATCATATGGAACAAAATAAGTATGTGTGTATACATATATATGTATATGTACATATATGTTTGCATACATGCATATACATATATTTTTTTGTAAAACAAAATTATTGATAAAAATATGATTGCCAACAAACTATTTGTGATTTTAAAGTTTCTCTTTATGTGTAATGCACCACTTATATTCCCAAAGCATTTGTTAAACCCAAGTGCTAGGACGGAAGTATATAAAAGTTTCCAAAAAAGAAAGGCCTGATACTGATTCTAGAACTTTATATTTAATACAGATACTCTGTTGAGGCTTGACAAGTGCCGTTGTCTAAAGAAAATAAGAAAATTTAACACTGCCTTATAGAAGTGCTAAGAAGTAATTTTGATTTTATATTGGCTAAAGGGGACAATATTGATTTCTGGCTCAAATACTAGGACAAACTTTGAGTAAGTTTCACTTTTTGAAAAAGAATGATAAGAAATGTCTCTTCTTTGTTATTGTAGGACTAATAGTAATATTAACAATAATTAATGTTTATTTAGTGTTTAAGATATGATAGATACAATTTAAAGCAACTTACCCTTTTTTAATTCATTTAATATCCATGATAACTTTTTGAGGTAGAAACTGATATTATCCCAGTTTTACAGACGAGAGAATTCAGGCAAAAGAAGATAAGTCATTTTCTCTGAATTATTAAGTCTTCGTGGCACAGTTAAATATGGCTGCATATTCCAGGCACTTGGAAACAGTGGGAGAGATTGGAGACAGGGTCCTGCAAAGAAAAGAAATGCCAACTGATGTCATAGTGTTAGGGACACAAGAGCCTTCTTTGGAATGCTTTCAGTTTCTGCTAAGGAAATGATGTTGCTAGCAAGTGTGATGATAGATAAATATTCTACTTTCTATCTTGCTGGTGGATTCAACTTCTCATGCCATTTGAAGGCTGTTGACTAGGGATGCATTTTAAGACATCAGTAATCCTAATAGCACTTTTCAGTATTTTAAAACCATTTTCCCTGGGTATTCCCTTCCCTTCCCTTTGTTTCTCTTCCCTTCCCTTTTTCTTTCCTTCTGTTATTTTTACAATTTTCAGTTTTTCCTAATATCAAAGTAAAACAAAATGGTAAACTGTATAGTAATCCGTCTGTAGACAATAAGAATGCACATTGTTTATATTTGGATTTAGAAGGCTTGAAGCAACAGCAAACAATTAAGAAGTAATTGTTTTTAGGCCCCAGACATCAGTGCATTCACACAAAGGCAACACCATTAATATTGATTTGAGGTCATGACATCATTGGTGTTCCACTTATTCTCTTTGAAAGAATTCAGAGATTTAGTCATGGTTCATGTAACCTGTATTCTTTGAAAAATAAAGCAACTCCATTTCTTCATCTACCTAGATTTCCAACCAGAAGTTCATGTTTGATAGAGGGAAAGAAGCAGATTTTCAACTTACTTGTTATGCCTAAAATGTGACAAAGATTATAAAAATATAGACCTAAAAAGAAAAACTACCATATGCTTTCCATTGCTGCACTGGCAGAAGAAAGAACACATCAGAGAGAAATTCAGAATTGTCATGGGCAGAGTCAAAACAATTACACAAAAATCTCATATAGCAAACAACCCCTTGCCCTAAACTGATCTCTTATTATGGTAATTTAACATATGTTGAATTTCATAATATCAGCTATTCTACTTTACTCAAGTTTTCATACAAACTACAACATCAGTAAGTCTCACTTAGAAGTTTGAAAGACATCCCAGAGAATATTGAATATTAATTTTTGAACAAGCTGTTACACTTTCATTTGGGAATCAAGTATTAGTCCATGTTTCATTATTCTACTTGTTTGCAACCTTCATCCCACTAAATTAATATTTGTAAAAAACCAAAAGGGTGAATGTAGCCATTACATAAATTATTTTCTTTTAAGGCTATATCAGTTGTCTTTATCTACCATAAGACATTGACAAAAAGACATTGATTCTAATAAACTTTAATGCACACTTTCTAGAGGCTTTCTCATTAAAATATCTCTAATAAAATATCTCCTTAATATTAAAGAATAAAGCATTTTTTTTTCACCTTAAGGCACAGGTGACTTCTGTCAGGAAGGTTTATTTTTTCTTAAGTAAGCAATGTCTTTCTATAATTAATATTAATTCCATCCTTTATTGCTTTTTCAGAGATTTTGTTAATGCAGCTGTTCCTCCTCTCTTCTTTGTCATCAGTTATCTTTTCTGTTTTGTAGATGGATAGATAGATAGATAGATAGATAGATAGATGAGATACTGACCTTGATCTTATAGCCCCCTTGGCAGTAATGGCTGCCATTTGTTCTGCTTAGGAAAAAAATACTTTGAAATCTCTACTTCTCATCTCCCATTCTTGAACCCACTATAACCAAGCTTTATTCCCTATCACTCCACTAAAAATCAAGTCAAGATCTTGTCAAAGTCACCAATGACTTCCTCATTGTCAAATTCAATGGACACTTGTTCACAGATTATTTTTTTAGAAGCATTTGACAGAACTGTTCATTTTCTTCTTAAGTACCTTCCTTCCTTGGTTTCTAGGACACTGTACTCTTCTAGTTTTTCAATCTCAATATGACTCCTTCTTAGTCTCTGTTACTAGCTTATTTTGCCAATGGAGAGATTGTTGAGTGCCTGAGGGCTCAGGGCTAAATTCTGAGACCTCTTTTTTTCTATTTATATTAGCTTCTTTGGTGACCTTGTTCATTCTCCTTGTTTTTAAATAACCTCTATTCTCTGATGATGGTTAAATTTTGGTTTACAGAACAAAACTTGCTACTGAAATCTAGTCTTGGATGTACAACTACTTACTGGAATTTTCTCTGGATATGCTGGTATCACATGGGCATTTCAAACTTAACATTTTATTTTTGCTCCCAAACCTCTTCCTTCTGCAGTAATCCCCAACTCATTGAACACCTTGCCCAGCTCAAAAATCTTGGCACCTTCCCTGAGTCCTCTGCTCTCTTTTTATTTCTCCTGTGCAAACCATTTGAAACTCTACTAGCTATACTTTCAAAATGGATCCCAAATCTTACCACTTCTAATCCCTACCACCAAGACCCTACTCCAAACCCCTTTCATCTCTTCCATGCTTTAGCTCAATAGGCTCTAACTCTCCTCGCCACTTCCCGTCTTATTTCATTGAAGAAGTCGATTTATCACACAGCAACCAGGGTGATTTTTTTTAAAGCAAAATGTGTATCATGTCACTAATCTGCTGCTAACCTTCCTAAATTCTTGGTTTATCTGTCATGGCCTAAATGATCCCGACCTCAGTCGGCTCTCATCATGCATTCTCCATCACTCTTCTTCCTCACTTAGCTCCAGCCACACTGGTCTTTCTGTTGTTCTTTGAAAATTCTAAACATGATGACAGGAACCACAAGAATTTTTGCCCTTGAGTTAGGAAACTCTTCTTACATATGTTTGCAGGGGTCAACTCTCAATTCTAGCCCTTGCTAAAATGATAGCATCTCCAAGAGCATCCCTTGAGCACCCTATCTTAAGTGGCACCTGTCCTCACTCTATCCCCTTAACCTGTTCCATTTTCCTTCTTCAAAGCATTTATCAGTAATTTATGTTTTATATAATTTTATTTATTATTTTGTTATTACTGATCTTTCTGCCTGGCAGGTGAGTCCCATGAAGGTGAACACTTTTCCTCCTTTGCTCAGTGCAGAATTTCTAGTGCCTAGAACATAGTAGGTGTTCAGTTTATGTGTTAAATAAATTATGGTTATAACTTCCATTCCCCCCTACTTTTTTATTTTATTCCAGACATTTTCTAATGTTAACCTACTTACTTTTCTATTTGCCACTCCTCTTATTAGTTTAATAATTTTTAAATTTTAACATAAAGTATTTATTTCTATTTGATGTTATCTCCTTGTGCTTACAACCAGGTTAGACTTTTCAATGTTTCAGATGCTAGTAATTCATTCTATTCCTTTTCTGGCTGGCTTCCTAATTCCTAATAACTTGTGGAAACGTAAGTATATATAGAAATTGAGTCTTCTTGTCAAATTTGTACTTAAGATATGCAATTGAGCATGTAATTATATGATCAAAATGGTCAATTTGCAATTGGAATAAATACTTAAGGATGTTTTGGGGTAAGACAAACTATAAAAACTCAATATATCTCAAAGAATATATCTCTAAAGAACAATTTGCCTTTAGAATTTTTTTGCTTCTATCAAAACTGTCTAGCATTAATGGCTTCAAACATTTCACAAACGTCATGATAAAATTCAGGCAGCTTCTATGGAAGAAAAAAGTCAGGTATAGAAAAGGACTGGAAATAGAAATGTGGTCAATTTTTCATTCCTGAACTGGCCTTAGAAAGAATTATTTGACCATACAAATTATAAGAAATTAGAAGAAATTGCCAAAGAAAATACATTTCCATTTCAAGAGGTTTGAGAAACTAAAATAGACTGTTACTTTTGGGGATGGCTTAGGTGTTTGGATGTAGGAGGATAAACTAACTAAATCTTATAATTACTTTCTGCTCTATTGAATCTCTGTTTCTATAATCCTATGTCCATTTCTGCTTGAAAAGAGAAGTAGAAGCTTTATTTGCCAGATTCAGAGTGTTAGTGTGATATGTTTATACTTGATATATAGTGGGAACCTGGCCATGATATGTGAGGAATACTGAATTTCCTTGTGACACGGGAAAGATAACATGTAATTACCCTCTCTCTACCTAACCTCTACATGTATAAGATTATGTATTATCACTCAGAAAATAAGTAAATAAATCAATCAGACAAAACTAAAGAATCTTCTCTGTAAACAAAACTTTGCAAACAAAACTTTTGGAGGCACTATCTCAGACCTAGAAGAGAGTCCTTAGCTGGATGTTTAAATGGTATTAGTATTGGGAATTTTGAAAAGGCTGCTTTCCCTTCCAGAGTTTCCTGACTCACTTCATTAGTTGTGAAAAACATGTATTTATAAATTATTGCCAATGAATGATATAGTAATAGTTAACATTTGTGAGAGCTATGTGTCAGGTATTTCACGCCAGTTTTACAGTGTAGGTATCGTTGTTATTCCTGTTTTACAGGTGAAGAAACTGAGACACAGGGAGGTTAAATACCTTGCCTGGGATCACACAGTTAAGTGGTGGAACCAGATTGGAATCCAAGCAATGTAGCTAGAGAACCCACATAAACTACTTGATTCATATGTCAATATATAAGTATTGAAGACTATCTTCACAATCAATTTAGATGAAAGGGAGTTGGGCCAGTATGAAAATAGGGTGAGGTATTATCCAGCAAAATGTATTAACTATTCTGTTTGGGTTTTAAGGAAAAGTGCCTTCATAATAACTGTGAGGCCAAGACAAGCGGCCCTCTGTCTGGTGTGGCCAAGACTCTGATTCAGGTGCTTTGAGAAATCATTTGGTCTTCACGATAACCTTTTCATTCTCCAAGCTGGGACAAATGTGACTCAGATATCAAGGAACCAAAGGACCATCAACTCGTAAGAAGTGGCGCTGCCAGTCTTAAAACCTAAATCTGTCTATTTCCAGAGCCACACAGCTGTCTTGTCATTAGACAGCAAAAGAATAGAAAGAAGATGGGAATGGCTGGGGGCAGAAACATTCCTACCCATGATCTTCTTTCATCCTCCTGAGTACCTTCCCGTAAGTTACGATCATTTCCTATAAACGATAGCTTCCCACAGGACACCATTCTACTATACGGTTTGCTCCCAAGGAGTGTACTCAGTGCCCCTGCCTTTCAGTGGCTTTTCTCTCTTCCCCTATTATCACCCACTTCCTAACTATTCCCAGGTAGAGCTAGTAGATAGAATGTAAAATGCCCATGCAATACTGGGGACATACTTATATGGTAACCCATTCACCACGATGGCCTGGAATTCAAATTTGACTGAGAAACCTGTATTTCTACTTGTTAAATCTGACAACTCTATAATCAGGAGACATTAATTTAAGCAGAATATCCAAGTTCTGTTATCAGTAATCTTGCTCTCAGAACTATAAATTGGTTGAAACTTCCTTTTCCTTGGGCATCATCTCCATATTCAAACACAAAGATATTTATAAGAGGCTGATTTTTCATCTTCTTTTCTTATTATTCTGAAATTGGATAGCAGAAAACTTTTTTAACATGCGCATTTTTTCCAGTTTTTTTCTCAGAGTGAAATAAATACGTCCCAACATCTCCCTCTTTCCTCTAGCAGTTCCTTAAAGTGGCCAAAAATGAACACAAACTGTTTGAATATGTGACTTTCAAAACTGTATAAAACATGTCCGCAGGTCGCCTGGGTGGCTCAGTCCGTTAAGCGTCCAACTTCGGCTCAGGTCATGATCCCATGGTTTATGACTTCAAGCCCGTGTCAGGCTCTGTGCTGACAGCTCAGAGCCTGGAGCCTGCTTCAGATTCTGTGTCTTCCTCCTTGTTTGCCCCTCCCCCAATCACTCTGTCTCTCTCTATCTCAAAAATAAAATAAACATTATTATTTTCTTTAATTTAAAACATGTCTGCAAAGAAGTGTTTTGGGTGAGGATAATGAGAATAGGGGATAGTATAGCCAGCTGGTTTTCTACAGAAGTGAAGAGAGAAGGGAGCCTGTAAATTAATCTAATACTCCTCAGGATGTTTTAAAATATATATAAGACATAGGTATCCCTAAGGTGGGACAGAAAAATGTGGGATATAGCATGCTCAAAATAATAGAAGAGGCTGAGTTTGGCAGCTAATTATCAAAATGTATGTAACTATTCATGTTTGGAAACCTCAAAAAATTATCTGACAGAAAAGCAACAAACTCTTAACACCTAGCTAACAATGTACATGGAATCTGAGTTAACATACATGTATATTCTTGCATGTTTTATGGCTATTAGAACAGGTATTAATGTGAAATTTTTCTTTAATTTTCATTAGGAAAAAATAAGATATAAATAGAAAAGAAAGATAAGATTATTCTCATAATTCAACACAGTGATAAAGGAAACTGTCAAGAAAATGAGATTAAGAGTGTGGTCTAATTGGTGTTCAAATGTCAATATCCCAATACCCATATGCCAGCACTACAGTTAACTTAATTAGTATATTTTCTTATCAAGCAATAAATCAAGTAGAAGACTGATTACAGAAGAATCAGCTGATTCTTATGAAACATTATGGAATTGGTTTTCCTTTTTTAATATTTATTTATTTTGAGAGAGAGAGAGAGAGAGAGAGAGAGAGAATTAGCATGGAATCCAATGTGAGGCTCAATCTCAGGACCATGAGATCACGACCAGAGTTGAAATCAAGAGTCAGACACTTAACTGACTGAGCCACCTAGGGGCCCCTGTAATTTGTTTTCCAAAACCAAGATACCTCCAGACCAGGTCAGAAAATGCTTGGAACAATGTGAATAATTTAAGGATTCAGTACATAATATATAACCCGTATAATCCTCACAGTGCTTTTTACATATGCTTCCAATACTTTAGCTTTTCATATTTTTTTTTAAATAGTGAGAAGATAGTAAACCCTAGATCAAGCAAACAAAAACAAAAACAAACAAGCAAACAACAGCAAAAACAACTCCACCATCTCTTATTAGTTAGTGGCCATATTAGAAAGAATCATATGATGATTATCCCCCAAAATGGCTGATTCAGAGCTATGATAGATTCCAATAAATGAAGACATCTGTACAACATACTTATTTCTGTCACATGGGAAATCCTTCTAATTTGTTTTGGCATTCAGTTGGTTCAAACTAAGTAGAAATCCAACCTGAACCTTTGCAACAATCCTCAAGATAAATGAACCTCAAATGCTTTCATTCCTGGCAAATGATTCTGTCTCCTACTTAAGAAGGAATTTTAAGTCATTGGGTATGAACTACAATTCTTCCAACAATCAAACTCATCTACATTTTCCCTGTTTTTCTCTCCATCTTTCACAGTAAAGTATCTCTCCTCTTGTTTCAAGTTAGTCACCCCACTTATGGTTTTTAACCCATTGTTTTCCACTTTTTCCAGAAACATTCTCCATTGATCATATCTAATTCTTCAAGATCTTTCATCTAAAAACATTCTTCTTTGACAGGAAGCAGGTTAAGTTTCTCCTATTAGGAAAATAAAAAACCCTCTTTCGGCTTGGATCCATTAGTTAAGTGTAGCTATTCCTTTTTCTCTTTCTCAATTTTCCTATTTTATCTTCCTTAAGCACCATCGATCCTTCATGTTTTTAATTCCTCACTTCACATTCACTCTCAGGGATCTGTCCTTCTTCATCCCCACCTTCTCCCCCACACCCTCCCTTAGAAATACCCTTGCTAAAAGCAACTCTGAAAGACTGTTGCCAAATCCAGCCACCATTTCTCAGTCCTCATATTTCCGTGTGGCCTTTGAGAGGATACATATTTGGCCTCCCTGCCATCTTCCGCCCCTGTTTGTCCTACTTGCTGCTATTCCCTGTTGATCATAGCTGGATCTTCTTGCTCTCTGTGTCCTCACCTCATGGCTTTCCACAAAATTGTGGTACACGCCCTTTGATTTTTTTTTTAACTTGACGATTATTTTTTGTAGTATTGTTTGTAGAGTGGTCATTTCCATTTGATGTCCATAGTCGAGACATCTTGTAGCAATTCCAGAATAGAGCGAGCATATATCTGCTACCTGGTCATCATTATCTGAGTGCCTTACAAATCACTGAAATCAACTGGTTCCAAACTTACCATCCTATACCTCCCCTACTGCCTCTGCCCTTCACTTCCTCAAAACTGCTTTTTTGTTTGTTTTTCTATATTCCTTATCTCTTTATGGTGTCAGTGGTTGCAAATGGGGCAAAAATAATTTTAGATCCATTTTTAGTGATCTATGCTCCCACCATCCAAGTAATCGCTCACTTCAATAGTTACAATTTCTAATTATTTCCTGATTATTTTTCTCTTTTATTATCTACACTGTTATGGTCACTATTCTCTCTGTCTCTCACCCCCCCCCCACCCTCACACACAATTTCTTTATTGGACTATTCAATAATTGCTTTAAATTTTATTTTACCGTGGTAAAAACACTTAATATGAGCTCTATCTTCTTAACAAATTTTTAATTGCACAGTACAGCAATTGTAAGCACAATATTTTACAGCAGATCTCTGGAACTTACTTATCTTGCATTACTGAAACTGTATACACGCTCAGTAGCAGCTCCACATTCCCTCACACCCCAAACCCAACAAACATCATTCCACTCTCTGTTTCTATGAGTTTGACTAGTTTAGATACCTCATACAAGTGGAATCACATAGCGTTTGTCTTTCTGTCCCTTGCTTATTTCACACAGTAATGCTGTCCTCCAGGTTCATCTATATTGCTGCCTATGGGCACAATCCCCTTCTTGCTTTAAGGCTGAATAATATTCTATTGTATGTATAAACCACATTTCTGTATTCAGTCATCGTTAATGGACGTTTAGGTTGTTTCTGTATAGAATTGGCTATTGTGAATACAGGTTTGCCCTGCTTCTGTGAAGGGTTTTGTGCTACTTTGCTTTTACAAATGACCTATATTAGGTACCTGTTTTCGCTAACTGGAAGAAATCCAAAGAGGATTTTTGCTTTTATGAAATGGTAATTGCTTCTTCACTTTGTGCCATTTTGGCTTACGAAATGTTTCACGGGAATGCTCTATTTTTGGGTGCTACAAGAAACCTATGTTACTATAATGAACAGGGAGGCTCCTCAAAAAATTAAAAACAGAACTATCATATGCAGCAATCCCACTTTTAAGTATATATCCAAGTGAATCGAAGTCAGAATTTTGAAAAGATACAATAGTCCTTTTCCTTTTTTTTTCCTGGTTCTGGTGTTATCCTTTTCAAATCTATATTCCTTTCTGCTGCCAGCATGACTTTCTGTAACAGTCATATGACCCTGACTTTCATATGCTCTCTTCAAAACCATTAAATGACCCATCGTTAGAAAAAATTAAAAAATAAAAAATGAAGGACCCATCATTACCCACCAGAATGAATATAAGCTTTCTAGCATGGTATGACAGAATTTCATGATATGTAGCATTGCCAGATTTAACGAATGCAATTATTGCACACAACATACTTAAATTAGTCATTATTTATCTGAAATTCTAATTTGATCAGGCATCCTGTATTTTACTGGCAGCCTTGTGATAGGGAACTGGATTACTTCTCTAAGTCATCTCCTCCTGTGCTCCACCCATAACACTATCGCCACTTCTGTACATTATAATCCACCCTCCCAACAGAAAGAAAGAGAAAGAAAGAAAGAAAGGAAGGAAGGAAGGAAGGAAGGAAGGAAGGAAGAAGGAAAATTTACTGGCCGACTTCACTCTTTCTTCTGGTCCTTTAAAACATTTTGCTTTCCTGCCAGAAATGTCTCTTCTGTATCTGTCATGTGTTCCCCTTCTCTGTAATAGCTGTACCTATGTCTGTCCAGCTAGATCCCAGTTCTCAAATGGACTTGTGTCTAGGTGTGGCCATATGATCAAATGATCTCCAATGAAATAGGACCAAATGTAATAATGTGCCGTAATCTAGTCCTGTTTCGTAAAACCTCCAAAGAGTACCCTTCAATGTTCTTTGGGGTTATGAATGACATGGAGAAGGATCTTAAACCCATGTATGCTGGATCCACATATCCGGACCCATCTCGATCCAGCTACCGTCAGCTTGAATCCCTGAAAAACTCCATGGAGTAGAGTTTCTCCATCCCGCTCGAGCACCTGCCTCAGACTGTTTTGTGACCAAAACAGTCTATTGAGCTATTACATTCCGGATCTAATTAGCCTATCTCACTAATTCACTATTTTCCCTTATATTCAAGTCTCAGCTGAATAATTATTTTCTAAAATGGAAAGATTTTCTGGCCTCCAAAATACTGGGTGAAGAAGGTGTAGAGTAGATAGATGAAGGAGGTTTCGCAATTCTGAGGAGTAAGAGCTGTAGGGAGAAAAGTAAGATGTTCATTAAATTTAATTTAGGGCATGGATTATAATGTATGAGGCCTAGATCCTCATTATTATGAACAAAGAAATATAGATTAGTGAATCTTTTTCTCATGGCTAAATCTGAGCTTTTCTGATTTTCACCTTTGAAAAAACAATTAGAATTTCACAAGGCTTACCATTAAAGAGGCTTTTGAATAAAATCACTCCAAAGTCAATTCCCTTTACAAGTCACTGCATTCTATTACATGTTTTTAATATATTTCTTTAATGTTTTGCTTATTTTTGAGAGAGCGAGAGACTGAGTGGGGTAGGGACAGAGAGAGAGAGGGAAACACAGAATCTGAAACAGGCTCCAGGCTCTGAGCTGTCAGCACAGAACCCCACACAGGGCTCGAACTTGTGGACTGCATGATCATGACCTGAAGTCAGATGCTTAACCGACTGAGCCATCCAGTTGCCCCAGTAAATGTCCTTTTTTTAGTTAAAAAAAATAACATTTATTTATTATTGAAAGACAGAGAGAGTCAGAGCGTGAGCAGGGGAGGGGCAGAGGGAGAGGGAGACACATAATCTGAAGCAGGCTCCAGGCTCTGAGCTGTCAGCACAGAGCCGACGGGGGGAGGGTGCTCAAACTCACAAACTGTAAGATCATGACCTGAGCCAAAGTTGGACGCTTAACCGACTGACTGAGCCACCCAGGCGCCCCAAATGGTGTCTTTTGAAATTTAACAGTGTAGATTAGTTAGTGCATTTTCACTGCTCTTTAATATTTGGGTTGCGTCTACAGTTCATTCACCACTCTGCACTGGACAGTTTGTACTGTTGTTTTTTAACTCTAACCAACATTGTGGCTATAGGTATCTGTGTACATTTGTACAAAATGTCTATGTGTAAGGTTATGCATGTCCATGGGTGAGATTTTCATTTAGACTTTTCCAAGTGGAAATGCTGAGTACTAATATTACATATATTTTCAATTTTGCTATTGCCAAATTACTTTTTAAATTAGAAGTTATGTGGGGCGCCTGGGTGGCGCAGTTGGTTAAACGTCCAACTTCAGCCAGGTCACGATCTCGCGGTCTGTGAGTTGGAGCCCCGCGTCGGGCTTTGGGCTGATGGCTCGGAGCCTGGAGCCTGTTTCAGATTCTGTGTCTCCCTCTCTCTCTGCCCCTCCCCCATTCATGCTCTGTCTCTCTCTGTCCCAAAAATAAATAAACGTTGAAAAAAAAATTAAAAAAAAAAGTTATGTTGTTACTAGAAATATATTAGTTACCGTTTCCTTATACCTTGCTACTCAAGAGTGTTATCTAACTTAAAATTTTGCCTGTTTGATGAATGTTAAATGATTTTCCCTTGTTTGTTTGAATTATAACTGCTTAGACTTATCAAGTGCGTATGGTTGAGCGTGGTCTAAACGGTTACTATGTCCTAACACATAGTCTCATATGAAGAAGGTATTATTTTCACTTCCATTTTACAGCTGAGATATCACAGGCTCAAAGATGTAGGGTCGCTCGGCTAGTAAACGATAAAACCAGAAATTGAACCTAGGTGGTTTGATTTCATAGTCAATGTTCTTTACCCACAAAACTAATAATTCTCTCTCGAGTTTGCTTTTCTCTGACAGTGAGGTTGATGACCATTTTATATGTTTACTAAACTTCAGATTTCTTCCTAAGAGCTGCCTGGATATATGGTTGGCTCATTGGCTCCTTATTACTTAATTGTGCTCATTTTTATTGGTTTGAAGAGGTTTCTTTATATATTCTAAAAAGTGAACCATTTAGTTTATATAGGTTAAAAACATTTTCTCTGAGTTAAAATCTTGGCTTTTCCTTTTTTATGTCATTTTGAGGTTTTTTTTTTAATTTTTCACATATGAAAATGGATCACCCTTTATTTTTTTTCCTTCATGGTTGTCTTTTAAATTCTTATTTAAGAAATTCTTTCCTATTTCAAGGTCATAAAGATATTTCTTTATGATTTCTTTTTTATATGTCTTTCTTTTTTTCCATATGGATAGTTGATTTTACCAGTAGTATTTATGGAAAAAGCCATCCTTTGCTCCACAGAATAGTAATGTCACCTGAGACATTTCCCATTTTTCCTACATGTAAAATTATTCAGAGGCTTTTTCCATTGAAATATTTATCTCTTCACAGATAACAAAATATTTAACTGCAGTATCTTTTTAGTAAGTCTTATCATCTAGTGGAGTGGATTTTCTCCCACATTATGAAAATACTAACACTTGGGTATTTTCATCTCTGCAGCTTCCCATGTAAATTTTAGGGTCTGTTTGACAAATGCAAAAAGAAGCAAAACAACAGTAAAAATCAAACAAAACCAGCTGCTGGGTGGGGGATAATTTCAATACATGGATTACTTTAGGGAGAACTGACATTTTATTGTATTGAATCTTTGCAAACATAAACATGTCCAATCTCTCAATCTTTTGTGTCTTTCTTATGTCTTTCTTTGAGATCTAATATTTTTTTTGTAAAAGTTCCACATAACTTGGGGTAGATTTATTCTTAAGCACCTTATTTTTTCTTATTATTATAAATAACTCCATTTTATACTTAGATTTTTTAGTTATTTATTGCTGGAATTTATGACAGCTATAAATTCTTATAGGAGTAGGCTTCCTTATTTTGTTGCTCCTTTAAAATAAAATGTCTTTGGGGCGCCTGGGTTGCTCACTCGGTTGAGCGTCCGACTTTGGCTTACGTCATGATCTCACAGTTCGTGGGTTCCAGCCCCGCAACAGCCCCACTTGCTCTGAGCCTGGAGCCTGCTTCAGATTCTGTGTCTCCTTCTCTCTCACCCCCGCTCACGCTTTGTCTCACTCTGTTTCTCAAAAATAAATAAATGTAAAAAAAAAAATTTAAAGAAAAAAATAAAAGAAAATAAAATGTCTTAAACATTTCTTCATTAAGAATGATATATTTGTTTCCGATTCTGTGTCTCCCTCTCTCTCTGCCCCTCCCCCGTTCATGCTCTGTCTCTCTCTGTCCCAAAAATAAATAAACGTTGAAAAAAAAATTTTTTTTAAAAACAGAATGATATATGTTATACATTTTGGAAGACAATCTTCAGTGGAGTTAAGAACATTCTTTTCTATTCCTAACTTAGACTTTTTTTAAAAGTTTTTATTTAATATCCAGTAAGTTAACATACAGTGTTATATTAGTTTCAGGTGTACAATGTAGTGATTCAACACTTCCATGTATCACTTAGTACTCATCACAAATGCCCTCCTTGGGGCGCCTGGGTGGCGCAGTCGGTTAAGCGTCCGACTTCAGCCAGGTCATGATCTCGCGGTCCGTGAGTTCGAGCCCCGCGTCAGGCTCTGGGCTGATGGCTCGGAGCCTGGAGCCTGTTTCCCATTCTGTGTCTCCCTCTCTCTCTGCCCCTCCCCCGTTCATGCTCTGTCTCTCTCTGTCCCAAAAATAAATAAATGTTGAAAAAAAAAAGTTTAAAAAAAACAAATGCCCTCCTTAATCCCCATCACCTGTTTAACCCAGCCCCCCAGCCACCTCCCCTCTAGTAACTGTCAGTTTGTTCTCTACAGTTAAGAGTATGTTTCTTGGTTTGACTCTATCTCTTTTTTTCCTTTGTTCATTTGTTTTGTTTCATAAATTGCACGTGAGTTAAATCATATGGTGTTTATCTTTGACTTATTTCTCTTAGCCTAATACTCTGTAGCTCCATTCATGTCACTGCAAAAGGCAAGATTTCATTCTTCTTTATGACTTAATAATATTCCATTATAGATAGATAGATAGATAGATAGATAGATAGATAGATACACACACACACACACACACACACACACACACACTACCACCTTATGCATGGTGGACTCTTGAGCTGTTTCCATAATTTGGCTATTGTAGATAATGCTGCTATAAACATTGTGGTATCCCATTGAATTAGAATTTTTGTATTTTTGGGGAAAAGCCCTAGTAGTGCTACTTCTGGGTCAAAGGGTAGTTCTATTTTTAACTTTTTGAAGAACCTCCATACTGTTTTCCTGAGTGCCTACACCAGTTTGCAGTCTCCACATCCTCATCAACCCCTTTTGTTTCTTGTGTTGTTCATTTTAGCCATTCTGAGGTGATCTTTCATTGTAGTTTTGATTCACGTTTCCCTGATGATGAGTCATGTTGAGCATTTTTTCATGTATCTGTTGGCCATCTGTATGTCTTCTTTGGAAAAATGTCTATTCATATCTTCTGCCCTTTTTTTGGATTATTTGTTCTTTGAGTGTTGAATTTTATAAATTCTTTATATATTTTGAATATTAACCCTTTATCAGAAATGACATTTGCAAATATCTTCTCCCATTCCATAGGTTGCCTTTTACTGTGGTTGATTGTTTCCTTTTCTTTTTTTTTTTTTTGATGAAGTTCCAATAGTTGATTTTTGCTTTTGTTTCCTTTGCTTTAGAAGACCTATCTAGAAAAAAGTTGCTGCACCTGATATCAAAGACGTTACTGCCTATGTTCTCTTGTAGAATATTTATAGTTTCATGACTCATATTTAAGTCTTTAATCCATTTTGAATTTTATTTTTGTGTATGCTATATGAAAGTGGTCCAGTTTCATTCTTTCACATGTTGCTGTCCAATTTTCACAACACCTTGAATATTCTTTCCTGTTTTATTGACTATTAATTGACCAGATAGTTGTGGTCCCATTTCTAGATTTTTTATTCTGTTATGTTGATCTATGTGTCTATTTTTATGACAGTACTGTACTGTTTTGATCACTACAGGTTTGTAATAAAATCTGAAGTCTGGAATTGTGATGCCTCCAGCTTTGCTTTGCTTTTTTTTCCCCCAGGGGTGCTTTGGCTATTCTGGATCTTTTGTGGTTCCATACAAATTTTAGGACTGTTTGTTCTAACTCTGTGAAAAGTATTTTGGTAGGGATTGCATTAAATGTGTAGATTGCTTTGGGTAGTATAGATATTTAATCATATTTATTCTTCTGGGGCTCCTGGGTGGCTCAGTTGGTTAAGCGTCCAGCTCTTGATTTCAGCTCAGGTCCTGATCTCACAGTTCGTGGGTTTGAGCCCCACATCAGGCTCTGTGCTGACAAGCATGAAGCCTGCTTGGGATTCTCTCTGTCTCTCTCTCTATCTGCCCCACCCTGCTTGGGGTCTGTCTCTCTCTCTCAACAATAATCATTAAAAAAACCCAATATTTATTCTTCCAAATGCATTTTTGCATGTGCTAAGAAGTTATTTCCCCTTTATTATTTACTGTTGAGAATTTCAGTAAGATTTTTGTCATGCTAAGCCACTCTTGGTTTACTGAAATACATTCTACCTTGTCTCATTGAATTTTTAAAAGTATACTCCTGGATTGGTGTTGCTAATGTTTTATTTAATATTTTGATATTTACAGCCCCATGTGACATGGTTTATCGTTTTCTTTCCATAAGAGATACTTAAAAAATTTATTGAGTTATATCAGTCTCACAGAATGAAAAAAAGTTAGTTTCCCCTGTTTCCTGGAATAGCTTGCATATTATTGGAAGTGACAATTTGATGATTGTAACCTAACCTTCAAAACCTCCTTAACCTTGTGTTAGTTTTGTATTTGAGGATATCTTTTATTTTTTAATTTTAGAGAGGGAGAGAGAGGAAGAACACGTGTGAGCAGGGGAGGAGCTGTGGGGCCCAGTATGGGACTGGATCCCACGACCCTGGGATCATGACCTGAGTTGAAATCAAGAGTTGGTCACTCAACTGACTGAGCCATCAAGGCACCCTGAGGATAGCTTTTAATGTATTGATTTTGCTCATTTAGTGACTAAATTTTTCAGATATTCCTTTTTTTTTCTTGAATCACATGTCAGAGTTTCACAAACATTGGAATAAAATTATGCATAATAAAGCATTAAATGCTTTTGTTATTTATAATATTCTCATATTCCAAAATTAATGACTTTTCTCCTTTGTTCTTGTTAAATCTTGCTAGCAGCTTTATAATTCATTAATATTTTCAAAGAATGAGTTATGGTTTTCTTGATCTTTCTTTCTTTCTTTCTTTCTTTCTTTCTTTCTTTCTTTTATTTTTTATTTATTTATTTTTTTTTTTACAAAATTTACCAGTGACTTCATCTAGGTCTGGAGTTTTCTTCATGGGAAGGTTTTATATTACAAATTCAATTTTTGGGGGGGAGATATGGGCTAATCATATTTTAAATTTTTTCTTCCTTGAGTTTCAACAAACTGTGATTTTTGAGAGTTTGTCTCTGGTGTATTAAAAATGGCTATAAATTTTTGTCACTACCTCATTTATGGCATTTGTGCCCTCCTGTTTAGATCTGGATTGGTTTGGCCAAAAAGAATCCAGAGAACATGGCATGAATGATGTCATGACAATTCTAGACTTAGCTTTTCAAAGGGCTCACAGTTTCCACTTTCTCCCTTATTGTTTGACTCTTGGAATCTAGATGCATATAAAGAAGCTACCCTCATGGAGAATCTAAATACATAGGGAGAGAAGTATGAACCTTTTTGTCTGTTTGTTAGTTCTTTCTAATTCTCCTGACATATAAATGATTGAAGCCATCTTGACTTTTTTAGCCCTATCTGCCCTCTGTTTGCAGCCATATAAGTGAGCTGTATGAGATTAGGGGAATAAACTACTTGGTCAAACCAGAAATTTATGAGATAGCAAATGATCACTTTTGTCTTTTGCCATTGGGTTTTGGAATTCTTGTTACATAGCAAAAAGTAACCAAAATAGAAATTGGTCCTGCAAAGGGGTTTGACTATGATCAAACCCTAAAATATGTGCTGTTGGTAGTGGGTAGAAGCTAGGACAATTTTGAGGAAATTGTTGGTGCATAATGTAAGGACAATGAGGAAATCTTATTGCAGGAAGTAAAAAAGACAACCTGTGTTATGCATTGGTAGAAAATGTGGCAACACTGTCACCTACAGTAATATGAGGGATAGAAAACATACCTAATGAATTTGTGGATTTGGCTTGAAAGATTTCCATGCACAATACTGAAAAGACTGGTTTCCTTTAGCTGTATGTGCTAAGCCGTGGAGACAGGTGAAATAAATAGCAAACTATTCACTTGTTAAGCAGAATTTAGAGAAAATATTTCCAACTGAGGGCTTGCAAGTATAAAACTGTTTCTAATTCCCAATCTCTCCCAGAAAAAAAAAAAAAAAGATTTCCAAAATAAGTAATGGTCTTAGGGGGGAAAAAATTAGGGGTCCTTGGGTGACTCAGTCAGTTGAGCATCTAACTCTTGATTTATGCTCAGGTCATGATCTCAAGGTCATGGGATAGAGCTCTGCATTTGGGGTACATGCTGAGCATGGAGCCTGCTTAAGATCCTCTCTCTCTCAACTTCTGCCCCTCCCCCACTCACGCACGCGCTCTCTCTCTCTCTCTCTCTCTCTCTCTCTATCGCTCTCTCTCCCTCTCTTTAAAATAAAAATTAAAAATATAAATGAATGAATGAATGAATACATGCAGGTTCTGGTAGGAAAACAGGGTCTTAGGATCAGGATGCTGATGATCCCTTGTGCTGCTCAATCTCTGATACCTGCATCCAATTCTCAGCCTGCAACATTCAGTCATTGTCGGGTCTTACAGAGACTTATCCTGCAGGGGCATAGCCCTGCCCTTGGCCAACTGTCTGTGGCGAACACCAACCTAGACTTCTAATTTCTCCCAATGCAGTTTCTCTTCTCCAGTTCTTTTCTGCAAATTTCAGACACTTCAGCAGCCCTGAATTCTGATCTACATCTTCCGTGCTCCACAGGTCAGCCAACTTCTCTTCACTGTGGTAAGACCATTTGGAGCACCTGGGTTAATAAGAAGTTCACTTAATGTATTTCCCTTATTTCCAGGATCTCAACATCTCTGCCTGTCATCCAATAACTGAAGACAGTTTTGTTAAATCTTGCTCAGTTTTGTAATTGTTATGGTGGGAGGAAAGGTCTGGTATCATTTACCTTGTCATGGTGAGAGGCATAACTGTTTTCAGCCTATATTTATGTGTGCTTCTTTTTTTAAAATCTTTGTTAATATTTATTTATTTTTGAAAGACAGAGAGAGACAGGCAGAGTGTGAGTGGGGGAGAGGCAGAGAGAGAAGGATACACAGGATCAGGATCAGAAGCAGGTTCTAGGCTCTGAGCTGTCAGCATAGAGCCCAATGTGGGGCTCAAACTCACAAACTGCGAGATCATGACCTAAGCCAAAGTCAGACACCTAACCAGCTGAGCCACTCAGGTGCCCCAATGTGTTCTTCTTTCTTTATGCAAGAATATTTTATAATTTGGGTGATGGAAAATCCCCCCTAATCAATTTTGTACTTAATTTCTGCCAGTGTGCTAAGGGTTTTACCACCTCAGAAATAATTTCCATGTTCAAGAGTAAAATTCAAAACTTAAAACCAATGAATGCACAGAGATTTTTTTTTTAACTCAGCGCCCATGCACAAAAATATAACAGCATCTTACCTGTGATGGCAAACAATCTTTCTACTAAATCATCCTGGCATTATTTGCAGCTTTTCTCAACTAATGAAGAATCTGTGGCCCGAGCACCTCAACACAAGCAGAATCTGTGCCTTTCCTTCTGTTTTGCTGTGGGTGCTAAAATCTACTGAAATTCCATAGGCAGAAAACCCTTTTAGTCCCCAACCATCCCATTCTTTCCTCAAGGAACCAGCAATATGTCTATTTTGGGCATCCGGCCTCCAGAACTGTAGATAATCAATTTGCGTTGTTTTAAGCTACTAAGTTTGTGGTAATTTATTACAGGAACAATACAAAATACACTTCAGGAAACAACTATTACTTTCTTCAGTATATGTTTAACAGAGAATGCATTCATTAAAAGAAGTGCTAGAATATTCATACCAACACTATTTGTAATACTGAAAGCTAGAAACCAGTGGCCCACCAATGGTAGAATGGAAAAATAAATTGTAGAATATTCACATAATGGGATACTATGTACCCATCTATACATATATGAAACCATCTATACATATATGAAATAATGTGGATCATGTCACAGTGTTGACAGATAAAGGTTCAACACACAAAAGTAAATGCTGTATAATCTAATTTACATAAAATTTAAAAATAAAAAATACTGTGCTTATCGAAATTTGAATAGTGGCTATCCCTGGGAGCAGCATAGAGCCTATGTGGGAACAAAAGCTGTGTTTGGGTGGTGTTAATGTCTGTTCGTTAGTCTAGGTGATGGTTATAAGAGGGTGTTCAGTTTGTGAAAGTCCATCACTTTACTGTGTATACTTTTCTGTTTATGATAGTTCAATGAAAATAAATTTAAAATATGTCCCAGATTTTTCTTTTGATTGACAACAGTGAAGATTAAAACATGTGAAAAATTTAAAATACTTTTTAAATTAAAATGATTCAAAAGTCGCTTCAGATAAATCCATCAAGAAACATTAACCAAGGTCTTTTTGAGGTCTTATTTAAAAATTGAAACATTCTCTCAAGGCCTAAGGGCCTAGCCAGAGGCTAGGACACTTCCCCAGAGCACTGTCATGAGGCCATGCATATTTAATTGAATAGTTAATTGAAATACACACAGAGAAAATTTTTCCCAAAGCTGACACAATGGTAACATTTTTCTTTCTAATTATTTGTTCCCGTGTCTCTTTTGAGACTAAAATCTTAATGTAGGCTGGACTTTTCGCTGCAGTCACTTCTGGTTAGATGTCTTTCAATTCCTAGTAAGCCTTGTGTACTATTTCTCCTTAGCAGACAGACTGATGTCATCAGCACCAGCTGCTCTCTGCTTAGAGAGAGGATGGGTGAGAATGCAAGGCAACCAGAATCTGGGTTTGGGAAATGAGTTGTGAGTAACGGACAAGGCCCCTACTTTCCCTTTGTACCTCCATGGAGTAAAAAAGGACCCCACCGTCAAGGTACAAAAGTCTTGAATCACTGACCCGAATTCTCGTTTTCTAAGAGCCAAATTAATGTAATAAATACGGGAGATAAGCCTTGTACTCTCCATGCTCTGCACACTGAGCAGTCAGTGATACGGAGGTGGGCAGCCGAAGTGAATGTGAAAGGCAGCAGGGGATTGACAAGGCGCAGACTAATCCAGAGAATGGCAGTGATATCCCCTTGGGTAGAAGCCTACCTATATGATCACAGCAGTTGAAGTGAGGGGCACAATCCACCATTAGGCTTTCACTATAGACATAAAGAACAGCAGGCGTTTTTACGCCCTCTCTTTTGTATAACTCAGAAACAGTGTTCGTAACAAGGCTGCTTTATGTGGGCTGGACTCCAGGGCGTATGCTTTCAGAAGTTTGGTTGTGGTTTACTGGAGATCTGATTAACTCTGTCTCCTGCCATTCAAGGGCTAAGTCATTTGCTGGCTGGGACCTCTGACTTCATTGAACTGAGAATTCAATACTATGTAAGTTATTTATTTGCTTTCTATAGGCGGAGTTTTTGAAACAGAAAAGATTACATAAATAATATTTATTTTGTATCCACCCAGTGAATATAGTATGTACTCCTTAAATATTTCTTTAATTCATTCTGGAATCAGACAGCCTGGGTCCAAAACCTGACTCTATCATGTTTTTAGCTATTTGACCTTTGGAAGTTACTTAACTGTTCTATGCTACAGTTTCATTTTATGAAATGGAGATAATCATAAAGGTTTTGGCAAGGACTGCATGAGTGTGTGAGTATATATTTAATTAATATATATGAGCATATATATATGTATATATATCCGTATATATATACATATAGTCTGTCGTATTAAATATAACTTCCTAACTTTTCTTTCGGAATTCTGATAGAACATTCCCGAGATAAATCTCCTTATCAGTCACTTATAGCCCTATGTGTTTTCGATCGTTTATGAAGTGTACCAATATTACAAACACGATCTGGTTTTCTTTTTCCTGGATAACAAAGAGAAAATGCATGTAAAATTCATAATCAGTGCTTGATACCTACCCTATCGGAAAGTGAAGGAAATGCAGATTAGGGATTTCCTAATTGTCAGAAAGAGGACAGGCCACCCTTGAACTTTGCAATGTAGAAGGGAAAGAGTTGGTAAGGTGGGAACGACAGGGACGTGAAGCATGGGTTTTGAACCTGAGAGACTGTGGTTCTGACCAAGATCATAGAGAAGGGAATCGAGAGTAGAGACCTGTTGCGGGTCTCCCTCTGAATGCTTGCGGACACATTCGTGACCAGAAATTTCTGTTTATTCTCCTGCACTTGAACAACAGCCTCAAAGGCTATGTAGACTCTGCATGTGTTTTTAAATTTTTTTTTAATGTTCATTTATTTTTGAGAGAGAGAGAGAGAGAGAGAGAGAGAGAGAGAGAGAGTGCAAGAAGCGGAGGGACAGAGAGAGAGGGAGGCAAAGAATCTGAAGCAGGCTCCAGGCTCTGAGTTGTCAGCACAGATCCTGACGTGAGGCTCAAACTCATGAACCATGAGATCATGACCCGAGCCGAAGTCAGACACCTAACCTACTGAGCCACCCACACATGCGCCCTTCTGCACATTTCTAAATACATTATTTTGACCGTGGCCAGTTGATCTTTAGAACTGTGATCATGTCAGCCTTAAAGGTTTTTCAAGTTGCTGTAGGGATGTCTTTCTCTGGGCTCCATTTCCTGACACAGCCCTGGGAAGGATGATGGAATCTTTCATGAACACAAACAAGGATAAAAATCTGCTGCTGATAATAATTCTGCTTCATGGGTGGAGTTGAAGACATATATTAAAATATGCCGGGAGCAATACAAGACAGCGTTGAAAAGCGTGTGTGGGGCTTCACAATCTGCCTCTGGCAATCCCCGACTCTCAAATCTCTCTTTAATCTCTGCAAAGTAAGGGAATAGGAAAGGAGTTGTCAGCATCTAGAGGGTAAAACAAATGTGAACAATGAAGACCGTGGGCTCCTAAGAGCAAATCATGCAACACTCACTTGATTGCTGTTTCGGTGTAGGGTTACTGTTTGTGGCTGCCAGGAAGGCACTAGATCTATCTTAATTTCAGCGAATCATCTGTTAGACTCTCAGGCATTTTTACAAATTGGTTTAAAGGGGATTCAAAGTGAATTTGCTTCACCTTTGGTGACTGGCAGTGGGGTCACGATAAATGGCACTGTGCAAAGTTCTCGTGGTTTCCGAAGGAGTTGGTATTTAGCGGCATCGCTAACTTATGATTAAATCCATACGGGGAGGCAATTGGCATGAAATGGGGAAGAGAGTTTACCAAATCTCAAAGTAAAGTACCCTCCAGACCAAGAGAAACTAGGTAGCAAGGTTAGAGGCCAAATTACTTTGGAAAATGTGGACGCCTAGCCTGAGAGATTAAAGTGCAAGGCCATCAGAAGAACCAGGCACTCCTCCCACTGGGGAAGGAGAAGACCGAGTAAAAGTGAAACAGAAAGACAGTTAATTTCCAACTACTAAAGTGAGTCTCCTTTTAAAAATATCTCCGAAGTGTTAAATGGACAGAGGATTCTTTTTTCAAATTTTACACCCAGAAGGCTGCAGAATCATGTGGTGAACAGATTAATAAACTGCCACCACCCACACCATGCAATATAGGGAACTAACAGGCTAGACAGTGGATTGTTAAAAAGCACCAGTCCTGTGAATCATCATTAATACTTAACCGATGCCTACTCTGCGGTGGCCACTGTTCTTCGGGCTTTCCATGTGGTACTTCATTTCACCTGCATGATAACACTATGCGATATATGGTATTACCGCCTTCACATTGCTGCTGAGGAAACAGAAGCACAGAGAGGTTAAGGAACTTCCCTGAGGTCATACAGCCAGCAAGTGGGGAAGGTGAAATTGGAGACCAACCATTTGGCTTCCAGACTGTGTTCTTCACTCCCACACTTCTTGGTCTGGGAAGACTATGATGGAGCTTCAGAGACCTCCACGACATCAAAATCCTTTCTAAAGTACTGTAGCTTAAGGATAGCCTGTGATTGTCTGAGATTTGAACTGTGCTTTGCATTTTACCAAGAGATGAGACCGCGTTATTTTATGTAAAGAAGGCAGACTAGACAGCCTTCCCCTCATTCACACAGATGTTCAGGTTGCTTAAATTTACCCCTGCACATGACAAGCAATTTGTGGAATTAACTAGAAACCAAGTGCTCTATTTTTTTCCCCCCAAAGCAATCTGCTTCCCCTATTCTGCTTCACAGCATCTTATGATTTTCTTTTATAAATCAAAGCTAAGATAAGACTGTTGAATTTGCAACATTTATTTTAGAACTAATTTATAATTGTTAGAAAATTCACTGGAGTGTCTTGATAGTTAAGATAATATGTAATAGTGCTACCATATACATGAATTAAATAGACTTTTTTTAATGGGGTAATTATGTGAACAGTAAGAGAATAACTTCATTGTACCACTGTAACTATGCAGAGAAGACTTTTTCCACTTACAGCTACTAAAATAACATGAACTTTTTTTTGAGAAACAGAAAATATACTATGAAAATCTAATATAGAAAACAATTGACTTCTCTATATGGAGTATGTTCTTGAGATGTACTGAAATCATATATCCTATAACCCATAAAAGCTATTTAATCCACATTTCTGCATATATACACATGGCGTGTTTACATACTTACATATATATTTTTTATTTGCATAATTTGCATTCCTTCTTTTACTAATGATTTCAATTCTACTAAACTCTATCATAAATGATAGGTATAGGAACACCTGGGTGACTCAGTCATTTGGGCTTCTGACTCTGATTTCGGCTCAGATCGTGCTCTCGCGATTTGTGTTAGAGCCCCACATCAGACTTTGCACTGACAGTGTGAAGCCTGCTTGGGATTCTCTCTCTCTCCCTCTCTCTCTGCCCCTCCCCTACTCATATTCTCTCTCTCTCTCTCTCTGTCTCAATAAATAAATAAACTTAAAAAAAAATAATAGGTGTAGACTATATCAGAAATATCTTCAGGAAGCTGCATTCCAGATTAAAATTGTCATTATTCAAATAATCCCCATTGGTAAATGAAACATCATAACTGGAATAAGTTGTGGTGGAGTTAGAGAGAGAGAGAGAGAGAGAGAGAGAGAGAGAGGATGAAGCTGTGAGAGTATGTAATAGTAAGAATAACCTAAGCTAGAGGGTCAAGAAAGCTTCCTTGAGGAAAGGAAGCTCAAGCTGAAATGGGAAACATGAGTAGCAGTTAAGTAGGATAACTGGTGGGGAGAACATTCCAAATAAAAGAAACAGCATATACAAAGGCCCTGTGGTAGGAGGGAGGATGTTAGGTTTGCAGAATAAAAACATAGAAAGTGAGGAAGATTGTGTACAAGATGAATCCTTAGTGGGAGAAAAGTCCACAGCTCTGATCTTGTCAAAGATTTCAGACTTCATTCTTCAAACAAAGGAAGATATAGGAGGGTTTCTGTTTTTGTTTGGTTCTGCTAATTTATTGCTGTTTTGAGTTGGATGCTTGGAGAGGGAGTGGTGACAGAAGCAGATCTGGGTGATATGTACACACAACTGAAAGCTGTGAAATTTGGACCTCAGCTGTTTCATTGGTTTCTGCATAATCTCTCAGCAGTGTTTCTCCCCTCTAACACCTGAGATTTATTTAACGAGTCATCCTATTTTAATGATGTTTCTACTCAAACCAAGCTGGCAGAGTAAGTCCTACAAAAGGTGCATATGCTCAAGGTTAAACGGACAATCAGATAAGAGAGATCTCTTATGTTATTTTGTTCTTCTGGTTAGTTGTTGCTGGACTTCTTTTCAGGATGGGGTAATAAAGATTGTCCCTCTCTTCTTCTCCTAAGTTGCAAACCAGTTGAAGTGATATGTAAGTTAGACAAATGGCGATCAAAATGTTCGTTTTATCGTTGGTAAATCTGAGTAGGATAATACAGTTTACATCTGCGTCACAACCAGTCTTCCTGACACTCTTCCCGGAATTAATTTTACTCACCCAGAACTCCAGGCCACACCACCCATGTCAAACTCATTTCTGTCTCCCAAATAGCAACTTGGAGGGTCAGAGTCTGTTCTGTATGCTTAGCCCAAAGAAGCAATCTTGTGTATCTCGACAGAAAATGGGAAGAAAGAGAAGAGGGAGGGAGACTCTTTCAAACCATTAACCTGTTAACTGTAACTCTTTCTTCCTTGAGGAGGAGCAAGAAGGTATGGAAGAGAGAGGCGTAAAGGATCCCTCCCATATTGTTCCTCTTAGGAATACAGTGGAGATTCCTTCCACTGTATTGGATTGTTGAAGCACAAGGCAAGGTGAATAAATGTTCACCCTCCCCTCTCGCTATTTAGCTATATTCTCTTTCTTTTTGTTTGTTTTATTTTGTTTCTTCAGTATCTTCCAAAGGACCTGGCCCTTTCTTTTTGTCCTCCCTGCACACACACACATATATATCAATGTGTACCTTTCAGACAAATTTAAACACAGTATCCCAGGTGGGGAAGAGTAATTGTGGGTTGTTTTTTTGTTGTTGTTGTTGTTGTTGTTCTTTTTGTATATATAGCCTCAAAATTACATGCTTACAAATGCACAAATGAAATACTATCAACTCACAATTATTAAAAACTCTAAAAGAGATGGGAAGAAATAAACACTGCTTCCAAAATGGAACTCTTTTTAAAGTAATATACTTGATTTCAAAATGAACTCCTCCTCCTTTTCTCCTTGATTCCTTTCTGAGTGGGGGCTACAACCACTACCCACTGAGTGGCCAGCAATCGTGGAACCAACTTGGATTCCCACTGATACCTCACCCTTCAAACTCCAGGAGGCTGACCTTTCCAGCCTACATTATGGCCACTCACACTGTAGCCTCCCACAGGGCTCTGGCAGTGGGGTGCCCCACAGGATGTTGGGAGAACTGGAGAATAATGAGGTCTGGGTATTGATTGTGCTGGCTCCCTCTCTCACGGGCCCCATGTGGGCGGTGGCTGTGTTCTTGGACCTGGGGCCAGAGCCCCTGCTGGGCAGCTCTCCTCTCCATTGCAGGCTCTTCCCAAGCTGAGGTAGCTGCACTCCCCTCTTGCCCTTCAAATCTGGAGACAGTAAAGATAACCCTCCGTTGCCAGCCATGTAGTGCTTCAGCGTCTACGTGGGGGTTCCCTTTTTTCCCACTCAACCTTTGTCCATAATCCCTTCATTAACCTCTACTCCACCAACACCTTCAACTGCCCTGTGTCCTGCGATGACCTTGATTCATACAGGAAGCCATTGTAATAAAGAGGAACTGTGTATAAAATCAAAACCTAGAATACTTAGGGGATGTTTTGGAGAGAATTGATTCATTAGACTCTTTGGATAGATACGGACATATGCCACACAATTGAAATATGTATGATATTGTTTCTCTATTACATTTGGTATACTAATTAAAATAATGTAATCACAAAATACTTAAAACGATTTTGACGGCAGACTGAAAGCTATTTGGTCCATTTCATCAATCTATTTATTAATCTACCCTTATATATAATGATAACTAAGGATCTAAACCTTAGTGTTGCCTCTTACTTAACTAGGTGACCTCAGACTGACTATTTAGCTCTCCTAGGTCTCAATTTTCTCATGTACAAAAGGTTTTGAGGGTTGAGTGAAATACTGTGTATAGAAAACTTAGCACACTGCCTCACAAGTTTTAAGGGCTCCGTCATTTTTCTATTATTATTACTAGCATAGCATTATCACTATTATTGCTCAACAGTGGTCAACCAACTCATGTTTTGATTCAATGACTTTGTGGTCATGATTTGTTATAATTAGAGTTGGACAGCAAGCCAACGTCACTGTCTGCTTCACAATTTTTCATAGGTTGTATTCATTCTTTACGCCATTGCTCCAGACTAAACTCATCTGCTAACTCTGTCATTAAAGGAAATGCCAATCAGAACTGAGCCTGAGTCTGTCTTTTCTAGAATATTCATTTTTTAAAATATTAATTTTTAACGTATTTTTCCCTGAACAAGAGTGAAGTCTTTATTCTTGTTAGGTTCACAAAGAAATGTAAGGGCCGTGTGGACACAGACTGTGTCTGTAATATTCCCTACTCTTTCCCAGCAGGACCTGGCATATGTGGTCTTTTATATGTTCATGGACTGAAAGGAGGTAGGGAGGATAGGTAACAGGAGCAGCTTTCCGTTCTGCGCTCTCTCTCTCTGAGAGTCAGAGCAGAGACTAGTCACAACCTGCTGACTGCCCTTGACCAGGACTGGACTCCTCTCTGCTAACTTTGCCCGTCCAGCTGACACTTACAAATAATATTAGAGAAAAAAGAGCTTCACCTTTCTTCCATTCATCCTAAAAAGCTTCTCTCAGCTCTCTTCTTTGATACCCGTTTACCCAGGGACACCTGCTGAGGCTATCCTTGTCATCTTCAGAACTCTCCTGGAGTGTAGCTTCTACTACTTTATCAAATGGGGCCAGCTCTGCCCTGAGGGTTTTTCTTCACCTTCGAGAATAGACGGGAGCCTCCTGTTGTCTCCATCCTACCTCCCACTTGTCCATGCCCAGACACTAATCACACTTGATTTTAATTATTTTCTGTATTCTACAGAAGCTCCCCGAGATCAGAAACCATGACTGTCCTCAGTCGTAGATACCACCGTACCTCAGTCCCACAGCATCACTTTCCTAATCTATAAAATTCAGAAGTTGTTAAGAGTGACTCTCTCCTGGGTTGTGTTGAGGATTAAATGATGCTTATACACAAGGGGCTTTAAAATAGTTCCTGCCACATGTTGAGTGTTATGCAGAAGCGTTAGCTTTATTATTAAATCAGTTAGCCTTATTGTGGTGATAGTAGTTTAAACTTTATTTTATAGGAGAGAAATGTGAGGCACAGAGAAATTAAACAATTTTCCCAAGGTCATAAAGCCAGTAGAAAATAATGTATAAATCAATAGGAAAATACTTGAAGTCATCATATTTACACACAGACTTTTTATAGAAATGCTCTACAGTGTGTTTATGTCAGTAATACACAATATTAAAGAAACCCCGATGCTTAGGAAAAAAATACATAAAATTCTTAAAGACCGTATAAGATAGGCTTTTTGCTTTTTAGAAACTAGAAATCTTGCGGTAAATTGTGTTCTTAATCTAAATGTTGAGAACCTTTGATATCCCACCCCAAGATACAGAATTTATATGAAAAATAAAACAAGGTCAAATCAACATAGTACACCTGACATTTCCATATGACAGTAACCTGGTTTCTATCCTTCATTTCATTGTATCTAAACCTGGGGGCAATGGTATTTGCTACATTAAAGCAAGTTTAATCTTAATGAAATCGGGGATTGACAGATTCAAATGCTGTCCAGATTGCTGAGTGGTAAACAACCCAGTGGAACTGGAACACCACGCAGCATTGAGATGAATTAGGAAGCTACTTGAAAAAGAACAGATTATATTTGTGATTATTAGATTCCCAGAAACAGAAACACTCTGAATTGAAATGAACGATAAAAATGGTAAAAGAATTGATCTTTAGTAAAATAAGATCTTGAGGCTTTAAGACACTGAAAAGACAGAAAATATTCAGGCGAATGAAAAAACTCGTAAAATAAAGAACCCAAATCATAATGGTGTAAAGATAACAACTGAAATGAATAGGAAGGAAAACACACATATCTTTCTTTCTTTTTTTTTTAATTTCTCTTTAGAAAGAGTTTTGTTAGGTAAGCACCTAAATGATTCAGCTTGCTTCTAGAAAACAACGAAACAAAACATTTTAAGCCAAAACCAAACAAATAAAAACATTAGCTAAGCTACTATCCTTTAATTTTCTTATTTAGGTTTTGCACTTATGTAATAGTACCCAACACAGTTGCAAAGGTCAACTCATGCTATAAGATTTGTAACGAGAGTTCCCTGTACCTTCCCCCACTTTCCTGTTCCTCAGTTTAGCTCCTCTGAGGCAACCATATTCTACTTATTTCCTCGCTTATTAATTACATCATTTACCTCCATGTTTCAATGTAAATGTGTGACACCATCTCATTTAAATAATTAACTAAATCAAACAGTCACAAACAATAATGGAATGAACCTGTATTCCAACTTTAGAAATGAAACGCATCAGCCAGAGTTGGACTGCCCCTTCCCCAGGGTAAAACTAATACAAAGTTTCTTCTTCTATTATAGAAGGAGGAATACTGCTGAATTACTTTTTTTTCTGTAAATTGAGTGGAATGTTATGGCCACTTCATTCTCTGGCTATGCAGCTACCTTGACAACTGTGGTATGCTAATGACTCTCCCAGTCCTTCCAGTCAATCAGACTCTGTGCTAAGTGGACTGGATCTATGACAGGGCAGGTGACATGATGGAGCAAATGGAGTGCAGAGTGGTTTGAGTCTGCTCTGCTGCTGAAATTTTTGACAGCTCCCCTAACCACTCCAATCGTTAATAATGGAGAGGTGAGATCTGGGCCCTGGGGAAAATAAAGCAAGACCTTGAGAAAGTAATCAGTAAGAAAGATAATGAAGGAATGTTTAGGCAAGATGAAAGAGCCTTTTAGTCTAGAAATAGTTGTTCCTGAAACTGCCTTTTCTGGATACCTCAGCAGTGAAGTGACCACTAACACTCATCTGGATATTTTCAAAAAATAAGTCTCACTTTAGATGTATTGAGTCAGAGTTTCTATGGTGGAGGCCTAGAAATTTGCATTTTAACCAGCACACCCTCTCCTCAGATGATTCTAATAGATACAAAAGTTTGGGAATTAGTAATAGTGACAATATTATCCAATTTCAAACTGCTCACTTCATTTTGTACATACCCGAAGATACTGAAGAGGTTTCTCTTTTGGCCCTTGACTTTTACAGCAACTGCTCTCATTTCATTTCTGGAGTCACTACCTAGAATTAACCTGGTAGTGACTTGTTATTCCATCAAACAGACACAGGAAAAGAAACACAGAGAGAGAGAGAGAGAGCCAGGAAAGAGAGAGAAGAGAAAGGAAAAGAGAAGGGAAAAGAGAAGGGAAGAGGGAGGCGAGGTGGGGCGGGGCGAGGTGAGAGACTGGTTCATTCCAAGACAAATTTTGTATAAGAAGTTGAAATTAAAAAAAATATATAGTGAATTGTTTAATATGCCTTTCTTATACATGAGAAACATTAAGATGATTATCAGTGGGGTGCAATATTGGTTTTTTAATGCTTCTAAGATAATTCTGAAAATATTTAAGCTACATATACGAAGATAACATTTCATTTTGGTCAAATATAGCTTCATCATAATTGTTTGAAAAAATAAGAAAAAGGCTATGTAGTATTTCAAATAAATGAACTAAAAACCAAGGTCTAAGCATCGACCAAGTCAGTACTGGTAAATGTCACACGTGATTTTATACACATTTTATTACAAATAACCCCCTTCCTGGAGTTGAGTGTTCTGCCTCAATATCTCAGGCTTATAGTGTTTGCTAATTATAGTGTTCTGAATTGATTTTCCTTAAATACCCATTTAATGTCGTTATAGCTTGGATTAAAACAATTATAGAAAGACGTGAAAATCAGAGATAGGGCCTGTGTGGGGACAAACTGGGTGAGATATAGGATCCTTTTCTATCCTACGTATGAGACAAGTCACATGGCAGCTGGGGGATAACTGGGATTATTGAATAGCGACCAACTCTTGGCTCAGGTGTTTGGAATCCAATGTAATCAACTAAATGTGCACATCTGAGTTTGTCATTACCACTTAGCATCTCTGTTGCCCAGTGGAGGAACACTAAACAAACAGAAAATTCAGAACCAAATTTATAAATTTGCAAGCAAAATCAATTTTTTCAGGGTGTTTGCTTGGAACTGCCTGGCACAGATGGCCAGATGGGTTCAGAAACCACTCTCTTTCCCATCCATTATGCTTGAGAGTCTGGATATTCCCAATTGGTAGCTGATGAAAATGGTATGTTCTAATAAGATCTCTAAATCCTGAAGATGAGCCTTGAATATTAAGAGATTTTAATGGCAAAGCTGAACTGAAAGTTTGGCTCAAGAATTCCCCCAAGAGAATGAACACTCCAGAGTAAAAGGAGCATTTTAATACTGAATTTTGGGTGCCTGCTGAGAGGCCCTGAAACATCCTGCCTTCTGCTATAGATTTCTGCTAGTCACTGGGTCCCTCCATCCTTAAAGAATCTTTTTTTAGAAATACGTTAGGAGGAGTTGATTCGTAAAATCTAATGAAGTCCCTTTTAAATAATGTATCTTGGAACACAGCTTTGTAATCAGGTGACAAGAAATGGTGAAGTTGGTACTAAATAGTGTGATTTCTTTTGTATTAACTATATGATAGACAATCTTGCTAATCATGCTTATCATAATTATTACCCCAATATTACATTTTATGTTTATCTTATCTCATCTGCTTTGAATTAGTAAATTGAATTTTATTTGAATAACTTAACTTCTATAGTCTCCCTAACTATATAGTAAAGTCCTTGTAGGCAGAGACAATGGCCTTAATCTCTTCTTTATCAACCATAGCAAATAATACTACACTGTGTATATATTTAGTAATAATAATAAAATAACAACGGCAAGTATTTATATGGCATTTACCATGTGCTGGGCATACCTCTAAACACTGTATGTACAATTCATTCAATCAGAGTAATGATCCAGTGCCATAGGTATTAATGTTACCTCCATTTTGCAGATATGGCAATTGAATAACAAGGAGGCTATTTATTCACTTTGCCCTCATTCAACGCTATGAAATGACCAGGCTGGTTTTGAAGCCCAATAAGTTTGGCTTCAAAATCTATGTATTTTAAATCCAGACAATGGCAAGAAGTTTGAAACTATTGGATGACTTATCTGACTAACTTTCCTACCTTCTGTAAAGCAAAAGGAACAATCATTCATTCATTCATTCATTCACCAATTGCTTCTTGAGGCCCTGTGAGATATGAGTTACTATGCCATGCATGGAGCGACCAAGGCAAGAAATGAGTGATCCTAACACCCTGCCCTGATGTAGATTATATTTTAAGGAGAGACACAAACAATATGCCAAACTACATTATGAGGGGGTAACAGTGGGCAATAGTGGTGCTTTAGGTTTGTTGACAAAGAAAGACCTCTCTGAGGAAGTGACAATGAGAATAAAAAAGAAAGAAAAATCCAGATATGCAAAGAGTAAAAACAAAATTTACTGTCTTACATTTCTGGAGGCATGAAGTCCAAAACCAAGGTGTCAGTGGCTCCATGCTCCCTCTGAACCCCATAGGAGAAAGACCCTTCCTTGCCTCTTGCAGTTTCTGCTAACCTCAGATATTTCTTGGCTTCTGGAAGCATTACTTTAATCTCTGCTTTATCTTCACATGACATTCTTCTTCTGTGTCTTCACATCATCTTTCTTCTGTGCGAGTTTATCTTTGTGTCTGACTTTTTCCTTTTTATGACACCAGTCATATTGGAATAGAATCTACTCTACTGACCGCATTATAATTTGATTCTCTCTGTAAAGACCTTATTTCCAAATAAGGTCACATTCTGAAGTACTGGTGGTTAGGACTACAACTTATCCCTCTATTTTGGCTGAGGGAGGAGGAGCACAATTCAACCCATGACAGTTTCTAGAATTGTATAGCCACATACTTTCTAAGACTATCATGTATTTGGAGTAGAGACCATCTATGAATATTAGAGACCATCTATGAATATCACCTCAAGGATATTGTCTCTCTGGAAACATTCACTGAGTCCATTTCCTCCTGTGTCATCCAAATATCAATCTTGGTATTACAGGGATAAGGAGATTCTGGGTGCTTTACTCAGAAAAATAATTTCCTGAATAACAAAGTCAAAATTAAATCCAATGCAAGGATTTTTCACTCATCACCACAGTGGATACAAGGAGTATTAGGAGTAATGTCAAGGATATTATCAGAATAGTAAAATGGGAAATAAAGTAAATACAAAGACACATAATAAATACCTGATAGACCATGTTCAGAACCTAATAATAGATTTTTTAAATGCTACAAAGGTTGGATGAGAAATAGTGCTTATTTGAATAGTAGGGTAGTATGGAGATGTGCCATGAAAGATGTTTAGCAGAGACTGCTAAGTGCCCATCAAATATTTGTGCTCCGAAATGCTCACATAGACTTTTTGCTGAGGAGTAGATGCTTAACTAGGGACTGTATTTCTCACTTTCTCTTGAAATTATGTGGAGCCATATAACTAGCTCTCACCAATGAACTGCAGGCAGAAGCAAGGCATATGGCTCCTTTGGGATTAGGAAGTGGTGCCCCTTCTCTACCATCTCTTCCCTTTCTGTTGGCTGGACATTAATGCCCGGGTTGACCTTGGATGGCTTGAAGATGGGTGGTCTTGAGTAACTTTATGATGTAAACTACCACTTTCACCATACCTCACCCCATGCCACTGGTGAAGAAACACATGTATTGAACTATGATGGGAACAAGAAATAAATTTTAATTGTGTTGTCACTAGAGTTTAACAGTTTGTCTGTTTTAAGAGCTAACATCTTAATAAATGCTGATGGATATCATTGAAACGGCAAAGAGAGTGGCAGAAAGAGAGGCTTTCTGGTACAGGGAATGGCATATGAGTAAAGGCACAGAGAGGAGAAATCACAAAGGAAAGAGACCAATTTGGCCGAAGCACCTCTACTGAGGTGTAATTGGAGATAAGCCTAACTAATTAGGCCTTTATCATATAATGGAGGCTTTCAAATGCCAGATTGGGTTTTTTATATTTAATTCATAAGGTAGTGGAGGTCTGTGGAGAAATTGAGTGTGGGTGTTATATATTCAAAGGCATTTTTAGAACATTTTTTCATATTTATTTAAGTATACCATGTCTCATTAAAGAAAGGATTATAGCAACCTTTGAAATATTAATTTAGCAGTGATGTTTAAGAAAGATTGGATTGAGGAAAGAGAGGAAACATAAAAGGGTATTGCGATACTTTAGTCTAAATCAGGGATCTGCAAATGTCTCTTAAGAGCCAGATAATAAATATTTCAGGCATGTAGGCCATGGTCTGGATTGCAGTTACTCAACTCTGTATTTGTAGTATAAAAACAGTCATAAACCATACAGAAATGAATAGGTATAGCCATGTCCCAATAAAACTTTATTTACAAGAACAGTTGAAAAGCCACGAGGCTTTAGTTTGTCCACCTCTGGTCTAGATGGAAGAGTAACAAGGCTTCAAATATGGGGGAACGGAGTGGAAGGACAAAAGAGTAAAGACATGTAACACAAGAGAAGTCAATCAAACAGAACTTGCAGAGCTAATGTAGCGCTTTCGATGTTGACTCTGTAAGTAGCATACCTCATTTCTGCTCCTACTAGACTAGGATCTCTGTGAAGTAAAGGCTCAGTTGTATTCATCTTCATATTGAGAACATACAAAGTAGCCAATGAAATATTTACTTAATTAATTGGATAAATTTTGACTTACTGAATATGTAGAGCGAGGAAAAATTCACAGCGACCCAAATGTTTCAGAGTGTCTATTAAGCTTGAGTTAATGTCAATACTAATGTCATTATAGGAAATATTCTTGACGTTTACAAGTTATTTAGCCCTTCCATACCTGAATGTCCCAAAGGCATTTCAAAATTAGCAGGTACAGATACCACATTTTATTTCCCTTCCTCCTTCAGCCCCAAATCTAATCTCCTAGGGTTCTCCATTTTCATCAATGTCTTTGCCATTTATCTAGTCAGTAGAAACAGAAATCCTATGAGCCATCCTTGTCTCCTTCTTTAGAGGAATGCAACTTGGGAGAAAATGTCCTGTAGAGCCTACCCCTGAATTAAATTTATAAAAAGTCCATCAATACCTCTCCACCATCATTCTTCATATGGATTACTGCAGAACATCCTTGATTCCAATATTGATACCTTCCTTACAATCTCTACATAAATCTGTAATTTTCTATTGAATTTGTAATAAATCCATACTCCACATCACGACCCGCAAGTACATCCGTAATTACTCCCGTGTTTATATGTCCAACCGAGCATCAAGGCCACTCTCTACCTTACCAAATAGCAACCAGTCATTGTTGCTATCATTTCCTAAAAACTCTCAAGCTCTTCTTTGCCTCCAGGTATTTTTGCTCTCCTTTCTTTCTGGTTCTTTCCTCCTCTGCTTGCATGTTAGGCAAGTATAGTGCCTTTGTGCTTGGTCTGCCAAACTAGGATACCCAGAATTTTCTCCTCTGCGTAGATACCAGTTAGCCTTGGACCCAAAATATAATCTGTATGAGATTCAGAAAGTGGAAAGTGAAGCGGCAGCCATATTTTTTTAACTCTCTGAATGATGATGCAGAACATGAAGACCTCTGGCATCTCACTGATATGGTGGCTGGTGTTTAGGTATGTGGCAGCATCCCAACCCACAGTTCCCCTAGCTTTGGCCAAAGCTCCAACTTTAGCTTCTCTGGGTCCCAGGCATATGTGTGTAGCTGTGGAAACATGGGCTGCTATTCCTGCAGGTTACCCACAGGATCAGGGTTGGAGTTCTTTCAAGACAGACCCAGTTTTAGTAGTCCTTGTTTTCCTTTTGTCCCATAGGTTCCATTTTGTTGTTGCTTTCATCTACATTCAGTTTCCCCTCATGAATTCCAATCTTCATGATTTTAAGGCAACTTTAGGTTCCACCCTGCAAACAGAGTTCAATAGGCTACCTGTACTGTCCCATCAGCTCCCACACTCACATGAGGGGTAACCCCCTTTTAAATTGCTATAGAATCATGAAGGCGGGAAGTCATGAAGGAAAGCCTAGGGTAGATTTCATAGATCCAAGGTTAGGGGTCTGGTATATAAATCCAGGCCCTATCTCCTCTAACAGACATGTGATGGAGACCAGTTCTGCACAGAAATTTCACGTAAAACTTTCAGGATGAACCTTTCTAGCTTATACACAGATAACAGCAGCTCTCCACTCTATGTCTATTCATTTTCCTATGTTCCAACTCACAGACCCTTTTTGGCCAATCTGAAATAATACCTCAAGATAGATTTAACAATTCCTCATAGAAAATGCTTTATATCTTGTGTTCAAAGCCCTGCTTATTTTCTAGTCCCATAGAGTTAAGTGTCTCTAGCATGTTATCTCTCTGACCCTTAATTAAAGATTCTAGCTTATTAAGAAATGGACTTATATTGAGTCTTAATTTTAAAAATTGAATAATTTCACTAGGGATTTTTGAAAAATTCTTTATTTTTGAGACATAAATCTCATCCTCCAATAAGAACCTCCAGTTTAAAATTGAAGTCTCCAAAAATTATTTCAATTTTAGCATGCTCTCCACACTCTTTTTTAGTCTGGGTCCAGTTAAGAATCAGAAACCATAAATCACTTTAAACAGATTTAATATGAAGATTTATTAAATATGATAGAAGAATAAGTATAAAAATGTAGTAAGAACTCTAAAAAGTAACTCCTTAAGGTTGAGAGAGGGTGTCTAAGGAAGGACACAGTTGGAATAAGGCCCTTCCTCCTTGTTATGGGTCAAATTGTGTCCACCTACATCTTGAAGTCCTGATCTCCAGTATCTCAGAATGCGTGACCTCATTTGGAATAGAGTTTTGCAGATGTAATTAGTTACATTAAGTTGAAGTCATACTGGAATGGGATGGGCTCCTGATTCAACATGGTGGGTGTTCTTATAAGAAGATGACCATGTGAAGACAGAGACACACAAGAAGAATGCCACGTGACAATGAAGGCATATATTCGAGCAAAGCTGCTGTAAGCCAAAGCAGGTCAAAGATTACTGGCAAACTACCAGGAGTTAGGAAGAGGCCAGGAAGGATCCCCCCTACAGGTTCCAGAGGGAACATGGATTTCCCAACACCTTGATTTCAAACTTTTAGCCTCCGGAATTGTGAGATAATAAGTTTCTGTGTTTGTAAGCCTCCCAGATTTTGGTACTTTGCGATAATAGCCCTAGGAAACTAACACACTCCCCAAATCTGATATCAGACCTCTTTGAATAAGGTGAAATTGCAGCCGCAGGATGGAGAAGTTGCTCAGAAAACAGTCCCCTGTGGCATAGATGAGCAGAAGCTGGTGGGTAGGTGTGCAGAGGATGTAGGGGCACCAGTCTGGGCATGAGTCCTGACTCAGGCATTGTTCATGTTAAGAGGGCAATAGCAGTGACATCTGCAGTGCCTCTCTGGCCACATGGCTAAGACAGAGCACCCCTGGATGTCCCTTCACACACACATGCACACACATACACCTGATGGACCATGGAGTAGAAGCAAGGAAAGCAAAACAGAACAAACTAGAGCTCCTCCATTTCTCCTGCGGAATCCCCCCTACCACCACCCTGAGCTAACAGTTCTGAACATTATATCCGTTGTAAAGGAGAAATACTCAAAATGCTTAAATAGTCCAGTCTGTTTTTACAAAGAAGGTACTAAGGGTGAATTTGGAACTATGAGGCAATAAACCGATAACTGCTACAGAGCCCTTTTGGTATGTTGGTAGCATTTCAAGGACAGTCGTGGAACTCCTGCTGACATTTCCCCCATTTGTACACTTTTAAGTCCAGCATTATGCGTGTGTGTGTGTGTGTGTGTGTGTGTGTGTGTGTGTGAGTGTGTGTGTGTGTGTGTGCTGGATTTTGATCCTTAGGTCCAAAATCTATTGTGTGTCTCCCAAAATAGAACAGGCAGAAAGCCAAGGAGCTCGTGGTCTAGGATCAGAATGGTAATATGGTCAAAAGCCTTCAACCAAAAGTAATTTCCCAAACACTGTGAATGGATGTACAGTACGTGTTTAATTTTCATTTTTCATCTTCAGTTTATTTTTCTCATGTACTAGAGGAGTGAATCCTTCACCCCAAATACTTCTGAAACTTTCCAACTTTGATCCCAGCTCCAAATAACTATTGTTCTTCTCCTTTGACTTCATTTGTCTCTGTTTAGAATTTAGATGCCTCAAAGAACTTTGCATAACAAGGCACATCCCCTTGTGGAGTCAAAATCAAACTGCTCCTAAGTGGATAGCGCGAGCAGAATGTCTAGTATGACCGACTTCATTTTGATGATCACATCTTTATTAAAGAAATGGAACAGGGGCATGGAGTGGCGTCTGGGGTACGATCGGGAGTAGAGTATGGTCTTGCCTTCCACCACACCTTGTCCCTAGTCAGACCTGAGTTGACTCTTCAAGGATATTTCTTATGCATCTTTTCATCAGTGCCTGTTTTACTGCTACTGCATCCTAGGTGTTAGATAATATTACGTGTACCCTTCACAGACCTACTTGTACCTACTCCCTATTGTAGAAAAAACAAGTGAATATTTCAATGTCACTCTGGTTATTTGCAACCTATGAGGATACCCCTATGTTCCATCTCCAAAAAAAAAAAAATCCAAATATCCCTTTTTTCTATAGGTCCCTACATGGTAACCACTCTTTAAAACATCACCATTTGGGGATTAAGCTATATAAAGGGGGGACCTGGGTCCCCATTAAAATTCTTTTAACCTCCTCTGCCTTGCCATTCCACTATTACTTTTTAAAAGAAATGGGCATGCTGTTTTATAACACTTGTCATGGGTACTATTGATTGAATTTGTGAGAGTACATAGTCTTTCAATACCGGTTTCCCTAGGATAGTAAATAATTTAGATCCATCACATTGGTGGCATGGCCTCATTCTCTACCAGCGCATCAAATGCAGGCATTCCCCTACATAGTGTCATACTAGATACTATTATGTTATCAGTCATCACTGGGAATGCCCAGTCCCACAAGGAAATCCATAGTACAGCTTAGAGATTTAGGAACAACAGACAAGTAGCATTTTATTTCTAGCTTTATGTATTCTTTCAAACTGCTACAAAAGCTATATGGCAAGCTATTAAGAATTTATCTTTTAACTTAGATAAATATGGGATAAAATTCTGAACTCATCTTGAATCTAAAGGCAAGGTTCAAGGCGCAATATCAATAAACAAGCAGTAAAGCCAGTGGAATCATTGATGAAAACATTTTGTGTACCAGATGTACTTCTTTAATTCATGTATGTAAAACCTTTGTGCTTTCCTTCAACACGAATGCAGAAACCAAGTCTTGCGATTGCTTACACCCTCCGTATCTTTTTTACACTTCGATTTTGACTACATAAACACCCAAATAATAGTTTTCACTTGCAGGAAATAAAGTAACATTTTTATATTTATAAATTACACATTGTTTTGGTCTGAATGTTATAGATAATTGGCCTTTGACCAAATGTTTAAATCATCCTAACTTTATTTTCACGGATGTAGGTCACTGTTGGAAACATGATTATCAACTTTATTTCTGTACAGATATGGTGACCAAAAATTTTGTGTAAACATCACTACCATGACAAATAATTATAAAGTGATGAATTTCCTAGGGCCACCGTGATAAATTACCACAACTGGATAGCTTAAAACAACAGAAATTTATTCTTTCATTGTTCTGAAGCCTAGATGTCTGAAATCAAACAGCCATTCTCCCTCTGAGACTCTGGGTAGAATCTTCCTTTGCTTCATCCTAGCTTCTGGTGGTGGCCTTCAGTCCTCAGCATTCCTTGACTTGCAGCTATGTAACTCCAGTCCCTGCCTTCATCTCCATATGACATTCTTATTTCTGTGTCTTTGTGCCCAAATTCTCCCCGTAATATAGGGACACTGATCATCAGATTAAGGATCACCTTAATAAGATGACCACAACTTAAGATGACCAATCTTAAATTGATTCAATTGGCACGGACCCTGTTTACAAATAAGATCACATTCGAGGTATCGAGGTTAGGACTTAAACATATCTTTTCGGGGGGTACCTAACTCAACCCACAATATAAACTAAACATTTGTCGGGTTTTTTTGCCTCATGTTGGCATTCCTATTTGCTTGAGGTGATCGGAATTTGACTTACAACGTTTAAACAACTTGTACAAATAATCTAATTAATGAAATCATGGAGTGGGCATAAACTCAAAAATCAATTGTGATCGATACTATTAAGCCTTCTTCACCAAGAGTGTTTTGCGATTTGGTTGATCTGTAACACTTCCTGAGGTTGCTGAAACGAACCAGTGTTAGGCTCATGTTTGGATGATGGTGGATGAGCCAAGAAAGCATGGAGTCGTGCCCTACAGGATGAAACAGTGGACCATGGCACTGTGAACAGAGGAGAATGAAATTGCCCGTCTAGGCACATTTAGGAAAACACAGTTCCTGTGTTATGAAAGCCAATGGCCACTGAGCCTTGGCTGTGGTTTTGTGAAGCAGACAAAGTGTAATCATTATTTAACTCAGAATCTCACGTTTTCTTGTATCTCTAACGCTTGTTTCACTTGGCTACCCTGACCCAGAAAGAGTGGAAGATGGGGCTCGAGGAAGGAATTTGGGGAAGGTCTTTGACTTAGAGACAAAAACAAATACAGACATGATGGTACTTCATGTTTCTTGCCTTTTGAAACTAGTTCAAATGACTCCTACCCACTTCCATGTTGGTGCTAATGTTTTGTTGTTTTTGTTGCTTTCCGTGGATATTTATTTCTCTTCTGGCCAATAATAATTGCCTACAGACGAACTTAATAGTCCCTTTTTTTCTTGTATTCCCTCCTTATTTGGAGGGCAGTAGATCATAATCTTTGTGTCCTGTCATTTCATTAGACTGCTTCATTTATTTTGCAGGAGTCTTAGAGATTCTTAGGGAAATGATCTGTGGGTGGTTGCACCAGGAATCTGCAGATTAAAAAGTCACTTTGCTAATAAGGATAAGAAAACTGAATTGTGAAATTCCAAGATGTGTCTACTGTTAATCTTTATAAAATGGCAAATTCCTTCTAGTGTCATCAACTCTAGTTCAGAATTGCCACTCAGAAAAATTTAGTGGCAGAGGTAGTTTTCGCCAATACTAATTTCCTGCTCTGTGCTATTTTCTTTCATTCAGCGTCTCTCCGTATAAAAATTGAAAATGCCTTTTGGCTAAGTGAATGTTAGCATTTGTCTCTTCCTGCACTTCACCGTCTTATCAACCTGAGTACTTTTTAAAGCTGTGAATAAGACATGACACTGCCCAGGCGACCTGCTTCTAGTTTTATATTCTAAGAAAGACATATCAGTTTAGGCAGGCACCCTGCTCTTTTCACATTTGTGGGTTCTTTCCTTTCAGGAGAACTAGAAAGATTAATACTGGCCTACTAGTTTCCAAAAGCCCCTTTGTATTATATAATTCTGGATTCATTAAATCTCTGTATAAGTTCAATGAAGCATTACAAATTGGGAAGATAACCAGATCCTCAAAGCAGTCCTGGGCTAAAATTCATGACCAGTTCTATGTAGCATTTTCTGTTACTTCTCTAAGAATCTGAATTAAGGATTTCACTTATTTAAAAAAAAAATAACATTTGTTTTTGAGAGAGAGAAACAGAGCATGAGTGGGAGAGGGGCAGAGAGAGAGAGGGAGACACAGAATCCGAAGCAGGCTCCAGGCTCTGAGCGGGCTGCACAGCTGCAAACTACGGAGACCATGACCTGAGCCAAAGTTGGATGCTTAACCAACTGAGCCACCCAGACGCCCCTAGGGACTTAACTATTGACCTCCTAGTTAAATATCATAATCAGAATATATAACCCTGAAATTTAAATGTGTTTAGCTTTCCAGGCGTGTGGGTGGCTCAGTCTGTTAGCGTTGGACTTCAGCTCACATCGTAATCTCGTAGTACATGAGTTCGATCCCCGTGTCGGGCTCTATGCTAACAGCTCAGAGTTTGGAGCCTGCTTTGGATTCTGTGTCTCCCTCTCTGTCTACCCCTCTCCCTCCCCTGCTCTTGCTCTCTCTGTCACTCTCAAAAATAAATAAACATTTAAAAAAATTTAAAAAAAACCTCTTAAATGTCTTTAGCTTTCAACTAAAATTGACAAAAGTGTTTCCATATAAAAATTATAAACTATTTTTAAAATGTTATCTAAAGTTAATTAAGTAAATAATTCTATTGTTTATATAAATTTTGCTTAAAAATGAATTATGAGTCATTAATATTTTTAATTGAAAAAATCCTAAAAGTAAAACAAGTTTATATCTGGGTTATGATATTTATTACTTTATTTGATAAATAGTTTAGCTTAGATTTAATATTACACTGGTAAATATTAATTTGTTTTATTTTATTTTATTTTTTTTTATTTAAAAAAAATTTTTTTTCAACGTTTTATTTATTTTTGGGACAGAGAGAGACAGAGCATGAACGGGGAGGGGCAGAGAGAGAGGGAGACACAGAATCGGAAACAGGCTCCAGGCTCTGAGCCATCAGCCCAGAGCCTGACACGGGGCTCGAACTCCCGGACCGCGAGATCGTGACCTGGCTGAAGTCGGATGCTTAACCGAGTGCGCCACCCAGGCGCCCCTGGTAAATATTAATTTGTACAGCAGCGCTCATATTACTATTATGTATGGGTAATTAAAATGCATGATTTCCATTATAAGCAGAACTGAGAAGGCTGTTGATAAGGAGAAGACTGCATTTTTGTATACTTCAGACACTACCCCAAGCAGAAAGAGAAGAGAGACCAGGTAAAGAAAGTAGGAACTGAAGGGTTCACATGGATCATGTTGAGTTATAAACAATCACTGAACAAGTGTTGATTTTTAGAATTCACTTGATATTCAAAAGATAAAGGGATAAAGGGATAAGGGCAATACCATTGCCTAACTGCAGGGATTTTCCAGTCTAAGGAGACAAAATTGATACTCATTACAAATAAATAAACCATAAAAATGAGTATAAACTAAATGATGATGAATTGGATAGTTCATATTATGCTACACTTTGAGTTCAAAGGAGCAGATAATAACGGACTTCATCAATGAGAGCCCATTAAACTTTTATAACAGATGGAAGAAATATTGGAATTAGAGCTGGACATCATATTATAATGCCACCTTTGCCACTTTTTACCTGTATTACTTTAGAAAATTTGCATGACCTTTCTTTTAGTTCTTATCTGTAAGATGGGTTAGTTATAGGCCTTGGTGTTTTTGTTGTTGTTGTTTTTGTTTTTTTGTTTTTTGAGACAGAGAGAAAAAGCAAGTGGGGGAGAGGGTTGGGGGGAGGGAAAGAGAGAGAAAGAGAGAGAGAGAACCTTAAGCAGCCTCCATGCTCAGTACAGAACTGGACGTGGGGCTCTATCCTATACCCCTGGGATCATGACCTTAGCTGAAGTCAAGTCGAACACTTAACCCACTGAGCCACCCAGGCGCCCCAGGAATTGTTTTGTTGTTGTTGTTGTTGTTGTTGTTGTTGCTGTTTTACAGCAGTAAAACCTACTATATATTCTAAAGAATATTCTAAATAGTAATCTTTCTACAAGAAGATCATTGATAACCTACCATAAATAATAATTTAAAGACTTTTGTACTTCCAGGGAAATCCCCAAGGGTCAAAAAAGGAAGGAAGAGGAGAAGAGGGAGAAGAGAATTTGGATAGTCTCTATAAGCCAAATATAGCCAAGCCCTGTATGAGGGCAGACACCAATAAGGGAACTGAGATAGCCAAATCAGAAAAGAAGGATAGACTGTATTATCACAAGTCAGGGAAGCCAAGCTGATATTCTGCATTAGTCTAGGGCTGATAAAGGTAAAAAGTGTCAATTTGGGAAAACCTGGAACAAAGTAAAAGGAAACCCAAATTCTCTTTGCAAGAAAGTAATTTATACAGTTAACAAAATTGATAAACCCCTAGCCAGATTGATCAAAAAGAAAAAGTAAAGGACCCAAATAAATAAAATCACGAATTAAAGAGGAGAGATCACAACCAACATCACAGAAATACAAACAAAATAAGAGAATATGATGAGCAATTATATGCCAACAAATTGAAAAATCTGGAAGAAATGAAAAAATTCCTGGAAACATGAAAACTATCAAAGCTTAAACAGGAAGAAATAGAAAATTTGAACAGACCCATAACCAGTAAAGGAACTGAATCAGTAATCAAAAATCTCCCAACAAACAAGAGTCCAGAGCCAGATGGCTTTCCAAGGAAATTCTACCAAATATTTAGGAAGAGTTAACACCTTTTGAAGCTGTTCCAAAAACACAGAAATGGAAGGAAAACTTCCAAACTCATTCTACAAGGCCAGCATTAGCATTACCTTGATTCCAAAACCAGACAAAGACCCCACCAAAAATACAAACCAATTTCCCTGATGAACATGGATGTAAAAATTCTCAACAAGATACTAGCAAACCAAATCAAACAATACATTAAAAGAATTATTCACCATGATCAAGTGGTATTAATTCCTGGGATGCACGGTCGGTTCAATACCCACAAATTAATCAATGTGATATATCACATTAATAAAAGAATAAGAACCATGTGATCCTCTCAATAGATGCAGAGAAAGCATTTGACAAAATATAGGATCATTTCTTGATTTAAAAAAACCCTCAAGAAAATAGAGATAGAAAGATTATACCTCAAGATCATAAAAGCCATATATGAAAGACCCCTAGCTAATATCATCCTTAATGAGGAAAAACTGAGAGCTTTCCTCCTAAGGTCAGGAACATGAAAAGGATGTCCACTCATCACTGGTATTCAAATACCATTGGAAGTCCTAGTCTCAGCAGTCAGACAACACAAAGAAATAAAAAGTATTCACATCAGCCAGGAGGAAGCCAAACTTTCACTCTTTGCAGATGACATGATACTTTATGTCGAAAATCCGAAAGACTCCACCAAAAAACTGCTAGAACTGATAACATGAATTCAGCAAAGTCGCAGGATATAAAATCAATGCACAAAATCTGTTGCATTTCTATACACCAAAAATGAAGCAGCAGAAAGAGAAATAAAGGAATCAGTCCCATTTACAGTTGCACCAAAAACCATAAAATACCTAGAAATAAACCTAAACAAAGAGGTGAAAAATCTATACACTGAAAACTATAGAAAGCTTATGAAAGAAATTGAAAAAGATACAAAGAAATGGAAAAACATTCCATGCTCATGGATTGGAAGAACAAATGTTGTTAAAATGTCGATACTACCCAAAGAAATCTTCACATTCAATGCAATACCTATCAAAATAACACCAGCATTCTACACAGAGCTAGAACAAACAATCCTAAAATGTGTATGGAACCAGAAAAGACCCCAGATAGCCAAAGCAATCCCGAGAAAGAAAACCAAACCTGGAGGCATCATAATTCTGGACTTCAAGCTGTATTACAAAACCATAATCCCCAAGACAGTATGGTACTGGCATAAGAACAGACACATAGATCATTGGAACAGAATAGAGAGCCCAGAAATGACTCACAAATGAATGGCCATCTAATCTTTGAAAAAGCAGGAAAGAATATCCAATGAGAAAAAGGTAGTCTCTTCAGCAAATGGTATTGGGAAAAGTGGACGGCAACTTGCAGAAGAATGAACCTGGACCCCTTTCTTACACCATACACAAAAATAAACTCAAAATGGATCAAAGACCTAAACATAATACAGATATCCATCAAAATCCTAGAGAAGAAAACAGGAAACAACCTTTTTGACCTCAGTCACAGCAACTTCTTACTTGACATGTCTCCAGAGGCAAGGAAAACAAAAGCAAAAATGAACTATTGGGACCTCATCAAGATAAAAAGCTTCTGCATAGTGAAGGAAATAATCCGCAAAACTAAAAGGCAACCAACAGAATGGGAGAAGATATTTGCAAATGACATATCAGATAAGGGTTAGTATCCAAAGTCTATAAAGAACTTATCAAACTTAACACCCAAAAAACAAATAATCCAGTGAAGAAATGGGCAAGAGACATGAATAGATAACGTTTCCAAGGAAGACACACAGATGGCTGACAGACACTTGAAAAGGTGCTCAACATCACTCATCATCAGAAAAATGCAAATCAAACCACAATGAGATACTACCTCAGAACTGTCAGAATGGCTAAAATTAACAACTCTGGCAACAACAGATGTTGGTGAGGATTCAGAGAAAGAGGAACCCTTTTGCACTGCTGGTGGGAATGCAAACTGGTGCAGTCACTCTAGAAAACAGTATGGAGGTTCCTCAAAAAATTAAAAATAGAACTACCCTATGACCCAGCAATTAGGCTACTAGGTATTTATCCAAAGGATACAGAAATGCTGTTTCAAAGGGGGCACATGTACCCCAATGTTTATAGCAGCATTATCAGCAGTAACCAAAGTATGGAAAAGAGCCCAAATGTCCATCGACTGTTATATATATATAATGGACTATATTATATTCCAGTAATAATGGATTATTACTCAGCAATCAAAGGGAATGAAGTCTTGCCATTTGCAACAATGTGGATGTAACTAGAATATATTAGGCTAAGTGAAATAAGTCAGTCAGAGAAAGACAAATACCATATGATTCACTCAGATGTGGAATTTAAGAAACAAAATATATTAACATAAGGGAAGGGAAGCAAATATACTATAAAAACAGAGAGGGAAACACACCACAAGAAACTCTTAAGTACAGAGAACAAACTGAGGGTTGCTAGAAGAATATTGGGTGGGGGGATGGGCCAAATGGGCAAGGGACATTCAGGAGGACATTTGTTGGGATGAGCACTGGGTTTAATATTTAAGTGATGAATCATTAAATTCTACTCCTGAAATCATTACTACACTATATGTTAACTAACTTGGATTTAAATTTTTAAAAGTAAGAATAAAAAGTAAGAAAAAAGTTTGAAAAAAAGAAAGTAATTTATAAAAAAAATGTATATTTCAAGTAGAGAGAAAATCATTCTAGCAGAAAAGCTCAATAGCATAGAAATTAATTATCCTCTGCATTCATATGTATATATATAGTTAAATATAAAAATGACAATATCTAAATTACAGAATTACAAAAAGTTAAAAATAGACACTACCAGCTAACAATAGCACGTACTTAGAGAGGGTGATAGAGTTCAAATTTCTACTTTCTTGTTTTGTTCAAGAGGGTGGCCAAAATATTGATCAAGCTTAGGCCTGAAGTCTAAAGATGTTACATATTTGTGGTAAAATTTCATACTAAAAAGAATAAAAACAGAGATCTCAAATTTATAGATCTCAAATTAGTTGAAGAAAAAATATGAAATCAGAATGAAAATATAATTTAAAATTTCAATCAATAAAAAAAGAAAATGAAAGAAATGGATAAAAATGAAAGTGAAAAAAAATAAAAATTGAAAAGTAAGAGGTTAATAAAATTTCCAGCTAAAATTCACCGATTTTCAGTTAAGATTAAAAAAAAATCCAACTAAACACTATTTACAAAAATCATTTAAAACATAAGGAAATATAAAATTTGAAAGTAATGTAATGGACAAAACAAATACTAGGTTAAGTCTAATAAAATTTGTATTTTTTTTAAACTTCAAATGTTTTATTTTGAAATCATTGTAACATCACATGCAATTGCAAGAATGGTGCAGACAGCTCCTGTGTACCCTTCATTCTGTTTCTTCCAGTGATCAACGTTTTTTTATAATTGTAGTTCAATATCACAACTGGGAAATTAACATTGAGGCACCCATTTGACCTAACTTATATCTTACTGGTTTTATGTGCACTCATTTCCGAGTGTGTGTTTATTTCTATGCAATTTGTCATGTGTGTAGGTTTATGTGACCACTACCAGAGTCAAGATACAGAACTATTCCTTCACCAAAATTATCCCTCGTGCTGTCTTTTGAAAGCCACACCCTAACCCCCATCTCTAACCCCTACCAACCATCAGTATGTTCTATTTCTATAATTTTGTTATTTTAAGAATGTTATAGGGGCGCCTGGGTGGCTCAGTCAGTTAAACGTCCGACTTCAGCTCAGATCATGATCTCACAGTCCGTGAGTTCCAGCCCCGCGTCGGGCTCCGTGCTGACAGCTCGGAGCCTGGAGCCTGCTTTGGATTCTGTGTCTCCCTGTCTCTCTGCCCCTCCCCTGCTCATGCTCTGTCTCTCTCTGTCTCAAAAATAAATAAAAAACATTAAAAAAATTTTAAAGAAGAATTTTATATAAATGTAATGACAAATGAATTTTTAAGCCCACAAATATGTTAAGTAAAAACAGGAATACTATAAAATTATAAAAATTTGAATTTATCAGGAATATATAAATACTATAAAACTATAATAATAAAATACAAGAAAAATAAAATAATAAAATAACTGATAAGTATGTAAAATACATAAATAAAATGCAGAATTTTACAGATTACCTTATGGGAAATTTTTCCACTTTTAATTATATTAAAGTCAAATGGACAAAAATAATTAGTAAGCTAGGAAGATGGAAAAAGTAATATGACATTATCTTACAAAGTTAAATTATTCCCTCTTGTAATATATTCTACAGACTTTGTACATGTGTGTACTAGAAGACATTAGTCCGAATGCTCACAAAAGCAATGTTCATATTTGCAAAAAACTGGAAACTACTCCATCATACACTGATGGAAGGATAGACACACAATGGTATAGTATACAGCTGTGAAAAAGAATTAACTTCAGCAACTCACAACATGGCTAAATCTTAGAAATACACTATTAGATTGAAAAAAGACTAATAAAGTAGGACAGCATTTTCAGAAAGCTCAAATATAAGAAAACCCAAAGCAAATATGTGTGTGTGTGTTCATGTGTTCTAAAACTATTTTTTCTTTTTTTTTTCAATGTTTATTTATTTTTGAGAGACAGAGAGAGAGAGAGAATGAGTGGAGAAGTGGCAGAGAGAGAGGGAGACACAGAATCCAAAGCAGGCTTCAGGCTCTGAGCTGTCAGCACAGAACCCAATGCGGGGTTAGAACCCACTTGAGCCAAACTCAGATGCTCAACCGACTGAGCCACACAGGCTCTCCCTAAAACTGTTTTTTAAAAATAATGTAAAGTAATTTAAAAAGTGAAAGATAATAGCTAACTTTAGGGGAAACTCGGAGAAATGACATCAGAGAGAAGCCACAGGTTTTATGAGAGACACTGGTGAAGTGTTACTTTTTGAGTTTGGTAGTGTGATAACAGTTATTTGCTGTATTATGTTTCATCACACAACACATACATTGTATGTGTTTTTGCATGTATGACAGAGTATGTAATAAATATTTTAAGTAAATAAAATGAGCCTAATAATATTCCCCCATATTATGATGGTATTTTAAAGATATTTTAAGGATATACGGAACTAATGTAAGAGGAAACCACTTTGCCAAATATAAAATTGTTTACAGACATCAGACAGAATCATAATGAATACAGTTCTGCTTCTAGATTACTAGTGAGTTTCATCTCTGCTACAGTCCCAACTTGCCCGCATCCCTAGTTCTGCTCTTACTCCCGTTGATGGTGACAGTGAGTCTCTGCTCACCTCCGGAGAACAAGCTTTTCTACTTCTCTCTTTTAATTTCAAGTGAAAACTCTCCTAGGACCTAAACTGTTTAATATCTGGCTGCAAGCCCCAGCCTCCAAGCCCATGTTAAAACCAGAACGAGTGGTCCCCCCTTCCCGTCTTCCCATCAGAGATGGGATTGTACCCCATCTCTATATGCCTACAAGAATTTTATTATCCCCTCCTCCAAGCATTTGTTGATCAGATTTAACTGAAATCTCATGGGGGATTTTTAGTAAGACTTTTTTCTTGTGTGGTTATCAAAACAAGTAATGGAGAGGTGCTCTCTGAGGCAGACAATAACCGTGAAATAGCAGTGAGAGAACGACTCGTTTTTACACCAAACTGCTTTATAATTTCCTAATCACGTAGATATATATCCTCATTTGATGAGACTTCTTTCTTGGTTATTTTGTAAAAAACATTTTCCAGATTATGTTTTTCTTGATTTCAAAACAAAATTACTGTGACTGATAGGGGGTAAATATGCAAGATAAATGCTTAGCATTTTCCTTTTGCTGTAATCAGGAAACCTCCTCTCTGTGATCCTCTGACTTCCTAAAACCCTCTCTTTTTTTTAATGTTAATTGTGGTAAGAACAGATGACATGAGATTTACTTTCTTAACAATGATAACTCCCCACCCCCATAACTCTTTTTAAAAATTTTTTTTTTAAGGTTTATTTCTGAGACAGAGAGAGACAGAGCATGAGTGGGGGAGGGGCAGAGAGACAGGGAGACACAGAATCAGAAGCAGGCTCCAGGCTCTGAGCTGTCAGCACAGAGCCCGACGCGGGGCTCAAACTCACCAACCGTGAGATCATGACCTGAGCCGAAGTCAGTCGCTTAACCCACTGAGCCACCCAGGTGCTGCCCCATCCCCATAACTCTTAAAGGATTCAGATTCACTGAGGACACTTTAATGTTATACAGGCGGTGGGGGGTGGGGGGGTGGGGGGGGTAAACACTTTCAGGGAAGGAATTGTGAAGCAAAGGACAGAGATAAGCGCTATCTGGTTGACTGTTGGAATATTTACATAGTGCCAAGAAAAAAATATATGATAGGCATTCACATAGAGAAATCTCAGACTGAGTTCAGAGCGGTTAATTTGCCTTGTGGTCTCTCTATTTTAACTCTGCTTTTTATTTTACCATTCCTCTGTTCTAGAACTCAAAGCAGCTTTCACCTCTTGGAGTTACTTAGCTAGAACTCCACAGTGTATGTCGGTCTGTAGGGTATATACCCCATCCACTTTACATTCTCACTGCTCAGTCCTTCCAGCCTCTTTAACGTACCTCTGCTCATACATTCATTTTTGTTCTGTGATTTTCATTCACAGTCTTGAGTTTTCATTGTATATGTAGTGAAAGAAGGAAAAGGAGACCGCTTTTTCTAAAGTCTATCAAATAAAATGTTTACTTTTGATTTTATTGGCTTAAAGAGTGAACTCAAAAGGATGAAAGTCATATTTGAACCTGACATTCCCTAGTGGGTATCTTGCCTGTGAGTAGGAATCCTGAATTTCCTATTCTTCTATTAGGTTCCCTGCTCTATCACATCTCTTTTCTCTGTTTCTCATTGCAAGAAAAGCCATTTTAAAGCAAGCCCTGCTATGGATGCATAATAAAAACCCTCCACAACAAGCCCCATTGTAACAGATCATTAAATTTATTGCTTGTGATGGGGTAAAAATCCAAGATTCCAGAACAAACACATTTTTATTCCTTGTGTTTCAATTTTTCTATTAGGATACTTAAACAGAAAGCACATGCCATTTCTAAAGTAACAAATCCTCAAGTAAAATCCACATACAAGGAAACTAAATGTCTCCTAATAAACAAACACATAAAATCCTTCCCATATTGCTAGAGATTTAGATGATAGGTTAAAGATGGATCTTCAGTTTGGTGATTTTTTCTGTCTTGACATCACTTATCAAGTCAGAGATGATAAGCACCATAGAAGTAAACAAATCCTCCCGGTCTTATTTCGAATTCCAGTATGATGATGCAGCCTTCACTTTATTCAGTAGTTGCAGTATTTATAAGTGGGGGAGTTTCCAGTTGAGTTTTATGAGGACAAATGAATGGCAGGGCAGGGCAGTATATCAGGGAGAGTTTAGAGGCACAGGGCTTCCATACTGGTAGCTCAATTATTCTACTCCTAGACAAAAGCTTTCTCTTTAGGATGACAAATTTGCATACATTGTACTTTTGGAGCATACCAAACTTCTCATTTTGGGTTATTGTGCAGTTTTCAACATACTTCGTAATGCCTTCTTGTGGCCCCATACGATGACCCTCATTAGGGAATGACTCATTGTACATAAGTAGCGATAAGAGGTGGAGGGGCAGATTCAAAGGCTACTCATTAAAATGCATTCTGAAGGGGCTACAGTTCTGTGAAGGTGCTTGTGGCCATGCTCCCCGATAATTACTTCCCTACTAGCTGGCCCTTCACGGCGCCAGGATACACAGGAGCAAATTGGAGAGATGACACCAATCAGTATCGACTGGGGAAAACCGTTGTAAAAATAATTACCAATAGCGCCTTTGGCTAAACACTGAATGCAATTACTATATTACAATTATTAAGGTAGTGATCAGAACCTCTGTTTCCACAGAGAAAAGAAATGAATAGGAGAGAGATCATTGCTGGGGTAATTGAGAAATTTTCTTTTCTAAGGAAAGAAATTTTCTTTTCTAGGCATGGAAACTTTTCATAAAGGTTGTTTTCACTGCTTGTACTCAAAAAATAAAACATTGCAATGGATACAGGCTTTCTTAGCCTGTCACAGTTTCCTGGGACTTCTTTAATCCTTGTCTCTGGAACTCCACAAGAAGTCCTGATGTCACTAAATAGGTCAAGTGTGATCATCCTCAGCCTGGTCTTTGTACCTCTGATTCCCATCCCTGCTTACCCCGCCAGTGTTTTTACTGCTAGCAACTCAGCAGCAAGCCATTCCCCATGCTTCGGAACACCTAATAAACCTCCTCAGGCAAAGCAATTTCATCTTTCAGCATTATCCTAGGCTTCCTGTGGAGAACAGTGTTGTTGGTTTTTTGTTGTTTTTTTTCCCCCTCTGCAAAGGAGTTTTTAATATAGCATGTTCAGTGCTTATGTAGCAGTTGAATGGGTGACATGTGCCAGCAGGTTTTCACCCCCTCCACAGAATTAAGGAGATCCATGTTTCTTTAAAAACGCCAACTTTACAAGTTGACACACACATTTGTTGAGAAAGCAGTTTTGTATTCTGATAATATAGGACAGAGGAGAAGGATGGGTGAGGACTTTCCATTCAGGATGGGAATCAGGAGGACAGAAGTGGACGTGAGTTATGACTTAAAAATACGGTGGTCAGAGTTGAACTCACTGATTGAACACACGGAAGAGATTGTGTAACATGATGTACCGTTTATACCCTACTTTACCATTTGCATTACATTTAAAGATCTAATCTGTTATTTCGTTAAAAAATATTTTGGTGTATTTACTGAGTACAAGGCAAACATTTTGTGAAAGACATTTTAATCTCTGTTTTACATATAAGGATTACAAGGGATGGTGAGTTCCAGTAGCTTGTTCAAGGTTACACAGCTGGGAAGTGACAACACAAGTATTAGAATGAAGCCCTCTGCTATCTCCAGTATCAGGTTTCTCATCTGATACTTGGGCACAAAATAGACTATCTCACAAAGTCGTCGTAAGTACAGCTGTTAGAAAACCACTTGACAAATAATAAAAGTTCATCCTGAGTGATTATTAGTATTTGTATCTTCTAACTCTTAAAATAATCATGAAAGCCTACTATATGAAAATGCAGTATCTGTATAACATGTCTTATGTAATTTAACAACAACCTTCATAGATGGGAAGTCTCTGTAGAGAAATGTTTATGCACCTTCCCTAAGGTGGCCTCCAGCCAAGAAGTGATTAAGCCTGTGCTTGAGCTCCAGCCTGTCTTGAAAGCATGGGCTTGTGGCAACTATCCCAGACACAATTCCTTTTCAGTTAGAAGCGTCCAGTCCAACTGGAGATGAACAAAGATTCATGTGAATTTAGATGAGATGACCTTGCTCTGACACCCAGAACAAAAAGAACAGTCAGCAGGTTTATCTAAGGACCCTTGTTGCAGTGCTTAGGTCACTGGATAGATATCTCTCATTCCCTTTCAGTAGTCCACACGAGGTCCTAGACGGACGCAGCACTGACCTGGTTATTTAATATAGAACAGTTTCATCTTGGTGGCCAGCAGCTCTGAAAATTGGGTACACATGCTGTGGGCTTGTGGCTGGAGGCTGTTTTCAGTCAAGGGAATAGATACTAGGTCTTGTGGGAATCAGTGGGTCCCAAATCACCATCTCCTTCAGCTGGGATGTTTGCAAAATTCAGAGCTGAGAGGGATCACCTGGTGCTTCCCTTGTAATTGTTTTCCAAATTGAAAATTGGGGCCCAAATTGGTGGAATTCCTTCTCAAAATCCCTGCTGGTTTCTGGCAGAACTGAGACTTGAAGCCATATCTTCTGTCATGTGTCCCTCAGGCTCTTTGACTCACCAAGTAATGGGAACATACTCATTGCAATTAAAAATAAAAAATTAAGGTGTAGGAGGAAAGCCCCTCTTCACTGCTCTCACACCCAGGCTCTTCTCCCTGGAGAAACTACTCTTATCAGATTGGTGTGCTTCCTTTCAACTTTTTAACCATCTTTTGTTTGGGACCTTAACACTTCCAGGAAAGGTACATTTGCTTTGCGGCTCTATGCCATGAACTTTAGAGAGGCCAGGCCTCCAGGAGATGTGTGTGTGTGTGTGGTGTGGTGTGGTGGAGGGTGTCTGTAATTGTCCAATTCTGCCTATGACATGGTAAGTTAGTTTAATTCTGCAATGCAGTGATAACAAGATTGTCCCTCACACCTCACCTCATGTCTTCCAGTGGCTTTATCATGGATACATGTGTCCTTTTGTCCCCCATCAGCCTGACTACTTGGCTTATCTTTCAGTGGGGTCAGGATACATTATATTTGTTGAGTTGTTTCCCCACTTTGTCGCTAGTCTTTAATTTTTCGTTGGTAACTTTTATCCTATAGAGATTTTATATTTTTTATGAAACAAGTTCTTCATGCTTTACCTTTATTGGACTTGTATTAACTAGCATAAAATTATTTTAAAAAAACTATATTTTCTTTGAGTACACTAATAGTTTTATTGCTTACGTTTGTTTTTTATTTTTTTTTTTATTTTTTTTTCTTAACGTTTTTTTATTATTGAGAGACAGAGAGAGACTAAGCGTGAGCAGGAGAGGAGCTGAGAGAGAGGGAGACACAGAATCGGAAGCAGGCTCCAGGCTCTGAGCTGTCAGCACAGAGCCCAATGTGGGGCTCGAACTCACAAACTGCGAGATCATGACCTGAGCTGGAGTCAGACGCTCAACCGACTGAGCCACCCAGGCGCCCCAACATTTGTTTTTTTTTAATTCATCTAGAATTTGTTCTTATATATAATGCGAGGTATAAATATATGTGTTTTTCCAAATGGATGGCCGGTTACTTTAACACAATTCATTGAATAGTGCATTCTTTATCCACTGAATTCAAATTCCAAATTTCTATAGATATATGGTTTAATTTTTGCACTTTCCATTCCATTTCATTGACATAATTTTCCACATTGTTACAATAATGATAAAGTTTTAAAATATAGTTTTATATCTAGGAAGGCCAGACTCTCATTTTTTTCTGTTTCAAAATAGTGTAGGTTATTCTTGCATATTTCCTTTCCCAAATTATTTTAACATCAGTTTGACAATTTACAATTGACAATAGTGTTCCATTATATATATATAATATATAAATACCTTGTTGAGATTTGTGTTAATCTTGCATTGCATTTATACATTTATTTGGAGATAATTAGACCTTTACAATATTATTCTAACAGGGAACATACTTTTTCCCTCCATGTATGCCATGTCTCCAAGTCTCTCAATAAAGTCCAGTAGTCCCAAAGTTTCATGCTTTTCTTCATATACCTCTTACACAGTGTGAGACAAGAAAGAAATCAAATTATATATGATATATATAAATCAAATATATGATATTTGGTATACATTTGATTAGCACTGCCGATACAGAGGAAAGCAGTTGGTTTTTCTGTGTTGATCTTCTACCTAGCCTTCTTATGAAACTCTCTTAAAGAGTTTTCAGTTGTTCCAGATCATATCACCTGAAATAACAATGCCTATTTTGTCCCTTCCCAATATCACTACTTATTTTTTATTCCCTATTTTATTGACTGTACTCTTCAGGAAAAAAATTGAACAGTAGTAATAATTGCAGGTATTTGGGGCTGAATTTTGACTTTAATAGAAACAATACCGCACTATCAAGTTAAGAAATTATTTTTCTTCCAATTTCTAATTTACTACTAAAAATTAAACCAGGTATGGGTATTGGGTTCTATTCAATGTTTCTTCGTATCTATTGTGATGATTACATAATTTTTCTCATTTTGTCTGATAATGTAATGTATTATATGTTTTATGGTGATAAAGTCTCTTTGATTTTTGAGATAAATATCACTTGGTCATGATACATTATCCATTTGATATATTGTTGGGCTAAATTTGTATATGTTTTATTTAGGATGTTTACATCTAAGTTCAGAAAGTACATAGACCCACAGTATTCTTTTTGGTGTGTATTTTTTTCTGTATTTGAGATCAGGATTATGATGTTTAAAGAATTAGTTATGAAACTTTCTCTCATTTTCTATTCTTTGAATCAGTTTCTATAGCATAGATCTTATCATTTCCCCAGAGACCTGAAGGACCAAAGGAAAAAGAACTATGGATTTCCCTCTCTTTCCCTTTCTTTCTATGCCACTATGTTTAGTATAATGATGAGTAAGAAAGGATATGATGGGATTCTTGGTCATTCTTGCTACTCAGAGTATAATTTGCTTTCCTTCTGAATTCAAGCAAGTTCTGGTTGGAACAGAAGGCGTGGCCTCTGAGGGCTGTAGTGCCCTCCTCTTCCTGTCCCTTTACCTAGTGTTAAAGTAGGATGCTTATACTTACTTTGAGAATCTCTGAAACACAAGTTCAAATAAAAGAACCATGCAGCCTTTCTGAGTGGGAAGCCCTACACAGGTTGTGAACCCATGAAGTCAGCCCTGTTGTTGTTTAATTATTAAATTATACTTGCATACAATGTTTTATTAGTTTTAGGTATACAATTTATTGATTTGACAATTCCATACTGTTCTCAGTGCTCACCACAATAAATGTAGTCACCATCTGTCATCATATGATTACAATATTAATGACTATATTCCTGATACTGTACTGTTCATCTCCACAACTTATTTATTTTATAACTGGAAGTTTGTACCTTTTAATCCCCTTCATTCACCTTTCTCCCACCTCCCATCACTCTGGCAAACTACCAGTTTCGGGGTTTTTTGTTTGTTTGTTGATTTGTTTTGCTTTTTCAACTCCACATATAAATGAAATAAAATGATATTTGTCTTTCTCTGATTTATTTCACTTATATAATACCTTCTAGGTACATACATGTTGCAAATGGCAGCATATCATTTTATGGCTGAATAGTGTTCCATTATATATATATAATAAATATATAAATAAATATATCACAGCTTCTTTTTTTTTTTAATTATTTTTTTCAACGTTTATTTATTTTGGGGACAGAAAGAGACAGAGCATGAACGGGGGAGGGGCAGAGAGAGAGGGAGACACAGAATGGGAAACAGGCTCCAGGCTCTGAGCCATCAGCCCAGAGCCTGATGCGGGGCTCGAACTCCCGGACCGCGAGATCGTGACCTGGCTGAAGTCGGACGCTTAACCGACTGCGCCACCCAGGCGCCCCTATCACATCTTCTTTATCCATCCATCCACTGGTGAACATTTTGATTGCTTCCATACCTTGACTATTGTAAATAATGGTGCAGTAACCTAGAGGTGCGTGTATCTTTTTGAATTAGTGTTTTCATTTTCTTTGGGCAAATACCTAGTAGTGGAATTATTGAATAATATGGTATTTCTATTTTTAATTTTTTAAGGAAACTCTGTATTCTTTTCTACAATGGCTGTACCAATTTACATTCCCACCAACAGTGCACAAGGGTTCCTTTCTCTCCACATTCATAATTTCTTGTGCTTTGATACTAGTCATTCTGACTGGTGTGAGGTAATATCTCATATCTACTGAATGGGAGAAGATGTTTACAAATAATATCTTTAATAGGGGGTTAATATTCGAAGTATATAAAGAACTTCTATAACTCAAGACCAAAAAAATTAAATAATGCAATTTAAAAATGGGCAGAGGTTCTGAACAGACATTTTTTCCAAAGAACACATGCAGATGGCCAAGAGACACATGAAAAGATGCTCAGCATCACTCAGGGAAATGCAAATCAAAACCACAAATGAGACATCACCTCACACCAGTCAAAATGGCCAATATTGAAATATGCCCTGTTTTTAACCTAAAAGCTAGTTAGGAACTATTCAAATAATAAATATATTTTGAATATTTAAAATATCCACACATGTTGAATAGTTAAAATATTTGAATAAGAAAAATGATTAAGTTATTTTAACTCTGTTATTTAGAGATTTTACATCACAGTACTCATCTATTAATAAATATCCTCCTTTTATTTTCAGCTTACTACTTTTTTGGCTTGATATTTTTGTCTTCATAATTTATAGTATATTATGTTTTATTGATCACTTATGTGTTCCATTTTATTTTTTACTTCAGTTTTTCCATGCATGCTTTGTATTTTTATTCTGTTAGTATTTTAAAATTTTTAACACATGCTTCACATATTTTCCAACAATATATAGAATTAATCAGCATCTATTCTCCTTCCCAATATCCTTAGTATACACTTACTTCCTCTCAGGCCCCTCACATTCCCTGTTGTAATCATTTGGATCTTTGTTCTAGATTGCGTAATATAACCATATGTATGGGGTGCCTGAGTGCCTCTTGATTTTGGCTTAGGTCATGATCTGACAGTTCTGAGATTAAGTTCCACATCAGGCTCTGCACTGAGCATGGGGCCAGCTTGGGATTCTTTCTCTCCCTCTCTCTCTCTCTCTCTCTCTCTCTCTCTCTGCCTCTCCCCTGCTCACACTTTCTCAAAATAAATAAGCATTTTAAAATATATATAATCATATTTATATTATGACTTAGTGATTTCTTTTTTCAACAGTTTTTTTAGGCTCTCTGCATTCTTTCTTGGACTCAGGGGCCTTATTTTTTGAGATACAAAGAGAATATGTTCCGAAGCATACCTGAATTTCTACATGGGTATGTTAAACTGTCTATATTCAATAGTTTCGACCACAAATGAACTCATGATTTTTTTCTAATATACCTAGTTCTCTACCAGTATCTACCACCTCAATATGGCAGAACCATCCAATCTATTATGAAGGCCAGTAACATAAGTGTCATCATGATATATCTACCTTCCTCATGACGCTCTCCTTACTCACCACCAGTTCATTACTATATTCTATTGGTTTTTCCGTTCTAAATTTCTACGCTATTTTCACGTGTCTCCATCATCATTACCACCACCACTAAGATTCTACTCTAATGTGTCTTCATCCCTCATCTGGAAAATAGGGAGAGGCATCTAGTTGCTATTGCCCTATCTGCCTACAGTCCCCTCCCAAGCCATTCTTTCCCATTTCAGGGTGGTGGTTACAAAAACATATTCGATCTTGTTCCCAACTTCCTCTCTGGCTTAAATTGTTTCAGTGTACTCCCTTTACTCATTGCACAAATGCCAAATTTCTTTTTGGTGCCTTATAAGAACTTGAATGATCTACAACCTCTGTGGTCTAACTTGGGCCGTGTTGCATAAGTGTGCTGCCTTTATTGAGTTTTCCGACTTTTCATACTTCCATGCAAATGGCACCTTGCTCGTGCTCAGGTATCTTGCTTCTCTCTCTCCTAGTCATCCAGTATCTGCTATGATTTCTTTACCTTTATGACTCCTTTCTTAGAGAAGCCCTTCCTTTACATTTTGGGAAACATAACTTCCTAAAATATCATTATATCAGTTAACACCACTGTTAATGCAGTTACAGTTCAGCATTACTTTGTGTGATTGTGAAATAAATGTTTATCATCATCGTTAGATAAATTAAACATAATTGTGCATTTTACATATTTCCCCCATTGTCTGGCAAGATGTCTTCCATGTGTTGACTCTCAATAAGTATTAAATACATGAATCAACAAATGAAACTTGATATTCATTTTGCCTGGAGTGTAACCTTGGCAAACTATTTCATTGAGGACCCTTGGATGGTAAAGTATTTGTGTCTCCACAAATAATTCCTACATTTGAATGCTAAGATAGCTGGGACAAGTCTCTAAGTTCAAACTACTTTTTTTTTCTAAAACCTTCAAAGGTTTTGACTCATGGTCTTCTAGAAATCAGGTGTAGTCACTGAAACTTTTCCCTAATATTTTGTCTGTAGGATGTTTTATTTTCCTCTGGAAGTGTTTAAAATTCTCTCTTTACCTTGAAATTCTGATAGTTCATGGAGATACATTTAGGAGGTGACTTTTTTTTTACGTTGCTTGGAAACTCAGTGACTCTTTTTTTTAATGCTTATTTATTTTTAAAATAAATAACATTAAATAAATGTAGATAAATGACATTAAATAAAAATAAATGGCATTAAAGTGGCAGAGGGGCAGAAAGAGAGGGAGAGAGAGAATCCCAAGTAATCTTCATGCCGTCACCGTACAGCCCACTGCAGGACTCAATCTCACGAACCCGTGAGATCACCACCTGACAGAAACCAGGAGGTAGACACTTATTCGCCTGAGCCACCCAGATGCCCCAACTCAGTGACACTTTCAATCTTAAAAGTATGCCTAAGATACTTGATGGACATTTTTCTTCTATAATTTATTTTGTTATTATTGCCGCTGATTTCATTCTGCTCTTTTTTTTAAGGAATCCCTATTGTTTAGGTATGGACATGCTGGATTGATTATTCTTTTATACTCCATCTATGTATCATTTTGCTGCAAATTCTAAGTAACTATCGTGACATTTTATTCTAGACTATTAATTTTATTTTTAGTCATGTTCGTCTATGTGCTCATTTTATCACATTCTACTTTTATAATAAAATATTTAGTTCCCCCCAAATATACTTTCTTAGTTGTCAGCTCTTTAAAGACTTAATATCCTCTCCTTTCTCTCTGAGGATTCTAAATAGAATTTTTTTTTAATTTTCTTCTCATCTCTGAACTATATTTGTTCCAGACAAAATATTTTCGTTGTTTATCAAGTCTCTCTCTCTAATGCTCTTATTTATGTAAAATGTCTATTATTTTTTTTGTTTTCTGATATATTAATGAATGAATGGCTAACTTATACAGTATAGGTAGATGGCATATGCTTAGCCCAAAAGATTTTCAAGTATATTTCTCCAGCAGGACACTGTAGTGCTTAGGCTCTGCCCTACTGGGGAAAGGGGGTAGTATATGTTGACTGGATGACCTTATTTTAGAGTGTGTTGATATTTAACTAGTATATAGACTGAGGCCATCCCAACTGCATGTACACAGTACCCACTTCTTACCTGCAGTCAAATCAAGGAGAGGTTTTTTTGTTGGTCTTTTACTGGGTAGATCGCCTTTCTTTTACAAGTTCATCCATCTACCCCCTCGCTTATAGCAGACATCTGAAATTACCTTCATCCATTGAAGGAATTATCCCCAGAGAGACAGTTGATTGAGAACAGTTGGATTTTTGTCGTAGGACCAGTGCTTCTTCTGCCTTCTGTTTAGGGAAATGGATCAGCCCAGCCATATAAACAAGGCCCAGGTCTTCTGATAACTGACCCAAGATTCCTTCCATTTCTTTTAATTAATTTACTCTGGGCTTTGAGTTCTACTAAATTATTCTTTATTTTTTATTTTTTCCTGCGAGCACGTCAAGCCAATGCTTTCTCTACTCTTCTTTAGACTGATCACATCTGCTTTCTGTAACCCAGTATTTTCCCAGTATTTGTTCTGTTCATAATGGTTGTTTTGTTTTCTAACACTTTCAGGGATTTAGTTCATTTGTTCTCTCTCTTTCTCCTTCACTTCCTGGCCATAACATTTTAAAAGGTTTTATAAGAGATTGAGCAATTAAAAAAAAATGGGGCGCCTGGGTGGCTCAGTCGGTTAGGCATCTGACTTCGACTCAGGTCATGATCTCAGGTTTGTGAGTTCAAGCCCCGCATCGAGCTCTGTGCTGACAGCTCAGAGCCTGGAGCCTGCTTCAGATTCTGTGTCTCCCTCTCTCTCTGCTCCTTCCCTGCTCATGCTCTGTCTCTCTCTCTCCTTCAAAAATAAATAAAAACATTAAAAAAAAAATTCTGCCATCTTGATTCAATCGCCTCCATTTCTTTTTCCTTCTAGACTGTATTACCCTAGGGTAGAATATATTCTGTAGTCTCTATGACATCAAGCATGATGCCATATTCCCTGATGATTTTCAAAAATACGTAGTACTAATAAAAGTGATATGGGTTTAATTCATTTTCCTTTGAGTTTTATAGAATGCACTGTGCTAAAAGGGAATATTTTTAACAAATATGTATTACCAAAAACTGAGTTATGAAACAACCTTTATATTATTAATTAAATACTTAAGTTTAGGAAAATTGGACACATCATATTGAAGATTTTGATTATAAAGTTTTATTCTATGTATATGTATATATTTGCTATTATAACCAAAAAGGATAAATTAATAGAACAAATGCAATAAAAACAAACATTAATAATTCTCATTTGCTTTTTGATCTACACACTCGGAATATTCTCAGTCTTCTATATGATCTTTGATCTTGACCTCGGAGCTCTACTTGTAAAATAGTTCACAGCACATTAAAGACAAGTGGAATAGCCAGCCATTCAAGCAAAGGAGTTGTGAATCTTTAATCATTGGCTAAACATATTAAACATATTGTCCTTCCCTAATATTGATATATAGTCACAGTTGTATTAAAATGAATCATAATGTTAGTCCTAATTTCCAATTAATTAGTGATCTTCCTGTACATTTCTTGTAATTGAGAAAATGTAGCCCTAGTTTAGTTCCTTGTTATGGAAAAATTTGCCCTGAAAAGACTATATATATTTGAATTTTCATTCAAACTGTATACAAGTTGTTTAAGTAAGTTTTGTGAAGTGAGTAAATGGTGACTACCCCAGATTATATTCCCTGAACTACATGAAGTCAAAGCAGAATATTCATTTCTGTGAATCCTGTGTTCTCAGAGCTTTATGGAGAGTTCTTTAATGCATCCTACTGGGAGCAGACTCTATTACTAATGCTTCGTATATTAAAAAAATTCTATCTTCGAGCTTTAATAAATGACTCTTAGTATATCTTGTAATTAAACTTGCTTTTCCAAAAGTATTCCCAGTGCAAATTCTTCCTTTACATAGCCATTTTGATTGATCCACATAGAAAGTATTACCAGTACATCTTTTTGTCTGGTAATGGTTTCATTAACACCATTTCACAATCTTTTACTTTTAATCTGTGAGGCTTTAATGTCAGAGAGGGAGATTGATACTACTGCTGCTATTGAAATATTAGGTTTAGACTAAGTGCGCTATAAAGTGATATGAGAAGTTCAAGGTGTCTCAGTCCTGACAGAATCTACTCATTATTTAATTAGGCTCTGAAAGCTCTGAGCAGAAATTTCTGGCCTTATGTGAAAATGTTTCCTGATCAAAAGGTGCCTATCATTGAAAGGCTCAGTTTTAAAAGTGCCTAATAGTATAAATATAATTCTGATATTTTGGAAATTATAGCATCTGACAGGTCATGAGTCTTAAGATAATTCCCTCATCCTCTCTGGTTTTTCTCTGCTATAATTCTACATCTGCTTATCTAATTTCCTGATTATTTTCACCCTGTAAATTTTATAGTGGGATTCAAAACTTTTTTTTTGTTTGAGAGAGAGAGAGAGAGAAAGAGCATGCACATGAGTGAGTGAATGGGGGAGGGGCAGAGAGAGAGCAACAGATTGAGAGAGAGAGAGAGAATCCCAAGCGTGGCTCAGATTCACAACTGTGAGATCATGACCTGAGCTAAAATCAAGAGTCAGACACTCAAACAACTGAGCCACCCAGGCACCCCTCATATCTTACTTATATATTTTTTCCTTAAACCCTATTTGCTTTTTGACCTGTGTTTATTTAATTAATGTAAAAGAACCTTTTTTTGAAATTGGCCTAAATTTGCAAAATTATGCTTTTCTGAGGATATTGCAACATAAACATTTGTTTTAAATGTGTGGAAATCTTTAATTTGATAAATAGCGATTGCCTGGTTAAAGGGCTTTGGCCCCAGTAATGGTGACAAAGAAAGGGGTTAGAAGGCATGGTCTTCATTTTCATCTGTTTAGACTTTTTAATTTATTTCTTATTAAAATAGCCAGGTATGATAGAAAAAATAGCATACTGTAGATGATCTAAAGAAATTCTAACACTTAGGTAAAGTTAAGCACTTTTATTCTCAGATTTTTATAGCTGTGCATCACAATTTAATCTTATCAGATTAGTTAAAGCTCCTGAGTAATTGTAGCTCTAGTTTACAGTTTTAGAGAAGCTGATTTAAACAGCATTTTCAGGTTTTTGAAGCAGTGTATCTCAGAGCTTAACTCAGCATAAGCTCTGAAGTCTGGCAGGTGAACCTCTGAATCCTGTCTCTGCCACTCCTAAATGTGACCCATCAAGTCACATAACCTCTCTAAGCCTTGGTTTTCTCGTGAGTAAAAAAGGCATGATAGGCCCTTACTTTATAAAGTTATTGTCAGATGTAAATGAGATGCCATGTATAAGCATTTAGCATGGTGCCTGGCCCATAGTAAGTGTTCAATAAAAGTTCGATATTACTATAGTGTTGTACTCACTTGGGAAAATATGAACGAAGAGAAACGGTCCTGGTTGCATTACTTTGTTTTCCTCAGCTCATTATCTCCTTTAACTACTGGCTACACAGAAAAAGATGACATACAGTGATGGCGTGAAACACTTATTTCACTATAATACATCTTGCTCTCTGCATTTGACCATACTTCTGTAATGAAGTGTATATTGGCTTGTGGGTCTGTGTGTATCTTTGTGTTACACACTTATTTACTTCTTGAGACAGATCTTTTCTCCCAGGACACAGGAATCGATGAGGAACTTAGTATAGGACAATGGTAGTATTTTATCCACACTAGTCGCAGGTTCTAAGGCAGGGATGGGAGCCCATGGCCCTGTTAAGTAAAATAAAAGTATATCCCTGAGATTCCTTAAATAGTGTATATTCCTATTATAATGATATGCTCATAAATGCATACTGATTTTATAGCTTCTGTAAATTTCTCCCGATTTTCTGATCAGTAACATAAAGTGTATATTAAAATTTTAACTTTATGCATTTACTATTAAGTTTTAGAGTTCTCCAATGACAATACAAAGAACATATAACTCACCTTGCTTAAGCAAAGAGGTTTCAGTTACACTTCAAAGTTATGTGCATCTAATCAAATATCTAAACAGGTGTATTAAAATGATTTTTCTGGGGTGCCTGGGTGGCTCAGTCGGTTCAGCGTCCGACATCAGCTCAGGTCACGATCTCACAGACCATGAGTTCGAGCCCCGCATCGGGCTCTGGGCTGATGGCTCAGAGCGTGGAGCCTGCTTCCGGTTCTGTGTCTCCCTCTCTCTCTGCCCCTCCCCTGTTCATGCTCTGTCTCTCTCTGTCTCAAAAATAAATAAACGTTAAAAAAAATTTTTTTAAATAAAATGATTTTTCTGATAAGATTAATATTTTATTTGGTCTGAAATCCTTGTCTAACAGGTGGAGCTGGCCACCTATTAGAGGGATTATGGAGTCAGACACCCAAACTCTGTTAAAACTTGCTTTCTGCTCCTATTCTCATCTGGTATAATTGGGGCTGGGAGACTTAGTCATTGGCAGTCATATCTGAGAGCTTTTTTGGCCAGATATGTAAAAGCCTTCTCTTTCTCTCCCCTCATCAGTGGTTTATTGTTCTAGGGATTTCCTGTTATTAATCTACCCAGATTACTTGCCTCCCAGCCCTCATCCCTGACTTAGATTATGGACATCGTTGGTAAGGCATTATGATTGGCTGAGTCTACCTTATAAACCCATGCCTACAGCCTGGGGCTTGGGGTCTGTTATATAAGATAGATAGGATCACCAAATGTATTCTCAGACAAACATATACACACAGCCAATAATGACTTTACTCAATTTAGGGTACTTGGGTTGAGCATCAGACTCTTGATTTCAGCTCAGGTCATGATCCTAGGGTCATGGAATCGAATCCCAAATCAACCTGAGTGTGGAGCCTTCTTAAAACTTTCTCTCTCTCTCTCTCTCTCTCTCTCTCTCTCTGTCTGTCTAAAATTAAAAAAAAAAATACTCCATTTATTTAAGTATAGTACAAAATAGAAATCAACCTACAATTTACAGATGTGAAGAATTGAAAACAAGAATACATGTAATAGGATGATATCAATATCTCCAACTTGGCTTAAATAGAGAATGGAAGCAATAGAAGAATGAGTTTGAGAGTTTAAGTTAAGAACATACCATAGAGGGTCTTATTCATGGGGCTAGGAGATTTGGATTGTTGTGGAAAAACTTTGATATTCTCTGAGAACAAATATGTAATAAAAGCTATGTTTCAGTGCTTATGTAGCTGGGATTTTAATATGGATTGTAGGAGGTTGATATTAGAGATAAAAAGATCTCTAGAATGTCATTTCAGTAGATTCGGGAAGAGGTTAGAAGGTGATTACAATAGACTCAATACGAGTTAATGAGGATCACAACTGTGGGGAGGAGACTGAAATGGGGGAATGACTGTGACATTATCAAAGTATGTGCGACAGGATTAGGTGGCTGTTACATGAGCAGGAAATCAATAGGGGGGGTAGGGATAGAAATAATGCAGAAGACTCTAAAAGCTGACTGATTACAAAGATTGTGCTGCTTTTATAAAAAAGAAAAATAGAAAGCATGAGAGGAGGAACTCGTTTACAGGGAAAAGAATATTGAGTTCATTTTTTTGCATGTGGTATTTGAAGCTTAGGAAATGTCCCAAAGGCAGTCAACTCATGGTGCTGCACGGAATGATCAGGTGCTAGACATGTATGTGGACAGACAGTTCTCTGGTTATGTAGATATACCACGTGTATATATGTGTGTAATATGATGTGTGTATATAATACATAATGTATTTATATATACCGTGTGTGTGTGTACATATATATATAAATATGTGTGTGTGTGTGTGTGTGTGTGTGTGTGTGTGTGTAATATGTGCATGAGGGTAGGTGAGTGTGAGTATATGTGTGTGTAGAGAGAGAAAAAGGGTATTTTGTGGGAACATTACTTTGTAGGGTATATTGGGATGTGACATTAGGAGACTATAAACCTCATTATTGCAAATAATGGTTAATTCATATAATTGGAGAAAACAGATTAGAGATGATAACAGTTTTCTAAAATCTTATGGGCTATTAGTTGAAAGAGAAATAAGATGACAATCTGGCAGCACTGCAAAAGATTGTATTTTATTTTATTTTATTTTATTTTATTTTATTCTATTCTATTTTATTAATGTTTATTTATTTTTGAGAAAGAAAGAGAGCATGAGCAGGGGAGGGGTAGAGAGAGAGAGAGACAGAGAATCCCAAGCAGGTGCCATGCTGTCAGCAAAGAGCCCAATGTAGGGCTCGAACCCATGAACCATGAGATCAGGACCTAAGCTGAAATCAAGAGTCAGACAGTTAACAAGCTGAGCCACCTAGATGCCCCAAGAGATTGGTTTTTAATAGAGAAACTTAGATCCTATAATGCAATCAAATAACATCCAGTTGTTAAGGATAATATTTTCACTTAAAAAAATGTCATAACTTAACATCCACTGGGGGCCAGACATCAGACTTGTATTAGTTTCCAGTGGCTGCTATAACAAATTACCACATCCTTTGTGGCTTAAAACAACAGAAACTTACTGTCTCACAGTTCTAGAGGCCTGAAGTCCAAAATCACTCTGACTGGGCTGAAACCAAGGTGTCCGCAGGAACTCCCTGCCTCCAGATGTTCTAGGGGAACCTCTGTTGCTTGCCTCTTCCAGCGTCTTTCTGGTGGCTGCTGGAACTCCTTGATTTAATACCGCATCATTTCAATCTCTGACTTGATGGTCACACTTATGCCCCTTTCTCCATGTGTACTAAATGTCCTTCCACCTCCCCCTTGTAAGAATACCTGTAAGTGACTTAAGATCTAATTGGATAATACAGAATAATTTCACCATCTCAATATCCTTAATCACATCTGCAAAGACTTTGTCATACAAAGTGACATCTACAGGTTTCAGATATTTGGAACGGATATATTTTGGGGGGGGCTGCTTTTTAGCCTAGTCTAAGGCTGTTCCTCACATACATCTTGACTTAAAGCAACTCTAGGAGGGAGGCACCATATTTTTTAAATATATATTTTAAGTGTATTTATTTAATTTGAGAGAGAGATAAGGGAGAAGCAAAGAAAGAGGGAGAGAGAGAGAATTCCAAGTAGGTTCTGCACTGTCGGCACAGAGCCCAACGCAGGGCTCGAACTCATGACTGTGAGATCATGACCTAAGCCGAAACCAAGAGCCAGAAGCTGAACCGACTGAGCCACCCAGGCACCCTGAGGCACCATATCTTTAATCCTTCTTAAGCAGGATACGAAAATGACCTTGGAGATGCCCATAGCTACATATAGCTAATAGGTGTCAGAACTTCACTTGAAACACAGTTTTGCTATTTCCAAAGGTGGAGCTTTTTTTTTCTTTTTTTTTCTTTTACTGTCACACAACTTCACATTAAACTCTGCTCTGAGCTTATATGCTTCCATTTTCCTTTCACTGTAGTGCTTTTGCACGAAGCTGCCTCCATAATAGGCACACTTTTATGAATCTCAAAGTGAAAAGAGGTGGCACTCACATTAAATAGTATGGCAGCTACAAAATGTTACATCTCACTGACCATTGTTAGAAGTACTTGAAAGTACTTACTGGCAGGCAGACACTCAAGATCTGAAGAGATCTGACAAATAAAAATCCCTCAACTGTGACTTTCTGTCTGCAATTGCTACTGCTTCTAGAATCCAAGAGTATTACCCTTTTTTTTTTTGCCCCGTCACAACCTCTTCTTTCCCTGTTGTTGTCAAGAGTTTTTTCTCAAGCCTGAGGCAGCTGTTTAGTATTTATAATAGGCAATGATAATTTACAGCCAGCATGGTTTTGTGTTCACATAAATGTGTTACACACAGCACATCGTAAGTGTACCCCCAGCCTATATTTACAGAGCGCCTTTCTTTCCCCTCCCAGGGCCATCAGATGCGTTGTAGATACAACCTCTCATTAATCCTTGCCAAGCACCGTGTAGGTGTTATGATCCACAGTTTATGGATGTGGAATAAGCAAGAGTAGGCTTGCGTTCACAAATGTGAAAAACAGATAAATTATCCCTCTTATACAGAATGTGACTGTGCAAAGGGAGGTCATTAGAAGGTGACCGCCTAGGCAGGTGGAAAAACACTCTGATAATATCAATTAATAAGGATTGACATATTTGGAAGTGGGAACCTGGAAATAGACAGGTTCTTAATGACAGGGTCCAAGATAAGTGTGAGCATCTTAATGGAGGGTTTTTTGGGTGGGGGTGGAATTGAAGGGGAATTTATTTATTTATTTAAACACAAAAATAATGAATGTGCCACAGAATTCTAGCTCCCATGAGTGAAATGTGGAGGGATGTTTTAAATGTAGACCTCTTACAAGGTGTCTGTAACCATTTCGCATGTGATAGAGCTTCCAAAGGGGCAAGTGAATATTTAGATGCAAGAATCCAGTGCAATCACATAAGTGATGTGGAATTCTTCTGCAGAGAAAAGGAGATAGATTTTCCTCATTATTTATGGTTCCCAAATTATTTCCTTTTAATAATCTCAACGAAATAATATAGGAACCTTCCCAAAGGAAGATTTTTGAATAATTAGAGAGACTATAAGGTCCATCTTAGAAATCACTGCCAAAGGCTCATCTCCTTTGTTTTTTTGCTTGTTTTTGTTACACCTGGTAAGCTTAGTTATACTTGGGTTTATCTTTTTTAGTTAAAAGAAAACAGAAAAAAAAGAAGCTCTTGGGGAATAAAATAAGTCCCTGTGTGTTTAGACATTCTTTTGTAGGTAATACTGATTTCATTTAACTCAATTCTATAAAGAGTTACTGAATTGGTGTGAGCCCAGTCATGGGGTGGTGCTTCTGGAATTTCTGTTACTAATGTAACAGAAATACACTATAGTGTATTCTGTACACTATAGTGACTAATGTAGTTTGTATGTGTGTATTTGTGTGTGTGTGTATGTGTGTGTGCATGTGTTGTGGGGCAGAACACAGGGATGAAAGTTAAAATTAGCATAGAAGGGATTATTATTTAAGACAAAATAGGCTCAGTACTTTGAGATAGATTCAAACAAACTGCTCAGGGTCATTAAGAGAGCAAGAGATTATATCCAAATGTGAGAATGGAAGGTTTTATGCTGAAAACACCATTTGGAGCAGATTCTGAAAGGTATGGAGCAAGGAAGGAATACAGTCCAGTCGAGGGGGGGAGGAAACTGACATGAATCGAGCAAGGCGTTTACCAGAAACAACAAGTATATTTTGGCTACTATATGGGGAGCACTACAAGGTGGGCGGGGATAATCACGTGGGTCACACTGAGGACAATCCTCAATGTCAGACTATGGTATTCAAGTTTCGTTCTGTCTGCAGAATGAGCCATTTAGAAGGTTTTGTACAAGTGAGATACTTGATGAAATTAGACTTCAGGAATATTTATTCAGCAATGGTGCAAAAAGGGTTTGAAGTGGGACCAAAGTGACATCAGAGAACTGGTTAAGAGACACAGTAAGAAGTGATGAGAAACTTGTTATAAGTTGTGGAAATGGGAGCAGAAAGGAAGGAATTGATTCAGGAGCCACTGTAAGGGTAGAATTAACAGGACCTGGAAGTAATGGGAAATAAAAAATGAATCCATTGGGTAGCCAAAGGTGACCTGGGGTGTCATCTACAGAAATAACTAATAGGAGGACGCAGATGTGTAAAATGGAAGGCAATAAGACCACTTTTGAAAACCTCCTCAAGTATATGTCAATTAAACATATATTTTCTCCCACTTTTTTTTTCCTAATGCTACATTCCATTTACTTACTTTATTAGCACATTAGGTGCCATGACAAAACAAATCAGTTCCTGAACTGAGTGATATAAGGAAACAGAAGATACAGTCCCTGCCCTCATGGAAACTATAACCATTTTGAGGAAGAGAGGACACCATTGGGATAGATATTTGTATGGGGTTGATGGGAGCTTTCTTAACACTTGATGGTCATCTTGGTGAACATTTAGGAACCTAAAAGAAACTGAATGTTCAATTGGTAATGAATGATATAGTAAGTAGTAGAAACTGTAGAAATTCAGGGAGGTGAAGATCAGTTTATTAATTTGCTCAAGCAATTACTCTGATTGAGGCTTCATAATAGGCTAGAGAGGTAGTTTCTACCTTTAAGGCGTTTACAATTTAGGGCTGGGAGACATACTGTAAATAAATAAGTACAGTAAAAAGTTAACAGGTACAGGATGGATCAGAAGAATGGACTAGTGACTAATCACATCAAGATGTAAAAAGGAATAATGCAGTGTGTTTCTCTTTTCACACACAGTGGACAGTAGAGTAGAGATAGTAGAGACTATAGACAGTAGAGACTATAGAAAACATAAAGAAGAGTTTAATTTTTCTCATGTAGAAACTAATTTTTATTTTTTCAAATAGCCCTTTACTCTAAGATGAACCCATCTCCTATGTGAACTCTAAATTTCAATGAAGTGTGAGAATTTAACCGATGTATGAAAACTAATGCCCACTCCTTAGATCACTCCAATCACAATTTAATGCTACTCCCTCCTCCTGTCCTAGTCAAACTTCAGATACAGCTGCATTACTGTCACCCTAAACCTGATCTGTGTGTGTGTGTGTGTGTGTGTGTGTCCTTCCTCTTGTAACTAACACTATGCCTGGTACACGGTAGGTGTTCAACAAATGTTTAGCAAATCAAAATGGAGTTTTTTCCCTTTTGATTCAACCGCTTAATACTTAGAGACATGTGGTGCTAATATTTAAGATGGATTGTTTCATTCTGTTCAAGTGCCACATAACCATTCGCACACCATTGGATTTAGTACTACTAAAGGGTAATTTCCCTTCTGGGAATTGTGCCTGTTGCAGATATAATTTACATATTCTGTCTTTTTTATCATCACTAGGCAGGTAAAGAGATTAAAATAAAAGGTTTTTTCAAGTGTGCAGTTGTACACATAGACTGCCTTTGGAAATGCCTGTGTATTCCAAGAAAAAATATGGAATCCCTCTTATTGAACATGCCCATGCCCAGAACTACCCAGAAATCACTTGTCTTTTTTGAAGATGAAAATATTAACATTTAATTTCTGTACTACACTCGCCACCCAAATGACTTAGACAAGCTGTAATTTCCGCCCTTTCGTACCAGTGCAATAAAATTCAATGGAATTAATTGAAAGCCCTGTTTCGCCCTATGTTACAATTTTGGCCCATTGTGATACTTTCAATTTATTTTATTTTGTTTAATGTGATGTTTTTACTACTGCCTTTAATTCACACATCTTAATAAAAGAGAGCTTTTGTGCTTTATTTTCTCAAATAAATTCCTTTTCGGGCATGAAAATTTAATACTTCATAGCCTCTCAGACCTATTGTGGAGAACGTCACAGCGGATTGCTTCAACATGCAGTATCTCCTTTCTGATTATAGCCTTGTGACTAGGTATTACTATATTCTTATTTCATTTTTATCAGACACAAAACTGAGGCCTAAAGAAGCTGGAAGACACCTGCACTTTATGTGTTCGTAGGTAGCCTGTGTAAAGCCAGAATTCGAGTGGAAGTATGTGGGTTCTTCTGTTAGCCCTCTCAATATTCAGATTAACAAATAGACCATGCTATGGCCAAATAGCATGGGTTGTTTTTGCTAGTCGTAGTAATTAACATTTTGGGCATTTATACATGCCAGGCCCCTCCTAAATGCTTTACATGTGTTAGCTCATTTAATCCTGGCCACATCTCCGAGAAGTTTAAATGTAAGGAAGCAGAGGCCCAAAGAAACTCACCCAAGGAAGTCATACCTGGTAAGTTGTTGAACTAGGATGTGAGCCCCGCCAGTCTGCACTGTGTTGCTTTACATGTTATTCTCACTGCTGTGTTTCCACAACAGGAACAGAGTTAATGAAACAAACAAACAGCAACAACAACAACAAAACACTGATAATGTCTTCTAAACTACACTTCCTATCAGTAAACTTAGAGAAAGTTATCCTTGAACCCTGTACTGCTGTGAAGTGCTTTAGGGGCAATTGAATTTGTTTCCACATTTTAAGAGGTAATTTTTATTAATGGTAACTCTTTAGTGTTCGTTATATATTAAAATCTGATTAGAATTTTATTGCCTGGAAAATCCCTTCCTATTCATTATATAATTTAGAATTACTGAAATTTATACCATAAAGGATCTTAGGGACAAACCCCAACATTTTAACCAAAAAAATATCAAATTTTAGAGTGGTTACATGATGGGCACAAAATACTTTCTTAGAGTGGCTTAGCCAAGCTCAAACACAGACCTTCCGGGCCTTTCCCACATTGAAAAAAAATGTGAGTGTAATAAATGAAGATAATGTGTGTGTATGTTGTACACTAACTGTTCCTTAAAAAATAAGGAAAAATTGAAAAATAATAATTGTGGAGAGGCATGCATGACCTAGTTAGCTGACCTGCAGGTCTCCTAGGTAAGTCTGTCATTACCACTGAAAGATGATCAACTCCTAGATGAAAATCCTAATCTATTTAATGTGAAATAGCCAAATGAAAAGATTTATCCAAATACTTTTTAGAAAGTTTCTAGGTATACATATGTAATGTATACTTATAAATAATTAACTCCTTTTAAAGATTAAATCCTCAATAAGTAAAAGATTGGCTTATTCATTGATTTGTTGCTTATTCTAATAATTACTGGTGAACTTATTTATGTGATGCGAGAAAGCCCACCAAATCATGTTTCATTTTCTTAAACTAAATCCAATGCGTGCTTTAAGTCAGGACCAAAATGCTTTTAGGAAGGTCATTTAGGTATATGTTTTATTCTATTACTAGTTGAAGAGACCACAGAGAAGTTTCTGAGACATATGCTGTTCCCATATATGCAGGACTTAGTGCTATTTAAATTACTTTTCATCTTGTACTTAAAGTATTTCATGTGGCTTTGGATCATTGAATGGAATGATATAAAATAAAAGTTTTAAATTATCCCTGGAAGTCTACAATTAGCAGGCATTCCCAAGCAAACTAAGAAACTTGGGGCACTTGGGTGGCTCAGTCGGTTGAGTGTCCGACTTCAGCTCAGGTCATGAACTCACAGTCCATGAGTTCAAGCCCCGTGTCAGTCTCTGTGCTGATAGCTCAGAGCCTGGAGCCTGCTTCAGATTCTGTGTCTCCCTCTCTCTCTGCCCCTCCCCATTTGTGCTCTTTCTATCAAAAATAAGCAAACATTAAAAAAAAGAAAACTAAGCAACTAGAGTAAATCATTATTTCCTCTTAATTTATTTAAATTTTCTTAAATTTCATGTCATAAAAAACCCATAAATCATTGTTATTTTATCTTAGCCCCAATTTGAATCCACTAAGTTATCAGTAATTACTTAAAGTATGCTTAATCAAATATCAATAATAATACATAATATGTTATGCATTATCAAAAATTCTGACATCAATTAAAAGGAGTCTATTTGTTACTCCCATTGATTTACACAGAGAACTGTCATAGTATTCTGTACATTCAAAAGTGTGGACAAAATAAAGTTAAGCACTTTTCTTTAAGTCATAATATAAACATCTGAGCCACTTTGGTCTGCTGATGTGAGCCCACATTACCTAAAGATAGCTTATGAAACGGAAGGAATGAAAAACACAAGTGTATATTTGTTTCTGGTTAATATCTGTACCTATTCTAAGTTCTTAAAAAAAAAAAAGAAGCTCCTAAGATAAATTCAGGTTCCCACTTCCTTCTTTTCAGAGTTTAAAATCTATAGTGGGAGATACTCTAAAGTGTCCATGGATTTCAAACACTTAATGTTATAAAATATCATAAAATAGACTTCGAACTTCACCAGAGCACCTACTATGAACTTCCTCTAGATCCAAACACAGTGCCTGGAATATAGTGGTAACTCAGTACAACTCCATTGGCCAAACTGATTAATGCCTTCTTTAAAGAAGTCTTCCTGGATGTTCTGTCTTATACTACAAGAGCAATTCATTTGCAACATACATACATATATTGCATCTGTTGTATTGTGGGGTTTCTATATGTGTCTGTGTGTGTATTGGAAAGACAGGGAGGAAGCTTATTTCCATGAATAAATTGTAATGCCATTAGGCATAATAATTGTTTGTAATTTATTTAGCTAACACTTGGACTTTATGTAACTCTGTACCCTCCCTAGCATATGTCTTTCAGCATCTTCCTTCCAGTGAATCAAAATGGAATGAAGCATTTGCTCTGGTGGTACCTACTACCCTTTCTCTGTCCTGTTTTCCACTCTGATGTTATTACTTTTCTGCTTTGGTATATTTATCAAATGGTCTATTCCCCTGCGTCTTAACAGAAAATGATTTCTCATCATTCAATTATCCTTAGATATAAATTGGTTTCCCCGGGCATCTGCAGTTAATCCTTTAGTCATTATTGGGAATGAAATCATAGATTCTTCTGTAGGGATTTCAGGTTGAAGTAATGAAGGATATTGACAGGAAGGGTAAAGAGCATTTATTTATATCCTATTTTGGAGTGGCCTAGTGGGCATCATGCTAGTTTGAGGTCACACTCACCCATAAAGATAATTATATAAATAGACTCTGCACCTCCTCCACCACCCAGAGCTCCTTCAGCAAACTCAAAATCTCCTGAGATGGCCTGGAAATCAACGATACACTCTCATTGTTGAGATTTATTGCACTACACCCTTTTGTAGGGTATTTCAATTAATCTCAAAATAACCCTATGAGGAAAGTACTACTACCCCATTTTACAGATAAGAAAATTGAGGCTTAGCAGAGCTATGTATCTTGTTTAAGGCCACAGGACTATTTTCCAGAGAACTAGAATTTGATTCCAGGTCACTAGGACTTTAAACCCATATCCTTTTCAGTATTATTGCCACTAAAATCTGATGTCACTAAAATACTGATCCTATAAATAATGCTGGAAAAGATGGTTAGTTCCGGTGTGGGTCTAATAGTCAGGGTCCCAGAAGAAAGAGAAGGGATATCGTATTGGGTAATTTTAGGAACGTTAATTACTGACAGTTTACAACAGAGTGGCAATACCCTCATGTCGATTACAGTGGACATGGTTAACACTTGTCGACCTGAAGATGTGAACTTCTGTTTAATAGCATTTGGAAATAGGAGTGGCAGAGGGAGGGAGAGAGGGGGAACGTGGAGAGAGTTGCTAGACAGGGCTATGCCTCCTAGTCCAGGAAAGCACCCAGGTCAGAGAAATCTTGGGGGTGGGATGGGGTGAGGGCATGGTCTTGCCAGTCTTTGTCACTGGCTGAATTCGACTGAACGCCAGAAGGCAAGGGAGTCTGAGGACATAGTTTGTGCCCATCAGCCACTAAGGACAGAGGAGTGTTCAGAGTGAACCTGAATAAGGCAACAAGCAATGCTACAAGTACATCTCCTCCGCCCCCATCCCTCAGACCGACTCCCATTCTCTCTTAGCATAAATGAAAACGACAGAGGCTTAAAAAAAACTGCTTGTTATTGTGTTCTTTAATTCACGGTTGCAACGTTCTTGAAATGTATTAGTATGCACGGTTGCAACGTTCTTGAAATGTATTAGTATGCTTTCTTAGTAAGCTTTCACAAGCATCAGCATTTCTTATACTTTTACTGTATTGCAAACGAAGTATGAAATATTAGTTAAGACTTTCCCTCAAATAGGTACATATTCTTTAAGGGTTTCTGTTTGCTTTTGGTTATGTCAATTGAGATATAGTTTACCTACCAAAAGACACCCATTTTAGTTATAAAATTCTATCAGCTTTCATAAATGCCTACAGTCCTATAACACTAGAATCAAGGTATAGAGTTTTTCCATCATTCCAAAAAGTTCTTAAGTATTTTAAATCTTTAATCCTACCCAACTCAAACTTCATCCACTCAAATGTTCAGTATCTCCTTTTGTTTCTTCTGATTTTAAATGGGAAAATTGGCAATGACACCCAAGAGCATGTTGCCCATAGTACATGCTTTTATGAAGAGTATTTTTTTTCAATAAAGTTGGTTTGTTTCCTCACTTTTCTGAGTAGTATAAAGTATTCATACTGCTTATGAACTCATTTAATTATAGTAGAATGAGGAAAGGTTCATAATTTTGCTACAGGTTGAAATCACCTGGATCTATTAAATGGCCCCATGGCCATTAAACTAGGGTGCCATCTCATTAAACTAGGATGTCTGGGGTTGAGACCAAGGCATCAATAATCTAAGCTTTCCAGGTAATTCCATATGTGTCCCAGGTTGAGACCCTATGAATTAGACCAATTGTTCTCAACTCTGTAGAATCGTCTGGGCAGTTTTGCTTAAAAACACTGATGCCTTTCCCCACTCCCCATTCTGATTTATATAATGTGTTTACAAAAGTTGACTACAAGAGAAAAATAAGATTTGAATAACCTAGTTTTCAGTGGTTGGGCTTTAGTTAATCAAGGTTTTATTATAGTTCTGGGTATCTGGTAGTGTTCAGTAAATGTTAAATGGAGGTCCTAATCTCACAGCAGAATCAAAAAGAATAAGATATGCTCCCACTTGAAAATAAACCATTTGTGTGTTTGAAATAATTATCTTGGCAAACTATCACTTTCTGAAAATTGTCCTCCTAGGTAATTTACCTCAAATGATAAGCCTTGTATTTTAAGAAAATACTATATTTCTGCTGGATTTTTCACCATAATAATAGGCACCTATATATCTTACATCACTTTCATAACCCTCTTCAAGGAAATACTGGAAACAAGATTAAGAGACTGAGGATAAGATTTAAACCAGTCTCCCACTTGGAAACATAAACAATGCTGTTGGACCTCTGGCCTCAAGAATACGGCTACTTTGTAAAATAGAGCAATGGTACTTTCTGCTTTTATAGTGGCAAAATATATACACAAAAGACTCCTAGCCCAATAATTAGAACCAAAATGAACAAAGTGTCTAATGAAACAGGTATGGGACTAACAAAATATTTACATATGATATCTGGTTGGATTTCAGGATCTAGTAACTACAATAACAAAAATCGTTTTAGTATAAAGTTATTGATGATCTATTCTAGCAGAAATACTCACTTAAGAAAACCTCCCACACTTGATTGTATAAATAATTAACCAGGATGCTGCATGTTTCAAGGTGCATTACTAGACCTAGGTGGTGTATTCAATCCCTCAAATATAAACGGATACAACATAGAACATTTTTTTTAAGATAAATATTCTTGGTTTAAAATTTTAAAAATATAAAGCTTATTTAATTTAACCTTCCCGCTTCTTATTTAGTTGTTCTCCTTTTTCTTTTTTCTTTTTTCTCATTTTAGGACCACCTCAGAAGATAGTGTCACCTAAACAAGAACATGAAGATAGGAAACATGACAAAGTCACAGATAAAGGCAGTGAAAGTGGGACTTCCTGTAATGAGCTCTCCACTTCCAGCTGTGACAGCCACTCAGAGGCAAGCACTCCCCAGGACAACCCACCCAATGCCCAGCAGGCGACAGCTCACCAGCCCAACACCTTAACATTGGATCGCCCTTCCAAAAAAGCACCTGTGCAATGGATGCCCCCACCCGACAAACGCAGAAACAGTGAACTCTTTCAGACACTCATCAGCAAGTCCCGGGAAACAAATCTGTCCAAAAAGAAAGTCTGTGAGAAGCTAAGTGTGGAAGAAGAAATGAAAAAGTGTATTCAGGATTTTAAAAAAATCCACATTCCAGATTATTTTCCAGAGCGCAAACGCCAGTGGCAATCTGAACTGTTGCAGAAGTACGGGTTATAGTAATAGTCACATTCCTGCAGTATTTCAATGACATTCGATGTTCACTACGGTGTCGCCACCTGACTATATCCTAACAACGGTCAGTGTGATTCTTGCTGCTCTTCCTTTTTGTGAACAGTGGATGTGGGACAGTATTTTCTTTCATTCTTTTTTGTTGTTGTTGTTGTTGTTGTTTTTAGAAGTATGATTTTGAAAAGAGAAAATAAATAAATAAATAAATAAATGTTTAACCAAAATGGCATATCGGACTCAAACCATTTGCAAGAATGAAAGTAAAATGTGCATGATCCAGAAGCTTAGAATCTTGATTTTTTGAACTGTGGTCAACTGGATATGTTTGTCATTTTGTAACTCACCGAAAACAAATCATCATATCACTCCAACTAAAATGACAATATGGATGAAGCAACATCAAGTAAAATGTTAGATGATGGTTTTGGGACCCAAATCCAAAACTGTTTAAATGTTAATGCAATAAAACAAGTATTATTTTTGCATGAACACAATGTTACAAATAAATCACATGACATAGGGAAGATCTGTTTGTTGCTTGGAAAGAAAATTACAAAAAAATAAAGTAAAAAAAAATGTTTCAGGCAAAGCCTATAAAGGTAAACTGTCTAAGAGATTGATTTTATTTGTCTGGATCTGTGACTTTTTGTGTATGTGTATGGTGTTCTGTATGTTAAGATGGTGTAAATATGCCTTATGCTGTTGTGTTATGGCACTGACATTCATCTATTAATGCTAGTCATGATTATTTCTGTGAAATGAGTCCTTACATCAGGCTGTGAAAATTGGTATAATAATGCTCTGAAAGATACTATTATCATGTTAATCAAAATAATTGAGGGAAATGGTAAAAAGCTTTATGTATTTATTAAAAAAAGGAAACATATTGGAATTCCTTGATTTCTATTGACTCTTCTTTGAAAATACTCAATTGTCACATTGTCTTCAATATTCCTTTAAAATCTCAAGCTGGAGAATGATTTCGTTCAACCATGATGTTGACAGGTTAGAGTTTTAACATAAATCAAAATGGAGTCCAATCCAGATAGCCCTGGGATTGATTAATAAACCCTTAGCCTGCAAGAGAAAAAGACTTCATCTAAGAATGCACTAAAATTTTATTTTAGCTGACAACCAGATTGAAAGCTTCCCCCAAAACAATTGGGAAGTTACCTCTTGCAAATTAAGAGACAAAAACGTTAATAGCAAGCTGAAAGGTCAGCCTGAATGACAAGTGATTTCTTTCTGATTGCATATGTGGAAATAAGCTTTCACAGTTTTTGCCTCACCATTTCTATGGAAAGAAATACATAATATCATGGAATTTTACTAAAGAATAGGATGAGAGATGGTAAAAATATCTTCAAGAATTATAGAGCTCATCTCCTCCGTGGTTAGTTTATACAAGCTGAGCAGCACTCGTGGTATCATTTCTTTAGTACAATATAGGGAGATAAGCATTACTGACTTCAAATTCTTTTATCTGCATACATTTTTTAATATAGCCTTAGGTTTCACACTTACTATTAAATAAAATATCATCTACAGTGGACTATTGAAGAAAACCCAGATATATGATTGACCTTGAATTACCTATAAGACTTTAGGGAGTTGCTGACCAATTCTGCATTTTATTTTGGGAAGGTTGGGAGTCCTGCCATGGCTTGATGTAGCTGCAACATGCTGGTTAAATGAATAAGGCTTGGTGGTTAGGTTGCCACAGTTTAAAATTGTTTAAAGTTTATTTTTGAGAGACCGAGAGAGTCAGAGCACAAGCAGGGGAAGGGCAGAGAGAGAGTGAGACGCAGAATCCGAAGCAGGTTCCAGGCTCTGAGCTCCGAGCTGTCAGCACAGAGCCCCATGCCAGGCTCAGACCCACAACCCATGAGATCATGACCTCAGCCAAAGCAGATGCTCAACTGACTGAGCCATCCAGGCGCTCCTACACTGCCACAGTTTAAAAGTCCCTCCTCTTATGACCTGTGTGGTCTCAGGGATAATGGGGATGATATCATAGAAAAGACTTAACTGAGGTAATTGAAGAAAAGCATCACCACCACTCCTGGAGATTGAGGGAAAAGGAGAAGTGGTGGTCTTTCTAGAACCCAGGAACCAAGGCTATCAGATGGGGAATGTAGAATAGAGAGGAATAAGTTGTCCAGTAAGAACTGTAAGCCACTAAAGAATCACAGTCACTTCCCAATGCCTCCCGAAACAAAAAGAGGGTGGGGGGGGGAATTATCCTGGCTTCCCACATTCCAATATCCCATCAATGTTCTCCATTGTTCTAATATAAATGGAAGCCAGTGGCAAAGGAGCATAGGAAATGTAATTTATAAAGGTAATCATCTTGCTATACAAAGCCCAGCAATGGAGGGCAGGGAATAGAGCTGAAAAACACCTTACACCCTGCTCTATTTTTTCCAAACATAGAACTTAAAATAGAATTGCAATGACAAGAACTTAGTAAATGTGGACTATTTCAGATCTTCTTATCTCTATGTCACAAGAGAAGTGATGACAGTAGGAATGTCTATCCTTTTAGTCCTTAGTAAATCAGAACCCATTTCAATAATAGTGTATTGAACACTTGCCATACACCAAGTTGCTCAAAGGTTATCAACACATTCAAGAAATATGAATTGCCAGCTATTACCTTTGGGAAGAAACTTAATGGTCTGATTCTCCCAAACCATTGTGTTTTCTCCAGAGGCTAGAATCTGACTAGCCCCAGTTGGGGTTACAAGGGTATCAAGGAAGGCGGTTAGATTGGGGACACTTCCTTAAAGAAAAGGAGACTCCAGATTTAAAGATGAGTAGGGCTAAAATTGATGGGTAAATCTCCCTTAGCAAAGAATCAAGAGATAAAATCTGGAGAATCACCAAAAGCCCAAAGTGCTGGAAGCTGGTACTGAAGTTGAGTATTTATGGAGAATAAATGTATTTTGGAGCTCACATATATATTTTTTGAATATTTATGGAGTTCACATGGTATACCTTTCTTTGGCATAGACACTCAACTTGTGACCTGATATCTTATTGTTGTTATTTTAAACAGAAATATATTGAATACTAAGATGAGAAAAGGAAATGAAAAATAATTGTGAGATTTTCAATTTTGGAAAAATGGACTAGACACACTTTTCGCTATTCTGCCCACTTAGTACAACTAAAAATCCTAGACATTATATACAAACACACTTAAGAGGCTCTGGAAGGCTGAGAGAAGAAGGAAGGCTAAGTAAGGATATTGCGACCCAAAGAACAACAGGGTAATGAGTTTCCTGGGTTTTCTTTTTGCATCATATATCCCAGTCTTGGAGCTGAAAAAGCACCTAGTACTCCAGAAACAGTAACAGGTGCAGAACACACACACACACACACACACACACACACACACACACACAGAATCCTGCTCTCTAGCCACAGTGCTAGGAAAAGTACAGCTTAGCAACTTAGCAAAAGAGAAAACTTTTAGATAATAACTACTGCGCCTTTTCAGGTTGCAGATAAATTGACACAATTGCATTACACACCAGTTTTAAGGCTCCCCACTTTTTAAAAGACTTGTTTAGAGTAGTTTTAGGTTCACAGCAAAATTGAGAAGAAGGTACAGAGATTTCCCCCACACCACTACTCTCATACATTCCTAATCTCCTCCATTATCAACATCCTCCATCAGACTAGTACACCTGTTGCAACGAATGAACCTACATGGACACATCTGATCTTTTTCCTACATTGTTTTTCCCTTTCCAGATGTTGTACAGTCAGACTCGAACAGTACATAGACTTTTCAGATTAACTTATTTAAGTTAGTAATATGCATTTAAGTTTCCTCCATGTTTTTTTGACTTGATAGCTCTTTTCTTTTCGGTGCTGAATTAATTATATTCCATTGTCCGGATGTCCTACAGTTTATCCATTCACCTACTGAAGGACAACATGGTCGCTTCCAAGTTATGGCAACTATGAATAAAACTGCTGTAAACTTCCATGTACAGGTTTTGTGGGACCTAAGTTTTCAGCTCCTTTGGGTAAATACAAAGGAATGTGATTGGTGGATCATATGGTAAGAGCATGTTTGGTTTTGTAAAGGATCCATCAAATCATCTTCTGAAGTAGCTGTACCATTTTGCATTTCTATCCATAGTGAATAAGAGTTCCTGCTGCTTTACATCCTCACCAGCATTTGGTATTGTTAGTGTCCCAGATTTGTGCCATTCTAATAGATTTGTAGTAACATCTCGTTTTAATTTCCATTTCACTGAAGACATGTAATGTAAAATATCTTTTCATATGGTTTTTTGCCACCTGTATAACTTCTATGGTGAGATGTCTATTAAGATCATCGGCCCAGTTTTTAATCAGGCTGTTTGTTTGTTTTTTTATTGCCAAATTTTAAGAGTTCTTTGTCTATTTTGGATAACAGTCCTTTATCAGATATTTCTTTTATGAATATTTCTTCTAGTCTGTGGCTGGTTTTATCATTTCTTGACATTGTCTTTAACAGAGTAGATGTTTTAAATTTTTTAAATATTTTGGTGAAATCCAGCTTATCAACTATCTTTCATGAATAGTGTATTTGGTGTTGTATCTAAAAAGTCATTACCATACCTAAGGTCATCAGTTTTTCTTCTGTGTTATCTCCTATCCAGGAGATTTGTCATTTTTCATTCTAAATTTAGGTCTGTGATCCATTGTTGTTTTTTTTTTTTGTCTGAGACTCATTTGAGTTAATATTTAAGGGTATGAGATGCATTTTTTATATGTGGATGCCCAGTTGTTTCAAGACCATTTGCTCCATTGCATTTCTTTTTGTTTATCAAAGATTAGTTGACTATGTTTATATAAGTCTATTTTATTCCATTGATTTATATATCTATTTTTTTAACCAATACCATACTGTCTTCATTACTATAGTTTTATAGTAAGTCTTAAAGTTGGATAATGTCAGTCCTTTTCATTCTTCTATAAAATTGTGTTGGCTACTGGGTCTTTTGCCTCTCAATATAAACTTTAGAAGCAGTTTGTTGATATCCACCAAGAAACAAAACAAAACAAAACTTTTCTGGTATTTTGCCTTGTATCACATTGAATCTATAGATCAAGTTGGGAAGAACTGACATCTTGGCAATATTGCATCTTGTATCCATGAACATGGGATATCTCCTTCTATATCTATATCTATATCTATATCTATATCTATATCTCATCTATCTATATCCATATCTAATCTATATCTATACCATCTGTATCTATATCTATTTTTTTAACTTGACAGAGAGAGAGAGAACATCAGTGGAAGAGAGGGGCAGAGGGAGAGGGGAAGAGAGAGAGAGACAGAAAGAGAGAGAATCTTAAGCAGGCTCTACTGTCAGCACAGAGCTGACTTGGAGCTTGATCCCATTACCCTGGGATCATGAGCTGAAATCAAGAGTTGGACACTCAACCATCTGAACCACTCAGACACCCAGGATTATCTCTCTATTTAGTTAGCTCTTATTTAATTTAATTCATCAGATTTTTTGTAGTTTTTCTTATATAGAATTTGTACCAATTTTGTTGGTTTTATATGTAAGCATTTAATTTCAAGGGTACTAATGTAAATTGCAGTGTGTTTTTAATTTCAAATTCCATTTGTTCATGGCTGGCATATCAGAGCCCCCCACTTTTTGGATAATAAAATCCAAACATTCTAGTATCACATTATAGACCCTCAATAAAGTAGTTTCATATCAGCTTAACTTTCTTGGGCAACAAAGCACTCCCAAAACTTAGCAACTTAAAAACAATAACCGTTTATCAACTCACCATCCTGAGGATTGACAGTTTGGGCTGAAATCAGCTGAGCTGTTCTCCCACTAATATCACATGGCTTATTCACCTGGACAATTTACTGGTAATTGTCAGTTGCTAGATAATCTATAATGACCACACTCCATATTTGGCCTTTGACAGGCTTCAGTCAGGGTGCCTCAGTTCTCTACATATCCTCTCCAGTAGTCTAGCTCACATTTATTCACATGAGGCGAGAGCTTGTAAGGCCTCTGGAAGCCAAGCTCCAAATTCATACTATATCACTTCCCCTGCACTCTATTGGTCAAAGCAAGTCTTCTCAAATCCAAGGGATTTGGAAATATACTCTACCTCTTCATGAAAGGAACAAGGAGTTTCTGACCATTTGTAATCTCGTCTGTCCTTTACAGGTTCCAGTCTGTCCTTTCCAGGTTCAGAAACTCTGAACACCAGTTACTAGTGATTTGCTAAAAGTAAAACTTATCACCCTCCAAATACACACTCATACACACATACAAAGTTCATTCACATTTGAAATCTTATCCACATTACATGTTTTGGTTCCAGTGACACCTACTCTCCAAAACTTTCTTTAGTCCTCAGGACAGAATTATTAATCATTCTATTTTCAGATATCTCAGACCATTTACAAAACATCCTGACTCTATGTATGTATTATGTTTCATAATATAAAAGGGTAACAATATACATTTGTATTTCCCATTAGTTTGAGATATTTTTCATGTAGGTTAAGATCTTACTTTTCTTTGAATGAGGGGAAACAATCAGTAGACAGTTTCTAGCACACAGTGGTTATTAATAATTTTGGCAAATGAATAAACACACTTTTCCAGGTAAGAATCTCTTCAGCAATCCACAATAGACACCACTGCTGCCTCACTATATGCTAAAAGCCATTTTGCAATGTTTTCAGGCCAAATCCTACTCACTGGTCCTCACTGCTAATCCCTCACAGAGAGATTACTCAAATGAGTATTTAAAAAATATCTCAGTTTGTTCCAATTTGGATGAATGTGATTTTAGCACCTCCTGCTAGAGATTCAGCAACTAGGCCTTAAAATTACTTCTCCTTCACAGGGTTTACTTTTCGTTTAGCACATAAGAAACATAACCTGTGACTGTGTATATTGGTGTTTGTTTGTTTTTTTTAGTTTAGGTTAGTTAAGCAGATATTATGAAAGAATAGTTATGTTTTAATAGTTTTAAAAGGATGCAATTTGAAAGAGTTTCCTAGAAATCCCTGAAACATTAAATCTATTTTTTCTAAAGTATTCTCCCTGTCCATTACGTAGTCCTAAAAACCTGAAGCATAACATAACATAGGTTAAAAGAATCCCACAACCACAGGGTCAAAAGAATCTTAAAAGTCATGTACAGTTTCTATATAAATGAACTCAAAGCAATCTGTGCCTACTTCCTGGGTGCCTACTATGGGTAAGGCATTTTACCAGATATATTGGAGATAGAGCAGTAAATAATCAATAATAAAAAAGCTTAAGAGCTTATAGATTTAATTTCAACCAGACGATGTATACACAATCACTATGATAAAGTGTAGGAAGCAGTGTGGTCTATAATAAAAGTACAAACATTGCAACATAGATTTAGAGCAAAGAGACAGTTTTAAGGTAGAAGTAGAATTTGAGCCTGGATTTTAAAGAAGGGGGATTTGGATGTGTACGTACATGGAAGTTGCAAAGGAGACTCTGCGAGGAAAGGAACAAATCCTAAATAATTAAGAAGACTGGAGTAGGTGAAAATATCATAGGAAATTTTTCACACAAAAATACCATTGAATATATTTCTGAATACAGCTTTTTTCAGTGAACATTCTTATGCTGAAGAACATATCAATCAAGACTATTTTAATAATAATTTTCATATTCAAGATTATGTTCTCATAACTTAATTCTTCTTACATCCACCCTGTTTTTCTCCACGGCCCTCAGTCTCTGCAGCAGCAGGAAGTAAAGGTAGAGGCAAATTAAGTTTCCTTGAAATGTTGTTAACAGACTGAATGGAAACTGGTTAATTAAAACTAATGAAAAGAAACAAGGGAATTAGATCTCAGACCAACAACATGCTTTTTTGGGGGGGGAGGAGTATTTTAATTTAACATTGTTTAGGATTGTGGCTGAGTGATGATAATAAATAGTAGATTCATTTTAGATAATCAAAAGTAGTTGGTTTTATTGGCATTTAAAAATTATCTACTTTTATTGCCTGCACCTGGGCAAATTGGTCCCATCACCGGTGCTCAATATTCATTGCAGTTCAATGCAGAAGACAAAATAGAAATTATGGCATAGTTTAACAAGCACCAAACTAGAGGCATATAAAAGGACCCTCTCTACTGCAGCTACAAGTTCACTCCGTCATCATTTTCCACTTTGGCTTCAGTCATAAGGACTACACTAGTCTGCCTTCAATCATTTTCCTTCTAGTCCATTCTTCCCGCCGCTAGAAAAGTGATCTTCCTGCAACACAAATTTTTCATTTTCTCTACTTAAAACCCTTCATCTCACTGCCTCTGAGGAAAAAATTTACACACCACTTTGTAAATTAATGAAGCCTCCATTTTCTGCCTGCTCACTTGATCCAGTTTTGTCACCATGTATCCATGTGTACACCTGTATACACACACACACACACACACACACGTATCCTTTTTTTGTGTGTCCACCATTGTAATATTTATTATGACAGGGACAAAATTCACTAACTGGCATAAATGTTCCCTCTGCCTCTCCCAAACTAAAGATAGTCTTCCAGTTCAGTCCTCTGGTGATATAAAGTAAAAAGAGGTTGAGAACGAAAGAAACATAGTACACAGCCCTTTCCTACCATATTTTTCTTCTTTCTTTTAGGTTTTGTTTTCATAGCAGAGTAATAAAAAGAAAATATCACCATTTTGCAAACCCTGATAAAAAAATGGACCTAAGCAGTAGTCATCCATGGCTGCCAAAATGATACATGAAAAGATAAAGGGAAACTTTACAATGGGTGGATCAGGCTGCTGGTATCTGATCCTACTGCCTAATCTTAACCTCATGTATAGAGAGACCCGAGGCATTAGTGTGCCTCTTGATGAGAACCAATAGGAAGCTTATAGCATCAGCTATAATGTACTTTACCAAAAACATTAGAGCCGAATCTGATAGGTCTCTAGATGTATGCTAGTGAAAAGATGGACCTTAAAAACTCAACGGGATTTTAAAAAATAAATAAATAAGTGACTAAAAGAGAAAGCAATATATTGGGGATGGGGGTGGATAATGGAGTGAATACTAGGCTGGAAATCTCATGAAATCAAAACATTATCTCAGAAAGAGTAGTTGTATATGCAAACTAGAAGGAATGGAGAGTGTGGTCATAGAAAAGGATTATGTTAATTAGTGATTTTAATAGTTTAGGTTTAAAAAGAATCCAGAAGTGCCAAAATCATTTGAATCTACTTATTCCAACTTTATTTGCTAAGGGATTGACTTTCATAATTCTAACATTATTGCATGATTGATTAATCAAGACCTGAGGGCTATCCCTAAATCCTTTCAAGTAAATAACCCATAATTCTACTCCCTACTCAAAGCTCTCAGTGGCTCCTGTCTGCCTCCAGATTATATCCAACATTCCCAATCTGTTATCACCAGTCCTCTGTCCACTGGCCCCATTTTGTTCATTTTACTTTCCTGTCATTAATTCCTATAGTCTCTGTTCCGAACAAACATATCCTCTTCCTATTTGTTTCTGCTCTTTCTATTCTCCAAATTTGGAATTCCCTTTTCCCTCTAAGGTTTTTCATAACAAGCCAATAATCCCATCGAAGTCCAGGGAAACACAGCAAAGATTGCCTGGGTTTGAATCCTACCTCTGCCACATAGTAGGTGTATGTAATATGGTGATAATAGAGCCTACCCTAAGAGTTGTGAGGATTTAATATATGTAAGGCACTTTAAACAATGTTTGGCATTGGCCAAAAACATTTTCAAGTACCTACAAAAGGATCTTCTGGCCATGAAGATATTTCCTTATTTGAATGTCTTTAGTAGAGATATATATAATTGCTATACCTCCAAATATTTTCACATGTTTCCTTAGATCAATTCTATAATTACACAAAAGAAGAGTTATAATCTCTGCTATTCTTGTATTTATTATGTTTAAGTGGTATTTCTCACAATTAGCTATTTAATAAATGCTTATAAATAATTAAATATCAAATATACAGATTAAATCAAGTAAATGTACAAATGAATACATTAATGAATCAGTAAATGAATGAATGAATGAGAGATTAAACAAAGTAGCATGAATTTGTAAGGTGAAACTTCAGAACAAACGAATGATCTCCATTTCCCAGCTTATTCTATCATAGGATGATAATTCTTTACTTAGGCTGTTACTGTGAGATTCCCGGGTTATGGCCTCCCATTAACTATTAATCAACTTTCTGATTCAGAAAACCAAAGTGTGTCTATTTTTTATCATTATAGCTGCTCCTTGTTTGTTAGTAAAGTTAAATTGCTGTACAAACTTTTGAGAAAATGCTATTTTACAGAAGTTTCAAAAACATAGCTAAACTTCATAGAGAACTTCTGTGTGCTGAGGTAATTTTAAAAAATAAATGCCGGGGTGACTCAGTCACTTAAGTGTCCAACTTTGGCTCAGGTCATGGTCTCCCGGTTTGTGGGTTCGAGACCCATGTCGGGCTCTGTACTGACAGCTTAGAGCCTGGAGCCTGCTTTGGATTCTGCGTCTCCCTCTCTCTCTTCCCCTCCCCTGCTCACCTTCTGTCTCTATCTCTCAAAAATAAATAAAAATGTTAAAAAAAATTAAAAATAAACTCTGAAGCAAATCAATGTTGACATTTTAGATGCTTATCCATGTAAGTGTTTGCTGTATCTAAGATTAAAATCTATCTTTATCAGTGTAGTAAAACTGAATTATCTGAATGCAAATATACTTTGAGAATCTGCTAAAAAGTTTTTTGGGGGGTGTTCTTAATCCAAAAATAACATTTATTCTAAATTTTGCTTAATATTAAGATACCTTATTATCTGATTATCTTTGATGTACACAAAAATTGATATCAAAATGAATTTCTTCTCTCAAGTGAACAAATGTGTTCAATGTTTTTGTTAAGATACAATTCACATACCATAAAATTCACACTTTTAAAGTATTCAATTCAGTGGTAATTAGTATATTCACAACGTTGCAATAGCATCACGAGTATCTAACTCAAGAGCGTTTTTATAATTCCATAAAGTCCATACCCATTAGCGTCATTTCCCAATGCCCTTTTCCCCCCACCAGCCCCTTGGCAATCACTGATCTACTTTTAGTCTTTCCAGATTTGCCTATTCTGGACATTTCATATATATGGAATCATACGATATGTGACCTTTTGTATGGAACTGCTTTCATTTAGCATAATGTTTTCAAGGTTTATGGATATTATATCATGAATCAATACCTCATTTATTTTCAAGGCTGAATAATATTTTATTGTATGGATATGGGACATTTTGTTTATCCATTTATCAGCTGATGGACATTTGGGTTGTTTCCACTCTTTGGCTATTATAAACGATGCTGCTATGAACATTTGTATACACTTTTTAGAGAAAATAATTATATTCCATTCTTGAGGGGATACACGTAGGAGTGGAATTACAGGATCACGTGGTAACTTTATATTTAACTTTCTGAGACATGACCCAACTCTTTTTCACAGTGGCTGCAACATTTTACATCCCTACAAGCAGTCTATGAAGGCTCCAATCATGACATCATCAACTAATGTCATGGGATGGGAATCATGACATTCATTGCTGTCAGTTTTTCTGATGATAGCCATCCTAGTAGGTGTGAAGTGGTATTTTGTTGTGGTTTTGATTTGCCTAATGACGAATGATGCTGCACACTGTTTTTATGAGCTCATCTGCCATTTGTGTGTCTTTTTTGGAAAATGCTTAGTCAAGTTCTTTGTTCACTTTTGAATTGTATCATTTGTCTTTTTGTTGTTAAGTTGTAAAAGTGCTTAATATATTCCGGATACTAGATCCTTATCAAATAAAGGGTTTGCAAGCTTTTGTTTAAATGTTTACACCGTAAGTCTGCTAGTCATTGCCAAGAAGCTTTCTGTGCATGCTAGAGCATGCCTTGAACATTCAAACAAACTATTACTTCATTTTGGTTTTCACTTACAGATTGCACAGAGCCTGAAAGTCAGCCAATGGTGAGAGTTTAGGACATTTTCAGGTCTGTCCTAGGCATCTACACAACCCCAGGACTGCACACAGCCCCATAAATTCTTGAGATCTTGTAGGTTCCCAGAAATACATTGCAGCTTTTTATTTTCTTTCTTTTTTTAAATTTGTTTTTATTTTTATTTTTTATTTTGTAACTTTTCAATGTTCCCTATGGGTATATCATTCCCTAACTTTTCTTTTTAATTGGTTTGGCCAGTTTGTTGGTTGCCCCAACTATTATTGCCTTAGGTAGCTATGATGATACACTATTGCCACTCATCATTTTCAACAACACTTTCAAGAAAAGACTGTTTACACTACAAGGAGTCTGAGTCAGGTCAAATAAAAACAAGTCTTGCCAGTGGGATTATCCAGGAAACCGAGGGGATTGTGTTTTGGAAGAATCCCAGCCCCATCCCATTTCCCTCTGGAAGATGTTAGGCTTCTAGTTTTCATTTTGATTGTGAGTTGTTGGTTTTCAAGGTCAGCACAGACCTAGGAGAGAGGGTTCTGGGACTAGGCCATGTTGAAATGCCATAAAACTTACTTTGATTGCCGAGATTCAGTAACATCTTGAATAAAGACTCCCTAAGTTGTTGCAAAGTTTATTTTCACCCCTTTTGCCAATTTTTTCATTGCCTTTTTGGAGAGAAGCCATTTTAAAAGTTCTTATCCATTCCTGCTCTATCAGTAGGTTTTTTAAATATTTATTTATTTTTGAGAGAGAGAGAGAGAGAGAGAGAGAGCATCTGGAGGGGTAGATGGGCAGAGAGACAGAGAGACAGAGACAGAGACAGAGAGAGAAAGAGAGAGAATCTCAACCAGGCTCCACGCTCAGTGTGGAGTCTGACGCGTGGCTCGAACTCACAAGCAGTGAGATCATGACTTGAGCTTGAAATCAAGAGTCAGACGCTTAACTGACTGAGCCACCCAGGTGCCCCTGTATCAGTGTTTTGAAATTCCTTAATGTTTGTCTTTTCTGAGGAAACTTTTCACAAATAGGAAATTGCATATTTTCTATGCACAGAAAATATGTGCTTATCCAGTGGTATCATATAGACTCTTACAGGGTCAATCCAATCCCTCCACTGTCTTCTCAGAAGTCCTAATTCAAATACAACATAATTTGACGCTTACAGAACAGAAACCACAGGAACAATCATTTTCCTCTTTAGTCATATTTTTGCTTCTTGATTTTATCACTCTGAGATTGTATTATAATCCTATGATGAATTATGCACCATGCAAAGTAAGACTACAGTGGAATAACATAAATCAAAGAATATGTGATACGTTGAAAGTTCTATTTCTCATCACTGAAAATACTAGCAGTTCTGATATAATGATAATAAAAACACTGACTGTTATATCTAGGTTTCTTTTCCTGGACAAAGATTGATAGTGATCAGTAGAAAATCCATTTTTCATAACTGCCTTCATTGTTCTAGAGTTTCCTGCATTCTAAATGGCATAAGAATCACTTCCCTCAGTACCTAGAAATCATGTGCCCCTGTGATAAAGACCAAGCTGGACGCTGCCACACTAAGTAATCAAGTCAATCACTTCAGAAGAGCTCATATCTTAGTCATGATCGGATAAGACCACAGTAAAAAGTTTGCTGTTTAAAATAGTTACCTTGCTCACAGCACGTGTCAGTGGAGGTATTATTATTTAAGCTGGAAAGTTCTGCTAAGAGAGCAAGATAGCCCCTCACCAATGGAGGTGCAGGTTCAAAGCGCTGGTGAGCACCTGTCTCACGTGGAACAGGATGTGTATGGTTATGCATGGACTGGCTTGTAACAAGATAGCAGGATATCCTTTTAGAAACTTATTGCTAAATAGTCCTCTCCAGGGTGCCTGGGTGGTTCAGTCGGTTGGGCATCTGACTTCGGCACAGGTCATGATCTCTCGGTTCATGGGTTGGAGCCCCGTGCCTGGCTCTGTGCTGACAGTTCAGAGCCTGGAGTCTGCTTCGGATTCTGTGTCTCCCTCTCTCCCTGTTCCTCCCCTGCCCGCACTCTGTCTCTCACTCTCTCTCAAAAATAAAGATTAAGGGGCACCTGGGTGGCGCAGTCGGTTAAGCATCCGACTTCAGCCAGGTCACAATCTCGCGGTCCGTGAGTTCGAGCCCCGCGTCAGGCTCTGGGCTGATGGCTCAGAGCCTGGAGCCTGTTTCCGATTCTGTGTCTCCCTCTCTCTCTGCCCCTCCCCTGTTCATGCTCTGTCTCTCTCTGTCCCAAAAATAAATAAAAACGTTGAAAAAAAATTAAAGAAAAAAATTGAGATTAAAAAAAATAGTCCTCTCCAATTTGAAGTCAGAACAAAATGCTTTTGATATGACAGTAATAAAGTCTCAAATGAGTTAAAGAATTAGCATATTTTATAGATTGCCTTCTCACTTCTCCCTCATTACTTCAACACCCCCAGACTTTTTTCTGTTTGAACTAGGATGGTGCACAAGCAGGGACACAGCAGCCATTTCATAATCACATAGAACCGTTCATAGTCGGTGTCAGCAATATTTCAGGGTAAAATTCTGAATATACCTATACACAAAACATACTTAATTAAATTAATTGAATATCAAACTAGAATCTTGCCAATAGTAAATAAATTGTCACTGAAGATGCTACTTCTTGCCACTGGGGACATGAAAAAAATGAAGTGTGACATAAATACATTACTTTATATTCAGCAATTTTGCTTTTAATAATCATCCTTGAAGTCTTATATAAAGAATATTATCTCAGGGGCACCTGGGTGGCTCAGTCGGTTAAGCTTCCGCCTTTGGCTCAGGTCATGATCTCATAGTTCATGGGTTCAAGCCCCACGTAGGGCTCTGTACTGACAGCTTATAGCCTAGATAGAGCCTGCTCCAGATTCTGTGTCTCCCTCTCTCTGCCCTCCCCTGCTTGTACTCTGTCTCTCTCTCTCTCAAAAGTAAATAAACATTAAAAAAAATTTTTTTCAACGTTTTTTTTTTTTGGGGGGGGGACAGAGAGAGACAGAGCATGAACGGGGGAGGGGCAGAGAGAGAGGGAGACACAGAATTGGAAACAGGCTCCAGGCTCTGAGCCATCAGCCCAGGGCCTGACGCGGGGCTCGAACTCATGGACCGCAAGATAGTGACCTGGCTGAAGTCGGACGCTTAACCGACTGCGCCACCCAGGTGCCCCAAAAAATTCTTTTTAAAGAATATTTATTATCTCAAAGAAAGGAGTAGGTCACTATTCCTAGAGTTGAAAAAAAAAAACACAAAATGAATAAAGCATCATTAAGTTATTTAATGCTCTAAGTGTTTCACTGAAAAAACTCAAATGGTTTTGCTAACTTATTTTTAAAGCAGAACTTCCTAATTTCTCCATTTGATAGTGGAAATCACCAGTAGATACAGAACAGACAGGATCTGTGTTCCACTTAAGATGAAATTTCCATTTCACATGTGCTGTTGTCAGTATCTGTACTGAAACAGATGCATGTATAACACAGTTAAGGATATAGTTGAAATTTAGATTTCAGATAATCAGAGTTTCCTAGACTGATATAAGTATGCCTTTTCACCATATCCACCACTATATCTTTACATTATCTATTTGCAAACTATGAATTCTCTTATTTTAAATAGTCATTCCATAAAAAATTATTAGCGTAGAAAACACCCCATAGGTTGGCATTATGCATTTGTCATATTGGTTTTCGAAGTATTGGGCTTTTAATTGGGTAGTTGAAAAAAAAAAGGTAACTGGAACCCTGGCTGGAGAACCATTCATTTTTTTATTCACATCTGTACCCACCATTCCATGTACACATTCATTCATTATAAATTTTTGCTTATTTTGTTTCTGTTTTTTTTTTTCTGGCTATCAAATTAAACATCAATGCTACAGTCATGGGTAAGAAAGACGTGATGGCCTCACAGAGTTTGATATCAATAAATAATATGGGTGTAAAGAAAGCTTACAAAATGGAAGCACAGATGCCATAGGAGATCATGTGGATCTCAAGTGATCTGAGAGAAAAAGAGGTCTCCCAGAAGACATCTGGCCTGCATCTGAAGAATTTGTTGGATTTTAAAAATTAAAAAAATAAAATAAAAGGAGGGGGTACCTGGGTGGCTCAGTCAGTTGAGTGTCCAACTTCAGCTCAGGTCATAATCTCACAGGTCCTGGATTCGAGCCCTGCATTGGGTTCTGTGCTGACACACACTTTTTTTTTTTTTTTTTTTTTTTTTTTTTTTTTTTTTTTGTTTTAGGCACTAAGTTTGTGGTAATTTATTAGAGCAGCAATAAGAAATTAATACTCCTTCAGTTCTGTGTAGACAGTGGTTCTCAAACTGTAATGCACAGCCATCTGGGATCTCGTTAAAATTCAGTCTCTGATTCAGAAGGTCTGGGTTGGTGAGATGTGAGATTCTGCATATCAAAAAAGTTCCCAGGTGAGGCTGGTGCTACTGGGCCACAGGCCACACTCTGCGTAGGAAAGATCTTCAAGCTCCTTAAATATTGAAAGGAGTTTCCACGTTGTGGGAGTTAACACATTTTGTAGGCCAGTAGACCACTTCCAACTGCACTCAGCCACTTCAGTCTGGCAGTCGAAATTGATCCAGTTGGAACCTTTCTCAGTTGTCATCATTACTGAGACCCGTTGGAACCTTTCTAAGTTGTCATCATTACTGAGACCCATAAAGCCGTTGTCTTGATGAAGACAAGTTAGCACACCCTGCACTTTTCTCTCCAGGCACCTCAGAGCCTGGAGACTGCTTCAGATTCTGTGTCTCCCTCTCTCTCTGCCTGCCTCTGCTTGCGCATTCTCTCTCTCTCTCTCTCTCTCTCTCTCAAAGAAAACAAATAAACAGTTTTTAAAAATTAAAAAAAAAAGAATTAGATTTTTCTAGATAGGAAGTGAAGAGGCTGACCCAATGCTTTCGTAGAGAGAATAGTATTTTCAAATTCAAGAGAAAGGCTTGAAGGAATAAGAAAAGAAATCTTGAAGACAGAATGCAGAAAGATGAAACTGTAGTCGTCAGTGGAGACTTGAGCCTTCTGAGCCAGGTCAGACTGCACATTTTTCCTGGGGACAATGGAAAGCCAAAGAAAGTGTGGAAATCGGAGAGTATGTGAAGGTTTTAGACTGTTCCTGTAGTTGACAGAGGAAGGAAGGTAAGAGTTTGTATATGACCAGATGGAATTCTATCCCAGTAATCCAAAGGGGAAATTTCTATTTAAACAGGTTGCTAAATACTGGGTATGGAGAGCAGTGAAGTAATTGGAAAGACTCGAGGCTATTAGGAATACACTTTTTCTTAGAATACCCCAGCACATCTGATACAAACGCTTCCAGTGAGCTTAACCCTCTGATAACCTTTTTATAACTGTTATAACTTAATTGTCAGTGGAAGTTAGAACTAAGTAAAAAGCATAGCAATTGGAATTCCGGTTCATTATTCACTACTTACTGGCAAGTCACTTGGTCTTTCGGAATTAGCTCTTCCTTGACTAGATAGTGGAGATCCTCAATATCTAGCACATAACACAAGTATTTTATAAACTACAAATATAAATAGCATTATTATTAGCAGAAAGCATATTCAAGTAGGTGGCAGCAATAATTAGGAAGATAGGAGCATAGAGATGGGGAATAAACTATTCTTTAAAAGACAATGGGAATGGGAAGTTTAATGCTCCATTACACATTCTAAGTCACAGCCTGTTGACTATTTCATCCGTTTGTCACATCAGACATCTGCAGAAATCCCATTAGCCTGTAAAAACGAGTTTAGGGGCCAGGTTTGCAACTATAATGCCAATATCTCTTTTTATCCTATGTTATGTGAATATCAGACATTTTCTTCCCTTCCTTGTGAAGACCACCAGAAAGCTGACCCAGCACTGTCCAGCTGTTATAGGTATAACACGTATGTCATTTATATCACATATCTCCAGGGCCAGAAACATGGGTGTCCAGTGCCTCAAAGTGTTCCAAGTTCACGAAGCATACTCTTCTCATATTTTTATTTACCAGCAAAATTCATGCATCTTTGATAATAAAAAAAATACATTTGCCTCCAAATTAAATGACTCTACAATTTCTTGGCATGAGTCCGTACTTTCGGAGTTCCCAATTAGGAAATAACCTCTACAATTACGTATTGCCTTTGAATCTTTTCATTTAAATCACTCTTTGTTGCAAGAGTAATTCTAAATGTTCATATACAAATATCCTCTTACTCTGAGGCCCACTGGAGTGTTTCATTGGATTTAGATCAATTAAATCCAGCCACTAGATATATTTCAAAAAGTGTCAGTGTTTACATACGGGATGTCAGGTTGTGCATAGAGACTATTTTACTGCCAGAGACTGTCTCTTTCTTGCTGACGGCTTGTGTGTTTGCTTTGGCTAGCAATTCTTTAATTCACAAGCTAAAGACAGACATGCCTTTGATGCTAAAAATGCTTCAGTTAATGTCATGAGAGGTAGTTGTATAAAGAACTTTTTCCATGTGTTTGCTTTTCCTCCCCTGCTTGGCTTTGCTGCATCATTCATGGTCACCTTTAGTCCATCTGACCACATTTTCTTCTTTATTCCTAGCTCTACATACATGAGATATCATTACCAAGATGATGATGTTTGACTAACATCATCTAGTACAAAAAGCAGCTGATGGAAATTGTTTGGTAGAATCTCACTCTCCTGTCCCCCTGACCACCCTAATATCAGTGACAAGTTGCTTGAACAGCAGTGCCATTTAATGTGCTATCGTTTGTGCGGCTTTGCCTTGTTCTCAAATATGACTTCGAGTTTTATTCCCAGACAACCAGAGCTGTTTAATTTTCATTAAACTGTTGTTCAGAGTATCAATACTAAATAAAACTGAATCTTACTATGTGAATAGTAGTGTGTAGATAAATAAGAATTCTGGCACATGTATTATGGCAGTGTTTCATTATTTTGCATCTCTGATGAATTTGAGGTGTTAATTAACTGAGCTAATTTAAGTGCCTCTCATATTTTAGACTCTGTTGCTATATTTGTGTTTGTTTAATTTTTTTTTTAATTTTTATTTATTTCTGAGAGGGAGAGAGAGAGAGAGAGAGAGAGAGAGAGAGAAAGCTCAAGTGGGGAGGGGGGGCACAGAGAGAGAGGGAGACAGAATCCAAAGCAGGTTCCAGGCTCTGAACTATTGTCACAGAGCCCAATGTGGGGTTCAAATCCACAAACCGTGAGATCATGACCTGGGCCGAAGTCAGACGCTTAACCTACTGAGCCACTGAGGCACCCCTTTGGTTTTTAAAAAAGTCTTAAGAAGCTACTTTTCTGTCTTACCAAGTACAATAGAATATGATTGACACACTTTCTTATGAGAGGATTTTGCTTCAGCTTTAACACTCTTAAAATTTCAGCTATTTATATAGATCTATGTAGACAAGCAAGGGTGATCATAGTTATGGGCCTCCTGACATATACTGAAAGGCATGATTAATTTGCTATAATTTTTCCTTATGTTAATCAAATAGGTTACCATAAAAGTTTTTATATAGCTATTATTTTGTCCTCTTTGCCAGAAGCACATAATGAACCCTGAATCCTTTAGTTGTGAACAAAAATACTTTTTTTTTTCTACGGGGCATTTAGAATGTTGGTCATGGGCTATGGTGGTTGAGAGCTGAAATGGAGAAATAGGAATCAAAATGCCCCTAAAGGAGACTTGATCTGTTCTACAGTGTTTCCTGGTGCCAGTCTTCAATTCTCTATCACTTTTCCATAAATTGAGTGCCTATCACTTGGACCCAATGATAGCAATCTACGTCTGCATTCAAGTTAAAAAAAAAAAAAAGCGCCAATGAGTTTGCTGTCAGCTATTTTTAGCCTTCCCTGGAAAATCTCCAGTTCTCCCAGTGAAGATTTAATAGCTTCTTCAGTAATAGTTAACCTATCATCTTAAAGTTGAGCATAATCAGATCCTGCATTGCCCTTGCCTCATTTCAGAATATATTTACAGCTTGGGTCCTTGCGCCAGAAGGTCCTCAAACGATACAGCTTGAGTAAGCAGAGAGAGTTTCTTGGACATTTGTCTTCAGACAATGTTTACTTCAACTGTGAACACATGGACTCAGCAAACTATCTTTATGAGTCCAAGTGACTACATAGCCTAGGCCGTTCCATTTCCAAGAAACAATTTATATAATCTGTAACAGGGTGAAAAGAACAAAATAAAGCATAATATTTCTTCGCTGTTTCCATCTTTCACAGTCAAGAGACAGCTTTGCTTGCTTGCAACTCTGTAACATCTCTGTTAACAAATAGAAGAATCCTCCTTCTTCATGCACCAAATAATAGAGAAAAAGATGTAACTAGACTTTAGGATTGTCATTTTGGAAAACAAGGAAGGAAACAAGTCACTGAAAAGGAAAGAACAGTGACTAGAGTATGTCCTTTGTCCTTGCTTGGGCTTTTGTAAACTCCTTGGAAGAGGTATGAAAAAATGGTAGGTAATATTTTATTATTACTTAATGTTACCACAAATAGAAAATAAAGGGACTTTACTGAGAATTTCCTTAAACTGGTATCCATTGCTTGGATAAGTGAACCTTTCATTCATGCTTTATTAAAAACTAATCAATTTGAGGCCTCATCAAGACAAACAAGTCTTCTCTGATTTGGGGGAAAAAAATCCTAAAACAAAGTCTTCTAAGTAAGTATATTTATTGAACATTCATTTTAACAGCTGTATTTATTTTCTTTTAGTATTTTCTTCCAAACAAATTGTATGCTACTCCATTTCAGAAATTTACATGATTTCCTTTTATTTCTACAACATGATCAGTTTCATCTCTAGGGAGTGATAATTAGTAATTTTGCCACAGAGTATTTCTGAGGACATTTATTATTGCTCATAAGGTAAAAACCACTTGCTTTTCTTCTCAGGAAATCTGTGAAACTTTCTCCTTCCAGTTTTGCACCCTTTGGAGAAATTAAAGTCCCAAATAGCTAGAGACATAGTATTAATCTCTACCTTATTGGCTTTATATGTTAATTTTCCTCTCTGTGCATATAATATTCCCATTAGTCTAGAAGAATCATAGAGCTGACATTTTACAGGTTTTGAGATTGACAATCAGTGTTGAATGATCACTTGGATGACCTCAGCATAAAGACAACACATATTCCTCTCACTTAGTGCCTTCTCTGCTGTTTCCTGATTGAAGTTGTTCTCTGGCAAGACACAGAAGCTTTATATCTCCGTGTCACTGAGTTCTTGCCCCAGATGCACCGAAGAATTGGGAGACCCGAGACCAGAATGACGAGATAGGGTTTATGCATTAGGTAAGTACAGCTCTTTTTCAAGAGAGAAAGCAGACCACTGCTGGAGCAAGAGTGTCAGTGGCCCTGAGAAGCCCTCGCTGCACCCCCTTTTTTTTTCTTCACTAGGCTTTATGCCCAGCCCCAAAGCAGAGCCCAACATGGGGCTTCAAGTAAGGATCATGACCTGAGCTGAAATCAAGAGTCTGACAGGGGCGCCTGGGTGGCGCAGTTGGTTAAGCGTCTGACTTCAGCCAGGTCACGATCTCGCGGTCCGTGAGTTCGAGCCTAGCGTCAGACTCTGGGCTGATGGCTCAGAGCCTGGAGCCTGTTTCTGATTCTGTGTCTCCCTCTCTCTCTGCCCCTCCCCCATTCATGCTCTCTCTCTCTCTCTCTCTCTGTCCCAAAAATAAATAAACGTTGAAAAAAAAAAAAAAAAAAAGAGTCTGACGCTTAACCAACTGAGCCACCCAGGCGCCCTGCTAGCTGCATCCTTTTAAGCCTGTTTTTAGTATATGTAAATTTGGCTTTGACTGACATTTTTTATTGACAGCTGGTGGTTATATAACATTTTGGTTTCTGTGCATACACCTATCCGTGATGCATTCTGTTATAATTGTATTTATTTGTGTATTGTATATTTATGAGTTTCTAGTGAGTTTTATTGCGACCTTAAGGGCAACTTGCACCTTTTGTGGGTTCATGCTCAGCTCTTGGCAGTCCCTTTTTGGCTTTTGAGCCAGCTCTGTGGCTAGGCGCTTCCTGTTCTACTAGATCTTAGAGATGGCTCTCAAGGTGTGGCTGTTAGCCCTCAGGGGATGGCTTCCAGGGATGGCCAGCATCTGTTTTATCCCCCTCAATCATGCCTAACTAACTGTCTCATGCCAGAAAGCCCTTTTATCCTTTTTCAGCTCCCATACTTACCATTTTTATACACCTTAGGCTGTAGTCAAACTAGATTGATCATCATTTCACAAATAACCCTGGGTTTCTATCATTGCTTACACTATTTTACCATCTGGAATTTCCTTCTGTACTCATAAAGAGATAACTGTTCTGGGGCGCCTGTGTGGCTCAGTTGGTTAAACATCAGACCCTTGATTTCAATGCAGGTCTCGGTCTCACCATTCTTGACTTTGACCCCCACATCAGGTTCTATGCTGGCAGTGGGGAGCCTGCTTGGGATTCTCTCTCTCTCTCCCCGTCTCTCTCTGTCCCTCCACTGCTCACTGTTACTCTCTCTTTAAAATAAATAAATAAACTTAAAATAAAAAGAGATAACTGTTCCTTCAAAATTGTCTCAAATTTTTCTCCTACCTCCTGATTGACAACACAAGACCTAACCTGTCCCTAATGCAAATGCCCACAGCACCTGGTTTGTCCTCTATGATAATTACAGATTCATATGCCTTATATTTTATGTGCTTATTCCTCTATTCCTCTCCTGATATGTAATGTTTATAAAATCCCAGAATGAGTTTCTTCTTCTTCCTTTTTTTTTTTTTTTTTTTTTTTTAGAGGGAGAGAGAGTGGTCAAGAACATGTGAGTGTGTGAGTGGGGGAGGGGCAGAGGGAGAGGGAGACAGACTTTTAAGCAGCCTCCACACCCAGCACAGAGCCCCACATAAGCCTCTATCTCAGGACCATGACGTTATGACCTGAGCCAAATTCAAGAGTCAGATGCTTAACCGACTGAGCCACCCAGGAGCACCAAAAACTTCTTTATCAACTCTGTATCCATGTAGCACCTACTATGTTGTGTGTGTGTTTGTATGCATGTGTTTGTGTTTGTATATACATATTTACATATATTTGTATTTTGTTATTCTTAATGATTGTATCATATTCCATAATTCATGGTTTATTATAAGTTATTGATGAGCATTTTGCCTACCTTCAAATTTATTGTTACAAATAAGACTAACATGAATATCCTTTTGTGTATATAATAATAGTCTCAAATTTTATTTCTTTGGAATAGCTTCTTAGATGTGGGCTTTCTGGTCAATGAGTATACCCAATTACAATTTTAATATAGCATGCTAAATTAATTGCCGTGGAGTCTATAGTTGTGTGTAATTGTATCTGTTACCTCACTATTTATCCATATTTGACATGGCTAATATTTTGAACTTATTTCTAATCTGATGGCAAATATATTCCATTGCATTTAAATTTGCATGTCCATTGCTATATTAACTCAAATTTGTCTTTAACATAGTAACTCTCAGTACTTTTTCTAGGCCATTAGTAACATCTTTTATTTCTCAGGAGTTATTTCTTCAGTATTTTGGCAGTGTCTTTGTGAGTAAGGCTTATGATCATTTGTCTAATATACAAATGAAGAGCGAATTCATTTACATAATTAGTAACGTAGTAATTTCATTTTGTCCATCTCTTCGTCAAAAATATGGGGTAGGAAAAGGTGCTTGCTTTGTCATTTTTTCATATGTCACAGAAGAAAAACATAAGTCTGTGTACATAATTTCTAGAAAGTTGGAGGCTTATTTACCTGAGACAGTGGTCTCCTGGAATATCATTATTTCTATCACCACTCTTTTGCCGTAACTGCTCAAAGGATATAGGAAAATAAAATAATTGATAAAGTGTAATGTCCAAGATTTAATCTGTGCACATGTCTAAAATACAAATATATATCATATTTGTAATGTTATGTATTTTGTAGGACCTATATTTCATAAAATTGTATGTTCATTTTCAGATGTGTTAACAATTTTTAAACTATAAGTATAGACATATAGAGATAGATTCAGCAATATAAACATGCAGTGTTGTTTTAATAGCATTATACATTTAGATAGTACTTCCATTTTATCTCCAGTATTTATGCACAAACACATTAAATGTAGACAACTATGTTATATATCACTAATACTCTCCATTTAATTATACTTTAATCTCTCCTCTTCTGTGCTTTGCATCTCAGAGTCAATAACTCTTTCCTCCTCCCTCGCATGCCCTGTCAACTTTCCTGTATCTGAGTAATTTTAAATGAAATCCTATTTATCATTGTTGACACATACCCCTGTTGACACCAAGATTATTAGACTTAATTTTTTATGTATAAAATAAGAAAAAAAAATCCTCGTAACACTACCCATTAAAACCAGCATCGTACCTCTATTATCTTTTGGTCTTTAAAAAGTGTCTAGGGGCGCCTGGGTGGCGCAGTCGGTTAAGCGTCCGACTTCAGCCAGGTCACGATCTCGCGGTCCATGAGTTCAAGCCCCGCGTCAGGCTCTGGGCTGATGGCTCGGAGCCTGGAGCCTGTTTCCGATTCTGTGTCTCCCTCTCTCTCTGCCCCTTCCCCGTTCAGGCTCTGTCTCTCTCTGTCCCAAAAATAAATAAACGTTGAAAAAAAATAAAATAAAATAAAAAGTGTCTAACAAAAATTCCTAAAACTGTCGGTACTGTTTTTTTCTGCTACAACTGATAGATCTTAGTTTTTAGAGCTACTTTTACGTAACGTGTTTGTAGAGAGGATAAAATTTATGAGAGGAATCAAGGTTGTGTCTGAGGATGATAGCAAACCATCATCACGAGCCCCCAGAATTTGCAACGGATGCTGCACTGGTGCTGACTGGTGGCAGAGAATCTCTGAACACATCTATGCAATATTTAAATGACAGTTACGGTTAACACATGAAAAACCCAAAAGATGATGTGTTTTATAAACACAATGTTAAATAATCTCTTCAATAATATATTTTCCCTAAAGGGTTTCTATTTTCTCTCCTTTGGATCATATACATAGTTTAAGGTACCAAAACTCATCAGCAAGGCTAAATTATCATTTCCATCTAAAAAGCTAATTCATTAATTATTAATGCCTGAAACGACATTTAGCAAATACAAAAAGTGGAAAAGGAAGACTCCTAGTGGGAGTGATATAGTAAAAATCTGGCTAAAATTTTGGATTATGTAATAAAATGCCAAAGAATTTCTAAATGTTTCTGGCCTATATATATATATATATATATATTTAAGTTTATTTATTTATTTTGAGAGAGAGAGCACGAGTAGAGGAGGGACAGAGGGAGAGAGAAAGAATCCCAAGCAGGCTCCATGCTGAGCACGGAGCCCAATGCAAGGGCTTGATCTCACAATCCTGGGATCATGACCTGAACCAAGATCAAGAGTAGGACAGACTTTAATTTTCTATGAGCCACTTGGATGCCCCATTTTTTTAAAAGCATATATCCATCTTTGAAGAGAAAATTGCCAGTAACCTAGTGTTGATAAGTAAAAAGTCTCTACCCGAACTTTCTCTTAGGATTTTTGTTTAAATTTGACCCTCCTTTTGTTTTTAAAGGGATTTTTAACCGTCCATGAAAATATGCCTAACATTATTTTCATATCACATGTAGGAGAGAAATAAGAGGGTGTCCTTTAATCAAGTAGATTTATAATTGTGTTTTTCTAATAACTAGAAATTTTTATAGTTTGGAAGATAGGACCACTGTCTTCCATGCGTGTTCAGAATCCTTGGTGTCACAAGTATTGACTCCTCATAGTTTTGTTGTTTAAGACACTGCCATGGCTGTATTTCCCAGAGGTGTGCTTTAATAGTGTTTAGTATAGGTGTTTTTGGTAGCTTGCTACTTTCAATCATTTTAGAGACCTAAAATATCTGAGAAGACTAAAGTGTTTGTTCAGAGACATGCCGGAAATAAAAGCTTAGCCTGTCTTTAGATTCCGTTATTTTGACCTCACCTAGTTGCTATTGTCCACAATGTATCTAATGAGGACACTTAATAACCATGAATACTCACAAAAAGAGGACTTATTTCCCTAATTCAGAATTTTCTTGGCATAAACCTTTCAATGTTAGCGAAGAGTTTAATTCTTCATTACCTCACAGACACAGGATTCTCTCTCTTCCTTCATTTCTCCCTCCTTTCCTCTTTCTCTCTTGCTTTCTTGCTTTCTTGATTTCTTGCTTTTCTTTCTCTTTTATAAATTTGGCTTCCCTGTTTTGCAGTAAAGCTGGTGCCTGAGTTGTTAAGAAGGTCTTCTGTGATTTTTGGTTTTGTTATTACATGGTTCATGGAGCAGAGAAAAGAGAAGTCTGAAAATAAAAGAATTTTAGAAGACCTTGTCCCAAGCTGCTTAACTGAATATGAATTATAAAATGAATCCTAGAAAAAAATATTTCTGGTAAATTTATCTTTGGCTCTGATTGGCTATGGGGGTGGGGAGTTCCCATACTAAATTGTTCAAAATTTACTTTCTACTCATTACATTTGGAACATTACACAGATTTTTTTTATTTTTATTTAAAAAAAATTTTTTTTTCAACGTTTATTTATTTTTGGGACAGAGAGAGACAGAGCATGAACGGGGGAGGGGCAGAGAGAGAGGGAGACACAGAATCGGAAACAGGCTCCAGGCTCTGAGCCATCAGCCCAGAGCCTGACGCGGGGCTCGAACTCACAGACCGCGAGATCGTGACCTGGCTGAAGTCGGACACTTAACCGACTGCGCCACCCAGGCGCCCCGGAACATTATACAGATTTTATTAATGACACTATCCTTGACTATCACAGTGTTATATTCCTAAGCAATGAATTGTAAAATCCAGTACAAAAATAATCATTTGAGGGCTGAGAGAAAGGGCAGTAATAATGCATTACAATGAGGCTGGAGTAAATAAAACCTTAGTATTATTTTATATGATAGGATGATAGACAGGAAAAGGAGAGTGAGAGGAGAATTCAGCAAAATGTAGAAAGCACGAGAGAAAAGAAACTGTTGAGAAAAGACAGTACAACAGAGAAACCGCAAATGGGAAAACGAAAAAGATAAATGCAGAACACAACAGTTTAAGGAGAACGAGAAGAGTAGAAAAAAAGAAAAGGTCAAAAGTGAAGGAGAAATAACCAAAAATGAAACTAGTATGAAGAGAGGGAAAACACGAAAGAAGGAAAGAACAGATGAAATATTAAATCAAAGATGCTTTAATGAGATACAAATGAAAAGAATGATATAATATCCTTTTTATTTGAGTTTGTATCCGAAGCGAGTGATTAGCATACTCAAAGTCATTTTGATGTGATTTGAAATGTTGTTCAGAGTCGATGGCCAAGAAAGAATTCTTGAGGTATCTACGGTGCAAAAAGGTGGTTTTATTAAAGCATAGGGACAGGATCCGTGGGCAGAAAGAGCCACACTGGAGTTGTGACAGGTGACTGATTATATATACCTTTAGGTTGGGAGGGGATTAGGGATAGCGTAAGTCTCTAAAGAATTTTGGAAGCAAGATTTCCAGGACCTTGATGGGCTAGCTGTTGTTAGGAAAAGGTCATTTACTACTGTTTAGTAAAACCTCAGTCATGAAACCCTTCAGATATATATCCAGGGGGTTCTTTTGTTTGGAGTATGATTGCCAACATATATTTTGGGGGGGTTAGAGACGAAGTTTCCAAAGGAATTTTTATATGTTAAAGTAGATTCAGAGGATCCTGGGGAGAAGACAGGGAGGGATAAGGTTAAGCTAAGCTTGCCTTTGCCCTTAGCAAGTGTCAGCATCAAGGCAGCTGAGCTCTGAGAAGAAGGTCACTCTGCCTGTCTCAAGGAATTGCCAATGGGCTGTAGGCCGTAAGGAAATTTAATTTTTTTCTTCTGCCTTTGTTTCCCACATCAATTTCACATGGGAAAAAAATCAGCAAAATGCCAACCATTTAAACGCTTTTTATGAAGAATAAAATTTGCTTTCATCTTTTATGATTCTCCCAGTGTTTCGTGTGTGTGTGTGTGTGTGTGTGTGGCATGTGTTTGTGTATTTACAGATTCAAGGCTGCTTCCACTGGTAATTTTCAGTTATATCTTTATATTTAACAAAACGATTATTTAATTGGACTTTTCTCAGGGAGTTAACATAGAAGAAGGCAGAGATTAATATTCATTTCAATTCTACAATTTGAGGTTTTGGAAAGAGGGACTTGCCTGATTTGAAACAATTAAATGATTAATTAAGTTTTCCCAATAGAGTGAAACCTCTGCTATTAAAATTAAAATTTGCTTTATCAGGGAATAGCTGTCTGTAACTTCTATAATATTAATAACCAAATGCAAAAGGAAATAATGGATGAAATAGCCCACAGGAGAAACCAAAACCATTTATATCAGTGGAGGTTGAGATGTAGAGCTTAAATTATTTCACAAATGCAATATAAGACATCTATATAATGACAGAAAGAAAGCAAGTTTCAATGGTCAGAAAAAGGGTTGCTGAGGTTTTATGATTAGCTATAGGATACATTTAAGTTTTTCTGTTGTTATGTAGTTAACACTTGCTAATGACTTAGGATCAATGTGATTAATGGACCATTCTCTCTGCAAATTTGTTTTCTGTGCTGCAGGAAGAAATACCAAGCCGTAGTGGAAAAAAAAAAATTAAGGCAAGAACAATGACTTTACAGAGGATAAAAGCAAAATCTGTCAAAATAGCTCTAGAGCAAGTCCAAGAGGAGCCCAGCTCTCTTTCTGGATGTTGCCTCTGACAAGAAACAAGGGGGAAAGCTTTACCCGTACTCACTGGAGATTTTAATTTATTTTAACAGAAGCACTTCCAAGATCACTGGTTTGTAAAATGTGCCCAGAGCTGAGCCCTTAGGAGCACTTCCAAACAACAACGTATCATTTTCCTCTTTGCCAAATCTGTTTATTTATTATTGAATACACATCCCCTTGGCCTCAGAACAGATTTTTTTTTAGCCACTAAAATGAATCCCAGTTATTCTGTCTTAGCATTGGAAACTGTAAGAGAGGTAAATATACAGTCATAAACACAAAAGCCTATAATCTCCAAGAATAAAGTATTTGTAAAACCAGATAGACTCCTCCTGGTGCGAATGCAGGAGGTGATGCTTGTGGAATGGCATTGTGTCTGCCATCAGGGTTGGTGAGCAAAGGGATAAAAATTTGAATTCTGCCTCCCAGATACCTGGTCCTGCCTGAGTTAGAAAGCTTGGGTTGTTGGGGTGCCTGGGAGGCTCAGTCGGTCAAGCGTCCAACTTCGGCTCAGGTCATGATCTCGCAGTTCAAATTCAAGCCCCGCATCAGGCTCAGAGCCTGGAGCCTGCTTCAGATGCTGTGTCTCCCTCTCTCTCTGCCCCTCCCCCACTCACACTTTGTCTCTCTCTCTCTCTCTCTCTCTCTCTCTCAAAAATAAAGATTAAAAAAAATTAAAAAAGAAAAAAAGAAAGAGTGGGTTGAGTTAAGGAGACGTGATTGCCCAAATCATCTGTCCTACCACAAGAACCAGCTGGCACAACCACAGCACGGGGTTGCTTGTTCCCACTGGGCTAGGGGGAATGGCTGTTGAAGCTCAGAAGGAAGAATTTTGAAAACAAAAATACAGTTTCTGTTTTCCTCTTCTCTCTTCGTCTCTCAGATATTTGCAGGGAATGAGTTTAAGCCCAATGGTTCTGCCTAGATCCCTTTACTGAGCCCCACAGTAACTTTGCTAGTTTTCTCTTTTTTCTAAATGTATCTATCGTTAGATCAACAGGCTTCTAGAGTTCCATCACTGCAAAGGAAATTAATAAAACGAAGCAAACTACTGGTTGGAGTAAATCACACTATGTATTCATGAACACTTGACAAATGAGGAGCTCACAGCCAAAGAAAACAGCTCCGAAATGCAACCCAGTACTATTGCCTGCTATCTTGCTATCTCCCCAAGAACCTCTTGGGAGCTGGCCTAAATCCTAGACCAAAGGCAATCAAGAAGAAGAGAAGGAAGGGAGCCCCTAACTTGAGCCTTCGGCACCAGTTCTGAAATCAGGGCCTGATGAGGTACAACACTGCCTTGTATCGTGTCTCCCCAAAATTCATATCTTGAAGTCCTAACTCCCAGAATCTCAGAATGTGGCTGATGGGGTCTTTAAAGAGAAAATTCAGTTAAAATTATGTCATTACGCTTGGGGGTGAGATGTGAGTGGATGGAAAATTATCAACAGGAAGTGTCAGGGACAAAGGGGAAATCTGGCTAAACCAAACTTTTAGGATTCTTACTGAAGGCAGGCCAAGAACCCCATCAGATATCTAGGGTGACCAGGTATCAAGATGGGGAGGGGGTTCTGGCTAAACAGATTCAACAAGATACAGTATTCTTTTTTTTTTTTAAAGGAAATGTTTAAAAAAATGTTTATGTTTATTTTTGAGAGGGAGAGACAGAGCATGAGTGGGGGAGGGGAAGAGAAAGAGGGAGACACAGAATCTGAAGCAGGCTCTTGGCTCCGAGCTGTCAGCACAGAACCCAACGTGGGGCTTGAACTCACGAACAGCAAGATCATGACCTGAGCTGAAGTCGATGCTCAACCGACTGAGCCACCCAGGTGCCCCAGTATACAATATTCTTGCTAAGACTGGACGATGGAGAGGATAACACAGAAGCCCCAGAGTCACAAACTAGCTGAGAAGACAGTTCAGGGGAGCTTAAGTAGAGTTTGGTCAAGAGACAATCTTTGTCAGCCCTAAGCCAATGCGACTGGTCTCATGTTGAGGTGATGAGAACACAGACTGTGACAGAAGGAAGATCCCGTGGAGACACAGAAAGAATCTTGATCAGCTGTAAGCCAAGGAGGCAACCCTCAGAAGAAACCAAACCTTCCAGCACCTTGATCTTAGACTTCCACCTCCAGAGCCTTGAGAAGATAAATTTCTGCTGTGTAAACAGTCCCACCCCCACCCCAGTCTATGTCCAGTCTATGGACAGTCATTACACCTTATAATTCCCAACTCCATGTAGAAACCACACATCTGCAGTTTCTTGTTCCATACCTTTCTGAGAAGCAGTGACCAGACATTATGCTGAACAGCAAGCTCCTTCAGGATACTTCAGGATACTTTTCATTCTTTGGGACTGTGGGTGGAAATCTCTCTAAAAGGGCGAAATGTGCCACAGAGCGAGTTGAGAAAAAAAGGAACATTTGGGGGAAGCATGAACTTGTGGTTTAGATATGACCTGAAACTTTGTTATCTCTGGTTTGGGTCCGTAAATGCAGCAGAGTGGGCTAGGTTTTAGCGGCACCAAAGGGAGCGAGGACAATCTGGGTGAAGGAAAATAGATTGGCAAGTGGGAAGCCATGCATTGTTTACAGCAAATTCACAAAGGAGTCACACTTCCTGACAATTACATTCTATTCTAATGACCAGTAAAAATAACTTGAGGTTAAGAAGAAGTTTAAGGCCCCATTTGTTCGTTTATTTTACTGTTGCCTGGCTCCTCCAAGGCACTGATTCACTTAGTCAGTATTTATCTCTAGGAAAGTCTATTTTCCTCTCTCTCCTACACATACTCATTAGTGTTTTTGGAGCCTCTGTGTCTTAAAACTGTATGAGAGTGACTCATGGTGTGAGTCCCTAAAGATAATGGAGGAAGAACAAATTCTGAGTGCTTTCTCCGGGTCCCTCCTTTGTCCTGTCACTTCCATAAAATTCTGAGTGTAGATACTTGCTGTGGGCACATCTAGTGATGAGGGAGCCATGGGGCAAGCTGAGGGCAAAATAGAGGCTAACAACACCCCCCCACACCAGGTGGAATGTTGGTGATATTCCTCGGACACTCCTGGTTACCCAAGAGCAAAGGAAAAGGGTTTAAGTGTTTGCCATGGTGATGTGGGAAACTAAGGCAAATGAAAAATTAAATTCTGTACTGTCTACAGCCCATGGACAAGTCCTTGAAACCGCAGCGTGACCTGCATCTAAAAGCTCAGCTGCCACAGTGATGACAACTTGCTGGGGGCAAAAGAGAATCTTAGCTTAACATTATCCCAACCTTGAGGATCCTGTAAGTCTACTTCCTTTATCTCAACTGCCCCAAGATGTATGCTGGCAATCATACTCCAGGCTTATGGCTCCCCAATATACATCTGAGGGGTCTCATGACTGAGGTTTTATTAAATAGTAGTAAATGTCATTTCCCTAGCAACAGCTAGCCCCTCAAGGTCGTAGAAACCTTGCTTCCAAAATACCTTAGAGACGTACTCTATCCCTGATCCCCTCCCAACCTGAGGGTATATAATGACTTACCTGTCTTGACTCCAGTGCAGCTCTTCTTGCCCTTGGGTCCTGTGTCTGTGTTTTAACAAAATCCTTTTTGCACCAAAGACGTCTTCAGTAATTCTTTCTTGGCCGTTTCTCCGGACCACTCCACCATCACCCCAAACTAGTATAGCACTTACTCTATGACATTGTGCCAAAAAGCTGAAGATGTATTTTTTTAATGTTTATTTATTTTTCAGGGAGAGAGAGAGAGAGATCTAGAGAGCCAGTGACAGAGACAGAGTGTGAGTGGGGGAAGGTCAGACAGAGAGGGAGACACAGAAGCTGAAGCAAGGTCCAGGCTCTGAGCTGTCTGTTGGCACAAAGCCTGATGAGGGTCTCAAACTCACGAACTGTGAGATCATGACCTGAGCTGAAGTTGGACACTTAACCAGTTGAGCCATCCAGACACTCCCTGAAGATGTATTTTTTAAATTTAATCTCATAGCTTGGATGAGACAGGTTTTGAATTCAGGCACACATCACTTTCAATGAAGTTTTTGCTTTTTACTAGCTGTGAGACTTTGAGCACAGCTCTGGGTCTCAGTTTCCTCATCAATACAATACACGTCATGGTATTGTTCTGAGAATTGTATGAGATGCTGTATAGAAAATGCTTAGTAGAGTCTTAGTAAGATGGACTAATATCTCAAAATAGGTTAGTTGCGATGATGAATATGATAAAGATAAAATAAGGATGGGTTGATGTCCCCACTTAATAAATATAAATATTGAAGCTCAGAAGAATTGTGTAATTTGTCCAAGGTCATGCAACTGGTAGGATACATTACTGGAATTTTAACCTAAGTCTGCCAGCTTAACCACTTCGTTATATTGCCTCTTAACTCATGGTTACTGGACCTCCACCCTGTAGCAGCAATGATGCTAGCTTGGGAATTACAAAATAAATTGTGATATGAGCCTCCAAACTAAAGGAACTTATATCTGTGACTTATCCCCCTAAACACTGTGGCCACTAATGTTGAGAACTATGTTACACTTTCATTCTTACCGTAAATGGGCACAATCATTTCTTTAAGAAATCTATGCAATCCTATTTTCATTTTACATTACTTATTTCTTTCTGCTTTTTTGGGAGGGTATGCCCTGCGGTATCATGTGAATTGATTCTAGACAAAGCACTGCATTTAATAGTACTGGGTTTCCTTTTTAGCTCTTGGAGTTCCATAGCATATTTCCTTTGTTCTCACAGGATGGCTTAATTTACTTGATATCTTCAGGTTGCATTTGGGGGTATGGGCCAATAAATGCACGATGGTTATATACTCAGAAAAGCCAGACAGCTATCTGCAGAGAATATGAAAGAAGAAGCTTTCGTATTATTAAATATTAAAAACATAAAAATTCCAGCAATACCGTAACAAATGAATTAAAGGAAGGCAACTGAGAATTAAAACTTCAAGCCTGCCATTAACTCACCCCAAGAGAGATTCCAGCATTCTCTGTACACTGAACAATGAGACACAACACAATTGCTTCATTCTCAAGGCACAGTGAGTTAAGAGAAGCTGTGACCCAAAGTTATAAAAACAACTGTTTTGTTGTTTTATTTTTTTCCTTCTTTAACAAAGCATAGGAAGAAGCCTAACTTTGTAACTGACATCGTATTACTTTTAGAAGCTGAAATTTAAGAATTATTTCAAGTGGAATAATACATCTGGTACCAATTTGATATTGCACTAAAGAATTTTTGGTTTAGTAGCAAATTTAGTGTCTCATGCATAGTAAACTTTCAAGTTCAGGACTGAATAGGTTTTTAGATAATTTAGCAAATAAAAAAAAAGAACAGAACTGTTTTTCAGATATCTTAATGGTAGAGGAAGAAAATGGGAAGATGTTGGGCCTAGATATTCTAGACACTTTGCTTCTTTGGGAAGATTACTCTACCATTTTCTTTCTCATGCAAAGGAGTGTAAGTGAAATCAAAGTGTCATTTATAAATAAAAATGATCTTAAAACCACTAAAATTTAAATGAAGCAGAGACAAATTCCAGTACTTTATTATTGGTAATAATTAGTTTGCAAATGTCTACCGTATATTGTGCCTCACCAGTATATCCAGACCCAGTGGGAGAGAACCACTTGACAATAGGAAGTATTTGTAAACAGGTAACACTTAGGTGCTGTGACAGATGTTTGTATAGGGCTCAATGCAGGCACCCGAGTAGTGTGGTCATTAAAAAGATACAAAGATACTGAGTGGAGGCTTTTTTTTTTAAGCACAAAACTTTGAAAGTGAATTCATTTTCTTTGATGCATAATCTCTGAGTCTCTATAACAGCTATGATGAAGTATTAATTTTTTTTTTCTTTTGAGGAAGTGATATTCCACATCAGGCTGAAAGAAGAAGAGATACTTACCAGTAGAAATTGGGGAACACCAGCTGAAATGGGATGTCAAAATTCTTCCAAGGAAAGGAAGCTTAAATATCACACATACAAGACTTGGATATCACATCACAAAGATATTGAGAGAAATGAAGTAACACGACTCACTTGGACATCTCCGAATAGCTTAGAGTGCCGGGTGCTCTTTCAGGGATGGGTAGAAAAATGTGTGGAAGATAAAAATGAGCTGGGCCATTATGATTGGTTAACAATTCGCATAAGTCTCTTGTGTGTCAGCACATCTTGTAGACAAAGACACAAACATACTTAGTTGCAGACTATCTTTTTAAGGATGTTATCAAATAAACTTGAAACAGAAGTAAGGTTTGTTTAGTGCCCAGTACAATAAAGAGAGTATCTTTCTCTATTGCAAACATTTAGCAGGTTTTCTTGCAGCCCAGTCTAAAATACTGGATTTGTCTAATCTTGGGTTTTGTCAGGTGTGATACAAACCTATGTGTGCAACAACCTCCTGGGCCCTCGTCAGTATTGTCTCCATGGGACTCAGGGAGCAAGAGGAACCATAGGCATGGGAAGCTCATACTGTGTGCTGCCCCACAAATAATAAAACCTTTGTCTATCACCCAGAAGTCTCATTTCTTCTACCAGGACCTGTAAAACTATAATAGACTAAATTGTCAGCTTGTAAATAGGGCAAGATCTCAAACCCTTCGCTGTTCTTAACAATTTATTGTTCTAAATTTATTCATCTCTTCCAACAAATATTTTTAAATGGCCCTTATGATCTCATAGGTGTCCCAGACTTCTAAAGAAGAAAAAGGAACATTTTCTGCACTCTCATGGATCTTACATTCTAGTGTAATTGGAAGAAGATCAGAGAGGACACCTCAATAAGTAAGATATATGATATATTACATAATGATTAGTGCTTTGTCGTAAGGTCAATGAGAAGAGGGTTTCAAAGTCATGACTGAAGTACGATACCTTACAATCTTCAATAGGATCCTTAGGAAAGTTTTGACTGAGAAGGGGATATTTGAATAAAGATCTTGAAAAGTTAAGGAAAACTTTGGAAGGTTATTTGACGGTTTCTTAAACAACTAAACATACTCTTACCATACAATCTAGCAAAGACATCCCTGGTTATTTTCCAAAGGAGTTAGGAGCTTATGTCCACACAAGAGCCTGCAAACAAATGTTTGCTGCAGTTTTGTTCATAATTGCCAAAACTTGGAAGCAACCAGATGTCATTCAATAGGGAAATGTATAAACAAACTGTAGTTCATCCACGCAATGAAATATCATCGATCAAAGAAAAAGAGCTATCAAGCCATAGAAAGACATCAGAAGAATCTTAAATGCGTATTGGTAAGTCAAAAAAAAAATCTGGAAAGTCTATGGACACACTGCGTGATTCCAAGTATATGGCATCTGGAAAAGGTAAGACCATGGAGGCAGTAAAAAGGTAAGTGGCTGCCAGGAGTTCAGGTGGAAAGGAGAAGAGATGAGTAAGTGGAGTCCAAGGATTTTTAAGGGCAATGAAACCATTCTGTATGATACTATCATGGTACATTCCTGTCATACATTTTTCAAAACTCACAAAATTTACAACACAAAGAATAAAACCTAATGTAAACATGTAAACTATGGATTTTAGCCAGTTATATTATATCAATATTATCTATTAACTATACAAATGTACCACATTTAATAATAGGAGAAGCTCTGAGCGCTGGGTAAAGAAAAACAGGAGAACTGTACTTACATTCCACTCAATTTTTATGTAAACCTAAAATTCCTCCAAAAAATAAAGCCCATTAAAAAAATTGTTTCTAGGGGCACCTGGGTGGCTCAGTCGGTTAAGCGTCCGCCTTCAGCTCAGGTCATGATCTCACAGCTCGTGAGTTCGAGCCCCGCATGGGGCTCTGTGCTGACAGCTCAGAGCCTGGAGCCTGCTTCGGATTCTGTGTCTCCTTCTCTCTCTGCCCCTCCCCTGCTCATGCTGTGTCTCTCTCTGTCTCAAAAATAAATAAACTTAAAAGAAAACTGTTTCTAACTTAAGGAAAATGCCATTCGGAGAGATAGCATAAGAATCTAGTCACAAGGCATAGCAAATCCAAACATCCTTAAGCAGGAACATGCCAACATGTCAAGAGTGAGGGGGCCAATGTGACTGGAGCAAAAGGTGAAAGGGAAAGACTGGTAGCAAATGAGGTCAGAGCACTAACAGCATCACACTGTGTAGACAGGTATGGACACATTGGCTTTTCTGAGTGAAATGGGGGGCTGGTGAAGGTTTTCAGCAAAAGAGTAATACCATCAGTGTTAAATTTTAAATGGGTCATGTTGGCTTCAGTGTTGAATATATTGTGGGGAATACAAAGATAGAAACAGGCAGACTAGTTAAAAGTCTTTTGCAATAATCTTGGAGATAAATGATGGCATTTAGACATTTTGACCAGGATTTCCTAACTGAGCACCTGAAAGGATAGAATGCAACTTTACATAGATGGAGAAGATGTGAGGAAGGCACACTGGAGGACAAGAGGAGGAAGTGGGTTTTGACTGGGATAAATTACAGATACATAATAGACATCATAGCAGAGATATGGAGTAGGTGCGTGAATATTCAATTTTAGGTAGAAGTCTGACAAGAGATATCAATTTGAAAGTTATGAAGGATGAAGCAACAGCAGTTAGAAATTTGAAGAGAAAGGAAAACATTATGAAATAATTGTCTAGAAGAGCCTGTAAATATAGAATAATGCAGGGTGGCATTAAAGACCCACTTGAAATTTGTGGTCATAACAAGTCAGACCAGTCAGCATGGATGAGTGCTCTCTCAACAACATTCAACTGCTTAGCTGTAGGAATCGAGCAGGCAAAAAAGCAAATTCAATGCTTCCCCTCCCCACAGCCCCACCACCATGTTACTAAGGGCTCATTTACTGCAATTCTTTTTACTCAGTATGTCATTTCTGTATTTCAACAAAAAATCACAAGGCATACTAAAACAGCAAAAAACGCAGTTTGAAGGCACAGAGCAAGCCTCAAAACCAGAGTCAAATGTGGCAGGAATGTTGGAATTATCAGGCTAACAAGTAAACGGAACTATGATTAACATGCTAAGGGCTCTAAAGGAAAAGGGGATAACAGGCAAGCATAGATGGGTGATGTAAGCAGAGATGGAAAATCTAAGAAAAGACTCAAAAGGAAGTGCTAGAGATAAAATAAATGGTAACAGAAATCAATATCTTTGATGGACTCATTAGTAGACTGAATACCTTTGAGGAAAGAATCTCTGAACTTGAGGATATATCAATAGAAACTTCCAAAACTGAAAGGCAAAGGGGAAAAGATGAAAAAATGGAACAGAATATCCAAAAACTGGTGCTGTACTCTGAAAGGTGCTACATATGTACAACAGAAATACCAGAAGGAAATAAAAAGGGAAGGAACAAAAGAAAAATTTGAAGCAATAATGGCTAAGAGTTTCCTCATGTCAGATGCCAAACCACAGACCCAGGAAGCTTACAGAACATCAAACCAACAAACAAACAACTCTATCCAGGTATATCATACTCAAACTGCAAAATCTCAAAGACAAAGAAAAAATCTTTGGAGCAAAGATAAGAATTATATCAACTTCTCAGAAACCATGCAAACAAGAAGAGAATGCAGTGACATTTGTAAGTATTGAGAGAAGACAAAACAAAACAAAACACCCTCCTGTCTAGAATTCGATAGCATATGAAATTATCCCTTATAGGTGGAGAAATAAAGACTTTTGCAGATAAACAAAAACTCAGGTAATTTGTTGCCAGTTGGTCTGTCTAACAAGAAATATATATATTTTTGGGGCGCCTGGGTGGCGCAGTCGGTTAAGCGTCCGACTTCAGCCAGGTCACGATCTCGCGGTCCGTGAGTTTGAGCCCCGCGTCGGGCTCTGGGCTGATGGCTCGGAGCCTGGGGCCTGTTTCCGATTCTGTGTCTCCCTCTCTCTCTGCCCCTCCCCCGTTCATGCTCTGTCTCTCTCTGTCCCAAAAATAAATAAACATTGAAAAAAAAATTTAAAAAAAAAAAAAAAAAAAAAAAAAAAAAAAAAAAGAAATATATATATTTTTAATTTTTTAACGTTTATTTTTGAGAGAGAGAGAAAGAGACTGAGCATAAACTCGGGGTGGGGAGGTGTAGAGAGAGAAGGAGACACAGAATCCAAAGCAGGTTCCAGGCTCTGAGCTGTCAGTACAGAGCTGGCTGGGGGACTTGGACTCAGGAACCGTGAGATCATGGACTTAACCGACTGAACCACCCAGGCACCACTGGCAAGAAATCCTAAAAGAAGTTCTTCAGAGAGAAGGAAAATGATAGAGGTCAAAAGCTCAGAGTTACATAAAGTATAGAAGACTCCCTCTCTCTCTCTACTTTTCCCCCACTCACACCCTGTTTCTCTCTCTCTCAAAAATAAATGAACATTAAAAAAGAAATTGGGATGCCTGGGTGGCTCAGTCGGTTAAGTGTTTGACTTCGAGACCCTCGTCGGGCTCTGTGCCGACAACTCAGAAGCTGGGGACTGTTTCAGATTCTGTGTCTCCTTCTCTCTCTTTGCCCCTCCCACAGTCACACTCTGTTTCTCTCTCTCAAAAATAAATAAGCATAAAAAAATAACGCAAGACATAGTGAAGGTAAAATAAGGAAAGACATAGTGAAGGTAAAATAAAAACTTACTTTTCTTATTCTTAATTGATCTGTTAACAGCAGTAATAATAGCAACTATGCATTTGATGATTACATTGATTTGAATGACAGCAATAATATAAGGGACAGGAGGAAGGAATTAGGAAAATTCTGTTATTATAAGGTATGTGCATTTCCTGTGAAGTGGCATAGTATTATTTGAAAGTGGATTTGTATTAGTTGTAAGTGTGTATAAACAACTCTAGGGCAACCACTAAAAAGGTGTAAAAAAAGAAATATAATTGGTACACTAAGAACTGATGGGCCCGGATATCAAATTGTCATCCACATGAATACTGAAATTGTCAAGAGCAAAGACAGAAGTTATGCTGAGAAAATAGCCTTGATCCAAAAACTTAAATATTCAACAGATGAGAGAAAATAATCTTAAAATCTGTAGGAGTTACAAAAGGGATAGTAAGTGGTATGGTTTGACGAAAGAGAATCAAAGTTGGGAGATTTTAGGAAGGAGGGAAAGAACACAATCTGGAAGCAGCAGATGTGTGAACTTTGTGTTATAGATAATAGCGAGCAATTTAGTATATGGCCAAATTCACACTTTAGGGAGACCACTCTGACAACACAAGGCAGTGAGGATTGGATTGATGGAGACTATTGGGAGAGTCCTATTCAGAGGTATTGGGAAAGCCTGGAACAGTAAGATAAGAAAGGAGAGAACAGATATTAGAAGCTAAGAAAGGAGAAGCACTTAGATTTGGTCACTGATTACATATGAAGCATTAAAATAGAATAAGGATCCTAGGATCATTGTCAGTTTCTGACTAAGGTGACTGAGTAAATGATGACCAAAACAGGGAAAAGAGGTGGGAGATTCTGAAAATCTTTGGGAGAAGGATGAAGAGTTCAATTTTGACCAATTAAATTTTGGATTCTTGTGAGACATTGAAGCAAATGTGAAGAGGGAGAAATTCAGGATGACCTCTGGATTCTTGTACTGGTTAACTTAATAAATGGGAATTTTCTAAACTGTGATCAGGAATATACAAGAATGACCAAGTTTGGAGGTATATATAATAAGCTAATTTTAAGAAACAGAGAGTCTAGTTACCTGTAAATAAGATATTCTGTGTAAGGTAGGATTAAGTTCAGAAGACTATAGCAGAAATTCACCACAAAATGGTGAAATCCACAAGTTAGTACCTTCTTTCTCTCTTATGGTAAAGAAACATGAAGGTAGGTAGTCCAGGTCTAAAAAAGTGACTTGGTCAACCCAGATGTACCATAATTATGAACTGTTGTCCAGCTTTCAATTGTTAAAATATTGAAAGACAAAAGGCAAACTTGCAAACTTTTCTGTGACAATCTAATATATTAGGCCCAGATTAGTTGTTTGCACATAACAAATCTTTTCCAGATTTCTGAGGTGAAGTTACTTTTATCTTCATTTTATAGATGAAGGAAAAGACTCAGAGAAGCTAAAGCTAAAAGATCAGTTGTTAGCAAAAGACAGAAACAAGTTTTCTGACTGTATATTCCATGTTCTTTCTTGGTAACCTTCTTCCATTCTTGGGTTTCAAGCACTGGCTGTGGAGTTTTAGGAGAAGGGCAGTGCTAAAAATTGAGAGAATTGAATGAGTATGGCTAAGACATTGGGTATAGAAGAAAATAAATTATTGCAGAAGCCTAGAGAATTCAGGAGTGGAGAGTGAGGATGGTACTGATTGTTTATATAATGCTTTTGCTACATTATCTATTAGGGATGTTTTAAATAGAAACTTCCATTGTATTTTCCAGTGTGTGTTCTAAAGCAATTAAGGAAAGATAAAGTTTACCTTTCCAAGGCAAGTGTATACAGATGTGTGTATATATATAAATTTCTTCATGTATAATTTTATATAAGTTTTCTAAGTTTGAAGAGGTTGAAGCCTTCCATATAGTCACAACTTTCATTGATAGAAATTATTTTTCTCCCTTAAAACTGACAATGCTTAAGCTTATTTTTATAGTGAGAGACTGGTAGAGTGATAATTTTCTGCTGGCTCATGTTAAAAAGAAAACCATGGACCCCAAATGGCAAAATGGCATCACTTAGGTTAAAGCCCCAAGTTAGTCAACCAAGACTTAATACCTCACTGAACTGCAGTTTCAACTCCCCAGGAATCTAACCTTTAGCCCTCAGTCAGGAATTGTCTAGTTAGCACCAATATGATAATCTGTCAGATGGATCTTCTTCATCCCCCCCAAAGGAAGTTGAGACAGTTTTCCTACTAAGATTCATTTGTTCCCGAATGAAAGTGATATCCTTTGAATAATCCTTTTTTTTCTGTTTATAACTTCCTTTTCCTACCTTTATTATTTTAATATTTATTTATTTATTCTGGAAGACAAGTTGGGGAGGGGCAAAGAGAGTGGAACAGAGAGTCCAACAGCAGCGAGCCTGATGTGGGACTTGAACTCACAAACCATGAGATCATGACCTGAGCCGAAGTTGAACACTAAACTGACTGAGCCACCCAGGTGTCCCCTGTGCCCTATCTTTAAAAACCTTTCCCTTTCCATAGCACTTTGGAGCTCACCTCTACTAGTACATAAGATGCTATCCCATTCAGGCATTGATTCCTAAAGCCGATCAGATCTTTAAAATTTACATTGTTTAGGGGTGCCTGGGCGGCTTAGTTGGTTAAGCATTCAACTCTTGATTTGGGCTCAGGTCATGATCTCATTAATGGGAGATAGAGCCTCACATCAGGCTTTGTGCTGAGCATAGAGCCTGCTTGGGATTCTCTCCCTCCCTGTCTCTCTCTCTGCCCCTCCCCTGCTTATGCTCGCTCTCTCTCTCTCTCTCAAAATAAATAAATAAACAAACAAATAAATAAATACGATTTACATGGTTTAATTTTTGTTATTTAACACTAGAAAACTACTATTTACATACATATAAAAGCTACACTTTTTTCATGCAACCAGAAGACATGGTCTGAAACTCTGAAGTATTGATAAAGCTTAATCTATGGGGCATTATATCTATACTGCTAAAACAACACACACTGATCTCAGGGATGAATCTCTTGGAATTTGTAATACTTTTTCACAAGTCTAGAAACAAATGTTGGCATATGTCAGACTTCATGGAATGGCCATATTCTAATAATAACTGGCTGTTATGCAGCATCTTATAAGAAGGAAAATATTTTTTTACTTATGAAAGTTGTGAATTTATGTAGGCTAAGCTCTAAGGTTAATAGAAGAGCTATAGTAACTAAAAACTTATCTGACTATGAAATTAAAATAATTAAGATATTATCTGTATTATTAGCATCTGCATCATTTAAGAAGTTGTCACTTAGAAATTGCCTAAAAGAAGAATTGGTTCAAAGTGATTGGAGATATTTGAGAAAAAAACAGCTAAGTTATTTTTCATTTACTGAAAACCAACAAGAAAATTCTAACTCCTTTTAAGGAAAGAATATTTATTCATCCATTGTTAATCCATTCATTTACCCATTCTTTAATTTATTCAACACCCATTAATTTCCTTCTTTACACTACATATTGGGCCTGTGGGATAACGGTTTTTAACCAAGGATAATAGCACCCACTTAATGGGCATTTGAAAATTTGATTTATTCAGTTGGAGCCATGAATGGACATTCCACGTAAAGAAGAATAATTCTACCGAAAAAGTTGTTAATAGCACTTCCATTAAGAAATACCGTGTGCACAGTAAAGACCTTAACTTTAAGGGACACACAGCTTGGTGGAAGAGTTCTAGAAATAAATGATAATGTGTTCTCCTGGATGGCAAGTGTTCGTATGCAGCCATTCATTTGTTGTAATAGGAGAACAGCCCGGCAGAGAGGCAAGAGGGGCCTGGAAGCTTTCTCAGGGAGATCATCCATGAACCATAAGGACTCAACCAGGAAGAGAAGAGAGGTGACAAGTATTCCAGGAAGAAGAGCTGTGATGGCCAAGGCAAGGAAGCATGAAAGAGGATGGGGAATGTGTTCTGCAAAGTGAAAGCAGCTGGTTGGCTATTCATAGGTAAATGCAGAAATGCAGAAATGCAGAATTATGTGGGATAATAAGTCCTGAAGAGACAAAGTACAGGTCAGGTTGGAGATGAGGAGGCAAGTTAGGAGGCTGTGGTCGTAATCCGGTGAGTAACTGGCCAGGGCTCCAACTGCAGAGGAAGGAGTGAGGGGATGGAATTGTGAAAATACCATAGATTCTTTGCCTAATACCTATACAGGTTTGCCCCAGTATCTAAAAGCCCAGCGTTCTGTGAAAACTTTTGTAAATTGAAATGGCATAAAATGAAGAAGCAACTATCATTAATTTACAAGGAAAATTTTTGAGTTTTCCCAGACCCAAAAAATAACCTCTTTTACCCTTTTCTGATACCTTAGGACACATTTTACTAACAAATGCAAAATAAATGGAGATAAAGCATGGACGCTTACAGACACAGCTCAGAGCCACTGCAGCTTGATGCTGAGATGCCGAGTGTAATTCCGGGGAAGGAGCCTGAGGGGGGCCCTCTTGCTGCTGCACAAGGGTGTATGCTGCAAACAGTGAATGCTATTTTTGCTTTCACCTTTTTTCATAAAAGCAAAAATCCTCTTTGGATTTCCTTTGGTTAGCCAAAACAGGTACTAATGTAAGTCTTTCATAAGAGTAAAGTGGCTGAATGGAAACTTTCAAAAAGCAGGGGATACCTGTGTATCAACATACAACCGAACATCTCAAAGCAAATATCCCAAATACCCTTTTTTGAGGACCTGAGGAAGGCGGATTTGTCCTAAATATATGTCTTAATGTTTCGAGTCGTCTGAAATACCTTTAACATCAAATGAGTAAATTCATTCCAGCAGGTCTGTTTGGAATAGGAAATCTATTGACTTGGATAAGGACGGTGTATCATGTTTAGCTAGTAGAAATAGCAAGTATTAAGTCAGTGCATTTAGGGGAGCATGTACAGATCACCACAATGTTAGAGAAAATCAGGGTAGGATAAAAAGGAGAGAAGACTACAGAATGCTTGCATTCTTGTGATTCCCAGAGTCAGATGAGCCCAGATGAAAGTAGTAATTTGAAAAAATGAAAGAGCATATCCAACTGAGCCCAAATTGTTCATTACTACACTTGGAGTGACTCCAAACACAGGTGAAGAATAGTATAGTGAAAAAAAAATATTTACAGTAAAACCTTGGATTGCAAATAATTGGTTCTGCAAATGTTCCTCAAGATGAGCAAACATTTCTAATAAATTTTAACTTTATAAATGAGCTATGTCTTGCAATGCGAGTAGTACGTGAAACTGAATGTCACATGATCACAACTGAGCCAATGGTTCTTGAAATTCCTTTTGATATATATGTGCTTTGGATTACAAGCATGTTTCTGGAACAAATTATGTTTGTAAACCAAGGTTCTACTGTATATGTATATAAATTAATTCAACAGAAAACAAAAAAATCTACATTCAAAGATTTTTTTCAGTGATAAAAGAAGATCATTCTAGTATGGTCTAGGGTTGGATCACTGGAATTGTATGGACTCTAAGTTTTGGAGAACTTCTTGGGACATTAGACTTACTGAATTGCCTTTTGAGATAATAATCTTTTGAGTAAATAAATTAATGTTTTAAGGATCCATGTTGTGATACCTAACTTGCCCCATATTGTTAGGGAACAGAAGAGAAACCTAAAAGACACAGTGTAGGTGATTCAACTATTCAAATGCAATTACCTTTAAGGAGGAGGCAAGGAATTAAATTATTTTCAAATTTAAATTACTAGTATCAGAATAATTTTTGAGGACATATTTTGATAATGGAAGAGAAATAACCAGATTTTGTTGTTGTTTGTTTTTAAAATGGGGGGAAAAAAGACAAATGGGATTCTGAAGTCAATTTTCACCTATAATAATAGTATTATTCTTACATTACTGCTTGTGAGGGAGAAATATTAAATTATTAGCTAAAGCATTGATAGTAAGTTATCTAAAATTTGCTTGAGATGTAACATGATGACAGCAAATATTTGCATATGGTCTGGTCTACTTTTTTTATTTATTGTTTTAAGTTTATTTATTTTGAGACAGAGAGAGTTGGGGAGGGGCAGAGAGGGAGACAGAGGATCCTAGGCTGTCAGTGCAGAGCCCAATGCGAGGCTCCAACTCACGGAACTGAGAGGTCATGACCTGAGTTAAAGTTGGATGTCTAACCGCCTAACAGACTGAGCCACCCAGGCACCCTGTGGTTTGGTTTATTTTATATTACATATAAAACCAGAGGGTTTTAACAAGTAAAAATGGATATGTGATCATATTTTATTAAAATTATTTTAGTATTGTGGAGAGTCACAAAAATGATTAACTTAAGCCTTGATAAATCAGAAATTATGCATAGATTCATGCATATTTCATATCTACATGAAAAGATTTTCCACAGAAGTATTTTCTAGAGAAGTCAGACAATATGTCTAGCTCATCTCTTCTCTTTCAAAACAGTCTCATATTTGGAACCATCATAAATTCTAAATTAAAAAAAAAAGTTGGTTCTTTTTATATGTGGGTAATCACAGCAGTCATTCCTATATAGAAACTGAAATAAATGTTAATGTCATGGCTACTGAAGAACCATTTGGTAAATTTGTATTTGATAACATTTTGAAGTTTTCCCTTTCACACTCTAACTCAAACAATCTTTGAACATAGTCTTGTTTTTCATGGTTTCTCAACCATGGTGTTGGAATAACTTTTGCAAACCCCTCCACAAGTATTCCAGGCCTTTTGGGTTATGTTGAACTGTCAAGCTTCACAATCCCTTCTGGGGACCTGGGCCTGAACACTTAAATTTATTTCAAATGTCGGGGTATTTGTGCTGTAAGTTTTCTTATTGAGGCTTGATTTCCTTTTAATGATGTTTGCTTTAGCATTTCTTATTTTAAAATCAACCTCCTTGGTTAAGAATTCCAAGGTTAGATGGGACTGCCTTCTTTATACTAAAACAGTACCTGACTCAAACAGTTGTCCTCTTGCTTTCTTTGTCTTATTTTTTAAAAATGTATCTTGAGTTTTCTTTTCATTGTTATAAAATTGTTCGCCGCTGAAAATATTAGTGCCAAGTCAAGTCTCTATGAATCACCGACACATTGAATCTTGGACATTATTTTGTGATCTTATCCTTTCAATGTTCAGTCTTGCTTATCACACAACTTTTTTGGGCATATGTTCTCTGTAAAGTCGTGCTCTTCGGAAAATTCACTGAACAGCCACATTTATCTGTCAGCCAACTCCTTTTTTATTCTTTATTTGGGTTATCAGCATTTAACAAAATTTTTAAAATGTCCTCTAGCCTATTTTAAAATTCTTGTTTAGGGGTGCCTGGGTGGCTCAGTCTGTTAAACATCGGATTCTTGGTTTCAGCTCAGGTCATTATCTCATGATTTGTGAGTTCAAGCCCTTCATTGAGTTCTGTGCTGACAGTGTGGAACCTGCTTGGGATTCTCTGTCTCCCTCTTTTTCTGCCTCCCCCAGCTCATACTCTCTGTTGCAAAAATAAATAAATAAACCTTTTTAAAAAAATTCTTGTTTATGATATTAACTACGTTAGGCTTCAACATTCCCCTCAGCTTAACTAAATTTAGACAGGTTTTCTCCTGAGTGGACCCCTGACCTCCCTTTTTCTAGAACGTTTGGTTTAGAACATTTTCTTCTTCTTCCTCTTTGAGATGCAAATCTTTTAAAAAAGCCTCTAGCCAGTTTATAGCACAGAAATGTCTTTCTCAAGGACCAGAAAACTGTCTTTGAAATGTAATCATCAAGGAAGATACATCCCTAGCTCCTAGTTTCTATGGGAGGTTAGGAGACTAATTTCAGGGGAAACTTGCTCCAAGCTATGAAACTACCTCTCACCTTAGTTTACATTTCTTAAGCTCAGATAGTCTGCAATCTCTCCCATTCCAGTTTTTAAAATGCTCTAGTCCTTTATATCAGAAGAGTTGGGTTCAGACTGAGTTCTGGCCTCTTTTGCCATTGCAGTAGCCTTGAATTAAATCTTCCTTGCTGGTTTGATTTTGTCTGGGGCAGTTATTGCTTTGACAATAAATTACTTTTTTTAAGTAATAAATTGTCTTCTTTAATTCTTAAATGGATGGAATACATCTCTAACTATTCTCTGATTTCCCTCTTTTCCAATTATACAATTATAGTAATTTTTTTTCATGATTTATCCTTCTTCCTTCTTTTCTTGGACAAAGAATATTAAATCCTATAATAATCTTTGTCCAGAACTGTGCTGTTAAAGTTATAGGAGTGGGTGTAAATTTCTTGTTTCTATGAAACTATTTTAGTCTTTTGCCTTATTAGACCAATATGAGCGGTAAGTAGCAATTCCTACCATTTCTTCATCAGAGGAAGAGGGAAGAGAGCTTTTCCTCCCACATCCTCAGATTTTGCTAATGGATTTCCATCCCACTCTTCAGAGGAAGTAGTCGTAAGGTATTTGCAAACACTTTCTGAACTCCTCACAGGAAGATTCCCCCATCATACTGGTGCTTTGGGACACATTAAGGTGAACGATTACATAAGAAGCAGTACTGGCTTGTCTCCTTCCTCTTCTTGTGTTTTATATCTTGTACCTGTCATGTGAAACAGACATATACATACAGAGTTTGCTGTGCAAACACGACTTTTTCCCAGACAGAATCTTCCTAATCTGGATTTTTACCAGAATCTAGATTAAGGACATCTTTGGGTTGGGGGTGGGGGAGGGAAGGAAGGTAGAAAGAAACATAACAAGTTCTGCTTAGGATGTACTCTGAAACAGTTTCTGTGCCATATTTTGGGGTGACAAAGCTCAACTATTCTTTAAACCGTGAGCTCATTTTTGTGCTGTTTTTTTTTTTTCAATTAGTTAAACACCATAGGGGAGAAGGCATCGATAGGCAAAGGCTTTGAAATGTGAAACAAATCCCTCCTTTTTCTGAGTAATGAAACTATCTTTAACACAGGAAGTTAGAAGATAAACTGCTTTGAGTAGAATTAGCAGCATTATTCTAGATCCAGATTCGTGGCATACCTAGAGTTCCATATACAGTGATACGTACATCCTTTTTACTCACTGTATCAGCGCTGAATATATTCCAATTCTAAGTCTGGGTCCTAGGATTTAAATATTTCAATCATTAAGGTCTTTCTGCACCAGAAGAAAAGAAAAAGACAAGAAAGAAATAATTAAAATGTGCAAACTTTATCCTCTATTTTCTTAGATATGTTGGTTCAACCTCCTATAATAATATGGTATCTGATTCTCTCCTATTCTCACCTTCCTGTTTCCATTCTTAGGTTTCTGGATTGCTTAGCATAAAAGAGATCTCAATGAAAATAAACACGCAGCTGCCTTGGTAATGTACAGCATCTGAAATTAAGTTCAACCCAGAGTGGCTCAGGTTCTGTCTGGAGTGTGAAGTCTTCTTGCACTGGCAATATTTTAAACTATTATAGTTATATCATCAATTTGCTTCCTACTTTTTCTCAAGTTTGACAGTGAACTCGCTTTTCTAAAGTGACAAACCTTCTTATCTCTATCTCCCCAAAAGACACAGCTGTGGGAGGAAAAGGAAGAGGAAGGAAGAACAGCCTATTTATATTTATATTTTCCATTCTGTACATCCTCTCTGCTTAAATAGATCTTGCTTTCCTGGTGGGTGTTTGCATTGGTTCTTAAAGTTCAGCCTCCTGGGGCTGGCATTAATGACTCTCCCATAAGCCCTATTTCCCTAAGGCAATGGACAGAGGACTTCAATGAGACATTAGCATCTGAATAGGTCAGGAGTCCTGATATTTAGTGTGCCAAAGATTGGTCATATTTATTCATTTAATTATAAATCAAAAGTGTCTAGGCTTTTATCAGCACTTGAGGCTCACATACAATCCAAAGTTTCCTCTCTTAAATCACATAGCTACCATATGTGTTATTCAAGCAGTAAAGATATATATATATATATATATATATATATATATGCACACACACACACACACACATATATATCTTTAGGTATATATTTCTCTCTATATATGTCTCTCTCTGTCTCTCTCTGTCTCTCTCTCTCTATATATATATATAGACTATATATATCGGACTGTAATAAAAAACTCATAACTTCGCTCTGTAGAGGTCAAATCTGATTTTACAGAGTGATTGCACACTAGCTACCCTCCTTTTTCTGCCATATATTTATGCCAAAAACCTGTTGTCCCTGAGTGTATGACCTATCATTCTGTCTATATGCCTTTTACGAGCCTATCTGCTCCTTTCACAAGCTGTCACATTTTTAGGTGATTGTCACCTGAAATCCCTGGGTACCGAATTGAAACATGTAGAAGACAGCAAGAAGAGAGATTCATTTCTCTCTGGGTATCACTGCTTTACTGTTATCACTCCTGATGGCTATGAGGACTGTTCTTTGTCATATTTTGTGGCATGTGAAATCTGCAATGAAGAAATATAAATAAGAAATATGAATGGCCTCATTTGCAAAAGGCAAGGAGAGATAAATTAAGCAAAGGTTAAATGATATGCCTCATTGCATTTATCTACGATAAACATCTATTGAAAACTTGCTACATGCAAGATACTCTAATGTGTGCACCTTGAGGTAAAATGTGACACTTGACACCTTAGGCAATATGCGTAAAAAAGAGAATATGTATTTTTAAAAAATTCTTTTTAATATTTATTTATTTTTGAGAGAGAGAGAGAGACAGAGTCCAAGCGGGAGAGGGGCAGAGAGTGAGGGAGACGCAGAATCCCACCCAGGTGCCGAAGAGAGAATATATTTTAGATTCTACCCTCTCACTTCTTGCATAACTTTGGGCATTATACTTAACCTCTAGGAGTCTTTGTCTCAAATCTGTGGCCTGAAAAGGTTGGCATTTCGCCTGCCTGCTTCAGAAGATAGTTGGGAGATTCAAACAAGATAACGTGTATAAGAATGTCACTAGAACCTGTGGTCTTTAATGGGGACAAGAAAGGGGGCCCCTGGCTGGCTCAGTTGGTTAAGGTCTGAGTTTGGCTCAGGTCATGATCTCGTGGTTCGTGCGTTTGAGCTCTGCATCGGGCTCTGGTCATGATCTCAGAGTTCATGGGTTTGAACCCTGTGTGGGGCTCTGTGCTGACACCTCAGAGCCTGGAGCCTGCTTCGGATTCTGTGTCTCCCTCTCACTCTGCCCCTCCCCCTGTTCACACTCTTCTCTTTCTGTCTCTCAAAAATAATAAATATATATGAAAGGAAGAAAGAAAGAAAGAAAGAAAGAGAGAAAGAGAGAAAGAAAGAAAGAAATCCTTTTTAAAAAATGAGGACAAGAAAGTTTCATAAATATTTGTACAATTGAAGAGACTAAAATGCAATATGAACTTATTTATTTTTAAATGAGAGAGAGAGAGTGGGACAGAGAATCCAAAGCGGGCTCTGCACTAACAGCAGAGATCCCGATGTGGGGCTCAAACCTACGAACCAGGAGATCATGACCTGAGCCAAAGTCAGACGCCTAACCAACCGAGCCACCCAGGTGCCCCAAAATGGAATATGAATTTAAAGAAGTCAGATTAATGTGATGATTAAGACCACAGATTGTGGGTTTAAAACTTGGGTTTGCCATGCATTGACCATGTAATCTTGAGCGATTCATTTCATCTGCTTCACCTTCCTCGTATGTAAAATTGAGATAGTATTATATCTAGTTCACATTAATATTATGAGGGGTAGATCAGTTAGCCTTTGCTACAAAACAAATTATACTTAGTGGCTGGAACCAGCGGGGTGATTCCCCTGCCACATTTGCTGGAGTCATTCATGCAGCTACAGGCATCTGGTGATTTCACTGAGGATATTTGATGCAAGAACTTCACTTAGCTATGTGGAAAGTGGGTGTAGTCATTGACTGTCCCGTTTCTCTGCACAGTCGCTGACACTCCGGGAGGCTGGTGTGGGTCTGTCTACCTGGCCATCTCAGGGCAGCAAGAAAACAAGAGAAGCTGAAAGACTTCTTTCAGCCTAAACTCTCAACTCACCAAATGTCACTTTTGCTCATTTTACTGTCAAAACAAGACACGAGGGCAGTACATTTTAGAGGAGATTTGAGAGGTGTGGCAAGGTCCCGTTACAAAAAGGTGTGTAAACCCAGGTGGGAGGAGTCTTTGCTGTATTTTGCAATCTCCCACAAGCTTACCTGAAATCATATTTGCGAAGTGCTTAGAGCAGAGCTTGGAACACAGGCAGCACTATACAAACGTTTATTGAATAAATCATTAATACACTTTACTGGAGAATAAACATTTACATTTTCATATGAAGTAAAAGTCTGCAAAACTGTCATGTGCACGCTAACACAAAGGATGACTCGAGAGATCCTCTACTTTTGATAAACAGAAAAACTTAACAGAGAAAATGGCATTTGAGTGTGGCCTTGAAGGAAAGGTAAAAAATAAATTGGCAGGGGCGCCTGGGTGGTGCAGTCGGTTAAGCGTCCGACTTCAGCCAGGTCACGATCTCGCGGTCCGTGAGTTCGAGCCCCGCGTCAGGCTCTGGGCTGATGGCTCAGAGCCTGGAGCCTGTTTCCGATTCTGTGTCTCCCTGTCTCTCTGCTCCTCCCCCGTTCATGCTCTGTCTCTCTCTGTCCCAAAAAAAATAAATAAACGTTGAAAAAAAATTAAAAAAAAAATAAATTGGCAAACCAGGTAATGTGCAGAATCCTTTCTCCTCTGAGCTAGAATCTCAGAGTTATTTTACCATCTTTAGCAATATGCCCACATGATTCCTCCTCCATTTTAAAGGTAAAATATCAGATTTTAGAGGAGAAGCAATTGTGCAAGTTAATAAGATTGCTTTGAGAAATTTTAGATGTCCCTGCTTACCCTTTTCTGATGTGGAGTGAATTGCTCTAATCCCCGTGGGCTGTTTTTCATTTCTTTTCTCTAACTTAAGCAGGTGAAGAAAATAATAATAACTAATATTTATTGAACCTGGGCCAGACACTGTTCTAAGTCCTTTATATCTATTAATTAATTTAGTTATCATTCCAACCCTATGAGTTCAGCACTGATCCCTAGATGAGAAAATTTAAGCACAGAGAGGTTAAGTAACTTGCCTCAAGTCACACACTTAACATAGGTCGGCGACATGATTTAACCACAGCCAATCTGGTCCCAGCGTGTGCCTATGACCTTGGCAATGCCATGATGGGCTTTCTCTCCACTGGTATCCAGCTCCTTCATAATATAATAGATTCTAAGGTTGCATGTTTTTTTTTTAACAAAATGAAGTTTCTCAATACCACCCAAGTCTGAAAATCTATAAGAACTCCATACCAGTGAGTCACAGAATATGGAACGATAGAGTTTACAGCTGGAAGATATCATAAAGCTCATCATCTGATGTGACTACCACTTTTTATAGTTAAGGAAGTGAGTAATGTTTTATTTATGATACATTGTGAACTATAGGCATTGGCTAAATGCCAAAGAATGTTCCTCTCTTTGTACATGTCCCTATGTGAACTTAGAATCAGGGCATCTGGAAGCTGGAAGGGATTCAATGATTGCATTTTGTTCACTTTTTATAGACCACCTAGATCATTTCAAATTCTAATGCTTTGCTATAAAGCTTAATTTCCCTAGCTTGGTTTTTTTTCTGATTCTAAAAATAATAAAATTCATTTGAATTTGCATGCTAATGAACAATATAAATATATAAAAGTACATAAATGCAAAAGAAATAGCCTGTTTAAAACAAAGATTACACATAGTCCCACTGTCTAGAGCGAAGAGCTGCTAACACACTGGTCTATTTTTTCATGTCTTCTGTCTGATTTTTTTTTAAATTTTTTTTCAACGTTTATTTGTTTTTTTGGGGGGGACAGAGAGAGACAGAGCATGAACGGGGGAAGAGCAGAGAGACAGGGAGACACAGAAATGGAAACAGGCTCCAGGCTCCGAGCCATCAGCCCAGAGCCTGACGCCGCGCTCGAACTCACGGACCACGAGATCGTGACCTGGCTGAAGTCGGACGCTCAACCAACTGCGCCACCCAGGCGCCCCTGTCTGATTTTTTTTTTTTTTAACAAAATAGCCCTCAGATTAAGATCCCACTTGTTTTCACTTTAACCATTGCTAATGTTTCCTGAAGTCATTAAATATTTTGAAGATAAAACCTGTAATAGCTACATAGTATTTCATTTTATGGATATAGCATAATCACATAGTCTTCATTTAATGACTCAGCTCGCTGTGCATTTTCCATGATCCCGGTTTGGGTGCGATATCCTATTTCCCTGTACAATTTAATGCCAATGCAGATGTCACAATTTCTATTCAATCTGGAGGTGTTTCTTTTTTTAAGTTTATTTATTTATTTGGAGGGAGACAGAGACAGCACGAGCAGGGGAGAGACAGAGAGAGGGAGAGAGAATCCCAAGCAAGGCTCCACGCTGCCAGCAAGGAGCCCGATGCAGGGCTTGAATTCATGAACCGTAAGCTCATGACCTGAGTCGAAACCAAGGGACGTTAAACCGACTGAGCCAACCAGGCACCCTCTACTTGATCTCAAGTTTTGATCCTGCTCGGGGCACCTGGATTGAGGCTCCAGAAATCAGAAAAAAAGAAAGATTATAAAACCTCAGAGCCAAACACGAGAAAAGCAAGAGGGGGTATTTTGCATTTCAACCCAGAGGTGAAATAACATTTTAAGATGTAAATTTTTGGTCAGAATGAGTTGTTGTTGCTGTTGTTTTTCATATGAAAGCTTCGTCAAGATCTCTGTACCCTTGTCATGTCGAATAAAGGAATGCTAACACAATATTAAACATACCTAGACTTGGATTTCAAACTAGCCTCCTCACATATTCACTCACTCTGTATTCTACTCAGGCTTTCTAGGAGGGATGTTACATTCTTATATATCTCAGTCACTATTTTCTTACTGCATACATAAACTTACTGTTTCTTTCTTTTGTTAATGCTGTTCGGAAATTACAGTGCTCAGGCATTACATCGGGTATCACTTATTCAGTAGCATTCTCCAAATGTCCATTTCCAGATTGCCTTCTATCTGCCATATTTCAGAGCACAATGCGGTGTCGATTTCTGAATTCTTCCTCTAGGAAATCCTCCGTAATGATTAGGAACACAACAGTGTGTATTGTTTCAACGTTTTATTTATTTTTGGGACAGAAAGAGACAGAGCATGAACGGGGGAGGGGCAGAGAGAGAGGGAGACACAGAATTGGAAACAGGCTCCAGGCTCTGAGCCATCAGCCCAGAGCCCGACGCGGGGCCCGAACTCACGGACAGCGAGATCGTGACCTGGCTGAAGTCGGACGCTTAACCGACTGCGCCACCCAGGCACCCCAGTGTGTATTGTTTACATAAGGCTGTAGGCCTGGGGCCACTCTGAGCTGTTAGAGGCAACTTTGGGTCCCTGCCCTGTGCCTCTTCCATAATCCCTCCCACAACCTGGCAGCTTGTTTCTTCAAGGCCTGCAGGAGAGCACCTCTGTGTTGAAGGAAGGTATCTATTTTTTTACCGAAGGGCTCACCTTCAAAACTCAGAAAAATCTCCATTGGATTAATTTAAAGCACTGATAAGAGTCCTTAATTACATTTAAAAACTCTCTTCACCTTAACCACGTGAATAGAGATACCCCATCATATTCACAGATCCCACCTCCCCAAAAGAAGTGGGTTATGCAAGGGTAGAAGATCACTGGGAGCCATATTAGTTTTGTAAGGGCCGTAGCATCCTTCTCAACCCTTTCCAGTTTCCCTACCTTAGCTTCCCTCATCTTTGACTTTGACTGAAAATAAGACATAAATTTGATCTGTGGTTGCTCTTGAAATAGTTCAATGGCATATGTGCACGGTTTTGAGTAAACTGTAGGTTTAAACCTTGTGTTCACCATTTTTTGGCTACTAGGATAAGTTATTTAACCTCTATAAGCCTCATATTTCTTCTCTAAAACTGGGGATAATAACATCACTTCCATGGATTGTTGGGAAGACTAAATATGATCATACATGTAAGGCATCAAATTAGTATCTGCTATACAAAAAAACTCTAGGAATTATTGTTAACAGTTAAAGCATTTTATCATTATGCTTTTACTTTGTCATACTGAGTACATCACTTATCCGTGTGTGATAATAGTAAGTACCTTACAATGTAAATCTGGGTTGGATACCTATCTGTTAGTTTGTTCTGCTTGTAGGTACTTTTGACTCAATGAGATTGATACTGTCTTTAAATCAGACATAAAATATTAAACAACTAAATCAGTGGTTCTCAACCTGTTTTGTTTCTAGAAACACAAAACTCATGACATTCATAAATGAGACATATTTTCCTAAATATACCTAGGATTATACACAATTCTGGATACAGTAGTTATATTTTCAATATTTTTTCTCCTCTGTGAATTAGCATAAAGCAAATCTGTGAGCGTGTTATTATTGTAGAGCTACATTGAATTCATGTTAATTAATGGAAGAAATAGTAAAATAATAAAACACCAGTGACACTTCTCACAAGTGATCTGGAGACATTCTTGTGGTGGGGGTCTGCTGAACTAAAATATCCGTTTTGGTGAAGAAAATGTTTTCATACGTGATCTTTTGCTTCAAATTAATGAGGATTTACTTTATGTATAGTTTAGAACTGAAGGCTACCCAGAGGCTAAATGCCCCAGCAGGAAGGAATAGTTAGTAAATTCATTCATTATCTGTTTACATTTTAATAAGGAGTAAGGCTCTCTGCCTTTATCACAAGTGTGAATTAAGGGAGAATTGTTCATTTAGGCTGAGTTTGGCTTCCTACTGTGAAACGCAAGATTTGTGAAATTCCAAAAGAGTTGCCTGTATTATTAAACCAATGAGCCAAGGAGAGTCTATTCCCTAAACAATTAGCTTTCTTAAATGAAGTAAAGAAAGGCAGCTCATGAATTCATTACTTATTCTTCCTGGGTGCAGGCATTAGCTGGCTTTAAGGCTCTTTGAGTTGTGACATATGAGGTGTGATTCAAAAGGAAGAGACCAATTGCTACTAGTCACCCAGGAAATCAGTCACAGCCTTTTATAGTGACATCCACATGTTCATTACTCATTATGGGGAAACACATTTTACCTTAAAAGTGGAAAGCTGTGGTCTCAGTACTGTGTTCCCCCTACCATTCTTTGTACCTTTGTACCTTTGTTCTCAATTATCAATATGTTTTATTAGCCATCCTTTGAGATATTTTACAGGAATATCCAGATGCCACCCAAATGAAAACTGGCAACTCTCAAATAGTGTGACTATTTCCGTGACTATAAATCATAACCTACAGCTGCAATCCCGGTTCATTCTGTTGTCTGCGTGTTGCTTCGGGTGTTATACCTCGTGAACCTGCTTTCAGGTTCCATTTATGGCCTCAGCCAGATGAATTAACTTGAGTAAAGCAAATGGCATACTTTCATTAATTTAAACTTAATTAAACAGTGACAGGTAAAACATTTTATAAAATGTTCAGTGTGATATTGAGAAGTATTGCATTAGAAACACAGGATTTAGAGTCCTAGGTGAAAATACTATATCTGCCATTTCCTAGGAGCTTGACTTTTAAATCATTTAACATCTGTGAGGCTTATCATCCAAAATTGGGGTAGGAATCCTATCTGAGCATTAACGTTATAAGATAAATGAGGGGCGCCTGGGTGGCGCAGTCGGTTAAGCGTCCGACTTCAGCCAGGTCACGATCTAGCGGTCCGTGAGTTCGAGCCCCGCGTCAGGCTCTGGGCTGATGGCTCCAAGCCTGGAGCCTGTTTCCGATTCTGTGTCTCCCTCTCTCTCTGCCCCTCCCCCGTTCATGCTCTGTCTCTCTCTGTCCCAAAATAAATAAATAAATAAATAAATAAATAAATAAACGTTGAAAAAAAATTAAAAAAAAAAGATAAATGAAAGAACTTGTCAGAGTTTCTGGCATGTGGATGTGCATAAGGGAAAAGTGGTGACGTTGTCAAGCATACGAACTGTGGAATCAGACTATTTGGATTCAAGACGCAGTTTTTGCACTTACTGGGGATATGATCCTGGTTACAAAGCCTTGCCCTTTATTCCTCAGTTTTCTTGTCTATGAAATGGGAACAAGAATCATAACTATCCATAGTTAAGACTATATGTTACAGAAATCACTCAAAAATGTCCAGAACATCATAATAATTATATACATGCTTGCTATTAATATTAATAATGTTATTTTTTATCATCATCATTATTAGATAAAGCTTTTCAAAATATTTAGTCCATAATGCAATCAATATGAGGTCATAATAATAGAATTCTGGTTTTTATTTTTACTTCTTGTGATACTTCATAGTGCCTGACTCTTTTGGGGGTGGGGGGAAAGAGAGAGAGAAAGAGAGAGAAAGAGGGAGAGAGAGAGAGAGAGAGAGAGAGAGAATGAATGGGGAAGGTGCAGAGGAAGTGGGAGAGAGAGAATCCCAAGCCATTGACGCCCTGTCCGCACAGAGCCTCATGCAAGGCTTGATCCCACGACCCTGGTATCATAAGCTGAATTGAGATCAAGAGTGGCACACTTGACCTACTGAACCACCCAGGCACCCTACCTGGCTCTTCTTAAACAATTTAGTACTGGGAAATTTTTTCAAGTCTGGAAAAATTATTCAGAGGAGAAAACAAGATATTGATCTTTGTATCATCTAAAACTGTCTTTTCTCTTATAATATTGGCCACCCCAATTATTCTTTATGAAATAATAAACTTCAATATAAATGAGAACTCATTTAAGAAACTTCTAATGTACATATTTGCAGACCCATATGTGTAGTCTATACATGTGTATGTGTTGAGACCTTAACAGATACCATCTTGTTTAATTATCCATTTATATTTTACACCTATAGCAATCCCACGAAGTAGGCAATATTATTTTGGGGATATAGGACACAGAAAACAAGACAGTAGTTCAGAGTGTAATGTCTTTCTCAAAGTCACACAACAGGATGAATCCCTTAAGCCACATGTGCCAGAATCCTAAGTCCTGGTGTGCCCTGGGAAGGTTGTCCTGTTTGTTTATGACTAGAGTCAATTGTGACTGCTTGCTGGGTGCCCAGGCCTGATTGGCTATTGTCCATGTTGAACCCATTGTTAATTGTCTATAGCTACCCAGCTCTAAGGCAGCAGGCAATATTGCTAATTTTTTTTTTGAGTGCCTTGTGTTGGTTCCTGAGTGGGTTTTCAATGATCATCTGTTCATTTCTCTTTTAAGTTCTAAAATATTTCTGTTCTGGGATATTGAAGGAGTCAGTCATTCTTATCTTATTTTTCAGAAGTCAGAAGGAAGGGATCCCAAAAATTCTGTACCTGAACTCTTTGAACTAGTGGCCCAAGTATGTAGAGAAATGTTGGAGACAAAAGAGGGGCAAATTTGCTCCAGGATCATTCACCATCTTCTTGACATTAAAAACTTGTCATGACCTGAATTCCATAATAAAGATGCCCCAGCAGGCAGGCTTGGAAATGATTGGTTACTTATAATATAGTTGTCTAATTTCTAGATGTGCCCAATGAACCAATTGTTGGCAAGCATACAATATTTTAAAATCCCCAGTTTCTCACCTTGAATTTTTATAAAAATAAATCATTTGATTTAAACTCATTTCCAAGAAAAGTATGTAGTTGAGAATAGAGGATTGAAAACAACACAAAACCCAACAATAATCTGCTTGAAGCCTCCTAAGTGCCCTTTAAAAAAATCAGTTGATAAAAAAATACAACAGCAATTTTTGTATGTGCTCTCAGGCATTTATTCAGCTTTCAATGGCCTGGGAAAATTAAAAAGTCCAAGGCCCAAGAGATGAATAATCAGGATAAAATTTTCAATTCAGCATTTTTTCAGCCAATTTGTTTTACAAAACAGCAAAGGTAAGAGTGTAAATACAACTAGGTACAATTTGGATGGCTCTAACCTTCAGTGCATAGCAATCTAAGTTTGCTCTAGGTCTAAGTCACCAGTTAGACACTCTTTAGAGAACTATCTAATAGATTTTTAAAGTATTTATTTATTTATTTATTTATTTATTTAGAGTGACATGAGCTGAGGAGGGGCAGAGAGAGAGGAAGTGAGAGAGAATCCCAAGTAGGCTTTGCACTGTCAGTACGGAGCCTGACACAGTTCGAACACACGAACCATGGGATCATGACCTGAGCTGAAACCCAGAGTTGAACATTTAAGCAAATGAGCCACCCAAGTGCCCCTCTAATAGATTTTGTTTTAACAGTATTCCATATGATGGAGTAAGCTAGTAGTGAATGTGAAAATGTCCCAGGACCTGAATGGTGAGTGAATGTTTAAACCTAGTGCATTTTCTTTATCAATGTATCCTTCCATGTTTTCTCCTCTCCCAGCCATTGGTAGACACTCATTCACAATATCTGTAGTTTAATTCAGAATCAATTGTATTTTAGATTTATAATATTGAATATGAATTAGTGACTGTTATGGGCTGAATTGTGCCGTTCTTTCCTTCTACCTCAAATTTGTATGCTGAAGTCCTAATTCCCAGCACCTCACAATGTGGCCACATTTGGAGATAAGATCTTAACAGAGGTCATTAAGTTAAAATGTCCTAACTCAATATGACTATTCTCTTTATAAGATGAGGCAATTTGGATACAGGCATGGACAGAAAGAAGATAATATAAAGATACAGGGAGAAGATGGCATCTAAAAGCCAAAGAGAACAGCCTGGAAGAGACCTTTCTACCACAGTCTCCAGAAGAAAGAAATTCTGCTGACCCCTTAATCTTGGACTCCTGGCCTACAGAACTATAAGAAAATAAATTTCTGTTGTTTAAGTCACACAGTATATGTTATGTTGCTATGGGAGTCCTAAGCAACTAATTCAGTAGGCTAATCTTATAAATTTTTTAATGTTTATACATCTTGGAAAAGATAAATTTGGAATGCATATTTAATCTCATCTAAATTAAAATTCATCTATATGTAGTACATATGAAATCTAAAAGTTTTAAAATTAAATTGAAAGCCAACACTGTTGATTTCAGAGGCCAACTGCACAGTATATCAGGTAATGATGAGTTCTACATAGAGAAAAACAGGAGGGGTTTTTCCTCCTGGGGGTGGGGTGGTTGTCATTTTAAATCCAGAGTAGGAAAGGCTTCATTGAGAAGGTAACTTGAAGAAGGTGAAGACACGAGCCATACAGAAATCTGAGGGAAGAATGTTTCAAGAAGGAGTCACAAGAGTATAATGGAGTGTATGTAGTTTAGTAAAGTGTCAAGTGTGGGTCTGAGGAAGAATTGTATATACAATAGTAGTAGAGCATGTGGAAAGAGATACAAAAAAGTAAAGAATCTTTTGAGAGCCTCATGGTTCATTGCAAATATTATGAATTTCACTCTGTAATATAAGATCCCACTAGAGAGTTATAACAGATGAGAATCACAATTGCATTTATATGTTAATGGGATCAATCACTCTTTCTACATATTTGAAGGTAGACTTAAAAGGAGAAGAGTGTCCGTAGAGACCTGGTGAGGAATGAATGAAGCTAGGACTTGCGTGGTAGCAAAAAAAGTGACGACAAATTGTCACATTCTGAATATCTTTTGAAGGACTTAACGTTGTTTAATAGTGTATGGGAAAGACAGGAGTCAAAAATAACTATTGCTTTTTATCTGAGAAAGTAAAATGATGGAGTTGCCATCATTCTGGATAATACTGGGGATGGGAAATATTCAGGGGGATATTCAAGAGCTCATGATGATGAGGAAAATGTAAAGTAGGAAGATACACATATGAGCCTGAAGTTCAAACAACAGAATGGATTAAAGGAGAAATCAACATGTACGTAATATTTAAAGCCTTGAAACTGATAAGGTTATCTAAAAAGTTGAAGGTAAAAGATGAAGGCATTCAAAGGATGAGTTTTGGGATACAACAAAACTTCAAATCATATTGAAGATTTGCAGTGAGCATAGGATACTGGGGAAGAATGGACAATAAATAAGTTAAGAGGAAAAACGAGAAAAAGAATGGCCTGGTTGGAAAGTGAGGCAAGTATGTCAAGAAGGTTTGATAATTGGGGCATCGGGGTGACTCAGTTGGTTAAGTGTCTAACTCTTGGTTTTGGCTCAGGTCATGATCTCACAGTTCATGGGTTTGAGACCCATGTCGGGCTCTGTGCTGCCAGTGTGGAACCTTATTGGGATTCTCTCTGTCTCTCTTTCTCTGACCCTCCTCTGCTCCTGCTCTCTCTCTCTCTCTCTCTCTCTCTCTCAAAATAAATAAATAAACTTAAAAAAATTTTTTTAAAGGTTTGATGATCAAATATATAAAATGCTAAGATGTGTCCCTTATAGTGAATTCTATTAAAAGATGTTTTTATTTCCATAACACTTCCATATATACAAAATCCTGATTATAAACATTTGTTTATTCATTCATGTATTCAGAAATGCAACATTTATTCATTCTTTTAGAATGGCAGTGAAAGTTATCTCATTTAAATTTCCTCTGCTATTATCCACCCTAAACCAGAAAACACTGGTTGTTGAGTGAGGCACTCTGAAGAAGGATTTTGGTTAGCTTTTGCTACATAATAGCCACAAAATCTCAATGGCATTCTCATTTAGGTTATTTGTGCATCATGTAAGGGTTGACTGATCATGTTCCATCCAGGATGATTGTGATGGGACAATATGATTTATGCCCATTTCACCCTCCTTGACCTTGCGGGTCCAAGGAGAGCATATTCTTCTCTTGGCAATAGCAGAGAAACAAGATTAAATCCAACCATCGTGCAATTTTCAAATCTCTACCTGTGTTACATAGATAACATCTACTGGCTAATAAAGCAAGCCACATGGCTATGAGCAAGTTCAGAATCAATATCTGGAAGAAACAACAAAAAAATTACTGAATAATAATTTAATCAATGATACGCACACAACAGTAGCCAGGAAAAAAGTCTTCTGGATGAACTAATAAATTTTAAAAGTCCATTGAAGAGAATAAATACAATTATATGGAGAGTAAAATTTAACAAGAAAAGAAAAAAATAGAATGATTTTGGAATTAAATTAATGGAATTTTAAAAAATATTGGCTATATTTAATTCTTTATAAGTCACTTACTCTGGCCACACTTAAGATGCGGGGAACCTGACTCCATTTTGTAAGAAGAGGAATGTCAAAGAATTTTAAAGCATAGGTAAAAAACGCCACAGCTAAATAAAAATCGCAATAAAAGAATAACGCCATTTACCTGCAAAATTATCATATTTTTTTCTCCAAGTTTTTGTTTAATTTTCAGGTGGTTAACATAAAGTGTAATATTGATTTCAGGTGTAGAATTTAGTGATTCATCACTTACCTACAACATCCAGTGCTTATCACTGCTAGGGCCCTCCTTAATGCCCATCACACATTTAGCCCATCCCTCAGCCCCCCTCCCCTCCCCTCCAACAACCCTCAGTTTGTTCTCTACATAGGTAGTTAAAAGTCTGTTTCCTGGTTTGCCCTTCTCTCTCTTTTTTAATATGTTTGTTTTGTTTCTTAAATTCTACAAATGAGTGAAATCATATGGTATTTTTCTTTCTCTGATTTATTTCCCTAGCATAATACTCTCTAGCCCCATCCATGTGTTGGCAAATGGCAAAATTTCATTCTTTTTTATGGTGAGTAATATTGCATTGTAGGGATATATATGTGTATGTGTGTGTGTGTGTGTGTGTGTGTGTGTGTGTATGGATATGTATATACGTGTGTGTGTGTATCAATCACATCTTCTTTACCCATTTATCACTTGATGAACATTCGGGCTCTTTCCACAATTTGAGTATTGTTGATAGTGCTGCTATAAACATCAGGGTGCATGTATCCCTTTGAATAAGCATTTTTGTATATCCTTTGGAGAAATACTGAGTAGTGAAATTGTTGAATCATAGAGTGGATTGATTTAAAAATTATTGAGGAATCTCCATACTGTTTTCCACCATGGCTGCACCAGTTTTGATGCCCACCAACAGTGTAAGAAGGTTCTACTTTCTCCACATTCTTGCCAGGATCTGTTGTTTCCTGTGTTGTTAATTTTTGCCATTCTGCCAGGTGTAAGGTGATATCTCATTGTAGTTTTGATTTGTGTTTCCCTGCTGAACAATGATGTTGAGCATCTTTTCAAGTGTCTGTTAGTCATCTGTATGTCTTCTTTGGAAAAAATATCTATTCCTGTCTTCTGCCCAAGTTTTAATTGGATTATTAATTTTTAGGGTGTTGAATTTGGTAAGTTCTTCATATATTTTGGATACTAACCCTTTCTTAGGTATGTCATTTGCAAATATCTTCTCCCATTCTGTAGGTTGCCTTTTAGTTTTGCTTATTGTTTCCTTTGCTGTGTAGAAGCTTTTTATTTTGATGAAGTCCCAATAGTTCATTTTTGCTTTTGTTTTCCTTGCCTCTGGAGACATGTCAAGTAAGAAGTTGCTGTGACTGAGGTCAAAAAGGTTGTTTCCTGTTTTCTTCTCTAGGATTTTGATGGATTCCTGTCTTATGTTTAGGTCTTTCATCCATTTTGAATTTATTTTTGTGTATGGTGTAAGAAAGTGGTCCATGTTCATTTTTCTACAAGTTGCCCATCCACTTTTCCCAACACCATTTGCTGAAGAGATCGCTATGGCTGATGCAAAGAGGTTACTTCCTGTATTCTCCTCTAGGGTTATTTATAGTTTCAGGTTTCACTTTTAGGTCTTTCATCCATTGTGAATTTATTTTTGTGTATGGCATAAGAAAGTGATCCAGTTTCATTCTTTTGCATATTGCCATTCTGTTTTCCCAGCACCATTAGTTGAAGAGACTTTTTTCCCATTGGATATTCTTTCCTGTTTTGTTGAAGATTAGTTGACTAAATAGTTGTGGACTTATTTCTGGGTTTTCTATTGTTCTTTTTTTAAGAGAGAGAGAGAGAAAGAAAGTTCATGTGAGCATGGAAAAGAGGTAGACAGAGAGAGAGAGAGAGAGAGAGAGAGAGAGAGAGAGAATCCCAGATCCCAGGCAGGCTCCAAGTTCAGCAGCAGCCTGATGCGGGGCTCCATCCCACAACCCTGGGATCATGACCTAAGCTGAAATCAAGAGTCAGACACTCAACTGACTGAGTCACCCAGGCTCCCCTGGGCTTTCTATTTTCTGCTCCATTGATCTATGTGTCTGTTTTTGTGCTGGTAACTTGCTGTCTTGATCACTCCAGCTTTGTAATATAACTTAAGTCAGGAATTGTGATACCTCCAAGCTCTGCTTTTCTTTTTCAAGACTGCTTTGGTTATTTGGGGTCTTTTATGGTTCCATACAAAATTTAGGATAGTTTGTTCTAGCTCTGTGAAAAATGTTATTTTATAGGGATTGAATTAAATATATCGATTACTTTGGGTAGTATAGATTTTAACAATATTTCTTCCTTCAACCCATGAGCATGGAATGTTTTTCCATTACTTTCTGTCATCTTCAGTTTTTTTCATCAGTGTTTTATAGTTTTCAAGGTACACACTTTTTCCTCTTTGGTCAGATTTATTCCTAGGTATCTTATGGTTTTGGTGAGATTGTAAATGGGATTGATTTCTTGATTTCTCTTTCTGATGATTTATTATTGGTCTATAGAAATGAAACAAATTTCTGTATGTTGATTTCACATCCTGCAACTTTACTGAATTCATGTATCAGTTCTAGAAATTTTGAGGAGTGTTTTGGGTTTCCTGTATAGAGTATCATGTCATCTGCAAATAGTGAAAATTTGACAGCTTTCTTGTCCATTTAGATGCATTTTATTTCTTTTTGTTGTCTGATTGTTGAGGCTAGGACTTCAGTACTATGTTAGATGACAGTGGTGAGAGTGGACATCCCTGTCTTGTTCCTGACCATACAGGAAAAGCATGCAGTTTTTCCCTTTGAGGATATTAGCCTGTGGGTTTTTCATATATGGCCTTTACCATATTTACTATGTTCGCTCTACTTTGTTGAGGGTTTTTTTTTTTAATTTTCCAGGTTTTTTTTTTAATTTTCCAAGGTTTTATTTATTTATTTATTTATTTATTTTTATTTTTTTATATATGAAATTTATTGTCACACTGGTTTCCATACAACACCCAGTGCTCATCCCAAAAGGTGCCCTCCTCAATACCCATCACCCACCCTCTCCACCCTCCCACCCCCCATCAACCCTCAGTTTGTTCTCAGTTTTTAACAGTCTCTTATGCTTTGGCTCTCTCCCACTCTAACCTCTTTTTTTTTTTTTCCTTCCCCTCCCTCATGTTGAGGGTTTTTATCATGAATGGATGTTGTACTTCGCCAAATATTTTTTCTGCATCTATTGAGAGGCTCATAAGATTCTTATCCATTCTTTTATTAGTGTGGTGTATCATGGTGATTGATTTGTGAATATTGAACCACTCTCTCAGCCCATTGATCATGATGAGTGATTTTTTTAATATACTGTTGGAATCAATTTGCTAGTATTTTGTTGAAATCTTTTGCATACATGCTCATCAGGGATATTGGTCTGCAGTTCTAATTTTTAGTGGAGTTTTTCTGGTTTTGGAATCATGATAATGCTGGCCTCATAGAATGATTTGGTAAGTTTTCCTTCCATTTCTTTTTTCTTTCTTTCTTTCTTTCTTTCTTTCTTTCTTTCTTTCTTTCTTCTTTTTTTTTTTTTGGAATAGTTTCAGAAGAATAGGTATTAACTCTTCTTTAAATGTCTGGTAGAGGGGAACCTGGATGGCTCAGTCGGTTAAGCCTCTGACTTCAGCTCAGGTTGTGATCTCACAGTTTAAGCCCCACATTGGGCTCTATGGTGACAGCTCAGAGCCTGTAGCCTGCTTCAGATTCTGTGGCTCTTTTGCTCTCTGTCCCTCCCCTGCTTGCGCTTTCTCTCTCTCAAAAATAAATGAACATTAAAAAAATTTAAATGTCTGGTGGAATTACCTGGGGAAGCCACCTGCCGTGGACTATTGTTTCTTGGGAGATATTTGATTACGGATTCAATTTTTTAGCTGATTATCTGTTCAAATTTTCTATTTCTTCCTGTTTCAGTTTTGATAGTTTATATCCATTTCTTCCAGATTGTCTGATTCAGTGGCATATACTTTTTCATAATATTCTCTTATAATTGTTGTATTTCTGTGGTTTTGGTTATTATTTCTCCACTTTCATTTGTGATTTTATTTGGGTCCTGTCTCTTTCCTTTTTGATAACTCTGTCTAGGGGTTTATCAATTTTATTTTTTCAAAGAACCAACTAATGATTTCACTGATCTCCTGTATTTTTTTTTTTTTTTAGTTTTTATGTCACTTATTTCTGCCCTAATCTTTATTATTTCCCTTTGTCTGCTGGCTTAAGGCTTCATTTGTTGTTCTTTTTCTAGCTCCTTTAGGCTTAAGGTTGGGTATTTGAGACTTTTCTTGAGATACACCTGTATTGGTGTATACCTTCCTCATGACTGCTTTTGATACATCCCAAAATTTTGGACTATTGTGTTTTCATTTTCATTTGTTTTTGTGTATTTCTTGATTTCTTCTTTAATTTCCTGGTTGAGCCATTCATTCTTTAGTAGCATGTTCTTTAACCTCCATGTATTTGTGGTCTTTCCAAATTTTTTCTCGTGGTTGACTTCAAGTTTCATAGCTTTGTGGTCAGAAAAGATGATTGGTATGATCTCAACCTTTTTTTATTTGTGGAGGCTTTATTTGTGACCTAGTATGTGATCTATCCTAGCAAATGTCCCATGTACACTGGAAAAGAATGAGTATTCTGCTGCTTTAGGATGAAATGTTCTGAATGTATCTGTTGAGTCCATCTGGTCCAGTGTGTCATTCAAAGCTTTTGTTTCTTTGTTGATTTTCTGCTTAGATGATCTTTCCATTGACATAAGGGGGTGTTATTGTCCCCTGTTATTATATTATTATTATCAATGAGTTATTTTATGTTTGTTATTAATTGTTTTATATATTTTTGTGTTCCAAGTTGGGGGCGTAACTATTTACAAATGTTAGATCTTGTCAGATAGTGACATTTATGATGACATAGTGCCCTTCTTCTCTTGTTACAGTCTTTGGTATAAAATCTAGTCTGTTTGATCAAGATATTGCTATTCCACCTTTCTTTTGACATCTGTTTGCATAATAGTTTCTCTATTTCCTCACTCTCAATCTGAAGATGTCTTTAGGTCTAGAATGAGTCTCTTGTAAGCAGCATATATATGGGTCTTTTTTTTAAATCCATTCTGACACCCTATGTCTTTTGATTGGAGCATTTAGTCCATTTACGTTCAGAGTAATTATTGATAGATATGTATTTATTTCCATTTTATCACTTGTTTTGTCATTGTTTCTGCAGATTTTTCTCTGTTCCTTTCTAGTTTTTGTCACTTTTGATCTTTTCTTTCCACTGTAAGAGTCCCTTTTAATATTTCTTGCAGGACTCTTTTAGTGGTCATAAACTCCTTTAGTTTTTATTTGTCTGGGAAACTCTTTATCTCTCCTTCTATTCTGAATGACAGCCTTGCTGGACAGGGTAGTCTTGGCTGCATATTTCTTATTCAGCACACCAAATATATCATGCCACTCCCTTCTGGTATGCCAAGTTTCTGTGGAGAGATCTGCTGCTAACCCTATTTGTCTTCCCTTGTAAGTTAGGGGTTTCCTTTGTCTTGCTGCTTTTAAGATCTTTCTTTAACATTGTATTTTGCAAATTTAACTACAATACGTCTTGGTGTTAGCCTGCTTTTTCTGATTTTGGTGGGAGTTCTCTGTGCCTCTTCGATTTGAATGTCTGTTTCCTTCTTCAGATTAGGGAAGTTTACAGCTTTTATTTCCTCAAATAAACCTTCTGCTCCTGTTTTGCTCCTCTTCTTCTGGGACTCCTCTGATAAAATATTATTACATTTTATATAGTCACTGAGTTACGTAAGTCTATTCTTGTGATCCATTATTCTTTCTCTTTTTTGTTCAGCTTCTTTTTTTCCACAATTCTATCTTCTGCATCACTATTCATTCCTCTGCTTCTTCCATCTTTGTTATCATAACATCCAATCAGTTTCAAATCTATTATTGTATTTTTCATTTCTGCCTGATTGTTTTTAGCTCTTTTATCTCTGTAGTAAGACATCTCTGATGTCTTCCATGCTTTTCTCAAGCAAGTGAGTATCTTTATGATTGTTGCCTTAAATTCTGCATTAGGCATATTACATATATCTGTTTTGATTAGATCTATGACTGGGACTTTCTCTTGTTCTTTCTTTTGGGATGTATTCCTCCATCTTGGCATTTTGTCTAGGTCTCTGTCTTCTTCTCTGTGTTAGAATATCCTGTCATGTTTTCTGCTCCTGTGAATGATGACTTTCTGAAGAAGGGGTCATATAATGTCCAGGGCCTGGCACTTCAGGAAGTGTCTCTGGTGTGTGCTGTGCACACCCTGCTGCTGTGTTTTGGCTTCTCTGTCCCTCAGACCAGTCATCTTCAGAGGTTCTCCTTGCCTTCAATTGCAAGTGTTTTGACCTTGGCCAGAGTGTGATGAGTTGTAACTAGATGTGCTCTGGTCTACTTGTTAAATGCAACCTGATGCTATTGCCACTAGAACAGAAGCTTTCCTGAACTCTATGGTTAGTAGATATGGTGCATGTTGAGGGTGCTGGTCTTCTAGGGGAGAGGCCTGCTGCTTTGGTCCTTAGGCACCCTTGTCTGAGAAAAGCAGCACCAGCACAACACAGTGGGGCAGCACTTGGTATAATCAGGCTAGGCAGCCGATGTTGGTGCTGTGCTATTTACTGAAGTTGGTTTATTCTGAAAAGCCAGGGAGGGAAATGGTGCCAGCCAGGTCCTTTGTTCCCAGAGAGAGTCCATGCTTGCTGCTCTCAGGGAAGCCCTCCCAGTAGAGTATATAATTTCCCCTCTTGCATCCTAGGCATTTTTTAGATCACTGTTTTCACACTGTCTGTCTGGGTTGCTTCTCTGCCTGGAGTAGTGCAGTGTACTTTGGACTCTGTACCAGCCAAACCTGCTAACCTTCAAAACTCCAAACTCTAGGGACCTAGTATGGTGGGGACCTTCACTGATCTTCTGGGAGAGGGTCTTGCTGAATTGGGATGGTGCAGGTTTGACCCAGAAAGGCAGTAGCACCAGAATGCAGGGGTGTGGGATTTTGAGCAAAGCAGGCTAAACAGCCAGTGTCCTGGTTAGCCGTCCTCAGCAGATGTTTCTTTTCTATGCTGAGGGGCAGGAGGGGGAAATGGCACCCACCAACTCCTCTGTCCCTAGAGAGGCAATGCCACCTTTCACAGATGCACTCCAAGAAGAAGGAACAGTCTCTCCTCGTGTACCTTAGGTGATCCTCAGATTGCGTAATCTTCCCTGGGGATGCTTGCCTGCCTTCTCTCTAGGAGTAGGGCAGCACCCTCAGGTGTCCATCCCAGCCAAGCCCACAAACCTCAAAATTCTAGTCCTTGAGTGTCAGTGTCTGCAAAAACTCACAAAAATAAGCCCCTCTCATTTTCTCAGTCAATGACCTTGGGGGATACTCCTTGTGTGTATCCCTGTACACTCCACTCTCTCTTGCCCTTTTCTGTGACCAAGGCTCCCTCCCCTCCATAGTTCCCATGCTCTGTTTCTCCCCAACACCATATATTCACACCTCCCACCTTCCTCAGTTTGACCTCATCTGCTCTCCAGTTGTACAGTTTGTTCTATCAGTCCTCAGGTCACTCTCCAAATAATTCTATCAGTTGGCAGGTCAATCAATAATTTGAATACAGTTATCTAGCTGTATTCAAGGGACAAAGCAAGCCTAAAGCCCTCCTACTATGCCACCATCTTAGCTCCACAAACCCAAATTATCATATTTTAAATGCTGCTTTTGATGTTAGGTACTGTGCCTCTTCCTTGACCATATTTGCCAGTATGACTACTGTAATATATAAGTTCAATTAAAGACAATAGTCCTCCAAATACCTGCAAGTTTTCTTGGTTATTCACTTCAGGGATTAATTAGAAATTGTCTCAAGTTAATATGTTTAGGAAGGAAGCACATTTTAATTTGTTTTCAAGTGTTAGAGTATTTAATCCAAACAAACAAACAAACAAAAATGCTTTTTTGTTTTTTTTAAGCTCGGATAGATGCTGAACTATGTATTTTGTCTCGCATTAATTGTTTACCTGACTGAGACGTGCCTAAAGGATCTGGTAACCTTAAAAGCTTCTCTTTATATTTCTCTTGTAAGGTCTTCTGAATTTCCTTCTTTCTGCCATCCTCTCTTTCTCTCAGGTATTTTTGGTTGTATGTGGTCTTCAATCCCACTCAGTTTTATTTTTCATTTTAACCCTAGGCCCTTTTCCAGGGCTAGTTTGGCTACAACTGGACTGGTCCATAAGTAAAAGGGGAAAGAAATATGAAAGAAAATCCAAAACATAACTAATACTTACAGGTTTAAAACGTGAAATTAATTAGGAAATTCAGAGGTGCAATCAATAGCACTTAATTTTCTCTGTAATTAATTATTTTGGAATTGTAATCAAGACAGACACAATTACCTTGAGCAATTAAGAAGCAACTTTTCCCAAGTTACTCAATAGATTGCAATAAAAATAGAAAATAATCCATATACCCTGTTAGCAGTTTATTTTTATGCATTTCAGTGGAATTTATTTAAAGTGATGTTAAAATAAGTGCATTGATTTTATGCAGAAAGAGAGCCAATTAAGTGTAATTCTTAATTTTCCTGGTATAATTTATGGGAGTAGTTAATCCATGATTAAAAAAGAAAATGTTAAAAAGAAAAAAAAGTCAATTTTTTATTGAGTGCCCAAATTATTTGAGGAAACACATCGCCTATGCTCCTTCACAGTGGTTTTTGTATCCTTGCTTTTGTGTGACAAGTCACTGTATTCCTTCCGAATTTTTGTCAAACATGAATCAATCTCTTCATATTATGTGAACTGAGCTATGAAATATATGTTTCCCTCAGACCCCCTTCTAATCGATGTGCAACTTCTCCTATAACCAGGAAAAGGAATCAGCACTCTCCTTATTACTTCCTACCACGCTGTAATGTCACAAAATAGTCCCTCCATCCTTCCCTCAGTTCTCCCACCACCACCCCCTCTCTAGTTCATGCCATAATTTGTCCTTCCTCAATGAAGGACATAAATAAAATAATTGATTCATCATCTTCTCAAAAATGTCACACCTTCAACTTCCTGAACTCGATAATCTCTATCTCTCCTCTATTTCTGCTGCCCAAATCTTAAATAAATTATTCTAAAACTATAGTATATATTAAGATTGCATAGGAGAACTTGGTAAAAATAATTCAGAGGATATAGGTTGAGACCCAGATATGTCTTTTTTGTTGTTGTTTATTTATTTATTTTAAGAGGCAGAGAGAGAGAGGGAAAAAAGAGAGTCCCAAGAAGACTTCATGCTGTCAGCACAGACCCCAATGCAGGGCTCAAATTCACAAACTGTGATATCATGACCTAAGTCAAAATCAAGAGTTGGTTGCTTAATCAACTGGGCCAGCCGGACATCTCTCTCTTTCTCTCTCTCTCTCTCTTTTTTTTTTTTTTTTTGTAAGCATCCAAGGTGATGTTTCATGCACAAATACCTCTGTAAAGTACTTTATGTCAAAGATCTCATGCTATGAATACTATGTTTATACCAGTAAAATCCTGCTCTCCTGCCATTCTAATTTCTTCCTTCCACATATCCTCTTTTCCAACTTTGCCATGACTTTAAGCCATATCCCCACCCTCTGTTTCCTCTAATTCTTACCTTGTCTCCCACATGCATACTTTGGTTTCACTAATCCCCATGGATCTGCTGTCTGCTCACCTACACACATGGATCATCACCAAATGATAGCTGTAATCATATCTTAGAAACTTACCAGAACTTTTCTCATTTTTTTTTCTTTCCAAGACAAACCTTTGAGTTATTATATTGTCTTTTAAGGAATAAATAACATTTTTTTCTCATTTTAATATTGTAAATTTTCATAATAAAATGTGAAAAATATATATCATAACACAATATTTTGAAAAATTATCTCAGTAATAACTTTATTACTAATTTTCTAGTATAAAATCAGCAATAATTTCTCTAAACATTTTTGTTTCCTGAAAGGATTCAGCAGGCTTTCCCTAGACACTATAAACGTTCATTCCTTGATCTTGGATTTTCTAGCCTTCAGAACTATGAGAAATAAATGTTTGTTATTTAAACCACCCAGTCTATCCTTTTGTTGTTGTTGTTGTTGTTGTAATAACAACTCATGTTGACTGAGACATTTACAGATTGTTGATGTACAATTTTGGTAACATATATAAGATCTTAAAAATGAACATACACTTTTACCCAGCAATTTCTTATCTGAGGATTTATTCCACCAACCAATAATGGTCTGAGTCATACAGCTCAGATGGCTGGGTCCACAAGCAATTGTGTTCTACATCTCTATTCGTTCTACTGAGGCTATACAACCTTTTCATGCATCTTTGCACACTTTTGGATTCATGGCCCACACAATTTTCAAACTTTTTGCTCTCCTCCAACCTGTAGTCTGAATCACATTTCCTCATTCTCCTTTTTAACCGTATTACGAAAATGAAGTCAATCCAATGTGCCAACCTGTTTAATATCTCTTCAACATCTGCCTCTATCTTTGGCAATTTACTGTTTCTCTCCCCTATTGACCATTCTGGGACTTTTACATTCTGGGAACTATTACATTTTATTTATTTGTGTTTTTCTCTTTTCTTTTTCCTCAAAATCTAAAAAAATAAAAAAACCCACAAAAAACAAACAAACAAACAAAATAAACAAAGGGAAAAGCTTCTTGATGCTTGGCCTTTGGCAGTGATTTCTTTAATATGACACAGGCAACAAAAGCAAAAATAGACAAATAGAAATGAAAAGCATCTTCACTGCAATTTTGTGACTATTAAAAAATAGTATACTTTATAATAAATATATAATAAATTTACCAAACATTACAACTTACAGAAGAAAAAAAGAAAAGAAGTTTTTTAAACTATTAAAGGAGGTAAAATTGAATTAAAATTTCCCAGAATGAAAGCTTCAGTTTTATATAGCTTCTACAGCCCATTCAGTCACCCAAGATATAATATCAATCTTACACAAATTCTTTCAGAGAATAAAAAACACTGAAAATCTTCCCAACTCACTTTATGAAGCCAGCATAAACTTGATACCAAATGCTATATAATATATTGCAAAGAAAGGAAAATCATGACCAAATCCACCTTATGACATTGTGGCAAAAATCATAAATGTGGAAATGTATAAAAAGTATAATTTATTTTGTTAAAAATTGTATACTATTGAAATATAAAACTGGTTTAATATTATAAAATAAATTACCCATTTGACGATAAAAGGAAAAAATATAAAATTATTTTAATACAGACAGAAAGATAATAAAATTAAATATCCATTTATGATATTAGTAAATGTCAATTCTCAAATAGGTAGATTCAATTCAATCCCAACAAAATTTTTAGTATTTTTTAGGACTTACTTGAGAAGAATAACAACAAAAAGAATTCTAAAGTGTTCATGAGAATGCAAAGGGCCAAAACTGCCCAGACACCCTTAAAGATCAGGTTGGAGGACTTGCTATTCTAGAAAGCAAGATGCACTATAAACCTACAGTAATTAGTCAAGTTTAGAATCGATGTAATGATAGACAAACAGACCAATAAAACAAAATAAAGAGCCCAGAAACAATTCCATACCTATGTGGACAATTGGTTTAAAACAAAACTAACATTTCAAAACAGCAAGGAAGGGATTGCTTTATTTTAAAATGATACTGAATCAATTGGGATCCACATGAGGAAAAAGAATACTTGATCTCTGTCTCATAAGATACATAGAACAAGCATCCTCTGCTTTGCAAAAGTTTGTGTTGTGCCACTTTGCTCTTTTAATTTTTTTTATTTTTAAAAACATTTTTTAATGCTTATTTATTTTTGAGAGAGAAAGAGAGAGAGAGAGAGAGAGAGAGAGAGCATGCAAGAGCAAGCTGGGAAGGGGCAGAGAGAGAGGGAATCTGAAGCAGGCTCCAGGCTCTATGTTCTGAGCTATCAGCACAGAGTAAAACGAAGGGCTTGAACTCACAAACCTCAAGATCATGACCTGAGCCAAAGTTGGATACTTCACTGACTGAGCCACCCAGGCGCCCCTGTGCCACTTTGCCTTTGTGAAAGACCTATATTAATACCTGCTTTCTTAACAGAAATCCAGAGAATATTTTTGCTTTTATGAAAAAAGGTGGAAAGAAAAAACAGCATTTGTGTTGCAGTGAGCTGTTACAGAGCCCGTAGGCACCCTGAGCCGTGAGAGGGGACCCACCAAGCTCCTTCCCTAGCAACTACAGAAAGCCTATCAACATTAAGCCACAATAGCTCTGAACTAGGTCATGGGCATCTGTGATTTATCTTGATTTATTTTGTTTATCCATCAGCAAGATTTGTCCTAAGATATCAGAGAAGCCTAAGAGAAGTTTATTTTTTGGGGGGTGAGGATCTGAGAACATTAAAAATTTCCATATAAATTAATGGTAGTTTCTTTCTTAATTTATGCCATTTTGCCTTACAAGGGGGTACAAAGGAATGCTCTTCTTTTGGGTAGAAGAGGAAACCTATAAATCAATTCTAGGTGCAATGTTTCCTATATATGAATTGTAAGATAAGGAAATTAAAACTTCATTTTCATAACATATATTTCAAGACTTACAAGATGTTTTGAGCATGGCTGGTAATAGAATGCATGACAAAATCAATACATGGTAGGTATATTGTCTCAAAATGTTTGCTCATTTTGCAATAAAAAAATACGGTGTTTGCCAACTGAACTGAAAATGACTTTTTGATTGGTCCTGGATTAGTCAGTCATCTCCTCAGCAACCATTTCTTCTTCCTTCCCTCTTTTTAGCAAAGAAGTCATTGGGAAATCCACATCTCTTAGAGCATTTCTCTTTTCCATGTAATATGCATGGGTACATATGAATTGGCATAGAATCCCTGTTGTTACATCATGGGTTCAAGGATGAGCAAAAGCCCAAGTGTAAGCCAACAACCATGAAATATTTGCTCTGATCACATTTATTGGTTTCTGTTAGTGCAATCAAAGGGAAACTCAGAACTCATTTGATAGTTGTGGAAAGTCGCACCATTGCAACATAAGTGTGAATGAGAAAATCTGTAACTGGAGTCTGTAATAACTGTTGGAAAACATTTTGCAAATGAAGGAAGCCAACCTCAGGAAGAAGCCAACATAAAAAAGATAACTTAGCCAGGAGAATTACTGGGAAATTGGTTACTTGTCTTGTTAAAACAAGAAAAATTAAAATCCAGAGTTATCCAGCTCAGCCTCTTTCATGTCTGCACTGTCCCTTAGCCCTCACGTCTCCCCCACCTTATATCCCTCGCCAACCCTCACTCAAGTGTGTTTCCTTCCGTTTAGTTTGATATTGCTTTCCTGGGAAACTCAAACAACAGCTTTCTCTTTTCACAATGAGGATGACTTTTCCCTTCAGGCCTCAGCTTGGCTAAGGTAAAGTTACTTCTGCATCTTTGCTAGTCCAGTGGAAGAAAGCCAGAGGAAGCTGGCTATTTGCAGAACTGGCTTAGAATTTCAAAGCACAGCAGAGAGGGCAGGGAAGGTCACTTAGTAAAGTTATTTGGGTTCCTGAGATCTAGAAGATTTAAATAACTTGTCTAAGATCACACACAGTAATGAATAAGGAAAACATAGGGGCACCTGGGTGGCTCAGCTCAGTTGATTAAGCATCTGACTTTGGCTCAGGTCATGATCTCACATTTGGTGGGTTTGAGCCCTGAGTTGGGCTCCTGAGCCCTGAGTTGTGTTGATACCTCAGAGCCTGGAGCATGCTTAGGATTCTTAGTCTCCTTTTTTCTCTGCCCCTCCCCCACTAGCACTCAGCCTCTCAAAAATGAATAACCATTAAAAAAATTTACTTTAAAAATAAAGAAAACGTCATAAAAATTAGTGATTTGAGGTTAATAAAAATTCTCAATTACTTTGGGGATATTCAAAAGTTACAGCCTTTATCATGCCTTCCAGAATTCAAATAATTCAGGTAAATCTTTTCATTTGCAATGAGAATAGCAGTCAAGAATAATTATTTGCTATATAGATATTTCCATCTTCCATTTTCTCTTGGATTCCAAGAATAAGCCATGCCTTTTGGAACTGATACTACTCACTCTAGACAGGATTTAAAAGAAACATCTTTCAAAAATAGACTTGCCCATTCTCAGAGTTAAAAAGAATTTCAGCAAGTTGATTGCAAGAAAGTGTTGAATAAGGGAGTGGAAGAGAAAAATTAGACGAGTTCTAGGCTCAGATTCATGTCTCCACAGCATCCTGCTGAGGACTTTTTATATGGAACTTTCGTATGTGCAAGTTGCTAAGCTTAAGCATAAAAGGTCCCTCTGTTTGGGTAGTCATTCTCTCACTTTATTTGTTTTAAATGTTTATTTTTGAGAGAGAAAAAGAGAGCAAGCAAGTGGGGGTGGGGCAGATAAAGAGGGAGACAGAGGATCCAAAGCAGGCTTCATGATAATAGCAGAGAGCCCCATGTGGGGCTGCAACTCGCAAACCAAGAGATCAAGACCTAAGCCAAGTGGGATGCTTAAATGAGTGAGCCACCCAGGGGCCCCTATGATTTTTAAAACAAACTTATAAGGTTGTTGGAAGCAGGTTTGTATTGCTGTTTGTTTTTTTACTTTTGCAACAGAGGACACTAAACTTCCAAAATCACCCATCTAAGAAGTCAGAGAACCTATCAGAATTCTTTCACCTATATTGAATTTCCCCCAAATTTAGGCAGATCTATTTTTAAATAAAAATAATAAATATCCTGAAGACAAATAAAAGTGACATTTGTGTTATCTCTAGTAATGAAGAATGCATGAATCAATTCCCCTATTCTGTTCTATTATGGTGAGGTCTAATCTACAAAATTACCATTCATTCAGACAATAAAAATTTGAAGTGATTTTGTTTTGTAAGAACTGTTCTGGGATTGATGTAACAAGAGAAGTCAAGCTTCATTTCATAATGGAGAATAATAATAAACTAATTTCTCTTCCTTAAATTCAATGGGACTCTTTCAGTAGACTGCTTCTCTGGAGAAGGTTAGTTGGTTTTCCAGACTATAAAATAATGAGCAAAACTTTTTCTAAAACTATTGTTGCCTGGGTGATTTTATTTCCTTTCAGAGACCTTTGGGAAAGAAATGGTATGAAGGAATTATCCACTGAATTGGATTTTTGGAGTGTATACAACTGAAAGCATTCAATAGGCTCTAATATTTCATCTTTGGGAGTGGAATACCCCAAGTGATTCCATCAACATTTATTGATTATCTTTTATGTTTAATGGTTTGTGTTTGTTCCTGGAAGGCTTTAGCTTGTGAATATACAAAGACATATCACACAGATTTCCCATACCCAAAATATGTATAAACTTGCTGGAAACTTCCTTTCTCTCTCTGCCATTTCCCAAAGTGTAGCAGAGAGACTGTTTTCATTATGTTTAAATAGAATAGACATTCAACGTTCAGTAAAAAATTCCTATTAGAGTGTCTTCTATGTGCCAGACACTGTTCAAGATCATGGAACATAGCAGCAAACAAAACTTTAACATTCCACACTTCTGAAACTTAGATTCTTGTATTAAGACAAACTATTTGCCTAAAAAATATGGAGAACGATGACCAGAAATAGGCTTATATCAATGAGGTGACAAAGGATGATTAATTAATGTCAATTCAGAAAACAAACATTAACTGAGCATTAAACTTGAAATCAAAAAAGCCACATCCATTTTGATTTGCCCTTTTCTCCATATGAAGTATTATCTTCTCTAGAAGAATCTTTATGGTTCTGAAAGCCTTTTGCAAGGAGCTCATTTGCATAATGGTTTCTCTGTTTCCCCCCACCCTTTTTTTTTAACCTAGTAATGGATATTTATTTATTTATTTATTTATTAAGGGGCAGAGGGAGAGAGAGAGAATTTCAAGCCAGCACCATGCTCTGTGCAGAGCCTTACATGGGGTTCTATCCCACGATTCTGGGATCATGACCTGAGCTAAAATTAAGAGTTGGATATTCAACTGACTAAGACACCCAGGCACCCCACCTAGTAAATGGATTTATAATATTCCTATTATTCCCATAATATGTTAGAAATCAGTCTTTTATGATTCGGAAAGCATAAGATAATTGTTTAAACCTTAGAGTATTTTGGCTTATAAATCTTTGTGAACATAGGTTTCTGGAGTCCGGATGGAACCATGACAATGATTGACTCAAACAAAAATCCACAAGAATAGTGACAATAATAAACAAATAACAAGAAACAAAGCAATGAATCTCTCAGATTCTTCAAATACATAATATCTATTCCTCTAAGCCACCCAGGATTCTAACATGTATGGACTTTCAAAAAAGTAGAAGATGGCCTTTAGTAGTTTTACCAGTGATCATTTGAATGGCTGCAAACATTTGTTGTTGCAAAAGGATTCACACCTTGTTTGCTACAATAAGATTTCCTTTATCATTTGAAACTGGCTTAAATTTGAACATTACATTCATATATTAAGTTCTATTTCTTCTTGTGGCAAAAAGAACATTTTATCAGAGTTTTTCTTAGACAAATGGTAGATTTCTTGGAAATCTGGTATCTCCTTTTTTGCCAGGGCTTTGTTTTTTAAAGCATTTACAAACTGGTATGGAAAATAAGCTATTTTTTTAAAAAATATATGAAATTTATTGTCAAATTGATTTCCATACAACACCCAGTGCTCATCCCAACAGGTGCCCTCCTCAATACCCATCACCCACCCTCCCCTCCCTCCCACCCCCCATCAACCCTCAGTTTGTTCTCAGTTTTTAAGAGTCTCTTATGCTTTGGCTCTCTCCCACTCTAACCTCTTTTTTTTTTTTTTTGTTTCCTTCCCCTCCCCCATGGGATCCTGTTAAGTTTCTCAGGATCCACATAAGAGTGAAACCATATGGTATCTGTCTTTCTCTGTATGGCTTATTTCACTTAGCATAACACTCTCCAGTTCCATCCACGTTGCTACAAAAGGCAATATTTCATTCTTTCTCATTGCCATGTAGTACTGCATTGTGTATATAAACCACAATGTCTTTATCCATTCATCAGTTGATGGACATTTAGGCTCTTTCCATAATTTGGCTATTGTTGAGAGTGCTGCTATAAACATTGGGGTACAAGTGCCCCTATGCAGAAATTGAAGAAAATAAGCTATTTTGGTGAGACAACAGATAGCCACCTTCTGGGAAGCAAATAGCATTTTTGATAAAATGCATACACAATTTATGAGGGAAAATAATGAGACAGACTCCTTTTCTTGGAAAGTAGTAACCTAGCCATCCAGAGACTAGACCTTTAATCAGACTTTTTTTTTCATTTCCTATCAATTGTAGCAATAATTTTTCTAATTATCAACTATATCAATAACTTTTAAAATTCTACTCCCACAAATATTTCAACTAAGATAAATATTCTTTCAATGAACGGTCCTGGGACAACTGGATACTCACATGCAAAAGAATGAAGTTGGACCCTTACCTCACACCATAGGCAAAAATTAATTCGAACTTGATCATAAACCTAAATGTAAAAGCTAAAATTATAAAACTCTGCGAATAAATAGGTATAAATCTTTGTATGCCCATTGTTTGGGCAATGGTTTCTTAGATATAACATTGAAGGTACAAGTAACTAAAGAAAAAAATCAATTAATTTCATTGAAATTAAAAACTTTTGTGCTTCAAAGGACGTCATCAAGAAATACCACCTGCAAAATAGGAGGAAATGTTTTCAAAACAAATCTCTGATAAAGAACTTGTATCAAGAATATATTAAGAATTCATACAGCTTACCAATAAAAAGGCAAAAATCCAATTAATAAGCAGACGAAAGATCTGAGTAGGCATTTCTCCAAAGAAGGTGCCGAGGGCAAACAAGTGCACAAAGAGTTGCCATTCGGGAATGCAAATCAAAGCCACAATAAGATCCACTTCATGCTCACTAGAATTATAATTAAAAAATATGTGCAATAACAGTATTGATGAGGATATGGAGAACTTGGAATCCTCATATATCTCTGGTAGGAATGCAGAATAGCGCACTGCTTAAGAAAGGAGTAAGGCAGGTCTTCACCAAGTTATAACAGGATTATCATATGACCCTGTGATTCTACTCCTAGGTAAATATCCAAGAGAATTGAAAATTTATGTGCGCACAAAAGCTTGTGCAAAAATTTTCATATCGATATTATTTATAATAACCCAAACATAGAGAGACCCAAACCTTCATCTACTAATGAATGCGTAAACAGAATGTGATATATCCATTCAATGGGAAATTATTCAGCAACAAAAGGGAGTAGGGTATTAGTACATGTTACAACTGAAGTGAACCTTGAAAACGTTATGCTAAGTGAAAGAAGCCAGTCACAAAAGACCACACTTTGTATAATTCTATTTATGTGAAGTGTCCAGAACGAGCACATCTATAGAGACATAAAATATGTTAGTGGCTGTCTAGAACTGGTTCTGGGATGTGAAGATGATGGGAAGGTAGTCACTACTAATGGTCACTGAGTTTCTTTTGAGGACGATAAAAATATTCTAAAAACAGAGAGTGCTGATGGTTGCACAACTTTGTGAAAATACTAAAACCCATCAAATTGTGCACTTATAAGGATGGATTTCATGGTCTGTGATTTATAACCCATTTATATCTCAATAAAGCTGTTAAAAATGGGAACTACTTAAATTGGTTAGAGGCCATTTACTTTGAAAAAAGATTATATTAAAACTTTGAAATATAATTATAAACAAATTATTTGTCTTTTTGAAAACACTGGTCCTAGTATATAAAAAAATTGTATTGATATTCCTTAGTCCAATTGCTTTGCAGATTTGTTATTTGAAGGGAGATCATTAGCTTTCAGAAAAAGTAATCCAAAACATCTTTTTAAACAAATGATGGAAAAAATTCTTTTTTTCATAATTAATAAAAATCATACTTAATGTTACCTCTTGCTAATTATTACCTATGATTTTTTTTTACTCATCCCTCTGAAAACTAGACAGCTAATTAGAAACTAGGCTTTGCTGAAGTGACACCTATTCATTCCCAGTAAGTTTAAAAAAAAATGAGAGAGAGGCACTTTTTTAAGTAAACAGAAAGTACATCTCAAGCCTTGTTCTTTTACCACCTTCAATTCATATATCTCTGAGATCCCATATTTTAAAGAAAACAAATCTGACAAGGTGAGTAATTCACTCTCTTATCTGCAGACTCAGATGTGCAGCCCTAACACGTGTTCTTCAATCCTGACTAGAACTTTGTCCCTCTACTAATATCTCTCTAGTCCATGATAATCCTATTCTAAGAATTCTTCTCCTCCCCAGGCAGCCATATTTATGAGGTATGGCTTCATCCTCCTGACCATAAGTGATTGTCATGGGGTGGACACGACATAAGCTGAGCCAATTGCATTTTCCAAGTGGTTTCTTTGGAGAATTCTAATTAGGTGTGTTTTGTGATATTTCATGATTAATGCATGGTTCTGCGGAAACACAAAGTATACGTCCTAACCCAGGCACTCAGGGAAATGTATGACCAGGCTCAAAGGACACTGGAAAAAGAAAGAAAAGAAATCTGCAGTATTGGACTCTTCCAGAGTCCCTTTTGCTCCAAAATGTCTGATTTTCACCGAATCCCTTTACTCTTCTGGAAGTTTCTGTACTCTAATACAATGATGCCTAGAGAGTAGTATGTAGGGTGATGCTCCAGAGTTGGGCATTCTTCCACTTTCTCAAAATATTCTGATAACTTTACCTTACTCGGCAAGGTTTACCTTCTACACCTAGAGTATTCCAGAGGGAGAGGAAAAGAAGAAGGTGTATGAAAAGTTTTGTGGAGGATTTTCATTTTTGATATACAAAAGCCTTAAAAAAAGTATAGTGTACTTATTTTGAACACATGGCAAGGAAAGTGACATTAGAGCTATAGTAAATATTATTTATGATTTATAGTGCACTGACACTAACAATTAAATTAAATATAAAAATTAAATATAAATTAAATATAAAAATTAAATTTTCTTCTTGAAATGTAATCACAATTAGTTTAGGAATACAAGAAGGGATATGACTTTGGGGGAAAAATAACCTTTTGAGAATTGGAACACATTTGAAAAGTCAAGTTACTCAAAATACTCTGATTCCAGTAATAAAATACACTTGTTTAATTACATACCTACTCAGCTCTTTTAGAAAGTAGACTTCTTTGACAATTGAGAAAGCCAAAAATTGGACATCATTAACCTTGAATGCCAGAGGGCATATGTTATTTATGCTTAGTATAAAATAATTGAATCCAAGTCTAGACACTCGGGAACAATTAGAGAGCAAGCTGTTTATTTTCCATAGCCTCTGATACCTTTTGGGAAAGCTAGGACTTCTCATCTTAAAAACAAACAAAATCCTCTTTAGATTTTTTTGTCACATAGTTTCACCCTTTATCTCACCTTTTCTTCATTATCTCTACATGTGTACCTCTGTTCATTAGCTGAAAACTAGTAATATTTTTTCAGACATAATTAGTTTCTCTGAAGTATTTGACACAGTCATTCCTTTACCTGGCTTCCTTAACACCAATTTCTCACAGTTTTCAGGGTTTTTTTTCCCAGTCTTGGCATATTGCATATTATTTCACTTCAATTTAGTTCAATTCAATTAATTTCCGGGAGAGCTACTATATTATGTGCTAGGCAAAGTGCTAGGTGTTGAGAATATTATGATTGGTAAATGGGTGTTTCTCATTAAGAAACTCACTGTAATTAGAAAGATAAAATGTCAACAGACAATTGGCTATGAGAGCTCGTAATAGGGCTGCTTCACCATGATTTATAGGGTCAAGAAAAATCTTTCTGTGCAGATGTCATATAATCTGAGTTTTAAGGACGAATAAGAGTTAACAGTATGTGGCAAATCTGTCCATCATAATCTAGATTTTTCCTTCCATGGCAATGCTGTTGTATCTCAGGGATAGTTGTCCAAGCAGGAACTATAAACCTCAGCCCTTTGGAGACAGATAACATCATATGATTAAGCTCCTAACAAAGGAGGATAAGCAGAAATCATGCCTGGCTCCTTCCAGGAATGGCCCATAAAATTTGGAAGTACCCTCTTCCACAACTTCCTACCTCCCATGGACTGAAATGATGACAATGACAAACACCTTAGAAACAATGTGTCTATGGCAGAGCAACCATCAGCCATGGACTTTGAATGATGGTGCAGAGAAGAGCTCTATCCCCTGATTTCCCTGTACTGAAATGCCTGTCCTAGACTATTGCGTGAAAAAGAAAAGTGTTTATAATGTTTGAGTCATTACGTTATACTTTTGGATCCATTTGCTCTCGTCGTTTAGTCTACTTCAACTAATACACCAGGCTATAGGATTAAGGGAGACAGTCCTGTCAAAGACAGACACCTAAAGTAGTTCATTGTCACGTGAGCAGAGACTATGAAGGAAAATATGGCAAAAATGAGGTGGAATTGAGAAGTGAGCCAAAACATGGCAGACCTCACTGACCCTGGAAAAGTGAACAATTCAATATTTTAAGAAATGTGAAGGCATTGCAGGATTTTAGAAGTAGGGTGACATGACTTAGATTTGACTGCCGTATGTTATAAAGGCTTGGAGGGCATCAATGGAGGAGGAAGAAGGCAGTTAAAGAGCTACTGCAAAAACTGAGATGGGAATTGATGTAGACCCAAAGTCTTGAAATATAGGTTCTGGTGTTGGATGCTTGGAGTTAAAATCCTGGCTGTACCATGTACTAAATAAATGACATTCTATAATATGAAGATACTTTGGAACCTAATTTTACAAGATTCACATGTGGATTAAATGTGACAATCTACATAAAGTGATTACACACAAATGTAGACAGACAGTAATCATTGCTACTGTTACCGGTATGACACTACCACTATTTTGAAGGTGACAAAGATGGATAGAAGCCCATTTTAAAGAAATATTAACCTGGTAGTATTCATTGGGTTTGGGAGCCAACTGGACTTGTAGAGCAAGAGACAAGGAATCAACAAATCTTCCCAGAATTCTAACTCAAAGGTCCAAGTGAATGTTGGTGCCATTCTAAAACATTAGGAAAACTTGATATTCTTGACATGGGGAATGGTGAAGTCACATTGCAGAAGAGCATACGACATGGCAGATATCATTGGTCACATCTTTGGAAAATGTAATCTTCCATATCTGCTTTTCCACACTTACAAGTTCCCAGACTTTGAACTTTATTTTCTTCTATGTGTACTTCTAAACTAAAAATCTCTTCTTTTTTTTTTAAGTTTATTTATTTTTTTCAAGAGTGAGCATGAGTGGGAGAAGAACAGAGAGAGAGAGAGAGAGACAGAGAGAGAGAACCCCAAGCAGTCTCCATGCTGTCAGTGCAGAGCCTGATGTGGGACTCAAACTCAAGAACTGTGGGATCGTGACCTAAGCTGAAACTAAGAGTGGGCACTTAACCGACTGAGCCATCCAAGTGCCCCACTAATTCTCTATTCTAACAAGCCACTTGTAATTGTAACAACTAATTGGGATTAATAACAAAATGGCTTTCCCATTTCTTCCTGTGAGCCACCTACAGTGAGCTGGCATTTTTAAGTCAGAGAGACTTAAACCAGAAACATTGATTCTTCATATGAAAACTGATAAAATTAGATATAATTATCTTATACCACACACATAAAATTCACAAGACTCTAAAATTATTAAAAGAAACTATAGAAAATTAGCTCTCAGTTGTAGGAAGGGAAGAGTTTCTAAAAAGCATAAATTATAACAGTAAGAGTAATGGATTACATCCTATTAAGCAGTAAAATAGAAAATAAATATGAAACATAAAAAGATATGCAGTTTAAAAGACCTGTGACAAACTGGGAGAATTTATTTGGAACAACTTTATTAAGTTGTTTGTATTAATAACTTATTACAATTTTTATATGTCAATGAAGAAATATGAATAATTCAAAAGATAATTGGGAAATACACTGAGCTAGAACATTTAAGAAAAAAAAAAGTCAATTTTTCTCCTAACAAGGGACATGAATTTTTTTTTTAAGTACCATTTCATACATGTCTAAATGGGGGAAATATCTGACAATACGAAGTACTGGAAGAATCTGGGATAAATAGAAAATTTTGATGGGTGCCTGGGTGACAATTAAGTGTCTGACTCTTGGTTTTGGCTCAGGTAAGGATCTTGCGAGTTTGAGCCCCCAATGGAGCTCTGCCCTGACAGCATGGAGTCTGCTTGGGATTCTTTTCCTCTCCCTGTCTCTGCCCTCCTGCTCTCTCTCTCTTTCAAAATAAATAAATAAACTTAAAAAAAGAGAAAATTTTGAAATCTACTGGTGGAATCGTAAATATAACCACATTGGAGAACAATTTAATAATCTCTACTGAAGATAGAAATACATAATCACTAGGTCCAGAAATTCTGTTATTAGCTATACATAAAATTATTTCTGGTAAATATTTATAAAGATATGTCTAATTTGACAAAACAACACAAAACAAAACAAAAAAGGGACGTACCTAAAAAAAATTTTTAGTGACCCAAACAAGTATTAAAACATGGAAAATAATACTAAAAGCATAATTAAAAGATACATGTACCTGCATATGGCATAGAAGAACAGGATTTATATTCTGGTTCTAGAATTTGTAACTTGTGTGAACTTCTGTAGTTTATTTAAACTCTATGTGCCTTAGTTTCCTTATACGTATTTTTTTAATGTTTTGTTTTATTTTTGAGAGAGAGAGACAGAGTGCGACTGGGGAGGGGCAGAGAGAGAGGAAGACAGAATCTGAAGCAGGCTCCAGGCTCGAACTCAGGGACCATGAGATTATGACCTGAGCTAAAGTCAGCCGCTTAACTGACTGAGCCACCCAGGTGCCCCAGTTTCCTTATATATAAAATAAGTTGTTTTGATGATTAAAGGACTTAAGATGTGAAAAACACTTAGAAGATTCCTTACTTTATAGTGAATGCTCAACAAATATAAAAATGTCATTACTTTTTAATCCTTCTTCTGCTCCTCCTCCTTATTATAATATGGACTAAAGAATATCCACCAATTTATAATAGTGCTTGTTTCTAGGGACAGAGATAAATGGGACCAAGCATAAAGCGTGAATGGACTTCAACTTCATCAGTAATATTTTATTTCATTTATTTAAAGATATAAAACAAACAAAAAAGAAAGTATTTACCATTCCATGAAATGGGCACAAGTATATTTATATATTATTCTCCAAACTTATTTTTGAAAAAAAAAAACCTTTAAAATATGATGAGGTATCTGAAAATTTTAAATATTTGTTTCATAACTGGCCCTGTTTTGCGATAGTGGATAGGGGCGCCTGGGTGGCTCAGTCGGTTAAGCATTGGATGTTGGCTCAGGGCATGATCTCACGGTTCGCGGGTTCAAGCCCCGCACCTGTCTCGTCGCTGACAGCTCAGAGCCCGGAGCCTGCTTCAGGATTCTGTCTCCTTCTCTCTCTGCCCTTTGCACGCTCACCCTCTGTCTCTCTCTCTCTCTCAAAATTAAACATTAAAAAATATGATAGTGGGTTTTCTTTTTTAAGATTATTTGTTTATTTTGAGAGGGAGAGGCAGAGAAAGAGGGAGAGGGAATCCCAAGCAGGCCCCCCCGCTGTCAGCACAGAGCCCCACGGGGGTGGGGGGCTTGACTCCAGAAGCCATGAGATCAAGACCTGAGCCTAAATCGAGTGGGTGGCTTAACTGACTGATCTACCCAAGCACCCCGATGGTGGCTATTTTAAAAAAAGAACTTAAGCAACTAACTCGTTGGAGAGTTTACAGAGTATTGGTACTTCCTGGCATCCAGGTGAGCAGGGTTAACCCTGAGTCTGCAAATACAGTATTGTATGTGGTTTTGCACATGTTCTGTTGAAGTAAGTATGGGCGCATCTTGCCAAGCTGGTAAATGGAAAGCCCCTGAAGGTAGCATTTTTAGAGGGGAAAAAAAAGTGACATTTGTTCCCCATTGTCCTTTAAAAAATTAAAATAGCATGGAAAGAGAAGTGCGCATTCTGGTCAGCAGGAAAGGCAGAGCTCAGCCAGCTGGTCCTGTCGGTCTGCCAGAGACATTTATTCTCTCTTCTTATCTTGCTCTGTGGCGAGGGGCCTTTCTGTTCTGGAATGTAAGATGGACCCTGATTTTAATGAACTCGCCCTAGTCTTCCTGTAAATATAATTGTGTTTGTCAGAATTGTTCCAATTGTAGTTTGCAGAATGATCATCGACAATGTGTCTATTGTAAATAAAAGTTGCAATAAAATGGTTTACTAAGAATGTGTAGTAAGTTGATTAATTTCTCTCCTTCTGTGTTATCTCACTTTATATATTAGGGTGATCCTGAGTCATTCTATGTCCCTTCACAGTTTCCCAGGAGTGTGTAGCATAAATGTTACTAGTGTTTATCTAATGGGTGTGTGAGTGTGGGGGTGGGGGGTGGGGGGGTGTTGGTGGTTGAGTTTAGTTTCATTAAGAATTTACTACAACCAGGGGCACCTGGGTGGCGCAGTCGGTTAAGCGTCCGACTTCAGCCAGGTCATGATCTTGCGGTCCGTGAGTTCGAGCCCCGAGTCAGGCTCTGGGCTGACGGCTCAGAGCCTGGAGCCTGTTTCCGATTCTGTGTCTCCCTCTCTCTCTGCCCCTCCCCCGTTCATGCTCTGTCTCTCTCTGTCCCAAAAATAAATAAATGTTGAAAAAAAAAATTAAAAAAAAAAAGAATTTACTACAACCTGATTATAAAACATTGGGTCAACTGTAATTACACAGTGCATTTAGTCACTCAACCAGAAAGCAGAACTCTAGCTTGTAAATAGACTAAGAAATCAATGGTAAGGTCCAGTACTCTTACACTACATCTAAATGAGGTAAACAGGAATATGTGTTTTCTGGAAAGGCGAGGTAAAAGAAAAAAAGAAAAAAAATTAAAGTCCTAAAGTGGGCTTCCAAACCAACCAAGTCAGTGTTTACAAAGAAAACCAAGAGTAGAGACCACATCATATTTGATGAGTTAAAGCTCTCAAGGAAAAAAAAAATCCAAATGGTTTACAAAAAAATAAAACTAAAATGAGATATTTTAGACATGGACATTATACAGAATAAATAAGGCTTTTACAATGATATTAAGCAAAAAGAAATATTAGAGAGAAAATACATGAGAGACATGAAAATAATATTGGGTCTAAAGTTTCTAAGAGCTCCTAATGATTTAATTCTCTTTTATACTTACCTTTAAATGACACATAAGAAGAACTTGGCCAAGGTAACCATGTTAAAATAATAAAGATATATGAAAAATAGAAAGATGCTTTAAGGGAAAATGCACATAAATCTTGAGGTTTATCTAAATAAGATAAAAGCTTTGCAGTGAAGGGATCAACACACTCTTAAAAAAATTGAATGTCTTTTGATTTTAGAGTTATGAGTTATGAATTGAGGTAGGTGAAAAGAATTATGCTAGTAGGAAAAAATGAAAATACCAAGAATATAATGAAGTAAATATACTGTGATGGGAAAAAAACCTTTCAATTTCTGATATGATCATGTAACACACAGAATGCTAAAAAACAAAAAAAAAAACAAAAAACCCTCCAAAATCCAAACTTATTAAACAATGTATCATTAAGTGAAAATGCACAATATTTGGATTTTTAAAATTATTTTGCTATGAGAAATAATTGTATGACATTTTACTTTCACTTGAAGTCTAGTTATCACAGGTTATAAACAACACAGGCTAGAAACTTAAGTGAAGGATGTAAGTTCAAAACAAAGTTAGTAATGAGAAAAGAGCCTAGTTATGTTTTAAGACCCCAAATTGCTTGGAATCAATTAATTTGCATGAGATTAAAGAGTCTTACTTGGTAGAGTGATAAATAAGAGTTGATGCAGAAATTCTCGAATAAATACTGATAATGCAAAATTAAGGGGTAAGTGCTTGTGCCCTAGATACTGAGAACAACAGGTTTATAGACCAAGCTACTTTATGATAACATTATTTCTTTTCTTTCTCATTTAAGATGAATCCTATTCTGGCTTGAGCAACTGACAGCAACTGGCTTCAACAGGAGGTTTCGAAGGAAACGAAGTCCTTACATAGAGGACAACCACAATAATTACTAGGGAGAGATGAGCTTAGGAGCAAAGGTACAAAATCGAGGTGCTGTTTGATGTTGCAAGTGGGAAATGAAGGAGGAAGGAATAAAAAGACACTAAGTATTATAGAAATGGAAGTTGGTATGAAAATCAATGTGTTATTTGATTAGATTTCAATTCTACACAATTCAATTCAACCCAAATAACTTATACTGTGGATTTGACTCAGTGCTAGGCACTGGGTTTGCTTTTAAAGAATTTGAAGTCCCAATTAAGGAGCACAAACTAAATGACCATGGGGACTAGAGTAGGTTAAAAAACTAATAAAAGGAAAATATGCCCTATGTTACAGAACAGATAAAAGAGTAGATTATAGCAAGCTTAGTGGGCAGATGCCGTCTTAAAGAGAACACCTGCTACTCAGAGGACCCAGTTGTTACCAAGAGACAATGTTGGCCCAGAGATACTGGTATTCTTCTCTCTTTCCCCTGCCGACCTGTCCCCTGTCTGCTCTTTCTCTCCTCTTCCCTCTTCTCCTTCCTATTCCTTTGTTTTTTTTTCTCTTCTCTTAACTTTTATTCCTTCCCCTCTCCCTCACCCTCTCCTACCTTTTCCTTTTATTTCTTCTTTTCTTTGGTTTCCATATTTTTCAATAGAGGTCAGAAAGCCAAATTTCATGCAAAGCTTCTCAATTATCAATGCTGCCAGTTAACTATGAGAAAAGAAACACTGGAAAGCCACATGTATCTGGGGGCAAATGCAGTTCATTGACTGTCATTTTCAAACCCTGGTCTAAATAGTTTGAAAACTAGAGTTTAAATTATGCAATTAGTTCTGGATTGAGGACAATCCTAAATACTGCTAGTGAGTTTCTTGTTCCATGAAGACAAGCACGTCTTAATTAAATGGAATGAAGATAATTTATGGGAGTGAATCTCTCTCTTTATTCTCTGGTGACAGATTTAGGGAATGGTGCTTATGGTGGGTGCACCTGTTAATAATGTTTTACTCCACTAGCTATTAACAAAAGATCATGGACTTTTTAAATTACCCTTATTCAATTTACTTTGTGGCTTTAAATTGGGAAATTGTCATAGATACATGATTAAGAGAATGAGGAAATTATACAGAATATCTTCAAAGATTTCCTGACAGTGAGATCAATTGTGCCAAGATTGCCTTTTGCAAAGGACATTGCCTTTTGCAAAGGAAACCCTACTGCTAGAAGCATATGGAGATAGACTGCACAAAATCAAAGACATTAAATTGTAAAGAATAATCTGGCTGGTACCCCAGGGTATGGCCTAGATAAAGCAATAGTTAGTTTTAATCTTTAATTTAGGTATTTCTAAGACAGGGTGAAATTCATTATTAAAATCTTCATTGTAGCTCGATTTTAAACTACACATTTAACTAAGCTGGTTACTCTAAGTGTGAACATGTAATTCTACCCACTGTTATGAATGCCCTTGGAAATATGTATCCTTTGATTCATCTTGTGTTATGGAAAATAATTAATCATATTCTCAGTCATTATATATCTGCTTCATGTCTACAAGCGCAAAGAGTTTTGCAATTTAACTTGATAAGTTTGTTCTTCATAGGCCTAGTTTTCAACATCTTTTTTGGGTCCCTCAGTCTAGCACAGAACAGAAAACATCTAGGGACTTAACAAATTTTTATCATACTGAATTAATTAAAACTTAGCTTGTGAAGCAGTTGGACTCCATGTGAGTCTAAGGATAGATCAGAGATGAAATAGAAATAAAGATACTATTCAGGCTCCTGGGTGGCTCAGTCAGTTAAATGTCTGACTCTTGATTTTGGCTTGGGGCATGATCTCACGGTTTGTGAGATTGAGGCCCTCGTCAGGTCTAGTGCTGGCAGCGTGGAGCCTACTTGGGATTCTCTCTCTCCCTCTCTCTTTGACCCTCCCCTGCTCTGCGTGCATATTCTCTCTCTTTCTCTATCAAAATAAAAAAATTAAAAAAAGAAATAGATACCCTTCTGCATATTGAGATAAGGCATGTTTACAGAAATTAAAGTATCAAGCATATTTAATTTCCCTATAGAAACTTCATAACTTCTGTTTTTAACTACTGTATTTCACCGTTTATAATTTATAATTAAAAATTAAAATGTTTAATTTTGTAGTTTTGAGGAAAGGGATACATCCAAGGTGATAAAGTACGACATGTTTTGTTTACTTTGAATGGCTCTTCCATTGTAAACTCAACTTCCTAAAGAGGCATAGGATAGAATAAAAAGTATTAAGAAAAACTAGATGAAAATATGGATTCTTATCCTTGTTTGATCATACTTTAATGATGTGACCTGGCTATGTCAGTCATCTTTCTGAGAATTAATTTCTCAACAGCCTAGAAAAATAACATTTACTATTTCTGAAATGATTGTTTAAAATGGTTGGGATGTGGATCAAATGAAGAATTCATACAAAAGTAGTTTCACTATGCAAATATATAATTGTACTTTTTTTCAGAGCCCTATTGTAGATACAACTGTGTAATTTTTTAAATGTTTGTTTATTTTTGAGAGGGGGAGACAGAGTGTGGGTGGGGGAAGAGCAGAAAGAGAGGGAGACACAGAATCCGAAGCAGACTCCAGGCTCTGAACTATCAGCACAGAGCCCGATGCTCGGCTGGGACTCACAAACCATAAGATCCTGACCTGATCCGAAGTCAGATGCTTAACCAACTGAGCCACCCAGGCACCCTTATAATTTTTGAGAATATTTGCTAACTTTGATAACCTCTGAGCACAGACATGCAGCAGTCATAGGTGATGGTGTATATACATACCCTCCAAATCCCTGTGGCTTGAGGAAAACACATTTATTTTTCTCAAACCATGCAAGTCATGGGGACCATATTCTGCATCATACTTCCTCAAGGACTGAAGCTGATGAGGCAGTACTATCTGGACTATTTCCTGTATTCTTGGCAAACTGGAACACTGCAATGGAAAAGCATGCTGGAAAGGCAGATCAGCAATTTAAGGCTCCCAGTTCACAGGGACCAAATTAGATTGTTAAGACTGCCATTAAAAAGTGCTTAAACAACAGGAATTTATTTTCTCACAATTCATGAGGCTGGAAGTCTGAGATGAAGGTGTCAGCAGAGTTGGCTTATTATGAGGCCTTTTCCTTGGCTTGGAGATAGCCATCTTCTCCCTGTCTCTTCACATGGTCTCCCCTGTGCATGTGCCTTTGTCCTAATCTACCCTACTTTTGGGTACATCAGTCATATTGGATTAGGGTCTGACATAAAGACCTCATTTTAGCTTAATTACCCCTTTAAAGTCTCTATCTCCAAATACAGTCACATTCTGAGTTACTGGGGGTTAGGCTTCAACATTTGAATTTTTAGAGGACACAATTCAGCCCGTAACAGGACCTCCTCAAATGAGGGGGGCCAGGAAAGACAGCATCAGTGGCTACAACAGCTATCTTTTCACTGCTCTATTAAAGTATACGGCCCCCAGTTGGTACTTAATACAAATGGAATATTGTTAATAAACTATTAATATACCAGGCATCTTTTTTTTCTGAAAACATATGTATAATTTCACATGTAATATAGACACATAATTTTATATATAACATGCTATATGTCATCTACTTTAATAAAAATATATTACATAAAGCTTTAAACAAAGGTATGCAATAATTTTTTCCCTCTTTGGAGTAAAAGTGCTGGAATGTATCCTATTTTGTTTTTTATTTTAAATCGCCAGAGGCCTGTTTCTGTCTTCCTATTATACCTAAACTTCTACCCACCTTTTCTCGAGCATAGAACTTAAGCTCTCCTTGAATATGATTTCAGGAAATCACATGCCACTGATAGAAAGAAATCTATTTCCAAGAGCACCCCAAAACAGAAACCATCAGTAAATCAGTCTTACAAGGGTCATATATCACCTGGCTCATTAGAACCCACGCTTGCTCAACTTAGAATTGAAACGAGACTACCTCAGTGGGGTTGGTTCTGGACAGAGGTCAGGGAGTAGCTCTGTAGGACAATTTATTGTCTCCATGTTCCATCTCAAATATTAATATGATGTTACATGGGACAGAGGATGTGAAGCACATTTTCTTACCTACATGGATAACTTTGTTGATAATTGGTACCATCCTTTAAGGAAATTAGAAGCTTTGGGGAATTTTTTTGAATATTTCAATGCAAAAGGCTCATTACCTGTCTGTGGCTCATTTACAATAATATCATTTGGGCTCCAACCATCAGAGGATGGAAATGGGTATCGATCAGTTGTTTTAGCAGTGGAATAAGAACTTCAATTTAATGGTTGCATAATAACATTATAATGGCAATGGTTATGAACAAGATGTTCATTATTTCACACACAGGACAAATAGCTTAGCTTCCTTATAGTCCTAATGTCCATGTAATTTAATTATTATGCTCTCTTCAATATAAACGAGCTGCAGCATACAGATAACTCAGTTCTTTAAAAATAGAAAAGAATAGCCAATTAAAACAGCCCTGTGGTCAAGACCTCTATTAGGTTTTTTTTTTAATATTAGTCCTTTAATTTTGTTATGTATTTATGTATTGGTATGCATTTTCAAAGTTGCAAAAAAAGGTATCCTAAGAAAGGAAACTTTCTTTGTCTCTGTGAAAGTGAATGTAATTTCTACATCAAGATCACATTCTGCATGCTGGCAGAAAAAGTAATCTAGTAAATGTCAAACTTTATAAGTCAGTTTGGGGTTTTGTAAATCATTTCAGGTTTAAACTAAGTCAAATCTGGAATCCCTAGAAGGCACAAGAAAGTTTCACCTGCTCTGTGCCACTCAACTGGAGCCTTCAGGGGACTTGTAACTTTCATCAGACCTTCTTCCAGGCCCGTGGACATTTCTCCTCTTACGCAAAAAATAGATGTCAGATTTAGGATTAGCACAAGACTAGCTACGAACTGGAGTTTCAGCAGTACATCTTGTGGACAAGACTTTTCCTTGTGGCTTGGTATTTCCTTGACCTTAACACTGGAAGCTAGGCATAGGTTCTTTGAAACATCTATTGTATTTTTTTTAATATGAAATTTATTGTCAAATTCGTTTCCATACAACACCCAGTGCTCGTCCCAAAAGGTAGCCCTCCTCAATACCCATCACCCACTTTCCCCTCCCTCCCACCCCACTTCAACCCCCAGTTTATTCTGTCTTTAAGAGTCTCTTACGGTTTGTCTCCCTCCCTCTCTAACTTTTTTTCCCCCTTCCCCTCTCCTATGATCTTCTGTCTTAAAGGGATTCCCAATTAAATGTTGATTTGGGTTGAAGGTCAGGGTGTATGGCCCTCAGGTGCATTTACCTGTGTAAATGTGTGTATCTGTGACTGACTTTATAGCTCCTCTCTCCCTGTCCTCAGAAAATATTTAGTCTGAAGGGGTTGGGTAGATCAGTCTGGTGCAACATTTTCTGTCTGTTAATATAAATGGAGGCTTTTGAAGACAAATATAAAAATGTGATGCCACTGTGTTTGAGTCATGCTGTTTTGTTCCTTCCTTAGGATAGCGGCTGTGGCTGTGTCTGAATGAATGGAAGGTAAGAAGCCCACCTCTGGCAACAAAGAGATTATCAGTGTTGAAAAGCAAAAGCGACATTGTAATAATGCCTCCCTACTGAGCCACAGATTAGAAATTGGGGAGGGGGTATTCTTCTTCTATTTGGCAGCAAGAAGTATAATAGGAAGATGATGAGTTTCAGAGTCAGATGTTTGCATCTGAGTTTGCCACTTCTAAAATTCTTAGTCCTGTGTCTTTTTTTATATATAATATAAATATATATAAATATCAAATATATATAAATATATGTATATATTTGAAACTACTGAAAGATTGCAAAAATATTTACCCTTAGGATGATAAATGAATTATTAAATATTTTTAAATGTTTATATTTATTTTTGAGACAGAGAGGCAAAGCATGAGGGAAGGAAGGGCAGAGAGAGAGGGAGACACAGAATTGGAAGTAGGCTCCAGGCTCTGAGCGGTCAGCACAGAGCCTGAGGCGAAGGGGCGGGGGGGGGGGGGGGGGGGAGGCTCAAAACGATAAACCGTGAGATCATGACCTGAGCCAAAGCTGGACACCAGTGGAGCCACCCAGGTGCCGCAGATGATAAATAATTATTAACGCGGTGTTTAACATTTAATATTTGGGGGAAATATGGTTGCTGTTATTATTAGCATCAGAACAATTTATGATACATGGTGACTTTTAATATTTTATCTACTTAAATCCACTTTGGCTCCTATATCTATAACTTTAAAATGCCATTTCTAATGTCCTCATTTTACTGTTTTAAATCTATATTTTTCTATTATCGTGGATCAGATAGAGTTAAGCAGATTTCCTTGAATTCAATTTCTTTTACATTAACTTTTTCCTTACTCTCATTTCACTGCTGAAAGCTCTGCTCTTATGGTCTAGGACAGTTAAGTAGATTTCAAAAGCCCAATTTTCTTTTTATCAACGTGGTAGTATATTTGAATTCTATAGTAATGGTCCTTCATCACACTATTTTGTTTTAATTCTTTCCTTTTCTGCTTGATGTAAAATACTTCGCACAAATGCATTTGCATGGAATTTGAAAATAGTTTTCCTCTGGATGAAATGGTATAAAGTAGTGGGTAAAGGCTAAGCTAAAAAAAAAGGTGATATAGGATCTGGGGTCTGTTCTGTCTCAGTTCATTGGGTAACCTTGAGCAAATCACTTCACCTGTGTGGGGTTCCGTGACCTCATCTGCTACATGCTTAAGTTCAATTAAATTATCTCCAAGAGTTTCCTTGCAGATCCTAGTTGGGGTCCACTTGAATCTGTATGAAGGCTAACAGTATTAACCAGCTCTGTTTTAGGCATTAGGCTAGGCATTCCGTAGGTGAAACGTCATTTATTATTCACTCTAATATATATATGGTATTATCTCATTTTGCAGATTGGGAAACTAGAGATCAGCGCGGTTATGTGACTTGCAAAAGATCATATGATTGGTAAGTGGTAGGCTTTTTATTTGAAATCAGGTCTTTTTGATTCCAAATGTTTTTGTTTTTATCAACTATTGCCGAAGTGTTCTAAATTTAGGGAGAAAAATGAATATAGGAAGGTCATGTAAATTGTCTGATTTTGTCATAAAAATTGGGGAATGAGTATTTTCTGAAAATATGGGCTTGGTATTAGCCAAACAAACTATTTCTTTTTTAATCTTTTCATGTACAAGAATTCCTATCAGTGGTATAATTCGAGTTTTGACAGAATTAAAAAAATTATGTTTTATATTAATCTGTCCTAGAAAACCCAGTTTTATTTACTACTAACAAATTATGCTTACGAATGAGACTATCAATAATACTTTAGTTAACACTAAACCATGTGTTTAAGGATGAAGTTGGAAGCTGGTGCAGAGAAGGTTGAGTAAGCAGAAAAACAGAATAGATGGTGTGATTCCACAGATTTTAACAAAACCTAGAGAGTGGTTTTCATTGCAAATGCTCTGATTGGGACGCCTGGGTGGCTCAGTTGGTTAAGTGACTTAGGCTCACGTCAGGATCTCACAGTTTGTTAGAGCCCACATCAGGCACTCTGCTGTCAGCTCAGAGCCCACTTTGGATCCTCTGTTCCCCTATCCCTTTGCCCCTCCCCCGGCTCATGCTTTCCTGTTCTTTCTCAAAAATAAACATTAAAAAAAATGCTCTGGTTAAGTAGGCTTCATGTCTATATGCAGAAACACTGCCCTCTTTATGTGTTATGCTAATATCTCCTTTCAAAAAGAAACAAACTTAGTTTGAATGAATGGGAGCTTCCATTCTTTAAAAAGCCAATTGGAAGTCCCTCTGAGTAAATCTAGATACACAAGAGAAGTGGAAGAAGGGACACACAGAACAATAGAAACACACACACACACCCAATGTGGAAGGCACAAAGGAATGATAAGCTTATCCTAAAAGCTCATAAATGGGCTTACGTCTATTATTCATTAGTAAATAAGCAAAACAGCTACATGTTGATAGATTTGTTACCTACTTATTGACAGATAGACTTGATTTTGCATCTAAGCTCTGCTCCCTACCAACTGAGTGTTCTTGTAAAAGTTATTTAATCTCTCTTAATAGTACCTGCCTCATAGGTAGGTGAAGAGCGAATAAAATGAAATACGTTATGCATAGCTCTTAACATAGTGTCTTGCATAAAATTAATTTAAAAGTTTCAGTTGTTGATGCTACTGCATTATAAGCAAAAATAAAATAAAATAAAATAAAATAAAATAAAATAAAACAAAGGAGTGGGCAATGCTATTTTTTAGAGCCAATGGAATAACAAATGATAGATAAATTGGAAAACTACATAACATCTATTTAGTCTGTCTCCTCCCATAAAAAAGAATGATTTCAAAATTAGAAAGGAGAAGGGGCATCTGGGTGGCTTAGTTGGTTGAGCTTCCCACTTTTGATTTTGGCTCAGGTCATGATCTCAGGGTTTGTGAGATCGAGCTCAACCCATGTTGGGCTCTGCACTGAAGGCGTGGAGGCTGCTTGGGATTCTCTCTCTGCCTCTCTCTTTGCCCTTCCCTCTCCCACTCAAAAAAGTAGATAGGAGAGAGTAAACAGTAAAGAGTACTTTGAAGCCAGTGATAAATGAGGAGCTAATAAAAGGATCGATGACCTGTTTGAGAGACATCTTCTCCCTTTGCCACACTGAGTCTCATCATCTGTCATTTGAATTATTGATTGGCAATAACCATCTGGCCTCTAGTCTCACTGATTCCAATATTCCATTCATGCTGCCAACGCTCACCAGAAAAGAATCTCCATGCCTTGTATAATACCCTTCTCTATTGAAAATCTTTAGCTGCCTTTGATTCCTATAAGATAGATTTAGAATGGCATTTATGGCTTTTACCAAATCGCACTCTGTTTAAATCTAAAAGCATGACTCTTTTTTTAGTTCTAATTTATGCCTTCGCATATGTTATTATCTTACCGAGAGTACTTTAACCACTCCCCTTTTCTCTGATAAATAATTCACTTTCCTTCAGAATTCAGTTTAATATTACCTTTATAAAGTTTTTCTCAAATCTCCAAGGTTTAGTTAATTTAATCTTATTCTTCTCCTAGGTTCCTCTGTATATAATTCTGTTAATGCAACTTGTTATATTTGTTCAAAAGTCTATCTCCTTCATAATATTTTGAGCTCTTCAAGGACAGGGATGGTGTCGTGTACTGATTTTCAAAACAGCAAGGTCTAGTGTGGTGTCTGCACCACTTTATTAATGTCTGTTGACTGGATGAATAAAATAGTAAATAAATGTGTTAGATTTTAGGACATTTCTAAAACATATTTAAAGCAATGCAATAAGTTTACGTTTCAGGATCAGTGGGATTCACTGGAAACTAGTATATGAAACTGAACTTGTGTGTTTTATATTTATAATGTATTTTATATTTATTTGTAGTGGAGATTCACAGTTGTCTCCCCAGATCCATTTTTTTTTTATTCCATGGTAACAGAATACCTAAATTTTTACTGGGCACATGGGCACACAGAATTTAAAAAAAGAACTTTCTAGATTTCTTTGCAGTGAGATATGGCCATATGACTTTTATTTTTTATTTAAATTTTTTTCCATATGACTAACTTTTAGATAATAAGATATATGTGGAAGTGTCATATTATAGCTGCCAGAATCCTTTCCTAAAGCAAATTTGTGTAGTACCTTCTTCTTTACCCTTCCTTTCTGCTGCCTGGAATGTGAGTGTAATAATTGGAGCTTGGAGCAGTCAACTCATGAACGAGGAGTTGACCTTGAGATTGGAGGCCATGAATGATGAAGAAATAAGACAGAAAACCTGGGATATTGAGAATTGCAAAGAAGTACTAGCTTTAGACAACTATCTCAAACTTTTAAGTGAAGAACAGATATATTTTTATTACATGTTAAGCACTTTTATTCTGGTTCTCTGTTACATATACTGTGAGTTAGCAGACAGAATTCAGGGTATAACCAATTACCCAGGGCTGAGTATGCAGTTTGAAATGTGTGCATTGCAGAGATCTTAAGAGACTTGCTTAATGCCACAGGGCTGGTAAGTGGTGACTTATGGAAAAAGAACGTTGACCCCTTGCCTTCTAGTTTTGTGATATCACATACCTATATAACTCCCTAAGCCTTTGTGCCTAATTTGTTGAGGATAAAAAGACCATCTCAGAAGGTGGTCATAAATGAGATGATGCATGTTAAAGGATTAAATGTTCAATAAATGTCCACTGCTTTCCCCAACATAACTGTCTCTGCTAGATCTGTAAAAGTAGAAAAATATTCTTGACACAATTTATCAGAGTTTGAAGAAAATACTTGGTAAATTCCCTTGGGTATGAAATACTTATAGATAAGATAGAGAAATGTGCATTAAGTGATAGAGAAATTCAATAAATGCTTAGCCACCCCCAAATGTGTTGTTTAATAAATGTTTGTCACCTTGAGGGAGGTATTTTGTGGCACGTCATAAGATTCTCTACTTAGCCTTATAAATTTTCATCAGTGACTTGGCTGAAGGGACGTTTGTTAGTTATAAGTGATGCAATGTTGGCAAGGGAAGCTAATGTTTTAGATGATAGAATCAAGGTTCAATACTTTTCCCCAACAACCTTAACTTGTAGACCTAATTTAACAAGAATCTTAACATAAAAATTGTAATTTACAACAAAAATATCAGTTGCACAAGTACTGGACTGGGACAGCTGGCTTTACAGAAGCTCAGATTGAGTTTACTGTAACAGGAAACAATAGTAGTTAAGGAATGTCATGAATGTGTTGTTTATAAGTCTATATCAAGGGTTTTTCCGAGAATGGTTTGTAGACAAATCAGGTCAGAATTCTTTGGAATGTTTCCTTAATAATCATACCACTAATAATTTCTGGGGAAATACATTTAAAATATGTGTCCCAAACATTTCTTGGGAGAGAGGGGCTTTAAAAACTGAAAATCCTGGTTTGGATGAGTAAAGTCCCACTTTTAGAATACTCTCTTCCATTCTGGAAACTGAATATTAAAAGAAACACAGTGATGCTGGGTCCATCCAAATCAGACCTCCATACGACAAAGGATTAAGAGGCCATGGCTTATAATGACACAAATGAGAAATTGAGAATATTTATAGTGTGGAAAATTAGACAGGTTGTTTAGAAGCAGAAGGTAGAACTTTATATCATGGGGTCAATACTACAGTATCACCTAAGCAGAAACCTAGATTCAATCAGATAAAACACATACAAATTTGAGGCTGTCATCTTCCTGTAATTATTCAGGCAGACTAGAAAACATCTTGCAAGAGGACTTCCCATTTTGGCAGGATTTTATTAGATGATATCTAGTGTTTCCCTCTTTTTGAATAACCTTGATACCTTCTTTTAGCTTTCTGTTTCTTCCAATGACTCATTGATAGAAAACCTGGAATTTCTATGCTTAAGATGAAGTTTTGGGGTAATGGGGGTGTTTGTGGGGTCCAGAGCTGAAGACCAAAACAGAATTTTTGAAGACGTCTTTGGTGCAAAAAGGTGATTTTATTAAAGCATGAGGACAGGATCCATGAGCAGGAAGCGCTGCATTGGAGCCATGACAGGTAAGTTATTATATACTCTCAGGTTGGGAGGGGCTCAGGGATAGAGGAAGTCTCTAAGGTATTTTGGAAGCAAGGTTTCCAGGATCTTGAAGGGCTAGCTGTTGCTAGGGAAATGACATTTATTACTATTTAATAAAACCTCAGTCATGAGACCCCTCAGATGTATATCTGGGAGCAATAAGCCTGGAGTATGATTGCCAGCATATATCTTGGGGCAGTTGAGATAAAGAAAGTAGACTTACAGGATCAAATCTGGGATAATGTTAAGCTAAGATTCTCTTTTGCCCCCAGCAAAGTGTCATCATCGAGGCAGCTGGGTTCCTAGAGGGAGGTCACTCTGCTGGTTTCAAGGACTTGTCAATGGGCTGTGGGCAGTAAGGGAATTAAATTTTTCATTTGCCTTAGTTTCCCACATCACCATGGCAAGCACTTAAACCCCTTCCCTTTGTTCTTGGGTCGCCAGGAGTGTCTGAGGAATATCACCCATATTCCACGTGTGTGTGCGTGTGTGTGTGGGTGTGGGTGTGGGTGTGGGTGTGGGTGTGTGCCAGCCTGTATTTTGCCCTCAGCTTGCCCAAAGCTCCCTCATCACTGATACATAAAACAACAAGAATACTTTACTTCTAAATAGTAGGGTAATTTAGAGCTGTTTGACCTGAAGAAACAAACTGCGACCCTCTCAATTTACCTGGAAGGTTTAGGTAATCACTCAGTCTAAATACACTTCCAATAAAAAAAAACTTTGTATATTATTGATTTTTTAAATCAATAAAAACATTAATACATATTTTAATTATTGATGAAAAATATGAATGTCATATTTACTTTCTAGTGTTAAAAATATGTACTGTCCACTGAACATATCCTTGGTGCAGCCTTAAAACTCTCCTAAAATCTCAGTGAAAATACATATATTTAGATTTGGGCAGGGGGTGGGGAAGGTTTTGCTAGTGTTGATCTTAAAGTCTGTTCATAGATAGACCCACTGCTAATAGATTTGGGCGGTATTTGCCAAGGAATTGTACAGTGTGAGTATTAGTGCTGAAAAGAGATATGGTGTGTCCAATTCCACACGGGGTGAAATTATTGATTTGTGTAAGCTTTCTCCTGTTGGTGCCTTCAGAACTGACTGAGCTAGCAAGAAATACAGAATCTATTTTACCATATCTTCATATGATTGCATTTATTGCCCTTGGAATAAGGTTAAAAATTAATTGAGCTCTGAGGTCAAAATTTTTATCAACATTATTTTTTAAATCAATTTAATTCTTAAAGAGTTACATTTTGGGGCGCCTGGGTGGCGCAGTCGGTTAAGCGTCCGACTTCAGCCAGGTCACGATCTCGCGGTCTGTGAGTTCGAGCCCCGCGTCGGGCTCTGGGCTGATGGCTCAGAGCCTGGAGCCTGTTTCCGATTCTGTCTCCCTCTCTCTCTGCCCCTCCCCCGTTCATGCTCTGTCTCTCTCTGTCCCAAAAATAAATGTTGAAAAAAAAAAAAAAAAAAAAAAAAAAGAGTTACATTTTTACAGAGCTCCTAAGCTAATAATTCTTTAAACTCTTCATGGCATAAGGGAAATTATATTTTTTAGATAATAAATCCCCAAGTTATTTAATACTGTTTGCTTGCAAATGTAATGTATAAGGCATTCAGCAGATAACTATAAAAATATATTTAAAAATTGTCAATTAATTAACTTCTACTTGGAACAGAGCCTGTGCATTGTTAAAGTGTCCTAAATACACAGATGCAAAATCCCTGCACTCACATTGCTGAGAAGAGAAACATTAAAGTGGAATAAATTGCACATGCCTCCAAAGAGCATAGATCTTTAAGCATGAATTAATGTGTTTAAAACAGGCTGTTAAGAAGTAAGTTATAGTGATAAGTAAGGATATAACTTTTGAATCAGGGTTGGCAACTCTTTCTATTTTGAAGGAGCAGAAGGAAGTATACTTCAGGAAGTTAATATTAAGTAAATAAAATGCGAAAGTGAAAATATGATCATCCTCACATAAGGATTAGAGCACAAGCTTGCAAAAAAGTACCCCCTTAGAGACAGAGGGACTTCCTCACCTGGAAGGTTTGCTGTGACATGATTAATGTATTAACATATCTAAGGAAAGATTATACCATTTAGGAGATGTGCTGCCTGTCATGGAGATCTGGAAGGTAGGTCTCAGAGGCAAATGACCTTTACATAAGGCAGTAGTCTCTTACCATCTCCCTTCAAGCCCGGCTTTTAGCAAATCCTCCGTCTGTATCCCTGCCCCCTTCACCTCACCTTAGCCGATGCCTTTGGCATTTACATCCACATTAGTTTGTATTACTGTTTCTTATTTATATCCTGATGTGTTATATGTTACCTTCTTGTTAAGGACGATGTTGATTTAGCTCTATCCTTACCACAGGCATTTGCATTACCCACCCTCCATTACAATTATGTTATGATTTTGGTTTGCTATCACTACTCGGTTGTTATGATGACATAAAAATACCAACATCTGATAAACGTAACAAAAACAGCAGCAGCAACAACCACACAAAACTCTTCTTCAGCATTTACTCTGCGTAAGACACTAGTTTCATTTCCTTCCTCTGCCATTTTTATTGGTGAAGTTCAAAATTATTTCTTACTCTCCCTTTTAAAATTATTCATCTATTTTAAACTTTCTAGTACAATTGGCCTCCCAAGTACATCTCCTCTTAGTACATGAAAAAAAAAACCCACAAAACCCCACACATCAAGTATATTACTAATTTCATCTTTTTCTTGCATATCTCTCCGAGAGTCTTACCTCCATCTGTTTCAACCTGGCCACTATCTAGGTCCACTGGGCAAACACTAAATTGGTAGCTACCGCCATCCTGTCAGTTTCCTTCACGTGTCTCTTGGTAACATCCTTCTAATTCTAATGTTGGCGGTCCTAGATTTTCCTTTCTTTCTTTCTTTCTTTTTTTTTTTTAATTTTGGTTTAATTCGTCATTTTGCTAAAGCGTATCTTCAAGTTACTTTCTGAGAAGTATTAAGAAGTGACTTTTGACACATTGATTGTCTGAAAATATCTTTATTCTCAAACTTCAGAGTTTGCTGTTTACAGTTTTATGAAAGAATTACTATTTTTTTTCCAAAACCTGCTGGTGATGGTCCATGGGTTTCTAACTTTCAGTGTTGCCATTGCGAAGCCTAAAACCGACAATCTGATTTCTGAACTTTACTGTGTTCTTTTTCTTTTTCTTTCTTTCTTTCTTTCTTTCTTTTTTTCTTTCTTTTTTTCTTTCTTTCTACCTTCATTACGCTGGGCAGCAAAAATATCTTTACATCTAGCAGCTTGGCTCCTTTGGGTCTGTACTATTTTTCTGTATTATTTAATTGATAGTTTCTTCCCCTCTATTTCTTTCTATTTTAAAAGTTGCTATTATTTTAATATAGACCTCCTGCTAATCTTTTGAATCTTTTTTTCCTACTTTGCCTTTTCATCTGTTTTCTAAGAGGTATCTTCAAACTCACATTTTTATCTGTAAAAGTATCTATTTTACTGTTATATTTTTAATTTCTTAAATCACTTTTCTTCTCTGCATGTTTGTCTGTTAGCTCCCCATATATATCTGTGCTTGTTTCAGAGTGACAATATCTTCTCTTTTATCCCTTTGGATATTTAATAAAGTGTTTTGAAGTCTTTTTATCCTCTCTGTTCTTCCTGGTTCCCCTGACTTCCTTTCTGCTGATTGTCTCTGTCTTTCACATCAAAGCATTTTTTGAAGTGTCTATTGATCTTTGATTAGATATTTCTGTTTAAGACATTGCCTTCAGAATCTTTGTACATGCTTTAGGGAAAAGGAGACTTGTTAACAATATTCATAGTAAGGTGATCTCCACCTGGTGGAGATTTACATAACTAAGGGTGTGTTCTGTTGGGATAATAAAATCACCTTGTCTGTCACCCGGGAAATGTACATCTGGCTGCCAACATTTTTGAAACTAAAGGAAGAAGAGTATATATGTGGCTGATTTTCAATATGGTGTCTTCTGGGGATGCCTGGGTGGCTCAGTCATTTAAGCATTGAACTCTTGGTTTTGGCTCAGTTCATGTTCTCACAGTTTTGTGAGTTCAAGCCCCACATCAGGCTCTGCACTGATAATGTGAAGCCTGCTTGGGATTCTCTCTCACCCTCTCCCTCTGCCCCTCCCTCACTTGTACTGTCTCTGTTTCTCTCAAAAAAATAAATAAATATGTATGTATGCATGTGTGTATATATATATATATATTTTTTTTTACATATATATATAGTACCTCTGGTCTCTCTAGTGCCATGTTCCCCCCAAAGTCCAGTCCTTTTAGATTAATATCTCCAGAAAGGAAATCCTGGAATCCAGTAACTACTTATATAGGTTTTCAAGTACTCCTCTTATTTTTTTCCTTACTGCCACTCCTACTTTTAGAGTTATAAGTTTCTTCCAATTTCTTAGTCTTTCCACATTTCTAAAGATCAGTTTGTTTCTTGATTTCTGCACTGCATAATTGAGTTTCAGCTTTAGCAGCGCTGGCACATTATTTATCATTTACCCATGTGCTTTATTTTTTTTCATTTTGACTTTGTGGGTTTTACTCTTTTTTGTAATTTAGTAGGATTTGGGGATGGAGAAAATGTAAATCAATCCTTAAAATAATGTAACAGAGGAAGTTCTAAATAACTTTATTTCAGGAGTGACAAAATTAACTCTACCTCTTCCCAAGATATAATCTTAAGAAAAAATATGAATTGTTGCTACTTCTCAGATTATAAAGCAAAGGTCATTGACATTGACCGTGGCTGCCCTTGTAATGGTATAAACCAACATTTGGCCAGAGTCAAATGCTAGTTTGTACACTCCATTGTGTGACTTTCAATGTTCAAAGAGCTGGTTAAAGTCAAGAGATTATAATAATGGTTTTCCTGAGCACCCTCTATGTTACAAGGAAATATATTCAAGTAGAAAGTAAGAGCTCTTTGGTTTGAATTCCCATGAATATCTTTCTTTAAGTCAGAACAGGTGTTGCCTGAGGACACAAGAATGGTAACTTCTGAAGTCATCATCACTGTAAACTAACTTTCCGTATTTGTGGATCATTCTCATGAGCTTTTCTTAAGCCTACATGTCCTCTTGGTGTGTTGACAAATCAGGTTTAGAATATGCAAGGTTTATGGACAGACTCTGGACCAACACAATTTCACAAGATAAATGTGGTGCTGAGTTGGAGAACAGATTTCAGAAAATAACCTTTAAAAAAAGACAAATTGGGCAGTCAATATTTCAAACATAAAAGTGGTCCAGTGAGGAAACAGAAGATACTAAGATGTAAACAATAGTGATTGAAGTCAGCACCTATTTTCACTATGGCTCTTGGAAGCCAGGTATATTAATCTGGAACCATATAGCAAAACAGACAGGGCATATGGATTCCAATAAAACACTCCATATTGTACATATAAGGGACTTACTGCAAAAACTCTGGAAGAGCCTGAAAACCAGACAGGATTTCAATGAAGCAACCAGGGGATAGTCAGCACATGCCCCCTTGGGGCAGGGGGGTGCAAAGGAGGATTGACTGTTGGAGTGTAAGAGCTGACCTGCCTGGCAGGAGCTGAAACTACAGAGGAGATCTATCTATTATGTACAGATTCCACTAGAGGTGAAGAAAAAGAGAGGGACAAATACTTTGGTTTTTCCCTTCCTCATGCCCTCCAATATCCTATCAATGCATTCCATTGACTGACCTTAATTAGAAGCTAATATCAGAGAATCCTAGAAAATATAATTTTCAGACCAAGGCAGCAGATGCAATTAAGAACAAATGGATTAAAATCTGCACTTAGGGTGTGGATACTCTCTCCATAAGTGTTGGGTTTATAAACCCAGCAAATGAGCACTGGATTGGCAGAGGATGACAACACTAACTTTCTGATTGGATCCTTTTGAATACCTGGATATTAACAAGCAGGGCAAGCAGGGAAGGGCTGAGAATTCAAAGCAGGCTCTGCGCTGACAGCAGAGAGCTCCATGTGGGGCTCAGACTCGCCAACTGGGAGATCACGACCTGAACAAAAGTCAGGAGCTTAACTGACTGACCTACCCAGGTGTCCCAGTAATTCAGTCATTCTTAAAGACGCATCAATCTTTAAAAATGGCCAAATTTGAGAGTTAAATGGGCTGTGTTATAAACCATTACTCTTGCATTTTTTTGCCTTTTATGTTGGTACTCATCTCTGACTTTTCATTATTGAAAAGTATTCGGTATTGCTTTTTATTTACAATTGTTTTAGACAGGATGAACTGTAGCAGCTTGGCACCTCCTTCTATAATAACTCTTACTAAGGATTCTGTCAACTGGTTACCTTATTTCCAGAAACCATACACTCTGGAACTGGGGGGAGACAACCGCAGGTTTTATCATCAGGTATACAATGAGGTGGCCATGGGCCAAAATTACATTTTTTATTTGATCCCCAACAACATCTTTGCTTATTTTTCCAAGAACTAGTATCAATTCAGAGGCAGTGCCTAATAGTAAATTTGGCAGGACCTTTTGGAAAAGGCCAGGAGATACACTCTTAGCATTTATTTATGATTTCATTCTGGTATCTTTCCTCATGAGTACCTGACATCCTCTTAATTCAAGGGTACCAGGTCTGTTATGGGATTTAGGTCTGGAAATTCAATAAGAAGTTATGGCTTTCTACTGAAATGACACTCCAGACTTCTGCCCATCTCATTTGAATATTTTCAGGTGTATTAACCAAGTACGGTCTTTCTGTACATTCTATATTAATGCTGTGGTCAAGAAACTTACTATAAAGGTCACTGAGGGGGTTAAATGATATTAATAATCATAATTTTCTACTGCCTGACGTGGTTAACACTGAAAATCTGCCTCTGGCATTTATACTACTCCTTTCTCTCACCCACTTGGTAACTTTCTGCCCATGGAAATCAGAGAATCTGTTTCAACTGCAGCATGGAAACATCTCTAACCAACATCCTAGCCCAACAAAATTACACAGTTAAAGACTTTTGAAGTTACTGGTGATATCATGAGACTTCATTCATATGAGGACTTTAAGACCCACAATAGATGAACATAAGGGAAGGGAAGCAAAAATAATATCGAAACAAGGAGGGGGACAAAACAGAAGAGACTCTTAAATACGGAGAACAAACAGAGGGTTGCTGGAGGGATCATGGGAGGGGGGATGGGCTAAAGGGGTAAGGGGCATCAAGGAATCTACTCCTGAAATCATGGTTGTACTATATGCTAACTCACTTGAGTGTAAATTAAAAAAAATAAAATTAAAAAAAAAGAAAAGAAAAGAAGAAAAGTTACTGGGGCTCCCAGCAACAGCGTATTTCTTAGGACCTCAATATAGGGCAAACCTTCTGATAAACAGTTAGGAGATACGTGGATGGGCCCTAACTGACAAAAACATTCTAGTTTTCTTCTTTCACAGAGCGTTTGGGTTTCTTCTTTACATCATACCAAGTCGTTTCTCTGACATCCCAACTCTATTTAGAAAGGGCAACTCTTTAGCAAAGACTTCCGTTAACCCAGTTGAAAAAGCCATTAGAACCACTTTCAAATGCTCAGGCTGACACATTGATCCTGAGATCTGCAGTAAGTGCACTCATGTTAAATTACAGCCTCACCTAACATTATCTTCACTCCTCTTTCTGGTGTCTGGAAATTAATTCCTCCTCTAGTTACCCAAGTATGTGCTAATATAAATGAGAAAAAAAAGTTAAAAAAAATTTGGCATGCACTTCTTAGCCTCCCTGGGCTGGTGTTTCGACTGCCTCCTTATCGGTTGCCAGTAGGCTGTGACATGATGGTGGTTATGGGGCTAGAGATAATGGGGAGGGCAAAGATGGGGCACGGAGAGAGCTGGCTCCCTCTTGTACAGTGACAGGGTCCCCTGCATGCAGGACTACACTCAGAAGAAGTCAGAGACAGGGCTTTTTTGGCTGATTGGGTTTGTGGGTACAGGGTGTGCCAGTTCTTCTGAATTCCCCCATACGTAGGTATCCCAATCCTGGTTTCTTCTTCCCTATCCATGCCATAGTCCTCACATAATAATCTTGAAAGCATTGTAAACTCACTTGATGTCAAAATTTGTCAGTCTGTAGGATAAAATAGTGTGCTTTTAAATTTTGAAATATCTCTGTCCTTTGATATTTTATTTAATTTTGAGAGTCAGAGTGTGAGCAGGGAGGGGCAGAGAGAGAGAGGGACAGACAGACAGAATCCGAAGCAGTCTCCGGGCTCTGAGCTGTCAGCACAGAGCCTAATGCGGGGCTCAAACTCACAAGCCATGAGATCGTGACCTGAACCAAAGTCAGACGCTTAACCGAGCCACCCAGGTGCTCCTTGTCCTTTGATATTGAAAGTTTGCCAATCCTTTTAACATACCTCAAAGCTTCCACTGGTACCTTGAGCCAAAATTTTAGGTATTTTGGAGACTGTTACACTTTATGATTCTCTTTTCGTATGGTATTCATTGCTGTAGAGGCAACTGCCTCATCCCATAGTCCTCTACTATCTAATGGACTTTATGTTTTAAAAGTAGCAATGCTTGCCTTCATTTCAAAGAGATCATTTGATTAAATGTTTTGTCACCATTCACCAAGGTGTTCCAGGTTATGATTCCTCACTAGTGGATTTTCACTGTCTTTTGGTCAAATTAAGTGCTATCACTATAGTCTGTTCAATGGTGCCTCCTAGAAATTCCCATCCACCAGAAACCTCAAAATGTAACCTGATTTTGGAAATAGGGATTTTGAAGATATAATTCAAGTATGGATAGAAATTAGATCATACTCGATTATGGTGAGCCCTAAATCCAATGCAAATGTCCTTATAAGAGACAGGAAACGACACAGAGATACAGAAGCCATATAAAAATGGAGGCTGGGGTAGGAACTATGCTGTCACCAGCCAAGAAATACCAGGAGTCACCAGAAACTAGGAGACAGAAGAAAATATTTTCCCCCAGAGCCTTTGAAGGGAGTACAACTCCTGTCTACACCTTTAATTTTAGCCTTCTGGCCTCTAGCACTGTGAAAAAAATAAATATGTGCTGTTTCACGCCACCAAACCTGTGTTAATTTGCTACAGCCCTTGGAAACTAATACGATCACAAATTACATTTCTCTTTATGTATCAGAGTTACGTGCACTCTTCTTTTATTTATTTCTTTACTAGTTGGGATTCTTAGTTACAGGCAAAAAAAATTTCTTTCTGATAAAAAAAAAGCACAATTTATTAAGGATATGGATGATTCACAGAACCCCCTTGAATGCTTGGGAATGAAACTAGGAAAATGGTTAGAAAGTCGATAGTAGTCTAGGCAGTTAGAAACATCCCCGATCAGGACCCAGGTTCAGTCTGGTGAGCCCAGCACTGCCACAGCCATGGGACAAGACCAAAGAGCTGTTCCTCTTCAGTAGGTCTGGACCCTGCATAACACCACTGACCCTGGTGCCACCGTCCTAGGCCACTGAACACTGTGATGCCTCTGACACTACCACAATGGAATTTTCTCTCTCTCTGCTTCTTGGCATCATTAGATGCAGAGTTCTAAGAGGTCATATGACATTGGCCTAACTTGGGTCAGTTTTCCAGTTTGCAGGAAGACAAAAATAGAACCTGGACCTGCAAACATCCATCCTCAGAAATGGATGAGGATTCTGCTTCCCACTAGATCTCATAAATCCTCACCAATACATATTGCACATGTTTATCTAAGGCCAGTTCCATTGACTCTATACAAAAACCCATCCATACTCTGTCAAAATTTGACATATAACTTGAAAGAGAAGTAGGAGACATTGCATTAGGTTCTGTTACCCAAATGCTGTCTTTCTAGTAGAGAGAGAAAAGAAGAATGGCAAACACACAATTGTTCTTTGCATCTCACTGATTACAAGTTTATAAAACTCTTGGAACAATAGTATATTTACCTTTCTTGTTTATCTCCAAGAGATCTTTGCCCATATTTTACCATTATGTTATCTTTGTCAGCTCCATATTCAAAATTAAACTCAGGTGGTAAATTGATGACATTTGAAATGAATGAAAATGCCATGTTTAGGGATGATATTAAAGAAACTCGAGGACTTGATACTCTGTTTAAGCTGCTTTAAATGTCAACTTATGATATTATTTCAAAGGAAATTTATTTCATATCGATCAAAAAGAAACCACTCAAAATGAGTTTAATAGATCACTTGAGATGAAGGAAAACTTCATGACTATGACAATATCTTATTGTCTAGGAAAGTCAGATTCATTATTGAAGTTCCCTAAAGAAACTTATTAACCAGTTCAAAATAAAAATCAATTTCCATCGTTTCTGCTGTCACCGCTATTGAAGTTTGAATACATCTGACTGAATGGTTTCCCTTTGTGTCTGTGGAGTACTATGTGAGAATAAGTCACCAGTGTAGCATAACATTTATCAAAGATTTGGGAATTGGAAAAAAAACACAAAATGTCATGTCATGTTACTTTATTCCATCACTCTGCTATGGAATGAACTTCTGGTAAACATGAGAAAGAATGGGAATCTGAAAAGGTTTGGCAAACATTTTCATTCCATGAATTCACGCAATCTAAAATTAAAAACATTCTCTTCTACTACCTTTATTTGAAGATGAGAAGACTTGTCTTGAATCTGCCTTTGTGGTTAGGTACTGCAGATTGCTTTGCACTTCCTCCATTCTACCAGTCTTCTAGTATATTTTTCTCATGCAGATGTCGCAAAACTAAAAATTACATTTTTAATACTTCTTTGTACTTAGGGTCCAGATGCTAACTGATTTCCACTAAAAATATTTTCGCCTATATGAGACATAGAAAGCTCAAGTGGGAATGAGGCCGTCTTTGGGTGTTTGACCACACCCCATGGGCAGCCAAGTCCACGGAGATAGGATATTTTTCTGCAGTAGTCAGTATTCCAGTTTCTCTTCTCCAGCTTCCTGGTGATTAAGAAGCTGTTGCCATGTTCCAGAAATCTAGACATTAGTATTGTGAGCTGGGAGACATTTGTGGCTTCTTGACTCTGGATTCCTGATGTCTGTGATGCACCTCAATGGTTTTAGTGGTTGTTTCGGTGGAGCCAATGGAGCTCCCGTGGAAAGCAAGTTGTCAGGTTTGGGGGTCACTCCTGAAATCCCAATTCTATATTGCATTCTTCTGACCCTTGCAATAATTCTGTGGATATCTATTTCCCTATCAGAAATCTCTTTCCAAATGAACATATAGAATGCTTTAGTGTTTTCTATTTCTGGACTAGAATGTTGTTCTATAAAACATTTAAAAATAATCCTCACCAGACAATTTCATCCATCTCCTCAACATGAATGATGGAATCCAACAAAGTGTAGACAGCTCAATTTAAAGATGGACACATCTTTGAGAGGCAGCCAGTCAGATGTCCTCTCCTAGAAGACTTTGGCTTCGGCTGAACCATGACTTCTTTAAATATGCAAGACCTAGAAGGATGAAGAACAGAACAAACTGCAAGTCTCTCAGGCAGTTAGTTGGGGAAAGAATCTTCATCCTCTCTGTGACCTTCAACCCCCACTTCCCAAAGTTTACCTTTCACTAACGTATTCATATCCTTGCTGCTATCATACCTTCACTGGAAATCTGGACGATAAGCAATTTAACAGGTACTAAGATTGTTTCAAATTTCCAAAGAGAGATGGAAAAAAATATTTTTATCAGTCGGGCTTTCTAGTTAGACTTCATTTAGCTATCATGAGATATGCTGTTTACTTTCTTCCGCTTCACTCAAAATAGGGGCACATCTACTTCTCAGAGACGTCTAGACTTCACTTAGTGATAAAGAAAAGCATTGCCATAGCTTTTCTGCAGACTTGTTTTCTGTTCATTTGCGTTAATTTTTATGGAGATGGTAATTAGTGAATTACTTAACTGAAATATCTTCCCAGTAATCAGGAGTTCATATTTTACAATTATTACCAAGTTCTTCAACAATAAATAGTGGCAAAAAAAAGCATTTGAAGCCATAAAAAATGTGCCATTTAATGAAATTAAAACCCTGGCTTGCCAGAGTATTATACATGATGACATGTTGCTTGAAGGAAGTCCATTTTACTAGGAATAAGTAAACACTGGTGGGAAATAAATCTCTGTTTTAGGTTTCAAATGTGGTTGTTTACAATATTGCACCTAAGGGTGAGAAACAAATGAGGTAAATGAATTTGTATATACATTCCATGATTTTCCAGCAGTGTTATAATTAAGACTATAAAACATTGCCTTTAGCAAATAGCTATTGTGGGAATTCTTTCACACAGCCTTGCGCATGGCAGCCACATTTTGTTTGCCTTGATTTCCTCTGACAATGATTGCAACTGTCTGCTGAAGGAAGGCAAAATGTAATTGTTATATAGAATTTGTTTACAAGAGAGACAAATGCTAACAGGATTAGCTTACCCCGATTAGCTTCTGAAAAATAGAGACAATTCTAGATTCAAAACCAGTTTCCTGCATAGAACAGAGAAAAACCATCCTTGTGTTTTGAATGGAACCACCGAGGCCCAGATGGTCAGGGGTCAAAGGCATGGAATATCATAAGTCATACATAGAATTGCACAAAATTTAAGATAGGTGGGTGGATTTAGTTGAATCTCTGCGCTGTCAATGTCTTTGTCAATATTTGGTACCTTATCCCTAATGTGACTGTATTTACCTCATTTTTAGCTCAAAGGCAGACTGCATAATTAATCCGACATTAATAGCCCACAGCCACGCCTTGATGTGATAGTGAGAGCCAACTTCCCAAAGCTCCTGGAAGTATTCCCTACTGCATCTGAGTTGCCTCCTGCCCTGCACACTGCTCCTTCTAAGTCTCTCCCATCGGCTCTTCAGCATTTTCCATCACTCATTCCTTGTGCTTCTTCTCTTCTCCATCGACACTCATACTTTGGGTAATTTTATGCAGAAAGGCCATGACCATAAATACCATCCCATGATTGCCAAATGAATACCACCAACCTCAGATATCCCCTTGGTCCTAGACTCCCCTATCTGACCGCCTACTCACCATGGCACATAAATTTTACATGTTTGCAAAAGGACTCCTGATCTGTATCTCCAAACTCAGTACCTTCCCCTGAGTCTTCATATTACTTTTCACTAGTAAGTCAGGAAAAATTCTAAGATCATGTTTATTTTTTTTTCTCTTATCACAGTCCAAATCCAATGCATGAACATGCCCTGCTAAAATACTTCAACATATATCCGGAATATACTGTGTTCGAGTAGCCATCGTGTCGACAGTGACAACTACATCTCCCAAATGGTCTCATTCCTTCCATCCCTCCCTCTTACCCTCCCCACCAACCTCACCCTCAAGTCTATTCTCCATATAGTTTAAAAATGTTTATTAGAGCACATTAAATTTAAATCCCTTCAATGATTTCCCTAGCATTTAGAATAATCAAAAGTCTTCCTCAAGGCATAAAAGATCCTCTTGGTTCTGAATTTATGACTATCTGAGTACTTGATCTCCTCTGAATTCTCCTGGCTCACTCACTTCCAGCCCCACCAAATGCTTGACTGTGTTTTGAGTACTAAACCTTGCTTTGGAGACTTTAAATTTGCTACTCTTCTCCAGTGTCACCTCATTTAAGAGACCACGACTGATTCTCCAACCTAAATAGCATAAAAAACTTACATGCTCTATTTCTTACTCTGTTCTGTCTTCATATCTCTTAAAAAATTTTTTTTTAAATTTTAATGTTTATTTTTGCCAGAAAGACAGAGAGTGTCAGAGCATGAGCTGGGAAGGGGCAGAGAGAGAGAGAAGGGGAGACACAGGATCCAAAGTAGGCTCCAGGCTCTGAGCTGTCAGCACAGAGCCCGACACAGGGCCCAAACTCAGGAGCTGTGAGATCATGACCTGAGCCTAAATTGGATGCTTAACTCACTGAGCCACCCAGGTGCCTCATCTTCCTATCTCTTAGAAATTCATCTTTAGGAGATATATATATATATATATATATATATATATAATTTTTTTTAATTAGCCTACTTGTCCCTCTCCCTCAATAGAATGTTAAGTACCACAAGTACACATTCTTTTTGTTTGCCACCGTGTCTTTGTGCTTAGATTGCAGCCTGGCAAATAGTAGATGCTCAAATACTATTTATTAAGAAATAAAATTTCCTTTTTCCCCCCTTCTCTAAGTCAGCCTTCTCCTGAGTATAGCAATATCAGCATGAAATCTAATCTCCCTTTGAAAAAGATTATTATTAATCCTTACTTGCTTACTCTGAGCCACTATTACTCCTGTCTCATAGAGGCATACTCCCTGAACCTGATTCTCCTTTTAGTTGTCCTCACTTTACTAAACATTTAACATTAAAGAGTTATTGTAACTTCAAGAAAGAAATTATTTTTAGTCTGAGATTATAGGTTCCATTTGGATTATATACTGTTACCAGGAATTAAAAGCAGAATAATTTTAATAAAAATTTCCCAAACAAAAACATAGCTTTAGTTATAATAATTTTATTTAACATGATTCTTGTTTATTACTTATTTTTTCTTTACTCTTTGTGCTGAACATAAGCTTATCTTTGTCTTCATTGCAGTTATAGAGTGAAACAGGAAAAATCTATAATTACTATCAGTGTTTTCAGATTACTATGTTGTTTTTAGTTTCTTTTGTGTCTATGATCTTTTGATATTTAGAATTTGGTATCTGCACAAATACCAAGATGAAGATAGTGTGAAATACTAAAGTAAAGATTATATATATATATATATATTTTTTTTAATTTTTAAAATTTTTTTTTATTTTTGATAGAGAGAGAGAGAGACAGAGCATGAGTGGGGGAAGAGCAGAGAGAGAGGGAGACACAGAATCCGAAGCAGCCAGTCTCTGAGCTGTCAGCACAGAGCCCGATGCGGGGCTCGAATTCACAGACCGCAAGATCATGACCTGAGCTGAAGTCCGACGCTTAACCGACTGAGCCACCCAGATGCCCCAAAGATGGTATATTTTGTTCAAGTTTGTAGACCCCAGAACTGAGCAAAGTGCATTTATGTTGAATTAGTATTTTTGAATTGGATTAATTTGACTTGCTCATAAACTGATGGAATACTAAGCATCATTAAATATTTATTATAATTCCATTATTTATGACACAAGCTGTTTACTTGTGGTTTTCTTCTTAATACTTGTTTTCTATTGAATGAGTCATCTTCATAATGATATAGATTAGTGTTCAAGGACCTTTGGATATTTGGTTTCCCTTTGACAGTTTATGATTCTATCAAGTGTCTTCTTGTCAATGAGCTATTAAATACATGGAAAATTAGCATCTTTTATTGTAGTTGAAAAAAATCTATCACTTCTATGTGTTTTAGAGTTTACAAAGACTATCACAAATACTATTTAACTTGTTCTTAACACTACCACATTAGGGTTGTTGATGTTCTTGCCAAACAACCTCTAAAGAAATAGTCTCTGAGGTGCTTGGCAACTCCTGAAGATTATAGAGCTAAAGAGAGGCAGGATCAAAAGTTTAAATGCGGTTCAACTAACTTCAAATCCCAAGCCATCTTTTTGTAATAATTTAGAAGACAGCTTTTTTAAAGAAAAAACAAAATGATATGCTGCTTTATTGCTTGTACTAGTTTAGTAGTTTTCACTAACAGTCATATAAGTTTCTTAAACTAGGATCATGTTTCCTATTCTCTGTTAGAAATACAGCTGATCCTTGGACAACATGGGAGTTAGGGGTAGGAGAAACTTTTTTCATCAGTTTTTCTCCTTAATGGTTGTCTCTCTGCTCTGGTCAGATTATAGTGGGTTATTCATCTTTAAAATTATTATTATTTGTAAATTCTCAGTACGATTAAAGTTGAATTCTTTTTTTTTTAATTTTTAATGTTTATTTTTGAGAGAGAGAGAGAGAGAGAGAGAGAGAGAGAATGAGCAGGAGAAGGGCAGAGAGAGAGGGGGACACAGAATCCAAAGCAGGCTCCAGGCTCTGAACTGTCAGCACAGAGCCCAACGCGGGGCCTGAACCCACAAACCGTGAGATCACGACCTGAGCTGAAGTCATATGCTTAACCGACTAAGCCACCCAAGCGGGCCAAAACTGAACTCTTCATCAAATCCTTGTTTATTGGAGGATATAGTGGGGAAACAGTTGCCTCAGAGAATTAATACTTTGCAGAAGGCCCTAACTAGACATATGAGTGAAAAGCCCAACATGTAGATTTGTACCTGATTATAAACTTTGTGACTGATGCTTAACTGTGTTCACCGTTATAATAAATAGAGCATATGATGCTCCTATTCATCATAGTAGTACTTTATTTCTTCTGGGATGTGTTGGCTATGGTAATTGAGCCACTAATAAATCAGAAGGAAATGAGAAATAAAAAAAATATTAAAGCATTTCACAGACATTAATATAAAGTCCTATTCGTATATTTTTTAAATGGCAGAGATTAATCATTGAGTATAGTTTCTTCCATCAAACAGCAACATGTGGGATCAGGTTCCCTGACACAGCTGAACTTTAATCAGAGGAAATAATTAGAAATTGCTTGCTGTAATAACTTATTTCTCGCAATTTAGAGTGTGTCATATATCAACAGAAACAGACCAAGAGAAGGGCAATGGAGATAAATTATGTTCATAAATTGTTCATAATATTAGTAAAGGAGTAATGATTCTTTTAAGTACAGATGTAAAAGCAAAATTCTAATTATGCCTTAACTTTCTCACCAATTGTAAGGTGCTGAACCTCTACAATCTCTAAATAGTTTCCCAAGAAATGCTTCAATACACTAATTGGATTGTTTGGAGGTTGTTAAGACACACGGTTCTTACAGCATTACAAGTATGCTCTTGAAGGCTGCAGGAGACTGGGGAGACTTTTCCATAAATCCACAGTATTGGTTCTCAGTGTTTTGCTTGAACAACCGGATGACGGAAAATGATATCTGTTATCTACCATCCAAGATACCTTTCTCAGGAAGGTATACTCCAAAGGGCTCTTTGCTGAGTGGCAAGATGGGTGTGGGGACACAGTCTCAACTACTCTACATAGCAAATGAGAAATATTACCCTGTGGGTTGGGGTGGGGAGGGAAGTTACGAGATCGATGACCTCAGTGGCTTGAAGAAAGGGACACTGAGTGAGATTGTTTGTGCAGATTGTAATACTCCTCCATGAAGAAAACCTTCAGTAAAATGCAAATCGCTCTGTCACACAGTAGGCCATGGCCAGGGCTGTTGCACTACAATGACAAATAGAACTCATGCTTCAGTACAAATTAGAGTAAATATGTGTAACTGTGATAGGTCAAGAATTCCCTTCTGTGAGCCCTTGAATGCTGACATGGTCCAGCATTCTAGTTTAAAGGAACATAAAATGTCTGGGCTTTTCTGACCTGTCTGATTCCTCCTTCCATGTCACACACTGAGCTCATCCAATTAGTGGTGTGCCTCCCTGAGGAACAATGAGGGGCAGTGAGGGACTGTATGCACTCTATTTTTTTTTTTTATTCTTAACTGTAGACACCTTGAATTGCTTTTCACGAAGTGAAAGTAATGAGTCAAATCTAAGTCACCTCTTGCCAGGATCCTCAAACCTGGAATTGCCTTTGTGGCCTGCCCTACTTTACCCTTACATTGGACACTCTCTAGAGAAAAATAAACTTTGTGTCTCTGTTTCAGGTGTTTAGGTGTTTTTAGGATACAAATAAGGATGCAGCTGGTGACGGTCAAAATGTGGAGTGAAGCACCAAGTAAGGTGAGTAGAGCATATCAGCAGTATTTCCAAAGCCCATAGAAATACAGAAATAATAAGTAAATCTACAGGAAGAACTAAGGAAGACCGTACTTACTAAACTACCATAATGAAAACTACAGAGAAATAAAATATGGAGAAATATACAAATTACAGAGAACTCTGTACTCAACACTCTACACTCAAACTCTGAACAAACTATAGAGAAAACTATAGAGAAACAAAGAAAAGTGTACTTACAATTTAACTCTGTCCCATCTGAGAGAAGCGTACAAAAAAAAAGATGAAGCAGGAGGAGGGCTATTCATTATGTTGAGGTATGTTTTATTAAGAGGTTTTATCATCTGTTTGGTTGAGAGGTTTTCCCATTAATGGATGTTGATTTTTGTCAAATGCTATTTCTGAATCCTTTGAGATGCTCATAAGGTTTTTCTCCTTTATTTTGGTGATGTGGTGTACCACATTGATTCATTTGTGGATGTTGAACCATCCTTGCATCCACAGAATATATCTCACTTGATCATGGTGTATGATCCTTTTAATGTATTGTTGAATTTGGTTTGCTACAACCTTGTTGAGGATTTTTCATCTTTGTTCATCAGGGATATTGGCCTATACTTTCCCTTTACGTGGTATCAGGGCAATTCTGGCTTCATAAAATGAATTGAAAGAGTTTCCATTTTTTGAAAGAGTTTGAGAAGGATTGGTTTTAATTATTTTTTGAATATTTAGTAGAATTCGCCAGTGAAGCCATCTGGTCCTGTACTTTTGTCTGTTGGGAGCTTTTTGATAACTGATTCAATCTTGTTACTAGTAGTTGGTCTGTTCAGATTTTCTATTTCATCATGATTTAGTCTTGGTAAGATGCTTGTTTCTAGGAATTTATTCATTTTTTCCTGGGTCACCCACTTGGTGACATATAATTGTTTATTGTGGTCTCTTAATAATTCCTTGTAATTATGTAGGACCAATTGTAACATCTCTTCTTTCATTTCTGATTTTATTTATTTGAGCCCACTCTCTTTTTTTCCTGTTGAGTCTAGCTAAGTTTTTGTTTTTTTGTTTTTGGTTTTGTTTTTAAGAACCAGCTCTTAGTTTCATTGATCTTTCCTGTTGTCTTTTTAGTCTTTATTTCATTTATTTCTGTTCTAATCTTTGTAATTGTCTTCTTTCTACTAACTTTGGGCTTTGTCAGTTCTTCTTTTTCTGGTTCCATGAGGTGTGAGGTTAGGTTCTTTGACTTTTCTTATTCCTTCAGGTAGGCATATATTGGTGTTGACTTCCTCTTAGAACTGGTTTTGGTGTGTCTTATCACTTTTGGTATGTTATATTTCCATTTTTGTCTCAAGGCCTTTTTTAATTTCTATTTTGATTTTTTCTTTGATTTATTTGGTTGTTCAGCAGCATGTTGTTTGATCTCCACATATTTGTGAATTTTCTAGTTTTCTCTGTGTAATTTATTTCTAGTTCCATACGTTGTGGTTGGAAAAGATACTTGATATGATTTCAGTCCTATTACATTTATTAAGAATTGTTTTATGGGGCTTCTGGGTGGCTCAGTCAGTTAAGCGTCCAACTTCAGTTCAGGTCATGATATCACTATTCATGAGTTCAAGCCCTGCATTGGGCTCTCAGAGCCTGGAGCCTGCTTCAGATTCTGTCTCCCTCTCTCTCTGCCCCTTACCTGCTTGCTCTCTGTCTCTCTCAAAAATAAATAAACATTAAAAACATTAAAAATAAGAAAATAATTGTTTTATGGCCTAACATATAACCTATTTGGAAAACATTCCAAATGTGCTTGAGAAGAATGTGTATTCTGTTGATTTTGGGTGAAATGTTCTGTATCTGTTAAGTCTATCTGCTCTAATGTGTTATTTAGGGTCGATGTTTCTTTACTGATTTTCTGTCTGGGTGATCTATCCATTGATATAAGTGAAATGTTTAAGTCCCCTACTATTATTATATTGCTGTCTATTTTTTCCTTTAGGTCTGTTAATATTTGATTTATATATTTAGGCACTCCTATTTTGGGCGCATAAATTTTACTAATGTCATGGCTTCTTTTTTTTTTACGTTTATTTATTTATTTAGAGAGAGAGAGAGGGAGAGCAAGCAGGAGGGGGGCTCATTGAAAGAGAGAGAACCCTAAGCTGATGTGGGGCTCAGCCTCACAACTGTGAGGTCATGACCTGAGCTAAAATCAAGTCAGATGCTTAACCAACTGAGTCACCCAGGCGCCCATAATATCATGTCTTCTTATTAGATTGACTCCTTCATTATATAAAGCCATTTTTTGTGTCTCATTGCAGACTTTGTTTTAAAATCTATTTTATCTGATGTAAGTCTAACCATTCCAGTGTTTTTTTGGTTATTTTGAAAATGGTTTGTTTCCATTTGCATGGAAAAAATATTTTCCATTCCTTCACTTTCAGTCTGTGTGTGTTCATACATCTAAAATAAATCTTTTGTAGGAAACATATAGATGAGGTTTTCTTATCCATTCAGCACTCTATGTCTTTTGTTAGAGATTTAACTTCATTTACATTTAAAGTGATTATTGGGGCACCTGGGTGGCGCAGTCGGTTGGGCGTCCGACTTCAGCCAGGTCACGATCTCGCGGTCCGTGAGTTCGAGCCCCGCGTCAGGCTCTGGGCTGATGGCTCGGAGCCTGGAGCCTGTTTCCGATTCTGTGTCTCCCTCTCTCTCTGCCCCTCCCCCGTTCATGCTCTGTCTCTCTCTGTCCCAAAATTAAATAAACGTTGATAAAGTGATTATTGATAGGTGTCTACTTATCCTCATTTTGTTCATTGTTTTCTGGCTGTTTTTGTAGTTTCTCTCTTCCTTTCTCTCTTCTCTTGCTTTCTTCCTTTGTTGTTTGATCACTTTCTTTAGTGGTATGCTTATATTCCTTTCTCTTTATTTTTAATGTACTTACTATAGGTTTTTGCTTTGTGGTTACCCCAAGGCTTACATATATAGCAACTTATTTCTATAACAGTATTTTTTTTAATTTTTTTCAACGTTATTTATTTATTTTTGGGACAGAGAGAGACAGAGCATGAATGGGGGAGGGGCAGAGAGAGAGGGAGACACAGAATCGGAAACAGGCTCCAGGCTCCGAGCCATCAGCCCAGAGCCTGACGCGGGGCTCGAACTCACGGACCGCGAGATCGTGACCTGGCTGAAGTCGGACGCTTAACCGACTGGCCACCCAGGCGCCCCTCTATAACAGTATTTTAAATTGATAACAACTTAAGTTTAATCTCATTGTAAAGCTCAACATTATTATTCCCCTTCACCTTTTGTTTTTTATGTCACATTTTATACCTTTTTATCTTGTGTATCACTTAAATTATTGTAATCATAAGTTATTTTTACTACATTTGTCTTTTAATAAAGCCAGTAGGCTTTATGAGTAATTAATCCACTACCTTTACTATTTACCTTTCAGTAGGATTTATTCTTTCCTGTGTGTTCTTGTTGCTAATTAGCATCTTTTCTTTTCAGTTTAAAGACTTCTTAATTAAAATATTATCCAACAGTATGTCAATATACTTTCTGGAAGAAAATGCAGCATAGAAAATCGGTTGAAAGGAAGCTCACAAGTTTTCAAAGTAAGAACATAACATATTCCCTTTCATTTATTTATTTTAATGCCAAGGGGTGCCTGAGTGGCTCAGTCAGTTAAGTGTCTGATTTCGATTCAGGTCATGATCTCGTGGTTTGTGAGTTCAAGCCCTACATCAGGCTCTGTGCTGAAGCTTTGAGCCTGGAGCCTGTGTCCCATTCTGTGTCTCCCTCTCTCACTGCCCCTTTTGCTTGTGCTCTCTCTCTCTCTCTGTCTCTCAAAAATAAATAAACATTAAAAAATCATTAGCAGAGCAACAATAAATAAATAATTTGGTTGTTCATTACTTCCACTTTTTTTTTCAACATAAAATAAAATAATTAGTATTTTAAACATCCATGACCCTGCATATTACCAAACTAAGCTCCTAAAATTTTTTAGCTAACTTGGTAAAATGAGGAGTTATAAGAACTAAACCCAGGGTGAGTGAAGTGATTAGGACAAGAATCACTGGGAATATTAGATTTGTCTCCATTCTAAAAGAGCTCTTGGGGATTCTTCTGTACAATATAGGGGTAGGAAAAGTTGATTGAAACTCCAGTGGAGAGTTAGACCCTGTGAGTTCTCTTGTAATTTATGATTATTTCATTTTGAGACAAATTTGAGTAAAAAGTAAATTCCAAGTTCAGTGAGTGCATCAATCCATTCTTAACTTGATTTACATTTAATGACAATTTTCATTGTCACTTAGACTATGATCAGTGTTAGTAGAGACGTTTGTTGATATTTGAAAATCAAAATTCAATCTTATCTTTGAACAAGTGAAAAATGATGAAAAAGCCAACGTTATATAATATCTTAATTATTGTGCCTTTAGTTTTGTTAGTTTTTATTTGTATATAAGTGCAAATAAAGAATTACCAAATAATTCCATAAAGTTTATTAACCAAAATAGCAATACCTCCTTCCTCTTCCCACCAATACTCTTTAAAAGCAATCATTTTCAACTCACAGGGGACTTATAACCTTCACTTAGTTACTTTTCAGTTATACAATTTATTAAATTTCCACCATGGAAGATAAGAAAGATTTCAGCTCGATTTATTTATTTTTTTATGAAATTTATTGACAAATTGGTTTCCATACAACACCCAGTGCTCATCCCAAAAGGTGCCCTCCTCAATACCCATCACCCACCCTCTCCTCCCTCCCACCCCCCATCAACCCTCAGTTTGTTCTCAGTTTTTAACAGTCTCTTATGCTTTGGCTCTCTCCCATTCTAACCTCTTTTTTTTTTTTTTCCTTCCCCTCCCCCATGGGTTCCCATTAAGTTTCTCAGGATCCACATAAGAGTGAAACCATATGGTATCTGTCTTTCTCTGTATGGCTTATTTCACTTAGCATCACACTCTCCAGTTCCATCCACGTTGCTACAAAAGGCCATATTTCATTTTTTCTCATTGCCACGTAATATTCCATTGTGTATATAAACCACAATTTCTTTATCCATTCATCAGTTGATGGACATTTAGGCTCTTTCCATAATTTGGCTATTGTTGAGAGTGCTGCTATGAACATTGGTGTACAAGTGGCCCTATGCATCAGTACTCCTGTATCCCTTGGGTAAATTCCTAGCAGTGCTATTGCTGGGTCATAGGGTAGGTCTATTTTTAATTTTCTGAGGAACCTCCACACTGCTTTCCAGAGCGGCTGCACCAATTTGCATTCCCACCAACAGTGCAAGAGGGTTCCCGTTTCTCCACATCCTCTCCAGCATCTATAGTCTCCTGATTTGTTCATTTTGGCCACTCTGACTGGCGTGAGGTGACACCTGAATGTGGTTTTGATTTGTATTTCCCTGATAAGGAGCGACGCTGAACATCTTTTCATGTGCCTGTTGGCCATCCGGATGTCTTCTTTAGAGAAGTGTCTATTCATGTTTTCTGCCCATTTCTTCACTGGGTTATTTGTTTTTCGGGTGTGGAGTTTGGTGAGCTCTTTATAGATTTTGGATACTAGCCCTTTGTCCGATATGTCATTTGCGAATGTCTTTTCCCATTCCGTTGGTTGCCTTTTAGTTTTGTTGGTTGTTTCCTTTGCTGTGCAGAAGCTTTTTATCTTCATAAGGTCCCAGTAATTCACTTTTGCTTTTAATTCCCTTGCCTTTGGGGATGTGTCGAGTAAGAGATTGCTATGGCTGAGGTCAGAGAGGTCTTTTCCTGCTTTCTCCTCTAAGGTTTTGATGGTTTCCTGTCTCACATTTAGGTCCCTTATCCATTTTGAGTTTATTTTTGTGAATGGTGTGAGAAAGTGGTCTAGTTTCAACCTTCTGCATGTTGCTGTCCAGTTCTCCCAGCACCATTTGTTAAAGAGGCTGTCTTTTTTCCATTGGATGTTCTTTCCTGCTTTGTCAAAGATGAGTTGGCCATACGTTTGTGGGTCTAGTTCTGGGGTTTCTATTCTATTCCATTGGTCTATGTGTCTGTTTTGGTGCCAATACCATGCTGTCTTGATGATGACAGCTTTGTAGTAGAGGCTAAAGTCTGGGAGTGTGATGCCTCCTGCTTTGGTCTTCTTCTTCAAAATTCCTTTGGCTATTCAGGGCCTTTTGTGGTTCCATATGAATTTTAGGATTGCTTGTTCTAGTTTCGAGAAGAAGGCTGGTGCAATTTTGATTGGGATTGCATTGAATGTGTAGATAGCTTTGGGTAGTATTGACATTTTGACAATATTTATTTTTCCAATCCATGAGCAGGGAATGTCTTTCCATTTCTTTAAATCTTCTTCAATTTCCTTCATAAGCTTTCTATAGTTTTCAGCATACAGATCCTTTACATCTTTGGTTAGATTTATTCCTAGGTATTTTATGCTTCTTGGTGCAATTGTGAATGGGATCAGTTTCTTTATTTGTCTTTCTGTTGCTTCATTGTTAGTGTATAAGAATGCAACTGATTTCTGTACATTGATTTTGTATCCTGCAACTTTGCTGAATTCCTGTATCAGTTCTAGCAGACTTTTGGTGGAGGCTATCGGATTTTCCATGTATAATATCATGTCATCTGCAAAAAGCGAAAGCTTGACTTCATCTTTGCCAATTTTGATGCCTTTGATTTCCTTTTGTTGTCTGATTGCTGATGCTAGAACTTCCAGCACTATGTTAAACAGCAGCGGTGAGAATGGGCATCCCTGTCATGTTCCTGATCTCAGGGGAAAAGCTCTCAGTTTTTCCCCGTTGAGGATGATGTTAGCTGTGGGCTTTTCATAAATGGCTTTTATGATCTTTAAGTATGTTCCTTCTATCCCGACTTTCTCAAGGGTTTTTATTAAGAAAGGGTGCTGGATTTTGTCGAAGGCCTTTTCTGCATCGATTGACAGGATCATATGGTTCTTCTCTTTTTTTTTGTTAATGTGATGTATCACGTTGATTGATTTGCGAATGTTGAACCAGCCCTGCATCCCAGGAATGAATCCCACTTGATCATGGTGAATCATTCTTTGTATATGCCGTTGAATTCGATTTGCTAGTATCTTATTGAGAATTTTTGCATCCATATTCATCAGGGATATTGGCCTGTAGTTCTCTTTTTTTACTGGGTCTCTGTCTGGTTTAGGAATCAAAGTAATACTGGCTTCATAGAATGAGTCTGGAAGTTTTCCTTCCCTTTCTATTTCTTGGAATAGCTTGAGAAGGATAGGTATTATCTCTGCTTTAAACGTCTGGTAGAACTCCCCTGGGAAGCCATCTGGTCCTGGACTCTTATTCTTGGGAGATTTTTGATAACCTATTCAATTTCTTTGCTGGTTATGGGTCTGTTCAAGCTTTCTATTTCCTCCTGATTGAGTTTTGGAAGAGTGTGGGTGTTCAGGAATTTGTCCATTTCTTCCAGGTTGTCCAATTTGTTGGCATATAATTTTTCATAGTATTCCCTGATGATTGTTTGTATCTCTGAGGGGTTGGTTGTAATAATTCCATTTTCATTCATGATTTTATCTATTTGGGTCATCTCCCTTTTCTTTTTGAGAAGCCTGGCTAGAGGTTTGTCAATTTTGTTTATTTTTTCAAAAAACCAACTCTTGGTTTCGTTGATCTGCTCTATAGTTTTTTTAGATTCTATATTGTTTATTTCTGCTCTGATCTTTATTATTTCTCTTCTTCTGCTGGGTTTAGGCTGCCTTTGCTGTTCTGCTTCTAGTTCCTTTAGGTGTGCTGTTAGATTTTGTATTTGGGATTTTTCTTGTTTCTTGAGATAAGCCTGGATTGCAATGTATTTTCCTCTCAGGACTGCCTTTGCTGCGTCCCAAAGCGTTTGGATTGTTGTATTTTCATTTTCTTTTGTTTCCATATATTTTTTACTTTCTTCTCTAATTGCCTGGTTGGCCCACTCATTCGTTAGTAGGGTGTTCTTTAACCTCCATGCTTTTGGAGGTTTTCCAGACTTTTTTCTGTGGTTGATTTCAAGCTTCATAGCATTGTGGTCTGAAAGTAAGCATGGTATAATTTCAATTCTTGTAAACTGATGAAGGGCTGTTTTGTGACCCAGTATATGATCTATCTTGGAGAATGTTCCATGTGCACTCGAGAAGAAAGTATATTCTGTTGCTTTGGGATGCAGAGTTCTAAATATATCTGTCAAGTCCATCTGATCCAATGTCTCATTCAGGGCCCTTGTTTCTTTATTGACCGTGTGTCTAGATGATCTATCCATTTCTGTAAGTGGGGTGTTAAAGTCCCCTGCAATTACCACATTCTTATCAATAAGGTTGCTTATGTTTATGAGTAATTGTTTTATATATTTGGGGGCTCCGGTATTCGGCGCATAGACATTTATAATTGTTAGCTCTTCCTGATGGATAGACCCTGTAACTATTATATAATGTCCTTCTTCATCTCTTGTTACAGCCTTTAATTTAAAGTCTAGTTTGTCTGATATAAGTATGGCTACTCCAGCTTTCTTTTGGCTTGCAGTCGCATGATAAATAGTTCTCCATCCCCTCACTCTCAATCTAAAGGTGTCCTCAGGTCTAAAATGAGTCTCTTGTAGACAGCAAATAGATGGGTCTTGTTTTTTTATCCATTCTGATACCCTATGTCTTTTGGTTGGCGCATTTAATCCATTTACATTCAGTGTTATTATAGAAAGATACGGGTTTAGAGTCATTGTGATGTCTGTATGTTTTATGCTTATAGTGATGTCTCTGGGACTTTGTCTCACAGGGTCCCCCTTAGGATCTCTTGTAGGGCTGGTTTAGTGGTGACAAATTCCTTCAGTTTTTGTTTGTTTGGGAAGACCTTTATCTCTCCTTCTATTCTAAATGACAGACTTGCTGGATAAAGGATTCTCGGCTGCATATTTTTTCTGTCTAGCACTCTGAAAATCTCGTGCCAATTCTTTCTGGCCTGCCAAGTTTCAAAAGAGAGATCAGTCACGAGTCTTATAGGTCTCCCTTTATATGTGAGGGCACGTTTACCCCTTGCTGCTTTCAGAATTTTCTCTTTATCCTTGTCTTTTGCCAGTTTCACTATGATATGTTGTGCAGAAGATCGATTCAAGTTACGTCTGAAGGGAGTTCTCTGTGCCTCTTGGATTTCAATGCCTTTTTCCTTCCCCAGTTCAGGGAAGTTCTCAGCTATGATTTCTTCAAGTACCCCTTCAGCACCTTTCCCTCTCTCTTCCTCCTCTGGGATACCAATTATGCGTACATTATTTCTTTTTAGTGTATCACTTAGTTCTCTAATTTTCCCCTCATACTCCTGGATTTTTTTATCTCTCTTTTTCTCAGCTTCCTCTTTTTCCATAACTTTATCTTCTAGTTCACCTATTCTCTCCTCTGCCTCTTCGAGCCGAGCTGTGGTGGTTTCCATTTTGTTATGCATTTCGTTTAAAGCGTTTTTCAGCTCCTCGTGACTGTTCCTTAGTCCCTTGATCTCTGTAGCAAGAGATTCTCTGCTGTCCTGTATACTGTTTTCAAGCCCAGCGATTAATTTTATGACTATTATTCTAAATTCACTTTCTGTTATATTATTTAAATCCTTTTTGATCAGCTCATTAGCTGTTGTTATTTCCTGGAGATTCTTCTGAGGGGAATTCTTCCGCTTGGTCATTTTGGATATCCCTGGCGTGGTGAGGACCTGCAGGGCACTTCCCCTGTGCTGTGGTGTATAACTGGAGTTGGTGGGCGGGGCCGCAGTCAGACCTGATGTCTGCCCCCAGCCCACCGCTGGGGCCACAGTCAGACTGGTGTGTGCCTTCTCTTCCCCTCTGCTAGGGTCGGGATTCACTGTGGGGTGGGGTGGCTCGTCTGGGCTACTTGCACCCTGCCAGGCTTGTGATGCTGGGGATCTGGCATATTAGCTGGGGTGGGTAGGCAAGGTGCACGGGGGCAGGAGGGACAGGCTTAGATTGCTTCTCCTTAGGTGATCCACTTCAGGAGGGGCCCTGTGGCAGCGGGAGGGAGTCAGATCCGCTGCCGGAGGTTTGGCTCCGCAGAAGCGCAGAGTTGGGTGTTTGCGCGGAGCGAGCAAGTTCCCTGGCAGGAACCGGTTCTCTTTGGGATTTTGGCTGGGGGATGGGCGGGGGAGATGGCGCTGGCGAGCGCCTTTGTTCCCCACCAAACTGAGCTCTGTCGTCCGGGAGCTCAGCAGCTCTCCCTCCCTTTGTCCTCCAGCCTTCCTGCTTTCCGAGCAGAGCTGTTAACTTATGACCTCCCAGACGCTAAGTCGCGCTTGCTGTCTGAACACAGTCCGTCAGGCCCCTCCGCTTTTGCAAGCCAGACTCGGGGGCTCTGCTTGGCCGGCGAGCCGCCCCTCCGCCCCGGCTCCCTTCCGCCAGTCCGTGGAGCGCGCACCGCCTCGCCGCCCTTCCTACCCTCTTCCGTGGGCCTCTCGTCTGCGTTTGGCTCCGGCGACTCCGTTCTGCTAATCCTCTGGCGGTTTTCTGGGTTATTTAGGCAGGTGTAGATGGAATCTAAGTGATCAGCAGGACGAGCAGTGAGCCCAGCGTCCTCCTAAGCCGCCATCTTGCCTCTCGATTTCAGCTCGATTTAAACACCACTGCTCACTGCTAACAGTGCAACTCTCATATCTATATTCTCTTAATATAGTTAATTTATAATTTTGATCAAACTAAGTATTACTGTTTACATAAATATTACTATGCTGAAGCTAGTGGGAGTTTATTTGTATAATACAATATAATTACTTTTCCCCACAACTTTGTATTGTCATTGGTATTAAAATTTTTCTTGTTTTGTTTGCTTATACTTAAAAAATACTTATCACTAATTCATCCATAAACTGTTCTCCAGTTGTTTACACTCTTTCTTGTGTAAACCAAACAATAGCCACAAGCTTTGGATATGCTGCCATTATTATCCTCTCTTTCAAATGCCCCTAAGCTACCAGTTTGGACCCATCATACTCCAGAAATGCTGCATGGAACTTACTTATTTTCCATCACAATCAACCAGAGAATTCTCAACCATCTCTCAGATCACCTGTTTCTTAGATCCGATGTCTTTTACTTGGTTGGGTTATGTTCTTTTTTTTTTTTTTTTCCCTTCTCCTTGAATCACCTATTCCACCAGATTCCTGAGAAAATGTGCAAGAGAGACAAGTTTTTAAACCATGATCTGAAAATACCTTTAATCCAGGCTCACACTTGGTTGAAAACATGGTTACGTATAGACTTCCAGGTCTCTCAAAAGTTAAAAGCATTTTATTAATTAATTCTAACTCCTGATGGCATTATTAATACACCCAATGCAGTTTTTATTTTTATTCTCTCAGTAATGTATTTATTTTATTTTTTATTTTGTTTTTATTCTCAAAAGTATATCCTTTCCACAATTTCTGAAGGTTCATTAAAATATGCTTTGGGATGGATATATTTATATATTTGCATAGTCTGAAGCACTTTAGGGGAATTTTCCAATGAAATGCATTTACTTAATTTTCAGGATAATATTTTGAAGTATTTGTTGATATTTTCTTCTATTCCATTTTACCTTGTTACTTCTGTATTTCTTTGCCTTATATTTTGCTGTATTTTTTGAGATTAAAAACATTATAATTTTATCAAATTTTTGTAAGTATATGTGTGTCTTGAGTGTTTATATATATTTTTTTCAAGAGCTTTTATTTGTTTCCTGATGATTTCTTCCTTCCATTATATTGAATAATTAATATATTTTTTCATTTTAGTAAATCAACATCATAAAAAGATTTACCATGAAAAGCATTATTCTTCCACTTCTCACTTATGTATCCAGTTCTCAACCATAAAAATTAGCACTTCCATAAACTTTACAGATTTTTATACAAATTAACTTAAAATGTTTTTTTCCTCTTTTGACACAAAAAAATGGAATATTACCTTTTTCTCTGCCTTTCTCACCTAATATTTGGATGCCTTTTTTTTGTGTACAGTTCATAGAAATCTCCTTCATTCCTTTTTATGTATAATCATTTATTTAATGAGTTCTCTCTTGATAGGCATTTGATTAATTCCCATTTCTTATTCTGACAGTAATGCTACATTGAATAACCATGTTTATAGGCCATTTAATGTATGGGAAAATATACACTTAATGCATGAGCAAACATAAGTTCCCCAAAGCACAATTTCAAGATCAAATGTTATACAAATTTGTAATTCTGAAAAATAGTTCTAAAGCTGCACACCATCATCAGTTTTTGACTTTGTTAATTAAACAGGTGAAAAAATATTCCAGTGTATGTTTAATAAATATATTTTTTCTCATGATGAAGGAAGATTTTTTTTAATGTTTAAGAGACATTTGTATTTCATTTTCTTTTTTTAAAATATTTATTCATTTTTGAGGAGGAGAGAGGGTGGGGGCAGAGGGGCAGAGAGAGAGAGAGACACACACACACACAGAAACCAAAGCAGGCTCTAGGCTCTGAGATATCAACACAGAGCTTGATGCAGGTCTCGAACCCAGGAACCACGAGATCATGACCTGAGCCAAAGTCGGATGCTTAACCAACTGAGCCCTCCAGGTGCCCCTGTATTTCCTTTTCTATGAACTGTTTATGTTCTTTGCCAAATTTATATTTTGCTTTTTGCTTATTTCTTAGCAGTCTACAGATTTTTATACCTATACATTAAATAATTTTTTTGTCTCTGATATGATTTTCAGGTTTAAAAACATTTTTCTCATAGTTCTGGGAGTTGGAAATCTGAGATCAGGGTGTCAGTGTGGTATAGTTCTGGTGAGAACCCTCTTCCTGGCTTGCAGATGGCTGCCTTCTTATGATATCCTCACATGGTGGAAAGAATGAGAGAACTTCCTGGGGTGTCTTATTTGGACTGTCATCTCATTCAGGAGGACTGAATCTTCATGGCCTATTCACCTCCTATTCATCAGGAACGTTTAAACATAAAAATTCTGTGCAAATACCAACACTCAGTTTGTAATAGCCCATCCTGGCCCCTCAAAATTCATTCTCTTCTCACATACAAAATACATTCATTCCGTCCCAACAACCCCAAGAGACTTAACTCATTCCAGCATCACTCTAAAGGTTAAACTCCAAAGTTTCACCTAAATATCATCTAAAACAGATATGGGTGAGATTTGAAGTATGATTCATCTTGAAAGAAGATTTCTCTCCAGCTCTGAACATGTGAAACCACACAAGTTACATGCTTCCAAAATACAATGGTGGGACAGCCATAGGACAGACATTCCCATTCCAAAAGGGAGAAATAAAAAAAAAAATAAATAAAAAAAAAAAAAGGAAGGAGTGACAGGTGCCAGGTAAGTGTAAAACATCACAAAGCAAATTCCATTATATCTGAAAGCTGGGGAATAATCTTCTTTCATCTATTTCTCTTCCCTTTAGGACCTTGGGGTTGCAGACCCATCTGCAGGACCAGCTGGGGTGGAGGTCCCACCTTTGGGGCCCATTGAGGGGATTGATCTGCCCCTAGAGCTCACACTCCCAGGGCTTTGCCAGGGGACCCTGCCTCAACTTGGATCAGCTGCTGAGATAGGATCTGTTAGGGTTTGCCACTGTAAAGTTACTCTTTTCCCTTTTCCACGCTGTACTCATTGAAAGGCTGTCATTATGCATGGCCATGATGGAATAGGGAGCAATTTTCCACCTGTCTTAGTTCAGGCTGCTGTAGCAAATTAGCATAGACTCAGTGGCTTAAGCAACCATGGAAACTTATTTCTTGAGGCTCTGGGGTCTGGATGTTGGAGATCAGGGTGCCTGCATGGTCAGGTTCTAGTGAGATTCACCTTTCAAGTTGCAAGGTTGCTGACTTTTTATTGTATTCCACCATGGCAGGAAGAGTTAGCTACCTCTCTGACTTCTTCTCTTAAGGACATTAATCTTATTTATTAAGGCTTCACCTTCATATTCTTATCACATCCTGAAGGCCTAACCTCCAAATATCATTGCATTGGGTTAGGGTGTCGACATATAATTTTGATGAGGGGGATACAAACATTCAGTCCATAATACTACCTCCTTATAAGTGTGCATCTACAAAAATTATTAAGATTTCTTTTGCATGGGAAACTTTTCATGATGTTTTTAATCTGCATGAATAACTTTAAAAAATGTTTTGTTCTATGTAGTACTCTATTTTTAAAAATTTTTTAAATATTTATTTATTTTTTAAGAGAGAAAGACAGACACAAGTGTGGGAGGGGCAGAAAGAGAGGGATACACAGAATCTGAAGCAGGCTCCAGGCTCTGAGCTGTCAGCACAGAGCCTGACACCGGGCTCAAAGTCATAAACTGAGAGATCCTTGAGCTGAAGTCGGATGCTTAACTGACTGAGCCACCCAGGTGCCCCTGTAGTTCTCTATTTTTAAGCATAGACGATTTGCTTTTTTTTTTTAAGTTTATTTTGAGTGAGAAAGAAAGAGTACAGATGGGGCAGGGAGAGAGAGAAAGAGAGAGAGAGAGAGAGAGAGAGAGAGAGAGAGAGAGAATCCTAACAGGCTCTGCACTGTGGGGCTCGAAATCACAAACTGTGAGATCATGACCGGAGCTGAAGTCAAATGCTTAACTGACTGAGCCATGCAGGTGCCCCAGAGGATTTTCTTTTAAATATGGTGATCCTTGGTTGTCTGCTCATAAGTAAGGGCTGGGAATAAAAACTAAAAACTAATAATAAACTTTCTGTATGGGGATGAGGTATACTGGCTATCAGCTTCACTGTTTAGTGTTGCCTGGCTAGGTAACTCTATGTCGGTATCATCAGGGTTTTGTTGTTGTTGTTGTTTGCTTATTTATATGTTACTTTGGGGTGGACACATTCTGCAGTCAATAAAACATTTACAGTCTCCTACTGAGAGGGTATAAGGAAACTTGGCTACCAGCTTAGTGAGTTTCTGAGCTGAGGATCTGAGGAAAGTTGGGGATAGAGGTGGCATTGTCTCTGGGGATGACTCAGCCCTTAGAGTACAGACAAGTTTTCATTAACTCCTGTGAGACTCTAATCCTCAGTCCTTAACTGTTCTATCTCTAAGGCAGGGATCTCTTACTCTGCTTTGCATTAGGCAAATGAGATCAGGGGATTCCAGCTTCTTCTCTCCTCACCCTTATTTTCCATCTCTTATGTAAACCTCAGGTACATGTGAATTTAACTATGAAGCAAATATCAGTCAAAAGATCTGCCTTTATTCCTATTTCCAGAAGCACCTGGCTTCTGGAATCCTGAGCCTTTCATTTGTTTTTGGTTTATAAATCAGGTTGCTTTTCTTTTTTCTTTCATTTCTCCCAAACTGGCTTACAATTCAACTTTCTTAGTAATATCTGCCGGTTTCCTTTGCTTTGAGATTCTAAACTGCTGTTGCTACATGTTTTTGATTTCTTGGTCTTAGGGAGTTTATGATTTTAAAAATTCACTTACTGTTTTTTGTTGTTGTTTTTTTTTTTAGTGGAGCTTGGGAAACAGATGAAAGTAAATGCATGAGTAAAATTTCTTACCTGTGATGAGCTAGGTTTTATCTTCATAGTGATATAATGAGTTGAGAATATTATTCTCCATCAATGTTTCATAGTATCTTTCTAAATGCTGTCAGTAAAGGGGAGGGGAAGGAACATGGAGATGTGGTCTCCTACAGCTAACCTGGAGTCTCCTACAGTTAACCAGTCATTAAAAGCTGAAGCATGGGAGGCTACATTCAGTCAGGAGACCATGGATGAAGGCTCTTTAGGGCTAGGGGGAGGCTGGAGCTTTGATGAGAGCAGAGAGCAGCAAGACAAGAGAGAACAACAGGGAGTGAAGAAACTAGAGGTTAGAAAAAGTTGAGTGAAATTAAAAAAAAATGTTTTTTAATGTTTATTCATTTTTGAGAGAGAGAGGGAGACACAGACTCTGAAGTAGGCTCCAGGTTCTGAGCTGTCAGCATAGAGCCCGACGCAGGGTTCGAACCCACGAACTGTGAGACCATGACCTGAGCTGAAGTCAGACACACAACCGACTGAGCCACCCAGGCGCCCCAGGTCAAATTTTAATAGTTGTCATGAGTTGGGACAATGGGGAGAAGATGTAGATCAGTGTTTATGAATACTTTCTGTGTTTTTTTTATCTTTTTTTTTTTTAATTTTAAAGACAAAGAGCATGCAGGGTAGAGAGGCAGAGGGAAAGAGGGAGAATCTTAAGCAGGCTCCATGGTCTGTACAGAGCTTGATGCGGGACTCGATTCCATGACCCACGGATCATGATCTGAGCTGAAATCAAGAGTCAGATGCTCAAGCTACTGAGCTACCCAGGTGCCCCTTTTTCTGATTTTTAGATGTACAGTTTCCTTTTTAGTGTCCCCAGGATTTAATTAATCAGCATTAATTATGTTTGCTGTTCTTCTTGGAGTCGTATTTATGTTTCTTTTTACGTGACTTTGTTGAGGAACTATGCATATTTTCTAGTCAAATATGCATGCATTTAAATTCTAATACACTTGCTCCTTCCAAAATCATTCTACATAACTTACATTAAAAACACAGACATATTTACATACATCTGCAAATACAGAGTAAAATTTAAAAGAGATAATAAGTAGGCAGGAAAAACATGTGGTTGACATTGTAAAATCTCTTTTTGAGGAAAATATGTAAGGCAATCTCCCCTTCCCAGGTAAAGGAGTACAATGCTCATGGACGTTTTATGGTGAAGAAAGCAATAGACATGTTTCTGAAAGACATAAAAGGAGTTCATGAGCACACCTGGGTGGCAGAGTCAGTTAAGCGTCTGACTCTTGATTTTGGTTCAGGTCATGATTTCCCGGTGGTTTGTAAGATCGAGCCCCACGTGGGGCTCTGCACCCAGTGAGGAGGTTACTTGGGATTATCTCTCTCCTTCCTCTCTGCCCCTTCCCATGCTCATGCACGCATGTGCATGCTCTCTCTTTCAAAGTAAATTAACAAACTTGAAAACAGAATTCATGGACACTATATTAGTTTCCTGTTGGTCCTGTAACAAATTACCACAAACTTAGTGGCTTAAAACAACACAAATTGATTATCCTAAAGTTCTGGAGGTCGGAAGCCCTAAAATCAAGAAGTTGCAAACTTCATTCCTCTGGAGGCTTCAGAGAAGAATCTGTTTTCTTGCCTTTTTCAGCTTCTTAGAGGTTACCTATATTCCTTAGTTTGTGGTCTCATCATTTTCAAAGCTGCAAAGTAGCATCTTCAGTCTGTAGTCTCTAACCTCAGTCCTGCTCTTATAAAGACCCTTGTGATTGCATTAGATTCAACCAATAATCCAGGATAATATCCCCATCTGAAGATTTCTAACTTAATTATATTTGCAAAGTTCCTTTTGTCATATAAAGTAATATATTTAGAGGTTTCAGGGCTTAAGGCATCTTTGGTGGAGAGAGAAGGCATTATCCCACACATGGATACATAAAAGGTGAAAAAAAACAAAAACAATTCAGTCTAGGGAGTAGGAAGATATAGTTTGTATGTGTCCAGGCAAAAAAAAAGTCAAGGACAATAATTCATTTCATCCTTTCAGACTTCTGGTCATTTCTTTGCTCATTAATAATATCATTAAATCATAACAAGCAAAGAAGGGAAATGGAAAGCACATGAGAAAAGACAGCACAGTGGCAGGAATGGGCAGTATATGGTTGGGCAGGCTGTGTGTGTGTGTGTGTGTGTGTGTGTGTGTGTTGCATGTGTCTGTTGCATTTTAAGCATGTTATTAGAGACACACAGAGGGTTATAATCTAGGAATGTAGCATTCTGACTATATCTGGTTCTATAGAAATATTTCCACCAACTGTAGAGCAGAATTGTTCTTAGTATTATTTTTGATTTATGTACCACGTTGTAAGATCGGAAATATGCCAAAACAATTTCCCTCTTTCAAATAGGAAGTACAAAAAAGTAAACCAATGAAAATTTTCCAAAATAACTCTTAGCAAAAGCAGTAAGTAAGGCATTTTCGAGAATGCATTGAACGAGAGGCTTAGAACTAGGTATGAATGATTTAGAAATAATAATTAATCTTATAACCATCATTTGAAAGTACTTATGGCCTAAAGTGCCTTTATTTATAAAGTCATCAAACCACCTCATCATTTAGGATGGGTAATTACTTATATTGTTCTGTGATCTGGCAAATGTGTGAGTGTGGATTGCTTGCTAAGATGAAAACAATATTCAGCAGTGGTTTCCACTGATATAGTGTCTTGCTTTTGAAAGAAATACAGACTGTCTTTCACTAAGTTTAATAAAAATTCAGTTATTGAAATGACTATTAGGTTTGTTCCAGTACCCAAAAAGAATTAAAAAAAATAAGAGAAGAATATTTAGATTTCTGCCTCTTTACATGTTTACAGATAAATATCCGTAAGTACAGACCTTAGTCATGGAGTCGGATGCCCAGCCATGTGTGAGGATAACAGTCCTAAAGGAGGAAGTCAGAAATCACATTTCATCTAACCTTGAAAATCTACGTGCAGAAAACTTGGGGCATCTAACCATTTCTTAGTCAGTTGTCATTCCTGTTTATACTGCAAGCATCTGAATAAATGCAGACTTTTTGGGGGACTCTTTCTCAAAATAGAGAGAACCTATAAATTATTTATGTTATTGTATAATGGTTGCATAACCCAAACTGATCAAACGAAAACATCTTTAGAGTGTGTCAGATGTAAATGAAATTCACCATGCCACATTAACCAATAATCTTACTCTTTTGGCATTTGCTTGGGTATTTAAATATGATGCTTGATATTGCATCCAAAACTGCTGTCAGTATAAGTAGGTAATAAGTCTATATTTGCCATCCTTGGAACATTTCTTACAGGGTTGGTAAACAATCGTGGGTGTTAACTTCCTCCCTTGGTTACATAAAGTTAGATAAAAATACTCTTTTCCTGAGAAACTTAACAGAAACCCATGGGGGAGGGGAAGGAAAAAAAAAGAGGTTAGAGTGGAAGAGAGCCAAAGCATAAGAGACTGTTAAAAACTGAGAACAAACTGAGGGTTGATGGGGGGTGGGAGGGAGGGGAGGGTGGGTGATGGGCATTGAGGAGGGCACCTTTTGGGATGAGCACTGGGTGTTGTATGGAAACCAGTTTGACAATAAATTTCATATATTAAAAAAAATACTCTTTTCCTGTATATGTTATTTTTTTCCTCATTTTATTTTCCTCCTCAATAATTAGGATGATGCTATCATCAGTTTGTTCAAAAGAATCTTTATTGTTGTATTTCTCTATGTGTTGCAGTGCCCTGTATTATCGTATTGCATTACTTTTCCTTTCTGCCTGGTCTTCTTCACTCCTGTTTTCTCTAGCCCACTTTACTATATAACAAATTTTCTTTAATATGTATACAACCTTAAAAAATACATAGTTATTTTCATCCCTTTTTTGCTTTTATTTACTTATTTTTACTTTTTTTAATGTTTATTTTTGAGAGAGAGAAACAGAGTGTGAGCGGGGGAGGGGCAGAGAGAGGGAGACCCTGAATCTGAAGCAGGCTCTAGGTTCTGAACTGTCAGTGTAGAGCCCAAGGCAGGGCTGGAACCAATGAACTGTGAGATGATCTGAGCCGAAGTCGGATCTTTAACCACTGAGCCACCCAGGCTCCCTCCCCTTTTTTGTTTTTCTAATATTTGAATTTATCTAAGAATAGTGGTTTGTTTGAGATTCCCACTTTTTCTTTTTTTTTTTTAATTTTTTTTAATGTTTATTTATTTTTGAGAGAGACAGAGACAGAATGCGAGTGGGTTGCGACAGAGAGAGAGGGAGACACAGAATCTGAAACAGGCTCCAGGCTCTGAGCTGTCAGCACAGAGCCCCACGCGGGGCTCAAACTCACGAGGTGCGAGATGATGACCTGAGCTGAAGTCAGGCGCTCAACCGACTGAGCCACCCAGGTGCTCCGTGATTCCCACTTTGTCAAATTTGGTATTTTATAGTGGTTCCAGTAGTTATGCCTCTGGTCTATGTTTTAAAATTCATTGATACATGGTATTTAGATGCTGTTTCTTATTTTGCTTATATTATTTGTCTTATTTTCTTGTTCTCGTTTTGCTTTTTGTTATCTTTCCTCTTCTTATTTTTTGTTCCATCCTAGAATATTTTCTGTTATTGGTTTTTTTCCAAAGATTTGTCTTTTCACGCTCTTCTAAAAAATATGTCATTAATTTTTATTCATATTTACTATTTCCTTCCTTTTTACTCTTCTGCTTTCTCTGTTGCTCTATAACTATCTTCTTAAATTGAAATTATTAGTTTTCAGTTATTTCATGTTTTTTTCTGATAAATGTGTTTAAAGCTACAATATTAAAGGATGACTTTAGCTATATTCTATGCATTTAGTTGAGTTTTATTTTAATATATTCCTGAGTGTTTTGTAATTTTCTTTTTGATTTCTTATTCAATATAAAGTTTATTTATTGATTAGCTTACAAAGTATGCAGATTTTTTTTTTAATTTAAAGTTTGATTATATAGCGTTAGAATACAAAGCCTGGGTTCTGAAACTTTAGAATTCATGAAGGTATCTTTGTGGACTATATTATCACTGATTTCTGCTCATGTTACATCTGTAGTTAGTGTTCTCTGTTAATCAACTATAAAAGTTTATATACATGCATTCACAAATGGAAAAAATATGTATGTATGTGTGTGAGTTTATTAGTTGGGATTTAAAAGCCTAGTATAATTTTGTTTAATATTTTTTCTATATGTTTAATATTTTTCATTTAATATTTTTTCTATATTTCTTTCAGCTTCTGAGAGGAATACATTAAAAAATTCTAAACACCAATTTGATTTATCCATTTCTTCCTTTGGTTCTGTAAGTTGTTGCTTTATTTAATTTTGAAGCTCTATTATTATGTACACATAATTATGATCATTACATTTTATTAAGCTTAATAATCTTTTGTAAGTACATATTTTTATGCTTTATGATACTTTTGCCTTAAATTTTATTTGATGTTACATGAAAGTCTTGTTTCCTCTTTCTTGTGATTTATAATAGCCTGGCATATCTTTTTTTCTTTTCCTTTATTTTCATCTTTTCTTCACCATTTTATATATCTTTTATAACACATATTCCTGGATCTGTTTTAAAAGTTTTCTCTAAGCCGAGACTCCGCGTTTTGATAATTTAATCCACTTGCATATTTGGAAATACATTCAGGAAGATCTTTTGTTTTATTTCATTTCTTTTTTAGTACATTTTAAAAAATCTAGTTTAATTTTATCTTTCCTTCCCTTGGGTTAGATTAAAATTTCCTCTTCTGTCTTCAAAATAATACTGTCAAATTAGTTTTTTGTATGATTATCTGTTACTTATAAGACGCAGCCATGTTCACATTTTCTTACAGATTTCTTACAATTATTGACATCTTGACCTTTTGACAAAAGAAATACATGTTTTAGAACACTACTCTTTTTTGGTTGTGTGCCCTTGGCAATGTTTTCTTCTGTAGTATCTCCAAGATCAGGCTGAATAATAGAACTACCTTCCTGTGCTAGCTTTCCTGTCCCCTCCCCACCATCGCTGGAAATCTGTGAGGTCTCAAGTTATCTGAGAGGTATTAGAAGGCTTTAAACAAACAAAAAGACAATCAAACAAAAAATAAGTAAGTAAAATGATGTCTCTCTCTTTAAAATTCCTTATTAGAAACATACTTTGGATTTGAGCAACATATATATAGTGACATATTTTCCAGAATATGCATGTAAGAGATCACATGGGCTATTAAATGGAAGGAGCCTAAAGGCTTAGAACTTTCATTCATTAATTTATTTTAATTATAATTTCTCTTTGGCATTTTATGTTATCCTTAACCAATTAAATGGAAAGAAAATGAAAACTTGGGCAAAAATACGATAGAGCCATAACTAGGAAATCCATAACTTACTGGATATATATATGTGACACATACATACATATGCATGAGTAGAAGAAAGGTGCACAGGAAGGCAAACTTTACCTACTGTTCAACTGAAGAAGAATTTCTGCAACAAAAAGTGAAGTCATGATCTTATCACCCCTGGACCCATCGTTGATTTATTTTATGCAACATGAATCTTCATAAATATTAGAACTACTTGTATAATGCCAGTATATAATATAAATGCAAAATAACATTATTAACAATTAGACCATCCAGACAATCTGTCAACTAGAATTATCAAAGGGTAGGTCTAAATTGTTGCTAATGGTCCATAATAGTAGTGATTTATCATCTGAATTAATACAAAAATCCAGTCCTGTTCTTTTTAAACAAATAAGCAAAAAAAAAAAAAAGTCCATCTATCTTCCTTCCATTTACTGTTTTTATACTGAATGGATTATTTTTATTGTATCTATTTAGTTTCTGTCTGGTCAGCATTAGCTCCCTTCTCTTGTTGTCCCACTTCCCTCTCAACTTAGGGGCTGCTTCTTTTTCTTTTCTAGCCACTCAAAGGAGAACCATAAAATACTCACGTAGGCTCCTCTTTGGCCACAGTTGCCTGGAGCTGTGGATAGTTATCAGAGAGCAATCGTTGGTCTTCTCTGGGACTGTAAACCTGGGAACTAAGAAGTCAACCTCCTGGTGGAAGAAACCATGGGATGTGAAGTTCTCAAACTATTTGTGCCCATGTTTCCCACTGTGCAGAGAAACTGTGGAGAAACAAAATTGATATACTCTAAAGAGACAGAAAGGAAGAGGACTCTGATGGAGGGAAAGAGAGATAGAGAGTTGCAGAATCATGAAAGAAATTCACACTATATAAATAAGCTGTGAGTGTGTGTGTGTGTGTGTGTGTGTGAGTATGTGTGTTTGAGAGGTTTAATAGTCCTCTACATAATAATTGTTGACAATCCACATTCTGACCTAGAATCGTGAGTCAAATTTCACTTACCAGGATGGAAACAGGCGAGTTATTTGCCTTTTCTGTGCCTCACTATCCTCCACTATTAGATGGCAACGATTTGAACACTTTTCTAGAATAGCCATGAGGTTTCAATGACTGGGTAGAAAGGTAAGGATATGGATATAGATATAGATACATATCATTTAGAACAATGCTTTGGAAGACAAAGTGCTGAACAATATTATTTGTTATTTTTAATAATTGCTAAATGCTAGCTTTTGTATTTTTCTCCTATGACAGGAGCTACATGAGTATCAAACAATCACCATTCTTCTCTCCAAAAGCACACTTAGAATTCCCACCAGCAATTCTTTCCTCAGCTACACCATATCACCGCTACCCCAGGTAAACCTGTGTCGCAAAACAACAAAACAAAATTGGCAATAATAACCAAAATTGCTGTTGTGTGAAGGTTACTACAGGGTAGTAATTTTATGTTTAACTCGGTTTTTTTGTCATGACCAGTTCTTGCATTTGCACTACAATGATTTGTATGATTTATCCTTCTAAAATGTGTTAATAATAAAAGATACACACACACACACACACCCATACATACATACATACATAATTTGTTTTGTAAAATTACAGGGAACAGAATTCACATGTTCAACTTTCGGTGTATGATATGCAGCGCCAATGGAACTGATGGATATTTAATAGGTTGTACTTAACAATGAAAACATGCTAGCACTAGTGATTGTATTTTTTAACCAAATTCAGAGTAGGATTCACTAATATATGTTATTTAAAGTGTAAAATACATTTTGAATTCGCTAAACATAAGTAACTTTATAACACAATTTTAGAAGGTCATCTTAGTCTCAGGACGTTAATTTTGTATTGATATAAATCATTACACATTACCTTCTATCTAGTTAAAATGCAGCAATAGGAAAAGGTTTAAGCTTTATCATTACATGGAATTTCATTAATTTTATAAGAGTTGAAATAGAATATGAGTTCTTGGGTGTGTGCACACATATAAAAATGCATACATCCAAAATATGATTTTATGTCATTTCACATGCACATTTATATATCAAGGACATATATTTCTGTGAACTCATGTTAAGAAGTTTAATATAAATATGGTTAAATTAAGGAAAGTGTTAAGTGATTTTTAATAGGTGAAAATAAAAACTAAATAGAGAAAAAGAAACTAAGCAAACAAAGCAAAACAATTTAAAAATCTCTGGAGAAAGAAAAGAGGGAACATTCAACAAATCTATGATGACATGTGTCATTATTAATGTTACAATGTTTGGAGAAGTGGTTTATAGAACCAAAAAATTAGAGCTTTAATGACAAGGATATTGAGTGATCTGGTTTATTTCATTCTTGATATTTACAGTGAGTTTTGAATATAAAAATATGTGACTAAGGAAACATTCATAAATAGACTGTGCATACCAGAACAGCACCTCATAGATTTAACCGTGGAGCCCCATTTGGAAGATGGAGTCTATTTTTAGACCAGTGAAACATGCACATCTTCTTACATCATATTTGTGGAGTAAAAGCCTCACAGACCCCTAGATTCTTTCCTTATAAGTAAGTAACTTTCAAGTCTCTTCCTTTCAACCACATATTACCTCTTAGTTCCCTTTGAAATTGCAAAACATCATTTTCCTATATATTATCCGATTATTTCAGCTTGAAGTGATTTCAGAACATGAGAGAACTGAAAAAATTCTCTTTTCCTGTTAAAATCATATAATCTTCAGTAACTTTTGAAACATTTACTTTAGAATATTCTCACCCAGTTAGATGCATTGCTAATTCTCCCAATGTACCCGACACACCTGTACCACTCTGTGTGATAAGAAAGTGGAGAAGTATGTACAGACCTGTATTTAAATACCCGCTGTCAATCTAATATACAGGCTGGGATGAGGATAATTGATGTGTGTAAGGCAATGAGAATCAGCCCAAATACTAAATTATGTATTTGTTGCTGCCATGCCATAAAGTCCAACATATCTGGTGTGCTTATAAATTTTAAATTCTATTTGCAGGGAAGATGCGCTTCTAATAGCTCTGGCTTCACGGTGAAATGAGTCTTTAGAAACATGATTCCAATATGTACTTACTTTGGACCCTACATAAGAAGATAATCTTTCTGTATCCTGGGCTAAATATTTCTTGAGTATTAAGTATTGAAAAGACTGTATTTCTTGGTAACAAGGAAAGACAGAAAACTGCAATGGTTCTAGAATATTTTCATATGAATGCTTAGTCCCCTTTTCATCATTAAATTAGAAATCGACATGGACTTGAGGGCATTTAAATTTTAACTGGTTAAAAAAGATAAATTTTAACTGGTGAATTTATGGAGATCATGAAGAGATGTACATAGGGACAAAAGGCTGAAGGGAAAGAGAGAAGGCATAGTACATGGTTTCATGGTATCTTAGATCTAGCTCTCCCTCTAGCCAGTGAATTTCTAAGTAGAAATGTGGGGCAGAGGAGGGCTAGAGGGTGAAGAAAGTACTATTTTAATTTGTATATCCCCAACAGCCACTTCTGAAATCTCCTCTACTATGAAATCAGTTTACCGCCAGCATACCAACAAGCTAGATTAGCAAAGTTCATTGTGGTATGTTTGGGTGTTTTAAAACACAAAACACATTTTCCTATGAAAATATAATAATGGCGTTCTTAGGTTCAAAGTAACAATTTTCTAGCCCAGGCAATATTGTCATATTTAATCTCTTAAAGTTGAATGATGGGACTAAAGAATATTATAACACCTGGCTAAAATTTATAAAATTAATTGTACAGCAAGCGTTTTCAAGTGCTAACCTGATCTTCGAGAAGCATATCTTGGCAGTGAAACATCTAGATTTGGTAGTTCCAGTGAACGATCTATAGATTTGTATGATCTATAGATCTGCATGTTTAAAGCGATTTACAACCAGAAGGAAGCATGAATGAATCAACTAGAAGGCAACTCATTATGTTTCCTCCTGCTCCTGTGTTTCCTATCAAGAGAATGGCTTTTTCAGTTGGCACCATTGTGTAACAGAAAACATAACCCACAGTTTACAGAGGAAGAAACGAACTTAGAGTGATTGAGTGATTTGCCAAAGATCATGCAGCTACTAAAGTGGTAGATCTGGGATCAGGGCCAGCTACATAATTTGAGGGCCCAGCAGAAAATGAAAATTCAAGGTCCCTTGTTCAAAACTCAGGAAAAAAGATTTTTCCTTTCTTCCACAGTCTGTCTCTTCAGCTGTCATATTTTTTATTTGCCATTTGATGTAACGTTCCTTCCAGCATGAGGATATGGGTGGGGTGAGTACAGCGGACTCCTATGGAGTCCCACCCACTCTGTATGTGAGGCAGGTGCCACTCCTCACTACCCCCTCATGAGTGAAGGATGACAGCAATTGCTGGGTGGGGGCAAGTGGCAGAGAACCCGCCCAGGAGAGACAAGGAGGTGTGGTGGGGGTGGGAGGCAGGGCATATGTGAGCCAAGACTGTAAGTCCCCTGTGCATGCACGCTCCCTTGTTCCATCAGACTTCACTCACACACACAGATGCGAAGATAACATTATCGAGAATTTCAGAACCACTTTTGCAGACCATTCGCCGCCGGGTTTGGAGCCCCCTCCTGGTCACGGATCTTGGTTTGAAAGTCACGTGCACTTGAAACTGATCTTATTCAGGACTCTAGACCCAGGTCAATTTATTTCAGAATTTCGTATTTTTCTCCATACTAACTACCTTTCTAGGCTGAAGTTTATTTGTAGCATGGCCTTCTTAAAGTGTAGCATTTCCCCAGAGTAGGCTTGAAATTTGAGATCTTAGAGAACCCCGGACAAATGGTTCATAGATTTTGGCTTTAGAATTGCTCCAAGGGCACACTCTTCATACAAAGTGCATGCACTTCACATTCTTGCCAATAGCAACAGTTGACTCCCCTTAGCAGAATAGCCCCTGTGCTCTTGATATCGTAAAACTCACTAGACACAAAATATATATATTCCACTGGTGATTTCTTGACAATTAGTGACTGAAAGCATCAGAAGTAGAAGTTGGCTTTCAGTTGTATGTATCTTGCTCTTTTTCCTCCATCACGCAACCCTTGCTTCCTCTGGACTTGGCATTTGTTGGCTGGTTTATTAGCTGGTTTATTGAAGTATACTAGATCCATCAGGTACCCGGTCCATGTTGTAGCTTTTAGTTATAGCTGTGTATGCGATGGGACTTAGGCGCAAATTGGAAGGAATATGAAATGGAAATGCTATTCATATCAATCCTAATAAATGAACCAATTAACAGACTTTCTCAACAGGCTATTGATAAAATTTATATTGTTTGTTTTATCAGTTAAGGTTCAAATTCAGGCAGAAAGGATTTAAGATAATTGTGCTTGGTTCCATTAACGGAAACAGGTGTTTATATTTTTTTTTCTAGGAAAATTTTTGGCTTTTGAAATACCAAGTATCTAAATGTACTGTCAATTTGCTTACCGATAGTTTCTCAGCTACATAAGCAGTTTGTGCTCATCTTTGTTTTTATCTTAAGGGTGACAGGCATTTTAATGGTCCTGGCTTGATCTAGAATGATAGTTATAGCTTTTTTTCCTATCTCTCAAAAGCACTCTAAATCTTTGTAAGTAAAGGAAGATAGTTAAGATTGACTGTGTTTTCTCAATTTGCTGAGATAGAATTTTCTAAATATTTTATGTGCTCAGGTACATGTGAAAAGTTGTAGGGCTACGGTATTTATTTGGAAATGACTTAAGGAGTCAGCTCCACTTGTGATTGATTCTAATTATTTCTATTTAATGAAGCTAATATGAAGCTGGCACTGCTTCTTCATCCTTACATCATTTTTTCTCCTAATTGCCCAATTGATCTATCTCAGTTGTATAAAAAAGAAGTCTCTGCTTCAAATGTTTCCCCTGTATTATCTTTGCAGATTCAACAAAAACAATTAGGAGGGTGGAAATGAAGTGTAAATGATTCTCACTTTTTCAGATTTATTCAATCAGCATATTCAAGAGTAAAGAACCAGGAATCTGGGTAAGTAATTAATTTCTGTAATGATTACGATGCAGTCAGTCCAAGTCTAACATATCTCTTCAGTCAAATTCCTGGAGTTTTTCTTCTATTCTTTCCATGATCATCACATGATTGCTTTCTTATATTTTGCAGGCCTCGAATCAAATGTTCCTTCTGAAGCAGAATTTTTTCTGAACAATCTAGCTAAATGGGTGCCTTCCTTCTGTATTCTATCCCTGTCAGTCTATAACCTGGTTAACATTCCTTTTTCTTTGGTATTAATTTGAAATTGTCTAATTTATTTATTTCTTAATGTAATGCTAATTGCAATGGAATGTTAATTATAAAAAAAATCTCACCAGACATTAAGCTTCATGGAAGATTTCTCTTTATTATTCATTGATGCATTCCCATAACCAGAATAGATCTGGTATTTTTAAAATAATTAATATTAATTAAATTAATCTTATTTTTTTTTTATTTTTTTAACGTTTATTTATTTTTGAGATAGAGAGAGACAGAGCATGAATGGGGGGGGGTCAGAGAGAGGGAGACACAGAATCTGAAACAGGCTCCGGGCTCTGAGCTGTCAACACAGAGACAGATGCGGGGCTCGAACCCACGGACCGAGAGATCATGACCTGAGCCGAAGTCGGCTTCTTAACCGACCTAGCCACCCAGGCGCCCCAAATTAATTTTAAAAATAGTTATTGAGGAGGGTCAGCACAATGTCAGCATCATGATGGCATAAGAATCAACCAAAAAATGTCAGAACTAATCAAGAAAGTTGTAGGATATAAATTCAACATATAGGAGTCAGTTGCATTTCCATACATTAACGATGACATATGAGAAAAACAAATAAACAATCCACAATAGCTTAAAAAATCAATAAGATATTTAGTAATAAATGTAACTAAGGAATTGAACATCTGTGAGATGAAAACCACAAGGCTTTGATGAAAAAAAGTGAAGAAGACACAAATAAATGGAAAGATAGCACATGTTTGAGGATTGGAAGAATTAATACTGTCAAAATATCAATACTACCCAAAGCCATTTATATATTCTATGTAATTCCAATAAAAATTCCAATGGAGGGGCGCCTGGGTGGCTCAGTCAGTTAAGCGGCTCAGGTCATGATCTTGTGGTTTGTGAGTTTGAGCCCCATGTTAGGCTCTGTGCTGACAGCTCAGATCCTGGAGTCTACTTCAGATTCTGTGTCTCCCTCTGTCTCTGTCCCTGCCCCACTTATGCTCTCTCTGTCTCTCTCTGTCTCTCTCTCTCAAAAATAAACATTAAAAACTGTTTTAAAAATTCCAATGGAATTTTTCATAGAACTACAACAACTAATTCTAAATTTATATGGAACAAAAACAAAACAAACAAAAAATCCCCAATAGTGAAAACTTGAGAAAGGACAAAGCTAGAGGTGTCATGCCCCCTGATTTCAAAATGCACTTTAAAGTATAGTAATCTTGACACCTGAGTGGCTCAGTTGGTTGCATGTCCTACTTCAGCTCAAATCAGATTTCATAGTTCAGTTCATCAATTTAAGCCCTGCATTGGGCTCACTGCTGTGAGTGCAGAGCCTGCTTCGGACCCTCTGTCCTCCAACCTCTCTGTCCTTCCTCTGCTCTTTCTCTCTCTCTCTCTCTCTCTCTCTCTCTCTCTCTGTGTGTGTGTCTCTCTTCCTCAAAAATAAATAAACACTAAAAAATAATGCTATAGGAATCAAAACAGTATGGCACTGGCATAAGAATAGACACATAGACCAATGGAACACAATACAGAGCCCAGAAATAAGTTCTTACATATATGGGGTACTAATATTTGACAAGGGAGTCAAGAGTGCTCAATGCAGACAGAATAGTGTCTTTAATAAATGGTATTGGCAAAACTGGATAACCGTATTCAGAAAAATTTAAATTGAACTCCTTTCTCACTCTTGTCTCACCGACCAAACACACATACATACACACACACACAATTCCAAATGGATTAAAGACTTAACAACCACAGGACCTGAAAGCATAAACCTCCTAGAAGAAAACATAGGGCAAAGGTCCTTCACACTGGTCTTGGCAACAAGCTTGTATTTGACTCTAAAAGCACAAGCAATAAAGAAAAACAATCAGCAAGTGGGATGAAACTGAAAAGTTTCTGCATAGTAAACAATCAGCAAAATGAAAAGGTAACCTATGAAATGGAGAAATATTTGAAAACTGTATATGGGATAAGGGTTAATATCCAAAATATATAAATAACTTCTACAACGCAATAACAACAACAGCAAAATTCAGTTAAAAAATAGGCAGAGGAACTCAATAGATGCTTTTTCTAAAGAAGATATCCAAATGGCCAACAAGTACATGTAAAGATGCTCAACATAATTCATCATCAGGGAAATGCAAATCAAAAACCACAAAGAGATGTTACTTCACACCTGTTAGAAATGCTATCATAAAAAAGACAAGAAATACCAAGTGGTGGCAACACTGTATGTTAATTATACTGGAATTAAAATTAAAAACTTAATAAAAATGAAATATTTTATTAGGTAAGAAAAAAAAAGAATGTGGAGAAAAAAGAGCCTTTGTGCACTGTTGATGGGAATGTAAATTTGTTTAGTCACTATAGAGAATAGTGGAGGTTACTCAGAAGCTTAAAAATATAACTTCCAAATAATTCAACAATTTCACTATGGGGTATATATCCAATGGAAATGAAAACAGGATGTTGAAAAGATATCTGCACTCCTATGTTTATTGCAGCATTATTAACAATAGCCAAGATTTGGAAACAAGCTAAGCAGATGAATGTGTGTGTGTGTTTGTGTGTATGTGTCTTTCAACAGATGAATATATATGCACATCCACATATATGTATGTGCAAAGAAGGACATCGTGCTATTTGGGACAACCTGGGTGGATCTTAGGGCATTATGCTAAGTTTGAGAAGTCAGAGAAAAACAAATACTGTATGATATCACTTATATATGGAATCTAAAAGAGTCACACCCATACAGAGTAGAATGGTGGCGGAAAAAGTATGGAGATGTTAGCCAAAGTGTACAAACATGCAATTAGAAGATGAACAAGTTCGGGAGATCTAATGCACTGTATTGTGATCTTAGCTAACATACAGCGTTGCGTACTTGGAAGGTGCTAAGAGAGTAGGTCTGAAATATTCTCAGAACAAAAAATGATAATTATATGATGGGATTGGGATGTTAGCTTATGCTATGTTGGTAATCATATTGCAACATTTTAGTGTATCAAATCAACAGGGTTTATACCTTAAACTTACACAATAGTATATGTCAATTATATCTCAATAAAAAATAGTTATTGAATGAATGAGTGAATTGTATAAGTGTATTACAATCTCGACAGTCATAAACAATTTTTTAACATTCATACAAGGCAACCCTACTTCACTGATTTCTCTACCTGGAAAACAGTGCGATAAGGATAGCAAATGGTTTCTTTACTATCTTCTCTTAGAGTTAGAGTTATATATTTATGTAAAAATAAAAGGCCCATAAAATATGCCACTAAAATGGAGATTGTTAGAACAAGAAGGGAAATTATGAGATCCTTTTATCAATTTTATTTAATAGATTATAAGCTAGGTTCTGAATGAATAAATGCCTGATTTAAAGACACAACGATCTCCAGAGGAATAAGGTCTAGACTTAGGTTTATCAATCCACCAGCCAAGGAGTATTGCCATAGCTTCCTTTTGTTTAATGAGAATTCTTAGTTTTAGAAATCCAACTCAAACAAGGGAATTTGCTTACCACACAAGAGGAAGGGAAGTACTAACTTTGGTCTCTTCTTGATCCTAGACCTCATATAGACTTGTACATGATTTCTATGTCTGTATCCGTCTCTTCTCTGCTGACCTCACTGTGCTGGGCTTAGGTTTCTCAGCCTAGAGATATGCTTATTTAATGACAACAGATAAATCCCAGGCTCACCCTATTTTTCAGGATTTCAGGTTAGGAATGCCAGTGAAAGACAGATAGCGTTTTTCCCCAGGACCATATATACACACAAGGCCTCTGAAGGTCCCTATTTGAGTGTGTTCACTTCTCTGAACCACTCACTGTGAAAGACAGATTGATTGTGATTAGCTCAGAGAGAATTCTATCTGAATTTTTGTATCCAGGAGAATAGAAACTTATCAATAAAACTAGAAGAAAAATTTCATTATCAATAAAACTAGAAGAAAAACCCATATAGTTACCACAAGCTATTATTCACAATGAATGTTTTTTTTTACATTCCAGATGAATTTTATACATATAAAGTTTATATAAAATGCATTTTACAAATGCATTCTGCTTGAGTATTTATCAATTCTAAATTCAGTTATTTCTTTGTATCTAAAGCTTCTGACATCTCTTTTGAGATTATTATATATTTTCTTGGTGATCCTTTCCAAGCTACATCTCAAAATAGAAAAAAAAAGGCTTGTATTATTTGAATATAAACCATAATTCAGAAAGAGGAATTGAATGCCTTGATAGAAGAGAAAAAAATTGTAAAAACTAATTTCAGCTAGTGAACAATCAATTTTCGTAAAAGTATTATCCATAGCTATTATGAACAGTTTTCCATACTATTCTTTTAACTCTGCTTTTTTTTTAACGTTAATTTACTTTTTAGAGATAGAGCATGAGCAGGGGAGGAGCAGAGAGAGAGAGAGAGAGAGAGACAGAATCTGAAGCAGCCTCCAGGCTCTGAGCTGTCAGCACAGAGCCTGATGCAGGGCTTGGGCTCATGAACCATGAGATCATGACCTGAGCTGAAGTCTGGCACTTAACCAACTGAGCCACCCAGGCGCCCCAACTCTGGGTTTTTTAAAGTTTATTTATTTGAGAGAGAGAAGGAGAGAGCATGTTTGAGTGGGGGAGAGGGGCAGAGAGAGAGGGACAGAGGATGCAAAGCAGGCTCTGTGCTGACAGCAGAGAGCCTGATGCAGGGGTTGAACTCACAAACCATGAGATCATGACCAGAGCCGAAGTTGGACGCTTACCCGACTAAACTATCCAGGTGCCCCTCCATATTACTCTTAAAATGTGTGACTTCTAGAGTAATTGCTTGACCCAAATATGTTCATAATATTTAAGAAAAAAATATTCCATGTGAAAAGATCAGTTTTTTTTTTTACTTTCTTGCCATGCCAGACCCCTGTGCCTGATCTCTCTGCAAATCTTGCCCTTCTCAGAAGTAAAGGTATCCTCACTATTGCTAGAAGAAGGAAATATTACTCTTTTCTTTCAACTATGTCTTGGACAAGGAACACATAATCTCTGTAATTTTCCACAGGACAGTCAGTTGTAGTTATCAGAATTAACAAGAATTTCCTAAAAGTTTAGAATTTTGGAGGGAAGTAAGTACAGCTTGTAAATTCTGTAAGATTTCTAGTTTTAGAGATCTTTAATGTGCCACCTCCTTGCTTGTTCTTATACCACAACTCTGTGGCATTGGGAGGGATCTGTGCATTGCTATGTTTCAGAATCCAGAGGAAAAATTACTCCAATACTTAGAAATGAAGTTCCTTTCACTTTGGTTGAAACCCAGTGTCCAGAGTCTTTATTCCCTGGATAATTTCCCAGGTAATTTGCAATGGATAAATCTAATCCTTTTAGGGAAATCTCAACTCCCATCCACAAGGTTGCAGTCAGGGCTTTATGTCCAGGCCCCATGTCTGAATTTGGAAAAGGCATCTCATTAAGGCCAATATAAGACAGTGCTCCTCAGAGGGCCAGATACACAGAGTTCTACTGTGTACACAAAACAGGCCACTTTTTCTCAACACACAAATTGCACAGTTGTGTATAGCACGAAATGTATGGTTTTGCAAAAGTTATCAGAACAATAATTCAACGTGGTACATTTTCTTATTATCTAAGAAATTTAGTCAGAAATAATAGCATGGAAGAAAGAGAGAGAAAGAAAAAGAAAGGAAAAAGAAAGAACTAATGAAAGAAAGAAAAGAGAAAGAAAAAAACTCATGAAAGAAAGGAGAAAGAAAGAAAGAAAGAGGAAGAAAAGAGAATGAAAAGAGAAAAAGAAAGAAAGAAAGAAAGAAAGAAAGGGAAAGAAAGAAAGACAAATAATAGCAACAGTGTCCTCTGAGCCAACTATGTCATCATTCTGAACCAGGTCATGCTCTGCATCCCTAGTCCAGATTGTTTTCATCAAGTCACCTATGCTAGAAGGTGGAGAACTTACCAGGTCTGGATATCCTATTGTTTTAAAGGTCTACATTTCAGATCTCCTAGGAACAATTGTATAGTAGCTCACCTCTGCAGGAATATGCCATTATAAGATAGTCTAAATTCTTCCTTAGAAAAAACACGAGTCTAAAACAAGGCTATGCAGGAATATAAATCTACAACAATAAACAGTAAATTTACATTGCTAAATATAGCACTTAAATGCTTGATCCATAAATTCTTCCTTTCAGTTGCTTTCCCCCATTAAGGTCTTGCCTAACTCACAAGATTCTACTGAGTGATTTATCTTTCACTGTCCGAAGGGAAATAGCACGAAGATAAATTTAAGTTTTACCACTAGGTAAACAGAAATATCTTTCAACTTTTAAATGACAGTCATCATAACTTAAAACAACAGCCACTTAGGCTCAGTTCCCAGCTAGGGAAATTTCTATATTGTCAGAGAAAATCTTGATTAGAGACATAAAGAAATAAGGTAAGAACAGAGCTCTGTTCTCTGTCGCCTCCTGTCTCCCTCCCTTCTAATGCCAGTAGCTATGGAGTATTCTCTTCTAAAATTTTGTCAGCTTTCATGAATATGCATCTAAGGAAAACACTCAAGATAATCTTGAATTCAATAAGAAATAAGAAGAGGAGCCTAAGATGTGGATTCAGTTATTTCCACGTTTATAATATAAACAGAGTCACATCTCTGGTTTATAGTTGATCTTTGGGAGCTCATTGCCATAATGAGTGTGATTTGGCATCAGTGGGATAGAAATTATTATTTCTAATGTGCATTCTACACAAGTACTTTAGCGATAAAGCCCAATTTGGCCTTGCCCATTTTGATTGATAAGAGTGCTAGATTGTCAATGGAGAAAGGGAAGCCGGATTCTCTAGCACCTTACTTTATGTAGGCCTTCCTATCTGAAACTTTAAAAAAATCTGTTGGAGGATTTTGAATTTCCCTTAAAATGTAACTATTTCCTCCTTTCAAATTGATGAATACTGCTAACTACCAAATTTGTGCAATTTTTATTTAGAATTTAATATTTTCACTCATGTTTTTCAGACTTCATAATCTTGGGTAACAATTAGCTAGTTTCATATTATGGATACCAGAAGAGGCCAAGTTGCTCATATTTTAATCCATGCTTCAACTATTGCTTTATCAATAGAAGAGAAGGACATATAAAATTTAGGAGACCCTTGATGATTGAACTAACACTGCTGGTTGGATCTATATAAAATTATTAGCCTATTTTTGTAAAAGAGAAACACTAAGCTTGCCTTTTATATGCATAGTGCCAAGTGAATTATTTTTTATTAATATAAAACAATATTCAAAGAGGACCGTCAAATTACATTTAGGAAAAACAACAATTGGGGACTGCCGGTTTCAGCAAATTCAATTGTAAACAGTTTTAATGAACTCTTACTGATTTATCCTATTAGTTATTTTCCTTATCTGTAGAACAAGAATAGTAAAGTTATTTTTAATTTGTTAAATGGAAATACAGAAATAGAGTACGAGCCCCAATTATTTTCTTGTATATTATCCACATTTGTTGCCTTCATAAATTTTTCATCAGCTCAGATTATCTCATTTATTAATTTTGTATCTGTTTATATTCTGCTTTTACCAACAGGAATGTAAACTAACAGGTCACTTTTCTTCTCTGTTTCAACAAAGTGTCCCTGGCACCTATTACTAGACACATACTAAACGTGTCATAAATGTTGTTTGAATAAAACAATGGATAATGAAATGTATTATATTCTGGATACATAAAACATTCATTCATTAAATTAATGCTGATTTTCACCTATCAGATGCAAAATATTCTTATAAAATGAAATATTATGTTATCTGGCAATAGACACGCAGAAAAATATCACATACACATAAACTTAGTTTTCAACAATATGGGGACTTATTTCACTTGGATAAGCTTAGATTTATGATTTAGGAATCAACAGAGGTCAGGGGAAAAAAATCTACTAAAGCCAGATATTCTAATATCAACTCTGAGTTGAGGAAGTGCTAACAGAATGGAAATACTCTCTCTCTCTCTCTTTTTTTTAATCTAAGGAATTCTTTAAGAGACAATGATAAAAAATATTGCTACTTTGAAAGGGTAAAATCTCACACACATGAGAAGAATGTTACGACTACCAACTTTAAGAAAGGACTAAGAAGTTATGTCTGCATTAAATTAAGGAAAAACAACACTGTTTCATTTGAGATGTCTGGTTTACATTCAATTCATTTCAAACCCTGGTCATTTAGTGAAAACACAAGTAATTAACATTCTGTTCATTAACCAACTAACTAATGAACTACTCTCTTATGAGTAATTGTTTATAGGTATATAGCCACACAACCTCTTGTGTCAGTAAACACTAGTCCTACTTTCCAAATCTATAAGCTAGCTAAAAGCAATTGCCCATAACTTGGTAGTATCATGAAAAGAATGAATACATTTTAACATGCAAATATCCCTGTGTTATCCTTCATTTTTCCACTTACTGCTGTCCATACACTTACTGAGTGCCTACCCTGTGTCTTCTTTTTCTTTTCTTTTCTTTTTTCTTTTCTTTTTTTGCTCTCTGTTTTCTATGAGCAATAAATATAATAACTGTATCCTGCAACAAAATCCCGAATCTTACATATTAAAATAAAACTCGGTGATTAAAATAAAACTTAGTATACTTAGCATGCTCTGAAATAAAGAGGGAGTATCTATTTGCAATTTACTGTGTTTTTCCAATGCGTTGAGATACAAATTAACCTATTTTAGCTCTGAATATTTTGGATACAGTTGGTCAGTAAAATAATTTCTACAATCCTAAAAAAACTGACTATATGTAAGAATTTAATGTATTTTCAATATTAGACTTTTGTTCTTCATTAGCTGTTCCTCAGTTAATAAATGCCTGTTGAAGAGCCAGTAAAAACTACCTATCTGTACAGCACAGATTTACATCACTTGTATGTTTCTTCACTGAATGTAAATAAGAACTCTCTTTCATTGAGGTTTATGATTTGCAGTGGTTACTGAAGTTATAAAATTGATGTCATTGGATATTGTTAAAAATAGGATTCTCAGGAAATGCAGTTTATGTGTGATGTTCTGTGGGAGAGGGAGACATCCATGTCATTTTCCAAGGTCATGTCTACTCTCTATGTATGGCAGGCACATTTGTAATATACCATAACTCTAAAAAGTGCTGGATCAAGGTTTTACCAGGTCACAATTTCATCATCCAAAGTCAATGGCTGCTGTCTAAAGATTTGCAACTACAGCAGAGACATTGAAATTTGTTACAGATGTCTAACAGTTCCCATTCCAACTTCTGCCATATGAAAGGATTAATGCTGTGCCATTTAAAAAAAATGTTTTATCTTGCATTAACTTTCTTGATGATTAGTGGAGCTTTAATCAAGTGGGATAGAAAGACCAGCTATTCAAACTACTGAATACTGAAAAGGTCACGGTATTGCAGCACACTCCCATAATTTACTGTCTTCTATTACATACTCTAAAAATGATCACATTCCCTTCTCAAAGACAAAATACTAACTATCTGACATAAAGTCACCATATCACTGAATTCAGATTCATTTAAGGTCAAAGCTAGTAACACTATGTTACCTGTATAAAAGCATTACTTTGAAGAATATAGCATAGTAGAATTATACCAGAACATACTAGATTCAATTTGCAACTACACATCATTAGGAATATGAAATTCTAAGTATCATGTGTTTATAAATAATCCAGAAATTGTTTTTAAAAATCGTAGGTGGTAAATACATACTGACTAGAACCTTTCACCATCCAATGCAACAGTCATCCAAGAGATTCCCACATATGTCTTCATGTAAAAGTTAGTTTTATCTAACCAAGACATTGAAGATTTCCACTGGATCCCATTCTTGGGATGATGTCCCTCACGTTTTTTTTACTTTTGACTCTTCTTCAGAGAGGTGCTTACAGCATAATCACATAATAATAGAGTACAACTTGTGTGTGCTGTTAATTTCCATGTTCATAGTCTCATTTCTTAAAGACACATTATCCAAACCTTTAAAATTACCTTTTAATCTTTACTCTTAGAGTAATTGATTTTTTTTCTTCTTCACTGGAGCATTTAGGCTATTTCACCCTTCTGTTCTCCAATTGTGGCCTCTGATTGTGACTGTCTTCTCTGCCACATTATAGACCCAAGACAGGGAGTTCAGTGCTTTCCTCAATACTTCCCAGAAACTTTTCATTTTATCTCTTTCTGAGAAATCATCATTTTGTAAATTAGTTGAGAAGATATTTTTTTTATATTTCAAATAATTTAGGAATATGTGTTTCAAGAAGAATCATAAGTGTCCGTCTTACATTGTAAATAAATGTTTAGTGCAGATGGAGTTTAAAAACACAACTCTGTTTTCAATTTTATCAGAGTTTCACAGAAGGTTTATAATGAAAATTTGTAGTCCCCTCCCTTACCATACTACTCTGAACAAATGGTTTCTATCCTCTTAAATCTTCTTATTTTCATATTCCACCCCCCCCTCCCACCCCGGCATATCTCTAACTAATATGCTGGTATTGGTCTTGCTTGATTTGGGAACTTGAGAGTTTATCTACTGATTTTTACTGTGGTAGATCATGATTAAGCACACTTCTACACCCTTTCCTTTCCCCTTCTAATGATTCATTATATCATTATTTTAATTCCTCTATTGGTTACTTCTCCCACTCTGAATAATACATGTTTTTAAAGTGTACGGCACCATCACCTCAAAATACCATCTCTTGACCTCATATTTTGGGAATATGCAGTGAGCTCTTACATCCCTTCACTTTTTCTTTTTTCTTTACTGGTCTCAACTCCTTTGTTCTGTGTATATCTATATATTTCTAATATCATGGGTAATGTTTTACATGTAAGTATTCAAACTTTGACTATATATTAATTCTGGAAGTTAAAAATCAATATATAAGGTCTGCATAATAATGACCATACAAATATCGTTTTTTGTATACTCAAATAGTATCATCTATATTTTCTTTTTGTAATGTTCAGTTTTTACTTTCATGTGTCAGTTATTAAAGATAGTAAAATCTCTCTCTTTTTTCTCATTCTCTCTCTCTCTGTTATTCCCTCATGGATGTATCTCCCTCATTCAGTTTTCCATTCTCTTGCTTTCATCTGGAGTATTTGATTTTTAGACTGTTCCTAGTGACTGGCCACCACAATAACATTCCTATCATGCACAGCCTGGCTCATCAATGTCAAAATACCATAACCTTTTACTTCCTCATGGCCATGGTATGAAAAAGCACTTCCCTTTAACTCTGTGTTCCTCACAGATCTGTCTCCTTCTCCTGCAAGTGATCTTCTCCTTTTAAGACATTACATGAAATCTTTGTGGCCTGTCTGACAATTCTGAATTAGTTCTTAAGCAGAGCAAATGGTCAACACCTGAGCCCAACGATTATGCACTCTGCCTATTTCTCTTAGATTTCCTTTGTGGCTCCCACTTAGACATTCCCAAGGCAAAGTGGAAGATTTCTAATGATCTTGGGTGATTATTTAAATAGATATTATGCTGTGTAAAATTGAAGAAAAGAAATCCACTGCTCTTTTTACGGTGTGATGAGATAAAATCTTATACAGATTAGTGTAAGTCCTTATTGGACATTTCAATTAGTTATCTGGAAGACAATCTCAATAAGATTAGTAAGTGAATTAGGAGACATTTGAATCCTTAATCATGAATAGTAGTTTCAGAGTTACAGAATTTAGTAAATGAACATGATTGAATTCTCAAATTAGGGTTCTTAATCAAATGCTTCAAGTAGGAATAGAATGTTACAACAAAATAGACTGTTGTTAAATGTTCAGTTGGAGGAAGAAATGTAAAGAGATCTATTTTAAATATGTATATTGATTTAGTGGAAAAACTAGGATTGCAGCAACAATGAACACAATCGTTTAATTCTACATTAAAAACAAAATACTCTTTTGGGATCAACACATGCTAAAAATTTTTGAATTAAATTATCAGTAAGACTACAGTGAACATAATTTATTCTATTTTGGGTACCTTATTAAGAAAAGTATACAAAAGAACTAAAGCCACCATATTATGAAAAGATAAAAAGCGCCATACATTATTACAAATCAAATCTATAAATCTGTTCATAGCATAAAAACTACCTGTAAGGAACAGGTCAATTCAACATGGTCAATATAAAATCAATTTGAATTTAGTCAAGAATGTTGGATATCATGTTAAAGAAAATTAAAATAAAACAATGCCTTCCTAAAGTTGATGTCAGATGTGAAAGGAAATTAGTTTTTTATTACTACTATTTCTCTAGAATATATATATTTTCAAAATGTTTATGACCATGCATTACAGAATTTATATAAAGAGCTGTAGGAAGGTGTCCAATGGCCTGACCAAAGACATTCCAAAATGACACTCCAAAGATGTTCTAAAATCCAAAAATGGTTAGTCTACAAAAGGACCTTTGGGCCTTAAATCTAACTTCACTTCCTGTTCTTCTCCCCATTATTGCCCCTTCCCAGCCACACTGCCTCAAACCCAACTAAGCTGATTTTGGCTGTGCCCTTCATTCTTCCTCTTCTCTTTGCTTGGAACCTCTAGATGTTAGCGTAGCTGGTTCCTGAGCTCAAACATCTTTGATGAGCTCATCTAAAATAGCCACCTCTCCCTACTCCCCATCATCATCCAGACGTTGACCCTGCTTTATTCTTTTTCAAGAAATTTATTTGATATTATATACTTGGTCCTTTTTCACACTCATCTCCTCACTAGAAAGGCAGATATTTGTCTGTTTTTTTTTATTAACTTATTTTCCTAAACACTTTATTGATGTATCATTTGCATATCCCTTTATGTGTAAAATTCAATTGTTTTTAGTAAATTTGCAAAGTTGTGCATGTATCACCACAATCAGATTTAGAATATGTTTTTCACCCAAATACAACCCCTTGTGTCTCTGCTGTGAACCCTGGCTGCCACCTCCAGTCCCAGGCAAACATTAATCTGTTTTCTGGGTCCATAGATTTGCCTTTTCTGGACATTTTATACAAATAGAATCATATAATATGTAATGTTTTGCAATTTTGTCTGTTTTATTTATTGCAGTACCCTACTTAAAACAGAGCTGGGCACATAAATGGCCCTCAATAAGCATTTGTTGTATAAATACAAGAATGAATCAATGCAGATTTGGGGCTAAAATTCCTAAGGCTGCAATATATAGCTCAGATGTAAATTATCCAGATTAGCAGCTTTAATAGTTTAAATTTAAAATTTCTTAATAAAGGGAAAATGGGAATGAGAAAGAGAATAGAGGAAGCCATAATTTAGAATAATAAGTACTGTTTGGTGGAATAAATTTATTAATCTTTAATATTCATTAAAATATGTAGATTCAAGAAATCTTAAAGACATCAATGTGTATTTTTTGACTCAAAGTCTGAGACTATATACAGGCTGATTTTTTTTTATTATAACAATAGGAAATGCTAAGAGCTGCTGGTATAAAAAGGAATATTCCCTGGTTTACCTAGGTAATACTTAGCATGGACAAATAAATTTTATGCTTCTGCTGATAAATATCTCAAAAAATAAGCACATCTTTATAATGAGGCAATTCAAAATTTATTTTATGTCAGTCACCATAGTTATAAACTGTAATTATAAATTATTTTGCATGCAGGGTGGGTAAAACAATCCTCTGAGCTCCATTTTAAATCTCTCTTAATTAAATATGACTCTTAAAAATATCTTTTGTAATGGCTAAAAAAGAGAGAGAGGCAAACCAAGAAACAGACTCTTAACTACAGAGAACAAACTGATAGTTACCAGAGGAGTGGGGGGCTGCGGGAAATGGGTTCAATAGGTGATGGGGATTAAGGAGTGCACTTGTGATGAGCACCAGGTGTTGTACATGACTGTTGAATCCTTGTATTGTATACCTGAAAATAATATAACTCTATATGTTAACTAGCTAGAATTTAAGTAAAAATTAATGTGTGTGTGTGTGTGTGTGTGTGTGTGTGTAATCTTTTGTATCTATGATCGCCTCTGAGTGTAAAAATTTATTTTATACATTGGAGAGTTTTTAAAAAATGAAATTACAGGGACAGTTGGGTGGCTCAGTCGGTTAAGCATCAGACTATGGCTCAGGTCATGATCGCACCTTTCCTTAGTTGGAGCCCTGCATGGCATCGGGCTGTCTGCTGTCAGGGCAGAGCTTGCTTCAGATCCTCTGTATCCCTCTCTCTGCCCCTCCTCCGCCTCGCACATACTCTCTCTCAAAAATAAACATTAAAAAAATAAAAAAAATAATAAAAACTGAAATCACAGCTCAGAACAAGACCTGTGATGGTATTTTTAATACCTTCTGAACAATATTCTAGTTGCAAACAGTTAAGTTATTTTTCTGCTTTTAGCTTTTTTCAAGAACAATGGGCAAACAATTGGTCCATGGCTTTGGAGAGCTGGAGTTTGAATTCGGGTGAGCGACTCACAGTCGTTTTCGGCAAATCCCTTATACCACTTGAGAGAGATTAACAAACTTGTTTGTTTCTTATTTAATTTTCAAATTTCTAACACATCCTTTTGGTTTTCATGCAGCTTAGGAGGAAAACCACGAGATGAAAAAGTTCATATGCTTTTCCTATTGTCTAAGAATTCTACTTGTTTGGATATGTGGGATGCTTTGCTGTTGTTTTATTTGAAAATATTTCTGCTTATAGGAAGTTGGTAAAATATTGTTAGCTGTGTTGAATTTTTTTATAGTCTATTTCAGGGAAGGAATTTGAAGAGCAAGCTGAGATACACGATGGGCAGGAAAGTTGACTGGTATGAATGATAACTTGGCTCTTCTAGTATTGGTCAGACCACATAACTGCTTCAAGTTTACTGTGGTTGTTTTTGTTTTTGTTTTGTTTTTTCATTTTCTCCAGCTGTAATATAGAGAATGTATTAATAATTGAATGTCATAATCAATAGACGGAGGTGTCCATCATGATTACAAAGAAGAGATTTGTTAGTAGAAGCATTATCTTTTTTTTTCAATATATGAAATTTATTGTCAAATTGGTTTCCATACAACACCCAGTGCTCATCCCAAGGTGCCCTACTCAATACCCATCACTCACCCTCCTCTCCCTCCACCCCCCATCAACCCTCAGTTTGTTCTCAGTTTTTAAGAGTCTCTTATGCTTTGGCTCTCTCCCACTCTAACCTATTTTTTTTCCTTCCCCTCCCCCATGGGTTTCTGTTAAGTTTCTCAGGATCCACATAAGAGTGTAAACATATGGTATCTGTCTTTCTCTGTATGTCTTATTTCACTTAGCATAACACTCTCCAGTTCCATCCACATTGCTACAAAGGGCCATATTTCATTCTTTCTCATTGCCACGTAGTACTCCATTGTGTATATAAACCATAATTTCTTTATCCATTCATCAGTTGATGGACATTTAGGCTCTTTCCATAATTTGGCTATTGTTGAGAGTGCTGCTATGAACATTGGTGTACAAGTGGCCCTATGCATCAGTACTCCTGTATCCCTTGGGTAAATTCCTAGCAGTGCTATTGCTGGGTCATAGGGTAGGTCTATTTTTAACATTTTGAGGAACCTCCACACTGTTTTCCAGAGTGGCTGCACCAATTTGCATTCCCACCAACAGTGCAAGAGGGTTCCCGTTTCTCCACATCCTCTCCAGCATCTGTAGTCTCCTGATTTGTTCATTTTGGCCACTCTGACTGGCGTGAGGTGATATCAGAGTGTAGTTTTGATTTGTATTTCCCTGATGAGGAGCGACGTTGAGCATCTTTTCATGTGCCTGTTGGCCATCCGGATGTCTTCTTTAGAGAAGTGTCTATTCATGTTTTATGCCAATTTCTTCACTGGGCTATTTGTTTTTTGGGTGTGGAGATTGGTGAGCTCTTTATAGATTTTGGATACTAGCCCTTTGTCCGATGTGTCATTTGCAAATATCTTTTCCCATTCCGTTGGTTGACTTTTAGTTTTGTTGGTTGTTTCCTTTGCTGTGCAGAAGCTTTTTATCTTCATAAGGTCCCAGTAGTTCATTTTTGCTTTTAATTCCCTTGCCTTTGGGGATATGTCAAGTAAGAAATTGCTACGACTGAGATCAGAGAGGTCTTTTCCTGCTTTCTCCTCTAGGGTTTTGATGGTTTCCTGTCTCACATTTAGGTCCTTTATCCATTTTGAGTTTATTTTTGTGAATGGTTTGGGAAACTGATCTAGTTTCAACCTTCTGCATGTTGCTGTCCAGTTCTCCCAGCACCATTTGTTAAAGAGACTGTCTTTTTTCCATTGGATGTTCTTTTCTGCTTTGTCAGAGATGAGTTGGCCATACGTTTGTGGGTCTAGTTCTGGGGTTTCTATTCTATTCCTTTGGTCTATGTGTCTGTTTTTGTGCCAATACCATGCTGTCTTGATGATTACAGCTTTGCAGTAGAGGCTAAAGTCTGGGAGTGTGATGCCTCCTGCTTTGGTCTTCTTCTTCAAAATTACTTTGACTATTCAGGGCCTTTTGTGGTTCCATATGAATTTTAGGATTGCTTATTCTAGCATCTAGAAGAATGTTGGTGCAATTTTGATTGGGATTGCATTGAATGTGTAGATAGATTTGGGTAGTATTGACATTTTGACAATATTTATTCTTCCAATCCATGAGCATGGAATGTTTTCCCATTTCTTTATATCTTCTTCAATTTCCTTCATAAGCTTTCTACAGTTTTCAGCATACAGAACTTTTACATCTTTGGTTAGATTTATTCCTAGGTATTTTATGCTTCTTGGTCCAATTGTGAATGGGATCAGTTTCTTTATTTGTCTTTCTGTTGCTTCATTATTAGTGTATAAGAATGCAACTGATTTCTGTACATTGATTTTGTATCCTGCAACTTTGCTAAATTCATGTATCAGTTCTAGCAGACTTTTGGTACAGTCTATCAGATTTTCCATGTATAATATCATGTCATCGCAAAAAGTGAAAGCTTAACTTCATCTTTGCCAATTTTGATACCTTTGATTTCCTTTTGTTGTCTGATTGCTGATGCTAAAACTTCCAACAGTATGTTAAACAACAGCGGTGAGAGTGGACATCCCTGTCGTGTTCCTGATCTCAGGGGGAAAGCTCTCAGTTTTTCCCCATTGAGGATGATGTTAGCTGTGGGCTTTTCATAAATGACTTTTAAGATCTTTAAGTATGTTCCTTCTATCCTAACTTTCTCGAGGGTTTTTATTAAGAAAATTTGCTGAATTTTGTCAAATGCCTTTTCTGCATCGATTCACAGGATCATATGGTTCTTATCTTTTCTTTTATTAATGTGATGTATCACGTTGATTAATTTGCAAATGTTAAACCAGCCCTGCATCCCAGGAATGAATCCCACTGGATCATGGTGAATAATTCTTTTTATATGCTGTTGTATTCGATTTGCTAGTATCTGATTGAGAATTTTTGCATCCATATTCACCAGGGATATTGGCTTGTAGTTCTCCTTTTTTACTGGGTCTCTGTCTGGTTTAGGAATCAAATTGATACTGGCTTCATAGAATGAGTCTAGAAGTTTTCCTTCCCTTTCTATTTTTTGGAATAGCTTGGAAGAATAAGTATTATCTCTGCTTTAAACGTCTGGTAGAACTCCCCTGGGAAGCCATCTGGTCCTGGACTCTTATTTGTTGGGAGATTTTTGATGACTGATTCAATTTCTTCTCTGGTTATGGGTCTGTTCAAGCTTTCTATTTCCTCCTGATTGAGTTTTTGATGTGTGTGGGTGTTTAGGAATTTGTCCATTTCTTCCAGGTTGTCCAATTTGTTGGCAGATAATTTTTCATAGTATTCCCTGATAATTGCCTGTATCTCTGAGGGATTGGTTGTAATGATTCCGTTTTCATTCATGATTTTATCTATTTGGGTCATCTCCCTTTTCTTTTTGAGAACATGGCTAGAGGTTTACCAATTTTTTTATTTTTTCAAAACACCACCTCTTGTTTTCATTGATCTGCTCTACAGTTTTTTTTAGAGTCTATATTTTTTTATTTCTGCTCTGATCTTTATTATTTCTCTTCTCCTGCTGGGTTTAGGCTGTCTTTGCTGTTCTGCTTCTATTTCCTTTAGGTGTGCTGTTAGATTTTGTATTTGGGATTTTTCTTGTTTCTTGAGATAGGCCTGGATTGCAATGTATTTTCCTCTCAGGACTGCCTTCGCTGCATCCCAAAGCATTTGGATTGTTGTATTTTCATTTTCATTTGTTTCCATACATTTTTTAATTTCTTCTCTAATTGCCTGGTTGACCCACTCATTCTTTAGTAGAGTGTTCTTTAACCTCCATGCTTTTGGAGGTTTTCCAGACTTTTTCCTGTGGTTGATTTCAAGCTTCATAGCATTGTGGTCTGAAAGTATGCATGGAATTATTTCAATTCTTGTATACTTATGAAGGGCTGTTTTGTGACCCAGTATGTGATCTACCTTGGAGAATGTTCCATGTGCACTCGAGAAGAAAGTATATTCTGTTGCTTTGGGATGCAGAGTTCTAAATATATCTGTCAAGTCCATCTGATCCAATGTATCGTTCAGGGTCCTTGTTTCTTTACTGATCGTGTGTGTAGATGATCTATCCATTGCTGTAAGTGGAGTGTTAAAGTCCCCTGCAATTACCACATTCTTATCAATAAGGTTGCTTATGTTTGTGAGTAGTTGTTGTATATATTTGGGGGCTCCCGTATCGGCGCATAGACATTTATAATTGTTGGCTCTTACTGATGAAAAGACCCTGTAATTATTACATAATGCCCTTCTTCATCTCTTGTTACAGCCTTTAAGTTAAAGTCTGGTTTGTCTGATATAAGTATGGCTATTCCAGCTTTCTTTTGACTTCCAGTGGCATGATAAATAGTTCTCCATCCCCTCCCTTTCAATCTGAAGGTGTCCTCAGGTCTAAACTGAGTCTCTTGTAGACAGCAAATAGGTGGGTCTTATTTTTTTTATCCATTCTGATACCCTATGTCTTTTGGTTGGCACATTTAGTACATTTACGTTCAGTGTTATTATAGAAAGATATGGGTTTAGAGTCATTGTGATGTCTGTAGGTTTCATGCTTGTAGCGATGTCTCTGGTAATTTGTCTCACAGGATCCCCCTTAGGATCTCCTGTAGGACTGATTTAGTGGTGGTGAATTCCTTCAGTTTTTGTTTGGGAAGACCTTTCTTTATCTCTCCTTCTATTCTAAATGACAGACTTGCTGGATAAAAGGATTCTCAGCTGCATGTTTTTTCTGTTCATCACATTGAAGATCTCCTGCCATTCCTTTCTGGCCTTCCAAGTTTCAGTAGAGAGATTGGTCACAAGTCTTATAGGTCTCCCTTTATATGTTAGAGCACGTTTATCTCCTGCTGCTTTCAGAATTTTCTCTTTATCCTTGTATTTTGCCAGTTTCATTATGATATTTCATGCAGAAGATCGATTCAAGTTACGTCTGAAGGGAGTTCTCTGTGCCTCTTGGATTTCAATGCCTTTTTCCTTCCCCAGATCCAGGAAGTTCTCAACTATTATTTCTTCAAGTACACCTTCAGCACCTTTCCCTCTTTCTTCCTCCTCTGGAATACCAATTATGCTTATATTATTTCTCTTTAGTGCATCACTTAGTTCTCTAATTTTCCCCTCATACTCCTGGATTTTTTTGTCTCTCTTTTTCTCAGCTTCCTCTTTTTCCATAATTTTATCTTCTAGTACACCTATTCTCTCCTCTGCCTCTTCAATCTGAGCCGTGGTCATCTCCATTTTATTTTGCAGTTCATTTATAGCATTTTTTAGCTCCTCCTCGCTGTTCCTTAGTCCCTTGATCTGTAGCAATAGATTATCCTCTGTCTTCTATACTGTTTTCAAGCCCAGTGATTAATTTTATGACTATTATTCTAAATTCACTTTCTGTTATATTGTTTAAATTGTTTTTGATCAGCTCATTAGCTGTCGTTATTTCCTGGAGATTCTTTTGAGGGGGATTCTTCTGTTTCGTCATTTTGGATCGTCCCTGGAGTGGTGCGGGACTGCGGGGCACTTCCCTGTGCTGTCTTGAATAACTTGCGTTGGTGGGTGGGGCCACAGTCAGACCTGATGTCTGTCCCCAGCACCCCCTGGGGCCACAGTCAGACTGGTGTGTACCTTCTCTTCCCCTCTCCTAGGGGCAGGATTCACTGTGGGGTGGCATAGCCCATCTGGGCTACTTGCACACTGCCAGGCTTGTGGTGCTGGGGATCTGGCATATTAGCGGGGGTGGATCAGCAAGGTGCACAGGGGCGGGAGGGGCAGGCTCAGCTCACTTTTCCTTTGGGTAATCCGCTTCGGAAGGGGCCCTGCAGCACTGGGAGGGAGTCAGACCCACTGCCAGAGGGATGGATCCACAGAAGCACAGCATTGGGTATTTGCAAGGTGCAAGCCAGTTCCCTGGCAGGAACTGTTTCCCTTTGGGATTTTTGGCTGTGGGATGGGGAAGGGAGATGATGCTGGCCAGCGCCTTTGTTCCCTGCCAAGCTGAGCTCTGTCTTCCAGGGCTCAACAACTCTCTCCTGTTGTCCTCCACCCCTCCCACTCTCTGAGCAGAGCTGTTAGCTTATAACCTTCCAGATGTTATGTCCCGCTTGCTGTCTGAACACACTCTGTCCAGCCCCTCCGCTTTTGCCAGCCAGACTCAGGGTCTCTACTTGGCCGGCGGGCTGCCTCTCCACCCCCCTCTCCCTCCCGCCAGTCCATGTAGCACTCACCGCCTCTCTGCCCTTCCTACCCTCTTCTGTGGGCCTCTTGTCTGCGCTTGGCTCCCGGAGAATCTGTTCTGCTAGTCTTCTGGTGGTTTTCTGGGTTATTTAGGCAGGTGTAGGTGGAATCTAGGTGATCAGCAGGACGTGGTGAGCCCAGCGTCCTTCTACGCCACCATCTTCCACGATCTCCAGTAGAAGCATTATCAAAGGACGGATGCTAGACTAGAATTTACTGAGCTATTACTCACTTTCAGGTACTCATATAGCATTTTAATAAATATTATTTTATGCAAATAACTATCTTGGGAGTATTATTTATATTTAGTCTATAAAGAAAGAATCTGATAGGTAACTTTACTGACGTGGATAAGCTGGTAAATAGGAGTTTTATCAATAATGTTGATATTTTGAGATTTGGCTTTATTTTCTTCATGAAATTACTCTTTTTATTTTATTGGCATCTATTTTTATTATATTCTCTCTGCTGACTTTGCATTTAGTTTGATTCTATTTTTCTAATTATTTAACATGGAAGTATAGTTCATTGATTTTAAACTAGAGTGGAAACACTATGTCCTGCAGAGCAAGTGTGATGCATGGCTTGTTTTCCTATGATCCTTGAGCTAAGACTGGATTTTATATTTTTAAAAGATTGTTTTAAAAAACACATAAAAAAACAAGTAAATAAAAAAGAAAATGTAAAAGAGACTGTAGGTGGCCCATAAAGCATAAAATATCTACTCTGTAGAAAACAATATGCGAATCTCTGGTTTAGACTATGTATATTTTATGGAATTATTTCTGATGTTAAATCTACTATCCCGCTATTTGTTTTCTATGTGTCCATTCTGTACTTAGCTCTTTGTATCTTCCTTCCAAGCCAACTTTTGGACTGAATATTTTCATGTTTCCATTTTATCTTCATAATAGGATTATAGCAATAACTCTTAGTTTGATTTTTAGTAGTTACCTAAGGATAATAATACACATATTTATTTATTTATCAAATTTCCAAGTAATATTTTATACACACAAATATTGTAAATATCTTACAAAAGTACACCTTCATTTCACCCCTCCTGCTCTTTGTCCTATTGTGCTAATCCATTGTATTTCATCATACTAGGAACCACACAATGTATTGTTTTTATTTTTGATTTAAATTATCAGTTAATGTTAAATAGTTTAAATATTGAATGATATTTTGTTTGCCCGTATATTTACCAATTTTACCACTCTTCATTCATTTGTATAGATATAAATTTACATGTGGTATCATTTTTCTTTTTCCTAAAGAACTTTTCTTTAACATTTCTTATGGTAAAAGTGTGCTTTCAATGAACTATCTCAATTTTTTGTTGTTGTTCTAGACTTTCTTTATGTTCTCCATTTTTGGAATACTTTTGCTAGCCAAAATTTCTAGGTTGACATTATTATTTCCTTGCAATATTCTAAAGATGTTCCAGTGTCTTTGGATTGCATTGTTTCAGGTGAGATTTTACTATAATTCTTAGTTTCTTGGTACAAAATGTACCTTTTCTGCAGTGTATGTTTAAATTTTTTCTCTATTTATTTATTTATTTTATGATGTACCTGGATGTGATTGCTTTTATATTACTTTTACTTCGGTGTCATTGAACTGTGTATGTCTGTGGGTTTATAGTTACTAATTTGAGGAATATTTTTTAATCTCCAATATTTTTTCTATCCACTTGTGTTCTCACCTGTTTTTCTGGGGTTGCTTGGTACTTTCCCAGAGGTTACTGAGGCACCACTCATTTTGTTTTCAGGTTTTTTTTTTCCTCTCTGTGCTTCATTCTGGAATGTTTCAAAAACTATGACTTCATTGGTCAAGTTGACGTCACAAAATCAAATTCACAGATTTTTTTTTCTTCCTCAGTGTCTAGTCTAATGTTAAACACTTGCAGTGTTTAAGAGAGTTTTTTATTCTTAAATGTTTCATATTATTTGTAGTTCAGTCCTTATATTTGAAATAATTTTTATTTTGTGATTTACCCTGAGATCTGTCACTTTTCATTCTGTGTCCTCTTATTGGCTAATCATAACATTTTCCTTATTTCTTTTATTCTGCTTTCCTTTCACATGTGTCTTATTTTTATATTTGTTTAATTTTTAGTTTTGATATTTAAAAATTTTTGATTTGCTTTTCTTTCATCTTTTTAAAACCTTTCTTTAATCATATTTTAAAATTCTAGTTCACATTTTTTATTTGCTTTGTGAACATGGCTTATTCTTATTGCTGCTCACAATACAAATATGTTCATAGTCTAAAAAATATTTGTAAAGGTTTAAGTATTGTGCCTTTAAGAGCCTCTTTTTAAATTACAGGTGCGTTGTAGCACCTGGATGGCTCAGTTGGTTAAGCGTCTGACTCTTGATTTCAGCTCAGGTCATGATCTGACATTCTGAGATTGAGTCCCACACTGGGGCTCTGCACTGGGTGTGGAACTTGCTTGGGATTCTCAATCCCACTCTCTCTGCCCCTCCCCTGCTCATGCTCACTCTCTATTTCTCTCTCATAAATAGATGATAGATAGATAGATAGATAGATGATAGATAGATAGATAACACAGCCTTTATGAGCTATCAGAAAAGGAGATTTCTGAAGTAACTTTTCCTGGGCTCATGGCTCAAGTCCCTCCCTACCCTCACATCTGTGGCCAACTATTTGTTTCTCAGGGCTCTTCTGATTTAGTAATATTTTTTTACCTGCAGCCTCATACTCCAGCACTAGATAGTACTCCCATCCTAAGATGTTATATTTGGTGTTTACAGACTCTTCTGGGATCTATCTCTTCTCCCAATCAGTGTGTACTTTTCCACTCTTACCTCCAGTGTTTCTGTCCTTCTCAATTAAGTTTGTTTCCTAGTGATTATCTTTCTGGGTCAGAATTTTCTCTCCTTTAAGAAAAAGTATTATGGTCAGTTTCATTTGTCAGCTTGGCTAGTCTCCAATCATTAGATCAGACTCTACTCTGTTGCTGTAAAGGTATTTTGTAAATGTACTTAACATCTATAATCAGTTGATATTAAGCAAATGAGGTTGTCTCAGACTTTGGGTGAGCCTGATTCAGTAAGTGAAAAGATCTTAAGACCACAACTGAGAACTTTTGGGTTCAAAGAAGCAGGGTGGGGCAAGAGAAGAAAAATAATTCTACTGTGTAATAATTCTAATATATATGTTTCTGTGAGAGAACACTGATTGACACAAAATATATTTTAATATTTCTAAGGTTCTTGAAAATCACACATGCTTCTCAGAGCCCATGAGAATTTTCTAATTATCCTCGAAATCATCACCCCAAGTTTGTGCTCAGAATTGAGTTCTGTCCTTTCATTAGTATAGAGGCCTTGGGAGTGCACTTCTCAGATACTCTGCAAGTGATATAGTTAGTGGGCATCATCTATCTTCAGTACCTTTGGGATAGATACCCTTTAATGTCTACACCAAAGCCATGATCTCCCCAAGCTGCTTCCAGTCAATGACTGTGGATAGTAGGATTAATTGATCTGGACCTTTTCAGCCCAGTGTAGGACTTATCTAATGGATAATATTTGCTAATTTCTAATGGGATCATCTTTGCTAATGTTATATGTGTTCATAAATTCTTAATTATTATAATTATATTTATCACTTTGCTAATGTTCCAAATGACTGAAACCTCTTTAAGGACAGGAACCATCTCCTATTTCTTTTTGGAAAGTAACATTGCATGATGAAAAGTGCATAGTACTTGCAACCAGGTGTATATTTGTTTCTTTTTTTGAGAGAAAGAGAGAGAGAGAGCAAGAGAGTGCAAGCAAGTGGGAGTGGAGGGTGGTGGGAGGCAGAAGGAGAGGGATTGAGAGAATCTTAAGCAGGCTCCATGCCCAGTACAGAGCCCGACTTGAGGTTTGACATGGGGCTCTACACTGGGCTCGACCTCCCAATTGTGAGATCATGACTTGATCTGAAATCAAGAATAGGATGCTTAACTGATCCACGCAGGTGCCCCACAACCAGGTAAATTTGATTTTAAATACAAAGCCAACCGTTCCTTACATGTAAGAGACTTTGCCTTTCCTCTGAGACTTTCTCAGAAATACCCAGCACCGCCTTTTCTAACCAATACTTCTCCATGTTTGCATTATAAATTCTCATTGTTGAGTGTGAGCCTTTTATTACTAGTTTTTTCAAAGATCTTGAATGTCTTCGTGGGTTTTATCTCAGAGAGTTATACATATTGTTTCTATCTTTCTTGACTTAAAAATTTGTCTGAGTCCTACTATAGGAGCTTCTCTACACATATTTTGTTTGCTTAGAATCAACAATTAAATACTTGTTTTCTTATGCTTTTATTTATTTCTTTTTGCCTCCGTTTGTTTTGTCACTGTATTTTCCTACACTTTCTGTATTTTTCCAGTTTGAACCCATTTATTGACTACATTTGAATGACAATATATTTGAGTAAAATATTTTTGGACACATTCTTTCCCTCCAAACTTTTCTTCTGAGTTTGAAAAATTCTGCTTTATCAATAGTATTTTATCAATAGTATTTTTCAATTTTTTTTGAAATTTTATATCGCTTTAAATTTGGATATCAATGTCTTTCGTTATGCTGTGGTGGAATCATGCAATTCTGGTTTAAAATACTTGATTCCACATGTGCTACTGTTTAAGAAAGAACCATTATTTTTAAAATGTGATGATTGCCTTTGAAAGTGAGCTTTTGAGAGCAATTCTCAAATTTGATTAAAGAACTTTCTGTGCAAATATTATCAAGAATTCTCAGAGGCAAGAGGTTAAGATAAAACAGATATTACAAACTAAGACAGCAATCATGCTTAAATCTGTACTCTTGGGTTGAACTGAAGAGGAAAGACTCAGATGAGATTTACTCATAAGATCCAAAGGATGTGGAAGAAAATCTGTTTAGTTAGTAATATTTTGATAGGCTTTGCCTAGAACTTTTCCAGTTTTGTACACAGGCAAATATACTCAATTATCCTGACTCTTTTTTCACTTTTATCTTTTCCAAAATTGCATCGACTCTTTTCTTCCTCTCTTAGGTACTTTGAGAAGGTGCTATGTTGTAAATATTTTCATTAACAATAAAATGTTATAGAGTAAAATTGAGATAATTACTTAACAAATACTTGCTGAAACAAAACAAAACAGAACAATACCATTTATTAATTATTTATCATGGGTAGTCCTTGCGTTAGAAACTTGACATACTTGATTTTATTTTAACCTTCACATATATCTTTCAGTTATTAATATTCCCAATCTAAGAAGGAGAAGGGGGCTCAAGTCATTAAGTCACTTGCAGAGTCTCTTACATCTAATAAATAGCTGCCTTTGTATTCAAAATTACCTGGTTGCAAATACTATATGCTTTTTATTATGCAATATTACCTTCTAAAGAGGAATAGGACACGGTTCTTGGCTTTAAAGAGGTTTCAGGGAGCCTGAGTGGCTCAGTCAGTAGAGCATCCAACTTGGCTTAGATCACGATCTCGCAGTTCGTGAATTCAAGCTCCACATTGGGCTCTGTGCTGACAGCTCAGAGCCTGGAGCCTGCTTCGGATTCTGTCTCCCTCTCTCTGTCCCTTCCCCACTTGTGGTCTGTCTCTCTCTCCTTCTTTCTCAAAAATAAACATTAAAAATTGAAAAAAAATTAAAGAGGTTTCAGTCAATTGGAACGTTACCAAAGCAATAGAAATCATTTCGATAATTTAAAATGTGTAAACGCATAAAATATTAGCTTTAAATACTTCACACCTGTTAGCATGCTGACCCTTGATTCTGACCCTTGTTTTTCCACATTGTATTGCTGAACCTTTTAATAAACATTCAATACTTATGACTTATTTATAATACTTTCCTCTCTTTAGAGCATCATATCATTTACTTGAGGATACTTTTATAATATCTACAAAATAATGACTCATGAATAACACACATTATAGACAATATCTATGACAGTTCACATATGAATTAATAGAAAATATGTCATTTTTCAGAGTACAAGTGAAGCAGCATAAGGGATATTTCTCTAGGGAAATTATTTTATTTATTTTATATTTTTAAACACTTAAATCAGTTCTGTGGAATCATGGGAGGTCTAGTGAAAAAAACCACCGGGAAGTCAATAAAGCTTATGAGCAAGGGGGTGACTGATTGGATTTGAATATTAAAAAGAGAGGTAGAGGGCAGAAGAGACTGGAGAGAGGGAAGCCTGTAGGCAGAGGAGATATTCTAGTAACAATTGCTATGTTCTGGTGAGAAATGAATGCCCAAGGTAAAGCAATAGTGAGGATTAAGAGGATGGGGAACATAGAATAAATGGTAAGAAAGGAGAAATGACAACTCTTGAGAGGAACAGTTCTCAACTTGTGTGTGTGTGTGTGTGTGTGTGTGTGTGTGTTTGCATTTGGGGAAATTGTTGGAAAGAAACTGGTTAAGAAGCAAGTAAAATTTGTACATTATACATAATGTGCAACCATCTTTCTTTGCTATTTTACGGCCTTAAAAATTTGGAGCTGTCCATGGGAGTTCTAGTTCAACAGGTACGTCTGAAGTGCGACAGGGAAGGAAGGAAGGTTGAAAACTGCTTGACCATACCCAGGGAAAGATGGAAAGTCAGCTATCCAGGATGATTCTGTAGTTTCCAACTTCAGTGTCTGACTATATGTCTAACATGGACCAGTATCCGAAGAATAGAGGAGAAATAGGTCGGTAAGGTGGAGATTGAATTTCTCTGTCTGTCTAGGATTAGTAACTTGAATAGTTAATGAAATTCATGAATACAAGAGCCAAATCTTATAGAACGCTTCCAGCTGTTAGATATGTATTATTTTCTTCTGATAAGTAGGATGCTCAGTTTTACATAATGCAAGAGGTTTCTGAGAAGATGATGCTTTAAAATCTTTGTGACTTTTTCCTAATCCCTTTATCATCAGGCTTGTAAAGCTATTTTATGATGTCATTCTCTTTTGGAAGTATATACTATTTGTCAATTGCGTCATATGTGTGTGATGTGTCCACATTGTTCCTTCAGCACTATAGAGCTGCAAGTGTTAATTGCAATTACAAATTGCCTAATTTTCCTGATTACTTTTTAAAGTAATCGTTCCTATCACATACTGTGTGTTCAAGTAGTCCCTCTTGTGCATATAAGGAACAAGCAGCTTTTTTCTTAAAGAGCTTTGGAAAATTTGACAATGTGTACCAAGGAATATTTTCAAGTTTTTCTAAAACTGCTTAAACATGAGACTTCACATCACTTTTTTTCATTAAGACTGAATTCTGTTTTAATACAAATTTCCAAAATACATCATGAAGACAATGGATAATAACAACTAGCGATGAAGGCTAAAAACCATTATGTGGATTGTGGTATTATTTATTGACTTGATTACATGGGGCAGGTTTCTTTCCACATGCACCTTTACATTGTCTGTAATGTCAACCATCAGGATTTAAAAAAAATGTTTCTTAAAAACATAATGCAGGTTATACCTGAGGGAATATACACATGGAATGTAAGGAAACGTGATATGAGAATTTGATTCATTGAAGGGGAAATGAAGAAAAAATTACAACACATCTTCTTATTAAAGCCATGACTATTGACACCTTAAGACTGTCTCCAGTCCTTTTGTGTTTGAGAAAACAGAACATTTAGAGAAATGGAAGTTTATGCTGAGAAGTAATCATCATTAGCTGTATAATGTTTCACTTGAGGCAGTATGGTGTCCTGCTTAGAGCATGTGTTCTGGAATTATACCAAGGGCCCGGTTCCACTGCTTATTTGGTTCCCAGATCAAGAACCTTAGTACTCTGCATCACGTTTATAAAGTTTCTAAAATATTTTTTTCCCAAGGGGTAAGTTAAAAATATACACAGAACACTTATCACTAGGGGATAGCAAAACCTTTGTTTATGAAAGTTATAACTACTACTACTATATATATTTTTTAATTTGGGGAAGTCAGAAGTTAAAGGAAAGCAGTTTTGAAGTAGATTTGATCACCGGATCAAAGAAACATACACTTTTGTGGATGAAAGAATTGCCTATGCCTGAGTGATCTAGAAATTTCAAGAAGGGTTGTAAATAATGATATTTGGTGTCTGTTTAGATTTTAAATTATAATAATTTTTCCTGATTTATTTTCTGTTCCAATTGACTAAAGCCCCTTGAAGACTGCAACTACATCTTATTTTTCTTTAGAAGGTAACATGATGTATTGGATATTACACAAAGTTTGCAGTTGTCCAGTTCATTGATAAGCGTGGGAAGCTTTTCTCTTTTGATAGTAATAAAATTTGCTACTAAAAAAATGTATTTCAGACATATGCTTTGAAATTTTGGTTTCTCTTTATCAGCTCAGTATCAAGGGTAAAAACCCGTGACATTTTCTGACTTTCTGCATTGTAACAGCTCTTTTTGAAGTAATTAACAAACTCATCACAGCCTTTAGGTCTACTAACCTGGATATTGAAGGTACCTCTCTGTCACCAAAGAGCTCAGTTATTTACTAAGACTCCTGCTTACACAAGAATCAGGAGCAGGGAGGGAATGCTGGAGAGAAGACTGGATAGGTCCTGGGAACTCTTTTATCTAAGATAAAGCCAACTATGGGAAAATTACAGCCACTCGTAAAATTTCCCTTAGAGTGAGCTTGTATTTTACCGAAGATAAAAGATAAAGCAGTGCCTATAGCTTTTAAAATTCTGGAAAAAATAGTAGAGTAGCAAAAATCAATAGTAATAGTTTATTCATAAGGTAAACAGTATAATTAGTTGAGTCTGACACTTTCTGTACATCACAAATTTCATGTTCCACTGAGGATTGGCAGATTAATTGCACAGAAACTTTGGTCAGCAGATTCTCCCTCCGTGAACAATTGTCAGAGACAAACACTTCTTAAATGCCCTCTTTTTATTGATTACTTTTAAAATTACATTGTTGATAAAATGTCAATATAAATGCATTATTAATTCATTTTTTATGCATTTTTGTGAATACGCTTTTTAAAATATCTCTCCTGGTTACATATTTCTGTGTTCGTTTTCAGTGACTTCTCAGGGAAAGTCATGGCACTGATGAGTATTTTCAGGCAAATTTCAAATACCTGTTAACCCATAGAGTTCATGTCATTCAGTGTATCCCCCCACCCCCACTCTTTTTAATAAGTCACAGGTTCCATTAAGCTATAAACATCTTTGAAATACCGATGGTACTTGGAAAATAAATGAAACAGGGAACACTTGCAAGTAAAATATGGAAAGTCTACGAAATTAAAAGGTGAATACCGAAAGTTATTTATGGCCATTTTCCTGGATAAGCCTCAAAATTGCATCCCAGAAGCATTAGCTTTTTGTTACCATCTGGCCCTGCTTCTAAAAAGACTTCCCTGGCTTGATGTAGTCTGAGGACATATCATCATCAAAACCTGAAGGCACTAAGTAACTACCTTTGCAGATCATAAAAAAAAAGATGGAATCCTACTTAGCATCTACATTACATCTGCTTAGTTTTAGAAGGTCTTACTGCAGGGGTACAGGAGGAATAAGCATCTAGTTATACGCAATAAACTCCATACTTTATGGCTGATTCTAAAGGCATCTGGCTCTATTATATTTGCTTAAAGCTCTGCTTTATTTTCAACAAGTGGTTGTTTATATTGGTCTCCCTGTAGCCCACGGTGATGGTTTATAAGGTGTTATGCTATTTTTGTTTACTGGGGTGGATATTTATACATATACACTTTGGCTTCAGGTGTTTCATTTTGTCTTTAGGGATTCTATATGCATATGCAGAGAAATGCTGACGAGTCACTGCACTTACCCACTGCTCAGAGAGATGATGATGGGTCATAAACCCAGATATTAAGACAAACAGCTAGAGAAGAGTTCATTTCTTTCAGGTCTGATCCCTGCATGTTTTTCTTACCTGCAAATGAAACAGAGAGGAGAAGCGAGTCGCATTAATAACCCCCTGACACATCATATTTATTTGTATCATTGTTATGTCATTAAGTAGAACCCAAATCAGTACAATTTCTTGTATTTATCCAGTACTCATTCTGTGCCAGATGGTCCTCTAAATGCCGTGTGTGAATCAATGCATCTAATCCTCAACACCATCCTATGAGGTAAATACTAGTATTCTTCCAATTTTGCAGATGAGATAACCAAAGCACAGAAAGTATAATAATTTGTTCAACATTGTACAGTTGGTGAGTGGTAGAGCTAAGATTTATGCCTAGAAAATTTAGTTCTAGAATCCATATGGCTAATTACCAGGCTAACCTGTCTCTCAATGTAAGGTGACACCTGAAAGTGCAGGATGATTTAATTTTAGAGGGATGAATTTTTGTCCTAAAGAAATTTGTGAACATTGTCCATAAAAAATCACTATTACAAACTTCATATGATTTATAAAACATCATAAAATATAGGGACTGGTAAATCTTGAGAACTTGTTCTGGGAAAAAATGAGAAAAGTAGCCATACAAAGTCAAAGAATATAAAGTTGATGATAAATACTACAATCAAATGGCATTCATTGTGATTGACTGTTTATTAAAAAAACCTCAAAGCCAAATTGATATAATAGATTTATAAAAAGTAGTAGACAATAACCCAGACAAAAATATGAAAGTAAGAAAAATGATACATTAAAAGCCATAATGTCTTTACATGTCGACTGATGAAATCTTTCAAAATTTGAAGAGAAATTTGGTTATCAAGTCATATTATCTGCTCTAGACCACAAAAATAATGTGGGATTAGCAAATTCATCATATGAAGCTACTATTATCTTAATACTAAACTTAGTGACAATTAATTAAAAATAGAAAACTCTACACCAATTTCACGTATGTACATAACAAACAAAAAATTTAAACAGAAATATTTAACTGCTACAAACCAAACCAAAAAGATTGATTCAAGAATGCAAGTATAGGTGATGTAATGAAATATGTTAGTTACTAAATTTAAAGTCATAGTATTGATTAAATATATGCTAACATTAGTAACTCAAATGCCTCATCTCAACTTTTAAAATTGAATTTAATTGTTTTAGAGAATGATTCTTTAATGAAATATTTTAAATCAAAAATTTTAAACTTCTTGTTCAAGAAAAATGATTTCTGCTTCATGATTATTATTGAGTATAATTTGGAAATGTTGGTCTAGTCAATGGTGTAAGAAAATAAAATCAGGAGTAATGAATAAATCAAGAGGAGACATAACTATATTGTGTACAGATGAGGTTATTTTATCTCTAGGAACTCTAAAAAATATCATATTAAAATTGGCTTAAATTTAGTAACATGATGGATAATATTATCAAAGTCTGTATGTTAGCAACTACTATGGAAAATGTGATGGCAAAGATGTGAGAAATACACATGATATTGCAATGGGTAGAGAAGTCCTCTTGCAGAAGATTGCCCTACAAATGAAATTTGAGGGAAAAGGAATGAGCTGGTTTAACCAAGAAAGGAGGGCATTCTCAGTAAAGGGAATGCAAGTGAAACTTGGCATTTGACTAGATCTCTCTCTCTCTTCATTTTTATTTTTTCGATTTTTGCAATATTGCTGTCCTCTTTCTGACTTTCCTTTGGTTTTCTCTCCTTTTTTATTCTTACACATGACATATTTTACAAAATTCTGTATTGTTAAACCTTGTTTAAATTATTTAAAATTTAAAAATATGTTTATATTGTCATTAAATATTTTGAGACACCATAAATTTCCCCAAATGTACATTTGAATAAGGTTTTACATTTTCTTTACTTCCCTTAGAGCCCTGAATGGATGACAATTGTGGCTGGGTGGACAAAGGCAACCCTGTTATTCTTAGAGTGAATTAGAATTCAATTTGATTCTATTGCTTATGGTTAACCCGTCATCATTTTATTTCCTGTCTGTGACAGAGTTAGGGAAAATGTATTGACGACACCTAAACAATTCTTGTCTCTGTATTTCTCACATCATGTATTTTGAATCTAGTGATACTCTAGCAACATGACTTTTTGCCCATCACTTCTGGTAAAGACAATATATGAAATAACCAAAAACTCCATCATTTAAGGAAAATGTGTGCATGTGGAAGTGTCTATTTTATGCAATCCGATTAAATTCCAGTAAGGAGACAGTTCTGGGAACCATTAAAAGAAATCTAAGTACCGAGGAAGGCCTGCAACTCAGTCACAAATTTCTACTACTATTGTGTTGGTATGGGGCCACATGGGGGTGTTATGAACTAAATATTTGTGTCCGTCATACATTCATATGTTGAAACTTCAATCCCCCGTACAACTGTATGTAGAGGTAGGGCCTGTGAGGAGGTCATAAAACTTCAGTGAGGCCATAAGAACGGGTCCCTGATCTTAGAAAGAGACACCAGAACTCTCTCTCCCACCATTATGTAAGAACACAGTGAGAAGGCATTCTTCTGAAAGGCTGAAGAATGCTGTCATTAGGAACCAAATTGGTTTACACCTTGCTCTTGGACTTCTCAGGCACCAGAACAGAAAATAAGGAGAAAACAACAGAAAATAAATTTTTATTGTTTAAGCCACCCAGTCTATGGTATTTTGTTACAGAAGCCTGAGCACTAGTACACATTTTTATACTGTGAAGTGGGGAGCTGCTGTAGCAAATACCTAAGCAGGTGGAAGTGGCTTTGGAACTGGGAGATCTGTAGAGGTTAAGGAGCTCTGAGGTGTGTGGTAGGGACACCCAAGATTGTTGTAAAAGGATTCCCAGTAAGAATAAAGATGTTAAAGGTCATTCTGGTGAGGGCTCAGAAAGAGAAGAGGAGAGCTGGAAAGATAGCCTTTTTTTTTTTTTAGAGAATAAAAAATTAATCATGAGCAGAATGTTGGTAGAAATGTGGATGCCAAAGTCCATTCTGGTGAGTTTTCAGATGATAATGAGGAGCATATTATTGGGAACAGAAGGAAAGGTGATCTTTGTTATAAAATGACAAAGAGCTTGGCTGAAGTGTTTGTGCTCCACTGTTTTGTGAAAGGTAGAATTTGTAAACTGTAAGCCTGAATATATAGTAGAAGAGATTTTTAAGCAAAGTGTTGAAGGTGTAGCTTGGATCCTCACTACTTATAGCAAAACACTGGAAGACAGTAATAAATTAAAGAAGGAATGGCCAAGCAAAAAGGAATAAGAAGTTGAAGCTTTAGAAAGTTCTAAGCTTACTCATATTGCAAAAAAAAAAAAAAATATATATATATATATATATATATATATATATATATATATATAAAGTTTGTTTTGAAGAGAACACTACAGGTATGGTTAAACAACAATTTGATAAAGAGATGGTAGGTAAGACTCATGGGCTTAAATCAGCCATCTCAGCAGAAGCCAGGAGTATAGGAGTTTATCATCTCTGCCAACTAGGATCAAAGGAAACAGAAAATGGGAGGGAATGCACTATCCTTGAAAATGAAACTGGAAGCCCATTCAGAAATAATGAGAACTGCCATTTCTACCATGGACCCAAGGACAAAGCCACTTCCTTCTCAATTTCAGGAGGTGGAGCTTTGCAAAAAGCCACATATATGTAGGACCACCTCACAAAGGGGTGAGGCTGTCTCGTCAAGTTGTAGGGGTGATGCCGTCATCCTAGTTGCCTTGGAAGGCGGAGCATTGGCCCAAAGAGGATTATTCTTCAGATTTAAGATCTAATGGATCTTGCCTTGCTGGAGTTGGAACTTGCTTAGAACCCATCACCCTTTTCTTCATGTCTATTTCTCTCTTTTGGAGTTGAGAGTCTATCTTTTATCTGCCTCACTATTAAAAAGCATATATTTTATTTGATTTCACAGGTTCATAGCTGGAGAGGCATTTTCCCTCAGAATAAATCATGTTTTGAGGCTCACTCATGTCTGATTTAGATGATATTTAGATGAAACTTTGGACTTTATAGAGTTTAGAGCTGATGCTGAAGTGAGATGGAATGAATACATTTACATGTGAGAAGGACATGAATTTTGGGGACCCAGAGGGAGAATGGACTGAATGTTAGTGTCCCCCAAATTCTTACGTTGAAGTAGCCCACAATTTGATAGTATTAAGAGGTGGAGCCTTTGTGAGATAATTAGGATTAGATTAGGTCATGAGGGTAGAGCCTCCCTGATGAGGATAGTGCTCTCAAAAAAAGAAGAAAGAGAAGAAAGAAAGAAAGAAAGAAAGAAAGAAAAGGAGAAGGAGAAGAAGAGAAGGAGAAGGAGGAGGAGGAAGAGGAGGGGAGGAGGAGGAGGAGAGGCAGAGGAGAGAGAAGAGACACTACAGTTTCTTCTCGATGCCATGTAAGGACAAAGCAAGAGGGCAGCCATCTGCAAGCCAGGAAGAGGGCCCTCGCTGACAACCAAATCTGCTGGCACCTTGATCTTGGATTTCACAGCCTCCAGAACTATGATAATCGATGTCAGTTGTATAAGTCTATAACATTTTGTTACAGCAGACTAAGCTGACTAAGACACTCAAATACAAACTTAAAGGACAGAATTGAATACACTGATAGGTAGACCTGAGGTTATAGAAAAGATCAGGCTTAAGCTCTAATGAAGAGTAGCAAAGATTTCGAATCCATAAATATTTGCCTCTGAAGTTACTTCTAGATTTCTTAATTTACTTTAATGTGCCTTTTTTAGTCCTTCATAGATAGAGAGCATGCATTCCCCCCTCCCCAAATGAGAGAGAGAGAATGAAAGAATATTACTATACTTTTTGGAGAATATTGTGTGTGTACATATATACATGCATATATACTGTGTGTGAAAGATTGTACATTATCATAAAATATGCTGTGAGATGACAGCATTAGCACATTTTTTTGAAGATAATAGACTGAGGCACAAAGATAAAAATGACATAAGATTCCACTATTTGGGAGTTAATTAACAAGAATTTATGTCCAGTTAGAATATCAAAGCCTACAACACTGAATGAAATTGAACCATATTGTGGCCCTCACATCACAAAGTTCTGGGTCTACAGAAGTTCTGAAGAACACATTTAGATAAATAGTGGATTATCCCATGTGTAAGGATTTTTTTTTTTGGCATTTTTAATTATTAGAGGACACCTGGGTGGCTTAGTCAGTTAAGATTCTGACTTCTGATTTCAGCTAAGGTCATGATCTCACAGTTCGTGGATTCAGGCCCCGCGTCAGGCTCTGCACTGACAGCACAGAGTCTGCTTAGGATTCTCTCTTTCCCTCTCTCTGCCACTGCCCTGCTCGCTTGCTCTCTCTCTTTCTCTCTCTCCCTCTCTCTCTCAAAATAAATAAATAAACCTAAAAAATAATTATTAGCAGTAGTAATTATGTAAAAACTGTTTTTACAGTTTCTTCCTCCTCCTTCTCCTTCCCTTCTTTCTTCTCCCTCCTCCTCCTCCTCCTCCTCCTCGTCCTCCTCCTCCTCTCCTTCTCCTCCTTCTCCTCCTCCTTGTCGTCGTTGTCATCCTCCTCCTCCTCATTCTCCTTCGTTTTCCACTTAGGAGGGGAGTTAACTGGAATAAAATGGATCTTTGACTGAATTGTGTACAGATAACAAAATATTTGCTTTAGTGTATTGTTCATAGAACTGAAAACACACCAAGAATAGAGGCTGTCCAATAAAAAGATATTTTTAGGTCTGTCTTTCATTTGTGTTGTGTTCTAATGTATATCAGTTTATCTTCAGGTCTCTTATCAGACTTCTTCACAATATTGGCTCTCTCAATGACTCTACACAGTTCCCATTGAACTTCAATTCTCTCAAAGCATCTCTTCAGCTTTATCCCCTAATACAAATTATGTTGGTACTCTTTACCTCGATATTTTCTAGATCAGATTTAAAAATTAGAGAGCATGTGATTTGACTATTTGAGTTTCTTTTGTTATGCCTTATCATAGGACTTTGTCTTATATATTGGCCACCTTTGAACTACCTAGCTCTTACCTGAATCAATGGTAGTCAGACAGGGGAGGAGTGGTGGGGGGAAAAGGCCAATATTTGTTGTGTCTTAAGCTAGGTTTGTATCTATTCATTCAGTTATTCGTCCAGTAACATTTATTAAGTGTTTACTATGTACCAGACATCATTCCAGGCCGCGTTTCAACTGTGGTCAAAACAGACAAAATCTAATGTAGGCCATATTTAATAGGGGAGAGACATATAGAAAACAAAAGATTTTTGTGAATATTCAGTATATCAGGAGGAAATAGGTCCTTTGAAATAATATAACGTATGATACAGGTGATAAAAGTAGTAGGGTTGCCAGAGGTAATCAGAGAAGAATTCTCTGGTAAAGTGACATTTGAAAAAAGACATTAAGGGTGAGATGAGGAAGCCAAATAACTCTCTGGGGGAATGGTGTTCTAGGTGTTCTGTGATGTGAGCGCAAATGGAAAACTTAAGGGTCAGGCAAGGACATCAGTGTTGTCACAGAGAGTAGCAGGAAAGTGATAGAAAATGAGATCTGAAAGGCAGTTAGCCCTTTTGGCCATGGAAAGCACTTTGATTCTTACTTTTTTTAGATGGAAGCCATTTGAGCATTTGAGCAACAAATTGGCATCAACTTATTCATGCTTTTCTTTACAAGCATTGTGATGGCTGGCTGTGGGAATATTTAATAGAGTGAGAATGAGAACAGGGAATTTTTCCTTAAAGAAGTTGTGAATGATATAGCACCATGACTGATATGCGTCTATTTCAATTACATAGAACGTTTGATCAAATCTAGCATACACTGTGAAACAATCTACTATACTTAATATTTATAGAGTATACAAAAGAGTTGCTGATATTTATAAATGTGTATTTTAGGAGGATATTAACAGTATCAGGAAACTCTCATATTCATTGAGAACACTTCTGTATATCCTTATGAAGTTCAAAAGTTACCAATGCTATTTTCAGTTAGTTCCTTTTACGGAGTTCTGCATGCACTAAAAAGTATGACCTATTCATTTCATACTCATTAAGAAATCAATTTTTTTAGAGCAAATGTTACAAATGAATATTTAATTTAGTTGCAATTAGGAATGTGTATTTACAGAACATTTCTTATTAATTAACACAAACCAGAATAGCTAAACATAGAAAAGTTTGACCTTCTACTAAACCATTCACTTGGCTCTGTATTATTTTCAAAAGCACCAGAACTTGATCCAACCTGATCATGCCTCCCTCTGTAAACACATCTCTTCCTAATGAGGTTCCACTCCCCAGGTGGTTTGCAGCGGGTTCAGCTCTTTGCATTTCTTTGCAGTCAAACACCTAAATCTCCAGTTGATACTGAAAAAAGTTTAATATCCAGAAGCCATTCCAATAAACTGCTATTACAAAGTGACTTCCATTCCAACTCAAAATGAGCAATGAGTGACTTTCCTCAAAATGAGATCTTCAGCACAAATATAAAGACAACACACTTAGATATACACTTGAGTTCTAGCCTTAGGAATCACAAATCGGAAGAAAAACTGCATTCTAATTTAATTAGACCTTTATCCCTTTTTTTCCTCCTTGGGCTTTTCTTCTAATTAAAAGCCAAAATTAACATCAAATAGTTGGAAACTATGCTGTAAAAACTTTACTAAAGCAGTCAACTAATTTCTGAAAGCATGCATTTACTAAAACTTGGTGAAGAAAAGAAGTCACAGCATGCTCCTGGACACCTAAAGAAATCACCTGTGTTCTTCTGCCTGATTAAGCCCTCCAAAAAAACATTGAAAACATGTTCTTCCCACGTTGCCGCTCATCAAACAATACCGAAGCCACCAAGTCCCAATCATAGACCATGATAGTTTCACAGTTCACTTCAACCCTTTAGAAATAAATAGCCTGCCACTTAAGTCATGAGCATTGCTTATACTTTTGTTAAAATAGTGGTCTTTTTGCTAAAGATAGAGTCATGAAGAAATAAGAGATAGTTCTATCTACCATTTGTCACCACTTACCAATGTGTTCTGGGATTTAGAAGTTGACATTTGGTCTGTTTTACCATGTAAGAGAATTAATAGGGCCATAGGTGTGTTCTTATTAATGTTATGTATTAATGGCTTGAAAAGGTTGGCAGAGGATTGGTACCTAACATTGTTAGAGCTAGGAAGTAATTATTCATTGCAGATTTATGCTATAATGTAGGTAAGTGACGATAAGCTGCTTTCTTAAATGTTAATTAAGAACCTTCTTAATTTGTGAAACTTTATGTTGTTTCTGTGGAGCATTGAACTAGTCTACTCAAATTGCCAACTAAGCTCCTCTGAATAAATCATGTCTCAGTAATGATCATCTGCATTTTTGTCAGGGCAGAATAGTTTAGGGAACACCATATCGGAAGGCACTGTGTACATCAGACAACCACTGGAAGACTATCTTGTCCAACCTTATGATTATTGAGAAGATTTAGTAAGATTATCTCTGAGTATGAGGAAACTTGGATTTCTGCTGGCAATTATTTTTTATGAGAATCATTAATGATTTATATCTTTCACTTATCCTAATTACACAGAGCATATGGATTTTCAAATATATGAATGAATCACATAAAGAAGACCCTTTTTCGGAATGTCACATAAACACTTTATGATAGATGTTTTTGTGGTGGGCACTAAAAAGAATCCCTAGGGAGAAATAAAGCATTCAGTCAAATTTCTATCTCGGAAGTCTCCAACAGGAACAATTGTTAATTATTTTCTGTAGGATTCTTATTTAAATTTATAGTAGACGACACCTTTCTAATGTCACATTATGCCAAGAACTATCTGCCTTGTATGGAGTGCATGGTGTGTGTGCGTGCATGTGTGTGTGTGGGGGGGGGGGGGGGAGGGTGTGTGACATAAATTGATTTAACGATGTATCTTTGCTCCCAGTTTTTACTTTCATACAGAAGGTGTGATGATTACACACAGAACAAAGGAACTGCAAACACATTTCACAATTTAAACATTTTTAGATAGTATTACGTTCTGTGGTCTATTAGATTTAAGAAAGTTGTATTTCCTTACAGCCACATTTTCCTTTGTTAGTAAAAAGGCTTTGGGGTTTCGTGTGACATTCTCCAAGTTCCAGGTGCCATGCTTCTGTCGCCCAGCTTTGAACAGCAGCAAGGACAGTCTGTGATTCTTCATTATAATCAATACCCAATGGAGGCTAGAAAATAATTAATGGTATATTAAAAGAAGACTTGATTTTCCTTGGTTCCAAGTCAGTCAATTTTCCATCTTTTGTGAATATTTTGATTCTCTCTTTGAATTGCTCTTGTAATTTTTGGAATTATTTTTAATTCATTATACCATTTTACCACACATTTCTGTAAAAGTATACTTTCCCCCTGGAATAAGGTCATGTAATTACCCACTGGCCAATCTCAAAATCCCTTCATATTTGTCAATCTCCACACTATCAGTGAAGTCTTGAATTTATGTCACACACACACACACACACACACACACACTATGCACTCCATACAAGGCAGATAGTTCTTGGCATAATGTGACATTAGCCATAGCTAATAATACTCTATTGCCTATTTAAAATTTGCTAAAAGCTTTTGCTTCTTACCACAAAAATAACAAGGGTAATAATAATAATAATAATAATAATAATGGAAAGAAACTTTGTGAGGTGATGGGCTTGTTTACAGCCTTGATGGTGGTGATGGTTTCACAGATGTGTAGTTATCCCCAAACTCATTGAGTTGTATACATTAAATATGTACGGCTTTTTCTATGTTAACTATGCCTCAATAACATAGCTATAGTCATGTGTTATATAGTAGTCCTTTGAATTTGAAGGCCTTAAAATTATTTTTGTCAGATTTTAGACATTTGGGGAATAATTTTTACATTACAGATGAGGAAAATGAGTTTGTCATCAAGATGTATGAATATTACACATAACTGCTCTGTTTTCCAATCTTTGAATATATTAAGGCATTTCCGGGGGGGGGGTGAATTCTGTTTATTTATTTGGTTGTAGATTTTGGATTCTATTTCATTACACAGTATAGTACTTTGGAATATAATGTGATCAAGGCAAATTTCCATAAACAAGACGACAAAGGACAGTTTGGTCTGGATATGTTCAAATAACAAGACTGGCAGCGACAGCAATAGTAATGTCAAGTAGCATTTCTGGAAGGATACCAGTAATGGTGCTGAGTATATCACAAACATGAACGTTTAGTTCTCACAGCCTATGGGATGAATGTGCATTATGGTCTAAATTTCACAGATGAAGTCATTAACACAGAGAAGGTAAATGCTATGACCAAGTGACCCAACAAGTTGGTAGAGCTACCATCCAAATCGGGACCCATTCTTGTCCTCAAACCTTTATGAAAGGTACTTTCCCACTTGATTTTGTCATATTGTTTTATAAAATAGAAATGCACAGAATGCAAATTTGTATTGCTTTTTTTTTTAAAAAAGAAAAAAAAATGAGTATAAAAGGATGGTAAACATTGTAGAGCAGAAGCTTTACAAACACTCAGCTATCACGTAGTAACTAAGTACTGGATTTGATGTTGAAAGACTTAGTTTGAGTGCTTACTCTCACCCTTATTATAAGGCATCTTGAAATTTCTTAGGGTTCAAATTCTTTTTATGTAAAGAAAGTATAATAGTCTCTGTGTGGTAAATACAATATTCAGCAGGTACATTAAATGGAAGCTTTTTATGAATGTGAGAATATGGATGGCTTTTGTGAATATAAGCACTGCTTTGTGTTATCTATGCCTTAAACCTAAGACTTAGGCAGCTTACTTGTCAAATCTTGTATGTCCTCTGTTACACATGGGCACTTCTGGGTCAGGGATGTGATGTGGATGATGTTGCCTGAACAGCTCTGTGCTGGGCAATCAAGCCCCCTTCTTTCTCTCCTAAAAGTAATGGGATGCATTTGAAGCAGCCTGTAACGCGTTTTAGTGAAAACCTAGTTAAAACCTTCTTTGATACATGAAGAAATAGACCTTGGGAGGAGAAAGAAAAGTTACTTAAGGCAGGTCTGTTTAGTGACAGAGTGAATGAAGCCCAGGCCCTGACAATCAGTGCAAGGGTTTTCTCCAAATGTTCTCTTCATGGTTGGAGCATTGTCAGAATATGCACAAGGAAGACATCAATTGCCCTTTACAAGATAATAATGAGTTACTTGACGGTCTTCTACAGTCAAAAGCAATTATCATTTATGAATTAAAAGGTGATATGGGATTATTGAAAATATCATAGAATCCCTTCTAGGGATTGCCTTGCTTAAATATCATTTATCAATTGGTGCAGCAGAATCATTCATTTCTTTTCAAACATTATTCTGTAAATGTTTCCACGAATACAAGGTGCTCACCAGTATTTTAGATGCTTAACTAGATGAAGGGTGGATGATAGGATAAGGCATTAATTCTAGGTGAACTTTCACTTTTATTCATCTTAAAATCATATCTGGGTTTTAAGTCTGTTTCTATGTTACCACTAACTACCTGGGCAAACTTGAAAATTAAAATTAACTCCTTTAAGTGGATCCAACTTATTGTATTTGTACATAATTTACTGAGGGCCTACTATATATCAGGCATGTTGCAGCATTCTTTAGGCAAAAATTCACTTAATTCTACCATCGCCAAGCATGGAAAATACATTTTCTTCAGGTTTGTGGATGAGGAAACCGAGAAGAAGACAATTTAAGTAATTTACTCAAAATTAGTCAATACAGGGGATTTTAACCTATGTGTCAGTCTCTAGGATAGGTTTTTAATTATTACATTATACTCTATCCTTCCTACATTACAGTTCTACCATTTAAAGATTGACTGAGATAATGCATGCAAATCACTTAACACATGTCTTATTTTGAGGGCTGTGTGAGGGTTATTATTATTATATGCTAAGGTAATCTAAACTTTATGCATCATTGAAAGCCAGGTGAAAAACATATAGGACCAGTGCAATCTATGTCTCTTCATTATGATGATGTCAATAACCCATGTGTTTTTGTTTTTGTTGTTGTTTATAACATCTTTATTTTTGAGAGACAGAGAGAGACAGAGTGTGAGTGGAAGAGGGACAGAGAGAGAGGCAGTCTCCAGGTTCTGAGCTATCAGCACAGAGCCGGATGGGGCTCAACCCACGAACTGTGAGATCACGACCTGAGCCGAAGTCGGACCCTTAACAGACTGAGCCACTCAGGCGCCCCAATGACTCATGTTTTAAGAACAAAGAGAGCAAACAAAACATGGTCTTTTGTCCCAATGGACTTCTTTATTCCCTCTGCTGCTTTTTCTGTCACCATTTCCTTGTTCATTAACACTTTCACAAGAGGATGAGCTAGGTCAGAGGAACTTTGTGAAAGCCAATAATTTGACTTGGCAGCATTTATAAAAAAACATGTATTTAAAAGAAGAAGAACATGAACATGAAATATAGTGTTTAAAATAAGCCTCAGGAATTTGAAAATTTCGATTACTTATGCCATTTCTTTCCCCTGTGGCCACATGTAACAGAATCTCTGTCTCCACTCCACTTCATCATTCTTAGACAACCTTGACTATAACCTGTCAAAAATATCATATTATTTTGATTGTTTCATGATAGAACATTCAGATTCAGATAATGCAAAAATCACCAAAACCATCTAAGCGTTTTAGAAACTCAGGAAACATTTATCTTTCAGTCTGCTTTATAGGCTTTCGTCTTTTCAATGGTAGTTTTTTTGTACACATTGGCCACAATTTCTACAGAGTATTAATTCCCCCTAGTTTGTAGTGCAAAGAAGTGCCATGATGCCCAAATTATGGGTTGGAAATACATCTTCATTTTGCTGATGGTTCTAGCCTGCTATATTCCAAGTGGATAATATTACTGTTTTAAGGTCTCAGGGCTCTGTTTTTATTTTAATTGAGGCAAATTGACATCAAATGTCATATTAGTTTTAGGTGAACAATATAGTGATTTCACATTGTATACACTGCAAAATTATCACCACTATAAGTCTGGTTACTTTCTATTAACATACAAAATTAATATAATATTATTGACTATATGCCCCCATGCTCTACATTATATCCCCATGACTTATTTATGTTATGTCTGGAAATTTGTACATCGTGATCCCTTTCATCTAACCACCAAATTCTTCTCTGTATCTGAGTCTGGGTTTTGCTTTCCTTGTTGTTTGTTTGTTTTCTAGATTCCACATATTTTTCTTTCTCTGTCTGACTTATTTCACTTAACAAAATATCCTCAAAGACCATCATGTTGTCATAAATGGCAAGATGTTATTCATTTTATAGCTGTGTAATATTCTATTACATATATGTATATATATGTATAATGGAATATATATACATATATATGTATAATGGGATATATATATATACACACACATGTATATGTATATGGTGATTAATGATAATGAACATCTTTGCATGTGCCTGTTGGCCATCTGTGTGTCTTCTTTGGGAAAATGTATGTTTATATCCTCTGCTCAGTTTTTAAAATGTATTTTTACATATTTTTGAGAGAAAGATCACGTGCATGCACGCCAAGTGGGGGAGGGGCAGAGAGAGAGGGAGATATAATCCTAAGCAGGCTCCAAGCCATCAGCACAGAGCCCAACACAGGGTTCAAACTCATGAACCATGAGATCATGACCAGAGCCAAAATCAAGAGTCCGATACTCAACTGACTGAGCCAGCCAGGCTCTCCCATCTTATTTCTGATATTAAAGGAAAAGCTTCAGTTTTTCCCCATTGAAATGTGATGATAGCCATGGATTTGTCATATGTGGCCCTTATTATGTTGAAGTACATCCCCTCTGCACCTACTTTGTTGAGAGCTTTTATCATAAATGGAGTTTGAATTTTGTCAAATGCTTTTTCTGTATCTATTGAGTTGATCATATAATTTTTATCTTTTATTTTGTAAATGTGCTGCATCACATTGATGATTTGCAGATGTTGAACTACCCTTGTGTCCCTAGAATAAATCCCACTTGATCATGGTGTATGATTATTTTAATGTATTGTTTGGTTTGCTAATACTTTTTTGTGCAGAAATATTTACAAATGTTATAGCCTTTTGTTGGATTGACCCCTTTCTCATTATATAATGACCTTTTTGTCTCTTAATTATGGTCTTTGTCTTAACATCTATTCTGGCTGTGTAAACACAGCTACTGCAGCCTTCTTTTGGTTTCCATTAGCATGGAATATCTTTTTTCCATCTCTTCACTTGCAGTCTGTGTGTGTCCTTACCTGAAGTGAGTTCCTTGTAGACAGCAATAGATGGCTTTTTTTTTGTCCATTTTATCTATGTCTTTTGATTTCAAAATTAAGTCCATTTCCGTTGAAAGTAATTATTGGTAAGCATCTACTTATTGACATTTTGTGAATTGTTTTCTGGATGTTTTTATAGTTCCTCTGTGTTCCTCCCTTTTCCCTTGGGGTTTGATGGCTTTCTTTACATTTAAATTCCTTTCTGTTTTTCTTTTGTGTATATATTACAAACTTTTGCTCTGTGGTTACCATGAGGTTCACATATGTATGTATGTTCACCTACGTATGTAACCGTCTATTCTAAGTTGATTGCAACTTCAATTTGAACACATTGCAAAACTCCATGCAGGAAACATCCCTTAATTTCCTGGCTCTGGTGGCCAAGTGGGTTGGTGTTCCTGAGCTCCATGGAAATATAACAATAGAAAAGAAAGCTTGTGACAGCCCAAGATTTTAGCAAGGCAGCGGGAGGGAGTAGGGGATGGGGCACACTGGCTGACCTCAGAAAGGTGCAGGGAAATATCTTGCTGACCCTTACCTGTGGGCTGCAGAGATGTACAGGGAGAGTGCCTTGGCTGTGTTCACATACTGGCTTTAAGATGGGAGCAGGAATATGTCATGAGTGCCTGCCCTTGCCAGATGCAGCCTGGGAATGGGGTGGGGCCCACCACCCATGATCCCCAACTTGAGCTAGGGAAGGGGAAAAAATGCCTTGGCCTCAGTGCTACAACTACCTGTGCTCTCTGGCTTTAGGGATACAGGATAGTACCGCATCCACTAAGATCCACTTGTCATAGAAGGTGGTGGAAGGTCCATACTCACCCACATATACTAGCAGGGTAGATGGAGGGTGCAGAAATGGTGCCTGTTAGTAGCTTCAGCCCCAGGGAGTTTCAGTAGTCCCCTGCTGCTCCTGCACATATTTTTAGATCAACAAATGAATGTCACTCACATGTAGTCTGGGTGCTTCTCAAACTGCTGTTTTGTTTTGTTTTTCCTGGTTTCAGAGTGAATGATTCTGCACACAAGTCTTTTAAAAGGGAAGCTCAGTTTTCTGTAGCACTTTGGGTCCTTGGACATCAAGCCAAATCTTTGGGGCCTTATCTCTCTGGTGTGGATCCCAGGATTTGGGGTGCTTGATGTGGAACACCAGCTCCCTGCTTCCCCTGGAGAAGCACCCACCAAACTGGTGAGACCCTCTTTGTTCTGCGTCACTGCACTGGAGATGGGATTTTGGAGAGACCATGTCTCTGACTCTCCTACTTTTCTTCATGTGGTCTTTTTACTCCTTTGTTGTAGAGAAGCAGTTCACCTATTTTTCAGATCTTTTTCAGAGAGAAATGATCCATATTTAGCTGTAAATTTGGTGTGTCAATTGGAGAAGGTGAGTTCAGAATCTTCCTATGCCACCATTTTATGGGAGTCCCTCAGTGTTCTGTTTATTGAAGATTAGTCCATTTGGAATGAGAGAAAAGCTGAGACAAATCCACCTTTTTTACTTTATTCCCCACTTTAAATATTTGTCAAAGATGTCACATTTTACTAACAGCAAAGCCATTTTCATCTCTATATTATACATTTGCAAATAAATGAATAAATAAATAGTTCTATAATATTCTCAGCAGGAGTTCCTTATGGTTTCTGTTGAAAACCAATGAGCTGGATTTAGATTTTCAATTAATGCTACAATAGAACTATGCAGGAAGCCACAAAATATTAAAAAAATTACACAATATTCATACAAAAGTTATTATTTTTTTATATTGCTTTTTTGGGTAATCTTGCTATAATACGGTCTTTAAATTATGTTATAGTTAAAAACGACTGCATTCTGCAATGGTTTCAGGAGGAGGAGAGAAATCATGGTAAACTTCACCTTTCTTTCCTTATAGAGTTTTAACCTTTGTAGCATATTAATAAAAAATCACTAGTAAAGGGGCGCCTGGGTGGCGCAGTCGGTTAAGCGTCCGACTTCAGCCAGGTCACGATCTCGCGGTCCCTGAGTTTGAGCCCCGCGTGGGGCTCTGGGCTGATGGCTCAGAGCCTGGAGCCTGTTTCCGATTCTGTGTCTCCTCTCTCTCTGCCCCTCCCCTGTTCATGCTCTGTCTCTCTCTGTCCCAAAAATAAATAAATGTTGAAAAAAAAAAGTTTAAAAAAAATCACTAGTAAAGCAGAAAATAGATATCAATTTTTACATCCAAATATTGTGGCCAATTTGCTCAGATATGCCTGCTGAAGTCTGACTGAGACCAGACATTGTTTTCTCTTACCCAAGTAGGATTTCAGGCCTGATGCAAACTCCCCTTTACAAGAGAGGGTTACTTTGTGGGTCTTTCTGCTGGGAAGAGTGAAGAAGTTATGCTTGTATATGTTTTAGAGGTGGACGTTGGGCAGGGAGGAGAAAGAAGTACAAAGCCTTAGTTGTGTATAAGCCAGAAGTAATGTATTGACCAGAGAACAAACTTGGAGAACTTATGATACCTGCTTGCAACACTCATCACAATCTTATAGTAAACAGTGTTCCATTGGCTTAAATGTAAATAAATACATCAACAACAACAACAACAAAATAGAGTGCAGAACAGGCACCCAATCACATAATTCATTGATTTTTTAAAATAAAAGTTGCCGAAGTGATTTAATGAGAATAGAATAGTCTTTTGAACATAGGATAATGAAAAATTAATAGCTGCCTAAAAAATAAAATGACCATATTTTATATCAAACACAAAAATTGATTTGCAATGGAATATAGACTTTAGTGTAAAAGCTAAAAGAAATAAGCTTCCAGGAGGAAAGAAGGTAATTTCTTCATGGTCTTGGAGTATGCAAAGTTTTGGTTTTTTGTTTTTTTTGTTTTTTTTTTTTTGTCTTTTTGTTTTTTACAGAAGGCAGGTGCAGTACATATATCCGACAGGAGGCTTCTATTTTGAATATATAAATACCTCATACAACTCAATGATAAAAATGTCAACTGAATGAAAAAGGTAATTAAGTGGGCACTATACAAATAAACAAATAGAAATAATTCAAAAGCACATGCAATACTGCTTCACATGACTAATCATTAGAAAGATGCAAATTAAAACCACAGTGTGATACTCTTTTTCATCCACCAAAAAATGTCTGCAAATTAAAGGCCTGATAACATTCTGTTTATGTACGTCGAGCAACTGGAACTCTCATACCGTGCTGCTGAACTACAAGTTGCACAACCATTTGGGACATCATTCTGGTAGTTTCTCAGAGAGCTAAACATACATCCTTATGACCTACCAATTCCATATCTAGACATTCACAAAAGAAAAATTAAAACATATCCATAAAAAGACTTATACAAAATGTTTATAACCTCTTTATGCATAATAGCCCCAAGCTGGGAATTACTCAAGGGAACTATCAAGGGAGGAATGGATAAACACTTTGCATTAAGTCCATACAATGTGTCTTCTTGGTTAGCTCCAGTTGCTATAACAAAATACCTTAGGCCAGGCAGCTACTTACCACAATTCTCAAGGCTGGAAAGACCAAGATGAAGGTGCCAGCCGATCCAGGCTTTGGTAGGGCCCTCTTCCTGGCTTGCAGACGGCTACCTTCCCACTGTATCCTCACATGGCAGCGAGAGGAGGCTCTGCTGTCTCCTGTCCCATCCAGGAGGGCAATAATCACATCATAGTGTGTCTCTACCCTCATGGCCTCACCTAATTACCTCCTTATGTCCACACCTTCAAAACCAGCACATGGGAGGTTCGGCTTTCAACATATGAGTTTTCGGGGAACACAAGCATTCAGTCCAAAACACCCAGCAATAATAAAAATATGCTACTAAGATATGTAATAATATATATGAATCTCAAAAAACATGCTGAGTAAAAGGAAACATGTACAAACAATACTTACTTTATGACTCAATTTATATGAAGTTCTAGGGCAGACAAAGCTAATCTATGGTGGAAGAAATTAGAACAATGGTTGTTTGTTGGGTTGGGGGCCTGGGAAAGAAGGGGCACAAGGGAACATTCAAAGGTTCTATGTATTGGTAAGACTGTGACTTACAAGTCTGTTTATCAAAATTCATCAAACTATACTCTGTATTTCATTATAATATAAATTATAATTTAGTTAAAACTTTAAAATATTTTCCATTCATTGAAAAATTCTATGATAATAATTAGGTAAAAAAAAAAAAGAAACATTAATATACTTGATTAAATCCACCTCCTATCGTAACTACAATTTTACCTCAAAATACACCAAGATCTAGCCATTTTCCCCCACTTGTACCATTGTAACTCTACCAGAACAATATCTTTATTAGATCACTTTATTAACCTCTTGATTTGACCCAATTATTTCAATTCTTACTCCCCTATAGTTATTTTATTCTTCAAGTAGTGTCAAAGATAAACAAAGCCAGACACTAGTTAGAGCAGGAAGGATAGATTATTCAGTAATAACTATCATAATAGGGTTGAGGATCCAGCATAAACTGAACCCGATCAACTACAGTCGTGTAGACATTACCGGACATTTTAAAGGGAGGGTGAGGGAGTAAGAGGAGCTTGAGAAGAATCAGGGAAATGAAAACTTTCAAAAAGTGAGAAGGGGTATTGGTTAATGTGATTAGGCCATCTGAGTTTGCTAACAGTTACTTTCTGAAGTTATGCTTTTACCTCCCCACAGAGCCTGGGAGACAAAGGTCCTATCTTCGGGTGTTAGCTGGAACAAACAGTAAATTCTTTGGGCAGCCCTTGAGCTTTCCCAGGCAGGAAATTAAGGGGCCTGCAGTCATGCAGGAAAGCAGCTTTCAGCTATTAGAAATCGCTAGTGGTTTTTTGTTTGTTTGTTTGTTTGTTTTTGTTTTTTTTATTATTTTTTTTCAACGTTTATTTATTTTTGGGACAGAGAGAGACAGAGCATGAACAGGGGAGGGGCAGAGAGAGAGGGAGACACAGAATTGGAAACAGGCTCCAGGCTCTGAGCCATCAGCCCAGAGCCTGACGCCGGGCTCGAACTCACGGACCACGAGATCGTGACCTGGCTGCAGTCGGAAGCTTAACCAACTGCGCCACCCAGGCGCCCCAGAAATCGCTAGTGTTTGTTTAAATCTTGCTGCTTTTGCATTGCTGGGGACCATGTGGGTGGAGGTTGATGGACAGTCAGTCGCTTTTATAGGCTAAGGTTGAGACCTAGGTAAGGAAATAGCTCAGAGGATCCTGAGTAGAGTTTGGTTAGGGAGACAGTCTTTGTCACAGCTGGAGAAATCTTTTTGGCTAAGTCAATCAGTTTCCGTCATGCCCTACAAAAAATTCTCCAATGGCTTGCCATAACACAGAGAGTTATCAAACCCCTTAATGTGGTATGCAAAGATTTAAATGCTCTTTCCCAGTCTGTCCATCCCAAATCAAATCCAATATTCTCTTCTTGATTATTCTGTTCCAGCCAGCCAACCTTCTTTATAATCACTGAATATGCCAAATCTTTTATTATCTTAGACCTGTCTTACTTGTTGCTCCTTTTTTCTGCAAGCTTCTAATTTGTGTCTTTACATAGCCTGCTCCTTTATATCCTTCAGGATTACTCAGTCCTTGTTATTCTTTAATCCATTTTACTCAATCCATGTTATTATTCAATTCCATTTTTCCTCCTAATGGCATATACTCCTAAGGACAAGAATCTGTCTCGCTTTTTCACAGCACTATTCTTTGTTTTTAGAAGAGTACCTAGTACTTAGTAGATGCTCAGTAGATATATGTTGAATGAATGAATTTGCAATATGTGGTTTTATACTTTTACTTGAAAAAAATTAGTGATGCTACATAAAAGTATGAGTTCATATCGAATTTCAAGTTAGCAGTTTGCTAGTCATTTAGAAAAAAGGACGGTTTTTGGAGAAATTGGTTTAAAACTATTTCCAAAACTTACATTGGCAATTTGAAGACATTATGAATAAGACATATTGAATCTGATGAAAATTTCATGAAGAATTAAAACATTTTTTTATTAACAATACACTGATTAGGAAAATAAGTGGTAATCCAAACATGTAAGAATGGCAGGTAATGGAGAACATTTAGCTTACCCTTGTTCAGCGATATACTTCCCTGAATTAAAAACTCCTTTCTGTTGAGTCAGATTTATAGCACTACCTGTCCAGGATTTTGTTCTTATCTGATATTTCCTTGTTTAGTAAATTAATAGAGTTATTCTGCCTACACAATGTCCATCTTGGACCTTTTTATCAACTTGAAATAAAGTAACCATTTACTTGAAAGAAAAAAGAATTGCCATTTGATGGCGGTGATAATGACTTCCGTACATTACATTTCGGTAGGATTAATGATTAGATATTCGTCCCAGGGACATGGATGCCTCCTGAATGATCATTAATCCCCAGAAAACCACCTGCACTTTGATTGTTATCCTTAAATTAAAACTTGGGGGCAACACAGAGGACAAGGCAACTGATCACGATTCTCTCAAATTCCAGCACCAAATTATGTTCTGACAAAGAATTCTATTCTCATAGAATCTCATAATAAATGACTGAAGAAAATAAATGAATGTGTTTTTTAAAGCTCTGGGTCAAATGATTGAGAAGTCTTGGTACACTTAAATATCTAAGCAGTAGCATGTTGTGTATTCAGATATTCTTAAAACTTATATAAAAATCACTTGATATATATTTTCTTCTCTATTTTACTTAATTTCAGGCTTTAATAAAGGGATGTCTCTAAGAGAAAATATGTTTGAATGATGACTATAAGAGTGGAGTTGTAGGATGGATAAATAGGGAAAAGGTCAGAGACAGAAGATGAAATAATGGCCATCTTTCTATAAGATGTCAATGCTAGGGGCGCCGGGTCGCTCAGTATGTTAAGGGATGACTTCCACTCAGGTCATGATCCCAGGATTCGTGAATTCGAGTCCCGCCTCTGTGCAGACAGCTCAGAGCCTGGAGACTGCTTCGGATTCTGTGTCTCCCGCTGTCTCTCTCTCTCTCTGCCTTCCCTGCTAATGCGCGCTCTCTCTCTCTCTCTCTCTCTCTCTCTCTCCAAAATAAACAAACATTAAAAAAATTAAAAGAAAAAAAAAAGACGTCAGGGCTAAAAGGTAATAGACAACAGGAAGGCAAGGGCATTTATCTGCCCTTGAGAGCCCATTTGTGAGTCCGTACTCCTGTCTCTACCCCCAGATCTTTATTTCCCTTTTATGGTTTACTATTTTTCCAGAATATTTGTCACTATCTACATGCTATATATTTTATTACTTACTTTGTTTTAAGATAAGTTACTTCGTTGGGATTTTTGTTTCCTACTGTTTCTTTATCAGCTGGAAACTGACTATTACATAGTGGAAACTCGATAAATATTTTTTGAATGAATTAATGAAGAATGTTATTTCTCAACTTCTACAAGACGATCATCAAATTCTGTGCCAGTTTTTCTTTAAAATAATATAACCAAATCACTCAAAGAGACTTCATCTTTACCATTAAGCATGGTTTGATTATCAACAAATTTTATGAAAATATGACAACAGTATCATCATTTGACCATTTAAAATTCCTTTTAAAATTTTTATTCTTTCCCTTAAAAAAAACATTTCCTCACTCTCTAGAATTTTTTACTCTCAGTCAATTTGTTAAATGGGAAAACATACTTGAAAGATCATCCATCTGATATGTATTCATGGAAATTCAAATAAAACAACACATGGATATCATTTTTACCCTCATAATTTGACCAAAAACTAAAGGCAGACAAATTGCTGAGGGAGATGTAAATGGTAAAACAATTTTTGAAAATAAATCAACATTATTTTGTGATACGGAGGTATATACCTCATAAACTAGCAGCTCCAAATCTAGGTGTATCTGCCTAAAATAAACTCGTGGCCGTGAGAACCAGGACGTATTTACAATCCATTGCATTGTTTATGATAACAAACAGGAAAAGTTAAGTGGAAACTGTTTGAAGTTATTTCTATTCTTCATTTATAATCATTTTCCTTCCTGCCCTTGCCACATTTCCCTGAGGGTAGGGTATATTTCCTACACTATTGATTTTAGGCTTTGACACGTGAGCTTACATGACCAATAGAATGTGATCATAAACAACATAAGGTCTGTTAAATGCTTTCATTTAAACCATCTGAGGTCAATTATCTTCCTTTCTGAGATGTGAACTTCCTTACATGCGGTGTTTCTGAAATGCCATGATTTGTTTACCTATAGAATAATAATTGCACAATTTATGTTTAACTAAAATATGAATAAACTTGTCTAAACTGAACTAGAGGCCCTATTAAGTAAAGCTTCTGAGAGGTGAGCATACTGAAAAGATCAACAAATACATAAATGATTTATTACCAAGTAGTGTTTAGGCCCCAAGTCTTAAGAAGCTAGGATAGATCACATGAAATTCTCTCTCTTTCTCTCTCTCTCTTTCTTTCCCTTCTCTATTTTTTTTCTTTGAAAACTAGCAAGTTTGAAAACTAAATACAAAGCTGGCTAAGTAGCTTCTTAGCTCTTTTCCATCTAAACTCACAAATAGCCCTTGATATTGTATGTCTTACCAACCGTATAGTAAGGTAAGGTGATTTCAAACAAAATGAAATCAGTCAATGAGCAGGATAAACACATATTTATCCCCAATGCCAAAGAAGAGGTGCTGGTGTTGGCACAGCCTGGACAGCGATAACAGCCCCTTGTGTGACCCAGACAGCCTATGTAGGAGAAAGAACCAGGGACAGAACTCTCTACCTCACTATGGGCAAATGAGTGGGAGGAATCAAGAGAAACCTTGAGTCATGTCTGACATAATAACGGTAACCATGCCTATTTCTAGGTCTTCAGGTCTCAAAAATAAGGCTGGTAGAGTTACTTCAGGTAAACAACTCATTAGATTAGCAAAAAACTAATAGAATAGGTGATGGAAAAGAAAAAAAAATCCATATGGACTGAAGGTCTCTTTTTAATTCTTTGCATTATTAAAAACAATCCATGTATTTAGGCCAATAAAAGACTAGAGAAAGCTCAGTAGAAAGATAATGCTAATCACTCTTTTATAGGCATTAGATAATCAGGCAAATGACATGTAATTCTGTGTTCTTACAAGAAACAGAAACACTTGGAGATAGATCGATAATCTAATCTATATCATCTCTATCACTTACATCTATCATCTATCTATCTATATCTTTCACAAATTTATCATAAGCAATTGACTCACATGGTTATGCAGGCTGAGAAGGATCTGCAGTTTGCTAGCTGGAGACCCGAAGAGTTGATGGTAAATTTTAGCCCGAGTTCAAAGGCCTGAGAATCAGGAGAACAGTCAGAGTTAAGTTCCTGACTGGAGGTTGATAAGTTTAAGATCCAAGTAGGGCTGATTTTTCAGTTGTGGTTTGAACACAGGGAAAGACTGATCTCAGTTCAAAAACTAATCAGAGAAAGGGAATTGTTTTTCTCCCTTTTTTTCCTGTTCAGGTTTTCAATGGATTGGATGAGGATCACCCACACTGGGAAGGGCAATCTTCTTTCGTCAGTCTACTGATTCAAAAGTTAGTATCATCTAGGAACACCCTCACAGATCAAGAATAATGTTAAACCTAATACCTGGACACCCGTGGCCCAGTCAAGTTGACACATAGTATTAACCATCACACTCAGGCATCCATGGAAACACAACTTTTTAGGAAAGATTGTATCCTGTGTTAAGAAATCCTCAGTTTATGTTTCCATCACTACTTTTTTTCTCAGTTTTTCTTTTTTACTTCTAACATGACATATTTTCTTCATATGACTTTTATTGCTCACAAAGAATATATTATGTTCAACAAAAGGACAAAAGGAAGTGAAAACTAAGCCCTAAAGTTAGCAATATTTACTTTAGCCTAGCGATGTGCCAGCTAACTTGGATCCTTTGGGAAGTTTTATTAATCTTTTCAGGTACCATTTAGTAGCTTATAGTTGTTCTTGATGGTGTGAAAGATCATGACTGATAAGGAGGAATGCACAAATTGAGAGATTGTCCTCTAAGGCTGATATTTAGGCCCTTCCATAATCTGCCGCCGATTATGTTTATCTCCTTATTTCCTGGTACGACTTCTCAAGAGTCTCCCTGTCGCTCAGTTTGGCTGTCTCACTGTCTCTAGCTTTTGACCCTTGTCCTTGATTCCTTGGCACATATTTTCCCTGCATGTGGAGCTGCCTACTACTGATAGTCATGAAGGAAGAGGCACCTTAAACGGGTTGAGTGAGATTGGACTTGTGTTTCAGCACCACCAATACCACCTGCGTAATTCTGTGCATAGACATCTCCTAAGTGGATGCTCTTTTCTCCAGTCAGAATAAAGTTAGTTTGTATAAGTCCAAAGCTTTTTGGAAACAAAAAAAAAATTCATTATTACCAAATGTTACCACATTTCCATTGCCATCATGTTCTTGTCAATCCTATTAACTCTATATTAAAATTTTTTTTAATGTTTGTTTATTTTGAGAGAGAGCAAGCATGAGTGGGGGAGGGGCAGAGAGAGAGGGACACACGGACTCCGAAGCAGGCTCCAGGCTCTGAGCTGTCAGCACAGGTCCCCGACGTGGGGCTCGAACTCACGAACTGAGACAACATGACCTGGGCTGAAGCCAGACACTTAACCGACTGAGCCACCCAGGTGCCCCAATGAACTCTGTATTTTAAAGGAGCAGAACAAGATTTTGAGTCATTTTAAGCCCCCCTAAAATAGCACCCAAAGAAAATAGTAATTTAATAAAAGATAGCAATCTTTGGTGATAATAATGGGAAAAAGTGACTTGAAGTCTATAATTTTATCTTAAAAACTGTTTTGGAGAAAATGTGTTTTTCTTAATTGAGTCTAATTCTAGAGTAGCATGAAAGTTCAATAATATAATGAAAAATGATAAAGAATAGATTAAATTCATCTGGAAAAATAAATATGTCTGGATTTATTGTCCAATGTAGAATACACAGAATGGTGACTATATCTACTTCTATGTATAGTATTGTATCTACCATATTAATAGAGTTCCATAAAGGTAGTAATAAAGTGTTCACTTTATGTGAAAGTGTAAAAGAAAGTTCTTGGAGTGGAATCACTTGATTCTACATCTTAAAATTTTATAGGATGGTGGGTGTATTATATCTCCAAAATAGATTTCAAAAATCACTGGTGCCTTGAGTTTTAAAATGATCTTTCATGAATTCATGCATGAGTCACTTAAAGAAGTAAAGTTACTATATCAAGCATTTCATTTACAAAGCAGCTATTTCTGCAGAGATAGAATAGTCAGAACTGTGAAAAGCTACAGCACTAATGATACAGAACTCAAGTTTATGTAGATAAAATGGACTTTGGCAACAAATAAAGCACAAAGTGACAATAAAAGTAAATGTACACAAAAAAATTGTAATTAGGAATATATATATTTTTTGTAAAACCACTGACAATATGACAATACTCAGGAATTAAAGATTTGGAAGAAACTCTTTCCATGTTCATATCCACTATTGCTAATATCTCACCTGTGTCAGGCAGACATAGAACTTTTTATTGCAGATTTTTTAAAACTATAAAAGATCTATTCTAAATGAAATGTAGAATGACATATTTGTTTATAATTATGTAATTGATATAAAAACATCAGTTGTACGCAATTTTGAAAATGATAAATTATTTAAAATTGTTTTCAAATGATTACATTTTTAAAAATCTTTAATATTAATTTGCCTCCATAGTAGGTGTTGTATGTAAGTGCTGAGTCACTAAATTCTACACCTGAAACTATTATTACACTGTATGTTAACTAACTGGAATTTAATAAAACTTGTGTAATGATTTCAAAAAAAATATTAGTCTGGCTCTAAATATGACATAAGCAGGTGACAAAATTCATTATTAAGAGATAAGATGGTTTCCTAAAATTAAATCATAGTATCCTTTATAAAGTGCATCATGTTGGTTTATGTTACAAAAGAAATACATAATATTTTCTCAGTATGACATTTCTTGACTAGCCAAGCATGGAATCTACACAGTTATTTCAAATGAGTTTCTTGAACATTAGAAATTATATTTCTGTGGTGCAGGAAACAAGAGTCTTTTTTTCCAGAGAGGGTCATTCTCCAAAGACAGTTACTGAAATTGCCTTTAATTATTGAGCTGAATAGTTCAAGAAAACAAATTCATTTTTACTCGTGCATTGTATGCATATTTGCTATTTCTTATTTAGAATGCTGCGAGTCCCTTCAGTGTTCTGTTGATTACAATAGATTCCATCAAATTATATAAATCAGTGTCTGATCCAGTGAATAAACATAAGTAAGCATAGACTTGCTAATTCTTGGAAAAAATCCATAAACTTCTGACCTAACAGAGCATTGGAACACATGCGTATAATTCTTTTATGCCTTGGATCATGCTGTTTTCTGTTGTAGAAGGCTACTGTTTCTATTCTACACCAATTTGAACATGACATTGACACTGAATTGTTTCCGACTTCCTGGAGCAGATCTGCTGCTTCCTTCCATATTGCTCCTGAGGACATTTGGTCATATCATTATTGCAGCATTTCTCATGTTATGCTGTCCTATTTTGTTTAAAAATATGACTCTCTTAGACTTGGACATCTTAAAGGCAGGAACCCTGTTGAATATGCATAGTCATGATGCCTAACACAATAAAGGAAAACTAGTGTTATACAATAAATAATGTTTAAGTATCTTATGTGTTAGATTTAAGTGTCTTATTTGTTATATACATATATGTGGAGCAGAACCTCAATGAAATCATTTTTGACAAAAAGAAAAGCATACTAGACAGATTTTGTAGATCTTGAAACATATACATTGGGGGATCTTTTGAAAGAAAAAGGATGTGAAATTGTAAATAAAAATGATTAATGAAAATAGGTCATTGTTGGTTCTCAATCTCAGGAATTTCTCTGGTGAAATCTGAAACTGGCATCCATACATGGAAGGCCACTCCAGGTTGGTAGGTGGCAGGTTTAATAAACAAGGGAACTTGTATACAAAGCTTGCCTTCAGTTGCCCCAAGACCAATAGATATCTGCTTTTGTTCACCAGAATCTTAAAAGTTTTATATAGAAGCTTTAACTGCGTTAAGGCACATATATTGTCCAGAGGGTCTCAACAACACATTGCTTCTCAGGGCTGTGTCATTGAAAATGGCTCCCATTGTAGATTTGGTGGACAAAACATATATTCCAAGGATGGGGGGCAATAAGGAGCTTCCAATTGCTTGAGTCTAGCTCAAGAGTAAACTTGCCATCACATCCTCTTGAAGACCTCCTACAGCAGTCATTAGAGCATTCTTTGTAGCCATTGCTACTTCCAAAAGGCCAGCATTAATTATTCATGGAAGGGACCAAAAACCATATAGATATTCTCCATAAACTGAGCTAAATGTATATCCAACTCAATTTAGCTGATTGCCAAAAAATGTACTTGACCTCTGCAAAGACACTTATTGGAGAATGTGATGAAGGGAAGGTCAGAATGGAAAGAAATAGCATTATTAAATGATTGAATTAAGATCACTTCTGCAAAATTTACAAAAACAAAAACAAAAACATATTTTACGTGAACACTTTGCTTGACATCTCCCAGGGCTTCAAATGGAGCCAGAGAAGGCCAAGGAACCTGAAACTTCACTTTTTTTTTAGCTTCACAATGTTGCTACCTCTGCCAGACAAGAAGCTAAGAAACTTGTATTCAAGTTCCAGTTTTTTCACTTAATAATGTTATTAAGCTTTTTTTCAAGGTTCAGTTTTGTGCATTATCAACAATAGCCAAACTATGGAGAGAGCCCAAATGTCCATCGCTTGATGAATGGATAATGAAGAGGTGCTATATATATACAATGGGATATTTCTCAGCCATCAAAAAGAATGAAATCTTGCCATTTGCAACAATGTGGTTGGAGCTAGAGTGTATTATGTTGAATGAAATGAGTCAATCACAGGAAGACAAATACCATATGATTTCATTCATATGTGGAATTTAAGAAACAAAAGAGATGAACATATGGGAAAGGGGGGGGTTAGGAGAGAAGAGAGGGAAACAAACCATAAGAGACTCTTAACAACAGAGAACAAACTGAGGGTTGATGGAAGGGAATGGGTGGGAGATGGGCTAGATTGGTGATGGATATTAAAGAGGGCACTTATTTATGAAGAGCCCTTGGTGTTATGTGTAAGTGGTGAATCACTGAATTCTACTCCTGAAACCATTAATACACTGTATGCTAACTAACTAAAATTAAAAAAAAAGTTCAGTTTTGTTTTCTTTTGTGGGTTTTTTCCCCCTATAGAATGACAAACTCTGAAGTCTGTTCTGATTTTGGTATTCTCTATCACATTATAATGCTATCACAACATTTTACTGTATCTTCAAGTTAGTTGAATCCTAATCAATTGAGAACTTAAAACTAATGCATTTAGTATAGAACATATTGCCTTCTATTAGTTGAACTGGATATTTTATAAAATTAAGTTGCAAAAAAAAATGATTCACCTTCTGAACCAATGCAACCAACTTTTTCAATTCTTTCAGGTAACTTAAATATACAAAGAAATATAATCATTCTGTGTCACTCAAAGAAACTCAGACTTCCAAGTAAATACAATTCTCAATAGCAATTTAAAAGCTAATGTTTATAAAGAAGGTATTGCCATAAAAATTGGAGATTGCTATTCTGTAACTTGCAATTTCAAATGATAATAGTATGTCTGCAAAGTATTTTATACTATAAATGCAGAGGTACATTGTTATTTTAAACTTAAGTTTTGTATAAATCTATAATCATTTATCCAACTAATTCCCCATTAATTGTCATATAATCTATGTTGATTTTTCAGTATTATAAATAATGATGACACTGTGCTGACGTATCAAAATATAACTTTCTAAGCCATTTTTTTTTCCTTTGAGATCCAAATCCCTACATTGAGCTACTTTCCTTACCTCCCTACTCAAATATAATAACGGGACTGGAGACTCAACATGTTCATAACCAATGAATGATATTCCATGTCTATCCTTGTCTTCTTCCAGGGCTCCTTCTCCATTTCCAAGAATAGAGCCACCATTACATTTTTGTAGAAGCCAAACCCTGAAAAATGTGTTATTGGAATTTCCTTTTCTGTTAAACTCTATATGCAATTAATATGCTACTGATTTTATTTTGTATATAGCTCTCCAAACCATTAGCTTCTCTCCATGCCCACAGCTTTCACGCCTGTTAAAGTCACTATCAGATTTTGGTTGGTTTCCAGGAAGTCCTATAATTCCAGCAAGTCCCTTTCTACCCTCTAACACCTTCAAATTATAGTTTATACTTCAATAAAGGTATTTTTTTTTTAATTTTTTTTTCAACGTTTATTTATTTTTGGGACAGAGAGAGACAGAGCATGAACGGGGGAGGGGCAGAGAGAGAGGGAGACACAGAATCTGAAACAGGCTCCAGGCTCTGAGCCGTCAGCCCAGAGCCCAACGCGGGGCTCGAACTCACGGACCGCGAGATCGTGACCTGGCTGAAGTCGGACGCTCAACCGAATGTGCCACCCAGGCGCCCCAATAAAGGTATTTTTGAAACACAACTTTGTTTTCACATATTGTGTGAAAACACAAAGTGATCATGTCACCTTCTGCTTAAAACTCTCATAGGTTTCTCCCTTGTCATTGGACTGAAGTAAATATTCTTGGAATAGTTTATGTCTTTGCATGGTCTGACTCCTCCACCCCTTACCCGCCCTCTTCTCATGGCACCACCACCACACTGTCTGCACCATTCAGAAGAGCTTTGTTCCTCACCTTCACCATTCTCCTGCCTACTTCAAAATGTGTGGTCCTACTTTGTTCCGTTAACATTCTTTTTCCCCTTGACAAAGAGATCAATTAATTATTGTACAGTCTTCAACTGAGCACAAAAAGTGAAATTAATAAAATGCAGACCAAACGGAAATAGTAGGAAAGATAAAGAAATCTAAATGATAGGAGTTTAAATGACAAAATAATAAAAGAGTCACAAGCCTGAATTAAAAAAAAAAAAAGATTGAAAAAGAATGCTATTAAGCAAGATGGCAGAATAGGAGTTCCTGAGCCCTCATCCCCTCAGAGAAACAAAGATTTGGCAACTTTCCACAGATGACAATACCTTTGTGAAAGTTCTGGAACCAAGGGATGAGGTTGTGACACTGGGTGGAGCACAAAACACCTTAAAGAGGGTAAAGGGAACAGTTTCACGTTGTCATCATTGCCTCTCCCCCACCACAGGGCTTGCTGAGAAGGATCTTTCTGGCTTATGATTTCTCTAGTGGGGCAAGAGAAAACAAGGTTCATGTCCAGCTTTCTTAGCAGTTTGGGGCACTGCCTGAGAGGCCCGCTCTGCCTTGCCTCACACAGAACACTGAGGAATTGGAACATGGACTATCCAAGGACAACAGGGAACAAAGAAATGGTGCAGGGACTCTTAGCCATCCTGTGATCCAACAATCCCCCTTCTGGGATATCAAAGAATTGAAATTAGGATCTGAAAGAGATAATCTGTGCTACCATGTTCAATGTAACATTATTCACAATAGACAAGATATGGAAACAACCCAAATGTCCATCATTGGATGAATGGATAAAGAAAATGTGGGATATGCATAAAATGAAATATTATTCAGTGTTTTTAAAATAAGAAATTATTTGCAACAAGGGTGGACCTGGAATACACATCATGCTAAGTGAAAAAATACATCAGCCACAGAAGGACAAACACTGCATGATTCCTCTTAGATGAAGGATCTAAAATAGCCAAGATATAGAAATAGAATAGAATAATGGCTCCTATGGCATGGGGGGTGGGGAAGGAAATTGGGGAGTTGTCCAATAATTATAAAGGTATAGCCATACAAGATTAATAAAATCTAGATGCATATGTATACCACAGTACTTGTAGTAATCAATAGGTATCATATACTCAAAATTATGTTGAGAGTAGATCTCATGTTAAGTATTCTTACCATAATAGCAATAACAAAAATTCACAAAGAGACTCAAAGCAACTTTTGTAGGTGAGGGATATTCTCACTACCTGGATTTTGGTGAGAGTAACCTGAATGTATACTTATGTCCAAACTCACCAAGTTGTATATATTAATTATATGTAGTTTTCTGTGTACTAATTATATTACAATGGAGCTGTGAAAAATTTAAAAGATTAAGAAGAGGGGTACCGGGGTGGCACAGTCAGTTAAATGTCTGACTCTTGATTTCGGTTCAGGAATGCTCTCATGGCTCGTGGGATTGAGTCCTGCATCAGGCTCTGCACTGACAGGTGGAGCTTGCTTGGGATTCTCTCTCTCCCTCTCTCTCTGCTTCTCCCCTGTTCATGCATGCACAGGTGTTCTCTCTCTCTCAAAATAGATACATAAATGTATAAATAAATAAATAAATAAATAAATAAATATGATTAGGATAGGGAAAGAATTCTAAACAGCAGATATTGATGTGATTAAAATAATTGTGAGATAATTCTCAGTGCAAATATATGGTCAGAAAAATCAATGGATTAATGAATGCCAAAGGAAATGATCTCTTGAAAACTAACAAAATTAATCTCCTCAAATCATAATACTCGATTAGACCATTTATCATTAAATACAATTGAAAAGTTACTAAAGATCTACCTTTAAAAATAGCACAAAGGCCAGAGACACCTGGGTAACTCAGTGAGTTCAGTGTTCAAGTTCAGCTCAGGTCATGATCTCACAATTTGTGGGTTCAAACCCCATGTCAGGCTCTGTGCTGGCAGCTCAGAGCCTGGAGCCTGCTTCACATTCTGTCTCCATCTCTCTCTGCCCCTCTCCCACTTGTGTTCTCCCTCTCTTTCTCAAAAATAAATAAATAAATATTTTAAAAAATAACATTACAGCCAAAGACCAGTTAATTGTAATATTTTAAACAATATGAAGCCCTAAAAGATATAAAGATACAAACTACTATCGTGGGAATGTTTGTGTACCCCCAAATTTATTTGTTAAAATCCTAATCCCCCCAAATGATGGCGTTAGAAGGTGGGGCTTTAGAGAGGCAATGAGGTCATAAGGATGGAGTCCTCAAGAATGGGATTAGTGTCCTTAAAATAGGTTTCAGGGAGATCATGGCTGTGAAAACAAGCAAGAAGTCACCAGCTTTGAACCCTCACCAGAAGGCAACCTTGCTGGCACTTTTATCTTGTACTGCCCAGCCTTCAGAACTGTGAGCAATGAATTTCTATTGTTTATAAGTTAGTCAGTTGTGTGTTGTTATAGCAGCCTGGACAGATGCAAACATGAGTAACAAAGCTTGACTAAATGTAGTTCAAAGGGGTGCCTGGGTGGCTCAGTCGAGTGAGTGTCTGACTCTCGATTTTGACTCAGGTCAAGATCCCAGGGTCGTGGGATCAAGCCCCATGTTGGGCTCCTGGAGCAGGCTTAAGATTCTCTCTTTCTCCCTCTGTCCCTCTCCCCCACTTACGCCCTCTCTCTGTAAAATAAAAATTAAAAAAAAAAAGTTCAGTAAAGGAAATCTACATGTAAATTTATAATTCTTGTGATGAGTAAATGATTTGAAGTATACAGTTTTTAAGACAAGAAAACCCAAGGTATGATAGCTAAAAACCTCTTTTTTTTATTGCTTATTTATTTTGAGAAAGAGAACACATGTGTGATGGGGGAGGGGCAGAGAGAGAGAGGGAGAGAGAGAATCCCAAGCAGTCTCCAAGCTGCCAGTTCAGAGCCGGAGCTGGGCCTTGATCCCACAGAACTGTGAGATCATGACCTGAGCTGAAATCAAGAGTTGAACACTTAGCTGACAGAGCCACCCAGGTGCCCCTAAAAACCTCTTGTTTTTAATAGGAATGCTAAGACCACAATTACAGTATCAGCAAAGGGAATTGTACAAGGTATGAGAAGAGCATGTTATGACAAAACCAAGGTTTAATCCAGGAAACAAGGATAATTTAATATCAAGTATATAACATTTATATGAACAAATGAAAGAAAATGATATCAAATACTAAAAAGGCAATGTACAATTTGTGGCCATTCAAAAAATGTAAGTGTAAAAAGCATTTCTTATGTAAATATAATACTTGCTATTTACCCCAAATCAATGGCAAATGCTGCTACATATTGAAACTCAAAAGCCATGTAAAATAAAGCCAGAAACTTGGCAGGGATTTCTCATTATTACCTAATATGTACATGGAGATTTTAGAAAGTGCCATAAGGCATTTTATTATTCAAAATAATAAATGCCTGATATAAACACTGGAAAAAATAGACAAAATATATTTTTTTCTGATTATATGGCTAAAGACCTTAAGTGATAGAGATGAAAAACAAAACAATAAAAAATGGGGCACCTGAGTGGCTCAGTTGGTTGAGTGTCTGACTCTTGATTTTGGCTCAGGTCATGATCACAGGGTCATGGGATCGAGCCCCGTGTGTAGCTACACACTGAGTGTGGAGCTGGAACCTGCTTGAGATTCTTTTCCTCTGCCCTTCTCCCCCATGGTCTCTCTTTCTCTCTCTCTAAAATTAAAAAAAAAAATTAATGAGACTTTGGTTAGTGGCTAGAGTCAACGCAAGTATCCATAAATCAATAATATTTCTCTACTCTGTGAAAAGTAGTGCATGTGTGAAATAAAGTGCCCATTAAGTAGCAAAAATATTACAACTTAAGAATATTAACATTTTGAATTATAAGATACCATGTTACATATCATGTATGTGCAATCTGAGAGATAGAAAGACATACCAAATTCTGGATGAGAAGACTTTATTTAACAAAAAAGTGAATTCTCCTTAAATTGACAAGGAATGTGCTAACATTCCAATTATATTCCTAAAAGGCATATTGCTGGAACCTGGATGGATAAAAGGATCTTAAAGTTTACAGGGTAGAAAGAATACCAGAGACTAAGAAATAAATAAAAAAAGAACTATGAGGGGGGCACTTAATTAACTAAATATCAACATGTATTATACTACTAAATCAACTGTATTAAAATCATTTGCTTTTGGCCTGGAAATAGACCAAACCAGAGCAATAGAATGAAGAAGCTAGACATTGATTCTAGAATTTCGAAGAATACAATATATGGCATTTTCGACAGTTCAATTCAGGAAGAAAATACATAGATTATTTCATAAAATTTGATGGTATACCTCACCAGGAGAAGGGGTAAACATTAACTAAATTTGAAAACTCATAATTAAGATTATAGTTTTTCTTTTAAAAGAGGAAGTATTAAAAAAAAGACATGGAAAGATATATAGGAAAGGAAATATATATATTCACCCATACTAAATTTTTTTTAATATTAAATGCTAAGGTCATTAACAATATCATTAGACAAAGCTGAAAGCTAGAAAACATGTAATATAGAAGACAATGAATCAATAATCTGTAATCTAAAAAGCATCAAGTTGACACATGTCCAGACAAATTAGTAGAAAAAAGAACTTAAGAAAAATAAATTTTTTAAAGAAAAGATGAGTGAGAAAATCGTTCCTTATACTCAGGAAATGTAGCTTTATAATCTTTATATCCAACAGAGTAATAATAATCAACAAGGTCTACATCACTATTCTTGGAGGTGATGTGTGGAAAAGGACTCACATGTTACTAGTAGAAATGTAAAGTGTTATAGACTTTTCAGGGAGCAATCTGGAAATATCTACAGAAAATCGCATATCTTCAATCACAAGTATTGTACTCCTGGAAATGTAGCCCATAACAATGATATCTATTAATCAATTGATAGATACACACAGAAAAAAGAATATTTTTGTAGCCCTTTTCAGTATCTGAGAGATGAAATAAAGTATATTATAATGAGCAGGGGATCACAGAATAATCTATACTATATGTACTCTATGTCATGTTATGCAATCATAAAATGAAGAATTAATTAAATCATACTAAGTGGCAGGATTTCTCACTAGATAATGCTGAGCAAAAAAAACTGTAAAAAAAAGTATTTAATACGACTAATTTTTTTGTAACACTGAGTAGATGTTTTTATATTTTGTAAATTTACACTACATTGTAAATATGCATTGTATGCAATGCATACAACTGTATGCAATGCAAAAATATACAATGTAAATATGCTATCTGCATATTGGCATATATATGTACTTACATGTATACATAGTTACTTATACTCTCACCCAGAAACAAATACCCCAAGTATATATGTACTTTTTTTTTCTTTTCTTTTCTTTTTTTTTTTTTTTTTTGGTTAGCTAGTGTTGGTGAAGAGAAAATGAGAGAGGAAGCCAAGTAAAATAGCATTTATGGGGAAAAACAACAAATGTAATAATATTTATGCACCCATGCAAAATTACGTGAGTTTATAAATAATAATTAAAATTATTATGATTAAAAAACTTCAGACAACTATACTAATAAAAATTGGCGAGTGAGATGTAAAGCAGTAGAAACAGCAAGTGTAGAAAATGAGTTGTTCAAGGGCTATGATCAGGAGAAGCAAAGAAATTGGACTAGAAAAGGACAGATTTTTAAGATGAGCAAACACTATGGTACATTTTTACATTCACGAGAATGAGTCAGTAGAAAGGGAGAGAGTGACGGCACAGAGAGGGCCAGGTAAGAACTGGAGGAAAGCCCTTGCAAAGTTGAGAGGGATGGAAATCAAAGTGCAATGGAAAGATCCTCTTGAGAATTTCTGGTCCCTTCTAGGGGCAGAGGATCCCCCAGGGAGACCTTTCCTTCCCTTTTGGTAACAAGAAAGGGGAAAGTAAAATTGACCACTTGCATAAGCAGTCCTTCAGACATCATAATGGAAAGGAGGGAGGTATGCCTTGTGGCTTATATTCTTTCACTGAAACACACATCTTTCCAAATCTTGAATTTAAACTCATAAGAAAATCACATGGGAACATGAGGCTCTTCTCCACATTTCTTTCAACGGTGACTATTATCAGTCTTTCAAATTTTTGCTAACTTGATAATCTTAAACTTCTATCTCATTTCATTTGCATGTATTTATTTACTACTTTGATGAGTGTGAGATAGTAGAAGATATTATATATATATATATATACCTGTCCCTGAACAGAGCTCTTGAAACCCTTGTAAATTCCTGACTGATAAAAATGCTAGAAGTGTCCTGGTTCTAATATTAGGTCTTTGACCCTGACACAAGGTAGTAAGCCCTTGGAATTTTCTGGGTGATGGCAGTGTCTTTGGTTCCAATGAGGTGGTGGCTCCAGGTGAGCTCCTGGATGGATCCTGGGTGGGGTTGGTCATCTGAAAAAACAAGCCATGATTAGAAGCTTGGAATTTTCAGTCCCTCTCCTCATTCTCATGAAAAAAAAAGGGCTAAAAGTGGAGTTAATGATAGGTAATGACTAAGTGATGAAGCCTCCATTAATGTCTCCAAAGTACAGAGTTCAGAAGAGCTTTCAGGTTGGTGAACACATCTGTATACTAGGAAGGTAATAGACGCCAGTTCCATGGAGGACAGAAGTTTCTGAGCTAAAGAACCTCTCAGACCTTACCTTATGTATCTGTTCATCTGGTTTTCATATGTGTCCTTTATCATATTCTTTAATAACCTGATAAATATAAGTGTTTCCCTAAGTTCTGTGAGCCTCAGTAGCAAATAATTGACTCCAAGAGGGAGAAGGTCATGTGAACCTCCAATTTATAGCCAAGTCGGACAGAAGTTGTGGGTAACCTGGGACCTACTACTTTTTAAAAAAATTATTTTAAACATTTATTCATTTTTGAGAAACAGAGAGAGACAGAGTGTAAATAGAGGTGGGGCAGAAACAGAATCCTAAGCAGGCTCCAGGCTCTGAGCTGTTGGCAGTGTCCGATTCTATATACCACAGGGAAGATAGTGCTATTTATATGGGGTGTGTGTGTGTGTGTGTGTGTGTGTGTGTGAGAGAGAGAGAGAGAGAGAGAGAGAGACAGAAAGAGAGAGAGAGAGATTGATTCTGTTTATATCCTTTTTTTTCAATATACGAAGTTTATTGTCAAATTGGTTTCCATACAACACCCAGTGCTCATCCCAAAAGGTGCCCTCCTCAAAGCCCATCACCCACCCTCCCCTCCCTCCCACCCCCATCAGCCCTCAGTTTGTTCTCAGTTTTTAAGAGTCTCTTATGCTTTGGCTCTCTCCCGCTCTAACCTCCTTTTTTTCCCCTTCCCCTCCCCCATGGGTTTCTGTTAAGTTTCTCAGGATCCACTTAAGAGTGAAACCATATGGTATCTCTCTTTCTCTGTATGGCTTATTTCACTTAGCATCAGACTCTCCAGTTCCTTCCATGTTGCTACAAAGCGCCGTATTTCATACTTTCTCATTGCCACGTAGTACTCCATTGTGTATATAAACCATAATTTCTTTATCCATTCATCAGTTGATGGACATTTAGGCTCTTTCCATAATTTGGCTATTGTTGAGAGTGCTGCTATAAACATTGGGGTACAAGTGCCCCTATGCATCAGTACTCCTGTATCCCTTGGGTAAATTCCTAGCAGTGCTATTGCTGGGTCATAGGGTAGGTCTATTTTTAACTTTTTGAGGAACCTCCACACTGTTTTCCAGAGTGGCTGCACCAATTTGCATTCCCACCAACAGTGCAAGAGGGTTTCCGTTTCTCCACATCCTCTCCAGCATCTATAGTCTCCTGATTTCTTCAATTTGGCCACTCTGACTGGCGTGAGGTGACACCTGAATGTGGTTTTGATTTGTATTTCCCTGATGAGGAGCGACTTTGAGCATCTTTTCATGTGTCTGTTGGCCATCCGGATGTCTTCTTTAGAGAAGTGTCTATTCATGTTTTATGCCCATTTCTTCACTGGGTTATTTGTTTTTCGGGTGTGGAGTTTGGTGAGCTCTTTATAGACTTTGGATACTAGCCCTTTGTCTGATGTGTCATTTGCAAATATCTTTTCCCATTCCGTTCATTGCCTTTTAGTTTTCTTGGTTGTTTCCTTTGCTGTGCAGAAGCTTTTTATCTTCATAAGGTCCCAGTAGTTCATTTTTGCTTTTAATTCCCTTGCCTTTGGGGATGTGTCAAGTGGGAAATTGCTATGACTGAGGTCAGAGAGGTCTTTTCCTGCTTTCTCCTCTAGGGTTTTGATGGTTTCCTGTCTCACATTCAGGTCCTTTATCCATTTTGAGTGTGTTTTTCTGAATGGTGTCAGAAAGTGTTCTAGTATCAATCTTCTGCATGTTGCTGTCCAGTTCTCCCAGCACCATTTGTTAAAGAGACTGTCTTTTTTCCATTGGATGTTCTTTCCTGCTTTGTCAAAGATGAGTTGGCCATACGTTTGTGGGTCTAGTTCTGGGGTTTCTATTCTATTCCTTTGGTCTATGTGTCTGTTTTGGTGCCAATACCATGTTGTTTTGATGATTACAGCTTTGTAGTAGAGGCTAAAGTCTGGGATTGTGATGCCTCCTGCTTTGGTCTTCTTCTTCAAAATTACTTTGGCTATTCGGGGCCTTTTGTGGTTCCAATGAATTTTAGGATTGCTTGTTCTAGTTTCTAGAAGAATGCTGGTGCAATTTTGATTTGGATTGCATTGAATGTGTAGATAGCTTTGGGTAGTATTGACATTTCAACAATATTTATTCTTCCAATCCATGAGCACGGAATGTTTTCCCATTTCTTTATATCTTCTTCAATTTCCTTCATAAGCTTTCTATAATTTTCAGCATACAGATCTTTTACATCTTTGGTTAGATTTATTCCTAGGTATTTTATGCTTCTTGGTCCAATTATGAATGGGATCAGTTTCTTTATTTGTCTTTCTGTTGCTTCATTATTAGTGTATAAGAATGCAACTGATTTCTGTACATGGATTTTGTATCCTGTGACTTTGCTAAATTCATTTATCAGTTCTAGCAGACTTCTGGTGGAGTCTATCAGATTTTCCATGTATAATATCACGTCATCTGCAAAAAGTGAAAGCTTAACTTCATCTTTGCCAATTTTGATGCCTTTGATTTCCTTTTGTTGTCTGATTGCTGATGCTAGAACTTCCAGCACTATGTTAAACAACAGCGGAGAGAGTGGGCATCCCTGTCGTGTTCCTGATCTCAGGGAAAAAGCTCTCAGTTTTTCCCCATTGAGGATGATGTTAGCTGTGGGCTTTTCATAAATGGCTTTTATGATCTTTAAGTATGTTCCTTCTATCCTAACTTTCTCAAGGGTTTTTATTATGAAAGGATGCTGAATTTTGTCAAATGTCTTTTCTGCATCGATTGACAGGATCATATGGTTCTTATCTTTTCTTTTATTAATGTGATGTATCACATCAATTGATTTGAGAATGAATCCCATTTGATCATGGTGAATAATTCTTTTTATATGCTGTTGTATTCGATTTGCTAGTATCTGATTGAGAATTTTTGCATCCATATTCATTAGGGATATTGGCCTGTAGTTCTCTTTTTTTACTGCCTCTCTGTCTGGTTTAGGAATCAAATTGATACTGGCTTCATAGAATGAGTCTAGAAGTTTTCCTTCCCTTTCTATTTTTTGGAATAGCTTGAGAAGAATAAGTATTATCTCTGCTTTAAACGTCTGGTAGAACTCCCCTGGGAAGCCATCTGATCCTGGACTCTTATTTGTTGGGAGATTTTTGATGACTGATTCAATTTCTTTGCTGGTTATGGGTCTGTTCAAGCTTTCTATTTCCTCCTGATTGAGTTTTGGAAGAGTGTGGGTGTTCAGGAATTTGTCCATTTCTTCCAGGTTGTCCAATTTGTTGGCATATAAGTTTTCATAGTATTCCCTGATAATTGTTTGTATCTCTGAGGGATTGGTTGTAATAATTCCATTTTCATTCATGATTTTATCTATTTGGGTCATCTCCCTTTTCTTTTTGAGAAGCATGGCTAGAGGTTTATCAATTTTGTTTATGTTTTCAAAACACCAACTCGTGGTTTCGTTGATCTGCTCTACAGTTTTTTTTAGATTCTATATTATTTATTTCTGTTCTGATCATTATTATTTCTCTTCTGCTGGGTTTAGCTGTCTTTGCTGTTCTGCTTCTATTTCCTTTAGGTGTGCTGTTAGATTTTGTATTTGGGATTTTTCTTGTTTCCCGAGATAGGCCTGGATTGCAATGTATTTTCCTCTCAGGACTGCTTTCGCTGCATCCCAAAGTGTTTGGATTGTTGGATTTTCATTTTCGTTTGTTTCCATATATTTTTTAAATTTCTTCTCTAATTGCCTGGTTGACCCACTCATTCTTTAGTAGGGTGTTCTTTAACCTCCATGCTTTTGGAGGTTTTCCAGACTTTTTCCTGTGGTTGATTTCAAGCTTCATAGCATTGTGGTCTGAAAGTATGCATGGAATAATTTCAATTCTTGTATACTTATGAAGAGCTGTTTTGTGATCCAGTATGTGATCTATCTTGAAGAATGTTCCATGTGCACTCGAGAAGAAAGTATATACTGTTGCTTTTGGATCAGAGTTCTAAATATATCTGCCAAGTCCATCTGATACAATGTATCATTCAGGACCCTTGTTTCTTTATTGACTGTGTGTCTAGATGATCTATCCATTTCTGTAAGTGGAGTGTTAAAGTCCCCTGCAGTTACCACCTTCTTATCAATAAGGTTTCTTATGTTTGTAATTGTTTTATATATTTGGGGACTCCCGTATTGGGCGCATAGACATTTATAATTGTTGGCTCTTACTGATGGAAAGACCCTGTGATTATTCTATAATGCCCTTCTTCATCTCTTGTTACAGCCTTTAATTTAAAGTCTAGTTTGTCTGATATAAATATGGCTACTCCAGCTTTCTCTTAACTTCCAGTGGCATGATAAATAGTTCTCCATCCCCTCACTCTCAATCTGAAGGTGTCCTCAGGTCTAAAATGAGTCTCTTGTAGACAGCAAATAGATGGGTCTTGGTTTTTTATCCATTCTGATACCCTGTCTTTTGGTTGGCTCATTTAGTCCATTTACATTCAGTGTTATTATAGAAAGATATGGGTTTAGAGTCATCGTGGTGTCCATAGGTTTCATAGTGCGATGTTTCTGGTACTTTGTCTCACAGGATCCCACTTAGGATCTCCTGTAGGGCTGGTTTAGTGGTGGCGAATTCCTTCAGTTTTTGTTTGTTTGGGAAGACCTTTATGTCTCCTTCTATTCTAAATGACAGATGTGGTGGATAAAGGATTCTCAGCTGCATATTTTTTCCATTCGTCACATTGAAGATCTCCTGCCATTCTTTCTGGCCTGCCAAGTTTTGGTAGAGAGATCGGTCATGGGTCTTATAGGTCTCCCTTTATATGTTAGAGCACGTTTATCTCTAGCTGCTTTCAGAATTTTCTCTTTATCTTTGTATTTTGCCAGTTTCACTATGATATGTCGTGCAGAAGATCGATTCAAGTTATCTCTGAAGGGAGTTCTCTGTGCCTCTTGGATTTCAATGCCTTTTTCCTTCCCCAGATCCAGGAAGTTCTCAGCTGTTATTTCTTCAAGTACACCTTCATCACCTTTCCCTCTCTCTTCCTCCTCTGGAATACCAAGTATGCTTATATTATTTCTCTTTAGTGCATCACTTAGTTCTCTAATTTTCCCCTCATACTCCTGGATTTTTTTTATCTCTCTTTTTCTCAGCTTCTTCTTTTTCCATAATTTTATCTTCTAGTACACCTATTCTCTCTTCTGCCTCTTGAATCCGAGCTGTGGTCATCTCCATTTTATTTTGCAGCTCATTTATAGCATTTTTTACCTCCTCCTGGCTGTTCCTTAGTCCCTTGATCTCTGTAGCAAGAGATTCTCTGCTGTCCTTTAAACTGTTCTCAAGCCCAGGGATTAACTTTATGACTATTATTCTAAATTCGCTTTCTGTTGTATTGTTTAAATCATTTTTGATCAGTTCGTTAGCTGTTGTTATTTCCTGGACGTTTTTATGAAGGGAATTCTTCCGTTTCGTCATTTTGGATCATCCCTGGAGTGGTGCAGGACTGCAGGGCACTTCCCCTGTGCTGTCTTGAATATCTTGCATTGGTGGGCAGGGTGCAGTCAGACCTGATGTCTGCCCCCAGCCCACCACTGGGGCCACAGTCAGACTGGTGTGTGCCATCTCTTCCCCTCTCCTAGGGGCGGGATTCACTGTGGGGTGGCGTGGCCTGTCTGGGCTACTTGCACACTGCCAGGCTTGTGGTGCTGAGGATCTGGCATATTAGCGGGGGTGGATCGGCAAGGTGCACAGGGGCAGGAGGGGCAGGCTCAGCTCACTTTTCCTTCAGGTGATCCGCTTCAGAAGGGGCCCTGCAGCACTGGGAGGGAGTCAGACCCACTGCCAGAGTGATGGATCCACAGAAGCACAGCATTGGGTATTTGCAAGGTGCAAGCCAGTTCCCTGGCAGGAACTGGTTCCCTTTGGGATTTTTGGCTGTGGGATGGGGAAGGGAGATGATGCTGGCCAGCACCTTTATTCCCTGACAAGCTGAGCTCTGTCTTCCAGGGCTCAACAACTGTCCCTCCTGTTGTCCTCCAGCCCTCCCGTTCTCTGAGCAGAGCTGTTAACTTATAACCTTCCAGATGTCAAGTCCTGCTTGCTGTCAGATCACACTCCATCCAGCCCCTCCGCTTTTGCCAGCCAGACTCGGGGGGCTCTGCTTGGCCGGCGGGCCGCCCCTCCACCGTGGCTCCCTCCCGCCAGTCCGTGTAGCGTGCACTGCTTCGCCGCCCTTCCTATCTTCCTCCGTGGGCCTCTCGTCTGTGCTTGGCTCTGGAGAATCCATTCTGCTAGTCTTCTGGTGATTTTCTGGGTTATTTAGGCAGGTGTGGGTGGAATCTGAGTGATCAGCAGGATGCGCGGTGAGCCCAGCATCCTCCTACGCCGCCATCTTCCCAAGATCTGTTTATATGCTTTCTTTGAGATGTTTCTTTTTTTTTATTTGCCAATGATGATATTATATCTGCATGAAAAATCATTTTCAAATTTGGTATCTAGTATGAAATTAGTTCCTGTCAAATAAAATGTAATGTGAACACCTTGAAATAGTATCCAGTGTTAGTGAAACAAAACTACATTTCCAAACTAAACACTCACTCTGTGTGTGTGTGTGTGTGTGTGTGTGTGTGTGTGTTCAATTCAATTTAACCCTCTATGCTCAGAAGAAGGCAGAGCAGTAAAGTTGATAATTTGCCATGTGATCAGATGTCTTTATAGATTACTTTTTCAAGCACATGAGCCATATTATATCTTCTTTTTTTTAATCCTTACTGTGTTTAGGATAATTGGTTAGTTAGTTGTGACATGTATTTTCTCAGTGCAAAATATTTACTAGATTCTGTCACTGTAACCGCTAGTTGGCCACTAAGATTGTCCCCACTTATCTGAGTCTCCTGGAATTCACACCTTTAGTAGTCCCCTCCCATATTTTACACACAGAGTTGGTCTGTGTGATCAAAAGAAAATGGCAGAAGTGACAATTTGTCACTTTTGAGATTAGGTTATTAATACCACTTCAGCTTCTGTCATTCTTTCATATTTTTTCTCTCTTTCAGATCACTTGCTCTGAAGGAGACCAGCTGCTATATCTTGAGGACACTCAGGCATAACTGTGGAGAGACTCATATGGTGAGAGACTGAAGCTTCCAGCCAAAAGCCAGCAAGGAACTGACGACTCCTGGTAACAGCTATGGGAGGGAACTTTCTTGCAAGCAGGTTCACAAACCTCAGCCAAGACTTCAGCGCATAATGCAACCCAGTTGAAAAATTGACTTCAATCTTTCACTCTCAAAAAGAGTGGGCCTTTTTGAGACACTCTCAAAAAGACCCATCCATCTAAGTTACTCCAGAATTCCTGACCCTCAGAAACTGCGATAATAAATTAGTGTTGTTTTGAGCCATTAAACCCTGGAATAATTTATTATACTGCAGGAGATAACTCCCACAGTCTTCGTAGGTATAAAGAAAAACAGCCATAGACTATCTTTTCATCTTTAAAATGGGAACGATAGGACCAGACAATACAACATTTGAAGATCAGTAGATGAAAGACCTTTTTAATTAGAATATATTTATTTTATTTTAGCCCACACTGCTTGTTTTATTAGCATCCAGTATGTTTCAAAAATATTAAAGGAAGAACTTGAACCAAAAGTTAATTGACTAAATGGTTTGCATTTTATTTAAGTTTTGGGGTATTTTTTGACCATTTGACTTCCTTTTAGTTACCATAAGAGACCAACCGGTATTGGGGCGCCTGGGTGGCTCAGTCAGTTAAGTGTCCGACTTCGGCTCAGGTCATGATCTGGTGGTTCACGAGTTCGAGCCCTGCCTTGGGCTCTGTGCTGACGTTCAGAGCCTGGAGCCTCCTTCCGATTCTGTGTCTCCCTCTCTCTCTGACCCTCCCCCCATTCATGCTCTGTCTCTCTGTGTCTCAAAAATAAATAAACATTAAAAAAAATAAAAAAAAGAGACCAACTGGTGTCAATTCCACAAAATATCATCTTTCACTATCACCCCAAGAGTTTGGCAGGTCGGGCTACGGAAATCATCTTGGGAATTCCCAGCACAGGTTAGTGATAACAGGGCCTTTCCATTTCTGTGTTTTCTTGATCTTACCACTGTTACCTCAGTCTGTTTATTGTTTGCCTTCTCCAATTATAAGGACTATCCCAGCTTGTGCTGGGGCTCAGACAGGTTTTAGCTGTCTTCTATATTCTGTTGACTTATCACTAAGTGTTAAGGTTTTTGTAGTATCAGAATCAAATCCAGGCCCATGCATTTATTGGTCATAAAGACTCTCTTCCATGAAACAAATTTCCCCTACAGTTTGTTCTAATGATCGTTATATACATAAAATCTGATTCCTGAAGTTCATCTGCAAAAGCCAACAAACATAGAAAAAAATACTATGTTGGATGATAGTAATTGGGTAATACAGATTTATTCTAAAACCTCAACTAGTTAAATTTTGGGTCAGAGGCCAAACTAATAATTTGACAGTCTTTAAATTGTGTGTTCTATAAGTGGTGAGTGACTTTGTCACTAAAGCTGTGAAGCATAGTTTTCAAATTTCACCAACCTCTATCATATAAATTTGATTATGCATCTACATTACCATAAACTTCCAGGATTTAGAAGTTATCCTTGGTATTAATCTAAATTTGTAATGATTTATTTACTATTATTTATCTTCATATTCAAGAGAATGCACAATATCCATGGGCTTATCAACAGCTTTGTTTGTGCAAGTACCTAAATCTGTCATAGTAAATGTTTGAGAAAAAAATATAAAGGAAACTTAGAAACACAGAACCATTCAGCACGCTCCAGTGGCTGTATATATAGGAATTTAAAAATAGGCTGCAATGCACCCTTCAATGTCAAAAATTCATTTGTTTGTAAGTTTTGTCTCTCAGAGACCTTTGATCTGAATCTTATTTTCCATCTTGCAACTTCAATATGTATAATGTTGATTCATTATTTTCTGACATTTTGCTTCCTGGTGAGCAGGTAGAATTCTAAAATGGAATAAAAAAGCAATTTCTAATGGTGATTCCAACACATAACAGGCAATCAAATTTTCAATGGCTCATTTGAATGAAGAATCTCAGGTTTTGAGGCTCTGAATTGAAGATTTCAGAAAAATGTACATTTTTTTTTATCTAACCACTCAAAGGGATTTTGATGATTTAAAAAAAAATCTAAGTGTGTACATTTTTACTATGAGAATTGGAGGCTATACATACTCATATTAGCTGACACAAAGTTTGGGAAGCCATTATTGTTGCCCTGAACATATCTGTTACTTTATAGTGAACAATCCTGAATTTATTTTATAATATTGTCCAGATTTCACTGGTTACAGAGAATACGAAATATAAAGTAAATTATACTTGATTAAATATGAAAATAAAAATGCCGATTATCAGTTAATATGGTTAAGAAAAAATACTTATAACTTGGAAGCAATGTAAAATGATGGCAGTGTATACTTCCAATGTCATCCTTCGTCATTGTTTCTCAGGTCTACCTATGGCTTATTCAGCTTTCTAGGATAATGTATCTGTGTTTGACTTAGCCATTTACTCTTGGTTAGAGCTCACACTGTATGGAATTATAAATTAATTTGTAGATTTTTGTCTGATAGTTATGCAAATGATTTCTCTCTGATAGAACTAATAACCTCAAAGGTTAGGGTTATGACGTCATTGCCTTGGTTATTAACTAGTTTTATATACAATGTAACAATTTTACTCTCTTGTTTATTTTTTATTGCTTATAAATTACTCATTTCAACAAATAATATTTGAATCAGCTTTAACATCTCACTGGTTTCTTCATAAATCAATGCAATAAATTTTTGACAAGTTTAAGTTAAGTTCAGTGTGTTTCACTACAAATCTACAAACATTCTTCAAATCATGCTACATTTACATAAGAATCTTTAAAAACTTTGTTTTTGAAAATTATAATTGGCATTTTTAATCATATTCTGGTAATTAAATATGTTTAAGTTTGATGCAGCCTTTCTGAACTTATTTCACCATGGAAACTTTTCATGTAATATGTATGAAATTCTGTAGTATTAGTAACGTAAAACTTGCCTGGAATATGGTTAAAAAGGCAGGCTCCTGACCGTATAACTTTTGTCACACTATTGCCACCATAGTGACTAAATGTCTTGGTCATTACAATTATCTCCTAATGCCTTGTTCACCACCTGCCCTCATCCAATGACATCCTACTAATAATTTTTATGATTCTCGCACATGCAAAGATTACCAGTGCCTCATTTCCCCCAGGAAACAAGTTACAAGCAGTCATCAAACACATGAAGTTGCCAGATATTACCAGAAATATTTAGTACTCCTACTATTGATTACTGTTTTGAATTGACTGGCAGGGAAAAGATAGATGCTTAAGTGAGATAATGGGAGAAAAAATTAATGGACCTTTCATTAAAGTATAGCCAGAATGAAAGGGAACCAATAAGGAAGGTTGACCCACTCCTGGATTAGCAATAATAGGCACCATTACCAATCCTACACCTGAAGGAACAATGAGAGTGGTGCACCTGGAAAGAGTTAAAGTTGTAGCTACAAAGACAAAACTGTTGTTTTTGACAGAAAAGCCCAGGGACTGCCCATCTAAAGCCTAGTGGTAAAGAAGGCAGGGGTATGAACTTCCCTTTCCTGTGGTGCTTCATACTGGAAATCAGAAGTCAGGAAGGTCCAGTTGCTGTAGCCCACAGAGGTCAGCTTCACAGGACATGGAAACATGTAGAGCATAGAGCTATAAGGACAAACAGAATACCCAGGAAAGCTCTCTATGACCTAAAATTTGCACAAATTTCCCTTGTCAGACAACATTTCCTAGTTAAATTCCCAATGTCTTAAAACAGAAACAAAGAGAGAGAATTGTGAACATAACAGTGACATGTGGGCAATGTCTTAACTAGAAAAATCTGTCAAGAGAATCCTACTCTATACCAAAATGTCCAGATAATGATCCATCAACCATGGAGAAAAAAAATACAAACCTATGCTTTAGTTGATTAACCTTTTTCACATGCAAAGAAAGAGAATCTCAAGCTAATCAAGTACATTTCTGTTTAATAGAATAGATTGCTCACTTCTCATAGCAGTATCCTGCTAATGGATGACAAGAGGTGAATGCTTATCCAAGATCTAACCCAACATGTTAGCTAAATTAGAAAGATATCAGAAGTAGTATGATTTGATCTCCATATGAAAGTTAAATAACGCTGGAGACAAATGATAAGGAAATACAGAAATTGGTATCTGTGGAGTCACTTTGACATCTGCTCACTAGCTCATTCATTATCTTTTTGTCAATAAAGCCTTTGGGGGTTGAAGATTCAGGAAACTGTGTGACACAAGATCTTCAGAGCAGCAGGTCCCATAGTCTTCTGCTTATATGGCTTTGTCATTCTCTTCCTCCATTTGTAAGGTCAATGAGTCATACTTAGCATCAAGTATCAGAACAAATTAAAAATCCACTAAGGTCCTAAATTTTGATCAATTTATCATTTCCAGCCAAAATGGTAATACAGGTAAAATTTGCCTATATGACTCATTTAGAGTTCTCCAACTCTTCTGTGCTATGGCTTTTTCTATTTTTTTCCCTCCATGATAGTTATTTCATGTCATTTTTAAAAAGTTCTATAGAATCCAAGAAACTTGATTAAAAAAAAATCAAACTAATACGTTTAGGGTTGACAAGGAACAAACATGGTACTTTTACAGATGGTTATTTTTCTTTTTAATATATTTGAATTTTGTTACTGGGCTCTGATGGATAAACCTGAAGCATAAGCATTTTGGAATGTCCAAGAACTTTGGTGCAGATAACCCCTCTGTGGCTGGGAGATGTTTTTTGTCCACCAATTAGAATGAGCAGCCATTTTGGAGACTGGGTAATTCTAGGCAATAGATGAGCGCCTGTGACTCATTCCTGGTAAATAATGCAATGCCCTAAATGAAGAAAGTGCCTTCGAAGTAAGAATAGCACTGTTTTAATAATAATAGCATCATTCCAGTACTTTTAGAAAACAACAAATGATATTTATTTGTCCTCCCTCCATTTTTTTAATTTCATCTTTCCCCTTATTAATACTTGTTTCACTTATTAACTGTAATCATTTTGCTTAGTACAGAGATATTTTTAATATAATTTTTAATATATTTTTAATATAAGCTCTTAGAGTTAACATAAACTTCCCTGTAACTAAATCATTTTATTTCCAAAGTAAAATCCTTTCCAACGTATACCACTTATTTTAGAGGCTGCTATTTAAAAAAATGCAGCCTTGGAACAAATTGGATCTATGAAAAGAAAGAAAGAAAGAAAGAAAGAAAGAAAGAAAGAAAGAGGTAGGGAGGGAAGGAAAGGAAGGAAGGAAGGAAGGAAGAACTGATAAATATACCTATATGTCAATCCATAGAAAACTTATTGAGATTTGTAATTTGCTCATTTTTGCATAATGAAAAATACTTTGGTGATCTAAAAAATGTATGCAGTTTATAAACATGAATTGTGATCTGTAAATACATAATTGTGACATTATGTTTACATATAACACCTTATTAGTGAAACTGATTTTTGTTTCTGGATTTCTACATCATATGATACAATCAACTTCTTGTAATTTAACACAATGTGCTTACATGGATTTTTAAAATGGATAATGTTTTGTAGAAAAAAATCCTATTACTAAAATGGAGATGCTCATATTATAAAAAGTTGTTTTGCGTTACTTTCTTTACTTTCTAGAAGATTGCATCTTATCACTTCTTTAAAACTTTCTTCCAACATTTTTCATTTTTAAAGTAAACTCTTATTTTAAAGTAATTAAAATACATGAGTTTGTGTAAATGTATATTTAAAAACTTAAGAGATATGTCCCCCATATTAGCCACTTTCCAAGAGAACTTTTATAGTCATTTCAGCCATACAACAAAGGTCACACTTCTTTTTTTTTTTTTTTTTTTCAACGTTTATTTTTGGGACAGAGAGAGACAGAGCATGAACGGGGGAGGGGCAGAGAGAGAGGGAGACACAGAATCGGAAGCAGGCTCCAGGCTCTGAGCCATCAGCCCAGAGCCCGACGCGGGGCTCGAACTCCCGGACCGCGAGATCGTGACCTGGCTGAAGTCGGACGCTTAAGCGACTGCGCCACCCAGGCGCCCCAGGTCACACTTCTTAAACTCACTATTGGAATATTCCAGAAGTACAGAGTACATGCAAATTGGAGTGGAGATATGTTTTAATTTAGAAGTATAAGGAAAAAGGGGGGAATTCTTTAACATTTTAACACACTTAACAAAAACATATTTATTGTATAATAACTTCAAACTTCAAAGTTGGAGGAATAGGAATACTCATATACTCTTTACCCAGATTCACTACTGTAAACGTTATACTATTTGGTTTTAACAGAGACGTCTTTCCTCATTTTCATTTGCCTGGTGTTTGGCCATGATTAAACTCAGTTTATATGTTCCTGGCCGGAACATGTAACACAAATCTATGTCCTTTGCGGGTATTGCATCTAGAGACACTGTATCCATCTGACCTTTGCTGGTGATGTCAATTGGTCAAGGTGGTGTCCAATTTGTCCATGTATAGGTACTATTTTTTCTCTTCTAATTACTAAACAATCTATCAGGAGACAAATATCCTTCTTCTCATCAAAATTTCACCCTAAGTTTATTGTCCATCTATGATTCTTTTCAAAAAAAATTTTTAAGTGATGTTTGCACCCCATTTCTTCCTTGTTGGCATCTAATATCAAGATGTCTCCCTTTTTCTTGTATCATCTATCTCTCTCTATCTATCCATTATTCAAGTGTATGTGTGTATGTATTATCTATCTATCTATCTACCTATCTATCTACCTATCTATCATCTATCTATCTTATCTATTATCTATCCATCTATTATCCAAGTCTGTATATGTATGTATTATCTCTATCTCTCTATCTATCTATCTATCTCTATCTATCCATCCATCTTGTCTATCATCTATATATCAATCATCTATTACCTATCTATCATCTATCTATCTATGATCTATTATCAATATAAACTCACGGAATCCAATTTTTCTAATTGTTTGTAAAGAATTTCTCTACTTAATGATTTGCTGTTTAATTTGGTGTCCTGGATTTAGCCAAAGGAGCTCCTTTGAGGGAGCTCCTTTGTTTATGTCACTTGTGCCCATCATTTTTGAGCCCTTCTTTTATTTCTGGGGTATCACAAGATATCCAAGGCACATTTTGTGCTTAGCCTGCCACAAATCTGAAAACAGCAAAACTTTAAGAAAACTTGGTTCCTTTTAGTTGGAAATAATGCTAGAGATCTAGTTCTGAGTATTAGATTTCCTCATTAAACTGCAAGAATGTACCCATTAGCAGACAGCACAAGGAAATAAATGTATGCATATTAATATAAACTGTATATATATATATATATATATACACACACACATATTGTTATGCACATTGTTAAAAAATCAGTTTTTTCCAACGTTTATTTATTTTTGGGACAGAGAGAGACAGAGCATGAACGGGGGAGGGGCAGAGAGAGAGGGAGACACAGAATTGGAAACAGGCTCCAGGCTCTGAGCCATCAGCCCAGAGCCTGACGCGGGGCTCGAACTCACGGACCGCGAGATCGTGACCTGGCTGAAGTTGGACGCTTAACCGACTGCGCCACCCAGGCGCCCCAAAAAATCAGTTTTTTCCAAAAGGCACATGCATGTTTCTTTTCAAACATAAAATGAATATGTGTCTAATTTATTTAATTTTATTTGTTTTATTTAATTTATTTGTTAATGAGGACACAAGTAATATATTACCAGTTGGTTCAAACAGGGATTCAAAGGGCTGAGACATACAAGAATCCTTTTGCTTCCTGAAAGGTTGCATTACACTATTTCACTTTTATGAAAGACCTACGTTAATACATGTTTTTGCTAGTGGAAAATAATCTGAAGAGGGTTTTTGCTTTTACAAAAAAAGCCTTTACCTTAATAATGTAGTGTTATTTATAAAAGCAAAATGCCCAAATGTGAGCTTTTGGAAAGCGGGTGGGGGAGATGAACACAAAGCTTGTTAAGATATTGCCACTTGCCAAATTTGCCTCCATAAAGGTTGAATTATTTTGCATTTCTACCAGCAATGTATAGACGCCCTGTTTTCACACAACCAAATAAACATAGTGGATTGTAAAGTTTTTAAAATTCTGATAGACAAGAAGTGATACTTCTCTATAGTATAACTTGCATTTCTCTTATTATGAGTGAAGTCAGCGTCATGTAACATTTAAGGATCATTCTTAAATCTATTTTTATAAATTTTCATGTGTTTTGTCCATTTCTATACAATTTTTGGTCATTATTTTATCAATTTTAAAAGTTTCTGTAAATTAAGGCTATCAGCTCTTTATGTTGCAAATATTTTTTCAGCTTATCATTTCTGTTCACTTTGCTTACATATTGTCTTTAATTTTTGTAGTCAAGTTTATCAATCTTGTTTTTATATTGCATTTGGTATTTGACTCAGAAGTAGAAAATATTTTCCTCACTCAACTCGCTGTTGAACTGTCTTATTTTGCAAAAGCAGTTATCACCAGTTTCTAAATTAGAGGTCTGAAATCAAGAATTATTAATTATACTGCAATAATGTACACATTAGCAGAGGAGAACGTATCAAGGAGAACAGTCAGAACAAAGAAGAATTTAGGGTATCCTAAAGTTCTATTATTTAGAATAGAAAATCTCCAAATATTTAAATTCTCATTTCTTAGAGGATCATATTAGTCCTGAGCTGCACCTCAGTGTAAACAAAGAAAATCTCTCTTTATAGATCATTAGGTATAATTCTCTAATTTCTCAGCTTCCTGTTGTCCTATCCTCTATGTAAACAAACAAACAAACAAACATTCCTTGGACTATAATAACATTGAAATTGAATCTCAATTTCTTTTGCTTCTTAACTCCTACTCTGCTCAAATTATCAGCTCACTACTCAAATTGAATTAATTCATACTTTCCCCTCCAATGCAATCTTTATTACTGCTACATTGTCACTTTCAATTTTGTTCCTTCTCTTCCTCACCAATCTAAATGTCCCATAAGAACAAAGTTACCTTTATCTTTATCTATAAAGCTTTCCTAATGAGAAAATGGCAAGATCAAGGCTATCTAATTTAATTTACTTGACGAATTGTTATGAATTCATGCATCCCTCAGCAATTTAATACTAATATTGATGCTTAACCATACACTGATCTGTATTGGTGTCTTAACATTTTATTCCGCACTATTTAAAACCATCCAAAATAGAGAGTTTCTTGAAAGAAAAGAAAGTGTTTTATACTTCCTTCGGGGTAGTGGACATTTGCTAGTTTTGACTGGTTGTGGCAAAAACTCTCCAAGCTCTCCCTTTGCTTCACTGAAAGCTGATTTGCCTTTGAGGTAGGCATGACAGTTTGGCCTCAGCAAATGGAATAATCTCTCTCTTAGGCTACAGAAATAGGGGAAGAATGTCATGGAAACCCTACACTAAGTTGATCAGACTACAGCCCAGGACTTGAGTTTGAAATTGGTGGCAAAAGCATTCTTTTTTCTTAGACAAGAGTGAGGAACAGTTTATCCTAGGAGTCATTGACAGTCAAGTTGGCTTCAAAAGTACAGATATTAAAATACATAGATGATATAGATAGATACAGATATAGATATAAATATAGATGTAGATATAGATATAGATGATATGGATATAGATATTTGAAGTGTATGGATTCTAGGCTAAGGCAGAGGAGTCAAAAAAGCAGAGTATCCTCCAAAGCTAGTACTACCTCTGGAAGTTCCATCTCTATTTCTAACCACTCAACTACTCACTTAAAAAAAAAAATAGACTCTGGCTTAATACAAAAATAACTTTATTTCTATTAAAAGGTTTCTCCAACCAGGATTATTATTAGGTATTGCTGTTAGTTAACACTATGATATATTAAAACACCAGGCTATGATTTTCTGAAGCATACTTTCAAGCAATGCATAACATTTCCTTTGAAGTTTTGTGAAATAAAAATGTATTCCAAAGAATCAATGGGCCTAGGAAAAAATATAGTTTTGAAGGTTCCTAATGGGGAAGTAAGCTCTTAAATTTAATTTTTAATTAAGTAAGAATATGACCTTGAAATTTCCCCCCTTCTGTCTCTATAAATATATTGAGAGAGGGGCGCCTGGGTGGCGCAGTCAGTTAAGCGTCGGACTTCAGCTCAGGTCACGATCTTGCGGTCCGTGAGTTCGAGCCCTGCGTCGGGCTCTGGGCTGATGGCTCAGAGCCTGGAGCCTGCTTCCGATTCTGTGTCTCCTTCTCTCTCTGCCCCTCCCCCCTTCATGCTCTGTCTCGCTCTGTCTCAAAAATAAATAAACGTTAAAAAAAAATAAAAATAAATATATTGAGAGAAATTGAAAAGAAATAGCATATTAATGTATATGTTATCAAATTTACATCATTTTTAAAAATCACAAATTATACATCAACATATAGGAAATCATTGATAAATCAAGACTCTTATTTACTGAGATAACGACATCTAAATTTTTGCTCTCAGAAATTTTTTTAACTTGATTTAAGACTCACTGGCAACAGAATTCACTGGCAGAAGATTAGTAAGAGACTTAATATCAATTACTCCTAATATGATCTGATGTTTTTCAAGAGAGAATTGTGCTAATTATGATTATCATATTTTTGCTCCAGTTAAGGCCAATCTTTCTTGCCTGTTTCTCTTCTCTGTGCACTTTACACAAGGCATAAGCCCCAAAAGAAAATCTTGCTTATAACTACAGCTGGTTTTCTTACAGAAATTAGTGTCATTCTTGATTCGATGAATTCAGATTATTGTGTCTAATTTATTGCAAAGCTTCAAGCTGATTAACTGGTAAGAGAAAATGTGTCATCGCCTCAAGGGAAATTCTTTGATCAAAACTGTTTCTTTAAACTCTACCTGCACTGCAAATATTTCAGTAGAGAATAATTGAATATGGTATTGACAGTATGCATGTCCCATAAACAAATGCATGATTAAAAAGTCAAGTAATCATGAGAACTTAAAGAACTTAAAACTTCAGAAACACATGATGAAACCCAACAACAACAGAAAATTCAGAAATAGTTCAACGGAATCAGAAAATTAATTTTGTAAAGCTCAAACACTCAGATATATCTCTTTAGTATTATGGCAAAGTAGGAGCCTGGAATAGAGTCTGGCTTTCTGCCAAATGAGGTTTTTAATGCTCTTGAAGTGATTAATTTTCATACATAAAAAAAGCAAAGAGAACATGATTTCCAGCCTTGGAAAGATACCATCAGTGCATAGAAGTTTCTACACTTTTTAAATTAAACTTTGTTGGATGTTAAAACAAAAATGATCGGTAACGAAAATCTCATCTTTTAGAAGAATTTTGGATGGCATGGAAGAGAAAGTCTGGTTACAGTGAGTGATACTTCACTGAAAGTGGATTACTATTGTAATTTTCATTTTCTTTTGTCTAGAATTGTACATTTTAGTTGCCAAGTAATACTGACATCTTTTGTGAACACCAGGATAGACTTGGGGCCAGGTCTTTTCATTTCCTTTCTTGTTTTCTTTTTGGCTGCTGAATTCCTAACGAAAGAGTGAAAACAATCACTTTACTTAAAAAAAAATATTAAAAACAAAACAAATAAACAAAAGACTTTACATATATGATGTTTGAAAAATTAACCAGCCTTAAGTTTGGCTAAATACCCTCTTAGAAATGACCTAACTGAATATAAAAGGACACTTTTGTGGCATGATATCCATTTATTGTATTTAATTTAAAAACAAAAAAGGAAACTTATGAAACATTAAAGAATGTTAGTCTGGGGGCACCTGGCTGGCTTAGTCAGAAGAGCACACAACTCTTGATCTTGGGGTTGTGAGTTTGAGCCCCACATTGTGTGAAGAGATCACTTACCTAAATAAACTGTGCAAAAATAAATAAATAAAATAAAAAATAAAACAAAAAAAATTAGTTTTGTTGCCATCAGATGTCACCGGAGTTATGCTTAATTCTTTTCAATACCTATTTCCATATCAGAATATAGTATAACCTCTAGCTCTCACTACGTGGGTTTTTAATTTGTGTGTGTGTGTGTGTGTGAGTCCTGAGGCCTTTATTCCCTCACCTCCAAGCGTATTACATCAGTGTTTTCAGTACAGTGAAAGAGTTGGCCACTTAACTGCCTAAGCTTCCCAGGAGCCACACACTCATTTTTTTTTTTTTTTTAAACAAGCCATGTTTTAATGGCCTTCATTTTATTTATTTATTTATTTATTTATTTTAATGTTTACTTATTTTTGAGAGAGAGAGAGACAAAGTGTTGGGGGGGGGGGCGCAAGAGAGAGGGGGACACAGAATCTGAAGCAGGCTCCAGACTCCGAACTGTCAGAGCCTGATGCAGGGCTTGAACTCATGAACCATGAGATCATGACCTGAGCGGAAGCCTCTCTAAGTTTCAGATTCTTTCTCTATGAAATAAATAAAATAACTTCCTGCAGCTCTGATGAAGGTTTACATGAAGATATGTACATATATTACCTAGCACAATGCCAAGCACAAGGTAAGTATTCTATAAAAATATATATTATTATTTTTAGTATCAGATTTTGGAACATTATTTGAGATTTGTATCTGTAACCAACTACTTAAGTTTTAACCAAACCTTAGTTTTGAGTCAATTCTTTTTTAAAAATTTCTTTAATGCTTATTTATTTTTGAGAGAGAGAGAGAGAGAGAGAGAGAGAGAGACAGAATCTGAAACAGGCTCCAGGCTCTGAGCTGTCAGCACAGAGCCCCACATGGGGCTCAAACTCAGGAACTGTGAGATCATGACCTGAGCCTAAGTCAGACACTTACCTGACTGAGACACCCAGGTGCCCCTTTGGGTCAATTCTTAAAAAGTTTTTTGAAGTTGGAATCTTTCGAAAATGTGCCACATATATATTTTTTCCTTTTCTCAGTCAATCAAGATATACAGTAAAATAATTAAAATTGTCCTTGATGTTTGGGTCTTTTATGGGGAGTAAATATCATGGGACTCTTCATAGCTGCTTACTCTATGCCATGCCTTATGCTAAACACTTTACACTAATTATCTCAGTTATTATCAAACAGATACAAGTTAGATATTGATAATACATTTAGAGGCAACATAACTGAAGGTCAGAAAGATTAAAAAACTTGCTTAAGATCAAATAGAGGGAATAAACAGTACAGCTACATTTCAAATCCAGATTCGTCTAATCTAAAAACTTGTGAGTTTAATTACTATAACATCTGTTAAACTTTGAAGTAAATAGTGAACATCGTTATTTTTTTGTGATTTTTTTTTTTTTACAAAGGGCTTTCATGATTTTTTATGAACCGGCAATTGGAAGCAGGCACACTTTGTTCGTATAATGGAAAAACTGCAATTAAAAGAGAGTATGTGTCTTACCAAGCTTATGTAACAATTGGTAGATATATTGTCACTTTTACCCCAATATAATATGTGGTCTAATTAAAATACAGAATGTGTGAGAATATGTGGATCCCGTTTTCACCGAAGCAAATGAGAAGCATGTAGTTCTGAATTAAACTGATGCTTACTTGATGCCTACTTAGTGTAAAAACTAATTGTGAACTTGGACTATATCGATACATACATAGTGCTGGGGTTAAGGAAGTCCTTTGCCCTAATGGATAAGAGTAATATTTACTGCTGTTGGCACGCTTTTCAATAGGACACAGAGAGTGGAGATAAACTAAGAGCAGCGTGAACAATATGATAAAGTGCTTGTAACGCCTGTCATTGAGAAACAGTTACAGGTACCGAAGATACTCAGCTTTAGAGGAGTTGGCAGCACGATTTCTGCCTTCAAATATTTGAAAATCTGAAACGTGGAAGAGGAATTGGAATTTATGTTCCATCCAGGTACAAGAATGAGTTAGAATAATTGAATGGAGACAGACTTTGATTTCAGTAAAAGGAAGAGCTGCCTGGCAGAGCTAGTCAGCAAGGTAATGAGTTGCTTATGTGACTGGAAGGGTCTTGTCCCTAAAATGTTTTGCCTTCTCAATAAAATATGCTGCAAGTTATATAAAATTTAATGGTGCATAAAATGTATTCTTTGGTGACAGGTTTTTTTTTCCTTCCTGAACATCAAATCTGTGCTCGTTACTCTCAACCCTTCATTCCCTGTAGAAATGGAAGGTAGGTATAGCCCATTAATGAAATCTAAAGCAAATCCCAAATTTCATTTGAACAATTAAATTCCAACCTTCTTCCCTTATCAAAATCTTCCTGGAGCTGTTAACAAGCTGGCCTACCGAATTGATTTACACTTCAGACCTTTTTCATGTATCTGGTTTAAGTAAGGATGGGGGAAGGGGAAGACAAACAACAGAAAACAAACAAACAAACAAACAAACAACAATCCTGAAGATACCTGTGTTTGTACATTAACCTTCCGTAGTATAAAATCTACATTCTTATGTTTTTCTATTAATATATGTCTGAAAAGATTAATTGATATTATTTTACTTGCTTTCCCCTTTGAAAACACCTCTCATCTTATTTCGTCTTTCCCTCTTCTGAATATTTTCTAGTTTTCCAAGCCACTATTTCTCTGCAGATGACCTCGTGCATAACTTAATAAGGAAAGTATCGATTCTTTCATAAGCAATGTTAATTCCCACACTTAGATCTTAACCTGTATATACTTGTGTCTTGAGTTGAATCAAACTCTATGCCATTGCCTCTCAGTGAGTGGTCCCAGGACCAGCAGCTTTACCATCACCTGGAGCTCGTTAGAAATGCAGAACTTCAAACCCGAACCCAGAAATTACTGAATCAAAATGTGGATTTTAACAAGATTCCAAAATGACTCCATTTTACAATAAAATTTGAAGGGCAATTCCATATGCTTATCCTCAGATGCTTTGGAAACTGTTAAATTTAATCAGTTGCTACTTCTATGCTGATTTGTTAGTTCATTCAGTCATTCCTTCATCCAAGAAATACTTTTTGAGGACCTATTATGTGCAGAGCACTATTCTAATTGTTAGGCACACTGTTCTTAAAAATATAAACAAGACCCTGGCCCTCTAGTAGCTTATAGCAATGAAAAAAAAAAAAAACAAGCAAACAAAGAAAAAATAGTTTCAGGTATATGTTGTGCAAATATGTGTCCCAATCTGTGATATGTCTTTTCATTCTCTTAATTTTTTTTTTGGAAGAGCAGCAAAGTTTCTAATTTTGATGAATCCTGGTCTACCAAATTGTTGTTTTATGGATGGTGCTATATCTAAGAACTTTGCCTAATCCAAGGTAGAACATTCTATTTCTTCTAGAAATTGTATGGTTTCAGATTTTATATTTAGATGTGTGATTCATTTTGTGTTATTGTTGTTTATGGTGTGCAGGATGCATGGAGGTCCATGCTTTGTTTTGTATATGAATATCCAATTAATTCAACACCATTTGTCGAAAAGATACTTTCTACACTGAATTAATTGCTTTGTACTTTTGTTAGGAATTAGTTGTCCATAAATGTGCAGGTCTATATTTGGGCTCTGTATTTCGTTCCTTCGATCTGTTTCACTACTTTTACACCAACACTGGATTCTTTTGATCACTGCTGCTTTATAATAACCATGCCACTATTCGTGGAATCAGGAATCATGTAGCATTCACTTTCTAAATTTGTTCATCTTTCTCAAGGGAATGATACTTTTGTTTCAGCAGTCCAGACCCTGAGCATTTTGAATTTTAGAATCAGTTTGTTGATTTTTATGAAAAAAGAAAAGCAGAAACAACACAACTGTAAAAATTTTAATTGGTATTGTGGTGAATCTGTACATCAGTTTGGGGAGAATTTATATTGTAACACTAATGAGTCTTTTGACTCATGAACAAACATATTTCTCTCTTTTTGTAAGATTTATTTAATTTCTTCCAGCAATAATTTGTAGCTTTTAGCATATATGTCTTGCACAGATTTGACAGATTTATATATAAACATTTCATATATTTTGATGTCAGTTTACATGGTATTTTTTTTTACTTTCCATTTCTGATTGTTGCTAGTATATAAAATACACTTCATTTTTATATCAATCTTGTATTCTGCAATGCTGCTAAATTCATTTATTAGCTCTATGAGTTTTTTTAGTAGGTTCCATCACATTTTCTACATAGATGATCAGGTCTTCTTCAAATAAAGGCAGTTTCACTTCTTCCTTCCCAATCTGAATGCCTTCTGTATATTTTTTTTCATTTTTGTCTGAGGACACGGACTAGAACCTCTAGAATGTGTATTAAATATCATATATATTATATTATAGAATATATATTATTGCAAATATATAATATATAACATATATATTATATATTGAATATAGTCTATATGTTCATAAAACTCGCTAATAAAATCAGTACAATTAAAAATGGGCAAAAGATTTTAAAAATTTGCTATATAAGTGATATATGATGGCATATAAGCATGTGAGAATATACTCAATGTCATTAGTCATTAGGCAAAAGCAAATTGATAGTGCAGTGAACGATCACTACACTATTAGATCACTACACTATTAGAATAGCTATAATTGAAACAACTGGCCATACGAAGTGTTGGAAAGGATGTGGAGGAAGCGGAAAACTGATGCATTGCTGCTGGGAATACAAAATGGTACAACCCCTGGAAAATTTGACATTTTCTTAACAAAGCTACAATGCAGCCCCGCCATGTAATTCAGACATACTGCTTATAAGAATTTCCCAAGGGAATGGTAAGCGCATGCCCATGCAAATACTTTTACACTAATATTCAGGGTCGCTTTCTTTGTGACTACTCCCCAACTGAAAAGAACCAAATGTTCATCAACAGATGAGAGGGTAAACAAAGTTTGATATATCAGTACAGTGGAAGACTCAGCAAAAAAAAAAAGTAAGAAACTATTGATACATGCAAAAACCTGACTGAATCTCAAAATATTTATGTCAATTGAAAGAAGCCCCAGACAAAAGAGAGTGTGCACTGTGTGATTCCACGTGTATAAAACTGATCCGTGCTGATGGGAAGCAGTTCAGTTGTTGACTGTAGGTAAGAGGGACCAGGGAGGGGATTACAAAGTACTAGGAAGAAATTTTTGGGTGAGATAAACGTGTTCGTTATCTTGATTGTGGTGATGGTTTTCACAATATACATGCTGTCCACACTGAAGTATACAACTTGATGTTTAACACATATAAAACCACATACATGATACACATAACATTATATATGAAGCTATATATACATATATTTCTATAGATAAATATATACACGTCTACACATATACATATTTGCATATATGCATGCATGTAAATATATACATGTCTATACATATACATATTTGCATATATGCATGCATATATATATATATATATATATATTTGGCTTCATTTATGTCAAACATCAAATTGTAAACTTCAAATGTGGGTAGCTTTACTATAAAAAATAATCTCATCCTTAGATGATATAATATAGAATAACAGTTTTGGGGGAGCAAGAAACATTGGGTCATTGATTAACTATTTTGCTATAGTTTGAAGAGTAAATCTGAACTAAGGTTTTGTTAGAGTCTATTTTGGTCTCTAGAGCCTCAGAGCCATTTCCTACTGTATATGTCCTGTTTTGACATACCACCTGCATCTACAACTTGTGCTCAAATCTGAACTTGTCATCTTTCCCCCGGAAACTGATTTCTCCATATTATCTCATTTAAAGTTATGTCTATCTTTCTAATTGCTCACGTTGCTAATTCATGTTGCTATAATACAGTTAGGGTAGGCAGTAAATGTTATTTGAGGAGGGACTTGAGAGAAGAGTTCTTAAATTATCCTGGGATTTTCTCATTCTGTCTAATTCCACATCAAATCAGGCACTAAGTTCTGTTGCTTCAGCTCTGCAATGTCCTTCAAATTTGTACACCATTTGCTTTAGTTCAGAACGCTTTCCTTCCTCTGATATAGGACCAGCTTCCTAACTGATATCCTGTGCCCTATTTAGTCTCTGCAATCCATTTCTAAACTACAAATCTAATTATTCCAAGAGCCAAGAACAGTGCCTGGCAGGCGCTCAATAATTATTTGTTGTATGAAAGAACAGATGAGTGCCACTCTCCCCATTAAAATTCTTCATTAGCTCAGCATTGCACCCAGGTTCAAATTAAAATTGTCAGTCGTAGCCCAAAAGGTCTTCCCAATCTAATTCCTTGTAGCATAATGATTAACAACATAGCTGCTGACCCCAAACTGCCTGGGTTCACTCCTGGTTTTGCCGTGTACTGCTGTGTGAGGTTGTTGAACCTCTCAACTTCCTCTATTTATAACCGGGCTAATAGTAGTAGGTGCCTCCTAGAGACTGTGTAGACCTCTAAAGGGTATTAAATGTTTCTAATAGAAGTTAAGCATCTACCATGCCAGTTACTACTGAGTAAAACATTCCACTGTTTATTTATTTAATACTTAGGAGCAGACTTTGCCTTTCATAGTTTTAACACTCCGTCCCATTTCTTCCTTTTATTTTCTCTCTGGGTATACAAATTTAGGCACCTAGATGGCTCACAAAACATGTGTCTAGGACCTAAAGGGAGGCATTTGCAGCTGAATGAATTCAAATTCTCTGTAAGCACTAGGTGTAGAATGATATAATCAAATGGGAAAGAGTGTTAGTAGAAAAGCTCATCCAGCCTTTTTCTCCATAAAAACCTATGAATATAATAAATGATGCCTTCACAGCTGAAAATCAGCAGGCATTATAAACAGTCACAAAGTGGGTTAAGGAAATTTTTTTCTTCTTATGGGAACAGCAGTTTAAAAGGCCTAATGATGCTAATTATAATAAGTAGCTGGTAAATGTTTCATCAGAAACAGTGACCCACAGTCTTAGCAGGTGCTCATTAAATGTGGTAGATTTTATTCTTAATAAGCATTTACTCCCTTGTAATGTCTACATATGTAGTAAAGAAAAAGAAAGCAATGAACGTTTTACTGGGGAGACTCATGAGGCTGTGAAAAATAATATGAATGCTATAGGAAAACGTTTTAATTTCTCAGGCATAAGTACTAAAAGTTAAGTCTTATAAATACATACCCTTGAACCACAAGATGACTTTAAGAGAATGCCACTTTTAGATAAGGTATTTAAAGCTCTGGCATTGTATAATTTTAAAAACTATATTAACAAATATTTGATTAGACAAGAGACATTTTGGAAGCAACCAGAATCTCAGTTCTTGTTTTATCTTATTTTTATTTAGGATTTATAGCATAAATTCTTTAAAAAAAAAAACAAAAAGAGTGGGCTGACTTACAATTCATCATGCATAACATGTACAAAAATAAAGTGGTTTTTAAAATATGTCATGCAGGATGCCTGGGTGGCTCAGTCATTTAAGCATCTAACTCTTGACTTTGACTTAGGTGATGATCTCACCGTTCGTGGGTCCGAGCCCCTCATGGGGCTCCGCACCGACAGCACGGTGACTGCTCAGGATTCTCTCTCTCTTCTCCCTGCCTCTCTCTCTCTGTCTCAAAGTGAATAAATAAATAACTTTAAAAAATAAAATAAAATAAGTAATGCATTCACTTGTCTAAAAATGAAATCATATATAAAAGTTTACACTGAAAATCCTCATTCTCACCCCATCCCCTCCTACTTCACTACCTATAACTAATTTTACCAATGTCTCTCTTTTCAAGGAAATACAATCACACAAAACCATAAATTTCATCTCTTTCACAAAAATTAGCATAACATAAGCATTTTCTGTATAGTTTGCTTGTTTTGGAATAAGTAATATGAACCACAAAAAATGGCCCAAGAACTATTACATTTGACTCCCCAATTTCATACGATCCAGCATATCTTCGAAATCTACTCACATTAGCACATGGAGAATTCCTTAGTTTTTCTTTCCTTCATGCTTTCCACAGTTGCAGAGCATTTCACTGTGTGGATATTTCATATTTTCCTTAATCAGTCCCGTAACACTGAACCCTGGGTTGTTACTTATCTTTTGGAATTATGAATGAGTCAGCTAATACACTCTCAAGTGCATTTTAATCATAGGCAACAATATCTGTAAGATATATTCTTAGAAGTGGAGTCATTGGGTCCATGGTACAATGTATTCAGAACGTAGATGGAAAATGATAGGATTCTTCTGTTTCTCAATTCAGTTATAACTAGAGTTAAAAACTAAAGCTACAACACAACCGTAGCAGCATCCCCTGGGCAGCACTTCCAACTTTTTATTTTTTAATTTTTTTGCAATGTTTATTTACTTCTGAGAGAGAGAGAGAGAGAGAGAGAGAGAGAGAGAGAGACAGAGCACAAGCGGAGGTGGGGCGGAGAGAGACAAGAGACAGAATCCAAAGCAGGCTCCAGGCTCTGAGCTGTCAGCACGGAGCTGACTCAGGGTTCGAACCCATGAACCGTGAGCTCATGACCCGAGCTGAGTCCGATGCTCAGTCTACTGAGCCACCGAGGAGCCCTGGGACTTCCAGCTTTTGTCCAAGTACCTTGAGGATGGACTGGAAGTCTCTCTGTTATAGTTATTTTGGCCTCATGTATGGCAAGAGCTATTTCTTGAAAAGTAGATAAATTTCTGATAAATCTTTCTTTTCATGTATTTGGTTTAACAAAACTTTTCTACACCACTGAAATATTTTCATCGGGGAAGAGCTCATAAGAAACTGAATTTTCTTCTTAACCAGGCCACATAGGAACTCAAGCATAAACAAGCACTATCTAAATTAGGCGTTGGGGGACCTGCTTTTAGCCGATGAGGGAAATTACAAATTAGAATATCATTGTATACATATAAAACGGTGCATCAAAATCTGTTAACAATGTTTATATTGTCAATTTTAAAGTAAAGCTATGCTCCCTAGGTAATGATGAGTTCCTTTCAAATTTATCACAAATTCTGACTAAACAGGGCTCAAGTTAATAACTTCTATTCAAGGATCAAATGATTTACCACCCACACTATTACCGAATTGACTTCTGAAGGACATCTTCACCTTATAAATCTTATTACATAAGATTCCAAGGGAACAGTTATTTTTATTTGTAATGGTGACTTTTTCTTTCATCTAGTAATGGGTGGGAATTTTATTTATTTTTATTTCTCATTATCTTCCACACAAGGAACTACTACTGATATATTTGTAAGTAAAATGGAAAATAATTTATAAAATATTAAATTATAATTTCAGAAAATGAGTCTGAGTTCTCTTTGTATTTGAAGGAGTCAAGAAACGAGGCTTCTTTGATCTTCTTTCTCCTTGGTGCTCCAATAACTTAGTTCAGGAGGGTGGCATTTACATTCCAGGAACCCAAGTTCTAAGCAGCAGAATGAAAGAATTGAAGAATACAAATTTAAAACTTATGCTCTTAAGAAAGGCCCCTGTAATCTGCTACATGGCAATTTTTATCTACCTCCCACTGGCCAGAACTTAATCTTTTGGCCATAGTAACAAAAAAGCAATCTGGGAAATGGACGTTTGTGGCTGAACAGCCATTTTCCAAGATAAATATGAATATGACTAAATAGAAGAGGCAAACTGTTATTGGAGACCACAAACAATTCTTTCCCCATGTCTTTACACAGTTCTTGATAAAATATCACACATATTTAACAGTATATTAGAACTAGATTTAATCCCAGAAGATGGTATCTTGAAGTAATCATAAAATCCTACACAAAACGTGTATATCTTCCAAAATAAAATGTATAGCTAGCAGCCTCTGAAGTTCTGGAAAAACAGGGAGGAGGGGAAAATGAAACATGAAAACATTAAAAAGATAATAACTTGTGACAGCACCAAAAATCAACATGTTTCGTCAGTAAATTCTTCAAATCTGGGAAGAATTTTCCTTAATGAAAGAATTTCACTGGAACTCAGATGTGGCAAGCTTAACCACTTCCTCTTATTGGATTCCTGCCATCCCAAACTGTCCAAGAAAACTGGCCATCAATATATAAGGTTTTGAGTATTCAGGTTCTGCTCTGGTCTCCAAATTTTCAGATGACAATTCCCACAAAAAATCAAACTGGTGAACCTGCCTATGGTACAAGCAATACGGTGAAATGGAATCTTCACAAGTAAAGCCCTAAAGAATTCAGTGAAAACCTTAATAAGACCACATGGTAGGGATTGGTGTGTGTGTGTGTTAGTGTATGTGTATTTTTGAGGACAGGGTGATTATTTTTGTTTATTAACATCACATGGCCATAGAGCTATGCAGTTGGTAAAGGGGGAAAGTCAACCTCACATCAGTAAAGATGAATGCCTGATGGATACCATTAATTCCACTAGAAGCTGTGCATATCAATTGATTCTTCAGTTAACTAAAAATGAAATTATTATTCATCTATTCAAGAACACATTGAACACTTTTGGTAGAAAGTAGGTATACAGTGGTGATCCAATTAGCTATGGTCCCTGACCAACTGAAAGTGTCATTTATTTTTTTGGCAAGAGATAATTTACCTACTTCCTACTCTTCATTGTTTTGCAAATATTGGCAAAATCCTGTACTAGATAAAATGATGTTGACTTAAAAAAAATAAACCACTGTGGATTCTATGTCACCAACAATATCTTATACATGATGATATAATAACGTATGAATGAGGGTATGGATAAAGAAAACACTTTTAGTGAATTTTACTAAAACCATAAGGAGAAAATTGTAGAAAGTTGTATGATGATTTCACTAAGATGAATAAAAAAGGATAGCAATAAAAAGAGAGAATGGATTGAAAATCAATTCTTAAATAGAAAAAGTTGCCTGAGTTCAGAAAAGTATTTAAGAGCACACAAAATGCACTAGGTACATAAAATACAAATTAGGAAATGTAGAACTAATTAACACTGAAGAAAATGAAACAATAAGTGTGTAGGATAAAATTATGATTTTTTATAAAAGTAGTGGTAAAACTATTAATAAAAATAATTGGATAAGAGATATACACAAAAAAGACAGTGGAGGTCAAAGTCAACATAAGACCTACACTACCTATGGCTAAATGGGTTACAGTTGGCAAAAGACTTTAGCAGCTAAAATAGACCTGCGTATTTATTGTATTTTAGGTAAAATTAATAAAAGACATGTAATCATTATTATTTTCAGGCAGCATTACTCGAGCCATAGAAAGTCACTGGAATTCAATGGAAAAGCTATTGAGAATTATTAAAAGTTTACTAAAGTGTCTAGTAATAAGACAAATACAAACACACCAAATAATAACAACAAGAAATTTCTTAGGTACAAGCAAAAGAATAGTGAAAATAATAATTCCATTTAAAATTACAAAAGTAAACATCTAGTAAGAAATGAATGGATATCATAGTAAGAAAATTATGAAACATTAGTGAACTCTCTATAAGATTTTAATACGTGGAAAGATAATGCCTCCTCCAGAAACCTATGGCCATGAACCACCCTTTCAGATTGGATCATGTGGATATCACAGTCATTTTAGAGCCCACACCAATTGGCTGTGCTCCTTTTACTTTTGAGTAGGTGGTATTCACAATCAGATTACATCTTTCAATCCCATCTGCCTTTGGCCTCATCTCTTTTTACCCATTCTTCTACTGGTGCAGTTCTGGCTTTTCACGGCCAGGTACACAAGAGTGAAGTATTGGAGAAGAGACAGACAAGGTATAATTCTAAGACTTTATGTATAATACATATTCATTTATTTACCTGAGAGACTCTTATTTCTCCCTTTAAAAGCAACTTTCTCTAAGTGCATGCAAAATAACGTGAGTATCAAGAGCCTAAAACTGGAATTAGACAGACCTTTGCTGGAATCATGACTCATCATGTAATGATGTCACTATTTTTAACATTTTACATAGGCCCCTAAGCCTTGGCTCTTCCTCTGTAAAATGAGAACAACCTAACATATTAAAATCATTTCCTAGAACTGTTGCTACTGAAAGTCACAATTATTAGTACTAGGGGGGGGTTGGGATAAAAAATAGATCTATGTAACACCAAAATCACTATTCTTGATTTTTGTACTACAAATTTTGTGATATTTTCTGATTTTTCAGAGTTAAAGTTTTAAATCTTTGAAAACAAGTAGAAATGGAAGAGTCAGTTGTAACCCAAATTCATCAGCATCATGACAGAATCCATTTGCTCTGTAAAATATTGGACAGGCCAAACTTTATGAGATAAACTAAGAATAAAATATCTCTAGTTGATAATCTTATAGTCCTATCAAAATGTGATGCAATCTATGTAGTCCTATGTTTAGAATATGTGGCACCAGAGCAAGTGCATCTGGTTGATACGAAAGACCTTTATCAAGCTTTAATTCTAGAAATATTTATGTCTTTCTTAGTAGTTGGTTTAATTAGAACCAAGATTCATAGATTTAAATGAACACTTTTATTCTTTTTTTTTTAACGTTTATTTATTTTTGAGACAGGGAGAGACAGAGCGTGAACGGGGGAGGGTCAGAGAGAGAGGGAGACACAGAATCTGAAACAGGCTCCAGGCTCTGAGCTGTCAGCACAGAGCCCGACGCGGGGCTTGAACTCACAGACCGTGAGATCATGACCTGAGCCGAAGCCGGATGCCTGACTGAGCCACCCAGGTGCCCCTAAATGAACACTTTTATATAATATGAGCTGTGCTACATCTAGAACTACTTGAAGCAAAGTTTGTGGTAAATAGTTAAGATACGTTATGAATCTCACCTAAGCAGAATAAGGTGAGAAAAATAGATGGACCATTGGCATCAGAAGAATTACCAGAAGAAAATGGGTTATGAGGGCAAAGAATGGAGAATGCTAATTGTTCAATGATTTAAAAAGAGTGACAATTGTCTCTAATAAGGAATTAATGTGTATTCCTCAGATTTCCTTGGGTCTGGAAAGCTACCCATAAGTAGGAGTAGGAATCAAGCACAAGAAGTAAAAACAGTTAAAAGTGGTACACTGAGGGTTTGGGTATTTAAAATTGTTAAACTAAACTTGAAAATTTTTATTTCTAACAAAGTGAATTAATGACATTGTGGCTCCTGATTAAGGAATCTGTCATCAATTAAAGGTTAAATAAGGATTATCATGGTTTTATGATTTTGACTTAAAGTTATATAATGGTTACACAGATAGCATATTTTTAAAGTATATGTATATTTTAAAAGAAACTAAAATCAATGAAAACATTTCTCCCTGTAAGAGCATCCCTCTGTATCTCACACTAGAATGTGAGTGTCTTTCTGGCAGGGGCAATGCAAGTCAATTCATCTTTGCACCTGCAAAACTGGACACACTGAGAGTGCTCAATAAAGATTTGATTGATCAACCCATGAATGAATGAAAAGCAACTGAAAGCAGTTACTTATGCCACACCAGAGCTGTGACTTTTCTCTTTTGAAAGGAATCAATCATTCCACTTTTTAACCATGAACCACATTTCTTCTAGATTTCTTATGACATTATGACTACTACAACTCCAACCCTTTGACACTTCTCCTTTATTTCTATATATATTTAATTCCTTACTTACTGAAGATCCTTACTTACTTATTGATGATCTTTCCATATCCATTATTCTTTTGGGATATCCTAAATTTTCTTACTTGCTGTCCTTGATTCCAAGACCCGTGACCCGTGATCTATGACCCTGCGCTTGCTCTGAACAAATGTAGTTAAATCCAAGTATACTTTCCTGTCTTACCCCCAGATTAAACTTGTCAGAGAAAACTCCCCATCTATACAGATTCATGGTTACAGTCTTCAACTAGAATCTCTGTACCTGCCCATCCAGACTGCCTTTTATGTTTTAGATTTTGTTCAGTTGCTAGAATGCAGGAAGAAGGGTAAGACTTTTACTGAAGGCATTTATAGTATAGAATGAGAGACAGCTAGCTAACGGACATACAAGCAAATACATGTATAGGACAGAGACAGGTATTAATGAATGCCATGAAGAACATGAAATAAGATGTTTTCAGTAACTCTCCTAGTTGGTGGACAAGGAAAAGATCTAAGAGGTGGTGTCATTTGAACTGAGACCTGGACTGGAAAATATAGGCAGCCTTGTGGAAAGAGCTTGAGAAACAGGAGAAGCAAATTCGTAGATCCGGAGATAGCAACATGTTTTTCATGATTAAGGAAAAAAAAAAAAGTTAAATTTGCTGAAGTATAATGACTGATGTCAAGACAGGAGGAAAATGAAGTTAGCGAAGCTGTTCGAGATGAAGTTCCAGCCATTGTTAGGGAGTTGGATTTATTTTAAGAATAATGAGAATGTTTATGAGGGTGTTCAATGGAGCTGTATCAAGCTCTGATTTCTATTTTAGAACAATCATGCTGGCTCACACTTGAAGAGACAATAATGGTAGCAGGGAGATTAAGTGATAGACTATTTTTATGTTAGATGTCAGAGAGTGTGGTGATTTGAACTATAAAATTAGTAGCTGAGATTTTGAGAATTGGTTGTATTTTGAAGACATAAATAGTATGACTTGCTAAGAGACTAAGAAAATACAAAAATATTTGTGAGAAAACTAGAAAAATGAAAGATGAATCAACTGGATAAATGATGGTATCATTTACTGAGTCTTAGAAGACTTTAGGCAGACAGTAGTTTCAACGAGAAGAGATGAAGACTTCAGCTTCCATCATGTTTAGTTAGAGATACTTATCAAGTATTAAAACAGAGTTTTCAAGTATATTTATGCATATACAATTATATATATGTAACTATAGCATATATGTTTCAGGAGCTCAAGGCTCAGGGGAGAGGCCAGGATGGAGAATCATATTTGAAGCTATAAAACTGGATGAAGTAATTTAAAATGTAGAAAATAAACGAAAATTCAGCTAAAAAAAAGGTAGAGACCGAATATAGTGCCTTGGTTGCTATAATATCAAGAGGCTGATTAAGGACAAAAAGCCAACAGTAAAAGCCATGTGTAAGAAGGAACCCCATGGCAGAACAGGAAAAGAAGGAACTCTATGGCAAAGTGATATCCTAGAATTTAAGGGAAGAAAGTATTTAAATGAAGGAATTGTCATCTGTGTCAAATGTTGAAGAGGATTTAGGGAAGATAAAGTCAGACAACTGACTGTTGGCTTTTGCAAGAAGGAATGACATCCAGAAAAACAACAACAACAACAAAAGAAAGGAAGGTAGAAACACCTCTTCCATTATAATAAGAGGGAAGATAAAATATGTGGTACAGGTATCAGTGACTTGTTGGAATTAATGAGAAGAAGTCATCCGATACTTATATTTTCCTATGAAAAATAGAAAAGTCCATTACCAGAGATTCAGGGGAGCAGGAAGTGATTAAGAGTTAAGAATAGGAAATTTTAGGGGGATCAGTGGCTCAGTCAGTTAAGCATCGGCTCAGGTCATGATCTCACAGTTTGTGAGATGGATCCCAGAGTCAGGCTCTGTGCTGACAGTGTGGAGTCTGCTTAGGATTCTCTGTCTCCCTCTCTCTTTCTGCCCCTCCCTCGCATGCTCTCTCTCTCTCTCTCTCAAAATAAATAAATAAACTTAAAAACAATCTTCCCCAAAAAAGGAGATTCTAAAATCTTTTTTAAAAAAAAGAGAGAGAAGATGAGATTGTGTAAATAATAGTCATAGATTCTGGGAAGATGAAATTTTAAGGAGAAAGGCAGTAATATTTTCTGGTAGTATAGATTATTTGGTATTTGCAATCATAACTGCAAGTGATTCCAGTCAAAACTTCTATATACTTTTCTACAGCAACTTGTGGCTACACAGAAGTGAGATCCTGGATTTAATCTTGGAATTTTCTCAGGTAAGAAAGAAGAAGGAGAGAGAAGGAAGGAGTTGTAGGTGTTTGCAAAGGAATGAATGTAGTATATGGGACCACAGAGGTTAGGATGGATTCAGAGGGAAGTGAAGATATGAAATTGTAATGTTTACTGTAAAAGTCATTGTGTTTACACTTGTCAGAATGGAATAGTAGCCAAGGGAGATAAAGGATAAAAATGGTGGCCAAAAATGGTACATTTCAAAATGAGACTTTGATGTATAGTTACAGAGGATAACAGTAAAGGTAATTAGATGATTAATCGAGGATATTAAGAAACTGTGGGTTATAGGGAATGGATCTTCAATGGACTTCAATGTTCAAATTACCAGGGGGGTTGATCTTAATAGTAGGGCAGTGAAGGGAGAGTGTTGGTGATAACACGTGCAGGAGTATGCACTCAAGGATGGAGAAAGACTGGAGCACCTGGGTGGCTCAGTCGGTTGAGTGATTGACTTTGGTTCAGGTCATGATCTCATGGTTCGTGGATTTGAGCCCCACATCGGACTCTGTGCTGACAGCTTAGAGCTTGCAGCCTGCTTCAGATTCTGTCTCTGACTCTCTGTGCCCCTTCCCTGCTTGTGCTCTTGTCTCTCTGTCTCTAAAATGGATAAACATTAAAAAAAACAAAAAAAAAAAAAACAAATTAAGGATGGAGAAGGACTGGGATGTCAGTCTTCAGCAAAAGAAGGGGATAATTTGGGTTGGGTCTAGGGAACTGGGTGCTAAATTCCTGCCTCATTCTGAAAAGTGTGGGTCTTAACATTTTCAGAAAAAGACAGATACCTATACCAATGTCTGTTTTTACTTACAATCTGATAATATACTTTAAGAAAATATGTAGAATTTCAGATACATGGAAGTTAGCATTTAACATTTATTTTAATCTAAGTATAAGTAAACATTGAGACTACTCAGGAATTCAGACTCTATTTTCTTGATGTTTTCTTGTTAACTGGTTATTATGTAGGCATCACTCTGAAAAGTGAAGGCTCACTGAAAAGCTATCTAAAACACATAAATGTACCTCTCTGTCTTAGGGAGCATGGAACATTAAAATATATCTTTAGTAGCTGAGGATGTTGCCATGTTGGAGATGCTCATGTTCTGAGTATGAATTTATTTACATAAGAGTATCATAAAGGACTTATCTATATAAGTATTTATTTATGCAAATAGGATAATGAACCTGAATCAAATAACTTCAAAATTGTTTTCCTCAAAATGTATGCATATATAATCTTATAATATTAAAAAAAACAAAATGCGACTTATGATTATTATTTGAGTGATTCTCAAACAAAATCCTAATTATTGAGCCCTCTTGCAAGATTGCCTTTAGAAACAGAAGCTTTACCAAGACAAGACTTTTTTTTTAAGTTTATTTATTTATTTTGAGAGAGAGAGAGAGAGGGACTGTGCAGGGGAGGAACAGAGGGACAAGGAGAGAGAGAATCCCAAGCAGTCTCCAGGCTGTTAGCATAGAGCCCAATGTGGGGCTCAAACTCACAAACCCAACCATGAATTCTTGACCTGAGCAGAATCCAAGAATTGGTTGCTTACTTGAATGAGCCACCCAAGCATCCGCAAAGACAAGTCTTTTAAGATCTTACACTTTTAAGATCTTACACCTGGGTGACTCAGTCAGTTGACCATCTGACTTCGGCTCAGGTCACGATCTCAGGGTTTGTGAGTTCAAGCCCTGCATAGGGTTCTGTGCTGACAGCTCAGAACCAGAGCCTGCTTCAGATCTTCAGATTCTGTGCCTTCTTCTCTCTCTGCCCCTCTCCTGTTTGCACTCTCTCTCTCTCAAAATAAATAAACACAATTAAAAAAAATTAAATCCTGTGCAAACTACCTAAATTCCAAATATATGTTATTAAAATGTACCAACCACAGCACTTAAGGACAAAGAATTATTTTCAAGTCTAATTCTTAAGACATTTTGTCTTGAAGCAATGTAAGTTATTAAGATATTATTATATTTTAACATATTATATTCTAATATGATAACAAAGTCACTTTAATTCTGAAAGATGATGGTGGGAGGAGTGTGATGTCACTGTCATGTGCACAGGAAGTGCTAGGAAATATGGTGGAAGAAACTGGAAAAATGTATAAGAGACACACAAACTAATTTCCTATTAAAGTATGAAAACTGTCTTCAGTTTGCCTAATTTGACAGGTTGAAAAAAATACTATCTCTAAAGTGATTTTCAATTTCAATGCATTTTTTTCATTGCTTCATTCTATTTCATTCATGCATGCATGCATTTTTCTCTATCTTTAGACTTCTCATTGAACGGACACCATAGTAACACATTAGATGGTTTTAACTGCATTTCTCAGCGAGTTCTTTTTTTTATGGAAATGAATTCAAAATTCTAGTTTGTTAAAAACTTCCTCTTGATTAATTTTTCTCCTCACGGTATGAATTTGAACACAATGAACCTCTGAAATCTTTTACCTGGATTTAACTTTACCCTTTTTGACTTATCAACTTGCTGTGCATAAAACAAGAGTTTCCAAAAATAATTGACTGTCTTCATTAAAAATAAAAATTAACTGCTCTTCTTACTAAACTTGACTTATTAATCACAACCCACATATTGATCCGTGCAGTATGTCAAGCATTGTATGTAACACTTCCCATATTTGTAAGTGTGCTCTTTGTGGCTCCTGTAAATCAGGAAAAAAAAATTAAATTACCCACTAGCAGCATGTATTAAATAGCTATGCTGAGGTTAGAGAAAGCATGCCATAAGTATTCCTTAAAATAATTTCAAAGAGCTTTGTTATCATTAAGAAAAACAGTAAAAACTAGGCAAAGTAGGGCATTACTGTATCCTAAAAAAATAACAATAGTTCTTTATTCAATTAGTAAGAATGCTTCAGAAATAGTGGGGTGATTACTTCAAAATCCTGAATGTGAAAAAACTACTCTGAAAAGAAATAATTAAGGTGGAGAATGTGTCACACCTCTTAACTTCTGCATAGTCCTCTGGATAATTTGCACATCAGATGATTTCAAATATTTTTAGACTCTAGTCAAATATTTATATCTTACCAATTTTAGAAAGCATGTATCTCAAAGAGAAGAAATAACTCTTCCCAGAGGAGTGAGTCTCCACTACCTGAATAGGTGAATTGAGGATGAATATAATATACATGGAAATCTCAAGTAGTGTTGAACATCTCCAAGTACAAAATCACGTTAAAAGTGTATATACATACAAGGTTGATTTTTTTCAGGATAACAATTCACGTATCTTTACATAAAACCTCAGATAAGCCTGTTTACATGAGCTACTGTGGTGTATGTATTAGGCCACCACCTTTCTCCGGACCTCACCCCTTTCCTTACACTTAACAATTCAATCTCCTGAAACAGAAGATAAAAGAAAAGAATGAATGAAGCCAAGACCCTTTCTCTCTGCTTCTATGTTCTTTGTTTCAAGGCAAGAGAGTGCCCTCAGCGCAGCATTCACTTATGCCTCATTCCTTGGTTTCTTTGAATTCACTGGAGTTTTGATTTTCAAATTCCTTAAATTATTATTTTTTTAAATATTTGTTTTTGAGAGAGAGAGAGAGAGAGAGAGAGTACAGGGGAGGGGCAGAGAGAGAGGGAGACAGAGAATCCAAAGTAGGCCCTGTGCTGACAGCAGAGAGCCTGATTCAGGGCTCACACTCACGAACCAGGAGATCATGACCTGAGCCGAAGTCAGACACTTAATCGACTGAGCCCCCCAGGCGCCTCTCAAGTTCCTTAATTTATGCTGCTATACTCTATTTCAGTAGACCTTCATTATTTACAGATTCCATATTTGCAAATTTGCCAGCTCACTAACGATTATCTGTAACCCCAAATTCAACCTACATGGTGCTTTGGGGTCCTTTGTGAGCATGCATAGACTCATGAGAATTTTAGTTGCTTGATGCTCATGTTCCCAGCTAAGGTCGAACAAGGCAATGCTTTTTCTCAGAGTGAAAACAAGTACTGTTTTCAGGATCTATGTGATGCCATGATTTCCACATTTTTGTGCTGTTTTTTGTTGGTGATGTTGCTGTTTCTAATGCCTCCCAAGCATAGTGCTGAAGTGCTGTCTAGAAGTGCAAAAAGTCTATGGCAAAACTTCCAGAGAAAATATGAGTGTTACATAAACTTAATTTTGGTAAGAGTTACACTGTTACTGGCTGTGAGTCTGATGAATCAGCAATATACGTTAAATAAGGTATCTTTAAATAGAAGTACACATAAAACAAACTTATGTATTGATCAGTTGACAAAAATGCGAGTACAGAATCCAAAATTCCAACTCTATTTTTCCCGTAGGAACAGTTGTTCGTTCACTAATTCAGTGTTCATGGTGATGCTATAGAACCTAATTATCATAAATAATGAGAATCAGCTATACGTTGTTTTATGTTTCACTGTTAATAAATGCTACTCTTCTTTATTTTACTTTTCAACTTTTTAATCATTAGTCCTTACATTTGGTCTCCCGTCAATTTCTTGACTCGCGCAATGTATTTCTTTTATTGCTGTGATTTATTCTCATTGGTGTAAATATTTATTTTTATATTTGAATTTTTGTCTATTTAAACTTATTTGTGCAGTGGAAAAGAGGCTTAATGTTGGACTTAAAATGATTCCTCAATTTTGAGCTGGGCTTAATTCTGACGACAGCATGGACAAGTGAGAATTTATAGCCAAGGAACATAGTAGGGGAATCAATGGATGCAAACTTACTAGAGGAAACATCAGTGGTCAAAGGGGCAGTTCTGGCTAAATTAATTGGACAGGATTCTTGCTAAAAGTGGGTCAGGGTGATGAGATATCATTTTGGAATGTGGAGAGAAAAAAAATGTGATCAGGTATAGAAGGTAATCAGATAGTAAGAGTAGGGAATTCTCCCTAAACTTATTTAGCAAGATTTTTGCTCCTAAGGTCAAAGCCCAAGAATGACACCTCTTTGAAAAAATGTGAAGGGGAAACTCAAACTCAGGTTTGGTTAAGAGGAGAGTTTTTAGAGTGTAAGCCTTGGGATACCTTGGGACCCTGCTTGGACTTCATATTTCTCAACCCAGAAATATGGAGAGAATCCTTCTCCATGGGCTGACGCTTTGACTAATAGAAAATAAGAGTTGATAGATATGATTACTATCTTCTGTCTCCATATCCTCCATCACAGTGAACTGTTCTGAAGTATAGTTATGTGTATTTTAACTTCTAAGATGCCAAGTTATTAGAATCGGTCACTCCCAGGGACCTCAGGTTGGATCTCCCTCTTTTCCTGTCATTTCTTTTGCTCCTTAGTCTTGTTTTCCTGAACTTCACACATAATGAGACAGTGGCAAATGAGAATTTGGCTCAAAATTGGCTTTCTAAGAATTATAGATTCTTAGAAATCTATAAGATTTCTATAAGAAATCTATAAGATATTCAGAACTTTTTTTGTCATTATTACATAATACCCAAACCAGAACTATCTGGTGGTGTGTAGGCTTCAAAGATGACTCAGTTCAGGGCTCCAAAATTATCATCAGCCAAGATTTCTGTCCAATTCTTGTTTCTGTTTTGTAATTTCTTGTCTTTATTCTTAAGCACCATGTGCAACACAATGATAGTGTTTATTTGGTTCTGAAATCCTAGGTCCCATTGAAAAATCAACAGCTCATAGCATGCTGCCAAAAGAATTTGTATTTCATTGTCCTGATTGAGTCATACTTCCATCACAGAAGCAAACGCTTCTGTCATACTAGCTTCAGTGTCAGTCATGTTCTCATCCTGTGAGTTAGAAGTGAACCCCGATGGCCTGTAAGGGCGGGGAATGATGTTTCCCAGAAGGAAATCAAAGCTTGTATGTGAATGGAGGCTGAAAAGTCAACATTTGTCCTCTACAAGGACACAAGTACAAGGGATAGAAAAGGCATTTTCCTAGTTCAAACAGCTCGGGTGCAGAAGCATCTAGAGATTAGCTGTAATTGGTGAGGCAGTGAAGCACAGAAAAAAAACAATACTTGTAGGTGAATCCAAATCCAGGTGGACTATTGTTATTGTGTGCATAGCTGAACAAGAGCATGGGGGCCTAGTAGACTGGTACATTAAAGAAATGAGAAAAGAAACATCTGCCTACAGACAAGAGAGGTGTTGGAAGCAGCAGTTGCAACAGATGTAAATGGAGGCAAAGCCACCAATAGGAATTACACGTTTTAGTAATCCCATTGACTCTCAGAGATTTAAATAAACAAACAAAAAAAAAACAACAAAAAACAAAAACTAAGTAAGCTCAAATTTTGTTATTTGGAGGGTGAAATCTATTGAGTCAGTGGATTTAGGCATAACTCCTTAATGCCCTTATCTACACTCCCCATATCACCAGATTCAATGGTCAAGTCAACTTAATGAAACTTAGCAAAGGCTGAGTTTTCATTTCTTTTGATTTTATATTTATTCGTCCCAATTTGCATTTTGAATTTTCTTCTATGTATTCTTCTTACAGGGTTTGGATTCTAGCTCTCCACTTACATATAATTAGGAGGAAATCATTTAATCTCTCTACCTCAGATTCCACATCTTATAAAATGAGACTGATAATGCCTACCTTTTAATATTGCTTGGTTAAGAGACAGTGCTTTGGAGGCAGATCACCTACCAGATCTCAGCTTCATTATTTACAGCTATGTGATCTTGGTGAAATTATTATTAAATGTTCAGGTTTTATTTTCCCACAAGAAAAGAATCAGAAAAGTGTCTACTTTGTGGGTTGTTATGGGAATGAAATAAATTGGTGTTAGTAAAGTGTTTAAGAGAGTGTCTGGCATATAGAGGGGCTACATTGCTTAAAAATGGTCAATAAGCATTTGTTTCCATTTATCACAAATTATGGAAATTGGAAATCATCTTCTTTAAAAAAATGTGCTAATTATTTGGAGACATTAATATAGATACTGTTTTTGTAATTTATGTGTGCACTTTAGACAATCCTAGAATGTAATATTTCTATTATATATAATTTGAGATCAAGTGGGAAAAAGTGGAAAAATAATGTAGACTAAAAATTAAGACATTACCTGGCAATATGAAATGAATGTATCTCTGTAACAGAAAAATATTAGATTTGTTCTGGATGCCTATATATGGGAAAATGTAGTAACGATTAGCATTTAAAAGGAGCCAAACTAGAGGTGTGATCTTTCTTTAAACCTGAGTATCCAGGGATGCTATGTTTTCCTTGACAAATAGTGAATTTACCATTGTTGCAGGATTTTTTACCTCCATACCCAGGGTTCATTGTCTTGATGCTTTGCAGAATGAAGCGGTGAGCACAAAATGAGCAGCAGACAAAAGTTAATTACAGTGTAAGAAAGTAAGAGTGGTATGAAAGCTCACTTTACAGAAAGGGGAATTTGAAAGTGAATGCCCGCGTCTATTGGCAAGGGTCCTTGTTTTATAAAGTTCTGGTCAGCCCTGCCTTCCCTTCCCCCTTTTTGTTTCTCAGGTCCTACCATTATTGGCTTAATAACTCTAGGTGCTGGGTTGTCCATTCCTAATCGGCTTGAATCCATTGTATGAGGGGTGGTTTATGTCCATATCATTCCTTGTAGGTCATATGTTTTAAGGTCTACTTATTTTTAGCCAGGTCTTTTGTCAAATTCCTGAGAGGAACCTGAGGGGGAAGTACCGTGGCGCCTGTTACATTCCTAAGAGGAACCTCATGCCCGAGGGGATTTGCTATGGTCAGACCCTCCCAGCATTCCTCCAAAATATGTGTTTTCCCCACCCAGGGTCTTCAGGTCTTCTCCTTTCCCTCTCTGCCTACTGAATCCTAAATTTTCCTATCATACCATCTCTAGAAGTATGCAAACATGCACTAAATTCTACATAGCTACTGTTGTGGAGTCTACTTAAGAAATGATTGGAAATTGCTTCAATAAGTGTTTCTAATCTTTTCTATCTCGGAACATTATAATGTAAAGTTCATTCCTTCCAAATTTAAATAAGTTACACCTTTGAAAAGAGAAAGAAAAAATGAAGGCAAATAACCACGTTTAACAAAGGAACTGAATCTACAACCAATTTTATTTACTTATTTATTTATTTTAATTTTCTTTTTATGTTTACTTATTTTAGAGACAGAGAGACAGAGCACAAGCCCTGTTGGGGCAGAGAGAGAGAGAGAGAGAGACAGCATCTGAAACAGGCTCCAGGCTCTGAGCTGTCAGCACAGAGCCTGACACGGGGCGGAAACTCACGAACCATGAGATCATGACCTGAGCTCAAGTCGGACATTCAGCTGACTGAGCCATGCAGGCGCCCGTGCAACTAATTTTTAAGGAGCGATGTCAAGGCAAGTTCTCATCTGTTTTTTGGACCTTTTGAGAGATCTGAGCTAACTTTAAGGCAAATGAAGCAATTAGAAAGATAGCTGTGTCCATCAGATGCTCTACTTACCATTGAAGGCTTTTTCTTATGCTTTGCTGAATTTCTAAACACGTCTCACATTACACAGCTCTAGTGATTTAAACGTGTTTCTCTGTGACATACAAGTAAGGAAAGCATTTACTTTTTCTTTAAACAGAGCTGCTCATGGGGTGGGAAAGGTCTAAAACTTTTAATTTTCTTTTCTTCGTTTACATAGAGCCATAATCTGCCTGGAGACTTGGAGGCTTCCCATGGGCAGCAGACATAGAAAGATAATAAAAGCGGCTTTATGTTGAACCACGGCACAGTTATTTTAGAGAAAATCCATGAAAATCTCCTCTTCTATTGTTAATGCATTTTACTTTTCCTATTGAATTGTGTATTATTTAAGATCTAATGACCATGCACAACTGTAAAATACATTTTAAGTATAAAATACATATGTTTATCCATAAAGATAATTTTTAATGTCCAAAATTGTTAATAACTTCAGCAAGACACCACCAGCCTCAACAAAATGATACGATATTTATAACAAAATTACAAAAGTCATAAACTTGAATGGATCAACACAAATTAGTAAGAGGGAAATGTGTGCTATTGTTGAGTGCCTACAGATGTGCCAATTACTTTACATGCCTACGACTCTCTGCATTTATTATTTATTAATTTTTTTAAAAAATGTTTATTTTTGAGAGAGAGAGACACAGAGCTCTAGTGGGGGAGGGGCAGAGAGAGAGAGGGAGACACAGAGTCTGAAGCAGGCTCCAGGCTCCAAGCTGTCAGCACAGAGCCCGACGTGGGGTTCGAACCCACGAACTGTGAGATCATGACCTGAGCCAAAGTCGGACACTTAACTGACTGAGCCACCCAGGCACCCCCATGCATTTATTATTTATTAAATAAATATTTACTGAACACCATTTATGTGCTGAATGTGGCACTTGCCAGTAAGTGAGAGAGGCATGATCTCTGCTCCCATGCAGGTTCTAGGCTAATAGTCTCGGTTTTCCCATGATGAAATATGTGACCCATTAGCCTCACTTTCAAAATAAGGAAACTAAGGCTCAGAAGAGTGTTGTAATTATCCCTATGTAACACAGCTATTGAGTGGCAGATATCAAAGGTGGGATTTAAACTCATTTTCAGGGGAAACTTGAGTTCAGCTCATTCCATTTTTTTCCATTAACTTAGGATTTCTACTTCAGCACCAACATTTTCCCTCATAATGTCTTCCTTTTTAATTTTGGGTTAAAAAATATGCGTATTATTCTTTTGAAATTTCAGGGGGAAAGTGCCTATAACTTTGATTTTTTTCATGAATATTTTGCCCGGAAAAATAGGAAACAACTGATTGAGTCGATTTTAGATAAATTAATAATTAAAGATGAAGATGAGGAAGAGAGGTTGAGCTTGGTGTTCATTTATCTACACTGAAAAATCATAAGCACGGACATATAAACCATGGGCACAATAGAATAAAATAGAGCTACATAAAGTAAAAAAAGTGGCAAATACATCGAGTAAAAAATTTTGCTCTCTCAAAGACAGGTTTTCTACTCTAGCTTATAAATTATAAATTGTGCTCACATTCAACAAGTGGATTCTAAAATACAGAATGAAATTTTATCTCTACATGGATTCGCAAAATTCAACAGTAAGTCAGCCAAAAAATTCTAATAACCGTATCATAAAAACACTACATGTATGTATGAATGTATGCACTAAAGTAATTTGAAGTTATGTTTATTTGTTTTGTTAATAAAAAATATTTATTTTTTTTTAAAAATGTTTATTTTATTTTTGAGAGAAAGAGAGAGAGAGCACAGGCAAGAGAGGAACAGAGAGAAAGGGAGAAAGAATCCCAAGCAGACTCCATGCTCAGCACAGAATCCAACTCGGGGCTCCATCTCATGACTATGAGATCATAACCTGAGCTGAAATCAAGAGTCTGATGCTCAACTGACTGAGCCACTCAGGCGCCCCCCAAAATATTTCTTAATTTTACTACATTCAGTTGAGTGAAGTGTATTTTTGTTTAAAGAGTGGCAGAATATGTCATCCAAAACTATACTAACTAGACATAATAACAGATACAAGAAAAACTCCTCACCTTCCTCTCATTTACCTAAAAGCAAGACACACATTTTCAAAGATGTCTTTCCTCCATTCTCCACCAGGAAGAACAAAGTTAATCACCAGAGGAGACTTGAAATCCCATTATTCTGAAACAAAATCTACCTAACAAATTTTACTAATTAGTCTCTATCTACCATTAGTTTCCCTTATACTTGCCTTCCCATAATTTACTGCCCCTAGAGACGTAGGGTTTTTTCCTTTGTCTTGCCACTTCTCCAAAAATGTATTGTCCCTATGCTAAGACACCATACAAACTCAAGTCTTAACCAAACCCTTGACTCACTCATTTTTCCTTGGGCATCTCTCATGTAAAGAAACTACTATTTTTCTGTTGTTAATCTTTCTTTTGTTATAAGGGCCTCATACGAGTACTTAGAAAGGTACAGAAAAATTTTTTTTTCCTCTTTTACACTAATTCATATTTAACTGACTCTTCTCAACAAGTCTTCAGTGTTGTGTCAATATAACTATCATGGTTTTTCCAAAATCTGTGATGAGCTCTGTGTGCCTTCCAACTCCAGATACTGGTTAAAACAAAGACATTTTCAATATAAACTGAAAAATAAGAAATATCCTCATGAGTACGTGCTCACATTGATATTACCTCTGAGATTCTAAAAGATGAAGTGAAATATTTGTTACCATCTGGTATAGTTTTCCTTCTTAGTGCATATTTTCATATTTTAGGTTATTTACCCTTTACTGATTCATGCATGCATAGAAACATTTGTTCAACATATTAATGAGCCCCTTTTGATGAAGGAGCATGAGGTAGGCTGAAGGACAAAGCATAAGCTAACACAACTCCCCCAGATGGGACAGGTATGATATTCCTTGGGCACTCTTGGCTACCCCAAAATAAGAAAGGGCAAAAAGCAAACGGTTAAACTGATGAGAGTCTCCACCAGTTTATCAGAAGAAAGCAATCTCATCAATAGCCTAAAAACCAAGAACTCCCTACTGTCTTAATGTTAAGATATTAATATTAAAATTAAAGCTTTTCTGAAGGGAAAACAATTTTAGCATGACAATAGCTAGGTCTCCAGTAATCTGTGAGTCTTTAGCATATGAAAACCTCATTGGAAACTTCCCTTTTGACTTTGCCTCCCAAATCCAGGGCATATAACCCCATTCTACACAACCTCAGTGCAGCTCTTTTTGCCCTTGAGTCCTGTCCCTGTGCTTTAATAAAATCACCTTTTTGCACCAAAGACATCTTCAAGAATTCTTTCTTGGATGTCGGCTCTGGCCCCCAAAACTCCACAATCACCCCAAAACTTCATCACCTCATATCTGTTAAGTACTGCTCTTTTGTTATAGACAGGAAAAAACAACAACTAACATTTACAGAATGCTTATTATGTTCTAAGAATTACACATGTAAAATTCATTTTCAAGCCCTGAAAGATTCCACTGTTTAGAAAAGGAACAGACAAGCCATTATGATTCAACATGGCATGTTAAGATAGATATATTTGGAATGAAAGGGTTTGGAACAAATAAATGAGTGATTACTTCTCTTTTGGGGGCTGATTTGGGAAAGTTTACATGAAGTTTGTTTGGTTGATTTTTGTTTTACAAGGAAAATGAAAGCATTCTCAAACTTCAGAGAAATGACATGATGGGTTTGAAGAACATCACGCAGTTCAGAATATTTGTTACACAGAAGATGTGGCAAGGTTATAGAAGGAAAATGAGCTTTGTAGCTCTATTGAAATAATTAATTTCCCCCCCAAAACCGGTATAGCAAAGATTAGCCATTGGATGATCATATAGGAACATGACATATTCAAACTGGCATTTTAGAAAGAGCATTCTGCTGGTAATGTGGTAAATTTAGGCAAAATCAGGAGAAGGAAATCAAATGTCAGCTATTTAACCAGGCATTAACAGAGAATCCTCTGAACAAAGGAGATGGTAATACTGTTGATAGAAGTAGTCTAAATTTTAAAGGGTTAATGAGCTATATTTGAAGGAATTAGTGATTGTTTACAAATGGGAATGGACAAGAACTGAAGACCAATGATGTGCCATGCACTGTTCTTAACAAGAAAGGGAAATCATATGAACAGGGAAGCACTAGTACAAAACAAACAACAAAGAGTAATGTGGTAGACTAACTATATCAATGATTTTACTGAATGTAAATATACTGAACTTTATAATTAAAAAACAATTTATCAGGGAGAGTGAAAAAGAATGCCTGTATGAATAAGACTCTCTTTAAATACAAACACACTGCCAGAAACTGGGATGTTTACATTTCATAGGTAGAAGAGGTTGAGATGAAGCCAAGTTAAGAAGTACTTAACTTGGGAGAATGATCAGTATAAAAGGGATACGGTTTTTGAAATGTATAATTATGACTTTCGTTTAATTATTTCCTTCTAAACCACCTCTTATGCAACTGAAGACCTTGGTTTCTTTGAGGATGATTAGTAATCTAAAGTTAAAGGGAGAGCAGAAAAACAGTTGCTGTTGTCCAAATATAAGATTAGATAGAGTTGAAATCCACATACCTCAAGCAGAGACAAGCAGAAGCCAGAAAGACAGCAACTACAAAGTTCAAAGCAGACTGGGGCTAGCATTTTTCAATGAGACTTGTGTCCCCTTCCCCCATTCCTTTATCAGACACCTTATGGAATTAATTACTTTAGAAACTTTGAGTCCCTCACAACAGCCTGATTGGAACTCTTGAAGTATTTGGTCACTAGTCAAAGTAATGTAACCTTATATGGTTAATATGAATGTTAATATGAATTGAAAACTAATTTCTAAAATATGAACAATAGTATTACGTCAGCAAAACAAAGATAAATTTTATAACCACAGAATTCTGATTAAAAAATGGACAGGAGTGGAAAAAAATCACTGGACTTGAAGTCAAAAACCATTGATTCTTGTCTTGACCATTTTAAATGGGTTCTAGAAAATCTCTAGGCCTAAATGTTCTCCTTTATAGTTGAGAGAATCAGATAAGAAATCCAAAGAAAACTTTTAAATGATCTGTGTGCTTATAATAAATTAAATGATCTAAAACACCCATGAAAATACAGTCAACTGACCTTAGACAAAGGAGCAAAGGAAATACAAAGAAGAAAAGACAGTTTTTTAGCAAATGGTGCTGCAAAGAATAATTGAATCCATTTAAAAAAAAAAGAATCTAGACACAGTTTTTATAACTCTCACAAGACTTAACTCAAAATGAAGTGTAAATAGACCTAATTGAAACAAAACACAGAAGTTTAAAACTCCTAAAAGATAATATTGAAAGTCTAGAGGACCTTGGGTTTGGCCATGACTTTTTATTTATTTTATTTTATTTTATTTTATTTTATTTTATTTTATTTTATTTTATCTTATTTCATCTTATCTTATCTTATTTTCTATTTTAGAGAGCTAGAGAGAGAGAGCATAAGTGGGGGAGAGAGGCAGAGGGAGAGAGAGAGAATCTTAAGCAGACTTCACACTCAGTGCAGAGCCCAACATGGGACTTATCCTACCACTCTGGGATCATGACCTGAGCTGAAACAGAGTTGGACACTCAACTGACTAAGGCACCCAAGTGCCCCTAGAAATAACTTTTTAGATAAAACATCAAAGTCATGATTCATGAAAAAGATAATTAATAAGATGGACTTCACTAAAATTAGAAACTTATGCTCTGCAAAAGACATTGTCAATAGAATGAAAAGACAAATCACAGACTGGGAAAAAACATTTGCAAAAGACATATTTGATTAAACACTATTATCCAAAATATAGAAAGAACACCAAAAACACAATAATAAAAACAAACAAACAAACAAACAAACTTTCCAATTAAAAAATAGACCATAGATTGGAAGAGACAGTTCACTAAATAAGATACACAGATAGCAAATAAGGATATAAAAAGGTGCTCAATATTGTATATCATCGAGAAATGCAAATTTAAATGGCAGTGAGATACCTATTAGAATGGCCTGAACTGAAAACAATGACCTCTCCATACTGGCAAGGATGTGAAAAAGCAGGAACTCAAATTCATTGCTGGTTGGAATACAAAATGGTACAGATACTTTGTAAGACAGTTTGGTTCCTTTTTATAAAAGTAAACATATTCTTACCATATGATCCCACAATCTCATCCCTTGGTATTTAAAACCAAAGGAGTTGAAAGCTTATGTCCACATAACAAACTACAAACAGATGTTTACTGCAGCTTTATTCATCATTACCAAAACTTGAAGCAACCAAGATATCCTTTAGTAGGTGAATAGATAAAATGTGGTACTACCAGACTATGGAATATTATTCGGTATGAAAAAGAAATGAGGTATTAAGACATGGGGGAAGTTTTTTTTTCTCCAAATTTTTATTTAAATTAGTTAGTTAACATACAGTGTAATATTAGTTTTAAGTGTAGAAGTATAGAATAAATTATCATATAACACTCAGTGCTCATCACAAGTGTCCTCCTTAGTACCCATCACTCATTTAACCCATCCCCCCACTCCTCAATATGTTCTCTACAGTTAAGAGTCTGCTTCTTGGTTTGCCTCTTTTTTCCTCCATGTTCATTTGTTTTGTTTCTTAAATTCCACATGAGTGATCATATGGTATTTGACGTTCTCTGACTTATTTCACTTAAAATAATACTCTCTAGCTCCAGCCATGATTTCATTCATATTTATGGCTGAGTAATATTCCATTGTGTAAATATATATATATATATATATATATATATATATATACACATACCACTTCTTCTTTATCCACTCATCAGTCAATGGACATTTGGACTCTTCATAATTTGGCTATTGTTGATAATGCTGCTTTAAAAATCATGGTACATGTATCCCGTCGAATCAGTTTTTTTTGTATCTTTTGTATAAATACCTAATAGTGCAAATGTTGGATTGTAGGGTAATTCTATTTTTAACTTTTTGAAGAAATTTTTTTTCCATTTGTATTCCCACCAACAATATAATAGGGTTCCCCTTTCTCCACATCCTCATCAGCACCTGTTGTTTCCTGTGTTTTCCTTTTAGCGATTCTGTCTGGTGTGAGGTGATACCACATTGTAGTTTTGATTTGTATTTCCCTGATGATGAGTGATACTGAGCATCTTTTCATGTGTCTGTTAGTCATCTCTATGTCTTCTTTGGAAAAATGTCTATTCAAGACATGGAAGAAACTTAAATCCTAGTGATGCATATTACTTAATCTTAGCAATGCATGTTACTAAGTGAAAGAAGGCTATTTGAAAAGACTTTATGGTATATAATTCCAACTCAAAGACATTCTTCAAAAGATGAAACTATGGAGGGGCGTCTGGGTGGCTCAGTCGGTTAAGCCTCCGACTTCAGCTCAGGTCACGATCTCAGAGTCCGTGAGTTTGAGCTCCGCGTCCAGCTCTGGGCTGATGGCTAAGAGCCTGGAGCCTGCTTCCAGTTCTGTGTCTCCCTCTCTCTCTGCTCCTCCCCCATTCATGCTCTGTCTCTCTCTGTCTCAAAAATAAAAAAACGTTAAAAATTTTTTTTAAAAAAGATAAAACTATGGAGACAGTAAATGACCAATGGTTGCCAGGGATTTAGGGGGAGGAGTGATGGATAGTCAGAAAATAGGAGATTTTTAAGGAAGTTAAACTATTCTACATGATACTAAAAAGGTGGATATACACCATTATATTTTTGTCAAAATACGTAGAATGCACAATAGCAAGAGTAAACCCTAGCATAAACTGTGTTCTTTGAGTAATTATGATGAGTCAATGTGGGTTCATTGATTATATCAAACGTTCTACTCTGGTGTACGATGTTAATAGTGAGGGAGGCTATGCACGTGTATGGGTAGGGAGAATGTGGGAAATCTCTGTAACCTTCTGCTCAATTTTGCTGTGAACTTAAAATTGCTCAAGTAATGTTTATTACAAATATAAAATGGTATAAATATTCTTACAAAATAGATTTGCCAATGTATAACTTCTTCCATTCTTTAATTTTAGACCCTGGCCCTATGTATAAATTTTGAAATCTTTTTACTATGATTTGTCTCTCTCTAATTCAACTAGAAAATAAACAGCAGCTGCAACATCTTATCATTCTACAGAGTATGAAGACATATTTCCAATTAAATATAATTTAAACCAAGGAAGAATATTTTATTATAGAATATTTTAAATTTTATTTAGATTAGTATTATTCTGAAAAAAATAGTTTAAAATAGAAGAGGTTTTCAAATAAGTAAACCTAGCACCTCATCTGAAGACTGTAGAAAATATCTTGTTCTGTTGTGTCTGGTTCATTCAATAACCCTCTTTATTCTGGGTTCTTATGCTAATTCCAAATACTATGACAAAGTTTTATTTAAAAAAAATTATTTTCCTTATGGTCTTACATTTTCGCTTCCATTTAATCACCAAATAACTCTGCCTTGTCTACAGGATATATTTCTGTTCTTCATTTTCAGGTTAGGGAAGAGAAGCTCAATGATTTTCTCAGAGCCACAAAATGACTACCCCGAATACAAATCCAGATTTTTACACAATCTGACTTTGTTCCTACTGGGTTCCTTCTGCTTCAGAGTTATACTTAAGTAGAATTGAGTAGACTTTCTTGTTAGGATTCCTGCCTGTACGTTAGATGTCATCTCTTCTTTTTTTTTGTAATTCCTTAATGGGAAGAGAGAAGGGTGGTGTTATGGATATACAATGAAATTACTTGCAATTTGAAGGCAATAGTATGCCTTTTTATTTGGAAATTTGCACTCAAACTTTTTGCCTTGCATTTTTCCAGAAAAAAAGAAGGAAGTAGATTTAACAATCCAAACATTATGTGCTTTTCCCACAAAATTACTCTCCTTAGAAGTTTAACCTCTCATCTTCATCATGTATTGTATTCTAGGACAATAGTTTCCAAATATTTTATGATTCTGTGTACACACCTCAAATACATGTGTATTTATTTATTTATAAATATTATGCATGTTCTACTAAAATAAGTGTTATCTATGTTATAAAACAGAATATCTATCTTAAAAGCTAATACTAAGTTACAAATAAATATAAAAATCTGATACTGAATAATTCTTAAATAATGAGTAAAATGTAAATATATATATATAAATTTATAAATGCATCAATATGTTGCTCATTACCAATGGTTGCTCACAAACCAATGGTCTACACAAGTGAAACAAGGTGGAATCGATCAAACCTAGACAAGTGTTAACTATTTAATAAAAGTAAACACAGATTTGTTCATTGCTTATGTATTATAAAGTAACAGCTACCAAACTCTGGAGGATATAACCAAACCTTTTCTTCAAAAGCTTACACCTAAGGGTATTAAGTCGGGTACATAAGTATCTATTTTACAAACATACGATAAGAGCGTATGAAGGAATCAAACATCATGCTGTGTAGATATAAAAGAATCCTAGGCTGGGAGGGAATTCTCATTCTCTCCCTCTGCCATCCCAGGTGGTGATAAGAAAATAGCTCTTTTCTTGAGGGTGAATATGCAAACTGCATCAAAGACATATATGACTCCATTAGAAGGAAAGGCTATGTTGACAGCAACCATGGCCATTTCAAAATTAGAAAGGGAGCAAGAAGGTGGGATAACTTGCCCAGGAAAATATTTCTTTACACTGGATTCTCAAAGTGTGTGCTAGGAGTCAGGAAGAAAGGGGAGAAATACAACTAAAGCATGCAACATCACTGCTTTCCTCCTTCACGTACCATACTTCTGTTAAAGTACCCAACAGGCACCTAATTCATGCTTTTGAGGGCACTTAGGGGTTTCAAAAACTCACACATTTATGAGTTAAGGATAATTTACATTTTTACTTTATGAGTATTGACATTAAAATTTTTGTACATCTTAAAAATGAGTGTTATATTCCCTGACATAGACATTTTGACATTCTGCTGGGGTCTGTAATGAAAGCTATGAATTGCCAGATGGATACATGCATAACATCTTTACTGACAGATAATCTTTACTATCTAGATAAAATTTAACATTGAAAACGAGGACAAGGTGCTTCTAGTTTCCGATTGATCTGAAAAAATTATTAGTGAAATCAAATTGTGAAATATTTGTAAAGATCAGAAAAGGTCTGGAAAAGTCAGAATGCTGCTCGTGGGAGATTTCAGTTACTTAAATGTTGACTGCAGAACAGCAATGCAGAAAATGTAACAATGTGTTTTTTAGAGAAAATTCCATTTGTTCATAATTCAATTTGAGGAACGACTATTCTGGCAGAAGAGAAAGAACCAGTTTGTAATATGCTGTAAGGCTCACAGCCAGGAATTACTGATAAATAAATATGACACCAGGAACCTTGATTGCATGATAATAACCATGATACAGTTTACAAATAAAGGGGAAAAAATCAGTTGCAAACCTATAGGTTACAAATGCAGTTTCATTTTCTCCAGATCTTAGGCTAAATTTGCTGCCCAGGAAAGGCTACATTCAGCCAAGTTCCTCAGCCAATTGTCTCTTTTTCCTAGTTTGGGGTGAAGTACAACGAAGAGTGCATTAGAAAGGAAGAGGAGATACACACACAGAGATTTCAAGTCAAGTTCTTTAGGCACAAAGTCAGATGAAAAGAAAATAGAGGCAGTCCTATTAATAATTTTTCTCAGGCAGAGGTTTCTTTTGGTGCTATCAAGCATCTTCTCTATGCTCTCCTTTCCCCCTTCTCTCCAGATGTAAGCCCGATACTCCTGACTTTTCACATTTAGAATCTTAGTAGAAAAGATATCAATAGATTTATTTATTTTGTATAAGACTGACTTGTTGTAAAGTACTCCCCTGTAAGGACGTTTATATTCCAGTTAGTCACCAAAGCACTAAGCCAAAGGAGGAAAAACATAGAAATAGACATTAGAAATTAGAATCAGGGACACCTGGGTGACAGAGTCCGTTAAGTGTCCAGCTCTTGATTTGGCTCAGGTCATGATCTCACCTGAGTTGATGAGATCCAGCCTGGTGTCAGGCTCTGTGGTCAGCCTGCTTGGGATTCTCTCTCTACCCACCCTCATATTCTCTTTCTCTCAAAGTAAATAAATAAACATGGAAGAAAGAAAGAAAGAAAGAAAGAAAGAAAGAAAGAAAGAAAAGAAAGGGAAGGGAGGAAGAGAAAGAGGGAGGAAGGGAGGAAGGAAGAAATTAGAACCAGAGAGAGGAATTTAGAATAATAGCAACCAATGAAGGAAAGGAGAAATTGAATTTGAACAAAGCTTGATTCAGGCTGACTTGCTAAGCAGGTGTCCCAGGCACCAACAAAGAGGATTTACTACATAGTTGGGAGTCATAAACAACTTCTCTTCTGATAAGAATGATGCACACTAAAGCTATGCTAATTTGCCATTATTCACTTACTAGATTTGTAAATAATCCTATATTTGGTGACATACTTTTGGCAAGGAAGTGAAGGAATCCAAGACTTCAATACAATGCTAGTGGGAGTGTAAACTACTCAATCTCTGTAATCAGAAATGTATCAGTATTTATTAAAATTTCAAACACACATACTTCTGATCAGGCAATTCTGTTTCTGGCAGTTTAGACTACATATGTGGGTCTACATATGCAAGATAACATAAATACAAGTTTATGTGTCGCAGCATTGTTTATAATGGCTAAAGAATAAAAACACCCAAAATACCATGAAAAGGAAAGGGTTTAAATGAATTATGATACATCCATAATGGATGGTATGTAATGGATGGATAAAAACCAATAAGTAAGCTATCTGTGCACTGACAGGGGAAGTCTTCAAGATACTGCAAGTGAAAAATCATGTGTGGAACCATGTGCATAGTTTACCACCTTTTGTGTAAACAGAGAATCAGGATCTGTATCTATGTTTCTTTGAATATAAGGAAACTGAAAAGATCCATAAGAGTTTATAACAGTGATTTCCATGGTCAGAGGGGAGGGATAGACAGAGAAGCAATCAGGAAGGGAAGGAGACTTTTCACTGGACACCATTATATGTATATATGTAAATATATACACACACATATATATATATATATACATATATATGTGTGTATATATATATACATATATATGTGTGTGTGTGTGTACACACACACACATATATATGTATTACCTGTTGGAAAAGTAAATAAATATATATATATATATATATATATACTATATATGTGTATATAATGTGTGTATATATATATAGACTATATATATATGTATTACCTGTTGGTAATAAATAAATGAATAAATAAATAAATAAAGCTTTTATCAAATATTATTGGAATAAAATTGGAATTGTGGAATCATTTAACTTTTGCACCTGTACAAAATGTAAATTGATACAACTCCCATTGACAACATACCACATTCTAATTTAAAAAAAAAAAAAAGTGTCCAAGGAACAAGATTCATTGTATTAGTCAGGGTCCAGCCAGAATAGGTTAGGTTATGTTGTGCTAAATAAACAACCACCAAATCTTAGTATTTTACAAAACACATTTTTTAACTTTCTGCTGCATATCTGTTGTGGGTCTGCTTCAGTTCTTTTCCATATTGCCTGCATTCCAGCTCAATGTTGATGAAACTACTCCCATCTAGGAGTCTCATGCCAGAAGCAAGATGGTGAACCAGAAACTCCTTAAAGCTTTCTAAAAAGGGGCACACATTACTTATTATTTAGCAATATTTTATTGGCCAACGTCAGTCATATGGCCTCTCTTAAATTCAACAAGACAGAAACTAAACCTTCCCATAAAGGAGGGGTACATCTCAAGTCACACAATCAAGCTGAAATTAATGGCGTAAGGAACTGTAAATCTGTCCCACGCAGGAAATAGTTTGAAAAATAATACTAATTACTATATATACCTTGTTACTAAAAGATCTTCATTTTCTCTTTGTCTTCTTTCAATATATATTGAAGCAATCATAAGACTAATGTTAATTCTAAGCTTGTATAATAAATAGAAGATTTAAGGAATCTGCCTAGAATTCCTACATTTCTCATTGCTCTCTTGGCAAGAGCAGACCTTGGAATTGTTAAAAATGTCAGGAAAGGGATTACTTTGCTTATAAGTGAATTGGTCCTGTTTTTAAAGTGAGTATTCACTGTTTTCTAATAAATCACATAACACAGTTAAGTCCTCCAATGTACTGAAGCATCAGTAGAAATGTATGCCATTTAACAAAGTGAGATATATGTGAAAGATTATTTGTAATTGTGAATGAGCAGATATTTTTTAACCAGCTAAATGAATAAAAGAAACTTGAATTTTAATATTCCCAAATAGGCAACCTGTTTCTCATACTGAAATAGTTGATTAAATATTATCTACAGAATATACTTCATTTAAAATTTTAAACTCCATCATTTAATTCTCCTTAGTCCCTCTTTAGTTATTATCAGCCACTCTATACCTTATTCAGATAAGTAGCACATAACATCTGGTATAAAAATTGAATACCAGTTGAATTCTGGATCTGCCTATAAAATTATATTATCTCTGAATCTGTTAACCAGGTAGCATCTATGTGGATTTTATTAACCATAAAAAGCAGAAACCATTTTGACTCTAATAAAATCTTCTTGGGGACCAAACAAAAAATCCTAAACAATAAGAATATTTTTTTACTTACAATCATCACCTGGGAAAGACTACTTGATCGTGATATGAAAGTGACCAAAGACTTGAATTTCATTTTAATGCTACTTCTTAAATTGTCTATGCTGCTGTGATTGAAACTGAGAAGTGAATGAAATTACATGACTAAAGTAGAATAAAGTAGAGGAAATGGTGTGAGCTTCGGCTTAGAGGTAAGATCTATGAAGGGATATTGAATAATGAGAAAAGCAGTCTGGCTGAAATAGAGGGATTATGGTGGTAAGTAATGAGAGGCAGGTTTGGAAAAGTAAATTAGGATAAATTGTAGAGGATCTGGAAATCCAGCTAAGAATTCTGATGGAAATGAGCAGATATGACAGGTTTTCAAATAGGAGGCTGAGAGAAAGAATGGAACAAAGCAGATTGGAAGGCATGGATGGAAGCAGAGAAACCATTGTCTCCATGTGCAAGAATTAGCGATGATAAGGATCTGAGTTAGACAATGACATTATGGAAAGATACAAGAGAAGAATTGAAAGCAATGAAAACTATAAACGAACAGAATTTGAGTAAATTATTATGAAACAGAAAGAAGAAAGGAATCTGACTGATTTTGAGGCTAGGAAAAATGGAGGATGGGTGAGTAGGAGAATCAGAATCCACAGGGGCAGGGGAGGAGTGAAGACCAGGCTTGAAGATTAGAGTAGAACAGGTATGTGTAGGTATATGTTTATGTGTAGGGAGAGATTTATTAATGTTGAAATTAGATATGAGATTATACAACTTAAAATGTCAGCAAGATATTTCAAATGTGAAATTCAAATTTGAGAAATAGACCTCCTTCTTTCCTTCCTTCCTCCTTTCCTTCCTTCCTTCCTCCCTTCCCTCTCTTTCCCTCTCTTTTTTTCCTTCCTCCATTCCTTCCTTCATCTCTCCCTTCCCATCCCAACCTCACTCCCCTCTCCTCTCCTCTCTTTTTCCCCCCTGATTATTCTGGCTGCTCCGTGTGCACTTGAAAATCGTGTCATAGTGTTCTTGTTGGGTGGAATATTCTATACATGTAAATTAGGTTGCTTTGGTTGATAGTGGTGTCCATGGCCTTTATTTCTCTTGAATTGTGTGTGTGTGTGTGTGTGCATGCAAAAAATTGTTAGAAGAATGTTAGATACAAAAATGGCTAGATTTGTAATACTTTGATTAATTCCTGCTTTATTAATATGAAACAACCTAAAGCCCAGGTATATTCTTTGCTCTGAAATCTACTTTGACGTATATTAATGTAACCACTTCTGCTTTTTAAAAAATTAGTGTTATCAAGATTTATCTTTTTCCATCCTTTCCCTTTTAGTCTATTTCTGTCTTTATTTTCCACATGAATTTTTAAAGGCAGCATATTGAGTCTCGCCATTTTTCATTCATTCTGACAATCTCTGCCTGTTAATTGGCATGTTTCATTCACATACTTTTATGAGATTATTGATATTTTGATATTGTCAGCTTCAATTTACCACTTCAGTATTTGTTTCCTATTTATCTTATTTGTTCATTTTTCTCTTTTTCTATTACATTTTTATTATTTTAGATTATATTTTATAGAATGTATTTTAGATTATATTTTATATTTTAGATTATATATTTATGATTCCATTTTATCTCTTTTGTTGGCTTATTAGCTATAGTTTTTTGTTGTTGATACTTTAGTGGTTATTTAAAGGTTTAAAGTATACACTTTTAACTTATAATCAATCTATTTTCCTTGTAAACCATATCACTTCCATTAACATCTACAAATTTCTTTTTTTATTTTTTTAACATTTATTTATTATTGAGAGACAGAGACAATTTATTATTGAGAGAGAGACAGAGCACAAGCAGGGGAGGGACAGAGAGAGAGGGAGACACAGAATCCGAAGCAGGTTACAGGCTCTGAGCTGCCATCATAGAGCCTGATGCAGGGCTCAAACCTACACACCGTGAGATCATGACCTGAGTGGAAGTCAGACGCTCATTCAGCCTGAGCCACCCAGGTGCCCCAACATCTACAAATTTCTAATTATACTAATTTCTAATAGTATACTTTCATTTTTCTCCTTCCAGTTATTATGATATTACTTTTGTGTATAGATTCTATAGATTCTTGGATTCCATTGCAATTATCCATTCCTTAATCACTAATCTTTTAAAGAACTTTTTAGAATGAAAAAAATTATATATATGTTTACTCACATACTTAACATTTCAAGTGCTCTTCATTGTCTGTGTAGTTCCAGATTTCTATCTGGTACCATATTTCTTCTGCAGTATTTATTTTCAGATTTCTTGTAGTGTACTTTCCTGAAGATGAATTCTTTCAATTCTTGTAGGTCTGAAAAAGTCTTTATTTCACCTTTATTTTTACAAATATTTTTTTCCGGATGTAGAATTATAGTTTGGCTCCTTTTGTTTGCATTTAATACTTTAAGGATATTTTCCTCTCTTCTGGCCTGCATTGTTTATCATAAGAAATCTTTGTCATCTTTGTTTGCCTTATGTAACTTCTTTTTTTCCTGGCTGTCCTTAAGATTTTTTTCTTTCTTATTAGCTTTGAATAATTTGGTTACAATGTGCCTTGCTATATTTCCATTGGTGTTCATTTCATGTTTCTTGTATTTGGAGCCTGTTGACTCTCTTGAATCTATGCATTTATCATTTTATCAAATTTATAAAATTTGGAGGTATTATTTCAATAAATATTTTTATAATTTTCCTTCTCTCCTTTGGAGACTCAATTTTCCTGTAGATTAGGCTACTTGAAGTTGTCCTACAGCTTACTGATGCTCTATTCATTAAGTATTCTTTTTTTCCTGTATTTCATTTTTGGTAGTTTCTATTGCTATGCTGTCAACTTAACTAACTTAAGTTTTACAATATCTTATCTTTCTTTTATCCTAGCCAGTGCATTTTTCATATCAGTATTATATATTCTCATTATGAGTCATATTTTCCTGCTTCTTTCCATGCTTGGTAATTTCTTATTAGATGCAAGACATTGCTAGTTTTGCCTTGTTGAGTGCAATTTTGCCTGAATGCTGAGTATTTTTGTAATCATATACATTTTCTTGAGCTTTTTCTTCTTGGACTTGTTTAAGTTATTTGTAAATAATTCAAGTCTTTTGGGTCTTCTTTCAATGTGTTTGTTTTGTTTTGTTTTGTTTTGTTTTATGTTGAATAAGAGCAGCAATTAGTCTAGGAGTCATTCACCCCTTTGACTGACAAAAGGTCCTTCTGGATGTACTACCCAGTTTTACATGAAGTATGGAGCTTTCGAGTGTAACTGGATAGCAGGCACTATTCTTGTACCATCGGAGCTCTAGGTACTGCCCTTTTTATCCATTTGGGTGGTTCTTTACATGGCCTCCCACACGTGCTGAACAGTGCTCTGTGTAATACTGCAAAAACACTTCAGGTGTTCAGAGTTCTTTTTCTGTTCAGCTCTCAACTTATAAATATTCTTCCCTGCTGACTGTAGTTGCCCCTGTGTCCTTGAACTATCAATTCTGTGTCTTCCACTAAAGGCATCAACTAGTCCCTCCTTGGTTTTCCCTTTTCCAGCACCATAGCCTGGAAACTTTCACGGAGAAATATATCAAGTAATTGTTGAACTTCATTTGTTTCCTATGAGAATAAGATGTCTTTATAGTTTAATGTCCAGGATCCTGAATATAGTTGTTCTATCCATCTCGACTGGTTATTTGTGTATGTGTGTGTGTGTGTGTGTGTGTGTGTGTTTTCAGGTAGATTGGTAAAATCTGGGTATGATAAATCTGTATTTTATCCAGAAGTAGAAGTCTCTTGGTTTTAAGTAATAGAAACCCACAGAAGGAAACAATTAAAAACTGAATGCAGAAGAACGCAGCACAAGCCCTTGAAACTAGACTTGTTGGTTTTAAATCCTAGCTCTACCAATGTAACATTAGGCAATTTTCTTGAATCTCTATGATTCATTCACCTCATGTGTAAACTAAGATAAAAGTAACCACTTCACCAATTTCATATGAGGACTAAATCAGTTAGTATATATGAAGTGCTGAGAACACTGCCTGTTTCATGACAAACCCTCAATAAGACTAGTTATTCTCTTATTAGTTGTAGCAGTAAGGAGCTTTTTTTATTATTATTACTACAAGGAGAATGTATAATAAAGTTCTTGAAGGAACTGGAGAGAGAAAACAGAAATGTATCAGTAACCTAGGTTATTGTTTTTTTTTTTTTCTCCAACAATGGATGTACCTCATCTATGTTTTTCTCAGTTTCTTCTTCATTCTGATCTTTCCCTGTGTAAACTAACTTTCTCTGCTTCTCCGAGTGATCCGGACTAAACACTCCTAACCAGAGTTTCTGAGTTTCTATGTACTAATGACAAGAAATTCACTATTGGAAAAAATATACATTATTGACTAGGTAGGAGGAGAACTTTAACAAATATATATATATATATATATATATATATATATATATATATGGGTTACAGAGGTGTTTACTACAGGGACAAATTTTCGTTAAGGATCAAAGAACCCACATTAGGATCACACATCTGAGTTTGCTTTTAGGGGGCTTGAATACCTTCAGAGGTTTTGGTTTCCTTAAGATATTGAGATCTCAAAGAAGTATGATTTTTCTTATTTTTTTTATGTTTATTCATTTTTGAAAGAGAACAAGCAGGGGTGGGGTGGAGGGGGTGGGTGTAGGACACAGAATCTGAAGCAGGCTCCAGGCTCTCAGCTGTCAGCACAGAGCCCGATGCAGGGCTCGAACCCACAGACTGTGAGATCATGACCTGATCCGAAGTCGGATGCTCAAACGACTGAACCACCCACTCAAAGACGTATGATTTAAGGGTGGTAAAAGAACAAGGTTTCACAGGTGAATTAGGAATAATGTGGAAGAAAAGTCCCCAAGGGTGGTAAACTGTGCTTTCTATTTAAAAAATGTCTCCCTTTTTGTTATTCAGTAAATCTCACTTTGAATCAGTAAGTGCCATTGCAGTAATGCTCCATTTCTAACTAGCTGTCTAATTTTCAGAGAGATGAATGAAATAATTTCATGAGTAATAATTAACAAGTGGCAGAAGTTAACTATAATTCTTTTTAATTATGAAAAATAAAATTTTCTTCCATTATTTGTTTAAAAAGTTTTGTTGATTGCTCTTTTCAAAGAGAAATGAGCTGTCTTCAGTTAATGTCTAAAAAAAATGAATTCGATGAGAGCCAAAGGATGTTAATATTAGTCCTCTCAGTGTTGATTGTATTAGATCCTATATAATTTTTTTAAAAAGCTTCTTTGGACAATTTAATTATAAGTACCCTTCAGAGTATTGTTATAATATTTCTGTAAGGCAAAAAGAAGACTCTAACAGATCAATTCAAATATTTCTGCTTTTGTAGAATTATTTATGGGAGTGTTCAGAAATAGAATTATCAGAATAGGTAGACAAAGAAAGAAATGTTTGGGTAAAAGTTATGAGGCTCTTGACAGACAGTCCTCTTAGTGGATGGGTTACTGCTTTCTCAGAACAAGATTTAGTCTCATTGCCATTTATAATAAACCACTTTCTCATTTTATCAAGGCTATGATTTGCTTCCTGTAAGCAATTTATGCATTTTGTCACCCAAGTAGCTCATTTTCCAAACAAAGTTTTAAGTGTTTTTTTCTTGTACAGATCCAGGTGAAAGAGAGATATTACTGTTCCCCAAAAGTTAACCTCTTGTCTAATAAACACTGATAAATTTTTGCTCTTATGTACTGTTATGTTATGTAGATGAAAAATGTGATGTATTATGTAACATGGAAATTTACATGGAATCATGGAATCATGGAATCCAGTTTCAAATACAAGAAATGAACTTATTTTCTTTTTTTATGTTTATTTACTTATTTTGAGAGAGAGAGAAAGAGAGAGAGCACCAGCTGGGGAGGGGCAGAGAGAGAGGGAGAGACAGAATCCCAAGCAGTCTCCATACTGTCAGCACAGAGCCTGACACGGGACTTGATCTCACCACCAGTGAGATCCTGACCTGAGCTGAAATCAAGAATCAGTCACTTAACTGACTGAGCCACCCAGGAACTTGAAGATAAGAACTTTTTAAACAAATCGAGTGTGAATCCTTTTATGAGAGCAAAATTCTTAAGTCATTTAAATAAGCATGTTGATAGGCCAGACAGGGTAGCATATTTGGATGGCTTATAAGATAAGACATAAGCTGTTTAAAAATATAAAGATCTTGTTGTCATTGTTTATTTATTTTGTTGCTGCTTTGGTTGCAGCTTTTTTTTTTTAATCTATCACATTGTGGGAACCACAGTCAAGACTATCATCTAAGCTTGTCATAAGGCTTATAAGCTTGTGTTCACTATGGTTTTATAAAATTGATATTAAATTATTTAAATAATTGTGTGCCTGCATTGTACAAATCGGAGAGACTGATTTCTAACAGAGAAATAGTGCAAATAATATTCTGAGTCAACTTGGAGGGTCAGAAAGGAAAACAAGAAAGCTATCATGCAAATGATCTTACACAAAGGCTTTCACAGCTATTCTGTGCAGAAGAGAAAACGTGCAATAGAGAAGAAAGGGGTGGACCCCAATGGTTTTGGCTTGTCAAACTTCAAATCAAAGTTTTTGTTAATATTCCTTTTCTTATTAGATATCCATAAGTCACCCCTTTAATCATCTGGCAAATTTGTGTTTCTAGTCTTCTTTGCTATTTTTAAGCAAACAATTTTCTTTCTATGATAACATAAGTTCCATAAAGGCAGAAATTTTTCACACTTGAGGTCACTGTTGTCCCTTAAGTCCAGAACAATATCTGACTCATAATAGATTTTCAATAAAATATTTATTGCTGAATGTTGAATGACTTTATAGTACTTGGAAAGTCATGGAAACAGCCTCTCTGCTATACTTATGGGAAAAACAAGGAGAAAAGGAAAGAGAATGTCCAGCAAGCTCATAAATGTTTTGAGTATGGAAAATCTACTCAAATCCCTTTGTGTATTCATAATATAAAAAGCTCTAGAAAAAAGTATAATAGCTTTGAACACAGAAATAATCAATAACTGTCATTGATGGATTTTATTCCAGTAGTTTGTTCCCAAAGATGAAACACAGAGAATTTTGAGTGCTTTCATTTTTTTGCATGCTGCAAAAGACCAATTCAAGGTTTAACTCCGTCATACCACTTTTTCTTCACAGGTTTCTAAAAGAGAATAAAACAATCTGGGGACTAGTAGTCTCACAGTGTGGTTTCGGAGGTGATTGGTGTGGCATTTCACAGCTTTTGCAGGAATAAAGACCCACTTTGAGTTTACCCCATTAGGAAATAAAGCTTCTTTTCTCTTTTTGCATCACTCTCAGCACAGTTTTTGCAAATGAAAAATATTTATTGACAGAGTGAATGGTAATGGCAATTGTACAATGACCCTCACTGTAATAGACACTGGGGGGGGGGGGGGGGACTGAGATAAAGCAGCCCATTCTTCACAGCTGTAGATAATCCAAGTGTCACTTTTACTTAGCTTGGGGTTATTAGTTTTGGATTTCCATTTAAATATGAATAAACCTAAATTTTTGAGATGATTTGACATAGTAGAAACAGATTGGAGATCATTATCCTTCATTGACTGATGTAAAATGGGTTGAAAATGATTTTTCCCTCTTTTTCTTTCTTTTTTTTTTTTAATTCTTTTCAGGAAGAAGGTTTTTATCTGGCCCTTATTACTTCATGTTGGCTAGAAGCAGAAGTTGGAATACCTTTTAGAAGACTTAGAGACTGGGCCACTTTGGACTCTTCATGTTAGTGAATAAAGAAGCAAAAAAGCAGGGGTGGGGGTGCTCTTGGTTGGCTCAGTCAGTTGAGCATCAGACTCTTGATTTCAGCTCAGGTCATAATCTCACAGTTCCTGAGTTTGAGCCTGCGTAGGACTCCATGCTGTCAGCGCAGAGCCATCTTGGGATTCTCTTTCTCCCTCTTCCCCTCCCCTGCTTATTCTCTCTCTCTCTCTCTCTCTCTCTCTCTCTCTCTCTCTCTCTTTCAAAATAAATAAACTTTATATAAAAAGCAAAAAAGTAGATTACTGCACTGGAGATGACAATTGACCTTTAGAGCCAAAGGGAAGGTTTGTTTCTTACCAACATAATGACAAGAAGGAATATGTCCATAATGCAAAAGATACCCTGGGGTGTTTCCCAGTACTCCCATGTCCATGGTTAAAGTCAAAGGAAAACTACAATAACCCAGTACAAGCTGGTCTGATGGTGGTCCATACACTTCAACACTTGAAGAAGGAAGATTTGGCTCACTCCTCTTGAGGCAAGCAACCATGGCAAGCTAAGGTACCTGGGTAAAGCAGTTATAAATATCAGCTATGACCATGGGATTAGTTGTACAAGGAAGGGTTGAAATAGGTATGAGTTTTACTTATTCTGACCTGGATATATTTATGTACATATTAACCAGTTTTTTTCTCCTCCTCTTTTCCATTCCTCTACCGTCTGTCACAAGATGTGGTAATATCACCCACAAACAGATAAAAGGACTTTGTGTTCTTTAGGGGAAGACAGTTGGCATATTTTCAGTTATACAAGGGAGAGTTGCCAAAGTTTGCTGTCATCTTTATTTGAATGCTAAGTATTGATAAAGGAGATGTTTATAGATTCAGGTTGACCAAGGAGGGGCTAGGGTGGGTTTATATCATGTCAATTTAGCTAAGCTGGAACTCTGTTCCCAGAATTTCTTTGTTCGCTGTCAGTGTGTGCCACAAGAAACATTCGGCACAGACTAGGAAGGCGGAAGGAGCCAGCAGTCAGCTTCCTATTACCCCCAAGAGGTCAGGGCAGCAAGGAGTTACCGAAGCTTGTGCAGTGTGCTCACTACCTGCTGTCGGGCCTGCAGTGACTTCAGACCACGGCAGATTTTCTTCTTTAGGTTCAGTGACTCCTGGCTGAGGTCTGTGTTTCATTAGTGATGGAGGGTGCCAGCTTCTCCAGGTAAACACTGCCATCTTTGAAGCTGGAGACCTGGAGAGAGGGAGGCAGGTCACAATTTATCTTCTTAGGTTCCAGTTCATCTTGTGTTTTCCAGCCCATCTCCACGTGTTCTAATTGGTCCTTGTTTCTTACACGACACACCCATCCTCTCTTCCTGACCACTTGCCTTGCTGAACTTCAAAACGTAACGCCAGATACAGAAGCAACAGTCCCATGTGAATTTTTCAACCGGTCGTGTAAGGCCAAACCTCCATAAAAATCATTTTGTTATAGAGATGTGTATATATGTGAGTTTATATGTGTCCTAGTGATTTTCTCCTCTGAATAAACCCTGACTGGGACACACTGCTATCTTATTTGAGGTGACCAGAGAAGACTTCTCTGATACCATGAAATCTGAGTAAAGTAAGGAAATTAAGAATGAATATAATATATCATTTAATGCAGTTGCACGTGATTTGAGGAACTGCATGGAGGCTACAGTGGTATAGCACAGTGATCAAGGAGGAATAGATGAGGCCAAAATTACCCAGAGGAAATTTACTTATTCACTTATTGAGCATGTTCAGTAGCTTGGCTTTAACTGTCTGGGTGGCTCAGTCGGTTAAGTGTCCGAGTCTTGATCTCACCTCCGGTCACGATCTCGAGGTTTGCGAGTTTGAGCTCTGCATCGGACTCTGTGCTGATGTCATGCAGCCTGCTTAGGATTCTGTCTCTCCTTCTCTCTGTCCTTCCCCTGCTTGTGCTCTTTCTCGCAAAATAAATAAGTAAAGTGGGGCACCTGGGTGGCTCAGTCGGTGAAGCATCTGACTTCGGCTCAGGTCATGATCTCACAGTACATGAGTTCGAGCCCCGCGTGGGACTCCGTGCTGACAGCTCAGAGCCTGGAGCCAGAGCCTGGAGGGATTCTGTGTCTCCCTCTCTGTGACCTTCCCCCTTTCATGCTCTGTCTCTCTCTGTCTCAAAAATAAACATTAAAAAAAATAATAATAATAAAATAAATAAATAAATAAATAAGTAAACTTAAGAAAAATCACACAAGGGAGACTTCACCTTCTAGTTAAGATGGAAATCCTTGTAGCGGACAAAGGTTTCCACCAAGAGCAACTAAAGAAGTCAGTTGAAAAATAAAATAAAATAAACAAGATCTCAGATAGAAGTAAACCCTATATGAATAATTAACCTTCTGTCATTTTTCACTAATGTTATTTGATAGATTGTTAGATTGCACGAGGCAAGAATCTAAGAGAAAAGCAGAAGAAAACATGTGCTTGACTGTGCTGTGGTGCTGAAGCAACAAAATTTAGAATTTTGGACTCTCTCCTCAAAGAAGAGTTCTATTAAGAACACATAGGCTCTCTGTTGGAATTCCCAGAGTTGGATGAGCGAGATGTAGAAATAGCTTCCAAACTGAAGCCTAGCCTTAAGTCAGCTCAGTTTCTACCTGCATTATTATGATGCTGCCGAACTCTTAAGTGCCTATGAGAAGAGGTGAACTTTCCCTGAAGGAAGGTAACATCATCCAGATTGTTGGAAAACTTCATGCACAATGCTCAGTGATGAATCTAGAATTGTGAAACATATTTAGCAACAAAGTGAAGAAAAAAGCAGATGACAGAGACTTATAGATGACCCAGTTATTGGGGTTATAGAACATGGGTTTTAAAATAACCATGACTGCTATGTCCAAGAAAATAGATTATACAAGAGAGATTTTCAGAATTAAAAAAAAAGAAACTTCTATTATTTACAAAATAAAATTCAAATGAAAATTCTGCAACAGAAAAGAAAAATACCACCACAATTAAATATTAAGTTTCCAGTGAAGGGTTCAACAGAAAATTAGGTACAGTGAGAGACGGCTAATGATTAGGATTGTAGGACAAAGTAACTGTGCAGATGGAAGTTTGAAGAACTAACAGGATAGAAAATATTGGAAAGAGTATAAGAGACCTTTCAGACATGGTGAGCACTTCTAACACCTGCATTTGGGAGGCAAAGGATTATAGGGCAGAAACAATATTTGAAAAAATATTGGCTCTGGGAGAATACTTCCCAAACTGATTATAACCATCAAGCCACAGATTAAAAGGATCCTGCTCCCAGGCATGTGTGGGATAGATTATGAAATCAGGGACAGCAACCGTTGTCTATTGCAAAGGTCTAGATGAAAGATTATGGAGCCCAGGTCAGTTGCAACAATGTGAAGGGAATGAAAAGTAGGCTGGATCTGGATATATTTAAAAGGAGAGAAGGAAGGGTGTGCTGATAGATTAGGGCATCTGGTGTAGACATGAGGATGACACCAGTCTGAACTGGAAAAGTTGAACTGCTTTTACTGAGATGGAGACTAAAATGACAGTGATCAAATTGGAGATGGAGAGGATGTGAGAATTTGTTACAAGATAGTCACAGATAAAGGGTAGGAACTCTATTAAGAATAGGCAGCCCTGATCAGAACACAGCCACACAGTATAACCACACTGAATAAAAATTCAATTGTGACCATATTCAATAAAGTGTCAAACACCTGTGGTCACATAAAAGTGTCAAGTAAATATAGGATTCAAAACGATATTCTAAAACGATCAATTAAAACCTGGCTAACGGATGAAGCCTAATCCCTCATCTTCTAGGAGTAAGTTTTAATTGTGTTTGTTTAAACATTCCATTGATCCCCTTCGTTTGTAGCTGGTCAGAGAATTTAGCTGGTTGAAATGTATCTGGTAATAGAGTTCTAGGTTGAAAATTATTTACTCTCACCATTATCCCAATACAATTTTATTGTCTTCTGACATTCACAATGAATGGGAAACCTGCCACTCATCTAATTGACATTTCGTTGTTTGGAATCTGTTTTTTATTTATGTTCTTTGTATTTAATGCTTTGCAATTTTATTAAAATGTGCCCATGTAAAATATGTTTTATTTTTCTGGTAGGGGCTCAGAATAATTCTTAAGTCCTTTTCCAAATATTGAAAATTCTTAGCCATTATCTTATCCCAATTCTCTATTTTATCCTCTTGAAAATACTGTTACATACCTGCTACAATGTTTCATTCTAGCTACCAAAGCTGTTGGGCATTTTATTACATTTTGTGTTTTCAAAAATTACTTGGTTATTTTATTCATAAATTCTCTCTCATATTTTCTTTTCTGATATCTAATCCATTTATTGTTTTTATTTCAATAACTATATATTTTTACTGCCAGATCCTTTCCAAATCCATATGTTTATAGTTGTTTTTTAGAATGTTCAATCATTTGCCTGTTCTCGGGATAGTAACCCTTTCAGCTGTTGTATGTTTTGACTCCTACTCATAGGGTTTGTGTTGATTGTATAATTTTAATTTTTATTTTGATTTAATCTTCTATGTATGTGTGTTTTAAATAGTAAGACCACTAGGGCCCAAAATTTACAAAACCCTTTAAGGAGTCATTTTGTGATTGTAGAATTTAAGACAAAACTGATGAACATGCTCAGAAAGGATAGGAATTAAATGGCCATCTCTTTATGATTAAAATCCTAGGAAATAACAATAACATGAACCTAGCGTAAGTCACATGGCCACCCCTAAGCCAGAAGAACATAAAGGTTCAATCGGTACTCCAAGTATGACTAAATGACAGCTAGAAAGGGGGAGTATGGTAACCAAAGATTATCTTAAAAAACAAAACAAGATCTTTATATTGTTTATCAAGCATAGTTTAAGTAATAATGTCTTTGCTAACTATGATTAAAAAAAAGAAAATTATGTTTCATCTTCCTAATTCCTAGTGGTCAAGAGATTCATTAAAATTTATATTCTTTGAAGAATGAATTTTGGCTAGGGAAAACAACAAATATCTATTAACATGCAAGAATGTTTAATATGTTAATGGTATAATTAGAGATGATGATGTCCTGATAAGAATCAAGAATTGATCAGAGAAATGGGGAGATACCAAAAAGCATTCCTCAGGTATAAGTTAGAGGAAAACATCATTTAGAGAGGGTGATCATAATTTGATATAGTTAGTATCTCAGGAATAGTGACTTGTTGAAGTTGTCTAGATGTCAAACTTGAGTGATATCCAGGAGGGACGAGTGACTAAGTTATAAGATCTAAAAAAAAAAAAAAACAGTTTTGCCATTTTTGTGCCTGTGTGGTGTCTATGAAAATGAAAGCAACAGAAATAGAGAAACAGATAGAAAAGCAGAAATCAATATGTGCATACATTTTGATGTTAAGGGGAAACTGGTGCATTGGCCAGAGAACAAACATTTATATTTGGTCTTTTAATATTGAGATTAATATTCATAAGATATCTAACAGACATTTCAGAATGAAAGTCTAGAACTGTTCTGTCCAATACAATATCCACTAGTTACAAGTAGCTATTTAAATTTAAAATTTCGGGGCGCCTGGGTAGCTCAGTCGGTTAAGCATTTGACCCAATTTTGGCTCAGGTCATGATCTCAGGGTTCTTGAGTTTGAGCCCCACATCGGGCTCTGTGCTGACACCACAAAGCCTGCTTGGGATCCTCTCTCTCCCTTTCTCTCTGCCTCTTCCCTGCTTGTGTTTTCTCTCTCTCTCAAAATAATTAAATATACTTTAAAAAGGAAAATAAATAAATTTAAAATTTGATTTCTCAGTTGCACTAGCCACATCAAAAGGGCTCAATAGCCACAATGTGTCTAGTGTACTATTTGGATAGTGTAGATAAAGAACATTTCCATCATTGTAGAAAGTTCTATTGGATTAGAGATAGAATCAGGAGAAGAGACAGAATAGGGAATCATTGACAGAGATGTATTGGGAGCATTGAGAGAGATGAATGAACAGAACAGAGCAAAAGAAAAGAAAGTAAAGAAAAAAATCTTACAGGATGCTTTATTTTATATGAGATAAAAAAATGTGTAAAATTTTTACAAAGCAATTCATATATTCATTATTTCTATTATGCTTAAAGGTTGCTAGAGCTAAAGGAGTGAGGAGGGAGAGAATCAAATATCTTTATCAATTTAGACCCCATGAAAATAGACATGATATGGCAAACATTGAATCAAATTGCTATTCTTAGAAGTCTAGTTTTGAAAGTTTAAATTCTGTACTTTTATTAAGGATGTCCAGGATAAACTCCGAACTCTCTTTTGATTGGGAAAAAAAAAATCTTAAAATTTAACAGAGAAGAGGGGTCTGTCTATGCTTATAGAGTCTTCTTCGTGGTATATCCTTCTTTACAATGTCAGAGCAGATTTGAAAGAAAATCTTCTCTGGATCTTGTATTAATCCAGTGATTAAGAGACTATGTGGAAGAGGCTGGGAGGCAACAAAGTTGATTTTCATTTTTTAGTGACCTGATTCTTAGACTTTGCAAAGTTTTTTTACTGGGTGGTTGTAAAAATACCAATATGGATTTCAAAAACCTGTTTTAAAATTATTCTTTATAATTTACTAAGAAATTTTAGACTATCATATACTTCACCAACTGATAACTTTTTGCTTTATTAAAATGTAAATATGACCAAAATGTGTGTGTGTATGCATGTGTGTGCTGCTTTAGTTAGGAAATGAGTTTGTATTGCTAAACCATATTTTAAACATCAATACTCAGAAAAGATTAGAAACAGAATAGAAATTAAAATAGTTGTTATCTCTGATGCCAAGATGAGCAATAGATAGGCTCTCAATGTTATTTTTTGATTTTTCCCTGTCTGCCCTCCATCAGCTTTAGGCATACAAAATGGTTTCTGCTAATTTTTTTTTTGATTGCCTAATTGTTATTTAAGTCTTCTCTTTGTTTATTTGCATTGAATTCTTTTGACACTGATCCTAGTTTTGTTTTGTTTTTTTGTTTTTTTTAAGAGAATGAATCCTTAAACCATGGACCTCCTTAACCTCCTATGTAAAGTTCATACCTTGACCTTCTTATATAAAGTTCTTTTCAGGGGCACCTGGGTGGCCCAGTCGGTTAAGCGTCTGACTTCAGCCAGGTCACGATCTCGTGGTCTGTGAGTCCGAGCCCCGCGTCGGGCTCTGGGCTGATGGCTCAGAGCCTGGAGCCTGTTTCCGATTCTGTGTCTCCCTCTCTCTCTGCCCCTCCCCCGTTCATGCTCTGTCTCTCTCTGTCCCAAAAATAAATAAAAAAAAACGTTGAAAAAAAAAAAAGTTCTTTTCATTTGGTAGTTGAGACTGCTTAAATTCTGCACCAGATGTGGTATAGTTATTGCTGTCATCCCCATCTATATATAGATTAGCTGAAATAGTCATGCTTCATGAACTGTCCTATTCCCTTAAGATAGACTGTCTCAAAGTGTACGTTCAAATGTTATATGTGGCCTAATGATCCAGTTATCCCAAGTCACCATTAGAGTCTTGAGCTAAAACAGAGAATATGGAATACTTTTTCAACTATCAATTCATTTTTGTATAGAATTAGAACTCTATTTTATTTTATTTATTATTTTTTTAATGTTTATTTTTGACAGAGAGAGAGAGAGAGAGACAGAGCATGAATGGGGGAGAGGCAGAGAGAGAGGGAGACACAGAATCGGAAGCAGGCTCCAGGCTCTGAACCATCAGCCCAGATCCCCACGCAGGGCTGGAACTCACAGACAGGGAGATCATGACCTGGGCTGAAGTCAGACGCTCAACCGACTGAGCCACCCAGGCGCCCCAGAACTCTATTTTAAATGAGCAAAGCACATACTTCATATAGTCCTCATGATTTGAGCAAAAATTAAGATATAAAATACCTTGGTAATTTTTTGAAGTGATCTTCCTATTTTCTTATTCTAACTCTGATTTTTTTTTCATGTGCAATTAAAGCAAATTCACATTTTTTTTTTGAGGTTTATTGGTGATAACTCATGGTTCTGGAATCATAGCCTTTAAGTTCTGGCATGAGAACGATTTAGGGTTCTCCTTCTGGTAACAGATGTAAAATAGACCACAGCTATATGGTACATGTTCTCAAGAAACATGAATTTCCCTGAGTGACTTTTTCCATTACCAGAGACTTTAATGAACTCTTGACTACTTCTCTTAAATTTAGTTTGTTGACTCTTGAGACGAGGCTTAATATTACCCCTAATTTATTTTCAAAAATGATGTTTATTTAATGCAATGCTTCAACAAATTTTTATAGCTACTGTTTGACATAACCTGCACTTTTTAAAAGGAATCATGGCTCTTTTCAGAGACATTAGCTTTTAAATTTATTTTAACCAAATATATCTACTTTAAATGGAAATAATATTAATTTCCAAAATGTTCGAAGTACGCACAAGAGCGATAAGAAAATTCTATTGTGGATGTTTAGGAAAAGGGCATTTCTTGCTAGCAGAAGTATTAAGTACTTTGCCAACTGGTAGGTTAACAAAATAGCAAAGTATTCAAATTCCTCCCAAACTGTTCCTGAAAATATTTCCTTCTAACCAATAAAAAATGATATGCTTTGTTTCCTTTCCCCAAATATTCATATTTGCTATTAACTAAAATAATTTGAACCTCTACGTTTTCCAGTGTGGACCATTTATCAACTTAAGTGACCTTAAGCAATCTTCATCAGGAAAATGGGAATAATTATACCCAACCTACAGAACCATAGTTGAGAGGATTAAAAAACAACAAGTTTATAAGCTGCTTAACAAAACCATCTGAGGATATGATGAGGTACATAATAAATGTCATCTCATTGTCCTCACCAATAACATCTCCATTTCAGGACAGATAGAAAGTTATGCATAAGTTTAATAGGAATCATAAAAAAGCTGCTACCCTGACCCACCCCACTCATGTGAAGCTCGCTGAAGTTTGAAGTCATCTCTTGTTCATCTCAGAGACTGTACAGTTCTTGACGGCAGAGGTAGTGGTCTACTGGTTTTGTATTCAGGAACCACCACCTAGCACAGAGCCTCACGCAGGTAAAGGGAATAAAATATGGCGTCAGAATTTATCAAAGTGAACTCTTATGCTCAAAATTGTTTTTGGCTAGTAGTTCATATATTTATAATTGTAATAACAAGCAAGGCAATGGGTGAGCACATGCATTAAGGGCGTCTCTTCCTCCAGAATAATTGAAATTTGTATAGGTAAGTACCTCCAGAGAAACTGAACTATTATATATAATATATATAGTATTTCCAATATCTCTATATACATATAAAAATATTATATATATAGGATATATATTATAGGATATATACATATATGTGTGTTTATATATGCACATATATACATAAATTTATTATGAGAAATCAGTTTCCATCATTATAAAGGTTGAGAATCCCCATGATCTGCCATCTGCAAGGTAGAGACTCAAGAGAAGCAGTGGTATAATTTCAGTCCTAATACAAAGGCTTGAGAACCAAGGGAGCTGATAATATAGATTCCAATTCAAAAGAAGGAGAAGATGATGTCCCAGCTCAAGTCTGTAGACAGGAAGAGTGAATCCTCCCTCTCTCCACTTTTTTTTCTTCTTAGAACCTCAATGGATTGCATGATGACCAACCACCTTGAGGAGGGCAATCTATGTTACTGAATCTACGAATGCCAATTTTAATCTCATTTGGAAACACCCGGAATAATGTTTAATTGGAGCACCCAATGGCCCAATGAAATTGACCCATAAAATTAACCTTCACACTTATTAAGAGTCCATACTCCTGAATATTGGATCATGTTTCATTGGTAGCTACATTCAGGAACATGAAGGCAAATTAGTGGAAGTTGGACTAGATCACTAAATATGTTTTCTCAATCATTCTTTAATGAGGAATTAATCAGCTAGTACATAGCTCTTGATCACTTAACACTTTGTGAGCTTCTGTAAGCTACAAAATCTGCACAAGACACTTACCCTGCCTATGTAGAGACCAGATACTTTAATGGGAATATGAATCATTTGTACATGAAATATCCAGTGGAAAGAGTTAGAACAAGGGATAATCTTTTATCCCTATAGTCTTGATTATCCTATCTATTGAAAACAAACAAGAGAAAAGATTGCATAAGTCTTATTGAAAATTTCCCAGGATCTAAAATATCAGACAGAATGTCTTCTTTACTGAACTCATTCTGTGATTGACAGTAGTAACCATTTCATGTACAAAACTCAGGAAATATTATTTGTCTTGTCCTCCTAAGCATAGAAAAACTCACCAGTTTTTGGTTATTGAATAGGAGTTAATATTTATGTTAATTTCCATGAATTGTGTTGATGGCAATATCTTCAGAAGTTAGGGAAGAGGCAGGGGACAGGAGGATGCTACATGAAGAGATGCCAGAAAAATATTTTGTCAATGGGGCCTATTTTTATTCCCTTTGTAACTTGTAAGATTGTCTTAGGGTAAGTTTCTAAGTGTTTTGCTATCTTATGTATACTCTAGATAAAAACATTTGCTGCTTTCCCTTAGACTTTGTGATCTTGCCTTCTCGACAGTTCAACAGCTGCAACTCTTCCTAATTTCCTATTTAAAAAAAAAACAGAAATTTCTTCTATATATTTTGGCTCCTGTATTGATTTTTCACATTTGAGTAGCAAAATGAGAATGAATTTCTTTCATCTGCTCTCATGACCTGCTAGTTTGTAAGTTCAAATAAAGTTGACTCTGCAAATAACAGAATATTCAAGACAATAGGGCAATACTTCTTAGCATCTTCAAGAAAGGAATCCCTTTTAATTTGCAGGCCATTTGTTTCATTTCTCAAACATGTCTTGAGTACATTCTCAATTCCAGGCATAGAGGCAGGCAATGAAACTACAGATTCAAATAAGGCACAGTATGGTCTCATACCCAAGGGTATTGCATTTTATCCTATGGTCTGTGAGGAGTTCACTGAAAGGGCTCTTTATAAAATGGTAAAACGAATTTAGATAACTTAGAAGTCTAGATATTAAATTGGAATGTGGGCTGGGATCAGTGTTAAAGGCGGATTGTCAAGGTAGCAGAACAATGAATAGTCTAGGGAAAAGTTAAGTAGGACTGATCAGAGGCAGTGGGCTTGGAGATTAAGAGTTATTAAATTTGAGACATCTTTCAGAGTTGAATCAACTGGAATTTGGTGATTTCTTGAATGTAGAGATATTGACTACGAGTTTGTGAAACTCTGCCTAGGTTTTCAAGAGTAAACAAATATAATATATCCAAGGACAATAGACCAATTAATTAAGAATCCTATAGAAAACAAGTTAGACTTTGGGGCAACTGGGTGGCTCAGCCAGTTAAGCATCTGATTTTGACTCAGGTCATGATCTCACAGTTTGTGGGTTCGAACCCCGTGTCGGGCTCTGTGCTGACAGCTCAGAGCCTGGAGCCTGCTTCAGATTGTGTCTCCCTCTCTCTCTGCCCCTCCCTTGTCTGTGCTCTGTCTCTCTCTCAAAAATAAATAAACATAAAAAAATTTTAAAAATATTGAAAAAAGAAAAGAAGTTAGGCTTCTATCTCAGTTGGGGATAGCAGTTTAAAGTTTTGTCTCCAAGAACCTAACAGGCTGCTAAAATCTCTTCTATTCTTACCATCTCAGTGAATATTAAGGAGACATTTATATATGGGAGTAAAGTTTTTTTTTTTTTTTTATGAGAGGCATAACGTGCAGAGATTAGGGTATCTGGAATCATTACCACTAGCTATAGACAAAAAGTGATCTGGGATCAAAGATGGAATCAGAATATGAAGTGCACTAAGGAAATACTGGGGTGGAAGGGATACAGGAGGGTTAGAAATGTCTGCTAAAACATCTGATAAAACCAAATTTTAACAGGACTGTTCCGAATTTAACTACTTCTTTAAGAAGTTAGCATTCAATGTGGATTTTGACAGCAAATGAACTACAGTATATTTTTAAAAATCATTAAGCTTTCAACTAATTTTGGTGGTAGACATTTTTTTGAAACCCAGTGCTATCTATTCGTATGCGTTGGTGGGGGAGGCTTTCTCCATGGCCATTTTTTTCTCCGTGCTCCATACATGTTTACTGTTATTATTCACTGAGGTAATGTTAATAAAAACAACCTGTCAAGTGATGGGTTTATCCGATGGTTTTGCTGACATGGATTTAAAAGGGGATTGATTTTGTGGGATGGACTGGATAAATACCTTTCATCCTCCCCCTCTCCCACATTTTAATGTGTTCTCAGATCAACTGCAGAAAGGAAATATGAGCTCCTTCACAGGAATTTTAACTGGGATAAATAACAGTGGTTAATAAATAAAAATCAACTGACATTTATTACAGAGCCCCACTCTTATTTATGATTTTTGGCTTTAGTTCAAAAAACACATGACTCACTCCTCCTGGGAAGATGCTGTCTTCTCTAAACTGCAGCTCTTATCTTTCTTTACCTGGTGTGGGAGGAATTTTCTGTGCTTCAGTTCATTGCGAAATGTGCATCTCTCTCCCATTAACATCTGTTTCAGCCTTTCCTTGCCCTGCTGCTTATCAGAGCTGCCTGGTGTATTTCCAAGATGAAGAATTGTGGTTTCCTCTTGCCGTTTACTACAGACGGTGCATTTAGCTAACAACACCTTTAAGGTGCCAAGAGTCCTAGAAATTTTGCCTTTAAAAAGTTTTAAATGTTGGCTTCAGCAGAATATGATACACAGCAGGACTTCTCAAGATGGAGAATAATCACAGTTAGAGGCCCAATCCTCTGGTTATATACTATGAAGCTTATGTGCACTTTCGTACTTTCCATCTACTTTGGTGAATTGATTATATTGATAGTTCTTGTTAATGGCCTCCTTTCATCTAACATTTACCTTGCAACTTCTAATTGCCTCTGATTGGGTTCAGAACACACTACCCTAAAAAATGGCACCTTAGCACGTTAATTATTCAAAATAAAGGTATTTGAGAAATGACAGGTGCCAAATGGGCTCTCTGATCTCACCCTTCTCCCCTGAAGCAGGCCAGAAGACCCTCTTATGAGAGGTGCTCTCCCTATACAAACAGGAAAGAAACATACTTACCTCTGAATATGGAGGGACCTTGAGAAGAATCTGTATGATCAGGGCTTGCTAAGTTTCCTCCAGTTTATTACCCTTTTGCTCATTTTTCTGTGACTTTCTATTTTTCATCAAACGTAGTATAAAACTACTCAAGTTTGGCCATTTCATCAGGTATTCATCTCCTTATGAGGTCTCCTGTGTCACATAAAACTTATATTAAACAAATCTGTGTGCCAGTCCTGTTAACAGGGCCCCAGACAGAGGACCTAGGAGAGTAATGGGAAAAATGATTATTTCCTCCACTACACCTCATACTTGGAATCTGGAATAGCTATTACTTTGACCAATGTGTTGAACAGAAAAGATTGAACATTTCTGAGATGGGGCCTCCAAAAGGCTCCACGTTTTCATTCTCTCTATTCAACCTTTGTATGTGACATGATGAAAACCTTGGGCTAAAGTGTTGGAGGATGGACAACATGGAGTACAGATGGGAAATCCATGCCAAGATCATCCTAGATTAACACATCCTCCATTGATCTGTAAGGTGCTGTCAGACAAATGAACAAGCTTAGCCAAGGTAAACTAAGTCTGGACCATATCAGTAGCACCGCCCAGCTAACTCATTGACTCATAAACAAAATTAACATTTATCATCCTATGCCATTGAGGTTTTCTGAGAGTTGTTACACAACATTGTTGGGCAAAAGACAGATTATAAAGAGACTTAATAGTAATAATGAATCCTATTACATAAGTCCCATGACACTGTAGACCTTAAGAAAGTTGTCATTACATTTTATTTTGCCTTATACTATTATTACTAATAATGTTATTGCTAAAACCTAAAACTTCACCCTTCCCTTTTTTTGTGTCTCTTTAAAAGACCTAACGTAAATATGAGAGTGGGGGTATGGAAGACCCAACATATAATTACAGTCCCTGTTTGCGACTTCGGAATCTCTTATCCCAGAGGAAAGCCCTGGCCTTTGTTGAAGCATTTGCTTTCTGGTCTCCAGGGCTTTAATGTCACTGCAAACACCCTGCTTTCCCTATTTTCTTTTCAAAATATTTATTCTGATAGATTATTTTGGAGTCATCAATTTTTAAACAAATTACTACTAGCTAAATTTAGGCCAGAGGAGCCCAGAGACACTTTGTAAACTTTCGTGTTTATTCTACATTATCTATACATAGAAAGCCTCAAATATTATTAAATGTGTAGTTTATGTGTGCATAAGTAAACACTAGACATGTTTAAAATTTTGAATTTAAATTACCTTCATTATATTGTTTTTAAGCCAATGTATTTGAGAGATATGTCATACTTTGATTCCATAAAATTTTACTGAAGAATCACATGTGAGAAACTATGTCATTGTAGTAATTAAAAATTAAGTGCAGATGTATATTTTTCTTTTCTTTTTTCTCTTTATTTTATATATATGCATAGTTTTTTAGTTTTTTTTTAATGTTTGTTTACTTTTGAGACAATGCAAGAGACAGGGTGCAAGCGGCCTAAGGGCAGACAGAGGGAGACACAGAATCTGAAGCGGGCTCCAGGCTCTGAGCTGTCAGCGCAGAGCCTGACGTGGAGCTCGAACTCATGAACTGTGAGTTCATGACCTGAGCCGAAGTTGGATGCTTAACCAATTAAGCCACTCAGGTGTCCCTATTTTATATATATTGTTTAGAGAGAGTGTGTGTGTGAGTGAGTGGGTGAGAGGCAGAGAGAGAGGGAGAGAGAAAATCTTAAACCAGCTCCATACTCAGCATGGAGCCCAACATGGGGCTCGATCTCACAACCATGAGATCATGTCCTGACCCCATATCAAGAGTCAGACACTTAACACACTGAGCTACCCAAGGGCCCCTACATTTTATTTCAGAACAAAGAAATCTAGCCTCAAAAGTTATGGACTAAATGATTCTGAAATACTTTATTTTTTTGAAATATTTTTTTAAAGCAATCTCCACACCCAATATGGAACTTAAACCCACAACCCCGGGATCAGGAGTCCCATGCTCCACCAAATAAGCCAGCCAGGTGCCCCTGAAATATTTTATTTCCAGTGATATATTTATTGTGAAGTGTTTTGTGAATGGAAAAATAAGACTTGTAAATGGAATAATAGAACTTCTATTCCTTTCAGTCTTGGAACAGTGGATGTTTTTGTACCTGGATTGGTATCCACCACATAATTTTTTTTTAACATTTATTTATTTTTGAGAGATAGGGACAGAGCACGAGTGGGGGAGGGGCAGAGAGAGAGGGAGACATAGAATCCGAGGCAGGCTCCAGGCTCTGAGGTGTCAGCACAGAACCTGACGTGGGACTCGCAAAGCGTGAGATCATGACTTGAGCTGAAGTTGGACGCTTAACTGACTGAGCCACCCAGGCACCCCTTTTTGAATTTTTTTAACACTTATTTATTTTTGAGAGACAGAGACACAGCATGAGTGGGGGAGGCTATCCATCACATAAAACATTTGAGGGAATGACTTCAGTAAAAGTTTTATTTGACTAAGCATCATTGGGTTAACTTCAGGTTACAGGAATACCATTACTAATGAAATCTTGGTGATTACAATCTCCTGTCTCTGTTCCACCAAGGGGGGGGGGAATTAAAATGACAGATGTTATCATGTTTGTAACCAGTTTTTCATCCACAAGTCATTTTTTTTTACCTTAGGGTGTATGCCAATGTCCATCTGATGATTGCTGTGCAAAAAAAAGAAATAAAAATCCATAAAGTCACTATCATGCAATGTAATATAATATACGTGTATTGAGGAAAAATTTACAACAGATAAGTAGCAAGCTACACATAATTCCCTAAACTTTAATCATCCAACAGAAACATGTGCTTAGCCTGACAATATTTGAACTGGATGTACCATGGAAAATGTTCCAGCAAAGGAACTTCACCTCCTTAACTTTAGATATTTATAGCAAAAGATGATTAAGAAACATATAAGCAATTATGTAATAATAGAGCTTCCCAGGACAGGAAATGACCTTGCAAGAAAGAAATCTTCCTTACTCAGCCTGTTCTTCCATTAACCTACATAAGGCCAGTTGAATCACCTCTTTAATAAACTACAGGATAGCGGGGAGAAAAGTAAGCCTTTAGGACCAACTGAATTACTCTTCTCTATGGCCATGGAATAAACTTCCCCCTTCATTTTGTAAATATATCCTTGACCATCTTATATAAAGGTATGAAGGCACATTATTTATTTAAGTAATTGCCCCAACAGTAGATAGAGATCTGTATTATAAAGTATAGAAATTGTGTGAGAAGGATAAGAGGAAAGGTAATAAGGAGGAAAGAGTTAAGCAATGGGTTTGTGATCTACGACCCCTATTATTGGACAGATGCTCCTGAAAAGAAAAAAAGAAAGCAGGTAATCCAATCTAATCTACTTGTAAACTTGCTGAAAATTGACCTTATTAAGCAGACTAATGCTATTTGTCAGAAATAAAGCACTCGTCTATGGAATGTTTATAGCAGAATGTCCTTGGTTGAGGATTGCTTATGGTAAACAATTCTAGAATTTATGGTTTATGAGGCGTGGCTTCCTGGAAAAACATGTAAGCTGCAGTACTACCTGGGTATAAAAATGGCAATGTTTCATAACTAAATCCTCCCTGAAGTATGATGTAATTCACACACTTAATTTCTTCATCTGTCATTCTGAGCCAAAGAGTGTGAGTCCAATATGGAAAGGGGAAAAAAAAATGGGGAGCCACATTCAATTGTCTAGGACCTCTCCCTGTTTAGTTCTGTGTCTTTTGATTGCTTATAAATTAGAAAGTATTAGTGAACTTGATCCTGGGTAAAATCTACAATTAATATGAGTTTATTTTTACAATTTGACATTTTGTCATGGCTCAAGTGGAAAATAAGGTGTTTACCTCCTATTCTATTTCACAGATAGGAAAGCTTTCTTTCGCCTTGCATAAATCTTCAGAATGTGAGGGTTCCCTTGATTCCTAATGACCCCCATTCCTCCACTCACCTCTCAAGATGCTCCCTTTAAGGGGTTTCATTTTTCTCTTCTTGGAGAAATACAATCCATAAGCTTAGAATCATAACATAGAAATCCTTTGTCTACCCCAATGTCTTATCTATTCAGAAGACTGAGGCATAAAATTCACTAATGAATTTATAAATTTATTTATTTATTTATCTGATAGAGAAAGAGTGTGTGAGCAGGAAAGAGGGGCCGAGGGAGAGAGAGAGAGAGAGAGAGAGAGAGAGAGAGTGGGAGAGAGTCCTAAGCAGGCTCCATGCTGAGCATGGTGGACCTTGATCCTGAGACCCTGGGATCATGACCTGAGCCAAAATTAAGAGTTGGATGCTCAACTAACCTGGTGAGCTACCCAGGTGCCCCAGTGATTTTATCCTGTAGACAGTTTTTCTCTGCGGTGAGCAGAAATGAGTAATGATCAGTGGCTCTATTGATTCCACTCTGGATGGCAGGGAAGAGAGAAAAGGAACTTTGAGTATATGTGTGTTCTCGTTGACATATGTAAAGAATGAGGGGTTTTCATTCTAGGCTGAGGCTGGATTCCTTTCAACAAATTTGAAATCAACCATAGATTATTTGATCCTTAAGAAGGATCAATTTCTTTCTAAAGACATTCCTATTTAACATAAATAAGAAATTCATGTATTTTTAGCATAACTTCAAAAATGATTTTTTAGGGGCGCTTGGGTGGCGCAGTCTGTTAAGCGTCCGACTTCAGCCAGGTCACGATCTCGCGGTCTGGGAGTTCGAGCCCCGCGTCGGGCTCTGGGCTGATGGCTCAGAGCCTGGAGCCTGTTTCCGATTCTGTGTCTCCCTCTCTCTCTGCCCCTCTCCCGTTCATGCTTTGTCTCTCTCTGTCCCCAAAATAAATAAACGTTGAAAAAAAAATTTAAAAAAAAATGATTTTTTAAACAATATACTCATTTTCCCCCCTGAGGCATGTATTCTTTCCTTTCCTTGGGTTTCATAACAGATGTCCTTTATTGGGTCCTCAAATTATTCACACTTCTTTCTGATTTGGCTACAAATCAAGGGTTTCCATGACTCCCATCTCAGACTTAATTATTTGTTATAAGGGCTCACAGAACTGAGGGAAACATTCACTAACTATCAGGAGTTTATTATAAAGAATGCAAAGAAAGAGATATTTAGGGCTAGGTCTGGAAGGATCCTGAGTATGGGAGCTTCTGTCCCTGTGAAGTTTAGGGTTCACCACCCTCCTGACATGTGTATGTGTTTACCAACCCAGAAGCTCTCCAGACCCTGCCATTTTGGACTTTTATGAAGATCCCATTATGTGGACGTGGCTGATTAAATCAGTGACAGCAGGTGATTAACTCAATCTCCAGTACCTCTCCTCTCCCAGGAGGACAAGACAATAGTACTGAAAGTTCCAACCCTTTATTATTTTATTTTTTATTTTTTTATAAGATATTTACTTCTTTAGTAAGGTTTCCTTACAGTTGTGGCATAATCAATTTTTATAAATCTCTTCAGAAATATATGAGACAAAATTTATTTTCTATTAATAAATAGACGCTATCCACTACAGACTCTATCCACTACATCACATTTTAAAATTATGTATTTCCAATCACGCATTAAAGTCTCACACTATAACTTTATTTTTATTTATTTTATTTTATTTTATCCAGCTTCTTTATTACAGTTCTACGTTTAAAAAATTATGCTGTCATAAATGGGAACAAGGGAAATAACATCATATTGACAAAAAAAAGTGTTGAATTCCCAAGAAATAGGAACTCAGGATTGAGATGTTAATAACATATATAAATTGAGATCTCTTACTCACAATTGAGGTATGAAGTTTCTAGATAGTACAAGTTTTATCTTTCAATGAGACAAAAATATCCTAACACCAACTATTTTGTTTTTTGTGGGTTTGTTGTGTTTTTTTTTTTTTTTTGGTCTTTTCCCTTTTCCTCGCTGTTTTATTTTTTTTTTGTATTAAACATAATTTATTGTCAAAATGGTTTCCACATGGTTGATTACCAGCCTCCATCCTGAAGCTATCTAGAGACCACTCCAGAGTCACATTATTAACATAAACTCAGGTATGGTGGAAAGGGATTCATAAATAACAAAAGATGCTTTTCTCAGCCTTATCACTCAGGAAATTACTAGGGTTTTAGGAACTCTGTGTCAGCAACCAAAGACAAAGACCAAATATACGTTTCTTTTTATATCACAATTTCATATTGAACATGTCATTTAATCTTCTCAGACTGTTTCCTGCCATTCCAGATGAGAAAAGAATGCCTGCCCTGTCTGCCTCATGGAGCTTGGTGAAGAACAAGCGAGATCACGGGCAAAAAACTCCTTGAAAACAATACACTGCTTTAAGATATAATGATTATGGCTATATGCTTGAAATCAATATCACCTGGAGATTGTTCTACCACTTTATATATAAATATGATTAATTATAATTTCCAGTATCGTATTCCATGGAAATCCAAAGTGGTTTCTAGGATCTTCCAGTACCTGGGAACTGACTGCCTCCTTGATCCTTCCTCTGCAACAGCAGTCCATTTTTGGACATCAGGAGAATTTTGGCTCTTTTCCATTTTTCACAAAGCAAAATAGTGATCCAAGTGATACAAAGCATTAATGAGTATAGTAGTCTTTAGCAAATATTTGGTTGGCATGATCTCCTAAATAGGGAAATTTACACTATGGTAATGAAATCGCTTATAATTCAGCACCATTCATCCCTGGTTCTTAAGTGTTTTGAGCATACAATAAAGAGAAAATTCCACTGGCTCTTCCTCCGTGTAGTCCTGTATCTCATACACTTTCTTTTCTTTTCTCATCATTTTCTTTGATGATATCTTTTCTTTCCTCCAACATTTTAGAAACAGAGTAAATTGATCTCCTACTCTCATAAAGAATACTTTACCTTGGGGCACCTGGGTGGCGCAGTCGGTTAAGCGTCCGACTTCAGCCAGGTCACGATCTCGCGGCCCGGGAGTTCGAGCCCCGCGTCAGGCTCTGGGCCAATGGCTCAGAGCCTGGAGCCTGTTTCCGATTCTGTGTCTCCCTCTCTCTCTGCCCCTCCCCTGTTCATGCTCTGTCTCTCTTTGTCCCAAAAATAAATAAACGTTGAAAAAAAAATTAAAAAAAGAATACTTTGCCCATATTTCCCTAGTTTATCAATAGAATTTCCAAATACATTTCCTTCTTAAAAATAATCATTACTGCAACTGTTAATAAAATATTTATTGAATTTCTAGACTCAATGATAGCAATTGAAAGCTACAATCTTTCTGACGTACCTCACGATAACCCTGTTAACTAAATTAGTATCCTCATTTTCCTTTTGAGGACACTGAGTCACAAAGATGTTAAATTACTTCCCACATTTCAGACAACTAGTAAATAGGAGAGAACATTTCAATACAAACCTGACTGATTTATATTCTTTGCTTCTAATAATTACACTAAAGATTTTCACCGAATTTATTGATTTTTGAAGGGATTTTAGAATGAAAATAAAATTGTGACCGCAAAGATAAATAAAATACAACATTTATGGACCAAAGGACAATGTATTAGGTTCATGTCAGGAGTAGAAGATATGTACTACGTACTAGAAATATCTCTTTAGATCTAGAATTTTTTTTTTTTTTTTTTACCAGTTGCTTTTGATAGAGAATCCAGATTTGGGATTTAGTGCTTATGCTCTCTTTGAACCAGCCATATGAGAATTCCTTCCATCCTATACATTGCTCACTTCTAAGAAAGATTGTCTAGTTGACTTGTTTACAAGAATATTAAGGATTTTATTTTAAAATTTTTCAGGTATATTAATAATTTAAAATATAACAAATACATTTTTAAAAAGTTTCTCATTTGTTTTATTTAGAAAAAATTAAGTTATCCTCATGAGTGGTAGACATATCTGATCCTGAAAATTATGGTCTTTAGGTTTTAATATGCTTAGGAGCTAAACTTCTGTGTTATGTTATATACTTATTAAGAGTTTGCATAAAAATTTAATGGCCAAAAAAGCTGAGGTCTTCAGTTGCATAATTGCTTTGAAGTTTAACTTGCTCCGTCACTTAACTTTTTCTCATTGATCTCAGCTGCATACACAACTAAAATAAGCATAAAACTTCCCTTGTAGATATGTGCGCTAGGGTCAATGATGCTGAAGGACAAACATATAGATTTTGTCATTTGCTTCATCTGAGAGTAAAAAGATGAATTAAAACATTTTAAAATAAAAACATCCATGTATATTGCCTTTTTTTTGGTCCAGAAAGTTTATAGAGGTATAAAGCTTTACTCTTAATTCATGTGAATTTCAAAATTATAGAAATAATGATGCTCAGCAGAAAAATCTATAATGACGATTGACTTTTCAACCACCAGCCATATAACACTGTCATTAAACTGGACCCTGGCTTTTATCATTTATGTGGAGAGGCTGGATAATGCACATAGTTAATGGCAGATGGGTGCTTTAAAATGAGTAAAAGTTTACTACTAACTAATGAGTTTTCAAAGCAGTAAAAATTGGTGGGGGATGAATAAGTGCTGACGTAAGGGCATACTTCATAATAGGAACCCAGAGAAGTTGTGCATTCTTTAGCTCACATAAGTCATTTCAGATATTAACAAACATAGTCTTGCTTTGAATATTTTTACATGGCCAGCATTTGTGATCACAAAGTTTCTGCAAAACAACAAACACTGTCTATATAATAAAGGAAGAATTCACAGAAAAGAAAAAAAAACATGCTAAATCTAATGAGATAAATGAATTATAGGACTATTAAAGAGAGAAAACTGTTCATATCTGTCAGAGATTTCTATCATGTTCTATTTCTAGAGTTTGAGAGAAATCAATGAATTTTCACCGGGAAAAGTGTTGACAAAATAAAAAAAAATCATCAGTAAAAATTGCATAACTTTCATTACTAGAATTTTTATCACTAAATTTCCAGGCAGCTTGTTTGTGTTATACACTATAGATTTTAAATTAATACAAATAATTAGAAGGAAAAGACTAATTATTTTAAAGATTTTTTTTAAAGTTTTTATTTATTATTGAGAGAGAGAAACAGAGCATGAGCATGGGAGGGGCAGAGAGAGGAGGAGACACAGAATCCAAAGCAGGCTCCAGGCTGAGCTGTCAGCACAGAGCTGGACACAGGGCTCGAACTCACAAACTGTGAAATCATGACCTGAGCTGAAGTTGGACGCTCAACCGACAGCCACCCAGGCATCCCAAGACTAAACTAATTATTTTAGATTATCGTGGAATAGAAATTAGTTTTCTTTACAATTGATCTGTTTTCTAATTTGCATTTATTTATAGATAATAGATAACTAAATAGATATACAAGTTACATAATATGAGAAAAGTTTCTGGTTCGTAACATTATTTCAAATATACATATACAATTTATATTTGTGTGTTGTTAAAATAATCTTCATTTGTTTTACTGGAACTTTTCAATGTAATCACATTTCTTGAAATTATAACGATATAAAGATATGGATATAAATTGGGACCATACGTTACCATAAATTAGGGCTCAGAGTCACTAATTTACTCTGGAGATTTTTTCCTTTTAGATTACTTTTATTTTCATTTAATTTTATTTCTTTTTAAGTTATTTATTTATTTTGAGAGAGAGCCGGGGAAGGGCAGAGAGAGAAGAGAGAATCTCAAGCAGGCTTCTCGCTGTGAGGGAATAGCCCAACTGGGGCTCAAACTCAGGAACCACTCATGACCTGAGCCGAAAACAAGAGTTGGAAGTTCAACCGGATGAGCCACCCAGGTGCCCCAATATATTTTGAAATAGTACATAGAGTACAGTTTTTCCTGATGCTGAAAGTGGAGCATGCCTACGATACTTTTCATAAACCAAAATGGTGAAAAGGGAAGAGATCCCTTGCGTTTTGAAAGTTTGTGTTATGCCAGTTCACTTTTACTGAAGGCTTTCATTAGTACCTGCTTTTGGTAACCATAAGAAGTATGAACAGGATTTTTGCTTTTTCTGAAAAAAAGTTGTTATTGTACTAATATAGGTCTTTCATAAAAATAAAGTGGCATAACTTTCAGAAAGGGGGTGGGGGATATCTGCATAATCCTAACTTTAAAGAAGATAACACACATATATACTATATATGCTCAAGGAAAGTCTGAAATTATATCATTTAGAAAGTAATAGTGATCATATATAGGTGGGCGGGATACTTTTTTATATGCAATATGTTCTTAATAAAAAGTATAATTTTGCGATAAATATATTCCATATTAAAAATCCATTAATGGAAAGAATTTTAAACAGCTTTCTAAAGGATTTACAAATATGTGAGTTTTTCATTCAAGATCTCTCATTGGCAACCACAAGAGATGTCAGGACTACAGTTGAAAATAATTCCAAAAAAATGTTGAAATCCTCCTGCAAAATTATCTTTAGCCTTCTCCATTTAATATACGGTGAGGGCAAGGTGATTTATTATCAGCTCAAGGAATAACCACTTTGATTTGCATTTCAAAACTGTACTTGATGGCTTTCTGGTTTGCATTAAGCTTGATAATTTCTTTTAGGTCTTGGGCCAATCGATTTGTGTTAATATGCAGAAATGCATTAAATTAAATGCGTTGCACAGATGATAGTCATCAGATGATTGTTTGGCTATACCCTTTTGTAGCAGGTGAGTAGGAATCATGGGGAATGCCTTGCTGTCTATTTCAAAATATCAATTGAAAGACGTAAGACATTTGATGCAATAAAAAGCAAAGTACCAAACTACATATTGTACGACACCTCTTTAATCAAGAATACTCTTAAAATATGTACTGATGTGTAGAGATAATTTGTTCCGGAAAAAGAGTAAATCTTAAATGGCAACTCTGTAGTTGGAAATTAGATTCTGCTGTGTCTTTCCCGAGGGCTTTGTCTGAGACCTATGGGATGATTCAGGTATATATTTATGCTCAGTTGGCCTGCAGACTTAATAATTTCTGCCAATTTTTGTCTTTGCATTTGGTGACCCTCTTCAAACTGTGGTGTTGGTTCACAACCCTCTCAGGCCAGGTATAATCCGAAACCGGCCCCCAGCAGGTGGAGAGAAGGGAGACACTGAAGGAAAGGAGTAGGACACTCCCAGTTGGTAGGTGGCAGTTTTAATAAGCAAAAGGAACGTACACCCGAGGCTTGTCCTGGGCTGTGGCCAGACAAATGGATCTGTGTGCCGCCTGCCAGATTGTAAAGGTTTATAAAGAGGCCTTAACGGGGCTCACTTATATATACGATGCAGATGTTCTTAACATCCTCTGGCGATCTCAAGGCTACGTCTTGGGACCAGACTCTGGGAGCAAGAAAGGCAAACAGAACCTACATTCCAAGGGCAGGCCAAGGGTTGCAGAGCCTCCCTGTGCCCAGGTCCGGCTCACGGGTCAGAGGTCAAATCGGCAGTCCGTCTTTTCGATGACTTTCTCCAACATATGGGAGCCAATCTTTCCCCAGTGTCACAAGAAGAGCTAAGTTTAAAAACAAGTCACAGCTTCTAGATAATGGAGAATTTCGATATCACTAGCAAGTTACCACTTCTCAGATACCCACATATTGTAATGGTTCTTTCACTTAAACACTGTGGTGCTGCCATGATGTGTTCCTTCAGAGCTGCCATTGTTTTTGGTAGTAAATACGGTTTTGAAGATGACTCATTTGGGAGGGCGAATAAACTTCATTTAATTACTTAATGTTGCCACTTCACTCCCATCTGAACTATGAAATATAACAAGACTAAAGAGCAAAACATTAATTTCTGGCTGCCAATAATTTAGACATGTGCTTCAACAGGAATTTCTTCTGAGATTTCTCACCAAATTTTGCTTTTTCTTTTTTCCTTCAGCCAATATGATGCAGTGGATTGGTAATCATTGCAAAACTAGTCATAGAACCGATGAATTTTTCCTCTTTTTGAGCCCATTTTATACATCTGTATAAAATAGTTATATAATATTAATATATAACATATTATCTATGCATATTTTAAGTTTATTTATTTATTTTGAGAGACAGCGTGAGCAGGGGGGAGCAGAGAGAGAGAGAGAGAGAGAGAGAGAGAGAGAGAATCCCAAGCAGGTTCCATGCTATCAGTGCAGAGCAAGACATGGGGCTCAATCTCACAAACTGTGAAATCATGACCTGAGCTGAAATCAAGAGTGGGACCCTTAGGGGCACCTGGGTGGCTCAGTCGGTCATGATCTCACTTCAGCTCAGGTCATGATCTCACAGTCAGTGAGTTCGAGCCCCGTGTTGGGCTCTGTGCTGACAGCTCAGAGCCTGAAGCCTGCTTCAGATTCTGTGTCTTCCCCTCTCCCTGCCCCTCCCCTGCTCATGCTCTGTCTCTGTCTCAAAAATAAATAAAAACATTAAAAAAATTTATAAAAAAATAAAAAAAAGAGTGGGACACTTAACCGACTGAGCCATACAGGTGCCCCATAACATGTAATATATTATTATATGTACTATTATTACATATCATATATAACATATATAAAAAATATCAAAGATATATATGAAGGAATCATTTTTTATTAACTCTTGCTTTTCCATACCATTAATAGACTACCCTTACATATTAGTTAAGAATTAACTCAATCAATAATACCAGAGAATGCATATAAATGCATATTCTTAATTTAGAAATATTATTTATTTCCATTTAATTTCATTCTCTTGTTCTCTGTTGAGAAAGACTAATTGCATAGTATGAACTAGGCATTGTGCTAGACACTGAGAAGGAAAGATAAAAATATTAAGATGCTTAAATTATAAGAGGTCAAAGCCTGAATGGAAAGTCAATCATTTACAATGTAATTACCATTGACAAAGGCTAGAGTAGAAATGTTAATAGCATAGCATGTAAGCACATGCGATAGGACCCATAACTTCGCTTGTAGAGTAATGGAGAAATTCATAGGAATGGTGATATTTAAAATACCAATAATTCTGGCTCTGCCTGAGAACATACTATTTCTCACAGTCCGCATTGCTACAATGATCATCCCAGATACCCTCAAGTGTTGACTAGGGTCTCAATAGAGCTCCAACTGGTCTCCCTGCCTCATTCTTGCCTCTAGAGTCTTCCTCCCACAGCAAACTGACCCTCTTGAAAAAGCAAGCCATGCATTAGTTTCCCAAATGAGTAAAATAATGCATGTCTCATAGGTGCTTAATATTTGTTGAATGAATGAATGAATTAATTAATGAATCAGTGACCGGGAATTTGCCATTGAGACAATTTAGAGAAGGGCATACTAGACTGATAGAAACACATGGAACAAATCAGACTTGTAGAAGCTAAAAGTGAAATTTAAAATATTAATAAAAGCCACATGACATGATCCTTGACTTACCAGTCTGACCAATGACTGCTGGGACCAGTCACCATCCCAGTGAACACCAGCTGAATATCAGCCCAGTTGAGAGAAATCATGTCTTTGGTGATGAGGGCAAGTTATTTCAGCTAGAATTTAAGTGATTAATAAGGAATAGAGGAATGAAATGGAAAAGTAGATTGGGTCCCAAGTTTGGAGATCTTTGTGGAAAATTCTATGAGATCTGATTAGGAGCCATTATCCTCCTTTCCAGAACGCTAGCAGATTTTGACTTAAAAAAAAAAAAAAGAATCTGCTCTATACTTTCACATGTTTAAAATGCTCCCATCAGAAACAAAAACTGGGTAAAATCCTTCTCAGTGGTACAGGTGATTATGCCTCTAAAAGTCAATCTATCTCTGCTATTATAGTTTGAAATTTTGGATTGACAATAACAGAAACCCAACTTGAGCTGGCTTAAGCATAAATAAAAAAAGACAAACATTTTTCTAGGACATAAGGGTGCTTCATAGAACTCATGGACAAAGATGCAGCTGGGTCCCAGAAACAATTGAAAATAAACTGAGTGTCTCTACATTTCATATTGCTTCTCACTGCTGGTCTGCTTCATCTTTCATCTTCAGACAAGCTATTTTTCAGAATAAAAGCAGAAAAATAGTGCCACCAAGGTCTCTTAAATCTATATGTCATCTCCTTGAGCAAAGAGTCAGAACCCCAACTCCAAATTTACATTCCTAGAGAATGTCCTTGATTGGCTTGGATGTTAGCTTCCTGACACTGGACTACTTAGATATAGCTGGGGGGGGGGGGGGGGGGAAGTAACGCAAGATGGATTGGAATAGATATCCTATTCGGTTGGCAAATTAAATGTGTCTAGGAAGCAAGGTCACATTTTATGAGCCTATAATATGGAAGTTACAATCATAACTCGGAGTATGTGTTGAAAGATGAAATGGGTTGCCATTGTTATCTGCTATAATTGGACAGTAAACATCTAAGTTTTATCATCAACATCTGGTAAAATTTCTTGCGTTTACTAAATGCTCAATAAATCTTTACTGTGTTGATCTAGTTTATCATTGCTTCTCGGCTACCTGCAAGTGAGGAGAGTCCTGGCCGATATCACAAATCTAGTGGGCAACAATATATTGTAACGCTTCATAATGGAAACTCTTTGTCATATTCCCCAGTTTTTAATTCGGCGTTTTCTTAATAGATGGGTGATCCTGAGCAAGTACTTCACCTCTCTATGTCTCAGTTTTCTCTGCTGTGAAATGGTCGTTAAATTATTAGTACTTTACAGGTTTGCCATGAGTGTTGCATTAGATGAGCGATGTAAAGCACCTGGAAGGCTGCAAGTGTCCAATAAATGTCAACTGGCCTAATTGCCCCTGGTTATTTTAGTAAAAAAGAAAGATAGGAAGAAAGAAAAGAAGTGAAGCCAGCAGAGTTTTAGTTTTTGTTTAAATTGTTTTGGCTCTTAAAATTTCTTAATAAGAATTTTGCTTTTATGAAACAAAATGAATATAAATAATTTTGAATGTACCAAGTTGTACTTTTTTTATTAAAAAAAATTTTAACGTTTATTCATTTTTGAGAGACAGGGAGAGACAGAGTATGAGCGGGGAAGGGGCAGAGAGAGAGGGAGACACAGAATCTGAAGCAGGCTCCAGGCTCTGAGCTGTCAGCACAGAGCACAACGCGGGGCTTGAACTAACAAACTGCGAGATCATGACCTGAGCCGAAGTCGGACGCTCAACCAACTGAGCCACCCAGGTGCCCCAAGTTGTACTTTTTTAATTAACTTCAAAATCTTGGGCCTCACTTTACTGTTTATTTTTTTAAAAAATCTACTAACTAGCAAAGTCCAATTTGAATTTATAAGTGGAGATGCTTGAAAGTAGTCAGGTACTAATACTTTGGTGAGGGGAATAAGATCTCTGAACACATTTTATTTTCAGTGCTGCTGGGATTATTTGTGGCTATTTTTTAGTTGTGTTTTGTTTTGTTTCATCTTTACACAAATGTCTGTTTGGGGACAGTTTATTCTGGGGCACACTACATCTTTCCAGAACTCATTTCCAACTCCTTGCACTTCTTAGTTGAAAATACTCAGAAAGATCAATAGGAAAAACTGTAACTTTTACAAGGAAGAGCTTTTTATGATTCATATCTTCCTTTTCTTTTAGAAGAGGCTATTCTAAAAAGCTATTTTGGGATTTCTATTCTCAGCGCACCGTGATAAAGTAAACTTCAGGGAAGTTACAAAACCACCTTTTTCAGGATCAGAAACTCAAATGGTGCTTCAACTTTTCAGTGACAGAAATGATACCCAAATCCTACAATGGGAAAGCATTATTACTTTTGTGCTCCGGTCAGATTAGTTGATGAAATCCTGGATTTCTATATTTAAATTTATCTGCATAAAATGTGTTGGAAACTGCACAGTCCTATGGTCACTGACATTTGGTCTGGTGGATACTGGACATTTATCTAACTAGTTAACCTATCAAATGCAGCGTGTAGGTAGCACTGTGTTACGTACGACCAGGCAATTAAAGGCTTTGGGTCATTAGGAACAGTTTAAAGGAGCACCATGCTTAACAAACTCTAGGCTTTGAATGAGGATGCAGATAAATTTCACACAAGTATTTTAATTCAGACTTGAATAGCTTCTAACATTAAAAGGAAGCCCTGGGGACCAGGTGGGGTCCTGGCAAAATCTAATTGATTTGTAACAGTGATGGAGCTTTCTAACAACTTTCATTGAATATCTCAGTATGTATATTCGGAAGGACTTGTCAGAAAACATAATCAGGGGGAGATATTCAAAAAGGAAGGGATTTTAAAATAAAATTAGTGCTTAGAAAATTATTGAAAAGATAGAAAAATATGCAGCTTGCCTTTAAATTTTTCTGTAGCTTACAAGGAAGGAGAAAACTGTAGACATTTTTCTGATGTAGACATTTTTCTGAGTTGTAGACAGCTCTCTTGCCTATATACCTAAGGAAGTTGATTCCCAGAAAAAAATGCCCCAAAGTGCTGCAGAACCTCGTGTGGTCTGGGGTTTGTGTACTTCCTGAAGAATGGCTCCTGCTTTTCTTCCTTTCTTCATATCTCACCTGAGCCTTTTCATGACCAAACATGAGGAGGGATCTTTCCAGTAAGATAGTGTGAAAATGTAGTTTTCAACTCTCCACTCCCTGCAATGCAGAGGAATGCAGAGAAGGCATTGGACGTGATGCTGAGATACCAAGACACCTAGCCACAGTTGAGTTCAATTTCCTTTTATATTCATAAAGAATTTCCAACAAAGTTGTAATGAACTTTGAACAGATGCAATTTTGAAGACTGTATCTAGGAGAAATGATGATTACTTGTTTCTTTCCTACCTCTGTTTAAAATAGACTTCGTTATTTGTGCCATTTTTGTGAAGATAAAACCACTGGTTTTATTATTTATTTGGTCTCATTTCCTATTTCATTTTTTTTTATTTTTATATACTCATCTTTGAAATTCAAAAAAATAATGTTAATTTCATTAGAATGTGAGAAAGATTAATCATGTTAATGCCTACGAGATACCACATTATGGAGGATGAATAATTTTCCAATTGATTTTGCAAATACCCTAGTGCTAGTTCCTCCATTTGTATGTAAGAAATGTACAATGTAGAAATTCAGAACGCAAAATCAAAAACCAGTATGTGAAGCATTTCTGATTTTAATGTCTCTTATTTGAATGAGAAAGCATTAAGAGGATGAATAGAAAGTAGCGTTCAGTTGCAGTAATGTAGATAATGTGATTTAAACTACTAATAAAATACTCGGATGAGGCCTCAGCTCCTTTTCTGCATGTTCCCTGTAAACATGAATTCTGTCTCTATAATCATACCAGAAAAATGCAGCCTTACCAGAAAAACATGATGCTTGTTTAAAAGAAAAGTCCCGCAACAGGCATAGGAAGGGTTATTGTTAATGCAGAAGTACATCTCTACCCTAGTTCAATAAACGCCTGCCAATGGAGGAGATTAGAAGGATTCTATAGAAAAGGTAATTTTGATTTACTTGTGGGTCCATCACTAAATAGACAATAAAGATTCAAAGATTAACAACTCCCCAGATTTGCTGGATGATAATGATCAATAACTTCCTATATGATAGTGAATGATGTGGATACAACATAAGATAACAGCAGGAAGTAAACATTACAATGCAAACTGCATTATATTCTTACCACATAAACAAGCAGAGCCAGATTTGAGGTACGTTTCCACATTGACAAGATTCTTGGATATATCTGGGAAATAGATTATTAGACTCAGATAATTGCCTCTGGCAGAATAATAATTTAAGCATGTGGATTAGTGTCATGACAATTGTTATAACATTTATCATCATTAGTTTATCTTATAAATAGCATAAGTCTCATGTATTAGTTTTTCTGGATCTCAATTCTAAATTGGACTGTGACATTGTCATGCTATTCTCTATTTTTGCTTGTTTGCATTAACCTTTTTTAAAAATATGATACAAAACTTATGTGTGCCTATTCTAAAATATTTAATTGAATTGATATGACTCTTTTTTGTTTTGTTTTGTTTTAATGAGATAAATAAACACATGTTTAATGACATTGTTGGACATATTTGGCATCCTTTAAACTAAACAGAGCAAAAATTCAGTTACTAAGAATTCATTCAACAAGTGTTTATAGCAATTGAACTTAACAGCTCTGAAGAAGATAAAAGTTAGAAAATATGAGATTTTTTTCTCAAAGGTGTACCTATATGTTTGAGTTGCACTAAAGGGAAGGTTCTACTTTTGGTGCTTTTAACTGAAATCTTCAAATAAGTTCCTGAATAGTAAATTTACAGAATCATGATTATTTATAAGAAATAACAGTGAATAGAGTCTGAAATATTATTGACTCTCAAGCTTCTTGTTTAATTAACATTTTGACCAAGTTTCCAAAATGTGCTTAAGTCCCATTCTTGTATCTTTCCTTTCACCAATAATTTAGCAATTTCCTTATACTTAAAGAATAACTCCAACTGTTATTTTGGATTAATCTTCTTTAATTCATTACTATTACTTCCTTCATGAAGAATTTATTTTAAAGTTGTCTATCTTATGAACCTATTCTGGTCATCAGTAAATATATATAAGTAAATACATATACACATATGTACATATGCTTCTTTTTTATTGTTTTTTTTATTTTAAGGAGACTCTATACCCCACTTGGGGCTTAAACTCATGACTCTGATATTGAAAGTCACATGTTCTACTGAGTCAGTTAGGCGCCCCTACCAAGGTTATTTTTAAGAGGCAATGCGATATGGTGACCAGGAGTTAGTGCGATGGATTGGGGAATGGTGTGTCTGAAAATTCACCAACTGAGTGACCTTGGACAAATTATTCATTCTTCCACCTACAAAATAAGGAAAATAATAGTGTCTATCTTGCATGATTATTGTTAAGATTAAATGGGAAAATGCATACAAAGTAGTTAAAATAGTGTCTGGCTCAAGTAAGTGTTCAACAAACATAATTCTACTAATATAAGATTACATAATTATATAGTCCTGAAACAGAACAAAGAAGAAACACATTTCAAATACTCATTAAATTTTGTCAAATTATTTTTTATAATCAAGTTGGAGATCAGTGGCTCATTGACTTAAGGACACAAGTATGAGAATCACAGAGAGAAGAGGTAAAGTTAAACAACTGCTCCAAGACTGTGTAAAGCCCACTGCTCCATTATGAGTGTGACCCAGCCAGGGATTTATAAAGACTGGAATCACTGACTTAACCACACTGTGTCAATTTGATGGCTTTTTGTATCTCTGATTTTCTGAGTTAGTATAAAGGAGAAACTTGTTAGAATATTTCTTTTTTAAAAAAAATGATTTATCTTTGAGAGAGAGAGGCAGAGGGAGAAGGAGACAGTGAATCTCAAGGAGGCTTTGCACTGTCAGCACAGAGCCTGATGCAGGGCTTGAAACCATGAACCATGAGATCATGACCTGAGTGGAAATCAGGAAGTCAAGAGTTGGACACTTAACCAACTGAGCCACCCAGATGCCCCTAGAATATATCTGAACTTAAAGGTTCATAGAAATATGTTGTATCTGCATTATTAATTCACACAAATGAGATTTCTGCATCAATATTTTCTATGCATCAGAAAACAGAATATCATTTCATGATATTAGAGTGTACTCACTTATCGATTATATCTTATGGAATGCTGTAGGATACTGATATCAGTTAAAGTATTTCAACTTGATTGTGCTTTTCTTGTTGTTTTTTTCTCTAATACCACTTTGGTTTCTTGCCTATAACCGAGTTGAAAAGAAAACCAAGTAGGGATTAAAAACATGGATATTGATATACCTATTTCAAAATCCTATTTGCTGATTTCAAATGCAAAATGTTTTCATCTGGGAACTATTATGAAATCCTCCAATTTCTCTGAATTGTCATCAAACAATTGAAAATATATAAATGAACATCTTCAATATGGAAAATATATGTATTTATCGCAACAATTTTTTCCTAAAGAGTCAAATTGACCTTTAAAATACAGAATTCTTTTTTGAGTAATTTTACCTTTACAGCAAAATTGTGTGGAAAGAGCAGAGAGTTCCCACATACAACATTCCTTGCTCCACCAGACTTCCCCCCACCATTAACATCCCCCACAGAGTGGTATGCTTGTTATGATCAATGAATCAACAGCTTGACGTGTCATTATTACCCAGAGTCCATAGTTCACATTAAGATTCTCTCTTGGTGTTACACATTCTGAGGTTTTTGGACAAATGTATAATGACATGCATTAACCATTATAGTATCATACAGAATAGTTTCACTGTCCTATAAGCCCCTGTTCTCCATCAAATCACCCCCTCCTTGCTCAATCTCTGACAACCACTCATCTTTTTTCCTGCCTCCACAGTTTGGCTTTGTCCATAGCGTCATATTGTTGGGATCATGCAATATGCAGACTTTTTGTATTGGCTTCTTTCACATAGTAATATGCATTTAAGCTTCCTCCATGCCTTTTTATGGTTTGGTGAGTCATTTCTTTTTATTGTGGAATAATACTCCATTTTAAGAATGTTCCACAATTTTTCTATTCACCTACTGAAAGGCTTCTTGGTTGCTTCCAAGTTTTGGGCAATCATGAATAGAGCTGCCATAAACATCCATGTGCAGATTTTTGTACAAACATGTTATCAACTCGTTTGGGTAAATACTAAAGAGTGTGATTGCTGGATCATATGGTAAGAATATGTGTAATTTGGTAATAAATTGCCAAGATGTCTTGAAAAGAGGCTGTACCATTTTGCATTTCTACCAGCAATGATTCAGAGTTCTTGCTGCTCCACATTCTCATCAACGTTTGGTGTTGTCAGTATTTTGGATTTTTGCCATTCTGATAGGTATGTAGTGATATCTCATTGCTATTTAATTACACTTCATTTCAGTTAACCTAAGTGAATTTAATTTCAATTTTAACTGAATCTAATTTTCAATTGATAATGGATATACAATCAGAACATAATTTCTGTAATTTTGTTCCCATCCCCATTTTTCAGTTGAAATACATGTAGCAGAAATTGGATAAGACTGTGTTTACACGTTGACTGAAGCCAATAAGGTTGACTCTTGAACAATGGGGAGGTCAGGGGCACCAACCCACATATAGTCAAAAAGCAGCATATAACTTTTAACTCTCAAAATTTTAACTATTAATAGCCTATTATTAACCAGAAGCTCTAGAGATGGCATAAACAGCAGGTTAACACCTATTTTATATGTTATGCGTGTTATTTTCTGTATTCACACAATTAAGTAAACTAGAAAAAGAAAATGTTATTTAAAAAAATCATAAGAAAGATAGAATACATTTATAGTACTGTAGTGTATTTATTGAAAAAAAAATCCATATATAAGTTGACCCATACAGTTCAAACTCATGTTTTTCAAGGGTCAACTGTAATAACAACCGCAACAGAGTTTTAGGTTTTTCTATTTCACATACTTGGCATAAACTTTAATATTGAGAATAAAATCTAATATTCTTGGATGACATGGTAAATAAAACATTTTAGCATGAATACTTTAGTGTCTATTCTAGTAGAATTTGGCCAAAAGACACGAATCATTGGAGATAAAATAGTGGAGTAGTTTATTTGCTCAAATATTTATGTAACAATAAAACATCAGATATTCAGAAAGTTCACACCCCCACGTATATGCATTGAATAATTACAACTACTCTTCAACATCAAAACTAAAATCATCCTATAAATACTTATTAAAGGGTTATGTTTAACCAGCAAAACTAATATAATAAAAATATTTGGGGATATTTATATCTTTATTGTAATTACAAATATATTTATTTTACTATGCTACTCCTCAATTTCACCCCAACCCTTCCCTCTACAGGGAGAATTTGTTCCTCTTACTTGACTAAAATGTTCTTTGTGGGTTTGTGGAAGTATGACATTTACTTTTTTTTTTCTTCCTCTATAAAGCGAATCTATGGTTTCTTATAACTTTCCTTGGAATAGAAATAGCCATAAGAAAGTTGTAACTTGCTAGTGTTACAGTACCATAAACCAAAATGAAATTGGTAAATAAGACCATACATAATAGTTACAAATTGACTTTCCCTTGCTAATTGATGTTATGTCAATCTTGAGCTTGGATCAGGGATTGAAAATTAATTTAAATGATATATTTACAATGTACACAATATAATAGTTGTTGCTGCCCTATTCCTAATACAAAGTATTAAATGTTGCTCTCAAGTTTGGGATTATTGGTATTATAGGAAACATAATTACAACTGATCAATGAGCAACTACTAGGTAGCCTCGTACACATATAAAGTCAAATTATCTGTTCTTGATTGATTGTTGAAAAATATAATTCTGTGTTTAAGTAATTGAATAGAATGCTATTTTTTAGATTCTTATAAGAAAATAAAACCTTGAACTCTTGGTTACTTATCAAAAATTCTAGTTGTAAGAGTTGATTTAACGTCAGAATACCTGAGGGGCTTCATTTCTACAGGTACCCAAAATTTCATCTTAAGATAAAGCTAGAATATGAAAATCCTAAACCTCATAGCTTGGTCTCTAGTTAATATTGCTTCCAGTGAAATGAGCTTTCGGTCTATATCTTTGACTCACAATCACTTACAATGGAGGGTGTTATGGATAAAAACTCTATTCATATCTATTGCCAAGAACATCATACATACTTTATGAGAACCTAGCAGAAACATAATGTCTTAGAATGTAATTCTAAGAAAAGCTGTTTTTCTTCTAAACAGTCATTTTTTTTATACCACTGTAAATAATAATAAAAAAATCAAGAAAGCCATCATTTTGGGGGCAACTGGGTGGCTTAGTTTGTTGAGCGTCGGACTTCAACTCAGGTCGTGATCTCACAGTTCTTGGGTTCGAGCCCCATGTCAGGCTCTATGCTGACAGCTCGGAGCCCAGAGCCTGCTTCAGATTCTGTGTCTCCCTCTCACTCTGCCCCTCTCCCACTCACACTCTGTCTCTCTCTCACCCTTAAAAATAAATAAACATTAAAAAAAAGTCATCAGGTTTTTTCATTTTTTACGTATTAGGCACTTTTCTTTGCACTATATATGTAATAATCCATTAAATTTTCACTAATTTTCTATGTCATAGAAAGCCTATGGAATAAGTACTATTCTCATCTTCTAAGCTACACAATTTGATGTTTGATTCATATCATACTTCATTAAAAATCTTAAAGCATCTTTAAAACATACATTATACAACAAGGTGAAATAAAAATAAAAGATAAAATTAGGGCAAATAAAATTAGGGTACAAAGCTAACTACATTTCTCAGCTGCTCTTGCAATAAGGTATAAACACAGGACTGAGGTCTGACCAATAAATGTGAGTAGAAATGAGGCATGGCAGTTCAAGACTGGGCCCTAAAACCCTTCTCATGTTTCATGCTCCATTTCCCCCAATCTGTTGGCTATATCTTGATGCCCAGGGCATTCTTGACAGCCAAAAATTGCAGATGGACAAACTTCTGTCAACACAGGTCCTTGAAGGTTGATGTACAGAGTACAAAAGGCAAAAAAAAGTGGTGCTGAAATTGCCCCAGAGATAAACCAACTCAAGGCAAAAGCACAATTTATTAAAAGTAATTCTTGATTGTGGAAGGTTAAAAATTATATAGTCTGGTTATTCCATGATTGAATGTTAAGCTTCATTTGGGGGCTCCTTAAAAGCATCCAGAAGTAGAGACGAATGGTCAAGATTTCAGGCAATCCTTAGGAGTACTCTTTCTTTCGATTTATTGTTTGTTGAATGTTGAGAGTCAGAATTTTTTTGTGTTTTTCTTCTTAAAAAGTTCCTAAATATAGATATATCATGCTTGTATTTAAAGGCAGAACTATGTGCACATAAAAGTCAACTGGATGGGTATTTGAGTTAACATCCTCTTTTGAAAACTGAAGAATCCAAGAGGAGACACATCCGATTTGGGACACATGTGAAAACCATGGAAGTAAGATTCTGTTTGTCTTTGGTTTTTTGGTTTTTGTTTTTTGTTTTTTGGGTGTGTGTTTTTTTTTTTGTTTTTTTTTTTTTGCCAAAAACAAGTATATGAACTTTGCACTATGAGTGGGGGCCTGTGCTCTGAAAGTTGTACAGAGTATTCATTTTTTATTGCTGTGAACCAAATTACCACAAAATTAGCAGTTTAAAGCAACACTTACTCATTAGCTCTTGGTAGTGTAGGTCAGAAGTCCAAGCACAGCACAGACAGGTTCTCTGTTCAGAATATCACAAAACTGAACTCAGGTGTTGAGGGAGCTGAGTTCTTGCCTGGAGGCTCCAGGGAAATTTATGCTCTTCTGCTCATTCAAGATGTTGGCAGAATTCTTTCCCTTGTAGTTATAAGACTCAGGTCCCCATTTCCTTGATGGCTGGCTGCCAGAGGCCATTTTGAGTTCCCACAAATTGTGCCACTTACCATGGAATCTCCTCCATATTCAGAGCTGGCTACAAAGAATCTCCCTCTTATTGAATCCACCTCACTCTTTGAATCTCTGACTTTTTTTTTTCTAACCTTTAGATTCAGCCTCAAAGGGCTTGTGTGATTAAGTTAGGTTCACCTTCCAAGACAATCTACCCATCCTAAAGTTAACTGATTTGGGACCTTAATTTCATCAGCAAAATCTCTTTATAGCAACATCTAGACTACTGTGGAACTGAATAAACAGGAGAAGTTGTGAATACACAGGGATTTAAGAATTTTGCCTTAGAATTCTGCCTACCACATTCTATAGAGATGGCCAGAATAGTTGGAAACTGGAAAAAATAAAGTTTTTCCTAATGTTGATCTGTGAAGTCTGGGGCATATTTGGGACTTGCTTTTATTGTTGTTGAAGATTGTTGAGGATCACTGGATATGAATTCTCTAATTCTCTATGCTAATATGATTCTCAGCCTTATCATATTCTTAAACTTACCTTCCTTTAATCTAAATCATTTTATCTTTTGTAGTATATATAAGCAATATCATGCCTTTTGTGGAGAGACGTTGAAGGATAAATACATTTCAAAAGAAGATCCTATTTCCATGACTCCTTTTTTTTTCTGAGATAATATAAAAATGTTGTGATCTTACTAAGTGGAAAATAAGTGATATTAAAAAAAAAGTGGTAAAGGAGTAGCTTCACTTGGGGAAAAAAATGCATAAAGCCTGTTTGGTGAAGGATATAGACTGGGCTTCTCTCTCAAAGCTCCTTAAGTGTTTGCTTTACTAGAGGAAGGCATTGTACCAGAAAATCATTTTACTTCTATAGTCCTAGAATTCTATGAGAATAATTTTTAACTGTTGGATAAAAAATTATTAAAGGTACAATAAAGTACAGTAAATTAAAATATTTGAAATATCATATATAGTAGTTTTATAGTGCCTAGAAATTGTGTAGATGTTTATAAAATAATAATGAAATAAATATGAGATCTTTTTAAAAATGTACTGGACATATACTACATAGCTTTTAAGGAAAGGGCAGAAGAAACACAATCTTTGAGTCCTTGAAATACTCATTCATTCCAGAAAAGCACTGAAATTATATATCAGCTTAGAATGTCTAGTGTCTTTTTCAATTTAAAAATCACAAAACTGCATGCATCAGTAACACTGTTCTATTGAAATTAGATCCTATGAAATTTTCAAGTTGAAGGAGAGTTTGTGATTGATGGATGTGTAAAGTATCATCTTTCTATAATCCTCAATTTTTCTTCATTGGGGAGTAGAATCATTTTAGCAAGCATTATGCTCTGTTGGTAACTTTAGGAAAACAACACAACAACAACAACAAAAAACCCAACACTGAACTTAAGATCCCTGAAAGTTATTCATACATTTTAAAAAATATAAACACTTGGCAGAAAAAAATCAGTTAGGTTTTACAGCACCTCTATAAACAAAGGGAGGGTGTACATGCCTTATAACGGTTCACACACACACGTGTGTGTGTGTGTGTGTGTGTGTGTGTGTGTGTGAATGAGAGAAAGAGAGAGAGAGAGAGAGAGAGAGGGAGGGAGGGAGAAACACATGCTAAACATATTGGTTTATGTGTCTGTAAATGAGGTGAATGCTGAGAAGACATCTCCTATCGTAATTCTTCTTGGTTAAACCATTTATCAAAATAATGACCTTTTTGTGGGGGTGATATATTGATTTTCTTGGGAAGGTTGTCTTGGACACTTGGAAAATTTAGGCTTTGATATGCTACATAACACTGTTTACATTTCCTTGGAGAGCTAAGGAGAAAAACAATTATAAAGTATAAAGAAAATATTGTTGTAAAAAATCTCTGTCTTTAATTGAAATGTATCAATGTGAGGAACAACACTTTTTGGAATACATCAAACCTTCAGAAAGGTATTCATTATTTCTATTTCAAAGTAAATAACCACTGACAATACAATTTCCTCAAAGTAATAACAGACAATGCGTCACGTCTGGGGAGATATATCTATCCATTTTATAATTGATAATTACATTGCAGACGTAAAGAATGAGCCCCATGTGAACAAACACTTATCCTAAAGCTTTTTTCAGGACTTTAAAATATCTAGTGTGCTACATTTTGGATACTAGAGGCAAAGAAAAACTAAAGACAAACGTGGTAATCAGGAAAGAGGCCTGACTGTGAGGTCCGTAACCAGCTCTAGGGTTCTCAGCAAGTTGCTAAAACTCTTTAAGGCTCAGTTTCCCCATAAATTGAGTGGGGCAAATAACACCTCATGCACAGCGTTTTGTGAGAACTCAATACACATAGTCAACAAATAATTATTGAGTGCCAACTGATTCCATGACTATGATAGGTACTAGGGAGACAGAAATGAGCAAAAGTGTCACTGTTTGTTTTTTTTTATTTAAGTTTTTATTTTAATTCTAGCTGGTTAATAGACCATGTTGTATTAGTTTTAGGTGTACAATATAGTGATTCGACAAAGGCACGCATCACCTGGTGCTCATCACAAGTGCCTTCTTTTTTACCTAATAATTTTTAATTTAAATTTTAGTTAACATACAGCGCAATATTGGTTTCAGAAGTAAAATTCAGTGATTCATCACTTACATGCAACACCCAGTGCTCATCACAAGCACCCTCCTTAATCCCCGTCACTTGTTTAACCCAGTTTCCCATCCCCCTCCTCACAGGTAGCCCTCAGTTTCTTCTCTATACTTAAGAATCTCTTTCTTGATTTGTAGATGATATAATATTAACCCTAAATACTCCACAAAAAAACTATTAGAATTAATAAATTAATTCGGTAAAGTTGCAGTTTACATAATCAATATGTAGAAATCTCTTGTGTTTCTTTACACTAATATAGACTATCAAAAAAGAAATTAAGAAAACAATCCCATTTACAGTTTAATCAAAAGGAATACCTGAGAATATCTAGGAATAAATTTAACCAAGAAGATGAAACATCTGTACACTAAAAACTATGGCAATGATAAAAGAATTTGAAGAAGACACAAATATACAGAAAGGTATTCCATGTTCCAGTCCATGCTTGTGTATTGAAAAAATTAATAATATTAAAATGTTCATACTACCCAAAGCAATCTACAGATTTAATAAAATCTCTAACAAAATTCCACAGGCATCTTTCATAGAAACAGAACAAACAATCCTAATATTTGTATGAACTACAAAAGACCCCTAAGAGCCAAACAATCTTGAGGAAGAAGAACAAAGCTTGAGTTATCATGCTCCCTGAGTTCAGACTACATTACAAACCTATAGTAATCAAAATAATGTAGTGCTGATATGAATACAAACACATACAGAAATGGAACCGAATAGAGATCCAGAATAAATTCATGCATGCATGGTCAATTTATTTATGACAAGAAGCTAAGAATATATAACGGGGAAAGGACAGTCTCTTTAATAAATAAGTGGTGCTGGGAAAACTGGAAAGCCACATGCCAATGATGAAACATGCCAATGGTGATGAAAGCCATCTAACACCTTACACAAAAATTAACTCAAAATGGATGGAAGACTTGAATGTAAGACCTGAAATAATAAAAATTCTAGAAAAAAAAAACATAGGCAGTAAGCTTATTGATATATATAGTTATTTGACCCTCAAAGTAAAAGCAACAGAAGCAAAAACAAACAAGAGGGACTACATTAATCTGAAAAGCTTCTTCAAAGCAAAGGAAACCATAGACAAAATGAAAGGCAATCTACTGAATGGGTGAAAAAAATACGTGCAAACCATATGTTTGATAAGGGGATAATATCAAAAATATATAAAGAATTCAGTAGCAAAGAACCAAACAATACAATTTAAAAAATAGACAAAGAATCAGAATAGGCATTTTCTCAAAAAAGACAAACAGAAAGGTAACACATACATGAAAAGATGCTTGACATCATTAATCATCAGGGAAATACAAATCAAAACCATAATGAGATCACCACATAGCTATTAGAATGACTATTGTCAAGACACAATAAATAACAGATGTTGGTGAGGATGTGAAGAAAAGGGACTCCTCAGAAACTCTTGGTGGGAGTATAAACTGGTACAGCCACTATGGAAAACAGTATGGAGGTTCCTCAAAAGCTTAAAAATGGAACTACCATATATGATTCAGTAATTTCCATTTCTGAGTGCATGTCTGAAGAAAACAACAATAGTAATTCAAAAGGCATGTTTACCTTCATGTTCATTACTTATAATAGACAAGATATAAAAACAACCTGTGTCTAATGATGGATAAATGGATAAAAGAAATGTGATATATATAACGGCAGATCATTTAACCATAAAAAAATGAAATATTATCATTTGCGACAACATGGGTAGACCTCCAGTGCATTACGCTAAGTAAAATGAGTCGATGAAAGATAAATGCCATACTATCGCACTGATATATCAATTATAAACAAACACACAAGTCTATAGATACAGAGAACAGATTGGTGGTTGCCAGCAGGGTGAGTGGTAGGCAAAATGGGTGAAGGTAATCAAAAGGCACAAACTTCCAGGGATAAAATAAAGAAAGAAGTCATGGATAAAAATCTAATGTATAACATAAGAACTGTGGTTAATAATACATTATTCCAAATTTGACAGTTTCTAAAAGTGTAAATCTCAAAAGTTGTCCACGCAAGAAAAAATCATTTATAACTACGTATGGTGATGGATGTTAACTAGACATACTATGGTGATCATTTCACAGTACATCCAAATATCAAATCATTAAGATGGGCATCTGAACCGAATATAATGTATGTCAATTGTACCTCAATAAAAAAATAATAAACATGCAGAAACCATATGAAAACAGAGCTATATAATACAGGACAATAAAGAAACATGTCATGCCTATGGTACCACTCAAACAAAAATACAAATCTATGTAAAATTGTGAAAAAAAAAAAGTTTCATTTAGGCAGACTTTTTGTTCAGCGTGGAACAAGCTTCAAGATTTTAGTTCCTGTTCTAAGTTAAGACTCCGGAAAGTCATGGAAGTGTCGGTTCCTCATTTCTTTCCAGTTGCAATAGTGTCACTTAAAGCCACCTGAATGAGTAGCACCAGATGAAAAGAAGTGACTGCGGATAGCAAATGGGAATGCAAATCATTTTCTCTATCTCTATCATATCTGTGTCAAAGTCATGCTTTGATGTCCTTCTACACTGGAGGGAAATACACATATTAATTCAGGAGGAGGCAAGAAAGATGCCCCATGTGCTACCACAAGAAGGTTAACAGTTTAACATAACTCTGACTCTCCTGTGAGAATTAGCTTAGAAAGATAGAGTATAATTATTCATCATTATGGAGGTACAAGCCTGGCCTCATTAGTCAAGTTGAGATGAAGCAGATCACTTATTATTACTGTAAATCTTGGGTTTAAAATAACTAGCACTTTAAATATGCTTTATGTTTGGTCAAGTTGGAAAAGCCCATTTGAAATTTAAAAGGCTATACTGGACGTAATTTATTAGCCTTTTTAGAAAGGATTTCAGAGGAGAATATGTTCATTGTATATCAAGAAACGTTCAAGGACATAGAGCAGAGCTTGTATTTAAGAGACCACAGTGAACACAATGTGCAACGCCCTTGGATACATGATAAAGATAACAAGGATCATCTGAGCATTTAAATATCGCTAAGCAAATCCATAATAATTTCTTCTGACTGAGACAGATCACAATATCACACACTCTACTGACACAACGTTGAGTGAATGGGTGCAAACAACAAAGAAAGAGACTTTTAGGATGTGGCCGGCTGACAAAGATCCTTTAGTTGGCCTCCCTGGAAGTTTGCTGTGTGCCCCTTACGCCTGTTAGATATATGCAGCAAGTATAGTGAAATAAACTTTCCGGTAATCCTAGGGTTTTTGCTCTTCATCGTTGGTATCCTTCACTGGTGGTAATTTGGATTCTAGAGGGAAGCATTGCTTTTTCCAGTCCCTATAGCCAGGTTTGTCATTTGCCCTTTTAATGTCGATCAAATAAAAGATACCATATCAAGTGACTTACTGTTGGAGTACAGCGTTAAGATCCATGAACACAACGACTTGTTTGTATTGGTTAACCCTCTATCCTTAGTATTCAGTCTGGTACCTGATACAGTTAACGTTCATTTAGCAGTTGTTCAATAAATGAATAAACAAATCATTTCGTTATAAATAGCTACTGTTAGGGGCACCTGGGTGGCTCATTCGGTTAAGTGTCCGACTTTGGCTCAGGTCATGGTATCGCGGTTCATGAGTTCAAGCCCCACTTCCGGCTCTGTGCTGATGGCCCAGAGCCTGGAACCAGCTTCAGATTCTGTCTCCCTCTCTCTCTCTGCCCCTCCCCCACTCATGCTCTGTCTCTCTCTCTCTCTGTCTCTCTCTCTCTCTGTCTCAAAGTTTAACTGGCCATACATTTGTGGGTCCATTTCTGCGTTTTCTATTCTGTTCCACTGATCTGTGGGTCTGTTTTTGTGTCAGTACCACACTGTCTTGATGATTACAGCTTTGTAATACAGCTTGAAGTCTGGAATTGTAATGGTTTTCTTTTTCTACGTTACTTTGGCTATTCGAGGTCTTTTCTGGCTCCATACAAATTTTAAGATTTTTTGTTCTAGCTCTGTAAAGAATGCTGGTGTTGTTTTGATAGGGACTGTATTGAGAGTGTAGATTCCTTTTAGTATCAACATTTTAACAGCATCTTTCTTCCAATTTATGAGCATGGAATGTTATCCCATTTTTTGTGTGTGTCTTCTTCAATTTCTTTCATAAGCTTTCTATAGTTTACAGTGTATAGTTTTGTTTTTTTTTTTACATTTTTGGTTAAGTTTATTCCTAGGTATTTTGTGGGTTTTGGTGCAATTGTAAATCAGATCAATTCTTTGATTTCTCTTTCTGCTGCTTCATTATTAGTGTATAGAAATGCCACAGATTTTTGTACCTTGACTTTACACCATGCGACTTTGCTGAATTCATTTATCAACTCTAGCAGTTTTTTTTTTGGTGGAGTCTTTTCAGGTTTTCCATGTAGAATATCATGCCATCTGTGAAGAGTGAAAGTTTGACTTCTTCTTTGCCCATTTGAACCCCTTTTATTTTCTTTTTGCTGTCTGATTGCTGAGGCTAAGACTTCCAACTTTATGATGAACAACACGGGTCATGTTTCTGACCTTAGGGGAAAAGCTGTCAGTTTTTCCCCATTGAGGATGATATTAGCTGTGAGTCTTTAGTAGATGGCCTTTATGATCTTGAGGTATGTTCCTTATATCCCTACTTTCTTGAGGGTTTTTACCAAGAAAGGATGCTGTATTTTGTCAAGTGCCTTTTCTGCATCTATTTAGAGGATCATGTGGTTTTTATCCTTTCTTTTGTTAATGTGTTGTATCACGATTGATTTGTGGATATTGAATCAGCCCTGCAGCACAGGAATAAATCCCACTTGATAGTGGTGAATAATTCTTTTAATGTATTGTTGGATTTGGTTTGCTAGTATCTTGTTGAGAATTTTTACATCCATGTTAATCAGGGAAATTGGTCTGTAGTTCTCATTTTTAGTGGGGTCTTTGTCTGGTTTTGGAATCAAGGTAATTCTGGCTTTGTAGAATGAGTTTGGAACTTTTCCTTTAATTTCTGTTTTTTGGAACAGCTTCAAAAAAAATAGGTGTTAACCCTTCTTTAAATGTTCGGTAGAATTCCCCTGAAAGCCATCTGGCCCCGGACTCTTGTTTGTTGGGAGATTTTTGATTACTGATTCGATTTATTTAATGGTTTACTCCTTTACATATTCTTCAGCATCTCTCATCTTTCTTGCACCTTAATCAAATCCACCATCACTTCTTACTTTAGTATGAAAAACTTGCTAAAGTGGCTTTGAGCATTTTCTCTTGCCGCTTTCAACCCACTATCTATAGTGCAATTACTCGGATCTTTAAAAAACAAAGTAAACAAACCAACAAACACCAAAACTGGTTTTAACATTTTCTTGTATAAAACCCTCTAATGGATTCTCCATGTATTCCAAATAAAGTACAGGATCCTTACCCTGCATGACATGGTCCTATCTCTCTCTCTAGCCCTGTTTCCCATGTATTCCCCTGGGATTTTTGTTTGTTTGCTTGTTTTGTTTTTGTTCTTTTAATTTCACAGTCCTTTTGAACATTTTCAGATCCTTAAATGCACCAAGCTATCTTCCACTGAAAGCCTTTTGCACATTCTCTTCTGTTGGACTGGAATTTTTCTGGTCCTCTTCTCAACCTGACCCTGTCAACACCTACTGATCCCGTTTGTCCATGGTTATATGTCACTATCATGGATAAAAAAGTCTCCCCAAACTTCAGTTTAGGCTATAGCCCCCTGTTACACACTGTAGTAGAACCAAGCACTTTTCTTCCAAATATAAATCATAATTTAAATTTAACTTTATGTTTATCTTCTCTGCTCGAATACCTGACACATGAGGGTAGGATCAGGTCTTTTATTTTTAAGTAATCTCTGCAGGGCTCGAACTCATAACCCTGAGATCAAAAGTTGCATTCTCTACCGACTGAGCTAGCCAGATGCCCCAGGATCAGGCCTTTCTGATTCATAACCATCTAACACAGTGCCTGCCTAACAAAAGTGTCCAAGAATATTTACTAGATATGTAATACGTTTGTAACTGAGAACAAACTAGGACAGCAGCAAATAACATCCACGGTAAATGTTGCTTAGCGGTGTCTGAATTAACTTTAGTAATTTTCAAGTATGCGTTTTCATTTTTTTAGCTTCTCTACATAGTTTAACTATAATAAGCATTTCTTTTTCAAACCACAGACATTGAAAAGGAAAAACAAATGACAGAATCCCACAATTTTGAGCCTGTGGACAAAATATGGGCAGAAGTGGTACCAGTTGTTCCTCCCTCTTAACTCTTGCTCCTGTTTCCAAAGTAAAAAATGGCCTCATTCTTGCTTCAGCTGGATGTGGGAGGTGAAGACTTTTCAAGACCCCTCTGAGCCCAACTCTTTGTAGCCACCAGTTTTCTGTGGTTGCTCTCCTTGTTCCAAAAGGAAATGTTGTCAGTCGTCAAGTCTCAGAGTGTGAAGGAAAAAGAAAGGGGTGATCCACTATAGTCTCACCCAATGGTTCAAACATTTAACATATAACAGTTTTTTCTGCCCAGGCTCCCATCACTGCCTTTTGCAAAAAAGACAAGATCATATTGTAGATGAGCATGAGGGTTGAGAGCTATTGCCACTGCCACATTAAGAAACACAATCTGCCATGGGTCTCAGAAGATTCTTCCAATTTAATTCTCCTTCTAATTAAGGGATAAAGAAGAGATTAAAAAAAATCAAAAACCATCAGGCTTGTGTTATGAAGGAAACTACAAAATGTTTCTAATTTTTTGCAGGAGTAGGTCCATATCTGCTTAAATTTCTTAGGGATAAGGCTCTTAGCTGAGAATAATTTCAGGCCTAAACTGACTTTGTTTCCTTCACTCCATAGTCCCCTACTATGTCTTTTCTAATGGATGGTTGTTTGGGCAGTGACGTCCACAAGTCTCAGGTAAGACAAGTGGACACACAGGCTGACTCTGCCAAATTGTGTAACTGAGCAGTAAAACCTTGTTTGCAGTTTAAAGTTTATATCCTGTATTTTGGGCACAGAGTAAAGTATGAAGAGAAAAAACGTCAAGAAGATACAACTATTGCGTCTTATAAACATAGACTAAATTGTTTTTGCCATTTACACACACACACACACACACACACACACACACACATCTTATATTACCTCTCTCCTTCCTTCAAAATTCATTTTTCCTTGTGTAAAATGATAATAATAGTAACTTTCAGAGGATTTTTGTGACGATTAAATGAAATAGCACATATGGAATATTATGTTTCCTGAAAAACACAGGGACTCAATGAATTTTAATTATTATTATTATAGAGAATTTATTATTATTATTGAGGTTTCATTATCTACTATATCAAAGAAATCGAGAAAGAAAATTTTCATTGCTAAAACATGTAATTTTTACTTGAAGAGATTGTTATTTCTAGTTCCCTGTCATTTTTGAGGAATTATCTTATCATTTGCTTTTTACAAAAGAAATAAAGGGAGCTCAGAGGAGTTAAGTAGGTTTTCCAAGGTCAACCAATTAACGAATTCAGAGGACATAATTATAACTCACATCTTTTGTTTCTGGGTGTCATACTTAACACTACACCAAGGTGGTCCTCATAATGCAGATTTTTATTATCTTTAGAATGATAGCAAAGGATAGAAAAATATTCCTTAAATGTTACATTCTTCTTAAGCACTTTTTTTTTCTCCATAGCTGTAGGAAGAAGATACAAGATGTATTATTTTATTGCTGGATTAATGAGAAGTCAAAGCCTCGGGAAAGTCTGAGTATCCATTGAAAGTTACACAGTCACTAGGTGACCAAATTGACATCAGAACCCAGTCAGCCATTAGTGTTCTTTCCATCGCTACGTGCTGCTCAATGATAACATGAGGCTTTTCTCTAGAACCTTGTACTTTTCAAGATTCAAACATCCATTTTCTCAAACAAGTTGTCAAAAAAGGTCATAGGTCTTTATGGTGGGAACTTCCTTGCAAATTAAGTCACAAATTAAATAGTTCAGAAACAAAAGATAAAAAGTGTCACAGCATCTTTCAGTATAAATACATGTGTCTTGAGCCCTCTCAGGTGCTGTATCACCACAATGTGACAGAGAATTGTTAAGCTCACTACTTTGCTGACCGAAAGCGATTAGGAAGACTGCATTAAATTTTTAATTTTTAAGTTGTCTCATTGTGTAGAAATCATTTGGAGTGAGTTATTTTTCACAAATTTAAATGTAATCTTTGATTATTTATACATAACATTGGTCAAACTATATTTCATACTATGAAATAATTTTCTTAAACAAGTAAGACTTTTTAACATTTCTCTATCAGTATAATTATCCTTTGGCCCTGAAATTCTGGAATATGATGGCAGTACTGAAAGAAAGGATACTTAATTTAGTTGTGAATTTATAAGAATTAATAAGCAAATAGCTCACTATTATAAACTTTCAGTAGATCAGCAGAACTGAAATAAATACTTGATTAATATCTGTCAGTAACTAGATTGTTTAATGCCATAATATATTTGGAAGCAAATAAAATGTGTGTGCTGTGTGTGTGTTGGGGTGGGGGGGTGTTTACACACATATACACATACACACACACGCAGACCACACAAATTCAGATACACAGTCACAATTCTCATAACTTCAGATTTGGGACATAAATGTTTAGGATTTTTTAAAATAAGGACACAAGAAATAGCTGCTTATGTCTTCCAAATAAATTTCAACAGAGAATAAGATGACTGTAATTACCATTGTTAAATTATTGATTTTAGAAAGCACTTTATATTAAAATAGCTTGCTGAAATATAGTTCAAATATAGTTTCTAGTGGAAACAATCATAATTTCCATAGAATAAATGGATTTTTCAGGGGTGCCTGGGTGGCTCAGTTGGTTAAGCGTCCAACATCAGCTCAGGTCATGATCTCGTGGTTCCTGAGTTTGAGCCCTGCGTATGGCTCTGTGCTGACAGCTCAGAGACTGAAGCCTGCTTTGGATTCTGTGTTTCCCTCTCTCTCTGCCCCTCCCCACTCATACTCTGTCTCCCTGTCTCTCTGTCTCTCTCTCTGTCTCTCAAAAACATAAACATTTAAAAAAAATAATAAATCGATTTTTCAAAATAATGAAACCTAAGAAAATTGTTATTTTGAGATCAAAGGACTGATTTCTTTTTAGTGTCAACTGGCAAATTCTTCAAGCAATATAGAATATTCTATACTGCAATTTAATCCAAAAAAATGAAAATTTAATTCATGTTTTAAATTTAATCTACTAGAATTTTAAAATCTGGATCTCACGTTCTATAACAATGGCTTTAAAAAAACTCACATAGCTCTCGATAAAAATTACTTTTCTTTGATTCTCCATAATACCAGGACCACATGGCATTCATTTTACATCTAGAGTGCACTTTCAATTCTCACATCATAGTATTTTTTTTTATTTCTCTTGGCCTGTTGTTTAAGTGCCAATGTAAAACTTTGAATACATTTTGCTTGTCTGTTTCTTATTTGCATCCTCCAAAATTTGATCGCTGTTAGTGACACCCCTCCTAGATCAAAATTTATACTTTCAACCCTTTCTCGACAAGTCAACCTTCTTAGCAGTTTATTATTCTTACTGCTTTGCTTTGAGAAACTTCATCTTAATCACATTTTCATTTGATAAAATACTGACTATGAGAAAAGAATCATTTTTTTCTGTACTTAGAGATGTTTCTAAAAGATTTTCTTAATCCATAGATTATTAAAGTTCCTAAGATATTTTAGAATCTGAGTAGTCAAACCAATGACAGACACTTTTTTATATGTTGTACCTCATTAAGTCCTTACCACAAACCCAGGATTCGGTAATTACTAATCACTGTTATACCAGAGATAACTGGGATAATAGTGATCTTAGTAAATTAGCACACGCAGCAAATGTGTTACTCCAAATTCTGTGCTATTTCTCTTATGTTTCATTGCCTTCTTACTGATTGGACATGCACATACCCTTCAACATGATACTCCAAGACCAAAAGAGTTGAAGGACTTGATTAAGATTAAAGAGTTAGTTGAAAGACAAAGATGAGATTAGGCATCAAAATAAAAATATCCAAGTGCAGTTCCTAACAATACCAGGCACCATGCAGGACATTGGAGAACAAAGACAAATGCCACACATTCCCTGCTTTTGAGAGTATCTCAGCCTGGAAGGAAATATAATCACACTATTAATAAAATGTGTAAATCGTGGATTCTATGGGATCAGGGAAGAACAGGGCTGCTGATGCATAGACAAAGGTAGGAAAGCTTTTATACAAGAGGAGACCATTTGAATTGGGTCCCAAAAGCATGAGCATGAGTTCTGCAGAGCAAAAGGGAAGAGTATGTTTCAGGAAGGGGCAATGGCCCGTGCAAGCAGGCAATGTGACCAACGCATAGAGATGACGCTGGGAAGGAATTACAAAATGCTTCACGTGCTATAGTGCATGCCAGGGATTTTCATGCTTTAGGTAATAGCGTAGGAAACCATCATACCTCTGTTCTTTTTTCCCAGAGAAGTATCATTTTCCAGTTTGTGGTTTGAAAGGTAACACTAGCAGCATTGTGACATTGATGTTCATAAAATTAGAAAGCCTTTACAGGAATAAACCCCTAAGGAATATATGACAAATAGTTGAATTATTTTCTTAACTGTTATCCTAATAAAACTGTGTATGTGTATGTGTGTATGTGTATAATTTAAAATATTTAGGGGCACTTGGGTGACTCGGCTGGTTAAGTGTCTGACTTGGGCTTAAGTCATGATCTCGCAGCTTGGTTTGTGAGTTTGAGTCCTGTGTCGGACTCTGTGCTGACAGCAAAGAATCTGCTTGGGATTCTCTGTCTCTCCCTCTCTGTCTGCCCCTCCCCCCACCTCAAACCTTAAAAATCTTTTATATCATATTTCTAAATATATATTCTTTATTCATAAATATATTTTTATGCATTTACAATATCCATTTTATTAGCTAGATCTGCATTTTTATATAATGGTAAGATTACTTTCTTTAAATATGTACATAACCTCTTAAAATATATTTTCTATCTCTAGCACTAAAAATAAAGATACTTTAAGGAATATTGAGTATCATATATAACTATATATATTATTTATGTATTTCGTAAGTTGTAAGCTTTACCTTATTTAATATGGAGAGTCTGGGCATGTCTTTATTTTTTTAAGTTTATTTATTTATTTTGAGAGAGAGACAGAGAGAGCGAGTGGAGGAGGAGCAGAGAGAGAGAGGGCAAGAGAGAATCCCAAGCAGGTTCCTCACCCCCCTCAGTGTGAATCCCCACACGGGATTCAAACTCATGAAACCATAAGATCATGACCTGAGCTGAAACCAAGAGTCAGAAGCTTAATTGACTGAGCCACCTGGACACCCCTGGGCATGTCTTTCAAATCAACTTGCTGTCTCAGTAATCATTGCTCTAACAAGCAGATGATTCCTTTATGCCAAGTGATTGTGACTGATACAGCCGTCTCTGCCACTCTGTTAATAATTAGGTATAACTGATAGCTCCTTTAGGTTGAATCCTAGGTCAGATGCCTGACTAATATTTTACGTTAGCATATCTGTTTAAAGATATGAGAACGGCTGCACTGAGTCAGACTAATGATTCACTCAGCCTAGCATTCAGATTCTGACATCATCGCCTTATTTTTCTTCTTAACATCAACGGGGGGGTCTCCTCACCCAAAAAATAAACATTCAAGCTTCCTTCATGCCCCTCATTAGTGACTTGCGCCACAACCTCTTGAACGTAACGTAAAGTAGAACTTTTGTTGAGAAGGCTTGGAGAACAGGTCATTGCTTTCGAGCGTAACGGCAATGTGTTGGAAGTAGGCTAATTCATCGTCTATGGCTCCACATGATACAACTTAAAGCCAAAGACAGAAGAAGCAGAGAGAAAGATTTCAGTCTGCCATAGGGAAAGTTTTTAGAGATGTTGAACTCTGGCAATATTCAGTGGATGGTTACTGAGAAGGAAGACAAAATTTGGCAGGTGTTCTCTAATGGGAATTAAATGTTAGATGGTTGGATAAATTAAACTGGGATAAATGGGAATTAAACTGTTAGATGGTAAGGACTGTCAAGTGCGGAGAAAGGGTTTAAGAAAAACTAGTGTACATATGGTTCAGAAAACGTTTGTCGGGGTTATTCTGATATTCGTAATTTCCCCTTTTCCAGGCAGTTGTGACCCACTAGAAATGGTCTTTGAATTTTCTCTCTCTTTTCAAATGGTTTCATTCTGACTTGAAGCAAGGCATTGCATCAATTTTAAGAGGCTTGTTTGGGGCGCCTGGGTGGCGCAGTTGGTTAAGCATCCGACTTCAGCCAGGTCACGATCTCGCAGTCCATGAGTTCGAGCCCTGTGTCGGGCTCTGGGCTGATGGCTCAGAGCCTGGAGCCTGTTTCCGATTCTGTGTCTCCCTCTCTCTCTGCCCCTCCCCCGTTCATGCTCTGTCTTTCTCTGTCCCAAAAATAAATAAAAAACATTGGAAAAAAAAATTTAAAAGAGGCTTGTTTGATTCCTTTCCTCATATTTGGTTCAGATTAAACATTTTTACAGTAATAGTTGAGATTTTAGGGAAAAAATAAAAGCTCTTCTCAAATCCTGAAACCACTTTTCAAAGGTAACTTTTCTAAGTTAATGGTACTCAATTTTATCCACCTCCATGTCTTCGTCTTCTCAACGCAAAGTCCTAATTTTTCAGGTGTATTCATGTGGAAAGCTTACTAATAGGCATAATTGTAATTTTAAGAAGAGTCTTTAATTTTTAAAATTCTTTATGATCCCAATTAAATTTCATTTCTGTTCCAGTACAGAAGACAGAACATTTAAACTTAGGTCACATAAAGTGACTCATTCATTATATGCTGTCTAATTTGATATTTCTCCAGGTGATCAAAGCAAGTATTAAAAGAATCATCATTTTTGGAACAAATGTTTAATAATGACACCAGTATTCTGCCATTTGAATTTCCCATAAAGAAAAATAAAAGTGTCTCTTTAATTAAAATCTCAAGAAATTAAGACTGTTTAATAGAATTAAACCAAAAAAAAAAGAAAGAAAGAAAAGAAAACTTGAAAAGGAATTGATTATATGGAAAATATTATTCTTGTATTTGCAACAAGTTCTGAATTGATCCAATATCATGAATACTGAGCTTTATTATTGTAATTATTCAATTAAAGATTTATCATCCATTAAAATGTTTCATGGTCTTAACATTCACCACTGGTTATTCTTTCAAATACTTGTGATGAAGCTATTAGGTTAAGCAAATTAAAATACACTCAAAGAAGCAAATATTTTATTTGCCTCCGAATTAACATATAACTATTCCCTCTAAATTTTTAATGCTGTTAATAAGACTGAAGTTCCAGTAATAGGTTTTAGAAAATTTTTGTCCTACATATAAAGTTGCATTTAGTTACACATAAGCCATTTAAAAACCTCAGGTTGATTCTGTTACTTGTTTACACGTGTGCGCATCACGTCTATGGTGTTCTATGGCCTCCACCTCCAGCTGTCGAGGTGGAGAGACAAAGATAGAATAGTGCCCAGACTATGCTGACCATGCTAAAGAAATCCTCTATAATAGAGCTGAAGATTTCGTAGAATGTCGGGCTGTAATTTTCTACAAAGAATGTAAATTATGGACACTACTTCTTTGGTCCCTTTCCCAATTCTAATTGAGCAACTTTTTTTTTTTTTTGCATCAATTACAATGGCACATTAACACATTCGTTAGTCTCAATAAATGAAGTCTGTGCTGACATAATTCTCTCCTCAATTTTCAGAGACTGTACTATATCCACAGACACTGAACTTGATGAAAATATTTGAATTTTAATGCAGATTAAAATAGCTTATGAAGTAGGACTTGACTTTACAGCTGTAATCGAGAAAGACAACCATATAACAGTAACTATGGTTAAAAAAAAATAGATGAAAGCATTTGCTATTATTCTTGAACCCTGCTGAATAGGTTTGTACTCAGCATCATGCATAAAATGTAAATAGGTTAACAGTGCCATTTGAGATCACAGTTATTTAGCATTACTGAAAATATTCTACTTTAAATGTCAAGGATCCTGTGGGAGAAGTCAGGGTATGGAGACTGACTTAACAGCCAGGCTGAGGGTGGAAGAGAGAAGGACATATATTTTTCTTACATGCTGATAATTTACCTTTTAAACTCTGGTCTTCCCATGTGTCACTCTGAGTTTCACAAAAGATCCCTCCGCACTTGTACACCTCTGTTCTAATCTTTTTAAATAAGTTTTAGGGCTTCTTTAATTCTCATATTACTTTCTTCCTGTCTTTCTTAAGATCATTTCTTTCTTTTTTTTTTATTTTTTATGGTAATAATTTGGTTACATTTCTCCTATACTCTGAAATCTCGCTTGAAGATAATGAAAATGCTTAACCATCTTTATATACCGCCTAATACATCACTTTCTTTTGTACATAGTTGTTTCTTAATGTATAATTGAACGAATACAGCAAAATGGGGGTGCATTCATAAGCTATTGAAGAGATGTAATTGAGAGGATTGGGGAGCTCCTTGAAGGTACATCAGAGTTGATTCTGAAGTGAACACATACATTTCATGGTGAAGAAAAGGATGCACTCATCACCAATCATTATTATAGTTGAGGTGGAATTGTCAGAGTTTTAGATGCTAGGCTACTTTGGTAACATCTCTCTATTGCTTACTTTTAAGAAAAATAATACTAGAAGGTAATGTATGAAGTGAAGAATTTTGCTTTCATCGCAGAATGACTACTTTGAAATTGTGACAATTACTAATTTCTATGTGATGGTACTTTGTACCATAGCTGGCAGAGTGGAAACACTGGGTTTAATATTCCTGTTACAATTGCATCAGAGAAGCCTATCGTAGTCCACTAGAAAGATCACAAATATCAGATTCAAAAACTGGTTTCTCCATTTATGACTCACATCAAATATTTCTCTGAACCCCTGTTTTCTTTTCTGCAGAATGAGTGTGATAACATGCTCTTTACCAAGCTTCTAGGGGAATGTAGATATTTTGAAAGGCTTGCTAACAAGTAGTTTTAACAGTGAAGGAAAGATTGATAAGACTGCAAACCTACGTAAAATTAGATTGGCTCTCAATTTTAGATATGTAGACTGTGCCTTGTAAAATAAGAATATTTGGGGGGTGTTAAAACACCTTATGATCTTGAATGAATACAATAAATTCATATAAAATTCACAGCACAAGGTAAGCACATGTTTCAAAAAAAAATGTTTAAAACAACAGATGTTTCTCTTGTTTCAAATACCCTTGATTAATTTTCATATAAACCAAATATGCTATGATCTGGGTTAATATAACATGTACACATTTACAATATTCAATAATTATTATTATAAGTTAGTTTTGGTATGATAATTACAAGTTCCCATTTTTAAAGGTATATATTATAGGACTGTGGATAAAATGATATGGGGACTAGGTTTTGTTTTAAACCAATTCAGTGGAAAGGAAGAGCAATGGAGGGCATATTGATAAAATAAAATTGTCCATCTATTAATAATTGTTGAGGCTGGGATATATATGAATGGAGTTTATCATGCTATTCTCTGTTCTTTGTGTGTTTTTGAAAGTTTTCATAATAAAAGGTTGAAAACAAAAAAGAAAAGAAAAGATAGAACTAAATTTGATTTGTGAATGGGTTGATACACTGGAAGCACCACCTGGGAACCTATGTTTCTTATCTTAAAGACTAGACATTCCTAAGAGTCATTTAAAACCTTCCCACTGTAAAGTTAAGTACAGATGATCAACATTTATAATGAAAAGTCCTGAGTATGATAGAGGCATCTGATATGTGCCAGCATCATAAGGACAGGAGCTCCTCAGTGAGATAGGGAGAAGGAGAGTATTAGTAGAAAGTAACAAACATTCAGATTACAGTTTAAACAAAAACTGAATGGATTTTAGAGAAAGGCATTTCAAGACCTAGAAGACAAGAAATGGGTTGGGCCTTGCATCTGGTCTCCTGTCATAGCAAATTAATGCCTTGGTGGGATAGAATTAACAAATGTATTCCCATGTAATTCTGTCCTCGGAAATATTTTGGGGGTCTCTATATGTTTTGTACAACTGTTCATAAATTTCAATTTTATTTTCTCCATGCTGTCAGCATATATAGCCCCACACGGGGATCGATCCCACAAACTGAGAGACCATGACCTGAGCCAAAACCAAGAGTCAGCCGCATAACTGACTATCTACCCAAGATCCTCTTCAATCTAAACTTTTAATCCTTAAACCCCTATTTCTATTTGAAGACCTACCCTAAAGCATATTGTAGAAGACTAGAATCTATACATTTTAAAAATTGTGTTGCTTATCTTTTTCATATTGATTTGTAGGAATTATTTATGCATTCTGGATAAAAGTGTGTTTTTACATATTATTGCTATGTGTAATATAGGTATTACTAAGACTTTCTTCCATCTGTGGTTTGCCCTTTCATTTCCTTAATGGTGTCTTTGATTAGTGTAACTTTTAATAGTCAATTTATTAATTCGATTAATTGAATTAAACAAGCAATTCACAAAGAAATATATATGAATGACCATCAAACATACAAAAAGCTGTCTAATATCTTTAGTCATCATGGACATGCAACTTAAAACTACACAGCATCCAAATGGATAAAATGTAAAATTCGTGAGGTGATAGAGCAAAGGGAATTTTCGTACGTTGCTGGCGGAAATGTAAAATTGTTCAGCCATTGTGTAAAAGGGCTCAGCGATTCTTTTCTTAGGTACTTAGCCAAGAAACATAAGGTATATGTCCACAAGATTTGTAAATGTATTTCCATAACAGCTTTTTTCCTATGAACTTAAAGTGGAAGCAACCCAAATATCTCTCAATCAGTAGATTGGATTTACAAACTATGGGTTATAAAACGAGTTATTACTCATCAATTCAAAAGGAACAATGCATTGATATATCTAGCAAATGAAGGAATTTCAGAATAAGGAAACTAGAAAAAGATGTATATACTATATATATATATACATATATATATATGTATATATATATAATGAAGTTCATGAGCAGCTCATGATGATAGTAATCAGAGTAGTGGAAAAATGGTTGCCTCTGGAGTAGTGGTTGGAGGGAGCGGTTGACTGGAGAAGAGTGCCAGGAAACTTTTTAGGGTGATGGAAATGACTCAAGAGATTTTAGTACAAGGGCATACGTTTGCTTCGTCACACCTAAGATATGTGCATTTTATCGTATGTAAATTTTTCCTCTATTAAGTATTGTTCATTTTTTTTAATGTTTATTTTTTTATTTTGAGACGGGGGGGGGGGGGTGAGGCAGAGAAAGGAAGAGAGAGAGAGAATCCCAAGTAGGATCCACGTTATCAGCACAGAGCCTGACAAGGAGCTCAAACTCACAAACTGTGAGATCATGACATGCGCCAAAATCAAGAGCCAGATGTTTAACTGACTTGAATCACCTCAGTATCCCAATTGTTTTGTTTTGTTTTGTTTTAATTAAACCTTTTCTTTTTAAAGACTGGTATCTAAAACGGCTTGTCTGCTAATTGCATAGTATAGTTGGCAATAATGTGTGTATATATAGTTTTCAAAGATTAGCTAATATTTTTTAAATGCTTGTGTTAGAATCATATGCTTTTAGATATTGAAGAAAACTTCAGTATAACCTACTGCAATCCTATAATTTTACAGATATGGAAAATGAGGTGCAGAGAAGTTAATTGATTTGAATCAAATAAAATATTAAATTAAGGCAGGACAGAAACTCTTACCCATTTTTCAATATCCCCTATCAGGCTGTTTCCATTGTACTATTGCCTCTTTTGATAACAACAACAATGATGGAAAAAAAAAAAAGGAAAGAAAGATGAGAAACAAAATACCAGTGGTTTCTTCTTAAGATACAATTCACATATATGTATAGCAATTTCATGAGAAATTTATATGTTGGGCCTTGACGATTAATTGCAAGATTATTTTAATCAAAAGTAAAAACTTTGATAATTTCAGCAATTTAAAATAAATGTAAAGATTGAGTCCAGATTCTAAGCAGAGGTTTCTACAAAATGAAAATGCTTTGTTCTACTCCCTGTGAGAAATGTATTTTCCTTTTTATGCTTTCAGATTTTCTGCTATTGGACATTTTTTTAAACCATACCTTTGTGATAAAACTGATTTTATGTTCAGCATGGAATCTCATTGAAAATATTGAGCGTGGGGCGCCTGGGTGTCTCAGTTGGTAAGGCGTCCGACTTCAGCTCAGGTCACGATCTCGCGGTCGAAGAGTTTGAGCCCTGTGTCGAGCTCTGGGCTGATGGCTCAGAGCCTGGAGCCTGCTTCAAATTCTGTGTCTCCCTCTCTCTCTCTGCCCCTCCCCCGTTCATGCTCTGTCTCTCTCTGTCTCAAAAATAAATAAACGTTAAAAAAAATTAAAAAGAAAATATTGCGTGTAATTGCATTATTTCAGAGAACAGTATGATTTCTGGTATAAACAATAGCACATGTACTCAAACCTAGCTTAAGTCTTAAATGATGCCAAAACCTATGAACTATCTAGAAGGACAAGATCTGGATTTCAGGAAAAAAAATTTCTCAAAATAAATACCTTCATCATAAAGTAAGTAAATTGTTAGAATGTCTTCAAAAGAAAAAAAATTGTTTTGATTAAATGTAAAGCATAATATTTCTATATAATGCTTTTTGAATAATAAGTAATCCCTAATTTGAGGTTCTAGATTAAAAAAACATTTAGAGAAATAAACTTTAAATTTTCTGTATATATTAATGCTAGTATCCCTTGTCCATTATTTAAATTTTAAAGTGTCTCTTAAATGTATATACTTAACTTAAGGAATCAGTATAGCAGATCAAGCACATTTTTTTTTAAATTTACAAATAAACTGATAATGTTTAATTGCTCTTTATACTACAGAACTTTTTTCTCCCATCTTCACTTGCCATCATTTGCTATAAATTCTTCCTTTTTTTTTCTTTCTTTCTAAATTTTATTTATTTAACTGATTTGGTTAATATCTATCAATCTATAATATAGCCTATCTCTGTAATTCAGATTCAATCCTATTTAAGTATGTTACCAATTAGATTTTAAGATCCTCAGGGCAAGTGCTCTATTTTTAATTTCCCTGGTATCTTTTAATTGCTGCATGTTGCAGGCATTACATACAAATTCTACTTTATCTTACTCAGCAGTTACCAATTCTCATTGATGAATTGTTCAATGTAGGAATAAGCTAATGCTGGAGCAGTTTTCCCTCATGAATGTTTTTCTAAATCTGTAATTAACTATTTCTATGGCTTGCTCTCAGTCACTGCTATCATCATGTACCTACTATAATCATCTACCATTTAAAAAATATTACACTGGGATGTGTGCTGCATGCTAACTGGCTGCATTTTATCATTAATTAACATGATATTACTATACATTTTTGTATATTATATATTTATACTATATTGTTATAGGAATTTTACTATAGGTGTTAGATTTAGGGGATATTCTTATTAGTTTTTATTGGAATGTTCAGAAACTTATAGCACACAGTTGGTTAAAAAAGAATCCACCTGATGTCTCTAATAAGATCAAACGAACAAAATCGTCAAAAGATTCGGGGTGCCAGTGTGACTCAGGTAGTTGAGTGTTTGCCTTTTTTTGTTTTTTTAATATTTATTTTTGAGAGAGAAAGGCAGAGCGTGAGCAGGGGAAGGGACAGAGAGAGAGGGAGACACAGAATCCAAAGCAGGCTCCAGGCTCCAAGCTGTCAGCACAGAGCCCGACGCAGGGCTCGAACTCACAAACTGAGAAATCATGACCTGAGCCGAAGTCAGACGCTGGACTGACTGAGACACCCAGGCACCGCTAGCATCCAACTCTTGATTTTGGCTCAGGACATTATCCCAACGTCATGGGATCAAGCTCCATGTTGGGCTCTGTGCTGAGTGTGGAGCCTGCTTAAGATTCTCTCCCTCTCCCTCTTCCCCTCTCCCCACTCATGTGCTCACTCTCTCTCTCTCAGATACAAAAAATAATAGTTGTCAAAAGATTCAAACATAATAGGCAGAAAAATGTTTCTTGTTCACTAGGCATAAAGATGATCTGAAAAGTTATAAAATTGTAAAGCTAAATTGTAAACAATGACCCTTCAGATTAAAGTAGATAGTTTAATTCAGAACTAAATATAAAGGCAAAAGATTATAATTTATGAACAACTATGTTTCAAAAGTGTAGTATCAGCTGGGATCTTAATAGGAGATAAAGGTACATTCAAATCAAGGTAATTTCAAAATTTATTTATAAATATATAACTTATAGAGAAGTCCATGTAAATGAAGCATCTTGAAGCTTAAGCTTTATTGGCTTTTAGGGCATTTTATGTTTAGAAAGACATCTGTGTATTAAGGAGGCTCCCATATTTCCAAGTAAATATATCCACCTGCATGTTCTTGAATTAATCTTAGTCACAAGGTCAATTAACTGCAAGCAAAGACCTTTATTCCTGGTCATGATATATTGTACTAAACATTAAGGTTTTCTTAACAAGGAGGAAAATAAGCTATTGATTGGGAGTAAGCGATGTATGGCACAAGAGTCAGTTTCTGATTTTCACAAAGTAGAACATGTATTTATTCCACTAACATTTACTCTTTTACTTTTTTTAAGTTTATTTATTTCTTTTGAGATGGGTGGGGGGGCGGGGGGAGAGACAACATTCCTGCATGAGCTGGGAATTTGCAGAGAGAAAAGGAGAAGGAGAATCCCAAGTAGGCTCTGTGCTGTCAACGCAGAGCCCAACGCAGGGCTTGATCTCACCAGCCAAACCGTGAGATCATGACCTGAGCTGAAACCAAGAGTCAGATGCTTAACCTACTGAGACACCCAGGAGCCCCCACAAACATTTATAGAACTTTTGCTGTGGGCCAGGTATTGTTCATACACTTCTGTTGATAGTATCAGCATCTGAACCTATTATACTCTTCCTAATCAAATGTATGTATTTGTTCTTATTATCCTTTCAAAAAATGGAATACTTATGATTTTAAGCCCTTAAGTTAAAATTAACATTGTGAAAACCACCCCATTTGTGGCATTAATATTGTTGACAATAATTCTAAAGCCAGAGAATAGAAATGAAGAATTCATCAAAATTATTTAGGATATAATTTATTTAAACTGCTATAAAATTGGAAATAGGTCAAAATTATCCTTCCAAAGTAGGAATGCCAGGTTCTGAGGATGGTTGGAAAGAGAAAAATGGCAAAGATAGTTCCTCTTCTATCTGGTGATTGGTGAATGTTGAGATAAGTATTATTAATCAATAGAAGATTTAAATAGCTTACTAATTTAAAGGAAGAAAATCCTAACGATTAAATATATAGATTATTTAAGCAAAATAAAATTCTTAACTTCTTAAATGACTATAAATTTAATAACTGTGATCTGGTATTATTTTTAGTATAGACATAATAGTCCACTATTTCAAATCCATGAAACAAGCCAGGAAATCTTAACCAAGTCAAATCCTCCATTAGTGGAATTATGGTAAGTAAAGAGGAGCAGGAGCTTCTCAGAGGAGAAACACTCATTTGGTTTTAGATATGTTGGATGCTGGATCCCCAAAATATCATCAAACAACATGTTGATAAGACAAAGGTGAGTTTATTGTTTACTGTGCTAAGGGAGAGCAATGCCTCATAGTCTTAGTAGCACCTTGGAGGAAAGAGGGCAAAGCTGGCATATTTATGAGGTTCCTAAGACTAGTTTAAGGTGAGTCTTTGAGTTCAAGGATGGGGAATGGGGTGGGGAAGTTCAGGGCTTGTTTAGGACTGGGTAAGGTTCATGGTATAATAATTCATGACTGTTGGATTCAGTAAGGTAAGGATGTTGCAGCAAAGCATCAGAGAGTCTTGGGGTTTAAACTGCCCTTCAAGTTTTCTATTGAAGAATGGATAGGTCTTCCAGACTTTTCTTAGAACTAGCAATAACACTATTTGCAGCATTTCTCTTCCTGGCCAAGAAATTTTCTGAAAAAGTAAAGTTAGGTTGATAAAGATAGTGAAATAGTAAAATCATGTTAATGCAGACAATGAGTTCTGTAGATGGTTTATATTCTCTGAGATACTGGTTCTAAGAATTAGTAATGTGTTTAAACTGAGATGTATATATAGAGAGAGAGAGCAGAAGGATAGGAAAGAAGAGAGATATGTGAGCTCCAGAGTTTCATGTGGAGCTGTTGGCACAGAGAAAGTTACCCAAATAATGAGCATTCTTAGAAGAACTCTTTGTTCAGAGTCATAAAGGATGAAAATTCAAGAGTCAAGAACACAACCCAGGGAGGGAAAATTAAAGCCAGAAAATAGAGAATGCAGGAGCCTAGGAAAGAAAGAAGAAAACAAAAGAGAATATGTAGGAATCAAATTGAAAATTTCAACATTTCATCAAATGCTATGAAAACGAAAGTGGAAGTATCATTTCTCCTCCTACTTTGTTCTACTGCACAAAAATGCAGTATATGCTTTTTCTTTATCAATGAAAGACCTTCCCCTACTGCATTATATACTAACGCTGTTACAAAATGTAATGCTGCAGAAAGAACTGGTCATTGTAATCCAGAATATAGTGGTAGAGGACGATTTGCTGTCAACTGTGATACATTTAAAATTAAGAGGATGGAAAACAATTGTCCTGGCCAAGTGTCCTGGCTAAGTGACTAAGCCATGTTATGTCTGCACTGAGCCAGAGTTAGGTGAAAGATTAATTAATGAATAAATAATAACTTGAAATATTGCTCATAATTAATCCAACAGAGGCAGATTTAACTAGTAGAGTTCAATCAACTTAATCCGAGATGCGAAAATTTTACATGAACAAAATTAGATGCAATTTTTTAAAATAAAACTCCAATCCTTAATGGTATGCTTTTCTATTGGGTACATACTATTACCATACTAAACTTAGTATTACCATACTAAACTTAGCTGTGTTTTACTTATAACATAAAAATGTAACATTCAATGCCTTATGTCAGATGGTTTAATTGTAGGAGATAAACAGTTTGACACTATAGGATCCTAATATTATTTATCATGTGGTAGGCACTTTGATTTATGTAACCTAAATGTTTCTGCACAGTAACCACTGCCAGATCTAGTGTTAAAAAGGAGAAAAATTAAATTCTGAAGGTCAATTAATTTATCTAAGGTATCACAGGTAGCGAATGGTAAAATAAATATTTAGGTCTCATTCCAAAGTCCTTGTTTTTGCTGTTTTCATCTAAATTATGTTTTCATTGTCTTCAGAAATGAAGAGCCCATCTCATGTGCCTAAGTTATGTCCCAGTAATTGACCAGGTGGTAGGTAGGTGAATGGTTGGATTTTCCTGAGAGGATATACTCCAGGTAGCAGTTGGGTCAGGGAGACCAGAGACACTATGTCAATAAAGTATTTGTCTCACAGTTTTTATGTGAATCGCATGAGAAATTGCCGAAGTGTGCACAAGAATCTGAAATTACTGTAATAATTCAAGGATTGAATGTCAATATGGTGGAAAAGTGCATAAAGTTTACCCAGACTACATATGACCCGTATGGGACTTGCACAGCCTATAGTTAAAACCTGTCGTTCCCTACCCTAACTGTAACACAGGAAGAGGTTTACCTGGAAAAGAAAGAATAAGATTAAGGGGGTGGAAATGTGTGACTTCCATCCTCAGGAATAAAAAAGCAGAGAACAGGAGGTCTTTTCCTGCCAAGAAAGGGAATTTCATGCAGTCTTTAGTGATAAAGACCATGATCCTTTGGAGCATTTCTGAAATCCTTATTACTTTGTCATTTTCATTTTAGTGGCTATTTTTCTATAGTATATTTCTATAGTGTTTTCATGTGAGCATCTCATTCAACTTCCCCACCTCCCAATAAGTAACCTAGATACTACTACATTTGTTCTAGTAACAAAATCCTTTTTTCCTATTGAGAATCCATTTCATCTGGCTGGAGTATATCTCATCCAACTCTTCTAAAAGCAGGAATGGTCACTTAGAGTAACATTTCCACCTGTCTACAAAATTGGCACAAAAACTCACAACTCAAAACAGGTAAATTAGATTTCTCTCTTCAACTTTTTTTTTATCAAGTTATGATTTTTTTTTTTTATTTTTCTTTCTGCAGTTGCCGCTAATCTGGAAGTATGGAAGCCAAAGTGTATATTGCCCACCATGTAGAACTAGGGTTTAGGCTTTATGAGCCATGTCTTCTGTCTTAACTACTCAGCTCTGCAACTGTAGCAGAAAAGCAATAATAGACAAAATGTAAACAAATTGAAGTGATTGTACTCCAATAAAACATTATTAACCCCAAACAGGTGGTAGGCTTGATTTGAAAAGCAAGTTGTCATTTGTGGATCACTGATATAGAATCCATGTAATAAAGAGACACTTCACGATTGCACCATTTGATCACCCGAATCCATTTGCATCTGTAATTGATGCAAGTTGACATAATCAGGACCAAGAATAGAAAAACTCTGGAAGAGGTCTGATAATATTATTTGAGAGCTGTATTAGTTACTTATTGCTACATAACAAATTACCCCCAAAACTTAGCAGCTTGAAACAACACATAGTCCTTCTGGTTTCTGTGTGTCAAGAATCCAGAAGTGGCTTAGCTGATGTTTCAGATTTAGTGACTCTCATTAGCCTCAACTAGGGCTGGAATATCTGCTTTTTAACTCATCCACAGGGTTTTGGCATAGGTTTCAATACTCTGGACCGTTGATTAAAGACCTTTCTTCTTCCCCAAGTGGAATTTTCATAACATGATATCTGATGTGGTGAACCAGAAAGAATGCCCAAAACAGAAGCCATAGCTTTCTGATAAGCTAATTTTAGAAATGGCTTACCATCACTTCTGTTGTACACTGGTGGTCACACAGACCAGCTCTGGCACAATGTGGAAAGAAACTACCCAAAAGGGTGAATTCCAAGAAGTAAGGATCAATGAGTGCCATCTTGGAGGCTGGCTACCACATGATCCTAGACATATCCATGTTTGACTATGTCTGAATCCTTTCCTGCATTTTCATGGTAAGGTAACAAATTTTTTAAGCTTATTTTGTTCCTAATAATGATTAACATTTTGTCTCTGTTATTCTGTAAACCCTAAAAACCTTCCAAGCTGAGCATGGTGCTTTAAAGAGAAGGGCATGATCAAGGAAGGAACTGGTGTGGAGTAGAACCGATGATGTGTGTGCATTATTCTCTACTAGTAGTCATGTGCGGTGGAGGGCAGCAAGCTTGGGCAGCTCAGAAAAATAAGAAAAGTAAGCTAAATTCCGTTAACAAAGAGGAGGAAGAAAAGTGTTTCATATTGAGTGATCTCTGATCAGAGATGAGGTAATGAAAATATAGTTAAATAAAGCCCCATGTCAGGTAAGTTTATTTTCCCACACAGTCTTAAAAAGCTGAAAATAGTAGGGATCTGGGGAAGCATAGTTCAGACAAATTGTACAAGACAATGGGACTTCACTGGGATCTAATAAAACCACTGAAACTACTCAAGAATATCTGATTATTGGAAAGTTCGGGTTTGAAAAATGCATGTTTATTATTATAATGTAAAACACATTTGCTACATAATAGCTACAGCGACAGTGGTTCAGATTTTCTTAGGAAATATGAATAAATCACACTAACCAAGCCCAGAATAAAATGGAGTTATAAAAGAGGAATATTATTAGGATTTGTCTTATGGCAATAAATCATTTTAATAAAACTGCTGTTAAAATGCAGAATAAATGTCATAAGGCTTTTGTTTTTTTTGCCAATGAATTGTTGAAACAAACCTCTTGAATGAACTAGATTTAAAAGGATTCTAAATGACAGAGATAACAGAGTTCTATTATAGTGGAGGTGAGGAATTTTGACTATGTACACATGGGTAAAGGGAAGAACACTACTAATAAAATTAATGCACATACAAATACTCAGATATTTGCTCCTAGTTTTATTAACCATTACAAATCAGAGAATATATTTATAAGCAGTCTAAGCAAAATCAAAATGCTTCTAAATTTTGCAAAATTCTTCTACATGTATGGTTTACTCAGACAAACGACATCCGAGACTAAAATGGAAATGACAGTTTTACCAAATAAGAATAATGAAATAATAGAGAAAAATATGATATCCAATTTGCTAAGTATAATACAATTTCAGTTGAGCACGAGGTAAATTTTATATTACCAGTAAAATATTCTTGATGTAATGGTTCATCATTATAAACACTGTCCATTTTATTTGCGTAACAGAATTCCGCATATTCACATCAGAGTAATTTTATGGTAGATGGTGTTCTTCATTCAAACCACAGCTCAGACTGCATTATAGGAAGAAGTCATCTTCAACATCGTGGTTAACACACTTTATTGTTGAAATCTGCACATTTTCAGTGCCACCTATTGGTAGAAAGAAGATATTTACATACAATTCTTTTACATATTTGTAGCAATGGATAACGTATGAGTAGTGAACAAAAGGTACCTAAAAAGTATGAACTATTTTGGAGTGGTTTGATAAATTAATATTAGATTTGAGGGTTGATTTATACAGATGAGATATTGCTGGTAATTAAAGTAGTTAAATGAATAAAGTAAAAAATTTGTGCATAAATTATCATAAAAAGTTTGCACAGAGAAAGTCTCATATAAAATTTGAGGTAAGTTTGATTGATTTGTCTTAATTTGCTTGGAAGAAAGAATAACTACTGCTTGATTTCACATCCATGCATTTTTCAAATAAATAAAATATTGTACTTCTTTGTGAAAATATAATATTTACATAGAAACTGACAATATTTAAATTCAAAACAATCTTTCCCTAAATATTTGGAGTCCAATGAGAATTTCTTTGAAAGGTTGAACACCTATTGATTATTATTTATATTATGTCAGAAAAATATCTTTAACACAGTATTAAATATTATGGTATCCAACTGCATCATTTGTTAAATCATATCATCTGCTATTTCATTTATATTTAAAATTTTTTAAAGGGCACCCTTATAATGCATAAAGTGTCAAATGAAATGCAATAATAAGTTAATGATAATGACACTTGGTAGGTAAAACTGAAGTGACTCTATTTTTGAGATTTTAAAATTTTTCAAGGATCAAATGCTAGTTTTAAAAGTGAAATAAGGGGCGCCTGGGTGGCGCAGTCGGTTAAGCGTCCGACTTCAGCCAGGTCACGATCTCGCGGTCCGTGAGTTCGAGCCCCGCGTCGGGCTCTGGGCTGACGGCTCAGAGCCTGGAGCCTGTTTCCGATTCTGTGTCTCCCTCTCTCTCTGCCCCTCCCCCATTCATGCTCTGTCTCTCTCTGTCCCAAAAATAAATAAACGTTGAAAAAAAAAAAAAAAAAAAAAAGTGAAATAAAACAATTAAAACTAACTAGTAAACCTGTAATAGTTAAATAAAAGTAGATGAAATTATGAAAATTATGAATTGGGAAATTCATTAATGAAAAAAATAGTTTGTATCTTCCCCATTAACTAGTCCCATACAATAATTTTTTTCTTACTGCTTAATTTTTATTTTTTTTAGATATTTTTAAATGTTTATTTATTTATTTTGGGAGAGAAAGAGACAATGAGTGGGAGAGAGGCAGAGAGAGAGGGAGAGAAGAATCCCAAGCAGGCTCTGGGCTGACAACAGAGAACACTACACGGGGCTTGAACCCAAGAACCATGAGATCGTGACATGAGCCAAAACCAAGAGTCGAACCCTTAACCGACAGCCACCCAGGTTACCCCTTACTGCTTAATTTTTAAAAATTAGTACAGAATTCTATTTTCCAAATTTCAAATGATCCAGTTATATAAAATAATTGTTTTGTCACTTTAACTAAATAGAAGAAAAAGTCCTAACTTTTATCATTCCTCTACCTGGATTGGAAATAATTTTGAGGGGCATGTGATGGTTCAATCAGTTAAGTGTCTGATTCTTGATTTCAGCTCCGGTCACGATCCACAGCTCATGAGATCAAGCCCCACATCGGGCTCTGTGCCAGCAGTGTGGAGCCTGTTTGGGATTCTCTCTCCCTCTCTCTCTCTCTCTGCTCCTCCCCATCTTGTGTCCTCTCTCTCTCTCAAAACAAATAAAGAAACAGGGGGAAAAAAGAAATACTTTTGATGAAGAAAGATGTGTTGTTTTTCTACTGTGCTCATTGGAGGCTTAGTGAGTACCTGGTGCTCCCTCAGGAAGAAGGGAAGAAGCGATTGAGGAGGGTTGAAGCAGGTATGAGATCTCATCTCTGTTTCTGCTTTCACTCATTCAGCAGTGGTGAGTTTCACTACTGTCCTGACCAAGCTCTCTCAGGGGGTGTGCAGATCCCAGGCAAGTATTTTTATGGAGTCCTTTTTACATAAATGATTTGGTTTTAAAATATTTACAACATCATGGCCTATCCTTTGGAGGATTTAGAATAATGGCTGAAAAAGTGGTATTTGTGTATTTATTTTCCAGTTAGTACACATGAAAAGTCTTCATAGCGTCCAGGTACCGTCGCTTCCTTTTCATGACCAGGAACCATCTTTCCATGTTCTTTATTTTCAAATGCAACATTTCCAGCTAATTTTATATCTCCAATTACGAGAAGAAAAACAAAAACAAAAACATAGCAGTGATGTTATTACTCACAATGCTGTAGCCTGTCAGAAGCTATTCATATTGAAACAACTGGGTCTTCTTGTCTGTGCAGCTTCCCAATGCCGTTCATTTAATGCTGATTATATCCTTACTCATCACACTGTCTCATCCATCATCCATCATGCAACCCATGACTATTGGCATAGAATGACTCTCTCCAATCCAAGTCTTACCTAGATAATGTATGGAAATGGAAATGATGATTCATTTTCTGGTCATGTTAAATTTCCCGTTTGGAATGGAATACTGTAAACATAGCACATTGTTCAACTCCTCTCTTGAACTTTTTTAGGCTGTAATCACTACGTTCCTAGGCCTTGACCTGTTGATGTTGACTGCTATCTTCCGAACCACAACACCAACAACAGGCATTCTTTCCTTTGTGTTATCACCCCTCCTCCAACTGGCACCAGGAATAGCCACCCAATCCTTCCGTGGGTTTGGTACCAAATGTCAGTCAGGCTCTTGGGAACGGCTGAAAGTATATTCCTGGAGGGTTTTCAAAATCTCTGCACCAAACCTCCCTTCCTGTGGATGATTTACGAAACTCTTAGAGAAGATGGGTTCAGCCAATCCCAGATAGGTTCACCCAGAAAGCCAATGCTTGGTCTGCAGTAGCCCATGGAGGAGTTAGGATCACTCCCCTGGGAGCAAGTGGGAAGGAGGTGGTGACTGCACAGTAAATGATACCTACCACCAACCCAACGGCTTCCAGGTGCTGAGCATGGAGGTGGCATTATGGTTATATACGACAGGGGCAAGCGGTAACACTCAGGTCCACACTTGTGGCTCAAGGCCCAGATGAGGCAGAGGACTGTTAGTAGCCCAGAGCCCAAGCATATCTCGTGTCAAATTTAAGTGGGCCTAGCTCCTCTTCTGTAAACTTGTTAAAGAAAGATTTTACCGTCCGAAAGGAACGCTCTCTAAACCTTCGCTGCCTCTACCCCATGTGAATTTATAATGAAGTTTTTGTAAGAGCTAAACAAGAGAATGCATGTAAGATAGGTAATAGTAAATGACAGATGTTAACTAATAAGTGACACTTCTTTGAATTTCAAAATTATATAGGCACAAAGTAGTAGAATGTGGAGTCAAACACACTTTTTTCTGAATTTCCTGCAGCAGAGGCCATGTTGGGCCTGTGAATGCAACAGGGTTGAAAGGATCAGAGTACATGTAAACTTTTCTAAATGGGTAATATTTAAAGAATAGAAGGTACCCAACTCACTGATAATGGTGGTCACATGGAGGCCTTGGGAGTGAGAATGGGAACTGAGAAATTCCTGTGAGGAGGCCATAAAATTAATACAGTTTGCTTTTGTTCCAGATTTTTTTTTCACTTTTCAATCCCTTTTATTTATTGTCTATGCTTTTCCCTCTATTAGATCATGGGGACCATGGGAACAGGTAGGGATGAGAACTGTTCTGGTCCTTTATTTCCTAACTTTGCCACCCTACAATCAAGCACTGCTTTAAAACAACGAAAAACAAAAAAACAAATCCATGACATAAAGAACCTAAGTAGCGCCTGTCAAACCATACGTGTTTTAAAAAGGAATATCATGAAGTATTCACTGATTGGCATTTATATAGCAGTTAATATTTGCTTTCAGAAGCATGCAGAAAAACAGGACACATGCATATTCAAAAAGACTCCTTTGACATAAAGAAGTAAACCACTTGGGGAGAAGAAGGACTAGAGTTGCTGGTCATTTTTTTTTAAGTAGGCATCGCACCCAGAACTGAGCCCAATGCCAGGCCTGAACTCGCTACCCCAAGACCAAGACCTGAGCTGAGATCCAGTGTTGAACGCTTAACCAACTGAGCCACCCAGGCGCCCCACAAGTAATCTCTTATATAGAAAGAATATTCTAATGATTGTAGCCCAAGAAATCCTCTCATATACCCCCTTCCTATATTTACATTACTTTCTAAATTTAATCTTAAGAATAACACAAGTGAGAAAGTATAAAGCTGTGCATGAAGTAAAAATGTGGATGAAATCCTTATTTCATCCCACAGTGGAAATTTTCATGTAACGCAGAGACATTTATCCAAACCATCTGTTGATTGTTCAGCCTGGCTTTACATATACAGAAGAGCTTTTCTTTTGCATGCATGCAAATGGAGATTCACAAAGCTCAATATTTATTAAAGATGGCTTATATTTTAATACATGTTGATGTAGCAACTCTTGTGTGTGGGTTATTCTGACAAATGTCTTTTATTGCCAATAAATTTAAATCTCAGTCTCTCTCTCTCTCTCTCTCTCTCTCTCTGTCTCTCTTGCTGTCTCTCTGCCTCTCTCTGTTCCCACACTCGTAGTGAAATGAAATGCTGCAAATTCTCTTGAGTTTTGGGCATCTGAGGATTCAGCTGAGGATTCAGCTCTGAGGAGCAGAAGCTATCTAAATCTCACATAGTCAAATATCTTGCCAGATCAGACCATCCCACGAAGGAAATTACCCAAGTCAAAGCAAGTAAGCACAGCAGAATAGATCCAGTTGTTGGTCTGGGACATAATGATACTTCCTGATTTTAATAGGCAAGTTAACCTCATAGAGCTAGAGGGGAGATGACGGAGAGTGTGGAAATGGTTGAGGAAGAAAAGCCAGTCTTATTTCTGCTGGCAGCTAATTAAAGGAATATATCACTAATTCAGGCGACTGTCCAACTTTTTTTCCATAGAGTTCTGGATACTTATCTGTCTGGTATTGTGATAAACTTACAAATAGATATTGATGTTAAAAAGTCAGGATAATATGTAAAGTATATGAATATACACATGAAATAAATCAAATATTCAACCTCAATACTGTTAAAAGAGGAGGGGACATCTTATAAAATTTCATTGAAAGATATTAAGGTGTAAATTTTCCACAAATGGATCAATATATTCAATGTAGACATGTAAATAGATTTATTTAATCAATACATTGTGGTATATTGTAGAATAAAATGATCTGGAGCTATGGCAATAATGGAATTTTTTTCACACATCAACATGGGTAAAACAAACAAAAAAAACATGGCATTGAGTGCAAAAAGTGTATTAGAAAGGATATAGAGAATTATTTCATTTATAAAAGCCAAGTTAAATAGGTTGCTTACAGATAAATATATAGGACATTAAAAAGAAAAGCAAGGAAATAACAGCTATAAAATTCAGAATATTCTTATCATTTTCTTAAAAATTATGAAGTTTTTTATATTATCTTTTGTGCATATAAGACATTACACACACGCGCATGTGCACACACACATGCACACACAAACGGTTTGTTACCTAGAATACAGATACAGCCTATGAAAACTGAAAGAGGAAAGTACAGTCTATTTTGTGGCATAAACATGAAAACCGGACATAGGTTTTCCTTAGGGATTATTGCCGAGGGTCACTTCCAAATTTAGAGAGGGTGGACTAGGTTGGCACCCTTTCAAATGTTCATCATATGCATTATGGTCTGAAGGCTTTCCATACCTAATTCTGATTCCTGCCTCCATTTTTACTTTTTATAGGTTCTTACACTCCTGATATCTCTCAGGATCTGCTTCCAGATGACCCAACTGATGTGTCCATGCACTTTCTATTGTACTTAAGCTAGGGTCTTCTTTTGTGTAGATGTCTGATATATGCTTCCAAATAATCATATTCAACTCACTTTGTGCCTGTTCATTCTAAACTGCTTCCCGCAATTCAGTCAGTGTTATCTATTAAACATGTGGCTATTAAATCAAGCCCAGACTATAATCCTTCGGGTGTTTTCATTTTTAAAAAAAATCTCGAATCCTTGGGGTGCTTGAGTGGCTCAATCTGTTAAGTGTCTGACTTCGGCTCAGGTCACGATCTCACGGTTCGTGGGTTTGACCCCGCGTTGGGCTCTGTGTTGACAGCCCAGAGCCTGGAGCCTGCTTTGGATTCTGTGTTTCCCCATCTCTCTGCCCCTCCCTGACTCATGCTATGTCTCTCTGTCTCTCTCAAAAATTCGTAAACATTAAAACAATTTTTAAAAAAGCCAAATCCTTAATTATCTCCTAAATGTCTGCATGAAGCAGCCTATGCCTCTGCTAGAAGATTCACCATTCTCTTATCCACTGGACCTCAGTTACAGTCTTCATTGTGTTCTTTGAAAATGCAAGGCTTCTAACCATTTCAGGGATGTAATAGACACTAATTATTCTCCTTTGAATATTTTTTTTTTCTCCTCAGACTTTCTTTATTTAGAAAACTCAGATCAATCCTTTAGACTTCATTTTGAGTGTTTAGAAACAAAATGACACAACAACAAATTCCCACTCCCCTCTTTAGCTAATAATTTGTTAGATACCTCTTTTACACAGTTATAGCACTTTGCAATTATTTAGCAATTATCATAAAGGTGTCTAAATGATCAATTTTCTAATTATTCACTTAATGTCTGTCTCCTCAATTAGAATGTAAAATCCTTGATGGTAGGGACCCTTTCTGGGTTTCTTTTTATTTTTAATTTTTTTTTAATTTTTATTTTATGTTATTTATTTGTTTGTTTGTTTTTGAGAGAGAGAGAGAGAGAATACATAAGCAAGACAGGGTCAGAGAGAGAGGCAGGGAGACAGAGAATCTGAAGCAGGCCCTACATGCAATGCCTGATGTGAGTCTCAAACCCATGAACCATGAGATCATGACCTGAGCCAAAGTCTGATGCTCAATCAACCGAGCCACCCAGGCACCCTTCCTTTTTTATTTTATTTTTATCAACTCATTACTGATGTCTATGGTGGTGCTTTGTAAATATGTGGTCAATAAACTGTATTTAAATACATATGTACATTCATACATGCATACATAAGAAGTAGTGATTCCTAATTTCTGTTGATGACCAAATATGTCTAACTTTCTCAATTTCTGAAATTTTGCGTGAAATCATTTTAGGAAAACTTGGAATTTTATGTATGTCAAGAAACAGCACATACAGACTGGGAAATTTGAGTAGATTGTATTCAAGGACTGTTTATAAAGTTGTGGGCCAGGATTTAGGAGCTCAAGTTGAAATAATTCAGTACCCTCAGACTAAGCGTAGGGGGAGACATTACCAAACCCACATCAGAAGGGACACAAGAAGGGAACGGTTTCCAAAACCCATAGAGAGAAACTGAAGAAATCTGCACTACAGAAGTTGTAGATTTTGATGGAGTGAAGCTAGCTCAGCAGACAGAAAATCTGGGGAAAATGCACCATACCTCCCTTTCCTTCCACCTTCAAATCTCCTGCACATGCCTCCATTGATCAAACCCTGCTGGAAGCCAAAAAACAAGGGAGACCTGTTAATTCAATGTATAATGATGGAAGATGTTCAGCACAAATCATGTCTCCTATAATTAAAGTTATTATCTGTCATCATTAACAGATTCACATGTATTTTTTGATAATTGAAAACTTTGTAATGTTAAATCTTGTTTTTAATATAATTTATTGTGACGTTAGCTAACATACAGTGTATACAGTGTGCTCTTGGCTTCGGGAGTAGATTCTGTGATTCATCACTTACATACAACACCCAGTGCTCATCCCAACAAGTGTCCTCCTCAATGCCCATCACCCATTTTCCATGTTCCCCGCCCTCCCACCCCCACTAACCCTCAGTTTGTTCTCTGTATTTAAGAGTCTCTTATAGTTTGCCTCCCTCTCCATTTGTAACTAATTTTTTTTTCTTTCTCTTCTCCCATGGTTGTCTGTTAAGTTTCTTAACTGCCACATAGGAGTGAAAACATGATATCTGTCTTTCTCTGATTTATTTCACTTAGCATAATACCCTCCAGTTCCATCCACGTTGTTGCAAATGGCAAGATTTTATTCTTTTCATTGCCGAGTAGTATCCCATTGTATATGTGCCACATCTTCTTTATCCATTCATCACTTGATGGACATTTGGCTATTGTTGATAGCCCTGTTGTAAACATTGGGGTGCATGTATTTAGAATTCAAGATATTATTTATTGACCTTTATTACTGCAGGGATATTTAACTGAGTAGTTTACTATTAAAATTTAAATTATTTTCAATTGCTATGTTAGTATACATTATATTGCAATCATCTGTGAACATACTGGTGTAACCATTAGCTATACTGAAAATCTCTGCTTTTCAAGTCAGTAAAGGGAAGGAAATAGACAAAAATTCTCATGAGAATATAGGTAAATAATTCTGATTTGATAGATTGCTTAATCCATCTATCCAGAAGCAAAAATATGATAACAAATTTGGAAGAGTTTGGGAACATGTATTTGGCTTGAAATTTTTTGAAGGATGTTATTCTTTTTAATATAAGAAAAAATAGCATGGTTAATGAATGTTCAAATGTAGAAGCAGCAATTAAAACAATTTTTGAGAATAGAAAACTAACAAAAGTTGCCCTTTGTCTTCATTTAAATATAAATGTAGCAATGTTGATTTCACTGTATTTAATTTATTTCTCTATTTTTTTCTTGATATTTTGTTGTGATCCTTCTCAAATTCCCACAATGAAAATTTAGGACAACTTCATGAGGAGATATCCGTATTTGGGTCCCCATAAACTGTAGAATTTCAAATGTTCTTCACCGATGTATTAAGAAACATTTTTATTTAGTACTCACACACATACCCATTTATATACAGCAAGTTTTATAATCAATATTTCTATTCACTTTGTAATGCACTCTGAAATTTTCAATTGGATGTTTCTTTATTCTTTTACAAGCTCTTAAAGCACTATGATTTATAGATAGTTTCAAAGGCAGAACTAAGGACCCAGGTTTGAAAACCTTTGTTAGTGCAAAGGCTGAGGAGAGGAAGGAGCACAAATGTGAAAGCATTTATTAAGATTTATTTCTGCTTATCTCTGATCCCTCTCTTTCCCTCCATCCTTACTACCTATGTACAGATATTAGCATTATCCTCTTAAATATAAGTAATTTGACCTACTTGTTTTTTTCCATCTTGTATCTAGACAATACAATTCATTTTCACCAGCAGTAAGTGAGAATTTTAGAAAATGGAAACCTAAACATGCATCCCACTTTAAAGCAGATCTGAATGCGATCCCCTTATGATTTTATTTTCTGCTACTCTCCACATTCATTATTTCTTTCAGCCACATTATCTGTGTATAGTTGCCAGATGAAGGTATTAAAAAAAAATCCTTACTGTGAGCATTACCTAGGATTCCATGAGGGAACAAGATCAACTATGAATGATATGAAATAAAGCATTTATTATAAGGATTAATATTTACACAATTGTGGGATAGGTTGGTGAAGTAAACTTCTAGAAGAAGATGGTTAGAGCATCAGAGAGAAGTCACTAACCAGAGACCAGGAAGGAAAACCAGTGAAGAAGTCAATGGAATGAATTGTTCATGTACCTTATGGTGGGTCTGAAGTTATCTTGGTCGGTGGTTAGACAATCAGGAAAATAGCTCTCAGTAAAACAAACAAAGAATCAAAGACAAACTAGAATGCTTGATAATTAACGGGTGCCCTCAAGGACAGATCAGAAGTTGCCTCTAGCTTGAGTTATACAGGTAATCTGCAGAAGCAGCATGTGTCCCCCACCCCAGAATTGCACCTATAGCTGGCCCTGGACCTGGAGGAGTTCAGGGAAGAGATACAAAGCAGGTAGAGGAGCTGTGACTGTATAAGCACACCAGTGAGAAAAGCAAGTAGACTGACAAGGATGTGCCAAGTTCTGGCGGGGCATGGGACTTGCGCTCATTGTCTACAGATAAGGGCTGTCTGATCTTAACCATGAAGGGAAGGTGGTTCTGGAAAATCTGGTTTCTGCTTAGCTAAATTGACATAGCACAAAATCACCACATTCTAATTTTGCTCTCTTCTCTGCCTAAAGAGTCTCATCACCTCAACTGTCACCAATTTGGGGTAGCACTTCCTTCCCTACAGAGAATCTTGCTCTAAACCTGCAATTTGTTTTAGATGTCTTTCTTCATAAATCTTGTAACAAACTTTGCAAATTACGATCACTCTTACTATATTTTGTATTTATAAATTATCTTATTTTACAAGCTTAAATTTCATTCCCTTAAACCTAGTACATAAAATTGCTCAAAAAAGATTTGCTGAGGAAGTAAATGAATAGAATTCATCACATCCCATCCTTTATGTTGGTTTATTTATCAGCTGCTCCAATATATTATAATCCTCTTGTGACAAGCGCTGAGTGGTTTATTTGTGTCTCTAAAATCTTAGTCCCCACCAAACGCCAGAGACGTTTTATATGTTCAGTCGATTTTGTTCAGCAAATGATTTTATATACATCACTATCTTTCCTTCCAACAGTGGAAGAAGTCTTTCCTGACAGTTGTGTACATTTTCCACATGTTCACACTGCTAATTGGTCACAGAGTCAGAGGGCACCTAATAAGAATTGGTTGACAATGTTTCAGAGAGTTATATTAAAATCAATATGTGAGTTATACCTGAGAATTCCAAATGCCTGGTGTGTTCATGGGTAGGTATTTCATGAATGGTACAAGGAATTTTAATGCGTTTGTGATTTGACTTGTCAGAAAGCCAAGTCATTGATCATCTTTATAATCCCCACAATGACTGACTCTAACTCATGCATAGAGACAGTTACATTTGCTGTCACCAAATATGATCAATCATTTAAGAATTAATTTCAGTTAAATGTTCACAGATAAATTAGATCACGTTTGCCATTTGGATATCTGTTTTGCCTCATCACTTTTACGGCTTCTCTTATCTTTTTGTGAGCCATGTAAGCTTTCTGCCTACAAATTCAACTGAGCAAAACAGACCATTTGAGACACACTCATATGTTCACTTCTTAGGGGGAAAAAAAATCATTAAACTATTCACTAGTTGAATACAATTTAGTACCAAGCAAGTTTACTAGGCAATGCATTTATTCAGTCTAATGCACTGTGTTCTGATTTCTAACAACAGAAGCCAGCTGATTTTCACAGTCAATAACAATTTACAGATAAAAATCAATCTGTTTTACTTGACTGGATTGCAAAACACCTTATAAGTGCTTATGATTTTAACTGTTTTTTTTTTCTCCAAAGCAGACACATTTAAAATCTCAGTTTGATTTGTTTGTAAAACATTTTAAAGCCATTCTTTTTTTTACCTCCTTTTCCCCCTAGGAATCCCTTGCCCACTTTTCCATTTCTCATGCTCCCTCTATTTTGAATTTTTCTGTTTATACTTCTTATTAATAAAAAAAATCTTATTTAGGACGTTTTAAAGAGAGGCTTATACAACTTCCATTTTTGACTATGACAGACTATACTTTACAAGACCAATCTCCCTTTGAAAGTAACAACTATAAATGATGTATGAAATACAAAACAAAAACAACAAAATTGTTGCTTAAAGCCATCAGAGAATAACCTGGACAGTCAAGACATGAGCGTCAAATTCCAGAAGAACAGAAATGTCATAAAATTAGTTGGAAAAGGCGTTTGCTGATTCTTTAGTGAAGCAGTGCCCAGAAGCTGAATAGAAAACCATAGCTCAAAATATTTGACAATCTTCCAGGACTAGGAGACAAAAGTTGGAGTTCTGGTTTACCAATGCAGCTAAGATTTAGGAAACCCGTGCATTCTACTCTACTATTCTACTCATAGCACTTAGAGATTTGAAGACCTGTCTATAAAAGGACAGGTCACGCAGACAAGTATAAGAGAATGAGGAGAAGCCAAAAGCTAAGGAGAGCTCTTTGAAATTTTGCCAGGCTGAGGAGATAAAATTGTGAGTTCAGAGCCAGCCCAGGCTAAAGGACTCTAGTAAATACTCCAGGTTTTACTTGCCATCTCCAAAAGACACTTTAGGAGTAAAACGACATTAGAAATAGATTAGAGCTCAACAATTTGAGTTTTTAGGTATATTTTTTTTATTTTGAGAGAGACAGACAGAGTGCACAAGAGCAGTGTAGGGGCAGAGAGAGAGAGAGGAAGAAAGAGAATCCCAAGCAGGCTCTGTGCTATCAGTGTTGAGCCCAACGTGGGGCTCAATCATGACCTGAGCTGAAATCAAAAGTCAGTTATTCAACCAAATGAGTCATCCAGGCATCCCTAGACCTCAATCATTTAAAACCCCACCTCAAATCATTTACTTTCAGATTCGTACAAGAATATCTGGGCCATACTGGATTGACTTTCCAAAAGAAAATCCTCTGGGTGAAGATTACACCATCTAGAGTTTCTACAATGTTTTCCTATACAGGGATCTAAAATTACCAAGGCATGCCTGGAGACAGGATCAAAAAGAAGAAAGGAAAAGTAGACAATCAAAAAAACCCTGGTAATCCAGATGTGGGGCTTTTCAGACATGGGCATTAAAATAATACCAATTTATATGTTCAAGAAAATAAAGACAATATTTAAATTTCACCAGAGTAATAGAATCTATATATAAACTCAAATTTTAGAACTAAAATATGCAATGACTAACATGAAGAAATTAACCAATGAGATTCATTTTTATTTTTTTAATTTTTTTAATGTTTATTTTATTTTTGAGACAGAGAGAGACAGAGCATGAACATGGGAGGGGCAGAGAGAGAGGGAGACACAGAATCGGAAGCAGGCTCCAGGCTCCGAGCCATCAGCCCAGAGCCCGACACGGGGCTCGAACTCACGGACTGAGAGATTGTGACCTGAATTGAAGTCGGACGCTCAACCAACTGAGCCACCCAGGCGCCCCTGAGATTAATTTTTAAATAAACAGAGCAGAAGACACTTTTGAATGTGAAAACAGGACTATGGAAAATATCCAGACTGAAGCATGGTCATCAAAAAAGGAGGGGAAAAAATAAAGTATAATAGCTATATGCAACTTAATGAAAGATCTAATGTATTTTGTTCTAAAGTCTAAGAAAAAAAAACAGAAAACAAGAACAAGGCAGAAGCAATATTTAAAGAGATACTGTCTTAGCATTTTCCAACACAGACATAAGACATTGAGTCAGAGTCAAGCTCTAAATAGAGACTCATTTGTGAACCCTTCCAGCCATGTGCCATGTACTCTCCAGTGCCCTCTTTTGATGTTTCAGATGTTCATTTATGCAATTCCTTTTTTAATCTCCCAAGACATTCTTTTCAATCACATTTACTGATCAATGCATAGATACTGTGCACAGTTGTGAATAAGAGAATCACCACAATACAAATGACCAACAATAACGTAGCTGTTTCACATGGTGGACGAGAATTAATGCTTTGAGATAAAGCATGACATCTCTTTTATGTAGCTAATTGTATAATAACCCACTGTGGCACAGAGGGAAGAGGAAAATTCATTCCTAACCTATGATAGTAATTAGCTTTTATGCCTGAGAATAAGGATTTATAGCATCTCTTAACAGCTATCTGAAGCCAGTGGGAAAGAATCATTAGAATATCTACTGTGCTACAGATTTACCTGAGCCAATCAGAAACTTGATTTTGTGTGTATGTGTGTGAACGTGTGAAATGTATTATTTTTCCCTCTGTCTCTTTGTTCTATGTAAGTGCACCTATTTATTAAGAACCTGTACACTTAAAAATAAAGGAAAAAAATAGATCTCCCAATAGGGGATTTTTGAAGATTTCCTTTGTATATGAGTATCTTTAAATGTATCTTGTATTTAAATGTTTTGTAATAATTTAGTATCCTTATAGAATGCATTGTTCCATAATGATTCTCCAGTTGTTGGATATATGATTTTTCTAGTGCTATTATTATAAGTTACTTGAAGATTCAATCACCCTTCCCTAAAGTGTCAGCACTTTTTTACCATTTCTTGGGAACTCAGTGTATTCTTAATTTTCAGAAATACCTTTACAAATAGTTCTTCTCATTTTATTTGGAAGCCTAATCATGAAGGATAATTTAAGTGCTGATTTTTTTCCGAGTTTTGGCCTGTTCAGTTGGATTTCTCAAGATCAGTAGGTCCTAATACTCAAATGTATTTCCTTGATTGTGTTGAAGAAAACGCACAGCCCTTCTCTGATGCATCTTGTAATTCAAAGATACGCACCCTGAGCCAAGTACTCCAAATTGTATTTTCCCGTCTAGGTAATCTCTTGCTAAGTCAGGGATTTGAAATGTGTTCTCTGTGGGACTTCCTTGGCAGCAGTTGTGTTCAGGTAGATGTTTCCATCTGTGACCCAGAGAAGCTACTAATGCCTGCCAATAAGAGCTATGAGCTGAAGTGTAAAAGAAAGCTCCATCAGGCTCCACATAAAACATTCACCTGAGATTCTACTGCTCTTATAAACTACGTCAGCTATTTTGCATGTTGTGAATTGTGTTTGGCTTTCAACGTATACTCTCTGACACAGGAGGATGAATTGTAGAACACCAATAAGTGCATCAAAATTAAACAAAATCCCTTCCAGACAGTGTCACAATTCTGGAGTTTCTATCCAAACTTAGCATTAGATTTTGGAAATAATATTAAAGTATTTTTGAGAGTAGAGAAGATAAAAGAATCGAATACTTAACATTGTGTGTGCCTCCTTTCAGTACTACATCTAAAACACAAAATAAAACGATAAGTACATCTCCCCTTCGAGGAACTTAGAATATGATAGAGACATAATGCAAACAAGTAATTCCAATAAAGTTAGAGTGCTACAGTAGGGCTAAGCATATGCTGTGTGCTATGTGGTCTCAAGATTCTCAGTCCAGAATTTTGGGTTTGGTTAGTTGGTTAATTAGTTAATTTGTTTGTTAGTTGGTTTTTTTGCACTCAATCTCATTACAACAAAAAATATTTCCCATGTATCTATATAAATATGATTCATCATCTGACCCTGCTAGAAAACCACTCAGGCTCTTCTCTTTAGTATAACTTATTCCTTCAAGAATGCCATATCCCAGTAATGATCAACCAACTCAAATCTTTCTAAAAACATGTATATTCTCTCTCTCCCTCCCTCCCTCTCCGCCTCTCTCTCTCTCTCTCTCTCTCTCTCTCTCTCTCTGTGTGTGTGTGTGTGTGTGTGTATGGGCATGTGTGTGTATTTTAAATCTATTTAAAAATCAATTGCACAATGATGCTCAAAAGAAATTACCAATGTTTCCTATAACTGTAGTTATTTCAGGTTTTTGTCTCATAAAATAAATCAAAATAGAAGTATATTGGAAGTGATATAGTATCTTGAGGAGCTTATTAAGTTGGTGTTTCTAAGCATCTAGTAATATTTTAAGAGAAAACTTTTTTCCTGTCAAGATTTCCTTCGCTGAAATTTCAAAATTTCTTTTCAATGCTCATTACACTGGAACCATTTCTGTAAATACCATGTCCTCTGACTTTCATCAATCAAACAAAGTCATGCTCTCTCTGGTAATAATAAGACAATTTAAAAACTTCATTTCCATCAGAAGAAAATATTAAAAATCATTTACATACATATTTTTCACAAGGTGTTTTCATTTTCCTAAATTATGGATCTATCTCATGGCTATGAAGCAGAATCATGACATAATCTATCTGAGTGGAATTATGAGTTTAATATATCTCATTTGTGCATTGGAAACACTTTGGATTCTCTTTTCCTTCTAAGATTTGTTCTTTGAAAATATAGTTTTGGCAGCTGTTTCTGCTCACGGGTCCTGTCCCCGTGCTTTAATAAGATCACTTTTTTTGCATAAAAAAAGAAAGAAAGAAAGAAAGAAAGAAAGAAAGAAAGAAGGAAAGAAAGAAGGAAGGAAAGAAAGAAGGAAAAAAAAGAAAATACACTTTCCACACTTTTCCCAGCCACAGTAAACTTACCATTAACTGGCAACAGAATGACAGATTGCCCTTTAGAGTGCTAATGGTGATTTTTTCCAAAAAGAGATAATATTCACAGGAGACTGCACAGTTTTAAGAGTGGACAATCTGAACCCAAAAGGGAATATGTGGTAGCATATGTTGGAAAGAAACTCACATGTCTGTGTTATGAGGTCTCCAGGTGCACAATTTCATCCAGGAAGAATGTCAGAATGCCAAGTTCCTAGTCTCTATGAAATATTCCCAACACTTTATAAAACAATGAGGCAATATGGAAATACACAACTAATAATTAGGAAATTAAAAATGTACTAGAAATCACGGCAGTGCTAGTGTGTAAAACATTATCTCCTGGGGCCCCCGGGTGTCTCAGTTGGTTAATCATCCAACTTCAGCTCAGGTCATGATCTCACGGTTTGTAAGTTTGACCCCCACATCAGGTTCTCTGCTGTCAACGCAGAGACTGCTTCGGATCGTCTGTCCTCTCTTTGCCCCTCCCCCTCCCATTCTCACAAATAAATAAACATTAACAAAATTCAAAAAACAAAAAAATCTCCTTAGCTCACATAAAAACACATATGTGCAGAGAATTTTCATTTACAACCCCAAAATGAGAACTATAGGTGATTATTATCTCATTAACCATTCCTTTCACTTAGATACTGATGGCAAGAAGGAGAGCTCTACTTTTTCCAAAATTTGATCTCAATAATAAAAAGTTATTTTCTCTGCATGTACCGGTTTAAAACGTCACCTGAGGCGACTTCTCAGGGTGGCCCATAGCACGCAATGAGCCATGAGACAACTGGCAGATGGCTTACGGGTATATTCATTATAAGACACAATCATAGTGTGTTAATAAAGAGAGGGAAAAAATGAAACCAAGTTGGCTTTAAAGCGAAAAATAAGATATATTAATGAAATAGAACACCAGAAAATGTTCATGCAGGCCAATCAACACTTCTCTACACATTGACTTGGGACTCGAATACCCAATAGTTAACTAGGGATTTCTGTACCAGGGCCAATATTTTTTGTGATTAGATATTTTAAGTGGTGGACTTTAATCGTTTAATATATTCTGGTTTTCAGACAATAATGATCCATCTTCCACATGAATGAACATATGCCGTTATCTTGAAAGGTATTATGACTGCAAGAATCTAGAGCTGTGTGAAGATACTCAGAGAGAATACAAGCAGATAATTTTTTTGTTTATTTTAATCAAAAGTCTGGTGTGTCAGAGATACACTCCTTTAATTCCAGGAATTCACTGCTTAGTTTGAGATCCTTGGCATTTTTTTAGTCTCTCCAACACTAGAAACCTGACCTTAGGAACTGGATTCTCATCTAGTAAACGGTGAGGGGCATTGATAGGGGTCAGTCTCCTATAGTTTTCTCAGGATATAGAAACCTTTTTTTTTTTTTTTTTTTTTTTTTTTTACCATTTATTTACTATTGAGAGACAGAGAGAGACAGAGCATGAGCAGGTGAAAGGCAGAAAGAGGAGGAGACACCGAATCTGAAGCAGGCTCAAGCCGTCAGCTCAGACCCCGATGCGGGGCTCAAACTCACAAACCGCTAGACCATGACCTGAGCCGAAGTCGGATGCTCAACCGACTGAGCCACCCAGGCGCCCCAGGATGCAGAAACCTTTATTTCATATGTGTGTGTGTGTGTGTGTGTGTGTGTGTGTGTGTATTTTTTTTTTTTTTACCTCGTCCTTCACACTTTCCTTTAGTGGTCTAGAGGTGTCATTTTTCTCAGGAGAATTGATTTGCCCCACGAATGAAAAACCATAAAATAACATATGTCGTTAGTGAGTTAGCACTAAATTTGATGCTCAGATTATGCCAAACAAGTGGAATGTTTTTCATTAAATTTTAAAGATAATAGTAATTAGAACTTTTAAAACAGATTTCTTTTAAACTCTTATGTGTCTTCAAAATCAAGATATTTTGATTTGCAAGAACTCAGTCAATATTTTCATAAGACAAAGCTGTTTTGATGGTTATGGTTTCAGAAAAATGGTTTTGAAAATTAAGAGGTAAGAGATTCAAGGAGTGTTTCATTCCCTCAACAAAATATTTGCTAAGAATGTATAGTGTACCTGTTGTATTGTGGGGGAATGTCACAGCAAAAAGACACAATCCTTCTCTATGGGAACTTGAATAGTGGAGGGAGTACAACAATAAACAAGAAAACATACAATAAACCATGTTTCGAGGCAATAAGCACAATGAAGACACATATAGCCAGGTAAGTGAATGAAGTATATGATGAGAAGGTTGGATTTTATAAAGGAAATTGAAGAAAATCTTTGTTGATAAAGTGACATTTAAGCAAGACCTAAAGGAAATGAAGGGTGAGAGTTGCAGATCTTTGGGCACGTAAATTTCCAGCAATAAGTGCAGAAGCTAGTGGTTGGCATGTTTAAGAAGCAGCAGAAAGATCAATGTGACTTGAGTAAGAAAATAGGAGTGTGTACAGAGTGGCCAGGGTGAAAGTAGGGATTTTCTAATATGCTTAGTAAAATACGAAGCCACTTAAGGAGGCTGAGCCAGGAGAGATCACTTGACCTGACAATGCTTTAAGAGATGACTAGGACTGCTGGGTAGGAAATTGACTTAACGTGAGGCAAAAGTGGAAGCTGAGTAACATTTTAGAGAAAATTTGTAGTGGTCAGGAAAGGGGATAGATTAGAGTATAAAGGTGGAAATTTGAGAACCAGTCAGATTCTGTATTATTCAGAAGAAAAAGAAAAAAAGATGTAGTGACGGATTGGATAAAAGAGGTGGAAAATGGAAGGAAGCATAAGATGAATCCAAGAGTTTTGGCTTGAATGTGAAAACTGAAGGTACTAAGACAGGAAGCCTGGAGGCACATACATCTTTTTCATCACAAGATTTTTTATAAGAATTAAAATAGAATTGGAAAAAGCATATCTATCAGATTCTCTTTTTTACTAACCACAATGAGAAGAGAAAGCAAAAGTGACTTTTCCCTCAGACTTTCCCCCCAGAGACAGAGATATGAGTAGTAGGACTAAGCATAAGTGGAAGTCACTAAGAAAGGTCTCTATATTTGGTTCACATGGATTCATTTGTGGTAAATTCTAGAGCAGTGGGGACTTTTATCTCAATTGCTGTATTGTAACCTGGAGGGATTCCAAGACCCTTAGAGAAGTCATGGGTCCATCATGGGACTAAAGTGGGAGAAGCGTAATGGTCACTTGAGGTTTGAAAGCTTCAATCAGCCTGGTGTTATGGCAATAAATGCTGAAGAACTAATGGAGACCCCTGAGCATGAAGAGGTCTCAGGTTTTTGGTGAAGAGTTTACGCACCTGGCTAACTGCTACCAAAATGGAATTGGGTTGAGAAAATTAAATCATCTCATTAGAAAAGCAATGGAGAATTTTTTCTTTTGTTTTTGTTTTTGTTTTTGTTTTTGTTTTTGTTTTTGTTTTTTAAGAGAGAGAGGGATACAGAGTGACTTACTTCAACAGCACTCCCCAGCACAAGACAGAAGACAACTTTTAAACACTGAAGGCTCGTTCTCTACTGAAATTATTACATTTGTAGTGGCCACGATTAATTTAAGTCTGCTCTTGAGCAAAGCAGAAGCTCAAGAACAAATAAAATTGCAGAAATTAAAGGAAGTAACCTCTCTATGAACTTGATATGAAAATGAGAACATGCTCCAATAGCTATTAGTTGAGAGCTTCCTTGGGATAGGTTTTCAACCAAATCCATTGCAAAGATTTTAATATTTGATCTTGACAAGCCAATGGAAGAGACGGATTTATTACTTTCTTCTTATAAATGAGGAAATGGAGGTAAAGACAGGTCAGGCAAGTTTCTCAATGTCACACATCTATCTGGTAAAGGGTGAACTTGGTTTTAGAACCCAGGAAGTCTAGTGACATTTGTCATCCCATTATACAGCTTCCAGGTATAGCACTGTGACAGCACAAGATTCACCGTGACTTAGGAGACTGTTTCTTGGAAACAGACGCAATATATTTTTGCTTCCAAACTAGAACAACTCGTCATTTTTTAATGACATGTAATGACTTACTGTGTCTAGTAAACTTGGCCTTCTCTTTGATAGTCTGCTTTTCTTTTCCCTTGTATCCAGCTGGTTACCAAGTGCTGCCATGATCATAACTCTTGTACTCCACAATTCTTCACCTCCACAAACATTTTGCCCTGACAATCACTACCTTATCCCATCATTTTAGAATATCCTGCAGCAAAAGTAGGAGAGTATTCTTTCTCAAACACCACATTCATCACAAGTTTTCTTTTGTTCAAATATTTACATTTGACTTCTGTAATTTTAATTTAAATTTGTTCATGCAATCTTTCAAGACCTTCTTGAATCAACTATGTATGAATATAGTGTGGAGGCCTGAGGATACAAAGATGAGAACAGTTTGTTCCAGCACATAAGAAAGTTTTCAATAACTTGTTTGCTTTTGAAAGTATTTAATCAACTAACATTTAATAAGTAATCATGTCCAGAACAGTCCACATTCAATCACTCATGAAAGCCTATGAAGCTGGATATAGATTTCATCTCTAAATATAACCTTATTTTTTCCCCTGAATTCTTCCATCAATGCAAAGACAATCCTAGTCAGTAGATAATGGGTGCATAGCAAACTTCCACATAGAATCTGTTGCTGTCTTAGTTACGTCATCTAAAAGTAAGGACTATGTGGGGCGCCTGGGTGGCTCAGTTGGTAAAGTGTCTGATTTCGGCTCAGGTCATGATCTCACGGTCTGTGGGTTCAAGCCCTGCATCGGGATCTGTGCTGATGGCTCAGAGCCTGGACACTGCTTTGGATTCTGTGTCTCCCTCTCGCTCTGCTCCTCTCCCATTGTCTCTCTCTCTCTCTCTCTCTCTCTCTCTCTCTCAAAAATAAACATTAAAAAGAATTTTTTTTAAAAAAAGTAAGGACCATGCAAGTGTCCTAGACTTAATGCGGATGGGAGTTATCTCAATTTATTCATTTTCCAACCAACTATATATGGCGAGGAGGAGCAGATGGTAAATGATGATGACTCTGTTGCCTTGTTTCCAATATTCTTTCATCAATCTAGGAAACTGTCATCTTGTTATTTGTAAGTTCTTGCTAAATCTATCTCTACCAAGATCTCTCTCTCTTTCTCTCTCTCTCTTTCTCTCTCTGCTTGTTATAAGTGTAATACCAATTTAATACAATTGGAGCCAGCTCCCCCTGTAGCTACCTTGTCAGTATGAAAAGATTTCAGTTCCTGAATTGAGACTGCACAATGTTAGTTTGTGTTTTAGTGTGTTTTTCAAGCATCTGTAGGTATTTTTTCATTATCTTTTTAAAACATTTTTCATTTGTTACAGAACACCATTTCTTGAGAAAGCAAGGCAGCAGCTCCAATATCTAAGTCAGTGGAATCTCTAAATTTATCATCTAGCATAGAGATCAATGAAACGTAGATTAGAAGAAATAGTTTGTCAAAAATACAATTTTTCAGGGGTTCCTGGGTGGCTCAGTCAGTTAAGTGTCTGACTCTTGATTTCAGCCTAGGTCATAATCTCACGGTTTGTGAGATTGAGCCCCACATTGGGCTCTACACCGACACTGCAGAGCCTGCTTGAGATTCTCTCTCTCCCTCTCTCTCTCTGCCCCTCCCTAGCCCATTCTTTCTTTCTCTCTCTCTTTATATATGTGTATATATAAAGTACTACCAGCACCACATTCTTTTTACAGTCTGTGTATTATGGCACTTTTATACACCTATAGAACAACAGAACCTCAACATCTTAGTTTTCTCATTTTCTTTCCACCATTTTGATGAACATTTACCTGGAATAATGCTGGAAATAATTACAAGAAATATAATAAATAATTGAACAAGTCTTTGGGCATTTATTGATCTGATGAGTGTCTATGGCTGCTGAGGTTAATAAAACATAGAAATTGTACTCAAAAGTCTATAGCCTAGCTGGGAAAATATACATGGAAACAAGCAAATAAAAAACAAAGGGCTTATACAAAGTGCCCTGGAAATATAGTGTTTCTATTAATGTGTGAAAAGAGAGGATAAAAGTGATGGTTATAATACATGGGTGCAGATGAAAATAATTATGTATGTGAGGGAGAGATATAAAAAAAATAAAGATAATTTCCTTAACTCCTAAAAACATGCTTCCATCAACATGGTATCTTACTAGGTTACCATTCTCTATTTTTTCTTGACAGTAAATATTCTTGATAGAATTATCTACTTTCATTGACTTTTGTTACTTGTTAGTAATTGGATTCTTAAGAATATTCAATCAGGTTTTCACCTCCAATATTTTTTCTGAGAGTACAATCTCAAAATGTTACCAATAACCATCTTGTCAATAAAACAAGTAATATTATTACTCATCCTTATCATCTGTTATAACACAAAACTGTCAAGTTCTCCTTGTATATGGAAATTTACAACCTTTCAATGTGGTTACATTGTGCTCCAGTTCAATGGTTTTTTTTCTATCTTCATCGAACTTCTCCCTCTCAGGTTGCTGAAGTTCCTCAATTCATTGCCACCTAATTTCACATGTTAACACATTACCTCCATAAAGATGACTTCAATCACTATTGGCAGTTTTGACATCTCTCCTTACTCTAAGGCAGAATACTGGCCTACTGGAAATCTCCAATCTCTGTAATTAGTGTTATGGTCTAAAAGTTTGTGTTCCCCCAAAATTCTCAGGTTGGAATTCTCATGCCCTGTGTGATACATTAGAAGTCGGAGCATTTGGGAGGTGGTTAGGTTATACACTTGCAGCCCTCATGAATGGGATTAATGCTCTTATAAAATAGATCTAACAGAACTCCCTAGGCCCTTCTACCACATGAGGATATAAGAAGTCTATGATCCTTATGACTTCACTCCTATGGGAAATTTAAGATACACAACAGATGAACATAAGGGAAGGAAAGCAAAAATAATGTAAAAACAAGGAGAGAGACAAAATATAAGAGACTCTCTTAAAAATAGAGAACAAACTGAGGGTTGCTGGAGGGGTTGTGGGTGGGGTGACGGGCTAAATGGGTAAGGGGTATTAAGGAAGACACCTGTTGGGATGAGCACTGGGTGTTACACAGAGGAGATGAATCACTGGATTCTACTCCTGAAATCATTAGTGCACTATATGCTAACTAACTTGCATGTAAATTAAAAAATAAATTAATTAAAAAAAAAAGAAGTCTATGATCCTGAAGAGAGCACCTGGGTAATGATGCTGGCACCCTAGTGAACTTCACCCTCTAGAGTGTGAGAAATAAATTTCTGTTATTTATAAACTGCCCATCTGTGGAATTCATTATAGCAGTCTAAATAGACCTAACTCCCAAGACTCTACAGACTTGTCCTGGCCTTCATAAATAGTCAAAATTTAGTTTTTTAAATTTTTCTTAGCCACACAGAGTTACTCAAAATGTCAATAAATACATGAAAATATCTCCTTTCTTTGTTTTTAGCTTTGTTACTCTCTTACTATATCACCAAAAATAAAAACTTACTATACCTTGAAGTCTTCTGTGAAATAGTCAAAATAAGAGCACATACACACCTATTAAATATTACCAAGTTTATTGTTTTTTACCTCATACTATAGGTATCTCTGTCCCTCACTTCTCTCTTTCACTATGACTGGAAGAAAGGTGTAATATTTCTAAAGCTAAGCAAGCTTAAATGAAAACCCATGGTCTACAATCCACTTATATATCAAACAGAAGGTGGTAATTTTTATCTTTATTCCCTTACCTCCAGGTTCTCAAATTTAACTGAACATTGGAATCACGTGGGTACTTTAAAAATAGTTATCATAGAATTACACTTCCTAATATTTCACTTTAATTGATCTGGTATATAGAGTGGACATGAGGAATTTTAAAACTTCCAAGGTTTTCAAAATGCTATTCCAAGGTTGAGGACACCACTGGAAAGTTAGGTGCCAATCTTTCTTCTCCGATTTCTGCATAGCACTTAGTGTGATAATTCTCACATGTAAAGAATAACTTAATAATCATTTGTTGAATGAAAGACTATGCTATTTCATGTTGATTGTTCACAGATATGCCTGAAAGAAGGAAAAACAGCCTAGAAGAGAACAACTATTCTTAAGACAGAGGTACACACAGAATTGTTAGTCACTTCAGAACAATGTATTTAGTATCAATAAGCAAAATTGTGGGGAAAAAAAAAACTCTTGGGGATCATTCAGATCTAATTTCAATGATACTCAAAGCAAAGAGTAAAAAGATGAACATTTATCTGGTAAGAAATTTTTGTTTAGCTTATAGGAGCCTTAGAGGTAAAGGCAATGTGTGATTTCTGTGAGACCTTTGCACGGTATCTGGCTTCTGAGATACTATTCAAGTGCTTACCATTCAGGTCTCAGGTTCTTGCTGTGGCAGGTAAACCCAAACAGAACTCAAGAAAGTTTCAGGAGATGATAGCCCCCAAAATATGCGAACATCATCTTGACTTTGACATTGGATGATCCAGTTAAATTCTCTGCTTCATCATTTGTTTATGGAATATGTTGATATTTGTGGAATTCTGTCTATATCCCAGATTCTGTACTAGAATGTGGAATTAAATTAGAAAGAAGATGAAGTATATTCCCCAAATGTAGATAATCTGTTGGAGAAAGTGAATGAATAAAGAAACTAAAGTAGAAAAATACAATGTGATTAATTTTTTGTATTAAGTAGGCATAAAAAAACAATGAGACCAGCCATTTTCCAAAAATGTTAAAGTTGATGTTTTAGGAAAGCTTTGACCAAGAGAATTGAGATATTTAAATGCTGGTAATAGTTACATCTAAATGTCTAATGAACTGTCTAAAGCATATGCAAGGTGGGAAAGACTTTGAATTCATAATCACAACACACACATGCACAAATACACACATACAAACACAAAAAGCAGTATTGATCTCATTTTAGAAATATAGATGGTAGATCGAAGTCACTAGAAAAAGTTTTAGAAAACTTGTGAAAAAGTAGAAAATAAAATAAACTCAGTTGAGATAATGAGCAAATACAGGAATATTCTATTAGTTTTTTCCCCAAGAGTCTGGTTAAACTTTGCAGTTCTTGCTGGTGGAACAAGATGTGTGCATGCTCTGTTAGATTTAGCACAAAATCAAATTTCTTGTAGACAAGAGATTCTTTAAATTTTGATCACAGAAAGCCTTTATACTCTTAAAAAATGACTACCTCAAAAACATTTATTTTGGGGATTATTGCTCACAATATTCTCTGCATTAGAAATTAAAACTGAGAAATTAAGAAATTTATTTGTTAATGAATTTATTTAAATATAACAATAACACATCCATCACCTGTAGGTAATATATTTTATTAAAAATGCATCTTCAAAACAAAAAAAAATCATCGAGAAGCATAGCACTGTATGTTATTTCTATATATCTCTTTAATGCCTGGATTTATGGAAGACAGCTAACTCTCACATTGGTTTCTGTATTCAATGTATTTCAATATGTTTTGGTTGATGTCTATAGATAAAATCTGACCCCCACAGGTGTATAGTTAGTAAAGAGAGTAATATGACAGATATTCTTCCTTGATGCTACTCCAGAATCCAAGCTATAGTTGTTCCTTATAGGTTAGTTTTATTGTCCCTTTTGCACTTTGAATCAACCTTGTGCCCATGTATAATTTTGTAACATCACTTATTGATTGGAAAGTATTGGTTCACGAAGTCATGCAAGTCTTTCAAATGTTGACCCACTTCATTTCACAATATAAAAATATCACATTCATTAATACAATCACCAAATTCATCACAAAATCTTGAAGTTGTCAGGTTTACAGTGACACAAACACATTTTCCAAAGTTCTAACGTTTGCTTGAAAGCTTGAGTTTTATCATTGGCAATAAATCCTGTCATTCTCCTTGAAGAGACAGGTTTAATTGATTTCCTTTTGGCAAAATGTCTGCTGGTTAGCCAGTTTATTTGTCAGTTATTCTTCTTTTTTTTCAATATATGAAGTTTATTGTCAAATTGGTTTCCATACAACACCCAGTGCTCCTCCCAAAAGGTGCCCCCCTCAATACCCATCACCCACCCTCCCCTTACTCCCACCCCCCATCAACCCTCAGTTTGTTCTCAGTTTTTAAGAGTCGCTTATGCTTTGGCTCTCTTCCACTCTAGCCTCTTTTTTTTTTTCCTTCCCCTCCCCCATGGGTTTCTGTTAAGTTTCTCAGGATCCACATAAGAGTGAAAACATGGTATCTGTCTTTCTCTGTATGGCTTATTTCACTTAGCATCACACTCTCCAGTTCCATCCATGTTGCTACAAAGGGCCATATTTCATTCTTTCTCATTGCCACGTAGTACTCCATTGTGTATATAAACCATAATTTCTTTATTCATTCATCAGTTGATGGATATTTAGGCTCTTTCCATAATTTGGCTATTGTTGAGAGTGCTGCTATAAACATTGGGGTACAAGTGCCCCTATGCATCAGTATTCCTGTATCCCTTGGGTAAATTCCTAGCAGTGCTATTGCTGGGTCATAGGGTAGGTCTATTTTTAATTTTTTGAGGAACCTCCACACTGTTTTCCAGAGTGGCTGCACCAATTTGCATTCCCACCAACAGTGCAAGAAGGTTCCTATTTTCCACATCCTCATTTGTCAGTTATTCTTTAAGAGAAAAATGGTGTCCCAAGGGAAAGTGGTTCCTCGGGTCACAACTCGAACAATTACATAAGCGCATTTCTTCGTACCAAGACTGCAGTCTTGATTCATGCTAAGCCATCAGCGTTTTTATGGGTCATGCTTTTGGACCTTCAGTGCAAATATTGATAAAGTGAAGAAGCTAAATATTGTCCTACTATTGTTATAAAATACTCTTAACCTAGCAGATCCTTGAATATGTATCAGAAACTCGAAAGGGTTCCCTGAGTACACTTGGCTCTAGACAGATAAGTAATACAAATATAAAACACAAATGTAGGAAAAAATTTATGTCTGTGTATATATGTTCACATGCATGTGATCTGCATAAACATGTGCTATGGATGGCCAGGGGTCCCTCTAGAATTCAGATGTTGCAGTTCCAGCCCCCAATGTGCTGGTATTGGGAGATGGGGATTTGGGGAGGTAATTAGATTATGATGGTGGAGCCCTCAGGATGGGATAGGTGCCCCCATAAGGAAAAAAAACCAAAAAAACAAAAAAACATGTCTTTTTCTCTGCTGTGTGAGGCTACAAGGAGGCTGAGGTCTGTGAGCCAGGAAGAGGGCTCTCACCAGAACCCCACCATACTCACACTCTTAATTTCAGACTCCCTAGCCTCCAGGACTGTGAGAGATAAATGTCTGTTGTTTAAACCACATTGTTTATGGTATTTTATTACAGAAGCCTGAGAAGACTAATACATCATGCAGACACTACAAGTTAGTTGTGTTTTTCTCATTTATTTATAAGCATTTACTGAAGCCTAGGGATTATTACGAAGTCTTTCATAGGAGATTATTAGGAAAAAATCTTACTTGGCTTCTATTCATATCCTTCCCACTGGCATGATAGAGGGAACTTGGTTAATGTGTATCAAGATATGAAACAAACAATAATTTAGAAAGAGTCCCGTAGCATTGAGTGCCCACCTCAATTAAGACATAATTTAAGCTATGACACATCAGAATTTGGTGGACTTATTGTCTGGGCTAAGTTGGAAACAGAAGAAACGAATAACAGAGGAGAGGAAAATAGATATTTTTAACAAAGAAAGGAACAGGAAGTCAAATCTATTGGAAAGATAAACACAGACAAGCATTTATTTTAAAACTAAAGTTTTGAGTGCTTGTTATGTACTAGACATCTTTCCAGATACCAGCGTTGCAACTATAAACAAGGCCGATCTGCTCTTTGCCCTCTAGAGTCTATAGAATGGTGGCTGCTATAGTTGAGTGACAAGCATTATTATAAAATGAGATGGGGGGTGAGGTGCCTGGGTGGCTCAGTTGGTTTAGGCTCAGATTCTTGGTTTCAGCTCAGGTCATGATCTCACAGTTGTGAGTTTCAGCCCTGCGTCCAGCTCTACGCTGACAGTGTGGAGGCTGCTTAGGATTCCCTCTCTCCTTCCTTCTCTACCCCTCCCCTGTTCACACTCTCGTGCTCTCTCTCTTTCTCAAAATAAATAAATAAACTTAAAAAAGATGAGACAGGTAGGATGTCACTAACAGAGAACCATTTCGGAATAGTGATTGAAGAGCAGTGAGCACTTGATTTTAACTGATGTAATGCTAGGCCAAGATAATGACTTGGGTAAAAAGATACAAATCAGGTAGGAAATAATAGAGGCTGCAGGCTAGGAGCTAAGGAAGAAAGAAATAATCCTACTCCATAAGAAATTACTAGAGTTCTAGCCATACAGGAAGGACTGAAACAATAGGGACATCAATATAGCAAAGCCACAAGTTGAATGTCTTAATTGAATGGCAGCCCTGGGACAAACACAAGGCTCGCTTCTCTGTCATTGTTCTCCTTGATCTCCTCCACTTTAGTTTAATTTTCTTTCCCAGAAAATCATGTTCTTCTGCATGCCTGCTGTACTGCATTCTTCAGGGTCCACACTACAAAGTAGCTTCCTCCTTCCCCCTTCCAACCATAACCTAATCCTACCCTGCACTGTGCATCGGGGCTCTTTATATCTGCCTTAATTTTGACTGTTCTCATGGTGCATAATATTTATTTATTTACACGTCTGTCTTAATAGAATTTACGAAGTGAGCTTTGATTATAGCAGTGTTCTTACCAATAACTGAACTGTTAGGACTGACACCTTGGCCCTCTGAAACTTGTTTGGGGAGTTTTCTGTTACCTTTCCACCAGAGAAGAGAATTCGGGAACATAGTTAGCACATTCCTGAATGCATTTACTCTACGTATACCACAACTTTACAGAAACAGATTTTAAATGGCTGTTGCAAATCACGAAAATTTTTCAGTAAATGTAAACATTCATTTTTTTTTTTCTGAGTTGAAAACATTTCAAGGAATTCAGAGTTTATGTATCTAACAGATGGTTCAATTTGGTCTACAAAGTTCAGTGTATCTAGGGATAATTGGTTGCGAATAGCACAGTAATGTGACTGAACTACGGCTGAGTCTAGCACATAAATAAAACATACCTGCAAAACTGTTCAAAGCAGTTGTTAATTGTTCCACCTGGACTAGAACACAACAGTTGAAAGCGTTCTAATAGTACCATTTGTCTGCTAATTCACTTAATCCTGGCTTTTTGCCACTTCAGATAGTATTTCTGCAAATGAAACTAACTTCCTGAACTCACAATTATTCTACATATTTCTGGTACGCAAACGAAAGAAGCCAACCTACATCTAGAAAAACGGAAGACAGATGCAGAAAGCCAATTAGTTAAGGACCATCTTACTACTATCCTCATTATAAGAAATGGTAATGAAAGGTTACCCTACGCTTACAGATTTCCTTTTATTGTGTAGATACTCTGATGCAACACATTTATAAAAAGCCCTATTTTCAGATGGTGGATTATTAACAAAGGTGGAAACAAGTTAGTATCAAAATAATCACATCGCAAAGATAACCCATGGCAGGATAACAGGACCAATGAATAGTTCTAAAACGTTATGAGCATTTTAGTTGCTTTTTGTATGCTCTGTGGAATTTGAAACTTGTAACAGTCCTGTGAGGTAAGCTAGTTTGTCCACATTTTATAAATGGACAGTTACATTTGAGAAGTCACCTATGTAATGTCACCCAGCACTTGATAGTAGGCCCAACTTCATAGCCCACGGACTTTCCTTCCAAATCCACTGTTCTAATCTCCAGACCTCACTGACTTCTCAAAATAATAAGAAACATAATTTCAAAGGATAAGATAAAATCACTTTATCTTTTCAAGAATTTTAGCTGAGGGAATTCGTTGGGTTAAACAGTCTAGGAAATGAAATCAAACATTGTGGATGGGCAAGAAGAGACATATCAGAAACCATAGCCATTGAGCCGAAAATGGCGAAAACAATAATGAGGAAGTGATCTTCAGAAGAGAGGTTGAGTGTAACTTGGGAAAGCATTATGTTAGACTTTCCAGGTCGGTGGTTTCCATTCATATGCGGGAAATTCACTTCACTCTCTTCCAGATTCACAGTTACAACTCATGGCCAGTCATTTGCCAAGTTTGAACTTCCAACCCTTCTACTGAAAGCTCTCCAAGGAGTCAGTAGGAGTGGAGTGTGGGCTACAGCAGTCAGGAGAAAAATATTAAGCCTCCCGGGGTTCGAGTCCTAGCTCCTCCACTTGAGAGCTGGTAAACTCAGCACAGTTATTTAAACACTATTGCCTCTCCATTTTTTTCAGTTGTAAATGAAGCCTAATACTAGCACCCATCTAATACAATTCTGTGAATATCAAGGTAATACACGTAAAGGTTTAGAACAATATCTGGCACAGAGCAAACAGTCAGTGAGCGTGAATATGGCTTTGTGCATGAAACAGATATCAGACACAGAAGGGAAGCTAGCATATTTGGGCTGTGGGGATGTAGACATTTGTTTATGCAAAAGAAAATGAAGGTAAAAGATGTAGATGTGGCTAGTGAAGGTTCTAGATTGTAGTAGGAATGAAGGAATGATGCGACATTTGGATATTGGAAGCTTAAGAAGCAGAAGGGGAAAACATATTAGAAAAGCAGAATTCTTTCCAGGCAGACATGTAAGAAGTTGAGTTGAAGTTAAGAATTAAGTTAAGGGATATGCTGTCCGTTGCCCTTTTAGAGAACATTCTATGGAACTAGAATTCTTAATGATACAATGTTCATGGTACATGTACCTGCATATACATGCACGTACACAGAGGTAACAAAACTGAATTTCGTGAGAATTAGAGGCAAAACAGTTTGATATTTGATCGGCACAGTTTCTTGAAGTATATGCCCCTCCCTACAACTTCTTCTCTCAATTTCCAGATATTCTGTTTATGTTTTTAAAGTTATAATTTATCATCACAACTACCTACACAGAAAAAATAATGAAGTCGGTTTGATTTCAAGAAAAGTAATCCGAGAATCAAGCTGCGAAGTATTACCAACATTATCTTTTAATGTGACACTATAAATTAATGCACCTGTTACTGATCCATTTCCAAAACCTGAAGTTTCATTCTTTCTTTGGCATCAGCCTATGATACAAATGATGGCTCAAGAAGAATCTCGAAACTTTGTACACTTTTAAAAATGTACTTGGTAATTAACGTGAAGGATCCGAATCAAAGTTGTACTTATTCATTTGTAAAGACTATAGTTTCAATTAATTATCACTGCTCTTCAGAAGATGATTTTTGTCATTGGAATTGGCTATTGTTAGGTCACAATAAGGAAACAAAGTCTTCATTCAGATGAAATGCAACTTTGTTCAGTGATAACGACCCATAGAAAAGAGGTTTTTCCAGGAGAGTATCTTCTCATCACATGCACAGTAAAATATAATTAGGCTGAGCCCTCATCCACAGCATCTGCATTTAAAAGCTCAACTCTGGATGAAGCTCCTCCTTTTTATTCTCCTCCACTTCACTCCTCCTCCTTCTGGATTTTGACCTCTGGGTCTTGGAACCATGCAAGATATATTGAGACCTTTGATCTCATTAACATGTTTTGCAATTCATTTTTTCTGTTCCTATCTAGTTAAAATAGATTAGTACTCATAGATATTAAGTTACAAAGCCCAGGTCAGTGCACTGAGATATTGCAAGTCAAAGCAGGCATTTAATTCTTGATTTCATTTAAATAATTATTTAAAGATTGGAACAAAAGGACCTTGAGAGGTTATTTAGCTGTTCTCTTGCATCTTAGGCAAAATTATTCCTAAAATAGATGCATGACAATCTTTTTTCACTCCTAAGGAATCCTCAGAAAGGGACTTGAAACTCTTACCTTGGCATCTTATTCTCCTCTATAAAAACACTCAATATTGTCTTAATCTCAGACTTAAATCCCAAATGTCATTTTATTCCTTCTTTGTCCTTAAAAGAAGGAATTGAATGGTTTTTTCTTGCATATTTTTCCTTCATATTTTTTAATTCTTCTTCCAGCTATTTTTTTTTATCCTTTTGCGTCCTGTTTTGAGCTCTCAACTCCACTGCCAAAGAGTAGCTTGTAGAGCTACTGTGATAAATTCCGATAATATCCCAATTCCACAGATGAAGAAAATAATCTGACAAATATTTGTTTAATCTTCAGTTGCACCGTGCTTCTCCAGTGGAAAAGTATTCATGATCTTTCTTATGAACTCTAGAGAGCTGGTTTGGATGAGATGGTGACAATTTAAATGAACACTTCATGGAATATTTGTCAAATTATTTCACTTTTTGAGCTTTATGTCCCTTTATCACATGTGTAACCACTGAAAACTTGTGTGACTGTTAATTTAAAGCAAATATTAAAGAAACGCTTTTGTGGCAACTGGTGCCAGTCTAAAGTTGAGAAGGTCAGAGTAGAAGAAAGGATGATATTTGAGAACTGCTTTTACATTTAAATATGAGAGAGATTGGGAGGAAATTTTCTTGTATACCCTTACTCAGTACATTAATTTTTTTCCCTTTAATTCTCATACTCACTTATAGAATCATATTTACTGCTTTTTAAAATTTTTGTTTATTTATCTAGAGAGAGAGATAAAGAGAAGAGTGGAAGAGGGGCAGAGAGAGAAAGAGACAGAGAGAGAATGCCAAGTAGGCTTCAAACCATCAGCACAGATCCTGATGCAGGGCTCGATCTCACAAACCATGAGATCATGTCCTGAGCTGAAATCAAGAGTCAGACACTTGGGGCACCTGGGTGGCTCCGTTGGTTAAGCCTCCAACTTCGACTCAGGTCATGATCTCGCAGTTTGTGGGTTTGAACCCCGTGTAGGGCTCTGTGCTGACAGCTCAGAGCCTGGAGCCTGCTTCTGATTCTGTGTCTCCTTCTCTCTCTGCCCCTCCCCCACTTGTGCTCTGTCTCTATCAAAAATAAGTAAATGTAAAAGAAAGTAAAACAAAAACAAAAACAAAAACAAAAAAAAACAAGTCAGACACTTAATTGACTGAGTCCCTTTACTGCTCTGCAAACAACACTTTATCCAACCTCTAGCCATCCAAAGTTGTCATTGTCCCTCAAGACTTGGAATTAATTGTGATACCACTGTAAATTGTGAGCTTTGTAGTATGCTCTAAATCTTTGCCAATTTCCTTTTTGAATAAACATAATTTATTCCAGGGCTCTGTATTGGCAGTGATGGGAATGATCAGTCCTTAGATCCTTCGAACTCATAGAAGCCTATTTGTCTATATGAATTCTTCCACCATGGAAAACAGGCATATACAGGCTAAATGTGACTCTGAGAAACCTTCAAAATGTTATAATGAATTCCACATATACTAATGTTCATATTTCATCAACCCCTTTCATACTTCAGTTCAATTTCATAATTCAAAAAAGAAGAGAAAAAACTTGCGTCATAAGCAGAGGAAACTTGACTTACAAGGTCAGATTGTTGTGCTCATCTTTGTCCTTCATCCAGCCTTATCTCAGATTCTATGATAACCTCGTTGCTTCTAATATTTTGTGCTTATAAGGATCTAACCATAAAAAAGGAACATACTGAGCTTTATTAAGGATGTTGAGACTTTTCCAAGGTTTGAAAATTCTTCTAAATGCGTATAATTTTCATTGATGCATCAAATAGCCTAAGGTTGGGAAATATGTTATTTTAACAAAGATGTTCTACTTGAATGGCTGGAAAGGAAAGTAAACATGGAAGGAACTTCAAAGGCATCTAGCCTTACATCTAGCCCTACTTAGCAAATAGGGAAGGGCAAAAATTTGTCTCATTTTTCAGCGGTCTGTGTAATTGAGACCAATAGAATTCCACAACTGAAGATTCCCAGGAGATTGCTCTTCTCAATCTTAAACTGGGACTGGCAGCTGATTTACTAAGGGAAAAAAAGGAAAGACATTAAACGATAAAAACATCCATGGGCAAATTATTCAACTACTTGGTCTATTGAAGCATTTACTGGAAATGTGTCCAAATAAGATTTATTTATATTCATAGTACCCTAATATTTTTCTAAGACATGTTTCTAAGACATTTAAAATATTTTGAGTCAAGTATGCTATCAATATTTAATTCAATATTAAAGGATGAGTGTCTAATCAATCACTTATATGAATAACATATTATAAAATAAATTTCAGTTTTTGTATTTCAAGACAACGTATTTTAAACAAAACAAATAAAACATAAAAGCATTCAGTTTTTTTATCACTTGTCAGAAAAACCTTCACTTGTAAGAATTAAGAGTTTTATGGTTTGCATTGTAGGCATTTAATAAATATGTTTAAGTGATTTTTTTAAAGTAGTAGTTAAGCAGATATGCAACTTTTACATAGAATTCAATAAAATCTTCATATCTGTACATGCAGATTTAAAATAACTTAGGAATACATATTTTATCCTTAATATATGCTATCTCCAAATATTATTTCCTTAGAACTCTCTTTTATGAAAGAAATGACATTATGAAACATGTTTTTTAATTAATTGAATACCAAGACTATGGTATTTTGTTGAACTTGTTTCCTTAATATGGATAACCATAACATCTTTGCATGCATAAAATTTTTTCAAGTGTACTCAGTCTCACTAACACCTTTTAAGATTAAAATAAAATTTAGTTGTCAAATAAAATAAAATCTAAATTGTTTAGAAAATTCTGGATTTACAGCAGACTAGCAAGCAGTTCATCTATGAATTTCATATACAGCTTCCTTAAGTTGTCAATTGAAGAAAACTAATTTGAATTGCTCAGGGAAAATACGTTACTCTGTTTATGTTAAAAGCTGCAAGCAAGACAACCTAATGGAAATTGGGTACGCTGACTGCTATGTTGCTTGAAGCTCCTTCCGTTCCAAAGCTGAAGAGATATTTAATTATAAGTTCTAATAAGAACATCCACGTGACACAAGGAAAATACACTTCTTTTGAAAGTTCAAACATATTCAGGGAATAAGGGGAAATAGAAAACAAAAGCAAGGAGACTATACCTTTCTGGGTTCTTCAAAAATATGACCATTTACCTTGTAATTTAGAAAATTGCGGATCTAATCCAATGTTTTACATGAAGATTCTAAAATGTTTGTCAAGTCACCCAACAGTTTTTCCATCACCAAGCTAACATTTATAGACTTGGTTGGGTCCTATCCTTCATAGATGCAATACCGCTCCACGTGATGTGAGCTGCTCTACCCATGAATGGTGGTTGTCCTGTTAGAGAGAAGGGGAGCAGGGGCACTGGCTAGGGTGATAGTCTGAGGAAAGAGCCCTGTTAGGAGAAAGTGCACTGCTAGAGCCCTAAGGGGGAGCACTCTGGAGGAGAGGACGAGAGATGCCTCGGGAAGAAAACTGCTTCTTTAGAACCTAAAACTAGATCTCCATCAGGCCCTCTTGACTGCCCCAGATAGCTGCTGACTCTCCAGAACGGACAATCTACTTACTACTCAATGGAAGCAAATTAGGAGAAAGAAAAATTGTGTTTGTTCTGATGCTTCTATAAAAAAATACATCGCCACTGCTGATAATTAATGTTAATGGGTGACATTAAAATTTAGAGTCTTGCATATTTAATACAATAGGACTTAGAGCTTTTGGAAAGACGTCTGGCACAGGAAGAAGATCCCTTATAAATGAGAATGACTTGGGCGCCACAGCCAAAATGAGTGATTCAAAGGAGCATTGTTAACACTAGGCCTGGCCGACAATAGTACACAACACCGATAATGATTTAAAAAACAAAAACAAAAAACAAAAAAAACAGGCACCTGGGTGGCTCAGTGGTTAAGCTTCCGACTTCAGCTCAGGTCATGATCTCACAGTTCGTGAGTTCCAACACTGCATCAGGCTTGCTGCTTCAGATCCTCTGTCCCCTTCTCTCTCTGCAACCCCCCCCCCCACCGTGTGTGTGTGTGTGTGTGTGTGTCTCTCAAAAATGAATAAACATTAAAAAAAAAAACAAAAAAAGAACAAAGCTCCACAAAAGCCAAAAATATCCATATAACAAAGTGATTTGTGTAACTAATCATGAAATTCCCAAGGCCTCTCTAGAAGACTCATGTGTTGTAAGAGGAGGAAGATTTCATAAGAGAAAGGACTGTACACAGGGCCACACAGCCACAAACTAGAATCCTTTTAACCATGGCCACTTAGAAAACTCTGGATTTATAGATGACTAGCAAGAAATTCGTTTAGAAACTATAAACCATTTAGAAACTAAATGGTTGCATTTTCATAAATCCGCAAAAATGTTTCTTCTCAATCTTGACACTCATCCGCTTTTCTTCATCATGGGTTCCCATGTTGGCTGATCCTACATTAACATGCAAATTTCAAATTTTCAATGTGTTTCTTATTTTCAACTTAAAGACACTATCAAAGTTAGTATGAAGGTTACTGCCTTTGACATAGGTCTTTTACAATGCTCTTTGCTTTTTAAATATAAATAACATTAAAAAGAATAAGAGTTTTTACCCAAGTTAGACTTTCTATCACCTTGAAAGTGATTTATTAGATCCTACCAACTCCAAGCTTAGAGAAAGTGCTGAAAGGTCTGTTAGGTTCTGGCTGGTATCACCTGCTTTTCTTTTTCTATTCTTTTTCCTACTGCATCACCCTCTCATTAGCCACCTGCACAGTAACAGAGAGTTTCCAGAGTCTTAAAACTCTACAAGTTTGGTAAATAGGCTGAAAACTATACAAGTTTGGCCAAAGCACCTCTCTTTGACACTTGAGGTGCTGTATGAATGCCAACATTTCCCCCCATTACTAGAAGATCCTCTTCTGACACTGGAAAACTTTTTGATGACAGAAAAGAAACTGTATACTTCCTAAGCCATGGAAGAATTGCCAGATGGTAAATGACACTGAGTGTTTTCTCAGCAAACTGCCACTCTCTGACTAGAGGCCAATAAAATGTACTGTGAGGATTCTAGGTATTATGTGAGGAAGAAGTGTTGGGAAGGCAGACGGCCGGTGAGTAAGCACCAGAGGACTTTCCACCCAGAACAGCACATCAGCAAAGGACTTGCTGATGGTCCTTTCACAACCATTCAGCATCGCTTCAAACATTAAAAATACGTGAAACATATTTGAAGATCAATAGATTAAAAATTAAAGTGCATAAATCAAATTTAGAAAAGCACTTAGAAAGATGGGGCGCCTGGGTGGCGCAGTCGGTTAAGCATCCGACTTCAGCCAGGTCACGATCTCACGGTCCGGGGGTTCGAGCCCCGCGTCGCGCTCTGGGCTGATGGCTCAGAGACTGGAGCCTGTTTCCGATTCTGTGTCTCCCTCTCTCTCTGCCCCTCCCCCGTTCATGCTCTGTCTCTCTCTGTCCCAAAAATAAATAAACATTGAAAAAAAAAAAAGAAAAAGAAAGAGTTATACTATGGATGATATGCATTAGGTTTTCCATGACTGTAAAAATTCCCCAAGGTTGTTTTCAGTTTTATGTTATCAAGTACTTTAATTTCCAGTCTGCATACAAAAATTAATAGAGGTTCATGTTATTTTCATGATTCTACAGAAACAGTGTTCTGTCACTTATTAGCTGCATAAACTTTTCATAATATAGAAACTTACAAGAGTCCCTTAATTCTTTTGAATTATTTCTTCATATGTCAAGGTGAGAGCTAGAATAGCTCTTGGACAAAGCTGATCCATCAGAAATGTGATTTCCCTTCCCTCTTTATTTCCTTCCCATAGAGTTAAGTACATTAAGACCTTTTCAGAAAAATGCATTTTGTTAATGTTGACAATACTTTACTTGAAGTTTCATAACTTCTGAAAAGTTAAAAGAATAGGGTAGATAGAAGTATATAAGTCTATCGACAAATAGACTTTTTAATTTACGAAAACATCAGTGAATTCGGTGGAGTATAGGAGTGTTCTTTGTATTCAGGTTGAGCCTCACGGAACTTCTACTTTTATACGTTAAAAGTACTCAAATATCTGCATTTTCGTGTGATTCAAAGCAAATATAACTAACACACTTATATCATTTGCCCAGGTTCACCATTGTTCATGATTTGCCCATTTGTTCACCCTTCTAGACATAAAAATAAATATGGATATATTCATTCATGTGTCTATCTATCCCTTTATCCATCTGCCTGCCTATCTATGTATCTATCCCATAGTATCATATATTCAATCAGTCATCTAATTATGCCACTCCCATTATTCTAAAGCACTAAACTCTCTCTCCACACACGCAGATGCACACATAGTATTCATATTTCTTGTTCTTTTTTATAGATCCATAGTACTCCATTATGAGGGAAGGGATGTACCACAGATTAGTCAACAAATCTCTGTGACAATTAACGATAGTCTCAGTATTTTGCTATTATAACTAATTTCATAATAATTAACATTATGCATAATTTTTATTGTTGTTTTAGGGTTTTTGTTGTTGTTGTTCTTTAAATTGATGGAATTCACTTCCTAGAAGCAGAATTGTTGAGTAAATGGGTAAATACATATATCTGCTGAATGTCCCTCCAAAGAAGGATATTATTTTAAAATCCCATCAATGCAAGACAATGCCTGTTTCCTCATAGGGTATTGTCAATCTGTGGTCAATCTAATAGCTGTGAAAGATTATCACAGTGGGATTTCGTGTTTCTCTTATTTTAAAAGAAACTGAGTGTATTTTTGTTTGTTTGTTTGTTTGGTTGGTTGGTTGGTTGGTTAAATAAGGGCCATTTGTACATATGATTTAAGAATTTTAAAAATCATATTAAAATGTTTAAATTTTATGTTTTCTATATTGCAAATGTATATTAACTTGTTATTTACTTCTTTTACTTTGCATATGTATTTTTCCAGGCAGGTTCTTTGTTGTTGTTGTTGTAGTTGTTGTTGTAGTTTTGTGGGGTTTTATGGTAGTCAAATTTATCATTTTTTCTATATTGCATATCTAGGTTATAAAGAAAGTTGTTCATAGTTTCTTTAAGGATTTGTGTGTTTTCAGAGTTTGATCTCACACCCATTTTGACTCTATTCTCAATTTTTAATTTTTTTGTGAGATACAGCTATAATTTTATCTTTTTTTTTCCAAATGGCTATCCAGATTATTGATATCATATACTTAAATGTCCATCTTTTCTCTACTGTTTTGAACACCACCGTTCACATATACTAAATTTCCACTTGAACTAGGTCTATGTCTGAACTTCCTTTTCTGTTCTACCTATTCATGTGACCACCTTACATTTTGTTTTGTTTGTTTTGTTTTTAATTGAGGCTTTGTAATGGGTCAAAATCTAGGAGTTCTATTGACAGAACTCCTTCAATGCTCTCCTCCCCTCCCCACCCCACCCCCCAGTTTCTTCTGTGCTGTACTAGGATGCTACTTTTTTTTTTTTAACTTAACCCCCTTTAGAAGACACTTTCTTTCGCTCTAGGGCAAAACTCAATCTAAACAAGCAAACATTTATTAATTTGGCATTTTGTGATGTGAAATTAACATACTTAAATTAAAATTTTATCTCTATTTGTTCAAGTCTACTTTGTTTTTTTTGTAGTGTTTGATAATTTCCTGTTTGAATAACGCTTCTCCCCCAACAGGAAGTCCTCCCTATAGGAATGCCTCTTGAGACAGTCTTCCCTGAGCTCTTTTATATATAGTGTTATATTCCTATACATTTGATACTTTAAGAACAACTTAGCTTATCATACAACCCTTGGCCCATAATTTGTTTGCTTTTAATGTGTAATTGAGAAGCTGAAGAAAATCCAGGGTCCCTTCTTTTGCAACTTGGTCTACATATTTTTTTCTTAATGTTTGAAGTCTAATAATTTTATTAGTCTGTTTCTCACTATTTTCTGTTCCAGTACATTTTCCCAGGTACATGGTGATTTTTAAAACGGAGTCGTTTATTTCCAGAATCTTTTTGTGGACAAAGGTTTTACAGTTACAATGGACCCTTTCCTATTCTCTGCATCAATTGTCTTGTCTGAATCTTTTTGCCTTTTTATATTTTTCATTTTGTTCTCAGAGATATTTTCATGCAATTTTTCAAGACTCTGATTATCTTTTCAGTCAAATGTATTTTATTCTGACACCTTATAATTTAATTTTTCTAAAGTTACTTTTTCTCTCTCTCCCATTTCTTTCCTGAGTTATATCAGCTCTCCTTTCATAGATTCTTATGGTTTTTCCACGTACGTTATAAACTTTGAATCATGTATTCAATGACTTTTTCATATCGATAAATGCCTGATAAAAGATATTTACTTCTATTCAATTGTTTCATAGTTTCATTCTGCTCTCTGTTGTCTGGTGGAGAGAATTTTCATCAGCTAAAATATTTTTGATCCCCCTTCTTTTATTAGTTTGCTACTTTCTGTTTATTTTTAAATGTCTTGATACAGTTTTATGTAGACAGTGGTAAGGGGTTTGGGCTCCAGTGGTCTTTTTGGTGCTCTGTTTAGATATCATCATATCTCTTTGCTGATTGGGTGTGTCATTCCTTAGGGGCTGTGGCTATTGATGCTAATGCTCATACCTCACTCTTTCAAATTTCTCCAGGAGATTGCTCTTGGACAACCGGAGGTACATCACCTGGAGATGCCTGTTTCCCCCATGAGAGCCCAATAACTACTCTGTGAAGACCTACAAAAAAATGTTTTCCTTGCCTTAGGGTACAGTGAAGTCTATGGTTCCATTTACACGCCAGAGTTCCTGTAGGATAGGACAAACCTGACTCTTAGCTGAAACTTCAGCGTTGCCTGTCATCTTCCCCTTCCCAATCACACTTATCTTCCTGTGTCCTTCCATTTCTCTATTGCATTTTTCTTCCGGTTTATCCTGGGACTACTCATTTAATATCTCAATTGCCTAATGGGCCCCTTTTGGTCATATCTTCTAGGCAACCCAACCTAAGACAGTAATTTACTATCTTTTTGTAGTAGTTGTTTTAGTCAAGAGCACCTTTTGAAGGGAGCTGAGGTGTCTTCTGACTTTGTAATTTAATTTTCTTTCTTAATTTCTTTAAAAATGTTTTAATGTTTATTTAGTTTTTGAGAGGCAGAGACAGAGTGCGAGTGGGGGAGGGACAGAGAGGGAGACACAGAATCCGAAGCAGGCTCCAGGCTCCAAGCTGTCAGCACAGAGCTGGATGCTGGGTTTAAACTCACAGACTGTGAGATCATGACCTGAGCTGAAGTCGGACGCTTAACTGACTGAGCCACCCAGGTGCCTCTCTTAATTTTTTTCTTAATCTTAATTTCTATATTTTTCAATTTTATTTTTAGATTGAAAGAGAGTGAGCACAGGAGCAGGGGGGGAAGGGCAGAAGGAGAGAGAGAGAGAGAGAGAATCTTAAGCAAATTCCACACTCAGTTCAAAGCCCGACTCTTGGGGGCTCAATCCCACAATCCTAGGATCACGACTTTGAGCCGAAATCAAGAGTCAGTTGCTGCTCAACTGACTGAGCCACCCAGCTGCTCCTTAATTTCTATTTTTTAATACCTTTTCTTTACATACCAAAAGGATACATTACCCAACTCACATCCCGTTATTCCAAGCAACATGTCACCTCTGTTCTTATGTATTTTCAAGTCCTTGCCTTTGGACTCCTCAGAAGCTGGTCCTTTGATCTATCAGTTCTTAATTGTGATCTTAGTATTTTCCCATGCACAGCAAGTCTTTCTCTTTCTGAGATGAATTCATCTATTATATCTTAAAGCTTTGCCTTCCTTTTTCACCAAGTCTCCACTTGAGTCTGTACTCATTATGGGCTCTAGAGACAGTTCTGTTGGATTTGGTGATATTTGTCCCTATGTATGTATAATTTAAATATATGACATTCAATTATTTAGTATTCTTTGCCATCTAGTTTTGTCGTAGACCTGTATTTTAGGGGGATTTATTTGCTTTCCTGCTTACGTTTTGCATGTGTGTTGCCTTTCTTTCTTTCTTTCTTTCTTTCTTTCTTTTTTTCTGTCTGTATGAAAATACTTGATTTATTCCTTGTTTAATTTCTTTATTCATAAAAATCAATTTTAATAAATATGTCCTCAAAATCCACAGGATTAAATACCTTCAGGTCACAAAAAAACTAACACCAAGTCTCAATAATTTCCTAACAAAGTGTGCCAAAAAATAATAATAATAACCTTCTTCAGACTTTATCTCTACTGCTTTTATAAACTAAAACGCATCAATAAGGAAGCCATGAGACTCTGACAATTTGAAATAAAGTACATATGTCTGCTTTTATTTACGAAGAGCAGCCAAAGTTTACCCAAATGCAAAGAATTTGCTTGGAACCTAGCAATTGGGGCGGGGAGGGAGGGATAATCCTTCTATAGGAAAGAAATCCTAGAATTCCTTAATCTGGAAAAGTTTAAAACTCTTTTTGGCTGTGGAATAACCATTTATCTTGTTAATTTGTTAAATTTTCGGAGTAACTATTTTAAGCATCTTATTTAAATTTTCCACATTCATACTTAGTTAATAAAATAAATTAGATAATTATAGCTAATTCACAAAGTTTCTTTGGCACTATTTTACTCAAATGAAATTAGATACCAAATTTAAAATAAATCAGACAATTTTTGTATAATTGATATTCAAACATATCACTTAAATAAGTAACATGGTTTTTAGAGTTAACTTAGAATTTTAAAAATCTGGCTATAGTTTCATCATTTTCTATTTTTTTCATTTATTTGTCTCATTCTGGTTGTGTCGTAATAAGAAACAATAAAAGGAAATAATCGAAAATCACTATTTTAAAATATTACAATTCTACATAAAATATGAGTCTAGAGATAATTGAAAGAAATATATATATAGTTTTGTCATTTATCTTCAGAAATGTAATATGTGTTATTTAATATCCTGATAATAATATCTTCCTTCATAGAGTAAGCTGCCTGCTCATTTGTATATCTCTAGATTCTATAATAGTACATGAAATAAAGTATGCACTAAAAAGTATTTAATGAATGTTGTTTTAAAGGTTTACATTCACACTTTCCTTCTACTTGGACTATTCATTCCTTCTCTTTACACAGTTAATTTTTTCCTACTCTTTGGTTCTCACTTGAAGGAGAACCTCTTCTCAAAGATGCCTTCCCTGATTTCCCTGACCAGGATGACTCAACCTGCCTCTCAATGAACCCTTAAAGTCCATTAAGAATATTTGTTCTGGGTGCCTGGGAGGCTCAGTTGGTTCAGTATCTGACTTGGGCTCAGGTCATGATCTCACAGCTCGTGAGTTTGAGTTCCACCTTGGGCTCTCTGCTGTCAGCCCAGAGCCCACTTCAGATCCTCTCTCCCTCTCTCTCTCTCTCTCTCTCTCTCTTTCTCTCTGCCTCTCCCCTGCTGGTTCTCTCTTGCGCACTCAAAAAATAAACTTAAAAAAAGAATATTTTTCACAACTGCAATTTTGCTTTTGTTTATCAATATTTCACTAAATCCATATCTCTGAGTAGGGTCTTAGGGCAACCAGTGGCTTAAAAGTTATCCTATCCATAAAGTTATTCCATCACAGTTCAAGAGGTCAGATGTGTGAAATTCAGGTGTCAGCAGGATTGTTTCCTTTTGGAAGCTTTAAGGAGACTCTTAGTTAAGGCTGCTGTAACAGAACACCATAGACTAGGTAGATTAAACAAAAATGTATTTCTCACAGTTCTGGAGGTTAGAAAGCCAAACATCAAGGTGCCAGCAGGTGAGAGCACTCTTCCTCCTGTGCTGATGACCATCTTTTCATTGTATCCTGACATCTTCTTATAAGGACATTAATCCCATCATTTGGGCCAGACCTTATTATCTCATCTAAACCTGATTACTTCCCAAGATCCCACCTCCTTAAACCTCACTGAGTATTAGGATTTCAACATGAATTTCTGACAGGGTGACACAAACATGCATTACATAATATTTTATCCCTGACCCTCCAAATTTATATCCTTCCCAGAGGGAAACATTCATTCCATCTCAAAAGCCCCCAAAGTCTTCGTTCCAACATTTAATGTTTAAAGTCCAAAGTCCCACCTAACCATTATCTAAATCATTTCATCCTGAAGCAACATTCTTCAGTTGTGAACCTGTGAAACCAAACAAGTTATGTGCTCCCAAAATACAATGGAAGGACAGTCATTTCCATTCTAAAAGAGAGAAATTGAAGAGAAGGAAAGAGAAATTGAAGAGAAGGAAACCAACCAAGTTCAAGACATAACAAGGTAAATCCCATGAGATCTTAATGTTCAAGAATAATCCTCTTTGGTTTGATGCTCTGTCCTCCAGGCCACTGGGGCAGTAGTGTCACTCCCACAGCTTAACAAGGTATTGGCCATGCTGCTGCCCTTGACAGTGGTCCCATCCATGAGAGGCCTGAGAAAATTAAAACTTAAAAGCTTTAAGCTATGGGAAACTGAAACCTAACCAAGCTTAACCAGCTTGTTCCGCTTCTGTACAATTGCTTGGCACACCCATGTATTCCTGATCAATCATTATTGCCTGGCACATCCGTATATTCTTGATCAACCATTGTTACTTGGCACATCCGTGTACTCCTGATCAATCATTGTTGCTTGGCACATCCGTGTATTCCTGATCAATCATTGTGATACCCGTACCCCTGGTTGTGGTCTGACCTAAAGGCAGGAACCAATCGAATACTGTTAAGTGTCCAATTTTAAACACCAACCAATCGCAGCTCTGTAACTGTGGAAAATTCCTGATTTCCCCATGACTTGTTTGTACCTGTCTATAAAAGGGGTGTAAAAACCTCTCTCAGGGCCTCTTGGCGTCACCGGCAACGGGGGCGCAGAGGTCCAGGTTCGAACCTGCAATAAATGACCCTTGCTGCTTAGCTTTGACTCTGGACTCTGGTGGTTTGTTTTTGGGGGTCTCTTAGACTCTGGGCGTTTCATCCACACCACCACTTTCTGTCAGACACCCCCCAACTCCATGCTGCAGTTCTGCCTCGATGTGGGTCACATTCCCATAGGTCATCTGCCCTATTGAAATCTAGGGTACCTTGATGATTTCCAAATCAATTTCAGGGCGATTTTACTATTTTCTTGAAGAATAGTTCAAGGGTACAGCTGAATAGCTTTATCATCCTGTCCTGTAGAATCTAAGAGTGACAGCCTCCTTCAAGGAGTCTCTTTTCCCTTCAGTTCAAACTGGCAGTTTTCCTGCTGGGGTTGTTGATGAAGTCTGAGTTACGCCCATACTAATCTTCTTATCAAATGTTTGTTCTGCCAAACCCTTCATGATCTCTTCAAAATATGCTTTCTTATTTCTTGCAATATGGATGCATGCAATATGGTTACTACATGCTAACCTATTGTGCCACTGGAGAGCCATGTTCTGGTTCTTTTTAAATGAACAATTCCTTCTTCAATTCATTTCTTTCTTCTTGCATTTTACTAGGAACCAAGCGACTCCTTCAACATTTTGCTTAGAAATCCTCTCAGCTAAGAATTCAGTTTCATCACGTGTAAGTTCTACCTTCTGCGAAAAACTAGAACACAAACACAATTCAGCTAAGTTCTCTACCACATTATAAGAATATTAGTTTTTCTTCAGTTTCTGATAATATATTCATTTCTGCCTGAGATTTCATCAGAATGGCTTTTATTATCCATATTTCTACCAACATTTGGTTCATGATTATTTTTGTATTCTCTGAAAAGATAGATGCTTTCTCTCCAGCTCTCCTTTTTTTCTTTCTATGTTCTCATCAGAGTCACCTTTAAAAGTTACTCCATGGCAATCTCAGCTTTTTCTAGCATGCATCTCAAAATTATTCCAGCCTCTACTCTTTACCCATTTTCAAAGCTGCTTCCTCCTTTTCTGCTTTCAAACAGAACCTCACTTTTCAGTACCAATTTCTGTCTTAGTTTGGACTGTTATGACAGAATATAACAGGGTGTATTAAACCACAAAAATTTATTTCTCACAGTTCCGGAGGCTCAAAAGTCCAAGTTCAAGGTGTGGCCGATCTCTTATCTGGTGAGAACACTCTTCCTGGCTTACAGATGGTGATCTTCTTGTTATATATATCCTCACATGATAGGAAGACTAATATCTGTCTTTTCTTTTTATAACTTTTCTTTTTTAAAGTTTATTTATTTATTTGGAGAGAGGCAAGAAGAGTACATGCATGTGCAGGGGGGGGAGCAGAAAGAGAAGGAGAGAGAGAACCCATGCTGATAGCACAAAGCTGGAGGAGGGGTTCAATCTTGCAAACCCTGAGATGATGACCTGAGTCAAAATCAAGAGTCAGATGCTTAACGGTCTGAGCCGCCCAGGCTCTCTCTTCTTAGAAAAACACTACTTTCTCATTTGGAAAGACTTTATCTCCATAAGACTTTATCTAAACCTAATTACTTCCCCATGATTCCCCTTCCTAATACTATCTCACTGGAGGTTAGGATTTCAATATATGAATTGTGAAGTGATGCAGAAACATGCAGTCCATTATCTTGCTCCATGCTTCTCTCCTAGCTTTATGTACATTGCTAATCTTTGACATTCATTGTTTGTAGATGTACCATTTTATTGTCTCCATTGTCACATGAACTTCTTCCTTGTATATCTTCACATGGCCTTCTCATATGGACAGTAGTCATGGGACTTAGGGATCTTCATAATCCAGTATGACTTCATCTTAACTAATTGCATCTGCAAAGGTCTTATTTCCAAATAATATCACATCTGTTTGGACATAAATTTGGGGGAAATAATGTTCATCCAAGTGTACTCTCCAGCTACATTTTAAATTATGTAAGGACAGAAATAGAGTAGGTTTTTGGTCACTGTTGTATTCCTATCACCCATGTATACAGATGCTCAATACATATACAGGAATGATTAACACATTCCAACTTTATCTGATTACAAATATATTGTGGTACTTGGGGTAGTAGTAAGAACACAGGATAAGAATGGTCTGCTATACCAGTCTTTCACTGATCAAAATTACTGAACATCTTCACTCTGATTCCTTGACATTTTGCAACTGGAATCAAAACGAGGAGGGAACCAACACAATACATTTTTTGCTTAAGAGGAAAAATGAGATGTACATTCCAGAATTCCCTAGAATCACAACTTCTTAAACTAAATCTTTTTACCAGCCTGAGAGATCATTACAATTACTGTTTATAAAGTAGATAGTGTAGGGATTTCAGATTGCAACATTAGTCTTTTCTTTCTTGTATGTGTCTGGCCAACTTAATGGTTCTGCTGTCATGTTATGCCTGAGATAGTGCCTGATAATGCATATGTGGCAAGGTGAGCTAGGATCGTCACAGTCAACTCTTGAGACTAAAATCAATTCATATTATTTTGAAGACTCTGGCAAAATCATAAAATTATTTTTTTAGGAGAGCCAAGGATGATGAATATGAAATCTTGTCTTCATTGCCCTGCTTCATGAAAATGTTTTCTCAAACATGAGCAAGTTATACCAACTACGCTAATAAGAGCTAAAATCTTTGTGAACTTTTCATAACAGATCACAAAAAAAATCTTTTAGCTGAAGCATTAAAATAAATAATTCCTGGATATTCCTGCCATGAAACTGAAATAAAATTTCAATTATCATTTCTTTTTTGGAAGGGGGGAAGATTAACTTCTAGAGGCACAAGGAGACTTTCTGGAGTGATAGAAACGTTCTAGATTGTGGGAGATGCAGGAGAGAAGCATCAAAGGAAAAGACTTCAAAAGGGAAGGGCTGGAGAAGGTGCAAGGCCTTAGGACATGTTTACATAGCTGAATGCGCGGCTGTAGCTCCTAAGGAACGTCTAGAGCCATTAACATTGTCCAAGGCTGGATCCTCTTTCACAGCTGACCCTTCCTAGTGATATAGAAACCAGTTACCTGGAAATTCAACCTTGCAAAGCTAAACCATTATTGATTAACACACTTGCTTAGCTAATTTTATGCACATAGTCTTTAGCAATTATCCTAATAAAAAGAAACTTCATTCTGGAGTGGGGCCTCATTCTGAAGTATGAGGACCTTCACTTAACTGCACTTTGTTTGCAGGACTCATCTTTTGCGATTCTGGCCATACTCCCTGCAACACTAGATCATGACTGTGGGCCGGTTACATGACTATACACATTATTTTTTAATGTTTTATTTATTTTTGAGAGAGAGATCGGGGGTGGGGGGAGAGAGAAAGAGAGAGAGAGAGAAGAGATGGCAGAGTCAGAGGGAGACACAGAATCTAAAGCAGGCTCTAGGCTCCAGGCTTTGAGTTGTTAGCACTGAGTTCAATGCAGGGCTCGAACCCATGAGCCATTAGAGCATGACCTGAGCTGAAGCTGGATGCTTAACTGACTGAGCCACCCAGGCACCCCATGACTGTACACATTTTTTTAAAAAATTATCATTTTTTTTACTTAAAACTAGTGAGTTTTGTTATATGCGGATTATACCTTAAGATAATTTTTGATATTTTTATATTTTTATTGAAGTATAATTAACGTAGAGCGTTATATTAGTTTCAGGTGTATGGTATAATGATTCAACAATTTTATACGTTACTCAGTGATGATCACAATAAGTGTATTCTTCTTTTTTTCAAATTTTTTAGTGTTTATTTTTGAGTGAGAGAGACAGAGTGCAAGCGGGGGAGGGGCATAGAGAAGAGGAAGACAGAATCCAAAGCAGTCTCCAGGCTCCCAGCTGTCAGCACAGAGCCCAATGTGGGGCTTGAACTCACAGACTGTGAGATCATGACCTGAGCTGAAGTGGGATGCTCAACAGATGAGCCACCCAGGTGCACCCACAATAAGTATATTCTTTTTTTTTTTTTTAATTTTTTTTTCAACGTTTTTTATTTATTTTTGGGACAGAGAGAGACAGAGCATGAACGGGGGAGGGGCAGAGAGAGAGGGAGACACAGAATGGGAAACAGGCTCCAGGCTCTGAGCCATCAGCCCAGAGCCCAATGCGGGGCTAGAACTCACGGACCGCAAGATCGTGACCTGGCTGAAGTCGGACGCTTAACCGACTGCGCCACCCAGGCGCCCCCACAATAAGTATATTCTTAATACCCTTTATCTATTTCATCCATCCCCCACCCATCTCCCCTCTGACAACCACCAGTTTGTTCTCTGTATTTAAGAACCTTTTTGCTTATCTTTTTTCTTTGTTCATTTGTTTTGTTTCTTAAATTCCACCTATGAGTGAATTCATATGGTATTTGTCTTTCTCTGACTAGTTTCACTTAGCATTATACCCTCTATGTCCAACCATGTTGTTGCAAAAGTCAAGATCTCATTCCTTTCTAATATAATATTTTCTTTATCCATTCATCCGTGGATGGACACTTGAGTAACTTCCATACCTTAGCTAATGTAAATAATGCTGCAATGAGCATAAGGGTGCATATATCTTTTTGAATTAGTGTTTTCATTTTCTTTGGGTAGATACCCAGTAGTGGAATTACTGGATCATATGGTACTTCTGTTTTTAATTTTTTGAGAAACCTCCCTACTGCCTTCCAAAGAAGATATACAATTTGCCAACAGACACATGAAAAGATATTGAACATCACTAATCATCAGAGAAATGCAAATCAAAACCACAATATGATATTACCTTACCCCTGTCAGTATGGCGAGAATCAAAAAGACAAGAGATGACAAGTGTTGGTGAGGATGTGGAGAAAAAGGAACCCTCGTTCACTGTTGATGGGAATGCACATAACATGATTCTTTTTTAAAATTTTTTTTTAACGTTTATTTATTTTTGAGACAGAGAGAGACAGAGCACGAACGGGGGAGGGGCAGAGAGAGAGGGAGACACAGAATCGGAAGCAGGCTCCAGGCTCTGAGCCATCAGCCCAGAGCCTGATGTGGGGCTCAAACTCACGGACTGCGAGATCGTGACCTGAGCCGAAGTGGGACGCCTAACCGACCGAGCCACCCAGGCACCCCGCACATAACATGATTCTTAAAACTTGTAAGTTCTCATGTTTTGCTTTGGGTCATCAAAGACATATTTAATCTTTGCCTAATCTTTGATCTTGACTCAAATTATAACAAAAGAGCTGGTCTGGTGATTTGTGCTTTGCTTGGTATTCAAGGCTGTTTTTAATTAGATTAAGGAGTCTTTCAATAATACCTGCCGTTTCCTGAGTATACATATAGTGCAAACATGCTAAGTAGATGGGCACCAACTGCAAAAAACACTTTTGGTAAGGAATAAGGCAAGGTGCACCTGCACTCCAATAACTGTCTGACATCTGGGACTGGCTTCTCCTGCTGAAAAGTTCAATCCTAAAATAGGTCCTTTCTCTGGTCATGAAGGACCTTAGCTTTAAACATCTTTTTAAGAAAACTGGTATTTCTTAAACTTACTTATAATATTGAAGTGCTTCTACAACATGTTTAATTTGTTTCTTTTACATAAGTGGGGTAGTGTCTTAACTCAGTGAGGAGGATAAGAGAAGCATGGAAAAAAATAGTGTGAAATATTGATAATTTATATTTTATATATTTTTCTTTTACCACTCAATTATCTTACCAACCTTACTTAGGCATCTGCAGTAGCATCATTGATAGTGATTTGATCATTAGCTTGAGTAATGCTTAGTTGTTATGGACTGAGTAATGCTTAGTTGTTTGTGGTGCTCCTAACTCCAAAATTAATAGATTAATTAATAGGTTGGGTCATAATCCTTTGTGTAATGGTATTAAGAGGTGAGACCTCTGGGAGGTAATTAGGTGGAGCCTTACTGAATGGGATTGATGCTCTGATAATAAATGAAAGTGATGAGAACTAAAATAAAAATTTTAAATAAAACAATAAAATGTGATTTTATCTATTAAAAATGAAAAAAAATTATCTCTCTTTCCACCACATGAGATTATAATAAGAAGACAGCACTCTGCAACTCAGAAAGAGTGCTCTCACTTGACACTGGATCTGCTGACACCTTGAACTTGGACTTGCCAGGCTCCAGAACTGAGAAACAAATTTCTGTGTAAACCCCCCAATGTATGATATTCTGTTTTGGCAGACCAAACTGACTATGGCAGCTGTACAAAGGCCTTCCCCTTCATCAAGATATTAGGGACATAAGTATCTGGAGTGATCTAGTCCTTTTCATAAATATTAGATTCTTGTGCCAAAAGCATAGGTAGACCCAATTGACATTTCAAGATTAATTTTTAAAATAATCATGTTTACATTGATTCATAAACTCTTCTTCAAATGTGACCTACATGATAAGGTTTATTTTTTACCTATACATATATTTTTTTTTGGCTCAGTGACTAAATTCCAATTAAATTGAATTTGTGACTACTGATATATCCAAAGATATCTTGAGAAGTCTGAAACAGCTTTCTGTAGATAGCCTATTCCAACGAGGCTGTCTTTATAAAGTGATTTTTAGTGATACAAACCACTTCTTTCCAAAGAGTTCAAGTTTGCAAGTGGAAGATTCAGGATTAAAAAATCACACTGCAATGCTATTGCATTGTTTCCAGTCTATAAAATGTATTAATAAACAAATTGTTCTAAGAGTGGCTGGAGCACATAATAGACTCCACTGATAGCTACAATCATATTTACCATTGTTATGACTATCACAGTCCTTGAATATAAGAATAGAACCTTAGTGTTGATTGCAGAAATTCTACACAAATTTCTAAAGAGGAGAAAAAAAATCTGCTCTATTAAATGGGTCTGATATTATACAGTTGATTGAAAATTAAATTCTGAGAAATATACTAATGCAGTCTGATTGGCTAATCCATTTTTTGAGCCAATCAAAGTCACTGTTTTTGTTCTTGAATTCTACTGAAAGTTCTAATAATTACAAATTAGTCTATCATGTCACGTAAAACGCTCCTGATGTCTGGTGGCAGAGGCACAGCTCTGGTGTGTAGCATTCTGTTCTTAACTTCCTTCAAATTATAAAGGAGAAATACAGATTTTGGTTGCCTCTGTTGATATTTTATTGTAAATCATAGAGAAGTTGGAAAACAAGAGATTCTTTCAGCAGATGCAAGAAGCAGTGTAACCCCTCTCATGGGTATTCATACCAAATAAGAATTCCAGTGATCCCAAGGCAGCACCCATGAGCCTGTGGTCAGGCAGTCAGCCTCAAGCACCCATTCATGTACCACCCTTCCTCCAGGGAATCCACTTTTTTGTGAGCCAGCTTGTCTCTGATTCTTTCTTCTCAACCTCTCCTTCTCTTGCTTCTTCTGTAGCGTTTGCTTCTTTGCTACCAAAAGTGACTTCCCTGTGACCTAGCAGGTCAGGTCAACACACTTTCACAGAATACATCAGCAAAGCTCCAAAAGACAAGTATTTCAGTCTATTCAGGCTGCTAACAAAACACCACAGGTTTAGTTGCTTATAAAGAGAAACTGAGTTCTCATAGTTCTGGAGGCTGATGAGTCCAAGGTCAAAGTACCTACAAGGTTGCTTTCTGATGAGGGACTTCTTACTGGTTCATTGCTGCCCTTCTTGCTCTGTCCTCACATGATGGCAAGGGGCTTACACACTCTCTGGGTTCTCTTTTACAAGAACACTCATCCCATTCATGAGGGCTCCACCTTCATGATCTAAGCACTTTCCAAATGTCCCACCTTCTAATACCATCATCCTTGGGGGGGGGGGGCGGTCAGGATCTCAAATTATAAATTTTGAGGGAACATAAATATTGAAACTGTAGCATCAATTATTTCTGATACATCAAACTCATAGTAGGGGACTGACAGATTGGAGAGAAATATTTTCAATTAAAAAAGATGGAATAATATTAGCTCCTGTATATCAACAATAACAACACAAATGAAAGAAAAAAAAACAGTAAAAATGGAGAACAAAAATATTTAAAAATCCAGAAATTTTAGATGGAGAAGTGCACACAACTAGCCTTACTAGTAATTAGAGAAAGTAAAATTAAAATAACTAGAAAGGACTCCATACCCATCAGATTGGCAAAAGATAAAACAAGATATTTTAAAAGGCTGGTAATACCAATTATCGCCAAAAAATGTGGGATAATAGGAATCCTCATGATCTGCTGACAGGAGTGTAATAGAGTAAAGCCATTATATAATGGAACCTATCAGCATTTAGGAAAATCAAGTATATGTAAATTTTGTTATTCACTAAGCCTACTCTTGGGTATGGGTACCAGAAGAAATTTTGCCTGGGCCTCTGAGGTTGCTCATAAAAGGCTACCCATTGTCATGAAATTTCAGTAGTCGAGATTTAAAACCAGCTGGGTATCTATAAATAGGGAAGAGGATGAATAAAATTTGGTAGATGCATAACATTGAGTAAATGCAGGGAAAACTTTTCAAAACATTCAAACATGAAACAAGAATAGTTAAACAATTTCTCTTCTTTATTATTGTTTCCTAAAAAAGTTGAAGCTGAAAATATTCTTTTGCTGTTCAAGTATTGTTTAACATCATAAAGGACAAGTAGATTGAAAAAAAAAAACATTAAAAAAACCAACAACAACAACTTGTATTCCCTTTCAATGGGGCAAATGCCCTCCAATATTCTAAAGTTCAATATCCTGATCCATCAAAATAAAAATTTGCAAAGGTGTAACATATGCCACTGCTGTGAAATTTGCTTTTTGATTGAATCAAAAAATTATTTCATAGGCAGCCAACCCATTCTGGTAACTAATCTACTGTACCAAAAGACACACTTAAAAATAGCACACATTCATCCATTTTAGTCCTATTTTAAAAAGGTGAAGCTGGGTATTGTAATAATTTATGTGAAATACAAAATATTTAAGTGGTTTTTCTCAAATGCATTTATGTTACCCACTTAATCAAAAGCCCCAAGTCAAGTATCCTTGGGACCATGTAGGCACAATAACCGAAAAGCTGTATATAGCTATGAAATTTGTGCCCATAAGGTGGCTGATTTCACGTTTGCACAGCTCCACTGTAAAGAGGTATTTGTCCACATTTGTTCATTCCTCTGTCACACTGGTCAGAGGAAACTGTTTAACATATAGAAAACAGCATGCCCTAGATTATTCCAAAAAATAGTTCCAGTATAGTATAGGACCAGGTAAAATTGTGATGTACAAAATGGTCTTTTCTTTTAAGATTTGTTCCCTCTTCGCATATTCTGATGGCTATAATGCCATCCCTCTCACTTGCCATGTTTATTCCTTTTACCTGGCATCTTTGACCCATCTCACTTTTTTTCTTTTTTCTCTCTTTTTTTTTAACTGTAGGTTTCAGTAGGCTAGGGGGGAAGCTAAAATAGGAAGACTTGCAGCTAAAAAATTGATATTGGCACTCAGCTACAAGCCTCAAGGGGCAAAACCAGCCTTAGGTTATGGGAGGAATCAAGACATGATGGAGGGTGGTTCTCATTGGTTTGATGATGCTGACAGGTGGATAATTACCCTCTGGAAAGTCCAGCAAAGAATGAGCATGTCCCAAGAATTGAAGAACCATGGTAATGGCAAATTCAAAAGTAGGAAATGCACAGAGGCTCAGGTCAGCGAGCTAGGAATCAACCTTTCAACTTTCAGCAAGCTGACAGAAACAGGGGCCAGGTCATAAAGGTAGAGATCAGTGGAAGGAAACATGGCAATCAGTGTAGGACTGGCCAAAGCAAAACAGGATAACAATCCACTGGGCATGTATTTCAGGTAAATATTAAGAAATATCAAGACTGAGTATCATCCCCGAAAACCAACTTTTGAATCAGGTAAACACAAAATACATGAAGTCTAGAATATATACTGGTGCTATGGAATTACTTCATTATTGAATGTATAAACTATGCTGTATAAGCTTGACAGGGACAAATGCCTTGGACTTGCTTAAGTACTTCGTATTAGTGATTAGAGATGAGCCAAAGGAGAAATAATGTAGAAGATTAACTATATGGTGAGACACTGAAGTATTGATTGAAGTTTCCCTTTCCATACTAAACCAAGGGCATGATTATTTCTAAAGTGCTGATTGTCTTGAATTTACAGTTCAGGGTCAAGGAGGCTAGTTCTGTGAACTACCAATCAGTCAGAGCTTCAGAACCAATAACTGATAAGATGTTATAAGAAAATGACTTCCAGATATATTTGCATTTTAATAAGAGAAATCTTCAGAACCCTAGGAAATTAATCTTTAAAGTTAGGACTATCAGGAAGTGATGAAGATATTTATGAGGAAGAAATCTTATCAAGGGACTCAATATGCATGTAGCATAGAAAACCATCTTATTCTCTTAAGTGTAAAGTTAAGTTTGCCACATATCTTAATATGTGAGTAAGAACAAACAGAACTGAAGCTTTCCCTTATAGTTAGTCATTTTATCACAAACACACAGAAAGTTTAATACCAACACTTCCTCACATAAGAACTCAGGTCTAGCTCAGATGCCATGTCTCAGTTGATGTTCTGACTTCTGCCATACTTAAACTAAATTGCTTCCTTAATTCTATGTCCGTAATTTTAATAACATTCTTATATTATCCTGTGCTACAACTATACTCATGTTAGTATCCCCAGCCAGAACATGGTTAGTTTTAAGTATAAAGACTTGGAATATACATATCTTAAACAAGTGGTATGCTAGTATTCAGTTCTCCAAAGGAAACAAACAAACAAAAAAACCTCTCTGATCTGCAACATTTGCCAATTTCTGAGATATAAATATTCCTACCAGGACACACATTGAGTGACCAACCTGATTTCAATAAACTAAATGTAAAGGTGGGGAGGAATGGACACATTAGGTTCTTAAAGAGCTAATAAGATCTGGTTTCTTCAGATGTTAACTCTCTGGATTTGAATATTGGCCCAAATATTTACAAGCTATGTGATCTTGATCAAAAGATTTATAATGAAGATAATTATTGCTTTTCTATCACAGGGTTATTGTGTGGGCTGAATGCGTTTACATATTTGAAGTAAGTTAACAGTATCTAACAGTATCTAATAGTATCTAACACATAGTATCTAACTCATATTTGTTAACTTATTTTACTTTAATATTATCATTATAATATATAATTAGAGAGACATCCTGGAGTCATACACAGCAGAGATCCCCTGTTTCAATCATAAAAAGTATAGAATCATGGTTAAACAGGAATAGGGATTTCAATTCTGAGAGGAGGGAAAATTCATATTTTCGAAAAGTGTTTAACGAAAATAATGAAAGTTTTTTTCTTAAATAGGATGTAGATTCTGCTGCTACATCAAAGATAACAAATAATGGAATCATTTACAAGGGAAAAGTTCATCTCTTTTTTATCTTAATAGCCTGAGTTTATGTAATCCAGGGTTGAAATCATGGCATCCCAAAGACATTCTGTTTTCTCCAATCTTCAAAAATTGCCCTTGTGTACATGGTCTACGTGTCTACATGGTGGCTCACTACCAAACTTAGAACAGAGAAGCTCTAAGAAGTCAAGTGAAGAATGAAAATAGGGCAAGACGGAGAAGATGCATAACTTAGCTCCACTCAGAGCTCATTGGTGAGAATGTATTAATATGGGCTTATCCGTGGCTGTAGTCTGAGACACATGCACTTTATTCTGGGGTAGTTACGTATTCAGCTAAAAGGCAAGGTTTCTATTACTAAGGAAAGAAAAGGAGAATGGATATGAGGGCAAAGGAAGTCTTTGCCAGATATGTTAATCATCTGTGATGCCATCTTCTTGTGTGTGGGTCATTTGTGGGTCCGTGAAATGTGAAAGAGTATGTGATCCTCCGGAAGACAATCCCGATATACACTAATAGCCTAATTACCATTCTTTTCTTTCCATATGACCTTCAGAACCATGGTAATCCCTGACTGCATTATTTTAGATACTATAATTATTTTGCCTTGCTGCTATTCTAACTTTAAATGCAATTTATACATCCTGGGTTGATAATGTAGCTAAATCCATTCAGGTGAGGTGGGAGTTCTCACGTCTCAGAAAGTAATGAACCTTACCATAGGCATAATCCAGCTGGTTCCAGCACCGTTAGCTATTAGCAGATGTTCCTTTTGGCTCTCCTTGATTGACAACTCTCCTTGATTCTCCTCATCCTGATTTTTTTTCACAGAGCCTAAACATCACTATCTCCAAGGAGACACCACAAATAAGGAAACAAGATTCACAGAAATTCATCAGTAAAGTTTATGTATTTTTTCACTCATGATATGAAAGGAATATTCTACATGTTTCAGAATGTATGGCTGAAGGCAAGGTCTCATGGTACCTGAATTTGAGACGTTTAAAGCACAAGGAGTTTGCCTGAGAATTAGTGTCATAACGTGGTGTTTTTTAAGGGAAGGGGAGAAGAAAAAGAAATCTTTTGTTAACTTTATTTATTTATTGAGGGGAGAGGAGCAGAGAGAAAGGGAGAGAGTATTCCAAGCGTTGAACCCGTGTTCAATGCTTGATCGTGAGATCATGACCTGAGCCGAAATCAAGAGCTACACACTTAACCAACTGAGACACCCCAGCACCTCGAGAAAGAAATCTTAATTGATAACTTATTTTTATTGTTTTATTCTGAACATTTCTTAAACTTAGTTTTTTAATCCAAGCTATGTCAAAGAACGTCTTTGACAATAGCTGTCCCTTCTTATTAATAAGTTATTTTCTTAAATGTGGAACTTGTTTGCAATTAACCAATTATTTCGGAAACAAGCCATTAGCCATGTAGATTACATAATGAATAAAAAATATTTGTTCTGAAATAAAAAAATCAGATAACTTATTTTGTATTCATAATTCTACAAACCTTACTACCTTTCATATGCTCTAAAAGTTACCCATTTTGAGATCGTAGCTAAATGGAAAGAACGGTCTTATTCATACCCCACCTCCCACTCCCAGTGCTTTTGTATGTAACTGACTGAGGCTTAGAGAGATCTAAGGAAAGAGTATGTGCTTTAGAAGCAGACATTTGGAGTTTGACCTCTGACCCCAGTCTTCTATAGCTTTGTGAGCTTGGATGATAGACTTGTCTTTCTGTGTCTTCTCTCACTCTCATCACCATTCAATTCCTCTATGACTTTTTCAGACAGACTCACCAGAGCTCTGGTTTCTGTTTGAGTTCAGTCAAGAGTAGGCACCTTCAGAAGCAGGGGCGTATCATGTGCTCAGGGGCCTGAAACTTTGAGTACCCCCTCGTAGAAGAATATAAAACTATGTATACAAAATTAAGAAAGTATTTATTTACAATGAGGAAAGAAATCACAATAAATTATACATCTTAAGAAAACATAGGACAAATTCTTTTTTTTAACCAAAAAATTAAAATGTTTTCTTGGTTTGTTCTGAAAAACACTTTCTCTACAACAATTGTATGTGTTCGTATAGTTCTGATTTCAAGGTTTTTGGTTGGTTTGTTTTAGTATTTACTTAAATTCCAGCTAGTTAACATACAGTGTAGTATGAGTTTCAGGTGTACAATTTAGTGATGGGCATTTTAAATAGGTGATGGGTATTAAGGAGGGCACTTGTGATGAGCACCGGGTGCTGTATGGAAGTGTTGAATCACTAAATTGTACACAGGACAAATTCTTTAAAAAATGTTCAAGACAAATACCACCATAGCACAAAATATAGGAATAGAAGCATATTTTTGTATTAACTCTTTGATGTTTTCCCCTTGTATTATCTTCACTGCATACTTTTCATATGACAAAGATTTTGTCTTTGAATGTTTTGAAAAGTTTTCCCTGCATTTACTCAGTGTTATGCATCTACCAAAATTTGACAAAGATTTTAATAAAAAAAAAATTCTCTCTAGAGAGAATAGAAAGGTAATTTTGTATTTATTCTTACATGGTTGAACATACAGAATTTTGTTGCTTACTATATAAAAAGTTTAGGAAAGTTTCTTTCAACCTCACAATTTTTTTGGTATGGGGGGGGGGAGGTAATATGTAAATATTTAAGATTCTTGTTGAAAATAAACAATAGGCCCAAATTGGAGTCACTTATGTTGAGTTCCACCAAGATACAATACTTAACCCTATTTCTAGTTTTAGCCTCCCCTAGGAGTGGAATTTTAGATCACTCAGCAGTAGGGAAACCATCTGCATGATAAGACCTCATAAAGGAAGATGACCTTTCCTGAAACAATCCTTTCTTTTCTTTTGAAGTACCTTTCTTTTCCCACCCTATTTCTGCCTGTAAAAGCCTTCCATGTGTACAACTTTTCTAAGGACGCTTCTATTAGAGGGGACGATGCCCCACAAATGAATTAGTAAATAAAGCCAATTAGATCTTTAAATTTACGCTATCGAAATTTTGTACTTTAACATTGTCAAATATGGGGAAATATCAGGGGTTTTTGGGTATTTTATGAGTTAGATATAAGATTTGGAACATATTTCCAAAGATAGATTTCAATATTTTAAACTTGTTGATCCTTTGTGGTTTTTTTTTTCTTTGTTTGTTTGTTTTGAGGATTTTTAAAAACTAATCTCCACACCCAACATGGGACTTGAAGTTACAATTCCAAGATCAAGAGTCAGCAGCTCTACCTACTGGGCCAGTCAGGTGCCCCGCCTTATTGATCCTTTTTAAACCTTGTTGTCCCTTTGCTACCTACATATTTCCTGTCCGAGGTGCCCTAGACATATTCTTATGCAACACAGCTCTGTTGCTGCCTTTTCTTGTTATGAAGACCGGTGAACTGACACAGAAGTAGTAGGATTTCTGGAAGCCATTCCTACAGTGGTGTGACTGACAATGACATATAAAAAAGAGACTGTGGGCTATAAAACTATATCCCATGAAAAAACCCTGAATTTATCCCTAACTCAATGTTCCCTTAACTGGGCCCCCAAACTGCCAGTGAGCTCTCCCATACAACAGTCAGGAGCAAAAGGGCAATTAGAGGGGAAAAAGAATTCATAATGAGTAGTGATTGAAAAAATAATGCCTTTTCAAATTTTACAGAAAGTGTGAATTCTAAATATATTGACAGGCTTCTTCCTGAGAACTTGGAAGAGACTCATGTCAGACAGGGACCTGAGGCATAAGCTCTATTATTAGTTCAAGGAATATACATCCTTGGTCAAGAGATATATAAGTGGGAGATGTGAGAAATCAGCCCACTGGCCCCAACAATGGAGAGACACAGAGACTAGGGGCACAGTGAGGTGAGGCTGTAATCAATGTTCTTGTAAGAGCAGGTGTCTGATGGGCAGGCACACTCAGGGCAGTAACAGCAGGCAATTTATCTCCTAGTGTGAAGTCCCTCCCCTTATTCCTCATTGGCTGAGCACTACAGAGGTTACAGGCTTACCGGAAGTGGCCTATGCCCACGTAAGGCAAAAAGTAGTCTGATTGGAACAAACGTACATCCCTTGAGGTGACACAGAGACTTCAGTTCTTTGGCATATGCTCATTGCAAAGCCCATGAAAAATAAGCCCTTGAAATGGAGAGAGGAAGATGAACCAGGAAGTGAAGTGTCTAAGGGTTTGGGACTCCACTATTGGTGTGTGTATGTGGGTGGTTCATACATATTTCCAGTAGGTCGTAAACCTATTATTAACTAAACAACACAGGTTTTAATTAATTTTTTTAAATGTTTATTCATTTTTTAGAGAAAGAGAGTTGAAGCAGGAGAGGGGCAGAGAGAGAGAAAGACACAGAAACCGAAGCAGCTTCCAGGTTCTGAGCCCTCAGCACAGAGCCCAATGGGGGGCTCGAACTCCCTAACTGTGAGATCCTGACCTGAGCCAAAGTCTGACGCTCAGTCCAACTGAGCCACCCAGGCACCCATAGCACAACTTTTATTTGGTATTTCTTTAAATGAATCATCTCACTTATTTCTCACAGGAGAGAAGGAAGTATGGCATATTTCTTCCCTGCTTCCTCTCAGCTTTGGGCTGTGACCACTGGCAGTGGCTGTGTCTCTCCCTTACTGTCACTTGTTGTGTGTCCCTCTGACATATCTCCAGTTCTCATGGAGGGAGAGGTTGGTATTTATTACTTTGGCTCTCTCCCTGCCAGGCTGCAAATTGACAGGGGCTGTAGTCCTTCAGCTAATGGCCCAGTACCTATAGGACAGTCTTTCTCCTAATGGTATGGCTTTCTCTCCAGTAACGACTTTATTCTCTTGTCCACATACACCCAAGTGTTCTAATGGCTTCCAGCTTTTGCTGGTTTCTAGGTACTTCAATACTCCTTGTTTCTTTGGATTCTGCTCACAACTTTGCAAGGAATCCCTTCACTAAGATACCTTAAGTCATCTGGGTGCAGGGTGGCTCAGTCAGCTAAGCGTCCAACTTCAGCTGGGGTCATAATCTCATGGTTCTTGGGTTCAAGCCCCACATCAGGCTTGCTCTGACAGCTTGGAGCCTGGAGCCTGCCTCAGATTCTGTGTCTCCCTCTCTCTCTTTTTTCATCCCCACTTGTGCTCTCTCTCTCTCTCTCTCTCTCAAAAATAAATAAATAAACATAAAAAAGTTTTAAAAGGAAGAAAAAAAAGATATCTTAAATTATCTGCACTGGGTTCTATTTCCAGCAGCATCCTAATACAGACTAGTTACTTCAATCCTCTTAAGCTCAGTTTCTTTACCTGTAAAATGGACAAAATATCTATTTCACAGATGGGTTGTAAAGATGAAATGAAAAATATATGCATGCAAAATATATGTCCCATTTAATCTGTACCATTTGTTATTTTTTTTTTCTTTTGAGAAAAAAAATGAAACTAATTCAGTTAAGCACACAGAGACAGAGAACCTAGGCGCCCAGTATAATCTCTCGTCAACTGCGCAGGCAGGGAGTGAAGGAATTCTCCAGAGCAGAGCATGGAGACAGAAGTTTGTTGAACACACTGCAAGGAAGCAGCAAGCAGGACAGCAAAGCAGAGACTGCCTGCCATGAGGCAGGAATGGGGGGGTGGGGGTGCTGTAGCTAAAGGGAGGAAAGGTGAGGAAGTATGGGAACATATGGAATTTTCCTTTTTTGGTCTCTATGCCCTGGTGTAAGTAAACCTTTGGTCAGCTGTGGCTTATGGAGATTTGGAGGTGGGTCACCTAATGGGCCTTTTGTATTCAGCCGGGGGGGGGGGGGGGGGGGTCCCTCCACCTTACTCAGGTGTCCACTATTCAAGCTGCTTGCCTAAAAGTGGCCTCTGTATTAACTATACCGCACTTCTCACACATTAAGAAAAACAAAAACAAAAACCATAATCTTATTGTGATATTATTATTGCAACAATACTTTTATAGTACACAACAGACATGAATTCTTAGAAACATAAATTAAAAACATCAAAACCATACAAAATAGAAGCCCCATTTTTATTATCAGTCAATACATATACAATTGCATTTTCAAATCTAATCGTAATAAACGTAATAGAGAAGAAAAGAATTAAACACACACACACACACACACACACACACACACATACACATTGGAAAATGTATGTCCTGGCAACAAGTACAGACTGAATTTACCTGTAACAAACAGCGGGCAGACAAGCACAACCCCATCGCCCACATATCAAATAGCACTGCACTGCGGCATTGTACTGTGGGTTATTCATTTTGCTTGATATCTGCAAGGATCAATTTCTTTACACATCAGCTAACTCTTTCTTCCCCCTCTCTTTGTCTTCATTTATTCTTTTTTTTTTTCGCTCTTGGTTACTTTGTGATAAAACTCTCCTGACAAGGGGTGCCTGGATGGCTCAGTCCGTTAAGCGTCGACTCTTGGTTTCCACTCAGGTCATGATCTCATGGTTTGTGAGTTTGAACCCCACGGAGCCTGCTTGGGATGCTGTCTCTCCCTCTCTCTCTGCCCCCTCCCCACCTCTCTCTCTCTCTCTCTCTCTCTCAAAATAAATAAATAAACTAAAACAAAAACAACAACAACAACCCTCTCCCAGGGAATTATTTACCAGAAGTGGTTTATGCCTTTATGAAATGCCAGCTACTAACAGCAGAATCTCTGTTTTATCAATATACAAATCACCCGATAATAAATCAGGAAGGCTGCCAATATGCAAAACACAGTCTGCTCTCAGCACAATTCCCATATTATACTACTTTATCTTCACACAGTCGAAGAAGAATTCCTTGTATATTGTCGTATGTTTGCAAAAGTCACATGCCCTAGCTTGTGTCTCAGGTTTCTAATTCAGAATGAAGGCTGAGCCCTCACAATTTTTTTCCATGTCCAAAACTAGTTCTGACTATTCTTCTTGTGATATAATAAATGAGAATATCAATACCCAATGAACTCTTGTGTGTGCACATGTGCATGTCTATGTGTGTGTTTTCCTTCTAAATATCATAGAGGGAAAATGGAGAACTGGGCCTCACTGGTAGATTTTAGCCTCTTAAAGATCAAGGTACTTATTTTTAATTAAAAAAAAAAAACAAGATAGGTAAGGAGAGGGAAAGGAAAAAAAATCTTGAAGGGACAAAGAGAAGTTTCATTTGAGTGCATACAGGGAGCGTTGCCATGGGAACCCTGCTCCAAGTGTGAGAAATCCGTCCGCCTGTTACTGGGAAGTCCATCATTCACTGGCAGCTGCAGGAAACCTGCTCTGATTAGTACAAAAAATTTAATTTTCCAGAGGGATTGGGTATGGATGAGTGGCTTTAATGGTGAGAAGGCCTACCCCCAAAAAGCTACAGTCATTATCTAAAACTCTGCTCCCGATGACAGAATTATCTCTTATCTTCTCTAATTAGTGTCATTTTCTAAATGCCCCCAGTAACTGCTGTAGAGAGGAGAAAGAAGATGTTTGAGGACCCAGAATCCCTTTATAATCTCTTTATTTGTTGTTATTTGTCTTAGGCCAACCAAACTCTTGTACCTCATTCATATCAAATTCTTCAGACTCTCTAGCTGTATTCACAGAGAACAACAGAAAAGTTCTGCAGGATACTACAAAGATAGTGGATTTCCCTATCTGCACTCTAGACAAATAACAGAAAGTGACCAGAGGTTAGTTTTCAAATCTGTAGTAGCCCACAATCGCTAGGTATTTTATGCTTTGGGGGAAAACTATTAGTGCTCCGTCAATTTTTATTAATAGGAATATGTTTGGATAATTGCTCCTTCACAGGCAACAAACATAATTCTCCATCTGAGATGCAGTTTAACATTGTTGAGAATGGGGACTGCAGACCAAGTCTCTTGTGTTTAATCCTGCTTTCCCACTTACGAGCAATGTATGACTTTGGGCAAGTTACTTAACCTCTCCATAGCCCATTTTCTTCCTCTTTAAAACAGAGATTAATATGACAGTCAGGGTGCCTGGCTGGTGTTTGACCCTTGACTGGCTCAGGTCATGATCCCAGAGTCAGGCCCTACATTGGGCTCTGCACTGAGCTTGGATCCTTCTTAAGATTCTCTGTCTCTCACCCTCTGCCCCTCTCCCCCCGCTTCTGCTCTTTCTCTCTCTCTCTTTCTAAAAAATAAAAAAATAAAAAATAAGATTAGAGCGATATTCCACAGTGTTTAAGAGGAGATCAAAAATTTTAATAAAAGGACTGGCAAACTTCTGCAAAGTACCAAATAGTAAATATTTTAGGCTTCTTTGGCCTTATGATCTCTGTGGCAACTGGTCAGCTCTGCTATTGTAGAGTCAAAGCAGCAACAGACGATATGAAACTTAATGGATGTAGCTGTGTTCCAATAAAACTTTATTTATAAAAACAAGCTTGGAGCTGGATTTAGCTTATGAGATGTATTTTGTCAACCACTGATTTAATACATAAAACACTTAAAAGACTGCTTAATTTGGAATAAGTGCCAAATAAGTGTTAACTAGATGAGTTACACTGCAGATTTTTGTTGTTGATTTTAGTTTAAAATGAACACAGCACTTTGAAATTATCAATATATCTTCAACATTAGTAATTCAACTAGGTCATAATTAATTCAGGAAGAAATTTGCAAAGGTTGCAAATGACTCAGAGTTTTGAGCTCCTCTGTGCAATAGAAGATAACACTATAAGGAAATATCACTGTGGAGATACCTCTACTGCAGTAGGAAAGAACGGTACAGTCTGCCTCTTATAAAACAGAAGAAATGAATAATTAAAATGTGATGAATAGAATAGGTTGCTCTCTAAAGATTTTTCATGTACCTTTGTATTAAGGGTATAATTTTAAAAAGCAAGAGTAAGGTGAGCAACAATAGGAACATCACTGACCTGAGATGGAATTAAGACTTTGAAAAAAGTAATATTTGCTGTAAGAGAAAAGTATCATCAAGCTGTGATCACAGTTGATTATACAAAATAAGCTTTTAATGTCACTGATAATTCTACTTGTGTTTGCCTTTCATAATTAAAATATGGAATCCACTTGAATTTGTAACCATGAAGTGGCAGGTGGTGAAATTTCATATGCCTATTTCAATAGCACTACTGATGTATTAGTTGTAAAGTCTCAAGATTTAAAGGACCGTGGTGCCATATTTTCCTCCAGGAAGTAGAGTTATGGACTGCTCCTTAATTAAGTAATATTCTGACTACGGTTTACTACAATGGTCATGAAATAACTATCTTTCTCAAATCATTCAATCCCAAATTGTATGACTTGGATTCAAATCATTCAATCCCAATTGTATGATTTGTGTAACAAAAACAATATTTTTAATTTTTTTAATGTTTATTAGAGAGAAAGAGAGAGACAGAGCATGAGTGGGGGAGGGACAGAGAGATAGGGAGAAAACAGACTCCAAAGCAGTTTCCAGGCTCTGAGCTGTCAACGCAAAACTCTACCTGGGGCTCTAACTCATGGACCCCGAGATCATCAGATACTTAACCGACTGAGCCACCCATGCGCCCCAAGAACGGTATTTTTAAAACAAAATAAGGATTAGCACTAAGTAGCATGTATTATTTCTCCTGGAACAAAATTTATTGACCAATAAAGACCCCAAAGAAACATCTGTAGTGGAAGATTAAATTTTCTTTTCATCTAGAACAGTTGTTTCTTTGAGTAATTTGATTACAAAGCCCCTGGAAACCTATATTCAAATTGATTTAACTAATCATGAAAATGCACAAAAACTTTAGATGGCTTTGAAGATTTATGCTTGACTCATCCCATGAACAGACACTGTCCACAGATTTGAAGTTGAGCTCTCTATAAATTGTTTTCTCAAGCCATATTTTGTAAATTTCCAATGATGTTCTGTTACAATTGTTAAAAAGGATACAGCAGGCCCAAAATGGAGTCACTTGTGTTAAACCCCAGGAAGACTTAATATTTAACCTAACTGCAGCTCTAGTTTCTCCCAGAAAGGTGACCTTTAATCAGCCAACTCGAAATTTCCTAGTCAGCAGCAGGAGGTAATCCACTGATACACCTCTTTCATTCCCTTTAGGAGGGTAACTTTGCCAAAACAATGCTTTCTTTGCTAATAATTTCCTTTTTTGTGTTTCCTCTCTGCCTTTAAAAACCTTTCTTTTTCTGTAGCTTGATGGAGCTCCTTTCTATTTGCTAGACAGGATGCTGCCTGATTCACAAATTATTGAATAAAGCTAATTTGATCTTTAAATTTACTTGGGTTAATTTTTGTTATTTAGCACAATGATCACGTTGCTCTAGACGAATAAATTTAGAGATGCCTGTGAAAGCCTGAAAATCTTACCTGTCAGTTTCTTATGCTGTACTTTTCATCTCCATGAATTGATTGATTGATTGATTTTAGAAAGATAGTGAGAGAGAGTGTGGGAGGGGGAAGAAAGAGAGAGAGAGAGAGAGAGAGAGAGAGAGAATCTTAAGCAGGCTCCACACTGAGCTTGCAGTCACACATGGGGCTGGATCCCACAACCCTGGGATCATATCCTGAACCGAAATCAAAAGCTGGTTGCTTAACTGACTGAATCACCATGTGACCCTTAATGTCTTATTTATTTTATAACAGGGAGCTTGTATCAGTTAATCCCTTTTATCTATTTCACCTAACCCCCCTCCCCATCTTCCCTCTGATAACCATCAGTTTCTCTCTGTATTTAAGAGTCAATGTGGGTGGGGTTTTTTTTTTGTTTATTTTGTTTTGTTTCTTAGATTTCACATGTAAGTGAAATCATATGGTATTTGTATTTCTATGACTGACGTATTCCACTTAGCATAATACACTCCAACTCCATCCACGTCATTGCAATCGTCAAAAATGTCATTCTTTTTAATGACTGAGTAATATTCCATTATATGTGTTTACCACATCGTCTTTACCCATTCATCTATCAGTGAACACGGGGCTGTTTGCATACCTTGACTATTGTAAATAATGTTACAATATACATAGGAGTGCACATATGTTTTGGAAGTAATGTTTTTGCTTTCTTTCAGAAAATACCTAGTAGGGGAATTGCTGGATCATATGGTAGTTCCATTTTTTTTTTTAATTTTTTGAAGAACCTCCATACTGTTTCCCACACATTTTTCTTACACGTCAATTTTTGAGTTCTGAAAGTAACCACTAGCTCTAAAGGGAATATTCCATATTACTTAATTATTTGGGTTTTACAAAGCATAATTACCTGATAACTAAAAGACATGGGCCACAAAAAGCACTATATTTATTAGCACGAATTTGTATTCCATTTTACCTTTGATCCATTTATGTCGTTTTCACTGATACAGTATAGAAAATAATGTATGTAGATGCACTAGCTTTCAGTTACTTGTTTATTTCTATATGCTGTCGACAAATATTTTAGTACCTACCATGTACCAAGCACTCTTCTGGGCCCCATGTGTTTTTTGCTTGAATAAATTTATAAACAAATCTGTATTAATTATTGAAGAGCCCATAGAGGCTTTTACTTTCCCCAGGGTATTAAAGCAACCATTACAAGCTATTACTGCTCATAAGGAACTGCCTTGGCTTCTGACACTGACGGACTTCACTGGCAAGCTGAGTAGTCCTGACTGAAATTAGAAAATTAAACAGAAATAATTGTCACAGTTGGCTGGCATACAGCCCTGGCATCAATATAGCATCAAGGTCTAGAACAAAATTAAAGATTTCCAGCCTTTCATATAGCTGTGAGTTTTGTGCCACCAGGCATTACGTATTAATATGAACTTCCAAACAGGGATAAAGATAAGGTTGCCCTTGTAACACAGAAGAAATGGAATTAAATTCAACTTTACTAACCAGGACATGAGGAAGGCAAAGTTGGAACTGGGTATTGAAATTGCCTTGTATGGAAATTGAGGTAAACAGCCTGGAAATAATCCAATAAATATTACCTAGCACAACGCATTGTCCATAACTGACTCTCAGATGAATTTCCAGATCAATCTTCAAAGTGCCCTGTGCTTCACACACTGCTTAACTTGATCCTCACAAAAATCTGAAGATGGATTTGGCCAACATGATCCCCATTTTACAGATGAGAGATCTAAGGTTTACAAAAGTTAATATACTGACTTTTTTTTAAATGTTTATTTATTTTTGAGACAGAGAGAGACAGAGCATGAATGGGGGAGGGTCAGAGAGAGGGAGACACAGAATCTGAAACAGGCTCCAGGCTCTGAGCTGCCAGCACAGAGCCCGACGCAGGGCTCGAACTCACGACTGCGAGATCATGACCTGAGCCGAAGTCGGCCGCTTAACCAACTGAGCCACCCAGGTGCCCCTATACTGACTTTTTTAATGGAAAGAAGTTATATCGCTTATAGCAATGCAAGTATACAAAATGCGAATTAAGACACATTTTTTTTTTCCAACGTTTATCTATTTTTTTGGGACAGAGAGAGACAGAGCATGAACGGGGGAGGGGCAGAGAGAGAGGGAGACACAGAATCGGAAACAGGCTCCAGGCTCTGAGCCATCAGCCCAGAGCCTGACGCGGGGCTCGAACTCACGGACCGCGAGATCGTAACCTGGCTGAAGTCGGACGCTTAACCGACTGCACCACCCAGGCGCCCCAAGACACATTTTTTTTTTATCATCGTTCGCATTTGGATGCTCAGAATTAAACCTACTCCTGCAGTAACAGTGCTGCCTGCCCCTGTATCTGCCCTCCATTCTTCAGAGATTTTACTTCTCCTTCCTGATCTCTTCTGTGCCCTATTCTTCTTGGGTTTGCTAGATGTCCAAAGGATGGAAACCATGATCTTTTTATATCCTAATCACAGAAATGACATCCCATAACTCACACATTCTTTTTGGTAGAAGGCAGGCAATAAATGCAGTCCAAACCCAATGGGAGTCCATATTCAAGGGTGTGAATACCTGGAGGCAAGGGTCACTAGATAACATGGTGGAGGCTGCCTACTGCATTCTCGTCCCAAACGTGCAAATGATTCCTGGTTCATTTCATTTATTTCAAGAAGGCACAGCACCAGATTGAGAAGAGGGTCGAGGTTGGGGGAGTGGCACTGTATGGAAGGTCAAAATTTCCTAAGAAAAAGATCTGGCTCATCTGACAATGGGAGAAAGAAAAATTCTGCAAATGCTTTGGTTTCTAAACGCAGCTACCGCTCTCAGACTATACCAAAAGGAGGGAGAGCTGTAGGGCCTTTTCTTTAAGAAGATGTCCAAGCTTTTGTCATGACTCTTAATCTGGAGTGACCAGGCATTCAAGGTCTATGAGACTCAAGCAAGAATTATTTACCAATTTTTTAAATTATATTGCTGAAAACTGATTGCATATTCAATTTTCAAAAGAGTTTTGAGCATAAATTTAAATTTCTACACTATACACAAGGTGAATCAATCTGTTTTTAACTTGAAGCACCCAGGCTTCAACTAATTTAGAGAACAATTTATCCTCTTTAGGACAAAGGAGGGAGAAAAAGAAAAAAAAAAAAAAGGAAAAGGAGAGGCAAGGAGGAGAGAAACTTTAAAAAGAAAGAAAAAGAAAAGCCAATCCCTCCACTAACAATACCACAAACACTGTCTTTTTTAAATCAAAAGGATTCATAATTCATAAAACCATCTTTTCAAATAAAACATTCCCCCAAATGAGCATAGAATCAAGTCAGAACCATATCTACAAAAATGATACCTGTGCATGAAAATACCCTTTTTCCACTTTTTTACATAGCAAAATCCTATCTTTAGGGCCAAAGTCATAGTGTTCAGCATTTGTTTGGCGGAGGACTGTTTTAGAGGCAGAGGGAACCCTGAGCGGCGAGAATGGCCCCATCATGATCCTCCCTCCGGACCCACGCTAAGCATCTCAGCAGCAAGCCGCCATAGCTTTGAACTGTGTCTGTGAACATCTGTGCTTTATCTTAATTTATTTTGTACATCCATTAACAAGGTGTGTCCCAAGATATCATAAAAGCCTATGAGAGATTATTTTGGGGGTTTGGGAATCCTCAAAAAATTTTCCCTAAATTAATGGTGATTGCTTCTTCGCTTTATGCTACTTTGGCTTATGAAAGGTTTCATCAGGACACTTTATTTTCAGATAGCAGCAGACACATTTATAAAAATAATTAATGAAAAATAATTTTTATACATACAAATAAATATATTTAAAGATTAGGATGTTATTATATAGATCCTTTTGCTTTAAACTTGGCAATATGTGGTGAGACTTGTAATCCATGATTATTGATAGCAACATAAGGTTTCACATATGGATATACCATATTAGATTCATTACATCTATTACCATATTATGGTATGTTTAGGATGTATACATATTTTTGTTAGTCAAATATCAAAATTGTGTATTTCCATATATATGTTTTTATTACCTCCATCTTTAAATGCACTATCAGAAGTAAATATACATATGAAAGGTATATAGAATTTTATAATTTCTATTTGCCTTTCAGAAAAATGTCTTTACCAATTATGTTTTTGAAATAGAGAGAGAAAGAACACTTGCACAAGTGGCGGATGGGCAGAGGGGGAGGGAGGGAGAACTTTAAGCAGGTTCCTTGAGCAGAGCACAGAACCCAACACGGGGCCCAGTCTCATGAACCCCGTGCAACCATGACCTGAGCTGAAATCAAGAGTCGGTCGCTTAACTGACTGAGCCACCCAGGCATCTGTTTTTACCAATTTAAATTCCTTTTAATATTTAACCCAATTTTTGAGCAAAAACTTAATGATTTATTTTATGATACACTGGCCAGTTATGCTTGCCACTGTTGGTAAGATAGTGAACTAGACACAACTCCGGCTCTTAAAACCAAATGCACTGGACAACTGTCAGTGATATTCTTGCTCTACAATAAGTAAAACAAGGGGGGACAGTTTTGTGATAAGAGTGCGTTGGGGGGAAGGGGGGAAGTGAGCTAGGTTGAGAGTGATACGTAGGGAGAAAAAGAAGGTGCTAAATTCATCTTGAACAAATGGACTTGAATTGACTCTGGGAAAGCAAAAGGAGTTACTTAGTGGGCAATTGCGTTTGTTATTCATGGAGTGAGGATTTGGCTCGAGACATAAATTTAGAAGTTAAGAATTCATGACACAAATTTTCACTCATTCCATAAATTCATTTTGACCTTCAAATTCTTTAGAACAGAACTATAAGCAAAACTGATAAATGGATATTTGTGTGTATTTATTCCTTACCTCCAAGTAATTTGTGGTTTTTTTTTTCATTTTTCTTCATTTTTTTTTAATTCAAGGAAAATACTTTATCATAGTGCATGGGTCTTTGACAATACTGAACAATTTTTAGTTTTGCTTCCTGTTGATAATTTGCTAGTTTCTACTTTTAATTTTCATTCATAATTTTCTTTGTCAAGTTTCCTTAATATATTTCGCTAATTCCAATGGCTTATTTGGACTCCTTAGTCTATTTACATGTATTATCTATTACATAAAAATAATGCTTCCAGGGTGCCTGGTGGCTGTCAGTTAAACGTCCAACTTGATTTCAGCTCACGTCCCGGTCTCACATTTCATGGAATCTAGCCCTGCCTTGGGCTCAACGTTGGCAGTGGGAAGCCTGCTTGGGATTTGCTCTCTCCCTCTCTCTCTCTCTGCCCCTCCGTCCCTCCTTCCCTCCCTCCCTCTCTCTCTCTCTCTTTCTGAAAATAAATAAACATTAAAAAAATAAAAATAATGCAACCACTCTTACTTGTATAACCATTTGCTTGATAGGTATTTTTCTGTTCACTCATTCATTATTTATGCTTCCACAATACTTTGTTTTAGGTACACTTTGTATATAGTATGAAGTTAGATTTTATTTGCTAACCCATTTTGGCATTTTAATGTATTTGAGCGGTTTTTTTTCTGAGTTTATGTATTCAGGCTTATTTCTGTCATCTTTCATTATGCTTACTGTTTTCTTCCCAACATGTTTTAATTTGTGAACTGTCTTATTCTATTAGATCTATACACTATTGTGATAATGGACATTATAAAGATCAAAAATGCAAGACCTTCCACTGATTATCCTCTGCATTTTAATTTCTAGCCACTCTGACCTTGACCATTTATAATCAACAATCTGATTTTGTTTTCTCTACCATGCGCTTTCCTGCCTCTATATTTTTGTATCGTACATTTTACCTAGAATTTTACTTTGCATACTACTGACATTGGCTTGCCTAATGTTTATTTTGTAAATGTTTTTTCAATTTTGTTTACTACAATCTGAATTCTCCAGACCATCCAGACATCTTCAGTGTTTTCAAAGGATATCTCTAGTACTCTGTGCTTATTTATACCCTGCTTTATAATTAACTGTTTATGTTGATTTTCTTCATTGAACTGAGAAATTCTTGAGTGCATAAAACTGATATTATGTATGTTGGTCTTCTTTTTTTTAATTTTAATTTTTATTTTTTTTTAATTTACATCCAAATTAGTATATAGTGCAACAATGATTTCAGGAGTAGATTCCTTAGTGCCCCTTACCCATTTAGCCCATCCCCCCTCCCACAACCCTTCCAGTAACCCTCAGTTTGTTCTCCATATTTATGAGTCACTTCTGTTTTTTTCCCCTCCCTGTTTTTATATTATTTTTGTTTCCGTTCCCTTATGTTCATCTGTTTTGTCTCTTAACTGCCTCATATGAGTGAAGTCATATGATTTTTGTCTTTCTCTGACTGACTAATTTCACTTAACATAATATCCTCCAGTTCCAACCACATAGTTGCAAATGGCAAGATTTCATTCTTTTTGATTGCCGAGTAATTCTCCATTGTGTGTGTGTGTGTGTGTGTGTGTGTGTGTGTGTGTATGCCACATCTTCTTTATCCATTCATCCATTGATGGACATTTGGGCTCTTTCCATACTTTGGCTATTGTTGATAGTGCTGCTATAAACATGGGGGTGCATATTTCAAATCAGCACACCTGTATCCCTTGGATAAATGCCTAGTAGTGCAATTTCTGGGTTGTAGGGTAGTTCTATTTTTAATTTTTTGAGGAACCTCCATACTGTTTTCCAAAGTGGCCGTACCAGTTTGTATTCCCATTTATGTTGGTCTAACACCTGGACATTTTTGGCATTTAATAAAAACATAATAAATGTACATTAGTATTGTTTGACTGAATATATTAATGGACTATAAGATTTCCTAGGTATATTTCAAATTATATTTTTCTGAAAATTATCATGGGTCCTTTAATATCCCTTTGGCATATCAGGCAACTTGCCTTTTTTCCCACTTCTGCCTTCTGGGCTTTGATATTATAAACTTTGTAGCTATAAGAATTTCTTAGATGTAAGTGTATATTCAAGATTAAGTGCCTACAATTTCTGGCCATGTGTTTTTCATTATGACCTTAGTTTATTTTTCTTTTCTCTGCATTCTGGATTACATCATTATATATATATATTTTTTCTTTTTTTCTAAGAACGTTACATAAGTATGAGCTGTATCATATCTGATTGTTCTTGAAATGGCTTTTGCACATGAAATACAATCTAGCTATAAATGAAATTTTTGAGTCAAATCTTTTTTTTCCCCTTAACAATTATGTACTAGATGCTTCATCATCTTCCAACACCTAGTAATACAAACAAATTTTATGCCATAGTAATGTTTATCTGGAAGATATTTTTTATGTTTATTTATTTTTGAGAAAGAGAGAGAGACAGAGCACCAGTGGGGGAGGGATAGAGAAATGGAGAGACACAGAATCCAAAGCAGGTTCCAGGCTCTGAGCTGTCAGCACAGAGCCTGATGCAGGGCTCAAACTCACCAACCGCAAGATCATGACCTGAGCTGAAATGAGACACTTAACAGACTAAGCCACTCAGATGCTTGAATCTGGAAGATATTTTCATCACTCTTTCTTTTAATTAAAAAATGTTTTAGGTAATCCATAGACATATTGTATTATTAAATAATGTTAGAGTGAGAAAAACTTTCTTATTGTCCAAATATTCACATTTAATTCCAAAGATTTTTCTAGAAAACTTAGCATCATTTTTTTCCTGAGTTGTGGCTTTATCTTTCAGTGCATACCTATACTTCCTTAGGTGAGATTGCCACTTTTTACTCTCCTTTTTTACAGGTATTATCTTTTCTTAATCATATCTATTTACCACTCCTCCGAATTTTAAGGGTATCAATTCTCACATTTGTTGTCTACTTCACATTTGACAAAGTGTATGTTACTTTTTCTATTCTTCATTTTTTTTTTGAGGATCTTTTTTTAGATATTGTGATTTACTGTCCTTTTAATACATATTTAACTTGGACAGCATCTTTGTAATTTAAGATTATTGCTTTTTCCCTTCAGTTTGTTGATTCTATTGCTGTCGTTTGGGTCGTGTTGAGGATAGTTTTCAGTACCATTTCTGGTAATACACTTTCAATCAGCATACAGTCATGAAGTCACTTCTGATTTAAAGGGAGCTGTTAATGTATTCTTTTTTTCTTTTGTTTCTCTCTCTTTCTTTTGTTTTCTTTTCTTTTCTTTCTTTCTTTCTTTAATCATTTTTTTGGTGGGTAAATACGCAGCTAGATAAAAACTGGATTTTGTGATACTATTGAAGAATAGAAGAGAGATATTGGGAGAAAACTACCAGTCTTTGTCATAGCTTCCAACTAGAAGTGGGAAAGGGAGAAATATATAGACAAATAAGCAGGATAAATATTGCATATATTTTTATGGCTGTTATTTAATTGCATTGTAGTCAAAGAACTCATTGGCATGATGAAATTATTTGAAATTCACTCAATTTTAGCCTCGATTTAGAAGAATCCGTTTATACATGGACATCATATGCAATCTCTATGTGATGGTAACATGCAAGGTTAGGAGGTAAAAGTAAGTCTTCATGCATCTGTATCACATGTCAGTTTGAGTCATCTGAAAAGCTGATGCCTAAATAAGATTAGACACACAATATTTACTTCTGAAACACCTGTGAAGAATAAAAAGAAGGTTTTCAGTTTGAAGACTAATCCATGTGAAAGAAGGATTAGCTTGGAAGAGAGAGAGACTATAGAGGACATCTGAGAAAGTCTTGGCCACACCCTTGGTGATCCCTGAAGCAACAATTGGAGTGGTCCCCTGTTGGTGTAGTCGTTGGCTGGGACCAGTCTACAGGAAAAGTAATGGAGGGAATTCCAACATAGACCCTGACATGTAGCACATGGGAGTTACTAGTGAACTATGTTGGCTGCAGCAATTTCTCTTCCAGTAAGTCTTCCAGCAACCACCCTGACTGCCACACACACAGGCAACATAAACAGAACAAAATAATCCAATAAAAGACATAGGTTAAACATTTTGGTAAATAAATCTACTTATATATTTATATATACTCTTAAAATAGATACACCTAATAAATGACCCTAAATTTTTTCTAAAAAGGGGTTAAAATATGCCAGGCAAACATTTACTAAGTAAGGTAAATTAGTAATAAAAATGTCATATATCATATGTCACATAATAAGTACAAATGTGGGTAAAAAAGATACATAGCAATAAAAGGAGAAAGTCAGAAATGGTATTTATAAATGAATATTTTATATGTATCTTGCAAAAAAAGTCTCAAATATGTAAAGCATGACATGACAGAAGAACAAATGAAATGAAAAATACCTTATTATGAAAGATTTTGACACATTTATATCAGAAATGACTATATCATGCAACAAACACAAGCAAAACTGTGACGTGTGTGTGTGTGTGTGTATGGGGTATATGTATATGTGTATATGTATACACATATAAATACATGCATCTTGCCAACATATAGACCTCATATATGATGTTCAAGTATAAACGGATTCTTTTAAATCTAAAATTCAAGAAATTTCAAATAATTTCATCATGCCAATGAGTTATTTGACTAATTCAATTAAACAATGGCCATAAAAATATTTTTAAGTTATATTTAGCATAAACATGAAAAATTTTTTTAACATTTTGGTTTCAATCAAAAAAGCAAACTTTAAAATGATCCTGGGATTTGAGGAGACAACTACAAGAAATGCAAAAATTTCTAGATGAATTTTAATGAAAGTACTATCAAAACTTGCTGAATGCAGCTAAATCAGTCGTTAAATTTATGACCTAAAATAAACTGAAAAAACAAGTGGATAACACATTAAAGTGAAGAATATATAAGAAGAGAAGGAAATTAGACCGAAGGAAAATTGAAGAATCTGTATAAAGATGAGTGGAAATTAATGAAATAGAAAACAAAAACAAAAACAAAAAACTTTTATAAAAGATCAACAAAACAGTATTTTTTGTCTCATAATATTCTGACCTTATAAAGAGTTTTAAAAAATCATGTAACTTGGAAGTATGGGACATTTTTTTTTTACATTTTTAAGAAACAATTTTGATCCTACTCACCTGTAATACAGATGAGCAGAGCAATTGAGAGGACTCATATGATTATGTGTGTAATTGTTTAGTTAGCACCTGTTGCATTATACTATCATATCAAATTCTTCTTTGTTAGTTTCTATTAGTGATTTTCTGCAAAATTTTTACTCCTTGGTTGATTTTTGTGTTAGTGTTTATCTTTTTGTGTTGTTAAATGTTTGAAATGCGTACCATAAGTATTTAATAAAACGGTCATTGGGGTTTTGATTTAGATTTTCTCTGTGTAAGAGTTGTCAAGGACTAATTATCTTTACAAAAGGGAACAAATTATAGATATCTAGAAGCTGGGTTGTCTGGCTCTTTTGAGATGATTTTTTACTTTATTAAAATGCCCAATCCCCTTCAAAGTAATTGTATAATTTTATGTTTCCATTTAGAATAATTTTTTTATGAAATTCCTTCCAAAATTATTAAATGTCAGGTATGGTTGATGTTTTGCTTAATAGAAACCATAAGGAAAAAGAAAGTCTGTGGCTTAAGTGTCCTATAACTCCACAATATTCCCAGAGATGTCTAGTTCTACTCTAATGTAGAGGTGGCTTTTGAAATGATCTTAGAAGTACCAGACTTACACCAGAGTAATCATAGAGACAATGATATTCATTTAGGGTTCCTGTTCTTTATGTAAAGCAAAGTTTTAGTATTTCAGGTATTAAATATGTCAGTCTAAGCCACATTACACCATATTAAGAAACAGCTCCAAAATTTTAGTGATTTACCACAAGAATGGTTTTATTTATCTATTTTTATTTACTTATTTGTTTGTTTATTTTAAATGTTTTATTTATTTTTGAAAGAGAGAGAGAGACCTGACAGAGAAAGAGAGAGACACAGAATCTGAAGCAGGCTCCAGGCTCTGAGCTGTCAGCTCAGAGCTTGACATGGGGTTTGAACCCATAAACCATGAGATCATGACCCGAGCTGAAGTCAGATGCTTAACCAACTGAGCCACCCAGGCACCCCAAGAATGATTTATTTATCGTCCATGTTACATATACTTTGCAGATCAACAGATTCTTATCATTTTATCAAGGAATGAAGATAAAGGAGTGGCCACCATTTCAAACATTGTCTAGTTTCTATGCTGGAAAGAGAGATTTAAATGCTGAGCTTAACCGTTAGAACCATCAAATGAGCCATGCAATCATGAGACTAAGAAAAAGTCCAGCCTTGTACCTAGAAGAGGAGAGAACCAAAAATATTTGGTTACTGGATCTGTTGATTACCAGAGTCATCTAGTTATTGTATATTTATTTCTCTCCCTTTCTTGCTTACAGAGTAAGTTTCATTCAAAAACGAAACTGTATTGAAAGTTTAGCACCTCAGAGGATGAACACTTGCTTCCATAAGAAGTCTGGATGCTGCATGTCATGACTTGAAAACACCGTGATATAAAAGACTATTTATCTGCCTTTTACACATCTGCTGTATAAAATCTATTAGTTATCTATTGCTGAGTGATAAACCACTGAAAATTTAAAACGTCATTGTTAACTCACTGTGAGTTTCTGTGAGTCAGGAATCTAGGCATCAGTTAACTGGGTTCTCCAGCTCAAGGTCTTACAAAGCTCCAGTGCCTCAGCCAAGACCACAGCCTTCAAAGTTTCATTGGTGACATGATTGACTTCCACATTCACTCAGTGATTGTTGGAAACATCTATTCCCTTTGGGTCATTGGACTGAAGGTCTTGTTTTCTCTCAGGCTATTGGATTATAACCTCCATTCTCTCCTTATCAAATAGACCTCCCTACAGGTAGTTATAAAAATGGCATCTGACTTCAATAAAGCTAGCATGTGATTACCAGTTGAGTTATGATAACATGATTACGTTTTTAGTACAGAAAATGTGTTGCTTTCTCGATTCTATCAATCTTAAAATTAGGAAAATTATAGCCACATATATATACTATACTATATTATATATTATAAAGGAAAGACGAAGAGAAAGCACAAACAAGATGGAAGTCTCACTCGTTTAAAATCTAATGTTTGAATTGACATCCAAACCTTTTTGCCATCTTCCATTTATTAGAAGCAAGTCATTATCCCCAGGCCAAGATCAAAGGGAGGAGAATTTACAAGGGCATTAATATCAGTAGGGCACAGATCCTTGAGAGTTACATCAAAACCACCTATCTCTGTTGCAGAAGGACAGGATAACTCCAAGTTTTATCCCTCCAAGTATTTGGAAGGATAAAAATGGAGACATAGCAGTTTTTAGTTCATAGGAGTTAAAAAATTTGACTGGGAAGATATTGCAAAGACTTGAGATGTAGACTGTTTCTTAACTAGATCCTTAACATTGTTTCTGGGATATACATCTCAATCCTTTGTTTATGGTGGACCTTGGAAAAATTCTATTTCCAATATGAGTCTTCCTACTCCATTACCACATCCATGGAGATTATGCAAATCTTGGGGGCTGTGCAACTTTCCGAGCCCAGTTTCTATGGCTAGAAAGTTGGAAATCCAAGATTGTTTTGTGTCTTAAATAAATAATTCTTTTTAGCCCAGGTTTATGATTTCCTTTATAATACAAAGTTTACGGAACTTAACGGGGTCACGTATTTCATTCCAGTCCTTGTTTCAAGAGCCATGATTGTAGTTATTTTCAACTTAATTGCAGATGCTTTTAGTTTCCCCTCATCCCTTCCCCCAGCCATTTTGTTTAACTAAAAGAATTTTGGGGAAAAGCTTTAATCTAACTAGAGGTTTTAACAAAGAGAGAGCTACTCATATTTTGATTTGATTCCTCCAAAATGAACAATATCTAATTGGTCTCAGTTGTCTCAGTTTACTGTTACAAATGGGTGATAAGGAGTTTCCTGTCTTTGCCTCTTTGATTACTGGAAGTTTCTTTCTATTCTGTGTTCTTTCTATTCTCTTTAATCTCTGTTTCAAGTTGAGCTTATTTCTTTCATTCTGTGCTTGTAATACCTTGTCAGATATAGCCAACAGCCTCTAAAATATGCTTTCTATTTTTAAACTTCTTTTACTAAAACTGCATTTTCATTAGGGACATTGTATCCTTTCCATGTTATTGCAGGAGCCAATTTTAAGAGATTTTGCGCTACAGAAGAAGCGTCCCCATCCATCTAGCATCTGGTAATAGTTTCTTCACTATCCATTAGCAAGTCTCTATGCCAATGTCACATTTAGGATTCTTTAAAGGCATCACCCACTTCTATCTATCAGTATCTCTATTATTTCATGATATTTTAACCTGAGAGGTTTACATGATGATAAAAAGAAAACTCAGATCCTTAACTCAGCAAAAATTTACTATTCATCCATTCTGCGTGTTCATGAGTTTTCCAGGGGCCTGCAATTGTCATAATCACTCAGGGACCTAGAACAAAAGAACAGTAACCATTTTAAATATTGTTAGTTGCTAAGACAAAGGAAAAGATGTTACTCTTATGCAGTCAATTACATGTTCTGGCCTAGAGGTAACAGTGCTTCCTCACAAATTATCTAGTCCATTATAATCACAAAGAGACCGTGAAAGTCAACCCTATTATGTTCCCAGAAAGAGAGAGAACCAGAAATATTTGGTTAGCAGCTACCAATAACTACCAAGCACAAGGTTTCGTTTAATTCTTATATAACTCCCTAGAGTAGGTATCAGTTTCATTATTTTAAAGATGAAGAAACTGGGGCACCTGGGTGGCTCAGTCGGTTGAGCATCCAACTCTTGGTTTCAGCTCAGGTCATGATCTCACGGTTTGTGAGTTCAAGCCCTGCGTCAGTCTCTAAACTGATAGTGTGGAGCCTGCTTGACCATCCCTCTGTCTGTCCCTCCCCCACTCACAATCTCTCTCTCTCTCTCTCTCTCTCTCTCTCTCTCTCAAAATAAATAAATAAACTTAAAAAAAAAGATGAAGAAAGTAAGCAGAGAAAGAGGAAGCAACCTGCTCAGTGTCTCCCAGACAGTAAGTAATGGAGCAGCAATCAAAACCCATCCAGTCTCACTATAGCTTCCTTCAGCATTACTCTACGGTCCCTGACAAGGAGGAAAGAAGGTACTGAAAATTCTGTTAGATTAAAAACGAAGCAGCAATCATGCTGCTACTGCAGATATGCTTCCCCTTTTTAACTGTTTATTTATTTTGAGAGAGAGTCCACACAGGAGGGGAAGGGACAGAGAGAGACAGAGGGAGAGGAAACAAGCAGGTTCCTCGCTGTCAGCATGGTGATGAAATCATGACCTGAGCTGAAATCAAGAGTCCGAAGCTCAACCTACTGAACCAGCCGGGTGCTCGATATATGCTTCTTTTTATGCTTTACTTATCTAATCTGTTTTCATAACTATTCCAAGAAGGAATCTGTAGAAACTTGCTTGATCTTAGCCCTACTAAGGCCTTCCAAAATGTTTAGTTTATGCCTTGTTCTTTCTGAATTTTTGATAATGAGCCAAAAGTGAGTGCCAAGTGCTGCTTGCTTGGGAATCACACTCTTGGGAGAAATCCCCATTTGTAATCTTAAATCTAATCAGAAAGAAGAGCTTTTATTACTATGAAGTTGATGTCTTTAACTCAAATAAAAGTGCTTCATAGGCACGAATCTTGATTTGATTTCTTTTCTATTTTATCTTTGAACCAGATATTTAAAGAAACTAGAGTGGCTTACATCAGTAAAAGACACTTATTATGCTTAACAAAAATATTTATAAAATATGGACACTGAACCTGAAGAGTAAAATAAATTAGGACAATAAAACATGACCATGTATTTATGTGGAGAACTTAGAATTAGCATAGACATAGCAAAGAATAGACAGCAATACAAAATTTGCGTGACAAAAATTTCCAAAGTACAGAAAAGGTAATTTAAATGAAGCACAAGTGTAACCATCAAAGTGATAAAATAAAATCTCTATGAGCCACTAAGTTGCTCCTACATTTGCCTAAACAGATATAACAAACTATCTGGTGACTTATAGAAGTTTTAAAATTTTGTTCTCCCTAACTATTTTTAGGAGTTTCATTTCCTTCTATTTAAATACCATCAAAATTGAGGCTCTCAAGTCCATATTTAACTTTCCAGTTGAATCAATGCATTCAAGTGTCCTCATGCCAAGGATCTTGAGCTGTTCAATAAATCTGTCATAAAGAAGATGATCTAAAGCCTGCAACAGATGCATTGATCTAATCAGTTGCAGCAAAATACCCCATTTAGTGTCATAAACATTTCAATATCCAAAGCACTGGCATTTAGTAGACCAGAAAGCTGACTCGCAGGAATACTTTTTTTAATGTAGCAAAAGCAGCAACCAATAAGCATCTTTCAATATACAGCAGTTATTGTGGACATAAAATATTTCTTACAAAAGACATAAGCATTGCACAAATAAAATTAGATGCTGTGCTCTTCAGAAAGGGAGCCAATACTGTAGACAGTAGCGTTATAAAATATCACTTTAGAGAATAATCATATTGAAAAGTAATTCCAAATTTAACAGTCTTATGCTTTCAGATAAATCCAGAATCACAATTTAAAAACTCTTTTAATGAATTTATGGTTGAATGGAAATCAGAAAACTAGGGCTGTGTTCATAGCTTTAATTTACTTACCCAGATGATCTTAAACACTGCACTTCAAAGCTAGTAAAAGCCGTGAGCTGGACTATTCTTCAGTGTGGTCCTTCTTACTGTTAATTTTTTTTTTTTCTGATAGGAAAATTTTAAATGTTAGTCAATAAACTACTGTAGGGTTAACAAACATTACCAGAGAACGCGGCTCTAAAAAAAAGCTGAGTCGTGTTATACTATTATTTTTGTTTTGTGTCATGTTGCGTAATTCTTCTCACCTTGAAGACATGGAACAGAACGCTATTGCACATGGCGCAAACGAACGAAATCAAAACATCCTGAGTTATGAAATTGAAAGGATGCTTTTGTCAAAATATCATTTTCAGGGGCACCTGGGTGGCTCAGTGGGTTAAGTGTCTGACTCTTGGTCTCAGCTCAGGTCACGATCTCACAGTTCATGAGATCAAGCCCCATGTTGGGTCTGCAATGACAGTAAGGACCCTGCTTGGGATTCTCTTTTTTTCCTCTGCCCCTCCCCCTCTCACTCACTGTCTGTCTCTGTCTCTCTCTCAAAATAAATACACCTAAATAATATATATATTATATATATCATTTTCAAACATATGAAAACATGATTCCCATACAAATTCTAATGACCGTATAGAAAAATGTATTTACATTATTAATGAGGGAACCAGTGAAATGCAGTATTTATGAACTTTTTTTTTAAGTTAGAATAAGATTGCAAGGATAGAACAAAACTGGTTAATGTTTTTTACAGGGTAAGAAAAACATCCTCTTTGAGGTTATTGTCCATGTCAGTCAGAAATCTTCAAGTTAATATGTACCTTTTTATTATCTGGGCTTTGTCAAACAGTAAACCCCAAAGCACTTTCTAATTCTTATAGAGAATTTAATATTCCTTGAGTAGTAAAAATAATGAAATGTTAATGCAGAGAAACAAGTAAGCACTGACTTGAACATCTACAGAGAACCTACATTTGACCTATGTTAAAAAAACAAAACAACAACAACAAAAAAAAACAGCATACAAAATCTCTGTGACCTCAGCTTGATGACAGATTGGGTTGGAAAGCTTTGCATAAAGCCTGGATCAATCACATAAATTGACCTTTGGGAGTAAAAACCATTCCTTATTGAAGAAGAACATTTGGAGTACATGCGTATACCAACATTGGCTCTGGGAAAGTGGAAAGACAAAAATAATTTCTCAGATTTTCCAATGACAAGTATGTATACTTAACAAAGATTTGGGGTCAGAATTCAAAGAACATATGTGGCCAAAAGGATATTCGAGAATTAGAAGTTGGTGTTACTCTCGGGAGTTTGGGAATAACAACCAAATATCCTCTCTGAGGAAACCATTTTAAACTTAGTCCTTTAAGAGTTGTCATTAAAAAATTTCCAGTAATGAGCTCATAATTTTTTCATAACAAAAAATTATAAAAGCTCTTATAAACGTGAATAAACAGAATCAGCTGACTGCAGAATCAGGTCAGCAAAGACTGAAGATAATTTGATGAACCAAACAATTTTAAAATAAGCTTATCTGATGCACTTTGGAGAAATAAAAAGAAGGGACAAAAACAGAATTAAGGTAAATCAAATATTATTTCTAAACATGAAAAATAGATAAGGCACAGCTGATAAAAAAAGAATAAGTACTTCCAACAAACTGGATAATAGATTTCAAAAAAAAATTACACAGAAGATGGCACAGAGAAACAAAGAAAACGAAAATTGGAGAAAGTAGTTAAAAAACGCAGAAGACAGCTTTGGAAGTTCTGATCTGAGTCACACAGGATTCCTGAGCAGATGTGACACATTAAATATACACGTAATGGCTGATAATTTTCCTATAATTAATTGAAAACACCAGTTGTCTGAGCCAGGAAAATTATGAATCCCAAGCAAGGTAGATAGAGGGGTGCCTAGGTGGCTCAGTCAGTTAAGTGTTCAACTCTTGATTTTAGCTCAGGTCATGGTCTTGTGGTTTGTGGGATTGAACCCCACATTGGGCTCTGTGCTGTCACTGCAGAGCATGCTTGGGATGCTCTCTCTACCTCTATCTCTCTCAAATATAAATAAAAATGAACATTTTTAAAAAAGATAGATAAAGATATCCACACCTAGACAAATGTTAATGAACTGGAGCCCACCAAAGATACTGAGTTTTAGGAGCCAGAGATAAGACAGATTACTTGTAGAGAAATTAAAATTGAACTAACAGTTGATTTAACAATAGGTTTAAAAGGCAGAATAGGTAGAATTTATTTTAAAAGTGCTACACAAAAATATCTTCCAACAGCCTAAAATTCTATATTATGGTAAATTTTATCCTATAACACAAGTCAAGTCAAACAGATACAGATGAACAAAAATTTAAAAAAAAAAAAAAAAATTACCTCCAGGGGCCTCCAGGTGGTTGATCTCAGCTCAGGTCATGATCTCAAGGCTCCTGAGTTCAAGCCCCACACTGGGCTCTGCACTGACAGTGTGAAGCCTGTTTGGGATTCTTTCTTCCCTCTTACTCTGCCCCTATCCCACTTGCACTCTCTCTCTCTCTCTGTCTCGAAATAAAAAAGTAAAGTGTAAAAAATTAATATTTTACCTCCAATTGATTAAAGAAACATCTGAAGTATATATGTGAAGAAAAAACATAATCACAAAATAATCATAAAATTTTCTTCAAGTGTTAAGCATACAGGTAAAAGTCTAAAGAAATATTGACTATATAAAAATAACCACAATGTCTGATTTGTGGAGTTAATAAAAATAAAGATAGAATTAAATCATGGATACCCAACATTAATGAAGAAGTGATTTGAGGAAGTGCTTTAAGAATCTTTATTGTTTTGGAAGAGGGTAAAGATATTAATTAATTTTAGGAGTTTAATTTAAAAATACACATTAAGGGGCATCTGGGTGGTTTGGTCAGTTGAGGGACCGACTTCGGCTCAGGTCATGATCTCACGGTTTGTGAGTTCGAGCCCCACATTGGGCTCTGTGCTGGCAGCTCGGAGCCTGGAGCCTGCTTTGGATTCTATGTGTCCCTCTCTATCTCTGCCCTTCCCCCACTCGTGCTCTGTCTCTGTCTCAGAAATAAACATTAAAAAAAAATCAAAAATACACATTAAAATGTCAAGTATAAATGACAAGTAATAAAAAAATTTGAAAACCCATAGAGGCAAAAAATAGAATAAATAGAAGATTCCTTTAAAATGTTCAAGAAAAGCTTGGGGAGTAGGGAGAAAACAGGTATCTGGACAAAGAAAATACATAGCACCCCTGGAGGAGGAAGGACATACTCATCCTAGGCCTTAGCAAACACTATAAATAATTTTCTTCCATATGTATATATATACATACATGTATATATATCCATATGTGTGTGTGTGTGCATATATATATATATATATATATATCTTCACTGACTATTCTCTTCTTAATTCACATATCTCAAGGAAATTCTGCTCCTCCTTTTCAGCAACCAAATTAGGAAATCATAGTTTTTAGAAATTTCTAAACTTTATTTAGTCACAACACCCCTAGGCCAAAATAGACACCTAACTAATTTATCACAGAATGATATACCAGCACGTTTAGTGGAAAAATACCAAAGGAAAAGTGTTAGTAGGAGATGTGGTCACTGAAGTTCAGGGTCCAGATCAAAGAACAGGAAAAGAAAGTCCTGAGGAAATAGCTCCCAGGATTTGTGGTTTGGTGGGATGGCTTGTGGTTTTCTAAAATAAATTTGCTCCTGAACTTCCCTAGTGGAGACCTTCATTGTCAAGATATCAGGAACAGATTTACTTGGTTATTTCTTGAGAGAGTCCTAGGGAGGCAAGGATAAGAACAGCATTAGTTGGCATATGACTTCACTCATATGGGGACTTTAAGAGACAAAACAGATGAACATAAAGGAAGGGAAACAAAAATAATATAAAAACAGGGAGGGGGACAAAACAGAAGAGACTCATAAATATGGAGAACAAACTGAGGGTTACTGGAGGGGTTGTGGGAGGGGGGATGGGCTAAATGGGTAAGGGGCACTAAGGAATCTACTCCTGAAATCAGTGTTGCACTATATGCTAACTAATTGGGATATAAATTTAAAAACAATAAAGAAAATTAAAAAAAAAAAGAAGAAGAAGATTAGTTGGTGCCTAAGATCATCACCAGCTAATCAATCATAGAGAGAAGAGGAGAATGTGATGGCTTTTGTCTGTGTGGAACAGTTTGTGTTTTTTCAAGCAGTCCCTTTCCAGGTTAAAAAAAAAAAATTAAGTAAAACTGTACATGTAATATATCATGCATGTTATATATTTAGAGGGACAACATCTCCCACAGATCAGAATGAGAGGAAAAATACAATTTTATTATCTTTCAGAAGTTTACTCAGTATTAAACAGTACCCTATACTGTCTTAACTTTTTTTTCCCTAGAAATCCACTTGTTTAAATTATTTGTGTAGCCAGTTTGATTCAGAGACCATATTTCTTAGGACGGGTTTCAGTTTCATATGGTAGCTTTATTTTTAATTTTTGTGGAACTGCCATACTGTTTTCCATAGAGGCTACCTAATCTTACATTCACACCAATGGTGCACGAAGTTTCCTATTTCTCCATATCTTCACCAATACTTGTTATTTTCTGGTCACTGATTTTTGTTTGTTTGTTTGTTTTCTTTTTTTTTTTTTTTTATTTATTTATTTATTTATTTATTTTTTTTTATGAAATTTATTGACAAATTGGTTTCCATACAACACCCAGTGCTCATCCCAAAAGGTGCCCTCCTCAATACCCATCACCCACCCTCTCCTCCCTCCCACCCCCCATCAACCCTCAGTTTGTTCTCAGTTTTTAAGTCTCTTATGCTTTGGCTCTCTCCCATTCTAACCTCTTTTTTTTTTTTTTTCCTTCCCCTCCCCCATGGGTTCCTGTGAAGTTTCTCAGGATCCACATAAGAGTGAAACCATATGGTATCTGTCTTTCTCTGTATGGCTTATTTCACTTAGCATCACACTCTCCAGTTCCATCCACGTTGCTACGAAAGGCCATATTTCATTTTTTCTCATTGCCACGTAATATTCCATTGTGTATATAAACCACAATTTCTTTATCCATTCATCAGTTGATGGACATTTAGGCTCTTTCCATAATTTGGCTATTGTTGAGAGTGCTGCTATGAACATTGGGGTACAAGTGCCCCTATGCATCAGTGCTCCTGTATCCCTTGGATAAATTCCTAGCAGTGCTATTGCTGGGTCATAGGGTAGGTCTATTTTTAATTTTCTGAGGAACCTCCACACTGCTTTCCAGAGCGGCTGCACCAATTTGCATTCCCACCAACAGTGCAAGAGGGTTCCCGTTTCTCCACATCCTCTCCAGCATCTATAGTCTCCTGATTTGCTCATTTTGGCCACTCTGACTGGCGTGAGGTGATACCTGAGGACGGGTTTCAGTTTTATAGAGTTCTGATGAATGGTTATTCAGCCTACATTGCAAGAATTTTGATAAGAAAATTAAGGCATAATCACTAATGCTGCCCCTTGTTTAAAGATGTAAGTGAAACTCCCCCCTAGAGTATTCCTAGAGATTGCTGCTTAAAATTATTAAATTATGATAATAAATGACTTTAACTATAGAAAGTCCTCTTTAATTTTTAAAAATAACTTTGGAGAATTGGCTCAGTGGAAAACAATATTCACTGTACCTATTTTATGTGGGTTAAACCTCAGGACAATTATCACCAAATTGATAAATTTGATATTTATGTTTCTTAATCATATACCACATAATGATATTTTCTTTCTCTTTTTTAAATTTATTTATTTAAATTCAAGTTAGTTAATGTACAGTGTAGGATCGGTTTCAGGAGTAGAACCCAGGGATTCATCACTTACATATGACACCCAGTGCTCATCCCAACAAGTGCCCTCTTTAGTGCCCAACATGCATTTAACCCATCCTCCCATCCACCACCCCTCCATCAACACTGTTTGTTCTCTGTCTTTAAGAGTCTCTTATGGTTGACTTCTTCTGTTTTTATCTTATTTATCCTTCCCTTCCCCTGTATTCATCTGTTTTGTTTCTTAAATTCCACATATGATTGAAATCATACATTTGTCTTTCTCTGACTGACTTATTTTGCTTAGCATAATACACTCTAGTTCCATCCATCTTGTTGCAAATAGCAAGATTCCATTCTTTTTGATCGCCAAGTAGTATTCCATTGTATAAAATACCATATCTTCCTTATCCATTCATCTGTCAATGGACATTTGGGCTCTGTCCGTAATTTGGTGATTGTTGATAGCACTGCTATAAACATTTGGGTGCATGTGCCCCTTCAAATCAGCATTTTGGTATCCTTTGAATAAATACCTAGTAGTGCAATTGCTAGCTCTTAGGGTAGCTCTATTTTTTATTTTTTTGAGAAACCTCCATACTGTTTTCCAGAGTGGCTGCACAAGTTTGCATTTCCACCAACAGTGCAACAGGGTTCCTCTTCCTCCACATCTTCACCAACATCTGTTGTTTCCTGAGTTGTTCATTTCAGCCATTCTGACAGGTGTGAGGTAGTATCTCATGGGGGGTTTGATTTGTATTTCCCTGATGATGAGTGATGTTGAGCATCTTTTCATGTGTCTGTTGGCCATCTGGATGTCTTCTTTGTAAAAGTGTCTATCGTGTCTTCTTCCCATTTCTTCACAGGATTATTTGGTTTGGGGATATTGAGTTTGATAAGTTCTTTATAGATTTTGGATACTAACCCTTTATCTGGTATGTCACTTGCAAGTATCTTCTCTCGTTCTGTTGGCTGCCTTTAGGTTTTGTTGATTGTTCCCTTCACTGTGCAGAAGTTTTTATTTTGATGAGATCCCAATAGTTCATTTTTGTTTTTATTTCCCTTGCCTCCAGAGACATATCTAGTAAGAAATTACCGTGGCCGAGGTCAAAGAGGTTGCTGCCTATTTTCTCTTCTAGGATTTTTATGGTTTCCTGTCTCATATTTAGGTCTTTCATCCATTTTGAGTTTATTTTTGAGTATGGTGTAAGACAGTGGTCCAGGTTCATTCTTTTGCATTTCGCTGTCCAGTTTTCCCAGCACCATTTGCTGAAGAGACTGTCCTTTTTCCATCGGATACTCTTTCCTTTTTCATCGAAGATTAATTGATCATACATTTGTGGGTCTATTTCTGGGTTCTCTATTCTGTTCCATTGATCTATGTGTCTGTTTTGGTGCCAGTACCATAGTATTTTGAAGATTACAGCTTTGTAATACAGCTTGAAGTCCAGAGTTCTGATGCCTCCAGTTTTGTTTTACTTTTTCAACATTATTTTGGCTATTCAGGATCTTTTCTGGTTCCACAGAAACTTTAAGATTATTTTTTATCTAGCTCTGTGAAGAATGCTGGCATTATTTTGATAGGGATTGCATTGAATGTGTAGATTGCTTTGGGTATAATAGAAATTTTAACAATATTTACTCTGTATTAAAATTCAGAGGGTTGCCACATTGTTTTCTTTCAATATAAAAGAATAAAATATAGGGGTACCTGGGTGGTTCAGTCGGTTGAGCAACCGACCCGACTTCAGCTCAGGTCATGATCTCACAGTTTGTGAGTTCAAGCCCTGCATCGGGCTCTGTGCTGACAGCTTGGAGCCTGGAGCCTGCTTCTGGTTCTGTGTGTGTGTGTATGTCTTTCTCTCTGTCCCTCTCCCACTCACACTCTGTCTCTCTCTCTCAAAAATAAGTAAACATTTAAAAATATGTATATATAGATAAAAATAATCAAATATAAACAGATAATTATGAGGATCTTTATATTAGGACTCAGAAGGCTTCTTTGCCGAGAATCCACAGCATGCTTGAAGATTTTCTTTATATGTATATCAAATAACCCAGAAATTAACATCTTAATGTGTTTGTTGATTGATTTGCTCAATTATTTGACAAGCAATTATTTAAAAATGGATTATTGGAAGCCATTTTAACAAGCTTGGACTTTGTTCTTCAGACTCAGTCTTTGAAAGGGCATAAGAGGGGCGCCTGGGTGACTCAGTCGGTTGAGCGGCCGACTTTGGCTCAGGTCATGATCTCACGGTCCGTGAGTTCGAGCCCTGCGTGGGGCTCTGTGCTGACAGCTCAGAGCCTGGAGCCTGTTTCAGATTCTGTGTCTCCCTTTCTCTGACCCTCCCCCGTTCATGCTCTGTCTCAAAAATAAATAAATGTTAGAAAGGGCATAAGAGAGAGAATGGCATAGTCAGATTTTCTTTTTATAAAATTTATCTTGCATTTGAATAGATTACAGGAAAGAGGGACAAGACAAGAGTCATGGAGAACACTTGGAAACATATTTCAAAGCCTGCATATGAGATGTGAAGGTCTGAGCCTGAGCTGGGACTGAGGTACCAAAAACATAGAGAAAGAAATTTCTTTGGAGAAATATTAGGTGGCAAAATCAACAGGAATTGGTAATTGATTATATAGAGTGAGAGAATGAGGTAGAAGTGACAGAGTTTAGGTGGGCCTGGGTGGCTCAGTCTGTTAAGCGTCCAACTTCAGCTTAGGTCATGATCTCACGGTTCGTGAGTTTGAGCCTCACTTCGGGCTCCATGCTGAGAGCTCAGAGCCTGGAGCCTGCTTCAGATGCTGTATCTCCCTCTCTCTGTTACAGGTAGGAATGAAACTGCACAAGGTGGCAATCTCTCTTCATGGTTCATGTCTGGAGCACAAGAAAAATATATGCATCCTGTCTCCCCAAATTTCAGGTAGCTTCACTGAGTATGTTCTCAGCAGATTTAAGGTAAGAATTACCCACCACCAGTATTCTTTGCTTACATGTGTGAAACTCATAGCTGCAATTCTTTGAAAACAAAAAATCACACAAACCCACCCTCAATTACCCTTCTTGAAATTGTTTTATATCCTCTTTAGTGGATTATACCTTCTGAGGTATTTAAAGCACTCTCCAGGAGCATCGGCTGGAGTTTGTGATCATTTTCCTTATTTTCATGAACCATTGGAAATACAAGGTGTAAAATTATCTCCCTTCATCACTGAAAGCCATCTGAACAAAAGTCCTTAGAAATATTTTATTAACCACTTTAGTTTTGACTATAACCAGGTTATAGGCAATGCATTACATGACATAGCTAGAAAAAAAGACAATTCATAATGAATAACTTTGTTGCTTTTATCGTTATTGAAGTACAATTAACATATAGTGTTATATTAGTTTCAGGTGTACAATATAATGATTCAACACTTCTCTACATAACTCAGTTGTCATTACAATAAGTGTACTTTTAATCCCCTTGTGTATTTTGCCCATCCCCCCACCTACCTCCCATCTGGCAACGATCAGTTCATTGTCGGTATTTAAGAGTCTGGTTTTCTTTTCCTTTTTTTCTTTCTTTTTTTTTTCTTAAATTCCTCATGTGAGTGAAATTATATGGTATTTGTCTTTGTCTATTTCACTTAACATTATATCCTCTAGGTCTGTCCATGTAGTTGCAAGTGGAAAGATCTGATTCTTTTTTATGGCCAAGTAATATTGCACTGAACATATACACCACTTCTTCTTTATCTGTTCATGTATCTTTGGACACTTGGGCTGCTTCCATATCTTAGCTATTGTAACTAATGCTGCAATACACATAGGGGTGCATATATCTTTTCGAATTAGTGTTAGAAATAGCACTGCTATAGCAATAGCAGAATTACTAATAGCAGAATGACTGGATCATATGGTAATTCTATTTTTAATTTTTTGAAACTCCATACTGTTTTCCGTCAGTATGTGGTCGCATCAATTTGCATTCCCACCATCATTGTATGAGGTTTTGTTTTCTCCACATTCTTGCCAACACCTGTTATTTCTTTTCTTTTTTATTCTACCCGTTCAGACATGTGCAAGGTGATGTCTCATTATGGTTTTGATTCGTGTTTCCCTCAAGGCTAGTAATATTGAGCATCTTTTCATGTGTTTGTTGGTCATTTGCAAGTCTTCTTTGGAAAAATGTCTATTCAGGTCCTTTTCAATTCTGTAAATTATTCTATCTTGAGTTTTTAAGATGCTTGAAAATTTTAGTCCATTCATAGAGTATATTAAAAATCAATTTTGAATTTAATGAAATTGAACTGGAAAATAACAGAGAATTAAGGTTTTTGTACTCAGAGAAATCATTATATGCAAATTGTACATATCGCAAAATCACTGGGCACAGTAGGTTGCTGAGTTACAGCTTTGATAAAAGCATAATGTCAACTTTACAAACGTGAAGACGCACTGTTGAAAGACAACACCTGAGAGTTGTAGCAAAACTTTTCATTGATTAAAAAGCAAGTAATGGAGCATCTCAACACTTCAAAAATGCTTTAACTTTCTTCCCTTAGGGAAGAACTTCCCATTCATTAGATTAAGGTTGTTTTCTCATTTTTTCTTCTTGCAAATAAGACTGCAATGGGCAGTATTAATATTTTTGTCTGGGGGTTTAGAATAGATTTGAACAATATGCTATACGTTGTGCACAACACAATATGAATAGGAAGAAAAATAATGTTGTCATTGGCAAAAGTGTTATCCATTCATTAATCAAACAACATCTTAAGTCCTACCATGTATGGGGTAACATGGATACAATGTGATAGACTGGAAAGGGGTGAGGCTGGTGAGATCAATATGCACCTATAACAACAAGTGAGTAGGAGAACAGTTGTGGTGGGAACAGAGATGGAAAAATAAAAATGCATTGTGGGAATATCTTTAGAGGGTTGCTTTCAGGAAGAAATCTGTTGTACTCTCTGGCTTTAAAGATCTGCTTCCAGTTCATACTGTTGCCATGTGGACTGAGTTGACCTTGAGCCTTCAGGCCTCAACCTATCCCTTACAAAAGTTGTCACCAGAGGTTCTTGATGTCATCGTGAAAAAGAATTCAAAGATAGACACAACACAGTGATGATCAATACAAGCAAGACAATTAATTAAGCAAAAGTACAGTCTCAAGATGTGAGAGACAGGGAGCTCAAAGGAGAGGTGTGCCTATTATGGTACAGTTGTTAACAAAGAGGTGGAATATTCATTTCTTGAAGAGAGGATTTCTTAGAAACAGCATAGTGTCTTCTAGGAATGTGGGTTATGCAGTTTTTCTTCCTTATTTAGTCAAGGGTTTCCTGTTATAGCACCCTTGAGGAGGACATTTTAGTATGTTAAGTGGTATAATGAAGGAATAATGTGACCTTTGGACTACTTTTTCAGCCATCTCAGGCCTGTCTGGTTTTATTTGGTTTCTTGTGGTTTTGTTTTGGAGTGCTGCCAGGATAGGCTTCTGGCTTCCTCATAGTTGCTGTCCTCCAGACAATCTGTTAGAACCTAACTAATTGTCTACAGTAACAATAGAACATCACAAATACAACATAAGTACAATTTCTGAAAAGACGTATCCTGAGTCAGCCCTTGACCCATATGCATCATATCTATATCTAATCTCTTCTTTAAATTTGACCATTCACTGAGTCTTAATAACTTCCTGAATGTTTTCTTTTTCCTGACCATGCTGGTCATTTCCCAAATAGTGTTTATCTTCGATATCATCCTGAACACAAACTTTGTCTTCTTGGTACTGGGACTCCTTCCTTTGAATTATGCTTCCCTGAGTCATACAGCAGAGCACAGCCATGGCCAAATGTCTCTATTTTTCTACAGTCACTAAGTACCCCAAAATGAGTGGAATAGAAGATTTCATAGGAACCATGAGAGGTGGTGATGATTCTTGCATTGATCAGTGTTCTTGCATTGATCAGAGAATTTATGTAGTTAATTTGAGCAGGAAAAGTCTTATAACAGGGTGATATGGGACATACAGAATTTTAGAGAATGACTCTCCATCTGAAACCACAGACTGGGACTCTAAGGAATCTAAGGAATCTGCTCTTACTGTTGCTATGGAGTCAGGAAGTTTAGGATATGGTCATGAGCTTCTTGTTCATTCCTCCTCTGCTATTGTCCATATCTGAAAATGGATGCCTTGCAGCCCACTTTTCTATGGAATTCATGGAGTGGGTCTGACTGGCAGATCTTAAATCAAATTTACAACTATAATTGAAAGAGTATTAGGGATCTGGGACATGCATTCTTACATGTCCATCTTTGATTTCAGAAAGGCAGTCTATGTGAAGATTGGGACAGACTTTGTTTACATCCAATCACAGTATCAGTTCTACTATGGTTAATCAGCAGATTGAAGTTATATAATAGGACACATGGAAATTCATTATTACCTTTGTGTATGATTAAAAGTGTCCATAATCAAAAAAAAAGGAAAAAGGGAAATGGATACAAATTTTTAAATACTACTTTAATCAGGTACCCAAAAATAAGCAAGAAGGTATTGCTTGTCTGAAAGAATACAACTCGTGCAGTCAGTCAGAAAAGCCTGACCAAGTCAAGGTTTTATTTTGTCAACTATATAGAAATTTGTTTATAAATGGAGAGATCGTTAGAAATCCATTGTAACAATCCAGGCAATTGAGATGGCCTGGACCGGATTAGTGGGCAGATAAATGAAGATTTTGCCTAGGTAGAAAATAAAATGTAACACATTCTGTCTGTTTCAATTTCACTGGAATCCTGTTAATTATATAAGCTCTAACATTAAAATAACAAGAAACAAAAACAAAAGCACCCTAAACACACACACACACACACACACACACACACACACACACTGACACATTCTCTAGGCAGTTTCAGAAATAGAAATAGTTATCATTTACTGAGCTCTTGCCTATAAGGTACCAGACCTAGCTATATGTGTGTGTGTGTGTGTATACATATATATATATATATATATATATATATATACTCACAGATATGAGATTCATATTTAATCTGCAATTAGAAGATGAGGAGCATGAGGCTTAAAGCAGTAAAGTGCCCTGTCAAGGTTACACGAGTGACAGACATGGGAATCAAAAGCAGATCTTCTAATCATACACATGTGTAAAGGTCAGCCACCATGTGATATGTATAAAGATGCAAAACCATAGTTAAGAAATATCATACATGGTGAGAAAATCCAGGTGGCACACAGGTGTGGATTTCCTGTCTTCATGTATGCATTCATTCCAGATGACTTTTATTTGTTAAGCTCTGGAAAAAGCAGCGAACAAAAACCTGGCTCACCAAAAAATTCCAAAAATTAAATTTACAAAAAAAAATTACCAAGAATTAAATTTACAAAAAAATTACAAAAAAAAATAGTGAGAAAGACAATACTTGCTCTAATAATTCTCACTTTGGGGTGGGAGAATACATTACTTTTTCTAAACATAAGCCGTATTTATTTTTGTTTCATGCTAGAAGATTTGGTTTCGGTGTCAGGAACTGAGCTTATCAAGACAGTGACAGTTCTCTGCTCCCCTTTATCATGTCGGTCCATTCTTTGCCACACAATTTCTTCTTCTACTGGCTGCCTAAGACAGCACATCTGTGACAAATCCCAACATTCTAATGCAGACAGGCTATGTCAGAATTGTTTTTTGTGTTTTTTTTTTTGGTTCTTGGTAACATGCGGGTCCAAAATAATGCTCTGGGAAGAATATAATCCAGAAGAGAATACCTGGGGACAAAATGGTCATTGTGTATGAGGTTCCGGTATTTGAACTACACTCATTCTCACCACGCTTTTCTAGGAACAATGGAAACTAGCTTCAGCACCAACCCAATATTTAACCTTGCTTTCTGTTATTCCAGTTTTGACCAGTGTTTCTTGTTTCCATCTTATCTACTTTCCTCATCCTGTGCGCATTCCTGGTCTCTCTATCCTCAGTATTGATGTGCCAGAGTGAATTCATACTGAGTTACTCGTAAGAGCCATTTCTTAAATTTACAGGAATTCTGAGAGGCAGTTTTTAAACACAGTCATCAGTAAAAATTGAATTCTATCAATTTACAATTAAATAAATTATATTTTAAAAAGTAATAAAACCCACAACTTATAATTTCCTAATTATTTTACTACATTTTACTATACTATGTATTCTCAAGATTATTTACATCTCTTTTTTTTTTAACGTTTATTTGTTTTTGAGACAGAGAGAGACAGAGCATGAACAAGGGAGGGGCAGAGAGAGAGGGAGACACAGAATCGGAAGCAGGCTCCAGGCTCTGAGCTGTCAGCACAGAGCCCTACGCGGGGCTGGAACTCATAGACCGTGAGATCATGACCTGAGCCGACCAAGCCACCCAGGCACCCCTATTTACATCTCTTATACCCATAAGGAGGTATTACTTGGTAATGGCGGGCTCCTGCCCACGTCTTTCCAACTGTGTTCAGTGACACCACATTAGGAGTTTGAAATTGGCCGTGGTGGGAGAATATTTACATCATGGAAATCAGTCAAAGCTACCAGTTAGGGCTTGATTAGTTGTTTTGTTGATTATTTACTTAAGTAAGTGATGGGGAAATGCTAATAATGCAAATTTTATTCAAAAGTGTGCTGTGTCTCTAGCTATTGCATTATGAAGAGCAAAAAAAAATCAGAAAATGGTTTCCCAATATTTGAAAAATATATGATTCAGCATTTGCTCACATCAATGAGAAATAAGTGAAACTGTGACATACATAGTGTTCAGGATAAAAGTAGCTGCATTAAAATGAATATAATTTGAATAAAGCTCAGGAATAGTTTAATAGTAGATCACATATCATATTAAAAGACAATAAAATTACCGAGAAAACAGTGGATTGAAATGCAATTCTATTTTGTCAATCCCTGGTTGAACTGCAGCCGTGGGTTGCCTATCATTCCACAAATTTGGCTAAAATCAACACAGCACTTTGTGAGAAGCAATTGGCTATATGGAATTTACAACAAAAGAACTACATATTTATGACTGCATATATATTAATATTATATTTATATGTTTTGAATTTTGTGCCAGACATCCTTCATATCAGTAACATTTACAGCAAATTGTGTGTATATGTGTATGTGTACTTATATACGTACATACATATATATTTTTTAATCTGGAAAGTCGTTAACATTTATGGGCACATTACTGATTATAAAGCCCTCTTTGTTATTTGAAGACCCTTTGGTCTCAACTCGATCACTTTTAAATGTTCTCAGATGAACTTGAATTTTTAATTCTTATTGTTTCCTTCATGAATTAATGTGTTGAATAAAATCTCTGACGTATGTTCATCTTATATTTACATGGAAGCCATGATTTTACATCTTGGAAAATTATACTTTAACATCTATTATGAGCCAGATTCACAAAGATTATTCTAAATAACTACTTCTCAATTTTATCATTTTGCTAGAATGAGCTTGAGAGCTTTTTTTTTTTTTAATTTTTTTTTCAACGTTTATTTATTTTTGGGACAGAGAGAGACAGAGCATGAACGGGGGAGGGGCAGAGAGAGAGGGAGACACAGAATCGGAAACAGGCTCCAGGCTCTGAGCCATCAGCCCAGAGCCCGACGTGGGGCTCGAACTCACAGACCGCGAGATCGTGACCTGGCTGAAGTCGGACGCTTAACCGACTGCGCCACCCAGGCACCCCTTGAGAGCTTATTAAAATACAGATTGCTAAAATACAGATTTTCTGATTCAGTAGATTCAGGTGAGGTCCAAGAATCTGCATGTTTAATAAGTTCCCAAGTGATGACGATGTTGCTAACACTGGGAAAGGATATTGAAAAGTATTGTTCTCAATTTATTTTGAACTGTCTAGCTCTTTAATATTCTTTTTAAGTTTTATTGAATGGTTATTTACTTACTGAGAGAGAGAGACATACTGGGAGAGAGGCAGAGAGAGACAGAGACACAGAATCTGAAGCAGGGTCCAGGCTCTGAGCTATCAGCACAGAGCCCCACACAAGGCTTGAACCCACAAACCGTGAAACCATGACCTGAGTCGAAGTCAGACCCCAACCGACTGAGCCACCCAGGCACCCCTGTAAATATTCTTTTTCAACTGCTAAACATCATCTATTACGATACTCTTTGTATAAGATTTGGGAAGTTATGACTTTATACAAGGAACGTTATATAATCTTTTCAGTAATATAATTTTCCACTTTGCCACATAGCAAATTAGAGTTTAATCCTCCCAAGAGTTTCATATCTTTGTTATATAGTGAAAATAATTGCTTATTTTTAATATAAAAATTACAGAATGTGCAAATTAACAAGTCTGGTGTTTTACTTCTCTGTTGTATTTTCGTAATTGTGAAGACCTTCCCTGCACTTTCATGATGAATGGGGCTCTTTATCTGCGAAAAAACAAGAGAATTAAATACTATTAATTAAATACTAGAGAGCTAATAGACTCCTATTTTGAAAATAAGGATATGTAAAAAATTTCTGTCTATAGCAGGATCCCCTCCCCTGATAAAGGACGTTGAAAAATCACCTAGGAGTTTTGCTCAGAAGGGGTATTGGTTTCCAATAAATTCTCTATTATCAACCACCTCTTAATGTTTCCTAAACTTCATTGAGCTAGGAATCATTGGGAAGTACTTGTTAAAAATACATATTTCGTCCCCTCCCCTATGGTCTTCTGTTAAGTTTCTCGGGATCCACATAAGAGTGAAAACATGGTATCTGTCTTTCTCCGTTTGACAATAAATTTCATATTGAAAAGATAATAATAGAGAAATAAACAAATAAATGAAGCTTAAAAAAACAGATACTTAAACAAATGCTTAAAAGAAAAATACATATTCCGAGGCATCCTGCACAGACCCTCTAAAAATCAGAATCTCCAAGAAAGGAGTTGGGGTTGATCAGTTATTCAGTAAAGTCCTGGATGACTCTTATTTTCAGGGAAACTTGAAAGACACTAAGGGACAGAGAGGGTGACCCAGGGTCTATATGTGAATAACCACTTCCTTGAGACATTTTAGTCATTCCCAAACTTGGCTTCAATGGGATCTTTTAAAAGTACTGATTCCTCTTACCCCCAGACATTCTGATTAATTGGTATGAAGTGCCACCAAGGAATTCGGATTTTTTTTAAAGCTCTACATATTATTCTAGCATACAGCAGAACTTGGGAATCACGGACATGGTTAGTAAGACTTGTCCCAACGCATCTCTAGGATCTTAAGAATAAGAAACTTCTTTGGACTTGGTATCTCTGAGGTTTATTTTCTAGTGCCTTGTGAAAAGAGGAAAGGTTAAAAACTTCGTCTACTCACGTCCTTAGAGAAGAAAAAGATGGCGGATTGGAATACTGACACTGACCCTTTTGGTTGGTTTGCTATATTTTTACATGGGAACTAAGGAGTCTTCAAAGCACTGCTAATTATTGGAATCTTTCACAAAAGAGGCAGTGAAAGAAATAACACCGAGAAACCGTTTTGTTTTTCTCTTTATCACTTAGCGCTCTCCTTACGGTCACTATGTTCTCTGGGCCTCGACATCCTGATCTTCAAGATTGGGCCACTATTTGTCAGGACCTTCTGCACAAAATTATTCTGAGTCTGCGAATGTGAGGTGTTGCATGAAGTAAACAGTGCTAATGATATGAAAGGGTGTCCCTCTCTTCTTGTGGCAGTAAGATTACTAAAGTAATCTATTTTATTTTATTCATCACATTCTAATCATTTTTTTAATTAAAACATTTTTATTAATGTTTATTTATTTTGGAGGAGAGAGAGAGCATGAGCAGGGGAGGGGCAGAGAGAGAGGGAGACAGAAAATCCAAACCGGTCTCCAGGCTCTGAGCTGTCAGCACAGAGCCCAACGCAGGGCTTGAACTCATGAGCTGTGAGATCATGACCTGAGCTGAAGTAGGATGCTCAACCTACTGAGCCACCCAGGTGCTCCTAATCAGTTTTTCTTTTAAAAGTGTTTCCTGGGGCGCCTGGGTGGCGCAGTCGGTTAAGCGTCCGACTTCAGCCAGGTCACGATCTCGCGTTCCGGGAGTTCGAGCCCCGCGTCGGGCTCTGGGCTGATGGCTCGGAGCCTGGAGCCTGTTTCCGATTCTGTGTCTCCCTCTCTCTCTGCCCCTCCCCCGTTCATGCTCTGTCTCTCTCTGTCCCAAAAATAAATAAACGTTGAAAAAAAAATAAATAAATAAAAAAGAAAAAAAAATAAAAGAAAAATGTTTCCTGAAGTACACCATGCATACTCAAGGGTGGCAAATTAAAAACATAGAGATAGAGGGTTCTTAAAATGAAGTATTCACAGTAAATTTAGTTGAAGTATTTTTAATGTTTGTGTGATTGGTTTTTATTGCATGATCATATTTATTATTCTTTAAAATGTTCTATATGAGAAAAAGTAAAATACTTATCAAAGAGTTTCCTAAAATCCTTACCTGATTTTGTTGTTCTTTTGACAAGTGTTCATATTTTACTCTTATTGAATTTCAGCAGGTTGCTTTTGAAATATTTACCTCTTTTGCTTCAGTTTGTTTTCAGTAAATGATATTAACTTAAGACCATATTAAACTAAGGCCATTTGGTTTTTCCACATTTGTATGCTATGCAAGAAACAGATTGGAAATAGTTCCATGTTACTCATGTGTCCTAGGCAATAGGCACTTAGATTCTGTAAAGATAAAAGATGGTCTTTGTTAATTTCTTTCCCCAGAGTTCCTATTTTCCCAACTCACATTTCAGTTATTTAAAAGGTTTTACCAGATCTACAGAAAAAGAAAGTAAGAGTAATGTTTTCAAGTGATTTCTGCAACTTCTGCCTATCATACTAATGTCCCGAGGCTTTCTACTTTTTCTTCTTCCATGTCCCCTCTTCTCTTCCTCCTCATCCTCCTTCTCCTTCTCCTTCTCCCTCTCCCTCTCCCTCTCTTCATCCTCCTCGTCCTCGTCCTTGTCCTGCTCATTGTCCTTCTTCTCCTTCTCCTTCTTCTTCTTCAACTTACTACCCAAGAGTAGTATGATCTTCCTCCAACATAAGAAAAAACAAAGTTGGGATGGATACAATAGACCTGTGACCTTCCATTTCACTTTAGTGGAAGGTAGAGCAAAAATGCCTTTGAATAAATGTTCTAGATGATGGTATTTCAACTATGTTGACAGGGCCCTATTAGGTTTTGTTGCAGTCATCTATTCTTTGAAGTCACAGAAGTGATTATATATATGTATGTATGTATGTATGTATGTGTATATATATATACGTATATATATGTGCATGTGTATGTGTATATATATATGTATATATGTGTATGTATATATATACAAATATATATTTAATTTTTCCCATTTTTTGTTATTGTTGTTGTGGACAAAGATTCTATTTATGAGAGTTTAAATCCCATTTGATTGGCATTATTAACTAATTTTTAAATTTCCCAGGAATCTAAAGATCCTTACTTGTTCATAATTTGAGTGTATATTAATTTGCAGCAAAGCAGCCTCACAAAAACTCCATTGTGTGCATTCTGGGCTTGTCTATTCAGACACAGCTCACAAACCCGAGGATAAAGTTTTCAACAAGGAGCACTACAGAGGAGAAACTGGGCAAGTGAGTTTCTTTCTACCTCTGCAGATACCTACTTCTACATAGATAGCTGCATCTGTGCCTGTCTACATCTGCAGGAGATTTTCTCACATTCAGTCTAACCCAATATTCATAAATATTGTATTAGCAGTGAACACATGGGTCTTAGCGCCCAGTATATTCTGCACAATAAATTGGCAAATGTGCACTGAATACCTGCTGTGTTGGAACCGCTATGCCATATGCTGAGGCAGCCTGGTGAACAGGAGAAATGTGATCAATGTCCTCAGAGAACTTGAGGTTAAATGGAAACAAACACATCATCGCAATAACCAGGAGACTAAGCTCCATAAGCCCAAGGACCATGTCTCTCTCCCACTGATAAATCTTTAAAATCTGGCTAAGTGAAATCTAGCAACACATTTTGTTCCTTCCAAATTAAATGAACGAATAAATTTAGGACAATTTGCAAGAAGGCTCTCCTCTTTTCTTTTTCAATATTCTTCTTTATCTGAAGTTCACTTGAGAAATGCCAGAAGTCTCTTTATCGTCATCTTTCCAGAAGGGTGTGGAATTTCATAAGCCTATGAGATCTCTGAATTACCATCCGGGTTCCAGTTCAGCTCAGTATAGTACTCTGCATCAGTACTGTGCTCAAAGCCAGCTAAATATGAGCCATGATTGTGTTTTCTGTTTGCCATTTCCCCATAGGCCCTGTTGAGGAGAGACAGCTGTTATCTGAATCAAAATTCATCTTTTCACAGGAGTATTGATTTAATGTTCTTTTGAACACTCATCTCTCACCAATATTTTGCACAAGCATGATAAATGTCCTTTTAGGGAAATTAGGTTAAAATACATAGGATGGACTGCTGACCTATGGTTGAGGCCCACAGGAAGGATTTCTGGAGGAAGTGATATCTAAATTGAACTTGTTGTCAAAGATGTTTCCTAAAATGTGAACATGGATCTTTCCTTCATCCAAATGAATTGCCACTCAGATATGGAAATATTTTGAATATCGTAAAATATCTAAATTTCTAAGCTTGAGTACACTTCTTTTTCTTGAATAACTTTTCTATGCCTTTCCCATATTCCAAATAAAACAATTCAGCAAGCAAAATGAAAATAAAGTCATAGCAATTTCAACGAAATATTAGCACAGAAGTTGTTGACTCATTTGCAACCTATACTATGTGTATAATTCAATTAATTTAATAAAAATAATCACTAGTAATATAGGTAGACTTGCGGAGGAATAGAACTGATTCTCTTTAATGCTATAAAAATTTTACTCATTGAGGTATGACATATTTAACAAACTAGTTAAGATTTTGTTAATATCATAGTCTGCATACCTTAATAAGGCTATGAAGTGTCATTAATTTGTGACATTACATAAAGTTAGATAAATTAAATAAATTAAGCCTTTGAAAACAGTAAGTGCAGTTCTAAAAGCGATTCAAATTATTTAGAATTGTGGACTTGTGAAGTAATCATACGAAACACAGCTTGCTCCTCCTGTGGCCACCAGGACATCCAGTGGACGGGCACAAATGGCTTCCAGAGCATTTCAATGAGAATAGTAATATGGATCACTGTGGGCTGGCTGAGCTTGTTGAAGGGGTCAGAAAGCAAATGTGTACACATTATGTCTAACAAATCAGTGAAAACACTTAATGGACTGAAGAGGAGTGAATGATAAGTTTGATGCCGTTTTAGAAAAAGTTAAGTCCAAAAAGAAGTCAATTTAGGGAAGACTTAAAAATGCAGTCGATTATCTCCATTGTCTGAATTCATTAGGTATCTGACCAGATTGTTGATTCAAACAATTATGGCCCTTGACTGTTTTGACTTGCCCTCTGTCTGCCTCCATTTTCTCATCCATAAAACAGGGATAGTGATAATAGTTATTCATAACATTGTTTGATAATTAATTGTGTGAAAAGTGCTTAGAACAGTGGCCACCACATAGTAAGTACATGTAAATGTGTTAATCTTAATAAAATGACTTGGCTTTTGTGCTTTAAGATCCAAAAATGTTATTTCTGTCATAAAATTACTGTAATCACTTCCCTCTTTATTCTTACATAACTGTTTCCATTTCATTCTATGCCGTTAAATCCATCCATTCATTCATGGGTTTTGTTTTTGCATTTCCCTTTCTACCCCCATCCTCCATGGCCCCCTGCCCAGGATTGTTTCCCTAGCAGTCTCAGAGTCTGTGTCCCTTTCCTTTTTCCCATTTGGCCAGACACTGAAGCTCCACCAATTGTTTCTAGATATTTTTTCTCAGTATTTTTGTTTATCTTATCACACTTTATAGACTTGCATGAGTCTGTGGACCACACTTTAAGTGGCAGGGGTCAGCAAACATTTTCTATAAAAAGCCGGGGCGTCATAAAGTCTTTTTACAATTATCTAACTCTACCACTGTAGCTTGAAAAGTCTTAGATAATAAATAAATGAATAGATGAGGTTGAATTCGATAAAACTTTATTTATAAAGTCAACCTGACTGGATTTGGCTGTAGTTTGTCAACACTTGATATTATTACAGAGAATGAATAGGCTTTTGGATGCTATCTTAAAGGCAATATGAGGAGAATGAAGGATACTAAAATGCAAATAACTCAATTTTGATTTCACATTTACTTTGTTCACTCTGAATAATGAAATGAAAAAAACAAAGTTTCTAGGAAACAAATGAGATATTATGAGAGCTATGAACTCACGTGATAACATTTGCTATAAAAGAACTATCTACATTCAAGAGATGTTTATGAAGGGTAAATTCATATAAGATGATCAAATGTCCCAGTTTTCCTGGGACTAAGGAGTTTCTCAGGGCCCAAAACTTTTAGTGCCAGTGTGTGGAGTAACAACTTACTCCAATAATTCTTTTTTTTAAAAAGTGGTGGCCATAATAATGGATATATGTCACCATACATTTGTACAAACCCAAATGATGTGTAACACCAAGAGTGAACTCTAATGTAAACCGTGAATTTTGGGTGATTTTGATGTGTCAATACAGGTTCAATAAGCGGTAATAAATGTACCACTCTGATGGGCGCCGTTGATAATGGGAGAGTCAATGCACGTATAGGGGCAGAGGATATATGGTAAGTCAGTATACCTTCCCATCAATTTTGCTGTGAACCTAAAACTGCTTAAATAAAATGAAGTCTATCAAAACATGTTTGGTGGAAAGTAGTGTCATAACTTAAAATAAATAATAATGGTAGAAATGCAAATGAGGGAGACATACAATGTTTCAGTTTGGAATTCACAAATTATCTACTACCTGGGAAGTAAGTTTTGGAAATGAACATCAGACAGTTGATATATGGTTCTGGATTTCACAAAAGAACAATAACCTAGAGATAAATTCTGGGAAGTTAGCAGACTGTCAATGCCAATATGACAAAAACCATATGAAACACTTCTGTCATCAAATACACTTGAGTCGCTGACTCTTTTCAGTGAAGAAAACCATGCTCCATGGGGAACTGTGGGGTATGTCAGTGAGAGAGTGTTAGGAAGGGTTTGACTTAGGAGCTGGAAATTAATGTCTTTAAAGGTTTAAAGGTTTATTCTGTTTTATATTTTAAAAGATTTTGTGTGGAATAATTTTGGACAGGTACCAAAAATATGTTCCAGTCTGGGCACCAAGAAAGCAAGGCAATTCTATGATTGAGTATCCTCGTAATTTTTATCTATAAGGTAGGAAGAATGGAGTAATGCATTCACTCCCATTAGCCCAGAGAAGGGTATGTTTTGTCCTTTCTTGTGCACAGTGTTCTAGCTTTTGTCTATACTCAAGCATGATTGCAAAATGCTCTTATTGTTGTCTTACTTCATTAGTCACCCAGTGATCTTGTTTGATATTGGTATTCTATGAAATTGTTTATGTTAAGTAGGGAACCATTGTGGTCTAGTTTTTATGGTTGGGACAAATACCATCTGATAGATGTCAGAAGTTGTTCCTCTTTTTTTCCCCTCAAAACTGAAGCTTCTATTTAAAACTATGAGGACCTCAGAGATTTCCTAGGGACAGTGTGCAAATTGCAAGGCATAAAAGATATAGGGTAGAACTCTGAACTATATAATCAGTGCTTTGAATTCTCAGTCTCCACTCCCTTGTCAATCACTCCCATCCCCAACACCTAAGATCATCTTTAGGTCCTGGAGTAATTTAGAAAAGACCAATCAAGTTTGCCTGTAGTAAATTGAGAAATTTGGTTGACATAAAACCAACTGTTTCCATATGTGACATCAGTGTGACATCTCAAACTCTTTTCAAAAGCAGTTACATTGTTTCAAAAATCTAAGGTTCACAGAATCCACTCCTCTCAACATTTGCATCAGGAAAAGAGACTTCTCATTGTTATTTCTGAACACGTTAAAAGAGGTATGGAGAGGAAATGGGAAGATGGCGGCGTAGGAGGACGCTGGGCTCACCGCGCGTCCTGCTGATCACTTAGATTCACCTACACCTGCCTAAATAACACAGAAAACCGCCAGAGGATTAGCAGAAGGGAGTCGCCAGACCCAAGCGCAGACGAGAGGACCACAGAAGAGGGTAGGAAGGGCGGCGAGGCGGTGCATGCTCCACGGACTGGTGGGAGGGAGCCGGGGCGGAGGGGCAGCTCGCCGGCCAAGCAGAGTCCCCAAGTCTGGCTTGCAAAAGCGGAGGGGCCTGACGGACTGTGTTCCGACAGCAAGCGTGACTTAGCCTCTGGGAGGTCATAAGTTAACAGCTCTGCTCGGAAAGCGGGAAGGCTGGAGGACAAAGGGAGGGAGAGCTGCTGAGCCCCCGGACGACAGAGCTCAGTTTGGTAGGGAACAAAGGCGCTCTCGAGCGCCATCTCCCCCGCCCATCCCCCAGCCAAAATCCCAAAGGGAACCGGTTCCTGCCAGGGAAACTGCTCGCTCTGTGCTCTGCGCAAACACCCAACTCTGTGCTTCTACGGAGCCAAACCTCTGGCAGCGGATCTGACTCCCTCCCACTGCCACAGGGCCCCTCCTGAAGTGGATCACCTAAGGAGAAGCGAGCTAAGCCTGCCCCCCCTGCCGCCGTGCACCTTGCCTACCCACCCCAGCTAATACGCCAGATCCCCGGCATCACAAGCCTGGCAGTGTGCAAGTAGCCCAGACGGGCCACACCACCCCATAGTGAATCCCGCCCCTAGGAGAGGGGAAGAGAAGGCACACACCAGTCTGACTGTGGCCCCAGCGGTGGGCTGGGGGCAGACATCAGGTCTGACTGCGGCCCCGCCCACCAACTCCAGTTATACACCACAGCACAGGGGAAGTGCCCTGCAGGTCCTCACCACGCCAGGGACTATCCAAAATGACCAAGCGGAAGAACTCCCCTCAGAAGAATCTCCAGGAAATAACAACAGCTAATGAGCTGATCAAAAAGGATTTAAATAATATAACAGAAAGTGAATTTAGAATAATAGTCATAAAATTAATCGCTGGGCTTGAAAACAGTATACAGGACAGCAGAGAATCTCTTGCTACAGAGATCAAGGGACTAAGGAACAGTCACGAGGAGCTGAAAAACGCTTTAAATGAAATGCAAAACAAAATGGAAACGACCACGGCTCGGATGGAAAGGGAGAGGAGAGAATAGGTGAACTAGAAGATAAAGTTATGGAAAAAAGAGGAAGCTGAGAAATATAGAGATAAAAAAATCCAGGAGTATGAGGGGAAAATTAGAGAACTAAGTGATACACTAAAAAGAAATAATATACGCATAATTGGTATCCCAGAGGAGGAAGAGAGAGGGAAAGGTGCTGAAGGGGTACTTGAAGAAATAATGGCTGAGAACTTCCCTGAACTGGGGAAGGAAAAAAGCATTGAAATCCAAGAGGCACAGAGAACTCCCTTCAGACGTAACTTGAATCGATCTTCTGCACAACATATCATAGTGAAACTGGCAAAAGACAAGGATAAAGAGAAAATTCTGAAAGCAGCAAGGGGTAAACGTGCCCTCACATATAAAGGGAGACCTATAAGACTCGTGACTGATCTCTCTTTTGAAACTTGGCAGGCCAGAAAGAATTGGCACGAGATTTTCAGAGTGCTAGACAGAAAAAATATGCAGCCGAGAATCCTTTATCCAGCAAGTCTGTCATTTAGAATAGAAGGAGAGATAAAGGTCTTCCCAAACAAACAAAAACTGAAGGAATTTGTCACCACTAAACCAGCCCTACAAGAGATCCTAAGGGAGACCCTGTGAGACAAAGTCCCAGAGACATCACTACAAGTATAAAACATACAGACATCACAATGACTCTAAACCCGTATCTTTCTATAATAACACTGAATGTAAATGGATTAAATGCGCCAACCAAAAGACATAGGGTATCAGAATGGATAAAAAAAACAAGACCCATCTATTTGCTGTCTACAAGAGACTGATTTTAGACCTGAGGACACCTTTAGATTGAGAGTGAGTGGATGGAGAACTATTTATCATGCTACTGGAAGCCAAAAGAAAGCTGGAGTAGCCATACTTATATCAGACAAACTAGACTTTAAATTAAAGGCTGTAACAAGAGATGAAGAAGGACATTATATAATAGTTACAGGGTCTATCCATCAGGAAGAGCTAACAATTATAAATGTCTATGCGCCGAACATCGGAGCCCCCAAATATATAAAACAATTACTCATAAACATAAGCAACCTTATTGATAAGAATGTGGTAATTGCAGGGGACTTTAACACCCCACTTACAGAAATGGATAGATCATCTAGACACACGGTCAATAAAGAAACAAGGGCCCTGAATGACACATTGGATCAGATGGACTTGACAGATTTATTTAGAACTCTGCATCCCAAAGCAACAGAATATACTTTCTTCTCAAGTGCACATGGAACATTCTCCAAGATAGATCATATACTGGGTCACAAAACAGCCCTTCATAAGTTTACAAGAATTGAAATTATACCATGCATACTTTCAGACCACAATGCTATGAAGCTTGAAATCAACCACAGAAAAAAGTCCGGAAAACCTCCAAAAGCATGGAGGTTAAAGAACACCCTACTAACGAATGAGTGGGTCAACCAGGCAATTAGAGAAGAAATTGAAAAATATATGGAAACAAACGAAAATGAAAATACAACAATCCAAACGCTTTGGGACGCAGCGAAGGCAGTCCTGAGAGGAAAATACATTGCAATCCAGGCCTATCTCAAGAAACAAGCAAAATCCCAAATACAAAATCTAACAGCACACCTAAAGGAACTAGAAGCAGAACAGCAAAGGCAGCCTAAACCCAGCAGAAGAAGAGAAATAATAAAGATCAGAGCAGAAATAAACAATATAGAATCTAAAAAAACTGTAGAGCAGATCAACGAAACCAAGAGTTGGTTTTTTGAAAAAATAAACAAAATTGACAAACCTCTAGCCGTGCTTCTCAAAAAGAAAAGGGAGATGACCCAAATAGATAAAATCATGAATGAAAATGGAATTATTACAACCAATCCCTCAGAGATACAAACAATTATCAGGGAATACTATGAAAAATTATATGCCAACAAATTGGACAACCTGGAAGAAATGGACAAATTCCTGAACACCCACACTCTTCCAAAACTCAATCAGGAGGAAATAGAAAGCTTGAACAGACCCATAACCAGCGAAGAAATTGAATTGGTTATCAAAAATCTCCCAACAAATAAGAGTCCAGGACCAGATGGCTTCCCAGGGGAGTTCTACCAGACGTTTAAAGCAGAGATAATACCTATCCTTCTCAAGCTATTCCAAGAAATAGAAAGGGAAGGAAAACTTCCAGACTCATTCTATGAAGCCAGTATTACTTTGATTCCTAAACCAGACAGAGACCCAGTAAAAAAAGAGAACTACAGGCCAATATCCCTGATGAATATGGATGCAAAAATTCTCAGTAAGATACTAGCAAATAGAATTCAACAGCATATAAAAAGAATTATTCACCATGATCAAGTGGGATTCATTCCTGGGATGCAGGGCTGGTTCAACATTCGCAAATCAATCAACGTGATACATCACATTAACAAAAAAAAGAGAAGAACCATATGATCCTGTCAATCGATGCAGAAAAGGCCTTTGACAAAATTCAGCACCCTTTCTTAATAAAAACCCTTGAGAAAGTCGGGATAGAAGGAACATACTTAAAGATCATAAAAGCCATTTATGAAAAGCCCACAGCTAACATCATCCTCAACGGGGAAAAACTGAGAGCTTTTTCCCTGAGATCAGGAACACGACAAGGATGCCCACTCTCACCGCTGCTGTTTAACATAGTGCTGGAAGTTCTAGAATCAGCAATCAGACAACAAAAGGAAATCAAAGGCACCAAAATTGGCAAAGATGAAGTCAAGCTTTCGCTTTTTGCAGATGACATGATATTATACATGGAAAATCCGATAGACTCCACCAAAAGTCTGCTAGAACTGATACAGGAATTCAGCAAAGTTGCAGGATACAAAATCAATGTACAGAAATCAGTTACATTCTTATACACTAACAATGAAGCAACAGAAAGACAAATAAAGAAACTGATCCCATTCACAATTGCACCAAGAAGCATAAAATACCTAGGAATAAATCTAACCAAAGATGTAAAGGATCTATATGCTAAAACCTATAGAAAGCTTATGAAGGTAACTGAAGAAGATTTAAAGAAATGGAAAGACATTCCCTGCTCATGGATTGGAAAAATAAATATTGTCAAAATGTCAATACTACCCAAAGCTATCTACACATTCAATGCAATCCCAACCAAAATTGCACCAGCATTCTTCTCGAAACTAGAACAAGCAATCCTAAAATTCATTGGAACCACAAAAGGCCCCGAATAGCCAAAGGAATTTTGAAGAAGAAGACCAAAGCAGGAGGCATCACAATCCCAGACTTTAGCCTCTACTACAAAGCTGTCATCATCAAGACAGCATGGTATTGGCACAAAAACAGACACACAGACCAATGGAATAGAATAGAAACCCCAGAACTAGACCACAAATGTATGGCCAACTCATCTTTGACAAAGCAGGAAAGAACATCCAATGGAAAAAAGACAGCCTCTTTAACAAATGGTGCTGGGAGAACTGGACAGCAACATGCAGAAGGTTGAAACTAGACCACTTTCTCACACCATTCACAAAAATAAACTCAAAATGGATAAAAGACCTAAATGTGAGACAGGAAACCATCAAAACCTTAGAGGAGAAAGCAGGAAAAGACCTCTCTGACCTCAGCCGTAGCAATCTCTTACTCGACACATCCCCAAAGGCAAGGGAATTAAAAGCAAAAGTGAATTACTGGGACCTTATGAAGATAAAAAGCTTCTGCACAGCAAAGGAAACAACCAACAAAACTAAAAGGCAACCAACGGAATGGGAAAAGATATTTGCAAATGACATATCGGACAAAGGGCTAGTATCCAAAATCTATCAAGAGCTCACCAAACTCCACACCCGAAAAACAAATAACCCAGTGAAGAAATGGGCAGAAAACATGAATAGACACTTCTCTAAAGAAGACATCCAGATGGCCAACAGGCACATGAAAAGATGTTCAGCGTCGCTCCTTATTAGGGAAATACAAATCAAAACCACACTCAGGTATCACCTCCCGCCAATCAGAGTGGCCAAAATGAACAAATCAGGAGACTATAGATGCTGGAGAGGATGTGGAGAAACGGGAACCCTCTTGCACTGTTGGTGGGAATGCAAATTGGTGCAGCCACTCTGGAAACCAGTGTGGAGGTTCCTCAGAAAATTAAAAATAGACCTACCCTATGACCCAGCAATAGCACTGCTAGGAATTTATCCAAGGGATACAGGAGTACTGATGCATAGGGGCACCTGTACCCCAATGTTCATAGCAGCACTCTCAACAATAGCCAAATTATGGAAAGAGCCTAAATGTCCATCAACTGATGAATGGATAAAGAAATTGTGGTTTATATACACAATGGAGTACTACATGGCAATGAGAAAGAATGAAATATGACCCATGTAGCAACATGGATGGAGAGTGTGATGCTAAGTGAAATAAGCCATAAAGAGAAAGACAGATACCATATGGTTTCACTCTTATGTGGATCCTGAGAAACTTAACAGAAACCCATGGGGGAGGGGAAGGAAAAAAAAAGAGGTTAGAGTGGAAGGGAGCCAAAGCATAAGAGACCTTAAAAACTGAGAACAAACTGAGGGTTGATGGGGGGTGGGAGGGAGGGGAGAGTGGGTGATGGGTATTGAGGAGGGCACCTTTTGGGATGAGCACTGGGTGTTGTATGGAAACCAATTGGTCAATAAATTTCATATATATATAAAAAAAAGAGGTATGGAGAACATTTAAATAGTTTTGAGAAGTGTGAGAGAAAGCTGACTGGAGCACAAGATACTATTTAAGATATTATTAAGATATCATAAAGAATCCAAATGAATTTAATGATCCCACATTTGGCATCACTCAGTTTAGAACCTCTTCCACAGTTTGACTGTTCTCTGTTGCTCAGAAGTGTAGGATCTTAGAAGGTCAGCACATTTGGCCCTCATTTCCTAGCTAGCCGGTCTCCTAATGCTGATATCCTGCTTCCAGATTTAATTTCAGATATCCCTACAGACAGGCAGCATAATATTGTTAAAAAAACAGATTTAGGGAACATTTACTAGGGTCCCAATCCTATATCTACGTCCTTCTTGATCTTTGGCCTTGGGGAAGTTAGTTTATCCATGATTCACTTTCTTCATCTGTAATGGGAACATAATAGCCTCATAGGATTATTATGAGAATAAACAAGTTACTCCATGCAAATTTTCTTAGTATGTAGTAAGTGCTTTTTAATCATTTGCGATTAGTATTGTTTTTGTTGTTACTTGTATCATCATCATCATCATCATCATCAAGAATTAATCCTCCCCAAGGAGGTATCTGGCCTTTGTCCCAGCTCCTAGTAGGTGACTTCTAAATCCCTGAAATTTCTCGAGTTATAGGAGGGATTTTGTTATAGTGGGTCCATAAAACCACCCCTGATAATTTATGCTAATGACATAACTAAAAATGGGGGCAAATACATCTGACAATCTCAGTATGAGGGCTACCCATGTGGAGAGATCAACTCTGTGATTATAGCATCGGAATGTTGAGGCACATAATACCAGTCTGACCTCAGGGTTGGGGGGCGGGAGGAAGGGAGTTCAACCACATGGACCATGATTCAATTAATCATGCCTATGTAATAAAGCCTCAATAAAATCTCTGGTCACTGAACTTATAGTGAAGTTTCTTAAGTTGGCAAGTCTTTTTGCGTGTTACCATACAGGAATGCCAGGAAGGTAAGCACTTCCCTGAGGACATAAAGACTTCGTGTTTGAGAATCCTTTCAGTCCCAGATTCCACTATGTATCTCTTCCTTTGTCTGATTTTGATTATTTTCCTTTAGCTATAATAAAAGTGAAATCATAAGTAGAATGGCAGTACTTTCCTGAGTTCTGTAAGTTGTTCTAAAGAATTATGGAAACTGAGGGTGGTTATAGAAACCCCCAACTTTGTAGTCAGCTAATCAGAAGTCAGGGTGGCCCTAGGGACCTCCCAACTTGTGGCCGATATCTGAAGATTTGGGAAGATATCTGATATCTTTGGGAAGATTTGGCACTGTGGAGGGTTATGCTCATAACCTTGAATTCGGCTAACTCTTTGTAGAAATAAATTAATATATACATATTTTCTTTTTTTTTAACATTTATTTATTTTTGAGACAGAGGCAGAGCATGAATGGGGGAGACACAGAATCTGAAACAGGCTCCAGGCTCTGAGCTGTCAGCATAGCTGACGCGGGGCTCGAACCCACGGACCACGAGATCATGACCTGAGCCAAAGTCGGAGGCTTAACCTCAGCCACCCAGGTGCCCCAATATATACAGATTTTCTTACTATGTAGTGATTACTGCCTAACCATTAACTATTACTATTATTTTTATTATTGTTTCTATTATTATTTTCAGAAACTTGTTCTCTTTTTTTCTGGCCAAAAAAAAAAATTACACTTGAATTTTCTCATGTGTTAAAACCACTGCTCTTCTCCCCAATTTCTGTGACATGTTAGCCTCCTAATTTAGGTACTTTTGATGTGACATCTCTACCTATCTCCAACCTTATCTTTGCATCCTACAGTATATTCTCTACATAACATTTGGAGTTATTCTTTAAAAATGTAGGCCACACCAGGGGTGCCTCGGTGGGTCAGTCGATTAGGTGTCCAACACTTGGTTTCAGCACAAGTCATGATTTCACAACTCACGAATTTGAGTCCCACATTGGGCTCTGCACTGATAGCCCTGATCCTACTTTGGATTCTCTCTGCCCCTTCCAGCTCTCTCTCTCTGTCTTGCTCTCTCAAAATAAATAAATAAATAAACATTTAAAAATAAAATTAACTCTTTAAAAAAATATATAGGCCAGACCATTCTCTTCTGAGAAAAAAATTTTAATAGTGTCTAATATAACTCAGTACTGTATTTGTACTTTTCCTGGAGGCCTGCGGGATCCTTGGTAACATGGCTCCCATTCCCTGTCAGTCCTCATCATACATAATTTTCCCACTCTCAGGCTTCATTCTAACAAGCTGAATTTCTTAATCTTCCTCAAACATATCTTTATGATCCTCCTTTTTAAATACATAATTTCAGGGGCGCCTGGGTGGCGCAGTCGGTTAAGCGTCCGACTTCAGCCAGGTCACGATCTCACGGTCCGTGGGTTCAAGCCCCGCGTCAGGCTCTGGGCTGACGGCTCAGAGCCTGGAGCCTGTTTCTGATTCTGTGTCTCCCTCTCTCTCTGCCCCTCCCCCGTTCATGCTCTGTCTCTCTCTGTCCCAAAAATAAATAAAAGTTGAAAAAAAATTAAAAAAAAAATAAATACATAATTTCAATTTCTATTAATATGTCATCATCTCAGAAAAAGTTCAATAAGTGTGTTTTGAATGAATGGAGTAATGGATGAATGTATACATGAAGAAGAAAAAGAATAATTGGGTGAATGAATGAATGAATGAATGAGTGCATTCCAGGCCTGGTAATGAAAGTTGGCTGGTACAAATAAAGCTCTTTGGAATGAATGCATTGACATTATTAAATATGTGTACATTTTTAATTCTAGCTTTTTTTATGTGAAAGGAAAATTGAATGAATATTACAGCCCAAGGCAACTGGAAGATGGATTTGTCATGAAAGTGAGGGAAAAAAAAAATTAGAGCATAGGAATAGAACTTTGATTTTGTAAGGGGTATGGAGGACTTTAATTGCAGGTTGTGATGAAAATAATAGCTCTCAGCTCACATTAGTTCTAAGCGCAGTGTTATAGGATACATAATTAGCACATATGTACATATACAATTTGGTATGAAATTAAATTTTACGTTATTATCCCACTGCACATTACACAATAGACTGCGTATTTAAAACTTATAAAGGAGAACCAAGCTTTGTATGTTTGATGATGTTAATGTCTACATATTGTATTTCATTTTGAAAAGAGTCCCTAAGATTACCAAATTAGAATTAGGTCAACACAATTTTTACTATGCACAAAGAATATTTAAGTACCACTCTTCTCCAACTGCAGATTGTTTTCATGCATCTGCCTGTATAGGAATTACTTTAACATCTCTTGAATAAATAATCAAAGTTAACTAATTATTCCCACCACAAACAAGAAATGATAATTATATTGTATTATATTTTTATATAATTGCATTATAATTTACATATGTATCAGACACATTGCACACCTTAAATGTACACAATATTATGTGTCAAATATATTTCAATTAAACAATTTAAAGAAAATTGGTCCAGCTTTTCCAAATGTATTTTCTAAGCATGTTTGAAAAGTAACAACATAGAAGCAGCATTGCTGATGTGTTAGTACTCGTGTACTTAATAAAATACAAAATCTTCATGTACTTAATACAAAATCTTCACGTTTATGTATTATAACTTCAATCTATGACAGGCAAGACTATTTAAAAAATAAATAACCTTTAAATGATCTTGTGGACAGTATGGTATTGGCACAAAAAAGACACATAGAAAAAAATAAAAATAAAAATAAATAAATGATCTTGTGGGTAAACAACTTAGTTTAATGTAAATAGCATTTAATATATATCAGTAGAAATACATATTTTGGGGGCACCTGGGTGGCTCAGTTGCTTAAGCATCGAACTTCAGCTCAGGTCATGATCTCGCAGTTCGTGGGTTCAAGCCTCGTGTTGGGTTCCGTGCTGACAGCTCAGAGCCTGGAGCCTGCTTCAGATTCTGTGCCTCCCTCCCTCTCTCTCTCTCTCTCTCTCTCTCTGCCCCTTCCCAGCTGGCACTCTGTCTCTGTCTCTTCAAAAATAAATAAACGTTAAAAAAATTAAGAAATATATATTTTTTATTTACATAGACCTCACAAAATTTTCATTTGAAGCAGAAAGTAGTTAAAAATAGTAATTCTGTTTAAAAATAAAAATGTCCAGGGGCGCCTGGGTGGCTCAGTTGGTTGAGCGTCCGACTTCAGCTCAAGTCATGATCTCGAGGTCCGTGGGTTCGAGCCCTGCGTCGGGCTCTGGGCTGATGGCTCAGAGCCTGGAGCCTGTTTCCGATTCTGTGTCTCCCTCTCTCTCTGCCCCTCCCCCATTCATGCTCTGTCTCTCTCTGTCCCAAAATTAAATAAACGTTGAAAAAAAAAAAATTAAAAAAAAAAAAATTTTTAATAAAAATGTCAGTACTCTTACAAAATTCTAGTAATATGAAATTTTACTAGAAGTTTTATTTTCTCTTTATTTTTAATCTATCCAGGCTGCCTTCCTGGAATTAACCAGTTATGAGTTCCCTGTGATGCTTCCAGATATTCATTTCATCTGTCCAATCCTTCCTTCATTAACTATTTGATGAAGATGTATTGAACACTTCCTATGTGATAAATGCTTTTTTCTCGTCACAGGGGACACAGGAGTGAACAAAACAAAATATGTCACAAGTTTTACAATACAGGCAGTGAGGCAGATAGTTAACGAATTCAACCAATAGAAATGAATTTTGGTGAAAAACACCATGAAGAAATAAATGTAACAGTATAACAAGGTAAGAAGAAAGAAATTTTGTGGGCTGATTTTCAGTTTGATACAAAGTTAATGAAGGCCCCTCTAAGAGGCGGCATGTGAGCAGATACGTGAATAAAATAAAATAAGCCCTACTGAACTTCAGGGAAGTCTCTCTCATACAGAAGGAACATCAGTGATTATACCCTAGAAGCTTGAGTTGATGTGTACTTTCTACCAGATACTGTGAAAGACACTTGGAAGCCAAGATGGAAGATTTGGATGCAGCCCTCAATACGCTCACCAGTAAGCCACTTAATAATGCCCTGTGAAAATTGTCATGATGAAGGATCCAGCAGGCTAAGTGGATTAAGGCAGAGATTTTCTGGAGGCAGTAAAATGTGGTGGCTAAAAGCAAGACTTCTAGGACTCAAGATACAGAGTTTGAATTCTAGCTCTGCTGCTAATTAGCTAGATCTCCAAAGGCAAGTGATTTAACCTCTGGCTGCTTCTGTTCCCTTATCTGAGAAGTGAGGTTAAAACCAATACCAATCTCATTAGACTGTTGTGATGATCAAAGAAGTTACTATATGTGCAATGTTTAGGACTGTTCTTGGTACATCACAAGTACTCTGTAAATGTTAGTAGTAGTATTTTTGTTTGTTTTATACCCTACCTCCAAGAGAGTACAATGGGAAGATTTATCAGATTCATTTTTTGGGTTTTGTTTTTTTTTTTTTTAATGTCTTACTTTCCCTAGAAAATCTCCTAGAGAAATAATATATCAAGATCAGAATCCCTGAAAGACAGGTGAGTAGACAGTTTATCCACCTAACTCTGTCCCCAGTCAACAAAAGTATAATGGTTGCAATCATCGAAAAATAAAAGACAAAAAAAAAAAGAAAAAAAGATGAGTATCTTGTCTATATCATCTTGTCTTTCCTGAAGGTATTTGTTGTAGCAATGTTACCTGGCATTTAAGTCAATGGGACTAAATTCAACAGTTAGTAGATTTTTAACGCTAATATTATTTCTTTGATAAAATCATGTTCTAAACATTTTGTTGTAGCAGACATGACGGAATATGCATTACATATGGGCAGTGATTTTGACAAGGAATGGACCTTAACCTCCTGTCTTTCCATAACTCAAATAGTCTCTTTCCTTCATTTAATTTCTTTGTAGGGTTGCTATGAAGGTTTAGGGTATGAGATGAAGAGTTATAAATTTTTGTAGACTTCCATGAGTATAAAACTTGGATAGATTGACATCCTTTTAAAAGGACCTAAAAGTATTGCCTGGCATGAAGAATTGACCCCATTAACAGTGTGCTGTAAAGGGCAGAGATAAGCTATCGTAAACTTGTAGATTCAGCAGGAGAAGCCGTGTGACTATAGCCATAGTAATAGTATGATTTACAGGTTGAGTCCCACTGGCAATGTGCCTGAAGCTCGTAACATGAATATCAGCATGACATGAAGTCATAAAGAGGGTTTTCACTCAGGTTCATGTCTAAGTATCTCACAGTGTTCTTCTCCATCAAATTCTTCTTCCTCTTCTTCTTCTTTTTTTTTTTTTTTAAACCAACCTTACCTTTCTGTTCACCTACCACGTTTCTTCATTTAGGTTTCTTCTTTCTCAAACTTCCCTGAGCTCTGTCTTCATACCACTTAATAAAATTTAAATGGCTTTGTTTTGAGCCCACTTATAATCTTAGAATCTTAAGTGGCTACATTATTTACATGAATAGCAACAAAAATTGCGTAGAGCGTGTGAAAGAAAGTGCTTTAAATGTATCAATCCATTTCATCCTCAAGCCCCCCTATAGGAGAGAACAGCATTGTCATCTACATTGAACAGATGAGGAAAGTTAGACATCAAGAATTTAAGTAGCTTTTTTTTTTAAACTTTTTTTCAATGTTTATTTTTGAGAGAGAGAGAGAGCCCAAGCAGGGGAGGGGCAGAGAGAGGGAGACACAGAACTAGAAGCAAGCTCCAGGCTCTGAGCTGTCAGCACAGAGCCTGAGGTGGGGCTCAAACTCACAGACCCTGAAATCATGACCTGAGCTGAAGTTGGACTGAGCCACCCAGGCGCCCAAAAATTTAAGTAGGTTTTTAATGCTCAAACAGCTTAAATAGTACTTAATCCAGGATCTGGATCTGTCTATCCTAGAATCTTTCTTTTTAAACTTTTAGTTTAATAAATTCTCTTCTGGAACTTCATATTAGTTTTACTCAGACCCTCTGACACTATGCAGGAATCTTAATGAAATGCGTTGATATTTCAACCTGTGGGTTTTTTTTAATATATAGCTTTTTCAATGGCCTATATTATGATCCAACCGCATATGACACATACTACATATATCTGACAAGAATAAGAAGCTCAGATACCTCAGGAATGATGGTCTTATTTCCCAGGGTATAAACCAATGCTAGGTCATGGCATTCTGCTGCCTTCCAGAGCTCTGCACTTGTTATAACTGAAAAATAAATTTCATAAAATTTCCATGGAGAATACGAAATTCTTTTCAAACTATGCTACCAAAGCTGAGTGAGCATGCTCTTATATGATCAATTCCTATGAGGTCTCTAAGTAGTACATCATGGCTTAGCGTGTGGGCTCCAGTAGATGTTCTTGAGCAAGTGACTTCACTTGCTCAGACTGTTCCCTATTCTGTAAATTGGTAAATGTAGTGGTACCCCAACTCCTTGGGCATTGTTTAGAATGCAATGCAATAATACATGTAAAAATGTATGCAATGCATTAATACATGTAAAAATGCAATGCAATAATACATGTAAAAATGCACGTAAAAATATGTAGCATGAACTAAATACTTACTGTGAACTGCTATTATTATGATCTTTAGCAAACTGAAGCTACCAGTTCCCTCCTTCACAGGTAGTGGCTCACTGACACCAGAAGTTAACAGGGCTCTTGCCTTCATTATCTTACACTTTTGGTCAATTAGGGATGTGGATGGCCCATTCACAAAATCAACAATACACCATTATATTAATGCTTTAGAATGATATTTCAGGGCTTCAGGATTTCTCAAGGGGGAACAAAGAATTATAAAAGAAAACACTATTTGCTATTAACTTCTTATTTTAAGTACTGTTTACCGTATTTTTCAACTTCATTTGAATATATTATTTAAATTAATTTTGTTCATTATACTTACATATAATATGACTAGAAAGGCTGGAATTACACTTATTTAGAGTGGTTATATGCTAATAATTATTAATATATATATATATATCACTTTAAATAGATATAAAAAATTAAAGAATTAATAAAAACACTACCTGCTAAGCTAATTGTTAAATGCTACGTCTCTTGAATTGAATGACATATTACTTGAAGGATTCATTAATTCAGTCGTCTAGGTCTGTATGTGAGATTTAGATCTGGATTGGGGAGGTTCTGTAACGTTAAACCATAGAGGGCAAGCATTTTCACATCTACTCCAAGCATTCACATGAGTATATCTGTTAGTCTAAGTTGGTTAGATTTATCTCACTTTGCTAAATGTCTGCTCCAACAGACATACCAATGACACCACACTCCAAGAGCTTTCCATATATCTTTTCAGTACTTCCCACATACTTGTCCAGCACTTAGACCTACAAATATTTTCTAGCACCTAGAAAATTAGAAAAGAATGTTAGAACTTCACTTCTCGGCTATGTCTCCTATTACTTTTACAGCCTTGTTTTCTATGCATTAGTTATTTCATGTAATCTATTTTTTAATGTAATCGATTGTCAAGTTAGCTAACATACAGTATATACAATGTGCTCTTGGCTTTGGGAGTAGATTCCCATGATTCATTGCTTGCATACAACACCCAGTGCTCATCCCAGCAAGTGCCCTCCTCAACGCCCATCACCCATTTTCCCATCTCCCCCACCCATCAACCCTCAGTTTGTTCTCTGTATTTAAGAGTCTGTTATGGTTTGCCTCCCTTTCTGTTTCTAATTAATAACTTTTTGATGTTGAAAGAATCTGAAGACTCTGTTGGACTCAAATTTTAAAGATACCCTTCCTTGCATAACCCTTGACCTATTTGCTGAAGGTCCAACACTTCTCTTTCCTTTTCTGTTACATACATAAGACTTCTTCTCATTCTTCCCTTCCTCTTCCTTCTTCCTTCTCTCTCTTTTCATCTTACTTCCCTCCCTCCCCACGACATCAAAAATAAGTAACATATATTTAGCACTTGCAATGTGTGAGTTACCATGCTTGTTCCTTCATTTGTTTTATTGTATTTAATCCTTGTAACATCCATAAGAAGCAGAATTTTATTTTCCACCATTAACATAATCCAGGTTGGCATAGTCTTTGCAACCCATTCAGACTAAGGAACTCATTTACACACAAAAAATAGAATTAAGACAATGAGCTGCTTTTTATAGGATTCACTTCACTTCTCACATATCCCATTATCATTATCAAGAGGCAACTTTCCCACAAGATGTCCACCAGCTAACGCACCCTTCAGTGAATTTTTCTACTGTTCCATTGGGGTAATACCTATAGAAGAGTAGAAAGAGTCACTGAAGGGAGCACCAGCTGGTGGGCATCTTGTGAAGTTGAGATTCTGTAAATAGTATGTGCGATGTGTTCTATCCCAGCAGCCCATGATATAGTTCTTCTCCCGTTCTCAAAATTCATGATTCTAGAATCCAAGGGGTGGAAGTGAAAGTGGCCACTCTCACTATTCTTCCTCTCAGCCTACTGGCAAAGTTTTTTACTGTAACTTCACTTATTTGTTACTACAAACTTTGATTTTACCCTCTAAGCTTAGAGAAGAATGTGTCAGCAAGATAGGGGCTCCTCTGAGGCAGCTGACAATACTGTCACATCCAATGGTTCAAGCACCTGGATTACTTTTTTTTTAATTTTTTTAAACTTTTATTTATTTTTGAGACAGAGAGAGACGGAGCATGAATGGGGGAGGGGCAGAGAGAGAGGGAGACACAGAATCGGAAGCAGGCTCCAGGCTCTGAGCCATCACCCCAGAGCCCGACGCGGGGCTCTAACTCACGGACAGCGAGATCATGACCTGAGCTGAAGTCAGACGCTTAACCGACTGAGCCACCCAGGCGCCCCAAGCACCTGGATTACTTTAACAACTTCATTTAGGAAGAGCCATCTGGGTTAAGACAACTCTAGAATGAAAACTCAAACTTCCCCCCAGGTAAAACATGATGACCAGCTGAGGCACTAGATGAGGAGGAGAGAGACGCTGCATGGTTATCGAGGTGATGAAATCTCTGTATGGCCTCACAGTTGGCAGCAGAAACAGGAAGTATAATGTCTTCTTAACTCCTTTTCTGGCTGTGCCATTTAAATATCTATATTTACATACTTGACTTGATTTTCCCTTTCTTTTTGGCCCTACTGTGTCCTACCATTTTATATGTTGTATAGCAATGGTGGCAAATAGTTCACAAATTATCAAGATACGATTGTGATGGAAATAGCAACACCAAAACTAGAAGGGATTACAGTTTGCCATTAGATACTGCTATGTGCAGCTTGGGGGAAAGAGTAGGTAGGTATGTTCACTTTTGAATGAAAGGATGGGTGCCTACCCATGTGGGCATCCAGGTGAGACCATGATGCAATTTGGAAGTCTAAGTGTGGCAGAAGGTATGTGATGATGTGAGGAAGGTAAGGAGTGGCTGCCATGGACATGGGTGACCACTTAACGTCTTTGAACACCTTGCCTATTCTCTGACCATCTTTTACACTGTGTGCTCATCTTTTTACGGTGGAAACTGGAGAATTGTCTTTTTCAGCCGTCTTGACTGCACCAGCACAAACAAGCTTGGGCACAAACGTGGAGGTGATGTGAAGAAGTGGATACGTGAAGAACCCCTTCTTTTAGTGAAGGTGGCAACGTGGACAAGTAGCTTCGTACAGACAGATGTACATGAGGTGTCGAGCTCCACCTGTGTAAACTACAGCCGTGGCCCCAGAGTCGGTACCATCAGTAGAAGCTATAGCATTCTTGCTGGAACATTCTCAGAGGGCGTGTGGGGATTCTGGCTGCATAATTTAGGAGCCTGACTCTCTGACTCTTCCAGAGATTCTGCAATCTATCTAATATCCTTTACTAGGATCCTATTCTCCTAATAAAGCAAGCCTTATTCTATAGTTTGCACCAGGAGTTTCTATCGAATCTTTGAGCCATAAAATAAATTTTAAAAATATTAAAATAAAAAGTACAAGCTATTTCAACTTTTCAGCACAACAAAGGAGAGTCAGGAGATAAATCAAGTTAACAACAAATTACCACTTTCAATAACTATTATAGCCCTCTTTATAATCACCTTTCATTCTAGAATAGAATGCAATTATAGGCATAAAATAATTTTCTTTTAATTGTATCGTGCGGTATGATAGGAATGGCTCAAAGAAAAAGTATTGTGCCACTCAATACACAGAATGACTTTCATAAGCGAGAAGAGTATGAACCTATTAAGAATAAATACAGTGATGGAGCAAAAGGTCAGTAAAGAAAGAAAGAAGATGTAATGTAGGCAGAGAAAGCCCTTTCACTGTGGAAATTATTGACTGATTGCGTAAATAAAAAAGCAATGAAATAATGTCCTGTTAGGTCAGCTGGCGTATTGGTTATTGATGCTACAAAGATCTCATTTCACCCTGTAGTATAAATATTTCACAAGGTCAGGACTTTTTAAGTTTGATTTAGTTGGGATAAAACATTATTTAAAACAAAAACAAAAACAAAAAATTTCAAAATAAAATCTGTTTTTAAAAATCAAAGAGGTTAGCAAGAGTAGGCAGAGTGGACGGGAATCTCAGATGGCAGTAAACTTTTGAAATCAATAAAAAAAAGGATTTAAAAAAAATCTTTAAATAACACTTCAGCTAAGTTCAATGTGAACAAAGACAAAGGCAGAAAGTCAGTTTCAGGAGCTCCTGGGTGGCTCAGTCGGTTGAGCGTCCGGCTGCAGCTCAGGTCATGATCTCACGGTTTGTGAATTCGAGCCCTGCGTCGGGCTCTGTGTTGACAGCTCAGAGCCTGGAGCCTGTTTTGGATTCTGTGTCTCCCTCTCTCTCTGCTCCTTCCCCACTCATGCTCTGTCTCTTTCTGTGTCTCTCAAAAAAAAAAAAAAAAAAAGTCCGTTTCAGAACCAATTGTCAATCACTAATTCACTCATCAAACGTTTATTCAACACTGAATATTTCCCTGGCATATTTCAGAGCTCAGTGGCTTAAAGACAAACAGGTGTCTTTATATCCATGAATAGCTCCAATTAAGGGAGAGGACAGAAAGCCCATCAGTGAATTTAGAAACACACTTAAGACACAGTTACAGCAGAGGGAACCACCAGATGACATGGGGGTCCAGGGATAGGGAGTCTGGAGAAGACCAGCTAACTGATGAGTAGACAGGAAGGAGAGCTGTGAAGAACCGATGTCAAAGAAAATTTCCTATAAAAGTTAACTGAATTAGAAAGAGGAAGAGCATTAGATACACTGTTATTTTACTACCACTTGTTACCACCTTTTGCCACTATTGTCTTAGAACCGTTTGGTGTAGTACCGATTCCTCTGATAATTCAGTTAGAAAAGTGTAAAATCCACTTGTTCCAACAACCATCCACCTGTTTATTCACCCAGCATTTGTATGTTAAGCACCCATGATATGCCAAACACCCTTCTAGACCTGGGGATGCGGCGCTGAGCAGTACAGACAAATACTGTATCCTCTTTGAGCTTACATTCTGATGGGGAAAAAAAAAAATCAGACCCTCGCATACATCAGGCGATGACTGTTTATTTGGCCTTTGCAGTACTAGTGAAAGTCAAGTTCTAGATTTCACGTAAGTCAGACACCTATCCTTTTTATGCTCCGTGAACTTTCTCCCCCTTTCCATCGCCTCACCTTTCTTACTTATCATCTAGTTTTTGGCTTACCCAACCAACATCTCTGTTATATCTGCCTCTCCAAGTTCGTCTTGGAACTCTGTGACTTCCTCTCTGTAACATTTTGCACATTAGCAATCACTTGTGTGTTCTTTTCTGGTGAAATATAAAGTTCAGAGGAAAAGGAATTTTTCCTGTCTTATGCACTTCTTATCCTCAGCCACTAGTATAGCCTGTGGCACATAATAGGTGGTTTATTTGTTATATTAGTCATATTTGTGAATGGAGTAATTATATTTTCAATCTTCGGGCTGAATGAAGACTTTTGGTCTCTAATGACCGTGTCACTATATGAGCTGTGGTGTCTGAATTTGTCCTTTACTCTTCAGCAAGTTCTCCTGTCCTTTACAGGAACCCAAGGTAGAGAGTTGGGTGTATTTGGGAGTAAGTTTAGTCTCAAAAGGAAATTCATTTGTTAATGCTTAGTTTATCTGTAGTGACCTAATGGTTAAAATAGAAGTTTTCCTATTTATTAAGTCATTACATTTCTTCTTTTTATAAGTTTATTTATTTATTCTGAGAGAGCATACAAGCAGGGGAAGGGACAGAGAGAGAAAGAGAGAGAATCTGAAGCAGGCTCCGCATGGTCAGTGGTCAGCCTGGGAGCCTGATGAGGGGCTTGAACTCACGAACCATGAGATCATGACCTGAGCTGAAGTGGGATGCTTTATCAACTGATCCACATTATATGTGCTGATTAACTCATTATATTTTCTATTTCAGTCATGCTTCAAATCACTTTCTAAGTAATAATTTTTTACATCATCATGTGATTTTTGTTCTTCTCTGATGAGCAAAAAATTTTTCCTCACTCTTCCTTTGTCTCTATATTCTATTTGTGTTAGATAATAAAGTGTTTGTGGGTGCCTGGGTGGTTCAGTCAGTTAAGCATCCCACTTCAGCTCAGGTTATGATCTCATGGCTTGTGGGTTCGAGCCCCGCATTGGGCTCTGTGCGGACAGCTCAGAAGCTGGAGCCTGCTTCGGATTCTGTGTCTCCCTCTCTCTCTGTCCCTCTCCTGCTCATGCTCTGTCTCTGTCTGTCTCTCAAAAAAAATAAACACTAAAAAAAAAATTTTGTTAAGAGTTTGTCTTGAATTTATAGTAATTATATAGCAAGTAATTGGTAATGTGCTAAATGCTACAGAGAGTATAAATACGAGTGCCTGAGACTATTCTAGGAGCAATAGGAACAAAGAAACACAATCATATGCATTTTGCCTTGAGGCAGAAATCCTAATGATCTTCATGGTACTTTTATTGTCTTCAGAGCTCCTTACGCTCTTAAAATTTAGTAAGGATCTCAAAAAGTTGTTGTTTTTTAAAATGAGGATTATAATCATTGTTTATTATATTGGAAATTAAAACTGAGAAACTTTAGTATATTTATTTATTCATCAGAAAAGAGTAATATTCATTTTAAGTGTTTATACATATAACATTATTATCAATGAAATAGTTTTAACCTTATTAACCAACTGAACAAGTATGACGGTCCTACAGTGTCAATAGTTCTAGAATATAAAGAAGCAAAATTAAGGATAAACTTCCACATGGAATTTGATCTGTCCCCGTCCATCATACCTAAGCCTGAAAAGAAGCCATGCAATGTGTTAAATTTTCACAAAGTTTGATAAATTTTGAAGTTCTTGATTGCTTACTTTAAGAAAGTAAGTTAATGCCTTTACTTACAATATAAAAGGTTATGCTTTGTGTTTTGAATTTTGTATTATTTGTACAAAAGTCATATTTTTTTAATTTTAACCTTTAAAAAATTATCCTTTCATAGTCCTTAAAAATGATACTGTAAAAATATTTAGGGATGTGGAAAGATATGCATGATATAATAAGTTAAAAAGTGGGTTACAAACAGTATTTATGTTAGGATACCAATTTTAAGTTTTGTCTGAAAAATAAACATATGTGCATTTCTTCATTTTGTTGGTTTGTGGTCATTTACATAAAAATGTAAACAACATACAATATCGTATTTTATATGCATTTGCAAAACACAGTTCATTTAAACTTCTGTTTATCTCTAAAGGTTTATATCCTGTTGTGATTTTCTACTTCTGATGAATGCCCAATCACACTAATTCCTTGTAAGGCACCTCCTTTCTTTAGACCTTCATGAAGCAGAGAATGTTTTCCTTAACTTCTCAAAATATTCTCACATATTCAATTTCTATGTAGCAAGTTTTATTCATGGTTCAGGAGCAGTGGGAGGTGCCTGCATTGCTGTATGGCACAGAAATTAAAACTGCACATAGATCATGCCTGACTACAAACTACTTTGGTCATTGCCATAAAATGAAGTCTGTAGGGGTGCCTGGATGGCTCAGTCAGTTTAGCGTACAATTTTGTCTCAGGTCATGATCTCCTGGTTTGTAAGTTCAAGCCCTGCACCGGGCTATGTGCTGACAGCTCAGAGCCTGGAGCCTGCTTCGGATTCCATGTCTATCTCTCTCTCTCTCTCTCCCTCTCTGTCCCTCCCCTGCTCTCATTCTGTCTCTCTATCTCTCTCAAAAATACACATAGAATGGGAAAAGATATTTGCAAATGACATATTGGACAAAGAGCTAGTATCCAAAATCTATAAAAAGCTCACCAAACTCCACACCCGAAAAACAAATAACCCAGTGAAGAAATGGGCAGAAAACATGAATAGACACTTCTCTAAAGAAGACATCCGGATGGCCAACAGGCACATGAAAAGATGCTCAACGTCGCTCCTTATCAGGGAAATACAAATCGAAACTACACTCAGATATCACCTCACGCCAGTCAGAGTGGCCAAAATGAAGAAATCAGGAGACTATAGATGCTGGCAAGGATGTGGAGAAATGGGAACCCTCTTGCACTGTTGGTGGGAATGCAAACTGGTGCAGCCACTCTGGAAAACAGTGTGGAGCTTCCTCAGAAAATTAAAAATAGACCTACCCTATGACCCAGCAATAGCACTGCTAGGAATTTACCCAAGGGATACAGGAGTACAGATGCATAGGGGCACTTGTACCCCAATGTTTATAGCAGCACTCTCAACAATAGCCAAATTATGGAAAGAGCCTAAATGTCCATCAACTGATGAATGGATAAAGAAATTGTGGTTTATATACACAATGGAGTACTACGTGGCAATGAGGAAGAACGAAATATGGCCCTTTGTAGCAACGTGGATGGAACTGGAGAGTGTGATGTTAAGTGAAATAAGCCATACAGAGAAAGACATATACCACATGGTTTCACTCTTATGTGGATCCTGAGAAACTTAACAGAAACCCATGGGGGAGGGGAAGGAAAAAAAAAAAAGAGGTTAGAGTAGGAGAGAGCCAAAGCATAAGAGACTCTTAAAAACTGAGAACAAACTGAGGGTTGATGGGGGGTGGGAGGGAGGGGAGGGTGAGGGATGGGTATTGAGGAGGGCACCTTTTGGGATGAGCACTGGGTATTGTATGGAAACCAATTTGACAATAAATTTCATATATTGGAAAAATAAATAAATAAATAAATAAATAAACATAAAAAAAAAAAAAAGGAAATCACTAACCTGCCATATTTTCTCCACAGCTTGGGCAATTTCCACCATATTGTTACTCCTTTTCTCTCCCTCCTTATTCTCTCATCACTGAGTTCTACATCCTCTCCTTTTTGAACAGATCTTTAAGCCTCGCTTACTTTACAATCTTTGTCTTATCCTAGCCCATCTTATTCATGCCTTGGGAACTTTTTCACAGCCCAAAGTACCTCCAATGAATGAAGCCAATGATGATGATGATGAGTAATGTATATTGAAATTTTATTATCAGCCAGATACTGGCTCAAAGACTTTATCTCCTTTATTTATTTTTTTTTAATTTTTAAAAAAATTTTTTTTTCAACATTTATTTATTTTGGGGACAGAGAGAGACAGAGCATGAACAGGGGAGGGGCAGAGAGAGAGGGAGACACAGAATCGGAAACAGGCTCCAGACTCTGAGCCATCAGCCCAGAGCCTGACACGGGGCTTGAACTCACGGACCGCGAGATCGTGACCTGGCTGAAGTCGGACGCTTAACCGACTGCGCCACCCAGGCGCCCCATCTCCTTTAAATTAAAATCAACTCTAAGGAACAGAAAATAATAGTTTGTGCATTTTACAAATGAGGCCAAAAGATTTGTTAATGTTTCCAAAGGTACAAAGGCAGTAAGATCAATGATCTGGGTTTGCACTCACATTATATAATTCAAAAACCCATCATCAATATTTTTTTGATATTTTTTAAAAGACATTTTCCCCTCTCAGAGCAGTTACATAACCAGTTTTTTTAAAATTTCATTTTTTCTTCCATGTTACATATTTCTGCATGTATATTCGGAAGCAATCAAAGCATTTTTAATAGAGGACAATGGTGATAATCATTTATTATTTTCTCTTTTTTGTATTTTTAAAATTTTCCATAGTAAAGCATATTGGTTTTCTAACAGGAAAAAACATCTTTAAATACTAGATTAAAGGAATTTGACAGAGGTAATTTTGTTTCCAATAGATAATCTTGAGTGATGATATATCTGATGGTATGGAAATATTTATAAAAATCTTTGTCTACTTTCTGGCTTCTTGAATATATTTTTCTCCATTAGTGTAAGAAAAATAGTTAAAAAAAAAAGAATACCTCAAACTTTACTCAACTATGTATATCACAAAATTGGAAATCAAAGCCAAAGGAATCAATTAATTGTTTGATCAATACACCAAAGTTTGAAATCCATAATCCAGTATTGCCATTGTTAAGATGGTTCAAGAGCTCCACATGTAAATATCTCTTTTTTATCTACAAGAGATCGTTATACTATATCTTGCCTTGTGAAACCTCAAACAACTGTTTAGTGTACAACTTAATTTTTCTCCCCTTCCATACAAAGGCAAATTATTTTATTTTATTTTTTGAAAGTTAATTTATTTATTTTGAGAGAGAGATAGAGCACATGAACAGGAAAGAGACAAAGAGGGAGATAGAATCCCAAGCAGGCTCCACACTGCCAGTGTAGAGCCTGATTCGGGCTCTAGCTCCCCAAAGGTGAGATCATGACCTGAGCCTAAGCCTAAGTCAAGAGCCCAACCCTTAACCAACTGAACCACCCAGGTGCTCCAGAAAGGCAAATTGTTTTAAAGTGAAAGAAATACCTTTATTTTCTTTTTCTTTTTCTTTTTTTTAATATTTATTTATTTATTTATTTATTTATTTATGAGAGAGAGAGACAGACAGTGTGAGCAGAGGAAGGACAGAAAGAAAGACACAGACAGAATAAGAAGAAGGTTCCAGACTCTGAGCAGTCGGCACAGAGCCCGGCGCTGGGCTCAAACCCTCCAACCGTGAGATCACGACCTGAGCGGAAGTCCGACGCTCAACCCACTGAGCCACCTAGGCGCCCCTGAAAAAAATCATGTAATTTGCAATTTGATTTAAAGAAGAGAAGAAAGGCCGTCTAGGGTGCCTGTGGTGTAAACCTGGATACACTTGTTCTCCATGCTGGTGGGAAAGAGTACAGTAAAATCACCATTGTTCTCTTTCCCCGTTCCAGGCGCCGTGGGCACAACGGCCTCCTCCAGCACCTGCCCTCCTCCCCCAGGGTGCAAATGTTAGTCTGCTGCCCGTGAATTTATCTGTTCACATTTCTATGTAAGTAGTTCAAAGCCCCGTATCCATGATACCATTTCCACTTCCAATTATAGATACTAACACAATGCTGTTTTGAGGCTTAATATCCAAAATAATGATAAAAAAATACACCATATACAGAGCCCGAGACTGAATAAATATTATTCAGACGAACTTAATTATCCAGATAATTCTTGTGCATCTCTTGATGAAACTGAAATCTACTAATGATAATCAATTGCTGTTTTAAATCAAAGAGCTGGAGCTTATTTGTGGATTAGATCTATTCATATTGTGTTTCCATAAGCTATTGCCTTGGATAATTGAGACCTAAATGTGTGCTCTAGAGGCCTACCTTCATAATATTTTTTGTTTTATTATTTTAATCTACTAGGAAACTTAAAAGGAACCACATAAAAAATAACATCATGAATGCGGATGCTGTAGTCCTGCCCAGTTGAAAAGCCTGGAAAGGGAATGCCAATATGCTAGAAACCTAGGTGAGTACAAGAACTCGTTAAGGAGTGTGAGGCAGTCACTGAGACGGAGGAGAGGGAACCCTGGTTGTCAAGGTGGGTGCTGCATAGAGAGATGCTGATGTTCTCAGCCATGACACTGACCGCTCGCCCTTCTCAGGGAAGACACTCTACTAGATGTGAGACCGCACTGATGCTAAACTGGATTTATTTAGTATGAAACCAAAGTCTATGGGCCACATGGGAAAAACTAACAGGAAGACAGAATTGATCTCTAACTGAGAGTTGGAAAACGACAGCGGAGAAATGGCTCCACAAATTTGCAGCTCTGAGGGAACATCTCTCCTGGGGTCATCCCGAGACTGAGTCAGTGGGGAGGAAAATGCCCGCTTGGATTCTAGAAAGAAAAACAAACAAGACCTGAGAGAGTGAAGGAGTGAGGGAGCCAAGGGAGTGGGAGGGAGCGAGGGAGGGAAAGAGAGAGAGAGAGAGCTTGGCATGTTTCTGAGAGAGGATTGCACTGAAGTGTGACAAAGAAAATGTGTACTTCAGAGTTTTTCTTTGCTCTGATTGCAGTAACAAGAGTAGAACAAGCTTGAGATATCAAGAGTGGCTTCTGAAATGGAAAACAAAATAATTTAAACATTTGAAGAATCAGAAACCTAATACAAGTGTGTTAATAAGAAAATCCCACTGCAACAAAGATTTTTATTTGAAAAATCATATGTTCTTAAAATTAGGAAAAAAAATGTATTGCATGTGTCTACTGAACCCATAAGTATTCTGCTTATTTAAACAATACTTAGGGGGTGCCTGGGTGGCTCAGGCTGTTGAGCGACCTGCTTTGGCTCAGGTCATGATCTCACGGTTCATGAGTTCAAGTTCGGCTTTCAACATAGAGCCTGCTTCGGATCCTCTGTCTTCCTCTCTCTCTGCCCCTCTCCTTCCCCCCTCAAAAATAAACATTTTAAAAAAAATAAAATAAAATGAATAAAAAATAAAAAAATACTTAGGCCTTTGAATTACATTAATACACTTTGAAGAGTGAAGCACATTATTTTCTGACTTTGAATGGAAATTAATCTTTCCACAAATATTTTTTCCCAAATGCCAATGGTTAATTAATATTTATGTTATGTTTCCTAATAATTTCAATAATGCTTAAATTTTAGTACGTTGCAATCCTTACCCTTTTTTAACTAGGTGAATATGCTTTTCAATATTAACAAATGATCTTTTGATAGTTATTACTTATCCATCTAAAAAATAAACTAAAACTATACAAGCATTGAACTATATTGCAGAATGAAAACAAGAGAGAATTACTTTTGCCTCTTATCCTGACCTTGTAAATAATAAATACAACCATATTTATGACAGGCGGATTATCAGTTTTGAAGTAATCAGCAACAATAGCTGTGACCCTCTAGCATTCAGACTCTCTAGGCCACTCTTTGATAATAATTGCAAAAGTTGTTCTAATACACAATTCTTTAATAGTATCTAACACTTAATTATCAGAAATTAACTTAACATTTCTCGGTAAACTTTCACTATCTTAGAGGAGTAGTCTCCAAAAATCATATTTCCTTTTGTCTCACTAAAAGGATAATATAACTAACCTGATTTCTCATGAGCATTCCCTGGAGTTTCTCCAGAAATATAATTTAAATTTAGATTTTTAGTTTCTGTTTGTCCACATTTTCAAAGGACTTATGAATGTCAGTGTGTGTGTGTGTGTGTGTGTGTGTGTATGCATGCTTTTATTACCCCTTCAGAAATCACCCTGTATGCTGCCCTTACAGTAAGATTTGTTCTCCAAATCAGATGACCTTACCTTAATCTTAATTATGAAACCAACCTTTAGTCTCAAGATATTCTTTTTTTTTTTTAAGTTTACTTTGAGAGTGAAAGAGAGGGGGAGAGAGAGAGACAGAAAGAGAGAGACAGAGAGAGAACGAGTGGGGGAGGGGCAGAGAGAGAGGGAGACAGATAGTCCCAAGCAGGCCCCGTGCTGCCAGCGTGGACCCCAATACAGGGCTCGAACCCACGAACAATGAGATCATGACCTGAGCCAAAATCAAAAGTCTGACGCTTAACTGACTGAGCCACCCAGGTGCCCTTAGTCTGAAGATATTCTTAATTCTTACTCCTTCCCAAAATAAATCTCTTTTCCATCCCAAGTCACAAAGCCATTTCTGGAACATAGATTTTGATGAAGGCAGGAGTAATCTCTCTGAAATATCCTGAAAGACTGAAGACAAATGAACTTTAGAAAAGTGCCATTTTCATAAACTGCAACTTGAGTCTATGCTTAGAATAAGAAAAAAAGTGTATCTATAATGTAGTGTGTGGTCTACAGAGATTTTTCCACTCTGAAATTGTTTGTCTAGACTAAGAAAGCGAAGATGGATATTAAAAAAAAAAAAACAAGCTCCATTTGGAAATCTGTATAACTCATGATCTATATTAAGGCTCTATTTTTGTTCTGAACACTATAAAAGTTACTAATGAAGTAAGAACACTCCTAGGGGGTTTACAGTCGATGATCAGGAGATAAATAACCACATAAATAATAGAAGAAAATAAGATTGATATAGACAAACAAAGTAGAAGCATCTAGTTCCATCTGTGAACAGAGCCTCAGAAATTCTTCTCAGAGAAAAGGGCACTTGAGCTGCGTCTTAAAAATAAGAAGGGGTTATCTAAATTGGCAAGGTTGGCCATAGGGAAAGAACATAACTGTGGAAGTGTATATCTTGAGTTACAAAAAAAAAAAAACCTTGGTTTATAAGAGTCTGATTTTTATTTATGAATGTAAATTAGTTTGGTTTTCCCAAAGCATAGGTTGTAAAGCAACAGGAGAAAGGCAAAATATTGTAAAATCTGAAGAAGTTAGCTCTAAGCGAGTGGCAGTTCCTGGGAAATCCTGTATATAGTAGCAACACATCTAGAATCTGTCCTGAGCAATGAATGTCAGCAAATAGTTTTATTCAGGAGAAGAATCGTTAAGTTTGTATTTCACATAGAGCTTTTGTCTGCAATGTAAAGTGTGAATTGGAAAAGGAGGTGGTATTGGCGAAGAGACCACCCGTAGTATTGGCGAGAGCTGATGTGTGTGTAAGCTATAGCGGAAGTCATGAAAGTACAGAGGGGGAATTAGAGTTTAAGGGAGTAGAATTTATAGGACTTGATGCAAGTTTAATGGAGAGGTGGCTACTTAAAATATATCCCTTAAATAGAATTTGGATGACTGGGTAAATAATGGTAAATATTTTGGGGAAAATAAAGATATCCTTTAGTTTATGTTGTGTATGAGGTCTTTTGAGGTTATCTTTTTACAGATATCCCCTATACTCTTAAATATACAAGCCCAGAGTTTACAGAACAAATTTGCACATTAACTCTAGATTGGTTTAATAAACATTTATTGAGCACCTATTATGCAGCAGGAAGTGTTCTGGAGATGCAGCAGTGAACAAGCCTCCCTCAAGGAACATTTGCTCTATTGCATTAGACTAGATATGGTGGTCAACAGCCGAAGTTGTGTCCCAATAGGGATAGATGATCATTCTGATAAAAATTTAAAGGGGAGAGGTGGAGGAACAGAGAGAGAAAGAGAAAGGAAAGAGAAGTGATGAGCAGAGAAAATTGCACATGGAACCTTGGTGAATATTAACCTTACGTGGCATCAAAAGCAGAAAAATGCAAACATGAATAAGAATATTTAGATGTAAAAAAACCTAGAATTTTAAACTTATTGGGATCTTAGAACCCAAGAAAGGAGAAAAGCCAAGAATGATGATCAAAAAGAGTTAAATGTTAAACAAATTCAAGTAATATGAAAGACAAAAATAATCTGCTGGAATTTAGCAGGCGAGAGTAACCGTTTAGAGAGGACTTTCAGTAAACTGGTAGAGGCAGAAACGTGATGACAGAAGGGAAAGAAGTGACTGAAATGTGAAATATCCTATTTTGAAGTAAAAGCAGCAAGCATTATCTTTTTAGCAAGAATTTTAGCGGTGGAAAAATGAAACAAGTATTGCAGAGACAATGAAGTTTTATTTTTAAAGTTGCAAAGACAAACTCTGTTGCACGTGTAAAAGTAGTGAAGAGGAAAGAGAGAAGAGTTAAAGACACAAGAAGATAAGGACTGATGAATCGTGACCTATTTTACGCATACAGGAGTAAAATCAGAAATTTTTTCAAAAGCACAAGTCGAGGGATCTGCTTTGAACATGAGAAAAGGGACCACTTTTTCTGACTGGATGAAATGGAGTGACAACAGGTGATAAATGATAGATAGATAGATGATAGATAGATAGATAGATAGATAGATGATAGAGATAGATGATAGATAGGCAGATAGATAATAGATAGATAGATAGATAGAGGATAGGAGAGAGAGGTGAGAGAGAATTATCTCTAACACCCCAAATTAAAATTCCACATTGTAAATTATTTATATAGGAAGAAGAAGTTAGGTCTTATTTCCAGGTTGAGAAAAAAATATCCACACTTGCTTTCACTAGTTAAAATTCACCCCCTTTCTAAGTGTTTATTTGTTATAGAATCTTTTTGATTGCTAAAAAGATTAGCTGTTATAACCCTCTTAAATTGAATGACCTAGCAAGCAGCACATTATATCGGTCAATTGCACATGACTATAAGGGTGACTGCATTTAATACACTAGCATAATTGCAAATCTGCTCTTAATAAATTACTGCCAACATCCTTTCTACTAAATTACTTTATACTTGTTTAAAAAAGATCAAACAAGTTTTACCAGTAAGATAGCTTTCCTGCTGTATTTTAATTATAGTGTCTTTTTTGAATGCAACTTACATTCATTAGGACAGTAGAAATCTCCATAACTCCACCAGTTAACTGAAAGCACCTCAAATTTATATATCTTAAACAAAACTACTGGTATTCTTTCCATCTTCTATTTATCTCAGAAAATAGCACTACCATTCACTTTGTTGCTTAAGCCCCCAAATGAACGGATCTTGTAATAACTCTTTACCTTTTTCTTTTTCCCACATTTACATAAATCCATCAGGAGATCCCGCATCCATCAGCTTCCCACTAGCTTCAACACTATGAGTAAAGGCCAAGCGATCGCTGACTTTTGTCTAAACTGCAACATCTTATTTACCTTATCCTTCTAATCTTGACCCTCCAGTTGATAATTCAGCTTTCAGTTGCTAATTCTTCTTAAAACCTGTTATATCACATTCCTTCTTTCTTGAAACCTTGTAATGGATTCAAATAACATGAAGGAAAAAAAAAAAAACCTCTTACTATAACCTGACAGGCTCAGTAGGAACTGATCCTGGCAATCTTTTTTTTTTTTTAATATGAAATTTATTGTCAAATTGGTTTCCATACAACACCCAGTGCTCATCCCAGCAGGTGCCCTCCTCAATGTCCATCACCCACTTTCCCCTCCCTACCACCCGCCATCAACCCTCATTTTATTCTCAGGTTTTTTTTTTTTTCAACGTTTATTTATTTTTGGGACAGAGAGTGACAGAGCATGAACGGGGGAGGGGCAGAGAGAGAGGGAGACACAGAATCGGAAACAGGCTCCAGGCTCTGAGCCATCAGCCCAGAGCCCGAAGCGGGGCTCGAACTCACGGACCAAGAGATCGTGACCTGGCTGAAGTCGGACGCTTAACCGACTGCGCCACCCAGGCTCCCCTATTCTCAGGTTTTAAGAGTCTCTTATGTTTTGGGTCCCTCACTCTCTAACCTTTATTTTTTTTCTTCCCCTCCCCCATGGTCTTCTGTTAAGTTTCTCAGGATCCACATAAGAGTGAAAACATATGGTGTCTGTCTTTCTCTGTGTGGCTTATTTCATTTAGCATAACACTCTCCAGTTCCATCCACATTGCTACAAAAAGCCATATTTCATTCTTTCTCATTGCCAAGTAGTATTCCATTGGACATTTAGGCTTTTTCCATAATTTGGCTATTGTTGAAAGTGCTGCTATAAACATTGGGGTACAAGTGCCCCTATGCATAAGCACTCCTGTTTCCCTTGGGCAAATTCCTAGCGGTGCTATTGCTGGGTCATAGGGTAAGTCTATTTTTAATTTTTTGAGGAAGCTCCACACTGTTTTCCAGAGTGGCTGCATCAGTTTGCATTCCCATCAACAGTGCAAGAGGGTTCCTGTTTCTCCACATCCTTGCCAGCATCTATAGTCTCCTGATTTGTTCATTTTAGCCACTCTGACTGGCATGAGGTGATATCTCAGTGTGGTTTTGATTTGTATTTCCCTGATGAGGAGTGACGTTGAGCATCTTTTCATGTGCCTGTTGGCCATCTGGATGTCTTCTTTAGAGAAGTGTCTATTCATGTTTTCTGCACATTTCTTCACTGGACTATTTGTTTTTTGGGTGTGGAGTTTGTTGAGCTCTTTATAGACTTTGGATACTAGCCCTTTGTTCGACATATCATTTGCAAATATCTTTTCCTATTCCATCGGTTGCCTTTTAGTTTTGTTGATTGTTTCCTTTGCAGTGCAGAAGCTTTTTATCTTCATGAGGTCCCAATAGTTCATTTTTGCTTTTAATTCCCTTGCCTTTGGAGATTTGTCAGTAAGAAATTGCTGTCGTTGAGGTCAGAGAGGTTTTTTCCTGCTTTCTCCTCTAGGGTTTGATGGTTTCCTGTCTTACATTCAGATCCTCTATCCATGTTGAGTTTATTTTTGTGAATGGTGTAAGAAAGTGGTCTAGTTTCATTCTTCTGCATGTTGCTGTCCAGTTCTCCCAGCACCATTTGTTAAAGAGACTTCTTTTTTCCATTGGATATTCTTTCCTGCTTTGTCAAAGATTAGTTGGCCATACTTTTGTGGGTCCAATTCTGGAGCCTCTATTCTATTCCATTGGTCTATGTGTCTGTTTTTGTGCCAATACCATGCTGTCTTGATGATTACAGCTTTGTAGTAGAGGCTAAAGTCTGGGATTGTGATGCCTCCCACTTTGGTCTTCTTCTTAAATATTACTTTGGCTTTTTGGGGTCTTTTGTGGTTCCGTACAAATTTTAGGATTGCTTGATCTAGCTTCGAGAAGAATGCTGGTGCAATTTTGATTGAAATTGCATTGAATGTGTAGATAGCTTTGTGTAGTTTTGACATTTTAACAATATTTATTCTTCCAATCCATGAGCACAGAATGTTTTTCCATTTCTTTGTATCTTCTTCAATTTCCTTCATAAGCTTTCTATAGTTTTCAGCATACAGATCTTTTACATCTTTGGTTAGGTTTATTCCTAGGTATTTTATGCTTCTTGGTGCAATTGTGAATGGGATCAGTTTCTTTATTTGTCTTTCTGTTGCTTCATTATTAGTGTATAAGAATGGAACTGACTTCTGTACATTGATTTTGTATCCTGCGACTTTGCTGAATTCATGTATCAGCTCTAGCAGACTTTTGGTGGAATCTATCAGGTTTTCCATGTATAATATCATGTCATCTGCAAAAAGTGAAAGCTTAACTTCATCTTTGCCAATTTTGATGCCTTTGATTTCCTTTTGTTGTCTGATTGCTGATGCTAGCACTTCCAACACTATGTTAAACAACAGTGGTGAGAGAGGACATCCCTGTACTGTTCCTGATCTCAGGGGTAAAACTCTCAGTTTTTCCCCATTGAGGATGATATTAGCTGTGGGCTTTTCATAAATGGATACTGAGGGAAGATGTTGGAGTAGGAGGACACTACTCCATTTTGTGGCATTTTGTGGGCTTTTCATAAATGGATACTGAGGGAAGATGTTGGAGTAGGAGGACACTACTCCATTTTGTGGCACTCTTTTGAACATCACCTCCTAACTTCCTTCTCCTTGATGACTCACTGCACCTTCTTGGGCACCAGATATGCTCTAATGGCAGTGACCTTCCAATCACTGGTCTCTCTGCCTGGAACAATCCTCCCTTACTTCACTAACTTCCACTCAGTTGTCATCTATTAATGGAGACCTTTCCTCACAAGCTTAAAAAGCAACTTGCCATTAACTTCTCTCCTCTTAGCTAGCTGCAGTTTCTCTTCTAAACACGTATCACCAACTAACACGATCCTCCCATTAGAATATAAGGTCCATTGAGGGGGTTCTATTAGTTTTGTTGACTGTTCAACTCCCTACTACGTGCAAATGCTAGTTACTCAACATTTGTTGACTAGATGAATAAATGAATGAAGGAACTTCATTCTCTGTTTGGAAATCTGTTTACTGATTTTCTTTTCTTGTCACTTTGAGCACATATCTCAGAGAGATGGTAGTGTGGAGAGAGGCTACAGCCTTGAATAGCCTGCTCACCATATCTGCGATTACTGATATTTTAAACTGGATTGGATTATTTTGAATAACTGAAAATGACCAGAAAGCTATGGGGTTTGCTTAAAATGTGATTAAATGATGTGGAAATAAGGTTAGAGAGAAGTCACTGAAGGCACACAAAACTATGTCAACAGATACACTGGGTTCAGACTACTAAATAGCCTTTTTATGTATTAATAAAAATACATGGGGATAAAAATGAGCCTCAGGATCCATGACCTGACAATTTAATATATTTTATTTGTTTCTTAATGTTACAGTATCATATACTGAATATAATATGCTGTGAATTATAAAGTGAACCTTGCAGCTAACCTGCTTTTTATTTGTTTGATTAGTGTTTTTATCAATGGCTTTTCAAAACGTGATTTGATTCACAAACATCACAGATAAATTGGTTGCCTACTGGATTTCTAAGTATAATTAAATTATTTAAATTTTATGAGTAATTTTGCTTCGAGTCTAATCCCAGTTATACTATTTATACGTTGTGCAATACGTTGTGCAGGGGCAGGTTATTTGGAATTTTCTCATCCATTAAATGGGAATATTAACATATTTATTCCATGGCTTGCTATGATAATAACATGAAATAATGCATTTAAAGTGCTAGCAACAATGCTTTGGAGAAAATAATTCTTAAATAAATATTTATATTATTAACAACACCATGTGGTAGGTGTTTGGGTTATACAAATATGGAGAAATGTTTCTCTATCTGTTATGGAATGAATGTTTACATCCCTGAAAAATACATATGTTGTAGTGCCCTTGGGAGGTAATTAGATCATCAGATTGGAGCCTTCATAAATAGGATTAATGGTCTTACCAGAAAAGGCCAGAGAGCTAGCTTGCTCTCTTTTCACCATTCAAGAACACAACAGGAAAGCCCACAGTCTGCACCCTGGAATAGGACCTTCACTGGAACCCACACATGTGGCACCCTGATCTTGGACTTCCAGCCTTTAGACTGTGAGAAATAAATGCCTGTTGTTTGTAAACTACCCCATCTATTTTACTTTGTTGTAGTAGCCTGAGCCAACTAAGACATTATCCTTTCATATGGAGAGGGCACAGTCAGTTTTTTAAAGATCACACAGTTAATAAATGTCAGAGCCAATATTAAAACTTAAGTAGATTCACTCCAGAGTCCACATTCTTGCTTTCCATGTCACCTCTAGAGAGGCAGCAGGAAATATGAATTGATTTTGAAATGTATGTGCTTTTCCCTGAAAATAGACTAAGGAATAATTGAGTGCTGTGAAATATTCATAGTATAGGAAAACAGAACGAAATAAAGAAGAAGCACTGAATGTGGGCAAATTAACCAGTTGCAAAACAGAAACCACATTCATGTTGCCTATGAATAATTTCTACATTTGAATGATATTTAAATAAAACTTTTGGGAATTACATCTTTAAAATCAGATTTGGTAAAAATTTATGATGATTTGGATTTTTCTGAAATTATGAATCTGATTCAACTTTGAGGTCTACGGTAAGAATTATTTTTTAAATATTTTAGAAATATCTGCCAATATTGTTACCACTAATGATCCTGATGTTTCATAAGGTATCACTGACCTCTGCCATGGGCTCAGGGATGACCAATGTTGAATGACAAGCTAGAGAAAACACATATTCACCAAAATTGCAGATCCAAGAAGCTAGAAAGGAGAAATAACATCAGCAATTAAAAACCATGATTAATAGGATGCCGGGGTGGCTCAGTCGGTGGAGCATCAGACTTCTGCTCAGGTCATGATCTCACAGTGGTTGGTAGGTTGAAGCCCCGCATCCAGCTTTGTGCTGACAGAGTAGAGCCTGCTGCTTCCAATTCTGTCTTCCTCTCTCTCTGCCCCTCTCCCACTCTCTCTCTCTCTCTCAAAATAATTTGAAGAAAGGTATTCCTGTGTAAAACTGAGATAATATAATTTAATAAGAATAAATTGAAAATATTGCCTTTAATTTCAAAGAATTTATTGTACAATAAAAGATTAGGGATCCCTGGCATAAAGTTTGTTCACAAGAAAATGTTCTGACAGTTTAGCTGAACCTAAGCAAAGTCTCATGCCCCACACATTCCCCATAGGCTTCCCTCACTCTTCCCGATGGTTGTGATCATTGATTTAATGTATCATCTTGACTGGGCCATGAAGTGCTGAGGTATTTGGCTCAACCTTATTTCTGAGTTTGTTTGTGAGGTATTTCTGAGTGACATTAACATTTGAATTGGTAGACTGAGACAATGGGTCCTTCTCTGAGAAAAATGGACCAGTAAAGTTGCCTCAGCCTCTTACAAACCAATGAAGAAATTTCTTCACCTCATCATCATGTCTTCTTGTTACAATAAAGAAAACAACCCTTCCTCAATCAGAAGCTAATGATCTCTTTTCTTGTGCTCCAGAGACAATCTCCTCTCAAGAGTGCTCCTGTGGTTTCTTTTTGCTCCAGCATCATCAATATCTCTTTCTCCGTTGCTTATAACCTCATCACCATGCAAATGCCCTCTAATACATTCTACTAGATAGCAACCACAACAACAAAGCATGCTTCATTGACTGCTTTTTATCAATTTTACTTCATGGCCAAACACTAACAGATATTTTTCTAAACATTATAGTCACACTTCCTTGAACCTATGTGTTCTAATATAGCTTCATTCTCCCAGGCACTCAAAGTTTCCAGAGATCTCCATATTGCCAAATTCATGTTTAAAGTACCTTTTTCAATATGTTCAGACTTTCAGGAGCATTCCATATAGTTCACAATGACTTATTTTCATGGAACATCCTCTCAGTTTCCAGAACACTATACTCTTTTGGTTGTCCTTTTACCACTTCTCTGTTCCCTTAGTAGGTTCTTCATCTCTTCCTCCCTAAATGTTGCCAACCCTCAGTAATGATACTTTTTCTCTCCATGCTCTTAAGTTTCTCCCTTTGCAATAAATACCTTCATTGCTATTAATTTATATGAAATCTACATTACATATGCTCTTTTTAGTTACAAATAGCGGATTCCCCAAGTTTTATTAGTTTAAAGAATAAAGGGATATTTGAGTGAATCAATGAAGTTAAGAAGTTGGGCTGTAACTGGTTTTCAGTCTTTATCTCATGATTGCAAAATGGCTGCTACACTTTGGATAATTCTATTTTTATACAATAGCATCCTGAGATGAAAGCAAGGTGAAACGCTGAAAACAAAATAAAACAAAACAAAACAAAACAAAAAAGTCCTGATGTCTTCATGTAATAGGGAAGATAACATTGAAAGAAGCTTTCAGAAACACTTCTCATGTTTTATTGGCCAGAATTGGGTCACATGTTCACTTATAGACCAATTGTTGTCAATGTGGAAGAGTTGCTGTAATTTCATTAAAATCAAACTAATTCATCCCCTGGCCTTGAATCAGTTCCGATATAAATTTGGAGTTCTAATAGATGTCCATATTGGACATAGTGGGCATTCATGGGAATGAACTCATTCTCTCTCTCTGCCCCCCCCCTCTTTTAACAAATAGAACTTTATTAACTTTTTCATGTATCAAATCAAGAACACTAGATCTATGGGAAAGCAGTCCCAGCCCTCAGTCAAGGACTGAAATTATGGTTGATTTTTTTTTTTACCAGAGGAAAGAGGACATTTTCTAAAGTGCTTTTGGGAAAGATTTTGAATCTCTCAAAAGAGGGAAGCATGTGCTGAAAAGGACTTTGTTCCATGCTGCTCTCTGTTTTTCCATGTTTGAACATGACATGGTGTCTGCAGCTCCTATGGTGAACTTGTAGCGATGGGAGGAAGATTCAATGCACACATACATACACACAGACACACAGATTCCTAACATTGTTGAGTCCTTGAACCAATGCTTATATTTTTGCTTTGATCATAGTGAGCCTTTACCTTCAGAATTCTTGCAATATGAGAAAATTAACTCCTCTTTAAGTCACTATTTCTCAAGCATTTTGTTACTTATAGGGATAGCATAACTAACTGAAACACCAACTGTGTTCTGTTGTCTTTTTAATCTACACTTCTCAGACCTCTGTGAGCTGTCCCATCTCTGGCACAAGACATAATGTGTTGAATAATTAATGAATAAAAGAACTCAGTCTGTTTACAAAATTCCTTCTTGACATCTGCAATTGGATATTTCAAATCAAATATATTATGGTCAAAGCCAAACTCTTCATTTCCCCCTGCTCTAGAATTTATTTCTTCCCTTATAATTTTTAAACAAGTGGGACAAAATGCACTGCGTTAGCGTTCTCCAGAGAAACAGAACTAACAAGATGTATATAAAGAGATTATAAGGAATTGGTTCATGTGATTGTGGAGGATAAGAAATCCCAAGATCAGGTCCAGTCCAAATCTGAAGGACTGAGACCCAGGAGAACTGGTGGTGTAAGTTTCAGTCTGAGTCCAACTGTGAAGGCAGGAGAAGACCCATGTCCCAGCTCAAAGACAGGCATACAGATAAAACAAATTGTCCTTACCTCAGCTTTTTTTTATCCTATTCAGGACTTTAGTGAATTATATATGGCCCACCCACATTGGGAAGGGTAATCTGCCTTAATCTACTGTTTCAAATGTCAATCTCATCCAGAAACACCCTCACAGACACACCCAGAATAACATTTCAGCAAATATCTGGGCACCGAGTAGACCAGTCAAGCTGATACACAAAACTAACCATCACGTCTATCAAGGTTCTCAAATTGAAATCAGTATTCATCTTTGATTATTCTCTTAGGACAATTCTATTGCCAATAAATTGAAAATTCATTTTCTACCATGATGTTTCAAGCCATGCATTTGGATTAATGATCCTTCACTTTCATCTTCTGCTACTTACTCATCATTGTCCATTGATGTCCATACACTAGTGGAAGTCATTTTTGTTTTGTTTTGTTTTGTTTTGACTTGTTTTTTTTTTTTTTTAATTTTTTTTCAACGTCTATTCACTTTTGGGACAGAGAGAGACAGAGCATGAACAGGGGAGGGGCAGAGAGAGAGGGAGACACAGAATCGGAAACCGGCTCCAGGCTCTGAGCCATCAGCCCAGAGCCCGACGCGGGGCTCGAACTCCCGGACTGCGAGATCGTGACCTGGCTGAAGTCGGACACCCAACCGACTGCGCCACCCAGGCGCCCCTTGACTTGTTTTAATATTGAAGACAATGCTTCTAGACCTTTACGCATAATCACTTATTCTGTCTGGAATACTCTTTCTGCCCTTTGCTAAAATTGTTCCTTCTTTTCTTTTAGGTCCTTAAAAAAGATATCCACAGACAAAATTTCCCTAATTTTTATTCAGATTTCTAAGTTATTTGATATCACAAGACACTGCTTTCTTTTTTTACTTCATAGTATCTATTGCACATTATTGTTTCTTTTTTTTTTTTAATTTTTTTTTCAACGTTTTTTTATTTATTTTTGGGACAGAGAGAGACAGAGCATGAACGAGGGAGGGGCAGAGAGAGAGGGAGACACAGAATCGGAAACAGGCTCCAGGCTCCGAGCCATCCGCCCAGAGCCTGACGCGAGGCTCGAACTCACGGACCGCGAGATCGTGACCTGGCTGAAGTCGGACGCTTAACCGATTGCGCCACCCAGGCGCCCCAGCACATTATTGTTTCTAATTAGTTTAGTGTTTTTAAAATACATTAAAAACAATTGGATAACTTATTTAATATGTACTTGTTATAGATGTTCTATTGTCAGACAATAGGAAAGGCATAAACTATGTGTGATTTAGAGCACCTGTCCTTTTCAATGGCATTGTAATTCAAGTTTGAATAAAAACTGCATTAGGTATCTATGTTACATAACAAATGACCCTACAACTCTGTGACTTAATACATTAAACATTAATTATCTCAAAATTTCCATGCCTTGGCATTTGGTTGCAAATTAGTGGGGTGCCTGTGCTTCGGGTTTCCTCATAGGATTGTGACTGGGGGAGGGTCCTTAAAAACTCACTCATGTAACTATTGACAAGATTTACTTCCTCCTGTACTGTGGGACCATCAGGACCCTTCATTCCTCACTGACTGTCTGCCAGAGACATTCCTCTGCTTCTCACCAGATAATCCTCTCCTTGGGAAGCTCACATGTCAGCCACTTCCTTTAGAGTAAGCTAGTGGATGAGTGAAAATAGAAAGCAAAATAGAAGCCACAGGCTTTTTGTAGTGTGTTCTAGAAAATGACATTCTATCATTGTTGACATATCTTGTTCTTAGGAAATGAATCTCTAGGTCTAGCTTACACTCAATTGGAAGTGATTACATAAGAGCATGACTATTAGGAGGTAGGGATATTTTGGGGCCATCTTAAAGGCTTCTTACACCAAACATAATATTTCAGAGTTCTAAATTTAATTATTATGCTGTGACTGGTGCTTTTTATCCTACAGAATGTAAGAGCTATGAACGTACATTAAAATGTTTGTTTACTACCATATCTCCAGCTTCCTGACTACTGCAGATCCATACAGGCACTTGTGGTAGGCCAAATAATGTTCCCCACTCTTGCAAAGCTGTCTACATCCTAAATCCCTGAGTCTGTGAATATGTTACCTTACATGGTAAAAAGAGACTTTACAAATGTGAATATACTAAAGATTTTAAGATGGGAGCTTATCCTAGATTATCTGGTTGAATCCAACGTCATCACAGGGTCTTTGTAAGAGGGAGGCAAGAGGATCAGAGGGAAGAGGAGATGTGATGTGATTATAAATCAACATGTTGGGATAGTGCAAGGAAAAGGCCATTAGCCAAGGAATGCAGGAAACTTTTAACTTGTAGAAGTTGAAAAAGATGTGAGTATAATTATAATGATTATACCTATACTACTAGTTAATCATACAATACTGTATAATAGTTGAGGTAACTAGAAATGATTAGCCTGAAAAACAAAACAAGGGAAGTAGATATTATACTATTGTCATTTAATACCTGTCAAAGCATGAGCTTGTAAAATCTGAGCTTTGAGCTGTGCAATGAATAAGTGACTTAGGTACTGAAATAAAAAGATTTCAAAGTCCCTTCCAAACCTAAGAGTCGATGATGTCATGATTGTTAGTCCAAAAGTTTGTTAATTAAATATTTCTATTTTTCTAATACCTTTTAAAATTGTATGTACTGGTGTCACCTGAACATATTTCTAAATTCAAAACATGCACACATTCTATACAATTATATGCTATAAACAAATCATTTCAATAAGGTGTGTTTCAATAGTCAAATTCTTCTTAAAGGAAGGTAAAAAAATATTTTAGCATTTCCTGTTATTTTGTAATTCAGTAAGGATAAAGACAGTTTGAGTGAGGCAAATGTTTACGTTATGCAAATGCAATTTAATACGTTATTTACAATACACCAAAAATACTTCTGCAACATTAGGTGATATCACTGAAGTTCTGGAGATACACGTTTCATGTATTGCTCTTGTAATTTATTTTACCTTAAGGGACTGTGATGACTGTTTGCCGTGTTTAGAACTCAGTATGATAAGCATACCTCAAAGATATTGTGGGTTTGGCAAAGTGAATATTGCAATAAAGTGAGTGAAGTGATTTTGTGGGTTTCCCAGTGGATATAGAAGTTATGTTTACACTATCCTGTAGTCTATTCAGTATGAAATATAATTATGACTTAAAAACAATGTACATACTTCAATTAAAAATATTTAATTGCTAAAATATGCTAACCATCATCTGAGCTTTCAGTGAGTCAAAATCTTTTGCTGGTGCAAGATCTTGCCTCAGTATTGATGGCTTCTGACTGATCAAAGTTGTGGTTGCAGGCAGTTGAGGTGGCTATGGCTATCTCTTAAGACAACCACCTCTTCTTTTCATGAATGATTTCTCTATAGCCTGTGATGGTATTTGATAGCATTTTACTCATAGTAGAATTTCTTTCAAAAATGGAGTCGATCCCTTCAAAAACTGCAGCTGCTTTATCCAGTAAATTTATGTAACATTATAAACCCTTTGTTGTCATTTCAACGATCTTCACAGCATCTTCACCAGGAGTAGGTTCCATATCAAGAAACCACTTTTTTTGCTCATCCATAGGAAGCAATTCTTCATCTGTTACATTTTTGTGATGTGACTGCAGCAAACCAGTCCCACCTTCAGGCTCCACTTCTAATTCTAGTTCTCTTGGTATTTCCACCACATCTACAGTCACTTTCTCCACTGAAGTCTTGAACCCCAGGTCCTCCATGAAGCTTGGAATCAACTTCTTCCACACTCTAGTCAATGTTGGGATTTTAACCTCTTTACCAAGGAATCACAAATGGCATCTAAAGTAGTAGATTCTTTCCAGAAGCTTTTCAATTTGCTTTGCCCAGATCCATCAGAAGAGTGGCCTTTGAAACTTTGAAGCCAGGAATTGACTTCTCCTCTTTAGCTATGAAAGCCCTGGATGGCATCTTCTTCCAATAGAAGCCTGTGTCATCTACATTGGAAACATGTTGTTGAGTGTAGCCACCGTCATTAACTATCTTAGCTAGAGCTTCTGGATAACTTGCTGCAGCTTCTACACCAGACCTGCTGCTTCACTTTTTATATTATGTACTTTCATGTTATGGAGATTACTTTTTTTCCTTAAAACTCAACGCCCAACATCTGTTGGCTTCAAACTTTTCTTCTCACCTCTCTCAGCCTTTATAGAATTGAAGACAGTTAGGAACTTGCTCTCCATTAGGCTTTTGTTTAAGGGAATATTGTAGCTGGTTTGATCTTTTGTCCAGAACACCAAACCTTCTCCATATCTGTAGGAAGGCTGCGTTGCTTTCTTATCATTGATGTGTTCCCCGCAGTAGCATTTTTAATTTCCTTCAAAAACTTTTCCTTTGCATTCACAATGTCACCAACTGTTTGATGCAAGAGGGCTAGCTTTCAGTGTATCTTGACTATCAACATGTCTTCCTCACTGAACTTGATCATTTCTAACTTCTGGTTTAAAGTGAGAGACGTACGGGGGTACCTGGGTGGTTCAGTTAGTTACATGTCCAACTTTTGGTTTCAGCTCAGGTCATGATCTCACGGTTTGTGAAATTGAGCTCCGCGTCAGGCTCTGTACTGACAGCACAGAGCCAGCTTAGGGTGCTCTCTCTCTCTCCCTCTCTTCCTGCCCCTCTCTTGCTTAATCTCTCTCCCTCAAAATAAATAAATTAATTAAAAAAAAATTTTAAGTGAGAGATGTATGACTCTTCCTTTCACTTGAACACTTAGAAACCCTTATCGAGTTATTCATGGGCCTAATTTCAACTTTGTTGTGTCTCAGGGAATAAGGTGACCCAAGGAGAGGAAGAGGCAGGTGAACAGTCATTGGTGGAGCAGTCAGAACACAACAACACTTATTGATTAACTTAGCTGTCATATGGACTCGACTATGGCACAAAACAGTTAAACTAGTAACATCAAAGATCTCCGATCACTGACCACCATAGCAAATATGATAATAATGAAAGTTTAAATTATTGTGAAAATTACCAAAATGTGGCAGGGAGACATGAGGTCAGCAAGTGCTGTTGGGAAAATGGTACAGATAGACTTGCTTGACACAGGATTGCCACAAACCTCTAATTTGTAAAAAAGGAAATGTCTGTGAAATGCAACAAAGTGAAGCAGAATAAAATAGGGTGCCTGGGTGGCTCAGTCAGCTAAGTGCCCAACTTCATCTCAGGTCATGATCTTGTGGTTCACGAGTTTGAGCTCCACATCAGGCTCTGCGCGGACAGCTCAGAGCCTGAAGCCTGCTTAGGATTCTCTGTCCCGCTCTCTCTCTGCCCCTCCCCTGCTTGCATTCTGTCTCTATGTATTTTAAAAAATAAATAAACATTAAATTTTTTTAAAAAAACAATATGGTTTGCCTATAAAACGCCAAGAATGACCTTGATGTAAACTATGAATTTTGAGGGATAATGATGTATCAAATTAGGTTCATCAGTTGTAACAAATGTACCACTCTGATGTGGGATGTTGATACTAGGGTTATGGAAACTCTATACTTTCTGCTCAGCTTTGCTGTGTATCTAAAACTGAGCTAAAAAAAGTAGAACTGATCTAAAACATAAAAGTTATTAATAAAAAAAGAATATTTTCTACTCCATGAGAACATACTTTTTCAACTAATTCTTAGGACATTATTCTTTCTTTCACCAGTGTGTGGACATAATTAATAATTTTTTTCCTTCATTATATGAAATATATACTTTAAATATATAGTGCTTTGCACTGCCTTAATTCAATTTTTTTAAAGCCAAATGAATTGAAATATTGCTTTTTTATACTGTGCCTTATGAAGGTAGTTTCTTTTATACTTTCACCAAAGCCTAAGACTCTAAATATTATGAAGGGATTGATGATAAAGGATGTGCATCCTGTCAATATGTTAGTAATATCCATTTATTAATAATATGTCTATTTCAAATTTCATAGAGAAATAACATTCTTGGATTTGAAAATGCTTCCATTATATATTACTATAGTTTCAAGAATAAACTTACCTGTGTATGTTTCTTTTACTCATACGTAGTGACAGAATTTCCAGATGATCCTCAGACTGTTTTATTTGTTTAAATATTTCTAGTTTATAAGTACTTGTGAGCAAATAAAACAAGGAAAATACTGGTTTGATTATTTTCAACGTTTTTTATTTTATTTTTGGGACAGAGAGAGACAGAGCATGAACGGGGGAGGGGCAGAGAGAGAGGGAGACACAGAATCGGAAACAGGCTCCAGGCTCTGAGCCATCAGCCCGGAGCCCGTCGCGGGGCTCGAACTCACGGACCGCGAGATCGTGACCTGGCTGAAGTCTGACGCTTAACCGACTGCGCCACCCAGGCGCCCCTGGTTTGATTATTTTAAATGGAGCAGAAAATATTTGAGCTATCAAACTATATCAGATGATAGTCATTCTAAGATTGTAAAGTTGTGCAAAACAACACTGATTAATATCAAAAATTTTAATATTCATAGATCCCTGCTATATCTGAATGTTAACATTTAATAAATATTGACTATATTTCATAGTAATGTATGTACATATCTACTTACATTGCAGTTATTCATTCTTAGAAATTAATGTGCTTCTTTTTGGATAGTTTTTTTTTTTTAGGTCTAATGGAATTATGTGGTTTTCTGGGAACTATAATTCTGTAAAGTATTAATTGGTGTTATACTCTATTAAGACTGCTTAAGTTATAAATAAGTGACACATTCTTGGGAGGTTCAATTATTTTTATCAGTCTCTTGATTAAAAATATAATAATTCTTAATCAAAAGAATGTTATGTACACTTAATTTTACTATACTTTGCTATTTAGGACATTATATATAGCCAGCTTTGATAGTGTAACAAACCATCTCAAAACATGGTACCTTAAAACAATGTTTATTTGGATCATGATTTTGTACTGGTGATTGTGTAAGGTTCACATGGCTTGAATGATCTCACCATAAGGGTGAGCCTACTAAGAATGGCGGGTGTATGGTGGTCTCAGATGTGAAGGTGGTGACAGCCAAGATGACAGATGACTTAAAGGTGGCTTTAAATACCTCTATCTTCCATTTTTAAAAATTTAGACCACTTCCTAGGTAATGCACATTTTCATAGACGAAAAAATCCTCTGAATATAATGAACTTCAACCTGGGAGAATGTCAGCTTTGGTCATTTTAAGAATCACTAATATGATCTTCCCTAAGGTATTAAGGAAGATATTCTTAGAAATGTAGAAAGCTAGACTCCTGCTTGGAAAAAAAAAAAAATGTGGTTTTAAAAAAATGAGTTGGCAGACATATGATCATGAATCCATGTTCCTTCCTATTATCAGTCACATCTGTGTACCTCACGTTACTGGTAGCCACTGCCAAGAAGGGAATAATCAAGGAAAAGGGGAAAAGAAAATCAATTTTATCATTATTGTGAAAATGTATTAAGACTGTTTAATAGTTGAAAATGTAAAGCATGGTTAAAAATTCAAATTACTTTTGACTATGTTGAAACATCTAGGAAATTTATAAAGCTTAGAGAAATTTGAAAAATAAATTCAGTTTGGCTTCGTTTACATGTCTTTATGTTTGTCTTTATGCACAAGAAATAAAGATCATTTAAGCTGATCGATTTTGGAGCCGAACAGTGACGCATACAAACTTTATCAGTACCTTTTAAGGAATATCCTTCAGATTGTAGTATTCTTTGGAATTTTTACTTTTCTTCTACTTCACTTATTCACTTTAATGTTAATTAATTTTTCCATTTTTTCACTTTTACAAAAGTGCTTCTTGAGTGAGCTTATATGCTAGAGACTGCATTAGTTTCATTGCCTTACATGAATTATCATACAATAACTGGCAATCATCAGTTTATGTTTATAAATATCATCAAAACCCGTGCTGATATAGACTCGTCATTATCTACTTCATTGGCTTCCAACTGAGGGCACTTTTGTCACCACTGCCACCATGTCCCCCACCCTTCAGACAACATTTCAACATTTGACAATGTCTGGAGTCATTTTTTTTTTTACCATCATGACTTGCTGGGAGGGATGCTACTGGTATAGGTTGGATAAAGGCCAGGGATGTTGCTAACCATTGCAGCACCCGCAGGGAAGTTCCTCACCACAGAGAATTATCCCGCCCAAAATGTCGTTAGTGCCAAGACTGAAAAACCTTGATCTGCTTATGCATTTGCAAAGTCTTCACATGCATTATGCGACAAATCCAAAGCATATTTCTCTTGAAAATATATTTGTCTTTTGTCCATCGGCCAATAGCAACAGTGTCTTAATAACCATTGAAGAACCTATTATCCTCAGATGTGAAAATTTGTAGAATGAAACACATTTTTTAAAGTATAGTGGAAGAAAAAAAAATATAGTGGAAGAACATTGCATCATACAGGTATGCATGTGTATGTATGTATATAAGTAGGTATGCACTTATTTGCTGCAGATGTCAAAGATGTCCATACAGCTGAGTTTATAGCATAAACAATGGCTTGTTTTTTGAAACCTGATTTGTACTGAAAATATGAAAATGGTATCCCACAGCACTAAAAGATTGCTTGCTGAAGGAAGCAACTTTGGAAAGCTATTGACTACTTCAGGCAGGAAGTCACATATTATAACTCAATCACATGAGAAATTATGCAACTTTTAAAGTTTTCTACAAAGTAGGATCATAGTCTAACCTCAGCAATGCATCTTCACACACAAGAGAGTTAATTTATACTTCCAAAGCAATCCTAAGAACCAAAATACCTCACTTCTTAGTTTAGTTGCATTTTCCCTTGTTCTGTGCTCAGTATAGAAGAAAAAAAAGCTGGTACCTGTCGTCTAAAAAAAAATCTCTTCATGCTCTTGAAATCTATTATTAAAAATACTTCAAATGTCTTTTCTTTAAAATCATTCACTGTCTCGAGGCCACATGGAAAGGTTGACATGTTCTGGTTTTGGAGACTAAGAGCTTGAGTTAATATATAAGAAAACCCCTCAGAAATTCAGCCATCTAATTTATCACTAAAGAGCTCTCTTCTTAATCAAACTAGTCCCTTCTATTAAAAGCTCTACTTTCCAAAATGAAATCACTTCCTAAGCCAAGAACATTTTCTGCAGATGTTGTTGCTAGTGGAATTGAAACACTGTTTCCTATACTGTACTTCTAGAAATAGGAAGTCCAAAAGTATAGACAATAACCCACAATAGAATATCAATGTAGTTTTCATCACAGTAGGTATAACACAAAACTGTAACAAATTCAAATATATAGAGACAATTTAAATCAAATTGATTAGCATTTGGATATAATCAGTCATGGGCATGAAATGCTTTTTAATCAGGTAATGACTTCATTAAACATGGTTAATCACACACCACCTTGAACTCATTTTCTAAACATAGAATTAATTATTCAAATTATGGCAATTAAAACACACCAGTCAATGGCTGGATTCATTTTTAAAACTACCTAGGCAAGCCTGCCAAAAAAAAAAAAAATCTACTCATCATTTGCAGGAGTTGGAGTGTGCATTGAATACTTAATTCAAGAAAATAGACTTTTGAATCAAATGGTACTATAAGAATAAAATATAGACAACACTGGGTAATTATTTCTTAGCCAAATCACAGACTTAGAGAATTAAATAGGTCACAGAGAATACACTTGAAACTTGAAAAAAATAATTCACTTGGTGTTTATGCATAATACCATTTTTCCAATGTGGTATACTTTGTTTGTTTGTTTGTTTGTTTGTTTGTTTTTTATCATAGAACAATATTCCACTCAGATACAGTAGAATTTTTTTTTTCACACAGAATCAGTAGATATCTATAGAACACCTACTCAATGCATGATTTTATGGTACGTACTCCAGATAAACGAAAGTACAGCCTACTTGAGAGATTGTGAATCCAGTTTGAGATGCTGGATATAAAGTGAGGAAAGTTACAGATAATATACACTGAACATAGTCAACTGGAGAAGAGGCTGTTGAGCTTTCTGTCTTGAGGTATACACTTGGAAAACATATTTTATTGGCAACTCAGCTGAAGAAATTAAATTGGATTCTGTTTCATTGCATTCTCCACATGGTTGTTCTTGAGCACTCTGGCACTGAGTAGAATAGTTTATTTCCTGACTTTGCTCATTTATATATTCACTAAGAAGAGGTTTTGCATGGTCCAACAGACATCTAGGAGATGCACTGGAGCATGTTGTTTTAAATTTACCCTCTGTTTCAGAGCTTTTATTCACAGCAATTTAAGAACAGTACTTATTTTGTGTAATACTTTCTTTTTCTTAATAATTTGGTGTACGATTTAATTAATCTCACTTAATTCAATGTTCCAGCTGCTAGTGGACATGATAATATTATGTATCTAGAATTGTTACAGAATTTTTTTCAAACATTAATTAAAAAGGGTTGGCATATGTATGGATTTGGCATATCTATAGATGTCTATAGAGGTATCGAGGTACATCAATAACTTTTACCCCTCAGTTAAAACCCACCGCGTAAAGATTGCATGGACACACAAGGTATAGACTTGTCCAATTACTGTGTCACACACCTGAAACTACAGTAGCATTGGGTGTCAACAATACTTCGATTTAAAAAAAAGGGGGTATCACTTAAAGGGAAAGAAAAAAAGACTGCATGTGAAAATAGTGCTTTGCAAGTTCACAGGATGAAGTAAGTTTTGTTGCATAATTTTTAATTTTTCGGTAAAGCAATCTTTTCCTTATTCAAATGTCCAAATAAGCAGGCAAAAAATGATCATATTTACTTCTGAAGAAGTGATAACTCTTAGCAACATCCTTAAATGTGACATTAAATATATATATATATATATATGTATTTATATATAGAGAGAGAGAAAGAGACAGAGACAGATAGAAACAGAGAGACTGAAAGAGAGAGAGAGAGAGAGAGAGAGTCTTTACTAAGGAACATCTAATTTTCACATATTAGCTGTAATTTAGAAAATGAATAGAAATGTCAAACATGTCCTCATCACAGAATGTTCACTTATGGACATGTGCTAGTCACACAATGTTTCAAACTGAACAACTGTTACTAAAAGACATATCAAACAACAACAAAAACAACAGTCGTAATAAATTTCAACTCTATTCCATTTTTGCTCTTTTAATGAACATTTTAACAATATTGTTTCTTCCAAACCTTGATCATGGAGTATCTTTCCATTTGTTTGTGTCATCTTTAATTTCTTCCATCAATGTTTTATAGTGTTTGGAGCACAGATCTTTTACCTTCTTGGTTAAGTTTATTCCTAGGTATATACAATGCATTGCATCTTTTTGATGCAAATGTAAGTGGGACTGTTTTCTTAATTTCTCCTTCTGCTACTTCACTATCAGTATATAGAAATGCAGCAGATTTTTGTACATTAATGTTGTATCACCATTTTTACCTTTTAGCTCACAATCAGGTATGCATTTTCTGGGAATTAATATGCTCCCTATGTCTGAACCTGTATTTACAGCATATCAAGTAATATTATTGACCTAGTAATGCAATTTAATGAAAATTGTGCCTCATTATCATAAATTTATAAAATAACACTGAATAACTTTATTGGAAACTGTTTCAGAAATTATATCATTATAACAATTGAAGAGGAAGCAATATAAAAGGAAAGTTCCATCTTCTTGTCCGTGTATAACCATAGTTTATAAAGGCTGGCTGACATGTTATTGTTTTTTCCTTTGAGGCTAGAATATGAAAATGACTAATGGCAGCTAAAACAAGTAATCCATATCTAAAATTCCACCCTGAAAATTAATGAATTTCATGTATAAGGTCCACCTGAAATGCTGCCTCTTTTAATTTTTTTTTAATGTTTATTTATTTTTGAGACAGAGAGAGACAGAACATGAACGGGGGAGGGTCAGAGAGAGAGAGGGAGACACAGAATCTGAAACAGGCTCCAGGCTCTGAGATGTCGGCACAGAGCCCCATGGGGGGCTTGAACTCATGAACCGCAAGATCATGACCTGAGCCAAAGTCGGACACTTAACCGACTGAGCCACCCAGGCGCCCCGAGCCTCTTTTAAGCAGTATTCCTTGTTGTAGTATCAAAACCACTTTTTCTCCTCGAAATTCTCCACAGTAATTGGCCCTTTAAGTTTATCACTTTTTTATTAACATTAGTTTAATCTTATCTATATATTTTTCCCAGTAGTGGTTCTGATGTTGATATTACAAGACACACAGAGAGCTAAAATTTTCAGTCATTGCCATTTAAACTTAAAAGCATGGCCTTGTTGATCCCACTGTTGGAAATAGGTGTGCATACAACTAAATATAACACAATATGACCCTGGCACAGCATGTGTGGTGAGAATATAGGGGATGTGTATTAGGCAGTGATTGTGATGCAGAGGCCCAGAGCAGAGGAGATCTCACTTGTTCTGACTATGTCATCTTTCCAGTTTGGCAGAAGGATAACCAATAGTTTAAAGAAGCTCCATTGAGAGCTAAATCATGTGCGATCTGATGAACCCAAAAGAGTCACAGAAATTTCAATATTGAAAGTATTAGACGTAGCTGGAGTTCAAAATATTGGGAGATTTAGAAAACTCACTGTATTCTTTCACATTTCCTTATTTTAAAATGACTTTGGGTTGTCAAAATTTTGCCTGATTTTGCCTCAGGTCACAATCTCACCATTATGAGATCAAGCCCCTTCTTGTTTGCAGAGCCTGCTTTTAAGATTAAGATTCTCTCTCCTGCTCTCTCTGCCCATTCCCTGCTCTCTTTCTCTCTTTCCCTCTCCCTGAAATAAAATAAATAAAAATAAATAAATAAATAAAAAATAAAAAAAAAGAAATGTCCCAGTTGTACATATTTTCTTTGTTTTTCCTCATTAGTCCTCTCATGATTTTTTTATTTCCTAGATATCTGTCATCAACAGGTATAAACTACTTATATTTACATAATATCAGCACTCTTGATTAACATTCATTATTCAGTGCAATATGTCTGAAATCTACAACCCAGTAGGTAAGTTACAGTCTAGGGAAAACTAATTTTGTCAAAATGTAAAACCCAGATATTGTGCTAACAAAACTTTACAGAATACTTTTTAATTTTTTTTTAATTTTTTTAAATTTATTTTTGGGGAAGAAAGCTCAAGCAAAGGAGGAACAGAGAGAGAGAGGAAGACAGAGGATCCAAACTGGGCTCTGCTTTGACAACAGCCAGCCTGATGCAGATGTGGGGCTCAAACTCATGAGCCATGAGATCATAATCTGGGTCAAAGTTAGTCTTTCAACAGACTGAGCCACCCAGGAGCCCCTACCAAATACTTTTTAGATATTGTGTTTATTTATTTAGTTGTATGGATATTAAGAATCACCAAATGTACAAATTCAGCAGACAAGTGAAACAAAATTATGTTATAAAATTATTAATTAAAAATGTTTTAACGTTTATTTATGTTTTGAGAGACAGACAGAGACAGAGCATGAGCAGGGGAGAGGCAGAGAGAGGGAGTCACAGAATCCGAAGCAGACTCCAGGCTCTGAGCTGTCAGAACTCATAAACTGCGAGATAATGACCTGAACCGAAGTCGGAAGCTTAACCAACTGAGCCACCCAGGTGGCCCTAAAATTATTAATTTTAATGAGTACAAGTCTTTTTAAAGGAAAGTGTTTTCTCTTTCTTGGATACAGTAAGCACTGATAAACTTTAAAATACTTTTAACACATGGTTGAAAGCATAAAGGACAATTGATAATGACTTTCTATCAACATGCCTAAAATAATATTTGCCAAACACTGCAATTCATTTCCTCCCTTTTTTCCAGGATGTGAGTTAAAACATACAAGAAAGAACAAAGGGAAGAGTGAAATATAGATGGGTAATAATAACAAATTAATTAAGATTTTTGAAACATTTAAAAAACAAAATTTAATATTGAAAAACGTTCAATAATTTCACAAAATTTGCTGAGTGTTAATTGAAAGTGAAACAAATCATCTAGTTTGTCAGCCTCATCCTTACCTTTTCTTTTTTAATTTTTATATCCACTTGCTGCCATAGAAAATTATCTAAATCCTCACCTGCTGTTTCCAGCAATGTCGAAGACCTATAATAACCACGAAACTCTGCAAGAGCTTCGTTGTACTTGAATCATTCTCAAAATTGTGTGTCTCATTGAAACTGAGAAGTACCGTTTCAGAAAAAAAATCAAGCTGCTATATTTAGTAACTATATATCCTTATTCTAAAGTATCATTTTGAAAACCAGGAGCAGTACTTTCAAATTTTAAAATAAATGGTGACTTATAATAAATTGAAGTATTAATGATTTTAAATATTTTTTTCCTTTCTACACTCTGGAAATCTGATTATTATTTCTCTCTGGAATATGATTATTCATAGTATATATTTAGAAAGTCACATTTGCGCACTTTTTTGTGCACTTTTTTTTCTCTTCAAATGTGTTTGAATTATTGTGCTAAAACACTTCACGCTTTCTAGAATTTTTTTCTCATTACTTTTGTCTTGCATGATACAGTTCATACATGTTAGGTAAATCAAAACCTTTTTTTATTTCTACCTATTAGAACTTACATACATAAATGGCCACTTATTGACATGAGAGTGTATCTTCCACTTTTGTTGATAGCTTAATAGAGGCTACTATTCCACAACAGTTATTATCACCCAACTTTAGTCCCTAGTACCTTAACATGTGACTATTTTGTGACTATCATGGAATTTTTATTATATATTTTTATTACAGAATTCACCTGAAGTAAAAATACACAATGTAATTCTAAAAAGAAAAAAAAAAGAAAAGAAAAAAGAAAAGACAAAGAAACAAACAAACAAAAAAAGCAAGATAGTAATGCACAGCATGATGGACCATCGCAGAACTGATAAGGCAAGAAGCTAAAAGCTTAGATAATGGGATAGTCAACAAAATCAAGTCTTATTCCTCCGAAGACTTAAAGGATTATAATTATACCTAGATCCAGAAGTGAAAAGTAAATAATTTAGAAAAATTATAGCCCTAATCAAAAGCAGTTCTAGAAGGAAGAAAAAAGAATTCGAAAAAGAGATTAGAGTTATATACATGAAAAATATTCTTAAAGATATTCTTGAATACATAAGTGATCTAAATAACATGATAATAAAGCAAGGCACCTCAGTTTTCCCTTACCAGTTGAACTAGTCCCGTATTTTTACTTATACTTAATTCTTTTCCTCTGAAGGACAATATGTTGAGAAAAAAAAAACACTAAAAAAGAACAAAAATAAATTAGTATATAAATACTTTTAAAAATAAATTATTTTTAGGAGTTAAAAATATCATTTTAAGCCCCATTACTCAATATTTTCCAAATTCTTTTGTTTGTTCTTTAGTATTTGGAATAAATTCACTGATATTTGGATACATTTATTGTAAAATTCAGTTCAACTTGCATTAATTATAGTTTTCAAATGCTGAACTCTTGTATAATTTGGACAAAATTTCAATAGAATCTATTACCATAAGTTAAAATTATCAAGATGAGATTTCACTGAAAGTGTTATAGGTCATAAAACCTTAAATATAAATAGAAGTTTGGCTTAATTAAATGCTGATCAACCAGATTTTATTCTTAATTTATTAACAGAGGATTTAGAATGTTCCTAGTAAATGATTACTATGATTACTCAGTAAGCATCCAGGAAACAGAAAAGACTCAAGATATTTTAACAAGAAGGGATTTAATATAGCAAATTGCATGCTTATAAAATTTATGAAAAGTTGACTGCTGATTGAAAAGGAATTAGAAAATGACAAAATAACAGGAATTTACCACTGGTAAACCCAATTGCTTCTAGCATGAAAGCAGGTGATCTGAAACTGCTGAAAATCCTAGAATTGCCGTTTTCCCAAATACCTACCTACCACTGACAGAAGAGATAACGGATTCCTTATCCTCTGTCTTCCTAATCTCATTCCAGTGGCTAAGACCCATTATATCCTTAATCATTGTCACAAAGTATGTGGAATAGTTATTTAAAATGTAAAGTTGTGCCCACTTCCAGTTCTGTGTCTCCCTCTCTCTCTGCCCCTCCATTGCTCAGGCTCTGTCTCTTTCTCTCTCTCTCTCAAAAATAAATGAACATTAAAAGAATTTTAAATAAAGTAAAATAAAATAAAATGTAAAGTTGTAACATACATTATGTTTAAAATGCCAACACAAAGCAAAAACCTATGAAATGTCTCATGTCTTATGTTCTCTGTGTACCTGCAACTGACTTGTCTGTTACTGAAGCGTGTGTGGGTTCAAGGAGTTCTCTTCACCCAGTTTGCATTTGTAAATCTACAGAGATTCTGGCAGCTTTTACCTCATTTCCTTCTCTATATTATCATAGTTTGTTGTAAATAAACTATATCGCAACAATGAAGAAAGTGATGTCTTCCTCTATTGCAGGTTTTTTTTTCTCCTTTGTTACCACATGGTGATCCCTTTGAGGAAGTAATTAAGGTTAAATGTGGTCATAAGCGTGACCCTAATGTGATAAAATTGGTGTCATGAAAGAAGAGAAAGAAACACCAAAGATCTCTCTCTCTGAAGGAACACGAAGGAAAGGCCATGTGAGGACACAGTGAGAAGGGGAGGTCTACACCCAACAAGATAGTCTTCACTAGAAACTAAATTTGCTGGCACCTTGATCGTTGATGTCTAGCTCCAGAACTGCGAGTAAATGAATGCCCATCACAAGTCTTGGGTCATTTCAAGTTTTATGATTCATTCCCCATACACTTGGTCTTCATAAACCCCTTCACCTCACTCTGTGATCACTTTGGGGTGTTAAACATATCTTTTATTTCATTGAAAAATCATAAAATATATTTTTTGCATGCATATATTATAATTTACAGAAAGTTTTATTTTTATATATTATTATACATCATTTAATTTTTTCACTTAGCACACCATTGTTAAGACCCATCCATGTGTGTGTGTGCATATAAAATACCTTGTTTGTAATTGCGGGATACTATTCTATAGTCGCTTTTGACATGTGCAGTTCGCCAATTTTCCAGAGATGACTCACAAGGCCTCGCCTGTTGAAAATATCATGTAAGTATTCAGTATTCAACTGCTGTCTTTTACTTTGTCTTCAGGTTTCTTCTATTTATTTTGGCTTCTTTACCACCAGAGAGCCTTTCTTCATGTCCTAATCATATCTTTTTGAACTGCCTCGTATTCACAGACCCTCTTTTAAACAGCCTTTGTGAAAATCTCTAACTCCCAGATAAATGCAGTCCTATCTAGGCCATCCACATCATGCAGTGGCATTTTGTCTTTAATAATAAAGGAATTGGGGAGCCCGGGTGGCTCAGTCGGTTAAGCATCCTATTTCAGCATAGGTTATGACCTCACAGTCTGTGAGTTTGAGCCCCACATCAGGCTCTGTGCTGACAGAGCCTGGAGCCTGCTTCAGATTCTGTCTCCCTCTCTCTCTGTCCCTCCCCAGCTTCACTCTGTCTCTCAAAAATATATAAACATTAAAAAAATTTTAAATAATAATAATAAAGGAATCAATTAATGTAGAAATTAGACTTCTCCTAAAAAACACATTCAGGCAATTGTGGTTTAAATGGTACTTTTCTTTCCTCTGTATATTTACTTATTTATTTATTTAAAAACATTTTTTTAATGTTTATTTATTTTTGAGAGAAAGAGCATGAGCAGGGGAAGGGCAGAGAGAGACACACACACAGAATCTGAAGCAAGCTCCAGGCTCTGAGCTGTCAGCACAGAGCCCCACATGGGGCTCAAACCCACCAACTGTGAGATCATGACCTGAGCTGAAGTTCAACGACTGAGCCACCCAGGCGCCCCTCCTCTGTATATTTAAATAACAACATTGAAACTAACAAATTCTAACTTAAACTTAAAATGACAAAAATGTTTACAGACTAGACAGCATGATTAAGACTATACCTTACCTTCTACCCATTACCCCTCTCCCACCCCAAAACCCCCAAGGCTCCCTCTGTGAATTCAGCTGTAGCTGAATCCCACTGTGGAATGAAATGGGCAATTTTTGAGTCCTGTTTTACATTTCAATCAAAGAAGGAAGTGTCATTTTCGGTGGGCATTGCAAAGTCCAGCCTTCACCTTCAATTAAAAGAACTCAAGTAGAGGCTCTTTCTCCTAACAGTCCAAAGCAGACGACTACAGGCATTTGGATTTCCTCCTATATATCACTTGCCGTTGCACATTATCTCCCAGCAACAGCTGGTGACACACAGGCACCTCGCCTCTAGGAAAGCCCCCCTCTTCCCCCTTCCATCTGTTTCAGTCCATTTACCTCCGCAATAGCACACTGTTTTAGCTGCTTTGCTTACCATATCTTATCCACAGTGTAATTTAAATCCTTTCAGTTAAGAGAAGAGGATTTTGCATCTTGAAGCCGGTTTTGCTTTGAAAACTATCCGAGGTTGGAGCTCTTCGCAACTTGAGTATCAGTCAGAAATTTTTCATAGGTCGAGTCATAGGAGAACATAGGACGCTTACATGGTCAAAATAAAGTAAGGCTAATATGTACATAGGGTTAAATTCAAATCGAGGTGACCCATTTTTAGTTTCACTAGAAAACAGGAAGAATTTTCAGTTTTTATGAGGGCTGCTAGCGCTCTGTTTCCATGCTCCACTGCTCTGGAAGTAGCAACAGACATGAGAATGGAAACGACTACACCTTCTTTTGCTGCTTCTTCACCTTCACACTTGGTCTGTATGTCCAGAACATGACTATCATAAGATTTGTTCTTTATTAATTTATTTCTCCCTTGGTTAAGTGTGTGTGTGTGTGTGTGTGTGTGTGACCTCCTTTCCCACACATGATGAAAAATAAAGTTCTGGAGTCAAATTGCCAAAGTCTGAGACAAGACCATCATTTTATGTATCACCTTGGGACAATTATACATGTCCTAAGTCTCAGTTTCTTTATCTAAAAAATGAGGTACTGTCTTATAGAGTTGTAAGGAGGATTAAATAAAAAGTTTTGTTTAATGTGTTTAGCACAGTGTCAACCCCATGGTAAATGATCAAATGTAAGCTAATTTAAGTATGGCAGACATAATGAGATGTTCTTTTCTTTGTTTTATTGTGATTCTTCGTAGTTTTCTTTTTTTTAATTTTTAAAAGTTTATTTATTTTTGAGAGAGAGAGAGGCAGAGTGCAAAGGAAGGAGGGGCAGAGAGAGAGAGAGAGAGGGAGACACAGAATCCGAAGCAGTGTCTAGGCCCTGAGCTGTCAGCACAGAGCCCGACGCGGGACATGAACTCACAAACCGTGAGATCACGACCTCAGCCAAAGTCAGAGGATCAACCGACTTAGCCACCAAGGTGCCCCTTTCCTAGTTTTCAAGAAAAGGGAGCTTCATCCTTCTTTTGGTTTCAGGAAGTGAAAATAATACAATCTTATTTTTAATATTGACGTTTTGTTTTGTTTTGTTTAATTTTTTTTTCAATTTTTATTTATTTTTGGGACAGAGAGAGACAGAGCATGAACGGGGGAGGGGCAGAGAGGGAGACACAGAATCGGAAACAGGCTCCAGGCTCCGAGCCATCAGCCCAGAGCCTGACGCGGGGCTCGAACTCACGGACCGCGAGATCGTGACCTGGCTGAAGTCGGACACTCAACCGACTGCACCACCCAGGCGCCCCTTAATATTGATGTTTTAAGAATTATGCTGTAAGTTTAGATACTAATTTTTCTCAGAAAGCAATAAAACACATCAATAATAAGTTATGTTTTACAATGTATTTATTAATTTTCCACTTGCAGTCACTCCTCCCATTCATGTGTGTTTGTTTGTACCTTTGTCAAGCAGCAAATGAATGTAAAAGTGGAAGTTTATTCTTTTGACTCTCAATTTTATTGCTTGATTTACATTTCTAACATTATGGCAATACTACACTGTCTTAAATAATATTGATTTGTGGTAAGTTTTGAAATTTGGATTAGTGAGTTCTCCAACATTGTTCTTCTTTGTTATGATTTTTTCTGTAATCTTTCCATTATTGAAAATGAGATATTAAAATATCCATCTATTATTGTTGAATTGTCTATTTTTCTCTTCAGTTCTGTCAGTTGGTATTTTGTATATTTTGGAGTCCTATTATTAGGTGCATACATGTTTATAATTTTATCTCTTCCTGATGGATTGAAACTTATTATTATGAAATGTCCCTGTCCCTGTCCTCATTTTTTTGTTGTTTTAGTATCTATTTTATCTTATATTTACATAACAACACACATCTTATGGATGCTGTTTTCCAAACTTTTATTTTTATTTACAAATGTTTATTTATTTATTTTGAAAGAGAAGGTGCAAGCGGGGGGGGGGGGGCAGAGAGAGTGAGAGAGAAAGAGAGGGAGAGGCAGAGAATCCCAAGCAAGTTCTCCGCTGTCAGTGCAGAGCCAGACATGGTGTTTAATCTCACAAACCATGAGATCATGACCTGAGCTGAAGTTGGCTGCTTAACTGACTGAGCCACCCAGGCACCCCAATCTTTTATTTTCAATCTTTCTAGGTGTTTGATTTCTAAGGTGTGACACCTGTTGACTGTATATAGTTAGGTCTTTAAAAATATATATATCCAATTTATAAACTGCCTTTTGATCAGATTATTTAATCCACTCATACTTAGTGTTATTATTGATGCAGTTGGATTTACATCTTCCATTTTACTTTTTGTTTTCTATATGTCTCATGTATCTTTTATTCTTATATTTCTCCTTAATGTTTTTTGCATTAATTGAATATTTTGTAGTGTAACATTTTAATTTCCATAATGTTTTAAACATACTGTCTTAGCTATTTTCTTAGTAGTTGTTCTAGAGCTTATCATATATATCTCAACTCATCTAAATCTAATTCAGATTTACACCAGCTTAATTTCAATGAAATAAAGAAGTGTTGCTCCTATATAGCTCTCTTTCTTCTCCCTGTGCTATGTGCTATTATTGTTATATATATTGCATCAATATATGTTACTAACTCAAATATAAATTGTTACAAGTATTACTTTTTTTTGTCTTTTAAGGAAATACATGGGGCAGGTGGGTGGCTAAGTCGGTTGAATGTAAGACTTTTGATTCTGGCTCAGGTCCTGATCCCAGATTTGTGGGATTGAGCCCCATGTCAGGCTCCCTGCTGAGTGTGGAGTCTGCTTAAGAATCATTCTCTCTTTCCCTCTTTCTTGTCTCCCATTCACACACACTCTCTCTCTAAAATAATTTTTAAAAACACAGAGAATAAAGGAGAGTAAATATATAGAGAATTCAGCTTTGTTTCTACCTACCTCCTTTGTGTATTTTTGTCAAATATATTACATTTACTTGTGTTATAACTCCAACAACATACTGTACAGGTAAATAGATATAAATACAGATATACATACACATACAGGTATGGATATATATACGGATGGATATGGATGTGGATACACATATGCAATTGCTTTTGAATCAGTTAAGAATAGAAAGGAGATGTAATATGCATTTACAATGGCTTTTATAATTACATAATTACTGGTATTCTTTGTTTTTGTTTTTGTTGTCATTCTTGTTTTAAATTAGTGTGTAAGATCACTTGATTTCAGCCTGAAGAGAATTTAGTGCTAATTTTATTGGGGTTCCTTTGTGCATGACAAATCATTTTTCTCTTGTTGCTTTCAGGATTTTCTTTTTCTCGGTTTCAACATTACTCTGTGACATGCCTGTGTGTAGATTTCTTTGCTTTTGTCCTACTTACAGTTCATTGAGTTTCTGAGATGTACAGAATAATGATTTTCATCAAATTTGGAAAGACTTCAGCCTTTGACTTTTGTTCTGCTCCCGTCTCTGTCATTAACGAATTAAAACTATAAAAGTCAAACAGAAAATGCAATAAAGCATAATGCATAACTAAACTAAAAACAGGAACAGGAGTCATTTCATAATTTCTTAAAGGAGGCAGTCTGGTGGACAAAGAAGTAATATGCTAATAAATTTATACAAATAAGCTAGCACGCTGTAGCAAAGTAAAATAAGGTGGTTATTGGATAAATATGATTCATCAAAACAAAGAACATAAAACATTTATCACAAAGCTAATTAATTTTTGTATTTTGAAGAGATAAGAAAAGTGATTAAGTCTACAAGCTAAAAGTGAACTATATAGCTAGCTACTAGGTTATTATATTAATCCTTCTCTCAGCCAGCTAAAAAAAAAAAACTTTCAGAAGATACAAAATAAGAAGATAATTGAGAAAAAAATCATCAAACATTTAATGAGCAAGAATATGAAAAATGAAATGTATCGATTTCAATATGATTGAAAGTACTAAGAAGGCAGACTTCTCATTTGTCTAAGCTTTTAGCATATACTATAACCAGGATCAGATGAAGAAAATAATTTATTCTCAATTTTCTAAAGAATGCGATTATAAAGGATCAAAGGTTATATTTAAATATAGTGATATGAGAGGAGACTTTGGGGGGAAATGGCAGAGTGGGAGAATCCTAGGTATACAACCTCCCATGGATACACCTAGCTAACATCCGCATCAGAGTAAATAGCCTAGGAAACAACCCAAAGACTGATGGAAAGGACTCTCTGCAGCTAACTGTAAAGAAGAAGCCACAATGAAGAGGGTAGGAAGGGCTAAAATGTAGTCAGGAGCCACACTAACTTGCAGGACTGTCCTCAGTGGAGAGGGTTTCCACCAGCACAGAGAGGGGAGAGGAGCAGACCCCATACAGGTATCCCAGGCATGAAGGTCCACACTGGGAAGAAGACTCTTTGTAACATTTGGCTTTGAAAACCAGAGAGGTCTAATTTCCTGAGTTCCTACAATCAGTGGGGCTTCACAACTGCCGCAAGCCTGGCAGTGTGCAAGCAGCCCCAACGGGAGCCAACACCACTCCAAAGTGACTCCTGTCCTTGGAAAAGGGGAATAGAACCACATATCCCAGTCCAACTGTGGCCCCAACAGTGGGCTGGGGGCAGACATCAGGTCTGACTGCAGGCCCCACCCACCAGTCAAAACCTCCCAGGGAAAGCACCCTGCAGTTCAGTGCTCTGGCAGCTATGGTAAACGCCTGATCTGACTCAACTCAAGCCCACAACTGGCCCGCTAAACACAGGGACCAAATCCTGCCCACGTCAGGCAAAGAGAGCCAATACAGATGAGTAGACTGGAGACAAACATGGCTCAGCCACAAAGCAGGACACACACAACACATACAAGAGACACTCTTGAAACACCAGGTTCTGGTAAACAGGAGATATGGCACTGTCAGGCCTTTCAGGATGTCTTCTTCAGAAGGCCTCTACCTTCAAGAGCAGAAAACATAGCTGATTTTCCTAACACACAGAAACAGACACGGAGAATTATACAAAATGTGGACACAGAGGAATATTCCCAAATGAAAGAACAGGACAAAATCTCAGTACAAGAGCTAAATTAAATGGAGATAAGTAATATGCGTGACAGGGAATTTAAAGTAATGGTCATAAAGATATTCAGTAGACTTGAGAAGAGTGGAGGACCTGAGTGAGACTCTTAACGAAGAGATAGAAAACATAAAAAAGAACCAATCAGAGAAGAAAAACTCATTAACTGAAATTAAAAATATTCCTGAGGGAATAAATAGTAGGCTATAGATTTCATCTGTAGCAACATTTTTCTAGAGGCAAGGGAAACAAACATGTTTCTGAGACAAGGGAAAGAAAAGCAAAAATAAACTATTTGGACTACAGCAAAATAAACACTTCTACACAGCAAAGGGAATAATCAACACACTAAAAGATAATCTACTGAATGGGAGAAGATAATTGCAAATGACATATGTGATAAAGGGTTAGTATCCAAAGTTTTTAAAGAACTGACACAACTCAACACCGCAAAACCAAATATTCCAATTTAAAAATAAGCAGAAGACCTGAAGACATGAACAGACATTTCTCCAAAGAAAACATACAGATGGCCAACAAACACCTGAAAAGATGCTCAACATGACTCATCATCAGGGAAAGGTAAATCAAAACCACAATCAGGTATCACCTTGCACCAGTCAGAATGGCTAAAATCAAAAACGCAAGAATCAACAAGTGTTGGCAAGGATGTAGAATAAAAGGAACCCTCTTGCACTGTTGATGGGGATGCAAACTAGTGCAGCCACTCTGGAAAACAGTATGGAAGTTCCTCAAAAAGTTAAAAAGAGAACTATCTTATGATCCAGTAATTTCACTTCTGGATATTTACCCAAAAAATATGATAACATAATTCAAAAAGATATATGCACTCCTATATTGATTGAGGCATTATTTACAGTAGCCAAAATATGGAGTCCAATGTCCATCAATACATGAATGGTGTGGAATATTACTCAGCCATAAAAAGAATGAAATCTTGCCATTTGCAAAAACATGGATGGATCTGGAAGGTATAATGCTAAATGAAATAAATCAGTCAGAGAAAAACAAATACCATATGACTTTACTCATACGTGAAATTTAAGAAACAAAACAAATGTACAAAGAGAAAGAGAGACAAACAAAAAACCAGACTCTTAAAAATAGAGAACAAACTGATCGTTACCAGAGGGGAGATGGGTGGGGGGATTGGTGAAACAGGAGAAGAGGATTAAAAGTACACTTATGTGAAAAGCACTGAGTAATATATAAAATAGTTGAATCACTATATTATACACCTGAAAATAACATAACATTGTATGTAATTTATACTGGAATTAAAATTTCTTTAAACAAAGAAAAATTGATAAGTAAATATAATGATATTACCTTTTTATTTAATTCAATTGATAAATAATTATCAACCTTCTGTTTTAGGTACTATTAAAGGAATAAAGAAAGAAAAAGAGAGAAAAGAGCTCAAAAAGCTTACAGTTTAAGAAAGGATACAGACAAAAGAATAAATCTGTCATAATAAAATGTTATAAATGAAGCAATGAGATCATTCACAAAGTATAGTATCATGAGTGTGCTTATAGATATCATAAGGTTTGTAAGTACTTCATGAAGATGTGAACTATGTTAAGAAAAATAAATGCAATTTTTCAAATGTACAAGAAGGAAAGATCTTTCCAAAGGACTGAAGAAATATGTTCAAGAAAACAAAACCATCAAAAAGTCGAATGTATGTAAGGATTATGGAATGCTAAAAGCAGTAAATAACATAGGGGGATATGATCAGGTCAAATGGGTGATTAAAAGATCGTGAATAGCCTTCAGTAAGACTTCAATTGTACATTCAAAAAGAGTTTAAATGCTGAGAAAAAGATATACATTATAACATATCCCATAGCAAACTGACATGATATGATTATCACTTAGAAAAACCTTGCTCTGGAAGCAGCACATAAGATTACAAGAGGTAAGCTGAAAATAGGCGGCTAGTCAGAGAACTAATGCCGTAAGTGGGAGACTTGATGATGATCTAGGATAAAGCTTTAGAATTTTTGATAAAGGAAAGACAGGAGATGCTAGGAGGATAGGAAGGAAAGAACTTGTTGGCAAATTGTGAGATTCAATAGAAAAGGAAGTAGCCAGGATTACTTCCAATTTTCTGGTTTGGGGTTGTGATGTCTTTAAGGTAAGGAATAAAAAGAAGACACAAGTGTGTTGGGGCGAACGAGAGAGAGAAAGAGTTTTGCCTAAAATCCAATCTGCTGTAAATATCTTAGAAAAGTCAAGTGAAGTTTTCATGGGAGAAACGAACAGCTGAATATTCTAAGCTGGAGTTCCAGAGGGATAATCTGGGCTGACGATTTAGATTTCAATCGGTCAATATATAGTGACAGACACTTGAAGCTAAGGGAGAGAAACTAGTTATTTACACAGAATGAGAAGAGATTTTTAAGTGGAATTTGGGGAAATATTCAATACATAATAGAAGAATACTAAGGGAAAAAAAACTATAGACAAGGAGAAACGAACAAAAGACAAGCACATTGCATATTAGCAGCCAAAAGCAGAATTTTATTTCAAAAGGTACATTTACATAAAAGTATCAAATGCTATAGAAGAAATGTGAAATAAGATAATAGACTTATTTGTTTCCAACTGGATCTGTCAATGTAAAAATGTTAGTGGATGCTAGAAACCATAATGCAAATGTTAAAGACAATTTGATGTTCAGACGAAGAGCCAAAAAGGTAGACAATCTTTATAAGAAGCTTGGTGGTAAATGGAAAAATATAGAATAAGGAAAAAAATAGAGAAAGAAGAATCAAGAAAAAAAAATATTATATGCCATGGATTACAGAATTGGAAATACAAGTATAATGGTAAATTGGAATATTTGGCAAAAAGCATAAGGTACAAATTTTTGTAAGATTATGATATTAGAATATTATAATTTTGGATGGTATTTACTGAAAAAATTATCTCAACACAGGAATAGAATACCTTTTTTGGCTTTAATAGCATGGTGCAAGATGAAAGATGTCAGTGGTAAGAAGTTAAAGGAATTTATGGCTTCTGTTTCCTCTGTGAAGAGGATTGAGTTGTACTGGACTAAGGTGTCAGTGGTGTTGGGGGCGCCTGGGTGGCTCCGTTGGTTGAGTGTCTGACTTTGGCTCAGGTCGTGATTTCATGGTTCCTGGGTTGGAGCTCCGCGTTCAGCTCTGTGCTAACAGCTCAGAGCCTGGAGCCTGCTTTGGATTCTGCGTATCCCCCTGCCCTGCTTGTCCTGCCTCTCCCTGTGTGTCAAAAACTAAATAAACACTTGAAAAAAAATTTTTTTAAGTGTCAGTGGTGTTGAAGTTTAGGCTTCTAAAAGTCCCTAAAGAAGTAAACTGGCAATTGCTCTAAATGTGGGAGGAAACAGATGGAAAATAAGATCCTTGTCCATCAGTGATAAGGCTCCAGTAAAAATGTCTAATGATACACATAGAATAATCCTTATGAACATATATATGTGGTTTCCTCAAGATGTGCTCAATAGCTCAGGTGTAGAAACTAGATTGTTCAGATGAATTTTCCAAATGGGTGCAAAAGAAGGACAAAGAAGCAATGGAAAACTCTTTCTTGTCATACGTGATTTTACTCCCAAGGGATTTACAATTTAGAAGAGAGGATCCAAGTCATTGATGTATAACCTTAGCACCGGATGAAGAGTCTTTGGAAAAAAAGAGCAGCGATCTAAGCCCTTATGAGACAAGGTGAAAGGTAGAATTGCCTGGTGCTGACCAAGTGTGCCTTTATCCCAGATCTTTAGTTGCTTTGTAGCAAAACGCAACATCGTCTAAATCCTTAAGTACAACAGACATGAAAGGGTAATGAAAGAAGGAAGGTTGGCTTCTTTAAAACAATTACTAAGATGTGTACCTAGGTCAAGTGGAATAGAGGCAAACTATGTCAGTAAGAATAAAGGTAAACACCATTGTATCCTCCTGGCCTATTTCAGGGATAGAGAGTTATTTTACCTGTGCTCTGGGTTGTTCCACCACTGAGATTTTACCCAGCTTTAAAAACATCCTCTTTTTATTTGCTTTTCCTCTAGCACATAAAACATTACCATTTTTTTAGCCACACTATTCAACTATTACCAATATGCTCACAATTTCCAAAGCTATAATTCCCATCTTGATACTTCTGGGACTCCAGTCCTGAGTGTGAGTGTTAACTTACCCTACTTGAGTATCCCAGATATTTATCCAAACTCAGAATGTCTCAACTGAATATACACTCTCAAATGTGTCCCCCCCTCCTCTTTTTAAAAATCTCACCGTTGGTTAAAATGTGTCACGTTCCATCTAGTCTTTCAAACTGGAAGCTTGAAAGTCCTTCTAAGTCTCTCAATTTCCACCTGAGATTTCAATTCTCGATACCAAGTCCCACCCACCTTTATTGACATCACAGCTCATAAGTCTCTTTGCGTCTACACGGAGGAGGCAATCATCATTTCCCGGAGCCTCCATCCACCCTCACACTTTCGCGAGAGCGAAATAATCGTTCCAAAGTGCAAAATGGGTTATTACACTGTGTGCTCAGTGGCTCACGATGTCCTGTTCAATAAGTGTGAAATTCCTTTATATGGCCCTTCGTCATCTGTTCCTTGCTCAGTTTTCAAAATCCTCTGCCACATCAAGGAACCATTTACCAGTGGTTTTGCCTAAAGTGAGAATAACACAAAGAACAGACAAAACTCCTCGCACTCGTGAAGTTTACATGCAAGTGGGAGGGAGAAGAAAGATAATAAACAATAATAGCAATAACTGCTATGGACAACATACAGCAAGTTCAGGGAAATTGGAGTCTGGGTTTGGGGAGAGATTACAATTATATATAGTGTAGTCAGGGGAGGTGTCATTGAGGTGATATTTACGCAGGGACTAGAAGCCCATGTGAATATAACTTACCAATTTCTCTTACCTTGCACTGTTTTTGCACAGTACTTCTCACCTTCTAACATACATAAATTACTTACTTATTGCAATTATCTCCCTACAACTAAAGGATAAGCTTCATAAAATATACATATTTGCTGTGTCCCTTGATTTCTAGTTCCAGGAATAATATCCATCCCAGCACATGGTGGCCTCTCCATAAGTACTTGGTGACTCTGTGTAGGACATTAAATTGGACTTCAGCCGTATTTGAAGAAAGCATTACGTTAAAACAAACTCTGGGCAATACCCACCCTCATATATTGCAACAGAACAGTTTGCCATGTAAACCCGTTGTGAAAAAATTCGACCAGCTTCTCGGCTCTATACATTAAAGCCTCATGAGTTAACGCTGAAGTGGGAGGCCTGAAGCAACAGCAGCTGGAACAGCATATGCAACTTAGCCCCCTGCCTGCTCAGAAGGAGAGAGTACAGAAACAGAAAGGAGAGCAGCAAAGATTATACAAACATCCCAGCAGCATAATTTACTTTAGTTTGTAGTGAACACTTGGATTGTGGCCATCCTTTGGAATATCCGAGGTGCGCGCATTCCATCTTCCAACGTGCAAGTCATTTGCTCTGATGTTACAACAAAATCTCAGGACTGAATATCTGAGTCTCAGTGAAGTCTGCTCAGATGTGTTTCTACCATACCGTTCCCACTTTCAGTGAGATTTCAAGCTACTGTTTATTGATTGCTAATTACATGCTAGACATAGGTTCATATGTAATCTTCGTAAAATTCCTACAAGATGGATTTTATTATCTCTATTTTATGGTTGAGAGAACGAGGAGAAAGGTTAAATAAGTTGCTTCAAAATCACATAGTAAAAGGCGTGGTGGAGATTTCAAGCTGCATCTGCCAACATTCACAGCTTATACTTTTAACAAGTATTTTGTGCAGCCTTAAATTTCACACAGAACAGTATCCTATCAATTTATTATTGTACAGAATTGTTTCCTACTTTTTTTAGGACAAAAATACACATTACAGCATTTGAAAGAGAGCAAACTTGGCTTTTTGTGTTAAATTCTATTTTTTAAGAAAATTAGAAGTAATCTAACTCCATATCAAATTTGAAGATATTATGAGTTTAATTTTTTAAAGTCTGTAGAACTTCTATTTATTTTAATTTGTTTTTTATAATAAAGGGATGCATGCTAATTTCAATGATAAATTAAAAAAAAATTTTTTTTAACGTTTATTCATTTTTGAGAGAGAGAGACACAACATGAACGGGGGAGGGGCAGAGAGAGAGGGAAACGCAGAATCGGAAGCAGGCTCCAGGCTCTGAGCCATCAGCCCAGAGCCTAACGCGAGGCTCGAACTCGCAGACCGCAAGATCATGACCTGAGCTGAAGTCAGACGCCTAACTGACTGAGCCACCCAGGCGCCAGATAAATTTTTAAATAAAAAAGGGAAAGAAAGTAAAATCACCAACATGCCACCACCCAGAGACAACTACTGTCAATATTTGGTGAGAAATTCTTTATTGTGTACATATGCAAATATATTTACATGGGCACATTCATATAGATATCTGTATTTCTGGAGTTTGTAAATTAAATTTTATTTAATTCCTCATTTGCTATATCCATACAAACCCAATTGGTTAACAGGGAAAAATTGAGATCTTCATCTTGAAACAAATCTTTAATCTGTTTTCCCTCGTTTTTATTTTCCCCTTGATAAGTGCCAATCTCTCTTCCAAACTTGTTTCCTTCCATATGAAGCGAAACTAACAGAAAGGATGCTCAGAGAGGGTAATGATGTCCAGCCTCGGCTCTACTAAATGTACCAAATGGTTGAATCCAATTTGGTATTCTGGAAGCTTGCTCACGTCACTAATAACATGTTGCATAGTTACTAATTCAGTGGTCAATGTAGGCATCAAAATGAGAAACATGTTTGACATTTTCAAGGCTGAGAAAAAGTTAAACTTTTATGAATATCACTCATCAATATATTACAGACTATAGTCTGTAACTTGCATGGTGTGCATACATAACTTGTCTGTTTGCCATTTAGAGACAATTGCCTATTGATTGATCTACCTTAGCAAAGCTTCTTAATAGATAATTCAGGCTGTCCTTTCAAGTAAAATGTTTGTACTATTACCTAATCCAAAGTTCTTTTTTTACTGAGTAAATCTGTATGAACATGTCACTTGTTTCTACCTTGTATAATCTTTTGAGTCAAGTCCTCTCTTCCCAAACCTTGTCTCATTTATATGGCCATCCTACAAATAGAAGCAAAAAATTGTTGATTTTGATGAAGATTGATACACTGTTTAATGATTGATTTTCTAACAGGAAATTGCTCTGGTTTACAATATTTGCTAATTTCCTTGGTGTAAATGCTTCCACCATGGCATATTTCATGCTATTAAGTGACATCACTCAATGCAGAAATGGGAAGTGATGTGCCATCATATACCCTTATACAGAATTTTACCAATTGGAAACAAGAGACATAAATAATCTTAGGATCACAGGTTGTACAATGTGATCAAATAACTAGGAAGTGATGAGTTCTGAGTTTTTCTTACTGTTGTTTTTAGTATGATTTATTTAATTTTAAGTTCATATAATTTAATTGTTCAATAAAGTTTTACGTTTTTCCCAAAAATTGAACATTTTGCTTGTGAGAACTAATAGGGGCCGGCTTTAGTGCACCACTGCATAATGGTTTGAAACTTCACCCAGGATTGTGGTTTTGTAGCAAATCAATTATTTATGGGTTATTATGATATGCTAAGAACTGTGTGAAGTATTACAGCTACTAGGCTGGCTGGGAATTCAGGAAAATCAGGAGTTATGGAAGAGTAACTCAACTGTTTCTGTTATTCAAGTTCATTGCTAACAGCACTACAAGTTGCTTAGGTATTTTCTCTTAAGTTACCACTCTGTTTCCTTTGTGATCATGTTTTCCAATTCTTAGTTTTGAAAGAATAAAAAACACTCATTCAAATCCAGCCTTGTCTGTGGAATAAAATTATTAAATACTTTTGTTTCCATAATGATTTATTACTGCAGAAATTATACATTTTACTAGTGTCTATAATATGTAATATTATCTTTAAATGATATTTTCTTATCACATATCTACTCTAACTTTATAAGAAAGGGGGGAAAATGTTCATTGTTTGAACTGATATTTGTCCTAAAACTCAAAGAATTAATATCAAAATCATGACAAGTAATTGATGGGTAATTAATAACTATGAATCATCATGGAAAGAAAATGATGTTTAGTATTGAGCTGTTAGTCATTATGAGTCATAACATATTTAGTAATTATTTCATAAAAACTATGTGATACTTTATACATATAAATAAATCTTTAAAAATACAAATTCAATTATCTACTTGGCTCATTTTCCACTCTACTTATTTATTTAAGTAAGTAGGAAACAACTGCTAGATGTCAGTCTCTGGTCTGCCTTTGAGAGTCAAAGATGTCTCTTTTTAGGTTGGAACCCATCTTTGTTTTGTTTTGTTTTGTTTTGTTTTTTAGTATATTTGACTATTGGGATGACATCAAAATGAAAAGCTTTCACACAGTAAAGGAAGCCATCAACAAAACAAAAAGGCAACCTACTGAATGGGAGAAGATATTTGCCAATGACATATCTGGCAAGAGGTTAATATCCAAAATATATTTTTTAAAAATGTATACAACTCAACACCAAAAAAAAGTCCAATTAAAAATGGGCAAAGGATCTGAATAGACATTTTTCCAAAAAAGATACACAGATGGCTAACAAACACATGAAAAGATGCTCAACATCATTGATCATCAGGGAAATGCAAATCAAAAATGTCTTTTTTCAGAGAAACCATCAGATCACTACTTGTAGGGTCAAGTCAACTCATACTCAAAGGCCAATGGTACTGGCCAAGAGAAACAAATATTATTACTAGTCAAGAGAAACAAATATTATTGCTAGTCAAGAGAAACAAGTATTTGGAGCCCAGCAAGTCAAGGATTCAGCATGATTCTCCTTTGTTCTCATGTTTGAATTGTAGTACTAGGACTTCTACTCTAACCTTCAACTGCTGTCATGTTTTCCTCTTCCATAAGTAGTCCCTGTCTTCTCCCTTGAGTCTGAATCTTGTCCTGATTTTCTGTTTGGTACCTTTATTACTTCAGGCCTGACTTTCTCTCTACCACTAAGGCCCCCCTGATATCAGTAGTTTGATTATCAGAACTTCTTTCTACCCATTCACTGAATATTTATTTAGTATCCTCAGTGCCACACACTTTCCTAAATACTAATTTACAGTGGTGAATAAAATAAACCATAATATATTGGCCCATCTCATGTCAGTCTTATTCCTTTTGCCACTAAGATTGATTGGTTACACCAATAATTATTATTATAGGCTAAATAGCAAATGTAATAGTTGCATGATATAATCACACACAACACTCAAATGCACAAATGCATGCACACACACACACAAACATACACAATAACTAGGAAATCCCTGCACTACCATTTCAATATTCATTTAGGTTTTGATTTATAATAGCCTTGAACATGCTAACATTTAGGTTTGCCTATATGAGAATGCCAATAGGTTGGTAAGTATTAATTACATATTTTCTAAACCTAAACTCAGCCTTTCATTTTATTCATCCCTAAAGTGTTCATAGAATCACTAGCTTGATGGTCATTTTGGCAAGAAGTACAGCAATATATACATTTTAGAATTTTTGTCACTGAATATATTTGGTTAAATTAAAATAATGAATTACTTAAACAAAAATTAAGAATTTCTATGAGTCCATATAAAGAAACCATGTGTATTATAATCTTCTGCAGCTGAATATATATATGTATATTACATATATATGTATATAACATATATATAACATATAACATATATATGTATGTGTATATACATATATATATGTGTGTGTGTGTATGTATATATATATATATATATATATATATATATATAAAACAAGGATTAGCAAACAGCTCAAACCCACGTACCAAATATTATACTTGGTGTGTTTTGGCATGGCCTTTGAGCTAAATATAATTTTTATATTTTTATAAAGTTGCAAAAGAAATTTTAAAAAATATGTCATTAGGATCATGCATGGCTTACAACATCTAAAATATTTACTATTTCATTTTACAGAAAAAGTGTGCCAACTCCTGATGGAGACTTTGAATCAACACTCTTGCTCAACAATTCAGGTTTCTTGCATATACAAATGATTGTGTATCCAAGATGCTGTTAAAATCTAAATCATAAACGTTAGTTTGTGTCTAAAAACTTAAAAATGCAAATTTACTAGAAAGAGTAAAATGAAGGATAATTCTCTTATTTTCTTTACTGATATTTTTAACACATAAGAATGCTCATTCTGATATCTGTGGATTTTTGCATCTAGCTGAACTGAAGACTTATGGACACTTACAGAAAATAATTTATCTCTGAATTGTTGAGGGATTTCAAAAGCTGTTCATTTTCTTGGAAAATTTTGACATGGTAACTTGGTCTAATTAGAGCCTATTCATATCATGTCATTCCTTTTATCTTCATTTATACAATATTGATAGTTTAAATATTTTAATGAATATTTCAGTTATTTATTTTCGTCGCTCACAGAATGTGGCTAAGGGCCTAGAGAATCATTAATAATGGAAGGGACTCCCTTGTCTTTGTTGAGCTTCCTACGTCAATCTGGCAAAAGCATAATACAACATATGGGTCTCACCACAGGCATTTAAATTCAACCTACTCAGTTTTCTGACACAGCCAGAAGTAGTAGGGAATTCCAAAATTCTACAGACCTTGATGGAAAATATATTCTCATGAGATTACTAAAACACAAATCTTCATATTCATTACTAACATGCCAACCACTATCAATTACTGCTCAGCATCCTGAGGGAAAAAAGTGCAAGTAAATCATAACGAATGACTCCGTACTAAAGTTGGTAGAATCTGTGGAAGATCTCTGGTCCCCAGTATTGGGGCCAAATGTCAATATGCATGGTCCCTCCATGTGTATAAAGTAGCCTGACGGTAACTGTTCAGTCTGGGATTGTTTTGAAAAATATGTGAGATTAACTTTCCAATTTTAATAATTATACTATGGTTATGTAATGGGAAAAAATGAAAGAAAATCTACACATGAAAATGTCTATGAAAGAATGACATTGTGGGGCACCTGGGTGGCTCAGTCATTTAAGCATCCACCTTTAGCTCAGGTCATGATCTCATGGTTCATGAGTTTGAGCCCTGCAGCGAACTTTCTACTGTCAGCTAGAGCCCGCTTAGGTTTCAGATCCTCTCCCCCTCTCTGTCTCTGCCCCTCCATTGCCCTCTCTCTCTCTCTCAAAAGTAAATAAACATTTAAAAAAAAGAATGATATTGTTTTTATGAGTACATTCTGAAATGTTTAGAGGTATAGAGGTATCATGTCTGTAGCTTATTCTCAAATATTTCAGAAAAATATAAATATTCACACATTCACATATATGGGTACATGTGTTATGTATTATGTGTGTGTATTCATCCACTATTTTGAATTCTCAATGCTATAGTTTGTACCCATCATCATGATCTATATAGACCCAACATGGCCTTACCATATTTCTTACCTTTAGAGAGAGCTTCCTTCCCAACTCTAGGCCCCTGGCTTCACTTTCCTTAGAATATTTACTTTAGAAAACTTGTAATTGTAAATTCTTTCTTGCCCCTCAGGAACGTAAATATTTTCTTGGCTTTTGCCAGTTTTACAACCCAACAACATCTTTCTCAGGGATCTAGGAGTCACCCCTTTGAAATGTAATCATCAGGAAAGATAGTATCCCTATAGTCCCATCTTTGTGGGAGAGTAGGAGGCTAATTTAGATAAGTACCAATTAGCAAACATAGATGGACTAATCACATTGGCCAGCCTCCCCTGTAATGTCCTCCAGTACTTACCTATTAGATCACTCCAAAGTTAAAAAATCCTCCCACATTTGTCTCTCAGTAGAGAGACTGAGATTGAGTTCAGTCTCTCTACTCCATTGCAATAGCCTTGAATGGTATTTATTTATTTATTTATTTATTTATTGCCTATTTACCTCCATCAGTGTAATTTGTCTTTGATCACACACACACACACAGTGAAAAAAATGATTAAATGAATACAGTAACATTAACTTTGGGGAAAACCGGAGTGAAGGGCAACCAGGAACTCTATTATTTTGCAACTTTAGACTTTCTCAATTTTTCAAAATAAAAAGCTAAATAATCATATAAACATATATATATATATGCATTCTATAATATCTAGCAAACTATTTGAATAATACTACTAACTACTATTAATACTAAAAGTATTTGAATAGTACTACTGAATTCCAAAATCACACTCAGGATACATGTCACACCAAGTTGAAATGTATCTGTTAACACAATAAATTGTTAAGAAAAGCATTGGGGAATAATTATGGTATGGCATCACACATAAATAGCCATGCTCAAGAGGCTGGAAGCAAATTTTGCTCTTTTGTACAAACGTAAAATTTCTTTCAACTTGAAGACCAATTAGCAATGTAAACTATTTAAAATATTTTACATGAAATTCAAAGGCAGAGATCAAAGGACTGTGGAGACTTGGAGTTACTCTAATCTTACCAATTATGTAGTCCAGTCTCACACTCAAACAGTAATTTGTTCCATGACATCCTAGGAAGTGACTGTCTTGTTCCTGCATAATTACTCCTAATAGCAGGGATCTTGCCCATTCCAATTTTGGATGTTTTTAATATTAAAAAGAAATCTTACCTTATCATAATTTTTACTCATTAGTCTTTGCTCCATCCTCTGGAAAACTTGAAATTATTTCATATGTATGTCTTTTAAATATTTAAAACAGCTTTCATTCATCTTCCCAAACTAAATATTTCAACCAGTTATCCTTTAACCACCCCGATCTCTATTTTGCTGCTATTTTTTTAAATGTAGAATACAATATTCAAATTAAATCAAACAGTTGAGACATGGTCAGACGAACACTGAATACTGGAGGTGGCCAAATGATGGCAGTCACATAATCCAGCTGCTAGAGGTAATAGTGACAGCAACACAAGAGGAAGAGTCAGGTGTCTCGCATGGGTCACGATGATGGAGTAAGCTATGGTATCTGTGGTTCAGAACAAAAGACAGGTATCATATGATTTAATGCACCTGTGGAATTTGATAAACATAACAGATGAACACAGGGAAAGGGAAGGAAAAATAGGATAAAAACAGAGAGGGAGGAAAACCACAACAGACTCTCAAATACAGAGAACAAACAGAGGGTTGATAGGAGGTGTTAAAAGGTGACGGGCATTAAGGAGGGCGCATTTCAAGTTGAGCACTGGGTGTCGTATGTAAGAGATGAATCATTGGGTTCTACTCCTGAAGCCAGGACTACACTGTCAGTTGACTAACTTGAGAATAAACAAAATCAAAGAACAAAACAGTGGTTGTGGTGTCTTCACCAAACTCATTCTCTGAAGCTATTCTGTGGTTCTCACTTTCCCCTCACCTCCTTTGTCCCTGTCCGTTTTACAAAACTCATGCCCCAACCTCTTTAGCCAGTCTTTCAGTCAATTCCTTTGCTGCTTTAACCAGGCAGAGACAGTTTCATTTGCTTAATTCTAAGAACCTTAGTGATATCAAAGTTTCTTTTCAACTAATCACCTGATTATTGAACGTTTATTCTATGAATGCTACATACTGGGCCAAATGCCACACATACAAGTGAAACACGGTCCTGGTCAGACTGTCACAATCTCCCTTAAAACCAACCGCATGGTTATCATTTATGGATTTATTTAAATATCTCAAGTTTGCTTCTAGCTTCATCGCTTGTGTTGGAAAGTTTTTAGTAAAAACACCTGTGCTCCCTGACAGCCAGACCTCCAACTGGAAACATTGTCTTCTTGTCCTGAGTGTGTGTGATGAAGGCAGAGAGTATCAGTAGTCCTAATGTAAGTCTACATGGGTGGATGGTCAACACAGAAAGAAACCAGGCCTAGTAAATTCTGGGGTCTGAGCTAAGAATCTGATCACAGGAAGAGAGTAATCGTAGACTCTGTTATCAAGCTGAGATCAGAATTGGGGAGAAAAAAGTGATATGCAGTGGAGCAAACACCTGACCTAATTCTAGGAATTAATTCCAGGCCATTTTGTCGCTTAATCAAAGGCTAGAGTCAAGTTTTTGAGTTTTGTGACCTGACTCATATCTTTGGTCCCAATTTTTGGATAGCGCTGCTATGTTGAAAGAGCCTAGACCTTCTGGAAAAGTTCTGATTCTAATGAATGGCACTTGCATTCCACCAATGGTCCTTAAAGTAGATCTAAACTGAGTGGTCATGTATTAAACTTCATCTTAATTCAAGGAGCATGTCCTAATTCTAGTGTATTGAAATGAGGCCACGAGATCTGTGTTTATCTTATTTGAATTCTCCTTGGTTTTCTGGAATTCTATCTTATTTTAATTTTATTCCAGTTTAAAATGTGCATTTCTTAAACTGTTCTCCATTTTTGAGCAAAACAACACAGCCATTTGAGTTTGAGCTATTTAAGGAGGTGTAAATAGTAGCACTGGCCCCAAAATAAAAATATTAGTTATTTTCTTCCATTAAATTTTAAATAAGTAGAATCTATCTAATATGCTATTGAGTTTAGCTGATTAACCACTCTTAATTTAATGTCTTCAAAATAGCCTAGCTTTGGGAGAACAAAACAGACTTTGAAATCAGACTAACCTACCTCAGAAACTTGTTTGGTGTGAGGCTTAGGGAGGAAGTAAATGAACTTCTCTGGACTTCAGGTTCTCACTTGTTTATTAAAATCATTTATGCCATCTCATAGTGGAGTTGAAGGTAATAGATACAATAATGAAAAAAATCAGTCCTATCACGGAGACTGGAAAAGGGTAGAAGAGTACGAAATAAAGTTAATTCCCTTTGTATCACCCTTCCTCTGCCTTTCTCTCTCGTTTTTTTCCTTTTTTATCCATTTCAATCCCTACCTATTCTTTCCAGGGTAGCTTCCTAACTATAATTCACACTTGTGAGGGGGCAAGCAGTGAGTATAGAAGTCATGGTGTTGTTTAAAGAATTGCAGTAGGGGCACCAGGGTGGCTCAGTGGGTTAAGTGTCTGACTTCAGCTCAGGTCATGGTCTCGCAGTTTGCAGGTTCAAGCCCTGCATCGGGCTCTGTGCTGTTAGCTCAGAGCCTGGAGCGTGCTTCAGATTCTGTGTGTGTGTGTGTGTCTCTCTCTCAATCTGCCCCTCCCACACTCTCTCCCCCTCTCTCTCTCAAAAATAAATAAACATTTTTTAAAAAGGTGGATTCTGTCACCCTGCTTGCTCAAGAATTACAGTAGAATTGATATATTTAATCATTTCTATGAAGTGGCAACAAATTTATTAACAACATACATGAGTATATGTAAGCAAGTTTCCACAACTCAAAAGTAATACATATAAGATTTTCTTGTAATCAAATTTCTGACATTTCCATTAATTTCATTTAACTTTCTGTTTTTTGGTATTTTGTTTCTTGCTAGTTATCAAAAGTTGAAAAATATTGGGCAGGGAAACTTAAAACTGAGAGATTTTGTTAACATTTGTTTTCATTTTTTTTATGTCTTGTTGAATGGGAAAACTCACATTATTTGACTTTTGTTTAAGTGTGCTTGCTACTCAATGGTCCATGGATACATAATTTAATATCCAATGGTATGATTCTATAAACGTTGACTTGTCATAAAGTCCTCCTACACTGAAATATTTTCCAATTTCTGAAATATGTCTACAGAATCCAGATTCCACTTTTCAAATTGCATTTCATTTAATGGACAATGTATTTACCAAATATTAAGAACACTGCTCGCCATGCTATTTATTTTCCTCTGTAGCATTTACCTTCTCATTCCTGAGCAGAAAATCTCAAGAGTGTCTAAACTGAACACACACCATTAACCTGATCCCAAATGCAATGCATTCAGATATACTTTTTCTATGCTTCCTTAGGATCTCATTACTGAACAGATCTTCATTTCAGTGAAAAGGCATGTACTTTCCCTTTGCTCCATGTATATAATTTTTTGCTGTCATTCTTCTTACTTTCAACCAATAATCAAAATATCTCAACTCTATCAAAAGAGTCTCTTGAATCCCATTATATTTTCCCATCCTTACTGCCTTCATTCAAGCTTTTTCGACTTTCATATTAACTATTACAATATCCTCCTACCTCACCTCTTTTTCTCAAGTTTCCAAGCCCATGTCTTTTCTTCAATGAGTAGTGAAAATCGAAAGTCAAGGATTAGTTCATGAAGCCCTTGAGGACCCTATAGACATTATTCTTTAAGCAATGGAGAATGTTAAAAGAAGGCAAATGGTTTATGTTATGTTGCTGTTCCCATAATAGAGGATATTTCCTTAAGTATTATTGATTCTATCTATTCTAGCTTTTTTACAATGAAAGTGAGAGTTGCTGGATAATTTCCAAGGCATTTTATGACATGTCAGTCATATCTATAAGCACAAAAGTTAATCATCAAAAGGGAAATTGGAAGGAAAATACTACTAAATTTTAAAACTGATTTCATACCTAAATCCATATCTCTATATATTTTGCATAACTACAACTCTAATCAAAACCTCTATACAGTGGTGCAGTGAGCATTTTATACAGTAATAACTTAGCACATTACAGGGCTATGTATGCTGTTTTTTATTTTAATAAATTCTTTTAAGTTTTTTTAATTTATTTATTTTGAGAGAGACAGAGGCAACGTGAGCAGAGGTGGGGCAGAGAGAGAGGGAGAGAGAGAATCTCAGTCAGGCTCCTCACTGTCAGCACAGAGCCAGATGCAGGCTTAAACCCACAAAACCATGAGATCATGACCTGAGCCGAAACTGAGAGTCGGACGCTTAAACGACTGAGCCACCCAGGTGCCCCAATTTTTTAAGACTAAGATATGCTTACACGTATAAACTCTTCAAAAATATCAAACAACAAATATTATTTAATAAATTACCAAAAAACATGAATTCTGAAAAAAATGACTATGAAGATTAGGCCCAAATGAAGTAATTTTTCACAAAATATTGTAATAATATGTCTGGTGGGTAATAAATTGAACAAACTTTAAAGGTGTTTGAACCAGGGGCAACCTGGGTGGCTCAGTCAATTGAGCTTCCAACTTTAGCTCAGGTCATGATCTCGTGGTTTGTGAGTTTGAGCCCTACGTTGGGCTCTGTGCTGACAGCTCAAAGCCTGGAGCCTGCTTTGGATTCTGTGTCTTCCTCTCTCTCTGCCCCTCCTCTGCATATGCTCTGTCTATCTGTCTCACTCTTCTCTCTCTCTCTCTCTCTCTCTCTCTCAAAAATAAATAAAACAGTAAAAATAATAATAATAAAATAAAGCTGTTTGAATCAAGGATATATGCAGAGAGGTGTGTATGAAAGGTAGGGAAATATATAAAATTAGACAATTATGTTGTGTTTAGATCTTTAACATCTAAGAACATAAGGGAAAAGTCACAGGGCAGCACATGACCAATTAAACAGAAAAGAAATAGACAATGTCACTAGCTACACAGGTATAAATTCGGACAGTTTTCAGCTATGGGGAAATATAAGGGTCATTAAGAAAGTTTGGTCAATGGCAATCTAAGCCTCACGATGATTGATTAGCTATCTTGATAATTAATAGATGATTTAGGTATAGTTTACTTCAGTCAGTGAATCATATAAAATGATAAAAATTAATACACAATTAGATTTGGTTTTTATAAATCATTTTGATGATTCTTATGTCACTATAAAAAAAAATCTGATGGAGAAGTTAAAAAAAATTATCCTCCAAAGCAAACTTATTGTTGTTAAAATGTATTATTAAATGTACATTTAAATTATTATTTTTAAAATGATAAACTAAAAGGGCACATATAAAATATTTAAGTCAATTTTGGCACAAAACCAGTAATTCCTCTTCTGGGTATACACCCAAAGGAAATGAAATTGTTATCTTAAAGAGATATCTGCACCCCCATATTGATTGCAGCATTAGTTACAATAACCCAAACATGGAAACAACTTACATGTCCACTGAGGGATGAGTGGATTAAAAAAGGTAGTGTATATACACAATGGAATATTATTCAGCCACAGTAATGTAGAGAATCCTACAAATGAAGCTTGAGGGCATTATGCTAAGTGAATACAGAAAGACAAATACTATATGACTTAACTTGTATGTGGAATCTAAAAATTGAAAGAAAGAAAGAGAGAAAGAAAGAAAGAAAAGAAAAAAAAGAAAGAGAAAGAAAAGGAAAGCAAGCTCATAGAAACAGGGAACAAATGGGTGGGGGGTGTGGAAAGGAGTGAAGATGGTCAAATGGTACAAACTTCTAGTTATAAGATAAAAAGGCTGTGGGGATGTAAAATACAGCATGGCCAATATAGTTAACAACACTGTCTTGTATATTGAAAGTTGGTAAAAGAAAATGTCTTTAAAGTTTTTATCACAAGAAAAAGAATTCTGACTATGTGAGGTGATGGCTGTTAACTAAACTTATTATGGTGATCATTACACAATATATACAACATGAAATCATTATGCTGTTATCACTAAAATTATATGATGTTATATGTCAATTATATCTCAATAAAACTGGAAAAGTAAATAAGAACACTATTCATAAGAACAAAAACCTATAATCATGGTTTTAGTCTTTGTTCATACACAAGCTTTTGAGTTAGCTCATAGTCCCTGTAAACTACATATCAGAGGACGTTCTGCTCACCTTAACTGAAGCTTAAATCCAAAACCAAAACCATATTCTGATTTTTTCAAGGCTGGCTTCAGAAATAAATAATAAAATTTATTTAAAGCATTCTTATCTACAATGATTTCTAAACTATTCTGTTTATCTTTTTTACAGCCATTTTTAACTGCTATCTCCTCTTGTTTTCTAGCTTAAAATATTTTAGATAGCTTGGAGAAATGTGTATTTGTCCAAACTGGTTTTGTTTCATTTTGTTTGTTTTTTTCTAAACAAGAATCTCTCTGCTCTCAGTGCTTTACAAGTTTCTAAGAGATCATTTTAAGTGGCAGTGGAAAACAATGTTTACATATTAAGAAAAAAAAATGTTGGCAACATTTTTAATGCACTGTACTTATAAGCCAAGATATATTAGAGCTCTTTATGGACAAAATGTGTTAAGACACAGAGTGAAATCTACTTACAGGGAAAATAGAAAGGCCCTGATCTCATTCCCGTTTTTAGTATCTAGTGTTGACACGCCTACATTTACAGTTGGCTGAAATTGCCTGTAGTTGGCAATTACCATGCCTGCCTCTGAAAGTACAAAACCATCAAATTAACAATAGAATGAACTTCTGACCCCCAAAAGTCATGGTAATAGCTGAAGAACTGTGCAAGGCTTTGCTAGTCTAAGTAGTGAGAGTCACCATTTCATAGTTCAATGTACACAAATGTTCACATGGGGTGAATTTTTTAATATAAAAAGTTGGGCTACCACGTTTTTTTCTATTTAAATAATATGAATGATTATCCTCTGGTATCATGAAATAAAGCGGCTATTACATTTTTTTGGTGATCTTTTCATGCCAATGGTCTTTTCATGGCTTCCTAAAGTTTCCAGCTTATAGATCATTTTGTTCACTAGCCCCTTTTTGATAGACTATTTTTTGCTATCACATACAATGCTACCAATTATATTTTCAACTTAAAATTTTTTATTGAAGCATCATTGACATATAATGTCATATTAGTTTCGGGTGTGCAACATATTGATTCAACAATTCTATATATTGGTCAGTGTTCACCACAAGTGTCGTCACCCTTTGTCACCAAACAATGTCACTACAGTACTATTGACTATAGTCCCTATGCTGTACTTTGCATCTCTGTGACTTATTTACTTTATAACTGGAAGCTTGTACCTCTCAATCCTCTTTATTGTTTTCACACCACCCCCCGTCACCTCCCCTGAATTTACTCAGCCACAAAAAAAGAATGAATGAGATCTTTCCCTTTACAACAACATGGATGGACCTAAAGGCTATTCTGCTAAAAAATAAGGCAGATAGACTAAGACAAATATCATCCGATTTTAATCATAAATGAAATCTAAGAGACAAAAGAAATAAGCCAACTTAAATATTTTTCACATTAAAATTGTTATGAAACAGAAGTCTAGAAGAGGAATTTAGGGGCAAAGGCTATGCATGTTTTAAAAGAATCCTTATAGGCACTGCTTTTGCTTTCTGAAAACCTGCACAAATTTATACTTTCATTAAAAATTGATATGAGTGCATATTTTTGCACTCTCTTGCACAATGTATTAGTAACTTATCTATTAGTACCCATGAGATATAAAGTATTTTGTTAGTGTTTCAAGTTGTGTGTCTATAATTATTATGTAGGTTGAATATTCTTCTACTCACTTATTGAATTTCACTATGTCATTTTCTGGGATTATCATCGCATATAATTTGTCTATGACTTCTATTAATTTATTTGCTTTAAACATATTTTTTTCAGGAACTAATTTTGGTGTTATGCTTATTAGTAAATTTCAAAGGATGGAAAGTAAGTAATAATATCTTCACATTGTCATCATTAAATAGAAATTTCTATAATTGTTATTGAAATTTTAATTGTTTTTGTTTTTCAGATACTGAACCTCCAAATACTGAACCTATCAGTTTGCTTAAGTATCAAACCTTTTTTAATTTCTTCATGGAATGCTCTCAATAATAAATAAATGTTAAAAAAAAATTTAAGCTCTCAATAATAAGTAAATGTTTAAAAAAAATTAATTAAAAAAAAGGGGGGGGCGCCTGGGTGGCTCTGTCGGTTAAGCATCTGACTTTGGCTCAGGTCATGATCTCACAGTTCGTGAGTTCAAGCCCTGCATAGGGCTGTGTGCTGACAGCTTGGAGCCTGGAGCCTGTGTCTCCCCATCTCTCAGCTCCTCCCCTGCTCATGCTCTGTCTCTCTCTGTCTCTCAATAATAAATAAATGTTAATTTTTTTAAATTTCTTTGTGGAATGTAACTTTTAGATTAGCCGTAACATAATTTTAAAATGTGATAATGCCCCCTCACTATTCTTTTCCATGTCATGGAAGTATTAAAAAATACAATTTGACAAGAAAAGGAAATAAAAGGTATACAGATTGGGAAAGAAAAAAATAAAACTATCTTTGTAAATGACACTATCACCTATGTAAATAACTGGAATAATTGACAAAAGAATCTCCTGGAACTAATAAGCAATGTAGCAAGGTTGCAGGATACAAGGTTAATATATAAAAGTCAATCACCTTCCTATACACCAAAAATGAATGAGTGAAATTTGAATTTTTTTTTTTTTAATTTTTTTTTTTAACGTTTATTTATTTTTGGGACAGAGAGAGACAGAGCATGAATGGGGGAGGGGCAGAGAGAGAGGGAGACGCAGAATCGGAAACAGGCTCCAGGCTCTGAGCCATCAGCCCAGAGCCTGACGCGGGGCTCGAACTCCCGGACCGCGAGATCGTGACCTGGCTGAAGTCGGACGCTTAACCGACTGCGCCACCCGGGCGCCCCATGAGTGAAATTTGAATTTAAAACACAATATCATTTACATTAGCAATCCCCAAATAATATACATAAGTATTAATCTAATAAAATCTATACAAGATCTATATGAGGAAAAGAGTAAAACTTTGATGAATAAAATCAAAGAAGTAAATAAATGGAGATGTATTCCATGTTTATGGATAGGAAAATTCAATCATGTCAAGATGTCAATTCTTCCCAACTGTATCGATAGATTCCAAGCAATCACAATTGCAATCTTAGGAAGTTATTTGGTAGATATAAACACATTGATTCTAAAATGCATATGGAAAGAGGAAAAGATCAGAGTAGCGAATACAATATTGAAAGAGGAAAACAAAGTTGGAGGACTGGATTACCCAAGTTCAAGATTTACTGTAAAGCTACCACAATCAAGACATAGTATTGAAGAGAAAACAAATAAATCAATATAACAGAATAGAGAACCCAAAAATAAATTCACATAAATGCAATCAACTGATCTTTGACAAAGGAACAAAGGCACTACAATGGAACAAAGATAGTCTTCTTAAATTCTGCTGAACCAACTGGGCATCCATATGCAAAATAGGAATCTAGATGCAGAACTTACACCCTGTACAAAAATTAACTTAAAAATGATCACAGACCCATATGTAAAAAGAAAAGATATAAAGTTACTTGAAGATAGCATAGGAGAAAACTTAGATGACCTTGGGTATGAGGATGACTTTTTTAGATATAATGCCAAAAGCATGAACCATGAGAGAATTAATTGATAATTCTTACTTCATTAAAATTAAAATCTGCTCTGTGAAAGACATATACTGAGAGAAAACACTGGCAAAACACACTTCTGATAAAAGACTATTATCCAAAATATATAAAAGACCTTTGAAAACTCAACAAGGAGGGGCCCCTGGGTGGCTCAGTGGGTTAAGCATCCGACTTCCGCCCAGGTCTTGATCTCACAGTTTGTGAGTTCCAGCCCTAAGGGCTCTGTGTTGACAGCTCAGACCCTGGAGCCTGCTTCAGATTCTGTGTCTCCCTCCGTCTCTGCTCCTCTCCCACTTACAATCTCTCTCTCTCTCTCTCTCTCTCTCTCAAAATAAATAAACATTAAAAAATTAAAAAAGATATAAAACTCAACAATAAAGAAACAAATAGCCTGATTTTAAAAAATGGGTTAAAGATCTTACCAAGACACCTCACCAAAGAAGATATGCAGATAGTGAATAAGCATATGAAAAGATGCTTCAATGCAAATTTCAGCAGGGAAATGCTCAAAACCACACTGAGATACCAGAACACATTTATTAGAATGGATCACTAACAACACCAAATGCTGGTCAGGATGCAGAGCAAAGGAACTCCTGTTTACTGTCGGTGGGAATGCAAAATAGCCACTTTGGAAGACAGTTTCACATTTTTTTAAAACTGTGTTAACTCTCTTACCATGTAATCCTGCAATCACACTTCTTGGTATTCACTCAAAGGAGTTAAACTCTTAAGTTCACACAAAACCTGTGTATGGATGTTTGTGGTAGCCTTATTCAAATTGTCAAAACTTGGAAGCAACCAAGATGTCCTTCAGTAAATAAGTGAATAAATATACTGTGGGACATTCAGACAATGGAATATTATTCAGTGCTAAAAAGGAAATGAACCATCAATCCCTGACAAGACATGAAAGAATCTTAAACGCATATTACTAAGGGAAAAAGTCAATCTGGAAAAGCTGCCTACTGTATGATTCCGTGACGTCCTGGAAAAGGTAAAATTATGGAGATGATAAAAAGACAAGCAATTGTCAGATGTTGGAGAGAGGAGGAGGGATGAATAAGCAAAGCACAGAGGATTTTTAGGGTAATAAAAATACACTCTATGATACCATAATGATGGATACATGTCATTATACACTTGCATAAACTCATGGAATATATAATATCAACAGTGAACCCTAATATAGACTATGGACTTTAGGTGATTATGATGTGTCAATGTAGGTTCATCAGTTGTAACAAATGTACCACCTTAGTGGGGGGTGTTGATAACAGGAAGGGGGGTGTTGATAACAGGAAGGGCGCTGATAATGTGTGTGCAGGGGCAAACAGTATATAGGAAATCTCTGTACCTTTCCCTTTAGCTTTGCTATGAATTTAAAATTGCTTTAAAAATACAGTGTTTAAGGGTGCCTAGGTGGCTCAGTCGGTTAAGCATCTGACTCTCAATTTTGGCTCAGGTCATGATCTCACAGTTCGTTGGGAATCACTTGAGATTCTCTGTTTCCCTCTCTCTCTGGCTCTCTTTCTCTCTCTCTCTCTAATAAATAAATAAACATTTAAAAACACTATTTTTAATAAAAATATAGTGTTTAAATGTTTTTAAATATTTATTTATTTTTGAGACAGAGACAGACAGTGTGAGGGGGAGAGGGCAGATAGAGAGGGAGACACAGAATCTGAGCTGTCAGCACGGAGCCCGATGCTGAGCCCAATGCGGTGCTTAAACTCACAAACTATGAGATCATGACCTGAGCTGAAGTCGGACACTTAACCGACTGAGCCACCCAAGCTCCCCCCAAAATATAGTGTTTAAATAGATAAAAAATAAAATAGAAAAATATCGTTTTAATAATGAATTTTAATCATTTAATATTCACTTTCTCCTTCTGTAATTCTACTTTGGTGTAAATATATCTCCCTCTTCTTTCCTTCTTTTGTCAGTGTCTTAGTCTGTTTGGGCTGCTATAAGAAAATACCATAGATGGGTGGCTTATAAACAACAAAAACGGATTTCCCACAGTTCTCGAGGCTGGGAAGTCCAAGATTAAGGAATAGGCACATTTGGTGTCTAGTAAAAGGCTGATTTCTAATTCATAGGTAGCTGCCTTCTTGTTGTGTTCTCATATGGTGGAAGGAATAAGGGCATTCTGTGGGATCACTTTTATAAGGGCGTTAATCCCACTCATGAGGGCTTTACCCTCATGACCTAATCTCCTCTGAAAGGGCTCATCTCCAAATACCATCACACTGGAGATTGAGCTTCAACATATGAATTTTAGGGAAACACAAATATTCAGGTTGTGGCATGTGTCCTATTTTATTTTACATTGCATAATTTGATTTCACTCTTTGAGCTAGGTGCAAGGAATGTGATTCAAGCCTAAGTCAATATTGTCCACATTGCTTTATGAAATGATGGGCATCTGACCTCTTCTGGTCCTATCACAATTCTCTCAAACATAGTCATTCACCCACATACGTAAGTAATGAGGCACAGGAGGCATCATGGGACCCAAAGTGGAGCATTCTTCCAAGAATGAAACCAACACTGAAGAAGGAGGGTTGAGAAATGGACCACAATTAGTGAGGTCCTGGACATGCTAAGTTTTTGAACCAGCCCAGTTTAGGAACTACACTTTGGTTACAAAGAATGCATTCCTTTTTTTTTTTAAATACAGTTTGATCAGCGTTTTTCATTACAAAGAAAGCATACAGATAATGACATATGAAGAAGGTAATGGGAAAAGCATAAATTACAAACAACATTTTGCCGCAAATTACGACTCCCCCATTTTCTAGATGAGCAACAGTTTCAAGATATTTAACTTCCCTCTCAGTTTCAGTTGACTCGTTACAAAATAGAAATAACCCAATTACAAAGCATTTAGTACAGACAGAATTGACAGGATGGGATTAGATGGGATAAAAATTAATATGTTCCTGAGCAATTCAACTTTGATGAAAGTGTGTTACAATGGCCTTAAACGTATTGGCTCAAAGGAAGGATATGACTAAAGGGTCTAGTACATTTATTTGAACACTATTCTGCTTAAAGAGCTCTAGGAAGTGGCACCTTGATGGTTCAGTCAGTTAAGCGTCGGAATTCAGCTCAGGTCATGATCTCCTGTCTTGCGAGTTTGAACCCTGAGTAGGGCTTTCTGCTGTTAGCATAGAGCCCACCGCAAATCCTCTGTTCCCTTCTCTCTCTGCCCCTCCCCTGCTCATGCTGTCTCTCTCAAAACTAAATAAACACTAATAATAATGATAATAATAATAATAATTAATAATAATAATAATAATAATAATAATAAAGAACTCCAGGAAAAGAAGTTAGAAAGCCCTAAAGGTAATTAGGCATAGAGATTAGGGTCTGTGTTAGGAAATTCACTGCAGGAACAGGAATGAAAATGGACTTGCTGGAAGAATATTTCAAAGACCAGAAAAAAAAAACCAATTGATCCTCTAGTTCAGCAGAATAAAGAAATATATTGGCTTAGTTCTACTGAACACTGACATTCTAAATGGCTGTTTTATAAGAAAATAATAAATTTGGTTTATGGTTCAGCAAGAAATTAATATTTGAGTTATACTAGGTTTCAGAATTTTGTAAATCTGTGCTTTTCTACCTGGCTTGTAGTTCACAGTTCAGTTAAAGACCTTGCTGAAACATATGATGCTTTGCTGCACAGCCAAGAGCTACAGAATAGAATAATATATTACAGTGAAATAGTAGATTTGTATTTGGTAGAACAGTGCAGAGGAGTGTAGAGTAGTTGAGATCAGGTTGAGAGTAAAATAAATCAGACAGCATGAATTTGAAAGAAACGCTAACCTAAAAATAGTCATAGGTTTTGCCATGTTTATATATGCTAGGGGAAAAAAAAAAGCAATACTTCAGACTGAAGTTTTTCTCCAACCAGGAACCATGTTTACAAAGATAAAGGAAACTGAAGAGTTGGAAAATGTTTAATAGATATTATAAGAATAAAACCATAGGTTTCTTGGAAACCATGAATAGAGGGAACCATCGAATTATCTAGAATAATAACTCTATCTGTAATATTGACTTGGTTATTTTCATTTCAACTTTTCATTTCTCTAAAAATAGCTCAAATCTTGAGGTAGAATGTGGGTAGAACATGAAGTGCATTCACTTCAGAGGAATATAGATTTCTGCCCTGATGCTTCTGCTACGATTGCAAGCTGCTTATTCTCTATGTTGCTTTATTCCCTCTACAAACAAGAAAAAAAAAAGATAATATCCCAGAGATGATTTACACGGTTGCTTTTTAACAGCAACTTATAAAACATAGGCTGTAAAGCATTCGGAAGATATCAGATTTGGAGCAAATGAATAATCATATGTGCTAAGATACCATGCTACAAAAGACAACTCGAATGTTCCAGGTGTTCACAACCGAAAAAAGGCTAATGACACCAGAGTAGCTATAATTCACAAAAAAGACAAAGATCTAAGTTCCGCAAGCCAGAGAAGGATGCAGTAAACATTGTAAGACTTTATTCATTATTAAAATATGCAAAAATTAAATAGCCAGGGCCTCAAGCTAAGAACCCTATTGCATATAAAATGGATTGCAAATTAGTTATTTAGTTTATGCTAGACTATCAGAAGAATTAATCTATAATTTACGTTAAAGAATTATTCATTTTAATTCTTCACCAGGATCTGTGTGAGCCAGATATGCAAATGAAGAAGAAAAAAAGTCAATTGTCAGTCCCAATATGTTTTACTACCTCGTTCCTTTTGTTTTCAGCTTTTTACATTTACTCATCAACACAATCTCCACAATGCCTGTACTGAGCCAGTTCCTGAGCCACTTCTGATTAAGCCAAGAAATATAGCAGTGCTATAATCTGGGGGCCTATAAAATCAAGTCAGGTTCTCACTTTTTGGTCTATGTTGTTGCCTTGTTTAATATTTTACACAGTCCCTCCCTTGGTGGAGACTCCGTTTCAGCAAATTCATCTTTATTGATCACTTAACTTCATGTTAAAATCCGTGTTCATCCTATAAGCTTTTTTAGCTTCAAATATTATAAATTGAGTTAATCATATGCCTCAGTTCATGACACTTAATCACCACTGGTCACTGCAAGGCTCCTTGTTAGTTCAATTCATAATTTTTTTTTAATCCATCATCTGCTTTCTCAACCTCTTTCCCAGCTACTAAGGGGTAGGTAGCCGCAGCTGCACAATGCAAGTAGGGAGAAGGAATGAAATGCAAAAGTCTTACTCCTATGTATTGTGATGACAATTAATGGCAAACTGCAGATGAAATAAGCAGGTGGTCTTAATGGTACAGACCCTTAAGGAATGAAGCTTGGGGGGTCACTGCACCAAAAAAGAAATCATAAGAAATAAGAATCATAAGAAATAAGAAATCATAAGAAATCATAAGGAAATCATGAGGTGCTTTCTGAGGACAAAAGACATATGAAGTTGCTAGCATAAAATGGAAATTATCGATACCAGCTATGACCACATGATCACTTGCAGCAAAGAGGATTAGCAGTTATAGCTGCTTCTTCCTTGTGTGTGCGTGTGCTGTGCATACACATATGTGTCTGCATGTATATGAAAAAAGGCATTTGTATACGTGTGAGTATGCCAACTGTTATTCTTTTTATTTTTTCACTCCTGTTTCTTTATCAAGGATAAAGGATGTTGCTGTGTTAATAGTGGTAAACCTTATATTTAGTATTTAACTGAAGAGATATCAAAGTTAGAAAACATCAAGGGGAGAGTATAACTTAGAAGAATGAACATTATCTCAAGATGAATAAAGTAAGAGTTTGTGTATCCTCTTTTGGGGGAGTAGATCAGCATGTTTTGGGTTTTACGAGGGACAGTTGTGTTGTGTTAGATTCAAATCCATTGTGTTTATTTAGAAGTTACATATGGCTAAAATGATGTGCATGAATACCAAACAGACAAGGGGTAGACTGTGGTGGACTTTTCTCTGTGGCTTGGTTACGCTGGAAATTAAATTTTCAAGAATGTCCTTCCTGTATGTCTCTGGATTAAAATTAGCCAAAAGAGAAACTCATGAGTGGTTTGGAATGCACAATAGCAATAATGACTGTAATCCTTAAAAGGCATTTGTCGAGTCCAGATGTGGTGACTAACAGATTCAGAGATGTGTGCTGATTTCCCATTCATGGTCACTAAGCTCTCCTCCATGCTCACCCTTGTTCACAGATGCTGCCCTGCGAGCAGTCACCTGAGGCTCACTGCCATATACTTGGCTATGGATCCAGTCTATTGCTCACACACCATTCAAATTATAATTGTATAGTAGATGCCTATATAAACGTATAAATCTCATGAACTACAAACTCTTTCCTATTAAATGAATGAAACAACAGATGCGTTTTAAATTCTACTATTCCAATAGTCTAAGTTCTCATTAAGATTTTTCATGGAAAGCCTATGATTCTAGCCAGTTGAGTTGTCTAGCTCCACTTCTAAGCTCAGCCAGCGCTCTGATCATTTTGAGCCTCTGGTTTGGTTCAGAATTTGAACTCAAATCCTGGAAAATATTGCTTTATCTCATATTTAATTCTGTTTCTTCAGCTCTTGCTTGTCTCCTGATTTCTGACCTTGTTCATTGGTCCTTATCACACAACGAATACACTGCCACTGATCCTGGGGCTGTGCCAATATTATTAGCCCGTGTCATATGGGACTTCTCTCTTTAACTAGGCTTGCATTTCTCAATGTGGTCCCAGGCCAGCAGCAACAGCAATACCTGGGAAGTTGTCAGAGACGGAAACGCATGTGTCTCATCCCAGACCTGCTAAGTTGGAATCTCTGGGGATGGAGCCCAGCCATCTGAATTGTAACAATCCCTTCAGGCGACTCTGAGACAATTAAGTTTTAGAACCATTGAACTAGAGTGTGCCGTTTCCACTCTTCATTAACCATTCCTTCTACCTTGTTCCTAACTTCCTGTGTTCCTGTTAGCCGGCTTTAGTGCTATTTGCCCAGAAAGCAGTCACTGTAATAGTATTAATCTACTTATTTAATTAACATTAGTTCTATTAGGAAATAAATTAGGGAATTTTCTGCAGCCTATTTAATACCTACAATAAATTGTGAGATTAGTCCTTGTTTACATCCTTAATTACATTGTTGCTATGACAAAAACTGTCCAGTTTGTTTTTCACATTATTCCCTGTGGTCTTTATCTTGTTCTTTATTACTGGACTAAATACCTAATAGCTTCTCCTCTTAGAAACTTCTTTTGAATGCTTATGTAGAGCTTTTGCATTCTCTTGATTTGTACATTTCTTCAATTATGTGTTGGTAAGCATAATATGATAATCAGTCATTTGTTTATGAAGTTATTTATTATGTCCAAATCCATAGGTATTAAAGGTAGAAGCATAAATGAAAATCTGTTGTCTAGTGCTATTAAGTTCTTAAATTTCTCTTGTAATATGAATGTTTTTCACTTAAAATATATTTCGTAAAGTAAGTAAATACTGAGATACCAGCACAACATTTGTCGTGTAGTGATTAAACACACTGCTCTAACATTTTCCTTGCATTTCTTAGAGGGAAATTTAACAGTCTCATGGAAGACATATAATGGTGTTTTTGCTGCTGCACAATAGGGGATCCATTTTAAGCTTGAGACCAAGCAGAAAATGGCTTATTTCATCAAAGAGATTTAAACCACCTCTCCTATCACCCAGTAGCAGAGGCTGCTGATTACAGTAGGAAACAAGACCGCTCACATCCCCAACACACACACACACACACACACACACACACACACACTTTTCTCAGGTTAGAGAAAATAAGACTTTAAGTGTCACACAGCCACTTTCTTTCAGATGTAAAACACATAGCTAGTTTTAAGCAGAAGACACTAAAAAGAAAAGAAGTCTTCCATAACAATCAATTTATAAAAACTCAGTTCTTACAGGACTCAATGATAGAAGACTTGCTGTGTGTAGTAATGAATCCCCTGAAGCAAGAAGTGGCTATCCCAGCATGGAGATCTTAGAATGAAATAATGGCAAAAGATTTGCAAGATGATCCTGGCTCTACCTGAAGGTATCCAGCACTGTGGCTTAGGGGTTTTTGTCAGTGCCTTCGAAAAGCATATCCCTATAATTTTATAGCAAGAACCCTGGCACAGCCTTTAATTTCTTATATATTATATATAGAATCAAATCTAGCTAACTTTTTATTATCAGAAAATATGAGTCACTGTTAGAACATCATTTTGCGGTCTTTTTAAAGTCCCATGATAAGTAAATTCTCCAGGTGGTATTATAAGTAACTATGTGAATAGAGTGAACTCTGTTTTGCTATAAACAGTTGAATACCTAGCCAGCACAAACTCTCAGGAATTCTATTGAAGCAAGAATTTTATTTTCATTCAGGAAATACAAAGTAATTGCCTCCTTCCTTCCATGCACTGAGCTAGATCATCTACTCGCCCTCCTGTATTTACCATTTAGTGGAAGAAATAGTAAAAGACACTGTGCACAATATAAAATATAAAATTATTAAGGAAAAATAGAAGTCTGAGAGAGATGATTTATAATGATGGAAGAAGAAGGGTCTAAGTTTGAAAGACTAATGATGGAAATAATTTTTATAAAGAAAAAATTAGGCTAAAATCTAAAACAGATTAAGGATTCAGTTATATGAAGGTACAAGAAAGAATGTTCAAAAATAGGGGCACCTGGGTGGCTCAGTCGGTTGAGCGTCCGACTTCAGCTCAGGTCATGATCTTGCGGTTCGTGGGTTCGAGCCTCGCATCAGGCTCTGCTGACAGCTCAGAGCCTGGAGCCTGCTTCAGATTCTGTGTCTCTCTCTCTCTCTGCCCCTCCCCTACTCATGCTCTCTCTCTGTCTCTCAAAAATGAATAAATGTTTAAAAAATATTTTTTAAAAGAATGTTCAAAAATAAAATTCCTTTTTACAAAGACATATGTTAAGAAATAATATATTTGAGATATTAGAGGGTTAGAATGATCCTATAAGACCCATGTATATGAAGCATAAGAGGCAGAGGTGACCTTGAAGGAAGGACAACTAGATCACACAAGTCCTTTTAGATCAGGTAGGTGTTTGGATTTTTTTTAAATAGGAATAAGAACCCAGTAAGGAATTTTAGACAGGAAATTACATGACTCTATTTACATTGTCAGCAGATAATTTGGAATCATATATGGGAGAAAAAGGAATGAATTAGGATTATGGATACCAGCTACCACGCTGGGGCAATAATTCAGACAAGTTTAGACATTAAGTTGTACAATTTAAATATACAAAATTTGTATATGTCATAGCATAGATGTCTCAATACAAAGAATAAGAATTTTGGCATTATGAGTAAAGCTCTATACACATCCATGTGCGGATTTTTGTGTGGATATAAGTTTTCAGTTTCTTTGGGTTTATACTAAGGAGTTCCTGAAACTTATGATAAAAGTGTGTTTACTTTTGTAAGAAACTGATAAACAGACTTGCAAAGTAGCTGAAGCGTTTTGCATTCCCATCAGCAATGAATGAGAGTTATGTCATACCCTCACTAGCATTTGGTCATGTCAGCATTCCAGATTTTGGTCAATTTAATAGTTGTGTAGTGGTATACTTTTCTACCTCAGATTAAAAATGTCTGAGGGCACAGTAGAAGAGTTTATGGGGAAGGAGAAAAGTGAAGTTTACAGAGTAGTTTGGAGATATCCAGCTCTTCTAGATATCGTATTAGTATACGCACTTTCCTACCGTGTCCCACGGTTCAGTTTTATCTATAAACAGAACCCATTTGATGACAAGTTTAGTTAATTTCTTAGGCTATAATCAGTGTACTAGTTAAAATATACATTTAAAGCTTGGGGTTCTTATAACGATAAGAAGAAAGGAAGAATGAATTTGGAGGGATGGAGGCAATTGGCAGTCCCACCTTAAAAAGTATCTCAAAAGCCAGAAAATCAAAAGAAAGTCAGCATATTAAAGATTTTTTTTTTTAGCTGAGGAAAGTATGTGACCTCTCTCCAAGAGAGACAGGATAATATTCTCCACACATTCTCATAAAAAAGGATGTCTGTGCAATGTAATAGAATTGCCCTTAATCATTACTGCATTGATTTTATACAACAATCTTGCAATGTCCTTCAATAAAAACTAATGGAACAATTCAGTAAAAAACAATTACTCTGTGGTTAAAATGATGAAGGAGATAAGATTTTTAAATATTTTAAATGAATGAGTAAAAGCATTATTGCTCCTAATACAAAGGTAGAATTATCTTCAAGCACACATAATGATTATGTTCTTTAGTAATGACCATGAAAGTTTGCAAGACATAATCTATATTCCATTAATTCACCTTGAAGTCCAATGGCACATATGCAACTTACCCTTATTGAGAAAATTCCTTTAGTCTCTTCAATTTTGTAAGACATGTTTGTATTTATTTCTATTACAGTTTTATTGTACTGTATAATTGCCACTTGTGATTATTAGCATACTTTCACTTGATGAAATTTATTGAAGAGTTAAACAATATTTGTTAATCTTTTCTTGATAAATAGTAATATATTTAACAATAATTTTACTATATATTTCTGCTCTTCCTCTCATAAATCAAATTTAATTTAGAATGTAAATGTGTCTTACGAATATTTTGTTCTCAGTTCCTATTTCCATAGCTGGCATATTATATGTGTTCAATTGTTGCTTGTTGATTTTGTAAACAATTATACAGTAGTATGATTAAAGGATATATTATTTTTCTAATATTTATTTTTGAGAAAAGGACTGAGCAGGGGAGGGGCAGAGAGAAAGGGAGACAGGAGATCCGAAGCAAGCTCTCTGTTGACAACAGAGAGCTCAGTGTGGGGCTCAAACCCACACACCATAAGATCATGACCTGAGCTGAAGTTGGACACTTAACTGAGAACTGAGATTAATTCAATCAAATCATTTTTTGTATATGGTGGGCGTAGATAAGAGCCCCAGTTGATAAAGACTCAGAATCCTCTGCATCCAGTCTGCAAAGGAGTAAATACCATATAATTTCACCCATATGTAGAATTTTTTTTAATTTTTTTTAACGTTTACTTATTTTTGAGACAGAGAGAGACAGAGCATGAATGGGGGAGGGGCAGAGAGAGAGGGAGACACAGAATCGGAAACAGGCTCCAGGCTACGAGCCATCAGCCCAGAGCCTGACGTGGGGCTCGAACTCATGGACCACAAGATCCTGACCTGACCTGAAGTCAGACGCTTAACGGACTCAGCCACCCAGGCGCCCCACCCATATGTAGAATTTAAGAAACAAAACAAACCATCACCACCAACAACAAAAAGATTTTAAAAAGACTCTTTTTTTAAATAGTTTTATTTAAATTAAGATTAAGAATATATAGAATTCTTGAATCACTAGAACACCTGAAACTAATACAACACTGTATGTTAATTATACTGAAATTTTAAAAATATAAATAAATAAATAAATAAAGAGAGAGGAGAGGAGGCCAACCCATTTCCTTCAAGGCTCAGACTACAAGTGAAACACAAAACTTACACACATTATGTCGGCAGCAACGTGGCACTTGGCTGAAGATGAACACTGGCAAAACGGAGTCCCTGGCTTGGTTAACATAATTAAAAGCCAACACAAAATTGAGGAAAGTATATTTACTAACTTATTTTCCAGTGAATTTAGGGGAAAATGCCAATATTCTATTTTAGTACAAGAACAAGTTGGTGCAATTCATTAGACGTTAAAATCTTTCGGAATGTAATTTAAGAAAGAATGATCTAGAAGTTGATCAAGAGACTCAAATGACTTGAAGATCTGATACGTAAGAGAAAATTTCATAGTTGGTATTCTTTTCAGCATTCCTAAATAACAGTGTTGTTTTAAAAAAAATTCAAATACCAAAGAATATAAAATCAAAACATAAAACCCCTTTCTATTTCCTGCCACCTCCCATTTCCTTATTGGATGGTGGAGCCACTATTAAAAGAACATTTGTACACATGTGTACGTATGTGCAAATGTGTGTGTCTGATTGCACATATAAGAAAAATGGAATAATCTCATGCTTATTTTTGGAACTTTCTTATTCCACAAAATAGCATATATTAAATTTCGCCATGTCATGCATATGTAATTCTATAACATATAAATATATATATACATATAATGTTATCATTGATGGACATGTAAGTAGTTTCTAATTTTCTGTTATGACAATGTATAAATTTGTATCTAACAATATATCTTCAAATGTTTCCATGCTGTGCGTATAATTCTCTATTATGTGTATATGAAAGCCTATGCAATAATTCCCTTATTAATGGTTAGTTATTTCTATTTTTTTGTAATGACAATGCTGTAATAAGTATACTTGTAAGTACATTTTGGTGAAATATGCATGCACTTGTGTTTAATTGGTAATTACAAGTGAATTTTCTGAGTCAAAGTAGGTACAAGCTCTATGTAAACTTATTTATAGATTTGGTCCACATTACTCTCTAAAAATACTCTATCAGTTTCATTCCACCAACATTCATTCCATTTCAACATTGTCTCTACTCTGAATCTTTTTGGATAATTTTCAATAATCTAGTTGGTAAAAACATGATATCTTTTTGTTGTTTTAATCGTATTCATTCCATTACTTGTAAGATTAAACACATATGCACTGGATGTTTAATTTCTATTTTTGGTAATTGACTTCATACTCTAACTTTTTTATTGGATTTCCATGTACTTATTTCCAGTGTTCATATAAAGGCACAAATAAATTGCTGCCTTTTTCCATACATTAGCAGTTTTCTCAGTTTTTCACTGAGTTTTCTTTGTTTCTTTTGTAAAAACTAAATTTCTGTGTATTCATATCTGTCAATATTTTTCCTTCATGTGTTCTGGATTCTGTTAAACTTAGGAACCACACTCCAGGATTATAAAAATGGTCTCCCATATGTCTTCTAATATATTTTTGGTTTCAGTTGTTCAAACTAGTTCTTCAATTTATGTAGAAATCAATTTCTCTATAAGATGTAAAATAGGGATCTATCTTTATCTTTATTCAAATGACCTATGCTTATCCTAAATCCATCTCTTCCCTCCTGATTTAAAATATCACATTATTTTTTTTAATGTTTATTTCTTTATTTTTGAGAGAGAGAGAATGAGAGAATGGGAAAGGGACAGAGAGAGAGGGAGAGAATGCCCAGCAGGCTCCTGACGGTCAACGCAGAGTCCACAGCGGGGCTTGATCTCACAGGCTGTGAGATCATGACCTGAACCTACATCAAGAGTCAGAAGCTTAACCAACTGAGCCGCCCAGGCACCCCTCACATATCACATTCTAATGGTATTTTGTTCATATATCTATTTATCTATATCTCTGTCATGACCACACTTTTCCAAAAGATCTTAGATTATGTTGTCATTTGATAAGATGTGTCCGCCGTTATTGTTATTCTTTTTTAAAACATGGCTTAGCCATATTCATGCACACATTCATTCACGTACGTTTCACAATCAATTTGTAAACTATAAATAAATTGTAAAGTGGCATTGTGGTTATTGCAAAGGATTTTACTTAATTTTATTTTATTGTTTTATTTATTGTAGAGAAAGAGAGTTAGCACACGCATGCTCAAGTAGGGGAGGGGCAGAGGGAGAGAAAGAGAGAGAGAATCCCAGGCAGGCTCTACACTCAGCGTGGAGCCTGACATCTCACAACTCTGGGATCATGACCTGAGTTGATATCAAGGGTCAGATGCTCAACTGACTGAGCCACCCAGGCACCCCCAAAGAATTTTTAGACTATGTTGCTGAGAAGTATTATGTGATGAACATGGTATATTATCTCTTTTATTCATGTTTATTCAGATTTTCTTTTACAAAGTATTCAAAAGTCGCATGGTTATATTGGAATGTGTTTCAAACTTTTCTTGATGTGCAAACACATCACAATTTTCTACTACATTTTCTGGTAGGATAATAATGGTATATAAGAAAATAATTAGGGGCGCCTGGGTGGCTCAGTAGGTTGAACTTCCGACTTTGGTTCTCGTCATGATCTTGCAGTCCGTGAGTTTCAGCCCTGCGTCGGGCTCTATGCCAACAGTTCAGAGCCTGAAGCCTGCTTTGGATTCTTTGTCTCCTTCTCTCTCTGCTTCTCTCCTGCTCACGTTCTGTCTCCCTCTCTCTCAAAAATAAACATTACAAATTTTTTTAAATAGTAATTAATTTTGGACTACTGATCACATATCTACCTGTGAATACATGAATTTACATTTACTAAACCTCTTTTATTTGTCATATACCATGTCATATGATTTCCTTCTTGAATTCTTTCAATTCTTACCAAAAAAAAAAAAAAAAAAAGACAAACAAAAAACAAAACCCAGTAATATTATTATCCCCATTTGAGGGAAGGGCAAACTGAGGCTGAAGTGATTCTTTTGGGGCAACTAGGAGTGCAGGGAGACACAAATCAAATCCAGATGTGCCTGTCTCCAGTCGGAACTCTTAACGCTGGGACGGTTTCTAAGTTCTAGTGCTTTATCATCTGAGGTTCACAATTTATAAGTTGACAGCTATTTCTTTTGCAAATATGGGTGATATTTGGTTTCTCTCTGTAAGATTTTTCCCCCTATTTTCTCTTTGCATAGGATGGAATTTATGGTCTGATTTTCTACCAGAAGTTTTATTCAAATTTGCCAATATTCCAGTATTTCAGAAAGACCAGATTTGTTTGAGAACCCACTTTGAGTTCGTTACGAAGAAAGCACTTCAGAATCGTTTCAAAATTTTCAGTGTTGTGAGGAAAATTTAACTTTATTCACAACATCAGATTTCAAATTTTGCAATTTAATTTTGAGCTAAAATTTTATCTCAAAGAACAAATTAAAGCTCCCATTAAAATCAATTTTTTGGCTGGCTCCACAGGCTTTGTCCTGTTCCACGAAGGTAGTCCTCTTCAGAATAATGCTGGGGTTCAGTGTTTGCTTTTTCTAATTTCTAACTTTAAGATAACAGAGAAAGACTTGCCTATCCTGTAAACTGCCCCCCCCGCCGCCCCCCCTTTTTTTTCTAAAATCTATTTTGGTGTCTGTTAAGCTACTATTAAAGGTCATTTTTGGCTTTGCCTACACTGAGAAGGCATCGATAGGAAGAAACTAATATTTGAGTGATTATACACTGCATCAAGAATATTGATGAGCACTTTCTCTTAATTGATCTCAGTTACTCTCATATAATTCTCACCAAAACACTTATGAAGTTGGTATCATTTTTCCTGTTCCTAGATATCAGACAATTATTTTTATATTCCTTGGTGATTTAACTCCTGCCTTTTAAAAATCGGAGCTGCTACCTGTTTGCTTCTCCCTTCATTATCAGTTAACACATGTGATTTCATGTACATGTAACTAAATGCAGGAAAAACTAATTTATTTGTTTGCAAGTATATTTAGGTAATGTCGCTGAGAGGGCTCAGGCTGTTAGACAAATTTCGGGTTAGACAAATTTTGTTTCACGCATTAACACTATCGCTCACTTACTTAATAAACTGGTGCACATCACCTACTTCTCTGTGCCAGAGTTCCTTCAATGGTCAAATGGAGATAATAGCATTTATATGATAGTGTTGTGGGAATGATTAAATAAGAAAACTTGTGATAACTGCTGAGTTACAATATCTGGTACAGTATACATCAATATGAACTGTTGTTTATAATGGTTTCAATGCATCTAGTGAAAAATGAATAGAAATATTTAGTGATGTCTTAGATTTTTTTTTCTGAAGTATGCCTGTTTATTTTTAAAAAATTTTTTAATGCTTATTCTTCAGAGAGAGAGAGTGAAAGAGACAGAGTGTGAGTGGGGGAGGGGCAGAGAGAGAGACACAGAATCTGAAGCAGTATCCAGGCTCCAAGCTATCAGCACAGAGCCCTACACAGGGCTGGAACTCATGAACCATGAGATAATGACCTGAGATGCAGTCCGACGCCTAACAGACTGAGCCACTCAGGCGCCCCTAAAATATGCCTCTGTTTACTGAAAACATCTTGGGGCGCCTAGGTGGCTCAGGCAGTTGAGCATCCAAGTCTTGATCTCGGCTCAGGTCATGATCTCGTGGTTTGTGAGATCGAGCCCCACGTTGTGCTCTGTGCAGACAGCATGGAGCTTGCTTTGGATTCTCTCTCTCCCTCTTTCTCTGCCTCTGTCCAGTTCACACGTGTAGTCTCTCTCTCTCTCTCTCTCTCTCTCTCTCTCTCTCTCAAAATAAATAAACTTTTTCAAAAACCTGAAAAAATCTTAAAGGAAATAGCGTTTTGCTACGAATATTTTTTACCAGTTCAACATAAAACAATAGCAAAAAATGTAGTACATAGGAAGAAAGAGAATTTAAAATCAAGAATTTTCCAAAATCAGAGATGTGGAGTAAGGCAATGGCAAACTCTGGGACTTATGGAGATTTTTCATCAAGAAAATATTGAGGTTTTATTTTTTACTGCCTGGATGTCTAATGCATTTAGTATTGCTTAGAAATATTCCAAACCACAAAACTCTCTAGCAAGTGGAATAAACAAGTCATTCTTTTTTTTAAATGTTTCATGACTCAGTGCTATTGAATGCATATGTAATCCAAATTTCATTTAGTTTTAAACATTTGCCTCAAAAAAATCTCTTTGCCACAGCTATTCATTCATTTGTGCATCTTTCTACACACATTTCATGTCATCTAACTATAAAATTAAGAGATATATTTTAATAAATTATTCAGATATAAATTGCTGCTGCATTTGAAGCATACAAATGCGATTGATCAGATGTTGCCAGAATGTTATATGGGATATAAAAATTAAATAAATAGAATTTGTAATTTGTGAATCTCATAAAAATTAATTATCTAGATAAATTGAGTATATTAGATTCTAAAAAGTTGTCATCTGAAATCAGTGTCATTAAATAATTTATTGTCTTCTATGTTTGCCAAACTAGCAAAATTTTCTAGCCTGTATTTTAGAAGCAGATTGTATTAGAAAATTTCTTGGTGTCTTTGTTTTAAAGCTTCAAGATTAATAGGGCACCTGGGTGGCTCAATTGGTTAAAGCTTCAAGATTAATATTTATCAAACTTTTTTATGTATTTACCACATTCTAAAATAAAGTAGCTAGAGAAATACAAATCTAAAAAAAAAAAAATCATGTTAGGAATTATGGCACACATAGCTATGAAATGCTCAGAGTCCCCTCGAAAAACAAAGACTTATTTCCCAGCCACAAAGCATATGGGTCATCTGGAAACCTCCAGTTGTCAGTTCTTTGGAGTCTACCTCAGCCTTCAAGGTCATGCTATTCTTGGGCAATCCCCAGACACTAATTGATTACAGTAGTGGTTTATAAGCCTGGTGGTGTCCACACATGTGGGCAGTCTTCCCTCTAGAGCTTTCTCATGCCGCAGTACTACCGGCAGGTCTCTGCACCTTGGCGTGGTGACTCCTCTACCCATTCATACTCCATCTCCTTCCCTTCACTTTCCCTTCACAGATGGAGATCTCCTGTAAATCGGCATTGCTAACTTCTTCTCAGTTTCTGCTTCCTAGACAATCCAATCAAGCTCAGGAATTGGACTCCAATGTTTTGCCAAATACATTATCACATTCGAGAAGTGACATAGTATTTTCCTAAAACAAGACGCTTCCCGCAGCACCCAACCTAAAAACTGCTGGAGTACAACTGAAAATTTTTCCCCCAACACCACAGTAACTACACCAGCTTTAGTCATTTGCGTGGTTAGTTTCCATCTTCACGTGTAATTGCTGACCAACCATTTCTCATTAGTGATATTGCATTATTTACAAGCTGAATGCAGTAATGCAGGAGCCTCCAGAACACGCATCTAGTCCAACCTGAATAATCGGACTGATGGGTCAAATCTTCACATTAACATTTCAGTGCAGGAAAAATGACTGCTCGTGCCTCAGTTTTTCGCTTTGTATTTTCTATTTCTTCAGTTACCTCAATAAGGTGTTCATTTGGGGAAAGAGAGTCAACTCTTTTTAGCTGGTGGCTTTGACACTCCCAATATAGAATGCATCCTTGTTCTGAAGGTACCTACTTGCCTCCTTTTGCGAGAGATAATAGGGAAAGCTTGAAGCTTGCATCTAGATTAGCTGAAATATTAATCTTTGTGATAGCACAAAGACAGAGTTTCCAGAACCAGGATGTAGTCAAGCAAGAATTTCATTCCTTCCATAACCTTCTAGAGATGGAGGGAACCTCTAGCTACCATGTGAGTTATAGTAAGACCAAACACCCCAAATTTGGTCTGGCTCATTAGTATCAATTCTGGTGACATCAGTCCTGACAAAGAAGTGGGTTGCATTGAAAATGAAATTAATATGAGTAACCTGAAAGTATGTCTTAATTTTCCTACATAGATACATTTTTGTATAAAGTATTTTTGGGTGATGCTTATAACATGACAACATGTTGATGCTGAACCGTTCTAGAAGGTTTCAGAAATACTACTGTAGGTCAAGCCGGAGTTGGGTATTTGCTCGTACAACAATAAAAATAAACACTGTCCCTTCCTTCCTGTTGTGGTGGTGATGACAAGCCAGTAAAAGGCTAAGGCCACGTGGTGAGGTCGGTGCTATTGAACAAAAGTCCAGGATGCCACAGGAGCACATATGACATGCCTGGAAGCAGATGGGGGAAATTTGAGCCACTGATGGTTGATTATGGGAAATGACGGCCAAACTGAGAACTGAAGGATGTGAATGTGAGGGATGGGCAGGAATATTGTGTAGGGAAAGGAGTAAACTATTTCAAGCAGAGGGAGTAGTATGTGTAAAGATCCACAAGCCAGAGAGAACTTGTTCTTCTATTTTCCTGTATTGGAGATTTCCCTGTAAGTCCTGTGGGATAAAGGGAAAGAAATGTCATGCACGGTTAGATAAGAAACAGTCCAGTTCTTCGTTGAATTAGCCTTTATTGTGTGTTGTGTCTATAGAGTGATCACACAGTCTTCTGCCCCCCCCCCATTTGCTGGAAAATGTCTCCTCTGCCTTGAAGCACTAACTCATGTCTCCTCTCTGAAGACTTTCCTGACATTCAGCACAAGTTTAATAATTTCTTCCACTGTGTTTGGAAGGATAACATGATTTTAGCACAAAAGGGCTGAAAAGTTATATCCATGAACTCTTGCTAGAGCAGAGCTTTTAACGTTGGTGTAAAGAAAGTAGCAGAGCTTACACGATGAGCAGAGCCAAGTGTCACCTCGGGCTCTAAGCAGAAAGCGATTCCTTCATCAGAGGGGACTTCAGAGCATGCTGATAGTGAGTGAAAGGCCACTGGTCCCTCCGAACTGGGCACAAAATACTCAAGCTGGAGAGGCAGAAGCTGCAGCAGCTAGTTGCCATTTATATGAACCATGCAAAACAGCTAGCAAAATCAAGCATCACTTACTGGCGGAACATGCATCCTGCCCCAAAAGTGATTCCATGACGATTATTTGTGTAAACAAGGGGGAAGGTGTTCTGTGATTTATCAAATGAAAAGAAAGAGAAGCTGGAAGCTAGCTCCAGAAACAGAAGCCAGTATCAATACGTGCATTTAGATATCCACAAACAAAAGCATGTTGGTACTACAAATGAAAATATATTTTGTATGAGGGCATTTTTTTTTTTTGGCCACACTTGTTAAGGATTCTCAACTGCTTCTGGAAGTGAGCAAGTGGTGATTTCATGATATATTATTTACTATTTGTTCTATGTACAATTTAAAATTATACATATGTATGTATATATATATTCTAATTACAGAATTTGATATATATATATGTATATATATATATATATATATATATATATATATATTCTAATTACAGAATTTGCATCTGGTACAAGTGCATTCAGAACAAGGGTACTTTTTTTCCTCTTGTCTCAAAAGTCTCTAGTCAGAGAATACAAGCTAGTATTGTCCGTATCATCCTACAGTGTTCTTTTAGATCCAGAACTCCGTTACTCAACTTTGGAAAACTCTGATAAGTACCCCCTGTATAAAATGCTAAGTTAAGGAAGCCTACTTCTGTCTCAGTTTCCTCAGTATATATACACATAATAGAGTACTATGTTCACATCTTAGCATTTTTTATGTGCATGTGTATACATTTATGTATACATGAACATACACATGTTGTGTCCGTGTGTATAGACAGATAGATAAAATATACTATATATATACACCCATCACTGAAATATGAAATTCAAAGTACAGGGGACTTTGCAGGTCTAGTATAGGTGTCTCTCATACTTTTGATGGATGAATTAAAAAATAAATGAATGGATTCTTGGCCAAAAATTATTTGGCATAGGAATGCAGTTGGATTTTAAAGTAGTCTTAAAATAGTATCATTAAATTATGTTTTGAGATATTTAAGTTGAATTAGAGGAAGCTGGCTTTTCAGAGGTAATCAGTGAGAAATCCAGCATTGCAGATGAACCTGGGGGAATCTCTGACACTTATGCAGAATGGCAGCTGACAGAGCGTATCGTGTTAGTTCACTCACATAACAGAGTATAAAATGTTTCTTTGTCTTGCCATATTTCTATCCCTGAGGTGTGTTCTATGATGCTTTTGGGGGGAAGTAAGGACAAAAAGCAGAGGTTAAAGAAGTTCTATAGTGAAGACTGTATTGAAGGTGCCGGGGTAACTCATGAATACAATTGCTATCTTTGAAAATTCTGTAAATCTGTTTTTCAATGGAATATTTTCATAACTGGATCATTTTATAAATGCATTAAGGATCTTACAAGATGAATAAACTCCTTTTGTGAATTCCCTTGTAAAGTGAATAATCAATTCTTAATTACAACATATGTATTGAGTTTTCTTAAAGAAGAAAATCATATGTATTCAAATGCCTTCTGTGGGCAAATTTTCCACCTATCTAGAAAATAACAACATACACCAAAATTAAAATATTGGGCAAGAGCCAATCTCACCCTATCTGGCAACAAGGAAATAACTCTGCTTGCATTAAAAAAGAAATACTTATAAAAGCATGTTAAATGGTGTGGTTATATGCACAAACCACATAAAACATAGAACAACAACAGAAATACAATAATGTAAAGAACAACTTTCCTCTAAAGAAATTAAAGTGCTCTCTAGTGCATTATCTCATTTAACCTTAGCTTCTACCCTGCTTGGAAAGCAACTGAATTTACTGCCTACAAAATATTATGAATTCCCAGTTCTCTCTACACATCCTGAAATAGACTAGCTTAAATTAGACAAGAACTTTATAAGCTTGTTTAAAAGCTGAATCTAGGCTATGGATATTGTTATCACCACAAGGCTGAAAATCACTTCTTTTAAGACACGAACTCCTGCAATCTATATCTAACCTAGAAAAGATTACAAATAGTTGCAGGAAAACCATGAATTTCTCGATTAAGGCAACACCACCTTTAACCAGGCCACAAGCCGGAAGTAAAAGCCACTGGTGATTTCACACATTATACTATTAGTGGAAGTTTAAGAAAAAAATGGCTCCTTAGTCACTAATCTCTTAGTCTAAGACATTAGTCTTGTTTTCCCTGAGTTTCATTTCCTCTTACCTGGTCTACCGATGTCTACTCTTACTTCCATAGTGTCCATCCAGTAGCCAGTCATCCATTTATTTATTTATTTATTTATTTATTTATATTTATTTTTTATTTTTTAAATATGAAATTTATTGTCACATTGGTTTCCATACAACACCCAGTGCTCATCCCAAAAGGTGCCCTCCTCAATACCCATCACCCACCCACCTTCCCCTCCCTCCCACCCCCCATCAACCCTCAGTTTTTAAGAGTCTCTTATGTTTTGGCTCCCTCCCTCTCTAACCTCCTTTTTTTTTCCTTCCCCTCCCCCATGGACTTCTGTTAAGTTTCTTTGTATGGAACCACAAAAGACCCCGAAGAGCCAAAGTAATTTTGAAGAAGAAGACCAAAGCAGCAGGCATCACAATCCCAGACTTTAACCTCTACTACAAAGCTGTCATCATCAAGATAGTACGGCATTGGCACAGAAACAGATACATAGACCAATGGAATAGAATAGAAACCCCAGAATTAGACCCACAAAAGTATGGCCAACTAATCATTGACAAAGCAGGAAAGAATATCCAGTGGAAAAAGACAGTCTCTTTAACAAATGGTGGTGGGAGGACTGGACAGCAACATGCAGAAGGATGAAACTAGACCACTTTCTTACACCATTCACAAACATAAACTCAAAATGGATAAAGGATCTGAATGTGCAACAGGAAACCATCAAAACCCTAGGGGAGAAAGCAGGAAAAAACCTCTCTGACCTCAGCCGCAGCAATTTCTTACTTGACACATCCCCAAAGGCAAGGGAATTAAAAGCCAAAATGAACTATCGGACCTCATGAAGATAAAAAGCTTCTGCACTGCAAAGGAAACAATCAACAAAACTAAAAGGCAACCAATGGAGTGGGAAAAGATATTTGCAAATGACGTATCGGACAAAGGGCTAGTAGCCAGTCATCCTTTTAAAATGAAGGCTACACAGGGTGTTTGGGTGGTTCAATCGGTTGAGCATCCAACTGTTGATTTCGGCTCAGGTCACGATCTCACAGTTTGTGAGATCGAGACAGTGTCAGTCTCTGTGTTGACAGTGTGGAGGCTGCTTGGGATTCTCTCTCTCCCTCTTTCTCTCCTCTTCCTTCACATAGTCTCTCTCAAAATAAATAAATAAACATTAAAAAAATAAAATAAAGTGAAAGTTACAGGAAGTTTATTTGGAATTTGTTATTGGCACAAAGTAAGATATAATAAATATGATATGGTGAAGTTACAAACGAGACCTCTCTTTCTTTGTGATCTTATCATAGTCATCTCTTTTCTTTTTTCAAATATGCTCATTGTAATCTGATGCAAGACTTTTGAATTTAATCTTCCCTCTGACTGGATCTCTCTTTGCCTGAAATTTACAGAGCTCTTCCTCACCTTTACTTCATTTAGATCTTTGCTCTGAAACCACCTCCTCACAAAACCCTTTCCTGAACACCGTATTTAAACAAGAACCCACCCCTTCTCTACAAAACCAGCCACTAAGACTCATACTTCCTTCACTTTTCCTTCGTAGCATTGAGCACTGCTATGATTAGAACAAATGCTCAGTATACAGTAAGGGCTCAATGTATATTTGATGTACAAATACACGAACACATCCAAATAAAATCTCTGTCATTGATCACATGGAATTATTTCACCTAGTAAATAATGGAGGTATTACTAATTAGACATTACTGTTATGAATTTGTTCAGACATTCAGGCTTATCAATACAGGATTTTTAATTTTTTTTAACATTTATTTATTTTTGAGACAGAGAGAGAGCATGAACAGGGGAGGGTCAGAGAAAGAGGGAGACAAGGATGTGAAACAGGCTCCAGGCTCTGAGCTGTCAGCACAGAGCCTGACGCGGGGCTCAAACCCACGGACCTGAGCGGAAGTCGGTCGCTTAACCGACTGAGCCACCCAGGCACCCCAATATAGGATTTTTAGAAGCAAACAGAATATGTTATAAATAAATAGTGATATGACGAAAGAAAAAATTATTATTCACTCTAAGATATTTTACACTTTCACTGAAAATGGTATTACTCCAGAATTCAACCCCAAAAGAAAAGGTCGATTCTGTCTCAATAATATTCCCCTGAGCCAGTGGAATTTAATTGGGGGGATAATAAAATACCTTGAATTGCTAATTTAAAATATGTAAATTCTTTTTTCCCAAAGTGTGTTTCAGCCAATGCTTAAAAATATGATGCATTCAAATTCAGTGAACATGACCGTAAGATTAAGACCGGGAGCCATAGACTCAGAATATTTAATGTTACAAAGAGTCTTTGGTCCAAACACTTGACTTTAAAAGTAAATAGAGAGTTAGCACGGCTTGTGGAAGGTTGAACAACTGTTAAGTAATAGGTTAATGTTTCAATAGAGCATGAAAAACCAGCGCTTTTTGAATAACATCTTTGTTGAAAAGATTTTTCAAAGCCAGAATTTCTGACATAACACTTTGTTACATGTCCTGAAATTAGTTGGAAGTCCAGTATATTAAAATGTAAATTCCGCAGGAAAGGAAGTTCCACCACGTCCTCCATTATACCACTTGTTTTTCCAAAGTATTCCATAAATAGCTTTTCATCAATCTTTGACAATCTATATACATGACATCCAGCCCCTTTAAATGTTAACAATTAAGTATATCATCATATATGCCAAGTAAGTATTCTCCCAAAATATTATATCTATCCTATAATACTTAATTAAAGTCGTTTGACAAAACCATGATGCAACATTATTTTCCTCAGCTTAATTTATTGGAGCAAATTTATAGCATGTCTTCTCATCTAAAAAATATTGATTTATATGATGATTTTTTAAATTTTTTAGATATTGTATTTTCATTTCTAGAATACCTTATTTATTTAGTTAGCCAGGTAGTTATATTTTTGATTTGCATCCATTATCCTTCACTAAGCCAAAGAAAGAAGACTTTTCCTGTCTGTTTTTTGTTGTTAACACATTTAGCAAAGACTTTTCACATGCTGAATGTCCCCAACTTCTGATGATTCAACTTAAAAGAGTTTTTGACTTTATAATAGTGCAAAAGTGATGCACATTCAATAAAAACCATACTCTGAGGGCGCCTGAGTGGCTCAGTCGGTTAAGCCACTGACGTCAGCTCAGGTCATGATCTCGCGGTTTGTGGCTTTGAGCCCTGCATTGGGCTCTGTGCTGACAGCTCAGAGCCTGGAGCCTGCTTCGGATTCTGTGTCTCCCCCTCTCTCTGCCCCTCCCCCGCTCAGGCTCTGTGTCTCTCTGTCTCTCAATAATAAATAAACGTTAAAAAATTAAAAAAGAAAAAACAGAAAAAAACACCATACTTTGAATTTTGAATTTCCATCTTTTCCTAGGACATCGATGGACAAACTGGGCAGCAGCAATGAGTGACAGGTCCCAGTCAGCCGATGATCATGAGGGTAAACAACAGATACCCATATAACCTGTTTTTTTTTTTCCACCTTCCTTACAGTATTCAATCAATTCCGTGAGATATTCAACACTATATCATAATTCTTTTTTTTTAAGTTAAGCCCCAGTGTGGGGTTTGAACTCACAACCCTGAGGTCAAGACCTAAGCTGAGTTCAAGAGTTGGACACTTAACTGACCGAGCTGTCCAAGTGCCCCTCAACACTGTATTATAAAATAGATTTTGGGGGCGCCTGGGTGGCGCAGTCGGTTAAGCGTCCGACTTCAGCCAGGTCACGATCTCGCGGTCCGTGAGTTCGAGCCCCGCGTCGGGCTCTGGGCTGATGGCTCAGAGCCTGGAGCCTGTTTCCGATTCTGTGTCGCCCTCTCTCTCTCTGCCCCTCCCCCGTTCATGCTCTGTCTCTCTCTGTCCCAAAAATAAATAAACGTTGAAAAAAAAAAAAAAAAATTTTAAAATAGATTTTGTTCCAGATGATTTTGCCCAACTGTAGGCTAATGTAAGTATTCTGAGCACATTTAAGGCGAGGCTAAGCTATGATGTTTGATCGTTAGGTTATGGGAGGCAACCCTATCATAAGCTAAGGAAGATCTGTATGTCTGTCTCTTAGCTAGAAAGGTTGGTGCATACCTTAGTATGCCTGAGAAGACACACTGAGGGCTAACTGCTTCTGGAAAACCCCAAAGAAATAAGTTAGCTAAATAAAGAAAATTTAAAAATTTTGTTAATGGCACAATCAATATGCAAGTAAGTTTACTTGAACAAAATCTATATTTTGAAGTCGTTTTTCTAAATTTTAGTCTTAGTGAATGTCAAGTTTTCTGACTAGATTTTAAAAATCTCATGAGTAACCTCTTAAATGGTTATACATCTATGTGTATATTTGACAAATATTATCATTTCATTTACCTTACAATGCTAGTGCCATTATTATTCAAAAATACTTGGCTCAGTGCTTGCCGACTTCAAAATCAAACTAGTTTTCAGACAGTTTTTAGAAATACATTAAGCAAATTATTTTTCAATAATGACGAATATAAATTATTTACTTCACATGACTCAGATGTTCCGTGTTTCTGACAGGGAAACATCATGTTATCTTTAACCTGGCTCTGCTACAAAGAAAACCTCCTGTTAGGTTCATATCTTGGTATCGACAGGTCTGTGCTAACCCTCATTCTTCTGATCAAAGGTCCTACTCTCCTGGTCCCACAAATGGTAAACGTCCCAAAGTAGGCCCATTATAATGTGTAATATGACTTAGGGACTGATCCACGTAACGCTCAAAGCCCATGAAGGGCTGATCAACTTCTCTTTTCATCTGATTGAAAGAGCAATGTTGTGTCAGTCACTGCTGTGAGACTGCCCATTTATGTTAGTAGGAAATAAAGCCAACAGAGAGAGAAGCAGAAACACAGGCATCGTGATAACATTTAATTTTTTTTTTCTTAGTCTTCCCAGTGACCAGCTACACATCTACACTGATCAAGGTGTATAAATATAAGCAATTAGCTATCCCATTTGATTATACCGCAATAAAGAATTTAAACTCTGCATAGCACAAGAACGAAGTCCGACAACATCTTCTATTGTGATTCTCCAGCCCTCTCTTAAAACTGCTCCCAATTCCTGGTTCCCCCTCTCAGCTTCTTCCTCCTAGTGAACGGAATGACAATTTCAAATCCTTGTTGATTTTAGATGAGGTCTCTTTCAGTGATGATTTATAACCATTCACCTACCCCTCACCTTCAGTGACAAATTCCTTTATCCAATTACCATTAAAATGGAGAGGTACAAGAGACATATAAAGGCAGATTAACAGAATTTTGTGTAGTTACAAAAAAGCCACCGTTTTTTCTTATATTCTTTAAAAAAAAAAAAAGGGCTGCAGGGTAAAATTTTTGGATATGTGCCAGTGCTAGACTTTAGTCATTAATAGATGCAATAAGACACTCTCAGGTTGTTCACTTCTTTTTGTTTCTACCCAAAACTTGTCAACAATTTGGATCATTTAATGAAACAACATTCCATGAGCTTGTATAAATAAATACCACTTTGATGTCTCTTTTCTAAAAGGAAATGTCAAAAACTATCCCCTCTAAATCTTATTGACTGAAAAAAAATAAAGACACAAATGAGCAATAACAAAAAGGTGTCTTGTAAAAAAGAGAAGAGGAAGAAAGCACTTTTACTTATGGTATTTTAAGAGGATGATCTACTACTACCTTTTCCATAAAATGGATTTTATAAATTATTTTTATTTTCATACGTATCTTAATTTTTGCCTATTCATAAAATAAAGATAAAGACAATGCTCTTAATAACATCCTTGGATGGTTGGTGCCTTTCAAATTTATCAAACTATTCAAAACAGCCCACTTATCTCTCTCTCTTACGTTTCAAGATTAAAGCAATTAGGCTCTCTCCACAGTATCCTTGCAACCTACCGGGATATTAGGATTGGTTAAAACTAGTTTGTTATGCATCAAAATATAGACACTTTAGGGGCGCCTGGGTGGCGCAGGCGGTTAAGCGTCCGACTTCGGCCGGGTCGCGATCTTGCGGTCCGGGAGTTCGAGCCCCGTGTCGGGCTCTGGGCTGACGGCTCGGAGCCTGGAGCCTGTGTCCAATTCTGTGTCTCCCTCTCTCTCTGCCCCTCCCCCGTTCATGCTCTGTCTCTCTCTGTCCCAAAAATAAATAAACGTTGAAAAAAATTAAAAAAAAAATAGACACTTTCATGATAATTAATGAATTTTGAATGACTTAAAAGAATTCCATTCTTATCCTTGCAATGACTATCATTTGCTTTGTTGTATCTTTTTTTCCTGTGTGGGTAAAAAGAACATGAAGTAATGAGCAGTGTCCTTGGAATTAAGCAGACTGTAATCCGCTTTTTTTTTTTTTTCCCCCCAGCCTCAGTCCACAGAGAGGAACTCTTTCGGGGACCTAATGGTTGTGCTGCATATAAATTATTGAGAAGCTTTACTTCCTTAAAAAAATTTTTTTTTGTTTTCATCAAAATATGAATGCTTCCAGAACACTGTCACGCATATAAATACCATCCATTACGGGTGACTTTTCCTTAAGGGAAAGGAAGTTTGAGAATCAGCCAAACTGTCACCTTTATTTACTCAATAAATCTTCACTGGATTCCTGAAATGTGGAAGTCACTAAAAATCTGTTAACTCTCTTTTTCATTTCCTCTAATTAGTAGAAAAATATTAATCCTAAATGATACATTTTTCAGTATCAGAGCAGAAATTATTGCTGAGTTCATTTCCTGGTACTTAGACCTACGTTATTACTAGACAAACATTTTTAAAAGACTGCCAGATCTCATCTTCAAAGATCTGTCTCCACGGGCTTGCATGAAGGAAGAAAAACTGATCCTACAAAAGTAATAATTTAATGCCATTTTGAAAGGTATCACATGACTTGTGGGTATGCCATCAATTTGAGGCTATTAGATTAAACAACATTTATTTTAGCTTCATTTATTTAGGCTCCTAAAGCCAGTCAGTTATAACATTAATGTTATAACTGATTAATGTTAAGCACTCAAATGCCCAATGGCAAAGAAAAGTGACTATGGAGCTTCTGTTAGTGATTTTTAAAGCACAGAGACTCAAAAATAATCATATCCTCAATTTCAAAATCTATGCTTTTAGTTACTTAGTATACATAAGTATGTATATATATATATATATATATATGCATGTAGATGTATGTATTCTTATATACATATTCTTTAAGAGCAAATTTGCATGTTCTTTTTTGAATTATTTTATTAATGTTTTTTATTTATTTTTGAAGGAGAGAGAGAGAGACAGAGCATGAGCAGGGAGGAACAGAGAGAGAAGGAAGCAGAGAATTCGAAGCAGGCTCCACAGGCTCTAAGCTGTCAGCACAGACCCCGATGTGGGGCTCGAACCCACGAACTGTGACATCATGACCTGAGCTGAAGTCAGACGCTTAACCGACTGAGCCACCCAGCTCCCCTGCATGTTCTTTTTTCTCTTTATGTTAATACATTTCAAAAGCAACCTTGAGAAGACTCTGTTTAAAAAAAATCTTTAGGTTAACAAATGGTTATCCATTTGTTATCTTATAGGCAAGATCTTTTTAAAATGACACCTCTGATTTTACTTGGTAAAACTTCTCACCTGGGGAAATGGGACAATCTCAAATATCTTCTTTAAATGAGTCTCTAATATTTTAATGAAAATCCATCCTAATTCTTTTTTTTTTTAAGTAGGTTCCATGCCCAGCGTGTAGACCAACATAGGGCTTACACTCGTAACCCTGAGATCAAGACCTGAGCTGAGATCAAGAGGCAGAAGCTTAACTGACTGAGTCACCCAGGCACCCCATCTTAATTCTTAAAGAGGTCTTCTCAACTACCAATAAATTGACACATAGATGTCCTATGAATTAGAAAAAAATTAAAAACAAATTCTCTGGTATCCGATAACTCCAAAAATATATACAATTCCAGAAAATAAGATACACAGAGAAGGAGAATCATTACAGAGTATCAGACAAGATTACTACTTTCACTAGTTATTACTAGTTTCACTATTCTATTAAAAGAAAAACAAACAAACAAACAAAAAACTCTTTATTTCCCCAAATTTTTCTTTTCATGGTAGAATTTGTTTTCCTTGGAGAAATATACCAGATGATAAACAAGGGAAGCAGGGAGAGGAATAGATACTTACGCTACTAAAGATATAAAAAGCTATTTCACTTAATAATGCCTATGCAACCCATATACTGAAGTTCTGCCTGTTTTGTTTTAAGACTTCTTTGGTCCTGGGGTGCCTGGGTGGCTCAGTCGGTTAAGCATCTGACTTCAGCTCAGGTCATGATCTCACAGTTCGTGAGTTCAAGCCCCACATCGGGCTTTGTGCTGACAGCTCAGAGCTTGGAAACTGCTTTGGATTTTGTGTCTCCCTTTCTCTACCCACCCCCCTGCTCGCTCTCTCTGTCTCTCTCTCTCAACAATAAAGCATTAAAAAATAATAATAATAAAGATTTCTTTGGCCCCAACAAATTATTTAATGGTTCTTTCGTGTGGAACTCTACCCATAGGAAGAGAAGCAGTCTTTAAAGTCTCTGAATACTAAGGACAGCCCTCACCCCTATACTCTCTAGACCTACCTCAACACATCCCAAAGCAAGATTCGTTCCCTAATGTTTTAGCTTGAGGACTGGACTTGTCTCAGACCCAACAGCTGCTCTTAGTGATACTGCTCACCCTAATTTTTCCCATATTGTTTTCTGCCTCCAAAGGCCTGGCATGAACATGACAGGAAATATTGAAGACCTCATATATGAAGGTAGGACTTCACCCTTGCAGTGACGGGAAAGAATAACCCAAAACATATCCACGAGGCTCAAAGGGATTAGAGGAATTGGTATTCAGCCCCACTGCCAATATGCCCACATGTAGTTGGATCAGGCTGTCTAGTTCAAAACCAGAATGGTTGCCTAAACTCCAAATTCACGTGGGCTAAGAACAAACAGAGAAGTATCACACAGGGCAGAAAGGCACTGGCTCTCTTACCCTCCAGCTGCAAAAATCCAAAAAGAGGGAGAAAAAGTAACAAACATATCCCAGGTCTCCTTACCACACAACTTCAGGAAGCACAAAAGAGGGCCCAGGACATGGCATCTTAACATTAGGATGAAGGATCTTCACCCCATGTGGCCTCTTTAAACTTAGTATGACTCACTAAGTGTCAGGGCTCCAACAGATCCAGGTTGCCTCGGATCAAGTTTTATAAGACAATTTTGAAACTAAAATATACTCTCTTCCAAATAAATTTTAACTGAAAAGAAAAGAAGAGTCTTATTCATAGACTATTTAAAGAATACGGGTAAGGGGCGCCTGGGTGGCTCTGTCGGTTAAGCATCCAACTTCGGTTCAGGTCATGATCTTGTACTCCGTGAATTCAAGCCCCGTGTGGGGCTCTGTGCTGACAGCTCAGAGCCTGGAGCCTGCTTCAGATTCTGTGTCTCCCTCTCTCTGACCCTCCCCCGTTCACACTCTGTCTTTCTCTGTCTCAAAAATAAATAAACATTAAAAAATATTAAAAAAAAAAAAAAAAGAAGGGTAAGTTGGGGCACCTGGTGGTGCAGCCGATGAAGCATCCTACTCTTGATTTCAGCTCAGGTCATGATCTCCCGCTTCAGGGGTGGAGCCCTACCTGGAGCATTACGCTGGATGTGGAGTCTGCTTAAGATTCTCTCTCCCTCTCTCCCTCCGTCCTTCCCCCCACTCACATGCGGGTGTGCTTGTTCTCAATAAACAAATTAATGAATTAATTAAAGAATAAGGGTAAGTGGGGCACCTGGGTGGCTCACTTGGTTGAGCATCTGACTTTGGCTCGGGTCATGATCTTGTGGTTCATGAGTTCGAGCTGCATATCGGGCTGGCTGCTGTCAGCCTGTCAGTGCAGAGCCTGTTTCTGATCTTTTGTCCCGCTCGCTCTGCCCCTGCCCTGCTTGAGCTATGCCCAAAATAAATTTAAAAAATTGTTTTAAGAGAATAAGGATAAGTAACAAGAACTTTACATTTTTTAAGGTTCAGGTGATGTGACCAACTTACAGGAAAATGAAATGATTGGACTACTTCATATTAAACAAAAAAGAATGAAGTAAATGTTCTGTTTAGGAGGTATTTAAACGCTGCAGAGATCATCTTAATAAATAATGATTGTTGTCATCATTATAAAGTGGTCATAATGATTTTTAAATAGTAATAATGAATCTAGAAGAAAGAATTCAGAAAAGAACTCAAGAAGGAATTTATAAAAAAGACAGAAATAAGCAAAAAGAAAAATGTAGAAAAGATTAAACATATTAGGGGCACCTGGGTGGCTCAGTCGGTAAAGCCTCCTACTTCGGCTCAGGTCATGATCTCATGGTTCATGAGTTCAAGCCCCACATCAGGCCTGCTGCAGTCAGTACGGACCCACTTTGGATCCTCTGTCTCCCCTCTCTCTCTGACCCTCCCGCCACTGGCACGCTGTCTCCCCAAAATAAATAAACATTTAAAAAACATATCAAAGGTGTTTGTCTCTGAAAGCCCCAAGCAAATAAATAAAGCTCAGGAAAAAACAATCAAGAAAAGGTGCAAGAAAGTCAAAGTAAGAATTAGAATAAACAATTCAATGTAACCATAGATATAAGAGTGGGTAAAGATGGTAAGAGGTTGTAAAGTACAGTTCTTTATCATATATCAGAAAATTAATGAAACACAGATAGAGATTTCTATTGAAATGCATCATTGGACGTGTTTACTGTGAGTTTTGCAGCACTCCATAGAGAAAACCAAGATCTATTCGCAAGCCTCTCTGCTGTAGCGGTTCACGTAAAGGAAAATGAAATTGAGTTCTGCGGTGTGGGGAGCAGGAAGTGGTCCAACCTCCAGTTCCTGCTTCATCCCGACGTGTGGCTCGGTTATTCAGCTTTTCTTCCTTTCGTGTTCTGTCCTGCATTGTCAGAAGATGACCTTCAAACCCTGGGAAGGAATCATAATATCGAAAACAATTCAGTGTTATTTTGTTAAAAACATTAGAAAATACTCTGATTCTTCAACGTCATCAATTTGTTACTCGTTTTGCATACATCTGTTTAAAAAAGAAAATTGTTACAGATGAGGATTCTGCTACATGAAGAGTTAGGCAAAATGTACATTTCCCTAAAACAAATCTGCACAGTAAACACAGTTTCCTGATCTGCTTATGGAAGGATGTCACCCACAGCATCCAGTAAAAGACAGTAGGATTGGTAGGGATTGAATACATTTACCAGTGTCACAAGGTGAATTCATGGTTGAGCCAGACATCAGATTAGGTCTTCTGACTCTTTCTCATGTAATGATGCCTGAATGAAATCAGAAATTAAAAAAAAAAATGGAATATTCCCTAGAGTGGATCCTCATGAAAATCCTTTTCTAGGAACAGAGTAGCCTGTAATGAACAGTTACACATTTTAGGTAAATCAAAATGAGAAGCAGTGTATTTATGTATCAGTCATTCATTTAACAAAACAGCAGTGAATTTATTTATGAACATGTTTTCCCTTTTTCGTGGCTAACTTGAAATCATTTTATACACTTCCAACTGATCCTAATACATCTGTGTTTTCAGTTCCCACTACCAGACACAAAGGCATGAAATTCTGCTTCTTTGTATCACTATTTTCTACCTAGAAAACACACAAACACACAGACACACACACTCTCTGTCACACACACGCTCACACACACGTCTTCAAGAAGAGTTGAGTAACTTTTCAGAATCCAGTCAGCTAAAGAGAAATGTGAACGGAAGAGGAATCATATGACATTGAAAGAAAGGATAAGAAAAGAAGTGTGATAAGGAAAAGAAGGATCTAGTAATAGGCAGCATGTCAGGATAGACTAATTATTTTGATTGGTTTGTTATTTTGAGCTATGTGGCTCTGAGGTTAGATATCAGTTGGAGTTTTAACTCACGAACAGTAAAATCCCCTCCAGCCAATCTGAGCATAAAAGAACCTCCTGGTGAATCAAATAGTCAAGCTTGTACATCAAACAGCCAAAAACAAACCCCAGCCCACACCTCCAGGTTGATCCCGTAAGACGTCACTCCTCTGCTATGGGCACAGATAGTGCAGCTTGCAACACCGAGGTGTGGCACAGGATGCCAGAACCAATGCTTCTCCCTCCTGGGAAAGACAGAACTTCTTTGAGAAAAATACTACCACAGAGGTCTTGCATTTTCAGTTTGATAAAGTCTAAATCACATGACACAGAAGGACTGGGAAGGTGAGTTTCTGGCTTCTAACTTGAGGTATCCAACTTCTCATTATGGGAAATTCCATGGGCATTGGAAGTTTATTCTAAATATGGCCACGAATCATGAGAAATAGCCACATGGGCCACCTCAGATTTTCCTGCCATTTGATGTCTGGGCAAAAACAACAATCACCACAACCACCACCACCACCACAACAACATTGCTTCGATAAGGTTAGTCTGTTTGCTTTAAGCCTACTGAGACTGTAACACGTGCTCAATCACACTGTGCAAAGCACGTGGGAAGACTGACTTTTCACACCAGACATGGTGTGTTGGGGACAACCATGAAACAAAGACGTGGAGACGGTGACTTTGTTGGATTTGGGACCGTCAGCCATATTGTTGGTGCGATATGGACGGAGCTGAAAGACGGGTCAGTTTTTGGCACACTGGAAAAGTAGCATGGTGTGTGTGTGTGTGCGTGTGTGTGTGTGTGTGTGTGTTTATTCATGTGTATGATATAAGGTTGTTGAGGAATGGAAACAAAGAACAGAAAAAGGGATTTGTTGAGACTACGGGTAGAGCTTGGTGATGTGAAGTAAATGTGCTTGGTAAAAGATGAGGTGATCCAGCCAGATTCAGAAGGATGAGCTACTGAACAAAACGTGAGAGCAGTTATGGTAACAGATTGTTTCTCCGGGGTGCAACTCTTTCCATCTTAGATTTTGAAGATGAGTCAAAATTATACTGCCCTTTATATCAACTTCATATACCGTAATAAAAGTTTTGACTTTCCTTTGCAGCAAACAAGTCATGACAGACCACTTAGCTTCATAAGCACTTTAGCACTTTGTTGTGCCCCAGTGCTGGGTTTACTCCCAAGAATGGCTGCGGGGTCTCAGAAAAAGTCTAAAGATGGCAGAAAATGCCAACTGGTAAGGATGATTCCTATCTGCTGAGTAAAGTGGTAAGGGGGGGAGGCGTGGAAACTGAAGAATGAGAAGATTGCTGCTGAGGGAGGGCAGCAAATAAGAAATTGTTGTTTGAAAAAAAAGACCAGATAGAAACATTGAAGGAGATGATGAGGTCATGACACAATCAGCGGTGAGCAATTTAGACTTTAAATTGAGTGAAACTACCAGGTTAATAACTCCCGCACACTCTGGGTGTTTACAGTTCACTTTCAGAGGCTTCCAGGAAAATGGATTTCTTTTTCTCCCGGAGTTTGAATCAAAGTCCCTACTTCTGAAAAGGAAGACATCATCCTAAGATCAGACACAAGTTAGTGACCAAAACCATTAAGTTCTATTAGAAATAGTTAGTATAAAAAAAAATAGTTTAACCTTTAAGACAAAATGGACATCTTTGGAAGTGAACAAAAAAATACCTTGTAAGAAAGAAGAGCCGGATTAGGGATTTGAGAGCCCCACATACAAAATGGGGAACAGGCTAAAATCAGTAGCAAGAAAAACCATCGTATGATAAAAGGTACTTCTGCACAAAATTCAGAACCATACCCCAGTTAAACATTACAGATACAGTGTTGATAATTAAAATAAAGTTGTTTTTAATGTTTATTTATTTTTGAGAGAGAGAGAGACAGAACATGAAAGGGGGAGGGACAGAGACAGAGAAGGAGACACAGCATCTGAAACAGGTTCCAGGCTCTGAGCTGTCAGCACAGAGCTCCATGCGGGGCTCAAACTCACGAACCAGAGATCATGACCTGAGCCGAAGCTGGACGCTCAACCCTCTGAGCCACTCAGGCACCCCAAAAATAAAATTGTTTTAAGTTTACAAGAAACACTGGAGATATGGGGATACTAGACCAAAATTCCAAACTCCATTTATAAGCTTCCAAATTGAAAAATACTTTATACTCTGTGCTGACAGCTCAGAGCCTAGAGTCTGCTTTGGATTCTGTGTCTCCCTCTCTCTCTGCCCCTCCCCTGCTTGCACTTTCTCTCTCTCTCTGTCTCTCTCTCTCTCAAAGATAAATAAGCATTAAAAAAATAAAAATCGGAAAAAAGAAAGAGAGAGTTCACATTATAATTATAACATCTTTGTCACTGTGGTGTCCTTGTAGAACCGTGTTACTAATACGTGAAGTAAGCAAGTCAGTTTTACCTGATCTACATGTAACTATTAAAGATAAAAGCTTTAGAAGAGGTTCCAGGAAGACCTCTCCTTACATGGAAAATTTATACAATGATGAGTCTTGATATTTAACAATATAATTTGTTCTGAGCTTTAATTAGTTCCAAATGGTCCTAAGGAAATTATTTTAAATTTCTATGAAAATGGGCTTAATTTCCTACTGCTGGATTTTTAGATTTTTAATTCAATAATCAAACATCTATTCTTTTGTACAGCAGTCATTCATGGGGCAGGATGAGGTAGTCTATACCCTTCAACCCGTTTGTCCGTCTCTACAGTATGTGGAAGCCGAGGAGACAGCCATCACTCTACATTTGTGCGTGAACTATTCACTGGACACTTACTTTGTATTAGCTGCACTGCTATCTGCTGGGTAATAACACTTTAAAGCTATGCTGTGAAATGTGATCAGTGTTAACAAGAGAGACACTAGCTCATCTTAGATAGTCTTTCATGGGAGGGAGAAAAAGTGTGAAAATCCAAGACAAACAGGATTGACAGAACAGAAAGGAGAAGTGGAAGCATGGCAAACCAGGCCCAGGGGAAAGGATAGCAACGGAAAACAGGGAGATCAAGAAAAATGAAGTTCCCAAGTAATTATGAAAAGGAAAGTTAGCACAAGCTGAAAAAGTAGAATGCTTAAGTGTGTGTGCGTGAACTCGTGCCCATGTATGAAGAGAAAATACCTATGTTTGCCGTTTCTGCGGGATTCTCATTGACTAGAACATAGATGGGATGTTTTCTGGTAATACTATGAGCTTATGTACATTCACGGCAACTGATAACATAAAGAAGAACATAGAAAAAGGAATCAAAATGGGAAAAGTATGGAAAGGCAAATTTTTTTTTAATTTTTTTTTCAACGTTTATTTATTTTTGGGACAGAGAGAGACAGAGCATGAACGGGGGAGGGGCAGAGAGAGAGGGAGACACAGAATCGGAAACAGGCTCCAGGCTCCGAGCAATCAGCCCAGAGCCTGACGCGGGGCTCGAACTCACGGACCGCGAGATCGTGACCTGGCTGAAGTCGGACGCTTAACCGACTGCGCGACCCAGGCACCCCCGGAAAGGCAAATTTAAAACACTTAGCACCTGAAAACTTCATGCTTCTCGTCTGTCAGCACTACTCATGTCCTAAGCCAATCTGAGCTCTTCTCCTTAAACGCCTAGGAATGTATTTCACTCGGGCAGGATCCAAGAACCTCAGTCCTGAGGATTATCAGGGCAGAGCAAATATCCTCACCTCAGGTTTGAGAAGGCAACGCCAGGCCCTTCTGCAGTTGAGAGGACAGACAAACCCTTCTCCATGGAGCAGGCACGAGGCTCTCTTGGCTACACTCTTCTGGGGATTTTAAACACCTGGATCGTGCTCTCTCTTCCCAGGGCACCTGCAAGATACAGGCTTGTCGGGCTCTTCGTCACCTGGCTGGGACCTGGGGCATTAGGATCAGATCATCTTCTCGTATAGTATTTTTCTCACACTTATTTAGTAGCATGTAAATTTGGGCAAATTTCTTAGTCTTTCTTTGCTTTACTTTGTGCCTACAAAAACAGAGTTACTACCCAATCCTAGGGGATTTTAGACAAGTAGGTGGGTAATACATGTAAAGTATTTGAAACTGTGCCTGGCACTATCAACCATTCAATAAATGTTAGATATCTTCATCAGCATCATCAGCAGCATCAGCATCGTCCTCATCCTCACGATGTTGTTTATGTATTATTGCTGCACCGACTTTTTCCCCCACAGACTTCTGTGTCTACTCTTTAGACTACCTTTAGAGTGGTAATTTCACCTTGTACCCTCGCAGGCCCTAACTGTATCCCCCGATGCATAAAGCAATCCGAATATGCCACCACTCTGTGCAGACAGAGTCTTAACTTATTGACTCTTTCTTTCATTCGCCTATTCAACAACACCTGGTAACCAGCATGTTGGATATTCAACACTAAGGTTAAAGTTGATCTGGGAAGGCAGAAAGAAGACAAATCCTGTTCCCGCTTTTGAAAATAGCTTCTAACTTCCTATAAACTCCTTCTTTAAGCTTTATTTCCCAAAGACTATTTTGGCACACAAAATGATTACTTCATCCAAATCAGTTTTCTGTGTGCTATTACTTCTGAATCAATTATAAGAGGTTCCTATAATCCAATATAAATTTTAAAATGCAAACATTTTTAGTACTTAATAAAGTAATTACCTCTTATTGAACACCTACTATGTCCCAATTGATTTTTTTCTTAACTATTCGTGTAGGTTATTTGATTAAATCCGTACGTTGTGAAGTACATACTGTTATATCCCTTTTATAGGTAAAGATGCTGAAGTTTTGGGGACTTAATTTTCCCAGGGCTGCACAAATGCTATGTAGCAAAGGTCTGATTGAAACCTGTCTGACTCCAAAGCCCACGTTTGCAATCATGAAATGACTCTGCCTTGTCTTGCTCGATCTCAATACTATCCACAAATCAAATTCACTTTACATAGTCGTGCATCTCATGTTGTATCTATAAAGCCCTCATCGAGACTTTCTAATTTTCCCTCACGATAAATCTCTAAAGTGTAATAAATAAAATATCCCTTTACAAATAAATAAATAAACAAATAAATAAGCAAATAAATAAATTCAGTCCATGAGAATCAGAGGACATGGTGTCAAGTCATGTAGTTACCAAGGGGCAGAGCTGAGACACAAACTTCTGACCTTGAATCTCATCTGAGAAGACAAAAATCTGCTGATGTAGGCTTTAACGGTGGGAAAACATGGTCTACCAAAAATTATCTAGACTAGAAGAAGTTGAGCAAGGGTAGCTAAAAAAAAAAAAAAAAAAAAAAAAAAAAAAAAAAAACCACGACAGAAACAAAAAAGCAAGATTCCTAACAGAAGCAGAAGTAGAGGCTAAAATATTACATCAATCAAGTTTTAAGGTAGGAATCAACCAAAGAGACAAAAACATAAATCTGATCACATTGCTTTCTGGTTTTATATCTGTCAAGAGTTCCAGTAACCCATATGGTAAAGGTCAGAAGCCTTATGATGGTTTGCAAACTCTCAGACATATGAACCATGACTTTATCTGCAGTCTCCTTTCTAGTCATTTCTGCTGCCCCACTAAGTGTTTTTCTGCTCTTGGAAGGGCCATGTTCTCCTGTCTGTTAGCTCTTAAAACATGGTGCAAGTTTTAAATTCAAAGACAAAATGGGAGGATCTGACTTGGTCTAAGCAATCACCATCCAGTACTATGCAAAAGCTCTGCTCATAGGCAGTAGGCAAGTCGGTTGATAGTGGTCATTAATCCAGATGCCATTTTCTTCCACCACAACCCCAGGTGATCTGTGGTTACAAAACTACAGATAGGGCCCCTGGGTGGCTCAGTCGGTTAAGCGTGCAACTTCAGCTCAGGTCACGATCTCACGGTTCGTGAGTTCGAGCCCTGCATCAGACTCTGTGTTGACAGCTCAGAGCCTGGAGCCTGCTTTGGATTCTGTGTCTCCCTCTCTCTCTCTGCCCTCCTAGGTTGTGCTCTGTGTGTCTCTCTCTCAAAAATAAATGAACATTTTAAAGAAAAAGAAAAAAAAAATTACATACAGTCGTTGCCTCCCAAAGGAGTTTGTGGAAATGGAAAGTCTAGCTCAAGATGGAAAACTGCAGCAAAAGATCCAGCCAAAATGCAGAGTGGATAAGCAAAACCTTCATTAGCAGCACCTCAAGGATACAGTCACGCATCATCACATAGTGCCTTAAGACTGAATCAATGAATTGTTAATTATTTCATATAAGTTAGTAAGTCTGAAGAGGCTAAACAATGAACTTGGATTAATACCCTAAACAAGCAACAGCTATTAGCAAAGTCATTAATTAGGGTTATGTTTACCCTTTTATCAGCAACTCTAATTATTTGTTTGCTGTTATTACCAATAAACATCACAGGCAGTAAAGGAAAGCATGCTTACATTTCTCAAGTATGAATTTCAGTTTTGCCCAAGCTGAGCTTTAGTCTGGCTTACTATTTTCATAACAAGGTTGCTAAGGACAGGTTTTTCTTTACAACAGATATAGGAACCTCATTAGTGAATTTGCTAATTAGTCTGCCTTTAATAGATAAACACATTGAAGTAGGAGGACAGACTAATCAGTTTTGCTAAAAGAGCATGGTTACCTTCCATTTTAAAAACCCTTGGGCTTATAATGAGACATATTAATTCTAGCGAATCGTCTTTGGAAAATGAGTTACAGCATCAATGCTACATTTTAAAATTTCACATCATTATAACCATATTAAAACCTGACCACTAGACTGATGATCATAACAGCTATTACAATTGTCCCTTTCAAGATAATAATTACATATATTGAAAGTTACATTTGCTATAGTACTATTTTAATTGTCCTAAATACAACTGACAACTATCATTAAGTCTGTTTCATTTCTTGGGACATTCCAAATAGACCATATATTTTGGAGTCTGTATGAACAAATCTGATTTGCAAGTTAATCAACTAATGAAAAATTTTACACACTTTTTAGTTTTTTTCACACTGCATAAATTAAGTGGCAAGTTTCCATAGGTTTTGCCATCTATGATACTACTGTATTATTCTGCTTTCTCATTTCATCAATGCATTGACCAAGGTACCATAAGGAAACACAAATATTTCAATGAGCAAACTTACAAAGGACCCTCAGTTACAGAGGAGTGGGCGGGGATAAGGAGATAAATTAGCAATGGCGAGATACCCGTAAGAGAAATGCAAAACCATTACCATTCCTAGGGCTGAAAAGACAAGGGCATGAACCAGAGTCCACTGAGAACTGGAGTTTTGGAAGAGTGGCCAGCTGGCATACAGATACTTCCAGAAACCTTGTAAAAAGAAAGGAAGGAGCAGAAGAAAATATAGTGTTTTCTTCTGTTCCACTACAGTCTGACAGTGGCTCCCGTTGGCTTGACTCAATCAGAAGACTGTCAGGGAAATGTGAAGGTGTATTCAGTTCACAAGATTCAGTGTCCTAGGGCAATGCATGGTAGAGAAGGACAGAGAGTGGATTAGGATGAGGTAAATGCAAAATTTAGCACAATTAGTAACACAAAGAGATACAAATACCACCGGGTAAATATACATTTTTCTAAGAAGGCTTTTAATATGAAAATTTTATTTTGTAGCATAAAATAATTCAAGTACAGAGAAAGGTATAAAATACTAAGATTTTTTTCTTTTTTTAAAAATTTTTTTACCATTTATTCAGTTTTGAGAGAGAGAGACAGAGTGTGAGCAGGGGAAGGGCAGAGACAGAGGGAGACACAAGAATCTGAAGCAGCCTCCAGACTCTGAGCTGTCAGCACAGAGCCTGACGTGGGGCTTGAACTCATAAACTGTGAAACCATGACCTGAGCCAAAGTAGGAGGCTTAACCGACTAGGTGCCCCTAGAATACTAAGATTTTTCTAATCTCAAAAACTGCCCATGTTTGCTTCATGTATTTAAATATATATATGATATATATATATGTGTATATATATATCATATATATATATATATATATCTCATATATATAGTTGAAGCCCTCCATGTAATTCTGAACGTTGTCCCCTTTCATTCCTAGAGAATTTTATAACTGATAATTCAACAAGTGTATCTAGAATTTTACTTCATATATATACATAATATATAGATATATAAGCATATGTGGCCATATAAAATATGTACATATATAATAAATATGTATACACATATAAATATGTATAAATATGTACATAATATACATAATTATTTCTATAATAAATAGTATTGTTTAGTATGTCCTAGTCTTCAAATAGATTGTATTAGACTGCATATATATATATATATATATATGTGTGTGTGTATGTATATAAATATATATACATACACACGTGTTTTTTACAGGCTCTCTTTTCTCATAACCTTTTAATTGGAAGCGTTCAGATATATACAAGAAATTCTAGTTCATGCATTTTAGTTTCACCATATTCCATTATGTTTGATATGAAATTTCCTTATGAATTTTCATGTTGTAAAGAATTGTCAATATTTAACAATTGGAAATAAAGTTATATTGGACATAGTTCTGCTTCTCTCTTTGTGCCCTTAGGATCTGCTCAGCATGGTCAGACAGATACCATTTCACTTGATGAAAATGTGCTGTTAGACCTCCTCGATCTGTCACTCCATGGCTCCTATGACATAATCACCAAGTTCCCCACAATCCAGTACCCAGTTTCTATCAAGGTGCTGGCAGTGTGAAAACTATTTCTCAGGACAAGAGCTGTTATTTTCTAAAGAACACATGCTCTTGAAGCAAAATACAGTTGTTCAATTTGGCTGCTGATAATGGTTGACTAAAGACAAGGAGAAGAGCCACAGAGAATATAATGCATCTGAAAATTGTCAAAGTAGTAAGGAATTATAAGACAAGGATTTAGAAGAAAATTAGGAGAGGTGAGGCTGTGTCCACAGCCGCTTCACCCTGAAAATTTTGGAGAAGACGGGGTAAGTGAGTGGTGCTTTCCACAGACAGATGGGAAAGACAAAGGTTGGCATTTAGATTCACAAGTAGAGCCCCTTGGAAAATAGCTTGAGTATTTTCATAGGATGGAAGGTTCATACTACCAATGTCTCAATTCCTAATTAAATTAAATTAATCTGGGGTGGCTAGTGAGTTTAGGCCAGCAGGTAGCAAACACAAATACCTGGAGGAATATCTACTGATTCAATTTATCTCTATAGATTTTATGTGCACGGTGTGGTATTCAATCAAAAAGAACCAGGCATGCTAGTGGGAAATGATCACGAAGCCAAATAATTAAACAATAAAAGAGTCAGATCATGCAGTTCTTTATTTTATTCATCATTTTTATAGCACTTAATGTGTGCTAGCCGTATTCTATGTAATTAAAGAAAAATGCTAACCTGATGAAATCCTCGTAACAACCCTAGAAAGTAGACATTATTACCCACCTCACCCCACTCCCATTTTACAGATGGGGCTATTGTAGACGTAGTAATATCCCCAGAAGAGGTTCACATTTTATTGCCTGAAATCTCTAAATACATTGCTTTACATGGCAAAAAGGGCTCTAAAATTCAAGCTGAGGATCGAGTTGAGGATCTGGAGATGGGGAGATTATCCTGGATTATGCAGTTGGGCTCCATGTGATCAACCACAAAGATCCATAAGAGAGAGGCAGGAGGATAAGCGTCAGAAAAAGAGATGGGATGAACAAAGCAGAGGTTGAAGTGATAAGAAGGGGTCATGAGCAAGGAATGTGGGCGGCCTCTTGAAGCTGGACAGAGCAAGGTAATGGACTACACTCCAGCCTCCAGAAGGAACGCAGCCCAGCCAACACCTGATTTTAGTACCTTTGACCTCCAGAACTGTACAACAATAAACTTGTGTTGTTTTACTGCCACTATATATGTGGCATAGAGATTGAATTAATAGCCCATATCTTGTATTTGATTTTTTTGGTTGGTATTTTTTAAATTCATTTTTGTTTTATTTTATTATTTTTAGTATTTTAGTTAGTTAACATACAGGACAATATTGGTTTCAGGAGCAGAAGTCAGTGATTCATCACTTACATACAACACCCAGTGCTCATCACAAGTGCCCTCCTTAATGCCCATCACTCATTTAGCCCATCTCCTGCCCGCCTCCCTTCCAACAACCCTCAGTTTGTTCTTGATTGTTAAGAGTCTCTTGTAGCTGTTTCCTTTTCTTCACTTCCTTCTCCCCTTCCCATATGTTCTTATTTGTTTCTGAAATTCCACAAATGAGTGAAATCATAATGGTATTTGTCTTTCTCTGATTGACTTATTTCGCTTAGCATAATGCAGTCTAGCTCCATTTCATTTATTTTTTTTAATGTTTATTCATTTATTTTTGAGAGAGAGAGAGAGAGAGAGAGAGAGAGAGAAAGTACAAGGCAGAGAGAAAGAGAGAATCTGACAGTGTACAGCCTGATACAGGCTTGACTCACGACTTGAGCCAAAATCAACAGTCAGCAACCCAGGAGCCCCTCTAGCTCCATTTTAAAATATATGAATTGGGGCACCTGGGTGGCTAAGTCAGTTAGGCATCTGACTTCAGCTCAGGTCATGATCTCACAGTCTGTGAGTTCGAGCCCCGCGTCAGGCTCTGTGCTGACAGCTCAGAGTCTGGAGCCTGCTTTGGATTCTGTGTCTCCCTTTCTCTCTGCCCCTCTCCTGCTCCTGCTCTGTCTCTCTCTGTCTCAAAAATAAATAAAAATATTAAAAATAAATTAAAAATAGGTAAATAAATAAAATATATGAATTAAGTGGGCACTATATCTAGTAATTATTTCTGTTGTCTCTCAAACACGTTGATTTATTTCCTTGTGTCTTGGGGATCTTTGCTGTCTCACATTTTCTTGACCATAGTCTTAGGAATCCTAAAGGCCTCAGTTGGGTATCTTTTACTCTGGAAAAGATTTTCATTTGCTTGTGATGGAAATTAAGAGTAGTGCTAACCTAGGACCACATTCATGTCCTTTGAAAATCACAGACCTAATGGAAGAACCTCAGATTTAATCCTGCCCCTTGGCAGATGGGTTTGTTGTGCTGATGATCCTCTTGTCCCTCGAGATACCACCACTCTGTTTATGTTTAGGTGTGTAAGGAGAGGAGATCCTTGTAGATTGTCCTTACTTCTTGAAAGCCCACAAATATATGAAAAAAAAATGGCTTATTTAAAGTGTAGTGTTTTTTTGCTTTTTGTTTTGTTTTGTTTGAGAGAGAGAGAGCAAATGAGCAGGGGAGAGAAGCAGAGGGAGAGAGAGAGAGAAAGAGAGAGAGACAGAGACAGAGAGAGAGAATCTCAACCAGGCTCCACGCTCGGTGCAAAGCCCAATGCAGAGCTTTGATCCCATAACTCTGGGATCATGACCTGAGCTGAAATCAAGAATTACATGGCCAACCAGCTCTTTCCCAAAATCTATTCGATTCCCAAAATCTAGTTTTATAGTGAGAAGCACTTCATGGTATATAGTCCAACAAATTGTCAAAAGCAGACCTTTCTGTGTGTGCTTAATTACTTCCTATTGCTCAATCACATGACTTTGCTTATTTACTTTATACAATAACACAGCTGGACACTCAAGATGTTTCTGTTTTACTTTTACGATAACCCTGTGATACAGCTTTTTGTGTATAATTTAAACTCTATTCTGATTATATCCTTGGGATAGAGCTTTACAAATTTAATTACTGGATCAACACACATATAATATCTAAAGGTTTGAAAATACTTTGCCAGGTTTTATTCCAGAAAGTTTCTATCAATCTGTACCCTCACTAGCAATGTATAATAGTTCATGTATTTAACTTTAGTGTGATCATTTATCCAAATTATTTTCCTTTGGTATGTGAGGTCTAGTACATAGAGCTTATCAATTTCATCAGTAAATACGTCAGAGAAGTTAGAGGTTTCCCTGTCTTATGTGAGTAAAGTATTTCAAGGGCACCCTTTCTTTTTTTTTTAATTTTTTTTTCAACGTTTATTTATTTTGGGGACAGAGAGAGACAGAGCATGAACGGGGGAGGGGCAGAGAGAGAGGGAGACACAGAATCGGAAACAGGCTCCAGGCTCTGAGCCATCAGCCCAGAGCCTGACGCGGGGCTCGAACTCACGGACCGCGAGATCGTGACCTGGCTGAAGTCGGACGCTTAACCGACTGCGCCACCCAGGCGCCCCAAGGGCACCCTTTCTTTGATCACCTGGAGATAATCCTGGAGCACCTGATAGAAGGTTTATAAAAGAATATGAGGAAATAGGATCACAAAATTACCTGCAAAAAATAAACCATACCTATTTTGGAGATCTGCTGAGAGCTGATCCAATTTATGGGATAAGAAATCTTAATAAATTAAACACCTCTAGATCACATACACAGTTTTAAAAAAGTAATTTTCCCGAGGGGGAAAAAAATCTGGACAGGGATTTATTTCTATTAACTAAGGTAAAGGGGAGGAAAAATGATTGTATTAAGAAAACTGCTTTTACTTGCATTACTGCTGACGGGGCCCAAACTAGCAAAACAACCATGCGGGATTTCAGCTGGCTAAATGATTAACTTGGCAAAAGTAGAAGCTGCTGACACACTAATAAGAAAAGATTTATTTGCAAAAGATCTGTTGTTGCCCCTGCAGAAGATTATGTAACTGGATGCTATGTATCTTTTTTTTTCTAAAAAATATTCCTTAAGTGTGAAATATCTCTAGAAGAGTGGAAACTCTTAAAAGGAATGAGGGCTTTGCAAGAAAAATACATAAAATGATATTTTTATCTTTCCACTTGCTTTTCTGTAAGCTATCTACTAAATGAGATAATATTCACTTCTAAGTGTAAGTGTAAAAATAATGTGCTCCTCATTTCAAAGCAGTTTTGACCCATGCACCTGAATAAAATGTGACCTAAACAAATATTCAATATTCTAGAGCGTATTTCTGATTCCTCTAACTTATTCATGTGATGGGAGCCCTCCTTTGCTTGTATGCTTTTGCAATTTTTGAATTTCAAAGAGCTATACTAGCATGTAATAGGTCATAGAGTCATTGGTATACCTAGCCGAGGATTTAGCCGTTTCATTTACCCTCTTGGTCCAGGATTGTAAAAACGTATCCTATGATTAATCAGCTCTGGAAGCAAAGTTCAACAAATAAAAAGGTTGATCCATACTTGTGAAAGTGTCACATATCCCTAATTTGAGGAAGAATTTCATGTCCTAGAGATTCATATTTCCAGACTGCTATCCTCCAGTAAATGTGCTTCTCCTTAACTGTTTTCTGAGCACAAGGCCTAGACACATTTTAATGTTTTCTCTTTTGCAAGTTTCTCTTTAAAAGTTACTTTAGGGGCGCCTGGGTGGCTCAGTCGGTTGAGTGTCCGACTCGGCTCAGGTCATGATCTCACGGTCCGTGAGTTCAAGCCCCCGGTCGGGCTCTGGGCTGATGGTTCGGAGCCTGGAGCCTGCTTCCGATTCTGTGTCTCCTTCTCACTCTGCCCCTCCCCCGTTCATGCTCTGTCTCTCTCTGTCTCAAAAATAAATAAATGTTAAAAGTTACTTTAAAAAGATACTTTAGGGCCCCTGGATGGCTCAGTTGCTTGAGCGTCTGACTTCTGCTCAGGTCATGATATAGTGGTTTCTTTCTGAGTTCGAGCCCTGCGTCGGCTCTGTGCTGACAGCTCAGAGCCAGGAGCCTGCTTCAGATTCTGTGTCATCCTCTCTCTCTGCCCCTCCCCTACTTGCACTCCGTCTCTGTCTCTGTGTCTGTCTCTGTCTCTCTCTAAAATAAATAAACATTAAAATTTTTTTAATTACTTTAAATATACTTTATTATTTTAAAATAATGAAACGAACGGAAACATCTCATTGAAGAATCTTAAAGAACAAAAACCATTGTCATACCATGAAGCATGTGAACAATATTTGACATTAAATATAAATCTTCCCTAACCTGCGATAGTAAAGGTGACTGAAGGCATTCTACATTAAGAAAGGAAGAAGAAAAAACCACAGTGAAATATAGTTGGAAACCTATCGTGTTGACAAATGAAGCCCTGTTCACAACGTACCTGATACTTACTATATGGAAAACATCGATTTCCTTAAAAGAATATGCTTTGTCATTAACTGACGTCTTAAGTCAAATCACAGTATGTTGAAAAAAGTTTCGAAAGAAAGCTAGAGTCAAGGTCATAATGGAAAGAGTTTTACATACATTTTAAATACATACTAGCTTGAGGCTCCATAGCTCAGGGGTTAGAGCACTGGTCTTGTAAATACATACTAGCTGGAAAGGTTTTATTAGTACTGTTTGAAAATGTCCCTCAGATAAAGAGAAGACTCATCGAAAATAATTTTGATATTTTAAATAATAAAAACCATTTTAAAGTGGTCTAACCAACAGTTCCTTCAATCAGATAATTGATTTGCAGTATATGGAAAAATAAATTTTTGTTAGATCTTAGGATGGGATAGATAAAACAACAAAAGCTCTGTAATTAAACATCACACAGACACAGGAGTATTTCTTCACAAGCCTCTTGGGTGTATTCTCATGCTCTCTTTAAATAAAGTTCTTTAGTGCTTTGGGTTTGAAAATGTTGCCTTGTTTCTCTATCATGAATCTTAATTAGATGTCTCACATCCTAATTTATGGGCTTTTTTTTTCTTCAATTGCATCATTTTGTCCAACTACATTAGAATAAATATCTTGAAAATCTACCACAACAGCCATAGTATGTTATTGTTTTTTTTTAATTTTTTTTTTTTAATGTTTAGTTATTGTTGAGAGAGAGAGACAGACAAGAGTACAAGCAGGGGAGGGGCAGAGAGAGAGACACACACAGAATCTGAAACAGGCTCCAGGCTCCGAGCTGTCAGCACAGAGCCCGACGCGCGGCTCGAACTCACAAACTGTGACATCATGACCTGAGCTGAAGTCGGACGCTTAACCGACTGAGCCACCCAGGCGCCCCATATAGTATGTTGGTTTTAAAAAACAATGACTTAAGGGGCACCTGGGTGACCCAGTTGACTGAACGTCTGACTTTGGCCCAGGTCATGATCTTCTGGTACATGAGTTTGAGCCCCACATTGGGCTCCCTGCTGTCAGCACAGAGCTCATAGGACAGAGCTTTTATCTCCCTCTCTCTGCCCCTCCCCTGCTCTCTCTCTCTCTCTCTCTCAAAAATAAATAAACATTTAAAATAAATAAAAATCAATCAGTCAATTGATCAATCAATAAAAACAAAAAAGAATGACTTAGGCTTTTAAAAAATAAATATACAAACCCTAAAGATTTTTTTAAATTAAGCACTATTGTATTGATACATAGTTTCTCAGGGATATAAGTGCCATTGTTCAATTATTAGATGTGTAGAAAAAAGAGGAGAAACATTTGGGTTTTTTTCTTCACAATTGCTATATTTTCTATCAAGGTCCACCAATTACTGGGAAACAGTATAGGCTATCGATACATTGTAATATTAACTTAGATGCAATTAGTAGAATTGAGTGAGGAAATAAGTTCATATTCACCACAAAGAAAAGGAACTCCTTTGTGATGTTCTTCAAGTATTATTATATGATTAAAATTGTTCAAACTTCAAGGAATATCCACTATAACCATTGGATTTAATTTTCTAAACAATTCTACTCCCCACTTTCTATCCTTAATAATACTGTAGAACCTAACCATTTTCTTTTTCTTTGCCTTGCTTTTCTTTGCCTTTACCTGAAGGATATGTATTAAGCCTGTATGTTATCCTCATAGCAGAGTTTTCTTGATCCCAAATTACTTTTATTACTTCAGTTACATTATCCATAGTTTTCCAACTCCTAAAAGCATTCCCTGAATTATACAAAGCATTTTGTTTGTGAATATACAATTGATCATGCACAAGAATCATATGATCATTACTTTTTGTCCCCTGAAAATGCACTTTTGGTGGCTCAAATTTTCTTTTCTACACAGAAGCGCAAAACATCAACAGTTTCAGGGAGTGGTCTAAAAATTCTTCTGTATATGTTTCTTTGATGATTAACTATGCAGATTCCATCAACATCTAAGTATATTTTGGATTATTTTTTCCCAAGTATTAATTTCCACTTTCACATGCTGAAGCCTTCTGCTGTCTCATGGGCATGAATTAAGTCTTGTCTTTGTTACCAGTGGCATGTGAACAGTGGCCTTGTCCACCTCTCCTGCCGCAATGCTGCCTCCACCCTACTAGGTGATTATTGCCTTATATGGAGAAGGAAAATCAAAACTGTGAAGACGACCAAGAAAAAGGTCATTGAAGGACCAGGATTTTGCAATTTTGCAATACTTTTTTTTTTTTTTAGAAAGAGAGTGCACATGCACACAAGTGTGGGAAAGAGACAGAGAGAGACAGAGAGAGAGAATCTCAAGCATGCTCCACGTGAAGCCCCACATGGCACTAACTTTCACAACCCTGGGATCATGACTTGAGCCAGAATCAAGAGTCGGTCGCTTTACTGACTGAGCCACCCAGGTTCCCCTGAAATACTTTTTAAGGGCCGCCTATATATCACTTTGAATAGCTTTCCTGGGATACTTTGACTTAAAAAGATACATCTTCCCCCTTACCAAAAGTCTCACTGGGCACATTAGTCAAAAGGAGCTGCCATAAAAATATCACAGGCTTGGTGGCTTAAACAATGGACATTTATTTCCTCAAAATTCTGGACACAAATAGTCTAAGACGAAGGTACTGGCATGTTTGGTTTCTCTTGAGGCCACTCTCTTTGCCTTGCAGATGGTCACCTTCTCACTGGATCTTCATAGAGCTTTTTCTTTGATGCAGTCATACCTGGTGTCCCTTCCTTCTCTTAAAGGACATCAGTCCCATTGGCTTAGGATTCCACCCTTATGATCTCATTTAACCTCATTAATTTGAAGGAGGATACAATTGTGTCCATAATACTAGGCTTTATTTTCTTTGGAAAAAAAAAAAGTTTCCCCGAAGCTACAGCTATGAAAAAGTTTTGGCATCAGCAACAATTTTGAGTGAGACTGTCTCGTGCCCCCCAAGTTATACCATTCTGTACCCGAACAACCTATTTCTGTTAAGTCCCTATAGAGGATATTTTCTTCATTTTATATACACCAGAAATTAGTGTAGGAAAAAAGGAAGTATTTGTTATTTTATTTGTCCTCTGGAACAGCTTATTTTTTTTTCTTTGCAATTAAATACTTTATTAGAGCAAGACTATAGAAGAAAAGGGGGTCCATACACTTTCCAGGGTATGCATTATTCAATTGTTCCACTAAGTCCCTTGGGTTAATGGATACCAAAAAACTGAAACCAAAAATAAAAAATAAAGATCATATTACAAATCCATAAGTTCATAAGTGCTTGCTATTTCCTCAAACACCTCATGTATGTCCTTCTTAAGAGTCACTCTGTGGGGTGCCTGGGTGGCTCAGTAGGTTAAGCTCCCGACTTTGGCTCAGGTCATGATCTCATGGCTTATGGGTTCGAGCCCCACATCAAAGCTGTCAACGCAGAGCCTGCTTCTGATCCTCTGTCTCTCCCTCTGTCCCTCCCTGCTTGTGCTCTCTCTCTCTCAAAAATAAATAAACTTAAAAAAAAAATTTTTTTTAAAGTCACTCCATATATGAGGAACAAAGACCCACCTTAAAACTTAATCCAAATGATACTGGCCTATCCAAGAAAAAAGGCCCCAGAATCTCAATTCAAAAGGCAGTTTATTTATTTTTAAATGTTTTACTTATTTTTTGTAAGAAAGAGCGTGAGTGGGGGAGGGGCAGAGAGTGAGAGAGAGGGACAGAGGATTCAAAGCGGGCTCTGAATCTCAACTCTGAAGCTCAACCAACTGAGCCCCCAGGCGCCCCTCAATTTAAAATGCATTTAAAAAATTATTTATGGCTGGCTTTGGTTAGTGAGGACTTATGGCTTCAGATATCTTCAGGAATAGGACAAAGCAGATGAATCATAAAGGTTTAGCTTTATAACATGCTCTTCCCAGGTTACTCTGCCTCTCTTGGCATTTCAGAATTCATACACAATATAACTTACTCTGCAAAACCTAGCAGAGTAATGTGAAGCAAACGCAAAAGAAACGTGTCATTCCAAGTTTACTGTGGATTGTCATGGGTAAGAAAACAGGTACAGTTTGTGTGTGTGGTTGACCTATGTTGGTTTCAGATCTTGTGAGTAAATGAAAGATCTGGGGAGGAATAAACGAGCCTCTTTAATATAAGTTAATTCTTTCAATCATTCATTGTTTCAGAACGGCCAAACCGACCAAATTAATTATTACCTTCTCTCCTTCTCCTCCTCACTCTCCTCATTCATCGTGTTGTGTTCTTATGCGTGTATGTATAAGACTGTTACCAGCATAACTAAAATGATCAGTTGGAGGGCAAACAAAGTGAATGAATTTTCACCGTGGAAAAGGAGTTTGCTGGGTCAGTAAAACGTCAGGGACACCCCTGAGCTATGTGAATTAGAAAAGAACAAACAGCTCATCTTCAAAATGAAAAGGAGAATAAGAACTGTGGATTTCCAAATGATTTTCTTAAAGGAAACTAATTCAAGCCCCTAATGTATAAGCTTTAAAAAAAAAGCAAAACTCCTTAATAAAAGCGTTCTCTGTTAGACAATAAATAATCAAGTAATCAATACCTGCTGTACATGGACAAATAATATCGTTGAGTAGACAGTAGAAGAAAAAGTATTATGTTTAAAATATATTGTAAACATTTCAACAGGAGAGAAAGTTCAAACCCCTTGCAGAAATTCCTTCAGGAAGAAAGAGTTCAAGCAGCTGATGAAAATAAGGAGGGGAAATATAAAACAAGGCTTTGTGGCCTCCTTTTCATAGTAAAAAAAAAAAAATTTCCCTTAGGGAGTGGGGATGGTCCCTCTGTTGAATCATTGGAAGAAAACAGTGCAGGAAGCCATATACCCTTGGCTAAGATGAGATAGAAATCTAACACTTACATGCCATCACAAAAGCTAAGAGGATTCTTGTTCTACCACGTCTGGGTTCTCGACAGATATTCAAAATGGGAACAGCTTAAGTAACACCGTGGAAGGGAAGTGGCTAGGAGGAATTTGCTGGCTCACCTTGAAAATGAAAGCATCTTATTCCTAGGTGTCTCAGGGTTTTCTGAAGATTAGAGCGCTTCTTGAGAGGATAAAGAAAAATGGAAGTTAAGAGAGATGAATTCCAGTCAGTAAGAACCAAATATCACAGCTTTGGGTGCTGAATTGATTTTAGAGCATGCTTATAATGGCATATCCATATATCTGTAATTTTCTCATGGAGTAAAACTAATCCACATTACCCTACACTTTGTCAATTGTCTTGACTCTCCATTCAAATTTTGAAGTACCGAAATGTCAGACTGCAACTAAAAATACCTGAGGAAAAAAACCTTTGTTTTCATCCTCCACTTGCTGAAAAATGTTCAATAGCTTAGTAGTATTTATGGTATGAAGTCATATGCTGTGGCAAGGCATGCCAGTATTTCTATCATATGTCCTTAATTTAGTTTTTAAAATAATATCTCCTGGGATTATATTCTTGGTCTCCAAGTGTTATTGGCTCAATTATGTTACCAAAACTCATATGTTGAAGGCCTAACCCCCAGTACCTAAGAATGTCACTGTATTTGGAGATAGAGCTTTAAGAGGTGATTAAGTTAAAATGGAGCCATTAGGGTGCACTCTGACCCAGTATGCCAGGTGTTCTTAAAAGAAGAAGAAATTATATCCCAAACAACACAGAAGGGAAACCTTGTGAGGACACAGTGAGAAGTTGGGTATCTGCAAGCCAAGGAGAGAGGCTCCCAGAAAACACAAATCTGCCAACACCTTGGAGGTTGGACTTCTAGCCTCCAGAGTGTGAGAAAATAAATTTCTGCTGCTTAAACTATCCATTTTGTGGTATTATGGGAGTCCTAGGGAACTAATATATTGTTTTAGTTCAAGGTGATTAAAATTTTTCCCAAAAAATCTATTGAACATTTACTAAATGTCAAATATTATGTATTGTGTCAGTTAAAGCACAAACAAAAACTGAATGGAGATTAGTATCATCCTCATCTTAGAGACATTATTAGTATTTTCCCCCAAATTATACAGTTGGTTAACATTGGGTGCACCATTTGAATTTTACTTTACATTTTATATTCTACCTCCCCGAATAAAACTCGTCACACTCCTACACACCCCGGCTTAATCCTTTTTCCTTTTTGGAGCCCTAGTTTCTTGACTCCTGCTTTAGGATTTTGTTCACTCTGCCAAATTTTCTGTATCTGATATCTCCAATGTCAAAATTACAAGAAATTTAACAGCAAGTGCAGTGGAAGGAGAACAGACCTCATTAGGAATCTTGAATCTACTCCATTCAATAGTTGTACAATGTGCACCCTCCTAATCTCTGTGGGCCTTAAACCATCTGAAGAGTGGAGTCACATCTCCTTTGAGGGCTCTTCTGAGGTTTCATGTAAAGTCTGTGCACAACGCCTGGTTTACAACAGACACTTACGTATCAATTGGATCATAAACAGCATTTAACACAAAATCTGTGACTATCAGAAGACTTCACTGTTGTGTGAGGAACAGAACTATATAACGAGAACATCAAGATTCTTTTAACAAATTTTAAGATTGCTAGCTTCTTGACAATTAAAAATTCATTATTTGCACAATGTTATCAATGAGAGCAAAGCAAATGGTTCTTTGGATCGATATTCCCATCTAAGAATTGTTTTTTCATAGGGTACTGCTACACAAATAATCAACTGTGAAATTATTGAGAGCAAGAGTTGTTGCTACTTTGAGTCGGTGGGCAACAAAAACCAAAGTAAAGAATTATTAAGAAAAAAATTCTATCCGTCAATATTACTTCATTGGTTGATTCATTTACTCAATAAGTAGCTAATGAATGACTATGATGTGCAAAGCGCTGAGATGATGCAGAATTGACAAAAATAAATCAAGAAGGACAAAGTTAATAAAAATACATAAATGTGATGAATACAGGATAAAAAGTGAGAATTTTTGTACTAGAATTGCGCAGAAAATCTCAAGAGAGTCTCTAGGTTGAAGAGATTATTTTTAACTGACTTCATTAGGGTAGGCAACAGAGAAGGCATATAATTTAAACTAGGTTGTTAAAGACGAGCCATATTTAGTCTTTGAGGAAACAGGAGTGTGGAAACAGCAAAGTATGTTTTTAATGGAGCCGAGGAACCAGTGGGCACGTATACAAGAACTCAGTAGTTCCATTCGGCTGTAATGGAGTTTTCCTGATGGAAAAGAGCTGAAAGTAGGCTTAGAAATCATGAGGGTCTTTAATATAAAATTAAGGAGTTTGGGTTTACTCTGAATGTAGTAGAAATTAATTATTTTGAGCAAGGGGCATTACTCAATCACAGCTGTGACCTTTCTGTTAGTAACTCTTGCCCCCTAGTCCACTCCAGCAAGGGGCAGGACTGGCCTCAGATTTGAGTTACAAATCAACATACCTCTGATCCTGCACCCCATTTTCGTAAAACTCCTTTAGAATTCATCTAGATCAAGAGCTTTAGTCTTTTACCTATGGATAGTCTTAGGGGTTCTATAAACTAGGGGTAGCCTGAAAAAGATGCCTCTCTCTCTCTCTCTCTCTCTCACACACACACACACACACACACACGTTTTTTAAATTACCTTTTTGTTGTGTTTAAAAATGTCTATTTGTCTATGAAGAAAATGTTACATTGTTGCTTTTATGTCTGCTCTAAATGGTATAATACACTACTGTGATTACATATGTGGATATAGTCATCACATCATATTTTATTTACAATATCATTTAAAATAGTTTCTGGTTGATATAAATTAATAAAAAAAATCTTTTTCCATTTTTTATATTGAGCATAATTAAGATGGAAACTATCAAAGAAAAGAGAGTTGAATGAAATTGAAATTACTTTTGTTTCTTTTGGCTCTGAAAATTTTATCTTAGACGAGAGAAAGAAAGAAAGAAAGAAAGAAAGAAAGGAGAGAGAGAGGAAGGAAGGAAGGAAGGAAGGAGGGAGGGAGAAGTTACTTTTGATCTTAATTTCATTTAAGCACATGACTGGACATAAAAACCACAGTTTTTTGTTGTTGTTGTTGTTTTTAATGTTTATTTATTTTTGAGAGACAGAGACAGAGTGTGAGCAGGGGAGGGGCAGAGATAGAGGCAGACACAGAATCGGAAGCAGGCTCCAGGCTCCGAGCTGTCAGCACAGAACCCAATGTGGGGCTTGAACCCACGAATGAACTCAGAGATCATGACCTGAGCTGAAGTCAGGCGCTTAACTGACTGATCCACCCAGGGGCCCCAACCACAGTATTTATGGGATGTGTTGTTGTTGTTTTGCCAGTTGTAACCCAAGGCTGAAAAAGCTGTTCCAATGTATGGAACCTGAGAACAGGTCACAGAGCATCGGTATCTCTCATGAGAAGATGGCTTGGTTTAAAGAGCCTGGAAATTAAAGCTGTCATGAGTCAAACCCATCCTGCAGAGCATTCTATAGGATTTCATGTTCCATTTCTAATTATGAAATAGAGCTGCCCATAACTGGGGAGACCTTAATACAACCATGTTTCCTGGCAACAGATGAACTAATTTGTAGCTTATTGTTTAAGAAGAAAAGTGAAGCAGTACCTGTGACAAATGACACCACCCATTCTCAAAACATGTCGCCGTTTTCTAATATACTAGAGAAGGCCACGAAGAATTAGTGGGGCTCTTTTCTCATCAGCATGCAGATACATGAAAACTAACGAAATATCTTTGGTGCAGCCAGCTCCTAGATTTCGGTTTATGTGCACTCAGATGACATCAAAAAATTTCTATTTGCAGAGTTTCTTTCAGAAGCATCAAAATCTCCTGAATTTACTCTTTACTAAAAGTAAATTCTTGATTCTCTGTTCAGAAATAGAATATCTGCAAGGCTTAATAACACTGGTTTTGCTGTTTGGGCAAATAAGAATATGCAAACGAGCCATGATTCATAAAACATTTGTCAAATAGCATCCAAAGATTCTGAAGGAAAGTCTGAATTTTGGCTGCAAGACATTAATTCCAATGAAGCTGCTGATCCCTACTTTTTAAAAATGTTTTAGGTAAAAATTGACAGCATAGGGTGAAGTTGCTTCCTTGTGGCAGAGAAGTTTTTCGCCTCTCAACAAATAATTCACAAAATATCTGAATGAACTATAGGCAGATGTTTGAGTATTTTTTGAATGAACAGGAAAGCTTCCTCAAAATAATTGGACAGAAAGTAGTTCATTCAAGGTTTCCTATATTCATTGAAAAATTTTGGTATACGATCAAGTCTTTTTTTTTTTTTTGTCTGCTTGATCTCAACGTTTGTGAGAGGATTATATTAAAATGACAATTTCTGATTTACATTTACCCTGTGGCTCTGCCAGAAGCCACTTAATATATTTTGAAGTAGTTTATACATGGTTCTGATGAATATAACTTTTTCATCCATTGTTCCTTTTATAAGATTTCTTTTCTCAAGGGGCACCTGGGTGGCTCAGTTGGTTAAGCAGCCAACTTTGGCTCAGGTCATGATCTCACCGTTCCAGGTGAATTTCACTTGTTCTTTATCAGTTTTCATTATATTATTGAACTTTCATGCTACTCCAGCATTAGAGTGAATTAAGAAAAACACATTTTGTCCAAAACAGTTTTTAAGATGAAACTATATATTTAAAGTCACTTTTGTCCGTTATTGTCACCAAAGATTGCGATCTATCATTAATAAAGTTACTAATTTTCTTTGGACACTATTTTGGGGGGGGGTACCTTAAAATGATTCAAAATCTTGTTCTGCTCCTTTAAAATATAGAGTTAATAGAGGCAGCTGGGTGGCTCAGTTGGTTAAGTGCCTGACTTTGGCTCAGGTCATGATGTCACAGTTCTTGACTTCGAGCCACGTGTCAGGCTCTGTGCTGACAGCTCAGAGCTTGGAGCCTGCTTCCTATTCTGTGTCTCTTGCTCTCTCCACCCCTCCCCCACTCACACTCTGTCTCTCTGTCTCTGGATACTGAATAAAAGTTTTAAAACATTTTTTTAAAAAATAAGATTTCTTTACTCTGACCTTATTTTTTTTCTGTCACCTGAAATGCCATTTTGATCATTACTAACATTGTTACATCCACCTTTATAATGGTGCACATTTTCCTGGTATCCTTTTTCAACCCTTTTATTTTTAACCATCAGTATATTTTTAAAACTGAATCTTGAAAAAATTATTGGGTCTTATTTTTTTAATTCAACATAAAGCATCTTTCTAACTGATCAATCAAGCCAACAGATAACTTCCTTGAAAGTACTGTGAAGCTAGAACTCATATATTTCATTGTATTTCATATTTTATACTAATTATACTTTCTACACATTTTTTTTTCTTCATCTCTAGGTTCATTGGATGATGGCGTTGTCTTCTAGCTGTTTCTTTTTTTTTTTTTTTAATGTTTATTTATGGTTTGAGAGGGAGAGAGAGAGATAGACAGAGAGAGAGCAAGTGTGAGCAGGAGAGGGGCAGAAAGAGAGGGAGACACAGAATCTGACGCAGGCCCCAGGCTCTGAGCTGTCGGCACAGAGCCTGACGCGGGGCTTGAACTCACCAACTGTGAGATCATGACCTGAGCCGAAGTCGGACGCTCAACTGACTGAGCCACCCAGGCGCCCCCTCTTCTAGCTGTTTCAAAGCTATACACGTGTCCCACTGAAACCCTTCAACTTTCTTCATTCTTTTTATTTTTTTATCTGTTCTTCAGATTGAATAATCCCTACTCATTGTTCTTCAATTTTGTTGATCTTTTTCTTCTGAGAGCAGCTAAAATCTACTGTTGATTTGCTGCTAGTGAATTTTTAAATTTCACTTGTTCTTTCCAACCCCACATATCTATTTTTAACAATTCATGTGTCCTTGTTGTTATTCTTTGTTTGGTAACATGTTTGCATCATACCTTCCTCGGATTTTTGAAGCATGGCTTCCCAGTCCTACCTAGACTGGCATCGAGCAGGAGAGGCAGCCCAGTGTGTGTGGCTGCACTGCGGGGAGTAGAGAGTGTGGGGTTGAGAGAGGAGAAGGTGTAAGGGAGCAATGAATGGCTCTAATGCCCCCAACTTTCACATTCTTGCCAAGACTTAATAAATATTACTGAATTAGCATTTCTGTACATTTTGTGTTCCCTATATCCTGTAATTCCATAGCATATATCCAGGCTTGCCCTTAGGACAATTTCCAGAGACTCTAAGATGATTTATTTTTACAATTCTCACCAGATGAATTGTTATTTTGCTAGGGAAATGATCCACCAAGATCCTTACCCTACCGTTCTGGAGTCCTGCCCTGCACCTTCTTTCGCACAGACATTTGAATTTGCACAGCCCGCTCAGGAAACAGGACAGTGCATTGGGTTATAGCTTCTATGTAGAAGGCACTCAGAGGTGATGCTGAAAGATACGCGGGTAAAACGTGGTCGATCTCATTTTGGGGACTTAGATGTGATCCCATTGGTAGAAGGAAGCCATCCAAAAAGTTTGAATAAAATCGTGATGTAATCAGATATTTTTGATGTTGGAGAAATAAAATTAAAAATGAAATCCCAAACCCAAACCTACCAGCCCAAAACCTCTCCAAAAAAGTAGAAAAGAATGAAAACAGTTTTAATGTTGAATAAGCGTTAAGCTAGAATGCAACGCGCATCGCAGGCAATCTGTTAAAGGGATCGTAAAGAAGGAAACCAACAAACCTCACTCTTTACTATGAGAGTAGATACACGGCACTGCATGCATCTTCTCAAGATAAACTAGTCTTCAAATAAGAGGACCTGACAGAATCATTGATCACACACAGTTCACTCTAAACTGACCTGGTAATTGGGGTGACCATCTAGGTTAGCTAATTGACGTTATCCACAGTAAAAAAAAGTTCATATCCTTATGACAGAGGTTTGCAGCTTGAACCAGGCACTAGCTAAAGTTAGGTTCCTGCCTTCCCACAGGAACTGGGACATGGGAGGGCTCTCTACCTGATGACTATATTTCAAAGAGATAGCTCTCAGGTCCTTCCTTCAGAAAGGCATTCATGGTTCTTAAATTGACAACAAGTCTTATTTTACTTTTAACATGATTTACATACATCTCAAAGAGTCAGAAAGAAATAAGTTACAGGTTTCCTCAGGGAAATTCTCTAAGAAAAGAGAAAGAGAGGAAGGTCTCTTTCCCTGTTTATACAAGGGAACATCCATTTTCTTTCCTTTTGTTATATGTGTGTTTGCCCTTATAGTTACAACATCATTCGGTTCAAAATGTGAAGGTCTGTGACATGTGTTCATTATCCATTGATCTTGGACAGAACAATTACACAAATCTTTCTGCGTTAAGAAATACAGACAAAATGATACTGTACTTGCATAATAGTTTTTTTCACTTGCCCTATTGCTGACATAATCTTAGCAAAGGCCCAGCACAACATAGTGGAAGAATTAAATATGTGAAGCAAATCTATTTTCTTCCACATTTTATGGGAGCAACAGTCACTGTCTCCCACAAAACCGTGCCTTTGCCCATATATTACCTGAAAAATAAAATATTTCTCATAGCTCTTTTTAGACAGCTTTTCTTTCATGATTCATATTTATTATTCTGTATTTCAAAAAGATTTTAATATCAGATTCTTATAGCAAATCTATAGCTGTAAACCATATACTTTTAAAAATAATTCTTAAATCTGCTATATAGAACACAAAGTAACTTTTTTTGATAGAATATTATAAATTATATGGTGTTTATGTAAGTATTATCTACTTCCTCAAAAAATACAGTAAGTGAGCAAGATAGGTAGAATTATGCATGATATGCTGATAAGGATTTGGGGACTCAGAAAGCCTGGGAGACTTTTCCAGAGTACGGGAGCTGAGATTCAGATCTCAGCTGATCTCTAGAGCTGAGATTCAAACACAGCACTCCTGATGCCCTAGGACTTTCCATTATACCACACCAATATAGGGGTGCAAAATTTTTCTTTTATCTTTCAAAAGTTACTCCTAGCTTGTCTAACAATTAAAACAACATGAGATAGATTAATAGGAGAAAATTTAATTTAATTTTGTATATGCGGGAACCCCACATGCAGGAGAGATTCAAAGACAGAAAGGTAAAATGAGGTATGTAAGTCATCCTGAGTTAAGCAATGGAGTAGGGGCCTGGGGCTTTAAAGGGAAAGAGGACAATTCACAAGGCAATAAGGAGCTGATATATACTAAGTAGATGTTTGCCCTGACATACAAATGGATTGCTCACATAAAATTTATCTTGGAATAAACTCTTATTTTGGGAAAGATGTCAATTTAGATTCTTCTAAGTAAGAGGGGAGCAAAATTTTTCTTGAACCCACAGGGTCTCAGTTACCTTCAGCTCAAAATAGTCCACATGCCAAAGAAGGAAATCTTGGGGAGGCCTGTTCTGAACTCCCTCACTAGCAAGCCTTTTTAAAAATTGAGCATTTAAGCAGAAGAGTTACAAAGCCACTTTATATATTGAATTAAAATTTGGGCTAAAATGTCTGCATTAAAAGAAAAATTAATCATCCAAAAATGCATTCTTTCATTTACAATCTTATAGATACAAAGATTCACTATAAACTAACCAAAAATCCTCGTTCCTATTTCTGAAGAGGTTTTAGTCTATTATATAATGCCTGTATGTGCACTAGTTTATTTATTCTATTTAAGGGGAGCAAATATGCCCCTTTGCCATAAGGTTTACCTCGAGCTGATTAGTTTTGAGAAACAGCAGACAGAAGAGAAGCTCTGAAAACCAAGTAAATGTTATGCTTTAGTTAAGAAGCACTTATAAGGGAAATCTCCATGTGTGTGTCTCCTTTGTACCAGGAAGAAGATGACTAAATCTTATGCTTATTCAGTAATGATTCAGATTCGGTAATATATTTAAAGCTTATCCTTGTAACTTTCCATAACACCTCCACCCCCAACATCTTGGCATTTAAGGTGATGACTTAGGCTATTTCAGAGAGTTACTCAATTGTCAAACTTCTGTTTATTTTTCTCCTGTTAATCTGTCCATTTATTAGAAGAGGATGCTCAGCCAAGAATCTAGAAGGGTAGAGGGAAAATTATTTTCCTCTCTCGCACTGTATTCACTCTTTTTTTTCTTCACTGGAGGTACCATATGTGAAATAAAAGATTTACACCTTGTTTTCTGTCTTTTGTTTTAGGGTAAGCCTCATTCTATCTATGGTGGTTATCACCTAGCCAAGAATAAAAAATCTCCTCTCCCACCCTGGAACCACAAAACCAAGCATTGAGTCTGGAATCAAAGGTATTTAGAAAACAAAAAATTCCAACTTGCTCCAAAAGTTCTCTCTTAGAGGCGTGTCATGTCCCTCCTCCCCACTTCTATGTGAGCTGAACACTCCCACCCAACTCAGACACACACACCCCTCCACTAACCTAATAGAATGGCTACGAAATTCAGTTACAGTAGATATTTTTAAAATTTCAATATTCCCCTGCCATTTTCAACCAATGGCCCTTTGACACTGTCTTTTGGTTTTGCTTCGCCAAAGTTGGTTAACATTAACAAGTAGATTATGTTAGCAATACAAATGACTAATCACAGGCAAGATCACTTTGAATCAAAGAAAAATTGTCTACAGATTAGATAACGAAATAAAGTCTTTTTTCCAGTTCGTAACGAATTAGTAAAAATAAATTTGACTGGTCCAGTACTTGACACATAGTAGGTATTCAGTAAGTTTCACTTTTCTTCTGAGTGAATTTAATTTATTAATGTTAACATTATAGAATTACAACTTTATTAAAAGAAATAGGTGTTCCTGTCAAGGATCCAAGAGCATCATCACATACAGGGTAGAGAAAACCAAAAATTCTCTCCAAAGAGGCAATAGATGACTGGATGATTTCCCAAGAGGACAAATAAAATAAAACTTAATCCCAGAGTAAGTCAATTATAGACCAGTGGCTACAAGTAAGAAATACTTAAACCCTAATAAAATATTTCTCATTTTTATTATAGAGATTTTCTTCAATTTTTATATTACAGTGTGTGGACACCTAAGAAGTTAATAGAGCCCAAAATTATATTGACAGCTCCTTTCCATCAGCTCAATTTATTTAACAAAGAAAGGAACTCCACTGGAAAAACTGTATGGAAAAAAAATTGCACTGGGAAGAAATTCATTCCAATGAGCTATTATCTTTATCTATACAAGATACTTCTAAAAGGTAAAGGGGCTAAGAATCCTGATGATGGAAATATGATATAGAATATCAACAAGATGATAATATGATAGAATTCTCCTAATTGGCACATCTAGGTAGAAAAAATATGCTAATTAATAAGCATTCTGATTAATAGAGGTTTTAGGGATATCTTGTGCTGTAACATATGCATTTGTAAGTAAGATATTGTTTGTAGAAATAACAGGAGATATGATAATTTTTTAAATAAGAAATTTAGATTTTCCAAAGCACATATAGCAACATACTAAAAGAAACTGTCTTATAAGTAACTGATATAATTTGTTTCTGGGAGAATGCCTCAATAGTTTTCTTGCATACGAGATATTTATAGAAATAAATTTGTGCATAACAACATGTCCTCCAATTTAACTTTGACTAGTGTGTGCAGCTGATATAAGCAAGCTCACTCAAAAGTCAATCAAAAGTGAATTCATATCTAGATAATAGATTAACACAACCAGACAATGATAACCTTAAATTCAACCTGAGTCAGACACTAGATTGCCAACCTACTAACAGATTAACTGCTAAAGAAGATGTGACCTTTTTCTAATAGACTTTTACTCCTTTATCTATCCTATTTCTGTGCCATTTTTGCTACGAAAGTAACTGGATTCAGGATCCAGCTCTCTCTACCCATTCTGTAGTTAGGGCTCCTCAGATGCTGATTAAAATGATTGAAGGTAACTCAAGTAGACACCTCTGATAGCAGTTGATTGATTCTGTAGTGTAATTTTCATTCTTTTGCATGTATATTCTATAGGATACAGATAGGACTTGATGAAGAACAGATACGCACTTATTTCAAGGCTTAAATAGTGACGGCTCGGAATAGAGAAAATCTTTAGTGACTATAGTAAAATTCTGTGAATAACAATGATTGGGTTTATAAGCCAAGGAATAGTTTTAAAAATGGATGAGATATACCAGCATACTGTAAAATTTGACTATATCCAGCTGTGTGATCTTTTATAAATTACTAACTACTCTAAGTTTTGATTTTGTTCTCTGTAAAATAAGGATAATAATTTTATCAATTTCAGGTGACAGGTGAAAATGAACAAGGAGATAATCTATGTAAAGGGCTTAACAGTGGAAATGTTTAATAGTGTTAGTCCTTCCTTGCTCTTGATTTAAATATAGGTGTTTTTTTTAATAATAATGTCAGAAATGGATATGGTAAGAAGTGTGACGATTATTTCCTTCTACATCTCCTTTCAAGAGTCAGCTGTGTTTCCTGCCTCGTTACCTTAATTCGAGCAGTTGAGTTGGTACCCTCTCTTACTCTGCCAACACGGTTTACAGTTAATAAATACTGATACAGGAAGGCATCCAACTTATTTAACCAAAAATTTTGGTTTAGCAAAAGCCCTCAAATGATAAAAACAGCACAGCATCCAGGAAATCCTTTTCATTTTTTTTTTTTGAGATCTACTTGATATGTGACATTGTGTAAGTGTAAGGTATACAATATGTTGATTTGATACATTTATGTATTGCATTGTGATTATCATCCTGGCATTGGCTAGCTCTCTATCATATCACATAATAATAATTATTGTTTTGTGTGGTGACATCAGTTAAAAATCTAGTGCCTTAGCAATTTTGCAGTTTATAACACAGTATTGTTTATTATAATGACTATGCTGTGCATTAGATACCCAGGACTTATTTATTTATTACTGGTAAGTTTCTACCCTTACACATCTTTCCCAATTCCCCCATCTTTAGCCTCTGTTAACCACCATTCTACTCCATTTTTACAAGTTCAACTTTTTTAGATCCCAGTAATATCATGCAGTCTTTGTCTTTCTCTCTCTGATTTATCCTACTTAGCATAATGACCTCACATTCCATCCATGACAGCATCACACAACAAGCTTCAAAGGGTGGCTTGGACAGGGTTGCATGAGGGGCCACGTAGTTTACAGCAGAAGAGCTTCCAAAGGCATCATGAGGCCACCACCCAGAAAGAGAAGGGAGCAAGGGGATCTCTGGGGCAGGGGAGAGTAGGCTTGCATGTCTGAGTGATGGCCTTCAGCCAAGGTGGGAGTGTCTGGATCAGGGAACTCCAATGTAGCCGCAGTCTGGAGTCTTTTCTAGTTACAGGGTTTGTGTTACCTGTGGCTGGTGGGTGTCAAGCACAGTTTCACAGACTATGCAAAGCAGAGCAGCTCAAAATAGTTCAAAATAGGCTTATGTTGGCTCTTTGTAAACTATTTGGGGGCCGCCTGGGGTGGGGAGGGGCTCCGTTGGTTAAGCTCCGTTGGTTCTAGTCCTATGTCAGGCTCTGTGCTGACAATTCAGAGTCTGGAGGCTGCTTCGGATTCTGTGTCTCCCTCTTTCTCTACTCCTGCCCCCACTTGTTTCTCTCTCTCTCTCTCTCTCTCTCTCTCTCTCTCTCTCTCAAAAATAGATACACATTAAAACAATAAAAAAAACTGAATGTGTAAGAATTTGAGTTCTTACTCAAAACTTTGAGCTAATGGTACTACCCTGCTGTGAAGAAGCAAATAACATAGAGATCAAAATGCAGAGACCGTCTTTGGCCCATTTACATAGCAGCACCCGATATGGAAACTACAGTCTTTGATAACTTAATCCGAGAATTGATATATCATCATTTCTGCAATATGAAAATGGGTCAAACAAACCCCAGTGTAATGCAAGAGCAACTCACAAGAGTGAGAAATCAGGAGTTAGAGAGATCACTGAAAACCATCTTCGAGGATGGCTGCTACATCTAGGAGGAATCACAGCCGAAGAAGAGAGGCGTGAGCCACAGTTCGATACCAACTCTTCTTACTTCTGCTGCCAGACCTTTCCAAGAGTCAATCTCCGGCTGTCTGAATATTTAATTCCTGACATTTTGCTCTCTAGTCTCTTAATCTAGTTTTCTTATCCTTGCCTGAGCTAATTTTCTGGCTTCAATCCTTTGCTTCTTTGAACTCCTGGCTCTTGTTTTCCTTAGCTGATCTTCTTGGACTTCACCTGTATAAGCCCTGATTTATTGCATTTTCCCACATGTTGTGCACAGCTCAACTTCTTTCCCAGTTCCCACAAACCTTCACTGGTCACTTGTCACAAAATACAACATGGCACTGAACCTCTGGAGCTCAAGGCTGCTACAAAAAAAACCTCCACCAACTTCGTATGAAGACAATTAATTAACACCGTATTATCACATACAATAATAATAAAAGCAATGATCTTTTCTCAGGGTTCATTCTTCAGTGGCTTCTATCTTTGCCCCAAAAAACTCTGCAACAAATGAGCATGTGTCAGGTAAAATGCCTATAATTCTTACTTCAGGAAATCAGAGTCTGGACTGTAGACCAAGTGTCTGTCTGTTGCTTCCTCACCTGCTGCCCTTGACTTCATCCATAACAGAAACTCACATTCAACTGGTTCTCTAGAGAGAAAGAAGAGCACCTAACATTCAACTCTTAGTATGCACATTGTTCTAGAAGGGTGGTGTTATGAGTTTGCACAACGGAGAATTTAAAACAATATTTCTATTTGAATATGAGTTTTAAAAAGTAAGCTTTGATACTTATATCTCACTGAATTATAAAATGCCTCTTCTTTTTCTATGGCTTAACTTGTTTTTAACAGAAGATTATTTTTTTAAGTTTATTTATTTATTTCGACAGAGAGAGAGCGTGTGCAAACTTGTGTGCACGAGCAAGCAGGGGAGCAGCAGAGAGAGAGAAGGGGAGAGAGAATCCCAAGCAGGATCAGTACTGTCAATGCAGCACAGGCTTGAACTCACAAACCATGAGTTCATGTTTTCTTACAAATCGTGAGATCATGACCTGAGCCAAAATCAAGAGCCAGATGCTGAACTGACTGAGCCACCCAAGCGCCCCTAGAAAAGTACTTTCTTATGCCTTCCAAATGAGTCAGTGAGTTGTGAAAATAAATGTATTTGAGAAGATGTGTGTCATGATACCAGTCTTCTATAAAAAGTAAATTTGGGAAATAAGAATTAGTATCTCAGGGGCGCCTGGGTGGCTCACTCGGTTGAGCGTCTTGCTTTGGCTCAGGTCACGATCTTGCGGTCGTGAGTTCGAGCCCCGCGTCGGGCTCTGTGCTGACAGCTCGGAGCCTGGAGCCTGCTTCTTGTTCTGTGTCTCCCTCTCTCTCTGCCCCTCCCCTGCTCATGCTCTGCCTCTCTCTCTCTCTCTCTCTCAAAAATAAATAAACATTAAAAAAATTTTTTTTAAAGAATTAGTATCTCAAATAAAATTAAAAACCAAAATCCAGATTTCCTGAGAGGACTTGTTCCCCTCTTTTTGCACAAGTCATAAAAATACTGAATATATTGTATTCTGTTTTACACTGACAAAGAACATTCCTTTAAGTTGTATTTAGTGGTTTCTTCACCTGATATCCAGATGCACTGTAATTTTTAATGTTACTAAATATATAGTTGAATGAGTTGTACCAGTACATACGTCAATGAGAAATATGTTTTTGCACCGTATAACATTTGGAACAAAGAATCAGACAAGTTCTTCCGGTGATGATGGGTTTGGGTATCTGTGTGTGTGTGTGTCTATGAAGATACTGGAGAACTGAGGGAATAGTCCTGTCAGTTAACATATCATGAATGTTCCTTATTTATTTACTGATACCACATCTTTAAGAAAATGAAGTGTCTTGAGATAGGAGTACTTCCAGGGATCTAAACTTTCAAGTGCTTGCTCCCAGGGGAAATCACCCACACTGCATCTGCCAACAGCGATATCTGTCCTTAAAATCACTACGAAAGGAAAACTATCTCTCCTTGGAACCGTACAAGGGCAATTTGGTGACTAGGTAGTGGTCGCTCATGCCTTCTTTGTTCATAATATATTATTTAAGCACCTGATACAAAAAAAAATTCTCAATTTTATCAGTCTACATGGTTAAGTTAGGGAAGATTGGAATAAATCATTCTAACCTGTCCTTAATTCCTCTAATTCTGTGAGCAGACATGTGGAACAATCCCTGTCTAGACAGAGCTGATGCTTTCTACTATCATTCAAGGGTGATCTTTGAGTCATATCTTCCTGGAGGTGAAACCGATAAACAAGTGTTTTGATTGAGATTAAAGATGCCTCTTTATTGGCTACCTGAGTGTCACAATTAATTGGGTTATTTATGGTTTAAATCTGTTTCTGCGTAAGGAGAATTCATTTAAAATTATTTAATGCTTATTATTCTGTATTAGGCCCTGGAATAAAATGGAGAGTGAAGAACCAAACAAACAAAAACCTGGCTTCTTTACCAGGTTAACTTAAAATCCAGCTAAAGAAAAAGACATCAACAAAGCAGACACGCGATAGTATAATTGTGATCAGTCCTGTGATAAATACAGAGCGCTGTGTAGGCACATAGCAGATTTTGTTCTTGTCTGGAGGGTTGGAAGTTTTCCTTAGAAACTGACTTTTGAGCTAAGATTTGAAATATTTAGAAGGGCTTCACAACAATGTTGAAGGAGAGAGGATGAGGAAGGGATATGGAGAAAGAAGGCTAATGATAAAAGGGTCATATCAGAGTCATAAAATGAAAGAGGAAAAAAGGCAAGTGTAGATGAAGTACAGAGACAGGGAGAGGGTACCATAAGATGGGAGTGGAGATGTGGGTATGGACCAGATAATGCAGGTCCCTAGTGTGAACAACTACAACAACAACAGCAAACATCAGAACAAGTTCAAAATGGAGTCACTTGTGCTAAACCCCACACCAGCAAACCAAGACTTAATACCTAACCTAATTGCATTTCTGCCTCTCCCAGGAGTGGAATTTTAAAACAATCAATCTAAAATTTCCTGATCAACACCAGTGAAGTCATTTGCAGGATAGACCCTCACACTTCCCCCAAAGGAGGTTGGCCTTACCTGAAACAACCCTTTCTTTTGTTTGTGACTTCTCTGTGCCTACCCCCTTCTGCCCATTATAGGTTTCCGTTTTGTGCAGCTCCTCCAAGCTCCTTTTTACCTGCTGAGATGGGACGCTGCCAGGTGCATGAATCATTTAACAAAGCCAATTAGATCTTCAAGTTTACACAGTTTAATTTTGTTTTATAATACTATGAATGTAGTGACCATACAACTTATCCTCCAAACCACTACACTTCAAGAATGAAAGGTGAGGTTACTAATTTTTCCAGGATACCAGCCATAAATCAGGACTCTCCAAGGCAAGTAAGAATAGGTAATATTTCTGTGTATGGACCACGTTAAAGATTTTGGTCTTTATCGTAGAGTGATGGGAACTAATTCAAAAGTAATAAGCAAAGGAGAGACATGATTACATTGATCTTTAGAAAAATCTCTCCGTGTTGAAATAAAAATGGAAGATGAGAGTCATGTTAGAAGGCTCTAGAACTTATCTCAGTTGGAGATGCTAGTAAGTTAAAGATTATTGCAATGGGGAAAAACGATTCAATCAAGCTTAGAATAAAAGAAGTGGGTTGAAGATGAGCCATAGGCTTCTAATCTGCTCATGGTAGATAAAAGGCAATAGATTAGAACTAAAGTAAATAATGTTGAGGACATTTTTCGGATGTTGTCTATACCTTGCAGTTCAAAGACCACCAGAGGCACACCTGCAGTTGAATAAAGTTGGGTTCATTGACTCTTTGAAGTGAGAAAGAATGCATACCATGGAGAACTGTGTTCCATCTCAGTAAGAACATGGGAGAAAGAACATATAAAATTTGGGCTTGTGTTAGGTGATTGGAGGAAGGTGAAAGAAAGCAGAAATTTGCTCTGAACTGGATGCCATTTGTCAATGGGAATAATCGTATGAAGAAAACTGAGGCATAGGGAGCCTGAGATACATTTCTAAGGTCATAAAGTGACAAGAGTGCCTGAGGGGCTCAGTTGGTTAAGTATCCAAATCTTGATTTCAAATCAAACATGATCCCGTAGTTTGTGGGTTTGAGGCTCTTTGCACTGATACTGCAGAGCCTGCTTCAGATTCTCTCACTCCCTCTTTCTGCCCTTCCTGTGCTCTTTCTCCCTCCTTTTCTCTCTCTCTCTCAAAATAAACAAACTTTTAAAAAGTAAATAAATAAAGTGACAGAGCTGAGATTTTAACAAAGGCAGCCTGCCTCCAGAGTTTATACTCTTAACTGCAATTCCATAGTACAACATATATATGTGAAATTGCCATAAAAAAAATGAATCTCAAGACTTAACAAAAAGGGAGGCCTGTTACCTATTATACAAACTTGAAGATGTCACGTAACTCACATAAATTTCATTTATCTCCCCTGCAACATGAGATGGCATAACTTAAAAGCCTGTGGGTATTAAAATGCCAGCGATATGCGAAAATACCTAGCATTGTGTCTAAAACCTAGTAGGCATGCTGTCTATGGTAATTTAGTTTAGATAAAATGTTCCTGGCATAGTTTGGGGTAAGATTTATCCTTATGTTAAATGACCTCAAATGAAAATAGAATAGCCAGGGCTAAAGGAAAATATATCTGGAAAGAGTTTCGCGTTCAATATCTTATAAAGTTTGTGTAACCCATTAGAAGCCAAAAGGTTAAGGGCTGAAGAACAATAAAGGTGAAGAAATACTGAGCCATTATAAAAAAATAATCATAGCTATGAAAAGTTAGCAGAGCTAACATTTAATCAGTCTTCCAAAATGTCCCTGAAAAAAACGAAAGATAAATGGGACACTGGTATGTACTTAGATGACTACAAATTCTACAAGTCCTCTGACTTTGTTGTATAAATAAAGTTATCTTTTCAAAATATCATGAACAGCCAAAATAAAATTCATGTGGTTGTTATGACAACTCTTTCTTTTTCTCTTATGGGAAGGAACTTTAAAAAGTAATTAAGTTCTTATATTTCGGGAGATTCATGGTGGCTTGTGATTTGGCACTCATAAAATACCACTTATAAAATAAGCACTTAATAAAATAACATGTTAAGGGGAAGGCAGTCTGTGGATAGAATAAGATATTTGTTGGATCTGATATTTTACTTGTAGTCCGCTATCAGTTATGGAAGTGGCCTTCACTGATGTCTTCAGCTAACTGACAGAGAAATAGGCATCTTTCAAGATCTGAGAAATGTGTCTTTCACTGGCTGTCAGAACCACTCACACAGTAGCATCAGCTAAAATGCTTGTAGGGATTGTCCAGTATCTATATTTTAATGTTTCATCAAACCCACTCAACACTCAGAAAATATTATACCTTGAAGCTATTAAAAATATTTAAATCATCAAATTGTCAAGATGAAATTGAAAAAGGTGAGAGTTTTTCGTAAAAGACCATGTCTTTAATTTAGCCTAGACCGGTTTGAAAAACCCAAGGCAATGTCCTATAACCCTACTTGATGCATGATGGAGTGTGAATCAATCCTTTGAATGCAAGGCATTTTTTATGTGTCACTTTTTCATTAATATGAAGAAAGCTAAGCACATCTCCACTCATCACCAGGAGCCATAATGTTGTCAGTCATTTTTCCATGGTTATTCTTCCTTATGAAAAAATAAAAGAAAACGATGATATATAAAAGTCATATCAGAAGATACCAAGTTCACCTCATTGTTTATACACAGCCCACATTATCTCTAATATTCTAGAAATATAATTAAACACGAAAAGAATTATGGAAGGTAGCTATCAAGGATTTCCTGTGGGGTTTGAGATAAATGCATTCAGATTGCTCGAGACAAATCTTTGTGTGATTAATCATATAGTATTCATAAAATCTGAGTTGTAGCATCTCTTGTAATTGTATGTTTCATAACATATTTGCTACGTATGCTGTAAGTTTTTTGAACGCCGAAAATTGTTTTATATTTAAAATTTTTCCAGTACAGATCCAGCGTAGTTTTTTGTTTTTGTTCTTGCTTGTTTGTTTGCAATATAGTATATAGGAAAGAGGAGAAGTTTAGTGATAAGAGCAGTCTGAGTTTGGAATCGAAATTTTGCCCCTAGACTGTCTGGGGTGGATTGGGTTGGGTTGGGAAGTTTGTTTTTTCATTTGCAAAACGGACAGCTATTTTGCAGTGTTGCTGTGAGAATCTAGCACATATCAGCTCCTCCAATTTGCTTTACAAATATGAGTCACTTCTATTGGACACTGACTTAGCTCATAATACCTCCACAAAACACCTCAATTTTTAAAAAGAGATTTCTATAGGTAAAAGCAGGCTCTAAATTCCCTCTCTTAAATCTGTCTCTCTGATTTCCTGATTGAATTCCCGGGCTCAGAATATATATCATCCTCACATAACATTTTTTAAAGAACACTCCAAAATTCTAATCTCTTTGCCATGGTGGTGGTTATTTTTTATTTATTTTTCTCTACATTTTGGGGTAAACAAAAGTCCAATATCAAAGTGCAGGGATTGAGTCCTCACTGCTAACAGTAGGTGAAAATCCTTCTCAAATACAGGAAGTTTCCTTTACCCACCCCAAAAATCTGATGGCTCACTTAGGTCTAGTAAACAGGAAGAATTCAATATGGTTTGTTATTTGTTTGTTTGTTTGTTTGTTTGTTTGTTTAACCTGTGCTGGTGATTCAGGTACTATGAAGGAATGTTCTATGACTATTGAGGAAAATCAGGTACTGCCTGAAGAACAGAGCTAAGTCAAATCTTCTATTCAGTGGAAGATACTATTCCAGATACCAAAAACTGTATCTTTTCCTGCTGTAGAGCAACTTTAAAGATGAGCAGACCTACTCCCCAGTGTCACATTCAGTGAAGAGGGCTCTTTTTCAAACTGGCCAGAAGTGGATATATTACGAAGTCCTTTGCTTGAAATAAGTCTATTCCAAGACCATGGGAGAGCTCCCATACATGTGTTCACATAAGCACGTGCTTTATCAAGTGCAAAGTAAGACATTTTAGCCACAAACCATCTAAACAGCTGTTTCATCTCTCTGACATCCCCTTGGTTGTGCCTCCCCTCATGTGGCATTGGAATGAATGTCATTTCAGGGGCGCCTGGGTGGCTCAGTCAGGGAGCATCCAACTTTGGCTCAGGTCATGATCTCAAGGTTCGTGAGTTTGAGCCTCATATCGGGCTGTGTGCGTCAATACAGAGCCTGCTTCAGATCCTTTGTCTCCCTCTCTCTCTGCCCCTCCCTCACTCATGCTCTGTCTCTCACCCTCTCTCAAAAATAAATAAACATTTAAAAAAAGAAAAAAGAAAAAAAAAGAATGTCATTTCAGCTGGGAATTCCAGTGAGGAGAAGTCGAATCGGGAATACAATCACCTGGCTTCTGTGGGATACAGTTGCTTGACTGGCTATTAATTTTGTATACAGTTGGCGATGGTGCTAGCTTCCAGTATTTCTACCAGCCACGTGTTATCCCGACACGCAGGTGCAGAACCAGAAGTTCTCTCACATAAGAATACGCCCCACAGTGTCTATCATGGAAAATAGATGGAGAAAAGAAACAAGTTCTGGAACCAGAAGCTGGTTTGCAGAAAGCTTGTTCAATCATCATCTATACAATTTTAAGCAGGATATTTGGTTCCTATTAATGCCTCGCCAAAATGGAAGCTCTTTCCAGTTAGAAATATTTCTGATAAGGCAGCATACATAATTAATAATATGCCATACATTTTTTCTTCTTCTTTGATAGAATCATGCTAAACAGAATGTATAAAGAACAAGTTTGGAAGAAGGCTACATACACTGGTCACTTCTGTCTAAGTCACATGTTTTATTCATTCTAGTATATAGGGTCACTTTAGCATCTAATGCGTCTTGTCCTAATGAAGTGTGGTGGACCCAGACGTAACTGCATGAAGCTCACAATAAAAGTGGTAATTGATTAAGGTGAAGAAAGAGCTTTTAAATCAAAGTAGTAAGTCGGCTCCTGTTTTACTTGATAATCCAGCTAATGAAAACGACTGTATCATAAGAACAGTTATGAAAAGTATCAAATTTGTTTCTGATTTGACACAAAAACCTGAAGTCAATACAATGGAAAAAAATTAATAACGTTCCTGTGGTATGCAGAATAACGGTCCTCAAAGATGCCTATGTCTTCATCCCCAGGACCTATGAATATACTACTTTACATGGCAAAAAGAACTTTGTAGATGTGATTAACTTAAAGACCTCGAGGTGAGAATATTGTAAAGTACCCTGGGTTATTCTTATGGACCCAGTTAAATTACCTGTTTCCATAAAAGCAGATAATTTTTTTCCCAGTTATGGTCAGAGGGAGATGTGAGTAAGGAAGATAGGTCAGAGAGAGGCAACCTTGTTGGCTTTAAAGATGAAGGAAAGGAGCCACGAGCCAAGGTATGTGGGTAGTCTCTAGAAGCTAAATAAGGCTAGGAATTAGATTCTCTCCAGAGGTTCCAGAAAAGAATGCAGTCATGCTAACACCTTTATTTTAGCCAAGTTGACACCTGTGTCAGACTTCATCACACACAGAACTGCAAGATAATACATTTGTCTTGTTTGTAGCCATCAAGTTTGTGATAATGTGTTATAGCAGCAACAGAAAACTAATAAACGCCACTACAATCATATTAATGAGTAGGGTGAATTAGAAGAATATTTGATGAGTTATTGCACTAGAAAGTTGGACAGGTCCTTAAATATTAAAGGTCAGATATCAAAGTAATGTAGAATGGCCACGTGTTGTAGTTGTTCAGGATATCCAGGTGTACAATTGTAGCTCCAGTTCAATTTATAACAGCACTCTTTTTTACTCTCAAAATTTTGGTTAATAAGTCACATCACCATCCTAAAGAAATTTGATGGGGATTTTCCAAATTTAACAACAATTTCCAAATTGACATTACAAATAACAAGTTGTGAAGTTAAAAGAAAATATTCTAAGCCAGGAGTTGGTAAGCTACATCCGTGGATCAAATCTGGCCACTGCCTCCTTTTCTATTATTGCCCCTGAGCTAAGAATGATTTTTACATTTTACATGGTTACATTCTAAGTGCTTATACAGACACCTGTATAATATTATCAATTTTGTCTGTTGGCCCACGAAGACTAAAATGTCAACTGTCTGGCCCCTTCTGAGAAAATTTGCCCACACTGTTCTAAACTCCCAATAATCAAAACCAAATATTTTGAGCAGTCATGTTAGACAAAAGATAGAATTCTCTTTTCTCTCTGTAGAAAATGATGGTAGGAAGTTATTGTTTTATGAGGAGATGATTAAAGAGTATGCAGAAAATACAGGGGGAAAGCATGATGTGTAAAGAGATCAATTTTTTAATGCTGTTAGTTTTAAATGTTATAATGCTTGTGAATGTGTCAGCATACAAAATTCATAATTCATTGTGTTTTATTTTCTCATTTAAAATAAACATTACTTTCAAACTTCTTTCATATTTGTATGTTTTCCTTTTTTTTCTTTAAGAACTGACATCCTTTTAAAATTTTTCTTAATGTTTATTTACTTTTGAGAGAGAGAGAGAGAGAGAGAGAGAGAGAAAGCATGAGCAGGGGAGGGGCAGGGAGAGAGGAGACACAGAATCCGAAGCAGGCTCCAAGTTCTGAGCTGTCAGTACAGAGCCTGACATGGGTCTCGAACCCATGAACCATGCGATCATGACCTGAGTGGAAGTCGGACACATAACCGACTGAGCCACCCAGGAGCTCCATATTTGTAAGTTTTCTTATGGGAGACCCTCAAAATTAAACAAGCTCCAGGTCTCCCTAACTGGGATGCCCCTCTACAGGCTGGACAAGTTTCTAATAGTCAGTGTCCTTCGAATCCTCTTATTTACCCTCTTCCTCAGGGCAGGAGGCATCCTGGGAGGTCACTCAGTGCAGGCTCCCATGGGCATCACCGTCACAGGCACAGGAAGGTTCCAGCCTGGGGGGTAAAAGCTTCCCTGGGACTGAAGCTGCGTGTGTGTGCAGCACAGCTCAGGGACCAGGACACCACTGGGCTACACTTGGTGAGAAGCCGCGTCTACAAGGAGTCGACAGCCTAAAGCCATGTGGCTCAGAAGGTGCTCTCATGGAGACTGAGCTGTCTGTGAAGGCCAAGTTGCCTTTCTCTACATCTCCCCAACTAGCTACTAAAACCTCTTGCAGCAGCATTTTCACTAAAGGAGGAGTAACGCTCTGGGTTCTGTTCAACTGAAAGTGCCCTAGCAGGTCAGAAACCTACAGACACAGGCCTTAGTTACACAAACACAACACTGCTTAGGGCTGAGAACTTACAGGAGGGCTGGGTCCAAACCGGCCATTCATGCGTCCCGAAAGCAGCCCCACGTTCACCCGTTTCTGAACACAGTGCCACAGCAAGCCAAACAGTCATGTTTCATTCTACTTCTGTATAAAGTTATTTCAGGGGTCCTCACAAAGACCCCATCACAGCGGACTGCGGTGATGTTTTTCCAGCATGCCATGCACACTTGACATTACACTTGCTCCTTTCTGCCTAAGATTTGCTTTGCCCTGCTCAAATGCCACCTTCTTAGAGAGGCTTTTCCTAACAATCCTATCAAAAAAAGCAGACACTATCACTCTTTACAACTTTAATCCAGTTCATTATTTTTCCTGGCCCTTCACATAACCCAATATGTTATCACATATCTAGATTTCTTTTTTTCTCTCTCTCACTGATAAATTACACGATTATGGCGACTTTGCCTGTTGTGGTCCCTGTTGTATTCTTCTCAATACCTAAAACAGTGTCTGACACATGGAAGGACTCAAAAATTATTTACCAAATGAACAATTGAATGATATATGCTTTTTTCCACTGATCAGGGAGCTAACCCCTAACATATTCATATAATTGAGATACACTCCAAGGAATTGCTTCAAGGTGATCTTTAGTCTGTGCAAGAGTATTTGACAGTTTCTTTCACTGGAGAAGAAAATAATGACAACCGGCTTTGGCAGGCTACTCAACAAAATTTGATCTTGGATACAGTGGCCCATTTTATGTACTTTACAAAAAAAAGGAGAATATTAGTAGATGTATATTTATTTCTAGATAACATTTCAGTGTCATGGAAATCATGGGAATTATATTTGTATGGTAACATTAAGGGTTCTTATTAAAACAAAGAGAGAAATTACTTTACCTTTGCCTGAAGTTGGAATGATAATACCAGAGTGGAGAAAAATAAAGATTGTGTTTGTTTTGTTTGCTTGCTTCCTTATTTTGTGTTTCACGGCATAGTCTAAGGATAAAATTTTTACCCAATAATGTATGTATGGAAATAAACAAGGAAAGTAGAAAGTTTTGATGGATATGGAAATTTTATGAATACTGCAAGAGAAATGTTGCCCACAACTTATTTTCCCTGTGATTTATCAGGAGTCCTCAATGTTTTGGCAACTGAAATTGGGTAGTGGAATAGAAGTGATCATTGGAGATAGAATTATTTGTCATCCTGGCTGTTTCTACGCAGGCACAAAAAACTGATACTTTACAGATGCTCAGTGGAGCAACACCTTGAGCAGGGATAGAAGGGCCATATTGTACTTTACGCACCAGCTTTCTCTGATAAATTGCAGCAACACTTAACTAGCCCTCATCACAAATGCTGTGTGACATCAAGAGAAGGGCAGCTAGATTCACACTCCACAAAGACATAAGAGTTACCAATCAGATGAATCCAGTGCTCATAATAGACTCTGAATTTACAGATCAATAGACTAGACCTAAGAGACCTGCACGACACAACCTCACTACTGCGCGGTGAACAACCTCCCCTATGATCCTGTTTTGAGAAGCACGGAGGTGTACATTAACCATTAAACCCATCAATCGACAAATATACTTAAGTACTTATTATAAATATATAAATAAATATATAAATAAGTATATATATTTATTTATTATACTATAATAAATATTTATATAAATATATATATTTATATAAATATTTATATTTATAATATATAATTTATTTTTATATATAAATTATATATAATATAGTTTTATATAAATATATAATTATATATAATATAGTTTTATATAAATATATATTTATATAATATATATAATATATATTATATTTTATATAATATATATAAATATATTTATATATAAATTATAAATAATTTATATTTATAATATATATTATTTATTTATATTTATTTATATTATATATAAATAATTTACATAAATATATATATATATATATAATGCTAGGCATAATGAGGAGGATAAAGAAGTTTGAGAGGGGGTTTCTACATCTTACTCTTCAAGAACCTGAAAATTGATTTGGAAGACACAAACAAAAACACAGATACACAGCATGATTTAAGTGACTAATGCATGGTACTGAAGATTGAAGATACAGATTTCTCACTGAAAGTCATGGCAATCGGGAAAGATTGGCTTTGAAAATGGAGTCTTTTGACAGAGAGGAAAAAAGAAGAGAAGGTGTTCCTGGCAGGGCTAAAGATTACTCAGAGAAGAGGCATTCGACCAATTTGGCAGAAATAGAGTGTACACGTTGAGAAATAGTAGAATATAAGATCTAAAAGGAAGTTTCGTGGGGCCAGAAAAGACAAGTAAAGTAATGTGTCATGTATTCAAGCAGTTTCTCATCTGTATTAGATACGAAACTATTTTTATAGCAAATATTTTGTGATAAAACCTTTATGAATACTCTGAAGTAAATTATAAACAGATCAAAAATATAAATTTAAAGTCAATGTAATATGAAGGAAAACATATATGGAAAGTAATTTATGAGAAAATAATATGTATTTCGGTCTACAAATGCTTAGACATGTCTACAATAGAGTATATAATGAAGTTCAATGGCATCTATATGCGGAATCACCATGAATGAATGTTACAAATGTGTAATAAAGTGTTAACTATTGTGTCTAAAAAACTACATGTACAATGAGGGTTAGTGATATAATTTTCAGAAATATTAAATAATTCTCCATCAAGCTCCAAGACAGTATTCTTTTGAAGTAATTATTAGTGAAATCTTAGAAAATGTATTACATATTAAAATGTATAAAATACTGGGGCACCTAGGTGGCTCAGTCAGTTGAGCGTCTGAGTTCAGCTCGGGTCATAATCTCACCACTCATGAGTTCGAACCCCATGTCGGGCTCTGTGCTAAGTCAGAGCCTGGAGCCCCCTTCAGATCCTCTGCCTCCCTCTCTCTCTGCCTTCCCCTGCCCACGCTCTCTCTCTCTTTCAAAATAAATAAACATTTTTAAAAATGTGTAAAATACTTTATGTTCTTTTGACAAATAGGGTTAGTTTCTAGATTTATATAATTTTAAATAGATTTTTTACCAAATGATGAAAATCATGCAAGATGTCAGGGAATTCTTTGTGATATCAAGCTGCCCTACATGTTGCAGTTTGGCCCCAGGATCCTTGATTATGAAAAACAAAACCTTGCCCACAAAATTTCAAAACTCTTCTTAGGGTTCAGAGTCACCCTCACTGAGAAACAGTGGTATGAACAAGGAATTGTGAAAATGTTTAGAAAAGGAGAAATGTACTAATCTGTTTGTGCTGGATAAAGAGTAGATATGCTTGGTGATAGGAAGAGATATTGTAAATTTATTGCAAAAGTCCTCTTGGAATGGAGCATAGATTCAAAATATTAAAATGATAGTGGAAATAGGAAAGAGAATCCAAAAGTAAAAGAATTGTAAAGGGAAATCAATAGCAATTGATGATTGATTTGATGTGAAGAATGAAAAAGAGGGAGAACCAGAGAAGTTGTGTTTCTTACTGTTTTAGTTTCTTTTGTTTTCATTTTTTGGGTTTTATTTTAAGTTTATTTATTTATTTTGAGAGAGGGAGCATGAGTGGAGAGGGGGCAGAGAGAGAAAATTGCAAGCAGGCTCCATACTATTAGCATGGAGCCTGACGCTCCACTTGATCTCAAGACCTCAACATCATGACCTGAGCTGAACTCAAAGAGTTGGATGCTTAATCGACTGAGCCACTCAGGCACCCCTGTTTTTGTGTTTTTGAGGTAGTAAACCTCAAAAACATTGGTGTGGTTTTTTTTTTGATGGCTGCCAATTTTAAGTAAAAACTATATTTTTAGGCAGTTTTTCATTTATCATTGGGTTTCTCACCTTTAAACATTGTGTCTTAAAGTAATGGAGTGAACATGGCTGATGGAAGAGCTCAGCGTGTTATGTTGGGTGGTATTTAATGAAAGTTAATAGATACTGACTCCCACACTCCTGCCACCTTAATGGTCAATCCATCCCATTTCAGTGATGGACAGCCACTGCATACCATCTACTACACCTGTCTGCTAAATATATCCTAAAGGCCTCCTGCAGACCAGAGTAATTTTCTGTTTAAACACAACCACAACCAACTCTTTTCCATTTTGATTTGCATTCAGCATTTGCAGTGGGGATCATGTTGAAGAGTAAAAAGGTGATGGACAAGTAATCAAAATACAGCAAAAATGTCACGTACCTTTTGGAAAATAATAGGATTATTGATTGAAACCAAAAAAGTTGTAATGGGATGGATAACTAGTATTTGGAGTTAAAGGGAGGGTTTGATATTATAAATGTTATTTTAAGGTGAAGATTTATTTGAAAACAACTTGATAAATAAAAGGCTAAAACCTTCTTTTAAAATGTGTGTGATATTTCTGCATAAATATACGCTACCCCTGTGGGAAAGCCACATCACGTCAGTATTTTTGTAATTCATTGTAATGTATGTAGCTAATAACTCAGATGGGATCTGTAGGTATCATTAATACTCTCTGTCCATTATTTTTGGTTCTTACCTCTACTGAGCATATAGTAGAGTTATATTAAGACGCTATGTGACTGAGTCAGGACATGTGATAAGTTCTAGCTACTGACCTGTAAAAGGAAGTGGCAGAGACGTCTTCTAGACCAAGCATAAATTGGCAGTGTGAAACATCCCAGAACGCGTATTTCCTTCGCATGTATCAGTTCAGAATGTTTGAGAGGGAGGCTGCTCCTTCAGTCTGGGATCCTAAGTGACAATAATAAGAGGAACCCCTTTCCAACATATGGACAAATGAAGCATACAGAAATTAGGGGTTGTTGTTTCAGGCCAATCCAACCAGAGAGTGGTAGCTTCCTACCACAGTATAATTTGGCCAGCCTTGACTTAGGCAGAGTTGATGAATGGACATCTAGGAACCCCTTGAAATTATAGGCAAAAATTTGTCATGAAGTTATATGTCCATTATCTTCAAAAGCTTTGGACATAAGCTATCTGCATTTGTTTCCTAACTTCAAGTTTTGATACCTGTATGGCCTTGAACAATTTACATAGGCTCTCTGTGCCTTCATTTGTTTATCTGTATGAAATGGACAAAAACTAAAACTTCTATATAGTATCATTAATGCTGTTCGCAAATACATCAGTTTTTTCTTCTTCCTGGCATACTGCAGAATTGTATTCCACCTCCCACTTGAAGTTACGATGGCCCATGTGGCATGCTCTAGCCAAAGAAATGTGAGCGGAAGCAACATATATCACTTCTGGGCAGATGTTTTAAAAGAAAGTACATGCGTCACCATTTTGTTTTTCTATCTACTGAGATGTTGAGCAATTTTTGATAATTAGCTATTTCCTCATCCCAGATCTTGGATTGAAAGTGAAGCAGTATGGAACCCAGTCAACTTTGAATGGATATGTATAAGGGTGTTATGCCTGGGAATATTTATCATCTGAGCATAGCCTAGTCCTCAAGGTTGGTTCCTTCTGGAGGCGCTGAGGAAGAATCTGTTTCATGTCTTTCTCCTAGCTTCTGGTGGTTGCTGGCAATTCTCGGCATTCCTTGGGTTGTGGCCGTATCACTTCAACTCTGTTTCCATCTTCACATAGGCCTTCCTCCCTGTGTGTGTCTCTGTGTGTTCTCTCCTCTTAAAGGACACCAGTCCCTGGATTTAGTGCTCATCCTTATCCTGTGTTATATCACCTTTACTTAATTATATCTGTAAAGACCTTATTTACAAATGAGGTCACATTCATGGGTACAGCAAGTTAGAACTTGAACATATCTTTTTGAGGCACAGAATTCAACCCACTACATCTCATAAAGTTCTAATACTGGTCAATGAAAACTACATGAATGGAAATTAGAACACAATATCTTACATTTCCAATCATCGAAAAGAGATTTGATTGTTTATTTTTTTCTACTTAGTCATAAGAGAAAAACAGCTTACTGCATTAAGCACTAAATATCAGAACAGCTATATTCGAGTTCCACTACCGAGTTTCTATGAGAGTTTGAGCAAATAGCGGGGCTACTGCAGCAGTAGAAACTATAAGGAATACATGTCTCAGGCAATACGCAATAATGCATGTAAACTGGAAATACCTTTAAAAATGAGTCTGTGAGAATGCTCTACTGCAAAAGAAAGGGGTCTGGGTGTTGTAGATGAAACAAATTTTGCCCTGAGCATCACAAAACCCAGCATTTTATGCAGTGTCAACACCATTTATCAGTTGTAATATGAACTCTAATACAAATAGGAACTTTACCAAAGCAATTACTGAGCACAAGGGCACCAAAAGCAAATTCGTCCTGATCAGTTCTCTTTTTTCTCTTGCTTCTTCTTTTCTTCTTTTGTTTCAGTAATATGTCTACTGTAGTTCAGGGCAGAATGCCTCAAAGCACGTAAAGAAAATAATGCCAATAAGAGGACTCATCCTGTCAGACCTGCAACTAATTAGGTTACCTTTGCAACGTGATGGTGAAAGTGTCTAAGCTTAACTAGGAAGAGATTGTGCACAGCCTTCAATTTAGAGATCACTAACCTTATAAAGTCACTACAAATGAATGCAGGAAGAATAATACCTATCACTCTGACTGGCACACTTAATTTTTGTGACAGAGATAAAGTTACTGTGGTGACTCTTTCTCTCAGAAGAGGAAATGAGTTGGCATTTCTTTGATGCCTCTCCCTCATCATTCTGTCCTTGGATGCCTGAAGTAGATGCTCCAATCTGATTAGGACTCGTAAAATACGCTTGCTATGTGTTTTCAAAAATCAAATATGTTCTCAATCCCTACCATCCCCATGTCCCACATGACCTCTCCTCAATATACACTTTCTTGTAAGCTCAGAAAATCACACAAGTCTTTGTTTTAAGACGATGCCCCTTGTTATTCAATGACAGGAAGCTGACAAGACAAATTTGCACCCTAAATAGGAACTTTGTTACATTAAAAATGTCACATGCTCATACTAGGAGTCACAGCTAACAATGACAGTACACTGTGCTTATAATTATTGTGAAATTCTCCACGACAAGGTTGCCAAACCCCCTTGCAATCTCATCTTGTGCTACTCACTGGCCTCCCAAATGAACAGCACAGCCTATGACATACTCAGTAGTCCCTCTCTGCCTTTATTCATACCATTCTCCTTCCCCAATTGCTTTTTTCTCCCCTTGAGGTGTTAACTCTTATGTGGCTCTCAGACATATCCTGGTAGGTAGCAAGCCTTGTCTGACTTGCCCAGGATGGAACAAATGGTCCTCCACTAGATGTCCACAAGACTTTGTACCTATCTAGTCACTATGTCCTTTCAGAAAGATCTTCTGAAGTTCCACTCTCCACTCACTTATGCTATTCTCTGTCTTGGTCCTTTACCTGTGGCCTAAGAGCACATATCGTAATTATTTGTATATTTGTTTGTGTACTGACTAGGTATTTCTCACACTAAAATAAAGGCTCCAAAAGGAAGCGTCATTACTCTCTTACTCACAGTTATGCCCTGGAGTTGAGAACAATGTTTGGTATAAAATGAGTACTCAGTAAGTACTTGTTGAGGAAATGAATGGATGATGGACAGATTGAATTTGCATTTATATGTTTATTTTCTAAAAGGGACAGCAGATACGTAAAGGAAAACTCCGTATGATATTGAATCCTCAGTCCCTACTAGAGGGCTTAGAAAATAATAGTGGTGCAGCAGATGTTAGCAAACAGTTAAATTTAAATGACACAATAAATCAAAAAGGTGTTTCCAAGGTACAATGTGGAAAGGGCTTTTCTGCTCATTTTAACCCCATTAAATATTTTTGTTTTCAAAATTTTAAGCATTCAAATATTTCTGACAATTTATTCTCTCTTATATGTGTTCAGTGGCCATATGTTTTTATTTTTGTTTTTTTTTTTTACTCTAGACCAAAAATCCATAGCTGAATAAAACAAGGAAGTAACTACTATAAGAACTGAAGGAGCATAAAAATGTCCAACCTTAATTATAGATCAAATTGTATGAATTTATGACTAGAAGACAGCATTGGTTATCAAATAGTCATTTTACTCAGCAGCTTTTAAAAACATGGCTTCATGATTCCCAAAATTTTCAAGGAAAGTGGAAAGGTGCTGAAAACTCAATGAGGCCTCAGAAACTAATTAAATATTTATATTTTAGTGAAGAAAGCATAGTGGGAAGGAATCCAATTTTAAAATTTTTATCTTCCAAGGATCCCTAAAAACTAGCCCAAACTCAGAAACTTATACTTCACTAATGTCTAGTTCCTTGGATTCAAAACATTCCCTAAAGCTGAACTATTGATTTTATGGTCAAGAACAGACATTAATTTTTACCAAGACAGCATAGAGCATTTTATCAGCTCCTACAGGAGATCTGAAATTGTTTAGTTCCCATTTAGGGAAGACACAGTCCCTATTTCCAGGCATGTACTGACCTGAAGTATGATGGACCTGTGAGGTTAGATACTATTATACTTTTCACAGATCAAGGACTTTAAAATATGATATTTAAAATCTCGCTTCATTTCTTATTTGCTTTTTTGTCCTATCTTGTCTTTTTATCTCTACCTTTCTTCCTCTCACCTTTCCCACTGTCAATAAAAATTGGTGTTCCCATAGCTGTCATTTATTTTGGCAAGGATTTAATGACATAATTCACACTAAGGTCAATTGATTGGCGACAGCTTAATATATACAACTAAGAGTATTTCTCTTAGCTAGACCAGAAAATATATCTTAACAGGATATAGTTTTTACACAAAACAGGAAATTCTGAGAGTTTTCAGCCAATAGCCAAGTATTGATCTTTGGTATGTTGTAAGTGCAAATGCCCCTTTACATGGAAACTATATAGTAGATTCATCACTTCCACAGTGTCATGAATTATTTCTCTCTGATTACTATGGATCTATGAGAACAAGAATAGAACACACAGAAGTCATATAGAGAAAATAAAAGCCACTCAAACATGCTTTCCCTCCTTTTCTCTCTCTCTCACACACACACACACAAATATGCAGACACACACAACACTATTTAATTCCACTTAAAGTCTCTTTTCTGGTGTTCTAAAATTTGGGGCTAATGTTTGAGTATGGGGGTTAAGAAACTGTGGGAAGAACTTCTCAGAATTGTAAGGTATGAAATAATAAGAAGAAAGTGTCCAGCATTATATTAATAGGACCAAGAAGAACATTGAAAACAAAGAATCATCAATGAGAACATTTAAGACAAAAACAGAGCGTGTTCCGGAGAAAGTCTTGGAAAATTCCAAGATACAAAAGACTAAAAACTCATTACATATTACATTTCACATCACAAATTACGTGCAGGCACATTTTTCAATATAGTTCATTAGAGTTTTTACAATTTTATTCATAGTAAAATGTAATATACTCCATTAATACAATGTATAAAAGTCACGATCCAAATTTGAATGAACACTTTCCCATTATCAAATTCTTGGGAAGAAACAAAAGTGCTAAAATTGCATGGCTTTCAAGTTAAATTCCAAAGAAGTCAAAGTCCAAATTGTGTTCTTCCTGTGTCTCATCTCAACGGTCTCAGCAGGAAGACTTCTGAGGCTCTAAATCACAAATTCAGTCTTCACCACGTCAACCCATACATATTTTTCTACATACAACATATTACACCACTTTTTACTTTAATTTTAACAGCAACTATTATTTTTTTAAAAATATGTGTATTGCTTAAAGTGTCTCTGGCTAGCCTTTTTCTAACTTGTATTTCCATGGATAATATTAGAAAGTAGATGATTGAACCCTGCCAAAGCCCCTTTCGGAATCTGTCCTTGCTCCATACCCAATCGTGACTGAATGCAACCCCTGCCAGCTAATCTCTAAAATAGGATGTGGATAATAATACTTTCAAGTATGGCCTCTGGATAACATAAAAATCTTTAAAAAATGATTATCTTTCTAAAAGTAGAATAACTTAACTTATGACATAGAGTGTGAAAGATTTTTTTTCCCCCTGTATGTGGGAGTCTTTGTCACAGATTGGTTAGATGACAGGAATGGAAAAGAAGAAGCATGTGTCAAAAAAGGATGAAACAAGACGGAATTGAATAGAGTCTCTATAAATCCCAAGAAGGAAGATATTGGTAATGACCAAAAATACAACGAATATGAGAAATAAGACTTCGAATGTTATTGAATTATCAATAAAACCTTAAGGTGGTCTCTAATTATATACTCTAGTCACATCTCTGTATGGAAGCCAGGTTGCAGCACACGGAGGAACAAAGGATAGCAGGAAAAGAGAACAGTACACGAGGCAGAGCCATAGTTACCTAACATTTGATCATAGAAGGAAATAAAGAAGAGAATGACAGCTTAGGGGCTACCAAAGTCCAAGGAAAAGAGAGCTTGGTGCTGTTGTTTTTGTAGAACATGACACTCAGAGTCATATATTTCTGTGTGAACTCAGAGTGAAAACAGCATGTGTACACTCTCAAGTTTCTGGGGACAGAGAGCAAACCACATCGTGGTGGAATTACTCGGGATGGAGTTAGAAATACAGGGAGAGGTTCTATAATTGGCGGTGGTTTCCAGAGATAATGCAATACAGATCAAATCTGGAATAAAATGAAGTTAATTTGCTCATGGTTTGCGAGGCTTTAGCTATGTCACCTCTGTCAACTCAAATCACAATTCCTGTTAAAAAATTGTCATGGATTGATTATCCTCCTATAAGCAGATTATTATTCCTACTCTATGTCCCTTCGTTTCCTCTTTACCAGTAGAACAAACAAAAAAAGCCAACTCACGAATTCACATAACAAAGTTATTATCTCCAACCATGTTAGAATATGCTATAAATATTTAAGGCATTTTTATTTATTCATTCATATATATTCATTTATATTAGATTATGTATATATGTGTATATAACATTTACATTATATATTTGTGTGTGTGTGTATATATATATATATATATATATACATATAAAGTTTTATATATATATAAAATTTTGGCCACCCTGAAACAACAGCAAAGGAGGACGTTATTAATTGAAAACTTCTGATTTATTCAACAAAGTAGTGGTAGTTGTTTAATATGAGTTAAAACATATCTGTGATAAAAGTTATGTTTTTAAATCTTTATTTTTTAATTTTGTGCAATACACAGTATGTGCAATGCCACTTAAGCCATCTGTCTTTCATTTATGTTTTTGGTTTTTGTCTTTTTTTTTTTTTTTTTTTTGGTCCAAGAAATATTTTAGGACCTTGCTACTCAACATGTGTTTTATGGAACTGAAGCATGAGTATAATCTGGAAACTTGTTAGAGAAGCAGAAATCTTAGTCTCTACAGTAAACCTACCGGTTCAAAATCTGCATTTTAATAAGATCTCTACCTGGTTTATATAACTATTTGCCCCTTGAAACTGAAATGCTCTGTTCAAAATTAAAACTCTTATTATTTAGGGCAGTATAGTACATTTTGTCTATATGGCAAAAATAGAAGAAAAGCCAGCTGAGCCTTCTATAGTCTTCTTTATATAGATTTAGTAAGATTTATGGTATCTAAAGTTATAACATTAATGTGAAGTTATTTAATTATAATGATTTTATAATTTTACATTATATATATATATATATATATATATATATATAATTTTGGCCACCCCGAAATAACAGCAAAGGAGGACATTATTAATTGAAAATCCCAGATTTATTCAACAAAGTAATGGTAGTTGTTTAATATTAGTTAAAATATATCTGTGATAAAAGTTATGTTTTTAAATCTTTATTTTTTAATTTTGTGCAATACACAGTATGTACAGTTATGATTTTATAAGTTTTGAAATAAGAAATGGCATTTCTCCATTTTAACACTATTGACTACAAATTCCAAAAAATTGCCCTTTGGTGGGCACTTAATTCTGAAATAAAATTTTAAATTATTATCACTGGGTATGTTCAAATCTTTCTTTACAAATCTAATCTTACTGTTATTAAATATTAGAAAATAGATTTTTCACCACGCTGAGAAATAGAAGTAATGAGTTAATCTATGAAACATTTGATGAATGAGGATCCGGTCTAGGGTATCGCACGATCTTTAAATTGCACAATATCTAATTTGTACAAGTGTAGTCAAAGAAGTTTGTTAAAGCAACGCCTTAATTCTTCCGACTCAACTCTACAAGATTCTGCAATTTTAAAAAGATAAAAAATGACTCCTGCTAGTAATGGTTTGAGAACTGCATTAGTCATGTTTTGCGAAGTAACGAATGTCAAAATCTCAGTGGCTTACAATAAACACGTACTTTCATGTCCACGGAGTGCGAGTTGGCTACAGCTTGACTGATCTAGGCTGGGTTGGGCTGGGTGAGGCCAGGCTCCAGGTTTCCTCTTGGGTGCAGGTCTCCCCCATCCTTCACTCTGGGGTTGCAGAGGCTGAACCAGCTATTGTTGAATGCCTTTTTACGCATGGGTTGCCGGAGCATGGGCATTAATGTGGCAACACGGGCTGCTTCTTTGGGCTTCTGCTGACAACTTGCACACTAGTGTTTCCATCCACGTTCCATTGACCCAAGCAGGTCATTTCACCCATCCCAAAATCAATGGAGCAGGAAGTATACCCCACCCATAGGAAAAGGCACTGTAAAGTTACATGGCAAAGAGTGTGCATGTGTAGTCCCAAAATATGGAGAAAACGATTCAATATCTGTTGGCATAAGTAGCTTAAAACTTTCAGGATTTTGGGGGCGCCTGGGTGGCTCAGTCGGTTGAGCGACCGACTTCCGCTCAGGTCGAGATCTCACAGGCTGTGAGTTTGAGTTCTGCGTCGGGTTCTATGCTGACAGCTCAGAGCCTGGAGCCTGCTTCCGATTCTGTGGCTCCCTCTCTCTCTGACCTCCCCCATTCAAGCTCTGTCTCAAAAATAAATAAATTAAAAAAAAAAAAACAAACTTTCAGGATTTTTGACCTAGCTTATGTGCCTTGCCTGACTGGTGGCTTTTTAAAAGCCTTTTAAAAGCAAGACCAAAATGTAGGCATTGAGTTCTAATGTTCCCTAACCCCTTCAAAAAGTAGGGATTAATTCTGTTCGACTGAATGCATCTGAGAAACACATTTAACGGAAAAATAAATAGATTTTGTTGTTCTCAAAACAACCATGATTGGAACCTTAGGTTTTTTTTGTTTTTTTGGTTTTTTTTAAATTTTTTTTTCAACGTTTATTTATTTTTGGGACAGAGAGAGACAGAGCATGAACGGGGGAGGGGCAGAGAGAGGGAGTCACAGAATCGGAAACAGGCTCCAGGCTCTGAGCCATCAGCCCAGAGCCTGACTCGGGGCTCGAACTCCCGGACCGCGAGATCGTGACCTGGCTGAAGTCGGACGCTTAACCGACTGCGCCACCCAGGCGCCCCTGGAACCTTAGGTTTTAAGCTTCCAACTTTAATCGTCAGGTTAATAATCATCTACCATAAAAAGTGGTCCCCAATCTATTTTTCTTTTATTTCAATATTCCCCATAACCATTTCCATGTGTGCAGAGTGCTTTATCTGAATTATATCTGTTACTATTCTGAGAATGTGTGTCAGCTTACTCACCTTTATAATATGGGCAAATTACAGCTACAATGTGTCTACATCTCATGGGGGGGTTGGCAGGATCAAATAAGGTTATATAAGTAAGAATTTAATAGAGTGCAATATACAGAATAAATGCTCAAAATGTATCCATTTCTCCTCCTTTTCCAAAGTTATGTTTTGCCTTTCCTTAGCAATATTTAAAAAAAAATTTTTTTTACATTTATTTATTTTTGAGAGACAGAGAGAGACAGTGCAGGAGCAGGGAGGGTCAGAGAGAGAGGGAGACAGAATCCCAAGCAGGCTCCAGGCTCTGAACTGTCAACACAGAACCCAAGTCAGGGCTCAAACCCACAAAACTTGAGATCATCACCTGAGCCACAGTCAGATGCTTAACCAACTGAGCCACCCAGGCGCCCCTCCTTAGCTGTATTTTTCACGGAATGATAAAGTGTTTTCTCTCAAGAATTTTGGTATTTCTGCCTACGTTGTATATAGCCTTTATATTTTCAAATTGGAAGAGATGTTATCTAATGTAAATATTCATTTTACGAATGAAGTAATTTGTACCCGAAAATAACAAGGTATTGGTTAAAATCATTCAGAAGATCAGCATCAGCATTAGGACCAGAATTGAGGCGCTCAAACTGCCATTTCGGTGGGTTCTTTCTACCAGGCTGTGTGGGCAGTATATATGCTGTGAACATCTCTTCCCAAGCTTATCCCCAAGGCGTAAAAAGGACGTGCCTCTTTCATTTCCTATGCCCCCAAATCACACCCAGTGAAAACATTCCCATTGCAGACCCTATTTTTTTTTTTTTGGCACTCTTTATGTGTTCTACTCTTTCTTACAGAACAGTGAAGGAATCTGAGCTTTTCACTTGGTTTGGATGTGTGTAAATGGCCATTTCTGATCGATCCACAAATGCAGACTACTGAAAAGAATAGTAGAAAACGCTGATCCTTCTTCATCAGTATGGCGTCTCAGGACTGGGCATAGTAAGGGTATGTTTGACAATGCATTGCCTAACTTCTCATATTTTGCTTAATCATGGAGACAAACTGGGAAATTTCACATCTTGGGAGCAGTACAAGGAATTAAAGTTTGGTGGAGGGGAGGTTTGTGTGCATTTTTTTATTCGTTTTTGTACATTCCTCTCTATCCTTGTTTAAATGAATGAAAGTAAATAGACCTTAGCACTACCTAGCACATCTGTTTGGCAAATATTCTTGAAGCCATTTCTCTTAAATATCACTTCAACTTGAGCATTCATTTGCCCCAAGGGATTTATAATCATGGAACATATTACAACTTAATATTTTAAAAGTACAGCTATTTCCTAATTCTCCTGATGTTCATTTAAGTCTTTCTTTTAGACCATCCATACTGCTGAACATGTGTTCACTTCCTAAGATTGACAATTTAGAAATGGAATATTGTGAACATGATAGTGATTTAACTCAAAGAAATCTCAGGGTAAAATCCATTTCTTCTTAAAGCAATGCTGGTTCATGGAAATAGACTTTTAAACACTTACAATCCAAAATGTTTAAGAGCTTGCCTGCAGCTATGTGTCAGAATCAGTGCATTGGGGCAGACTCAGTAACAGAATATTGTCTTTATACAGAATTTACAGAATCGCGTTTCATACAGCATCAATGACAATATTTAATTTTTTTTTTTTTTTGTATGACAGAAACATTCAAATAGCTCCTCCCACAGGCTGAGTAAACCGAAGATATATGCCGGGAGGGACACCACGCCTCATCACCTCACTGGTTTGGCAACGATTATAACAAGGCGGTGAGTACAAAAAAGTTAGGAAGTCTGAAATTTCAGTTGCATAATTTTATCTAATTTTATGAATTCTGTAGTTTGAGAAGCAGCTCTGTTTTCGCTCTTTCTGTAAGTAAGGTCGGTAAGATGTAGCTGAGGCTTGATAAAGTCAGGAATAAGAGTAGCCTGTGGTGTCCTCGCACAGAGATTTTGTACAGAGAGATAAGGCATTTGCCACCTCTGTCTTGGTTTTAATTTTAACTTCCTACTTAATATGCTGTGTGACATTCACCGCTACTTGACACGTGTAACACTTGACACGTGTAAAAAAGACGATCACTACTGTCCCGTGGGCAATGAACTGTACGATTGATGGGACCCAGGTGGCGGTTCTCCACGCACACATAGCCTATCAGTCTGATGTCACAGGATATGCAAAGAAATGGATTAACTAGCGCAGAGCACGACTTGAGTGTGTGAATGTGTGTGCATGTGTGTGTGGGTGTGTGCGTGGGTATGGTGAGCTAGAAAAAAAATTGTAACTGTGAAAAGAAAAAAGGATGAAAAGACACAGAGTTATTTGGAGTGGTTGTGTTGGCAAAATGCTTTCCTTTGGGAGGGAAAAAACCGCAAGAATGAAGACAGAGCTCAGCATGGTTGCCTGATTTTATCTTGGGCCTTCAGAAAAAGCGAAAATTCCTCAACAAGACTCAACCCACTGGCTTCCCTCTTTGGATGTTAGCACACTTCAATTGCTACAGGTAAACGGAGTGTTGGGTTTGATGATCTCTTCTGCCTGTTTTTATGGGATTAATGCCTTTATACCGCTTTATACCATGCACACTGACTTGATTCTGCCCCAAACGAGGCTCAATATAAAGGCTCACTAGTTCCCTTTCTCCCATAGTGGTCAAGTCAGACTCAGAAGTTTTGCAGGCTTAGCCATAATGTGTACACACACACACACACACACCACATTCCCACACCCTCACCACCTTATCCCTGGCTCTATGTCAAATGAACTCCAGCTTTTCTGACTTGGTGCTCCAGCCTCTGCTTGCTCTACAGCCAAGCTCCCATCCTGTGAAAGCCTCCATCCTCTGGGAAGTCATCCAGCCTTTCCAGTTTGCCTTCCCCAGCTAGTCTGGAATTTTATGCATAACGTTTTTTTTTTTTTCACTATATTACACCTTATCCCTGTATGTTCTCCTGCCCCTCTTTACCCGAGAATCCCATCAGACACAAGTGTGTCGAATGAGCCCTGAGCAAACTCTCTCACTTTTCTTTATTCAAGCTCTTGTTACTGACAGAAGGGAGAAATCTGACCTCGCACCTCCAGTCATAGACACACACACATACCCTTGCTGTTCTCCATCGGGCAAAATCCTATTCAAACTATAAAACATGGCACAAATTTTGCCTCCTAATTAGATCATTCACCCCTAAAATACCACTGAATGTCTCAATAGAAGTATCTCTTCCTTTCCAGTATTTCGTGCCTGCCATTAACACGGTATTTTTTAAGCATTTATCCATCTCTGCATTTCTAGAGGCCTTATTATAAGTAAGAAATTATAATTATTATAATAGTTATTATAAATAAGGAACTCGATAAATATTGTTGAAGTGATTGATTTGCCTCTTCCATAAACCTGCAGTTCAGAAAAATTTAAATTGCAACGACTTCAAGACTGAGTTTCTGCATGTAGTTTCTACATTTTATAGCATAGTGCTTCAGGTCAAATTTTATAGTTCATAAAGCCTAAATGGTGGTTTTGTATTCTTATTAATATTAGCTCCTAATTTTCTGAAATTTTTGCTTCCTTAGAACTTTAAAAGTGCTTGAATCCTTATTTTACCTACTTGCTTTTTAGTAGTTTCAAAATCCTAACATCTGTATATGTGTCTCCAGAGTTCTACATAAAGTCCTAAAGTAAGGACTTATTTTTCATTATATTCGAGTGTCATAACAACTAACTGTTCCCCTCTCTCAGCTATCAAAGAAAAGATAGCAGAAAGTGAAGGAGGAGAAATAAATTTTTATTTCCCTTTATTATGATCAGGTTCTTATTCAATCCTGAATTTTCCTTTTAGTGTTTTTTCGTTTGTTTGTTTACTTGTTTTATTATGAATCAGTCCTGTATAAAGCATTCCTTTCCTACAGAAGTTCTGTGCTCAATTTTTACCACCTTCGCTCTAAGACCTCACACTTCACTTATTCTTGATAGTCTAGGGTTCCAATTTCATTGAGCTCTCTCCAATTTTTGTTCTCACTTTTTTTCTTTTTTTATGTACCTATGTATATATCTATGTATCTAGCTAGCTATCATTGACAGAATTCCCTTCCTTGATATTTTGATATTTACTCACCTTTAGCTTTCTATCCTAGTTCAGTTCATTGTATATTGTCTAAGTCTGCTTTGGATACGTGAGGTACTTTCTTTTGAGAATATCCTGCAACAAGTAATATTCTTATCCAATTCCTAATTTCTGTGTTCATCAAAAACAGTCCTCTAAGATTTATTCCTCATGAACAAAACAAGATGAAAATAATAAGCAAATTATACTATTACTGCAAACTGATCAAAAGAAATGTTGAACAAATTAAAAATAGAAATACCATACGGTCCAATAATTTCACTGCTCTGTATTTACCCAAAGAAAATGAAAACACTAATTTTAAAAGATATATGCACCATATGTTTTTTGCAGCATTATTTACAGTAACCAATATATGGAACTGTTCATCAACAGACAAATGGAAAGGAAGATGTGGTATATAAATACAATGGAATCTTACACAGCCATAAAAAGGATCAGGTCTTGCCATTTGTGACAACATAGATGGACCTAGAGGGTATTATACTCAGTGAATTAAGTCAGACTGAGAAAGACAAATATGATATAATTTCACTTACATGTGGAATCTAAAAACAAAACAAATGAATAAACAAAAAGCAGAATCAGATTTATACACAGAAAAAACTGATGGTTGCCAGAGGCAAGGGGGTGGGGAGTGGACAAATCGGGTGAAGGGGACTAAGACATATAGGCTTCAGGTTACAGAACGAATAAGTCACAGGAGTAAAAGACACAGCATAAGGAATATAGTCACTGATATTATAATAGTTTGTATGGTGACAGATGGCAGCTAAACTTGTGGGGAGCATAGCTTAACATACAGAGAAGTTGAATCACTATGTTGTACCCTGAAACTGATGTAACATTGTGTGTCAACTATACTAAAAAAAATTAAATGAAGTTTTGAACATTTTCTCTCTCCAGTTTCCTTTGACGCCACAAATCAAAAAGGAATAGCTTTCCAAGTCGTTGTCACCTCCCCTCACTAACCAGAAGCTCCTTTTCTCCAACTGTAACCATGAACTTCTGATCTAGACCAAGTCGCCTCTGGTTTTGCATAAAATATTTATCTTTCAAAATCTTCATGGTGAACAAGGTGATGTTTACATATTCCTTAGTTAACGGGACAGAGCCTTAATAGACAACTAACATGTGGGACAAAAATTGAATTAAAAATTAATGTGTTTTACCAGAGGATCACAGATAAAAATTCCGTGTATCTATAACTCCAAAGTCTGACTTCTATGTGAAAACATCAATATATTCCGAATGCATTTCAAATGATTTGGGAGTTATGAAGAGCAATTCAAAAAAATTATTATACACATTGCATCTAAGAAATACTCTTCTAACGGGAAAGATAGAAGCAAGCTGTATCATTCCTGGGATGCTGTTTGGATGTCAATTACAAAACAGTGGGCCAGGTATTAGCTGAGGTGTTCTTGCCATCCAGGCAAGCATTGCCCCTGTGCCACTCCGTGCACAGCCTCCCATCGTGCTGCATCTATCAGAAAATGCTTTTCTCTCTTCTTATGTGAATTCCTTCTTTGACACTCAAACTCCAGCCTCATGCAATGTTGCTGCAGTGTTGTCTCAGTAACATGAGCATGTTCTAAACTTGACAAGTAAGTTTGTTCCTCTTAGATACGTGGCAGTTGTGACATTGAAATGTAGCCTGATCTTCCTGGACTAGTTTCCCTCAAGTCTTAGAAATGACATTAAACAACAGGAACAACGGGTGGTGAACTATCCTTGAAGGATTTTTTTTTTTTTCTGACCCTGGTCCAGATTTTTCCTCTGTCTCATTTACCAGACACACATCTTTCTGAGCCTCCAGGATTGTTATCAGCACCTTGCTGTTTGTAGGACATTTGACTCCTGTGTTTTAATACCTGAGCAAATGTTCATTGTGAACCAACACTTTTAGTTCCCTTAGGGAAGTTTTATCCTTTCAAGTGTTTCCAGTTTTCATTTTAGAATACCAAAACAATTTTCATTACATAATTCTGCTTGAAAGTGAACAAGATAATGTATGTTGAGGTTTAAACCTAGATTTCTCCTTGAACTTCCACAACAGTAGGAAGTTATATTTCTACTATACCAAAGAAGAAAATCTTTAACTTCCCTTCACCAGAAGAGGAGCAAACTAGATACTTATTTTCTGCTACGTTAGTGTAAAGTGATGATTTTAGAAATATACCTGTCTTTCCTGGACAAAATTCTTCTAGGTCAATTCTGGGAACAGTGCTCTAGGGAAGTTTACAATTTATATCAGACCTAGTAAAAAAAGTTTAAAGGTTCAGATATGCACCAACTTTTATAATTTTGTTTGTCTATCCAATGTTAAATACATATTTCCTAGAACACAACAGAATGCAATTTTGGAAGCAAATAGACAGTAAGTTTGATATTTATTCAAATTTGAGTTAAGTTAAAGGTTTTTAATGATTTTTGTGGAGAAATTCTCCATTTTTTATTTTACTAAGCTTGCACACACATTTTGATAAAGAATAATTATTTTCTTAGAGTCAGTCTGTGATTAGACAACTTCTCACTTCACACAAATATCTCACCTTCCTTTACAAATTTTATTAAAGAGGTTGGCATAAAAGCACGTTGTTTACTATCCTTATATTAATATGCATATCACATACCCTACTTAATTTTATCCAAAAACAGAGCTTGAAGTTAAAGATCATTTATTTTTTTATATTGGTAATACACGATTGACCTACCTTGTCACGATATTCTCATCTGTCTCATTCCAAGGAGATAAAGAAACATCACGTGAATTCTTTAAGAATTCAAGAGTCAGAACAAACATAGGATTAAGCCTTCTCAGGGCTGCCATATGCAGACACAGTTCACAAAAGACAGCGTTATAGAATTTTTAAGAATATATGCACATTGGAGTCAGAGCCTCTGATTTCTAGTTCCAGCTCCACAGTTGACAACTACGTAATCGTAGCCAAATTACTTAGACATTTTGTAGAGCCATCTTTTTTTTCTTTTTCTTTTATCTTAGTTTATTTTTTTAAATATATAAAATTTATTGTCAAACTGGTTTCCATACAACACCCAGTGCTCATCCCAAAAGGTGCCCTCTTCAACACCCATCACCCACCCTCCCCTCCCTCCCACCCCCCATCAGCCCTCAGTTTGTTCTGTAGAGCCATCTTTTTATCTGTAAAATGGGAATGATATTAAGGCTTCCTGGCACACAGTAAGCACTCACCAAGTTGCTATTCACTTTACTGTCATCAGTATTATGATTCCAGAATTTTTATCACAACCAAGAAATATTTTATGAGGCAGAAGAAAAATGCAAAATGCAACTGTTTATTGACAATAGAGGAAAGCAAAAGTTTACACAGAAAGCTGAGAGTATGATATGAACAAGATAGGTTATTGTAAAAAAAAAAATTGCATTTGTCACCCGGAGAAGGTCCTTGAGGTTACTCTATAAAATATAAGAACTCAAAGGTAAATAAAGATTAAATTAGAGTCCAAGATAAATGCTAATGTACTTTATTGAACTTGGATTGTTGGATATTGCCAACCTAAGCATCTTGTAAGATAGAGAACATAGATATTTCCATTTTTAAAGAAAAAAATTCAAGCCTCTTAGTATGTTTAGTGTATCAAATATTATAAATCAGTACTTGCGCTGAAGGTAGGAGATCCCAGGGTGTCTCTAAGTCAGGCCAATATCTTTGCACTATATTATATTACTTCTTAAATAATCATCGAAGCAAAATACTTGGCTTTTAGGTTAAACTTACATTACCTTTTAGCAATGAAATGCTTCAAATGTGAAACTATGTTAAGGTAGCAGCATTTGGAAAAGTAATGTTAATTGCAGATGATATATGGATTAAAATGCATGTAATCACTGGTATACAGATATTTAATTTCAGACAAACCTATGGTAACAGTAACCATCAGACTAACCTGTGGTAACAGTAACCAACATATTTATTGAAGGTCATTAAATGCACTGTAACTATCACAGACATGATAACTGGCCTTCCACACACTGTCATTTCCTATCAAATCCTATTCAGCATGAAAGCAGTTTCAGGTCACATCCTGGCAAAACTCACCTATTAAAATATACCATTTTTGACAACATCGAGTTTGATCGATTTTTCTTTCTGTTGCTTTCAATAAGGCTTGACTATTCTTTTTCACCCTGATCTGTTTATACTGTGAAATGATGAACAGATTGATTCTGACCAAAAAGTGAGGTCAGGAAATTGTATTCAGTAGTCTATCTGAGTCTTGCTTAGGGCTGTCTGCTAGAACTTTAGTAGAGGAGACAAAAATTAAATTAAATTATATATATATAATATATATCTTATATATTACATATAAGATATATATTTAAATATATAAATATTAATATATTAATTAACTAATATATATAATTAATTATAATTATATATAATTATATAATATATTTATTATAATATATAATAAATATATAATTATAATATATAATATTAAATATATATTTAAATTTTATATATATATATAATCAAACACTGAATGATTTTATTTAAGGATCTTATTAGATATTGCATTTCTTATTTTTTACTTCATCAAAGATATTTATAAAAATAGTACCTTACATAATTACAGAGGATAAGTATATCTAGGAATGCCTATATTTGCTTTTCATCTGCAATAAATTTAATAGTCCTGACCACTGGTATGTATAGAATTGAATTTTAAACCTGTAATTTAAGGACAAAGTCAATGTCTTTATTAGATCTTTGTATTTAATGGGAATGAGATAGTATACATCAGATGTACAGGGAGGAAATATTTTGAAATTAGAATTTAAACAAATTTAGTATAATAAGACTAATTGCCACATTTTAATTTTTTTTAATGTTTATTTATTTTTGAGAGACACAGTGACAGAGTGAGAGCAGGGGAGGGGCAGAGAGAGAGGGAGACACAGAATTCAAAGCAGGCTCCAGGCTCTAAGCTGTCAGCTCAGAGCCTGACATGGGGCTTGAACCCACGAACTGTGAGATCATGACCTGAGCTGAAGTCAGACACGTAACTGACTGAGCCACTCAGGCTCCCCCTAATTGCCACATTGTAAATAAGACTTCGATATCACATTTTAAAATTTTATGTATTCTGTAGTTTTTTAATAATTTACAAAATACTTTTTTTTTAAATTTTTTTTTTAACGTTTATTTATGTTTGAGACAGAGAGAGACAGAGCATGAACGGGGGAGGGTCAGAGAGAGGGAGACACAGAATCTGAAACAGGCTCCAGGCTCTGAGCTGTCAGCACAGAGCCTGACGCGGGGCTCAAACTCACGGACCGTGAGATCATGACCTGAGCCGAAGTCGGCCGCTTAACCAACTGAGCCACCCAGGCGCCCCAGAATGCTTTTTAACATATCTTGCCTCCTACTGACTGCACAGCAATTATATAAGACACATTGTTTAGCCACATTCTGTGGAGAAGAAAAATGTTAATGAAATTAGCAAGATCACTCTTGTTCTGTTGAAACCTGAATTACTGTATCATGCTGGGTGTCTCTTCAAGACTGAAGACAAATCCATGTGTACAGGTCCATTCTGCTATGCATCTAATGGTATTAATTGTAAAAAACAGCCAAACCTTCCTTACAAACAAAGTAAATTTCAATTTGTGCTTTATTATTAAATAAGAATTTACATATGCTTCTTCTCTTGCATATATAATTATCAGCGTATGGAAAACATGACTTAAAATATAACATGAGGTCATTTTGACCTCCTTTACTATGAAACTGTTGAAGTAAAACTTTCACTGGTTTTGAAAAGAGGTTCAAGTTTCTGGGTTTAATCAACTTCATGGAGATTCAGAGACAGATGGAGCTCTGGTTCTTCAGGCTTGAAAATCCAACCTAGAGTTGTTTTAATTCACTTGCTTTGGATTTTTAAACTTAAATAATGTTTTTTGTTTTGTTTTGTTTTGTTTTGTTTTGTTTTTTACATCAAAGAGTTAACAACTGAGATTATAGGTATTTGTTTTTTCCTGATGTCTGAGCAAATGAATGTGTTGGATTTACACGTATACAATGTTCTTCTCGAAATAAGGTAAATTTTCAAAAAGTTTACAAATCACCCTAAGTATTCTTGCACTGTCATTACTCAACAGTTTATGTCTAGTTAGTGTCTGCTTTCATCAATAGAAGAGAAACATTAAAAAAAAAAATTCTTCCTCTTCACCTTGGAATGCTCACAAAGGGAAATGTCAGGACGAGGCCTTGTTGCTCTGTCAATGTTGGCTAATTCAATATGGAAACGCATATTCCAATTCTAACTAATTGTCTAATAAAATCTTCAGACAGAACCTAATTAGCTGCCTCTTAAAAATCCAAAGGAAAGCGGCACTGAATGAAGGATGTTATTTGGTCTATGTCTACATAAAATTACCAAGTTTAAAGTCATCCTGAAAAGAAATCCAAACAGTCCTGGAATTCTACTAAAGCTATGGTTCCATTATTATGTCATTTGAGGGGACACTATCCTTCTTAAAAAGTCATATGAACCTAGAGTTGTACACACGCGCACAAAGCCAGAAATATTTTAACATCCCCGAGAAGCTCTTCACCCCACACAGAGCTAAGTTGGTTCACCTTTCTCCTCCCGATGTCTCCCCAGGGCTCTCAAACAAGACCACAGCAAGCATTACCCACAAGCCTGCCTGAGTGGCTAAGCACTCAAGAAAGATACAGTATCTTTCATGGGAATACCCTTTGATATGTACCTCCTCAGAGGATGTCTATGTCCAGGCGAATGAGTTGAGTGGTGAAAATTATAAGCACCAAAGCAATCTGAGAAGTGAATCATTTAGAATAGATTCTATGACATTTATTACTTCTAGGGCTATAGAGCAAGAAAGGCCTCAGAAATATTTTTGTGTGCCCTCTCTTATTTTAAAGGTAAGGAAACTGAAATTCAGTGAGATTCAATGCATTTTTTTTCCTTCAAATAGACAAGTTCACCTGTTTACAAGCATTGAGTGACATAAAACAAAACCTTATTTTGACCTTTTTCTGCATGGATTACCTGTCAATTGATCTAGATCATACAAGTTAACTGTCTATAGGAAAAATTAAATCCCCTTTAAATGTCATCAAAAGTGCTTCCCCAAATGATTTTACCAGCATCATCTGTCATCACTGGTTACCACCCAAACATATTCTGTGCACCCGTGGAGAACACTTTACACTTTCTAAACACAACAAACTCTCCTTTCATTTATATGTTTACAGACTCTGCTCCTCTACTTAAAATGCTGAATGTTGGGAGTTTCTACATCCCACCTCCTCTTAAAACTTATTCTAGTCCTGAAAGCTGCTGTGCTTGCTTGCTCTTCTGCTCCCATAAAGCCTGGAACAAATCTCCATTGTAGCGTGAATCACACTGAATTTGGGTAAACTGTTTGCTTCTTTGTCTTTTTCATTTTATCAGAGACTTTTGAGAGTAGGAACCACTCATGCTTATATCCTGAGGGTCCAGCATACTTCTCAACCAACAGTAGGTCTTCATTCATACTTGTAGAACCAATCAATAAATGAAATGAGGAGTAAAATCCACGTGTTTAAAATGTAAATCTGGAAGGTTTCCTCCATTACACCATGCTGACTTGGTTCATCCTAAAATCCTATCTTGTTGTTTCTGGGTGTCTTTCCTATGCCAGCCAGTGCTGTACATGAGACCAATTCAGCCTCAATTGAAACTTCCATTTAACACAAATGGCATGAATCCAAACCTTCATTCACTTCATTTAGAAAGTTTAGTTTGAATTAAAATGGCTTTATTCATGCATTCATTCATTTATTCAACACACACTTCAGCTCCTACTAAGTTCCTCTGAGAGACTTTCTGTCCCAGCTCCATCACCTTGTTCCATAAACACAAAGCTTTAGAGAGCTACTCTATGGGCATTCCAGAAAAGCCAGTTTGGCTCTCATCATTTCTTCCAATAGTTACTGTTTTTGCATGTTTAGTAGTCTACTGTAACAATGGCCTAAAATCCAGACTGAACTATGAACTGCATTTACTCAACTATCCCAAGTTGCATAGCTTAGATTTATTTTCTGTAACTTCAGAGGAACAAATTACTAAATTATAGAGTGTTAACTAAGTATGTAATAGCTTTTAATGTTACCATACACAAGAATACATACTTGCTAATTCCAATTTCAAGAGAAAATCGTTTAATCAAGTCCCCTTAAGGATTCCGATGGAATTGGAGGATTTTCTGTTTCAGGGAGCACATCACACCTCTGTGCACTTTTAAATAACCAGATATGTTGCATATATGGTGTTGTTCTTGCCCGTATGTCTTTGGATCCTAATCCAGAGGAAAACCCAGATTATAATCCTTTCATTCCAAGGAACTGAAAATTTTTAATAGAAATAGTAGAACAAGCATGAAGAAGTGAACAGTCAGAGCCAATTTTCTAGCAGAAATCAGAATTAAAAAAATAGTGGACATATGGCTTAGAGACATATGGCACACCATTTTAAGTTAACAACCTAGATAAGGGAAAGAAGAATTATTTCAGCTTTCAGGTCTCAGGACATTGTCCCTCCAATTTCAATGAAATATACACATATGAAAGTAAAGAGATTTAAATTATTTATCTTTTTAACTTCTTATGGTGAAAATATTTTTGCATGACAGACTTTTATCAGTCTTTCCTCAAGCTATTTGTTACAAACGTGGATAGTATTTTATACTAACCTGGCAAAAAAAAAAAAAAAAAGAAGAAGACGAAGAAGAAGGTGTAACTAGGACTTTTCCTTTGGGTAACAGGCTGTAAGCCAGCTGCTTCTCTGAGGCCCTATTTCAAGGTCTTCTGATAAGCAAGGGAGATCCATCTTTACAGGTTACCAATAGTTCTGCCTTCCCATCTGGAATTATCTGAAAATAATAGATTTTATCAAGCGTAAAGTGGCAATTTTTCCTTTTGATAAGAAATCTCAGAATATATTCAGACTTGAAGCTAGCCAAGAAATAAACTTAACCACATTCTCACCATAAAAACAACTGCTTCCCAAAGATCCACATGCAATTAATAAGGTAAAGAAAGCATCCCCATTATGGTAGTGGGAATTCTTACCAAACAAAAATAATTTTGAACTTACAATCTGACTCTTCAAACTGTTAGGATTCTGTTCAGCCTGATTCATTCAATGATAAGAAACTCATAATGAGTTTGTTGAGAGTAACAATTTTATCACAGTCAAATCACTAAAGGAATTCAAAGGGGGTTCTATTTGCCACTTCTTCCCAAACACATTGAATACACCCTTGATTTTCTGCCTTCCTTCCTCCAGAATTCCTTCTTTCCACCATCTTTGCCTGTCCAAGGTCCACCTGGAACTCAAAACACAAGAAGGGTTCCACCTTTGCTATGAAACCATATCATTTTTGAGAGATATTTCTCTTTCTAAACACTCTGGGACACCTAGTCTCCCTCAAATTATTCATGCTCTGTACAGTGCCTAAATATATATCAAATTCTGTCTCATTCCTCTATATATGCACAGTACTCAGAACAGAGTTCTACACACAGTAGATGATTATGAACAATATTTTTTCAACAATTCCACTTTAAGACAATATTATATGAGGGTTAACAGCAGAATTCTGAAATCCTATTGCCTCATTTTGAAACCTGGTACCACCATTTATTCACATGTGACTTTGAACAAAGTACTTAATTGTCATGCACCCAGGTTTCTCCACCTATAAAACGGATGTGATAAACATAGATCCCTGTGAGGGTTGATGTGAGAATGAAATGAGTTACGACATACATATGCCTTTGCACGAAGTATATGTTTTACGAGTGCTAGAAATTACTGAAGAAAGGAACAGCTTCTATATGAAGCTCTGACATGTGCCAAAGTGCTCTACGTAAGTTATCTCATATAATATCCAGAAAAATATGCTGAGTTGGATAACAGTATTATTCTAAAGATTAAAAAGTTGATCAGAGGACACAAAAAATAGGGGAGTAAAGAGTAGAATTAGGATTGAGTCCACATGTTTGACCACAAAGTGCCACCCCTTTTGTCTATAACATTGATACCTCTGAGTATATATTGGGTACTGAGGTCTAAAGTTTATAGCATCTTCTACATGTATCACATCATAATGATTCTTGCACAGTCAGGGGTATTATTATTCCTGTTTTACTCATGAGAAGACTAATGTTTATAAAAACTAGTTTTGAAATTCAAAACTCTAGTATCTTTCAGAGATGAGATAATGAATGGAGTCTAAGTCCCAAGCCAGTACACCTTCTGGGACATGAGGTGTGATTACGGATCTTCTGTTTGTACATTATCTGTGAACACTGTTCTACCATCCATTTAGCGAGAGTGAGCACCTTACATTTCCCCCTGAGAATATGAGCATATCTTAGCTGCACTGTGCAAAGCTCCCAACAATGAGTGATTTCTTCTCTTAGAGCACATGGAGCTCAACCATCACAGCAGTGTCTTGTTTTGCATATTCTCGAGCTCCTTAACTTCTCCTGGCAGGTATTGTATGACTCGTCTCATCTGTCATCATCTGAAAAGCCTGTCACAAGCTTTTGTGAATCGTAAAAGACCTAAAACATTTGTGCGGGAGTGGCCATCTACTTCTTTATTCTTGCACACACAGCTGGTTTTGCAGCCAGACCACATTGTCAGAAGCTGCATTTAGTTGCCAACTGTATCAAGCAAGCCCATGCCCTATTTATAGAATTCTTAGATCCACCCATGTGGGTAAGAAACATGCAAAATCATATTTTTAATCTATAATCTATAAACAAGAGGCACCTGAAGGTATTCTTGCGTGATTAAGGACCTTTAAAGGCAGAAAAAGAACAAATTTCGTTAGTAACAGAAAATCTATTGTAAGTAATAATTAATCATGGTTCTTAAAAATAAAGAAGTTCAGAGACATTAATATTTTATTCTTAAAATTTTCTTACAACAAAAATAATCTGAGAAAACACTTTTTGTTCAGCTTATCTACAATTTTTTTCTTACTCTTATTATCTTGACTGCCAATAACCTTCAATATACAGGAAATTACTCACATTTCTGCTTTCTTATATGTCAACTCATGCCAAAGTTTTATTTTTTATTTATTTTTATTTTTTTTTAATGTTTATTTATTTTTGAAGGAGAGAGACAGACAGAGTGTGAGTGGGGGAGGGGCAGAGAGAGAGACACACAGAATCCAAAGCAGGCTCCAGGCTCCCAGCTGTCAGCACAGAGCCCAATGAGGGGCTCGAACTCACAAACCGCAAGATCATGACCTGAGCCAAAGTCGGCTCTCAACCAACTGAGCCACCCAGGTACCCCTTTATGTTGTTGTTGTTTTGTTTTGTTTTGTTTTGTTTTGTTTTCAAAGTTGTTTTAATCTCTGACCAATGGTTAATATTTGGTATCATCTCTATGGGTGTGTGTGAGTGTGTGTGTGTGTGTGTGTATTTAAATACATATGATGTAGGGGCACCTGGGTGGCTCAGTCGGTTAAGCGTCCGACTTAGGCTCAGGTCATGTTCTTCTCGTCCGTGAGTTCGAGCTCAGCGTCGGGCTCTGTGCTGACAGCTCAGAGCCTGGAGCCTGCTTAGGATTTTGTGTCTTCCCGTCTCTCTGCCTCTCCCATGCTCATGCTCTGTCTCTCTCTGTCTCTCAATAATAAATAAATGCTAAAAAAAAATTTAAATATATGTGATGTAAAAATACTTAGGAAATGCAAAAAATGACTGCAATTTTCTCTTATCACTATCATAATGGTTTTATATGGTGGCATGAAAAAGAATAACACAATTTAGGAAACATGTTGTGAATGTTGATTGAGGTGTTAATGATTGAATTTCTTTCATTAAAATAGCTATTGGTTTGTTTGTTTTTTTAACTCCCTTCAAAAACACTTATCAGCCAGGGTGACAATTCCATTAACATTTATTATATATAGTCCTCTAATTTAAAGTAATTCTTGTTAATGGTTTTTTCAATTTGTTTCCCTTTTTACAAATGTGACCAAGCTATGGGGCACCTGGGTGGCTTAAGTATCTGACTCTTGGTTTTGGCTCAGATCATGATCTCATGGTTTGTGAGATGGAGCCTCATGTGAGGTTCTGAGCTGACAACTCTCTCCCTCTCTCTCTCTCTCTCTCTCTCTCTCTCTCTCCCCTCTCCTGCTCGCATTCTCTCTCTCTCTCAGAATAAATTTGGGGCACCTGTGTGGCTCAGTCTGTTAAGCATAGGACTTTGGCTCAGGTCATGATCTCACATTTTGTGAGTTCGAGCGCTGCATCGGGCTCAGTGCTGACCACTCAGAGCCTGGAGCCTGGAGCCTGCTTCAGATTCTGTGTTTCCCTCTCTCCCTGCCCCTCCCCCACTTACACTCTGTCTTTCTCTCTCTCTCTCTCTATCTCTCTCTCTCTCTCAAAAATAAACAATTAAAAAGTTTTTAAAATAAATTAATTTAAAAAAATCAAATGCATTCAAGCCAAAATAATATATACTGAACTAATTCAAATAGAAGGTCTCCAGGTATTGTAATAATTCTTCACATTTATGTGCAGCAGTGTCTTTCTTCCAAGAGAGTCCCTTGATACACAAGTGTATTCAGAGATCTCAAACACGCTAATATCTCTAGTCCCCACACCATTTTGCCTCACTCAAATTACCCTTTCATCTCTCATGAAAGTATGGACACTCTTGAGTTGAAATAATAAAAATAGAATAAATAACAAACCCTGCTTATGCAAAATATGTCTCATTTCAAGGACTAAAATCAAATAAATCTAATTTCTGTTTCCATAGTTTTGCCTTTTCCAGAATGTAAATAAATGGAATCATATAACACATAGGCTTATGAGTCAGGCTTCTTGTACTTAATGCATTCAGTATGTTGCTGCAAATACTAACAGTCTGTTTCTTTTTGTTGTTGAAAGCTATTCCATCCTATGGATGTGCTACAGTTTGTATAGCCATTCAACAGTCAGTGGATATTTGGGGTTATTTCATTTTGGAGGAGGTTGCTGTTGCTTCTAATTAATGTAGCACGGAAAGGGAAAATTTTACTTTGTAGATGCAATGTTAACAAAGTGATCAAAGTTAGCCTCATTAGTGACTTCATGTTGATATTATGTTGATATCATATCCGTATATGATATTATGGGAAGTGCACTGCACCACTGTGGTCTTCTTCCCCGAAATCCATATCCTTTGGCTAATCATGGGAAAATATCAAACAACCCCAAATTTAGGGACATTCTACAAAATATCTGACCAGTACTCTTCCACACTTTTAAGGTCATGAAAAACAAGGAAAGACTCAAAGTTTGTCACAGACTGAAGGAGACTAAGCAAACATGATCACATGATCGCTAAATGCTATGTGTCACCCTGTATGAGATCCTGACACAGAAAAAGGGACACACTGGAAAATCTGGTGAAATTAAGTCTGTATTTTAGCTAATAGTATTGTACTAATGTTATTTCTTAGTTTTAACAAATGTGACATGGCTGTGTAAGATATTAACATTAGGGGAAATTACGGAAGATAGATCAGAACACTGTACTTTCTTGGCAACACTTTTGCAAATCTGAAATTCTTTCAAAATAAAATGTTTTTCGTAATTAAAAAAAGCACATTTCTAATTGTTTTCACTTCTAAAGAAACTTATCAAAAACTTTAAAAATAAAAGAGCAATAAATAAAACTAAGACAATCAGGAGAAAGAAGCAAATAAAACAAAAAGCAGAAATAGATGAACTAGAAGAAAAGAATAGCACAACTAATAAATCTAGCTTTATCCCTTTGAGAAAAAAATACAAAATAAATACAGCTGTAGTATCTTTAATCTTATATGAACAGAACCTATAAATATCCATTATATATAATATATAATGGTTATATTATATATATCATAACATGTAAATCCTAATACATTTTGTATATGTATGTATGTATCACATAGTGTGTGTGTGTGTGTATAAACAGAAACAATTATATATAATTGGTTCTGTTTCTCTAAATATTAATCTCTGACTAATACAGATTTTTGTACTGTGAGTGGCTCTAGAAGAGCAGAAGATATATCTATATATATATCTATATCTATATAGATATCTAGATAGATATAGATATGGATATACATAGATATCTAAATATTTAGATAGATATAGGTATAGATCTATAGATATATAGATAGATTATAGATATAGATATAGATATAGATAGATATAGATATAGATATAGATATACACACTATGTGATATATATATAAAGAGATGTACTATGAGGGCCTAGTCCATGCACTTATGAAGGATGAGACATCTCAAGATCTGCCATCTGCAAGCTGGAGACCCAGGAAAGCCGATAGTGTAATTCAGTCCAGTACCGAAGCCTTGAGAGCCAGGAGAGTCAATGGTGTAAGTCCTAATCCAAGGTCCACAGAAGATAAAATGAGATGTCTCACTTCAACAGTGAAGCAAAAAAGAGAGCAAATTCTTCCCTCCTCTGTCTGTTGTTTCATCCAATCCCTCAAAGGATTGGATGATGTGCACCAACACTGGGAAGGGTGCTCTACTGAGCTCACCATTTTAAATGCTAATCTCATCCAGAAGCAGCCTCACAGACACCCAAAAATAATGTTTAATATAGGAACCCTCTGGTCTAAGTTGACACATAAGATTAATCATCACAAATCCAAAGATCCCAAATGCATACAGAGATGCTCAGAAATTTTAAGAAAACAACTTCAATAAAACCATATGTAACTCAGGGATTTGGCTGCCCTTTCATATCTATTTTGAATTGTTCCCACCCTCATTATCTTCTCTGTGGAATAAAAAACATCAGCTATCAAAACTTCTGGAAATTCACAGGGAGCCAGAATTTTTTACTGTGACCTCTGGTTATGACTTCTGACTTATCTTTGTAATGTCTTTTGATTCACCTAGGTAATGAAGTCATTTCATTTGTTTGTTTTTCATTTGTTTTTCTTAATCTGTAATAGGCTAGTCACTCAAAGTATGTGTGTATGTGGAAGACTTTATTATTAATAGTGCTAGAAACAAGTGTAGGAGTTTACATTGCAACAACTCAAGTAATTTAAAATCTTGTGGTGATGAATCCGGGTACTAAAAGCCTCCAGAACATTTTCTCAATTCAATTCCCTGCTTTCTAGAAGCCTTCTCTGACAATAGGTCATCCTCTCTCCTTTCTCCCCTCTTGTCTGTTTTGTCCTTCCTCATCCCTCCTAGCACCCCTGAGTTTCCCTCAGATTCCACTCATTTATGAGAGAAGAGCTTAGCAACTTGTCTCATTGCCTTGGTCCCTGATGACTCCCTGACCTGATGGCCTCATCTTCCCATGGCTGCTCCCTTCCCCTGAGTGTGGTTCAAGACAGGTCCCTCAGCTGGAAGAATGCTACATGTGAAAAAATTCTTCATTCCCCACAGCTGGTTGAGTCCAGAAGCCAAGTGTCAGTTAACTTAAAAAACGAAGTGCATTTTAAAGCATTAAGAACACAGGAATAGAAGGAGGGGAGGAGCTGGAAGTTAAACTAAAACAAACAAAAACAAAGGTGAGATTCAATGTCATAAAATGTTAATTTGTTGGTTTGGGTTTTATTGTACAAGTACAGAAAAAGTGAATAAGCCTGAAGGAAGAAACAAGAGGAGAGAGAGCAGGGCAAGAGAAAATTGGGAGAACAAGATTGTTAGGAAAAATAAAGATACAACAGGCACATAATGGGTGTATCCATGTAGAGACTGAGGCCGTGAGAATAATCGGTTTCTATTCACTCCAGAAACCTAATGTGCCCACCATTCTCATACAGCAACTTGACTTCTCTGCACAGTCCTGGAGATAAACATATCCTAAGTTTATGTGGCTGGGAGAAACCTGTTACGGTGATTGATATCTTCTACACTTGTAACTTCCCCTGCAAGTCACAAAAGCCACACTAGCTGGTTAAAGCAGCATCTTAACTGCGAATAACTACATATGAAGTCACCGTGATGTGTAACCTTTGATGAACAGAAATAAAAGTTTTTATCTCCAATATTTCAGTGAAGTAACAGGGAGTGTAACATGATCACAATCCATTTGAATTAATCTGGGGGTCTTTATTAAATAATCTTGAAAGTGACAATTTATTTCACTTTTCCCTGTGAGAATTCTTTTCAAAACTAACAGAAAAATAACTATTTCGAAACAGCATTTTCTATCTTCAAATAAGTTAAAATGTAGTCTTAACTTGCACGGTCAATTCTATCTCAGCCCTGTGTCAACAGCATACACAAAGTCTGTCTCATGAAATAGAATGTTAAACATTTATTAGATTTTTCCTTGAAGCATGAAATTTACATTTATCGCCCAGATTTTTTAAATTGCTAGGCTTGTTTTGATGAGAAAAAAGTTTCACCCTGATTTCCCCTTTTTTGCGATCATCATACGCTTGAATTTTCAACGCAAGCATTTTAGAAAAAGCCAATTTATTTCATTTCAGTCAATTGGACACAATGTGTCATCAGTTCTCCTAGAGTGGGATTTTGGGTTTTTTTAATCACCAGGTTAATCCTCAGAGACCTGAAGAGCAAGCCTGAACTTTCATCTCACTGCCATATTCAACCAAAACAGTAAGCAGCAAGAGGTTTCAACTGAAAGATACTGAAACTCGCCACATCCATAAATGTCCATCTAAAATACAATTTATTGCTGAATACATAGCCTCCCACCCACTATTTCCCTTTCAACATATACTCTCATTCATGTGCAATCTCTGAAGTCATGTCTTAAGATAGATAAAAAAGTGTGCTTATCACTTTTCTACTTATAAATTTATATATGTATGCCAATTCTATCAAGTGACTTGAATGGAATTATAATATCTTTAGAAATCATTTATTATGAATTAATCTACCACATATATTTTAAAATACATACTAGGTAACACTTTCTGAATATGTAAAACATGCTTTCATGCTAACACTGTTCATGCTAAAAGGCTTTTGACTAAACTGAATGACTTAAGACTAGGTTCAAATTTCTCTTGTAACATTTAACACTTTTTAAGATTTTATGTTAATACCGTTAACGTACAGTGTTATATTAGTTTCAGGTCTACAATACAGTGATTTAATAATTCCATACATCACACAGTGCTCATGATGACAAGTGAACTCCATAATCCCTGTCACCTATTTATTCTATCCCTTCACCCACGTCCCCTCTGGTGACCATCAATTTGTTCTCTCTAGCTAAGAGTCAGTTTCTTGGCTTCTGTCTCTCTCTCTCTCTCTCTCTCTCTCTCTCTCTCATTTCCCTTACTCCATTGTTTTCTTTAATTTTTTTTTAAGTTTATTTTGAGAGAGACAGAGAGAGCATGAGTTGGGAAGGGGCAGGGAGAGAGGAAGAGAGAATCCTAAGCAGGCTCCATGCTGTCAGCACAGAGCCCAGCTTGGGGCTCAATCCCATGAACTGTGAGATCATGACCTGAGGTGAAATCAAGAATCTGATGCTTAACCGGCTAAGCCACCCAGGTGTCCCTTTTTAATTTTAATTTAATTTTTTAATTTAAATTTTAGTTAATATACATTGCAAAATTGGTTTCAGGAGTAGAATTCACTGATTTATCACTGATAAAACACCTAGGGTTCATCACAAACACTGCCCTCTTTGTTTTGTTTCTTAAATTCCATGTATGAGTGAAATCATATGGTATTTGTCCTATTTCGCTGAGCATTATACTCTCTAGCTCCATCTATGTCCTTGGAAATGGCAATGTTTGATTCTTTTTTTTTTTTATGGCTGAATAATATTCTAGTGTGTGTGTGTGTGTGTGTGTGTGTGTGTGTGTATTTCACATATTCTTTATCCACTCATCAATCAATGGACACTTGGGCTGCTTCTATATCTTGGCTATTGTGAATAAAGCTGCTATAAACTTAGGGGTGCATGTATCCCTTTGAATTAATGTTTTTGTATTCTTTGGGTAAATACTAATGCCATTTCTGGATCATAGGGTGGTTCTATCTTTAACTTTTTGGGGAACTTCTATACTTTTTCCCACAATGGCTGCCCCAGTTTGCATTCCCTATGTGCAAATCTACACATGTGCAACAGCGTACAAATGTGCCTTTTTTTCCACATCTATCTTGTGTTGTTGATTTTAACCATTCTGACAGGTGTGAGGTAATATCTTATGGTAGTTTGATTTGCATTTGTCTGATGGTAGGTAATGATGAGAGTCTTTTCATGTGTGTGTTGGCCATCCGTGTGTCTTTGGAGAGATGTCTGTTCATGTCTTCTGCCCATTTTCTTAATTGGATTATTTGTGTTTGGGGTGTTGAGTGTTCTAAGTTCTTTATATATTTTGGATACTAACCCTTTATCAGATAAGTCTTTTGAAAATATCTTCTCCTAGTCCATGGATTTCCTTTTACATTTAACATTTTTTACATTATGACTCCAACATAACTGTGCAAGGTTATTTCCTATAATTCCCATGAATTTACACTTAATTTTATTTAAACTAGTTTGCTAGCAATCCTTTCAAAACACCTGGCTATTTCCCACCACCTGCTTTTATCCATGTTCTTCTCCCATTTGAGTAATCTACTTACTTCCTTTCTGCTTAATTAAATTTGACACATACTTCCAGACTTAAGTCTATTTCCAGCTCTTTAGGTTGTCTTTTTTTTTTCTCTCTTTTTGAATCATGTCTCTCTCTCTCTTTTTTTTTTAAATCATTTCAGGTGAAGTGATCTCGATTTTTTCTGAAATCATCTAAATATTATAACCATAAAAAACACGTTACATTTGTTGCTGTGTTGGTTCCTCGCACGGAGAGTATAGAGCCCACTTGCAGTTCTCTCTCTATTCCTCTCTCTGCCCCTCCCCTGTGTGTGCACTCACTCTCTCTCAAAACAAATAAATAAACTTCAGAAAAATAAATAAATATTTGTTGCTGTATTATTCCAAATTGACCAGAGAAGATTTTCACCAAACTTAGGTGCGAAAGCTGTGAGAGGCTGGTACCGGCTACTTGTCCTGCACAAATCTTAGGACTTCATGGAAACCATCCTCTAGAGACCTGCCATCATATTGCAGAGCAGCTGAAACTAGGGTATTAATGTGCACCAGTACCTTAACAATAGTACCAGTATCCTGTACCAGTAATGCAGGCTCTGTGGCAGATGGAAATTAACTATGGGAAAAAGAAGAAGGTGAGGGTAGTATAAAAAGATGGGCATCATTTCCCTGGATACCCGAAACAGAACTCTCACAAAGTTCATGTCTGTATGTATGCCATTAGTGCTAAATATACCAGGGACAGAGAAAATATATGATGGTTCCAAAATGGTTTCCAAATTGTACATAAAAGCTCACAAATGTAGACATTTTGAATTTAAGGAAGAGGATAGTAATTACCTAACTTCGGATGGCTCTTTCTTTTTCTCTTCGGTGATACTGAACATTTATTAAAGGCTCATATAGATACCCTTAGAGAGCAATAATATTAACAGACTAGGCATATAGAATCACGGACTAATCAAAATATTTCCACAAGGAAAATACCTACTCCAAGAGAGAACTAAATATGCAGTGGTTTAGGAGGAACACATGAAAACTCCATTTATTCATTTAGTCATAAATTCATTATGCAAATCCATTAAGTGCACATTATCATATGCCAGGCACTCTGCTTAGAACTGAGTTGTTGTTGTTGTTGTTGTTTTTAAGTTTATTTATTTATTTTGAGAGAGAGAGAAAGAACGAGCAGGGGAGGAGCACAAGGAGAGAGAGAGAATCCCAAGCAGGCTTCTCACTTCTCAGCACAGAGCCCGACATGGGGCTCAATCCCGTGAACCTTGAGATCATGATCTGAGCTGAAACCAGGAGTGGACGTTTAACTAACTGAGCCATCCAAGTGCCCCAAACTGAGGTTTTGTTTTTGTTTATTTTTTTAAAATTGTATCCTAACTCTGTCTCCTCATTGTAAAACGGAGATGCTATTTACCCCTTTTTTAGTTTTCTATTGTGAACTTTAAAAATTACCACAAACTTAATGACTTAAACAGCACAACTTTATCTTTTTTTTTTTTCAAATTTTTTAAGGTTTGTTTTTTTTTTTGAAAGAAACAGAGTGTGAGCAGGGGAGGGGCAGAGAGAGAGAGACACAGAATCTGAAGCAGGCTCCAGGCTTTGAACTGTCAGCACAGAGCCCAACCCGGGGCTCAAGCTCACAAACTGTGAGATCGTGACCTGAGCCGAAGTCGGACGCTTAACCAACTGAGCCACCCAGGCACCCTACAGCACAACTTTATCTTATAGTTAGTTCCATAGATCAGAGGTTCAACATGGATCTCACCAGGCTAAAACCAAGGTATTAGCTGGTCTGTATTCCTTCCTGGAGGCTCTGGGGTAGAATCCCTTTCCTTGTTCTTTGGATTCTTAGAAGATTCATTTCCCTGCAAATACAACTGAGGTCTCCATTTCCTAGCTGTTTGCCAGTTGAGAGATATTTCCAGCTTCTAGAAGTAGCTGCATGTTGGGGCTCATGGCTTTCTTCTTCCATCTCTAAAGTCAGTAATGCAGGTTGAGTCCATCCTGCTCTTTTCTTCAGTAGTCACATCTTTCTGACCTACTCTTCTGCCTTCTTCTACTTCTAAAGGTCCACCCTGATAATCCAGGATAATCTGCCTGTTTAAAATCCTTAGCTTTAATCCCATCTGCAAAATCCCCTTCTGCCATTTAAGGTAGCAATTCACTGGTTACAGGCGACACAGGCATCTTTGAGGATCCATTCTTGAGCTCTCTTCGTGATCCTATGTTTGTTATGAATGTCAACTATGATTATTCATATAAAGCACCCAGAGCACTGTATAGCAGACAGGGAGAGTTTAAGGACTGTTAGTTATCTATGGCAGTTATTGCTGTTGTTAACATTGCCACGATTGTGCCCTTGAGGATTCACATACCAGCAAGAAAAAGATTGTAATAAAATAGCAAAAATAATTGGTATCTATGAAAAATAATCCAACTGTGTATTTCAGGGCTAGATGTGTTTTTAAGCTAATCTGTTCTACAATAACCCATGTAGAAAGATGTCCAGCCAAATGTTTTCTTAGTGTTTAACCATAATATGTGGACTGTTTTTCTCTTTGCTTTTTCCCCTAGTCTTGAAGAAACACTACCATTTGCAGGGATTGAGAATGGATACTTCCTGATAAAAATCTATAACCTAACTTTTGTTATCAGGTTATTGACGTGAGCAAGGAAAGTAACAGGCCAGCAAGCATAATGAAATCCTTCACATAACCACTAGACATATTCCCGATAGAAGACTCTGGATACAAACAAGGCATAAGACCTAAGTGTTGATAATTACTATTAGTGTAAAGATGACATGTGTTTTCTACAAAATAAAAGCAGTCTATGAAGCTATCCGTAAAAAATGCAATAGAAGTTAAATAAGTACCTTTCACCCTCAGTTTTGTGGAAAACATAAGGCCATTCTCACAAAGTCATCAGATCCATTCTTGATATACATTTTAATACATACATTAGTTTTTGTGGAAACTAGAATATGGTCGTGCCTTTGTGTAGCCCCATTTTACAGAAAAATAAAGAAATAAAGCGCTAGGAAATTTAAGTGAAGTTTCTAAGATTAACACTGAGTCAGCACCACCACAAGAAATGAGTGAAACCAAAGATATTTCTACCTCTTATCAGATGCCTAACTTGGACAATCTCATCCACTCAGCAAGAAGGCCATTAGGTTCTGCCCATATTTATAGATTGACTGAAAAGACGAGGTGGCAATTCAGTCAATAACCTTTGACACAAATTCAGACAAATCTTGTGCTCCTCACAATGACAAATTACTCTAGAAAATTAACTGTCGAAAGTGCAGCAATATGATGAAGATTGATTATTTTATTCTTGCAAGTCTGTTTTGAGTTAGAGTAACAGCCTCATTTGGACACAGATGGCACCTAAAGGGAAGGACAGATCAAGTCTTCGTCTCCGCTGAAAAGGAGAAGATGAATTTTCACAGGATAACAAAGGCGATGATTCTTTTTCCCAGAGAAGGAGCTTGTGTTCTGTGAGTGCCTCTTTAAGATTATTTTTTACAATTTCAGCAAAGAAGATCATATTTTTAAAACATTTTGCAACCACTTCTGAATGAACGCGTAAAGGCAATTTTAGCCCCTTGCTTCAACTTTTCTAAAAGAGAAGAGTTTGAGAGACTTCAACTTTGATATATTTTACTGACAAAATAAAATGATTTTAAATATTTTTAGATTACATATAGTGTTTTCATAAAGGTATATATTAGATGTGGGGATATTTTTTTCTTCAAAGATTATAAATAATAGCCTACAGGCTAAATTCTGTGAGAAGCTTAAGTCTCTCCTTGAAATTCAGGTAGGTATATTGGAAAGGATATTAATCATTTCAGCAAAAAAGATCACTAAAACTAAAGTTTCCAGAATCTGTTATTTATTTGATTTCACACTAATATCTCTACCGCCAAGTGTCTTATAGTAAGATAGTATTTTATGGAAGAGGTATTTGAAAATTTTATAGCATCTCCCCGAAAAGTAACTGGAACCTCAGCGATGTATCACAAAAGCAGGTCTGAAGTTATTCCTCTAACGGAATGCTTCTCAATGTATCTTTGCCCCATTATAGACCTATGAAGAAATAGCAGGAGAGGAAGGGGAGAAATGAAGTCATGTCCGGGGAACACAGAGATGGGAAGCCTAAAAGTTTTGTATCTCTCTCTCTCACTTTCTCTCTCTCTGTCTCTCTCTTCCTCTGCCCCTCTCCCCCACTCACACACTCTTTCTCTCTAAAAAAAATTAAGAAATTAAAAAAATATGTAAAACGTTGGCTACGAAAACCTACAAAGATAGGAGGAAGGCAAGACGGTGGGGAATACGAGCAAATGACAGCACCAGTATATATCTGCAAGACCCTGCAGAACCAGGCGTGGTGTGGAGACACACACAAGAGTGTGAGGAAGGATGTGCGACCCAATTCAGAAGAAGCAAACTCTTCAGACAAATAAGACACTATCGCTGCCCTGTGCATTCTAACTAATTAAGCGTAGGAATCAGGCCTTTTCAATTGCAAGGTGTCAAAGAGAGAAAGAAATGCAGCAAAGATCATCAGGACGCATGGAATCCTGTAGTTAACATATCTGGACGCTGGACACCTATTCCTCTGACGGGCCTGTTTGGATGGAATGTGGCCTTAGCAGTTGCTGTGGATATTACAGGGTGCAGCTATTAGAGAACTAGTATGCTTTGGTTACTACTCAGCAGGCTAGAAGAAATCACCAAAGACCCAACAATTCTCCACCTCTTTATTTGATCATCGCTTCTCAAATCAAGTGAGGCTATGGAAAGCAATATGGTATTTGCCGAAATGAGAGTGGTTAAAAAAAACAATCACCTTGTTCGTTTTACGAACTGTAGGATCTCAGGCTAATCTAATCCCCTGGAGATTATAATGCGGTAAGATTCCATCAGGGATCCAGGACTTTCACCTGAGTGAACTTTATGATTTGGCACGTCTGATAAACACAGCAGTAGAGCGTGGTGGGTCCGAGAGTCAGACAGCTATCGCACTTTTAAATACGAGTTTCACCATCTGGGAAAAAATGACTGCCTTGGTTTGTACCTCAATTTCTTGAGTTAAAAATAGAAATGGGAAGAGTACTTGTCTGCTTGTCTTAAATTAGGTGATTTAGGGAAGGTGTTTGGCACCCCACTTGGGATAAACTCTTAATAAAATGCCATTTACTTCTATTGTTACGTGGCTTGTGTTATTGATGACTTAGTATTCTGCCTTTGAATTTCTCCATAGATACTCCCGACACCACCTTCAAGGCAAAAACACAGTAAGAAATTGACAGATTTTAATGCTTTTTTTCTCCATTTTAATTTACCCTCCCATGGTGAATGTTTTTGGAAGACAGTTAGTGATATAATACACCAATACTAATATGTTCAATACAAACACCAAAAATCCCAGTAGCGTAGACTACTGGTAAATTTCGGTGTCATTAGAGCCATAGAAAATAATCATTAGCTTCCTAAAACAATTCATCAAAAAAGCCTTTTAAGTAACAAGTGCTTCAGGCTTTTAAAAAGTCTTGTGGGGTGCCTGGGTTGCTCAGTCGGTTGAGCGTCTGACTATGACTCAGGTCATGATCTCGCGGTCTGTGAGTTCGAGCCCTGCGTCAGGCTCTATGCTGACAGCTCAGAGCCTGGAGTCTGCTTCGGATTCTGTGTCTTCCTCTGTCTCTGCCTCTCCCCTGCTCATGCTCTGTCTCTCTCTGTTTCAAAAATAAATAAAACTTTATAAATAAATAAATAAATAAATAAAAAAAGTCTTGTGACTGGGGCACTTGGGTGACTCAGTCAGTTAAGCCCCTGACTCTGGTTTCAGCTCAGGTCATGATCTCATGGTTACCTGAGTCTGAGACCCACATCAGGCTCTGTACTGGCAGCATGGACCCTGCTTGGGATTCTCTCTCCCCCTCTCTCTCTCAGTGCCTCTCCTACCTGCGCTGTCTCTGTCTCTCCCAAAATGAATAAATAAACTCAAAAAAATAAATAAACAAAAAGTCTTTTGCCTTATTGAAAAAAAAAAGAGAGAAGAAAGAAAAAGGATTTACATAGATCTTTTCTTGAACACAGATACTGTATTACTTGTCATCCCAGGGGCACCTGGGTGGTTCAGTCGGTTAATTGTCTGACTTCGGCTCATGTCATGATCTCGCAGTTTGTGATTTCGAGCCCCATGTCGGGGCTCTGTGCTGACAGCTCAGAGCCTGGATCCTGCTTCGGATTCTGTGTCTCCCTCTCTCTCTGACCCGCCCCTGCTCATGCTCTGTCTCTCTCTGTCTCAAAAATAAATAAAACATTAAAAAAGAAAAGGTTTAAAATAAATTGTCATCCCAAATGTTATTAGACACAGATCTCATCATGACCAACTTAGCTGGTGGCCCACATTGCCTACTTCTGATAAAATTGTCATTATCATAGCTAACTACAGTGTTAAGCAAAATTTGTACTACGAGGCTTCCTGAAGACAGAATGGTAGGCATTGATGATATTTGAGAGCACATTACATCGACTCTGGAGTTAGTGAAGTTGAATTTTGGTCCCAAGTTTGTCACTTTCCAGATGAGTGACTGGTAAACTTATGTAATTTCCTTAGCTTTAGTTTCTCCATCTGTAAAACAGAGCTAATAGTATAAATTCAAAGGATTATAAATATTAAACAGGATATGGATATTAAATAAGATTATTCTAGGATAATGAATATAAAATAGATGGCACAACCTTGACACATAGCTATTCAGCAGTCTTTCAATAAATGTTTGTTAGGTAAATATTAAGGATTTTATAAAAGAAAGAACAGACTTTAAAGTGGCTGACTGATAATACATATTTAGCTGTTCTTTTTCCCTAAATATCACTGAAATGAAAATAAATGGAAGGTGACTTTTGACAAAAAAAAAAAAAAAATGGGGTGGGGCACAAATCCCAAAGGCAAAGAGAATGGAATAGAAAATATCTCTACACTTTAGAAGATGGAAAATAAAGGGATGCATGATAACTGACTTAGCAGATCAAAGAAAGCTGAATCTTTAGCTGGCAGAGATTCCAAGAAACATTCAAACTCACACCACAGAACCACAAAAAGCTTTTGTACATCTGAATAAGGAAGTTAAGGTTGATCAAAAACCAGAAGGATATATTGAAAAAAAAAAAACCTTAAAAGTGCAATTAAACCCAATGGTAGTGCAATTAAACCCAGTGGTACTTTTATAACATAACCCAAAATTCTTTGAAACTCCTCCTATCAGGAGGTGAAGACTGCATACCCTCCCCTTGAATTTGGACAGGCTTGTGACTGCTTCTGCCACTGGAGTTCAACAAAAGTGATATAGTGTGACTTCCGGGGCTAGGTTATAAAAGGCCATGCAGCTTCTGCCTTGTTCATCAGAATACATGCTTTGGAGCCATGTCAGAGGGGCAATAACACTGAGACTACCATGGTGAAAAAACCTCAGGTAGGCAATTCTCATTGACAGTTGCAGGCATCTTCATCAGGATCTTGACTGAGGAAGTATCTTGGACTTGAATTGTCCAGCCACAGCTGCTCTGTCTTCCAGTTATTTGTGTCAATACCAGTCATTTATGTCACCCTGGCTGAAGCCCCAAGTATCCCGGAGGGAGAAGAGCCACCCATGTTGTATTTTTTAATAAATTCTTCACCCACAAGATCTGAAAGCATAATAAAATTGTTGCTGATTCATACTAAGTTTTGGATTCAGGGTGGGATTGATAGGTAGCAATAGAAAACTAAAAGAGAGCTCATTAGGCAAAAAGTTTCCACAGAGTTTTTCCTCTCCTTTTATTTATTTATTTTTTTAAGATTTTATTTTTAACTAATCTCTATACCCAACATGGGGCTTGAACTCAAAATCTTGAGATCAAGAGTTACATGCTCTACAAACTGAGCCGGCCAGGTGCCTACATAGTTTTCTCTTTGCTGATGACTAAGGATCTGTCCATTCCCAAACCCTAGCAGTGTACTGGAGGGAAGAACAGGGTTTCCTGCATACCAGAGGGGATATCAAGCATATTTTAGGGCCGAAGTGTTATATTAAAAACAGAGAGTACATAGAAATTTACATATTATATCATAACTTCCAACATTCTTACTTCACTTGGCAGCTAAGGTGTACCTTCCAGGTTTTATCTTGGAAGAGTCTTATCTTGGAAATCTGATTAGACCAAAAGAAAGACCTAAACATACTAACAGCAGTATCCCAATGATACTGGACCACGAAGCCTCAAATAACAAACCTTACTAGCAAGCACAAAACTTCCAAACATCCTTTTTTAAAATAATTTTTAATGTTTATTTATTTTTGAGAGAGAGACAGGGTGCAAGCAGGGCAGGGGCAGAAATAGAGGGAGACACAGAATCTGAAGCAGGCTCCAGGCTCTGAGCTGTCAGCACAGAGTCTGATGCAGGGCTTGAACTCAAAAACTGCAAGATTATGACCTGAGCTGAAGTCAGACGCTTAACAGACTGAGCCACCCAGACGCCCCTCCAAACATCCTTTTAATGCATCACTCTTAAATGATAAATTTACTAAAGATGATTTGAGAAAAGCAAACAGAAGGAAAATAGCTAATAAAATAGTAACTGTGTAGGGAGATAAAAACTTAGAAAATAAATTAAAACCTCATTATCATTACTATCCAGAGACAAAAACAAAAAAAGATCTTGAAATAAGACATAATGCTATCAACATAACGTTATAAAAAAAATTAACTCTTAGAAATATTACAACAGAAATTTTAAAATTCAGTAAAAAGTTCAAAAATAAGGTTTAGGAAATATCCCACAAGAATAAGCAAAGGCATGTAAGTGGAAAGTTAGAAGGAAAAAATTAAAAAATAAATAAAAATTAAAAAAAAACAGTGTTGGTGGTCCACAATAAAACAAAATTATAAGGTTCCCAAAAGAAATGTAAGAAAATATAAAACATAATCAACCCAAGAAAACTACCCAAACTGAATACATGTTATAAAAAGTTTCAAAGAATGTTCCACCCAGTAAATGCAAACAAATAGATGCCATCTAAAACGCATCACTGTGAATACTAAAATTTCTGGAAACAAAGGAAAGGTCCTAAAAAATTTCAGACTATGATAGAGAAAGATGGAAGAAGATAAAAAGGAAAGGGGTTTGTATAAAAGATTCAGATGAAAACAGCAGTGAACTTCTAGATGGAGACACCATATATATATATAGCTATTGCTATATAAAAAAAAAAAATCATACCCAAAGTAGCAGCATAAAACAACAAATATCTATTACCTCACAATTTCTCTGGGTCAGGAACCTATAAGTGATCTAGGTGGGTGCTTCTGGCTCAATCAAGGTGTGGCTGTTATTTCAAGTCTCAACTGGAGGAGAATCTGCTTCCAAACTCACCCATGGCTATTGGTTGCCTTCAGGTCCTTGCTGATTCTTGGAGACCTCCATTCATTGCCCTGGAGTCCTCACCATAAAACCATTCAGGACATACATGTTGGCTGTTCTCTTCAACAGAATAAGAGAGTGAGAGAATGAAATAGTGAATGTCCCAAACAGGAGCCACAGTCTTTTTGTCCAGTGTCAGAAATGGCATCCCACCATTTCTCCATTATTCTATTAACATTGTGTAAACAGATCTAATCCACACTCAAGGGGAGAGGGCTACAAAGAGATGTGAATATCAGGAGGTGACCATTTTAGTGGCTGCCTGCCATATACTGGAAGTTAAAATGCAATTGAGCAATGCTTTAAAATTCAGAGGGACTAAATTTCTCTAAACTAGAATTCTATGCCCCAAATTATGATTGGATATGAACATAAACTAACAGCATTTTCAGACCTATAACGTCTCAAATTTTACCTTGTATGCACCTTTTCCCTGTGAGGGAATGCTACGGTGCATCACTGGCATCTTCTATGCAAATGGAAGCACTGACTCCCCAGATTCTGGGTGTACTGGCTGCTGAATACTCACAACTAAGTACTTCTTTGGAAATTGTCCTTAACTGAAGAGAGCATTTCTATCTAAAATTATGTTCCCTCCCTCAGAAGAGCCTACTTCCATCCAGTGGCTGGTCAGTGAGGAAGGGTATAAATAATAAGACATCTGTCCTCAGTTTGCAACAACTCTGAAGGGCCATCCCAGCTCCAGAACTCCCTCTGCATCAGCTGACATCTGTGTTCTGTATTGCAGTTCAACTTCTCATTCTACCCAACTCTCTCACTTCTGCACAAGCATTCCTGAGAGCATTCCTGAAAAAACTTCTTGCATACAAATTTCCTTCTCGAAACTATTTCCCAAGTAACCCAACGAAAAACAATTCTTACCAGAAGTAGATGAGGAAGCAGAGTCTAAAAATGAGAGTTTGGAGCTAGATCATCACCAGATGGCTGGCAACAAGTACAGCATCATGGGTGGTAATTGGAGTGATGAAAGCAACTGGCATATTATAACAGGGAAATTTTTAAAATGTGCATTGATTGTAAAGTGGGATGGGAAATCAATTAAAGAAAATGCACCAGCAGGTGCACTATCTCAGGCATTTGATAGGTTCTGAAGAAGCAGTTATTAAAATGGCAGCAGAATAAGATGCTATTTGCTCATGTTATTGATGCACTGGAGAAAGACAATGAGGTTTAATGATGCCAGAGGCCAAAAAAGCTAGGACTCAGATCTAGGACTTAATTATAAGTGAAATAGAGTTCCAGAGAAGGTCTATTTGTCAACTCTAGCAATTGTGCTATGCAAAAATCAGGGTTCAGTTTAGGAAGGAGTGGGAACCTAAAATTTTTATTGGAGACATTTGAGCTTCTCCTGAAACCTGTAGGCCTTCAAAGTGGTCTGTTCCTTCCCATTAAAGTCTAGCATGCTCCTGTTTTTAAAAAGATGATGCAGAGGCCTCTGGATTTTAGAAAAATATATACCCCTCAGGATCTATTTCCACTGATTCTCCTAGATACCAGACAAAAAATTAAGTCCAAATCACAATATAATCCAAAGATATGTTAGCCTATTAAAAAAGATGTACTTGGGGCACCTGGGTGGCTCAGTTTGTTGAGCTTCTGACTTTGACTCAGGTCATGATCTCATGATTTGTGGGTTAGAGCCCCGCGTCAGGCTCTGTGCTGACAGTTCAGAGCCTGGAGCCTGCTTCAGATTCTGTGTCTCCTTCTCTCTGCCCCTCTTCCACTGGTGCTCTGTCTCTCTCTCTCTCTCTCTGTGTGTGTGTGTCTTTTGAAATTAAATAAACATTAAAAAATAATAAAATAATAAAAAGAAGTACCAAACCAAAAGAGCTATAGGGTATCGTCAACACATATCAGTAAGGCCCACAGTAATATGTGTATGGGTGTGGAATCTGAAAGGGCTGATCAAGGTGGATGAGGTAAAAAGTTAGATAAGGAGAATTTATGAAAAACGGATATAAGAGGAGAAAGGCCAAATTTGGTTCATAAATAGGTCAGTCTGGTACATGAGTACAAGCTGAAAATACATTGCTGATCAGAACAGTCCTACTCAGAATGGCCCTGAAATAGTGACGTGAAAAATAATTTCAGTGGGAGAAACTTTTTCTACTACACCTGATATTTCACATTGTTTAGAAAGAAAAGTTGCACATAAATTCACAGTGCAAAGTGACTTAACTTTCTATTTAAGGACCTGGAGAGACAAAGACTGGCAGGTAAGGAACTAAAAGTTGTGGAAGAAACATATGAATGGACCTATCCATGTAGATGAGTGATCATGCAGTGTAAATATCTTTGTATTATATGCCAATGCCCATCAGTGAGTACTCACCATGGAAAAGGCACTAAAAAAAATCAAATAGACAGAATGGCTTAGACAGTTGACATGAGCCAACACCTGTCTTTGGACATTCTTACCTTGCAGCAGTGGATTCTTGAACAAAGTAGTCATGGTGGTAGGAATGAAGAGTATTCCTGATGTCTCACCTACCAAGGCTGATGTAGCTCCTGCTGAAACAAAGGACAATTCTGAGCCTCAATATGACAGTATCTCTTCAACAGTCCCCCTGGTGGTGAGTTGATTTCACAGGACTCTCCACTCTGAAAGGAGCAGCTTATTTTAACACATTGTAGGTATGTAGGAATTAATACATATTCTAGGTACATATTTGCTTTTTCTTCTTGCATAACATCAGCTAGTCTCTAGGGAATCTGAACCAGGAGATTCATGAGGTGACCATTGGATGTGTTCTAGAAATGAAAAATTAAACCAAGAAAGAAACTTAGTAGAGTCAGCTATCACAGGTAGCTTTTCCAACAAAAGAGATATAGGAAGGGAACCCCCAGAAGGATGGTTAGGAAAAACCCAAAATGCCCATTGTGCAGCTATTTTAAAGAGATAGCATTCCAGAATCCTCCAGAAGAGACTTCTGGGAAATATTATGGGAAATATCAGGCTAATGTGTGAGTGTGTGTGTGTGTGTGTGTGTGTGTGTGTGTGTTACATACACTATAAAAATGGATGGAACCACATTTATTACAAAAGTCTTGACAAGAAATACAACAAAACAAATAATTCTCTACATAATTTTTTTCTAATTACCTTGTAAATTTATTTATGCCTTGCCTTGTTCTTAAGTGGATTTGGTGAATCAGTTTACTATAAAATTTTATATGGTATTTCCAATTTTTACTCCAACTCAGCAAGAATTAATTTTATTTTTGCCTATTTCAGAATATAATCAGTGTCTCTGAGGGGTTAAATAACTTGTTCAAAGTTACCCAAGAGGCTAAACCATACCCCAAACCAGAAAAATAGTTCCGTTAAGAGTGAATATAAGTGATTTCTTTTCCACTTCTATTTTTCAAACTTTCCAAAATATAGTTATGCTGATTTTATAGGGAAAATAAGTTGTAAAATAAGAAAAAATAGACTCACTAGATGTCCAATACATATTCATTGAATTTTCAAATGAAACAGCAACACAGAACAATTGTCATTCAAGATCCTCTGGATCTATTTTAAGAGACGGTTAAATTTCATGCCAGGAAATTGTGTTCTCAGCCTAAATTGTCCACGCAGTTTTGAGCAAGTATGTCATTTTCACTTCTTAATCTAATAGCTCTGAATCTTTGCGTTTAACAACTTAGCTATCTACATTTTAGAGGTGGCTGAAAAGACTCTTATTTAAGTAGTATTGTAATTTTTTTTTTAATGTAACAAATAGAGTTTTCTATAATAGTAGAAAGCAGCCTTTTCAAGTAAAACAGGAAAATATTGTCATAGTAAAAAAAAGTCACATCGGTTTGTTCCATTGGTAACTTTTGTATCTTCTCATATTTTATATAATGTGCCCTAAGTATACCTGAGGCATAGATAGGAGAGTAAAATGGGTGATTTTTTCAGTCTGTGGATAGGCATCCTCATTCTCTTTTTTTTTTTTTTTTGAGATAAAAGGCACAAATGAGTGAGGGTAGAAAGAGGGAGAGAGACAAAGAATCCCATGAGGAGCAGAGAGAGAGAGAGAGAGAGAGAGAGTCAGGGCTCACCCTCACCTGACGTGGGGCTCACGCTTACAAACCAGTGAGATCATGACATGAGCAAAAGTCAGAAGCATAACCAACCGAGCCACCCCAGCGCCTGGCAGCCTCATTCATAGAAGGAACTCATCATGTTCACTGAGGAGATGAAAAAATGCAAGAGCTAGATGAACTTAGAGAATATACTGAGTCATAATCCAGTAATACTGCCCCTGTCATCTCTTCCCGCTCAAAATTATAAACGGATCTTAATGAAAAAGGTATTTAAAAGAATTTTGTTAATGTTTATTTGTTTATCTTGAGAAAGAGAGGGAAAGAGAGAAATCAGTGGAGGGGCAGAAAGTGAGGGAGAGAGAAAGAGTCCCAAGTAAGCTCTGTGCTGTCACCGCAGAGCCCAAAGCAGGACTGGATCTCAGGAACCATGAGATCATGACCTGAGCCAAAATCAAGAGTCAGACACTTAACTGACTGAGCAACCCAGGCGCCCAGAAAAGGGTAATTTTAAAAATAATATGCTATGTACCACAATTAAGAATTCAAATTGGACCTGTAGTTAGATACTTGAACTTTAATGAGATCATTTTCTTCATTGTAGCCTCTCGGGATAAGAACAGCAGCTGTGTAGACAACGGTATACACCAAACTTGTTTCTGTCGCCAAAAATTTACTTTAGAAACCATTATTTTAGGGGGAAAATTGGTCAAATATGTCTTGCGTAACTTCATGTACAAAGAAGCATGCTGGGGTAAGAGTGGGCCTAATCGCTATTATCCTGGTCCTCCAAATCGACTTCAGAACTAACTAAGAAAAAGATCAATATAGGAGTCAAGCATATGGGGATCAAGATACCACTTTCATTACTGAGAATACAAATATTGGAAAACGTGAGTTAGAGTAAGTGCCGATGAAGCAAGCTAGCCTTTTCCCCCCCATAATTAGAGAAATGAGTGAGATGACAGAGAAAAGCCATGTGTTGCTCAAACGAAAGGCTGAGTCACAGGGAAACATAAGGAAAGGCAAAAATGGTGCCTTCCAAACATAATATACTGGGCACTTATGCATGATCAAACACCTACAAGACTTAACTATCTCATGCGATCTAGTTAACCATCTATAAGTTAACTCCTATGAGATTTAACCATCTCATGTGATACTTCCTCAAGTGAGGAAGATAAAATAATAATCCATAAATTGCCTAAATACTTGTTTTCTCCTCACACTGAAAATTGCTTGATGGCAGAGTTGACATGTGTCCTCAAACTCTAAGAATATATATTTTAAATAATGAATAAAATAAAATGGAAATGTGAGAACAACAACAAAAGTGGTTTAAAGGAGTGAGTGATCCCTGCTTACTCAGGGCCAGTATCCCAGGGAGGGCTTAGTCAGAGTTTGAAAAAAGAAAGGTATGTAAAGAGTAGAAAAAAAGAACAGAGAAGAAAAGAACTTTTCAGGCAGGGAAAATAGGTATGAGTAAAACTACTGTGGCATATCAATAATACACAGTATATTTTGAGAAAATGGGTAGACCTCATGGGCTGGAGGGGAAAGGTTATATTGTGTTGAAAATGTATTATGATGGAATGGAAGTTTAGAACTAGACTCTTGAAGAAATTAATGGCTTTGCAAGGGAGTTGCCTTGTTTTATATTCTTGTATAGGCAGAGGGAAACTATTGAAGGTTTTTAAGCAAAGCTGTAATATAAAAATAGCATTTTAGGGGAAAAAATAAGCTGGTGGCAAACTACCAAATGAATCAGAAGCATATCAATCTTGGGATAGAATGTTGGAAATGAACAAATGGGCCCCTTAGCTCTCCTCTAATTTCTCACGGTCTTAGACATCCAGATCCGCCATAATAATTAGATTAAGTGTGTATGTGTATCCTTCAGGTAAATTATTTTCAATAATAATAAATTATTATTATTTTAAAATAATTTTAAAAATTATTTCTCTTGTATCATGTAACCTTGTTCCAGTTCTTAAAATTAACTCATGAATATATTTAATGGTGAAAGGCCAAAGAGATTCAGATACAAAAGGCCTTTCTTTGACAACTTTTCTTTTTGATTTACCTTTCTACTCATTCTTTTTTTTTTTTTAGTCTTTGAAAACCCACTTATTGGCAGATGTTTAGCAACTCTGATTCCATATGTGTGATTTGGCCTCATTCTCTACCACACTGAGAGATTCTATCATCTCCTTTATCCCCTCATCCAATTAATCACCACTTTTGCCTTCTCATATCCTAAATGTTTACCTATGTATTGTGATCGCTGTGAAGAAGCGGGATGCACCCTTACCCAAAATTTGGTTCAGATGTCCAAATTGGTGATCCCAGACACATACCAAGAGGATATGATAAGTCTCGTCACTTAGAAAATAAGACTTCCTGGAGATTTAAGGGCAGACTTCCCAAGCTGGTCTGAAAATGGCCTGACAGGGGAAGGAAAGGAGACTGGCTGGAGGTATTTATTGTGGTTAGGATCTGGGGTAAGGATGAGGGTTACAGTGTGTGGGCAAGGGCTTGTATGATTTGAATTACCCTCCAGAGCCAAACGAGAAAACACTAGACTTTCTTACCAGCTTCCCCAAACAGGGATCACAATGAAGAGGTAAGGCTTAAAAGCCATCATCAATTGAACAAAAGACTTATTACACCATGAAACACCATCTTCATCTATCCTTTGCATTGGTGCCCTAGGCTCTCTGCTAGTCTCCCTTCCTCTAATCTCTGTGATGTGCCAATCCATCTTTCACCATCGGTCCAGGCTTGCACCCTTGCCAGTCTGATGATGCCATGATCCTGTTCAGAATTCTTCAGTGGCTCTGCGTCCCTAAGCAGTAACTCTCAATGTCCTCATTGAGCATTAGGGGACTGAATCCCGGACACCGAAGAAAATTCAAAGTGGTTCTCTGCAAGACAAGTATTTTTGAACTCGTTGTATCTGAAATATCATGTAGATTTTATCTTCTCCTACAGGTAGTCATATGACTTTTAGTATAAAAAGTATCTCCCACATACCAATTCAAAATAGACTGAAAATGTAGAGTGCCCTCATATCTTCCTGGGGAAGTCACCATATTGATCTATAGCTTTTAGTGTTTAACCGAGCCTACCCTTAGAGCATTAATACTTTAGTTAGAGAAGCATAACTTTTACACAATAAACTATAAATGTTTCTACTTAGTAAAGGAGATCCTTCACTATCATGAGCCATATCCACCCTAAGTCTCTGTAATGATGATCTGCCTCTGAAAATCATACACAACAAGCCCTCCATGCTCTTGTAGCAACAATGACCCCCATGTTTCACTCCGCTGTGGATTCACATGATCTTCCCTCTGTCTGAAGCACCCTGCCTCTACCTTCCCTGGAAAAAAAACTTTTCTTTTGGGGTGCGGTATACTTAATTCTTCAAATTAAGGATTTTAGTCTCTCTTTGAAGTGTTTCCCTAAATTTTCTCTGAACAGATTACACATCTACATTATAGCGACGATTATTTTGTTTTGTAATTTTTTCATGTCTACCTTCTCCAAAGTTTTCATAGACAGGTGCAGGATCCTTTCAACTACATGAACTAGCATAAAGCCTGTGGTATAGTGGATATTCAATACACTTTTGTTGAGTGAATGAACAAATATTTTTGAAGTGACATTTATAGCAATAACTGTTGCTGTCCTTTCTTTTAAATGCTGTTAAAGAAACATCTCTAGTAATAATATGGTTGGAATTCTTAATTTGCCTCATATGAAAGGTGATTTAAATATTTAAATATAGCATGCATTCATTTAAAAAAGTATTATGAGAATGGCCAAGAGAGAAAAAAGAAGGAAAGAAAGAAAGAAAAAAACCCAACAAGAGGATAGCAAATAGCAAAAAAAGTATAAATAAAAAAGGGGCTTAGAGAAAAAGAAAAGTATCAGAAAAAAAAATTAAAAATCCCACTTGTCTGTGTAAGCTCCCAAGAGTAAAAACCAGGGGCAAAGAAATTCACACAATATCTCAGGGCTGAGTGGTATGGGAGGGGAAAGAGAATTTATACAAACCATGAGGGAACAAACTGGGGCAAGAGAGAGGTAAAAAAAAATTTTAATGTGAAGCAAGCCCATGAAAATATAATTATATTTGCTGATAAGGGGACAGTGGGCTTCAGGTGGGCAGTGAGATAAGCTGAATGCATTATTATGTGTGTGTGTGTGATGGGAATATGTAAGTAAAAGATGAACTTTTTACTACTGGTTATAAGTTATTAAGTTGCTAAATTTTTATCCTAGTCGATTTGTGGGATGTGTCCCCATCCCCAGACCATTGGAATTATGGACCCCAGGATATTTGTTTTCTATAAGCCCTTTCACTTGATAATGATAATGAAGAGAACAAGAATAATGAAATTAGAATAATAATCACAATAATAATACAACCTTTATAAGTTATAGTCCACATTTTCAATTGTGTTAGAAGTATATATATTTTTCCTCTGATATAAAGTGATTCTTATTTTGATCCCCATAGGACTCAGTTGGGAGAAAACAGTATTAGTCTTTCTTTGATCTCTCTTCAATACAACTCCTCAGGATTAAGAATTAATGAAAGTATCAGGGAGCAAAGAGAGAAGAAAAGGAAGGATATAGACCTCAGTAATCAGTTCCCACAGTTGGCCTCTGAGACATCCACCAGCCTGTACGTATGTCAGTTCCCAGTCTGGCAGCTCTCAGGAACCCTCTGCTCTTAGACATACAGCTCTCTTGTCTCATCTTTCCTTCCTAGAGCTCACAATAATTTATTCTAGATTCATAGAGAATCCTTCTCCCCTCAAATTATGGGTCAAGATGTATTGCCTCTACCCAGAATTCTCTCTTCTCTCTGGGAAGAAAGGAAACAAAAAGCCAAGAGAATTGATCACTTATCTTACCACTTAAGTCAATAGTATTTTGTTAGATGAGGAGGGGTCAATAAAACAATAAGGGAAGGAAAGATTATCATGTCACAAGAATTATCCTAACATAGCAGTCATCTTTTATTGCATGCCTATTACATTCCGGGCACTGAGATAATCACTTCATGCTGGTCAATGTTTTGAGTGGTATTGCTCTTAAAGAGAATCTCTTGAATTGAAGAAGAGAAAATTCTCAGGAGTAGTCACTAGAGATAATATGAGTTAAATCCATTGAATTCAGAAGTAAAGACACAGATCTGTGACACACTGGGGGTAGGCAGACAGAGCAAGGAAAAGGAGACAGAAGGTTTGTAGGATTGTAGCAAATTAAGGGCATAATTGGCATTTGATCAAGTAGAGCTGAGGGCTCAGCAAAGATTGAACTAGGAATGAACCATACATAGTAGTCTTTAGCAACAGGGCTCTCTCCTTTTACAAATGACATTATAGTGGAAAAGGTCGTATGTTAATTAAGTCAGTAGTAGCTAGCAAAAAAGTATTTTGCAAAAAGATGTTGTTTAAATAGTCTGACTTAAGAGAGAGTCTGAGAAGGATTTTTTAGAGAATTTTGTGCATTTAACAAAGAACAATATAAGGAAGAAAAGAATTTAAATTACATACAAAGAAATTAAATTGGGTCTGTGTAAGGGGGAACTTCTTCCATTCCAGAGACTTATTTTGTCTGCTAATGCCCTTTTCATGAACCATGTAAATAAACGAAATCTATCCGAGGTCTATACTTCTTCAATTGTCATTTCTGATGTTATTATTGTATGGAAGAGAGCTCTTAAGGGCAAAAAGAGTTCCTTTAATACTTGAAAGTTAGCATAATATGTTACTCCAAAGTATACCAATTAAGCTTAAGGGTTATTGTGAGCTAAAGTCACCTGAAAAACAGCAGGTGCCAGGAAGGCTCTCTGACCTCTCCTTTTTCTTCCTGAAAGCAGGAGATAAAAACTCCATATGGAAGATGCCTTCCCTGTACCAGGAAGAAAGCAACACCCTTATCATCAGACACAGGACGTCTCATACTTAGGCTATCATAAAAAAAGACTAGAAATAACACATGGTGAAGAAAATGTAGAGAAAAGGGAATCCTTGTGCATTGTTAGTAGAAATACATATTGGTACAGTCTCTATAGCAAACAGAATGGAATTTCCTCAAAAAATTAAAAATACAACTGTCCTATGCTCCAACAACCCCACTGCTGGATATATATCCAAAGGAAATGAAAGCAGGATATTAAAGAGATGTCTGCACTCCGATGTTTATTGCAGCGCTATTTATAGCAACTAAGATATGGAAACAAACTAAGTGTCCATCAAGGGATGAATGGATAAAGAAGATGTGGTATAGATACCATGGAACATTACTCATCCATGTGAAAAGAAAGGATTTCTGCCATTTGCAATATCATGGATTAAATTTGAGGGCTTCATGCTAAGTGAAATAAGTCAAACAGAGAAAGACAAATACTGTATGATCTCACTTATATGTGGAACCAAAAAAAATCAATGTCATAGAAATAGAGTTGAATGATGGTTACCAGTGGCTGAGGTGGTAGGGGAAATGGGGCGATGTTGGCCAAAGTATACAAACTTACAGCTATATGATAATTAAGTTCTGGGGATCTAATGTACCACATGGAGATTATAGTTAATGAATATTGTATTATATAAACTTCAATGCTGTTAAGAGAATAGATCTTAAATTTTATCATCACAAAAAAAGAAATGATAATTATGTGACATGATGGAGGTATAGCTAACACTGTGATGGTAATCATTTTGCAATATATATATATATATAAAATCAGTATGTTGCTCCTTAAACTTACATAATGTTACATCTCAATTATGTCTCAATAAAACTGGGGGAAGAAAGAAACAGAAAAATAAAAAGAAGACTGAGGAAAGTTTATAAAAAAAAAAACAAAGTGTCAGTCAAAATGTGAAGGATGTATTAAAAAACAACTAATAAAAATTCTTTCTAAAAGAACATAGTCAATGAGAAAATAAACTTGAAGAAGAAAACAAAAAATAAAAAACTAATGCTAGCATCAATGTTATCTCATTTGGGAAATTTTTTCCTAGTTACCATAGAGATGGGTTTCAGAGGGACCCATATATTTTAGAAGGTCATGAAATGATGTCAATTATTTTTTGACTCCACACATGAAATGTTTAGACCACATTAAATAGAGGAGCTGCTGTGAAATTATTAGATCAGATGTTTACTACATACATAGTATGCTATTTTATAACATTTTGGCAAAATTCCATTTTATTGAAATAGTAGCTTTTAAGTTTAACACAATGGTTAAAATTATTTGTTTGTTATAAAAATTCACAGGAAACACAAAACTCAGCAGCTAAGAACATTTTTTTATCCAATTTTGCTCTCTATGTCTCCTAGCTGGCAGTGGTGAGGGGGGGCGGGTGTGAGCTCTGTGTAGGGGGAGGCGACATTTTAAGATACCAAGAAAAAGTGAACTGCAAAATGCAAAGTGAACATGAAGCTGAAAAATGGCAAAGCACAAAGGTACTAAATCTCGTTTGCTTCAGCTTGTCAAACTTAATTTCATCCACTACATGTAAAAGATCTTTTGGAAAACAATTAAGTTCAAGAGGCTGCAAGGTCTGAAATGATTCCTGAGGTTGCTAGAATTTTTAATAAAAAATCTAAGAAGTGTAAGTACATCTAGGTGTCCCGCAAGACTCAAATTTTATATGGGAATTAACAAAGAACTCCAAAAGTAGCAAGAGGGCCCTCCACCACCATCCGCTATTAGTGCCAAAAGGCAATTGAAACTGAACATTTGGAGGGCAGAAAGAGGGCAAAGGTTGGTTAGGAATAAGATTTAAGGCCACCGTTTCCCTACTTACAATTTTATTAAGAAATATATTATAGAAAACATATTTTTTCAAGGAAGTGTACTACTTTTCTTTAAATTTCAGTTTTACTCAGCTATAACTAACTTATAATGTGGTAAGATGTTTGTTTATTTATTTATTTTAGGTTGAGTCATTCATTTCTATTTCTTTTTTTAACGTAATTGGTAGTTTCATGAAGTATTTACAAATATATTTGCAGATTTAAAAGAACCAATAAGGGATGATGAAGTACGCTGGAACTAGCAAGAACAACTTTAACCACATCTAAACCCAAAGAGGGAAATGGGAGAACAAAGTTACTGGAACCCAGGAGCCAGAACCAGGAAAAAGAGGACCAACGATAGGACTGATTATATCTGGCATACAAGGAATTAGGAGAATAAATATCCACAACTGCCTTTCTCTGAACTCTCCAATCTGCAACCAGTACTAGACACAAATGGACGTCAAAAGCCAAGAGAGGTGATGTATGTAGTCCATGGAGGTCACTCTTGAGAACCTCAGGTTTGAGCAGAAAAGCATGGAGAAGTATCTATAGGGAAAACAAAGAGGTGTGTTTATCGTTTGTCTATTTGCTCTCAGACCTATTTACTTGCCTTTTCCTTGATCTGATATTAACACAGGGAACTGAATTTCCCAGACTCTCCTACCGACTTGTTGTGTTGTTTTTTTTTTTTTTGACAGTCTGTTTTATTTTTTTTCAATTTATACCTTATTTATTTTTAATAAATAATTAATTAATAAAAACAATAATTTTTTGGTCAAATTTGCTAACACACAATGTGTAAAATGCGCTCTTGGTGTTGGGGGTTAGATTGCTATGGTTCATCGCTTACGTACAACACCCAGTGCTCATCCCAACAAGTGCGCTCCTCACTGCCCATCCATCTCTGGTCATTGAGAGCTAGTGGGCAGAGAGATTAGAGGACTCAAGGAAATCAAAAGTTGTGCTGTCTGTCCCAAATTCTCTCTACTTCAGACATCGTCTCTAGATAATATCCTCCATGGTCTAGCTACCATTGAACAGACACAGTCCCAGCTCTCATAAGGTTGGGTAGAGCAGAACAGGGCAGTAATACTATTCCCATTTCAGCTGTAAATTTAGGCTTTTGGACTGACATAATATTGTCTCCCGTGTCCCTCCAGCCTGGGTGCGGTAGTAGATTCATGCTGTTTCTACTGGCTGGGTTGTTTCATGTTTCTCTGCATAAATTCTCAAGTCTTCTATCACCCTTGTATCCAATTACCACTATTGAATTTTCTCTCTTTGCAATACTAGCAGTCATTTCTGTTTCTGACAGAACTCGGATAAAATGCTGGGCTAATTTGTGATCGGGAGACATTTTCATAGACTTAGACTTTTACTTCCTAAGTTTTTTTAATAAATTGAAAGTGTGATTTGCCATCACAAAAAGAATATGGTAAATAACAGTATCATACTATTTTCCCTCAGGCTAATGAGATAATAGAATCAGAATTTAATCAATGAATCAAGTATTTATGTCATACCTAAATGAAGTGATAGCATACTGTATGAAAAAAACTAACAGTAGTTCAAATTGATAAAAGTAGAGGGAAAATTGAGTTACTCGATGGCATAATTGGCAGTGGAGGCATTAAAAAAAATCTTAAAAGAACTTGTGAGTTACAGGTCAGTTTTATAGTTGCATTTTGAACACATATATTGTTCCCAGCCTGCTTTAGTCATGCAAGATCTCCATTGTTTGTTAGGAGGTAAGATAATAGTAAATGATCAATGGTAGAAAGTACTAGGCAGCAAAGATAACTGAGGATTCATTACTAGGTTAATCATGTAGCTATACTGTCATTCAGTTATTCATAACTGCATTTTTAAAAACAAATTTCAATATTGAATTTTTCTTGATATATAAAATAATAAGAAATTGGAATGGGAGGTAGAAATATGTACATGGATTGATCCTACTCAGTATCTATTTATTCCAGGAAAGAATCAGTGTATTTTTTTTTAAGATTCACTGTATTTTTTTTAATATGAAATTTATTGTCAAATTGGTTTCCATACAACACCCAGTGCTCATTCCAAACAGGTGCCCTCCTCAATGTCCATCACCCACCCTCCCCTCCCTCTCATCCCCCATCAACCCTCAGTTTGTTCTCAGTTTTTAAGTCTCTTATGTTTTGGCTCCCTCCTTCTCTAACCTTTTTTTTTTCCTTCCCCTTCCACATGGTCTTCTGTTAAGTTTCTCAGGATCCACATAGGAGTGAAAACATATGGTATTTGTCTTTCTCTGTATGACTTATTTCACTTAGCATAACACTCTCTGGTTCCATCCACGTTGCTACAAAGGGCCGTATTTCATTCTTTCTCATTGCAACGTAGTACTCCATTGTGTATATAAACCACAATTTCTTTATCCATTCATCGGTTGATGGACATTTAGGCTCTTTCCATAATTTGGCTATTGTTGAAAGTGCTGCTCTAAACATTGGGGTACAAGTACCCCTATGCATCAGCACTCCTTTTTCCCTTGGAATTCCTAGCAGTGCTATTGCTGGGTCATAGGGCAGATTTATTTTTATTTTTTGAGGAACCTCCACACTGTTTTCCAGAGCGGCTGCACCAGTTTACATTCCCACCAACAGTGCAAGAGGGTTCCCATTTCTCCTCATCCTCGCCAGCATCTATAGTCTCCTAATGTGTTCATTTTAGCCACTCTGACTGGCGTGAGATGGTATCTCAATGTGGTTTTGATTTGCATTTCCTTGGTGAGGAGCTATGTTGAGCACATTTTCGTGTGCCTGTTGGCCATCTGGATGTCTTCTTTAGAGAAGTGTCTATTCATGTTTTCTGCCCATTTCTTCACTGGGTTATTTGTTTTTCGGGTGTGGAGTTTGGTGAGTTCTTTACAGATTTTGGATACTAGTCCTTTGTCCGATATGTCATTTGCAAATATCTTTTCCCATTCTGTTGGTTGCCTTTTAGTTTTGTTGATTGTTTCCTTTGCAGGGCAGAAGCTTTTTATCTTCATGAGGTCCTCCTCATGAAGACCTCTTCATGAGGTCCCAATAATTCATTTTTGCTTTTAATTCCCTTGCCTTTGGAGATGTGTCAGTAAGAAATTGCTGCGGCTGAGGTCAGAGAAGTCTTTTCCTGCTTTCTCCTCTAGGGTTTGATGGCTTCCTGTTGCACATTCAGATCCTTTATCCACTTTGAGTTTATTTTTGTGAATGGTGTACGAAACTGGTCTAGTTTCATTCTTCTGCATGTCACTGTCCAGCTCTCCCAGCACCATTTGTTAAAGAGACTTTTTTCCATTGGATATTCTTTCCTGCCTTGTCAAAGATTAGTTGGCCATACTTTTGTGGGTCTAGTTCTGGGGTTTCTATTCTATTCCATTGGTCTATGTGTCTGTTTTAGTGCCAATACCACGCTGTCTTGATTACAGCTTTGTAGTAGAGACTAAAGTCTGGGATTGTGATGTCTCCCGCTTTAGCCTTCTTCTTCAAAATTACTTTGGCTATTCGGGGTCTTTTGTGGTTCCATACAAATTTTCGGATTGCTTGTTCTAGCTTCGAGAAGAATGCTGGTGCAATTTTGATTGGGATTGCATTGAATGTGTAGATAGCTTTGGGTAGTATTGACATTTTAACAATATTTATTCTTCCAATCCATGAGCACGGAATGTTTTTCCATTTCTTTATATCTTCTTCAATTTCCTTCATAAGCTTTCTATAGTTTTCAGCATACAGATCTTTTACATCTTTGGTTAGTTTTATTCCCAGGTATTTTATGCTTCTTGGTCCAATTGTGAATGGGATAATTTTCTTTATTTATCTTTCTGTTGCTTCATTATTAGTGTATAAAAATGCAACTGATTTCTGTACATTGATTTTGTATCCTGTGACTTTGCTGAATTCATGTATCTAGCAGACTTTTGGTGGAGTCTATCAGATTTTCCATGTATAAAATCATATCTGCAAAAAGTGAAAGCTTGACTTCATCTTTGCCAATTTTGATGCCTTTGATTTCCTTTTGTTGTCTGATTGCTGACGCTAACACTTCCAACACTATAGTAAACAACAGCAGTGAGAGTGGACATCCCTGTCGTGTTCCTGATCTCAGGGGGAAAGCTCTCAGTTTTTCCCTAATAAGGATGATATTAGCTGTGGGCTTTTCATAAATGGCTTTTATGATCTTTAAGTATGTTCCTTCTATCCTGACTTTCTCAAGGGTTTTTATTATGAGAGGATGCTGACTTTTGTCGAATGCCTTTTCTGCATCGATTGACAGGATCATATGGTTCTTATCTTTTCTTTTATTAATGTGATGTATCACACTGATTGATTTGCAAATGTTGAACCAGCCCTGCATCCCAGGAATGAATCCCACTGGATCATGGTGAATAATTCTTTTTATATGCTGTTGAATTCGATTTGCTAGTATCTTATTGAGAATTTTTGCATCTATATTCATCAGGGATATTGGCCTGTAGTTCTCTTTTTTTGCTGGGTCTCTGTCTGGTTTAGGAATCAAAGTAATACTGGCTTCATAGAATGAGTCTGGAAGTTTTCCTTCCCTTTCTATTTTTTGGAACAGCTTGAGAAGGATAGGTATTATCTCTGCTTTAAATGTCTGGTAGAATTCCCCAGGGAAGCCCTCTGGTCCTGGACTCTTATTTGTTGGGAGATTTTTGATAACTGACTCAATTTCCTTGCTGGTTATGGGTCTGTTCAAGTTTTCTATTTCTTCCTGTTTGAGTTTTGGAAGTGTGTGGGTGTTTAGGAATTTGTCCATTTCTTCCAGGTTGTCCAGTTTGTTGGCATATAATTTTTCATAGTATTCCCTTATAATTGCTTGTATTTCTGAAGGATTGGTTGTAATAATTCCATTTTCATTCATGGTTTTATCTATTTGGGTCATCTCCCTTTTCTTTTTGAGGAGCCTGACTAGAAGTTTATCAATTTTCCTTATTTTTTCAAAAAAAAACAACTCTTGGTTTCATTGATCTGCGCTATAGTTTTTTTAAATTCTATATTGTTTATTTCTGCTCTGATCTTTATTATTTCTCTTCTTCTGCTCGCACTGGGGTGTCTTTGCTGTTCTGTTTCTATTTCCTTTAGATGTGCTGTTAGATTTTGTATTTGGGATTTTGCTTGTTTCTTGAGATAGGCCTGGATTGCAATGTATTTTCCTCTCAGGACTGCCTTCACTGCATCCCAAAGCATTTGGATTGTTGTAGTTTCATTTTCATTTGTTTCCATGTATTTTTAAATTTCTTCTCTAATTGTCTGGTTGATCCATTCATTCTTTAGTAGGATGTTCTTTTAACCTCCATGGTTTTGGAGGTTCTCCAAACTTTTTCCTGTGGTTGATTTCAAGCTTCATACCATTGTGGTCTGAAAGTATGCATGGTATGATCTCAATTCTTGTATACTTATGAAGGGCTTTTTTGTGACCCAGTATGTGATCTATCTTAGAGAATGTTCCCTGTGCACTCGAAAAGAAAGTATATTCTGTTGCTTTGGGATGCAGAGTTCTAAATATATCTGTCAAGTCCATCTGATCCAATGTATCCTTCAAGGCCCTTGTTTCTTTATTGATCGTGTGTCTAGATGATCTATCCATTGTTGTAAGTGGAGTATTAAAGTCCCCTGCAATTACCACATTCTTATCAGTAAGGTTTCTTATATTTGTGATTAATTGTTTTATATATTTGGGGGCTCCCGTATTCGGCACATAGACATTTATAATTGTTAGCTCTTCCTGGTGGATAGACCCTGTAATTATTATATAATGCCCTTCTTAATCTCTTGTTACAGCCTTTAATTTAAAGCCTAGTATGTCTGATGTAAGTATGGCTACTCCAGCTTTCTTCTGACTTCCAGTAGCATGATAGATAGTTCTCCATCCCTTCACTTTCAATCTGAAGGTGTCCTCAGGTCTCAAATGAGTCTCTTATAGACAGCAAATAGGTGGTCTTGTTTTTTTATCCATTCTGATACCCTATGTCTTTTGGTTGGAGCATTTAGTCCATTTACATTCAGTGTTATTATAGAATGATATGGGTTTAGAGTCATTGTGATGTCTGTAGGTTTCATGCTTGTAGTGATGTCTCTGGTACTGTGTGGTCCTTGTAACATTTCACTCATAGAATCCCCATTAGGATTTGTTGTAGGGCTTGTAGTGGTGATGAATTCCTTCAGTTTTTGTTTGTTTGGGAAGGCCTTTATCTCTCCTTCTATTCTGAATGACAGGTTTGCTGGATAAAGGATTCTCAGCTGCATATTTTTTCTGTTCATCACTTTGCAGATTTCCTGCCATTTCTTTCTGGCTTGCCAAGTTTCAGTAGATAGGTCTGCCACTAGTCTTATGGGTCTCCCTTTATATGTTAGAGCGTGTTTATCCCTGGGTGCTTTCAGAATTTTCTCTTTATCCTTGTATTTTGCCAGTTTCATTATGATATGTCATGCAGATCAATTCAAGTTACGTCTGAAGGGAATTCTCTGTGCCTCTTGGATTTCAATGCTTTTTCCTTCCCCAGATCAGGGAAGTTCTCAACTATGATTTGTTCAAGTACACCTTCAGCCCCTTTCTCTCTCTCTTCCTCTTCTGGAATTCCTATTATACGGATAGTGTTGCATTTGATTGCATCACTTAGTTCTCTAATTCTCCCCTCATACCCTTGGATTTTTTTACCTCTCTTTTTCTCAGCTTCCTCTTTTTCCATAATTTTATCTTCTAATTCACCTAATCTCTCCTCTGCCGCTTCAATCTGAGCTGTGGTCACCTCCATTTTATTTTGCACCTCATTTATAGCATTTTTAAGCTCCTCCTATTTCTTAGTCCCTTGATCTCTGTAGCAATAGATTCTCTGCTGTCCTCTATACTTTTTTAAGTCCAGTAATTAATTTTATGACTATTATTCTAAATTCTTCTTCTGTATATTGCTTAAATCGTTTTTGATCAATTCACTAGCTGTTGCTACTTCCTGGAGTTTCTTCCGAGGAGAATTCTTCCGTTTCTCATTTTAAGTAGTCCCTGGGGTGGCGCTGGAACTGCAGGGCACTTCTCCTGTGCTGTCCGTAGTAACTTGCCTTGGTGGGCGGGCCACAGTCAGACCCCATGTCTGTTGCCAGCCCACCACTGGGGCCACAGTCAGACTGGTGTGTACCTTATCTTCTTCCTCTCCCAGAGGCAGGACTCGCTGTGGATTGGTGTGGCCCCTGTCTGGGCTACTTGCACACTGCCAGGCTTGTGGTGCTGCTTTGATGGGATCTGGCATATTAGCCAGGGTGGATCTGCAAGGTGCACAGGGGTGGGAGGGGCAGGCTTAGCTCCCTTTGCCAGCAGTGGTCCCCTGCGGGAAGGGTCCTGCAGCACCCATGGGGAGGCAAATCCATCAGAGGGATGGATCCACAGAAGCACAGCATTGGGTGTTTGTGCGGTACAAGCAAGTTCGATGACAGGAACTGGTTCTCTTTGGGATTACAGGTGGGGGATGGGAGAGGGAAATGGTGCTTGCCAGCACCTTTGTTCCCTGCAAGGCTGAGCTCTGTCTTCCAGGGCTCAACAACTCTTCCTCCTGGTGCCCTCTCACCCTCCCCGCTGTCTGAGAGCAGAGCTGTTGACTTTTAACATTCCAGATGTTAAGTCCCACTGACTGTCAGAACTCATGGATTCCAGCCCCTCGGCTTTTGCAAGTCAGACTTCAGGGGCTCTGCGTTGCCCAGCGAGCTACCCCTCCACCACCCTGGCTCCCTCCTGCCAGTCCGTGTAGCATGCACCGCCTCTCTGCCCTTCCTATTCTTTTCCGTGGGCCTCTCGTCTATGCTTGTCTCCAGAGAGTCCATTCTGCTAGTCTTCTGGTGGTTTTCTGGGTTATTTAGGCAGATGTGGGTGGAATATAAGTGATCAGCAGGACGAGATGAACCCAGCACCCTCCTATGCCGCCATCTTCCCCCTTCTCCAAGATTCACTGTATTTTTAAAGTAGAACTATGCCTATCAAAGAGAAAAAAAATCCTACATTCCCCAGATACATTTGAAGACCTGCATGTCTGATAATATACAAGCAGAAATCATTGGGTGGGACTTCCAGGAAATCTCTCCCAGGGATTCATGAGTCATGTTGTCCTCCCTGTCTCCCCTCCTTCCCATCCTTTCCTGAATTGTACCTGTAACAGTTGCTTTGTAGATATTACGGCTAGCTTTGCAGCCACAAGTTTTCAACCATGAGGCAATCTTCAGAAGAAAGCTACATGTTTAAAGAATGGCAGTGTGAGTGGAGAGCTGAAGTCTGGAATATTAAGTACACCATAAAGCCACAATAGTAGACCTAGACAACCAAAGTTCAGACTTAATTATGGGAGAGAAAACAAATCTCTATCTTCTTTAAACTAATGATACTTAAGCTTTTTGTTCATATCAGACAAATGCAATTAGTAATGGATATTACCCCCTTTATCTGAAGATATCCATCACAAAATGGAAGCTTGTTTGAAACTTGACTCAGAAAGGTTATGAAGGAGGTGCCTGTGTGGCTCAGTCAGTTAAGCTCTTGACTCTTGATTTTGGCTCAGGTCATGATCTCCCAGTTGTGAGATAGAACCCCACATAGGGGTCTGTGCTGGGCGTGGAGCCTGCTTAAGATTCTCTCTCTTCCTCTCTCCCTGTCCTCCCCCACTTAGGCATACATCTCTCTCTCTCTCTCTCTCTCTCTCTCTCTCCAAAAAAAAAATAGAAAGAAAGAAAGAAAGAGAGAGAGAAAGAAAAGAAAGTTATAAAAGAATTAAATAAATTTAAAAATATACTGTTTTTCTTAATGAAAGTGAACTGATAATTGCAAAGTTTTCCATTAGTCCCCCAAATAACTTGTATATGAAACAAAATCCCAGTAAAAATAGAAAATATTTTAACTTGAAAAATTAATCTGAAAGAATAGTAAAATGAAATAATTGGAAAAAATTTAAGGAACTATAATAAAGGATTATTTCCTACTTTAATTTAACTGACATGTAATAAGAATTCATATAATTCAAACAGGGTGATACTGACAAATAAACATATCATTGAAAAGTATAGTCCTAAAACAGACTCAAGGATATATGACTTTGGATCATAAAGTACTTTGTCCAGTAAGAAATAAGAGTGAAAACAAGAATTTTGTAGTCTCTTTCTATGACCTTAGAATGTCTCATAACTAATATATTGAGTCTGTTTCCTTAGGAGAGACCATTTGGATATCAGCACAGTAAACATAATGACAATGAATGAGATTATCAGAGAAGGAAGTAGAGATGGCTTGGTTCAGCGGTCTTGCTAACACTTGTTCTGCTCTTTACAAGCAGAATGCCAGTAATGTAGTCTTGGTGTACACATATCTTTGAATCAAGAGTACTGACATACATATTGAAACCAAATCACAGTTCTAGAGAACAAAGTCTGTACCTGCTGACCTCCACGTATGGATATGGAACATTATCTCTTTTGAACAAGTACTCATAGGAAAGTGCTTCTTCATTTAGAACTGGGGCAGGGAGAGCTGCTTTTATTGAAGGCTATTTGGAATATCACTCTCCAAGGAGACATAACATGATACGGCCATCAAACTCAGGTACTAAGCAACCATGGTATAAATCTACTATAAAATCTACAACTTTGAGGCTAATCCATCAGCAGTGAGTTAAGAATGCACTGCATGCACTTAGAAAAGCTCAATGTTCAGGGGTCTTCTCTTGCCTGAGAGTAAGTGCCCATGTATTATTAACAAAAATGAATGTATCAATATTGACTTAAGGCAGGGTGCTACACTTTGTGAGTGAAAAAATTCAATTACAGTATTTCTAAAGACCTTATGAAGTCCAAATGTCAGGAAAAATATTCAGAATCACAATCTTACTGTGAAAGAGAATAAGGAAAGTAAACAGAACTAAACACAGAGAGTTACTGATGATATTATTTGTATAAATTCAAATGATTCATAAAGCAATATGAAAGCCCTGCTAATTGTTTCTCCTGTATAAAATAATTATACATAACCATAGCTAATTTATTTTGTACAACTTTCAGAAGTTACTATTGATTTTTTAAGGTAGATTATTTTCAATTTATAATACCAATACTACTTAAAACAAAAGTCCTGCCTTTATCTCTACAGACATTTTTAAGAGGTGAAATGCATGTTCTAAGCACACACATGAATATCTGAGTATCTGAGTCCTAACACTTACGGATGGTGTTAGCAAAACTTCATTTGTCTGGAAGTCTCATTATTCTACTATTTTGTCACTATAAGGTAATAGCTATTGGTGCTGATTTTTTGGAAACTTTCCTTTTGAAGTTTTAGTGGTTACAAACGGAGGAAAATTAATTATGCTACCATGAGAAGCAGAAGAAGGAAAAAAGCATCATTCAAATACTTGCGTTAATTTACTAGGGTTGCCATAAGAAAGTATCAAAACCTGGGTGACTTAAAACAACATAGTTTCACAGTCCTGGAAGCTACAAATGAGAAATCAAGGTGTCATCAGAATCATACTCTCTGACCATTGTAGGGGACAATCTTTTCTTAACTCTTCTAGCTTTCAGTGCTTGCTAGCAATCCTTGGTTCACAAATGCATACCTTTAGTCACATGGCTGCATTCCTCCTGTGTCTTCACATATTTCCCTTCTGTGCATGTCTGTCTCTGTGTCCAAACCCTCTTTGTATAAAGACAGCAGTTACATTGTATTAAGACATTATTTTAATTGGACTATCTCTATTTGGTTACTATTTCCAACTAAGATAACATTCTGAGGTACCAGGAATTAAGACTTCAACATATATTTTTTGGAAGGACATAATTCAACACATCATACACATGGGGCACAAGCAGGATGTCTATTTCTATTTGAAAAGGAAAGATAATATAAGTAAGGTAAATACCCCAGTGGGTTTTTATCAACAATATCCCATATTTTATTGAAATGTGCCAAATGGAAATGTTTTATCAAGTCAATTAATAGATACATTTTCAATGTCACTTGGATAGAGGGCTTCCCTCACTTCTGTGAGTGTTATTCTGAAATTATCAGTTCAAATCTTGGAAAAGGAGCCAAAAGCAACAAAGTGATTTTAACAGAATTAAGTGAAGATTATGCATTCATAAAACAAAAATTAACTACAGAAAGGTGCAAACTGAGTGACATGACTCAGTTGTAGTTCATTTGAAAGAAAATGAGAATTTTACTAGTAACAAGTTAAAGGTAAGACAAGTTTGGTAAATATGATGCATTTAACAAGTTAATATGAAACTAATTAATTAACTTTGGGGTACAATGCTGACCTTGAGTCTTAAGATATATATAGTATATCAAAAAATAGGTATCACCTCTATGTCAAGGTCTCTGCCAGATACTACAGTGCATGCAAAGTAAAGAAAGACTTATATTTCTAAGAGAGATAATAATCAACATGTAGGGGATGCAAGAATGCTGAGTAGGCTGCCAAATATACCAGTAGTAAGAATACAAAGTAGAAACTTCCAAGGAAGATGGCAGAATAAGAGGACACTAAGCTCACCTTGTTCCATGGATACAACTAGAAAACACCCAAATCAGTATAAGTAACCCAGAAAATATAGACTGCTATATACAGAAGATTTTATATACAAACCTAATGGTAACCACAAATCAAAACACAGTGATAGATATGCAAAAGAGAGACAGAGAGAGAGAAAGGGATCCAAGTATATCACTAAAGAGCACCAACAAACCATGAGAGAAGAGAGCAAGAGAATAAAGGAAGAAACACAAACTACAAAACAACCATAAAACAAGTAACAAAATGGTAATAAGTACATACTTATCAATAATTACTTTATAAATGTACTAAGTGCTCCAATCAAAAGACATAGGGTGTTGGAATAGACAAAAAAACAAGACCTATTTAATGCTGCTTACAAAAGACTCATTTCAGACCTAAAGACACATGCAGATTGAAAATGAAGTGATAGACAGGATGCCTGGGTGGCTCAGTTGGTTAAGTGTCTGACTTCAGCTCAGGTCATGATCCCAAAGCTTGTGAGTTCGAGGCCCTTTTTGGGCTTTGTGCTGACAGCTCAGAGCCTGAAGCCTGCTTTGGGTTCTGTGTCTCTCTCTATATCTGCCCTTCTTTGACTCGTACTCTCTCTCTCTTTCTTAAAAATAAATAATAAAACAATTTTAAAAATTAAAAAAAAAAGTTAAGTGATGGAAACGCATTTATCATGCAAATGGAAGTGAAAAGAATCTAGGGTAGCAATACTTATATTGAACAAAATAGATTTTAAAACAAAGACTGTAAAAAAACTTAAAAAATAAAACAAAGACTATAAAAAGAGACAAAAAACACTATGTAATAATAAAGAGAACAATCCAACAAGAGGTTGCAACAATTATAAATATTCATCCAACATGGAAGCACCCATAAACGTTAAGCAGCTAATAATAAACATAAAGGACATAATCAATAGTATTGCAATAACAGTAGGGGACTTGAACACCCCACTTACATCAGTGGATACATCATACAAACAGAAAATCAATAAACAGTGGCTTTGAATGACACATTAGACCAGATGAATCTAACAAATATATTCAGAGATTCCATCCTAACACAGCAGAATACACATTCTTTTCAAGTGTAGATGGAATATTCTCCAAAATGGATCAAATATTAGGCCATAAAACAAATCTCAACAAATTAAAAAAAAAAAAACTGAAACCACATCATTTGTCATTTCCAACCACAGGGCTATGATAATAGAAATCAGCCACAAAGAAAAGTCTGGAAAGAACACAAATACATGGAAGTTAAATAACATGCTACTAAACAATGAATGGATCAACCAAGAAAGTCAGAGGAAATTTAAAAAATACACAAAGACAAAGGAAAATGAAAACACAACAGTCCCAAATCTTTGGAATGCAGTAAAAGCTGTTTTAAGAAAGAATTTTATTGTAACACAGCTCTACATCCAGAAGCCAGAAAAATATCAAACAACCTAACCTTACACCTAAAGAAGCCTGAAAAAGAAGAACAAATGAAACTCAAATTCAGTAGAAGGAAGGACATAATAGATTAGAGCATAAATAAATAGAAACTAACTAACTAAATTAATTAATTAGAAAAAATACAATAGAAGAAATGAATGAAACCAGGAACTGGTTCTTTGAAAGGATCAACAAAATTGATAAACTTTAGCCAAGATCATCGAGAGAGAGAGAGAGAGAGAGAAGGAGGGAACCCAAATAAACAAAATCAGAAATGTAAGAGGAGAAATAACAATGAACACTACAGAAGTACAAAAGATTATAAGAAAATATTATCAAAAAATTTATGTCAACAACCTGGAAAACCTAGAAGAAATAGATCAATTCCTAGAAACATACAACCTACAAAAACTGAATCAGGATGAAATTAAAAATTTGAACACGCAGATTAGCAGCAATGAAATTGAATCAGTAATCAAAAATTTGCAACAAACAGAAGTCCAGGACCAGGCAGCTACACAAGTGAAGTCTACCAATTGGTTAAAGAAAAGTTAATACCTATTCTTTCCAAGCTATTAAAAAAAAAAAATAGAAGGAAAGTTTCCAAATTCATTCTATGAGGCTAGCATTACCCTGATTCCAAAACAAAGATAAAGACACTACAAAAAGTGAAACAGAGAGAGAGAGAAACAAGCCAGTATCTCTGATGAATATAGGTGTGAAAATCCTCAACAAAATATTAGCAAACTGAATCTAATACATTTTAAAAAATCATCACCAGGGCAACTGGGTGGCTCGGCTGATTGAGCATCCAACTCTTGATTTTGGCTCAGGCCATGATCCCAAGGAGTACTGAGTCCCATGTCAGGCTCTGCACTGAGTGTGGAGGCTGATTGGAATTCTCTTTCTCTCTCTCTGTGCCCCTCCCACCCCTAGCACTCCTAAAAAAAAAAAAAAAAAAAAAGCCATTATAAAAAAAACAAAAAAACCTCACCACAATCAAATGGAATTTGTTCCTGGGATGAAAAGATTGTTCAATATTCACAAATCAGCCCACATGAGGCATCACATCAACAAGAGAAAAGATAAAAACTATAAAATCATTTCCATAGATGCAGAAAAAACATTTGAAAATGTACAACATCCATTCATGATAAAATCCCTCAACAAAGTAGGTTCAGAGGGAACATAATTCAACATAATAAAGTCCATTTATGAAAAACCCACAGATAATAACATACTCAATAGTGAAAAACTGAGGGCTTTTCCCCTAAAATCAGGAACAAGACAAGGATGTTCACTCTAACCACTTTTATTAGACTTGATGTCCTAGCTACAGCAATTAGACAAGAAAAAGATTAAAAAGCATCCAAATTGGTAAGAAAGATGGACAAATTTTACTATTTGCAAATGACATGATACTGTGTATAGAAAATAGTAAAGACTCCACCAAAAAAATACCAGAACTGATAAATGAATTCAGTAAGGTCACAGAATATAAAATTAATATACAGAAATCTGTTGCATTTCTATACACTAATAATGCAGAAGTAGAAAGAAAAATTAAGAAAACAATCTCATTTACAGCAGTAACAAAAAGAATGAAATACCTAGAAAATAAACTTAGCCAAGGGGTGAAAGAACTGTACTCTGAAAACTATAAAACACTGATGAAAGAAATTGAAGACAACACAAACAAATTGAAAGATATTCCATGCTTATGGACTGGGAGAATAAATCATGTTAAAATGTCCTCACTACCTAAAAAAAATTACAGTTTTAATCCAATTGCTATCAAACAAATAATTTTCATAAATGTATGGAACCACCTTGAATAACCAAAGCAATATTGAAAAGGGACAAAACTGGAGGTATCACAATCCCAGATATCAGGATATACTACAAAGCCATAGTAATCAAAACTGTATGGTACTTGCACAAAAAACAGACACATAGATCAATAGAACAGAATAGAGAGCCCAGAAATAAGCCCATGATTTTATAGCCAAGGAATCTTTGACAAAGGAGGCAAGAATATACAATGGGAAAAAGACAATCTCTTTAACAAATTGTATTAGAAAAACTGGACAGCTACATGTAAAAGCATGAAATTGGACTTCTTTCTCATACCTTACACATAAATACATTCAAAATGGATTAAAGACCTAAATGTGAGATCTGAAACCATAAAAATCCTATAAGAGAGCACAGGTAATAATTTCTCTGGCATTATCCATAGTGACATTTTTCTAGATATGTCTTCTGAGGCAAGGGAAACAGAAGCGAAAATAAAATATCAAAATGAAATGAAAGCTTTTACATAGCAAAGGAAACAATCAACAAAACTAAAAGACAACCTAGAGAATGGGAGAAGATATTTGCAAATGACATATGAGATAAAAGAATTGACACAGCTCACCATCCCCCCTGAAATGAATAATCTAATTTAAAAAATGGGCAGAAGACATGAACAGACATTTCTCCAAAGAGGATATACAGATGCCCAACAGACACATGAAGATGCTCAATGTCACTCATTATCAGGAAAATGAACATCAAAACCACAATGAGATATCACCTCACACCTATCAGAATGGCTAAAATCAAAAGCACAAGAAATAAGTGTTGGTGAAAATGTGGAAAAGAAGGAACCGTCTTGCACTATAGGTGGGAATGCAAATTGGTGCAGCCACTGTGGAAAACAACATGGAGCTTACCCAATAAATTAAAAATAGAACTATCTTATGTTACAGTAATTCCACTTCTACATATTTACCCAAAGAATATAAAAACACTAATTTGAAAGGATATATGTACCCATATGTTTATTGCAGCATTATTTACAATAGCCAAATTATGGAAGCAACCTAATGTCCAACCATAGATAAATGGATAAAGAAGAAGTGGTGTGTGTGTGTGTGTGTGTGTGTGTGTGTGCACGCGTATGTATACGTGTGTGTGTGTATAATGGAATATTACTCCATCATAAGAAGAATGAAATCTTGCCATTTATAACAACTGGATAGATCTAAAGAATATAATGCTAAGCGAAATAAGTCAGTCAGAGGACAAAGACCATGTGATTTCACTCACATATGAAATTTAAGAAACAAAGCAAACAAATAATAAAAGAGAAAACCAAAAGACTGACTCTTAACCATAGAGAGCAAACTGAACTATCCCTGAGGGGAGGTGGGTTGGAAAATGAGTGAAATAGATGAAGGGAGTTAAGAGTATACTTACCATGATGAGCACTGAGTAACGTATAGAATTGTTGAATCACTATATTATACACCCGAATGTAATATAACACTATATGTTAACTATACTGGAATTATTTTTTTAATTATATGCAAACAAACAGAAAATGCAAAGTAGAATTTAGATAGAGGGTCTAAAAAAGCAAAATGTCATGTGAATTCAAATGAATACAAGGACAAGTCAACTTGGAAGACATCAGGAAATATGATACACAAGAAGCTTCTGCTTAGAACTCACTTCTTCCTTAAAAGGCTTTTTTTACCCCAAAATAAATTATCCCATATTCTAATCCTATTTCACCATACTATACATCCCTCAGGTCACCTTTGTAAACAAATAGTCATTCAACATATTATTGGAGTGTTTCCCATCTGCCAGGTGATATGATCAAACAGAAATTAACACAACAGAAACCTATTTTAATGAGGAACAGCAATATTAAACAAATACTTATATTATAAGTTGCTATTGGGAAAGGGTCAAGAAAACTTCATCTGTTCTGAGATAACAACAGGTTTCACTCAGTAGGGGAATGATGGTGATGAAATGGTAGGATCAACTGCCAGGGAGTCTTCATGAAAAATTGCTTAGAAGGTGTTACTGAGGATAAGTAACCTGGAAGGATGAGTAAAAGGATCTACAGTCAATAGAGCAAGGAAGCCAACCTGAAGTGACCCCATCGCTTAGGAGCCAGAGGAATAAACACCCCAGCTCCCTCTTCTTTGATCTCCTGATGATGCCCGCTGTTGGCCAAAATCAAAATGGAAGCCAAAAAGCATAGGAGCCCATGGATGCAGTTCATATATATTCATCTATAGGGTACACAGAAGGGTGGACAACAACAAAGAATGTGTTTGGAGAGACAATGAGCTCACTACCTACAGACAGAGAAAATGATTTACAATATGAAAATCAATATGCTGGGAAATATGTGTATTGGATAAAGAAGAGAAACAACAGATGTTAAGGGGCTTATCACAGTGCTTGGGATGCAGTAGGTACTCAATGTCATCTATTTATCACTATCATCATCATCATCATTATTATTGTTGTCATCATAATCATCAGTAGTAGTGTTTTATTTATTTTTTCAAATGTTAATTGATTTTGAGAGAGCTAGAGAGAGTATGAGCTAGGGAGGGGCAGAGAGAAGGAGAGAGAAATCCCAAGAAGCCTTCATGCCTAGAGTGGAACCTAACTAGGGTCTTGATCTCATAACCACAAGATCATGACCTGAGCTGAACTCAAAAGTCAGATGCTTAACAGACTGAGCCACCCAGGTTTCCCAGTAGTAATATTTTAAAACACTATCATCATTGCTGGAAATGAGACTTTTAAGCAACTAGAAGAGTCATCCACGTGGATTTCATTCAGGACCATATTAGAATTTATGTAGATACAAAAACTGATTTTGCTGCTAAAGTTTTCAGTGAATAACAAGAAGTAACCAAAAATAAAGTGAGTAGATGACCAGAATGAGGATAAGCTAAAGGTAGAGCTTTAAAGAATGTGCTTTAAAGAATCAAAGATTTGTATCAACTAAATTTTGAGAACCTGGTAAGAGTTTGGTTGGTAGAGATGAAGAGACAGAGAAACATAAATTAAGAGGAACAACTGATCGAAACAGGAGTATATACATTGTGAAAATGCAAAGTAATTCATTTTCAATGAATCATAGAATATGAATAAAAAACACTGGAGGAGGGTAACATTAATGTAATTTGCTGCCTTATTTTGTAGGGCTTTGAATATCAGACCAAGGGTTATTGGAATGGAGATAGTGGAGAGCTAGCAAATGATTTTGAGAAAGGGAATAATTTAATTAGAGTAAAATAAATTGTCCTAAGTATAATTTGGACTGAATAAGATTAGTCAATAATTGTACAGGAAGGGAGGCAAAGAATGAACTTTGAATAACTAGTAGAAAGTAGATAGACATTAGGGGAAGAACATTCCACTCAGAGAGAACAGCATATACAAAGGCACAAAAATGATAGCTATGATATTGAATTAGGGTAGTTTTCACTTATTTCACCCATCCTCCACTAACCTCCTTTCTGGTAACCACCAGTTTGTTCCCTGTATTTGTGACTGTTTCTGTTTTTGTTTGGTTCTTTGCTTTGTTTTGTTTTTAATGTTTATTTATTTATTTTGAGAGAGAGAGAGAGCATGCGCACATGAGCTAGTGGGGGAGGGGCAGAGAAAGGGAGAGAGAAAATCCCAAGCAGACTCTGCACTGTCAGTGCAGAGCCTGATGTGGGACTCAGTCCCAGGAACCATGAGACCATGACCTGAGCCGAAATCAAGAGTCAGACGCTCAACTGACTGAGCCACCCAGGCACCCCTGTTTTGTTTTTTGGATTCTACGTATACATGAAATCAGTTATGACCCCTACCTAATAGACGCCAGAAGCACCTCCTCCCAAACCGTGACAACAACAAAAAAAATGACTCCGACAATTCCTATGTGTGTTGGAAGTGGAAAGGGAGCAAAATAACCCATGACTGAGAACCACTGAGTTATAGGAAATGCATATAATTTAATAGAATCAGAGAGTAAAGTATAGCAATGAGTTGACTACATAATGGAGCTGGAAAAATAGAGATAGATAAAAGCTTTTAGATTGTTAAATTGAGGTTTTTATTTTCTCCCGATTATTAAAAAAACAAAAACAAAAAAACAAGAGGCAAAGAAGTGAGCAGAGAAAAATTATAGTTCAGAAGGATCGCACTGGGAGTAATATGAGGGAGCAAGTCTGTTGTCAGGGAGGCTGTTCGGAGGAAATTCTAAAAGCCCTATTTTTATAGCGTCATTGAGAATTTAAAGGAGACAAGATATATTTTTAAAAAGGTTGAAGAAATTAGAATAATAAAATAGGGAGGATGGAGCAATAGTGTGAGGAGAAAAGATGATAGAGGGTTTAAGGGTGATTCTTAGGGCTCTACCTTGAGTAACTGAATGGATGAAAGTACCACATCCATACGCGGGTAATAAGTTTAAGGGAAAATGTGTTCTGCTGAGTGATAAGGGAAAATATGATAAATTCATTTTTGGTTAAGTTAAATTTGAGGTGCCAATGGAAAAACAAAGTACAAATGACCAAAGGTGGATATATCTATATATGTTCATGTTGGATTTGTACATTTAGAAATCATCAGTATAGTGTTTTTCTAATGAGTAGAGGGGGCCAAGGAACAAAACATAGAGAGATACTACTTAAAAAAAATAGAGGACTAAAACCTGGCAAAAGTGTTTGCAAATGTACTCCAAAAGACTAATGGGAGGAAAGCCAAAGAATGAGAAAACTTTAAGAATGTTGATATGGATAATCAATGAAATAATCAGTGAGACCAGTATCACAAAAGTAGGATTTAGCAGCAAAGACACTGAGCACCTAACCAATGGTAATTTTATCGAGAATGGCAAGCAAAGAGACGTGGAGGAAAGTTTAGAGAAAAGGAATGTGGAATATTATTTACACATGTATATATTTGAAAGCTAAAATGAAGGAGATTGAGTAAAACTGAAAGAAAGAGAAAACTCAAGAAAGAGTTGGTTTTCTCTTGAAACTATGAAAATTGATCTACTACATTAATGGAAAAAAAGATAAAAATCATGATTATCTCAATAGATGCAGAAAAAGCATTTGACGAAATTCAACATTCTTTTATGATAAAATTCTCAACAAGTTAGGTCTAGATGGAATGTACTACTGGAAGTCCTAGCCAGAGAAATTAGGTGAGAAAAGGAAATAAAAGGAACCCAAATCAAACAGTAAGAACTAAAATTGTCTTTGTTTTCAGATGACACTTTATTGTATATGGAAACCCTAAGATTCTACCAAAAAAAAACTATTTGTATGAACTAGTAAATGAATTAGTAAAGATTCAGGATATAAAATCAATATACAGAATCAATTGTGTTTTTTATACACTAACAGCAAACTTTTGGAAAGAGAAATTAAGAAAACCATCCCACTTACAATAGGATCAAAAACATTAAAATAATTGAGGATAAATTTAACAAAGAAGGTGAAAAATGTGTACATTAAAAAGTATAATACATAGATGAAAAAATCAAAGAAGACACAAATAACTGGAAAGATACCACGTTTGTGGACTGGAGGAATTAACATTGTTCACATATCCATACTAGCTGGAGCACCTGAGTGGCTCAGTGGGGCATCTGACTCTTGATTTCAGCTCAGGTCATGATCTCATGGTTCATTAGTTCAACCCCCACCTCAGGCTCTGCACTGATAGTGCAGGGCTTGCTTGGGATTCTCTCTCTCACCCTCTCTCTCTTTGTCTCTTCCCTGTTTGTGCTCTCTCTCTCTCTCTCTCTAAATGAACAAGTAATCTTTGCTCATTTAGAGAACAAATATATTTTTATATATTTTATAAATATATGATATGTGTGTATACACACACACACACATATAGATAGATAGATAGATAGATAGATAGGTATGTCCATACTATCTAAAGTGATCTATAGATTCAATGCAATGCCTATAAAAATTTCAGTGGCATTGTTTTTTTTACAGAAAGAGAAAAAAAAATTGTACAGAATCACAAAAGATCCCAAATAGCCAAAGCAATCTTGAGAAAGAACAAATCTGAAGGCATCACTCTTTCTGATTTCAACTTATATTACAAAGCTATAGTAATCAAAACAGTATGGTACTAGCATGAAAACAGACATAGAACAGAATTGAGAGTCCAGAAATAAACCCATGCTTATATAGTCAACTAATTCCTGACAAGGGTGTCAAAAACACACAATGGGGAAAGGGTAGTTTCTTCAATAGGTGATGGAAAAACTGGACATCCACATATGAAAGAATGAAACTTAACCTTATTTTACGTCACTCACAAAAATTACCTTATAATGGGTTAAAGATCTAAATGTGAGACTTGAAACTATTAAAGCTCTTAGAAGAAAACAGGGAGAAAGATCCTGAACATTGGTCTTAACGAAGATTATTTGGATATGACACTGAAAATATAGGCAACAAAAATCAAATACGGACAAGCTAAAAAGCTTTTGCACAGAAAATAAATCAACAAAATGATAAGTCAACCTATGGAATAGGTTGCAAAGCATATATCTGATAAATAATTAATATCCAAAATATATATTAAAAAAAACCTCATGTCACTCAAAAAGCAATCTATTTAAATAATGGCCACAGACACTGAACTTTCTTTTTAAAGTTTATTTATTTATTTTTGAGAGAAAGAGAGAAGGGGAGGGGCCGAAAGAGAAGGGGAGAGAGAAAAAGAATCCCAAGCAGGCTCTGGGTTCAAACCCACAAATCGTGAGACCATGACCTGAGCCAAAATCAAGAGTCATGTGTTTAACTGACTGAACTACCAGGCACCCCAGAAACTGAATATTTTTCCAAAGCAGATATACAAATGGCCAACAGGTGTGTGAAAGAACATTTAATATCATTAATCAGGGAAATGCAAATTAAAACCACAATGAGATTTCACCTCACACCTGTCAGAATGGCCTTTATCAAAAAGTCATAGTGAGTGTTGGTGAGTTAGACTGACTAGGCTAAGCTAGCTTATCTCGTACTTCCCCCATCTATAACATGATGAGATTCATGAAAGTGGTGAGCCTAAAAATGGAAGCAAAAGGTCAAGGAGGATTGTAGCTAAAAAAAAAAAAAAAAATTAAAATAAAAAAATTTTAAGTCCTAAAATTAGAAATCATGCCAGTGTTGTTGTTTTTTTTTTTCTTTTAATGGCTTCCTATTACTTACCAAAATTAGAACAAACATCCATATCAAGGTCCTTATATCTCTTAACTTTATTTGGTATTTGTTTTCTTCATTGCAAAATTGTACTTTTTTAAGGTTGTCTAGGCCCAGATTAGGTTATAAGATACTTCAAATTATTGCTGAAAGTTTCATCCTTTTATTTCCTCAACATATTGTAGTTGCTGCAATTTATTGTGGCTGAAATGATGTATGTGGAGACATAAGAAGGAATTTTTTCAATTGTAAACTACCCTATAAATGGAATGGAATTACAACAGCGTGAATAGTTCAATGATAAATATTTCAAGCTGAGATTTGATGACCTTTTATGAGGAGGAATGCTACCATTTATTAAACACCTAATATGTGCTAGGTAATGTACGACATGCTTTACTGATGCCATTTGATTGATGTGCACTGTAATTAATGAGTAGATATAATTTACTGCTGTGAAAGGTACATATACTGCTTGATCTCTAGTATAGGGCTGCACCTGGATTCAACTCCAGTATGGCTGACACCAAAACATGGGTTCTCATTTCAGAGAGAGGAATTTGGGCTAAATGTCCATTTTAGTCATTAACATCAACATGATTGATATTATTTCTTTGACCAGTTTCATGTTACTATAGAAGACCATTCTTGTGTTTATGGTTAGGCATCCTATATTGCATCTATACTAAAGTACCAAGACCTCAATTTTCTTACAAAAAAAAAAAAAAAGATTAATTCTGTGTCATTTGTATTTTAAGAGCTTTTCTTGGGGGAAAAATTTGTTTTAATATCTGTGTAAGGTACAAGAGTAATTTTCCTTTATAACCTGAGTGAAAAAATGGTACCAGAAATTCTACTGCTCCCTGTGAATTTGAACGATTTGAAATTTCACCACCAGTGTTTCTAGAATGAGATTAAGTACTTGCAGATAATAATGAATGCACTGTTAAAATCATTTAAATGATTGAATGAAGTATTTGAGAGAAGTCATTGTGAGGCATATAATTTCCTTTTTCTCTCCTCTGGTGCATGGATTTCATTCCTTAAGTAAATGGAGGGGAAAAAAAAGTATAGTACCTTGAAATTTCCCATATGAAATCTAGTATTGTTGCAAGACAAAGATATTTTACCCTGTGGCAACATTTTCTTTATAAAGCATCCTTCTTGTCATGTTATTTTTGTTGGAAAATGATTTATTAGAAAGTCTTTACAGTTTGGAGTCTGAATAAATCATGTTGGCTGGATATTAAGGAGCTATAATAATCAAATGTAGAGGTAAGTTCATTAATTTTCCAGAGTTCATGTGAGTCATCACCACTTCTGCCTCACCCAGTGGGTACTCAAAGTGCGGTCCCTGCGCTAGCAATGTCAGGAACTGGGAATTTGTTAGAAATGCAAATTCTAGAGCCCCTACCCCAAACCTTCTGAATCAGAAACGTTTGGGGATAAAGCCCAGCAATCTGTGTTTTAGCAAGCCTTCTACTAGATGCTCATATTGCTAAAGTTTGAAGAAAACTGACCTAATTCATGGTTAATGACTTGGGCAAATGTACATCTGATCCCCAGCCTTCATCTTTAACAGGGATTCCTAATCTGGCTGAACATTAGAATAATCTGCCTGTCCTCCTAAAAAATATTGAGGACCAGACTCACCCAGACAAACTGAATCAGCATCTCTCAGGTAGATCTGATAGGCAGCCAGCTGGACTTGAGAACCACCAATCTATAGCAGCAGAGTTTGTGCTAGGAAGCATTTCAAGTACAGTATCCGCAAATATGGGTGAGAGTCCTGATCTAAGTTTTTATTCATGCGGGGCGCCTGGGTGGCGCAGTCGGTTAAGCGTCCGACTTCAGCCAGGTCACGATCTCGCGGTCCGGGAGTTCGAGCCCCGCGTCAGGCTCTGGGCTGATGGCTCAGAGCCTGGAGCCTGTTTCCGATTCTGTGTCTCCCTCTCTCTCTCTGCCCCTCCCCCGTTCATGCTCTTTCTCTCTCTGTCCCAAAAATAAATAAACGTTGAAAAAAAAATTTAAGTTTTTATTCATGCTATAACTTTAGGCAAACCTTAAAATTTTTACATTCCTCTATCACAAAATTTTGCAAGTGCCCAATGAGTTGAGTTACGTGACAATGCATCACATATTCTAAAGTCTAAAATTTGTGAATGGTCCAAGACAGGCAGCAACTGATCTTGGTTAGAACTGAAGAACATCCAGCCCCACTAGAGATGATGAAACAGAATTTGCACTTTAAAGTGATCTGTCATTCACATACACATTCATGTTTTTGAAGCACTGTTCTAAAGCATGAGGCCAAGATAAGTCATCTTCATAACATATAAAAGAGAAAATGCAGTATTTCCCATCATTCAAATTATGCTTAGCTTTAAATGAGTGTGGGGTTAAAAAAAAAAAGAGAGAGAGAGAGAGAAGAAATTTAGAATAAGCATTTCAGCCTCATATTTTCACTGTGAGTTTCCTCTTTGAGACTGAAAATGAAAAGACTCTGAGTCTGTTTGTCCAGCAAAAACATAAATGAGTACAGGTCCCCTCAAGGCTTGCTGGGTTACTAAGAATTTAAAAGCAACTCAAGTTTGATGAACAGTTCTTTTCATGCATGCTGTTCAAAGGCTGAAAAAGAGTTGCAGAATGTAAGGAAGAGCTGTTGAACAATAAGGAATAGCTAAAGTCTGCAGGCAAATACTTGTCAATAAGCACATACTGATTATTATTCTTATTTATTATTATTGTTGTTGTTGTTGTGATTATGAGCTGCCGTAAACAGACATACAAGTTTAAATCAACACATTATAGGTAAATGTCATTGTAATAACATACCAAAAAGAAAAAACAACCAGAAAACCGTGCTTCATATGGATGGTTTAACATAAGAGTATGATTTCCTTCAGCAGGTACCCCTTGCTATTTATGCAAGCGTAATTATTAAGGCACAAGACATGATTTTCCTTGTAATAAACTTCTTGTATTCCTCTGCTCTTTGGAGGAAGTAATAAACTGCTAGGTGAACAGAAAGTCCAATAAATACTCCCATACACTTCAGCTCATCAGTTGTGTAAATTTTATCGACTTACCAGGATCATGCTATTTGGATTTATTGTCTGTAAGGATAAAAAGCTGTAATAAAGGTGGATAAATGGATCCCATTGGCCCATAAATAACTGTTCAACCAAAAGAGCTGCGGCAGAGTAACTTTGTTTTCCACCATCTGGTGCATCAGAGAATGTTATCAAAGCAGCAGTAGGTGGTGGTGGGAAAACATCCGTTTCATTTCCATCCTTGAGAAAACAGTAGCATTTGGAAAACACATGCATCCTCTTTCCTGGGCCAGCTACCTAAATACCATCCAATATAAAAGGATTTATTTTTTTAATATTTTTCCACGTTCGTGAGTCTCATCGTGTTATAGATGGGGGAGGTGCTAGACTGATAAATCTGACATCTGAAGTATCCCCTAGTTTTCTACATAATAGAAAGAGCACCCTCATGAATAATGCAGAACTCCAAAGCTAGGGAAAACTGGTGGTGGAAAGTTCCTGAGTGAAACACGAATAGAGGCCACCACATTCTCAGAGGATCGAGAAAGGTCCCAGTTCAAAACTTAAATTGTATTAACCTCCATATTAGTTAAAGCGCCTTATGTGAAGTCTTAAAAATTAATCTACTGATTAACCCATTCTTCTTTTTTTTTTTGTAATCCACTTATTTCAAACATTTTAATTTAGCATGTCTAAGCCTCAGGCATTTTGAAATCTCATCTTGTTTATGATAATTCTTTTTCTTGTTGAATAAACCTGTTCCCTTTACCAGACTCTATTCTTTACAAGTCTTATTCCGTGTATTTTCATAGATGTAGAATCAGGGGTACAGGGATGCCTGGGTGGCTCAGTCAGTTAAGCGTGGGACTTTGGCTCAGGTCATGATCTCACGATTCATGGGTTAAAGCTCTGCATCAGGGTCTCTGCTGTCAGTGTAGAGCTCACTTCAGATCCTCTGTCCACCTTTCTCTCTGCCCCTCCCCTCACTGGTTCTTTCTCCCTCTCTCTTTCTCTGTTTCTCTCAAAAATAAATAAACTTTAGGGGCGCCTGGGTGGCTCAGTTGGTTAAGCGGCCGACTTGGGCTCAGGTCATGATCTCGCGGTCCGTGAGTTCGAGCCCCGCGTCGGGCTCTGTGCTGACAGCTCAGAGCCTGGAGCCTGTTTCAGATTCTGTGTCTCCCTCTCTCTGACCCTCCCCCGTTCATGCTCTGTCTCTCTCTGTCTCAAAAATAAATAAATGTTAAAATTTTTTTTTAATAAAAATAAATACATAAGCTTAAAAAAAAGAATCAGGGGTACAAAAAATTGAAATGTAATTTTTAAATAGTTCTATTTTATGTATATTGATGCCTCCCATTCTAATGAGTGTAGAAAACTTCACAGAGTCATTTTTAGGCAAAATGGAGTGAAAAACAACATGATGATTCATATCTAAGATTAATATCTTGCTACACCTAACTTTAGAAAATATCCACATCTGATTCTTCCAAACAGTTTCACATTCTTCTATCAAATGGTTATGATTACCAGAAGCTTAGTAGACAGTGCATTGAAGGAAAAATTAGTGAAAAGACAGAGGTTTGGGGATAAGATCTGGTGTTGACCATGTAATGTTGGGTAAAATATTTTACTTACCTGTATTTCAGTTTCCATATGTACAAAATACTTTTAGACTTGATGAAAGATATATTCCCTTAAATTCTGTGATTGTATAGTTTCTAAATCCTCTGAAAGTTATTTTAGGCGCTCATCAATTAACAGGAAAAAAGAACATATACTTGAAAGCCTTATTATGTGGCCATACCACTAACAACTTACACTGATTAGGCATTTATAAGAAGTAAGGCATTTTTCTGAGTATTTATATATATATTATCTTACTTTTTAATGATAAAAAAACTTTATATGTGAGAAAATTAAGGCTCAAAGAAGTTAACTAACTTGTCTTTTGTCTCATAGTTAATGAGAGGTGAAGCCAGGGTTCAAACCCAGACAATCAGTTTTTAGACCCTACACTATTAACCACATCTTGCAGCTGTGATGTCCTATCTAAAAATATTTTTACTTTGTGGTGCTGGGGTGGCTCAGTGCGTTAAGCACCCGACTTCTGCTCAGGTCATGATCTCACGGTTCGTGAGTTCGAGCCCCGCGTCAGGCTCTGTGCTGACAGCTTGGAGCCTGGAGCCTGCTTCAGATTCTCTCTCTCTCTCTCTCTCTCTCTCTCTCTCTCTCTCTCTCAAAAATAAGTAAACATTAAAAGTATTAAAAGATATTCTTACTTCAATACATTCAAGTCTGTGTCATAATATTTTCAATATATATTGCCATCAGTTTTATTTGTATACATGGTGAGCAAGGTAAGACTCTGAAAAAATTAGGATCGCTCCAATCTGCTGGTTTATAAAGGAGTAAGTTATCTACTCATATACTAGCTTATCTAGTCTCTATAGTACCTAATATTTCCAGAGAGCAGCTTTTTCTCTTAAATAATAAACTAAATAATCAGGTAACACAGACACAATTCAAAATGCCATCTTCTTGAGTTTAGGCTCCCAATCTATTTTGTGCTCTACACTAAGGCACATTTCAATTCTATCTGATAAGTGTATGGCTAAAAATATACACTGGTGTGTATGTATTATTCATGTATTATGTCCTTTAATGGATTTTTACTTTTGTCACTGTGTGGCGTACATCCATCATCTGAGAAGAGGATTCAACCAATTTCCAGTGAAGCAGGTAAGGCCAATGGCAATCCTCATACACTATTTACTGACAAAATCCAAGGTGCTGGATTACCTCACATGGACATCAGAATATTGAATATTCTGAACACTCAAAAGAAGAGTAAGACTGGATTTTAGACAATATCCTCATAGGAAAATGACCCCTACAGCAAAAGTAACAGCTAGCTGAGGAGCTTAGTTCTTAAAAAGGAATTGAATCACCCATACTAGAGCAAGAATTAATTAAAGAGACAAATAAGAAATTAGAGCAAGCATCATACATAACTTCAAAGAAGTAAAAGAGGCAAGAATAAATTATTTTAAAGAGGAACTAAGCGAAATGTGACAAATATTATTTTTGAAATAAAGAATTCAATATGTGTAAGAAATGCCAAAGAGATTCAAGGACAAGTTAGTGAACTGGAATATCTTTCCAAAAGAAATCAGAAGTGAGTGTATAGAGGAAAAACACAGAATAAGAGTAAAAAGGAGTGGAGACCTGAAGTAGACATGTCATCAACCATAGGTTAGGAATCCAGTGAAAGAGAATATAACAAATATAGAAAACAGATTTGGGATTTTCAGACAGAAAAGACATATAACCTAAAAATGAATAAAATTTAACCTGACAATGAGTGAAAAAACAGTAGAATAATTTTGTCCAAATAATAAAAGAAAATAACTGTTATTTTTGGTTTTTTATATGGCCAGATTATCATTCAAAATCTGTGTTGCAAGCAATATGTATTTTTTTAATAGCAACAAAAACTAAGAGATTTCACTACAAATAGATCTCACTAATGAGATTTCCAAATGATGTACTTCAGGAAGAAGCAGATCAGATCAGATGCTTCAATACATGTAAGCCATTAATCAAAAAAAAAAAAAAAAAAAAAAACCACATTTTCTATTCATTGATCCACTGAGAACTTTACAGTCTCATACCGACACAGCATGATATGATATTTCATATTTACCTTTTTTTGCAAGTTATATCTCTTCTTCCTGTTCTCATCTACCCGATGAACACCTAGTAATTATTATAGCCTCAGATCAAAGCTTTTCCCCTATTGGCTGAGTTTCCAAACAATCTTGAGCCCAGTGGAATAAACTTTGTACATACCTCTCTTATAGCTTTTGTTGCATCCATTGTTTATTTAATAAATAGTTACTAAGCAATTACTTTGTTCCAAGCACTCTCTTAGACACTAAGAATGTAATCACAGAAGTAAGGGGTCTCTGCTCTCATAAAATTCCCCTTAGTAAACAATCACAAATTATGTTGTTGCAATTACTACTCATAGAACCTTTTCTATTAGTTAAGTCCCTGAGGGCAGGGAAAACCATAATTTATCTTTGGACTTGCATGTCTCAAAGTCAGTTGACACTCAGGCCCCCACAATCTGCTATATCCAGATGGACACACAAGTTTGAGGTGGCTAAATAGAGCCACTTAATGATGTTTATTAGTAGAATAAATCCTAGTCATTAATGAATAAGTATCACTACTTTATATCTAAGGACAGGAGTTCATCATTTATTGATTTTATGCGTCGTCATCTCTGAGCTACAGCTCACACTTCGATTATGTGAGTAGAAGAATTATTCACGAGATACTTCCAAGTATTACATTCTATTTTTTAATGTGCCAATAAAAGTGCTGCATACTAAGACTTTAAGGCAGAAAGGAAAAACTTGTTGTATTCACAATGAGGTTTTTATTTAGAATTATTCAGGATTAGTGAGAAATTCTGTGCTTTCTCACCTATATGACTTGGGGGGGAATCACTTAACTAAGCTGTGTTGTCTTCATTTGTAAAAAGCATTACTAACAATGCCTGCCCCAAACATTTTTATGGGGATCGTAATAGAAAAGAACAGAAGGATGGGGCGCCTGGGTGGCTCAGTCGGTGAAGCGTCCGACTTCAGCTCAGGTCACCATCTCGTGGTCCATGAGTTCGAGCCCCGCGTCAGGCTCTGGGCTGATGGCTCGGAGCCTGGAGCCTGCTTCCAATTCTGTGTCTCCCTCTCTCTCTGCCCCTCCCCCATTCATGCTCTGTCTCTCTCTGTCCCCAAAATAAATAAACATTAAAAAAAAAATTTTTTTTAAAAAGAAAAGAACAGAAGGAAAGCTCTTTAAATCTCAAAAGGACAATGCAAACAAGATATTCTACTGAAACGTAAGCTCCACAGAGGCAAGATTTTTTTTGTTGGTTTGTTCACAGCTAAATCCTTTACTTCTAGACCACTGCCAAACACGTTGGCACCCAATAAACACTAGTGGAACATTTTAATCAAATATCGGTGGAGTTAATATGTATATATTACAGAAGTAATTTAAAACATTTTAAATGCAATGTTGTCTACTCAGTTGCTAATCTCTAAACTAAACCTTAAAACTAGAGAAATTTGAAGAGTTCCTTAATGTGAAATCTCAAAGGGATTTATTTTGTCAGGTTAATCAATGTGTAATTTTATTACTGTATCCATAAAGTCAACATGAAAATTTTCCTCTATAATGTTGAAAATGGGTTGCAATAGAAATTAATTAAGGAGAAAAACAGGCAGTGTTCGGAGTGTGTGTGTTGGGTGGGGGGTGGGGGAGGGGGTGGATGGGTGCGTGTGCACCTGCATGTGGAAATCTTTGGGGAACATCCCTGCATCTATTTAATTCAGTAGCTCAAAAGTAAGCTCTCTTAAGTGTCATCTTCATGCGGTCTATTATATTTAATGTGATTTTCAGGTACTCAAAGCAGTACAGTGCAATCTATGTCGTTAAATTCTTTTGACGCCTGTTCTGTTTCTACAAGTACAACCCACCAAATGGATCACGTCACCCTATAAGCCTAGGCCCTCATGCCAGTGATAGAATCATCTCCCTTTCTGCTCTGCTGCAGCTAATTCATCATAAGAAAACCCTGGGCTAACTGCAGTAATGGGTCAGTTCTTACCATGAGCTTCCAGATACTTGTGCTGCTTTTACAAATCTCCAGGATGTGATGTACTGAGCAAGAAATTCATCAATAAAATACTTGAAACACTTACCGTGGTAATCTATCTAAATTTGGGAGAAAAGTAATCTTTACAGAAAGGTTCTGCCTACTTATGATGATAGGGGTGTATTAAGAATCACAATTATTAGGATTTCAGTGGATGAAGAGGTGTCTGTCTCATAGAAAACCCCTGAATAATACAAGACATCCTATGAATTATTTATCATTCACAAGGTAGTATATGTTAGCATGCATTGCCAAGAATAAAGTGGTCAGATAAAAAAAAATGTTGCTCTAGAAATGGTGTGCTTATTCCTTCAGCAACTCTAGCCTGCAAAGCATTCTTATTACAAGTCAATGATTGGAGCAAAGGGGAGGTTGGAAGTTGGGTCTCAAAGGTTCAGTATTTTATATTCCAATTTGTCAGCTTCATTTGTCCAGAGAAAGTGGTGCGGTTACCACTAGAACAGACTCTGGTGTGGAGTTTGCAGGGACCTGACTAGGTAATATGGATGGGGGAGTAGCCTGTGTTTCTTTAGCTTAAATGACAACATCCATCCCCTTACAGCCACCTCTTGGCTGCTAGTAACTTCAACCAATAACTACCTTTCCTGGGAATTTGACTTTACTGAGACTAACTGGGGCTGTGCCACTCTCTCCTGGACCACCTTTAAATGCCTGCTCACTCTTTATGACCCTCACACTGAAACCATCCCAGCGCAGCCCTCAGTGTCCTGGAGATTAGAAGAGAGAGTCTCTGCAGAAGTCCAGTAACAAAATGAGATACGTAACTAGGTTTGTGCAAGAAAAACTAGGCAGACAAAAAAGTAGAACTGGAATTTCATCCTAGCATAGTGACCAAGGCACTTGAGGATTTTGGTAAGTCACTCCATCCCCTTGCGTTTATTTCCTACTTTATAGAATAAAAAAAGGTTGAATAAATAGGTTGGGAAAAGAAAAAAAACTGAAAACACACCAGATTGGAGTTTATAGGTAAGGTACAAACAAGTTTCTTGTTTTTTAAGTTCATTTATTTATTTTGAGAGAGAGAGAGAGTGCGGGAGAGGGGCAGAGAGAGAGGAGGAATGAGGATCCCACGTAGACTCCATGCTGTCAGCTCAGAGCCCCACACGGGGCTCAAGCCCAAGAACCATGAGGTCATGACCAGAGCCAAAATTCAACACTCAGATGCTTAACTGTCTGAGCCACACAGGTGCCCCACAATACAAACAACTTTCTATACGTCAGTTTCCTCTCAAGCCCTCAGCAGTACATCCCAACTATATACACTGGGTATGTGGGCAATGGTGACTCAAGCCAGTCGTTTATGGTTAAGTTACATTCAGGGTACGTTCCTTGAGAAGGAATGCCTTTTAGAAACCAATATTCTTAAAATTATTTTCTTTTGCTTGTATTAATTTGATCCCCTACAAAATAGATTTTACTTCTCTGGGAAATGCACATTTATGAAATTCCTTATATGTTTATCTTCCCGAGGCTGGGAGCTCTTCCACAGTAAGGCCTGGGACTAAGTATTGTTTTGTATTTCCTAGCACCCAGCAAGTTACTGGCAAACATAGGAGTGTTTGCATGCATGGATTAAAAACCTGGCCTTTATGGGGCACCTGGGTGGCTCCGGCGGTTGTGCGTCCAACTTCAGCCCAGGTCATGATCTCGCGGTCCGTGAGTTCGAGCCCCGCGTCGGGCTCTGTGCTGACAGCTCAGAGCCTGGAGTCTGCTTCAGATTCTGCGTCTCCCTCTCTCTGTCCCTCCCCCGCTTATACTCTATCTCTCTCTCTCTCAGAAATAAATAAACATTAAAAAAATTTTTTTTTAAACCTGAGCTTTAAGTTAATTACATCATATATAAGCATATTATTATATAATATATATAAGTAACATATAAGGATAAACATATTTATAATTATATATAATATATAATCACATCATATAAAATGACATAATTTATTGTATTATATATAACTACAGTAGAAATAAATTTATATTATATATAAATAATATATAAATATGTATTATGTTATATTATGTTTTTAATAAATTAAAATGTAATGTTATGTTATTCTGAACCAGTCAGAGGGGTATGGGAAGTGGTGTGTGTTTTTAGATTAAACTCACAGAACTTAAATATAAGGACAAATAATTCTATATGGCCTTACATACATGACGGTAAATGGTCAGTAAGTAAATCTACCACTTGAAAAGTAATGTGCTACTCATCATCAGGGAACTACAAATCAAAACTACAATGGGATATCTCCTCACACTTGTCAGAATGCCTAAAATTAACAACACAGGAAACAATTGTTGGTGAGGATGTGGAGAAAGTGGAACCCTCTTACACTATTGGTGGGATGCAAACTGGTGTGGCCACTGTGGAAAACAATAAGATGAGTTTCCTCAGAAAGCGAAAAATAGAACGACCCTATGACCCAGAAAGTGCACTACTAGGTATTTACTCAAAGGATATAAAAATACTGATTTGAAGGTGTGTGTACACCCCAATATTTATAGCAACATTCTCAGCAATAGCCAAATTATTGAAAGAGCCCAAATGTCCATGGACTGATGAATGGATAAAGAAGATGTGAAGATTTAAATATATAAATATATAATATCTATATAAAAATATTACTTACATATTTAATATTACATATAAAATTTTATATGTATATAAAATATTACTCGGTCATAAAAGATAATGAAATCTTGACGTTTCCAATGATGTGGAGGGAGCGAGAGAGTATCATGCTAAGCAAAATAAGTCCGAGAAAGACAAATACCATATGATTTTACTCACGTGGAATTTAAGAAACAAAACAGATGAACTTGGTGGAAAAAAAAAAAAAAAACAAAACAGGGGCAAACCAGAAAACAGACTCTTATCTATATAGAACAAACTGAGAGTTGATAGAGGGAGGTGGGTGGAGGGATGGGGCCAATGGATGATGGGTATTAAAGAGGGCATTTGTTGTGATGAGCATTGGGTGTTTTATGGAAGTGATGAATCACTATATTCTACACCTGAAACTATATTACACTGTGTGTTAACTAACTGGAATTGAAATACAAACTTGAAAAAGCAAAAAAAAGAGGAATAGGATTTAACACTGAAAACAGCAAAACAAAACAAACAAACAAAAAATTAATGTGGTAAAGCGTCTAGAAAGTAACACTTTTCTGTAAAGTATTTCACCAGGTAAAGGTAAGTATGAGTTAGCAAAATTTGTATAAAATGATTAAGCAATAATAAAAAAGTCCAAATGTCAATCTGTACTTTTTCTTCACAGGTCTTTGCAGACTTTTTAATTTGTGAGATTATTTGTATTTTCCCATGTATCCCCTGCTTCACTGTGTGGTCCATGAATGATGGACAGTTCTTTGCTCAGCTTTGAATCTCAGTGCCTAGCACAGTGAGTAGGTAGTATTTTCTTATGTTGATTTGTAACAAAAATGAGAAAATAATGATATATCTTCGTAAGAAGTATTAAACCTCTAATTTTAAGTTCTAAGCAATTGTTTCCAAACAAAAAATATTCAGACTTTTGTTGTGAATACACGCAATAAAGAAAAGATAGAATCTTTTCCTAGCTTTGCCATTAAATCACTTTATGATGTGGGCAAGACCTTTCATATCTTTGTGTTTATTTCTTCATTTGAAAAATCAAATAAGTAAATACTGCCTGGCCACATCCATAAAGAGAAAGGAAATGGTAGAATTCAGATGGCAGAAGCTGGGAAAGATCTCTGACCTATCTAGTTGGAAGAATAGTCTGTGTTTCTAATTATGCCCTTTTAGCTCCCTTTGATGAAGCTCCTTTTTCAATAACGTTTCCATTTACATAGGAACTAAAATTGTATCAGCCTTGTTTTTTGCTGTATATCCAGATGCCTATCACAAGGCGTGGAAAAAATTCTCAAAAAATATTTGTTCACGGAATGATGTAAAAGAATTGGTGAGTTCATTGTTCCCTTCTCCAACTTCCTTACCCTCTTTGATATCCCTGTAACATCGCTGCCTCTACTGTTTCATCCTTCTTGAAACTTCTTAGTTTTAACAGCATCTGTGATACTACACAACATTTGCTTTACTCTCTTTATCCTTTCCTTCTTGGTGTCCTCTTTTTTCTATGTCCTCGAATGCAGGTGTTACCCAAGGTTCAATTCATAGCTTTCCTCTCTAAATTCTTTACAGGGTTTTTAGGCAACTCATTCTAATGGTTTCCATTATGAGCATTATCCATATAACTTTTGGATTTATTTTTTCTGGTGCTGTTCTCTCCACCTTCCAATGTCCAATCTCACATTTCCAATTTTGGGCCTTCAATGCCTTCAAGTCAAATGGCCAAAAGTGAGCTCACCATTTTCCCTTGTCCCCAAACCAGGCTTCCTGTGGCATCTGTATCCTTAACAATATCATTATTGTTCCCATTACCTTTCCCTAAAGCTTCCTGGAAAATCCATCATAAAATCTTGCCAAATCAACTGTGTTTTTTATCATTCTTATCTATTGCATTTCCTATCCTCACTGCCATATACTAAGTCAGCCTTAATTTTTGTTGCTTGACCTACAATGGTAGCATCTTCATTGGTGTTACATCTTGATATTCTGTTCCTGGGCCACCATTACCATGAGGGAAGGGAGCAGGAAACTAGCAAAATACATATTAGCAATTGTAATAGTTGACAGGAATACAAGTATGAATGTCTCTGTCTTCAAGACTTTTACTCTTTGTAGGAAACAGGCACAGATACAAAAGAATACAGTAAAATATGGCAAGTCTAAGACCACATTATGCATAATGTGTTATGAGGGAATCACCTACCTAAAAATCACATTCCCTTGTCTACTTGGAGCCAGGCTTTGTTCTTCTACTCATGCTTTCTGCTCCCTCAAAGACAGAAGAGCACTATAATGGGTCAGACCAAGGGCACTATTCAACCACAGTGTTTTTGCCAGAATAGCCATAAAGAGGACATTGATGACCTTTGCTAGAACTGTCATAGTGGAATGGAGATTAAGAAAGTCAAAAGGTTGTGGGGATAATTTCTGAGCTAGAATTAAAGAAGTGGAGACAACAATTGTGATAGACGCCATGATATGTTACCATATAACCCATTCAGAAATATCATCAGAAGTATCATCCCCCAGGTGCCGGGCTTACTGCCAGAAGTGCCTCATCTGTTGGCTCTCTTTAAGGACTGCCTGAACTGAAGAAAATTATCTGACCCAAGGTCGTGCTTCCTTCCTGAGGCTTGCAGCATAATACCCAGAAAAACAGAGTAATATCTAGACATTTTAAGGATTTATTGGACACAGGATTGAATTAATATCAATATCCATGCATGTGGTTCTGTTCTGTGCATGATCTTAGCTCCTGAGTATCTTGTGAAATTAACGGAGGCCTTTGTTGTGACATCAGTGAGTTCTACTCTTCCTCCTGCCCAATCTTCTTTCCCTCTTGATTCCAAGAGCCTTCCAAGTATATTTCCTGTGTGTCTATGCCCATCTCAGGATCTATTTTCCAGAGCCTGACTCATTGGTAACAAAAGACATTTTCCAAACTGAGCTCCATAATAAATATCCACAGAATGGCTCTGAATTCAACCAGCAACCTGAACAAGAGTTGTTCCACTGAACCCATTCATGCTGGATCAGAAAGCACAGTCCTCAGTCCATCTACATACTGCAAACAGATGCTTACAAATGTAAGCTAGCCAGCGTGGAGAGGTTTCTTACACAGCATTATTGTGGCAAGAGATACTAACCCAAGACATTTTATTCCACATTTTACAAATGAGGAAGCCAAGGCTCAAAAACGTTTATTAATTGGTCAGTATTGTGCAGCTGGTAAGCATTAGAGAAAGACTTCAAACCAATTTTTATCACATGACAGTTCATCATGTGACAGCTTCTCAACATCCATCTGCAGCTTTGCATCACCTACTGAATAAGACTGAAAATTTTTACCATGGTCAAAAGTTTCTGGAATGTGATCTCACTCTATCTATCCAGAATTGTTGTGTAGGACACTTTTTCACAGTAGAAGCATTTTGGTCAGACTGTACTTCTCAAAGATCTTTAAATATGCTCTCTGCTTTCCAACACCTGTTCCTTGATTCCTGCCATTCTCTCCCATGGAACATTATTCCTCCAATCAATCAACAGTTAGGGGGAAAAAAGAGGATATTTCTTTCATGAAAACTTCTCATGGTTTAAGAACAAAGAGTGATCGTTCCCATCTTTGAATTATTGTGTCACTTACACCTGTCTTATGACACATTGCCATACTTCCCTGAACAACAGTACCATATGCTAGGCTCCCAGGAACAGAAGGTCTTTATCTACCCTCTGCACATAGTATAGAGATTACCAGTAGTAAATTCTCAATAAATATGTTTCAGATAAATGACTGGTGGGTAGTAAAGAATTGTGAAAAAATACAAAAGCTATATACCAATGTAAAGTATTATTACCTATGGTTTAAATTCTAAATATGTTATTAAACAAAAAATGGACAATCAATTAGGACAGATGTGGGTTTAAACCCTTGCTTTATTAGTATGTCAGGATTTTTAATCTTTCAGAATAATCATGTCATTTTTAAATTAGGAATACTATCTACCATATAGTGTTAACGTGAGCACTGAATGAAATGCATATATACAATTATTGGCTCAGAAGTTGCTGAATAATGCTAAGTGCCTTTCCCTGTATGCTTCACTCTTCCGGTCTTTCAATCCTAGACTTCCCTTTTCCCTGTAATAATTCCTATGATTGGAAATATTTGTTTGTTGATTTTTTTGTGAGTTCAAAAAATCTGCACATCATAATCTGGTATTCTATCTGTCTGCTTCCATCCACAAATGATCATGATCAATCCATAACATTGAGCAAATCGTTTAACTTCTTTGATATCTTTTTTAAATTTATGGAGTGAAAGGTCTACACTAGATAATCTCTAAGTCCCCTTAAGAGTTTTTGAAGTTCAGTTACAGAACTGAGGTATGGGAATATGTGTCTGGTTTGGTCATCCTCTCCTCTGTATTTCTGTGCTAATATTTGCATATTGATTTTTGTGAATCTTACAGATATAAGGAGAAATATAAGAAGAAAAACATTATATTATCAGCCACCAACAGAGTATCACTAGCCCAGAGATGGTCAAATATCCATAATAATGTTATCGATTTATTCGTTTTCCTTTAAAAAATCTATATTTAAAAGATGGAAAACCCGAATCATCATACTAGGAGCATGGTGCTATAGCATGTTATAGGGGTCTTTACAGCCAGTGTTCATATTGCTACCAAACTGGACAAGAAGTGAAATCAATCACTCTTCCAGGAGCCAGAGAATCTATTTCTGGAATGTTTTATCTTCCACTGTTACTTTTTTCTTCCTTCTTTCCTTATAACATATTGCCTGCCTACCTGCTTTCTTTCCTTTTTCCCTTCCCTTTCTCCCTCTCCTTCCCTCCAGCCCTCTCCTCTGTCTCTGTCTTTCCTTCTTTCCTTCCTTTCTTCTTCTTTTTTTTTTCCTCAATCCTCATTAAGAACCAGTATGATTGATTTTCAATGCCATCATATTCATTGCTTTGGAATCAATTCCTAGAAAATACTGAGGCTATCTCTCATTAGATAGGTACCTTTCCGATAACTTCTGAATTTGAAAAATGGTTCCTCCAAGATGAGGTGGCAGAATGAGCTACCAGTCCATAGTGAAATTAATATTAATATCTAATAAGGGAAAAAGTAGTTAATATCCTCCTATCTTAATGAATTGATTAAGCCAGAGCCAGTGAAGAATAGGCATTATAAGCCTATCACCTAAAATATGAGGAACACACACTTCGTGTGGCAGTCTATTCATTTGAAATAATTCATTACCTGGAAAAAAAAAAGTCATCTTTAAAAATACAATGGGAAATTGCACTCTGAAAATTTGTGTTTACTCATTAATACTCTAGTCTGTGAAAATATGAAACAAGCAAACAGGCTTTGTGAGAAATAAGGGCTTAACAAAATCAAATACGAATTTTATTTTAAAGCTTGTCAGTTCATAAAACAAAACCAGGGAGAAAAAAATGCCAAAGAAGCACAACTTTAAAATTAATAATTCTTATCGGCAGTGAGTGACAGCCCAAAGGGGGAGGAGAAAACAGATGAAAATGCCATAGAATATTAATAATTTATGTGAAAGCTTAACTTTTTCTAAGAAAGATGAACTCTTAATTCTTGTTAGTTCTCCTTGGTATTATCTCCCAAATTGGGGTTCTAAATCGCCTGTTCGTTTTTAATAATTATTGGAATATAAAGTATATGGTGAGTAGCGCCCTAAAATCTTCACTTCTACTTCATGCCCATTCCCTGTTTCCACATAAACCTTTTGACAAATTGTAAAATATTCACAACGCAGAAAGTTAACTGGTCATGTGCTCAGAAGAGATTAATGTCTCCATCTGCAGAAGTGAATGAAGGCAGCAAGACTCCCAAATGCTCTGGGTGTGCAAAATGCTGAAATACAGAGAAATCACTGCATGGTGTTTCTTTCTTTTTTTTTTTTTAATTTTATTTTTTATTTTTTTAAATTTACATCCAAATTAGCATATAGTGCAACAATGATTTCAGTAATAGATTCCTTAGTGCCCCTTACCCATTTAGCCCATACCCCCCTCCCATAACCCCTCCAGTAACCCTCAGTTTGTTCTCCATATTTGAGTCTCTTCTGTTTTGTCCCCCTCCCTGTTTTTATATTATTTTCATTGCCCTTCCCTTATGTTCATCTGTTTTGTCTCTTAAAATCCTCATATGAGTGAAGTCATATGATTTTTGTCTTTCTCTGACTAATTTCACTTAGCATAAGACCCTCCAGTTCCATCCATGTAGTTGCAAATGGCAAGATTTCATTCTTTTTGATTGCCAAGTAATACTTCATTGTGTGTGTGTCTGTGTGTATGTATATGTATATATATATATATATATATATATATACGTATATATATATATATATATATATATATATATATACCACATCTTCTTTATCCATTCATTCATCGATGGACATCTGGGCTCTTTCCATACTTTGGCTATTGTCAATAGTGCTGCGATAAACATGGGGGTGCATGTGTCCCTTCAAAATAGCACACCTGTATCCTGTGGATAAATGCCTAGCAGTGCAATTGCTGGGTCTTAGGGTATGCATGGTGTTTCTTTTTGGAACTTAGACTCAAGATGAAAAATGGGCCGCAGTCTGGTAGTTCAAAATTAACTTTTGGCAGATTAGATCTAATTGTTGCCCTATTCCTAGATCAAACGTCAGCATAGAGTCTTCAGTGAATTTATAATCCAGTGAGCCAAACAAGATCCAAATAATAATATACCTATATATACATTCAAAGTTCAACATTTCACGAGAAGCTACTATGGACCAGCTGCTATACTTGGTGCTGGTTGTTGCACAAAGAATATTAAAATGCTAATTTTACATAAGGACTCACTGCCTTCAGGGTTTTGTTTATAAAATTAGGCAACTACAAAGATAAAATTACAGTTTAATTCTAAATAGCCTCAGAAGAGGGGTGCCTGGTCATGACCTCAAGGTCATTAGTTCCATCCCTTCATTGGGCTCACTGCTGTTGGGGCAGAGTTTGCTTCAGATCCTCTGCCCCCATCCCCCTCTGCTGCTCCCCAACTCACATGTGTGTGCATGCTCTCACTCTCTTTCAAAAATAAAAATAAATAGGGGCGCCTGGGTGGCTCAGTTGGTTAAGTGTCCAACTTCGGCTCAGGTCATGATCTCATGGTTCGTGGGTTTGAGCCCTGCACTGGGCTCTGTGCTGGCAGCTCAGAGCTTGGAGCCTGCTTCAGATTCTGTCTCCCTCTCTCTCTGCCCCTCCCCCACTTGTGCTCTGTCCCTAAAATAAACATTAAAAAAAATTAAAAATAAAATAAATAAAAACATATAGCCTCAGAGAAGAAAAAAAAAATCAGAAGAGCATGGATTTGTAAATGAATACAGATGAAGTAGGTGATTTTGCTAATATTAAAATAAAGTTGTTAGGGGAAGACATCAATGAATTTGAGAGATAGGGGGACCTTTAGAAATCATTTACTGAAACTCATCAATTTTACCAGTGAAGAATTAGGTCCATGGATGTAAGATGAACTGGCAAAACTTGTACAGATTTGTGAATTGTTACTTGTGTAAATTTGAGTAAGTGACTTTCCTCTCTGGGTCTCAGGTTCTTAATCTACAATTTGGCAACAATTCTGTCTTCCTTGTTGGATTGGCTTGAGCATCAAATAATGAAATATACACAGTTTAAAATAGTGCCTGCAAAGAGTAAGCACTCAAAAGAATGTTCTTAAATGGATGCTGTTGGCAAGACAGCCAGCACCCAATTTTTGTGATTCTCAGTCAAGAGCTCTGTTCAATACTCTATTGTATGCTTTTGTATGCTTAACATTTTGCTAAGAGGGTAGATCTTACAGTAAGTGTTCTTATTACAAAAGCTAATAATAAGGAGGACAGGAAGAAACTTTGGAAGGTAATAGATGTGTTGATGACATAGGTTGTAGCGCTGGTTTCATGGATGGATACTTTTCACCAAGCCACCAAGTTATACATTAAATATGTACAGAATTTAGTCAATTATACCTCAGTAAAGTAGTTTCTTAAAGAAATAATTCTGTTCATTAGGCCATACCACCTCCGTGCATGAAAGTCAATTCACCAACACTTAAACTTTAAGACTTGCATAGCACACCCAAAAAAATTAGTCTGCAATGGTATTTTATTAGTAGAAGTCCTGGTGAAGGAAAACTATATGAAAATAATAACAGAATCAGAAACAAGAATGGAAGGAGGGATTAATGTCAGTATCAAGACGACGAGCCTCAAAATTCTTCATCTAACATAGACAGACACAAATATAGAATAGAATCACTTCTTGACTGTATGGGTAACCACAAGAATCACCTGTAGATGTAAAAGGAAGAGAAAAAACAAATCTCTTCCATTCTTATTCTATTTCTCCATAAGAACGATGAAACAACATCAATAAGAAGAATCTGAAATCCAACCTTCTTGAGGTTGTGAAGGATTACTAATGTCTCCTGAGGAAAATAAACAATCTAGGGGATTTGAAAAGCCTTTGTGTTGCATCACCAGAGGATTCTGTGAGCAGCAGAGTGTGGTAGTTGAGAACAGAGACTTTGGGCCAGGTAGAAATTATTTTAACACAATCTTGTTCTAGGTAAAACTAGGTGAACAATAGTATCTCACTCAAAACAAAATTTTAAAGGATTAAATAAGTTAATATGTGGCATACGCAGCATATAGTGAGAGACATGTGAAGTACGTGAATGTTGATAATTCCAAAATCTATGGGCCAAAATTAGTCAAAAAGATGTTTGACCTATCTGGTGATTGAGAAATGAAAATTAAAATAGGAATGAGACCTTATTTCTCAGAATTATGATAGCCAAAAATTGAGCCATGAGAGTTTTTGAGGAGTGCTTACATCAGGCCTGAGGAAAGAGGGGAGGGTCAGTAGAAGGGGCAATAGTGACAGTGGAAGGAACAGGATAAGGGAACATATATACACAAGAGAAGACACCGCCGAAAACAGCACCAGCCCAAAGCTGGCTAAGATCGAGTTGTCAAATAAATGAAAGAGAGAAGAGGGTTTTGAGATGTACTTCTTAAAAAAAATTAAAAAATAAATAAGTATCCTAACATTTCCTATATCAAATTGAGATTTTATTCTATAGATCTGTAACTAAATTCTATAAATCTGCAGGAAAGGGGTTCTGGAGAAATATGCGTCAGTATAGACATTCTATGCAGCACGACAGTTTTGTGAGGCACTCTTGAGAAGGACAGTCTGCCATCATCCTGAACCATTTGAGGAAATAGCTATGAAGGGGGGCACTTTTTTTTTCTTTTCTGCTCTTTTCCAGTTCTATTGAAATATAATTGACATCGAATACAGGATAAGTTTAAGATGTGCAATGTGATTTGATACACGCGTATATTGCAAAATGATAATCACAATGAGGTTACTTAGCATATCCATCACTTCACATAATTTTCTTGTTTGGGTGTATATGTATGGTAAGAGCATTTGAGATCTACTATCATAACAACTTTTAAATACACAGTACAATATTGTTAACTATAGTTACCGTGCTGTGCATTAAATCTCCCGAACGTATTTATCTTGAAACTGGAAGTTTGTATCCTTCCACGAACACCTCCCCACTTCCCCCATCCTCTAGCCCCCCACAACCACCCATCTACTCTCTGTTTCTATGAGTTCGAGTTTTTTTTTCTATTATTTTGTGTATAATTGACACACAACGTTTCATTAATTTCAGGTGTACAACATAGTGATTCAACTTCTCTGTACATTATGCTTCGCTCACCACAAGAGTAGCTACCCACTGTCACCATACAACACTATTATAATATTATTGACGATATTCTCTATGCTGCACCTGTTATCCCGACGACTTATTCATTCCATAACTGGGAGCTGGTATCTCCCATTTGGAATAGGGCACTTTTGACTGAGCAGGCCATTTATGTTGGCTACAAGCACACCTTAAACAGCATTCCACCAGAATCACGAGTGACTAATAAGACATATGACTCTTTTTAGAAGAAACAAACAAACTAAAAAACACAGAAAGAAAACCAGTTGATTTTTAGTGGAAAATACTTAAGATTAAAACGTGTTATTCAGGGGCGCCTGGGTGGCTCAGTCGGTTGAGCATCCGACTTCGGCTCAGGTCATGATCTCGCAGTCCGTGGGTTCAAGCCCCGCGTCGGGCTCTGTGCTGACAGCTCAGAGCCTGGAGCCTGCTTCAGATTCTGTGTCTCCCTATCTCTCTCTGCCCCTTCCCTGATCATGCTCTGTCTCTGTCTCAAAAATAAATAAAAACTTTTTAAAAATTTAAAAATAAATAAATAAATAAATAAATAAAACGTGTTATTCAGTCTTAACAAATAATGTAAAATTTGAACATGATATAAACCATGGTATTCTTATTACCTATGAGCCTATTTTTTATATTAATCAAGAACTATTTTAAATGATGTGCTGTTTGCACATAAAGCTTTAAATCTACTTTCTTTGAGGATCCCAAAAGGTTAATCAATATTTATGGAAGAATGCAGTCATTTAAGTGACTAAAAATTAGAAATCTTAGGAAATAAAATTGACTTTCTTATAGTTAAATATGTTTCCTTAACTCATATGATCATTCCTTCATTAAAGATCATCTTTTGAGTGGATGAGTTATCAAACAATCACCCTCACAAGCCCTTGTTAAAAACCAGGGCCATCACGTATATTCAATCTACACATCTACTTTGAGTAATTCTTATGATGTCACTAGCAAATGTGACTTATTAGGAAATATTCCAAGCTCTGTGGGACGGACCTGGGATTTCTAAACCCATGTCTCAATAAATTGCCATCCCTACAGTTGAACACAAAGACGCAAGTTGCATGATCAATCCCAAACTTTGAGATGTTGTTCTGTTGAAAGCAACAGAAGCTCTTGGAACCCAGAGTGAGAACACTTTTCCTGTATCTAGCTGAAAAGAAACCACGATGGGGGTGAATTAAAAAGAAAAAAAATGTGGTATCGCACCAATCAACCTCCCCAGGAGTTGGTGAAAACACAGACAAATTGGACAGGGACAGCTGCAGAACTTTAGAGCTGACAATTAAGAAGTGCTGAAACACACTGGTGCAAAACCACAGCATCAAGGATTTGAAGCTGCAAAAACAGCTGGGCTGATCCTCCAGCTGAGCATTTCCTCTTCCAGCCCATCTCTGAGCCAAGACCATGAGCACAGGGGAGGACGTGGCAGGTGGGGAGCTGCACATCTAGGATTCATTCAAAAAACAAAAAGCCACCCAAAAATGGCATCTGCTACTTAGAGAATGCCTCTGCACATATGTGAGGAAACTAGAGATGGTGTTTTCTGAATAGATTGGTGCATTTTCATGCATGAGGACAGTGAAAAACATCCCTTGAAGTAAGTACTAAAGGTAGAAGAAAGAATTTTGAATCACTCATGCTGAGTTGAATTCCAATCCAACCCCATACTAACTACATCACTGTGGGCCACCGATTTGTTCTCTTTTAGAATGGGGTCAGCAAACTTTTTCTCTAAAGAGCTAGAGAGGAAATATTTTAGGGTTTGTGGGCCAAGCAAACTTGAAGACGTTACATAAATACTTTTAGAAAAAGAGAGGAAAAAAATCATAAATAGCTTACTGATCAAATTAAAACTATTTATGGACACCCAAATTTGAACTATGTGATAGAAAATATTCTTCTTTTGATTCTTTTCAGCAATTTAAAAATGTAAAAACGAGGGTGCCTGTTGGCTCAGTCGGTTAAGCGTCCAACTTCGGCTCAGGTCATCGTCTCACAGGTCATGGGTTTGAGCCCTGTGTCCAGTTCTGTGCTGACAGCTCAGAGCCTGAAACCTGCTTAGGATTCTGTGTCTCCCTCTCTCTGCCCCTCCCCTGTTCACGCTCTGCCTCTCTCTCTCAAAAATAAATAAACATTAAAACATTTTTTAATGTAAAAAACATCCTTTTTTTAAACAAATTTGTTTATTTATTTATTTTGTCAGAAACAGAGAGAAAAAACCTTAAGCAGGCTCCAAGCTGTCAGCACAGAGCTCCAGGCAAGGCTCAAACTCACAAACCGTGACCAGACAAGAGTCAGACACTTAACCGACTGAACCACCCAGGCACCCCTGTAAAAACCATTCTTACCTCCTGGGGTGCACAAAACAGCTCGTGGGCTGCAGTTGGCTCCCATGCTATAGTTTGCCAACCTCTCTCTTAGAGCATTGCATGGCCTATGAATTTACCAGCAAATGTTACTAATTATGATTATTATTTAATAATTATTTTAAATTACTTACTAATTAATTACAACATTATTCGTAAAAAAGAATAAAGTTCTGATATATGAAAAACATTTTGTTAACTAAATGAAGCCCATCACAAAGACCACATATTATATGAGATGCATATTGTATGCCAGAAAATGGGAATCTATAGAGACAGAAAGTTGATTCGTGGTTGCCTAGGGAGGAGGAGTGTTCAGGGTTAGGAGAGAATGGGTACTGACTGATAAGAAATACAGAGTTTCATTTTGAAACGATGAAAACATTCTAAAACTAATTTTGTGATGGTTCATAATCCTGTGAACATACTCTCCACTGAGCTGGACATGTTAAATGGCTGAATTACATAGTAGGTGAGTTGTATCTCAAAAAAGTTGTTTAAAAAATAAAATATTTTTATTACACATACAGCTTCCCCCACCAAGATGTCTCCTGATCTGTCAAATCATGGCAAACCACATAGATAATCATTTGGATGCTGTCACCAATACTCCAAATCAAACACACAAACATGTAAAAAAAATAATAATACACTGTAGTAGAAGTATTTAAAACAACTTGACATTTATTTCTTCCATAATCACTCATTAAATTCAAGTATGCATTAAGTATTGTATCCTTGGATGTAATAGGTCAACTTATAAGATATCAGAAAGCTTATTGTGTATAAGTTCGGCTTAAACTCACCTTTCTTGAATAATTGAGATAAAAGGCTTATGTAGTTCCCTATTAGGGTTATCAGAAATTACTAACTGCCCTATCTCTCTTCTGTGACCTCGCCTGCTTGCTAAATAGATAACTTAGAATGCAAAATGCTCCCCCACCCCTTCTACCAAGATCTGGCTTAGTCAAGACCAACATGTAAAAAGTCACATACTCGCTACCCTATGGTAGCGTCTAACTAACTATGATTGGTCATTTTAAACCCTCTTAGGACAAAGATCTTTAAATTGATAGGTTCCCACCAAAACTAACGTCTGTGTGTCACAATATAATTGGCTACCATGAAATGTTGTAAATTGTAATTAGTTAACCAAATAATGATGTATTCTGACTTGCTAAAATCCATATAAGCTCACTGCTACCTTTGTTCAGGGCCATTCTCTGCATTTTTCTCAAGATCAGGAGGTCAGGTTTGGCCCGGCGGTGAATAAAATCTTGCCTCACTTCTATTTGGCATCCAGTGGTTTTTCCGACAGCATCCTGTTTCATGGAATAAAAACATAAATAAGGTAGTATCCTTGCCTTGGAATTGATTACAGAACAGGAGTGTTGACAGATATATAAAAGACACAGGATAACTGGATGTGACAAAGTGGTAATTACACAATTGGAAATTTTCAAAAGAAATTATAAGCTACAAAAACTTTTTCTCCCAGACAAATACAGAAATCTTCAGACCAAAATCTGAAGTTAAGACCAATTAAGCTCCATTAGTAAAATTTTTATTTGAATCAGATATTTGAAAGGCAGTGTTTGAAAAGCATTTGCTCTAATCCTCAAAACATGTTAGAGCAGAAGAGAGTTCAGGCAGAAATAAGCCTTGGAGATGTGGATAAACAGTCTTCCTCACTCAGAGGAAGGAAAGAGGGAAGATGGATAAAGAAAGAAAATTGATTTTAAGGCTGCAAATTGGTAAATCAAGATTATTGGGGTTGGACTTTTTCAGGAGAGAAAGAGGTGACATAAGAATGGTTAGATTAGACTCCTGTGGAGCACACACTAGCCAAAAAAAGACAAATCTCATCACTGGCAGCAATGCACAGGCTAGAGAGTCACAAAGTTGTTGAAATCATGCAAAGACTTGGGTAATTTTATCCTTAGCAGATGATAGAGACTAGGGCACTGGTAAGCAGAGAAGGGCACCAAGGAAAATCAAAGAAAGAGGGGGCCCAAGGTTGGAGGGACTGTTGATGTCACCATGGCTAACCAGGTTGTCCTATCTGTGTTGAGAGGCAAGTGAAATCAAGACACAGCCAGTGAACTAGAATGATGATCACAAGGCAAATACCTTCCGGGTCAGAGGCATGAAAGAAAAAAAGCAATTAGGAATGAATATAAAACAATAGCAGATGTAAGGGCGATCTGGCTAACATCTGTCACTCCATTGATCGCCAGGGTTGATTAGAATGATCTGGCTGGCTAGGTGGGTGTCCCCTTCCTCCCTCACCGCTCCACGTGGGTCCCTCCAGAAGCTGTGCACGCTCGGTAGAAGAGGAGGACCCTCCCCGATAGAGGAGGGCCATTGGTCAAGGGTATACGAGTAGCTGTGCTCCCCTGCTAGAACCTCCAAACAAGCTCTGAAAACAATAGCAAGCAGGGCTGATGGCAACTAGAGAAAGTATGCCCTTGTTAAATGAGGAAAGAAAGAAAGAAAGAAAGAAAGAAAGAAAGAAAGAAAGAAGAAAGAAAGAGAAAGAAAGATGGGGAGGAAGAAATACAAAAAGGCAGGAGGGAAGCAGAGAGGGAGGAAGTGAGGAGGGAAGGAAGAGCTAGTCTATTAAACAAAACACCTAGATTTATAGTCCAGACTTAGATTATTTTGACCCATTATGGAAAAATACAGAGAAATTAAAAGATTGGAGGTTATCCAGAAGGTAAGCAGCAGATTCATTAAGAGATTGTGGACTGGAAGTTTATTAAGAGGACTGGACATATTCAGAAAAAGGAAAAACACACTTTGTTGTTTATCTGAAATTCACATTTAACTGGGTGTCATATATTCTAGTTATATGGCAAAGCTAAAGGGATTTTACAAATACAATTAAGGTTTCCAATCTGTTGACTTTGAGTTAACCAAAGGGAGATTATCCTGGGCGGGCCTTGCTTTATCAGATGAGACCTTTAAAGAATGTGTTTGAATACCTTAAAGAAGGCATTTGAGTTCTCCTGCTGGCCTCCAGGAAGAAGCAAACAACCATATCATCAACTTCCTGTGGAAGGAATAGCCTCTAGGATCTGAGGAGTCCAGTCCTACAACCACAAGGAACTAATTCCTGCCAACAACTACATGAACTTGGAAGAGGACTCAAGCTTCGGGTAAGACCTCAGCCCTGACTGACACAGGAATCAGCCTCATGAGGCACAGAGCACAGGAATCAACTAAGTGGTGCCTATACTTCTAATCCATGGAAACTGTGAGATATTAAATGTATATTGTCTGAAGCCACTAAACATGTAGTGACTTGTGACATGGCAATAGAAAACTAATACAGACTATAATCTCAGATTTCTTGAATCTGAGACTGATTCTGCCATTTCCTAGGTTAACTGGGTTAAAAGGACGCTGCCATTCTAAAAAGCAGGCATAGGTCTAACCTCCAGTTGAAGTTCTTCTGTATTCTGAGGGTGAGTACCTCATGCCACAAATCCTAAAAATAATGTAGAATAAAGCCAGTATCACCATTTTTTAGCTTCCCTGATGACGGGTTCATCAGCATTTCTACTACTGGCACTAGAAATTCCCCCTTCCCTGTTTTCCTTAGAGAAGGAAGATTACAATTGTCAACAAAACTTGATTACACGTGAAAAACTAGTCATCTCAGGGACTGCACAGCACTGAACTGAGTTCCTCTTAACAAGTCCTCGCAACAACTTTTCAAGGCTGGGATTATTAGCCACATTTTACTAATAAGGAAACAGGGCTCGGAGAGATTAAAAGACTTGCTGAAGATCACCCAGATAGTAAATCGTAGAGCTCAAATTAGAAAATTATAAGGTTTCTCACCAAAATCTATGTTCTCACTATTGTGAAATAAGCCTTGTCATTAAAACATAGTTCTCTCCATTTCAAGCCTCCATTCACCCACACCATTTAGAATTTAGAACTGGACACAACACTAACATTAATCCTATATTCCAGGTTACTAATGAATCTAGGTTACCTGTAAAGTAGATTTTTCACAAGAAGCCGGTGTATCCTCTGTATAATAAACAGGTACTCTATATAATAAACATGGGGAAGACCATATAGTGGCAAATTTCTCTACCTGAAAATGTTTCTGCCAAGTAACTCAGAATTCACCTAATTCCATGAAGCTTTTACTTCCTGGATGCAAAGAGAAATTATATGAGCTTTATAGAGAAAAATTGCAAATGGCTTCTGCAGCCAAGGATAACTGCTAACACACGCCCAGGCATTAATTACCCTCAGCACATAGCAATTGCATTCATAATTCTAAAATAAATGATTTGGTTTTAATATCTTATATCTTCTATTTATAGATTTATAATTTTCTAGGAGAAATGGATAGCATTTTGCAACATTTGCTCTGGTAGGCAAAGAGCTTAGAAACGTTGGATGAGAAAACAGGATTTGAATATGTAAATCAATCAGCAAGATTGCATCACATTTTATCAGATACCAGAAGCAGAAGTGGTATGGACTTTTTTCAGATGATCTTTTACTAACTATATTATATGTCTTAAGTAAATATTAACTAGCAAGAGAAACTTGTCTAATAGGATGTCAATATCTTAATAATCCTTTTTACTCCACATTTTTATTTACTGTTTCATTGATTTATTAATGTTAATTAACATTGACTCTATTTTTCTCAATAAAATATGTATATTAAAGGCCATAGCCTTAAAATAAATAAACAAGCATATACCCATATATAAAATAACAAATGTACACATACATGTATTTTACATACACACAGTTGTGTGTTAGATACGTGTGTGTGTGTGTGTGTGTGTGTGTCTGTGTGTGTGTGTGTGACATTAACCCCCATGATTTCCCCAAATATTCACTGGTCTGATGTTACAGTGCCCTTTTGCTCATCTAATGGAAGTTTGATAATGGGTCAATTTTGCCTTGCCTTGATTCTCCATCCTGGTCTGATATAAGACATTTCAGAATAATGCAAGCTCTACAGGGCAGAGATTTTTGTCTTTTACTGATCACAAGCATTAGAGTACTGTCTGAGACACAGTAAATACATGCTGCATGAATATAATAAACAAATGGCCTACAATTTGATTAATTTTCCATACATGCAAGTATGGAAGAAGAAAGTATGTTAAGGTGCTAACAACACATCTGACTTTAAAATGAAAAAGAAGCTAAATTTGTGAGATTTCCTCCTTTTGGATAAAGGTTGAGCTCACTGATTTTATTTCAACTGGAAAGATTATAGGTAGGATGACAGCAGAGTGCATATTTCTTAAGGATGAAATGGAATTGTATTCAGTATCATTGGGATCCCCTTAAATAACAGCAGCTTGAGGACGGATGGATCATTGACATGTTTCTTCATTTTTCTCTTCATTACACTCTGAATTTTGTTTTAAAATCAAGGATTCCATGTGAGTTCTTCTGCATATAATAAATAATTACAACATTACATAATAAAATCTTACATTTTTAATATGAGGATAATTACATCCTTGTAAGCATGTACAATGCGAGTCTATATTAATGCAGAAGCCACGGGGCGCCTGGGTGGCGCAGTCGGTTAAGCGTCCGACTTCAGCCAGGTCACGATCTCGCGGTCCGTGAGTTCGAGCCCCGCGTCGGGCTCTGGGCTGATGGCTCAGAGCCTGGAGCCTGTTTCCGATTCTGTGTCTCCCTCTCTCTCTGCCCCTCCCCCATTCATGCTCTGTCTCTCTCTGTCCCGAAAATAAATAAACGTTGAAAAAAAAAAAATGCAGAAGCCACACTGGTATAATTAAGCAATTACAAACATAGCACGACTAAAAAGGATTGAAAAAAATAAGAGAATAAGGGTCTTTCCCTAAGGGACACACTTTCTATCTCCAGAAAAATACTGACAAATATTCCATCATGAACCTTTTATTCATGTATCCAATACGGCACTAAAACCTACTTAGCTTCTATATGTTACTGCAGAGACAATAGCATTTAATTATTTCTTGAAATTTGAAATCATACATACTAAGCCAAAAGATTCCATAATGCTTTATTATTCAGTATTGCAAATTATTTTGTAGAATTATTTTCAAATATATGTGTGGTGAATTCATTACGGTAGAATGGTTCATTGGTTAGATCACAAGAGACTCATTTCAAAAATCAGAAATTTCATCTAGCACTAATTGGAAAGTTAACCCCATAAAATTGTTTTAATGGTCAATATCTTGCCACTCTGCCTAATTTATCCAAAGGGAACAGTATGGGGCTGATGAGTCAGAGGAATGACTCAACCGCTAGGCTGTACGTGGTGGTGGAATCCTGCAAACATTTATTTCATTTCTAGACACCACTTAGATAAATAATGCATAACGTTAAAACCCAGCATGAGATTCAATATTTTGACTTAGGAACAGCTTTGTTCTTTCTTGCAGGACAATTAATATCTGGTTAGATGCCACTGTGAATGATGAATTGTTTCTTAAAATGTTGTCTGATTTCTTTTCACCTCTTCACTCTAGCACAAATAATTTTTTTATGAACCTTGAGAGCCTAGATAATAGTACAAATGCCTTCATGCACCATGGAAATGGCCTTGAGACATAAGCCTAAGGCCAGACCTTTTATGCATCACTGATGCAAACCAGGTATCTTGTAGGAAAGGAAAATCAGAAAGCCAGCTTTCAGGGTTAATGCTAAGATTCATGGGGAGGTATTTTGCTGAGGACATTACTTGAATATGAGAAAGTTTTCCTCACCCAGTTTCCACGGACTTTCCTGTAGTTTGTGTGCTATTTTGCACATGCCCTTGCTATTGCTTAGCCGTCAAGTTCATGTGTCTGCAGAAATATATAAAAAATGAATTATCTGTCAATTCATGAGCAGGGGGAAAAGTTGTGCAGGCAAAGCTTCCTTGTGCTATAAAAAGAAATATAGTGGCTTCAGCTCCTTGGTAGTTCCCAGTCTTACTCCCTGTTGCTCACTCCTGCGTTGCTAAAATGAAGACCAGATGAACTTCAAGAGCTGGCATTTGCCTTGAGCAGTTCAAAAACAGGGCTGGCAAGATTCACAGGTCTGACAATCCCAGGATCAGCAGAATTGGTTGATTAAAGGGAGCAAAATTTAGAGTTTATAATGAAATTTTAACAATGAGCTGTTTAAACAAGTCATTCAGAATTTATGCTTCTGAATAACTTGCTGTAAAACTGAATAATGCACATTTCAAAGGAACACAAAATCTGATTTCTGTTGTTTGGTTTTCTCCAAAAGTGTCAGTTGGGATTTGAACAGTGAGATAGAATAGTTTGATGTCTTTGGGTAACTTCCTTAGCATTGTCCCCACTGTTGAAAGAATTAAACCAAAAGGCAAATTTCAGACAATAAGAAATAAGCTAGTTATGGTTGACTGAAAGTGAATCCATAAAGGCATCAAGGATCACATGGCAATGCCACATACCTCACAAGACAAAACATAAGGGATGAGGTTGGGTTCAGATGTAAATAGAATCACTTTTTCTTGCATTTTCCCTTGTTTCCGTTTGTCTTAGTCGGTTTGAGCTTCTATAACACAATGCTATAGACTGAGAGGCTTATAAATAACAAACGTGTATTTCTCACAGTTCTTGACTGTGGAAAGTTCAAACTCAAGGTGCCAGACGATTTTGTATCTGATGAATGCCCCACTTCCTGGTTCATAGATGGCTATTTTTTGCTGTGTCTTCATGCGGCATAAGGGGCAAAATAACCTCTAAGCAGTCTCTTGTATAAGGCCACTAATGTCATTCATGAGGACTCTACCCTCATGACTTAGTTACCTCCTAGAGGCTCTGCCTCCTAATACCATCACAGAGTTTCAACATATGAATTTGAGGGAGTGGGGTGGTACACAAACATTCGGTCCATTGTACTACTGAAAAGCAGCAATTAGAAACAAAGAAAGAAAACATTTAAATATATCTAGAGAAAAAGCAAAAAAAAAAAAAAATCCAAGTAGAGTTGTCAGTGAAACCATAATTTCTTGACTTTGACTTTCACTTTTCGTCCACGATTTGTTTTCACTATGTTATTATGGCAAACCTAACTATTCTATCAGGGACAAACTACTGTTCGTTCATAAAAGAGTAAGCTCATTCACTCTTCCTCTCTCTCTTTATATTGAATTTTAAGGTGTTTTAAAGAGATTTCAAGTAATTCTTCAAAATAGGTTTTTATACAAACATGTGTTTTCCTAGAGGCATACATAAATAGATAAAATGCAGAGAGCACATGCACATATATTTCTTACTTTCCCACAGAGAACCAGTCTTGTAGTTTTCTGTTCCAGGACAGACAGATACCAAGGCATGCATCTATCTATCTACTAAAGGACTGGCGCATTAATTCCAAGAAGAAACCTTACTGAAAATGGACGTGCTGGTGGAAAGAAAGGGAAGCCAAGCCATAGCTTCTTCCACTCACCTTCCTACCGGTGAAAGAAATAACTTCAGAACCACTGAGAGCATGTATGGCTTCAAGCGATCTTTATGGAAAAAAATGACTACTTGAGAAATTATTTGTTCTGAAAGTTGCTGAATCTTTCCTATCGGCATAACTTATTACTGCACTTGATGGCTTTCCTGCAGTTGCTGTTTTATCCCATATATGAAACTGTAATGAAAAGGTTAATCACAGCTCACCAGGGTTTATTATAGTTAGAGGCTATTAACGGTTTGAATGGAGTCCAGCTACTTCAAACCCTCAAGCATATTGAAAGAAACCAGTTATTAACTGGGGCCATGCCCTACATACTAAGGAGTACATAATAATTTTCACTCTGAGCAAATCTGGATTTAAAAGAATATGGGAAAGTCAAAGGGTCTCTTCTAGCATCTGTTTACTGCGAGCTGCGTAAGTCAAACTTAGCCTTGTATAAAATGGGTTTTTGGGGGGTTGTTTTTTTTTTTGTTTCTTGTAATTGACCTAAGAGTTTCTAGTTAAGTATGAAGAGTGCCAGCTTTGGAGTCAGAACGCAGGAATAAGAAACAAAGCTTTGCAAGTTTTTACCTATATGACCTTGGGTCAATTACTTCACCTCAATATGCCTAAATTCAGTTTCTTTAATGATAAAATGAGTGTAATTGAAGTACCTAATCTGTAGGGTTGTTGCGAGCATGAAATAAGGTAATCCATGCAGAGGGCTTAGCATAGTACCTACCATATAGTAAACATCCAATGAATGTCATTGGATGACATAGAATAATTCTTATTATTGTTAATGTTATCATTATTATTGCTACAAGAAAGTAAGAGATAATAATTTAAAATAATCTGAAACACAAAAGAAAAAAATCTTCAACTTTTGCAAATCATGATATATGTACAAAATTCCATTTATGAATTATTTCAGTACTGAAATGTATCAATACCCTCCTTAATCTCTAGGATTCTTAAGAAAACGTGCTGCCCCTTGTCTATCAATTTTACATTGCTGATTCAACTGTCCTCCAGTTTGAATAAGGTTTCTGTCATGGTTATGGTTATTCACTGAGCTGTGTACAACCTTTATTGTAGCAACTAATGGCATGCATTTTTCCAAATAGTGACAGTGTGCATGGTAGGTCGTAAAGGTTGACTGGCAAACATAATAGTACACTGCTCCACAAAATAAGTGATATCCTCAATTGTACCTTCCTTATAATGCACATTTTTATATGTTTTTATTAGAATGGAGTCAGGGCATCTTAATATGTTAACTAATATTAACAAAGCACTTTCAAAGCAAGAGTTTTTAATATTTTGCGATCTGAACTTTTGTATTATTTTTTGCCCATAAGTACAGTCTTACTGAATAACTGGATTACACATGTTTGTGTAATTATTTTTTTCAATGCTAGAAAGCCCTGCTCCTGCCTATGGGGCTTAAGCAAGCAGCTTAAAAGGCCAGAAAAGGGATATGCCACTGGAGAGAATCAACATCAGTTGGGCCACAAATGGGCCAATGATATTTTCTATCTAGGACATAATCTTTGTTTTCTTCAATGCCAGTCACTAGCTGAAAATCCCAAATTTATTTCATTTGCTTGTGGCGAGATGAACTCTCCTCATTTGCTACATCCCTTCCTCAGACTTTGGTAGAGTAAAGCAAGGGAAATGCAGGGAAATTTGAGAAATGCAGAGGAAAACAGACAAAGAGATATGCATTTTTGTCTTATTGCAGGGAATATATTGAAGATAGTGGATCCACTGATTGCCTTGTAAACAGCACATTCTAGGATCAGACCTTGATGAACAGGTTTCCCCTTCACCTCTTACATTTACAGATTCAAAGCTTACCATCTCCTCCCCTACCTTTTCCCAAAATAGGGCTCTCTAAACAGTAAAACTAGATGGAAATGAGTGGTAGACCATTCTACTTGAGATAGAGAAGGAAAAGCATCTCCATGAAGGGAGGTGGAAGGGAAAAGGAGATAAGGAAAAGGAGAGGAAATCACAAAGATTAAGAAATTACCAAAGGTGGGTGGAACGATGAAAAGCTAGGATGTAGGACAGACCTGAAGAAAGACAATATGAAGTAGTCTGGGGTAGAATGAACAACTTCAAGCTGAGGATAAACAGAAAGGACAATCCACTGAAATGGCATCACTTTCATTCTGTTCAACTTAGAATTAGAACTCAACCCAAAGTAAAAGGTCATTTTGTACATTGTTTTCATGTTATAGGTTGAATTGTGTTCCACAAAAATCCCTATGTTGAAGCGCTAATTCCCAGTACCTCAGGATGTAACTGTATTTGGAAATAAGATCTTTGAAGAGATAATTGAGTTAAAATGAGATCGTTAAGATCTCTAATCCAATATGACTACAAATGTGATATAGATATATGTGTACAGAGAGGAAAGACCATATGAAAACAGAAGGAAAAGAGCCATTTGCAAGCGAAAGAGAGAGAGTCTTCAGAAGAAACCAATCCTGTTGACACCTTGATCTTAGACTTCTCACCTCCAGAAATCTAAGGAAAGAAAATTTCAGTTTAAACTACTCGGACTGTATCACTTCTCGGCCTTTTGGCTAAGGTCAAGTGTACTCAGACTGTGGTACTTTGTTTACGGCAGCCCTTGAAAACTAACATAACCTGATCTCTGTTGTGCTTTGGTCTCAGCAACAGTAACATCACTTCATGATGGACGTAACCACACCACTGCTCAGTTTTTACTGCCTGATCCTGGAATTTAACAAACAGCAGTGCTATGTTTCAGGTATTGTGATAGGTGCGAAGCTTGTAAGGAAGAATATGATGTTTCCTATGCTCTCGAGAGGACTACCTTCTCACTGGGGACACACAAGTGTGTAAAAACATAAATTTAAGTGGAACCCTGGTCAAGGCTTTATGAACAGTATAAGAGGACCAAGAAATGAATGACTGTCCAGCCTTTCTAGTGGGGGAAGACCCTGTGACATGGCCTGATAGAGAAACCTTCTAGATGAAGTGCCTTCAAAAGGTAGATTGCAAAGCAAAGATTAAAACATAATTTTTCTGTTGCCATATGTAAAGATTTTATATGTAACAAAATTTTTGAAACCTAGGGATTTCAAAGTTTTAATGTCATTAGGCTCAATGCCGTTTGATAATGCAATACTTCAGTGTTTAGAATATCAATAACGTACTATTTGGACATCTCTTATGACAATTATTAACTCTTATGCATTATGAAGAACTCTTGTCATCAAACAGAAGACACACGCCTCACACTTGTTTAGAAATGTTGACTTCCGCAGATTAAAATCCCAGACACCTTTTCACTTCAAGTACAGCTTCATCTGGGAATTCAACTGATGACCTGAATTCAACTGAATTCAGCTCTGTCTCTCATTGGCTTCTCCCTCTTTAGATAGACATTATTTTCTTCTGGTTTACTTCATTCTCATGCAAACTATTTCTCTGTCCTGGTTCCTGGCACCTCAAGGTTTGCATCATAATTAAAACTAAGGATAAGGATACCTATAGATCAAAATCTTCTCCAGTCAAATAAAATCAGTGAAAATGTCAGTATTTTATCTCGCTAGATACACATTATTTCATATATTTATCCTAACGATTGTTGTAGCCAGTGGGATAACATACTTCTTAGCCAGACCTGGAGCAGTGTCCACCTTAGGAACTGAGGCATAAATTAGACAAAAGACTAAACCCTACTTGGACCACATGGGCTGTGTTAAAATTGCAGTGGGGTTCAGATAGAGTATAATGAGTGATGCATAGACAAAAATAATAGTTATATAGGTTCTAATTAATACGGAATTCTTTTTTTTTTTAATGTTTATTATTTTTAAGAGAGAGAGAGAGAGAGAGAGAGAGAACATGAGCAGGGGAGAGGCAGAGAGAGAGGAAGATACAGAATCCGAAGCAGACTCCAGGCTCTGAGCTGTCACCATAGAGCCCAATGCGGGGCTCAAATCCATGAACCCTGAGTTCATGACCTGAGCTGAAGTGAGATGCTTAACCAACTGAGCAACCCAGGCACCCCAATACAGAATTATTTCTATTTCACATGTGTGCATGTCTTACCTCTTCTACTTTGAGGATGAGTATAATAATATAATGTATGCCAAACACTGTTCTTTATACATATTAACTCATTTAATAAGTACAACAGGGGCACCTGGGTGGCTCAGTCGGTTAAGCCTCTGACTCTTGGTTTCAGCTCAGGGCATGATCTCAAGTTTCTTGAGTTCGAGCCCTTCATCAGGATCTGCACTAACAGGACAGAGCCTGCTTGGGATTCTCTCTCTCTCCCTCTCTCTGCCCCTACCCCACTAGCACTGTCTCTGTCTCTCTCAAAATAAATAAACTTAAAAAAAAATAAGTACAACAAATGTGTAAGGTACTTTCGTTGTTCCCATTTTACAGATAACAAATCTTGTCATAGACTCTGGGTCTAAAATTCTCCCTTGTCTAGCAAAAGAGCAGGATGCAGGATTGAAAGCAAGAGATGGCTAATGTCCAGGAAAAGATGAGAGCTCTGAATAAGGGTCCTTGCCCCATATTTATTCAGATCAGAAGGTTTACGAACGTGATGGGTATGCACAAAGAGACACAGAAACTGTGGACATTAACTTGGGGACGTGAGGGAAAAGGGGGCTTTTGAAGATATACAGTGTTTGGGGTTTGGGTCAATGTAAAACAAAATCCTGGTGCCGAGCAGATGGGTAGATGTTTGTTAACGGCAGACAGGAGGTACTGTGTCTAATTTAGCTAGCTTAGGGGATGAGACAGACAGGGAAATAACCTCAGGCTTAATAAGGCACCTTTTCTTTTGTTAACCTTCTCCACTCTGAGCTGCTTTGCCTGCAGTGCAGGGGTCCACAGTCCAATTCACCAGTTTACCTAACCTGGCTCTATCCTCCTGTGAAAGCAGCTTTTCTGCTATAGTACTAAATTGGGGGTGCTTCCACCCTGAATATCTAGTCTTGTTTATTTCATATACCCATGTATTGGGCACCTTTGTGCCATTCCTATTTTAGGCCTTTGCCTCTCCCTCTCTATTCTGGGGCCTCTGCACCCCGCCTCTATTTTGGTGTGCCTTTGCACCTCCCTATTCTTGGCACCTTTGTGCCTCCCTATTCTCATGGTGCCTTTGCACCCCCCTATTCTTGGGGTGCCAATCTGGTTTACCCAGATTCAGGTGTGAGCATTTTATGATTTTGTATTTCTTTTTTTTTTTTTTTTTTTTAACGTTTATTTATTTTTGGGACAGAGAGAGACAGAGCATGAACGAGGGAGGGGCAGAGAGAGAGGGAGACACAGAATCGGAAACAGGCTCCAGGCTCCGAGCCATCAGCCCAGAGCCCGACGCGGGGCTCAAACTCACAGACCGCGAGATCGTGACCTGGCTGAAGTCGGACGCTTAACCGACTGCGCCACCCAGGCGCCCCAATGATTTTGTATTTCTTTATGCCTTGTTTACCCATTGGTGCAAACCCGGGGATTCCTAAGCTTAACTCCCACAGAATCTAAGCCACCTGCAGTTAAGTGACTTTCACAAAGTCATATAACAATAGCAGAGGGACAATTCAAATAAAACTTGGTTCCAGATTTCATCAGCTTATCCACTATGTTATGTCACTGTTCCTGTGGGCGGTGTTCAGTTAGTGTACTGAATGGTTAAATGACAAGTGGCATGAAAGATACAACTTCAGCAGCTGAACAGGGAATTAAACCCAGAATTCTTATTTACCACTGGAAAACTTTATCCATAAGACCTTACTGCCTTTGGAACGATTCTCTTTGATGTTCTTGTGATTTAATTTTTTTGTTTGTTTGTTTTCTGACTGAGAGTGTATTTTCATTGTTCTGCATTGCATTCTTACTTGTGAATGAGAAGAGATTTTTTTAACCAGGGTTCCATTTATTTCATCTCATTTAGATCAAGATACTCTTAAAAGCTGCAAATGCCCAGGGAATTATAAATCAGAATGCTAACCTGTGAAGTTCATGTTATCAAATGGTAACGGTCCCATCAGAACATTAAAGATGTGATTTAATACCTTGTTAAAAACATATTTACAAATAGAAATTTTTTACAATACTTAGGTTTTGGTCTAGAAGAAAATGGTATATATGGACATGTATACATTTGGCTGTTTATGTAAATATAGTTATGTTGTCTATACTAGTACATTAGGACAATTTTCCATCTTGAATAAACTTTGGTCTTATCTACAGAATAAATCATTATAAACTGAACCTAATTAATTTTAGTTTTAAAACTATGCATTAGTGGATATTGGTTCTAAACAAACACACACACACACACACACACACACACACACCCTTCATCCTCTACCCCACAGTCACCCCCACTGGTGCTGTTATCACACATCAAACCCTTGCTTAATTGGCTCAGGAGTATCAAAAACTCAGAAGAGACAGTACTTGAAGTTCTCATTAGTTAAGAACAGAGTTGGCCCAGGGCGCCTGGGTGGCTTGTTCGGTTAAGCGTCCGACTGCGGCTCAGGTCATGATCTCATGGTCCATGAGTTTGAGCCCCGCATCTGGCTCTGTGCTGACAGCTCAGAGCCTGGAGCCTGTTTCAGATTCTGTGTCTCCCTCTCTCTCTGCCCCTCCCCGTTTATGCTCTGTCTCTCTCTGTCTCAAAAATAAATAAACGTTTAAAAAAAAAAAAAAAAGAACAAAGTTGGCCCAAAAGTATCAGTTTAGACACCAGATAGAAATTTGGCTTAAATAGAAGCAATAAAGCAAAGCAGTTAAAAAATCTCCTGGGGTGCCTGGGTAGCTCAGTCAGTTAAGCCTCTGACTTCTACTCGGGTCATTGTCTTACAGTTCATGAATTCAGGCCCCACGATGGGCTCTGTGCTGACAGCTCAGAGCCTGAAGCATGCTTTGGATTCTGTGTTTCCGTCTTTCTCTGTTCCTCCCTCACTCTCACTCTGTCTCTGTCTCTGTCTCTCTCTCTCTCTCAAAAATAAACATTAGAAAATTTTTTTGGAAAAAACATATCTCCTTTCAACCAGGAAAATGCCCATATGGTAAAACCAAGCTCAGAACTCTCTACAGGTACCCCCTGCTCTCCAGAAATCAAACAACAGACAAATTGGTTTTTCAGTATCCACAACAGGGTAACAGCTGTCCCAAGCTCTGTTCAACAGTTTAAAAACACAATCAGAGAATTCTTGGCTATGAATTTCTTTCCTTGTTTCTATTTTTTTTAACGTTTATTTATTTTTGAGACAGAGAGAGACAGAGCATGAATGGGGGAGGGGCAGAGAGAGAGGGAGACACAGAATCAGAAGCAGGCTCCAGGGTCTGAGCCATCAGCCCAGAGCCCGACGCGGGGCTCAAACTCACAGACCGCGAGATCGTGACCTGAGCTGAAGTCAGAGGCTTAACTGACTGAGCCACCCAGGCGCCCCTCTTTATTTCTATTTTTAACAAATATATAAATTCACCAGCAAATAGCCCATGTAAAACTAAAAGGTGAATGTTAATAGATGCATTTTAAAAGATATCATTAGTTACGTTTTGTAAAGAAAAATGGTAGATTTCTAATTTGCTACAAATTCTTAGGATATACCCAAACTCAATCTTACTAAATTGCAATAATCACAATAGCAAAAATATAAATACAGAAAAGAAAATACTGTGAGGAACATTCTATTTGAAATCATGTAGGCAACGTAATTTGTAGTGAAAGTATATCCCAATAGTAAAGAAGGAAAACAGAATTATAAATCAGTAAAATTAAAATATAGTCAGACTTTAGTAATACTAAAAATGTTATACATGTGCAATTGCTTTTGAATTAAGTTTATATAAACTTTATATATAATATATTATATGCATATAAGATATATTTTATGTTTGCTTTTAGTTAAAAATAGTAAAAGCCAAGGCTACCTGAAATTTAAGACCAGAGACAAGATATAGATTAACCCCACAGCACAGTGAAAGCAGTTAAGCAATCTCACAAATTTCAGTGTTGTTTTTCAGTTTTAAAAAACCATCCATAAAAGTTTTTTGTTACTTCAGATGAATATTCTGCCATAAATATTCTCTTAACCATTCCTGTTGGTTCTGACCCCATTATGCTCTCCTTTTCTGTTCTAGCCACCAGTTAAGAAGCTATTTATATAGTTTTCTCAGGTGTTAATAGTTCCCTCAGTTGACATCAATGGGCAGAGATGAACATTTAGAATTCAGTTATCAGCTTGCTTGTCATTTAGATTGTCAGTTTCATTCATCTTCTCCTGAGCGAGTCAGTATGAAATAACATAGGCCTATCAAGGAAAAATGAGCCCGTGAGGCCTCTCATTGTTTTCAGTTCCATTCAATATAATTATTACTTCATTCTGTGCCAGACTTTTGGTATTCAGAATTTGCAAAAATTAGGTATGATTATTACCAAGAAAAATGTCAGCTTTTCAGAGCGTATCATCATTTGGGAAATCATGATAGATCTCACGGAGTATTTTTTAAATGGCGGTGAAGTCTAATTTAGAAGTGGAAAAACTGGCCAATTCTCATCCACTTTGGGCTCTTTATTGGTTGGGTTTGAAAGGACAATATAATATTAATATATATCTTAACATCATTGGAAAAGTCCCCACAGAGGACACTGAAGAGCCAACATGAGACAGCCAGAGAAACTGCAGCACTGAAAATCCCTAACAAAGGGCCTGAAATAAACTCTTACAATGAGTGTAACTGAAATGCATGTAAGGAAATCATGTAGCAAGCAATCTTTTTAAATTAAATGGTCAATGGTACACTGGCTGAGGGGAAAACAAGCATATATAGTCTTTTAAAGCAAATAAGGACAGAAACATACAGTACTGTCAATACGAAGCCAAAATCCCTCATCACAATGCGCAGGTTTCCAAGTTTATTTACAGTGTGACCTGAAAATAGGATGTGTCTTCCCTGGGAGCTGTGGTCAGCGTGAGGCCAGAAGTGTGGTGCCATTGCCCAGAGCCCATGAGATCTAGCTACACACAGAAGAACAATCAAGCAATGGCCCTATTGAAAGTACATAGATGGAGAAACAACGCTGCTCAGAAAAATCTCAAGACGGGTGATGGCTTGGAATGCTGCTATCAAGCCACAAATAAAAGGTAGAAAAGGTCCAGAGAAAGATAAATGAAATTATAAAAGAAAATCAAGGGGCGCCTGGGTGGCGCAGTCGGTTGGGCGTCCGACTTCAGCCAGGTCACGATCTCGCGGTCTGTGAGTTTGAGCCCCGCGTCGGGCTCTGGGCTGATGGCTCAGACCCTGGAGCCTGCTTCTGATTCTGTGTCTCCCTCTCTCTCTGCCCCTCCCCCGTTCATGCTCTGTCTCTCTCTGTCCCAAAAATAAATAAACATTGAAAAAAAAATTTTTTTTTTAATTAAAAAAAAAAAAAAGAAAATCAATAAATACTTGAAAGAAAAACATTTCTGAGCAGTTTTTATGTGCTGGTTATTGTGCTAAGTGTATTCACTTGTCATGTCTGTTAGTCCTAGAAATTTTTGTGAACAGCTCAGTACAATTTCTGGCACAAGGTAGGGCTCTCTGAGGTGGCAGTGGCCATTACTGATGAGGGACCATAAGGCAAGCCGAGGGCCAAGCACAGGTTGCTGCAACAACCCCCGTCCCCAGGTAGGATATATGTAATATTCCTCAGGCACTCCTGGCTGCCCAAGGACAAAGGAAAGGACAGAAAACAAATGGTTAATATCACAAGAAACAGGCAATCTTATCAATAGCCTAATCTCTGGGGACTCCCTACTATCTTAATGATAATGCTTTGCTAGAGGGAGAAACAACCTTAGTTTGACAATAACTAGGTCTTCAGTAATCTATAAATCCTCTTTAACATATGGAAATCCCTTCAAGAAACTTCCTCTTGACGTTACCTCTTCCAACTCCACAGTAGATAAGCAGTCACTTTGCACTACCTCAGTGCAGCTCTTTCTGCCCATGGGTCCTATCCCATTGATTTAATAAAATCACCTTTTTGTACCAAAGAGGTCTTCTCTTCATGAATTCTTTCTTTTTTATTTTTTTTATTTTTTTTACATTTAGTTATTTTTGAGAAAGAGTGAGACAAAGCGTGAGTGGGGGAGGAGCAGAGAGAGAAGGAGACACAGAATCCGAAGCAGGCTCCAGGCTCTGAGCAAGCAGTCAGCACAGAGCCTGATACGGCTTAACCAAGCATACATGGTTTTCTTTTTCTTTTCTTTTTTTTTTTTTTTTTTTTTTCCTTTTTGGGTACAGCTGTAAAATATTTGGATATAGGAAATGTGTTATTCTTGCAGCCTTGATATTCAGGGTGGATTGTAAAATATAAATTTTTGTGAGATTTCAAAGATTAAGATTATTTTGATAACATTATTTACAGATTTAAAAGATGTGGTTATCACAAGTCTGTTGAGGGGGAAAACTACTGCATAAAATAACTAACTTAGAATAAATATTTTGCATCAGTTTGAAAAAAAAAAAAAAAAATTCTCCCACGAACTGTGAGATCGTGACCTGAGCCGAGGTCGGACGCTCAACCGACTGTGCCACCCAAGTGTCCCTTCATGAATTCTTTCTTGACTGTCGGCTCCAGACATCACCCCCATCACCCCAAAACCTCATCAGTTACTCTTATTATTATTAATCATGCCTCTTGCGATTAACGTTTCATCAGGGGATAATGGTGTTAAGTGAAGACGAAAGGTGTGTGTTTGGAGTGGAAGAGGGTGGGACGCACATTTGTTAGGTGTCTACAGTGTGCTAGATTTTTACATGTCTTAGTATATATCAACTTAAAATAACTCTGAGAACTAACATTATTATCCCCAATTTATAGAAGAGAATGCTGAAATTTTCTCTTTCCTCTTAAATTATTTTTTTAATCCATACTCTCTTCCTTACTTTTGCTCTTTGCTTTCTTCCTTCTATCCCTTCTCCATTTATTAACTTATTATCTGTTTTCTCCCAAAGAGTGAGAGAACAGTTGGTTTAGTTTCATTACAGAACTAGATATAAATTAAAAAAAAATTAAAACACATACATTTGTATGTGTATGTATACATGTACATGCATATACACATACATACATGTATACACATACACATGTGTGCATATACATATATGTAATCTTATTGAAGTGAAAATGATACTGAAACATGTTGAAATTAGGATTTAGGTTAATGGACCAGTGCATGACACACATTCAACCAGAGGAGAATTACAAATTGGTCTCTCAGATTCCTTACATCCATCCCAAAGAAATATGGGTAATAGTATAAGGGTCATTGGGTACGTAGGATAGAAACAAAACAGATAATATAAAATACTTTTATTTTTTCCTGATACTTAACCAAAGAGAGGACAGAGCAAAACCAGTCTACTCCCTTCCCCTCTCAAAAATCATCTACCAAGGAAGAATAAAAAAAAGTAAAATCCACCTTCAATGAAACAAGGAGATATTTGTAATCCTGAAACACAATACAAAAAGACAGAATAAGGTAAGAGAAGAAGAGTAAATGGCTTAGCTGAGATAAGATCAAACCTAAGCAAAAAGAAAAAAAGGACAAATCAATTTTCCTGTACAAACTCCAGAAAGGCTTAGGAATTGCAGGCACAGGTTACATTTCAAGGCAGAGAGGAGGCAAGGGTCTAAAAGGACAATTGCTTGAAAATCGGTTTCACTGCAAGAAGATCCTCACATTGTGCTGATCTCCCTGCACTTACCGAGTCAGGTGACTATTATTCTTCCTTGCCCTTGAAGGAATAGAGTCTGGAAAGACTGAAACAGAGAAGCCTTTGCCTTGGAAACAGAGAGCACTGTTGTCTCCAGATGGAAAGGTAAAGTGCTTTAGCGAGTACAAGGGTCTAAGATGTGTCCCTTGCTTGAATTGGCTCAGAACTGCAGTGGCCAGGAATCTGTCTGTTAGGCAAGAGTGTGTAGGAACCTCTTCTGCAAAACTGAACCACTGTAGGAAAGAGTTCTATAGATACTGACTGGGGAAAAAAGTCCAGTTCACGACATCACAGTGAAATCACTGATCTACAGCCTACCTCCGTGCAGTCGAGGTTTTATGATTACTGAACATTTGAGCATGAAAGATAAGACATGATAAAAACTAAAACTCAAGATAGAGACAATGTAGGTTAAAATAAGAACATTAACAATATACATATGCAATTTGCATATATAATATATATAACATCTGAAATAATAAAGGACATTGCATCTTTAAAAAAAGAGCAAAATCTAAAGGTTGAAAAAAATTTTTTTTTAAAAAAGGGGGCGCCTGGGTGGCGCAGTCGGTTAAGCGTCCGACTTCAGCCAGGTCACGATCTCGCGGTCCGTGAGTTCGAGCCCCGCGTCAGGCTCTGGGCTGATGGCTCAGAGCCTGGAGCCTGTTTCCGATTCTGTGTCTCCCTCTCTCTCTGCCCCTCCCCCGTTCATGCTCTGTCTCTCTCTGTCCCAAAAATAAATAAACGTTGAAAAAAAAATTTAAAAAAAAGAGCAAATCACATTAAAAGAAAGTATTCAAATAACCAAAAATCTGCTAAAAATTATATATTTATATATATGATTGTATATACATATATCTATATCTATATCTATATCTATATCTATCTATATATATAATAGCAATTTTGATAGAATTGGACAAAACAGGTTGGGAAAAGCTAACAATTTTTTTTAATATCTATATATTGATATATAAAATAGAAAGGAAAAGATAAGATAGCTTGAGGAGCAATCCAAGAGTTTCAACAACATGGTTTCAGAAAGAGAGCAGAAAACACTTGGGGGGAAGAAATAAAAACCATTTCTCCCATCTTGATGGACATCATATTCCAGAATGCAACCCAGTGAATGAAAAACCTTCATACTGAAGCACATCATCATGAAATTTCAGAACACCAGGGATGAAGAAAACATACTGAAAATTTCCAGAGAATATAAACTGGTCACACACAAGAATGATATACCAGAATTGTGTGAGACTTCTCAAAAGCAACTCCTGAAGCAAGAAAGCAAAAGAGAAATTCTTTTAATATTTCAAGGAAAATAATTTTCCATCACATGTTTTATACAAACCTATATTGTGAATCAAATTTATGGGTAGAATTAAGATATTTTCAAATGTTCAACATCTCTAGAAAGGTACTGCCAATATCTATTTTTTCAGGAAGTTGCTAGAGAGTATTTCACAGCCAAAAATGAGGTAAACAAACCAAAATAGGGAAGATTCTTCAAAGCAGAGAGTTGGAAGGAAGCCCCTAGCCAAGAGTTCTATAGAGTAAAACATTTCAGAGTAAACAGAGTGGGATGGTTCCAGGAGGGATAATTTTTCAGAAATAAGTTATAAGTTAGGGGACAAGTATGACCAAAGGAGAAATTATAAGGACTGATATTTTACGGACATAAGACTTACAGGCAAACACCCCACATTACTTTAATCAATCATACCTTAAACATTTAATTTACATATTAGTAACTTTTAGTTGTGTTTCCTCTTAAATAAGCTCATTAGCATAGAATATGAGGTAGGAAACATCACTTCTCCCCATTGATTACTATTATCAATCCTTTATGTGGGAAGCGAAATTTACAAAGTCGTGAATGGGGTGAGTGAAAAAGTTCTATTTAACTATTTGATATAAAAAGGAGCGTTTTGTTTGTTTTCCTAACTGAGCAGCATGTATTCAGCCACTTCTCTATTTAAGACTCTCATTTGTCACTTTCCATAAATGCTGGCAGAAGTCAAACTGTGCTTAAGGCTCTTTCAGGGAACAGCTTGTGACTTTTTTCCAAGTGTTTTTTCAACCATTTCCATGAGCCGGGTATCTGGTGATAGATTTGTTTTGAGCTCTCAGAAGCTGTCGTTATCTGGGTCATGGCTCCACTCTGGACATTGTACCTCTTGACCATATGTTTTGAGAGTGCCTCACACAAGTTCTGCACAGTAGGAAACACTCTTGAGTTGGATGATGCTGTTGCAGTAATTGTACAGATCAAGAAAAATCACACAGGGCCCCCAAACAACTAGTTTGTATTTAAGTTACCCCCCTTTTGCGGAACTGCACTAGATCTTATTTCCATAGAGGTATTGGAATGTGGTCTTAACCACAATCCAGAGAAATTCAAAAGAGAAATACCTTTTTTTTTTTTACATGTTAGTAATTGGTTCTTAATGTCTACATCCTACGTTATGCTCTACATTTTCATGTTCTTTGAAATAATAAGTTATATCATTGGAGGTTTTTGAGAAGACATAGATGTTATGCATATGGACATCAAAGGTACGAAGAGTAAAATGAAGGTGTGGTGTTGCTGCGGCAAATACTTGAAGCTGCTTCCAATTGGATTATTATCCTGCCTCCAAGAAGGCTTCTGAGGTCATCTGAATTTATACCAACTAGTCCACATGCCGAGGATGAATGGTATTTAAACCATAATTAAGGCATGTTGTAGGCTGGGCAAAAATATGACTTCAAAAATGCAAGATTTTTATGGTTCATTTTTGGGTTTCACAACAATAATATAAGAAAAAAATTGAGATTTTACTTCCACTTTAAGAAATGTTTCAAGAAATCTTCACAGAAAGAAAGAAAAGGAAAATTAGAAATTGCTACATCTGTGGTACTTGCTTGGCATGTGGTAAGTATTTCTCAATATTAGACATTTTTCTCTGATTCCTAGTTATTATTCTCTTATTCCCAGTTCAGGGAGAAGCAGTCTAAAGACAGTAAGTAAAAATCATCAAGCAGCCCGGCCAGTTCCAGCAGAATCTCATAGAACTTATCTGGCTTTGGTGAGATGCATGAACTGGTAATAAGTACACTCTGAAGCCCACTTTAGAGAATTTAGAAAATTCAACAGTTGTACAATGCACCTTGTTCATGTGACACGCTGAAACCAAAGTTAACTTTAGACAGTATCAACTGAATGTCTACATTTATCTGTAATATGAATGAAAATCTACAGTTTTTCTCCTGAAGGCAGACAAAAATCTTTATGGTTGTTGAATATATTCAAATATCTTTTGGATTCATTTTTAAAACCTTACATCTCTTATAATGAATTTTTCCATCTCATGGAAAAAATTCGTCCTCCCCGTCTAATTTTCATAAGCCTAAACATAGGCTGCATTTAGCAAGTGTCCCTGAAGAAAAACAAGGTGTCCTTATTACCTTAAGGGTCAGCCTTCACATCAGAACACATACTCCTCAAAAAAAAAAAATAATAATAAATAATAAATAAACGAAGGAAGGAAGGAAGCATTCCCATACGGAGGAAAATTCGTTATCTTGAGTTTATTTTGCGGAAACTTGGAGTTTCCAATCGTATTTCATACAGCAGATTGGTAAGGCAACATTGCCGGCCACTCGACATTCATTTTGGTCTACTTCTTGCTTATCTCCACTAAGAGTTAAAATGGCTTTTGAACCCTAGGATTATCTTTAAAATATTTGTGACAAAGGCTTTACTGAGGACAGACTCTGCATTATTCACGAAAGGTCTAGTTTTGACATATGGTCCGCCACATGAGTTCAACTGCTGGCTGGCTCCCATTCTGCAGGCTCGAGTGCCAGCTGGAATCAATATCATTTTGTAAGAGGGACATAGGCATCATTCTTTTGTAGAAACAGACATTTGTCTCTTGCTTCCAGAGTCATCCGTGCTCTGTACCACACATTTAGATACTTAATCAAACAATATCTTATATCCCTTTTCATGGTTATATATTGGTGAATTCCCTAAGGAATTCACTGAGGTCAGGAACTGTGCTTTACACAATTTTGCATCTGTTACCGCTTTACGACAGTGCTAGCTACGTTGGTAGGTGCTTATTAACCACTGAATTGAAAACTTTATGTAGATACTGACCACTAAAGCTATTTTACATTCTGTTTCTCCAACGTACTAGGAAGGCCCATTCTAGAATACGAATATTTATAGGTTTTACAACTGGGAGCACCTGGGTGGCTCAGTCAGTTGCCCATCCGACTTCAGGTAAGGTCATGAGCTCACAATTCGTGAGTTCGAGCCCCCCATAGATCTAAGGCTGTCAGCGCAAGCTGGCTTCGGATCCCCTTCCCTCACTCCCACCCCCGCCCCCACCCCACCCCCAGCGCCCTCTTTCTGCCCCTCCCCCGCTCATGCTCTCTCTCAAAACTAAATACACATTTAAAGGTTGTACAACGATACCCTCCTCGAGGCGTTTTTGGGGGAAGCTTAAGGGCAACGTAATAGCAGCTCAGTCACGACACTACCTAAAGTTCAATATCCCAGGAAAGGTGGATGTAAATATCAGTGCTCCTATAGGATGCAGAGGTGGGTGATAAAAATAGTCAACTCCAGGCCATCGCATTTTTTTAATCTGAGAAGAGATTCACTGTAAACTGAGGTCCTCCATAAGGAAACTGAACTTGATGTCTAAGAGAACAGGATGTAAATAACTCACTGCCCTAATGAGGCAGAGAACGTCATGGCAGAATTGATTGCCTAAGATGTAATCCACACAGTTCTTAGATCAGAAAGAAAATTGTAAAAGGTAGCAAAAGAGAGAAAAGCTATCCTGGAGTATGGATAAGTAATGTTTTCACAATTGTACACAATTATGTTTAATTATATAGTAAACTATGGAGTTCTCATTTATTTTTTTAAATGGATTTTTCCAGGTTTTTTTTAATGTTTATTCATTTTTGAGAGAGAGAGAGAGAGCGTGAGCTGGGGAGGGGCAGAGAGAGAGGGGGACAGAGGATCTGAGTGGGCTTGTGCTGACAGCAGAGAGCTCTATGAGGGGCTCAAACTCATGAACCGTGAGACCATGACCTGAGCCAAAGTCAGATGCTCAACCGATTGAGCCACCCAGGCGCCCCGAGTTCTCATTTAATAGAATAAAATTTGTGAGTTTTTTGAGAATCTTCATAAAACTCCCACAAAAAAATTATGCTGTAGGTATTTTTAGGTCCATCACAGGGCTGAGGAGACACTTTCAATGATTGCTGTCAAGATTCTGTTGCCAGAGTGGGGAAAAGATGGGCTGTGCATTGAAGGTGCATTGAGGGCAATGTGCCCACCATCCGGGAAATTCCTCTCACTTCTCTCTTACATCTGGCCCTGTCTTTGTTCACTCCTCTGTTTTAGGAGAGGACACATCCTTATTGCCTCTTGAGAAAACAACAACAACCACAACAACAACAAGAGCAGCAACAGCATTTTTATACATTTTTTTTTTCTTTTGGAGAGGTTTTAATATTTTCTCTTTATCCAACATGTTCTGGAATCTCACCGTAACACTACTTTGTATGTTTGGTTCCCCATCATGGTCAGCAATCAGTGGGCCTTTTCTTTAAAATTTTTTTTTTCAACGTTTTTTATTTATTTTGGGGACAGAGAGAGACAGAGCATGAACGGGGGAGGGGCAGAGAGAGAGGGAGACACAGAATCAGAAACAGGCTCCAGGCTCTGAGCCATCAGCCCAGAGCCTGACGCGAGGCTCGAACTCACGGACCGCGAGATCGTGACCTGGCTGAAGTCGGACGCTTAACCGACTGCGCCACCCAGGTGCCCTCAGTGGGCCTTTTCAACTTGAAATTTTCTATCCTCAATCCTGAGAAATTTCCATGAACTATTTCTTTGATAGTTGCCTCTCTTTCATTTTATCTCTTCCTTCTTTCCGGAACTTCTCTGACTTTGCTCTTGGAATTCCTTTCTCTGTTCTTTTCCTTTTCCTCATTTTTTTTTTTTTTCTGTTTCTCTTCCCGGGTGATTTTCCTCAACTTTATTTTTTAAGCCCTCTGTTAAATTCTCACTTCTGAAATCATAATGACTGGTACACTTCTAGCATCTTTTTCCTGTTACTCAATTCTTTATTATAATCTTTTCCTTTTTGTAATAGCATCTTCTATAGTCTGAAGGTGTTAAGTATGATTCTTTTTTCTCTCAGTTTTCTCTGCTTTCCCCTGGGAATTGTGTCTGTTTTCTCCTAATTCACTTTAGTCTTCATCTTTCACAATAGAGGCTTTCTTGGATGATCCTTGGATTTCTGTTCCTATTTAAGAGTACAGCAGGGAAAAGCTCACCAGAAATTTTGTGTGCATAGAGAGAGAAATCGGAGAGCTAAGTGCTGGGCTTTATAAAAAGTCATACTGCTCTGCTATTATCTGTATGTTGGTCTTTCCCCCTTGGCCTATCTGTTTTCTCTAGAGGCAAATATACTCTCATCCTTACTGATGCCAGAATTCTCTAAACCAAGTAGGGAATGGGCCATCCAAGGGATGGGCCCTTGTCATTCAGTATTCAGACTTTCACATAATCCTGCTGTCTTCACTATGGCAACTCAGCCCTGTTTTCAACTCTGCCTGAGAACTGGAACTCAGAGATTATCAGGTTTTACTTTTCAGACAGTAAGATTCCCATCTCCAACCCTCTGAGGATGAAGGCTTCCTGTGGACAGACATCTGGGTTCTAACAGCTCTTATGCAATTGATGTTCTGCAAGAATCCAAGCACAATGTATTTGCTTGTTTCTTTCTTTCTTTACATATTTATTTACTTACTGACTTACTTATTTTAGTTCTTACTGACTCTTTAAATGTTGTTCATTGGTACTTCCCTGCCTTGAGATAAAAATTGCCAGTTGACCTACACACTGAGACTACTTTGAGGCTCACAATGCCCTTTAAGTCACAAACACAGATGACTCAATTTGTCATTAGTATGCTCAGTCCTAAACAAGCCTTTACATTTAATCCAGCCCTACATTTAATTTAGCAGTAAATCTTTTCCCCTTCTCCTGACTTGGTATCTTCAGCAAATAAAACTTCTAGTCCAGGAATGAGTATGTATTCAGTTTTTCTCTTATCTAAAATCCTTACCCATTCTTCCCTCTCCAGCTTGCTTATGTAATTTTCTCTGCTTGCTCCCTTTTCCCTTTCCACAGATGGGGAGCGGGGGTGGGGGGGGGGGGAGTGGAAGACACATTGTCATCAGGGATGCCATTATTGCATGAATTGGAGTGTTTAGATAACAGATGTTTAAGACTCACCTTCTCCTGGTCACCTTTGTGTGATCTTTGGAAATTCCCATTTGGGAAACTTCCATTATAGCTCCTTGATGTGGGAAATACAGGTTTTCCTTTAGATGACATAGGCACCTGCCCTCAAACTCCCACAAGTTCTACCCCACAGGGATATTATTCTTGAGATCTGCTAACCCATAAACAGGAAATCTCTTGGGTTAAAATTAAACAGCCTCCAGAGAGCTCTCTCACTTTGCCCCAACAAATTCAAGAAGTGTGCAGTAACATATATTCTGCTGCCTTGGGTCATTTTATCTTCCTCCAACATTAATTAGGCATCTTGATAACTACAGCTTTGTAATATAGCTTGAAGTCCAGAATTGTGATGCCTCCAACTTTGCTTTGCTTTATCAGGATTGTTTTGGCTATTCAGGGTCTCTTGTGGTTCCATACAAATTTTAAGATGCTTGTTTTAACTCTGAAAAATGCTGGTGGTATTTTCATAGGGGTTGCATTAAATGTGTAGATTTCTTTGGGCAGTATAGACTTTTTAACATTTGTTCTTCCAATCCGTGAGCTTGGAATGTTTTCCCATTTCTTTGTGCCATCTTCAATTTCTTTCATGAGTGTTCTACAGTTTTCAGCGTACAGATCTTTACCCCTTTGGTTAGGTCGATGCTTAGCTATCTTATGGGTTTGGTGCAATTATAATTGGGATCAATTCCTTGATTTCTCTTTCTGTTGCTTCATTATTGTTGTATAGAAATGTAACAGGTTTCTGTACATTGATTTTGTATCCTGTGACTTTACTGAATTCATATGTCAGTTCTAGCAATTTTTTGGTAGAGTCATTTGGGTTTTCTACAGAGTATCTTGTCATCTGTGAATAGTGCAAGTTTGACTTACTCCTTGCCTGATTTGATTGCCTTTTATTTCTTTTTGCTGTCTGATTGCCGAGACCATGACTTCTAGTACTATTTTAAATAAAAATGGTGAGAGTGGACATTCCTGTCTTGTTCCTGACTATAGGGGAAAGACTCTCAATTTTTTCCCATTGAGGATAATATTAGCTGTGGGTCTCTCATATATGGCCTTTATGATGTTGAGGTATATTCCTTCTATCCCTCCTTTGTTGAGAGTTTTTATCAAGAATGGATGCTTTACTTTGTCAAATGCTCTTTCTGCATCTACTGAGAGGATCAGTGAGATTCTGCATATTTTAACAAGCACCCCAAGATCCTTGTTAACCATGTTGATGTTTGAAAACACTAGGCTTTGTTCTGGGAGCATAGTTAGAAGAATATCATGCAAAAAAAAAAAAAAAAAAAAAGAAAAAAGAAAAAAGAAAAGAAACAGAACTTGGGAGCAGTGAGGATGGAAATATTGAGAGAAATTTGAAAAATATTTAGAGAGTTAGGATCAAGAGGAAAGCCATAGGATACAGCTATTGACCCTACTATACATAGTCAATTGCCAAGTAATTTAATGCTCATGATGAACGAATTCCCACCAAGCTTTTAACAATTTATGCCTTGATATATTACTCTCCTTCATCTTCAAAACATATATATATATATATATATATATATATATATATATATATTCTAACTGAAGATTCCTGAAGAATAAATCTGTAAATGTAGAAATTTAAGCTTCCTGACAGGTGGAGAAAAAGATATTTTAAGCTGGCACAAATGATTATGATGAAAGTGAGGCATAATGCAGAAGTACCCAGATGACGGAGCAGGCAGATAATTTAATTCTAGGGGAAATAAATTGCAACTGCCATACTTCAGTTTGAATGCTACTCTAACAGCATGGGTAATTTTTTATACTAAATATTGGAGTTCTTCTGGGAATTAATATAATTGCAAATGTTGAAAGAAAAGTTATGATCAACACAGGCCCCTAGCAGAGTCTTCATTAATCCCCAACATTCAGTTTTCAAATTGTAAACCACAGAGGGTCTAAATATATGGCCTTATGTTGGTTGTATACATATTTTTTGCTATGGTTATAAAAGATGCCCTTGGAAAGACAACACTGAAAGTATTTGTGGTATATGTACCCAGAAAATGGTACATCTGGAGATGCTAACAAAAATCCATTTCTTTTCTCTGTCTCTTGTCCAGTCCCCAGGAATATATATGCTGAAATGATGCTTACATATGGTAGAGTAAAATACTACTATATTCTTTTACAGCACTTTAGAGTTGATAAAGCTGTTCCATACATAGGATCTTAGTAAATTTTCACAGTAAATCCATGAGATGTTTATGATGCTATTTTAGGCATAAAAAAAAAAAAGGAGGCTCAGAAAATTTAAATAACTAGCGCAAGAAGATACATCTAGGAAGTAACAGGGCCTGGAATACTAGCTGATGCATTTTGACAAAATGCCCAATGATCTTTCTTCAAAATATCTTGTATGTGGGGTCATATTAAAGATAGGAACTTTGCCTTGGGATCCCTTTCACCTTTATTAACTTGCTGTCTCTCTCCCCTTCCTTCCCTTTCTCCTCTCCCTCCCTCCTTGCACATCTTCCCACTTCCCAGGCCAAAGGTGCAGGTTATCTTGGATCCTATCAAAGAGAAACTGTTTCAGGTTTCCATTTCTTTGGTAGCACTCTGGCCTCTGAACCTCCTTCTTGACTTTCAAAGTTTAACAGTGCTGTCGACCCATTCCTGGAAGGCCCAGTTCTCAGCTAGCTGAAGTAGCATTGGTCAGTGAGAAAGATTCATATGCCCCAAGGTACCACTGCCTGATGACAGCTTAGATTTCTCCCAAGATTTCTAGACCTTAGCTTTAGATAAGGCTACAGAGAGATGCATCCTTGGCCATAAATGGACAATAAATGTCAGTAGTACCTTGTCTGATGGGTTCTCTTCCTCCCTTTTCCCTCTCCACCCCATTCTCTGTCTTGACCAGAAATGCCAAACAGAACATCAAAGATTAAACTCTGCATTGACCTATTTATTTTGTTTCTTCCCTGTTCTTTCACCTCCCCCTCCTCCCCCTTTTTCCCACTTCCTTCCTCCTCTTCCTTCTCTTTCTCCTTCTCCATCCTCCTCTCCCCTTCTCCTCCTCCCTTCTTCCTCCCCCTCCTCCTCTTCTCTTCTTCCTCCTTTCCCTCCCTCTCTCCTCCTCCTCCTTCTCTTCTCCTTCTCCTCTTCCTCCTCTAGCAGGGCCATGTAATCTGAAGTTTGTCATCACCTTCACCCTCCATAGCAATTTACATTAAACGAACTTTATTTATCTACATGATATTTATGGCTTCTGAAAGTTAGAGTTTGTGACTTCCAATCCAGCTCACAAGAACACTTCATCTTCTGTAATCATTCTCCTTCCCTTCTTTACCTCACATTGACATTTGGTGTTCCTGCTGCCAGAAACAACACTTTCCAACTTAATTTGTCCAACCTTTAATGTTTGATCCTTAGCTTGCTGTGCTTCCTTAGATACAGATTTCATATTCAACTTCAACTTTGTAATATATGATTTCTTTCATCTTAAAAAGGGAAATATGACAATATATATTGATAATTATCAATTCTGGACAGTGGTAGGAGACATTCATTTCAATATTCTATGTATTTTCTCTATCTTAAAATATTTCTCAAAATAAAAACAAAAACTTTAGTAATTCTTACTTCACCAAATCTCTGAGTTTAGTCCTTGAATTCATGCAGTCATTATTTGGGTGCCTCCTGAGCTAGCCCTTCTTCCTCAACCCATGCATTTCCAATTTTAAATGTAATTTTCTCTTCGGGGTAATGAGTTACAGCCTGGAATATTTCTTTCTGAAGCCAATGTATTTTAATACTTTTTTAGGGAACAATGCCTTGATCCAAAGAAATACAGTTTAGGGATGGAATATCACACATGCCCTCTAGTTCAGATCATGTGAAGAGAACCTATATCAGGGGTAGGGTGGGGGGCACATCTTTATGAGATCAGGAATAAGAAGTCCAGGTGGTCCTTTGCTGCTCTACAGCTCTATAATTTGCTCTCCTTTCTCTGGACTGTAACATTTAAGGGCTGCCTTTCTGAACCTGTTGTATGGCAAAATGCTTCACTCCTCACACACTTCCCACTTATCTCCTGATCAATCATCATGTCTCTCAGGGAGACTTGACCTGAGTTCCCAATCTAGGTTGGGCTGCTTCTGTTATTTGCCCCCTTTGTAATTGTAATTACTTTAAAAAATCCATCTTCCCACCAGGCAGCGTGATACCTGAGACAAGAACCAGATCCACCTTTGTCATTGATGCATTTTAGCGCCTAGCCCATTGCCAAGAATATAGTGTGTATTAAACAAATGTTTGTTGAATGAAGGGGAGAATGAAGCAATAATGGGGTGGGGAGTCAAAACAGTTACTGGTTTCCAGAGTGCCTATGAACCAGACAACATCCTTGAGTTTTAGCTTCCTACTCCTGACCAGTCTGCACATTTAATTTCTTCACCTTTTGCCTGTGCTGAGATTCTTAATGAAAGTGTCAGGGGAAATGTTCACAAAAGGATGATTGTGACTTTTATAATTATTAATAACTGAGGGCTTTTGTGACAGAAGTCTCAGTGTCTCTCCTACAGCTGAAGCCCGAGAAGAAAACACATAATTCTCAGTAATGTCTGTCTAATAAATCAGGCTTCAACAAAGTTAATTAACTGGAAAGCACATGACTTGGAAAACACCATTAAACGTCTCCTAGATTAAATGCTGATGAGAGGCTGGACCAATACCCATGTTGAATCTCTGACTTTGCTGTCAATCTTGTGGAAAGAAAAAAGTTGGCTACTTGTGGAACCAACCTGGTTACACAGTGATAAGGAATATGTTAAAGCACTCCTCAGACAAATGGGTTGTGAACACATATCAAAGTTTTATATTAAGCTTGCCCTAAGGGATAAGGTTCTTAGGAAGGCCATCTCAGTGGCTTCTCTTTACTAGAGATATTTCATAGTAGAGTAAATATAAAAAAGGGGTAGTGTCTGATTAAAGATAATTAAGAAAGAGGTTAAAGATTGTCTTAGTCACTTTGGACAGCTATAACAAAATACTATAAGACTGGGGGGGGGGGGTGTTGCTTATAAACAACAGAAATTTCTCATTGTTCTGAAGGTAGGGAAATAAAAAGTCACGTCCCCAACAGATTCGGTGTCTGGTGAAAGCCTTCTTGATTCATAAATGGCCTGCTTCTCCCTAGGTGTTCTAATTACAGGGAGGGAAGGAGAGGGAGTTTCCATGTGTCTTCTCATAAGGGCAGTAAACCCATTCATGAGAGTTGCACTCTTATGGTCTAATTATTTCCCAAAGGCCCCACATCCTAATACCATCATGTTGTAGGTTGGGATTTCAACATATTAGGGGGACACATTCAGTCTATAACATCCCTGGCCTCCCCAAATTCATGTCCTTCTCACATGCAAAATACATTCATTCCATCCCAATATCCTCAAAAGACTTAATTCTTTCCAGTATCAACTCTAAAGTCTAAAGTCTGAAATCTCATCACAATAGTATCTAAACAAAGGTGGGTGGGATTCAAAGGACAAATCGTCCTGAGGCAAAATTCCTCACCAGCTGTGAAACTGGGAAACCAAACAATTGTATTTCTCCAAATACAACAGTGAGACAGGCATAGGACAGACATTCCCATTCCAAAAGGATGAAATAAGGAAGCAGGGGTGGTGAGTCCCAAGCAAAACCTAGTAAGGTAAACATCAAATGATCTTAAGGTTCAAGAATAATCCTTTTTGGCTCCACTCTCTGCCCTCTAGTCTCTATGAGTCAGTGGTCCCACCTTCCACCTCACTGGGGCAGCAGTCCTGCCCCCAGAGCTCTGCTGGATGGGGATCAAACCCCCAGGGCTCTGGGAAGCCTCACACCCAGATCTTTGGGCAGAAATCATCTGAACTTGAAAGCAAGGCCACAGTCTCTCCTCCCCCACTCCCCACCTTTTGAAACTGAGGAGGCAGCTCCAGTGATCTCTGAATCACCTTTAGAGTCATTCTTTACTTGTCATAAAGAATAGCTCCAGGTTTCTGCTGACTTGTTTGATTAGGTTCATGGCTCATATGCATACTAATCTCTTTATCAAATGGTTGCATGGCCACAGCTTCCAAATACAAGGTCTTGGTGTTTGCACTATGGATAGGTTGAGAATTTTCCCAATATCTAATTTCTGGTTCCTTTTTTCTTATCAATCCTTTCTTCGATGTATTTCTCTCTTCTCACATTTACCATCAGCAGTCCAGAAGAACCAAGCCACTCCTTTAAGATTTGTTTAGAAATCTCCTCAGCTAAATATCTAATGTCTACTTTCCACAGAACACTAGGACATGGACACAATTCAGCCAAGATCTTTGCTGCTTTATAATGAAACTCTCCTTGCCTCCAATATCAAGTAGAATGTTCCTTATTTCTGGCTGAGGCCTCATTAGAATGGCCTTTGCCGTCTATATTTCTATAGGCATTCTGCTCGTTTTTACTAATTACTAAGGCATTCTCTAAGAGGACAGAAACTTTCTCTACAGCTCTCCTCTCTCCTTTCTGAGCTCTCACCAGAATGGCCTTTAGAAGTCCCTTCACAATAATCTTGGCTTCTAGCAAGCACCTTCCAACTCTCTGGCCTCTGCCCATTACCCAGTTCTAAAGCTGCTTCCCGATTTTTAGGTATTTGCAATTGTAGCACCCCATGTCTCAGTACCAATGTCTGTCTCAGTTAGTTTGGGTTGCTATAACAAAAATACATGTTCCCGTCCTCTCATCCTCCCTCCAGAGGACAACAGCCATCATTGCCAGGAAAGGTCAGGAGGCACTAGGAGTATTTATTTGCCCTGGCTCCCTGAGCCTACTAATGCCTTTCTTTCCTTTCAAGTATGCGAGTATTTAGTGAGCTGGAGTCTATAGAAAATGTAGAGTAAATTGACACAGATAGATTTAAAACCTTGCCCCAAATCACAAGGCCATTTATAGGGAGATCTAGTTTTGGAACCTAGGTGTTGTTCATCCTTTTCCCACATATTACAATTTTACTATCCAGGAAAACTGTGACAGATGATCTGGGGAATGGAGAATACAAACAAGGTACAGGAAGGAACTGGAACAAGAGACAAGCCTCCATTTTCTAAAAAGCACAGATGTGTTGAACAATTCACTGTCACAGTCATTTTACAGAGTAAAGGTAAAACCATATCAAGTACTTAACATGTGCCAGGCACTGTGCTCAGTGCTTTACCCAAATTATTTTTTTCAGTTCTCTAACTCCACTGAGACATAGAAGCTTTAAATTCCCCCATTTTACAGATGATGAACAGATATCAAAACATGGCTACACAGTGGAATCATCTGAGGGAGAGAGGTCACAAATACCGATATCTGAGCCTTAACCCCAGAATTTCTTATTTAACTGATATGAGGTGGGGCCATGCAGTAGTCATTTTTAAGGCATCCCAGACAATTCTCATATGCAGCACAAAATTTCAAATTCTTAAATTATTTAATAATAGTTTAAAATGAGCGATTCTCTAATATTAAGAGCCATTGGATTGAACTACTAGCCTAAGATCAGTCTTGTAGACCCATACAGATCAAAGAGTTGAACTCAGGTAGCCTGAGTAGGGCTCCCCCATCCGAACATACTATTCTGCCTCTACTTAATGGGTCTCTCATGGCACTTCAGAGTCACAAAGAACAGTGCACTAGATAGGTTTATCCCCATTTTACAGATGAGCATCTGAGGAAGAGAGAAATTGACTAACTTATCAAGAGACGTTGCAAATCAGGGGCGGGGCTTGGATTCCCACACCAGACTTTTGGATGTCAAATCTCAGGAGCAATTACCCTTTGTTATTCATACTCGAACTCCTGGAGGATTATCCCTAGATTAGAATCTTTTTACTGTGCACGGTAGAGAGGTAGAAACAACATTAAAAATGTACTCATGCTCAGAGGCCAGTACTTTTTATCTCTCTCTATTGAGATAAAAGAAGAAATAAGTTCCTGATGCAATGTATTTTCTCAGACACACAGAGAAAGTGGTAAATAATAGTGAAATAGAGTCAAAAGAATGCCCCCCCACACACACACACCAATAAGACGTCAGGTACATGATGCTTAAATTAATTATTGAAAATTGGCCTGATAATCTGGGTATCATTTACAGCATTCCTTCTACAGGAAAATAACAAACTCATAAATGAACTTTTGGGTGACAACTGCAAGGTGGGGGATTGTCTACACTGTATAAACACCAGATGTGAATATTATAAATGTTCATTTGTGTGTGTAGAAAGAGATATGTTTTCAAAATGTAAATATAAACTGAATTCATCTACTTAGAAATCTCAGATGAATATATCCATTTTTTATCTTTAGAGGCTGACAGAGTGGCTTTTATATCTGCACTATAGCATTAAAAATTGTTTCCTTGAAACACATTTCCCATTCTAAGCAGCTAGCACCTGTCATGCAGGCCACATATGGTAGCTTGGTTAGTGAAGCGATAAAGAATTATAGTAGGTAGTAACCACCTGATTCAATCAGCCATCAATCATTTAAAACACATCAAGCTTTGTTTTGACGGCCAGGGCCTTTGCACTAACCAGATAAACAACTGATGCTCCCTGTTCAGACTCACAAAACGCAGATCATCCTTGATCTTCTCTCTTAACTACAGACTGTCTCCCCTTCCAGCAAGCCGGCTTCAGTTGCCTCAGTCTACTCAAATTTTCCAGAAGACATCCTTTTCTCTTGTGCCTCTAACACCCTCCCGCTCATCCCTTATCTCACATGTACAGCCCCTTTCTTTGCATGAAGGCCAGCTGAAACAGCAGGTCTACCCAGAAGCCTTCCCAAAGGCTGTCATGTGGAATTTCACCTCCTAGTCCCCTACATTCCTGTAGCACACCAGATTGGGTTACGTCACCCTTCTTACCAGAGGCCAGCTCGCATTCCTCCCATAAATGCGTGATTGCCTGCTCTGTGCTAAGCACTAACGTCAGCCAGCACTAGGGGAATAAATGGAGTAAATTCTAGATGCCCTTGGTCTGGGAGGTGATACAAATACATAAATAAAACCATTATATAATACCAGAATTATATATAAACCAGAATTGTTGTTTCATATTTTATTTTATTTATTTGATTTTTTAATGGTTATTTATTTTGAGAGAGAGAGCATGTGTGTGAATGAGGGGAGAGGCAGAGAGAAAGGAGGAGGAGAGAGAATCCCAAGCAGGCCCAGCACTGCCAACACAGAGCCCTACACGGGGCTCAATCTCACAAACTGTGAGATCATGACCTGAGCCAAACTCAAGAGTCAGACACTTAACTGACTGAGCCACCCAGGTGTGCCTATTTTATTTTAAAAGTTTTTTTTTAATGTTTATTTATTTTTGAGACAGAGAGTGATGGAATGTGAGCAGGGGAGGGGCAGAGAGAGAGGGAGACACAGAATCTGAAGCAGGCTCCAGGCTCTGAGCTGTCAGCACAGAGACCGACGCGGGGCTTGAACCCATGGACCGCGAGATCATGACCTGAGCCGAAGTCAGAAGCTCAACTGACTGAGCTACCCAGGTGCCCCTATTTTGTTTATTTTAAAATAAACAATACATTCATATTTTACAAAAGTTACAAAAAGATAAAATGATGAAAATTCTTCCTTTTACATTTTCTCCCAGTTATTCAGCTGCCCTCTCCTGAAGCAATGAATATTAACAGTTCTTGTATATCCATATAGGGATATTCCATGAGTATATAAACAAATACATATGCATTTATATATATACAGTATCAGAAAAAAAATTTTACATAGGTGCTCTAAAAACAAAACAAGATTTTGCAGCTTTCCTTTTTTACTTACTTCTGATATTTTGTGTATCACTTGATCAGTACATAAAGAACTTTCTCATAGTTTTTTTTTTTAATTTTTTTAACGTTTATTTATTTTTGAAGGAAAGAGAGACAGAGAGTGTGGGGGGGAGGGGCAGAGAGAGAGGGAGACACAGAGTCCGAAGTAGGCTCCAGGCTGTGAGCTGTCAGCACAGAGCCCAATGCGGCCCTCGAACTCACGAACCGCGAGATCATGTCCTGAGCCCAAGTTGGTCGCTTAACCGACTAAACCACCCAGGCACCCCTCTTATTAGTTTTTAAATTTGGATACATACTGTTCCATCATAGGGATATACCATAATTTATATAACCAAATCCCAGTTGAGGAATGTTTTGATTGTTCTCATTCTTTTGTAACAACCAATGGTACAGTGAATAATCTAATACATAAATCATGTGTATATATGTATGTATGTGTGTGTTTGTGAAGCCATTTTAGTGTGAACAGCCCTGCAAAGCATAAGAATGCTTGTTTCTTTGCCCCCTGAACATATTTCCAAGCTTTTGATCCTCGCCAATCTGATATGGGGGAAAAAAAAAAATCCTACTATCTTAATTTACTTTGCATTTCTTTTATTGTAAGCAAGATTAGGTCTCTAAGAATCATTTGTATTTCCTTTTCTGTGAATTTGATGGACACATTTGTTCCCAATTTTTCTATCAGTTTGTTGTTTCTGATTGATTTATGGGAGCACTGTAAATCAAAGAAATTAACCTTATGTGAAGTGAGTTGCATATGTTTTACCCTCAGTTAATAATTTGTCTCTTGAATTTGCCTTGCAGAAATCTGGTGGCTTTATAAGATTAAATTTATCAATTTCAGTATGGGTAAGAACTTTCAAGTTGTGATAAAAAATACCAAAGCCCTAACTGAACTTCTGAAAGTATATCTGGCTTTCCAGTTAGAGGAAAGAAGAGAAAGTATGGCTTGTTTCCCGTTTGTTTCACTTCTATATTCCAATTACATATATTACAGGGACATATGCTGAGACTAATTAGGCTCCTTTACGAATCAACCAGTCACTACCTGTTATTCCAATTATTAACGCTGCAAAACAAATTATCCCAACACTCGATGCATAATAACATTTGTATGCTCGGGTATTCTTTGAGTCAAGAATTTGGACAGAACACAGCGGGAAAGAATTGTCTGTGCTCTAGGATGTCTCAGACCTGCTGCAGTCTCAAAGCTGGGGGCTGGAATCATATTACAAAGGCTCAGTCCAACCACAAAATGCTGGAGATTAGGGGGAGATTAGGAGATGAGCTGCCCTCCTGAACACCTTCTACAGTACCCACATGTTGCCTGGGTATCCTCATAATATGAGGGCTGGGTCCAAAGGATGTGTCACAGAAAGAAAGAGTCAGACTGAAGCTATATCATAAGATACAGAGCAACACATCTGCGGTACTCCATTGGTCAGAACAGTCTGTGCCTGCCCAGGTTCAAAGAGAGAGAAAAATAGACTCTACCTCTTGATGAGGAGTGGCAAGGTTCACCGGTGACAGGGATCTGTCCTGCACATCTTCAATTCAAATAAGACGTCTGTCTCAGTCTAAGGCAGGACTCACATGTGGGACCTACTCGATTGCAGGGTTATGTCTGGCTTTCTTGTGGCAACAGCTAAAGAATTAGCCCTGCTTCAAGTTATAGGACAGGTTCCTGCTCCCCTTCTAGTGCGTGGGTCTGGTTACTGGGTTGCTATTTCCTCCATCGACCGTCTCAGGGTAATATCGGTAGAAACAAGAAACAGTCAATTCTTGCTTATCTAGGAATATTGGTACCCACCCTCAACCCGCCCTCTGCTGATGATTTTTGAATTCACAATTCTTTTTATCAAACAATGAGAAAGACAAGATGAAAAAGTCCTATCAGCCCATTTGATGATGCATTAGTCACTCTGGCATAGTCAATGCTAAGAAAAAAGAAAGAAAGGAAGGAAGGAAGAAAAAGATGCTATTTACCAAAGTAGAGTATGCAGATTATCTCTGGGTTTCAATTATCCGTATTTGTTTTCTTTGGCTCTGATTAGCATCACTGACTAATCCCATTTTTTAAAAGAATTTCCTATAAAGATTCAATTATTTCATATGGAACATATCCTGCTCTGTTAAACTAGTCAACAAATTCAGTATTTCCTTTGACAAAAATTTAGAGATATTTTAAATAGAAAACCAAACCAAAATAAAACCATTGACGTATGATTATGGCTGTTCACTCAACAGAGCTAAGTAGCATGTTAAGTACAAAAACAGAAATCACATGTGTCCCAAATTGAGCTAAGATATGAGATCCATTTGATCTTTGTACCAGATCAAGATATGAAGTGAAGACAATTTTACAGGGTGGGACAATGAACTACCAAGAACAATTGTCTTTATTCCATAAAGGGGCATCCGCATGGTACAAAATCAGTACCCAAGACATGCCAATAGTCTATGGATTTGTTTTAGAGACCGACAGAGGTAGTCGGCTGATGGGATAAGGTAACAGGGATTTCAAAACAGAGAACTGTGCCAATCATTTTAAATAATGTCTGTAATGCAGCAGGCACCAAAAGACTGAATCATAAAGGCAAGATCTCCTGTCTCAAAGGGTGACCAGCAACTTCTAACCAAGTAAACATGGGTCTCAGTAAAAAAAACAAACAAACAAAAACTATACATATAGTTATATAGTTTTATATATATATATTTACATATACATGTATATGTATATATATATATACATATATATATATGTATATATATATATATATATATATATATGGTTCATTTGATTACTTAGAAGAGGTGGTCTATTTGTATTAGCAGAAGCAGCCAGCCTAACAACAGCAAACACCTAAGAAAAAGTCAGAGCCTGCTAACTGAGGAAGTAGGTAGTTGAGGTCAAATAGTGAACTTGTGAAATCCTGGTTTGGACACACAGAGGAGATTAGGTATCAACCAAAACAAGCATTGGGCTATAAGCTTCCAGACAAGCATATGATTGAATTTCACGTTCTCCTCCATTATTTAGAAAAAAGGTTATTTTTACAATTTTTACCTTGCTCCTTTGCAGGTTGGCTTACTTGAAAAGATCCAAATCTGTCTAAGGTGAAGAAAGGATTCAAGAGAAGCCAAGAAAAGATAGAATCCAAGAAAATAAGGCAGGGGCAGATAGTATTTTTTTATGTTTATTTTATGTATTCTGAGAGAGAGAAAGCAGGGAAGGGGCAGAGAAAGAGAGAGGGAGAGGGAGAGATAGAATCCAAAGCAGACTCCACACTATCAACACAGAGCCTGACTCGGGGCTTAAGATCACAGACCGTGAGATCATGACCTGAGTCGAAATCAGGAGTTGGCCGCTTAACCGACTGCGCCACCCAGGCACGCTGACAGGTAGTATGTTTTAAAAGACATTTTAACATTAAGCATGGTCCTGACATCTAATGCACCTGTTGTTTCCCTTCCCACATACCATCATTTTCATCAAGTCTTCTGAAAAGATCCAATTCTTGATTTTTCTCAATAGTTCAGTGCTGGCTGGAAGGGTAAGTGGGATATGACTCTGACAGGACCGTCATTTAGGATTTTGCAAACAGCCACCACATAACATTTCACTACACAGCCTCCTAGTAATGGACGAGGATAATTGAACACTATCCTTGCAGCAATGAGAGCACCATGGCATCTGATTTTACATTTTGTGCCCTTTTCATATCAAAAGAGACCATTACAAAATCCCTCACGCTGCCCTGAGCGTGTTTTAAATCTGTTGGAAAACTTAACTCAATGATAGTGTTTTACACTGATTTTGTGTCCTGTATGATCCAGACCAATTCATGTTTCAATTTTACTTTAAGATTTACACTTAGCTCTGATCTTGAGTTTCATTTTATCTCCCTCTCTGTAAGCATTTCTTCCCAACTGCCAAAAAAATGATACTATCCAAATGTTATCTCATATAAAGGAATACCTAGGAAAATAACACTACATATAAATATATATGCACACACATATATGTATACACATATGCACATCGATGTATACATAGACGTACATACGTTTGTATCATATATTATTTGAGCAGAGTACTTTTCTGGGCCCGACATCCTTCCAACCTTTATACCGCATTTACGAAAAAGAGACATATGTAACATGATGATGATAATAGTGCACATCTATTGAGAATTTATTACACACCAAGCACAGTTTTAAAATATAACGTATGTAAATATTTCATTTTTATGTGTAATATTTCACAAAATATAAAATACTGTTGATTGTACATGTAACATCTCATTTAAGCTTCAGAGCAGCCTGATAAGACTTAAGTCTCGCAGTAATTACTATAAGAAAAATCTCCATTTCTCAGATAAAGACATGAAGGCTCAGAGAGATAGTTACCTGTTCAAGGTCACACAGCAAATCACGGAGCTTTTAAACCTTAACCATTGACATGAACTGCCTGCAAGGAGAGAAAGAAACCAAAGCCTGGGGGCCATGGAGAACCGTTCCCCAGGGACAGACGGCACCTAAACAAGGGACTGGTGGCACGTGCTTACTATATTTCAGAATTGCTATGGTTGCATGGCAGCTATACCATGTGGACAAAGCCAGAAGAGTGGAGCAACCTGCCTCACCCGGGAGGAGTGTTCATCCCTGACACTGTCTACACTTGCCCGGGCCTGGTAACAAAGAACATTCTAAGATTTAGACAAGTATATGGTTGTTTTTAAATTCTTCCAGACAATGCAGCCCTCACTGCCGACATGGGTAGACAGTCCCATCACCTCACCTGCCCTTGCGAAGTGCTGCCACTTCGCACCTCTGGCTCCCCTCCCCTCCCCACCTTCTGGAAGGTGGAGTTGACAGTGCTTATCTTGCCCTGTCTACAAATGACGCATCTCGTTGTACTTGGGAGTCTGTGAGACGGGTCATTGTCCCATTGACTCCCTTGTCCTCAACGCCAGAGAACCTGGACTTGGGGAGCTGAGTCCCAACAAACATATTCTGCAAATCTCTTCCATGCTATGGCCTGACTTACAGACCTAAGGATAGGACTTGAGCCTGAGTCAGATGCCATTAAAAAGAAATAGCTTAGGTTGGTCTACTACATTAGTGGCTCCGGTATTCGTGTTCTTTCTTCGTCCCCTCTGCTTGAATCTTGGCAGGCCCTCTCTTATTCATTCAAATGTGCTGGAAGTGACACTATGCCAGTTTCATCCCTTTATTTTAAGGTTTGGCAGAGTCGTTATGGAAGGAATCCAACTATCCTAAAGGAAAGGTAAGTGGAGAGGTGACAGGAAAAGACCCTAAGATTACATTGCTGGGAGGCAGTCCGGCCCTCTCAGCATTTCATCTGGGGTCCTGGTCTTCAGCTGACCTTGACTAAATTCAACACAGGCAAAACCAAAAGACCACCCCAGGCCAGGTTGCAGGCTGGTAAGCAGGTAGAATGATTACTCCTTCAAGCCAATAACTTTTGGGTGTCGTTTTTACAAAGTAAACAGACAACCCAAATGCCTAGTGAATAGAAAATATTTAACACATGTGAGTACAAGTGACAGTGGCAGGAGATTGATCCTCAGGGCCCCGAAACTCTAGGTAAGAGAAAGACTAATGAACTGACAAGCAAGATAAGTGTCATGACAGAGCTGTTAATGTGGTACAGCTGAAGTACTGAAGGACATCCGAGGCCAGATTAGTGAGATCAGGAAGACTTCCGAGAGAAATAATAAGTGAGCAAAATTCTGCAAGGAAAGTGGGAGTTCACTAGGAAAAGAAAAAAGAAAAGAAAAGAAAAGAAAAGAAAAACAACGACAACAAAAAACATTAAGAACCTTCCTCTATGTCTCCAGCACATCTAGATCAGTTCCCTGTTCATAAATGAAGAATTAATAATTAATATGTTTGCAAGCCCTCAGTATAAACATAAAATTTAAAGTAATTAAGACTGTGAAAAGGAAACGAGTTAAGCATGCCTCCTCTTGAACGTGAATGGCTCCAGCCCTCAAGCGTATAAGATCTTTTGCCAAACCAGTGCTTCCTTTTCCCTAAGCAGAGAAGAATTCCCTCCATTAAAACAAGTACAGTGTAGGCTAACAGAATGTAGATTATAGTAATTCTCTATATGCTGCATTACTGAATATGCTATGTTGGACCCTTTCTAGAAGAATTCATGGAGACATGACAGCCGCCTTTCAAGAACTTATTACCTAAAAAGATCTCAAAATCAGAATCAAAATCAGGAGTCACATTTACACCATCGACCTTTATATTTCGTGTTATTACTAGATCATTAGGTAACGTTGTGCCCCTATAAGGACAGCATCTGCTGTCACTAGGCATGGCTCTACTTTTGTTTTTACATTTCCCCCAATTTAGATTAATATAAATGTACATTTACTTACAAAGTGAGAAAAAAAGAGTTAATTGAGTTCAAACTATTATCAAAAAAACACTTATGGCTGGGACTATGAAAATTTGAATACTATCTGCTTTTTTTTTAGTTTTATCACTTGTTCAAGAGCTAGATGTTTGGGACTTTTTAAAAAGGGATATAATAAAGGGTGAGATAAAATAAGAAAATTTTTCATTCTCTTTTCCTCGATCCATCTCTTCCTAAAGTAATGGGACAGAATACATAGACTGTATAAAATCCCCGGCTATTAGAAGGCGGCCCGTTGAGATCCAACTCAATGTTTGTGGAGTGAATAAATAAACAAGAGCAGTTATTGCACTAGGAGACCAAGAGAGAGAAGGCATTCATTTATATGGGAGAATAGAATGAGAATTAGAGAAGAGTGTGATGTGCTAGATACTCAGGCCAGACCAGGCAGACAGGGAGATGATTAAAAGGAGGAAGATTGATGGGGTCCCTGAGTGGCTCAGTCGATTAAGTCTGTCTCTTGGTTTCAGCTCAGGTCATGATCTCGAAGTTCGGGAGTTTGAGCCCCGCATCAGACTCTGCGCTGAAGCGCGGGGCATGCTTGGGATCATCTCTTTCCCCTCTCTTTCTGTCCTTACCCCTCTTGTGCTCTCTCCTCAAAATAAATAAACAATAAAAAAAAATGTAGAAGGAAGATTGATACGGTCTTTGAAATGAATGGCCGAGTGATGACGGGCTTCATAGCAGTGAACCAAAAAGAAAATGAGGACTTGAAAAGAAAGCATTTTTTGCAGTGGCCCCTTTAAAATTTATAAATGAGCAAATCAGAGAAGAACTCATGCATTCTGCAAACGCATTGTTCCCAAGAAGGAAAGAAGAGGAAGGTATCCCTAATATCTCCTTCAAAAACTCACTATTGGGGTTAAGAATTTCGCTCTTTACTAGGGAGGACTGAGTGATGGTTTCCACGTAACTGAAAGTTATCATAGGGGAGACCTTTCCCAAATGGAAGGAAACACTAGATGTGGGAATGATTACTTTCCCTGCTAGCATTCCTTAGTTAGTTTGTTTGTTCCTGTAATGCCACTGGGTCTTCGAGGTAACAGAAGAATAGCTACCCCCTTGAGGAAGAAAAAAAAAAAACTACCTTCTATCTGAATAAGCAGTGTTCTCCCTAACTTTACAAGGCAACTCTCCCAATATCAACAGCTGGCCTTTAGACTATTCTTGTAAGACAGAAGGGAGAAAGCCCCAAAGGCTCAAAACTGAGTTAGAGCTCTGAGAATTCAATCCCAAGGCCTTGTTGTACTCAGGGTGCAAGCTGACTCCCAAGTCTAATTACCTTCTGTCATAGATTGTGTTTTCCCAGAGCCATACCCAAGCTAAGGATTTTGGTGGAAATCCTTATCAGAAGGATAAGGGCCTTATCACGAATTTCACTCCAAAAGCAAAACTAAACATAAAGCCGGCATGGATTAGGGGAGGCAGGGAAGAAAAGGTGAAAAAGCCAAAGAAGGATACCATTTCAGATGGAGTTCAAGACTCAACTTGATCCCCAGGGCCTGTTTGGGGACTTTAACCCTGTAAATATAAAAAATATATGTAAATTTAAATAGTCTCAGCTTAAATTTTAATTGGTTGAATATCATAGTCTTTTTTAAAAAAATGTTAAGTATGAACCACTTTAAAAAAAATTTTTTAATGTTTATTTACTTTTGAAGGAGAGAGACAGAGTGAGTGGGGGCATGGGGGGGGGGGGTGCAAAGAGAGAGGGAGACATAGAATCCAAAGCAGGCTCCAGGCTCTTAGCTGTCAGCACAGAGCCCAATGTGGGGCTCGAACCCACAAACCACGAGATCATGACCTGAGCCAAACATGGATGCTCAACCGACTGAGCCACCCAGGCGCCCCTACTTCTCCTTCTTTTTTTTTTTTTTTTTTTTTTTTGTTCAGCTTTCTCATCAGAATACGCAGAAGTTTCCAACTGGTTTCTCTAAATCTGACAAAAGTCTTATCTGACTTTGCCAATCCTCTTGGCCACTGAGTGAATGTTCTAAAAATTCAAGTCTGTCGTGCTCTGGATTATAAGCTTTTAACATTCACCTGTTTTCTAAACATTTGAGATCAAATTAAAGCAATCAAAAGTTTTAGTTTTAACAAGTAATACAATCTTGCAAAATGGTAAGTGATCAGAAGTAGACCCAGACATCTTCATATAGCAAGGCTTAAATATTTTAAATCAGTATCTCTTAATTTAAACAACTGCTATCAGCTCCTTGACCACTCCATTCTTGAGCAACCATACCTTATCCAAAGAAAGAGAATGTAATCTGCAGTTAGAGTTCATTGTTAATCTTGTCTATTCCATGATTTTGGTTTCAAAGTCTAGGACGCCATCATAAAATAACACGATAGATCCTAATGTCAGCATTTTTCAATAACCTTTTATTACACAATGTGCACTTTGTCATCTAAAAGGAGGGGAATCAATTCTGCCCCAGCTATGGGAATTAAATCAACAAAATCATCCAAGGAAGGTGGCATTATTGATATAGGAAGCTTTTCTTTTGTTGTTTGGAATATACTTTTTGAATATTTCAACTTGAAATACATTTTAGCTAAGGTCAGCTCTTGTAGGGCAGTGACCCCCTATAGTTTGTTTTTGTTTTTCTGTTTATTTTACTAAGAGACCAAAAAGTATCCTAAAAAACATTCTACTACTGATTTTTGTTTGGAAAAATTAATACTTAAATAAAATTACGCTCTGCGTTAAGACAGACATAACTCTATCTTATGTAGATAAAATTATAAGTGTAAGTATTTATGATTAATTTTAGGAGACTGGCAGACCCTGATCTATAACTTCCTAATATTTCAGATTTTCAGTCTTTATTTTATACATGATAAAATGAGAGTGACTTGAATCATAATAAGTTGTAAATTTCATTCTAAACTGCTTTTTACAAAGTTGTCAAATACTTCATGGGTCATATCTTTTTGCATACTAAAATTTATCATGTAAATTTACCATGTAAAATGGCAGCAAATCAAAAATAATTGATTAAATATAAACTCACTTTCCGTTACGTTTGGCATCAAAGAGCTACAGAATAGAGAGTTTATTATCATGCATTATTATAGATTTTGAATGATCTATTGGTATTTTCTCTTCTTTATAAATCATCTTAGCTGTCTACTTGATTTACTTCATCAAATCATCCTAAAAATCATCATTATCCAATAAACCAAGAAGGCATATAGGTTTATATTCCAAAAATGTTTTTTATAGTTTATATACTAATTAAGTTGAATAGAAGAAAGAATTATCTCGCAATAATTCATTCCCAATGCAGTGTTTGCGGTGTTTGAGGACATACACTTTCCGACAAAATGACTCCATTTTTTTTAAGCCAACCACAAGTTAATTCCTCAAAAACTTTAACAAATGCAATGATCTCTATATCACTTTGCAATTCAGGAAAGTTTCCAATAATACTCTTTTTTTTCAGTTTATAGGTAAAGAAATATATATGAAAGTAGATCTTTCATTGATTTACTAATTTACATGTTCGTTGATGAATTTCTGTATGTTCAATTAACTCTCAGATCGATAGGTGTCCTTTATGTTTGTGTTTCTAAAAGTAAAATACAGAATTGAAATTATTATACATAAATCTTAAAAAAGAGGTGAAATGATTACAAACTAAAAAATCTTGGAATGAAAAAATTAAACATGAATTATGTAGGTAGGTTAGAAAAATTGATTTTAAAAATCCAATAATTAGTCTGACAGTTTTACTTCAGCCATTTAAATACTAATCACAGTCACATGTGGTAGACACAGAGAAATGATGACCAGATTCCTCTTCAATGAAGGACTCAGTTTCCAGCTTTGAGGAATATGGTCAGCAGACAGCCTCCAGCTCTTGGCTCCTTCAGGGTCTACCTCGGCTGCAGAGGCCCACCTTGTTGCAAATCATGTTCTCCTGGGGTGACTTACATCCAGTAACTTCACAAAAAAGGGTCCAAAGCTTGAACCATTTAGAAAGAGTAAAGAGCAATTCTGATGGAAATCCCACATTCCAGATTCACGCTATGAATTAGCTAAGGTTTCAGACCTGTGCCAAGGTTCAACTTCTTTTGTCCCATTCTGCTTCTTCCCCTGCTTTCACAGGCATTGATCCCTACAAAATCTCTCGTATCCCGAACACCATCCCAGCCTCTGTGTCCAGAAAACCCAGCTGTGACATCTCCATTAATGCATAAGAGAAAAAAGCAAAAGTTAGTCAAATCTAATGTACCAGAGATAGTATTGTAAAAATGTGGCAATGGTACACTGGATTGGAAATGGAAATTAAGAGACTGGGCCACAAGATGGGACTTTATTACTACCTTAGTTTTGTGGCCTTTCACAGATCACTGAATACCTGGAAGACCGGCTCCTCCAATTGTGAAGTTAGGAGACTGGCTACAGATCTCACTGTACTTTCCAGACCCATGACACTATAAGGTAAACCAGTGGTTCCCAAATGCTTTCTGTGGGCTCAGACCAGTCTATTACAAAATTTTCACCAATTTTTGGAAAAAAGAAACATGGAAAGTAGTGACGTTTTCAGAGTTAAATTTCTTCAGTTTGCCTTTTTGCTTTGTATTGTGCTGATTTTGAAGTCAACTCCTTTCTCTTTTAAAAATTTTTTAGCTTTACGAAATATCATTTCTTTCAGACCTGATGAGGTCAGTCAGAAATAGATTTTTTTTAAATATATTTTACAGGCAAAATCAAACTTGGGATCAGTCACCCAGGCTACCCCTGAACTGTTATTTCAAAATTCTACTGAATGGCAAAACTTACTGTGAACCATTAATCTCAGCTTTCATAGAAATGATATGCATTCAACTGATGCTGATACTGATTGTCATTGATTGCTACAGATATATCAAAGTGAATTAGGGATAAGAGCAGACTCAGATTCATGTTCTATGACTCCTGTTTTGTATAAATTTGCATATAGTTCTGGTAGACTTTTGAATTCTAGAAAAGGTGGTACTTCAACATGTATTCCCATTATGGAACCTCTCCTTTCAAAAACTCCCACTTTTTCCCCCTGAAGTCTAGGTATATCCATTTTAAGAAAAAAAGGTGGGATGGGGGGGGGGGCGCAGAATCTTAGAATGAGTGGTCTCAAGAGTTCCATTTCTCAACTCTGAGTTGACCTCTCCAAAATTACTAACAGCTTAGAGAAAGGATGTTTTTCCTAATTTTCCTTGGTTTATCTCAAAAAATGCCTTGTTAGCAGCAACAAGGCATTTACCCAATTCTACCCTCCTCCTCCTTAATAGGCAGTTTAATATAGCATAATGAAAAGATCAGCAGACTGGAAGTCAAGATTTTTGAACATGCCAAGTGATATTGTGAATAATATTGAGATAATGTTTTAATAAGCAAGCACATTTTATAGTGTAAACCACTCAGCTGAGAGGTATCCTACCTCAGCGACTAGTAATATCACTATTCCCTTTCTGCCGCTGATGGCCTCTTCTGCTCACTCTCTTTCTTATCCCGCAAAGCAAATCTTTCTTCTCTACCCTTTTCTTGGCTTTCTGCAGTTTCTCCAAATGTACCTCCTCTGTCTCCATTTCAGGGCTCTCTTCTCTCCTGGATTCAGTTGTTAGCATTTTGTTCGTTCTCCAGAACAGCATCACTGGGCAAGGTGCCGCTGCTCTCCACCGTCCCCCTGCCTCTCCACTTCATGCCCCTCAGCCACCATTTTCCCTTTATTCACATCCCAGCTGCCATTTTTCTTTCATTCACATCCCACAAACTTTTTTTTCACATCCCACAATCCTTTTCTTTTTACTGAAAAGTAATTGATGTATAATATCCTCTTGGTTTCAGGTGTACATCACAGTAATTCAGTATTTTTATATATTATGAAATCTTTCCCATGAGGTCTAGTTACCATCTGTCACCAAACAGTTATTACAATATATTGCCTATATTCCCTATGGTGTACATTATATCCTCATGACTTGTTCATTTTAAAACTGGAAGTTTTGTACCTTTTAATCCCCATTACCCATTTCACTCATTCTGAATCCTCCCCTGCCTGGTAACCAACAGTTTCTTTCCTGTATCTATGAGTCTGTTAAGTGTGTTACTTAATGTACCTTTACTCTCTTTTTCTTGCTGTGTCTCCTCTCTTTGAAAAAGCTTAGCTTGAGACTTTCACTGATGGGCCACTAAGGACCGAATCTATTGTTTCCGGTGCTATATTCCAACTGCTGCAGAAACTGAGGAGATATTTGACACCACACTTTCTCTGAAATGATGGTAGTTTGTGTTATTGTTGTTGTTGTTGTGTTTTGTGAGGGTTTTTGTTTGTTTTTTGTTGTTGTGTTTTGTTTTGTTTTAAGAGGCAATGGCTGTGTGCTTCATTGAAAACATAAAGGTTTGGAGCTTCAGCCTGCTGAATGCTCATGTAGGTTTCTCTTTTCTCCATAAAGATTCTGGCAAATTTCTTCATCTAAAGCAGATAGCAAACCAAACAAAATTTTGCATTTATTTCCACAAGATGTATGTAATTATGGTAGTCCATTTATTTAAGACCTAATTAATTATTATATTTTCTCTTCATTGGGGAGATCTCACCATAATGAGACCAATGATCTTAACTTTCACCCCAACCCCACCTATATCAGAAAACTTTACTCCTCAGAACTTTAGCAACTAGATGCTTGAGCACCAGAGGCTTATCTAGAGGTTTTGGAGGTTTTAAAAAGTAATACCAAAGAATGCTATGACCCAGCCTTTGGTCCAGATTTCTTTCCCAACTATAATTTTATCAGTGAGACGATCGTATCACTTATACCCACAAATCTTTGTGCTGTGGTATTTGTGTTGCACTACCTGGGGAGAAAATAAGATATGATATATCTTATTGACATTTTAGACAATTAATTTTTCAGTTTCTTAAGAATCACCTAAGATATGGGGCGCCTGGGTGGCGCAGTCGGTTAAGCGTCCGACTTCAGCCAGGTCACGATCTCGCGGTCCGTGAGTTCGAGCCCCGCGTCAGGCTCTGGGCTGATGGCTCAGAGCCTGGAGCCTGTTTCCGATTCTGTGTCTCCCTCTCTCTCTGCCCCTCCCCCATTCATGCTCTGTCTCTCTCTGTCCCAAAAATAAATAAACGTTGAAAAAAAAAAAAAAAAAGAACCACCTAAGACAATGCAGTAAAAGTGACTTTTTTTTTTTTTAGAGTAGAAAAAGTAGCACATCAGAAGCCGGGGAAACCACACAATTGTTGTAAGGACCAAATATGATGTAAATAAACATATTTTGCACATCTTAAACATTAAAAACAATAAAAGCTACATAAAAAAGGAAGGTAGAATTGAATGTGCATCTAAACTTCAGTCTAATAAAAGTGTGCCATGCTAGAACAGTAGCAATTAGTCTCTCTATATTTTTTACTTCACAAAATGTAAACCCATAAGATTTCTGATGCCCTCAATGTTTATTAATCACTCATTTCATTAGTGTTTATTTCACACCTACATCCAAAAAGATTTAAAGAGCTATTCAACAAAATTTGAAAGCCAATTATGAAACCGAAAAGATTCAAGAGAGACATGCAGGAATCCTAGTATGAGGCCATTACTGCTGTGAATCATATTTGACTCTGGCTACCTTATAAGATAAAGAGATAGACACTGAGAACATACAAATATAAGAAAAATATTGTTCTTGCCTTCCAAGAGCTTAAACCAATGAGGAAATAAACATGTAAAGAAATAGTAAAATTATACCATAAAATCGAGGGCAGAGGTAAGAGCTTGTTTCTGGGAAGGGGCAAGGATACATCTTCCTGTAGACTCGAGAGAAAATGCTTGGTAAATCTACAGACAGATTTTAAGGGTGAAAGAAGAGACTGGGGATAATGCTTCTCATAAGACTTTTCTTCTTACTAATGCAGTAAATGAAGTTATCTGCCGCTTTGGAAGTGGGTTTATTGTTTCAAGGTCAGTAGAAAAAAGTTTGCAATTCCCACTCTTGAGGAGAACACAATAAGAAATAGATTTTTTGTTATACCTATCACCGGCAGTACTCTATCAATAAATAAAAAATAAAGACAGCTGACTTTTCTTTCAAAATATTGCAAGAACATTCTCTAATGATCTTCCTTCAGGTCAGAGAATATTTGGCAGGCCAAGCAATTTCTATTACTGATTCTGTGTAGACAGTTTTGTTTATTAAATATACATTAGAGGAAATGATTTTTCTCCCTTTAGAGTCTAGACTTATGGCACTATAGACTGATTCCTTTAAATATATGGAAACTAGCTATGTTTATTTTATGAGTTAGAAAGTCTCATAACTCTCAAGGCTCATATCCGATTTGTATCTCTAAAATGTTTTTTTATAAACTAAAATAAACATATAATCCCTTTTCTGCAAACCATAGGCTATTCATCCAAACCAAACAAGATATTTGAACATATTAATTTGAGCGTGGTTTAAAAATACATGGCTGAGCTACGCACTGGGGGCATGCTTTTGGTACCATACGACATTTTAACCCTTGAAGGTCACCCGCTTTTTTCATACCTGCTTTTGAGGAGTATTCTTACTAACAAGCAAATTTCATTTTCCCCTATAGAACAAAAGTGGAGAATCTGGAGGTTATGTGCGGCCTGGAAGGGGGTGCTGCCGTTTATAGACCAGGACTCAAATTTGATCTTAGATTTGATCTACATAACACAAAGTGAACTTGTAATGAATGGGAGAAGTACTCATACTCCATTCAGATCATTTTAATTGCATTATAATTGTTTGGGTAGATAATTTTTTTTAGCTTATAGACTATTCAGTTAAGGACAAAAAATTCGAATTCAACGTCTGTCAGTTTTTAAAAATGGTTAAATTTACAGAACAGCATATCCATGCAACCACTAAAAATGTGGAAAGTTTCTATGTACCAAAATGGAAATGATCACAAAATATAAAAAAAAAAAAGTTGCAGAAAAAAAAAAACACAGAATAAAATCTTGTTTTTATCAACCAACGAAAGTTGAGTGCATGTGTATGTGCTTACACAAGATACAAAAATATTTTGAAGAGTAATAAATAAACAACACTGGTTACTTTTGAAAACATAATTAAGAGGGGTCAAGAAACATTCATTTCTTATCACATAGATATTATATTTATTATACAGATTTATTATTTATTATATAATCTTATAATATATTTTATTGGAAATAAAATATTTTCCAATATTTCTATATTGTTTGAATTAACTACATAAGAGTTAATTAGATTTGTAATTAAACAAAACAAAATGTTAATAGTAAATTTATTGAAGATAAGAATAACCTTCTATTTTTATACATGGGTGATATCTATATAAAAGTGGTAAATATTTTGATATAATCATTGACTAAAGTATAATTTTCCTCTCTGTTCTTATACATTGTACAAATATACAATGTGTCATTCCTTCCACTTTTGCTTTTGTTTTTGTTACAACTTCAAACTTTCTACTTAGAAGGATTTAATAAATAGTAGGGGCCCCTGGGTGGCTCAGTCAGTTAAGCCTTTCAATCTTGATTTCAGCTCAGGTCATGATCTCACAGTGGCTCCTGAGATTGAGTGTGGGAGCCTGTGTGGGATTCTCTCTCTCCCTCCTTCTCTGCCCTTCCTCTGCTTGTATGTGCTCTCCCTCCCTCTCTCTCTCTCAAAATAAATAAATTTAAAAAAAGAGAAGGATTTAATTATCTACTATTGGAAAAGTATCCAGGTCTTGTAACTCAAGAGTCTTACTTATGCGAAGTAACAGCAGCATGTGATAGTTTGGTAGAAATGCAAAATATGCTTCACCTCAGATCTACTGAATCAGGACCTTCACTTTCACAAGATTCCCAGGGGACATTCCCATTAAAGATTAAGAAGCACTGCTCCAGAGCACTAATCCTTATATATGATTTTATAGCAAGTATCTTATTTTTATTCAGATCATATGTTTATGGACTGCCTGGAAAGGTGAGGGCAGAGAAAATCAATAGAGATTAAAAGGGCTAAAGTCTTTGATTCATCTCCATATTGCCTTTCTAGGGTTTATGACTCCAATCCTTTCCTTTGAAATCACCTCAGAACAGATAGGAACACAGAAGATCAAAAATCTGAGTAACTCTATGGAGCGCCTGGGTGGCTCAGTTGGTTAAGCGTCCAACTTCGGCTCAGGTTTCTGAGACCTCAGGTTGTGAGATCTCATGGTCTGTGAGAACAAGCCCCGCGTGGGGCTCTGGGCTGATGGCTCAGAGCCTGGATCCTGCTTCCCAGATTCTGTGTCTCCCTCTCTCTCTGCCCCTCCTCCGCTCATACCCTTGTCTCTCTATCTCAAAAATAAATAAAATATTTTAAAATAAAAAAAAAACTGATTATATTAACTCTGTTCCTAGTCTGATAGAAAACGGCACAATCATCTATGGTTTTAGACACTTGAACTGAAAACAGCTTAAATTAAAACATATGCCACACATAAAATATATTGTTTGTGTAAACATCTATTTATTCCCATTCAAATGAAAGGTGGGAAAGTAAAAGTCAGGATGAAATGAAATGTGGTCAGAGTGAAATCAGTTATATGAGGCTGTGAAATGGGGGAAAAAATGCAGATGCCAGAAGTGTTGTTTTTTGAGTGTATGAAACATTAGGAATCAAATAAAGAAAAACAAGGACTCTGGGCAATAGAGATTGGCCCTGTCACCTCATTCATTTACTCTTTTTCTATTAATTTATGTCCCACTATATTTAAAAATTGTAAAATAACGTTGCCTGTCACATGGTAGACAGTAAAAGCTTTTGGAATAAATGAATGAATACATGCAAGCCTCTTTTGAGTATGGAAACTTCCACTCCCTGTAATACTGCAGAGTAGATAGCCTGAAAACTCCTCTCCACACAGCAAAGAGAAATGCTAGGCAAAATAGATACACTTTGAAAATCAAACCTGTAGTAGCAAATATAAGGGAAATCCCCAGGATGCTAAAGCAACGAGGTCATTAAAAGCCAGAGTGGTCAGCGCAAGGATGGACACCAAGTAGTCTTGGGGAAATTGTTGCTACGATGACCTAGATAGAGTCTTGGGGTTCGATGTTCATAGGATAAGAGACAACCTGTGCAAAATGAAGACTTGGAACCGATATCTCTCACAAAGTCAGGACATTCCAAAGACTCCATCCTCAGAGAAAGGATCGGCTTAAAAGATATGTGCACCCACACAAGGAAAAATTATGGGTCAATATCTGGACACCTGGGCACTGCATGGAAAAATTAGTCTCCCTTAAGAATTTATAACCATGGGACGAGAGTCACATGTTATTGGTGTTTAATTTCAACCACCTATGTTTTCTGGGAGACTAAAAATTAGAATAAAGTGTTTGGGGGCTAATGATACCCCTGGAGTTTATGGCCAAAGCAAATTGAACTCCTCTCTTCATAAATTATTTCTCAGTACAGACTACACAAAATTTCCATGAATAAAACCCTCTGATGACTTAAGAGTCAACAAGCAAAAAAGCAGAAGCATCAGATAATACAACTATTATATACAGATGATAGAAAAAGCATGTTTAAAATGATGAGAGATGTAAATTAAAAAAAAAACAAGGAAAATAAGTCACAATGAAAAAAGAATGGGTAAGAAAAAGAACCAAGTAAAACATCTAAAAATGAAAAATATAATTACTGAAATATAAAATATCACCAAATGAATATTAGGTTAGCTACAGACAAGGAAAGCATTAGTGGGCTGGAAAAGATTATTTGGAGTGAACACTCAAAAAATAAAATGAGAGAAAACATGAACCAGGGGTTAGAAGTCACAAATCTAGTAAGTATTACAAAGTATAAGAAAAGGGAGAATGGGAAAAGACAATGTTCTTACATATAATGCCTGAGAAGTTTCTAGAATTGGTGAAAGACATATTTCTCTGACTCTAGATTTTTTTTTTTCTCATCGTTTTTTATTTTATTTTTGGGACAGAGAGAGACAGAGCATGAACGGGGGAGGGGCAGAGAGAGAGGGAGACACAGAATCGGAAACAGGCTCCAGGTTCTGAGCCATCAGCCCAGAGCCCGACGCGGGGCTCGAACTCACGGACCGCGAGATCGTGACCTGGCTGAAGTCGGACGCTTTAACCGACTGCGCCACCCAGGCGCCCCTGACTCTAGATTTTCAAAGAGGATATAAATTAAAATAAGTCCACACCCACCCATATTGTAGTGCAACCATAGAATTTAAAATTACAACAAAGGTTTTAAAAGCAAGAATTCATATTGTTACAAAGAAACAATTCTAAAACAGCAGACTGTTTTCGATGGAACAGTATCTGCAGACAGTTAATAGAGCTGCAGCCCATTTTTCTATACTGAGCTAAAATATCATTCAGGATGGAAGACACAATAGATTCAGATAATCAAGCCCTGAACTTCCACTAGCAGCTTCCTGTGTTACTTCCTGTCCACAAAGTAATAAAAGCTGTAAATTTTCAGAAGAAACATGAACTTAGAAGAAAGAAGTAAATTGCAAAAGCACAGTAAGGAAGACAATATGTACACAATAATGATTATATCAAACAATAATAATGTTTAATTAGGGGACAATAAATACCAGGTTTAATTAAATTACCGAACAACTATAACACAGAAGGTAGAAGATGGTAACAGTGCTCAGCATTCTAAGGTGTTTGTATCATTCTATAGAAGAGTAGAGATACTGATCATCTTTAAACTGCTTAAACTTCAAAGTGTTTCAAATATTTCATATTAAAATGGTACGATAAATCAGTTAAACAAGAGAAGAATGTATAATAGCCAAATTAGTAAATGGGGAAGATCAGAAAAAAACTTGAAAGCATCTAGAAAGCATAAGGAAAAAGAGGAGAAATAAGATGCAAACAAAAAGAAACTTTAGAAAATACTCAATATGGTGGTGCCTGGGTGGCTCGGTCGGTGGTCAAGTGTCTGACTTCCACTCAGGTCATGATCTCAAGGTTCCTGGGTTTGAGCCCTGGGCCCAGCTCTATGCTGACAGCTGGGAGCCTGCTTTGGATTCTGTCTCCCTCTCTCTCTGCCCCTCCCCTGCTTGTGTGCACCCTCTCTCTCTTTCTCTTTCCCTTTCTCTCTCTCTCAAAAATAGAAAAATAAACATTAAAAAAGAAAATACTCAATATGACAGGAAAATAATCCTTAATTCTAGAGACAGAAATTGTTTGAAGATACAAATTAAAACAGAGAACTATGCCCAACCACCCAACGCTGACCCCATATACATTCCCTAGACAGAGTTTGGGGTACAAGGTGGAACCTTACCTAACATTTAATCAAGTCTTTTCTTAGAGTTGCTTGATTGCAGCAATATTTGCTGACTCTCAGTAATTTAAAGAAAATCACATTTTATTAGAATAATATGGAATAGCTCACGGATAAAACAAATGTGAGAGTTAAAATCTCTGCTATCAGGAAAGACAGAAACCAGAGTGAGAACAAATGACCATTTCCTTTACAGCCAAACAGCCAGAATGAAGATTCTCCATTCTTATTCTCTCAGGCTTCAAATTACCAGCCTGATGGCTGCAGGGGGTGAATAATTTGATTAATGCGTGCACTAAAAAAACAAGCAATTGGGCAAAGCAGGAGGGAGGGGCAGGGAGGTCTTCCCAGAGAAAAACCAAGGTGCCATGATAAAAGAAACCCTAAACTGGAGAAGAAAAAAAAAATACCAAAGGTAATTTGACTCTTTCTGCTGGATCTTTACCCAGGTATAGCAGCAATTTTTATATGATATTTGACTCAAGGGGAACATACATTTCTAGAATTGTTATTAATTTTTTTCTCTTTCTCCATAAGCATTTAGACCAGTGATCACAAATCAAATGACTGCTAGCATCAGACAACTCAAGGAAACAGTATGCACTATTGGAATACGATGATAAAGAGGAACTCACTTGCAGTGTCAGGAATAAAATACAAAATGGTGAAAGTAAGGGAAAACTGGAAATACCTGGACTTACCCAAGGAAGCGGTGGTTACTAAGCTCAAGCTGATTTTTGGAAAAATCTAGAGACAGGAATTTATGCAAAATAGCCAAATGTTTCTCTTGATGCCAAATTTTAACTAATATTGGCAACTGATAACTTTTTAAAATACTGTGGGTATTTTACCAGACAGATCAATTAGACACAATTGCAGGACCAATTCTGTTATCGGCCATCTATGGATCGTGGCTTGTGTCTCAGTGACTTGTGGACTGCATTATCTGTGCATGTTAATGGGAGAAAACTGTGAAACTCTATACTTCCAATTTCTTCCTCCCATCTTCTGGGCTATTATTGGCTATACATTTTAGTACACACACACACACATTATATATAATGTGTATTACATATGTATAATGTATACATTATATATGTATATATGTATAACATATATGTAATATACATTACAAGATAACACTATTATGTTTGTTTTAGATAATTATCTTCTACAGAGGTCAAATATAGAAAGCAATATGTGTTATTTGTAACTTTCTTTTTATATGATTTCTTTTTTTCTTGATAGACTTTTGTCATTTTTTTTTAATGTTTATTTATTTTTGAGACAGAGAGAGACAGAGTATGAACGGGGGAGGGTCAGAGAGAGAGGGAGACACAGAATCTGAAACAGGCTCCAGGCTCTGAGCCGTCAGCACAGAGCCCGACGCAGGGCTCTAACTCACGGACCGTGAGATCACGACCTGAGCTGAAGTCGGACGCTTAACCGACTGAGCCACCCAGGTGCCCCGATAGACATTTTTTAAAGACAGTTTTAGGTTCTCAGCAAAATCAAGCAGGAAGTACACAGAGTTCCTGTACATCCTTGCACAGCCCCCCCCACACAGCCTTCCCCTATCCCTAACCACCCCCCCCCCACAGCCTTCCTTACCATCGATGTCTCCCAAGACAGTTGCACATTTGTTACAATTGACGAAGCTACACTGACACATGATTTTCACCCAAAGTCCATAGTTGACATTAGGGTTCACTCTTGGTGGCATACAGTCTAAGGGGTTGGACAAATGCCTAAAGACAAATATCTACCATTATAGTTTCGTACAGAATAGTTTCACTTTCCTAGAAACTCTCTGTGCTCCATCTACTAAATTTTCCTTTCCCCTCACCCCTGGCAACCACCAATCTTTCTACTAATAAATAGTGGAAATATAAATTGATGCAGCTGCTATGGAAAATAGCATGAAGTTTCCTCAAAAAATTAAAAACAAATCTACCATATGATCCAGCAATCCCACTTCTGGGTATTTATCCAAAGGAAACAAAAATACTAATTTGAAGAGATATCTGCGCTCCCACGTTTATTGCAGTGTTATTTATAATAGCCAAGATATGGAAGTAACCTAATGCATCAATAGAAGGATAGCTAAAGAAGATGTAATATATATATATACATATGAATATTATATATGTATATATATGAATATTATATATATGAATATTACATATGTGTATATATGAATATTATACATGTATATATATATAATGGAATATTACTCAGACATTAAAAAAAGCTCGCCATTTGTGAAAATGTGGATGGATCTAGAGGGTATTATGCTAAGTGAAATAAGTCAAAGACAGACAAATACCATATGATTTTACTTATTTGTGGAATCTAAAAATCAAAACTAAAAAAGAAAAACAGATTCAGATATAGGAAATAAGTTGTTGGTTGGGGAAAGGGGATGACAAAATAAGTGAAGGGGATTAAGAGGTACAAACTTCCAGTTTTAAAATAAATAAGTCATGGGATGACACAGGGATATAATATACAGTATAGGAAATATAGTCAATAATATTGTAATAAGTTTTTATGGTGACAAGTGGAAATGAGACATTGTGGGAATCGTTTTGTAATACATAAAAATATCAAATCACTATGATATACACTAGAAACTAGAATACTGTATATTATACATCAACAAATAAAAAAGAAAGAAGGATTTACACCACTTTACTGGATCACTAGGAATCTCAAGCTTCATTACCTTTTATAAAAGTATAAATAGGTGTGTGAAAACCCCTCCACTGACTTGATGAAAGTTTCTGTGCTTTTTCATCCTTATTATTTCTATCTTGTACCATTTCTTACGGTTTCACTTTTCTCACAACACAAAGATTCTCTCACTACTCTGGGTAGATTTTTATCTAAGGCAATAACCATCTAAAATTTTATGTTAAGGAAGCAGGTAGCTGGGGCTCTGACCTGAGGTAGACTTTTGGAAAGAGAAAAGGTGACCCACTGTGGGCATGAGGAAAGGGAGACCAATTAGAAAGCCCAAGGAAAGAAAGAAAAGCAAAGGCAGAGAATGATCAGGTGCAATGAAGGTGAGCAAAAGGCTCCATGTCTGAAATAGTAAGAGTGAACAGCTTGGGATAAATAAACAAGAAGACACTCCTTCAGGAGCGACAGAGAAAAGTAATGTTATGGGAAATTTATCGCCTGACCTTTGTTCAAGGAAAAAAGGTATTAATGAAAGTTCAGTGAAACATCGGAACAATCCAACAATCAAGAATTATTTCACCAGGGGCATCTGGGAGGCTCAGTTGGTTAAGCCAACTGATTAAGAGTGAGTTTATTAAGAGTGAGGGCATGAGCAGGGAGGGGCAGAGAGAGGGAAAGAGAATCCTAAGCAGGCCCCGCACTGTCAGTGCAGAGCCCTACTCAGGGCTCGAACCCACAAATCATGAGATCATGACCTGAGCCAAAATCGAGTCAGATGCTTAACTGACTGAGCCACCCAGGTGCCCCTCAGCTCTTTTTTTTAAAACTCTTTGTTTCTTCTTGGAAAGTGGCCCTCCTTGGACCCATCTTATTCAGACATGACAGAGCAACATTTTGAAAACTCCATGCGATGGTTTAACTTTAACGAGCAAATGCAATTTCAAGAAAGGAAAAATAATTTTAACTCAAATGATTTGCTTTAAAAACAAGTACAAACGGAATTAAGCTTGAAATACACAAAAACTGTAACATTTACACTGAGAAAGAGAAACCCATCACGGAACTGCTGCACAAAAGCATTAAGAGTGAGGAGCAACTCGATTTCCTACTGTGCAATTTAAATGTACTGAAAATAATTAAAATGAATGTAATTGAAACTGTTTCTGCACCATGGTTCAATTAGGTCATTTAAATGTTGCATGAGAAAATTCTGAAATTATTCTGAAGAAAATAGAGGCCTTGAATTGTGAACCGTAGATGCAGGTGAACTCAGGTGGTCCGGGGGAATAGGATATGAGGCCAGTAGCACCTGCTACCCACACTAGTGGGAACAGACACAGTGCTGGAAGAGCCCTGTGTATGTAGGAAATGGCAGGTCAGTACCATCGGTTTCCATAGAAAAGGAAAAATAATACAATTGAAAGTCAAGCCTGTCTCGTTGGTGCCAGGAATTTGGGGCAACTTTTTCTCCTGGAAGCCAAGCCTAAAAGTATTCAAATGTCACTTAAGGAAGGATTCTTTGGAATTAAAGCAGACTTGAACAGTGGCTGATAGCATTAATGGTTATTAAATTGGAAAACTATAGTAGGATTCCAACAGAGCTTAAGTTGTACTCACCCTGAGATTGAGAAATGTCTAGGAAAGCCTGGTGAAATTGGGCCACCTGGGCTCGATTCGTATAAATAATTCACTATGCTTCTGGGGTAGAACTCACCTAGGAGAAAGGTGTCAAGATGGATAATAATGTTTTGCCTTTACTACAAATATCTGGCCACCAGATTATCTGCTGGCCCAGCTTCTGTAGGTGCCTGGCTGAACACTAGTAAACAGGGACTATAGAAAGGAGAGAGTGGGGTGCCTGGGTGGCGCAGTCAGTTAAGCGTCTGACTTCAGCCAGGTCACGATCTCACGGTCCGTGAGTTCGAGCCCCGCGTCAGGCTCTGGGCTGATGGCTCGGAGCCTGGAGCCTGTTTCCGATTCTGTGTCTCCCTCTTTCTCTGCCCCTCCCCCGTTCATGCTCTGTCTCTCTCTGTCCCAAAAATAAATAAAAACGTTGAAAAAAAATTTTTTTTAAAAGGAGAGAGTAAAACTGAACAGAAGTAACCCCCTAAACTACCAAATGGACATTGACTGAATAGGGACAGAAAAGGATGGAGATGTCTGGCTGGTTCCATTGGTACAAGTCGTCAGATAATGGCAGCTTTGGCAATGACAGGGGTCTGCACGGGTGAGTCTGCAGTGGGTTCGTAGCTGGATGAACACCCGTAACCTTGCATATTTATAGCTGCTTTGTCACAGTCATTGGAAGCACAAGGTACCTCATACAATTTACAAGAGCTTTCCTGGTATTTGCAGACATTTTAAGGCACAGCAAGATCAGAGTCAGGAATCACTTACAAAGCATACTCCCACAACTGCACTGGAAACGGAATTTGATTTTTTGTAAAAAAAAAAAATAAATAAATAAATAAATAAATAAAAATCCAATCATCCCATAACTTTTTTGAAGCACCTATATCAGGTAATGGGAGTTACACCTATTACCATAGGTCATTTTCAGCCACAACCACACCGGGATCTTTGCAGTCCTGGAAATATTAATTATCCTGTGAACAAGGCACCTAGAAACAGGTAAGCTTAGTTTTATTGGCTCTGCTCTATTCTTTTGTTCCACATTGACTGTGAGCATTTTGTCATTGTGCCTTTTATTAACTCAGTATCATTTTGATTATAACATATAATCACGGGGGGAGTTTTGGCAAATACCTTTATTTAGGTATCTTTATTTAGAATAGGATTCCAACATTCAGTTTTTTATAAGTAGAATATTTAAAATATTAGTCTATAGAAAATAAAATGATGGCTCTTACAAGGAAAACATTGCTTTGTGTAGGGGAGTTGTCCTTAAAAAATACCAACATCTTCGGTAGAGGCTTATCAATCCACTTCTTTAAAAGTACACACAGAGGGGCACCTGGGAGGCTCAGTCTGTTGAGCATCTCACCTGGGCTCAGGTCATGATCTTGCAGTTCATGAGTTCCAGCCCCACATTGGGCTCACTGCTGTCAGCCTGTCAGTAAAACCCACTTCACATCCCTGCCTGCTCTCTCTGCCCCTCTCCCACTTGTGCTCTCCCAAAAATAAATATTAAAAGAATAAAAAATAAAAATAAAAAGCACACAGAAAGATCATGGAGAGGGTTCAGAAGAATCAAAGGGATGTTTAAAGAATTGGAAAACAATCGCTATGTAAAAAGGTTGAGAAAATTGGGATTTCAAGACACCTCAAAGGGGAATTATTTTTTCAAAATAATTGGGCTGTTATTCAATAAGGGCTGTTATGAACAGGATGATAGCTGGTTGTTTTTCATCTCCATTTAGAGCAAGATAAGAGAAAGGGGTTGGAGAGAGAGTGTAGGGGAGTTAGGCTAGCTGTTACAAAGGATTTTGTTTTATAGGGATGATAACCCTGGATCATATTATGGACACTGTCAGACACATTCTTGTGCACGGTTGATATAAATAATAATTTTAAATTTAAAAAAAAAAATTAAATTCACAGAGTTGTCCAGAGGTTTCTCAAGATCCTCATGTTCATGTTCAACCAGGGAAAACAAAAACCAGTATCTCTACCTCATCATCCCTTTGTCTTAATAATATGTCATTATTACCAAGTTGTCAGTAACTGGTTAATTTTCACATTAATTTGTCTTATTGAATTAACTTTGGCTTCATTCCCTAGTTTCCCAGTATGCCTGATTGATCGAGGAAGTAGGAGATAAATAAGGTTAGTGTTTTAAAATGTTTCGTGCAGCAGGAACATTGCTAGCAATAACCTCTTCTGTGATTGGTCATATAGATAAGCGGAGCTGCTCTGGTTCCCTGGGAGCGAGACAAGACAAAGGGGCAGAAGATGGGGCAGAATCCTGTTGATTCCACCCCCCCCCCCACCTGCCCTTAATAACTGCCCTTCCAACAACCCCCAAGACACCCTGGAGGAACCCATATGGCTTTTTGAGCATAGTTTAAAAATCAGTGACCCAGATGAGAATGACATATTAACCACTCTCGTGGTGTTTTATAGCTCATAAAATGATTTAAAGTATATTATCTGTGTCCTTCCTGCCTCAGCATTCAGGTTCTATTTCAGCAAATCATTTAAAAGCATCTGGTAATAACTTTTTAAAGGTGATCATAAGTCATTATATTAGTTATAATAAGGAAGGAAAAAAATAGTATAATTTAGAATGGGTTTCTTTCTTGACAAAAATTATGGGGGACGTTTTTGTTTCCATCATTTTAGAAAGCATGTGAGATGAAAAGACTATATATTAATTAAAAGTACAATAGAAAGTTCTACTCTAATGGAGTTTGATATTGGACCAGGGCCAACCTCTCCAGTAGTACATAGTAGGGCCATGATACTTCACAGGGCACCTGAAAATGTTGTATATGTTTTAAAATCAGGATTTATAAAAATGAGCTAGGTCAAAGAAATGGTTTACTCTATAATATTAACAGGTTGTTTTGATTACCTCCTGTCTATCCCATTGCTAAGGGAGGGATTCCCGACCTAGGGTTCTGGCAACGGCCAGAAATGTGATGCTTTGACTATGGACAGATGAGATGGATAGCGGGTTATTGGTCACAGAGATTCTCAGCCCGGTACAAGAGCATGCAGGGCCCCATGGTGGCTGCACTCGGAACACAGTGAACAGCTGGGGGCTGTCGGGGAGGCTTTCTAATACTAAGAAGTTGAGATGCCTCCTGGTTCCCATAGGAGAATGGGATTGGTTGGTTTGAATAATTCCACAGGCTGGCCAGGAACTGAAATCCATTACCCAGGGATAAGCAGGAACTATGCTTGGTCTCTGATAAAGAGGATTGTTTGGTCCGCAGATCTCATCCATGAGAGCAGAGTAGTGAGAAGAATTTATGGTGAAGCCATTTGAGGCCCTCTGCATTTCACAAACTGTCAAGGTAGCACATGATATTGAACTTTCTGGGTCTTATACCACATATATTTGCTTTATACCAATATAGTCATAAAATATACTTTTTATTTTTTTTTAAATGAAGAGACCCACAAAAGCAAAAGTGCCTAGGGGCTCATGAAAGTCATCTGTGGTCCTCTTGGAGACTGATAAATATAGAACTAGCATGCCCCCTGTTTGTCGTAGAACTAAACAAACTTAATTCACTTCAACAACATTCACAATCTTGCTCTGTTCTTAATATTTAAATTTAAAAATGTCCAAACATCAGAAGTTAGTGCAAGAGACATATAAGAGAAGTGCTTAGAGTCCGATTATGTGATTGATGTAATTTTCCTTCCTGAAAAGATAGTATATGTAACCTTGAGCATGTTCCTCAATCTCTCTGAATTATAAGCTACTTATATTTAAAGAAATATTATGGAAATTAAGTCAAGGAAGTAGGGAAAACACCTCTCACAGTGTCTAGCAGGTGTTAGTTGGATATAAATCATCATTGCAATCAAGGCTGATAACTTTATTGTTTCTGAATATTCTTTATAGAGTTTGCTCGGCTTTAGTAGGCACTGAAAATGCATTAAGTGAATGGATGGGTAGGTAAATACATGAACTTACATACACAAGGAGTCCTTGTCTTTACTACATTTTCCTTACCTAGAATGTTCTCTCCACTCTTCCTTGCTTAGCTAAGTTCTGCCCTACGATAGAAGAGCAACTTTCAGTAAATGATTTTATTTTTATTTTTTGAGAGATAGAGAAAGAGCATGAGCAAGGGAGGGGCAAAGAGAAAGAGAGAGAGAGAGAGAGAGAGAGAGAGAGAGAGAGAATCCTAAGCAGGCTCCATACCCAGCATGGAGTCTGATGCGAGGTTCCATCCCACAACTATGAGATCATGATTTGAGCCAAATATCAAGAGTCAGATGCTCAACCAACTGAGCCACTCAGGATCCCCTCAGTAAATGATTTTTTAACGATCTAGTTCCTTTTGATATCTTTCTTCCCTGAACTTCTGGAGAATTTATTCTCTAAGGTACTCATTTTAAACTGAATCTCCAATGCTTTGGTTATTAATTCTTTAGATTATTTCCTATCTCCCTAAACTATAGAATTATAAATGTTAAGGGATAAGGTTATACCTTTTTATTTTCTTAGGCCTAGCGTCATTTCCTTCTCACAGTAGGAACTTAGTCAAAGATAAATACAATAAAACCTTGGTTCGCGAGCATAATTGGTTTCAAAAACATGCTTGTAATACAAAGCACTTCTACATCAAAGTGAATTTCCCCATAAGAAATAATGGAAACTTAGATGATTCATTCCACAAGCCAAAAATATTCATACAAAAAATGATTACAATACTGTAATACAACACAAAATGATAAAGAAGATACAAAATATAAAGAAAAATAAACAAATTAACTTGCACTTACCTTTGAAAACCTTTGTGGCTGATGTGAGGGAGACAAGAGAGAGGAGGGTTATTGTGTAAGACGACTTTCACTATCACTACCAGAATCACTGCTATCTATTGGCTCAATGGAATCTTTTTCTTTTCAAGCAACTTTAACAAGGAACATATCCAATGACATTTGCTTTTGCCTCCTTTTGAGGATTTCACAGAAATGTGACATAGCATTGATGATCACCCATAATCCTTCAGAGAGAGAGAGAAGAACCATTGGCTCGGTAGCGATCATGTGACGTTCAGCATCACATACTACTCATATTGCAAGACACTGCTGGTTTATCAAGTTATAATTTATTAGAAATGTTTGTTCGTCTTGCAGAACACTTGAAGAACAAGTTGCTTGCAATCCAAGGTTTTACAGTACCAGTCTTTCCCTCCCCATTCTTGCTCCTGCTGCTTAATTGATAGCATTCTCATCCCCCCAGAAAAACTTCAGAATTTCCAAAGATAAATACAGAATCCTGGGTATCCTGTAGTGAATGTGATCGCTATCTGTTTGAAGGCAATTTTTTTTATCAGAGAACAAGAATTAGAAGTGGAGGAGGAAGGTTCACCTGCCTGGAAGACTGGATCAACTACGTCCTCTCTGATGATCCAGGCTTTTGTACCACCTCAGTGTTTCCTCAAACCCTTTCATTCTCCCACACTGCCCCTCGATCATTAATGCTGTTCTGTCTTTGGAACATCTCCCATTCATGCTCCAGGTCCAAGTTCTCACTACTGTCAAGTGAGGTCTCCATCAATTCTTGTCTGAGTTACTGAAATAGCTTCTAAATGGGTCTGTCTCCAGCTCACATCTCTGTCAATTTATCCTATTTCTTACAACCTGGATTATCTTCATAAAGCAGTTTATTTTTTACTCAAAAAGGAAATCTCATGATCTAAATTTTCAATTGATTATTCAATATCCAATTATTTACATTATAAAGTACACGTCCAAATCCTTTTGCTTAGAATTGTAGATCTCCTGCAATACTTCAGGAACTATTTTTTGATTTTTATCATGTATCGTATCACATCCTTTGAATATGGCGCAAGCTGGATGACAACTCTCTAAAAAGCAAACAATATTCCCTATTTCTCTCACCACATTCAAGCTCTTTCTATTCAAACTGTCTGTCTGTGATATATAACCTCATAGGTTATATCCCCATCATCCTAAATCTATTTCAAATGTCAAATCTGTTAAGGTTTCTTGTATCCCCTTCCAGGAAGTTTATATCTCCTATTCTCTATGCTTTCTAACTTCTAAACATTTTGTCCCCTCTTTATTCCAATATTTTCACAATTTATCTTAGAGTAATGTGTGTTTGTATGTGTGTGAGAGAGATTTTCTGCCATATGGTAAACTTCTGTTTGACAAAATTGATGTCTGATTATCCTCCCATCTCTAATAGGACTCAGAACGATGCTTTGCCCAAAGTTGGAAGACACTGACTGCTGTTGAATTCAATTTTTCCTAAACTGAAAGAGGAAAGCCTCTAGGGCCTTAGTGTCAGAAATAAAATATTCCAATTAGATATGTTCACCTAAAATGGAACAGAAAGCCAATAAGTGTTCTATGTATTATCTCACTAATTATCTTAATGTCCGCCTTCAAATTTGAGTGCAGACATTATCTACCCTCATCTAAGAAATTTTGTGGTTATTATAAGAAAAAGCAATAAGTAATAAACTGATTTTTCCTTACAAAAACATTTTCAAATATTTTCTAAGAAAATATATTTCACAAATAAAGAGTTCCACGGATATAGGAGTTTTTAAAATACCAAGTTAAAGTTGAACCAATCTCTTTGCCACAGAATTTCAATATATTTTTAATGAATTGTGAATATCAAACAGAATGAAACAGGGTATAGAATTCCCTAAGCATAATGTTGCACAGAAATCTTTTCTTTGAGAGCATATTGCATATTGCTGGACTATTTGGGAAACCAATCTTCATTAGTGTTAACCTGTTTTAACATGAGTTTAAATCTATTGTAGAGACTGCATCATTTTTGTAAGAGATAGAACACTTAAGTACCAACATACTAAAGTATATAAGGATATCAAAATATCTCCTGGAAAACTTAAGGATCCAATCAAAACAGTATTTACCAATGTAAGCCAAGCTAAAAATTCTGTAAAATATCAAAGAGGCTGTATCTATATGGGTCAAAGTCATGAAATGCTTGAATAAAATAGCAGGCTATGATTTTCAATACAAATCAGCAACTAAACAATTTTCATAAATCCATGGGTTTTGTGCATGACTTTTGACTTTATGGAACTGAGCATTTAGGGGCTGAGAAAATGTTGAACAAACTGAAACCATTTAATTTTTAAATATTTAATTTTTACCCAATAAAAATCCCTTGCTTTACAGAGACATCAAGTCTATTTATAAATATCTGTGTTGGTGGAGTTTTCATAATATTTTCATTTTTGTGAATCGGCTCTATCCTAAAGTCAGTCACATGGTAAACAGGAGATTCTTGGGCAAGAATCAGAGATTTAAGAGACAGCTCATCATCGCTACTCCAAGTAATGAGAAAAAAATTAAAATTGTTTGATTTGGTCATAGTAATGATTTAAACACTAAATATTGTCTTTACTATTGTTTTTCTATAAATTTGATGGGTGCTGTCATGAATGTGTAATATATCATGCACCCTGGGGGAAATTACAGTAATGTATAATACTGGAAAAAGTTCTGTTCCTTGGAGACACTAGCACATTGGCCATGGTTATTATTTACTATTATCTCAATTCTCAAATTAATCTCTAAAATTATTCATTTATTTTGTTTGTTGTTTAGGCATCATAAAGATAGCAAAATAATTAATTGAGACTAAAACCAGCTTACAGAATACAAATGATATGTAGTGAACACTTTCTAGTGTCTCTTCCTTGCCCATGAGCCATCATTAGCAGGATTCAGAGATGAGTCATGGTATTAAGTTGATTCAACCATAACATATGTGATCCAAGCTGAGAGCCAGTCCTACTTTTTTCAGTCAGTACAAGGACAAGACACTGAAAGATAGAAGTATCCATGTGTGGCTAAATACCATGTCAGCCCTGGAAAAGCAATCTGACCTAATCATCAATCCCTCCTCATTAAGGGATTAGTGACACTCTATCTATCCCGGGTCACCCTCGTTCATCTTGTCCTCTAGACTATATTTGAAGCTGATCTTCTCCATAGCCTATGCTTACCTTGTTCCATCCCATCACAACAAAAGTGGAAGTTTTTCTGTATCAAAGAATGTAATTCTAGTAACAAAAAACATCAGTCTCCAAATTGGGCTAAAGTTCAAACATCAAATGCAGTATCTTCATCCACCGTATTTCTAAATCTCTAACGCTTGTTCCTCTTTGCACATCTTTTTGAGATGTGGAAATATCCAATGTTTGCTCTGAGACAAGCCAGTCACACTCGCCAGCTCAATCCTACTAACCACTCATTTCCCCCTCTTTCTTTCTATTCAGTGCAGCATCTAGCAGAACTTCATTGTAGGGAAAAAAAGGGGGCTTTGTATCCCCCATTTTTTGGTCAGGAAAAAAGTGCCTTCTAATTTGAAAGCTTCCAGGATTCAGGAACTACCAGGAAAAGCTTCTCTAACAGAACAGCCATAATTATGATTCCATCATGCCTTCTGTGCAACTCTACTAAATATCACCCTGCTGTAGTAGTTGAAGGCTGTCACATGTAATTGCCTAATACACGGTTATCCTATTATTTTATTTTACTTTTATGAAGGCGACTTAAGCACAGTCTGAAAGTCTAAGGGAGAACTAGAGAGCAAGGAGGAGTTGCCTGACAGTGAGGTAGGCATGGTGCTCAGAACTGAACTAGCACTCTGACAGGAAACAGGTTTCTGAAGGTTCTAGTATCGTTGTTATGGCAAGAGTTCTGAAGTAGGGCTAGCTAAATTAAAACATTGTTTCCTACTCATAAGCTATGTGACTGATGAAGTTACTTAACTTCTCTGTGTCACAGTTGCTTTATCTATAAAATGGAAGGAAGAAGAGTTTTTGTCTCATAGGAGTACCATGAAGGCCCAAAGACAAAATGTCCATAGGGAATTCACCAGAGCTCCTGGGGCATAATGAGTCCTTGCTAATATGCACACAAATACACACATATAAAGAACACACACATGCACACACACACACACACACACACATATTTTTTCACATAAAACAAGCTGCTTAATAGAGAATATTAAGCTGCTTAATAGAGAATTTCATAACTTTTAATGAAAATATTTATAAAAACAATAAAAATGAACTCATCCTATAGGGCAAACATCCAGTAATAGCCACAAATTTCCCTCAGTTTACAAACACAGGTATTTTCTCATCTCTTCTTTCCCCAAATTCCTAATCTCTGCTAGAATCTAGGAATACAAACATAAAAGCACACATTTTTGGTATTAGGCCGTCATTTTACACAAAAACAGGCACTTGTAGGCTTGGTATTTGTACGTAGGTTTCCACTCCTCCTTTAACATTTGAAGTTGAAGATTCTAAAGAAAAGTAATATCATGGCCTGCCTGGGGTCATTCGCGAAGTAAACGTATTTTTGACAAATTCCACATTATCTGCTCTCCTATGGAAACAGGTCTTTTGTGATTAAGACTGAATATGTGCATCTTTAGGTCCCAGGAACAGTGAAAAAGTAGACTTGTCTACAAATAGGGGCTTTAATCACTCAATCAGTACTTTTTCTTCCAGAAAGTTGCTTCCACCGCATAGGGGAAAAAGTTGCCAAAATAAATCATCCAGATAAAATATTGAAACACATTAAATTCTAAAAAAGAGCAATACCAGATACTGTACTTTCCAAAACATATTACTAGTTCTATATTTATATTGTCTTTTAAGATTTCTCTTTTGTTATTCAAAATACAATCAGTGTTGGTTTAGCAGAAATAACAAACACTAGGCAGATATGTACAAAATGAGATAAAGACACAAAAAGGAAGAATGCACTTAATTATGACTATGATGTGATTTGAAATAAACAATTTATGAAAGGAATGCTATGATTTTTTTTTTGCTCTTTTTCCTTTTAAAAAGAAAGTTATGGTCTATATGTATATGTGTAAATAGTCCAATGGGGGAAAAATACAAGTCTTATAGATACTATTACCTAATATATCAGTTATTAAAATAAAAGGTATCTTTTTATCAATTACGTCTGGCGATATACATTGAAAATTCCCTTTACTTACATTTAAGTAAAAAATCGAATTGTAATATCTGAATAGTACCCTAATAAATTTTTCAAGAAGCTTCAGTATAACTAGCTGCATCTTTTCTGATGACGTTGAATCTCTTATAGGTAGTTTTTATTAAGTATTTGCCATGTTTCAGGTACTGTAGTACTTTACAAACATAATATTTTCCCCCCCCAAGGAAAAACCCTGTGAAATGTGTATTATAGCCACCATTTCATAGTTGAAGTACTAAATCTCAGTGAGCCAATAGATTTGCCCAAGATCACATGAGCAGTAGTATGTGGTAGGTCTGTTGAAATCCAAAACCTCTTCTCTTAATCACTAAGCTATAATAAGTCTTGTAGGCAGCCTTATGTTGAGTATTCAGTATATGCTAAGCCCTCCATTATCTCATTTACTCTGTACAACTATTCTCAGGAGTACATATCTACTCAAGATGCAAAAACAGAGCTCAAGGTCACATGTTAGTAAGTTAAGCATGTCAATTGCAACACCAGAATCTAGATTTAGGCTTGTCTAACTCCAAAGCCATCCTTTTAATCTGCAAGTCCTACTGTCCAATTGTCATAACTGACTGGAAAAAAAATATTGTTTTATTCTATGTAATTCTCGTTGAGACCAGCATTGCCCTAATAACTGGTAATATATTTTGGAAGTGGTAGGTAATTATTACTATCATTATTACATACTTTTCCATTTCACCTGAGAAGGAATTTTGCAAGCACTTAGAGAGTTTTTGAAAAAATGTCAAGGGTGTTGAACTATATTTTCTGAAACAGACTTGAATATTTGAACTTCGGCTTAATAAATGCAGTTAGAAAATGTAATAGGAAAATTCAAAGTGGAGGAAATAAGATTATGTATTTCTGACCCCAGTGCAGATGCTTTATCACATTGCTAGATCAAGTGAGAAAGTGTCACAGGAAATACCATCATCTTGAACAGCTTGCATTTTTAATGGACTTAACTGTTAAGAGTGGGAATGCAATCAAAATTCTTTAAAAGAGAAACTGGAAAAATATTAACTTTATGGGATCCTTGCATGTTGATTGCTGCCTACCCTTTGTTTCTCAACTTATATAATCACAGGCACTGCCATCAACCTGCCAATTAGTTTAAACTCGCAAGACAAAAATACCTCTAGCCACAAAGTGTATCTCACAAGCCCAGTTAAAGATAAATTTTGTAACAATAGGAAAACCCCTGAATTAGGGGAAATGTCACCCCTGCATACCTTTCTCAGGGATATGGCTTGCTCGTCCCCAAAAGAGTTATGAAGGCAAATACCGACAACAGTGTGTACCAGCAAGGGAAGGCAAAGTATCGGGGCAGCCTGATCCTGGATCAACAAAAATGTACCACAGAGCATATGAGTGATGCGGACAAGTAGGAGCATTCAGAAGGAGAGCAACTCTTAAGATCTAATTACTAGGAGGACATCAGAAGAATATATGAAAACGGTTTAAGTTCTGAACTGAAGCCTTAAGTCTCCAGTGAAGAAAAAACCTAATGGAATGCTAATATGTTTAGCATTGCTCTCACTGTCTTTGCTTTCCACTTAGGTAGTTACAGGTGCTCCCGCCAAGCTGTTATTTTAACTTTGTGAAACAAAATGCCTTTGCCTAAAATTTTATTTAATAAGCATACTTCATTTGTGAGCTTTTGTCTTTAAACATCACAGATGTCACACCTAGGAATAGACCGAATCCTCTCTCCTCCACTCCCAATTTCAAATCACCAAAGTGGGACTCTAGCTGCCACAGATTACAAGTTCAAGGAGCTCACCTCTGAACTAATCAAAAGGAGCCAGGGGTCTAGATCCATTGTACAAATTATCAGAAGCCATTTCCATGGCCATTCGAATGAAGACTCAGTTCTCTCTGTCTCTCTGTCTCTGTCTCTGTCTCTCTCTCTCTCTCTCTCTCTCACACACACACACACACACACACACATACACACACACACATCTAAGAAAAAATATAATGAATGTCCTTCACTCATGCTCAGAACAAGGTTTCAATCCAACTATTTCCCAAAAGTACAGTTTGAGAAGTAAAAAGTGTCACTTAAGGAGAACTCAGATTTTACCTTTCTTTCATTTGAGCTGTCACTACAGCCAGAAGCTCAGGGTAACCTACAGTACCCTTCCTGCAGGCATGACCTAGCCAAACACCTTTCTTTTTGCTGGTGCTGCGTGCCCCTGTGTGCTTCCCTGATGCTTCCCTGTCGAAAGCTTAGGATGCTTTTCTGAATACCTATAGTGAACCCGAATGGGAGGGGAATATAACACTCCAGGAAGTACACCTTTGTTGATAAATCCTTGCCTCTTTCATCCTCCCAGTAGACAGTCCAGAGACACAAGGATATGACTTCTCATGAAGTGATCCAACAATATCATACAGACAGACTCATATACTGGCAGTCAGCTCCACAGCACATTCTCACATTGACTCTCTCTAGACCTACTTAGCTCTCTTTTGTAGTTCACTTTTGCTCCCTGGGATTACACTCCCTGATCACGTACAAACCATACACCTTTGCCTCGGGCTCCATTTAATCTGGGGAAATCAGACTAAGTCAGAAAGGAATAAGGTTCTTGATTCATCAATTCATTCACCAAGCAAACAATACAACCTGAGAAAAATGAAAGCTCTCATATCCTTCATATATTGCTTCAAAAACATTTACTGTGTGACTATTACATGTCAAGTACTGCACTTGGGGCAGTTCATACAGTGGTGCATAAGAAGACTACCTCAGCCCTGAAGAAGCTCACAGTCCCTTTGGAGATGTAAAAATCAAGTCAATAAATAAATAATTAGAAGTTGTGTTCACTGCTAAGCAGGAAACCAGACAGCACTCTGAGAAAGGAAATAGCTAAGGGAGGCTCAGGGCTGCATTGGGAATGTTTAACAGATAGAATTCGTTGTTGCAGGCAACAGAAGCTAACTCTATCTGGTCATCAGAAATTATTGAAAGTATATGAGGTAGCTTACAACATTGAGCAGAGCCTGGGACAAAGCCAGGACAAACATCCCAAGCCCCCACAACAAAACATCCCAGAGCCTGGGACAAAGCCAGGACAAAACCCAAGCCCCACAGCAAAATTGGGCTGATGAAGTAACAGCTGGTGATGTTTCTGCTGATCCACCATGACCAGGGTAACCCACATCTCCTGCCCGCCAATGTCACTTTGGTGTGAAGAACTTGACTTTCTAACCACTGGAATACTGCCACCACTTCCACTATTGTCACCAAAATCCAGACGTCTCCATTGTCTTCAGTGACAGCAAAAAGTAAAGCACCTTTCAGAACTTTTGAGGGGTTATTGAGAGTATGTCTGGTTGGTGAGTCCTCATCATGTATTTGCTTCCTAATGCAAGGAAGCCAGGGATTTTGAGTTACGATGTTTGCGTTGGGGAGGTGAAATTCATGGTGTGGGGATTCCCACAAATGCAGAAAGGCAGACATAATAGGAAAGACGCATTCATGGAATATACAAAGGCCTTGGGGGAAGTTATGGCCCCGAGTTGCTATATAAAGAACTAAAAGATGGGGCGCCTGGGTGGCGCAGTCGGTTAAGCGTCCGACTTCAGCCAGGTCACGATCTCGCGGTCCGGGAGTTCGAGCCCCGCGTCAGGCTCTGGGCTGATGGCTCAGACCCTGGAGCCTGCTTCTGATTCTGTGTCTCCCTCTCTCTCTGCCCCTTCCCCGTTCATGCTCTGTCTCTCTCTGTCCCAAAAATAAATAAACGTTGAAAAAAAAAATTAAAAAAAAAAAAAAGAACTAAAAGAAGGTTTATATGCAGAACTAGACCAAGATATAACAGGACCATGTCGAAGAGAGCCATATCTGGATCACAGAGGACAAAAGTGGCACAAGATGGAGTTGGTGATGTGATATGATGTGAAAGATGGACAGGGCCACATCACTGACATCAGCACATGTTGTCCTTTAACTACTATCTCTGTCTAGCTACCCTCTATTTTTACTGTTTTCAGTGGTGAAATAATTTGGAGTCCACATAAACCACAACTATGAACTTGGAAACTCATTTTCTCTGCATTGTAAATTCAGGGACCCAATAAATATTCATGTGGAATGAATGGATGGCACAAAAGATGAATTTTCACATAAAGGTTTTGGTCTTAAAATTGGAACATTTTAATAAGACCTGAACATTTTCATTTGGATGCTAATATTCTGAAAATTGTTAGTATATGACTAATAACCATGTTCTCCAACTATTTATGATATTTTGAAAGACAGAACTACAAAATATTTTGCTGCATTCACTTTCTAGGTAAATCGTAACCATATACATATTTTCCTAAATCACAATATAAATTCACAAATAATTATTTATGGAGCTGATAAATTTGTTACCAGAATTTCTGCATACATTCATTTTTCTATCACTAAGAATTAGATTTTAAACAATCCTATCAGAAACCCAAACTTGGGCAATATTGAAGGACAAATAGTACGTCATCTGAAAGTTTTGAAGGTATTAATACATACTTTGTAAAAGTGTAATATCATAAAGCTATGTCACACAGTAAGTATTAACACCTCCATTTTCTATTCTTTCTGAAATGACACATGGTATAGAAGCATGTAAATCTTTTACATTGAGGAGAAACCCGTGGGTTCTTTCGTCACAACAAAGAGTAAACTCAGTTTGAGCTATCTACCTGCTACGCATTTTCTGAGTTTGTCGCCAGAGATTACTTATTATAATAACTAATGGCAACTATTAAGTGAGCAGTATCATACACCATCGTGGTCACATGAGGTATCACATTTACCTCTCACATCAGTAAAATGGTTCTTATTCCCATTTGACACATAAAAGAATGATGGTTCACTGAGATTTATGGACTTTCCAAATATTGCCAAGCTAAAAGCACAAAGCAGTGTCACACAGCCGTATGAAGTACGCGAGGTCAGGGATTGTACCGAGGTCCTTGAGCAATGAGTCTGGGGCTCCTTTTACTTTTCCACACTATCACCAGTTTATGAACATTCTTCAATAAACATCTCTACTAATTTGAAAATGTATATATAAATAACTCTACCAGTGACCACTTCATATTATAACTAGTCACGGCAGCAAGGCAACTCAGATTCATATTTTCATCCAATCTATATGGAGGCACCTTTTCTCCATTTTTCTTCACATCTGTTGGGAAAATAGCTACACAGAAGGAAAAGATTCTCCCTCATGTACTCTCCTAGATGGAAAAAGCAGTCAAGACATCTCTAAGGCAGAGTTACTTCATAACTCTCCTTGGGAAACTTCCAGAAGACAGAGCACACGTCCAAAAAGGCATCCCAGATACAGAGATAGCACACATTGTCACACATTGTCAGACATCACATGCTGTCACTTGATATGTTTTATTGCTTCATTGATTCTAATATATTTTATGGTGTTTCCTTTTCAAAGCGATGAGAAAGGCACAACCCCAAGAGCATAGTCCTCACCATGTACAGATTCTTCCCATAGAGGCAAGGACAATATTAAGACAAAAGCCTAGTATTTACTGAGCAATAGCTTTGCAAGCAGGTTCACCTAAGGCATCACCTTTATTCCTCACACTGGATTATGTGCCAAAGGTCCTTCTTCCACGGGAAGGTACGGGGGAGAAAAATCCACAGAGACTATACCTAGACAGAATAGTGCTATTTGTTGAATGGATGTAGTAAGTCCAGCTAAAAACTTGTTGGTTAACAATGGACTTGTTTCCATAGGTCTCTGCATTTCTCTGGAAACTAATCCTCAACTATCTATGTCATGATTTCGTTCTGGAAGCCCCAGAAGGTATGCCATGTGCATTCACAAACAAATTTTTCTGCAGCTCTAAAATGGCAGTGAGGATTTTATTGTTGTTGTTATTGTTGCTTTTACTGTGCTGAAACCACAAAGGTATTCTGTGGCAAAAAACAACACTGAATCCAATCTGGTTTCATTAGGTAGTGATATGAGGCTTAAGAAATTTTGAGAACACAGTATAATAACTGAGAAGTGAATAGGCGGATTCATTTCTGAATTAGGAGGTTCTGCACTTTCTTATCTTGTACTTCTGGCTTCCTCATACTTATATTTGTATTAGCTTTTCTTGATTGATGTATAAAGCTATTATCCACACATTACTTTCGGATGTCACCAGGAGAAGCTATTCTAAGCTGATTCTTAATTTTGCAGATCTGCAAATCTTATTTAGTTAGTTTGCCCAGTGGACAGACTCAGGTCAACAAAATTAACAAATACTGATTTCTAAATCAGATGCCAATTTATTAATTTATAGGAAGAATATTTATTGCCTAGGGACATAAATATTCATATTGGTACTGTACCATGACTGGAAATTTTCAGTCATTTGGATTTATGATTATGCATTTATCAATATCTCTATTTTATCCATAATATAAGTGTTCAGGAAAGTTGGCTCTCCCTACTTTATTAGGAAGAAGAGGTATGATACAAAATATGCAGACCAAAGGCATTTAAGTCATATGCGATAGAAAAGTGCCAAACTCTATTTGATGCTTCGTCTACAGATAACAACTTTTTAGATGTTTCCATCTCAGCAAGATGATGGACATGGACTAGAAAAAATTGCATAGAGAGACATAAATCATTTTCCTCATCTGTGGTCTTCGAGCAATTATATTACAGAATCAATTTAGCTGCTCAGGCAATTGAACTACATCTGTCATTCAAAAGTCCTCAAATGAGAAGGTGATGTAACTTCTTCCTGACTAGCATTCAAAATGGATTATTAATATTATTTTTACTAAACTCAGGTCACACTTTGAATTAAGGGGGAAAGGTGAAAGAAAAATAAGAAAGGAAGAGACAGGGTGGGGTTTTTTTGTGAGTTTTAGGTCTCAACCTACTTTTGTATCCCTAAGCCTTCTCTACTTCCAATAAAATATTTCATCATTTATTCTATCATGCAATTATGACTGTTGTCACCTCACAGATTTGATGCCCCTATTAACGTCTTTGAGGGGGAAATATTATGAAAGTATAGCATATCATGTCTCACACTCACCTCACAATATTATGGCTTACGGTCTCCACCAAAGCATTAATAATCAAAAGCAAAGACGGGAAGCATTCAAAACAGAAAGCTCTACTATAATCGTTTTAAATCAGTTTTATATATAATTTCTACAGTTTAGTTCCTCATTACCTTTTACTTGGGATTATTTTTATGGTACTTTTTATTCTGCAGTCATTTGTTGGCTGAATACTAAGGTAGACCTTAAAAGAAAATGACAGATGTAAGACAGAATAGTTAGACCAGGCTTTCTCACCTGCACATGGATATCAGAGACCTGAATGTAACAGAGACTTGGATATAACTAATGAAAAAATAAACTCAATATTCAAATAAATAGTTTCTATGACAAAATCAAATGACTTATACCATTATCCCATAATATTTATATAAATAGTTCTTTTCACCATTTAATATTGCTTTTAATGGCAAATCTTGTCCTCTTTCCCCCACCAGTACTCTTCTGAAAATGATTTCCAACATAGTTGTGATTATTTCTCTTTCTAGTTTAAGAAATACACCTGCTTTTTTTTTTATTTTTTTTCAACGTTTATTTATTTTTTGGGACAGAGAGAGACAGAGCATGAACGGGGGAGGGGCAGAGAGAGAGGGAGACACAGAATCGGAAACAGGCTCCAGGCTCTGAGCCATCAGCCCAGAGCCTGACGCGGGGCTCGAACTCCCGGACCGCGAGATCGTGACCTGGCTGAAGTCGGACGCTTAACCAACTGCGCCACCCAGGCGCCCCTATACCTGCTATTTTTGATTTAGCTGAATATCTCTAAGATCTGAAGCAGCATGCTGAGTATGCAGAGAATTATATTATGTCTTAAAGTAAGATTGATATGTCATTAAGTGAACAAATTCTTTCATAAATTGCCCCTGAAAACGAAAGGATCAGCTCTTTTATGTAGGAGACTGGAGACTTCACACTAGTAATTTTGTTTGGTCTTCTTAAGTCTACATTCTAGTGTTCAAGAATGGACAGTGAGCTTAAGGCATCTAAAGAAAGCTGGAACTAGCTATCTGCTCTCTCACAGCTCTTCCTGATTCTTTTATTATATTCTCTACAAATGAATTATATCTCAAAAGAGATTAAGAAAACCACTGTCTATAGAAAAAAAAATGACCACCAAAACAATCATGAATGCTCTTTTTATTTTTTTAAAGAAGATCGCTAGTTCAGTTTAACCATTGCTTTCGTTTTTAACTTTCTCCCAAGTCATGGTTATTGAAAAATCATTAATATCAATGTGTATGCAAGCATGTGTCTGTATCTATTTATTGTGCTATATTCTGAAACTCTGTGGCCCTGTTTTCCTTGTTCTTGCTGCTACACATTTCAGTGACTCTCTCCAAGAACACACTGCCCCAAGAGTTTAAACGCTGCCTAGCCCCAGAGAGGAGTTGCATCATCACAGGGGTCTTCTAATGTGTGCTAAATCAAATATTTAATTTGTCCAAATGCTGCAAAAGCCAGTGCAATAATATGGCCAACAATCACTTCCTGAATCTTACAACCCTCAACCTTAGGCTCAAAGAGTTGGGTTTTTATGGACTGACTCCTTTCGTTCTCCTGCTATGTAAGGCCTTGTAACTAATTCTCAGACCAGACATTCCCTGAAGAAGACAGACCCTGCAGTCTGGGCAGTTTTCCTGGGTGGGGTTAATCTCTAGGGAAATAGTGTTAAGGAATCTCTCTACACACATAAATATTTGAGTTTGGGGCATTGGGCTTTAGGAATAAGCTACCCTCAACAATTTTTCTGTCTAGCTCCACATCTCATTTCTACCACCTGAGTTAAAATAAATTAAATTTTAACTAGTTCCTGTCATAAATACTTATTTTCTATATAGGTTATAAAATTTGTTTAACTTTCTTAAGAGTTTACCTTTTCTGTAACTAATTTGGGATGGTCTGCTCATTAAGAATGACTCTTCCATGGGGCACTTGGGTGGCACCTAACTTGGTTTTGGCTCAGGTCACGATTTCATGGGTCATGAGTTCAAGCCCCATGTCAGTCTCTGAACTGAGCATGCAGCTTGCTTAAGCCTCTCTCTCTCTTTCTCTCGCTCTCTCTCTCTCTCTCCCTCCCTCCCCCTCTGACCCTCTCTCCCACTTGCACTCTCTAAAAAAAAAAAAAAAAAAAAAAGAATGACTTCTACATTTAGATCAGCATAAGACTAGTATGGGAGTTCAGTTTTATCTCATATTGAGAGAACTTCTTGATGATCAACATATTACAGATTCTTTGCCTCTACTACTTTAATAAATGACATTATAGGACTAGGACAGGGAAAGTACAAGATAATCCTGGACAAACTTGTGGTGCCAAGAAGTAACAACAAAAAAAATTTTAATGACAGAGACATATCCGTAGGACACAGGAGTTAACTCAAACAGACTTCCAAATACCAAACCTAGGACAACCTGAGGAACAAAATAAAATAATGATAGCAATAGATTATAACCTATAGAATAAACCAAGTATCCATGAATTTATAATTAAATAATCAATATGAATAAATAAGTAGAAAATGTAATATGTAGATGTAAATAAATAAAAGTGCTATAATTTAAAATATAAAAATATTTAATAAACAATGAATATATTTATATAATAAATCATTTAAAAAATAAATAAAAATAATTGATATAAATAAATAATTGAATGTATAAATAATAAACAAATACATTTGGTATATGTTTAAATGTAAATGGTAAAAAAATATAAATATAAATACTATAAATATAAACATAAATAAATAAATAATTGGCCTAAATAAATAATTGAATAAAAATAAGTGAGGGAAAGGGAAAACTCTTTCTTACCATAAAATTCCAATCAACATATTTAGAAGAAATGATGAAAACAGAAAATCCACTATTTAGCAAAGACCTTACTAATAATTGTTTTAGGCAAGACTCATCAATAGATGCTAAAATTAATGAGCAAAAGTATGATGAGACACAGTATTTATACAGTCTCCAAGTATATCCCCTCAGGATAAGTATTCATTACAAAGAGAAAAAGAGTGACAGGAATTCTCCAATGGCAGCCACCACCTTACCCAAGTGATCAAAACTCACATTACCACCAATGAGAAAATTCACACTATGTGTCCCTGAAATGATGCTGTACAGAGGGCACAAAGGCACTTCTGTGCATTTTTGCCAAACCTAATCAGGAGGAAACATCAGACAATCTCACACTGAAGATCATTTAATTCAAGATTGTGTCAAGATTGTGAAAGACAAAGCTGAGAAACTGTTCCAGATTAAAGGACCCTAATGTGACACGGCAACTAAATGCAATGTGTGACTCTAGATCAATGTCTGGATCAGATATAGGACATTAGTAAGACAATTGGCCAGATTTGAATATGATATGCAAATTAGTTAATGGCATTGCATCAATATTAATTTCCTGGGTTTGAGAATTATATTGTGGTTATATAAAATGAGAACATGTGGAAAATCAATGTGAAGAGTATATGAGAATTCTCTGGTTTTTGCAAATCTAAAACTACTCAAAAATAAAAAATTGGAAAAATGTTTAAAAAGATAAAACAAATTTCCAACCCCCAAAATGTTTTCATCTTTCTGACTTTTTTTCAGGAGCCAATTCATGAAAACTATATCATAGGTAACTGTGACACATGCAAGAATCTCTAGCTACCATTAACTACCATTAGCTACCATTAGCTACCATTAACTAACTCTCACCTAGACTATTATAATGGACTCCTAACAATGGCCAGTCCATTATCTATATGATAGTCAGAATGAGCTATTCAAAACCTAAATATGATTATGTCACCTGCTTCCCATGATCTCGAGTTTCCCTAAGGGTCCAAATGCCATCTGCCCTCCAGTAAGAGTCTTTGTCGTATTTCCTCTTCCCATGGTTTGCCTCCTTCTCTTCTTTACCTTGTTAATTCTATTAATTTTTTAGACACCAGTCAAAGCCTTCCCTGACTTGGTTAACTACCTCTATCATAGACACCATAACATACAGTCTGCCCTTTTTAGCATCTATCAGGATTAATTTTACATGTTTGTGTGGTTATTTGATTAACGTTTGCCATTCTCACTGCACTGTAAACTCTATGAGAGCTTAATCAATATTTATCTCCAGCATTTAGCCCAAAGTACAGCACTCAATAAATATTTGTTGAACGAAAGAAATAAATAAGCCATATATGAAAGTATCTCTACATGACTCTTCCAAAAATTTGAAATATGTTTTTTCTCAATGGATAGTTAAAAGTAAAAAAGTATAACTTTTTTTTTACTTTTAACTTCACAAAAGTATAATTTAAAGATATTACCTTATTTGGCTTTTCTTGCTATAAATTCATTTTCTGTGTTTAACATAAACTTGTAGGGTTGCACGACATAAGATTTTTCCTGAAATAAGTAAAGCAGAATATGGGAAGCTTGTCCTTAACATCTTCACTCCCTTCCAAGAAAATGTCAGTGAATTATGTCAAAATAGATAGTCTTAAATAGAAAAATATAAGTAGAAATAGAATGTCAGAAATGAAAATATAAATGTATCAATAGAATTATCAACTTGATGTACTAGAATTCCCATTTGGCTTAGAGCTTCCAGGCAACAGAGGCAAAGGGGGAAATCTAGTCACACAAAGAAGGAATCATATCATTTATTTAGACAGATCTATATTTACTTATTCTTGGAACTATGGAGTTCTCTTTTATATTAAAAAAATGGTAAAGTAATGACTCTGGGTCCACTTGGGAGTCTTCCTTCAGTCTGGTGTCCAGCAAAGATGTATTTGAATCCTACTTTTTGTTAACTTTTAAAGTTTGTAAAGTTGTGAAAATCACTTCTGTGTGAACCTTAGTTTTCTCAGTTAAAATAGAATGAGTGGAAAGAACGTCTATGGGGGTTCTATAAGGATTAAAAGACATTATGTGTGCACACTCAGGACGTGTAGTCCATGTGTGTCTATGCAAACTCCTGTCTATGCAAACTTTCATTTCAAAAAAAATCTGCCAAAGAAATACACACCATGGAAGAGAAAAGGGGTTTTTGAAAGCTATTATGAAAAAAAAATGGCATTTATAGTTAAGATTATTTTTTGTTTCAAGCTTCACATTCAGGATTTAAATTCAGAAGGGCCAAGTTTACTCAGTACTCATGGCTCTCCTCTATTATCAGATAAGACATTTATTGGGATTCTGACAGTTCTGCTTTCTGAATAGGAAAAGCTGAAGGAAGACATAGGTAAGGAGGAGTAGATAATAGAAAGTTGTGATATCTTGGCCAGGAGAGAAGAAGCCCTGGGTCTCCACTCATAATTTAACCTTTTCTGCTGACAAGTGCAAAAGATATTCAACCTAAGTAGACCACATCAGCCTCAAAGTTTCTACTCAAAAGAAGATAAAGATAATGGACAAGAGTGAATAGGAGGCCTTATGTGAGTGCTAAAGACTGAATTGTGTCCCCCCAAAATTCATATGTTGAAGTCCTAACCCTCAATGTAACTATATTTAGAAATAGGGCCTTTGGAAGGTAATTAAGTTTAAATGAGGTCGATAAAGATGGCCCCTGATCCAATGGTATTAGCGTCCTTATAAGAAGAGACACCAACAAAGGAATAAATAAACAGACTCAAATAGAGAGAACAAACTGTTTACCAGGGGAAAGGTGGGTAGAAGAATGGGTAAATATATTTTAAAAGAGGAAAAAGATACACCAAGGAGCTCGCTCTTGCTCCCTCACTGTCATGTGAAGACACAGCCAGAAAGTTGCCATCTGCAAGCCGGGAAGAGCTCTCACAAGAAACCAATGCTGCCAGACTTTCGTCTTGGGTTCTGGCCTCCAGAACCATGAGCCACCAGTCTGGAATATTTTCTTATGCCTGCCCTCTCTGACTAATGCAGTGAGGAAAGCATTTGACTTAATCTTCATCCCAAAAGTACACTGAGAGCAATTTGAGAAAAATATATATATATATGAGAGTTAAAATAAATAATAAAATAATTTATCCTAATAAAATAAGGAATTCAATGGAGGCTCCTGGGTGGCTCAGTAGGTTAAGTGTCAGACTCTCGATTTCAGCTCAGGTCATGATCTCATGGTAGGTGAGTTCAAGCCCCATGTCTGGCTCCATTCTGACAGTGTAGCCTACATTGGAATTCTCTCCTTCCCCTCTCTCTGCCCCTCCCCCACCTACACTTTCTGTTTCTCTCTCTCAAATAAATAAAAATAAAACTTTAAAAAAGAAAAAAAGCATTCAATGAACGCACAGCGCAGAACTCACCAAAGGCCTAACCACTGCACTAGTTGCTACGGAATATTTCAACCACTCTATATCTTGGTTTGGGGACATGTGCTCTTGTTTTGGCTAGATGTAAGATGGCGAAAGTAAATTCCTCCTTGTCTAATTAAAGGTACAGTTAATTTATTCCCCTTTTGCAACACAAATGACAAAGTTCTGATTAATCAGCTCTCGAACAAAAGCAAACCCTCTTCTACGCTTAATTAAAATTCAAATTTCTCTGGAGGGTTGATGACAGTGGGGAGTTGGCATATGCCACTGCTAAATACGTGTTGCTTGCAGGACAATGTTAGAGACAGACCTTGGGGACTTGTGCATCCGTATAAACAAGAATATGCTCAAACATTCAATTAGGTGCCTCCACATTTTTATTCTCAGCAGGGAATGGGTATAGAGAGAGAGGCCAAGAATTTTTAAATTATTGCATCCTAAGGTTCCAATCATAGTCATTATCCAGAGAATAGTTATTCAGGTAATCCCCAGTAAAAGAAAAACCAGGTGAGTTAATGTATACATAAAGATAGCATGGCCACCACCCAAAGTCCAATGTAAATAGTAGGGACAGGTAGCATTCTGATTTCATACAAGTATAAGAGGCAAAACACCGCAAAATTACCTTGACATGCCTTCGTCTAACTGAATTGAGCTATTCCATCAGGAGCAGCACTTCATTCTCTAGTCCTTGGTGCACGTATGAGCCTTTAGCTTTCCATTTCTGAAGAGGAAAGATAATCTCAGGTAAGGGACCACTGAAGATTTAATCTCTAAGGCAGAGATCAAAAACTCTAACTGATACAGGAACCAGGCAGGTAACATAAAGGGGAAAACAAGCTTGGTGCAAAAAAATTGGGAAAAATGGAGACTGTGATACACTGGAGAGCATCGATCCTCTGGTTATTAATGGGCTGGGGTGTCGAAAACTCTCCAGTGTCAGGCTATAGTCACCATGCAGGTGAGAATGAACATATGCCCAATGTATCCCGATTTTTTAAAAGAAAATGGAAATCTATATTTTTAATAGAAAATATTCTGACTTTTACATGTTTACCGTAATGACTATAAAACGATGTTTAGGTTTAAAAAAGCACTTCTACCAACATTATTCAGCCAGTGTGCCACCTCTCCTATGGCTAGATCAGGCAGCTTTTGCAAAGGAAGATTTAAAAAAATTAGGAGGTGAGGGAACCCCTAATTTGTGATCTCTGCTCAAAAGATTAAAATTCAACAATTTTTTAAAATCTTCCTTTGCAAAAGCTGCCTGATATAGTAGAAAGAATACTCAACTGAGATAGTGGCATTGCCCCTGGTTACCTGCTAGGTCCTAGATGTATGATCGTGAACTTTAGGGCCTCCATTTATACACTTGGTAGACTGAACAACTTGTGTCTAAGGTTCCTTTCAAGTTCAACATTTATAGCATGTCAGCAAGATGAGGAAGAGAAGTTAAAGGTCACATCATCTAGCTCTGCATCCAATGATTGAAGTATGTTTACAGGGCAGGCTTTATGGTCACATATTTGAAATTTGAAGGAATGTTAATCCTAGTTGCTACATTTGTCAACATGGTGTAATATATCTGAATTTATGATAATATCAAGGAATAAGATATCTAATAATTTGAGCTAAGGAGTTTACTTGCCTATATCTACTTAAACTAAATACAATAAAGAGTTAACTTCATAAAATATGCAGACTGTTGGAACCACAATTTGTCACTTTCTTAGAATTAGTTTTTGTCCTGGGAAATTATTTAAAAATCATGTATTACTTCAATAAATACTGCTGAGTTCCAAGCATTAATATATAAAGTTTCTCGTCTCTCAGACTCACTAGAATGCACTAAAACAGCAGTAATATGAATTCTCATTTATAGGAAATTCCCTTTTTAATATTTTTGTGATGATAGCTTGCTTCCTATGAGTTAGAGCAATTACCAAGGTCATTGGATATCTCAGTGAAGCCAACTCCTACAGACGTTGTGATACAAGGATTTCTTTTTATAGTCAAAGGCATAATGATCTTTCCACTAAACAACAACAATGCTTTATACTTACAAAGCATTTTTTTGGTTTGCAAAGTGCTTTCATGCATTAAGCTGAACCCCCACTACTGTGTCTGGGGATATTTATGGCAATAATTATTATGTTCATAAGGCAGATAAAGAAATTTAGGTTCAGAGAGCCCTTGGTCATCTAGATAGTGCTTGCTAACACTATCTAAAGAAACTTTGTGCAATAATCGAAATGTTTTATGATCTGAACTCTCCAGTATGGTAGCCACTAAGAATATGTGGGTGTTGGGCACTTGAAATCTGGCTAGTGAGAATGAAGGACTAATTTTTAATTTGATTTGATTTTAATTAATTTATATTTAAGTTGTCATATGTAGCTAATGGCTGCTCTATTGACAGTGAAGATCTATATATTACATATTCATTTTTAATTAATCTATCTTTTTTCTTTTCACTTTGCAATAAGTCTTCTAATTTTATCCATACTCGTCTTGAAATACCTTTCATATAGGTCTTTTACTTACCATTCTAATTTCTAATAAGCAATTCAGATCACTGAACACATGAACACTGCAACAGCCTGCAAGGTGATCTCCATTACTCATGTCTGTTCCCAACTCACTGTAAACATCTTCAAGAAAGAAACCATACTCAGAAGACATGAAGAGATATTTCTCCAATGAAGACATAGAGATGGCCAACCGACACGTGAAAAGATGCTCAATATCTCAAATCATCAGGGAAATGCAAATTAAAACCACAATGAGATATCAACTCACACCTGTCAGAATAGCTAGAATCAAAAAGGCAAGAAACAACAAGTGTTGGCAAGGATGTGGAGAAAAAGGGACTCTCATGCACTGTTGGTGGGAATGCAAACTGGTGCAGCCACTGTGGAAAATAGTATGGAGATTCCTGAAAAAATTAAAGATAGAATTACCGTATGATCAAGTAATTCAGCTACTAAGTATTTACTCAAACAATACAAAAACACTAATTAATCTATAATTACATATTATTTATAATTATAATTATATATAAAATTATATGTTATATATTAAATATATCTTTTATAATCATAAATTTCTATAAAAATTAATATATATGTGTATATAGAGAGAATGGAATATTATTCAGCTACAAAAAAGAATGAAATCTTTCCATTTGCAATCTAGAGGGTATTATGCTAAGTGAAACAAGTTAATCAGAAAAAGACAAATACCATATTATTTCACTCATATGTGGGATATAAGAAACAAAACAAATGAACAAAGAAAAAAAGATACAAAAAAAAAAACCAGACTCAAATATAGGGGAAAAACTGGTTACCAGAGGGATGATGGGTGGAGGAAAGGATGAAGTAGGTAAACGGAATTAAGAGTACACTTACCATGATGAGCACTGAGCAATGTATAGAATTATTGGGTCACTATATTATATGAAACTAATACAACACTGATGTTACTTATACTGGAATTAAACATTAAAAAAAAAGAAGGCATACCTCTTTTTTTTTAATTTTTTTAAACGTTTATTTATTGTTGAGAAACAGAAAGACACAGTGTGAGTGGGGGAGGGGCAGAGAGCAAGGGAGACACAGAATCTGAAACAGGCTCCAGGCCCTGAGCTGTCAGCACAGAGCCCGATGCTCGGCTGGAACTCACAAACCTCAAGATCATGACCTGAGCTGAAGTTGGATGTTTAACCTACTGAGCCACCCAGGTGCCCCAAGAAGCCATACTTCCCACAGCTATCTTTGCCCACAACAATGCTGCATAACAAATAATATATCAGCAGATTTAAAATGTCAGCATTTCTTTAGCTCACAAGTATGCAGACCAACTGAGGATTTGGCTGGCCTAAACTGGATTGAGATGGGTGGTTTTACTGGTCTCAGATGGGCTCATTCATGGGCTTACAGCCAGCTAGGAGATGCTGATCTTGGCTTGGCTCAGCTGGTGATGGCTCCGTTCCACTTGGATTTCATCTCCATTTTAGAACCAGTGAGTTTGCAATAGCACATTGTTCCAGTGGGGATAGCAAGGGTGCAATAGAGCAAGTAGAAGCACAAAAGATCCCCTGATGCCTAGGCTTAGAACTGGCACACGATCACTTCCACCTTATTCTATTCGCCTAAAGAAATCATGTACTGGGGCACCTGGGTGGCTCAGTTGGTTAAGCATTCGACTTCGGCTCGAGTCGTGATCTCACGGGTCATGGGTTCGAGCCTGGTGACGGACTCTGTGCTGACAGCTCAGAGCCTGGAGCCTGCTTCAGATTCTGTGTCTCCCTCTCTCTGCTCCTCCCCGACTCACTTTCTGTCTCTGTCTCTCCCAAAAATAAGTAAAACATTAAAAAAAAAAAAGGAAAAAAAAAGAAATCATATACCCAAACACACAATCAGGAAGCAGAGAAATAAACACTGCCCACAGTGTGAAGGCACTGCGATAGTCCTGAATAAAGGGGATATATTCAAAGAGGGGTGAAAATGTCATTGCCACAATACTTGTTTGTGTGTATATATTCCTTGCACTCCCTATTCCTCATTGCAGAAAGACAGTATCAGAATAAAAACATTTCAAAATGAAAAGAGCATCACCTGAAGATATCAAGTCAGTGTTCCCAAAGTCATAGTGGTATCGTGGATGCTCATTTGTTTCATGGTTATAGTATAGTAAGGGCTTATGGAACAGACACGAAGAGTTCAGAATTCCTTAAGCCATCCTCACACCCTACAGTAACATCTTTGTCATTCTGCCACCTGAAAAATTGGTCTCTTTTATAAAGCTAGTTCCAAGTCAAAATAAATTTATTTCTTAGGAACTTGAAATAACCTATTCTTTGAAGGTAAAGAGTGCTCAAATTAATCTCATCCCCTTAGTGATAATGTTTTCCTCTTTCTCAAAAATATTATTAAACAGCAATATCATATATCATTTAGAGATCAGTTTCTTTGGGAAGCTTTTAAACTTTTAAAAACTTAGAATAATAAAATATATGAACAGGTCTATATTTACCTTAATAACAAAGTTAAAATCTTTTTCTGTTCCTTTTTCTCTTGGGGTTATGCATCTTTCAAGCTAGAATTTTCAAGCTCAAATTCTTCCTTGAATATTTTTCTCTTTTAATTAGTGTTCTTAGGAGTCTTACTGAACCATTTGCTTATATATTTTCCATCACATTTTGTCACATCTACTTGAGTGTGAAGGCAAACTTTATGACAGATCTATCAACAAGCAACTTTTAGCATAAATCTGAGGCATATTTTAAAATTAGTTGCTTACTTAACCAGAAATGAAACATGTTTGTATATGTTAAAAATAATTAACATCCTTAAAAAGAATCTTAAGTTGTGTCTTTATGAAAGTTAGTGAAAATTTAGAGGGTTTATTTTTGTCACTACACAGAAATAAGAAAAAAGGATCGGTGAGAAAATTCTAGCACAGAGTTACCCAATAAAAGGCATTGAAAATGGGGTGTCCTATGAAGACTATTTTTTCATTAATTGTGTTTCGTAGAAAACTTGTTTGATTCATGTTGAAAATGTTGGAAGATTGTATTTTCCTGAGTTCTATACAATAAGTGTAAAATAGTTATTCTTTGGTTTATTAAGTAGGGTCCCCCTTTGTACATTCATTATTGTTGTAGAATAGAACAAAATGATAAATAATATTATCCTGAAGGAATATGGATAAAAGGACATCTTTGGAAATGCTTACTTTTAAAATAAATTATTAAAAAAGATTATTTTTGTCTCCATCATTCTCTCAAAAGTAAAGCAAAAATAATTGAATTTATTAACAATCTGGGTTCTTTCCACTGAAACTTTGCCTCAGCACAGTTGAATAGACAGCAGTTATTTTAACCTGAATGAACTAAAATGAATGACAATAATCGTTTCTTTTATAACTTATTTCAGAAGAGTCCCATAGAACATAATTGGCTTAGGGTTTAAAAGACATATGAAGTATATCAGGGTTTCAGACCTGAGAGTTTTCACTGTGTTCCACACGTGATTCAGACAGAATTGGGCATGTCTGGAAAAAGTATGAGCAGGGTCTATCACAGTTCCATTTGATGAGTCTTTGGAGGGAAAATAATTAAGACTGGATGAAGTGGGAGTACCTGAATGGATTGAATCATGGATTAGAGTTGAACTCCCATGGGGAAAGTGTGTGTGTGTGTGTGTGTGTGTGTGTGTGCACATACATATATGTATATCACAGCTTAAGGTAGCACTTGGTGCCCATTTGACTTAAAAATAGTTGTTTTTTTTTTAATCTTCTCTGTTTGGTTTTATAAATAACATTTCTTTTAATTTGTATGATTTAATTAATGTGGAAAGCACTGAGATGTGATAGAAATTAAAAGGCATTAATTCTGAGTTGTACTGGCCCCATCACCAATTGTTCTTTAACCTCCTTGAAGCTCTGTCTCCTTATCCATGATCTTTTTTTTTTTTTTTTTCAACATTTATTTATTTTTGGGACAGAGAGAGACAGAGCATGAACGGGGGAGGGGCAGAGAGAAAGGGAGACACAGAATCGGAAGCAGGCTCCAGGCTCTGAGCCATCAGCCCAGAGCCTGACGCGGGGCTCGAACTCACGGACCGCGAGATCGTGACCTGCCTGAAGTCGGACGCCTAACCAACTGCGCCACCCAGGCGCCCCAACCATGATCTGCTTTTGAGAGGAATGCATGTAACATATATTAATTACCTCAGACAATTGCTAAATAAATATTGATTTTTTTGCCATCTTTTCCAAGAGATGTTTATTCTGCATTATTGTTTTTTTTTTATTTTTTTAATGTTTATTTATTTTTGAGAGAACGAGAAACAGAGTGTGAGCTGGGGTGGGGCAGAGAGACAGGGAGACACAGAATCCGAAGCAGGCTCCGTCCAGGCTCTGAGTTGTCAGCACAGAGCCCGACATGGGGCTCGAACTCACAAACCATGAGATCATGAACTGAGCCAAAGTTGGATGCTCAACTTACTGAGCCACCCAGGCACCCCTGCATTATTGTTTTTTATATAAGAAATTATTCAAATCCTGGCCTCAGAAATAAGATATGGAATTGGATTTTCTAAACATTCAGCCATTGATATCAATGCATTTTATGGAAGAGTTGGTGAAATAGGAAGTGATTCATGATAAATTGAGCACAACAGTATTGTAAGAGCTTACATAGTGAGAAGTTGAGAGTATCAATAGTATGAAATCACTTAAAGTAAGACAGACAAAACACTAGAAATACTTCTGCTGTGTCATATAAGGAAGATATAGGCTTTTGGAAAATGATACCCCCTGTATAAAGCCAATATGTTTCTTATAAATGATAGTGTGAAATTGACTTTGATGAGGTGACTCCTTTGAGAAGTCCTAAATTAGCTTGTTCAAAACCATCACAACAATTAATTCTGTTTAAGACTTGCATTCAACATAGGAAGCAGAGAAAATATATCACATATGATATTTTTAATTAAAGTTTTTCCAAGTTAAAAGTAAATGTGTTCTAATTATAGAAAATACAAAAAAGAACTAAAAATTTTAAGAAGAAAAAAATATGTTCCAACAGGCAAACACAACCACTGTTAAGACAGTAGCTTTTATGAATTTGGTAGATTTTTCTAACTAATCTTTTATTATATATGTACTAAAATAAATTAAAATATAGTTGATCTCTATGTACATATTTCCCTTCTTTTCCTTCCTTTGTTCTTTCTTTTTCGCCTTCCTTTCTTTTCTCTTCTTTTCCTCCACTTCTTTTTCCTTCTTTTCCAATTTCCAATTTCTTTTTCTTTCACTGATTGGCAATTGAGAATTTTAACAATTAAAAATATTGTTGTGTACCTTAAAATCAGATAACATACCTATCTCAGATCTACATGAAATCACACTTAATAGCCAATTCCAGGGGCTCCTGGGTGGCTCAATCGGTTGATCGTCCGACTTTGGCTCAGGTCATGATCTTGCTGTCTGTGAGTTCAAGCCCCACATCGGGCTCTGTGCTGACAGCTCAGAGCCTGGAGTCTATTTCAGATTCTGTGTCTCCCTCTCTTTCTGCCCCTCCCCCACTCATGCTCTGTCTCTCTCTCTCTCTCTGTCAAAAATAAATAAACATTATTTTTTTTTTAAATAGCCAATTCCAGGTACCAAATTGTAATTAGAAAGAAAGTCTAACCTTTCTTTCAATAGCATTAAAAACAATAAAATACTTAAGAACAAATTTAACAAAAGAAATGAAAGATTTCTACAATAACAACTATAAGACTTTGATGAAAATATGGAATACTTTTACTGTATTAATCTTGTAATATACAAGAGTACTGTTTAATATCTTCTAACAATCCATGGCCACCATCTAATACCACCTGTGGTAAAGGGAAACTTTAAAAAAGGAAAAGAAAACCAGAATTTGTGGTATGCTTATCATGTGACAAAATTTCAGGATCTCTATGGAGCTACTTAAAATCTTCACTGGCCTATACATATTTTGACATATATTTTACTAGAGAGATAATAAAGGTAACCTTTATTAAGCACTCCTGTGTCAGGACCAGGACTCTCTCTCTCTCTCTCTCCACACACACACACACACACACACACACACACATATATATATATATACCCACATAAATATATGCTAATTTATTCTTGACATAAACCCATTCATGTACTCATATTACAGATGAGAAAACTGAGGCAGAGGGGATTTATTTACTGGCTGGGATCAAGAAACTAGCAAGGGAAAGAGCGTAATTTGAACTGAGGTTACTGAACTCTTTTACCGTACCACCTCCAAAATAACATTCTATGAGAACATTTCCAATCACACTTTTTCTTTACTTGTCTTTGCTTTTACTTTAAAATCTGGAATATTGAAAAGCAGAAAATTAAGAAATATCTTACCTGGCTAATGTTGGACATCACTTATTGCTATTTGTACAGGTTTTTCTTTAAGACTCAAGAATCTTACTTAGAATCTGTCTCCCGGTGGGTGACGTCCTATCTCTCTTCTGTCATTCCACACTGAATTTTCCATGATTGGACTGTGTTTTCTGTTTCTACATCTTTTTTGAGGTTGCTCTCATCATGGGCATGATTTTCTATAAACCCTTTTGTACTTTTTAGTTCTCATGATAGCTGAATATTTTATGGCATTTTTATAGTTCTTACTCCTTAAAAAAAACAAAAACAAAAACAAAAAACAGGCGTGCCTGGGTGGCTCTTTCAGTTAAGCGTCCGACTTCAGCTCAGGTCATGATCTCACAGTTCATGGGTTCAAGGCCCACGTCGGGCTCTGTGCTGACCACTCAGGGCCTGGAGCCTGCTTCGGATTCTGTGTCTCCCTCTCTCTCTCTGCCCCTCCCCCCTCACACTTTCTCTCTCGCAAAAATAAATAAACATTAAAAAAAAAAAACACGGGCATCTGGGTGGCTTAGTCAGCTAAACATCTGACTCTGGATTTTGGCTCCAGTGATGATCTCACAGTTAATGGATTTGAGCCTTAAGTCTGGCTCTGCACTGACAGTGTGGAGCCTGCTTGGGATTCTCTCTCTCCCTCTTCTCTCTGCCCCTTCCTCACTCTTTCTCTCTTTATCTCAAAATAAAAAAAATAAAAATAAAACTTTATAAAAAAAAACACTGCCTTTCTTTTCATGATGCTCTTCTTGGTTTTCATTCCTACTTTCTGATTATTCTTCTTTAATTTCCTTGATTATGTGCTCTTTACCTGCCCACTCCTTCAGTGTAAGAGTTTGCAACAATTGTACTCTTCTTCACATTCCAAATATTATCTCCAAATTAACTTGCCCTAACTAAAGGTTGTAGCAATAATCTGTATGCTAATGTCTGCAAAATATGTATAGAAAGCTCTACCTCTACCCTGAGTTCATTAAGTAAACTACTTACTACCTCTTGGAACATCCCGAAGGAATTTTATACTCAATTGTGTCTAAAATAACTCCTTATTGGATCTCAAGAAAACTTCCCATATTCTTTATCCTGGTGTTTACCATGCCCATCTACTCAATGACTCAAGTTGGAATGTGGTTGTTATTCGCAAGATTTCCTTTGTTCTCATGTCCACAGCCAACGAACCAAAACAGTCTACACGGTAGAATGTTACTATTACTTTCTAACTGGTCTCATGGAATATTTGTCACCATTAAAATCCATTCTCTAAACTGCCTTCAAAGCAAATCTTTCTGAAACAAAAATAGTCAAACTATTCCTCTGTTGAAAACAGTCATTGACTTCCTGTTACCTGTAAGATTTAGAACAAATTTTAGAACTTTTACGAGCCAGTGTTTGACTACCTCTCTAGTCTCATGACCTTCAAATTAATGCCCAAGACACCAATTTTCTTTCCATTACACTTACTTGCTTTTACACTTTCTGCCCGTTCTGCTCAGGATATATCTATATGTGAAATACTTACTAATACAAAAGTAGATATTACCCTTTTTCCTGAGAGTTTTGCATTTAGCTTTAGTATATTTATGTTTGATGTTATGATGTTAACACACTATCTGGACCAGTGATTGTGGTTATTAGTTCATGTTTTTGTTCCTTTCACTTCATAAAGCAGCAGTACACAGCACAAATTACACCACATAGTGATGTTCGACAAATATTTTTTTAAACCCCACTGAAATTTCATCAATTTCTGAAAATAGGAAGCAGAAGAAGATATTTCTTTTTTTTTTTAATTTTTTGTAATGTTTATTCATTCTTGACAGAGAGACAGACATGAGGGGCAGAGAGAGAGAGGAGACACAGAATCCAAAGCAGGCTCCAGGCTCTGAGCTGTCAGCACAGAGCCCTACGCAGGGTTTGAACCACGAACTGTGAGATCACAACCTGAGCTGAAGTCGGATGCTTAACCAACTGAGCCACCCAGGCACCCTGAAGATGTTTCTTTATGGCACTATACTATCTGCTTATCATTCAAATCAATGAAAGTTATAATTCAAGCTAATTAAAGGCCACGATGAATTGAAGCATTCAGTTCTTACCAAGTATGTTTAACTATTCAATTGGTTTGTCATGGTAAAAATATAACTTCATTTTAGTTGGGAAAAAAAAAATCCGTGATTTCAGAGGACAAAACTCATATCATCTTGATTGCTTGACATTTTCTGGTTACTCTGCTGCAGTTTAAATAGACCTTGAATGGCATGGTTTAGTCACTGTCCTTTTTTTGCAGCAAAGAAACATGGAACAACTGGAATACCTTATCATCTAATGTTTCAAGGCAATTATTTAAAAACTGTAGCTGTCATTGTAATGCTGAACTTTTTCTGTTTACCTGGAAGAAGCACGCTGACATTCATCACCATGCTGCAAGGTAATGTTAGCTTGCAAGTGTCATGTTTAAACTTTTAAATGTGTAATGTTTAATTTACCTTAGCTTGCTTTAGAAATATTTTATATTTAATCCCTTATCTTCAACTTAGACAACTAATTGCTTTTGAAAAATTACACTAGTCAATTTCATATTTTACTATATGGTAAATGCTGATAAGTAACTCTCATTTATCAATGATACTCAGCTCTATATTAATAATTTTCAAGACATAATACTCTAGGTAACAGTTGTCTTTGGTGATGCTCAGTTTAGGTATAGAAGGTAAGCTCTACAATGAACTAAATGAAAAGTTCAAAAATGGACAATTCTATTAGGATTAAAATAAAAAAAATAATATATCTAAGTATATCACATAAAAATCACCATTACTCTCAAGGGCACCTGGGTGGCTCAGTCAGTTAAGCTTCTTCTGACTTCGGCTCAGGTTGTAATGCCCCAGATTTCGAATCCAAAAGACCACCAAGGAGCCGATACCGATGCAAACGCACAAGGGTTTATTTGCAAGCTCGAGCTTGGGCCCAAGTATACCCGACACAGCGGAGCAGGGACTTGGCCCCTAGGTTAAGAGGCGTAGCAGTTTTATAGGGGCCAGTGGCCAATGAGATTGTAACACACACAGAAAGTTGCATAGTCATGTCAGTCCACACGCAGGTGGCCAATTCAATTACAATTTACCCTATAGTAACTGTTTGAACTAGCCTATCGCTCTGGTCAGAATTGGCGCGCAAGTTTGGTGGGCAAAAGGCGGGGTTTACATTCTTTGGCAGTTAGGGGTTCTGCATTCCTAAATTCCGGTTTCCAGTAAGGGTGTGCTCAGCAGCTTGACTAGGGTGGGGGAGTGTCTTAAGCAAAAAGTAGGTCATGTGGGGGTTATACATGAGATGGTGGGTGTAGCACAAAATGGAGTTAGTCTTGCTCTGCTTGTCCAGGGGTAGGGGATTTTTGTTAAATTCCTTGGGTCCCACAAGGTCATGATCTTGTGGTTCGTAGTTGTGCCTACAGCTCAGATCCTAGAGCCTGCTTCGGATTCTGTGTTTTCTTCTCTGTCTGCCCCTCCCCTGCTCACTTTCTCTCTCTCTTTCTCTCTCAAAAATAAATAAACATTAAAAATTCTTAAAACAAATACATAAATAAAAATAAAAATTGCCATTAGTCTTTACATGGAATAAATATTTCACATGTAAATAAAATGATGGTTACCGTGCAGTGCCTGGTTGGCTCAGTTGGTAAGGCATGCGACTCTTGATCCCAGGGTCATGAGTTCAAGCCCATAAGGGGTGTGGAGTCAACTGTTTAAAAAAAAAAATGATGGTTACCTTTACTTAAATGACCAAATTGAACCACTCTTGTTTTTTAATAGTTACTTATTGATTATATTGTTATTCTTTGTGAACTAATACTGTAATTTCAACAGTTATTTTTTTAAATGCAGTTATAATTCTCTGCACAGATTTTCAACCAGTGTAAAAAAATGAAACATAAGTGAGGTTGAAGAATCAGACTTATAAATAGAGAGAACAAAATGGTGGTTACCAGAGGGAAGAGAGGTGGGGAGATAGGCAAAATGAGTGAATGGGATTGGGAGATACAGGCTTCCAGTTATGGAATGAATAAGTCCTAAGAATGAAAGATGCAGCATGGAGAATATAGTCAATGGTATTATAATAGTGTTGTATGGTGATAGATGGTAGCTACATTGTGGCAGGCAGAGCATAATGTATAGAGATGTTCAATCACTATGTTACATATCCTGAAACCAATGCAACACTGTGTGTCAACTATCCTCAAATTTAAACATTTTTTTTTAAATAAAAGAAATGCGGCTGATCCCAAAGAAAACAATATGCGAAGAGATTATTTAGAAGCCTTGTCTAATAGTGTGTTAAGTGCAATTTTAAACTACCTACAGTCAGTCCACTTTGTTCTTGTTAAGACTTCACTCATCTCACCCATGAGCATTATAGTAGTCTTCTCTAATTTCCTAGTACTAGACAACCAAAGCCAGCTCAGAATTCGATATTACTGTAGTAGAGATCTAATAAGCAAATCTTAGCACATCTTTCATTTTTAAAAATCTTTGATGGCTTTCTATTGCATAAAGAACAAAACTAAAATCCATTATCCTGAACATAAAGACCTTCAAATACATCTACAGTTTACCTTTCAAAACTAATCCCTGTCCCCTGTCTCTCCCTAATAGGAATGCTTAGTCTCCCAAATATTGAATTGTGTTGGTTGTTTTCAATTATAGTATAATATATGTATATACATATATATAACATATATATAACATTATATCTTATACATAATATCACAATGAGAAATAACCCAGTAAATGCTATCCTTACTCCCTGCCCAGGTTCTGAATAAACTGGTAATAAGACTTATCTTTTAGTAAGAAAATTAGGAAATCAAACTACCATTTTTCTTGCTAGAAGAGGCCAGGTTGAGAAATATGACTTTAAATCCATTTCCCAAATGGGTTTGCCAATACTGAGTCTTAAATCTGAAAGACTTACTCATTAAAAAAAATTTTTCTTTTTTAATGTTTATCTTTATTTTGAGACAGAGAGAGACAGAGCATGAGTGTGAGAGAGGCAGAGAGAGAGGGAGACACAGAATCGGAAGCAGGCTCCAGGCTCTGAGCTGTTAGCACAGAGCCCAACACAGGGCTCAAACTCGTCAACCGCAAGGTCATGACCTGAGCCGAAATTGGATGCTCAACCGACTGAGCCACTCAGGTGCCCCAAGACTTACTCATTTATTCATGATGATCTAAACTGGGACAGTCCTATATGGTACACATGTGGTATTCCATACTCTTTTTAGGCAAATTTGCTCCGAGAGAAAGAATGATAGCATTGAGCAAGAATATCTAGTTATTCTTCTCAAATTTAGAAATCAGATATAATAAATGCTGAGATGCATACCATAGAGTTATGCAGATTTGTGTATAACACGTATCGTGATTGGCTTTTCTCCTGATTCCAGACTCCCAACCATCAAGTGAGAATAGAAAAAACTCCTGAACTTCCAAAGAGGAAAGGAAGTAGAAGAAAAGATGAGGCATGGCAGTGAAATGATAGCCAATCCCATCTCAGGAAGCTTGGGAGGGGGAAAGCTCATCTTCTGTCATTGGCATTCATTTTCCTGATCAAATCTGCTCCTATCAAATTGCTGAAATTGGCACCAACAAACCAGACGATTTTTGGAATTGCTGCCTCTATTCTAGAAGTTTCTGCCAACCTTAGGATCCAGAATGATCCTCACTGATATTTAACTTCTAGGTTCATATAGGGAAAATGTGGGACAAAGGCTGGTGGGTATGTGTAGCTGGGAAATAAAGGTCAGGTGAATTGTTGCCTTGGAGTCAATTACATGGGTTCTTGCTGGCTCAGGGAATTCCCTATTGCTTAAGTGGGTAGTTTTGGTTCCCATCATGGGATGCTTTCCCACAGGGTCTTTTGCCTAAGTTGAAAGATAAGCTGAAAAGAAGAACTTAATCAATTTGAAAGAACAGATTAAGATCAAAATAGGGATAGTTGAAGTCCTCCTTCAAAGCCAGATCTTCAGAACTCCAGCCCACACTGGCCAGTCATTAACCTGTCAACAAAGTAACTTACACTCAACATGACTGAGAAATTTTATAGCCTACATAGGAGATGTAGTAAGTAAAGGAGGAGAGGCACATAGAGAAAATCCCTCCTCATTGAATCAAGAGCAGAAAAAACATATATTGCCTTTGAATTATATACTTACCTAGATAATAATAGAGTAATATTTTGTTTTGTTATATTAGATTATATTAAATACTTAGGACATACCCTAATTTGTAAACACTGAATAGTTGTAATGCTAACAATATATATTAAAATTAATATTTGCTTGTATTTTTTATTCAATATGTATCGAAAATGTATTATGTGTATATTTTGGTCCCTAGACCCAATTCCAATGTATGCAGGAGGAATTTTCCCTCCACACTGCCAACCAAGCAATGTTCCAGATACCAGCAAGGTGTCCTACAATCCAACTCAGTTCTGACACTATCTACCTGGAGATTCCAGTCACCCTATAAGATTCTTTCCCCCTCCCATTGCAGATGCCAGTGGCAAGAACAAGTTATCACCTGTGCTTCTGATTGATGGTCTATAGATTGGAGTTTCCAGTGACCCCACCTTGGGCTCAATTACTTTGCTAAAGTGCCTCATAGAACTCAGAGAAACGTTTTACTTACTGGATTAACAGTGTTATAAAAAGATATGGTAAAAAATATGGATGAACATCCAGATGAAAGAGATGCATAAGACAAGGTATGTGGGAAGGAGGTTCACAGCTTCCTTGTCCTCTCTGAGCTTGCCACTCTTCCCAAATCTCCACATATTACCAAAACAGATGCTCTCTGAACTCGCTTCTTTGGGTTTTTATGGAGGCTTCATTATATAGGCACGATTGATTAAATCATTGGCCATGGGTAATTGAGTCAACCTGGAGGTTGGGGGATCGGGCTGAAAGTTCCAACCCTCTATTCAAGGTTGGTTCCTCTGGTGACCAGCCCCCATCCTTAGCTTTTTTTCCAAAAATCACCTCATTAACATAAATCCTATTGTGATGGGGAAGGGCTTGTTATAACAAGACACCCATTTCACTTTTATGATCCTGAAGTTCCCCTCCCTCCCAGACTGAAGGCAAGAGGCTAAATATTGTAACAAAAGATGTTTCCATTGCTGTTATTGATCAGGAAATTCTAAGATTTGGGGAGCTATGAGCCAGAAACTATGGATAAAGAGCAAACACATATTTCTTGAAAGTATTATCAGCAAAGCTAGCATTATGGCAACATGCCTGGGGGCTATAAATCACAGTAACAGTGTGTAAGTTTATATTTTAAGAAAATTTCACTTTTTTTTTTTTTTTAGATGGAGAATGCACAATAAGCAGGGGACAGTGAGAGAGAGAATCCCAACCAGGCTCCATGCTGTCAGCACAGAGCCTGAAGTGAGGCAGAGTCCAACATGGGGCTTGATCTCACAAACTATAAGATCATGACCTGAGTCGAAACCAAGTCTGATGATTAACCAACTAGCTACATAGATGCCCCAAAATCCCACTATCCTAATTGTAATCGCACCTCAGAAGGAGATTATGATTTATCCGTTATATTGTCAGACTTTATAGGATATGCAAAACATTAGTAAAATTTGATATAATTTCAAAAATAGGTGTAGTTGCCTGGGAATGAAATTTCAAGACTAATGAGTTGTTCACTTCATCCTCAGATTTTTTTTTTTGGAAAAAAACATCATTTGATTGGTCATTTCAATTGAACACTTGTCAAAGGCTCTTTTCATAAATGAAAATACTTGAGACAATTTCATTCTAACATTGTGTAGTGCTTTGTCATTGGTAGCCAGATCTGATTATCTGTTGATCATTTCCCTTATGTAATACATGCTTCTTTATTGCATATGGTTTGAATTCTCCATGCCTGTCTTTAGTGCATGTCCTTGCAGAATTAGATAGAGTCTGTTTACAAAGAGTTGCTCATGGTAGATAGAGCATAGAGATGGGGAAAGCGCCATAGGGAAGTACAGATCTTTCCTTCACTTTGCACTGCAAGAGAGATTGTGTCAACCAAGGGGCCTAAACTTGGCATAGCATGACTTGATCTGACCTTCCCATGGCCCTCACATGCTGTCCTGAGAGAGAATGCATAACCCAGACTTCAAGAACTATCATATGTTTAATCTAAAGTTTATGAGAGTGCCAAAGAACTAAACCAGTTATCAGCAGATTGACTAAGGTTTCCCCAGAAAAAGGAATATGCTGATAGTCTCTCAGCATATCAACCTACAGTAACACACACTGTAAACTGTATGTCATTTCTATTACTCTGAATATTCAGTGAGGTCAAGTTGAAAGTTAGAGCTTGGACTCTGCGTTTACATGTAGAATTACAAATGCATCTTACCTAGGCTTCCAATTAGAAACGAAAAAGGAGAGCTGGATCCCTTTCATAAGAGTAGAGTGGTAGCGACAAGCACAGTCATTGGCAAAGGACAGCTGTGCCTGGAGAGTGGAGATACCACCACAGCCATCATCAGCAAAGCCAGCATTGTGGCAGCATGTCTGGGGGCTGAGGCAGAATAATGTGGGAGACTTATTTCTGAGCACTCATGTGACAGCTATCTGTGGAGCTCTTAGAAATAGCTAGAGGACATGTTGAGAGATGCTAATTTCTGTCATTCAAGCACATAAGGATGATGCCTTAGAAATTTGGATATTTGGAATTATTTATTATGATGTGTGGTAGTCATAAGCTGGTCAGGCCAGAGAACATTTGGGTTACATAAACCTCATTTGTTATGCAACACAAGCTATATGAACTTCTTTTTCATTTTTATAACCCAACACAGAGAGATGAAAATTCTATTCTAGCTATTTTCTCCCTAAGGGGGTCTCTCTGTTTTGGAAGAGGTTTTTGAAACTGCTATTTAACAAGAATATCTCTTCTCTAAAAGAAGTTACTTTGTACCCTAAATAAATTAGTTTAATATGTGTATAGACAATTCTTGTTTTATGAATGGAATCTCAGCTGATGGGCGAGCCAGTCAATTCAATAAAACTAATCAATTCAAGGAACAAAATAAAAGAAGAAATTGTCAATCAATTCCGTCAGAAAACAAATTGATGTTTCTTCTTGAAAAGTCTGTGGAGAATAAGATAGCTGGATTTTAGCAACCCGGGTACTGCTGATTTTGCAAACAAAACCTAAGGTACCTTGGTTTCATGTTTTATTATTTCACTGGCTAGTGTAGTCACTCAAAGGTCACAAATCACAAAGATCACAAAGATCTTTGTGGGGTGGAGGGTGGGGAGGTAAGGGGGAGTAATCAGAATGAAAATGTAATAAATCGATAATATATTGATTAGAAAATCTTTGTGGTGGAAGAGACGGTTATATGAAATGACGGTGCATGCTATAACTGAGATTCAGTTACCAAGATATCTTGGACATGATTGTCATGTATTCTTAGTATTCTTTCAGTTAAAGTGAGATTTTCTCCAACACACAAATAAAAAGGTAGCTGTGAGAGGTTGTCAGTCCAAACTCAAATATGTGCAATCTTTTTTTTTTTTCAATCTGCTCAGAGATGTGGCCTGAGTCAAGTTCATCATTAAAAAAGAATCAAAGTAACATAGGATTTGAAGCCATGTTTTTCTTTACCCTAGAGAAAATATGTTCAACATATTTTCAGTAGAAAACATATTATTCAACATATTGTTCAAACAGAGCAACAGAAGGTTTTTAATGATGTCAAGCATCTCAAAAATGTTGATTAATATACTCAGTTGAAAAGAAATCAAGTAAATAAGTTATAATGGGGAGGGAGGGAAGGAAGGAAGGAAGGAAGGAAGGAAGGAAGGAAGGAAGGAAAGATGGGAGGAAGAAACAGAGGGAGGGAGAAGGAAGAAGGAAAGAAAGAAGAGAAAATAGTTTTCCTTTTTTCACTTCCTTACCTCCTCTCCCTCTCCCCCACCCCAAAATAGCTCTATTGTTCTTCCTTGTAGATTCTTAATTTTTGTTGAAAGCAACTTGTCTCCCAAATCTGAAACATTAGTCATTCCAAATTTCTTTGTCTTCTGGATCACACACACTCTGCATTGACCCCCTTTCCCCACACCTAACTACTCACCACATGTAGTGAGTTCTACCTACTAAGCATCTGTGATCCACCTTCTCCTCTCCAACAGATCCAGTTCAAGTCCCTGTCACCTCATTCCTGAACTGCAGTGATAGCCTTTAATGAGCCTGTTAGTTTTCACCTTTCTAGTTCAGGCTTCACTACCAAAAAAAAAAAAAAAAAAAAAAAAAAAAAAAAAAAAAAAGTAAGATTTAGGCAAAATACAGAGTATCTTTGTCACTACAGGAAATAAACCCTTTATCAGCCCAAATCAGTCTCCTTTCTGTAGTGTCTAATTTCCATATATTCATCCCTGTTAAGTCAAACAACAATAAAGGATAAAATCTGGGTTGGGCCTTTTTGTAATTATATGACCTTGGGTAAGTGACTTTGCATCTCTATCTCATTTTCTCCCCCTGCAAAATGGGGACAGTTGTTGTGAGGCTCAGAAGTTATGAATACCTGACAAAGAGTAAACGCTCAATAATCTTTAGTTATGATGTGCGTGTGCAGAATGATCTAGGTGTTATTAGGCAGTAAGTTATCATTTTTGTTGTACTAGTCTGTCTTCACTGCTAGGATAAGAGATCTTTGAAGAAAAAGACTTCACGCTATACTAAATCTCTGTGTCTCCAAAGCCTAATACTGTGCCTTCATTTAGTAGTTTTTCAATACCTATGTGTTGAATAAATGTATAAAATGATGAATATTCACTACTGTAATAGAGATATTAGTGTGTGCGAAATAAAAAGAACTCAGCTGCTCCCTCATGACAAGAAAATCCTTTATGAACGGCCTTTGGCTGATCTCCAGTTGCAATAACAGCACATTTGTAAGTCAATATTCTTGGATACCACAAAATAACTTTTGTGAAGGTCAGAGGGTTGGGATTAATGTAGACAGAATATTTATAAGTCTGTGATCAAATATACAAAGGTAAGGAAGTTTCCATTTTTTGTACCGCCTGTATCTTCTCTCTTCGGATCACCCCTCCATATATGTATATCAGGATGTCTCCAAGACAAATTATACTATCATCCATTTCTAATGATAGTGATTATTAAAATAGACACATTAACCAGGACTTCTATCTTTCATGGTGATCTGGATACTATGGTCTTCTGGTTACCTGATTCTACTGCCAGTCTAGATGAGCTACTGCTGAATATATTCTAGTTTCAAGCTCTTACAGACTATTATTCTTGGTGGCTTTTTATACACGCTTGCATTAAAGAATTGCTTTTTAGATTACAGAGCTATTGGTTATTACATAAGGTGAACGAAAATAATAGGAACATTAATTGGGCACCGATTATGTGCCAGTCACTGTGCTAGGCAATGTACATATGCTGTCTTGTTTACTTTTTACAACACAGATAATTATTTTATCCCCCATCTACATAAGAGGTCACTGAGACCTATAAAGTAGCTTGTTATTATACAGAAGGTATAATTAGTAAGGTAAACTAATTAATTAATAAAGCTGATCATTTTGTCTCTTAAAATGAAGCCATTTTGCTTTTTTTAACCTTAAAAACTAACCACGTACCCAAGAAAATGTTAAGTAATTAAGCATAACTACAATATACGGCCTTTGGGTGAGAGTGGAGCCAGATAAGAAGCGAGGTGATTGGTGAAGGTAATCTAATCACTAAACGCAGACAACAAAAATATTTCCCTGTTTTAGTGAAGAGCCAAGTACAGAATCCAACAGAATTGTGTTGAGTGCTGTTACATTTTTTTTTTTTCATGAAGAAACTTGGAGAACACATGAAAATGAAAAAAAAAGAATAATTTTACCAAAAGATATTTGTGTCCTGGGGTTTTGTTTGTTTGTTTGTCTTGTTAGTCTTGTTGTTTGCCAAAGCCTTCTCCTCTCCAGCCCCCCAATGGCCCCTGCTCCACCGGGCCACACTTAGGCAGTGAAGTGAGCACTAAAAGAACTGATTCATTCTATGCTAAATGTGAGGAAGAAATCTTGGCTTGTCAGCCCAATGACTGTCAAGTTCAGAGTTGACTCCTTAGCAGAATAACTAGAGAGCTAGGTTATTTTATATTGTCTAGATGCCTCTAAAATGGAATGGTGTAGAGCTAATTTAATAAGAGACTGAAAACAATACACATATTTTATGTGGAATGACAACAGTTGATCAGAATATTATACTCCACAGTAATGACTAAAGATCCCTTTAGCTTTTGGATTATTACCTCGTATGTGAGACATGTATCAGACACTAAAGACTGATGATTAGACAGAAATGAAACTGGTCATTGAGCTGAGGATTATGAAAATTGTCTCTCATTTCTTACAGAGCATGCTGGGTAGAGTTTAGAATCTAACAACCTATGATCACTTACATATAATTGCATCTTTCATGTTTCTGGGGAAGAAGAATACAAATCTGGAGCTAATAGTGGAAATATTTTGGGAACATTCTGCTGTTTTCCTCTAAGAAAAAAGTAGTATAAGTAAATCTTGCCATTCTAGGAGACAGAATACTTGATATGACTCCAGTGAAATTGCTAATGCAGGAATATGTTTCTCCACTCATTTTAATCCCAACACCAGAAGCGCATTCATCATTGTATGGTCCTCAGAACTAAATTGATTTGATTTCCCAAGACCAAGTCAGGACCTAAATTTCAGTATGTGTTTAGTAATATTTGACCATTCCATCCCTATACATTAAATTGTGCAAACACCAAACAAGGTTTTCGTGGAATGCTACCATCTTTCTTAGGGTATGGAAAGCCCATCCAAGAAGTGGAATTGGAGAACTGGAGTGGAGAGTACAGGAATCTCTTCTTCACTCCTTACCTGCTTTGGCACCATATTTCTTACAACCTCAGTATCCCTCCAGAAGAAAAGCTCTTGCCAAGAGGCCCTCTTTTATGGTTCCAAATTTTACAGAGCCCCTTATCACTACTTCTCCCCCTGATACTTTCATGCTTGGCGGCAGGCAGGGGGCGGCGTAGTAATGGCCTCTTACTATTGCTGGTCTCCAGGTGCCTCAATATCCCTTACCAATCCCATTAACCATGCCCACATCTCTGGAAGGTGTCCCTTTGTTAAAATGTCCTTGCCTGGTCAATCTAAGTGGAATTCTGTTTTCTGCTAGATCTCTGACTGCTACAGTGATGTTGTATATAATAGGAGTTAAGCAAATATATATTCATTAAATGTTTCCATGCCTACTTTTAAAGCTTAGAAGAAAGAAGGAAGGCAGAAAGGCAGGAAGGCGGGAAGGAAGGAAAAGAGAGAGGGAAGAAGGAAAGGAGACAAACTCATAAAACTTAACCTCGTGATTTCCCACAAAAGACATTTCAATTAACAATGAGGTGCTCAATTCAACATTTTCAAAAATAGTGAAGTGAGTCTTATATTAAACTCCACACATTAATTTAAAAAAAAAAAAACACCCAGAAAGTTTAGTTTTAATTTTGTTTGGTTTTTTTTGTTTGTTTTGTTTTGATTTGTCAAAAATGTTGATAGCTCAGTATGGTACCACTCATTACCTTAGTTATCTCAGAAATTCTAATTAGTGATTCTATGCATCTGAATGATAACCATGTGGCAGCTAATGGTTTACCCTTAATAAGTACAATAAAGCAAAAAAAGTAAAAATGAAAATTTATGGTCCATTAGAGGAAAATCAACAAAAAGGAGCTCTTAGGGTTGAAAGTTTGATAATAACTGGTTTAATACTATAACATCAGTACAAGAGACTCTGCTTAACTCTGAGACGTCTCCTTAAAGACTGCCACACCCCTCAAGGACACTATGCAGTCTAGGGCAGCCACATTCCCAGGGACAGTTAGGCCTCAGAAGCCCCAAGGACTAGCCTTCCATTTCGAATGTGCACATGGCTTCTTTACTTCCAAGAATTAGAGAGGTCCATGAGATGATGGAGTTGACCTGAAGTTCATGTTTATCAACGCTAAACTGGAAAATCAAGTTCATAGGCCAGCCCTAAGCCTGACTGCAGGGTGACCCGATGCATCTAATTCTTCATTCTGCTTCCCCCATACTAACAGTTCATCACCTGGAAGTGAATAGGACTGAATCTTCTGGGAAATGCTCCATTTTATACTTTAATTGTGGAACCAATTCATCCCCTTAATAATTCTCCTTAAATGGAACTAGCCTTTAACAGATGAGTACCGTGTATCAGTTAGTAGTTCCTAGACGGTTAGAGATAGATTTGACTCCCAGTCCCATATGGGGGCCAATAAATGCTGATAAAAGATACAGTCTCTGAAAAATCCTGTTACTTTGATCATCTTTTTCCAAGGCTATTTTCCCTGATGGTCGTATCTTAGGTGTCATAGGCACAACTAGTGACTTCTACCTTGAGATCATGCCTGATGCCAGGAAGAACTTTAATGACAGGCCCTGGGTAAGAGGCTTCAATTTTATATGATTAGCATCTATTTTTTTTTATTCTATTTTTATTTGGGGGGTGGGAGAGATACAAAAGGAGAGAGAGAGAATCCCAAGGAGGCTCCACACTCAGCATGGAGCCTGATGCCGGCTCAATCCCATGACCCTAGGATCATGACCTGAGCAGAAATCAAGAGTCAAATGCTTAACCAAATGAGTCACTCAGGTGCCCCAACATCTTTTTCTTTTCCTTTTCCTTTTCCTTTTTCTCTTCCTTTTAATGTTTACTTATTTTTGAGAGAGAGAAAGAAAGGGTGGGAGTAGGGGAGGGGCAGAGAGACAGGGAAACACAGAATGGGAAGCAGGCTCTAGGCTCTGAGTTGTCAGCACAGAGTCTGATGCGGGGCTCGAACCCATGAGCCGTGAGATCACAACCTGAGCCAAAGTCAGACACTTAACTGACCAAGCCACCCAGGCACCCCATCTATTTCTTTTTCTATCTGTATATGTGTGTGTGTATATATATATATATAGTAGCATCAATATATACACTAACATACAACAAAAATTCACTTCAGTATAGCAATTCTTAAATATTTTATTTACTCTTTATGTCCTTTCCTTGGGGAAAAGGACTTCCTTTTCTGTCGTTTTGTTTTTTTTTTTAATTTTTTAAATGTTTACTTTTTTTATGTTTATTTATTTTTGACAGAGAGAGACACAGAGCATGAGCAGGTGAGGGGCAGAGAGAGAGGGAGACACAGAATCGGAAGCAGGCTCCAGGCTCTGAGTGGTCAGCACAGAGCCGGACACGGGGCTCGAACTCAGAGTGAGAGATCGTGACCTGAGCGGAAGTCGGCCGCTCAACCGACTGAGCCATCCAGGCGCCCCAATGTTTACTTATTTTTGAGAGAGACAAAGCATGAGCAGGGAAGGGGCAGAGAGAAAGGGAGACACAGAATCGGAAGCTGGCACCAGGCTCTGAGCCGTCAGCACAGAGCCCAACGTGGCAATTGAATTCACAAACCATGAGATCATGACCTGAGCCAATGTCAGAGGCTTAACTGACTGAGCCACCACCCAGGCACCTTCTGGTGTTCCATGAATCTGAGAAAAATAGTTACCTGATTTTAAAACGACTAGGCTATCTGAAAATACTAATTTACATGAAGACATCAAGTGAAAAACCTGGAACTTAGGGTGGGGAGATGTAGGTCTCAGAGCTGGTCTGTCCACTGCCTCCCTAAGTGGGGTCTTAGCGGTTTTATCTGTCAGGACCTCAGTTGCTCATCTGTAGAGCAAGGAAACCTGGAGCCCTTGTCTGACACTCGCCCCACCTCCAATTCACCATCTGCACCAAGAGTCTGCTCCTCCTATCGACAGCACTTCTCAGATTTATAATTTTCACAACTTGCAATTCATTACTCCATAGTACAGACTAATATACCTGCTCAGAGTCGAACACAGCATCCCCTTGTAGCGCACCGCCAGACCCTACAGCTGAGTTCAAAGATTCTTTGTGTTTTGAAAAGAGCACTTGATGTGGAATAATGAGGGCTGGGCCTGGCATTCCTCTCTGCTGCTTGTAAATTGCATGACTGTGGACGAATAACTGAAGCAGCATTTTAAACCTAATTCCTCATTCATGGAATGCGGATGACAACATCTACCTACCTACCTTATGGAATTGCTGCGTGCCTTTCAAAAGATAGCTCTGGTGAAGCATACAGAATATATGAAACTCACTAAGTGCACTTGAACTTTTATATTTAGATTGACCTTTAGGAGAATTTATCTATAGAAAAATTCAGCTTTCATGCTTTTTAAAGGTCAATGTGAAAAACGCAAGCGATAGTTACTGCTTTCTTAACAAAACTGCACAAGTTATTAGTAATGACGATGATCCAAAATATTAAAAATATTTACTAAATCACCTGAAGAGTTAGAGTAATTAACGAGTTAACATGACTCCATGTTAAGAGAGGATGAAATCTTGGGGTGCCTGGGTGGCTGTTAGTTAAGCGTCCAACTTGGGCTCAGGTCATGATCTCATGGTTTGTGAACTCAAGCCCCACAATGAGCTCTGTGTTGACAGCTCAGAGCCTAGAGCCTGCTTCAGATTCTGTGTCTCCCTCTCTTTCTGCCCCACCTGGCTCACGCTCTGTCTCTCTCTGTCATAAAAATAAATAAACACCAAAAAAGAATTAAAAAAAAAAAAGAGAGAGGATGAAATCTTTGCCAAAGATTAAAATGATAACTACAGGAAAAATACGACTTTAAAACAAGGCTAAAGCCATGAAACTGTATTAATGGTCCACAGCTGACAGTTGAATTCTGGCTATTGGTGGCTATCGATGTCAGTGTCGTCCCAAAGTAACCACAACCTGAGAAATCAGAAATGCTCTAGCATCCATTCCTCCAACCCAGAAATAAGAGCTGCTGAAAACAATAACGGCAAAAGTAACAATAGCAGCCAGTGCATTGATGGCTCACCATACAGAACTGTGTTTCCATATCTTATCTCACTTAATCTCCTCAGCAACCCTATAAAGTTATGCTCTGCCAATATTTGCATTTTAAAGACAAGGAAACTGAGGTTTGGAGACATGGCAATAACTTGCCCAAACCCAGGTCACTAAACTGGTACTGGAATAAGACCTTAGGAAATGAACTTCCAAAGTTAGCACTAAGAGAAGAGAAAACAATACTTGAACGACTGAACGACTGAATACCGCCCTTCTGGATAGAAGCCTGTGGATGCATCCTGCTTCATTCTGCCTGCCGGTCTGAGAAGCCATTTATTGAAGCTACTCCGTTGTTTAACACGCAAGCATTAATTACCGAAGTAACAAATGCCCAATCAAATAAAACTGCTGTTAGTTGGTGTCCTGCTGCTGAGACACATATGGACAAGCAGTTTGCATCAGGAAACTTTTTCTCGGGTCAAACAAGAGATCAGGTATCAAACTAGCCGAGAGACTTGACCTAAAGAGCAGAGCTTGGTCAGCCCAGCGCCAGCTCCACCCCCTGACGTCACAGGCACCAAGTAAGCTTTCTGTACTGATCTCTATATTCCCATGGGGATCTTAATTTATTATAATCACATAATTAAATGAGTAACGATTGCTTTCTCATTCCATCTTGGGACGCTACTTAAAATCATAGTGACATTATTTAGAATTGTTGTTTTTTTCATTCTTTCTTCTAGTGAAGTATTTTACCCGGCTTTCAGAGTTGCTGTTAATGCTTTCATTTTAGATACCTTTCACGGCACTTACTTCATATTTTAATGGTGTCTTTGGGTTAAGAGTCAACCCAGAAAATACGATCTGAATTCAATAAACTTCACACACTTAGCCAATAATTTTATTTTCACGTGCGAGGCATGGTCTAAAATTTTCAAGTCCGCATGCTCAACTTATTATCTGAATACATGTAAAATATAACTGAATGTTTTCTTTGGTAGATGATTCAGGATTTTATAGGATTCTAAGATAGTTGCTATAAACAAAAAACAGAAGAGACATTACTTTTTTTGTTGTTTCATTATTAGAGAATCGAAGTGATGAAATGACCTTGCCAAGGTCACAGAGCTAATTAAAGATTACCCAGGCTAGACATGCGTCTGATATGAATTCCTCAATAGTCTTGCTATTGGAAGTGTAGTATGAGGACTGGCCGCATGAGCATCACTGGGGAACTTGTTAGGAATGCAGATTCTCAGGGTGCACCCAGATACACTGAATCAAAATCTACAGTTTACAAGATCCTTGGGTGATGTGCATCACGTTCAAATTTGAGGAGCCCAGCTCCATAGCACCCTGTTAATTTTAATTATCTACCTACAAAATACTGTGGCCCTTGGCAGATAGACTAGTCTAGAGCTTAAAAGAAACTTAGGAAAACTGAGGTTTGGAAGTTGTTGTTTTGTTTTTTTTTTAACTTACATTAGGTGATTTTAAGTACACCCTTTTATTATTAGGCACTTTTCTTTAGAAATAACTCATGACTGCGTTTGTAATTACAAATACAAATGGTTATCTCTATGTGCATGTTTTTAATACATATATACTAAAAGAGGTATATATCTCCGATTTTTACTAGACTGTATATTTTTTTCATCTCTAGAAACCCTGCAGAGAGCAGATCTGCATTTCCCATCAAACCTCAGCTTTTACAGCCTACTGTCATCTATCAGAAGCACACTATCGCCACCTGCTGACACTGCCATAGAAAAGCTAGCAAGGTGTTTAACTTATTCCCTCTCTTCTACCAAGATCATTTCATTCTAATTTTACTGTTTGGCACTCATATTTTCCCCCAATCTCTGATTTCTTCCCAATTCTACGACCACACCGTGCGACACTTTTACTCTATTGTTTCCTTATGGAGTAGCCGAACTTCAGCTCACTACAGTCATACCAAAAAGATTTTAAAACCGGTTTCAGTATATAATAAGCAATTAATTACTGTCCTCTCTGCATTGATGTATAACTACCAGGATAAGTGTCCCAAATTATGATTCAAAAAGTAAAATTAACTTACCAGGTGCAGCTTAGTGATCAATGCAGAAGGCCTCATACTTGTGCTTAACAAGTATTCGAGATTCATTAGATATATAAGAAACTTCTCTCTTCTCCACTATTCCTCCTTTGTGTATGTTTCTATGAAAAAGATGCTCTCTTCCCTTTATATTTTATCTAAAAAAAGTTAATATTGCCTGCCATTTATGAATATCTTTCTATCTTATAAAAGCAATTTTTTTAAACCTTAGTTTATTTCTCTCCTCAGCTTGTGATTTAGACCCAGAAAAATCTCTGTTCTCTCCCTCACGTTATTTAAAAAAAAAAAAAAAAAAACTGGCCTCAAAAAAGGCAACTGTTTACACAGTTGTGGAAACACTTTAAAGCTGGCTCCAAATGATTAATTAAAATTAATATAGTCAATGGAAACAAACCTTGAGAATCTCGAAATTTCCTTCAAAAAGCCTCAGAAGTTCCAATGGTACTTTTATCAAAGATAATTTTGATTCCTGTCTTTTTGTTTATGTTTATGTATTTGTTTTGAGAGAGAGAAAAAAAGAAGGAGAGGGAGAGGGAGAGGGGGAGAACAAGCAGGGGCGGGGCAGAGAGAGGAAGAGAGAGAGAATCCCAAGCAGGCTCCATGCTGTCAACCCAAAACCCCGCTAACCGAGAGATCATGACCTGAGCAGAAATCAAGAGTCTGGATGCTCAACCAGCTGAACCACCCACGCGCCCCTCCCTGTTGTTTTTGTTGTTACTGATAATGATGATTGATTGTGGCATCTTTAAGAGGGATCCCTCTAAGGGAACATAATTGCCTACCTCAAATATTTCACTACCGAATGTTGTGTGATAGCCTACTCAAAAGGAATACAAAATATACTTTATGTCAGAGTTACATTGAAAAAAAGAATCCCTGCATTTTACTTTTAAACATCTTAAGCCTCTATGGAGAAAGAATGTTACTTCAACATTAGTAAAATTTTAGAGGATGGATTGAAAGAAGAAAAGTTCATTCCCTGAAGATGTATGTGCCTTCAAATCTTAAAGTGCCAATTCAGTGTGTTAAGAAAAAAAAACTAAACCTAAAATCCTCAAAAGTAATGAGAGCAAAGGAAAGTTGAAGTTTGAGAACTGCTCAGATAAGAATTTGCATGAAGTCACTTCAATTTTCCTATTCCTGTTGGGTTTGGTTACAGTAATAATAATTTTTAAAAGGTATGCATGCTGGGTTTGTTTTGAGAAAATTAGGTTAGATTGTTATGCAAAGAAGAGGAAGAAGGAGGAGGAGAAGGGGAAGAAGAGAAAGAGAGTGGGGAAGGAAGGAAGGAAGGAAGGGAAGGAGGAAGGGAGGGAGGGAGGGAGGGTGGGAGAGAAGGAGGGTGGAAGGGAAAAGAATTATACCAGGTAGAATTAAACCAGCAAGGAAGACTTACTCAAGATTACCGCAGTAGGAGAGAGACATTGAACAAAAGATGGCAGGGTTTTAAAGTGCTGAAGTGAGTTAGTAAAAGTGCACCTGAGAACTGAAGAGGGCGGTTGGTCAATGAGATTAGGCCATCTGTGTTTGCTAATTGGTGTTTCTCTAAATTAGGCTTCTACCCTCTCACAGAGACGGAAAGATAGGAGTGCTATCTTTCCCAGTGATTCCATTCCAAAGGGATGGCTCTCAGGTACTTGACAAAGACATTTCTGGGTTGTAAAACTGGCAAGAGGCTGAGAATCTCTACCTCTAAGGAGCAAAGAAAGAATTTACAATTGCAAGTTTTCTAAAGTAAATGCTCTAAGGGAGGTCAGGGCCAGTTGTCAGTTGTTAATCAAGCTAAGGGTGTTAAAGCTGCCTGGATCAGTATCCAATTGTTGTATCACAAGTGTGTTAATGAGCTTTAAAATGAAGCTTTGGTTTTCTGTATTCTCGAGATATGAGTGTGAAGTAAATAACCCAGATGTTCCTTGCTGATTCAAACACTGACTGTGCAAGTAATTCACAAAGAGAAATCCTTAACCTACAGCAACATGATTAAAATAAGTGAATAGTCTCTCACAAGAGGAGGGCTCTGAAGGACAACACTCATTTGAACATGTTAGTTATTGCAAGCTGGTTTAAAAAGTCTGTTCACGTAATATTATAGGTGACTCTATTCTTTGTTATTGGGTAATTCTCATTTTTTTTTTAAGTTGCAGAGACACCATTTTCCTTCTCTATTAAAAAAAATCCACTTTGAAATTATGTTAGCTATTACCATAAAATTATTGCTCTAAAATCGCTGCCATAAAATCATCACAAACAATCATGATACTTCAATGTCATTCAACAAAAATTGTTTATTTCTCATGTTTTTGCAGGCTCCACTGATCTATACTGGTCTTGGCTACAGTGACACAAAATTTTTCCACTATCCTTTTTCTGCTATCCTTTTTCTGGGATCAGCAAACAATTAGCAAACAGGCCTGGCGACCTCCTTCTCAGGGGCCCCAGACCAGGCAGAAAGAAGCATGCAAGGTCTCTTGAGGACGAGGCATATCATTAACTTCTGCCTAACATTGGCCAAAGAAAGTCACATCGATGAGGCCAGTGGCAGAGCGAAAAAGCATCACAAAATTTGATGGCAGGGACACCGGAGTGGCTCAGTGGGTTAAACATCCAACTCTTGATTTGGGCTCAGGGCATGATCTCATGCTTTGTGAGCTCGAGCCCTGTGCCAGGCTCTGAGCTAAGCTTGGAGCCTGCTCAAGACTCTCGCTCTCCCTCTTTATCTCTCTGCCTCTTCCCCATTTATGTGCATGCTCTCTCACTCTCTCTCAGTCTCTCCCAAAAAAAAAAAAAAAGTATCAAAGAACACAGATACAGGGAGGAGGAAAGAATTCGGGACATTAAGGCAATCTACCACAGGTTTATTCATTAAATATTCATTGAAAACTCGCTATGTTCATAGAATAATGTGGAAGGAGACTTGTCTTTTCTCACAAAGAATGTACAGTGTAAGAGGAATCTGAGCAAGCTTTAATGCTAAAGCAAATATTTACAGTGGGCATTAAGAAACAGACACCATTTAATTCAGTAAAAAATGGAAAAGCATTCCGGGGAAAGGAAACTATATTATAAACAGGAGAATGCCTGTGAGAAAACACAGAGCATATTCAAAAAGGTTCAATCTGAATGAAATAATGAGTACATAAAAAGGAATCATTTGAAATGTTGTTGAGAGAAAACATCCAGTGTCCTTTTTATTACATCACCACCCTCAGTCCGCTTCTCAAATATTAGTGGTTCCTAGGAGTTAGCCTTCTTTCATCCTTGCTTCTCCATACTCCATACTTGGTTAGCCTAATGTCAGCATCCCAATTTAAGCAAATGACTCACAAAGTTGAACCTCCAGTTATAGCCATTCTTCTTATATTCAGAGCCTCTATTTTCAACAGTTTCTAAATATCTTTAACAGAATATTCTAGAAATATTTCAAAGATGATGTATATAATGGGATCTTCCATACTCCAACATGTTTTTTTATATTCCTTATCTCAGGAATCAGCACTCATGCTGGCAAGCCAGGTCCAAGGACCCCAAGGAGGTCCTGCAAGACCAGCCAAGAGGGTCCTTGGCTTCCCGTAGGATGGAAATCAAGCTGGAGATGGCAGGAAGTGACAGCAGAGTTTCCTCAAGATATATAGAGACAGGTGGAGCATCTGGGGGACTCAGAAAGGAAGAGCATGAGTCTCGTCTTTCTTCGGAGTCTGGGGAGGTTTTACTGAGGACAGCGATCTGGTGAATATGTCCCCTCAGGCATCTAAGAACCGGTCAGAACAAAGATGAGGGCATAGGTGTTAGTTTTGGAGCCAGGGGCCCTTGGTGTAAAGATATCTGGCTCCAATGGTCTGGAATACACATATGATGGCTTCATCTGATCCTTCTCACCTCATCCTTCCTTAGATGTTATCTCTTCTAGCAAAATCATTAATTCCTTGTCCCTTACAAGGAGGACATATGCTGTTTGCATTACAAGACATGTGTAAAGTGGAGTGTGGGTGCAGATCTTAGCAAGAATAGAAGCAAGAAAGTAGCAAAAAGCAACTTTTTTATGAGTCCTATGTCAGCACTACAAGGTCCCCTAGCTGAAAACCCAGCAGTCTACCCAACCCCATCCCTCTTCCTAATTTGGTCATATCTAACCATTTAAGTCACATTTATTCTGTCTCATTAACCTTCCACAAATTTACCATCCTTCTTTCTATTTCTACATCATTACCTTAGCTAAGGCCACCAGCATGTCTTACCCATGACATTACAATACTCTCCATACTTACCTCCGATCTCCAGTCTTCCCAATGCCAGAATGACCCATCAAAATTGGATTTTTGATCATATGGTTCCTCTGTTCAGAAAAATTTTAAGGTATTCTCTTATTGTCAGGATTCTCTTATTTGGTCATTTATTCATTCTGTAAATACATCCTGAATCTCAGGCATCAGGACCTGTTCTAGACAATAGGGGCAGAACTAGGTCTCTGCTCTCATGGAGCTGACATTCTAGTAGGACAAAAATAATAAGACACATAAAGAAAAAAACACATGATATATTCAAACAGAATGATAAGCACTATAAAGAATGCAATGAAGGGTGGTGGATAATAGACAAAGAGTAGTCAGGTATGAAGTGCCTATTCTGGAATCAATTTAGGAACATGACACTACTAAGAAAAGATGGTTACTGAGATCTAGTCTGGGAGCAGTCTAACCATAATTAAAGATATATTGACATCCAATATACTTTTTGAAATTTTGAGGTGAAACTGACAGATCTGAATTATGGGTTGAGATGAGGAAAGAAGGATCAATAATGGTTTCTGTGCATTTGGACAGAACAACTGGGTAAATGGTGGTGCCATTGACCAAGATAAGTTAAGCCCAGGAAAGAGCAGCTGAGAATGGAAGAGCAAGATTTCTAGTTTTGCCATGTTAGTTTGAAATGCCAAAAATAACTACTCCATAGTACAGAAATTAAATTAATTAACTGCTAAATTGATTATGAGAATTAAATACACTTTAAATAAATTAAATAGTGAATAAGTTTCAATGGGAACTTAAAAATATATATCAGGGGCACCTGGGTGGCTCAGTCAGTTAAGCGTCCAACTTTGGCTCACGTCATGATCTCGCTGTCTGTGAGTTTGAGCCCCGCGTCAGGCTCTCTGCTGACCGCTCGGAGCCTGGAGCCTGCTTCGGATTCTGTGTCTCCCTCTCTCTGATCCTCCCCTGTTCATGCTCTGTCTCTCTCTGTCTCAAAAATAAATGAAACGTTTAAATAAATAAATAAATACATAAATACATAAATAAATATAAAAATATATATCAATGTGCTTACCTGTTTTGCATTTCCATGAGGATAACCTTGTTAGTCATCAAAATCTTTCCTTTTGGATGATGAGAGAGGTTGATGTAATGGATTAGAGGTAGGATGGGAATCACTGGTTTAGCCTGTTATTAATGAAATGGCCTTCATATTTTGACTGACAATGTAGGGTTTTGGAATTGAAGAAATTGTCTTGAGAGCTATTATACTAGTGTACCTATAATCAAGCATGAGGAATCAGATTCTACCAATTACAGTATAGATAATCATCTTTTCACTAATTCAAGCAATCATTCAACAATTATGCATTAAGTATTTCCTATGCCCCAAGCTTTATTTAGTTCTATCAAAAAAAACTAGCCTATTAGTCTTGCTATACGAAGCTAGAAGGGAGGAGGTCATGCAGAGGAAGGTGGAAACACTAAATCTGCCTTTTCTATCCTAGAAATTGGGAAAAGGGATGATAGAATTGATCAGACCCCACTATCCTTCTCTTCTCACCCCTTTATCCCACATTTCAGTCCATACCTTGAATAGACTCTGTTTTAAACACCAAGACATGTATGGGGATACCAGAAATGTCAGAGCTAGAGCCCTCTTTTCCTGGGCAAAGTAAGAGGAGATTTAAATATACAGGCCATTAGAAGACCCTCAATCAGGGGCACTTGGGTGGCTCTGTCAGTTGAGTCTCCAACTCAGGTCATGATCCCAGGGTCATGGGATTCCTGGTGGTGGGAGCCTGTGTCAGTCTCTGGCTCTATGCTGAGTGTGGACCCAGCTTGGGATTCACTCTCTCTCCCCTTCTGCCCCTCTCGCCTGCTAACGCTCTCTCTCTCTCTCTAAAATAGAAAGCAAAAGAAAAGAAAAGAATAACCTCAACCAGGGCTCAGCACTGCATTCTAATACGGCATGACAGTGAATTATGGAAGTAGCAAGAATGCAGATAGATGAGTCCACCCTGGTGGCTAACCTAAGCTTGGAATGCCTGGTGAGAGACCTCTGAGAATTAAGATGACTCATGGCCCAGGACAGTCCTTGCTCAGAGCAAAGATTGCCTCAATGAGGACCTTAAACTTGGGGCCAAAGGCCAGAACCACAGACTGCAGCGGTGGGCCCAATACATCCGTGCTCTTCAAACTAAGATGTGTGCACCTTTCCAAGGGTTATACAGGCATAGGTGGTTTTAAACAAACCGTTTTCCAGACTCTTGAGTTTCATAATTTGTTTTTATAAAAACTGATCTGACTAGGAACGTGCCTGCATTTCCAAACCCATCTTCCAGCTTTTCAAGAAAGGCACAACCCTCACTCATCCCAAATCTTGGTAAGGTACACTGCTCTGCAGGATAAAATGTCCAACAGATATGTAGTTCAAAATATTCATTTTAGGGATCTTTTGTTTAGGATAACTCAAAATGTCATAAACACACAGAAATTCTAAATTCTCCTAATGCCCTTATTTATATTTATAAATTTCCTGATTTATATGTATATAAAATATATCTTTATATTTTATATTTATATTTAACTCATTTCTGTTAAAGTGGTCCCATGATTCATATCCTATCATTAAAATATGCTCATGCTATCTCTGTACCTCAAGTCCTTTTAATGCTAGAATGCAAATTTCATGTGATCAATCTCATTTGGACGTACATCTAGGTCATCTACCATAGGGCCTGGGACAAAAAGACAGCTCAACAAATATATTTTGAATGAATACATACTTTCCCTCTTATTCAAACTTACCCAACTCCAAGTCCAATGAATGCCCTAACTGTTCCATGAAGACCAGTGCTCTTGAAGAGCGATGTTTGGAACTTCTGCCTCAAGGGTATAGAATGAGAATTAAGAGCACAGACTCTGGGGCGGACCATCCAGGTTCAGATCCTAGTTCTACCACCTACCTCATATGGTAAGTTATTTGTACTCTTTGTGACTGTTTAGGAAAAAAGACCCTAAGGCTTGCTGGGCTTGTTTTGAAGCTTAAATTAGAATTTATATGTAAAACACTAAAACAACACCTAGTGCATTTTAAATACCATGCATTTAAATTATTGTATTTATCAACTGTCAACTAGTAGCATTATTATCTATAGTACTAAGTTGGCTTGTCTCAACAGATACCCTTCATGTGATCCTGACCTGTTTCCCTAGTAACTTGGAAAGACCGTACGTTTCTAAGTTAAAAGCTGTCAGTTTATTCAGGAGGACATTTTTAGTACTACAGGAAATACTATTGGAATTCATTAAGTAGTTTCTAATGTCCATAACAGATTTTTAATAAGTGAAGTATTTTATTAAATTTGGATTAAACTGGGGCACCTGGGTGGCTCAGTCAGTTAAGCATCTGACTCTTGATTTCGGCTCAGGTCGTGATGTCAGTTTGTGGGATGGAGCCCCACATCAGGCTCTGTGTGGATGGTGCAGAGACTGCTTGGGGTTCTCACTTTTCCTCTCTCTCTGCCCCTCCCCTGCTCTCTCATGCTCTCTCTCTCTCTCTCTCTCCCTCTCTCAAAATAAATAAACTTCAAAAATTTTGGGATTAAACTGAATAACCCTCTTAATAGGAAAATTCCACCAAGCATATTTGTTTATCTATAATTTAAAAATCAACAATCTATAGCTGTGCAACCATCATTAACTTTTTAATTTGTCTCATTATCATGGTACTTCTCCACAATTTGTATTTAAAATAAATGACTACTAACCCTGCTTCATTATAGTCACAGATGTCTGCACCCATCCAACTTCCCTCTGCATTCTGGCAAGGAAGCCTGACTTGCAACCACGCAACACTGAAAACATGCTAAAATATGCAACCAAAGAAACGGAATTATTAATGGATTTCCTCTTCACTTGAAAAAAGCTATGGAGACTTTCTTCCGTGAGTCATGGCGCTATGATTTATGCATGTCTTTGTTTACTTGCCAATACACCATTACCAGGAAAAATTGATGAGGCATCAATAATTAAGAAATTCTGAAATCAATAATTAAAAAATTCTTGAAGCGTGACAATTGCTTCAAGAAGTACTAATTCTTCCATGGTTGTCTGAGGTTTGGAGAAAAGTGAAAGCAAATGGATTTGTGGTCATGGTGCTTGGACCAAATAAAGTAAAAGAAGTACTGAGACACAGTGAGAGGAGATAAAAATCAAGAGTAGACTTTAAAAAAACAGGATTTTGGCGATTCCAGCAGAAATATGACTCAGACATAAATGCGGTTGCTTTCTCCTTCTCGAAAAGGAGCGGCTGGGCCAGTGCAAACTTTGACTCAATAATCAAGAGACTTAAGTTGGCAAATATTTTATTTTGAAAAGTACTAGATATTAATTATATTTTATATTAATGGCATATGTAAGAGCATAAATAATATAGCATCCGTAAATGGCATATGTGACATACTATATATAAAAATCAGTTATCTGGAATAGGTAGGTATGCCCACTTGCGGTGTGTTGGTAAATGTTCGGCAACCATCTTTCCCACAGAGGTGTGTGTGTCTGTGTGTGTGTGTGTGTGTATACTTGCCTGTGTATAAATATACATATATATATTTACTTATTAGGATGTGTAGCACACACTTTACAAATGATAAAGTATATATAACTCTTTATTATAAACTCTATATAACCAATAGACTATCATAGATTTTGTTATTGATCTTTGCCAACCTTTTATATCTGTAACCAATTTATGGCTGCAGCTGATGAGCTGCAGTGCTAACATGAATGTTGGCTGATATTTTTGGTTTTGTAACAAGTAAGATAAAAGTAAACAATGAAGATGAAGATTGGAAGTTTACTTATCTATAAGAAATGTAAGTGACACCTTTTTGAATCAGACAATAATTTTGCACACTGATGTTTCCTCAAATTTTTTTGTGCCATTCATAATATAACAGAATGACTCCATTTTACGGTCATTCTACTTTATTCTCATTTTCTCCACCACTTTCTGGAGACAAAACAATCCACAAAACAGTAGACCAAATCCTCAATTGTAGAGTTTGCCAGTTTCTGCGGTGTAAATTGTCCCACCACAGATGCTTCAGATTACAAGCACAGTGGCATTATATAGTATTTCCATTGTATATTATATAGTATTATATAGTATTTCAGTATCCATATGGATAAAACATTCAGTATTATGTAGTATTATATAGTATATATATATATATATTAGTGTTAGTATTATATATATTATATATTAATATAATACTATATTATATTATTATCTAATAATGTTATAATATATAATATTATATATTAATATAATACTATATTAGTATTATAATATATAGTATTATATAGTATCTCAGTATCCATACAGATACAATAGATATAAATCATCTTACTTAATAGCATAGATAATGCAAGTATGTAATAGTATAATTGGGAAGTGATGACTGTTGAATAGAAGTGATTTAATGCAACTAATTTTGTAAAACAGGCAGAAGCCAGTTCCAGCATGCTACTTGGTAAACCTCAAACAGCAATGGCTTTTCACATAGGAAGAATTTAGCTGTTATTTTAGCTCTAAAAAGACCCTACATTTGTAGAGAAGCTCAGGAGAAGACGTGTCCAAGATTAGTGAGCTGACGTGCCATGAAAAAGCTGATTTGAGAAATATTCATCTATTGCTTAGTTCTCCAATTCACTCCTGTTAATTTTGTACCGGTGGCCAAATAAATCAGTAACTTGTAGCAAGTGTATGTAAGTGACATCACTTTTCACCAATTCATCATTCATAAACTGCTGCAGGGTGACTAAAATAAGAGTAAAAATGCATAAACTCTAACAGGAAGAATTACAGTCAGATATATTTAGAAATATCTTGATAGTAACATGACTAAAACTGTGATCAATTTAAACTGTGAACACCGGTCCAAAAGGCAGGAATGTTGCTAACTTATCTTGTACTTTCAATTCTTGACTCAGTACTCAAAACATACTGGGTCTTCAAAGGGTAGTTCCTTTATAAATGGCAAAAATGTATTAAATACTAAGTTTGTGCATATTACTGTGCCAATTCTGTAAGAAACACAAAAATATTATAAGGTAAAGACAAATGATCTAACCTTATTAATCCTGTTATCTCATGTGAATTAGGTATGCTTCACAGACCTAATATGTTTAAAGCACAAAATAAACTGATTGACATCACAATCTCTAACTCTTTTGACAACTCTAATATAGCATATTATGAAAAATAAATATGGCTCTTACCCCAAAATATTTAACATATAGTTGAAGAGGAAAAAAATGCAACGTGTAATATAAACCATTACAAAAACTGCGATTTACAATATAGATAAGATAGATAATATAGATAGATAGATAGATAGATAAATATATTAGAACAACAGACTATGTTTTAAATGATATATCAGATGTTCCTAAAAGCTGGTGAAATTTACCTATGCAAACTACTTAAATAACAGTCGTACTATGGTCAGTCCATGGTGTGGACTGTGGTCAGAATGATTCAAACCTGTGATAATTGAATATGGTTTGAATGATTCAGACCTGTGATAACTGAATTTTTGCCATAGCTATTTCAAAAAACAAAGCTTTCAGATGATATTAACTATGTAATTGACTCATAATGGTATATTTCTATAAGCACATGTGTTTAATTTGCTTTGATATGTTGAAATGTCACTTCTGAAAGAAAATCTACAGAGAGAAATTTCTGTCATCTGTTCCTCTTATAAAGATACCAGTTCTCTTGGAGTAAGGTCACATGCTTATAACCTCACTTAATCTTTATCTTCATGAAGGCCCTGTCTCCAAATACAGTCACACTTTGAGGTTAGGTCTTCAACATATGAATTCATGGGGACACAATTCAGTCTATAACACACTGAATTTTAAGAACAAGTAAAAACAACAACAACTACAAACACTTCTACAACACTCATAATATGCCAGATACTATTTCAAGAGTTTAATGTTCACCCATATAGTCATCATCCCAACAACTCTTTGAGCTAGATACTATCATTGTCGCTATTTTACCGATAAGATAATTTAGTTACATAAAATGTTAACTTGTCCCAGTTTATCCTGCTAATAAGATGGAGTCTGCTTAATAGGATTCAAACTGATACAGGCGCCAGAATAAAATCTACTGAAATCATCCATCGTGTTAAGGATGAAACACCGGATTCCTGGCTCCTTCCTCAGTTTTACGAAGAAGTCTGTCAATACAAACTACTATTTCATACTAAGGTTCGTTGGCTTTTGTGTAGAGGCATTTATATTCATCTGTTTGAATTAGAAGAAGAACAGTAAGTCTTTCTGGAGAAAACCATCAGTTATACAGTGCTTTATGGAAATGGCACTGGCTTTGCTAATGTAGGTGGAGTGCAGATGTATGTGCCCATGTGAACAACTTACGGTTATCTCACAAGAGAGGCTTACATCAGCATTCTGTGCATAAGGACAAGTAAATGAAATAATTGAGAAACTGAGCTATGGAATACATCATTTTATTGAGCTGGCTTGGATCTTTGGTGTCTAAATGGCTTGTTAATGAACTCAGCTGAATAATTCACTAAATGTATTATGAACATTATGCAGAGGCATTTGAAAGATCATATAAATGGTCTGTATTAATATTTTCCAAGCCAGATCACAATAATTCATGAAAAAGGAAAAATCTGCCATGACTGTTATTTATTTTCCAAAGCTTGACCTATTCAGAAATTAAACAGAGAAAGAGTACATCAGATGACTTAATCAAACAAAAATCTATTTTGAAAAGTCACTTGCATTATTTTCTTTAGAAAAGTAATTCTCGGTGTTAGATCTTAACAGAGAGGGCAGTTAAATATATTTAGTTCTCTTTTGTATGTTTTATTTATTTTTCAGAGAGACAGAGTATGAGCAGGTGAGGGACAGAGAGAGAGGAAGACACAGAATCAGAAGACAGGCTCCAGGCTCTGAGCTGTCAGCACAGAGGCTTGAGGGGCTCAAACTTGTGAACCGTGAGATCATGACCAGAGCCAAAGTTGGACGCTTAACCGACTGAGCCACCCAGGCACCCCAAGAATCATGCTATTCATATAAATTGTTTCAGTAAATACTTAGCAAATATACTATCACTGGCCCAACAGATACTTACCAGATAAATTATCACTGGGTTATATTATTATTTCTACCCTACCGTAATTAACATATTTAAATACCTCCACAAATTATATACAATAAAACAGTAAAATGTAAATAAACACATATACTTTTAAATGAGAATAAAGAAAAATACAAATTAGACAAGAAAGCCAAACAGGAAAAGAAAATAATAAATATATATGCTGATATATACTTAACATATTAAATGTAGTATTATATTGCATATAGGCCACAAATTTCAAACGTAACTCAGTGTGCTTCCACTTTTAGACGTTGTTTCTTGCCAGACTCAATAGATTGGAAAAGGTAACTCTAAATTACCTAATCTATTCATCTGTTCTATGCGGCTATCAGGACATGTATCAAATTAATACCCTTAAATTGTTAGCATTTATTTTTTCTTAAGTTTATTTATTTAGTTTTGAGAGAAAGAGAGAGAGAGGCAGAGAGAGAATCCCAAGCAGGCTCTGCACTGTCAACACAAAGCCCAATGCAGGGCTCGAACTCACGTACAGTGAGATCATGACCTGAGACAAAATGAAGAGTTGGACACTTAACCAGTCAACTGAACCTCCCAGGCGCCCCAGGCTGTTAGCATTTGTAATGTCATGCTTTCTGATGCTAGTTAGATATCATCAATAATTTGTCAAATCCATGATTTGTTAAAACCAACTTATATCTTAAACATTTTTCTGCATTTTCTCCGTTTCAGAAGAAATGCATCCAAATAATCTAAAGATGTAAGCATTTCAAAAGGAAAAGAGGTGGGACCTGAGAAGGCCACAATTTTATGTCATTCAATATTTTGATATAATCTGTCAGGACAACACCCTTGCCCACTTTATTCCTCACAGGGGTGTTGAAATATATGCATTAGTAACCCAGAGCAAATTTGTAGCTCATGCAGATTAACTTACATTATTCCAGGCCATAGTTTAAAGGCTGAGAAAAATTCAACAAAAGTTACAAAAAAATCATATTGTTCTTAACAAATATTTCAGCACATCCATAGGGATCAATCAATAGAATAGCCAAACCTAAAACCCATTGTTTCCTCATGTAAAGTATTTGCCTGAAAAACAGACCTGGAGACGGTGAAAGAGGAAATAAGCCTGAGAATTAGACTTTCACAAACTGGCTGCTATGAACTGAATGTGTCCTCCTCAAAAACCTAATCCCCAACGTGGATTTGGAGGTGGGGCCTTTGGGAGGAGAGTCAGCCCAAATGAATGGGATTAGGGCTTTTATGAAAAAGACCCCAGAGAGTCCCCTCTCCCTTTCTGCCACCTGAGGACATGGGGAGAAGACAGCCATCTATGAGCCAGAAAGCAGGTTCTCACCAGACACTGAATCTGCCAGTTTCTTGATCTTGGACTTCCCAGCCTCCGGAACTATGAGAAATAAATCTCTGCTCTTCAGAAACTACCAAGGCTGTGGTATTCAGCCCAAGCGGACTATAACACTGACCACAGATCTGAGGGGGGGGAAATGTTTCTCCTCTTGGAAAGAGAGTACATGATTCAGGGCCCATCCAGAAGAGAATCCTACAAATGGAGTCCATTAAAGGAAACCGCTGGCGGGAAGTAGAGCTCACCAATCAGACCAGAACGTTTTTCAAGTTCTGGAAGCAAAATCTCCTCTCTCCTGACATGACCACAGGGGGGATACAAGCGAAATCTCCAAAAGGCATATCCTTCACCTGCCTGATAACAATGCCAGGTTTTGCCCATAAACACATGTGGACTAGTTTTATTTTTGTTTCAGTCAGCACATCTCTCTCCACATAAGACACCCCTGATAAGCAGTCTTTTCTTTCCACATTGCATGAATCTCTATCAGCAACTATGTTGCTCAAGGCTCATGGGATGCTTGGTTGTATGCTAGGAGAGACACTTGCAGAACCCTGAAATCACTCCCCTTAGGGACGCGACACTAATAAGGCCTTATCTCAATGAGCGCGAATTGCGTTATATTCATAAAGGAAAACACTTTTAACGAAGATAGAAAACGTAAGGCGGCCGTATGATACCCACAAATGCCTAGATTCCCACCCCGCTCCTCAAAGCTTTTTGCATTTCAGATAGAAAGTAATATGCGATATAAAATGCGTGGGAAGAGCTAACATACCACAGCCAGAATCCTGTACGTACAAACTTAGCCAAGGGTACAACCAATAAAGGGAATTTGACAAATACTAAGTCACTATCCTTAGTAAATACGACTTTGTGGCTAACCTGACTCGGGCCTAGATTTTAAACATCTTTGACCACAAACAACTTCTACAAAAACACTTTACACGTGGCCCAGTACACGAAATAGGCATATGTACACTAGTCTGCTGGGGCTGCTATAATAAAATACAATACAGTGTGTGACTTAGATGTCAGAAGTTAATTTTAATTTTCTCATAGTTCTAAAGGCTGGAAGTCTAAGATCAATGTGTCGGCAGATTCGGTTCCTCCTGAGGCCTCTCTTCCCTTGGCTTACAGATAGCTACCGTTTCCCTGTGTCCCCACGTGACCTTTCCCCTGTGCACACCCACCCCTGGTATCTCTTCTCTTCTTATAAAGACACTCGTCTTAGGGCACCTGGATTGCTCAGTGGGTTAAGTGTCCGACTTCGGCTCAGGTCACGATCTCGTGGTTCGTGAGTTCGAGCCCCACATTGAGCTCTGTACTGACAGCTCAGAGCCCGGAGTCTACTTCGGATTCTGTATCTCCCTCTCTCTCTGTCCCTCCCCTGCTCGTGCTCTCTTTCTCTGTCAAAAATAAAAATAAACATTTAAAAAAAAATTTTTTTAAAGACACTAGTCTTACTGTATTAGAGCCTTACCCTTAAGACCTTATTTAACCTTGATTACCTCCTTAAAGGCCCTATGTCCAAAAACAGTCACATTCTAAGTAATGTACTGGGGGTCAGGACATCAACGTATGAATCTGAAGGGGACACAATTCAGTCTGTAACAATGCACATGTGTGCATGATGTGACTGAAATAAAGTTTCACAAGACAGTATCTACCCTCACTACATGCTAAGTCACCTCCTATTTTCTGTTCTATTACGTTATATTCTTATAACAAACAAACCTTGGTTGTGATCCACTAAACTGATTTCATGACCTACAAACTGCAAATTGAAAACCACGAGCCAAGTGTATCTGGCCATATGGTCCACCAAGTTCCTGGAATAGGAGAAACTCTAAGCACATTATCTAGGTCATCCACATGGGGCAGTAACCACTACAGGGTCCATCGATTACAAAAAAAAAAATGTTGATAGTATGTTAAACATTATGTCAAAGTACACTAAGATAGTGATAAGAAAAAAACGTGGAGCTCTGAATTATCAACTGAGTCAGGGTGAAGTAAGTGACTGCAATTGGGGAATTTTTAAGCCCCCTCGCTGCCAACGTAGACGGAGATCACCAGCGTGACTTGGCAAACACAACTGAAGACGCAAGAGACTCATTCAGTCTGGGGGAAAGATAATATTCAGCATGAGTCCTGGATGTAGAAGAAGAAAGGGCTTGTGGAAGAAGTGTTTGGGGGAAATGTTTCACCATCATCTAGGTAATAATGTTTTATGAAATTTTTCTTCAGAAAGACTTGTCTTTCCAAATATTAGAAAATATTCTAAAGGCACAATAACTGCGGGGCGCCTGGGTGGCTCAGTCAGTTGGGCGTCCGACTTCAGCCCGGGTCACGATCTCGCGGTCCGTGAGTTTAAGCCCCGCGTCGGGCTCCGGGCTGATGGCTCAGAGCCTGGAGCCTGCTTCCGATTCTGTGTCTCCCTCTCTCTCTGCCCCTCCCCCGTTCATGCTCTGTCTCTCTCTGTCTCAAAAATAAATAAACGTTAAAAAAAATTTTTTTTTAAAATAAAGGCACAATAACTAAAATAATATACTGTTGTGTGGAGAAGGGCAGTGTTGGGTGTTTTTCTTCGTGGAAATCTTTACAGCTGTGCGTAGTGGTTCAGGTGGCCATCTAGACACCCTCCTCTTTGTTCTGTCCAAGTGCACAGGAATGATACTCACTTTGGGCAGTGTGTAAGACTTTTTTCCGTTGTACCTATTCCACAGGCATATTTTTCAGGATTCCTGTAAGGGATGTGCACCATTAAGAGCCATCACATTCAGAGGTGCCTCAGTCCGTTAAGCGTCCAACTTTGGCTCAGGTCATGATCTTGGATCTCATGAGTTCGAGCCCTACATCAGGCTCTATGCTGGCAGCTCGAAGCCTGGAGCCAGCTTCAGATTTTGTGTCCCCCTCCATCTCTCTCTCTATGCCCCTCTGCTGCTCATGCTCTGTATGTCTCTCTCTCCATCTTTCAAAAATAAAACATTAAAAAATAAATAAAAAATAAAGAGTCATCACATTCAGAAAAGTCTAGAATATGGATGACCTTGTCATCAGGTATTTGTAGTTCATTTATAATCTATCCTATTACAAAGGAAATTTACCAATAAAGAGTGTGGGGTTTTTTTAGGTTATTTATTTTAAGAGAGAGAGAGAGAGAGCAAGCACAAGTGTGTGTGTGGGGGAGAGAGAGAGAGAGAGAGAGAGAGAGAGAGAGAGAGAATCCCAAGTAGGCTCTGTGAAGTCAGCACAGAGTCCGATGTGAGACTCACCCACGAACAATGAGATCACGACCTGAGTCACAACCAAGAGTCAGGGGCTTAACTCACTGAGCCACCTAGTCACCCCACCAGTAAAGGGTGTTTATACTATAAACAATGTTGTCTAGTACCATAGTTGACTTTTAATCTTTATCAGGTTTTCAGAGAAAGAACTAGAAAGTTAACAAAAGTTAACTGAAGAACTAAAAGTTAATTTGACTGCCAGTCAAATTCTCATGCAGAAGGAATTAAAGGTTTTGCTAACTCTTTACTCACAGCCACTTTCTGTTCCAAGGTTATATAGTTACCCATGTCTGATAAACAGGAAACTTTCCTAAGATGAGGAATTGTCAAAAGACCAGTGACTAAAACTGAGCACAGCTCATCCGTGAGTCCATCCCAGTTGGTTTTGGAATGGAAACTATTTCCCCTTCTCACTTGGAAGATTCTGCCACCCAGCTTTTTCTCCAGTCCCAGCTGTCCTTCTCCTACATTCCTCTTCTGACACGAACCCCACCTTCTCCCTCTGAGTATTTTTGAAAATGTACTCTGCAAGCTTATGGCCAAATATTTCTGTTCTACTTTTTTTTTTTTTTTAATGTTTATTTATTTTTAAGAGAGACAGAGTGCAAGCAGGGGAGGAACAGAGAGAGAGGGAGACACAGACTCTGAAGCAGGCTCCAGGCTCTGAGCAAGCGGTCAGCACAGAGCCTGATGCGGGGCTCGAACCCACAAACAGTGAGATCATGACCTGAGCCGAAGTCGGATGCTTGGCCAACTGAGCCACCAAGCACCCCGTAAATATTTCTGTGTCACACACTGAGTTTTAGTTTCTGCTTCGACATGGCCTCCGAATGCATTTGTTGAACCAACAAGACATTGTAGCAGCATGTTTACTGTGCCCTGGGCACTCTTCTGTGAATTGGGGGTGCAATAATGAACACGACCAACAAAGTCCATGCTCTGAAGACTTACATTCTAGTGGTGTAGGCAGAGAACAAAAAAATGGTACATACAGAAGCAAGAAAAATGTGAAATGTGATAATGCCATGCAATAAATTAAAATTGGGTGAAACAATATTGTGTCTATGTAAACTGTAACTAATCTTTCCTTTGTGCATGTATACCACGGTTTACAAAAGAGTGACAAAACTACATGGCCTTTAAACTATTAAATATGTATGAAGAATGTGTTCAGCGATATGTAAAAGGAAAACCTGACACACAGCAGACTTAATTACATGTTTAATTCTCTCAAATCACAGACTTATTTTTTATGTATTTATGTATGTATGTATGTATGTATGTATTTATTTATTTATTTATGTATCTATCTACCTATTTATCCATTTATCTATCTATCTATTTATTTTTTAGCTCATCTATACAGGTCAGTGCCCTTGTAATTCACTAGGCCTTTCCCCCAAAGTCACAAATGGCTTCTATAAACTTCAGGAATAACATGTGTAACTCAGGAACAAACAGGAAGGAGCCAAGGCATGTATTTTTCAAAACTGCCCATGCTCAGCTCCCAGGAGAATTACGCATAAATCTCTATCTCCTAAGTGAGTGACATGGCCACCCCAAACTATGAAGGAAACTGAAAAAACTGAGAAAATAATTGTCATGATTGGTTTACGCCAAGTAAGACCTATTACGTAGGTCTTGTTACATAGGTCTGCTATGTTGCTATCTCAAACAAAATCAGAGTACTTTTAGCAAAGAAGTAATAGGAGATAAACATTTGGTGGGCAACTAAGAGTCACTTCCAGTTACCAATTTTCTTTTTTTTTTATTTTTTTTTTTTATTTTTTTTTTTTAATTTTTTTTTTTCAACGTTTATTTATTTTTGGGACAGAGAGAGACAGAGCATGAACGGGGGAGGGGCAGAGAGAGAGGGAGACACAGTATCGGAAACAGGCTCCAGGCTCTGAGCCATCAGCCAAGAGCCCGACGCGGGGCTCGAACTCACGGACCGCGAGATCGTGACCTGGCTGAAGTCGGACGCTTAACCGACTGCGCCACCCAGGCGCCCCCCAATTTTCTAATTAGATTGGATTTCTATAAGAAGAATCTATAAGAGGAAGAAATACACTATTCCTCTTTAAATTCTGAAGAAACTATGATCATGATTATAATTTTAGTTTTTATTCAAGCCCTTCTGCACCAAATACTATAGTAATATTAAATCCCAAATGAGATTGTGATCCTATTCCCCTAATTCATCTGTAGGAAAATCAATATGTATCTCGATGCCTTATGTTTGTTTGATCAATATTTTGGTCTTCACTTTTCAAAACTAATAATGACACAGGGAGCAATAAAACTCAGTGATACTGAGAAGAAAAAAGTTTTCAGATATAAGACCAGCAGGCCTCCAGAATGCCTTCATAGTGGAGAAAGTTTTAATTTCCTCCATGGACTGAAGGGTAATTCACAGTGGAAAAACAGGTAGGATGACAAATAATAATAATAAAATGTTCACAGGGAAAGATTGATACATTTGTGGAATTAAAATAAAAATTATCATGACCTTTTGAAAGGGTGAGGCATAAGATAGAATCTTGTAGGAAGAAGTAAAATAAAAAAGAACTTATAATAATCTTGTATTCCATCAGAAATATCAGGGTACATAGATGGGAAAGAGTGGCATATGCTTTTAGTACCCTGCCCCCATCCCCTTCTACATGTTAGCTGCTTATAGTTCACGGCTACATGCTTCTCCGGAGAATTCTGCTCAGCCAGTCGGAGCCGCCTTGCTGGGAGATTGTGCCTCCTTTCTCTGTGCTTCCTCCCCATTCCCCTGGCCAGAGAAGCCTGCAGCCAATGACCCAGAGATACAAAAGACTCCTCCTTGCTAAAAAGCTGGACCGACTCAGTAATTTGTACCCCAGCACTCTCCTTGGAATCAGGCAGAAGCTAGTTTCCTGCCAAAACCACATCCTTCCTAAACTGCTTTTCTTGGCCTGTCCTGGGGCCATTCATTCCTTCCTCAATAAAACTCATACACCTGAATCCCTGACTCAGGCTTGGTGGGTGGGGAACACCACAAAGCATAAAGGTGAGACACCCCTTTTCACCTGTGGGAATATTATATTCCTTCAGGCATAGTGAGGACCATGGCAGACATCTTCTATAGAAAGATATCCTATAGAGGTTCTTCATAGTCTCTTGATTGAAGTATAATTTGGTAGTAGCAGCTTCTGATGTTCTAGATAGGTTGTTTCTCCCTTGGGCCTCCTAGGCTCATTGTTATTCGTATAAATCATTGACAAGCAAGAATTCTCTCTCCTCAACATCTATCTGTTCCTCAACTACTCTCTGCTCTCTTTTAGTCCAAATACTGCCTCAATGACCTTTATAGCTCTCTAATGCACGCATCGAGCTCTTTCTGGGAGGAAGTCATCAAAGAAAAAAGTTGAAGATTCTGCAAGTGGCAGCAAGAAGCATAGTCTCACTTCTAGATACTCATATCTGAGTAAAAGAGTCAGGGCACAAATTTCCAAATTCTAGCCCAACCAATGGACCCTCCCACCCAATCCTGATACATGTAACTAAATGTTGGCATAAGTCCTAGACTCTTCTTAATATGTCCCAGCAATAGTTCTGGTAACTGGCTTTTCCTCTCAGATACACACAAATGTGCATGTGTGTTTGTGTGTGTCTATGATGTGTGTATTCTCTTGGTTTATATGCACATATATGCACACACACAATCATATGTGTATGTATGTACAAGAATATATACATACAAACCTATATGTTCATTCTATAGCTTTTTTTTCTTTTTAAAAAAATATTTACTTATTTTGAGAGAGAGAGAGAGAGAGAATGCAAGGAGGGAAAGGTGCAGAGAGAGAGGGAAAAAGAAAGAATCCCAAGTGGGCCCGTGTTGTCAGGGGGCCTGAACCCAAGAACTATGAGATGGTGACCTAAGTCAAAACCAAGAGTCAGATGCTTAAGCAACTGAGCCACTCAGGCACCCTTCTATAAAGTTTTCTATATATATAAATATCACAATTCTATTCCAATGTTAATTAACTTAAAACCACTCTCTGGTGAAGGATATATTTCTTTCAGTTTTGTTGGCAGACAACATGAAAAACATAACTCCAATATTTCCTACTGTATTTTAGAAGGTTAAAAATAAATAAAAGCAAATCTACTTATTTTTATTCTCTTCCTATATCAATAATTTTATGACTTTGTTAACTCTGAAAACCTACTAGGCTTATTACTAAACTCAATTTCTTAAAGCTGTAAACGCAACCCAAGAAAAGCACTTTAGGAGAATTACTACAGTTTCTGATGGTGAAAATCACTCAGTTTCTGCTGTCTACTTTATCCTAAGGTTGCTCAAGAAGCTAAAATGTTTCTTATGACACAAGAGCCAAGTTCTATAATGTCTCCTTTCACAGCAGAGTTGACTAAAAGCTTCCATTTTCCCACTTGGAGGTTTCAAGACAATAACTTTGCATAGTAAGGAAAGTTGCCATAATGTCATTTTCAGGAAAGTCAAACACACACTGATGAAGCTGTTGACAGAAATATAAGTGAATTATGGCTTGGCAAAGCATGAAGCCATTAAAGGAAAAATGTCCTCCAAATCATCCCTAAGGATCAGCAGATTTTATACTTGACAGCTTTTCTTTCCTTAATGGAGTTTCAATGGGAATTATAGTGGCAGAGTTTGCATTAGATTATTCTTTATTTAATGTGTTGAAATATGGGTCCTCATTGGAGTAAGCTCTAGAGAGAGGCAGGGAATAAGGACCATGGAGGCCTGCCTAGAAATGGGAATGAAATCCCACTTAAATCCAACAGTCCCACTTGTTGTAACCCATATTTGAGGGAGAAATGCATGCTTCCTTGAATGAGTGATAGATTGGATGGTGCATGGTGTCCTCTTGTTTTTAAATTCTCTGAGTTCTTTACAGTTTTATAATAGACTGTGTTAAATCTGTAAACAAAGGTTTAGGGATTTCCTAAACCGAATATGACTCAATTTGTGGTCATAATTGGAACAAGTTATTGTGTGCTTTATATCCAAGATGTTTATCCATAGAATCTAAATAATACCACTGGCTTCAAAAGGATGAGACTTTCAAAGGCTAAATCATAAAAGGAAACAAAAATTAGAACATTTATTGTATACCTTGTTTGGGCCATATTCTGCATTAAAGCTTCTATTTCACAATTAATCCTTTCGAGACCATAAGTGGCAGCTGATCCTCTTTTTCTTGGCACCAGAAACAAACTACCTTTAAAAAAAAATACAAGAAGACTAAAAGAAAGCTGTTATTTTGTGTCCTAGAGTGAATATGGTGGGTATTTATTATACTGCTCTAGTTTTATTCAGAAATGTATAACTGAGTTTATTCTAATACCTTTCTTTCCAGTAAAATAGTTCAGAAAATCTTTGCAGTCCTGGCTGAATTTATTCAACCAAAGGGGAGAAAATGGCATTTAAGTAGCAACATTGATTGAGCATATATAAAACCTTTAGGTGTGATAGGTCAGCAGGTTAATAATTATTCTGCCATGAGCTCCATGTCTATTGTGATGCCTTAGGCATCCAGCATCATGTACAGTACACAGGTCAGTTGTACAGAGCATCATTGTCTTTCTATAGGTATAAGCTATCAAAGATTAAGCATGAGTCCTGCATAGAAGATATTAAACCAGTTTGGTTGAATTGACGTGTATGAAACCCCTATTTGAAAACAGAAATAAAATAAAATAAATTTATCTGGAAAAGTAAAAGTGAAGATTCGGGAGAATTTAGTGAGATTCAATATGGACGTGGAAAATGAATTAAAATGTAAATTAAGGGATCTGGTTGTTAGGAGACTAGAGTCCCAATCCTGATTCTCTCCCTACCTAGTTTTGCGTCACTGGGCACTTGCTGGGTGTCAGTTTTACCTCTAAAATGGAATTGTTGAGCTAGATATTTTAAAATTTTCAAGGACCCTTTTTTCTCCAACCTCCAGTCTTTTTTGAAGCTCAAGAGTGTACTAAATAGAACTTTTGGCTATGTGAGCATTTCTGCTGTTCATTTATTTGACCCAATTCTTCAACTAAACCTGATCATAAAAAAAAAAAATTTGATTCCATTGTAGAGATTGCTGGGGAGGTAAAAAAGACAACTGGAGTCAATTTAACTTATTAGCATAGTTAATATATGGGCATTCTTGGCCACTTGTGAGTTGCCTTATTCCTTCTTCTGAGTACCTACCATACTTAATGTATGCACCAGTTACATGGCATTTAACAAATACATTGAATTGTCCTCTTTTATGCCCATGGATCCTATAATTTTCATTGCCTGGATAAACTCTTCAGTGTTTGGGTTGTAATTTGTCTATACTTATTTATTCATAACTTTGTAGATAACAGTTATTGAGGTAAAATTTGCTGCTGCTTATAAGTGGTAAATGCTAGAATAAATGTTAAGTATTGCCTCATTTTTTGTTGAGAAATGTGTTTAAATACATGTATTAGGTCGAGTAAATATATTCCCCTAAAGCTCAATATCTATGAAACAGTGAAAGCTAGAACTGATAAGATGAACAAATATAAATGTAGCCCTTTCTATGTGGCAGGTGGTGTTGTGCTTCTCATACATAATCTCATGATTTCTACCACAACCCTGTGAGGTCAATGCCATCCTGAACCTAATTTCTCAGAGAGATTTAGCAAAATCCACATAGCTGGTAAATGGTAGAGCTGGAATTCACACCAAGGCAGTCTGAAACCAGAGCCTACTGTGAGAGCCTGAATATAAGAACTAATTGTGTCTCTCTAAGTTAACCAGTGAAAATTAGAAGACATAATTGTTATAATATTTTTTTTTCCTAGAACAGAGTTGGAAAATTACAGTCTGTGAGCTAATTTCAGTCATCCACCATTTTTTAAATAGTTTTATCGGAACACAGCCATACTCATTTATGTCTTGTCAATAGCGGACTTTGCATTAAAATGGCAGAGTTGAGTAGTCACCAGAGATTGGATTCCCCCCCACACACGCCCCCCCCCCCCCCCCCCGTCCAAAACCCAAAATACTTACTATCTGGTCCTTTGCAGAAAAAGTTTGCAGATCTCAAATCTAGAGGAATCCTACTCAAGCTTCTTCTTTTTAAATAATCAACCTTCTTCTATTCTTCTTCTAGTAATTCCATAATAAGAAAATGTCACAAATAATGTGTATCCAAATTCATTCTATCCATCCTAGGACTCAAAACATACATACAAGTTTGTACCTTTGTTGCCTCGTTTTTACTATCCAAACCATTTTATTATCTATTTCCTTTTTTCTCATTTTTTTTGTAAATTTAAATCTTTACTTTATTAACATTTATTCCATTTTTTCATATCTACACTTAATATTACAGCCTCCATTTTGACTTTTATGTTTATTAAAATATGTTTCATAGCTTACATTTATTAACATATGTCAATAGGTAAGTGACTTTCCTCATATCCTCTTTTGCTGATCCTGGATCAGTTTGCTACCAAATCCTATTTCCTCCTTTGCTCCTGTTACAGGGCATCTGATCCCTACAGGACGTATTACACATACCCCCCAACAAGTGGTATCCAGAAGCGTTCAGCCAACAGAAAGCTTCCAGGAGGTGAGGAGGTAGGGAGAAGCCAGGGTATTTCCTCCCTCCCTGCAACTCTCCATGGTCTATTATGGTTCTAGATTACTGGTTGGTAAGGAGGGTGGAGAGAATGGGGTTACTGTACATGGGTTCCAGTAATACCTTCTCTTCCCTCTTTAGACGGTCCAGGCTTCCTTCCACGGCTAATTTCCAGACTGTTCCTCCATTCCATTTGGCTTTGTCACCCTTCCATTTCTTGTGTGATCATTTCCCTGCATTTAATTCTTTTGAGTATAAGTTCTTGATGTGATTTTTGTTGTTGTTTGTTTGACATTAATCTATACAATTCTATTTAGTGTGATCTTTAGAAATAGACTGCATTCTTAACATGTTGTTAACTATCACACATGATTTTACCAAAAAAGGCCTGCAAAAGTTCATTATTAAAGTTCTTCACATGTGACGTATGTTTCAAAAAATATACAGAGAACAAACTAAGGATTTCTGGAGGAGAGGTGGGTAGGGGGATTGGCTAAATGGTTGATGGGTACTAAGGAAGGCATTTGTTGGGATGAGCACTGGGTATAATATGTAAGAAATGAATCACTGGGTTCTACTCCTGAAACCAACACTACACTGTATGTTAACTAACTTGAATTTAAATACATTTTTTAAATAAATCAATAAATAAAAGAAAAAATACTACTGCCTGAGCAATACTGCAAATTGAACTTTCAAGGAACAACAACACAAAGTGACTTGCTACTTTCTTTGAACTCTGTTCATGTACAACAGGTTGCCAAATCCCAAAGAAAAATACAAAACCTAACATCACATTTTAGACATGATGCATTTCAATTTAACGGAAATATTTCAAAATTTTAGTCTTAAGATATAAATAATTACTGGAAATTTTGAAATTAAATACAGTATATGGGATTTTTTTTCCCCTTAGGGCTCTCCTTGTCATTTCCTCAGGTTTAAGTTAAATGCTCAATAAGAATTCAGCACAAAGACAACATGGAGGTCTCCCTTAAGTTTCCTGCTTTTCCCCGGGATAGAAACCAAGCATGGCTTGTAATGTGATATTGAAGTGAAAACAAATGATTGTTGATAGACATTTCCAGTTTTAGGGCCCAGAATACATTGTTCTGTCTGAAATGTTTTAATATTTACATTGTATTTTATGTGTGACCCAGTTTTATTCATTCTGTATAAAATGTGATGTTTTTTTCAATTTCAAAAAATTTGGGATAAGATACATTACAGGACATGGAAACCTCCCTTAAGGAATACTTATATGAATATATGGCACTATTCTACTATTGAAACAGCAACTAGTGTTAGAAAATACTTTTTAATTTCTCTTCATGTTGAAAGTAAAATGGCATTAAGGATGTGTTTGGTTGGCTTACAACTGACTGAATTTCTTATTCTTTCCTTCCTTTACTCTCATTTTTCCAACTTCTCTTTAGTCTCAGTCCAAGTATGTTCTGTAATGACATGACAAAGTATGAGTTTTGGAGTCAGAAACATCCAGGTGCACATCCCAGGTTCCCCACTTCTGACCTGGGAACACCTCTTACTTACATGAGCCTCCGGTGCCTCATGTGCAAAATGTGTGTAATCCTATCTCTTCCACAGGATTTTGCTAGGACAAAATCAGATTAAAAGTTTAAGTTCAATCAATTTGTAAGCATTCAGTATATATCTTAGTTCCCTTCACTTTTCTCCTAATTTCCTCTTCCCTTCTAACTTCAGTACTTATATAAAAGCCAACGCAGGCCATGTATACCATTATCTGTGTTACCTTGTCCTCCTTTAGGCTTGGATTGTCTCATTCTAAATGTGTCCATGCGAAGGGTTGGAGGAAAATAGAAAGCAATATGCAACTTTGCCTTTCCATCTGATTTGAAGTTATTCCTGGGATAACTGTTGGCCTACCTCCAGCTAATTCTGCCTTAAACACGTATTTAGAAGGGCTACAAAACTCTCTCTCCTGTACTCCTCCAATCCGTGCTAATCTCTCTTATCTCCAGGACACCTAGCTAGATGTGGGGAGAGAAAGGAAGACATGTAGGTAAAGGAACAAATTTCAAACATGGCTCCAGAGCATCTTGATGGCTTCTGCTCCTGAGGACCTGTAGGGTGGGTCAGCCATTGACTGGGAAGGTCATGTGCCCGGAACAAGTACCTGGTTGTCATGGGTGATACTCCAAGGATTCTATTAAAGTAAGATGTGTGTTGTCAATCATAGACAGCTAGCTCCTGGAGCTACTGAATCCTGTAAACAAAAGATAACTTGTGAGTGTTCAGGGGTGAAGAGAAGGCATATTGATTCCTTAGGAGTGAAAGCCAATATTTGAAAGACATATTTTTAATTTTACTGACGTTTTTTAGTTGTGATAGAAAAATCCTACTCTCCACTGATTATTCATGGAAGTCCCCAAACTTCAGTGAAGAACAAGCAGAACACTCCTTGACACTTGCACAGAGCCAAAGCTGTAAGGGTAGAAGCTATACATTTATAATTCAGTAGAGAATGATTTAGCCTCTTCTGTGGGTACTGTACATCCCTTATTTTTGTTGCATAGGTGTAATTGAGAATCACACCTTTTCTACCACTTAGATGTAGTAGTGTGTTTTTAATAAACGTTTTAACTTTTCTATTTTATATTCTTTAATTGGCTGTCAAATCAAGAACTTTTAAAATTATATACAGGGGCATCTGAGTGGCTCAGTCGGTTAAGCATCCGACTTTGGTTCAGGTCATGATCTCACGGTCCATGAGTTCTAGCCCATGTCAGGCTCTGTGCTGACAGCTCAGAGCCTGGAGCCCGCTTCAGATTCTGTGTCTCCTTTGTCTGCCCCTCTGTCACTTGCACTCTGTCTCTTGCATTGTCTCAAAAATAAATTAAAAAAAAATTAAAAGAATTAAATAAAATTATATACAGTATTTTTGATGCTAAGGCAAGACAAAACAGGGTTGGAGCAAAAGGGCAGGAAGTTGGGAGGAAAAGACTTAGGGAAAGTATTCTGTCCTCTTACTTCTAGGAAGGGTAATAGCCCTTAATGTTTTTTATGATATAAGCTACTCAAGGTTTTCCATTCAACTTTGTTGCTAAAAAAATAATAATAAAGTTTGTGGTGGTGGTGGGAGAAGGAATAGAACAAACATGAAGATTTTGGGAAAATGAAAATAAATTATGTGTACCCCTGGCATAAAACGACCCAGTTCCTGGCCCCCAGAATTGGGAAAAGTCTCTGTATCTCTTGATTTGAACACCTGAACCTGCTATAAGGCCAGTGTCTCTGAGGTGTGAGGATTTAAAGGGACAGGGTTGTGGAGGTGACTGCCAGGACGCACTCTTAGCACACTAGCTGTGAAAGCCAAAGCCCGAAAATTCAGAGAGAACATTGTAATTTGTGATATCTCCCTCTTTGGAATCTAGGAATGAGACTGCTGGATCCCCCATGTTGGACAGAGTGTCTGATTAGTTGATCATGGGGCAGCTAGAACAGAGGACACCAATGGCAGCGATGGACTGAAGAACATGAGGGCTTTTTCTTCCTGGAGAGAGAAATCACATGGAACTTTATTTTGAATTACACAGGTCCTTTGAGCCTTTAATCGGTCAAAGATGGGGAGCCCCGAGAAATGTGATACTATCTTCTTGGCAAGCAAACAGATAAGGACATAGAGTTCATTTTAGCGAAATGCGAAAATAAATATGGCCACAATCAGTACCTTGGCTATTGTGGAATATTGTATACTTGTTGATATTAGTCAATCTCAAGGGCGAGTGGTAAGTTTTGTGCAGCTTTCACTGGAAGAGTAAGTTAAAACCTCTGTTGACCTATAATATCACTTGCATTTTCAAATTGTATAGTTACTAAGGATGTATGGTGAATTTGAATTTCCATTCAAGAAGCATTTTCCAAGTTACCCCATTTTCTTCTCTGTAGTAAGTACCTCAGGTCTTTTTCCACACCGTTTACAAAATACATAATTGTTTCAGGTTTGTGACTAAATTGTCACAACATATCACAGAAATATCATTTGTTTTCATTGTGGTTGTACAATTCACAGTTATGCTTTAATTTGACTTGATTCCTTCCTATCTGATCGATATATATCAGATGTCCAACTGGCTCAGTAGTTCTTCGCAGAACCAGTGGAGGTAAAAGCCAGAAAAATGTGTAAACCATTAAATGGTTGTTATTGTTGTTTACTTTTCTGCTGAGTCTCACCTAGATTTTCCATTTTCAAATTATGTAACCGATATAGTGAATAAGCAAGGTACTCAGAATCCATTCAGAAAACAATTCTATTCTTTATCCTTAATTGTCCATTCAAACTTGGCAGGTTCTTCCTCTAGTGTGGAAAAAATCTGATTCCACACATTTTTTTTAGCAACTTTATTAAGGAATAATTGAAATATAGTAAACTGCATATATTTAAAGTATACAATTTGATGGGTTGCAATACAGAAAGTGTAAATATGTACTTTCAAACCCATTATCATAATCAAGATAGTGAATCACTTCCAATTTCATTATGCTCCATTTTAATCTCTCCCAGCCTCCCTTTCCACCCTCTACTTCCATCTCCAAACAAGTGCTAATCTGCTTCTGTCACTATACATCACTTTGAATTTTCTAGAATATTATATAAATGAAATCATATAGCATGTAATCTTTCATATCTTTAACTCAGCATCACTATTCTGAGATTTATCCATGTTATGGTGTGTATTAATACCACAAATCTACTCACTTGTGTGTTTTTTTTAAGTTTATTTATTTATTTTGAGAGACAGAGAGAGCATGAGCAGGGGAGGTCAGAAAGAGAGGGAGAGAGAGAATCCCAAGCAGGCCCTGCACTGCTAGTGTGGAGCCTGACAAGGGGCTCGAACTCACAAACAGTGAGATCATGACCTGAGCCAAAAATCAAGAGTCAGTCACTTAACTGACTAAGCCACCCAAGAGACCCCTAATCACTTGTGGATGGACATTTGTGTTCTTTCCAGTTTTTTGCTATTAGGAATAAAGCTACTGTGAATATTCATGTACAAGGCTTTGTATGCACATATTTTTTGTAATTCTGGGTTAGATGAAGATTTCTTATATATGAAATTAAAAGCACAATTCATAAAAGAATGAATAAAAAACTGATCTTTTTTTGTTTTTGTTGTTTTGGTTTTGGTTTTTAATATAATTTATTGTCAAATTGGTTAACATTTAATATAACTTATTGGTCAAATCGGTAAGCTGTCTCTTGGTTTTAGTGGTTCATTGCTTGCATACAACACCCAACAAGCACCCTCCTCAATGCCCATCACCCATTTTCCCCTCTCCCTCACCCCATCTCCCATCAACCCTCAGTTTGTTCTCTGTATTTAAGAGTCTCGTATGGGTTTGCGTCCCTCCCACTCTGTTTGAAACTACTTTTTTCCCTTTCTTTCCCCATGGTCTTCTGTTAAGTTTCTCAGGATCCACATATGAGTGAAAACATATGGTATCTGTCCTTCTCTGACTGACTTATTTTCGCTCAGCCTAATACCTTCCAGTTGCATCCACATTGCTGCAAATGGCATGACTTCATTCTTTCTCACTGCCAAGTAGTATTCCATTGTATACATAGACCACATTTTCTTTATCCATTCATCAGTTGATGGACATTTAGGCTCTTTCCATAATTTGGCTATTGTTGAAACTGCTGCTATAAACATTGGGGTACATGTGCCCCTATGAATCAACATTACTTGGATAAATTTCTAGTAGTGTTATTGCTGGGTCGTAGAGTAGTTCCATTTGTAATTTTTTGAGGAACCTCCACACTGTTTTCCAGAGTGGCTGCACCAGTTTGCATTCGCACCAACAGTACAAGAGGGTTCCCGTTTCTCTACATCTTCTCCAGCATCTAGTAGTTTCCTGAGTTGTTCATTTTAGCCACTCTGGTGTGGGGTGGTATCTCCATGTAGTTTTGATTTGTATTTCCCTGTGATGAGTGATGTTGAGCATTTTTTCATGTGTCTGTTAGCCATCTGGATGTCTTCTTTGGAAAAGTGTCTATTCATGTCTTCAGCCCATTTCTTCACTGGATTATTTGTAAAAACTGCTCTTTGAGAAACATTGGTAAGGGAACATAAAGCTAAAGGTGAAGAGAAAATATTTGCAAATCATAAAAATGTTGAAAAATTATATATAAAATATATTTTTAATATCAAAACTCAATAAAGAGAAAACAATCATGTGAAAAATTGGGAATGATTTAAACAGATATCACCAAAGTTTAAATCTGTATTTATCTATGTCTATATCTATAGATAGATAGATAGATGGCAAATAAGTGCATGAAAAGATGCTCACCAATATTCATTACCAAGGAAATTCAAATTAAAACCACAAAGAGATACCACTACACATTTATTAGAAGACTGAAATTAAAAAGACTGATTGTACCAAGTATTAGAGAGATCATAGAACACCAGAGACTTTAAGACACTTCCGGAGGGAATTTAACATGGTTTTTAATAACTTTGGAAAGCGGTTTGACAGTTTCCTAAAATATTAAACATGTACCCCCCAAAATGGGACCACACTTCCACTCCTCATATTTACTCATAAGCAATGAAAGTATATCCATAATATTTTTTTACTCAGAAAATAAAAATTCCTCTAACCATATTTAGTCACCAAAAAATTGTGTCTCTAATAAGTGAAATATCCATTTTTAGGTAGTAATCAAAACTCCGAACTATAGCCAAAATTCAGACTTCCTGTCTCCCCAAGTTCTGGCTTCCTTAAAGTTGGCCCCTGAAGAAGGAAAGGGTTGTGTGACTCACTTCCTCTTACTCCCTCTCCTACCGTCGAATCATCTTCCATCTTTGCACCACTAGCTGAGAATCCTGTCTACTCTAATGTCTGGCCCCAGAGGAGGAGAGGAGATTAGGATTTTATGTGATAATATCAGGATGTGTCACGATATTTGGTTTCTCTGAACATGTTAAGTGTTCACAACTGACTTTTTTTTTCCTTTAAGAGTCTTTGTGGGTCTCCTCAGGACATACTTCTCCTATAGCTTCCAGTTGCTGAAACGTCTCACTGCAGATCCCTGATGTGGGTGCTGCACTCTTTGACAGTAGACAGTGAGTCCCAACAGGCTGGGGACCCAGATAAGATTCCATCCTCCTTTGCAAGATGTTAACCGGTTGCAGACCAGCTCTCTCTGTGCATGGCTCATATCTTATCCACAAAATTCATAAGGACCTAAAATAGTCAAAAATATACTTGAAAAAGTATAAAGTTGGAGTACTAATACTACCTAAGTTCAAGATTTATCATAAAGTTAAATATTTAAGACATGTATTGGATTGGCATAAATTATTGGAACAGAATGCAGAGAACCCAGAAGTAGGTCTATATGGTCAGTTAATTTTTTAAAGCATCTAAAGGCAATGTAAAAAAAAAAGGTAATATTTTCAACAAATGATGTTGAACATTGGATATCCATATGCAAACAAAGTGTAACTTGAATTCATAGCCTGAACCATATACAAAAGAGAATATATTTATTTTCTTGGATTAGGCAAAAATTTCTTAGCCATTCACCTGAAACTGATATAACGTTATATGTAAAATTCTTAGCTATAATGCCAAAAGCATAATTCATAAAAGAAAGCAAAATAAATTGGATTTCATTACATTCAGAACTTTTGCTCTTTGAAAGACACTATGAAGACAATTACGAGACAAGTCAAAGACGGGGGAAGATATTTCAAGTCACATAACTGGAAAAGGGCTTGTATCCGGAATGCATGAAGACCTCTCGAAAGTCAATAATAAGAAAACAAAAATGCATATTAAAAAATAGGCAAAAGATCTGGTCAGACACTTCACCAAGGAAGACACACGGCTGACAAATAAGAACATGAAAAGATGTTCAACATCATTAGTCCTTGGGTCTTTAGGAAAATGCAAGTTATAACCATAAGATACCACTACACACTTATTAGATTGGCTAAAAATGACTTCTTTAAGTTGACTTTACCAACCATGGACAAAGATGTAGAGCAACTGAAATTTTCATACATCGTGGGTGGAAATGTAAATGGTGGAATCTCTTTTGAAAATTCTTCGGGAGTCTCTTAAATTAAGTATGCACCAACCATTCTACCCCCAGGTGTTTGCTCAAAAGAATTCAAAGTTTCAGGCCACAGAAAGGCTTATATATGAATGTCCATAGCAGTTTGATTTGCAGCAGGCAAAACTGGAAACAAGCCAAATGTCCATCAACAACTGAATGTTAACGAAAACTGTGGTGTATCCATACTTATCAAACTGCTACTCATTAATGAAAAGAAATGAAGCGTAGATATACATGCCACAACATGGATGTTATCTCAAAATTATTGTGCCAGTGCAGAAGAAAAAGTGAGTGTATACTGTATGATTTCATTTACATGAAATTCTAAAAACTGAAAACTAATCTACAGTGACAGAACGTAGAGCAGTGGTTGCCTGGAGGTGTAAGTGGTGTAAGTTTCTTGAAACCAAAATCAACATGATGAAAATATTCTTCATTCCCAAAATGTCCTTCTGTCCTTTGATGATTTCTTCCACTCTCCTCTCATATGCTACTCCCCCTGCCTATATGCAGCTATAATGCTGCAATTTATTGTATGTCCATTGTACCTCAGTAAAATCACTCAAAATATTTTTTAGGGCATATTACAGAAATGATGAAAAGCCACTCACGCCCACGCTTGGCAACCTGCAGCTTGGATGTCAGAAATAGCCTTTCGGGTGTTAGATTGGCCCACCTGGGCTGACCGTGACTTGATTCATAGCTCTGGGAACAGGGTGAATGCCCTTTTCTGCACTTGCCACTGAAAGTTCAATACATTCATTGAGCAAAACCACGTGCCAGGAGTAAAAATGCCGGGAAGAGGTAGCTGCCCCCCACACAGCACAGCATGCCCCACCTCCCTAGCCCTTCTCACTGGGAGGCAGGGTGCTCCAGTGGCTCTCTGAGGTTGGATTTGTGACTGAGTCCTGCAACCACCGCTTCCAAACTGTGTAACATTGTGCTAAACACCTTTGCTCTCAGAACTTCATCTTGCTAACCTGTAGAGTGGAGAATATAATACCCACCTCACGAGGGCTATTAGATAAGGATGTAGGGAATGACACATGCAGCAGGATCAGTTTTGCACACAAAAAAACACATCATTCATTTATGATTACGGTTAGAACAATATCAAGAAGCAATCGTCCCAAGAGGCTGCTGGTGCCTGTGTTGTAGGGCATCGTTTCTACGTCGGAGGATGGTCCTAAACTTGCCTGTCCTCATATTGTTTCCACTTTTAACAAAATAAATACCCTTTAAAAAATTAGGTCACTTTTAGCAGAAAGAATACTGTGAGTAGTAAAGCACATTCGAATATGTAAACTTTAGAGCCATTTTAAGTACAACAAGCAGAATAGACAAAAAGAAGGACCACAGTTGCTACACTACAGGGAAGAAAATGTTCCTGAGCAAACAGTCTACTGCTCTGTGCAGACTCTCACTAATTAGAATTAATTAGTACTGGTAGGGCTCCCATGAAATGCACTGAAAATGGATGGCACGTTCATCAACACAGAGTAATGATAAATGACGATGTGTTGAGTTGGGGTGATGTGATTAATAGAATCTATAGAAGTCCAGGCTGCCTTTTACTTGGCATAGTATTTTTCTGAATGGATTCAAGAAGCGGATTTTTTAAAGCACATCAATTTAAATGAATAGGAAATAGTGGTGGTGACAGATGTTCTAAACCCTAGAGAAGTCATGCGGAAGATAATATTGCTTCCTTACACTCTTATAGGACCAACTTGTTTAACAAAGGGCTTTCACATTCTTTCACTGAACCTTCTTATTTGCCTGATGACTTAAACAAAGCTGGTATTAAGCCCCATTATATACTTGAGAAACCAAAATTCAGAAAGCTTGGGTCACTTGTCCATAGTCAAATAGCTGGCACACTTCAGAAATGGGTCTATATTTAGAGCATGTGCGGTATTTTTGTCCGCTTGGCATCTGCTACTATCTATTCTAAAAATAATATCCTGATTTTGTTTGGGAAGAACCATCACTCCTCCTCTCTTCAATCATGTAGCTTTAATGTCACCAACACCACTCATAGGTTCAGAGTGGGTTTTAGAACCCCTACTACATGTGTCAAAGAGGGATCTCTTTTTTTTCTGGGGCTATATGTAAGTTGCTTAGCTGGAAACACAGGTCTATCAAAGGTCACCACATGTCATATGGAAAATGCCGGCTTAGCAGTTCCAAATTAAAGGAGAGTAATGCCAAAAAAGGCAGAGGGAGGAGGGAGAGTAAAAAAGGGAGGAAGGGAGAGAGAGAAAGATCATCTGGGGTCATCATTTGAATCCCTGAATGTAACATCCAGTTGTGCTCAAAACCAAACCTACTCTGGGAGGCAAATCATTAGAGACTTCATGTTTTTATTTATTTTTGAGGGACAAAGAGAGAGAGAGAGAGAGAGAGAGAGAGAGAGAGAGACAGAGCACAAGTGGGGGAGGGGCAGACACAGAATCCTAGGCAGGCTCCAGACTCTGAGCTGTTAGCACAGAACCTTACATGGGCCTTAAACTCATGAACTGTGAGATCATGACCTGAGCTGAAGTTGGATGCTTAACTGTCTGAGCCACCCAGGCGCCCCAAACCATGAAAGACTTAAATACAGAGAACAAACTGAGGGTTGCTGGAGGGGTGTTTGGTGGGGGGATCGGCTAAATGGGTGATGGGCATTAAGGAGGGCATGAGCCTTGGGATGAGCCCTGGGGGTCATACGTAAGTGATGAATTATTAAATTCTCCTCCTGAAACCATTATTATAATATAGATTAACTTACCTGCATTTAAATAAAATTTAAAAAAAAATAGCTGCTAAAAAAAGTTATATGAACCAACAAATTCCTTCTTATTTTGTTTAATCTAGCCTGTTTTTTTGTTTCTGTCACTTTTACCTGACTAATACAGACAAGAATTCAGGTCTTTGGACCCATATTTCAGTGGTCTTCACTGCACTAGAATTCCTCCCTTGGAAAAAAAATAACTATAAAATTATGATAGTTCATAGGTATTAAGTACTTTGGATATGCAAACTACCCTTCCAAATACATATATTAACTCTTTAATCCATACAACAGCTCAGGAGTTAACATGTAGAATCATCTGATGAATAAATAACCAACACACAGAACAATTAAATAGCTTCACCCAATATACATCCCAAATAAATGGAGGAGCCAGGATTTGAACATATTCAGTCTGGTCACAGAGCCAGTGCCTTTTTGAGTGAGGCTATACTTACTCTTTTTTTAAAGCTGAATTATTCTCTGACCAATATGAGGCCAGCAGTTGGGTAAATGCTAGCTTCTAGTGAGCAGTGAATAGGACACATGGATGAAGGAGGAGCCGCCCACAATCAATCTGGGTCCACTGCAGTTGGCAAAATCCAATGGGGATGAAAAGTATCTCCTTACCTGTTTTGTTTTTTCGCTGCATATTCTTAGTCTCCACTAAGACATGAGACATGGAAGCCTTGATAAAGCTGGCACTCCAGTTGGAACAGGTACATTGTATCATAATTTGTAAGACTCCATGTTTTCCTGATGCCTCAACGTCCCCACAAATGGGCTGTGAGTACCATCCGAAGGTAACCAAACACACCAGTGTGTTAAGGCTGGTCTCTGTTACAAGTTCCCCTCTAGCCCTCCCCTGACTAGGATCCAGTGACATTCAAAGGCACCAATGAAATCCCCTCATGTCTTTTGGTTGAGCACTCCACCATGACCCCCAATGAAAACACTTGCCCACACGCCCTCATCTGCTCTCAGCTCCCCTCTGCTTGCTTGAGCCCACTCTCTTGGAGTTCCTTTTGTATGGACCCTTGCATGGTGTGCCATGGCTCCCTCTTCTAGGACCTGTAAGTGTAATAAATTTATTCTACTCTCCTATGCCTTGCTATAGTGTTTTTCCACATCCGCAACAGATTAATCATCAAAGACCCCATTTTAAAATAATATAATTGTTCTTTCCAACATACGTGTACATCTCGAGATTTTTTTTTTTCACTCTCTGCCAGGTTATGCTTAGGTTTACTTAGTCAATCCGGAGTCAGAGGAGTAGAGCCTCAATTAATTATTTTGAAACAAAATTTTACATATTCCTGAATGTGTTCCCACATTTTATTTCATTTGTTTATTTCATTTGCTCTCCCAACAGATCTTTGAGGCAGGCCAGGCTATAAAATTCCCATCTATGAAGATGAGAAATCTGAGATCAGGAGATATCTTGTTCAGGGTCACCCTGATGTTGTGTAAGGGGATGAACCAGCTTCTCTTCCACTACACCATCCCATTTTTTTTTGTTGTTGTTTTCTTGGGTGAATTCTGTATGTTTCTCAATCTCACTTATAAAATATGACCCATTTCTATATCCCCAGGTCCAACCCCAAGCTCATAATCTTCACCTCTAACCCATTTTCTGATGTTGTCCCTGACATCTTTCTTCTTTGCCTTTCAGATATTTCTATCTGAATACCTTTGTTGCCATTAACTTCCATCTCTATTTTTTATATACTGGCCTGTGGATGGACTTCAGCATCTCAAGCCATGATCTACTTTGACAATCTTTAATGGAATATGACCACCACTAACTAGTCTTTTTCCTGATACTCAGTCATTTAGACTGCTCTCCACCTTCCCTGAAATCTTCAGTCACTCACTGCCATCCTCCCCAAACCTCCCAATTTGAACCTGCAGAATAACAACCTGGTTACAGATGGTAAGGACTCCTAGCCCACCATTTGTAGCAGCTGATGGCATTCTTTTAAATGTAGCATTAAAAAAAATCAGAACATACATATGCATCACCTGTGTGCTTGAAACACAGAATAAGGAGAGACACTTATACACCCACATCTTGCCAAATTCTACTGATGAGAAAACTCATCAAGATGACATGACCACTGGTTGACCCCTGAGTTAGACCTCTATAATCAGAGGCTCCTTGCTCCCAGAAACTGTCTCAAGGACACAGCCTTGAGTTAGTAAGTGGTGTTGGAACCATTTGGATGGTATACAGTATTGAATCCCGTTAAGGCCTCTATATAAATTTTTAAGATTTGGTGGGAAGATGGGGAGATCTATTTGTCTTGCAGCTGCCCAAGGCAAGAGTGATGGGTAAATTCCTTGCTTATTAAATCTGACACCTACCAGTCTGGAATGACCTGCTTCTTTCTTTGGTCTCTTCTTGCCCTCCATGTGTGGAGGCCAGTTTCAGATCACACCTGGAAAGCTCCCAAGGAGGTTGTGAACCAGCATGTACCCTGGTCCCAGATTCACCTTTAAATACTTTCACTCCCATGGTGCCTGGGTAGCTCAGTCAGTTTAAGCATCTGACTCTTGATTTCAGCTCATGTCATGATCTTGCCATTTGTTGAGTTCGAGCCCCACATTGGGCTCTGCACTGACAGTGCAGAGCCTGCTTGGATTCTCTCTCTCTCTGCCCCTCCCCCACTCACTGTCTCTCAAAATAAATAAATATGCACTTTAAAAAAGTAAATAATAAATATTTTTTCACTCCCTAAGGGAGTATACTCATGAGGTATTCCACAGTCTAAAATTTTACAGTATTATAGAGTTAAGAGGAATCTGATAGATGAGGAAACTGAGCTCCACAAAGATAAAGGAGTTCTACCGGTCAGGGCAGGCAAATTATTATAACCCACAACACCAAACTTGTAGTGGCTCAGCTTAATGGTAGTCTATCTCTCACTCAAATCATAGTCTAATTTAGGATGGCAGATGTGTATCTTAGGGGCCCAGGGTCTTCTATGTGGGCCCTTTGATTCCTCTTTTTGTAACTAGTGATTGCAGAAAGAAAAGTACATGCAAAATTCCACAAGAGGTTTCAATGGGCCTAGACTAGGGCTACATCAAATCAGCTCACATTTCATTGACCAAAGTTCAGTTACATGGACACATCTAACTGCAAGGGAGGCTGAGGAATATAGTGAAGTGTTTTTGTTTTGTTTTGTTTTGTTTTGTTTTTAATTGCAGACATTACCTGGTTTAAAAGTTGCCTTAAATATTTTACTTAAAAAAAAAGCCATTTAGAAATTTATGCTAGGGGCGCCTGTGTGGCTCAGTCAGTTGAGTGTCTGACTCTTGATTTTGGCTCAAGTCATGATCCCATCATCGTGGGATCAAGCCCTGCATCAGACTCCAAAATCCTCCCTCTCTTCCCACTCCCTATGGGACTTCATTGCCATATTGATCTAGCTTTTCTTTCTACTCATGTGCCCCAGTTGAGAGTTAACCCTAAGGTATTTGAAACATCGACTGAAATAAAGCTACAGTATGAAAGCTGCAAACTGTTTTCTAGGCCTCTAGATTAAATATTTTAATTCCTCTTTGATGCAACCAGCATTCCCCCCATGGAAAATCGCTTCAAGTTGGCTCTTGATATTATTCAAATATTAAGCCAGAAGTTAAACTGTGATGCAAACATTAACTTAAATGCCTATGTTTTACATGGACCATATGACTTTATATATTGCTGAAGTAAGAATTATATTTCAGACTTTTCTTGGTTTTCTATGTGTATACTGGATTTTTGTAGTAGAAAAATAGAAAACAGAAAAATAGAAAAAACCTTTATTTTTTTTCTATTGAACAAATCATCACAAACTTAATGACAATAAGAATTCATTACCATTCGGTTCTGTAGTTTGGAAGACTGACACAGTCTCACTGGGCTAAAATCATGGTGCTGGTAAGGCTACCTTCCTTTCTGGGGCCTCTAGGGGTATATCTGTTTCTTTTCCTTTTCCATCTCCTGGAAGCAGTTCACATTCCTCACCTGTGGTTCCTTTCCTCCCCCTGCAAGTTCAACAACATCATGTCTCTCTGGCCATTCTTCCATAGTCACATCTCCTTCTGATCCTCTTCTGCCTCCCTCTTCCACTTATAACGATCTTGATTATTATATTGAGGCCAGTGGACAATCCAAAATAATATCTCTATATTCAGGTCAGCTGCTGAGCAACTTTAATTCTCCATTGCCACGTCAGGTAATACACTTGCAGTTTAGGAATTAGGACACGGACATCTTGGGGACCCTTGTTCTGCCAGTTAACTGGTGCCAATAACACTGGTTATTGTATCGCGAGAAATACTAAAATGGAAGAGTGGATTCCGACTACGTATGGATTGAGACTTGTAAGGCTGTGGCCCAAATTACTGTGTACATTTGTAAAAGTGAGATGGAAAGCATGAAGAGGACAGTAAAATGTCAGTATTTGTAAAAGAGAAGGGCCAGAAGGGAAAAGCAGAAATAACTGCTTTCATGAATGCCTTTGTAAGTCTCCTGGCATAGGGAGTGTTGATCGGGCACAAGATGGGAAATTTGAAAAATAAGTCTCTTTGTTTGGGCTTTGCCAATCCCACAGGGCATCAGTAAGACTCTTTCACGAAAATTGAAGGGAGGTAGACTTTGGCCTGGTGAGTCAAATCAAGGGAGGGAGATATGACTGAAGCAGATAGATTACTTTGTGAGTATAAGTGATATTCTTCTTTGGGGATCTGAGAAATCATTGGGGTCACTCTTTGGATGGGTTTTAAGTATCTTAAGTATCAGATGATGGGAGCCACAGCTAAAACTTGGTCTGAAAATGTTAATTCCCCTTCAAAAAGTCCTCAGAGACTTTAAAGCATATATATATATATATATATATATATATATATATGCATATACACACAAATATATATAATTCCTCTAGAATTTAGATTTCCTTCTATGGAAGGAATCATTTCATTATTCATTATTCATTTCGTTATTATTTCATTATGCTAAGTGAAATAAGTCAGTCAGAGAAAGACAGATACCATATGTTTTCACTCATATGTGGATCGTGAGAAAGTTAACAGAAGACCATGGGGGAGGGGAAGGGGAAAAAATAGTTACAAACAGAGAGGGAGGGAGGCAAACCATAAGAGACTCTTAAACACAGAGAACAAACTGAGGGTGGATAAGGGGGTGGGGGAGAGGGGAAAATGGGTGATGGGTATTAAGGAGGACACTTGTTGGGTTGAGCACCGGGTGTTGTATGTTAACGATGAACCACGGGAATCTACCCCAAAAACCAAGAGCACACTTTACACACTATACGTTAACCAATTTGACAATAAATTATATTTTTAAAAAGAGTAAAATATAAAAATAAAAAATAAATTTCCTTCTATCATTAAACATGATCAGAGGACCAAAGAAAGCATTTATTTGACTAATGCTGCTTTTGTTTCTATGTTTCAGCAGAGAATTTGGAAGTATTTTTGTTCTTGTACATTCTATTGCTTCTTTAACTTAAGCATCAGTAGCTTGCTCTGTGCATCTTTGCTTAGTGGAAATGTGGTAGCAGTAGTGAAAGCAAATTTATTTGAAAGACATCTCCCTTCCCAACTGTTGTTTCCCAAAACCAAGCCCACTGACAAGATTAAGGTATGTTTCATAGAGAGAGAGAGAGAGAGAGAGAGAGAAGAAATTTGACTTTACAGGAGTCCATTTGAGAAACACATAAAAAGAGGAAGATCTGGAAGAAGACCTTTCTGAGGACCAGGACAGGAGACAGAAGTCTGTGGATTTCATTAGGAGCTAAGGCCTATATACAGCTTCAGACCAATACCTCAAGAGAGGGCCAGACTTTGGAAAAGGGTTACTGCACATCATCTTTAGGGATTTGAGCAATGGCGCCCCAGCCTCAACAGACTCTTGAAAGGGCAGGCCTACGCCAGCCGACTCCATCTTGTTCTGTGTCCTCCACCTTGAGTGACTATGTCCCCGACATGACCCCTTTTCCGGGAAAATCGCAGAAACCTCAGACTGCGCCTCCTCCCCTTGAGTAACCTCCCGCTCACCCGTTCAAACTTCCTGATCAAAACATGCCCAGCGACCTGCGTAGCAGGACTCCGACCCTTCCCCAGCCAATCGGCTGAGGCCACAGCCATTACCTCACCAACTGCCCCTAGGCCCCAATAAAACCTTTGTGCTTTTGAAACTCGCTCTCTCTCCCTGGTATCTCACCGCTGCATCGGTGCAGGTAGGGGATTGAGCTCGAGCTAGCTCAAATAATGGCTCTTTTGCTTTTGCATCGGTCTTGGCTCCCTAGTGGTCTTTGGGGATCACGAATTCTGGGCATAACACTCTCATGCTTTAGGTATGACCTAGATGTAGCAGAACCAAGTGAGGGATCCCTGGATATCTCTACAGTGATTTGTGTCACTGATAACAGATAACATCTATTATCTTCAGGACCTGGATACATTCACGTGAAATCCACAGTGCACTGCACTTCTCCAGAGAATGGGAACAGCAACAATGATGGGGGTGGCGGTTGTCTATTCCCTTGCAAACCACCTCTTTCCAGCAAAAGGAAAGGGAATGCTCAAAAGTGAGCTGATTTTAGAAAGCCAGGGGATGTGCTATTTCATGCTAGTTTATGAGCAAAGATTCTTACCTGGCTTTAGTTGCTTTCCACCCTTTTCTCCATGATTTTATTGTTAGTGACAGGTTGTCTACAAACACTACCTCTGAATTATTATTATAATTATAGTACAGCCCCTAGCTCTTTACCCACCCCCAGTGAAGGAATCAAAGTAAATGGTTACTTTGTTTTCTCAAATCTACCAGTAACACTTCTCTGAATATGTTCTTTCTGTAAAGTCACTAAAGATCTTCCTGGATTGCAGGTACAACCATGATCTCTACAAGGTGGCAGCTTGGATGTTCAAACTGAATTCAGCTGTATTACATATACACCTCCTACTCCTCTACCCAGCCCTAGTGAAGGAATCTTGACCTTCTTAGGCACCGAGAACCCAGACTGAAGCAAGGAGGGGTAAAATGAATGACTGCGAAAACCATTTCTCTCTAGAGGCACGGAGAAGAGGAGGACCTTTTGACAGGAGGTCCCTGTAAGTGTTCATAACAATAGGATTGGCTGATTTTTAGAAATAATAGCAAGAAAAAGAAAGAAATATATGGAGTATTTTGGGAATTGAATTACTCAGAAATAAGCAGCCTAATGATTTCTACTTAGTCACAGTAGATACGGAGTTCTGCATACTAAAAGGAGACACTTCAGGGTCATTATACTGTGGGGTCAATCCTAGTCTTGGTTGATGGCAAACAAAAGCTTTATATTTGCATATCAGAGGCTTTTAAAGTTCTTGTAGGTGAATGTTACTAATGTATGCAGAGAGAAGTTAAGATGTGTGGCAAAGCAGCAATGATAAAAAATTAATGCTTACTACTATGTGCCAATTACTCTTTTAAGTATTGTACACATATTATCTCATTTAGTTTGGCTGATCAGAATGATAGCAAGAAATTACAAATTAAAAACAAGGAGACTTTAAGCTCATCCTTTTAATTTATGGATAATATTAAACTATTGCTATTATGCCAACTCTATTATTTTGTAAACATTTACATTATAAATTAGTAAATATTTCAATAATACCCCATATCAATGAAATTACTATAAATTGTATTGTACATATAGCTGTTAAAACATGAATGTCTTTACATTTTTATTTAAATATTTAAAAACATTAAATAGTATGAACAGAGGCATTCATAGATAATGTTCAAAATCCAAAAGAATAAGACCTATTTTTTTTTTCACTTCATTCTGATACAAAATATTTAAATACAATACCCCTTTCTTTTCTGGTTAATTATTCTCAGTGACATTTTGAGATCAGAATCAGCATATAATTATTCTTTCTCTAAAACCCCTGGAATTAAAGTTGAGCTGACAAAAGAATATTTAAATCTAAGAACTTTTGAAAAATTACCTCTAAGTGAGTCAGCTAGAACTAACTTTATTTTATTAAGATTTTAATTTTTAAAAAAAAAATCTTTCATTCTTCAAGGTGAATAAGAGGTCTTTGATATTGAAAAACACTTATGGGATGGTACACGGAAAATCTGTGACTACAAAAATGAAAGTATGGTTTTCTGGAATATGGAGAATGAAAGGAAACTATGATCCAGCTCCACTGACCTTCTTCAGTTTCTTAAATTGCAAACACATTGGCTACTTCAGAGACTTCCCATAAACTGCTTCCTCTCCCCACAATGCTTACCCTGCTCCAACCTACCCTCAATTCTTTGACAACCTACTTTCTACTTATTCTTCCAGTGGCTTCTGCAGGCAAGCCTTCCAGACCTCTCAAGCTATCTTATGCCTCCCTGGTAGATGTTCTGGTGTAAGCTTCCACTTTCATAGTTTTTCATTACATCTTTAGTTATGCAAATTTTTGTTTGTCACTCTGAAAAGATTGTAAGATCTATTCCATGAAAGCAAGAACTGTGGGGCCCTTGTTCCCTGCTGTATTCCAAACCTTCACCACGATGTCGGCAATATAGCATATGTGCCTTAGATATTTAATGAAAAAAAAATGAGAAAGATAACAGGCATCTTGAGACAGGGAGAAAAGATTATGATTCATAAAGCAATAATGCAAAACTATTTTTATTTCCCATAATTATGCACCAATAAATAATATCCAAATTCTCTATTCAGCCAATATTTGTGGAGCACCAGATCTATGCCAGGAAATGATGGTGAACCAGACACCATCTCTGCACTTAGGGTATTTGTAAGTCTGTGGGAAAAACATACGGTAAGAAACGATGAGGTACTGTTACAGGCATTACGGTAGCATAAGACGGAGTGCCATGGAAGTAGATCGGAGGGGTATCAACTCCAGTATCTACTGCTAAGTTACAAATTGTCCTGAAAGATAGTGGTTAAAACAATTTGTTTTTTTTTGGGGGGGGGGGAGCTCAAGTGGGGGAGGGGCAGAGAGAGGGGGAGAGAGGATCAGAAGCAGGCCCTGTGCTGACAGCAGCAAACCTGATGTGGGGCTCGAATTCACAAACCCTGAGATCATGACCTGAGTTGAAGTCGGACACTCAACCGACTCGAGCCACCCAAGTGCCCTAATGTGTTATTTTTATATCTCATAATTCTGTGGGTCAGCAATTTTAGCAGAATGTAGACAGGATGGCTTGTCCCTACTCACGATGCCTGAGACCTTAGCTATAATAATTAAAATCGCTGAGGACTGGAATGACTAGAGGCTGGCCACGTACCTCTCTCTATCTCTCTTTTTCCACCCTCTACATGTTGCTAGCTTAGAATTCCTCGTAATATGGCAACTCTGTCAGGACTTCTTATATGTTCAGGACTGTAAGAGAGGATGTTTCAAGACACGAGGAGTAAACGTTACCAATCTCTTACAATCTGGGCCTTCAGTCAAAGTAGGCCTGAATGAGATGCATATCTCAAATTTCTATCATATTCTTGACAGGGAACAGGTGTCAAACACCTTGTGGCTATCTACAATCCACTGAACTACCTAACTCCGGCCGGGGCATCAGGAGAGGCTTTGTGGATGGCACAAAAATCTTGGCTGACACCTAAAACAACTGTGAGTTAGGATGAAGAAGTGGAGGGTGGCATAGGGGAGGCATTTCAACCAGAGGTCAGTAGTGCAAGAATGCTCACAGTTTGGCCAGAGATGGGTAGAACTGTGGCAGGAAAGGAAGGGACAGCATAGTGGTGAATGATAAAACTGACTAGCAAAAGAGCAATTCATTTATGAAAGATCAAACATTTCTTCTCTCCACATCCCCATTTCAGTGATAATGGTCAGGATGAAAGTAGTAAGTAGTGCATAATGGGCAGAGGAGAACGGATTGAGGAGTGCTAGTTCAGAAAGACAAAATGTCGAATCCAGACTCTGACACTAACTATACTGTCCTTTTTTTAAAATGTTCTTTAGTTTATTTTTATTTTAGAGAGAAAGAGTGTGTGTGTGTGTGTGAGGAGGGGAGAAGGGAAGAGGGAGCAAGAGAATCTCAAGCAGGCTCCACATTCAGTGTGGAGCCAGACATGGGGCTAGATCCCACAACCCTGGATCATGACCTGAGCTGAAATCAAAAGTTGGATGTTCCACCAACTGAGCCAGTCAGGCACCCTTCTTACTGTAGAGTCTTGGGCAAAATTCCATGAGTCACACTTACTACAACTCTAATAAGATGAATCATTTTGGGGCGCCTGGGTGGCTCAGTTGGTTGAGCATCCGACTTTGGCTCAGGTCATGATCTCACAGTCTGTGAGTTCGTGCCCCGTGTCGGGCTCTGTGCTGACAGCTCAGAGCCTGGAGCCTGTTTCAGATTCTGTGTCTCCCTCTCTCTCTGACCCTCCCCTGTTCATGCTCTGTCTCTCTCTGTCTCAAAAATAAATAAACGTTAAAAAAAAAAAAGATGAATCATTTCTCTTCATAGTGATATATCATATTAGCTCTTTTTATAGCTAACATTTATTGAACATGTGAGATATTGGCTAAAGGCGCATATTATCTTACTAACAACCCTGTAAAGTAGGTAATTTCATTTCATTTTATAAGAAAGGAAACAGGCATAGATAGGGAAATTCTTTTCCTGAAGTTTCCAAGGTTTCAGTGGACCATGAAGTCAGACAGTCTGGTCCCAGAGACACTGTCCCTCTCAGCCAGTTCTTCATGCCTCTATGAAGATAAAATAAGATGTCCATTCTAAAAGTCAACCTCGGAATGTAGCAACCACTAGAGATATTCAATAGATAACTTTATCATTTGAGTAGGATACCTAATTCCTTTTTTTTTTAAATGTTTTTATTTATTTTTGAGAGGGAGAGAGAGAGAGAGAGTGAGCGATCTCACACAAGTCGGGGAGGGGCAGAAAGAGGGGAATCCAGCATCTGAAGCCGGCTCCAGGCTCTGAGCTATCAGCACAGAGCCAGATGTGGGGCTCAAACTCATGAACCGTGAGATCATGACCTGAGTCAAAGTCAGACACTTAACTGACTGAACCACCCAGGTGTGCCAGTACTTAATTTTTCATAGCATATTTTGAAGATTCATAGGAGCGTGTCTAATATTACATGCAGATCCCTGTTCAAAGAAAATTCATTACTGTGCAAACTCAGAAAACCATTCAATCGGCATTGAATGCCAGCTCTGTGCAAGTCTGTTCCAGCCTATGATGTGAGATGTATGCATACAGCAGCCGGAATCCCTGCTCTCAGTTCACTGCAGTATAACCTAGGCTATGAGTTCCATCAGAAACAGGCTCTAAGGCAAGGATTCAAATGTAAATAGTTTATTTAGGAGACAATCCCAGGAAATACCTGCAGGGTGTGAGAAACAAAGCAAGGAAGTAAAAACAGAGCCAAGAAAGTTCATTATCTAGCAATTACCTCTGGGCAATAGAACTTTACTCCCTCGGCAGAGAGACAAGAACTTCAGTTATCCCAAGCAAGGGGCAGGGAAGGTGGGATACCCATCCCTTGACTTCCTGTCCATCATTGGCTATAGGCTGCTTCCGGGAGCATTAATTCCCTAGCACTCAGCCTACCTTGCTCTTGAGCCAAAAGCACTTGGTTAGCCAAACAGCCCTCAGACCAAGAGTCAGAGGTGTTCAGGGTTAACAACATTCTGTGTGTGGAGGCCACCCTGGGCCAAGGGCCTATGGAAGGGGTCCTGGCAGTGTCTGCAATGATAATTACATCAACAAGAAAATAATATACATTAGAATGTGATAAATGCTCAGATATCGTAAGGACAAATGGATGTTACAAATTCTCCCTGTTTAAAATAAGGGAAAAGGGGGCACCCAGGTGGCTTAGTTGGTTAAGCATCCAACTCAGCTTGGGTCACGATCTCGCGGTTTGTGAGTTGGAGCCCTGCATCAGGCTCTTTGCTGTTGCTGCAGAGTCTGCTTCAGATCCCCTGTCTCCCTCTCTCTGCCCCTCCCCTGCTGTCACTCTCTCTGTCTCTCAAAGATAAACAAATAAACAAACAAAAAGAAAATAAGGGGAAAGATCCCCCTTCCTTTCTTAGAAAATTTGCAGTTGGATTTCCCCCATCATGACATACTATTTTTGAAAGCAAGTCTCAAGTAACTTTATCTTTATTGTCTCCTCTGTCTCTACATACAATCCTGTACGTGGAAGAACTTGACGGCATGTGATGTATAAACCCCTATCTATTCCACATCTGTACTGTGAGCATGCATCATCCCAGGCCGTGGGACAGAACAGGGCTACCCTTGGGACACTGGGAATCTTCAGACCGCGGGAGAACGGGAGTGATCTCAGGTGAGGAGCAGCTCACTGACCATGAAACCTGCCTGTGCCGCCTGTACTCTAAACCGTCAGAGACCTTAACTGAGCATTTATAAGATAGGGAAAGATTAAAGGCTGTGACACTTCAGTCACACTAAGAAAACTACGAAGGACATTTTGTAGACTAGAGAGATGTTATATGTCCACAAGAAATCAAAACCTGAAAAGGACAGTTAGTTCAGGCAAGAAAAAACAATGATACCAACAGTAAGACAGAAACTATTTGAGTACTGAAATCTCTTTCAAACCTTTCCTATTTTATTGGGCCGGTTTGTGTACTCTCCCAGTAGGCTCTGGTGCAATCAGCATTTGAAATACATGATTTATTTGTTCAGCCATAGCTATTGGTGAAGGATTAAGCAGTTCTGATTTTATGGTAGCAGGCAGGGACGCTTGGGTGGCTCAGTTGGTTAAGCATCAGACACTTGATTTTGGCCCAGGTCATGAGCTTGCAGTTTGTGAGATCGAGCCCTCCATCGAGTTCTGTGCTGACAGCACGGACCCTGCATGGGATTCTCTCTCTCCCTCTCTCTCTACCCCTCCTCTGCTTGCTCTCTTTCTCTCTCAAAATAAGGCAAATAAATTTAAAAAAATAAAATTTAAAAAAAAAAAAGAAAGTAACAGGCAAAACACGTCGATGTATATGATCCATAAGCCATGCAAATAGAAAGTTGAATGCTAAATTAGAGTCTATGATTTGTTCTCTCTGGGAAAATCCATCATAGACTTCTGGTTTCAGTAACTTTATCTTTCACATTTGAGGTATTTCTCATCTAGTACTTTTCAAGGGCATCATAATTAATTCAACTTTCATTTGTTTGTGGTACAAATGTTTACTGGACTCTTAATAGGTGCCAAGCCCTACACTTGACTCTAAGCATTCAGTATTGAAAACACCGGGACCTACTCTCAGTAAGTTAAATAATCAAACAAGTAATTAAAAGCAAACAAACCATCACAGCACAATGCAGTAAGAACTTCACTGCAGGATGATTACTGATCCAACTCAGCAAACACATATCAAGCACTTCTTTGTGCCAAGCGATATGTTAGATGCTCACGAGGAGACAAAATAAACCAGCACTTTTGCTACTCTCTTACGCAGGAGATCATCTAGTCCCAAGACATAGTCCTGTTCATTCATAATTCAACGTATGTCTTAGGGTGTGGACAGACTACCTAGAGATTTAGCTCTTGGATCTGTAGTCACAGGTAACACCAACTGCTCTTCAAACAGAATGCAACTAATGCAAGGCATTAGGGTAGTGTGCATGCATATCGTGAAGGATCTCCACAGTAATTATTATCAATGTCTTTTTTAAGAATTTTAAATGTATTTTTATGTCATGATTAAGCACAATTAATTTAGTTTATTAACATGGTCATCACAGGAAAGAATTGTTGCTATTTATACTTGATCCCTTTTTAACTACTTTGAAGGCTGCATAAAGTTTGTGCTTTCTTGTTTACTTGTTTTTTAAAAAGAATTTCCGTATTACCATATTTCAGAATGGGAAATGGCAGATAGGGTTTGGGTCCACATAGTAGATCTTCTGAAGGAGAATTAAACTGCTTTTCAATGCATCTTCCAAAGAATTCTTTAGATCATTTCTTTAGTTTGTCATACACTCATCCCTTTATACCTTGTGGCATCTATTTTGGAATGTGGGGCTTAGGCAACTCCCCCTAAAAACGTTTCTATTCTTTTTAAATAACTAGCAGAACACACAATCGTGAAGTGTCTTGGTATATGAGCTTTTTCATTATTAATGGCACATTGAAAGGATTCATCTTCTGTATTTTGCTGTCAAATTCAAACAAATTATGAATCAAATGTTAATGGATGTTGTAGACGTTATAATCTCTCCCAATGCCTTAAGATCTTGGTATGCGTTTTGAGAAAATCAAGTGAACAGTATAAATGTGTACTGATATATTCATCTTCAGTTAGAGTAACTTATTGATCTGCCATTAGTATGACAGAAAAGATATTCATGAGTCAGTGGTTAGGAATGCCTAGGCTAGTAGTTTGCATATGCGAAATTGGTAAAACAAAATGGTGGTAATAAGACAGAGCAGAGACTAGACTTGGGTCCCCTCATCCTGAACCACAAAATCCAGTGTTCCTGGATAGCTGAAAGTCCATGCCCTTTGAGTAGCATATCTTGCAGGGAATCGGAAGCAGGATGCTTACCTGAAGGACAGTCTACTACAAAGACTAGTGAAGATCCAACCAAATCAGTCTGCGCCAAGGTGGACCCCAGCACTGACCTTTCATGGACTCTCTTTCTCATTATAATACTAAAAATCACACCCTGGGGTGGAGATTTAACATGCTAATTAGATTTACAATACACGTTAAAGCATGACATTTACGTGCACAGGCACCAAGAACTCCCCACCTCCACACGCTTAATGACGCTTAAATGACAATGACGCTTAAATGACACCCCTTTCCTGCTTCAGTCTCTTTAAAAATTTCCCAGCCTTTGTTTGGGGGACCAGGCTGAAGACCCCTTTCCTTTGCGCTGTCTCCCTTATGCTCCAGCATACGCCCCAGTAAAAGCCTTGTCTGGAACTCTTGTTTGGCCTCTAGTTAATTTCTATTGCTTGGGGAGCCCAAGGACCCACGTCAGTTACAGATGAGTTACAGTGACTGTCAATGACTCCAAATTCCTCAAAGATCCCCTACACTTCTGAGATCCAAAAATCAGCCAATGTCTCATTCTTATGTATGGTCAAACTCAGCACATTCTAACCATCACAGATAGAACCATTTAAGGAAATAAAACACAATGTTTTAACTGAAGGAGAGAAGTCCTAAGATTGAATTACGCCCCGGTAAGAAGTTATTAAATCAATAGCAATATGCTGACAACACTGGTGTCAAGTTCCGATGGGATGTGACTTAACAATTCCACCTGTCTTCCTTAATTTATTCGCGATCTAATTCTTATCTCTGATGTTAATTATGGCATTAAAAAAAATCAGATTTTCCACTTGAACATTCTCTATCTTTCGTACTTTTGATTAGGACAAAATCACCCAGCTTGAGAACTGCTTTTCAAGAGTTCACCACACACTATGGAAAATTAGAAAATAGGTTAAGTTTTTACTTACTGGTAAGATAAATACACTCGATTATCCCTGGATGGTAACCCTTATACCTACTAACAAGATCAAAAAGAGGGGTTCCTGGGCGGCTCAGTCGGTTAAGTGCCTGACTCTTGATTCTGGCTCAGGTCATGATCTCACCATTTGTTAGACCGAACCCTTCCTCAGGCTCTACACTGCCAGCCCAGAGTCTGCTTGGGATTCTCTGTCTCTGTCCCTCACACTCTCTCTTTCTCTCTCAAGAATAAATAAGTGAATTTAATTTTAAAAAAAATTTTTAAAAGGCTCAAAAAAGAAATGTGATGTATGAAGTTTAACATTGACCTTGTCTGAATATTGAATATTGAAACAAAGTGAGAAAATTAGGACTTGACTTTCTTTCACTTTTGAAATTTCCTAGGCTCTTAGGAGAGGGAAGATCAGAGAGGTGATAAGAATCTGAAGCTAAGCCAAGGTAGATAGCACAGGGAAGAAGGAAGCTAAGGGTAAATTATGGGAATTAAGAAATATCAGGAAACAGTGACTAAAACCTACAGTTGAGACACTGGCAGAATGTGCAGGCTTTAGAGATGCTGGCGAGAAAGTACAGCCTGCTACTCCCACCCCACTCTGAAGCCCAGGGTACTCGTGTTCTTGCCCATGACGTAACCATAAAGCCTTAGGCACATTCAGGACAGTGATGTGGGAGGTGTATTGGCCCTTTGGGGCAGGGTAAATGGCAGTTAACTATGATAGAATCAGGAGCTCTACTTGCTAATAATTCTTTATGACATTTAGTAAATATCCTTTGCTTCTGCCACCGAACATCCCTTTAGGTTTCTTCTTTTAAAACAGTACTCCAAATTTCCTATGGAAAGGGACTTTATGCCTACTTTCATGCCATGCTAGAGGATTTGGGAGATTTGCTTCAGCAGACAGCTTTAATTAGCCATAGTAATTAGTCAAGGGATGGACACATGGCACAGCCAGGAATCGTGAAACAGGATGGAGCTGTTGCCAGGAATCCAGAGGAAAAAGACTCCCATCTCTTTCCCCCTGCCCTTAAACCTGGTTGAATGTGACAGTAACTCCTACAACCAACTTGCCCCTCGTGGAAACTGAGAACAGAGAAATACATGGAAGAAAGCATTGCTGAGCTGAGGAACACAGATAAATAGCATGGGACAAGGCCTTAGGATCAAGCTGCAGCTGAAATCAGACTTAGCCCAGGACTTTTCAAGTATATGAACAAAAAACAAAAAACATTGTTTTTATTAAGCCAATTTCATTAATGCTAATGCATGGGCCTCTGCCTAAAATATAGCAAGTTTCCGCAGCATAGCAGAAGAGATTTAGAATCATACACAGTCGTGTGTAAATCCTAATTCTACCAATATAACTCTGGGTAAATGAATTAACCTCTCTGGAATGTAGTTTTTCTTTTTCTTTTTTTTTAAGGTTTTTTTTTTTTAATGTGTATTTTTGAGAGAGAGGGCATGAGTGGGGGAGGGACAGAGACAGAGGGAGACAGAATCTGAAGTAGGCTCTGAGTTGCCAGCACAAAGCCTGACGTGGGGCTCCAACCCACCAACCTTGAGATCAGGACCTGAGCTAAAGTCAGACGCTCAACCAACTGAGCCACCCAGGAACCCCCGGTTTTCTTATTATATACAAAGAATAAAGCCCAAATGATCAATAAAAAGCCTATGGAAAGCTTCTACATTATATGCCGCATAATAGGCCCTCAGTAAATGATGATTAGTGTTTTTTGGGTCTTGGTTTTTTGCCTATACCAGAGAAATAATGAATCGTTCTGAAAGGTCCTCATTGGCATTAATGAAAAACGAAATACAAATTGTCAGGAAAAAATCAAAGATATGAAAACACTTTTTACTGATTTTGTTAACTAAACTCAGATGTTCTAATGCCTACCAATTATATGACTTTGGGAACATCATCCCACGTTCATCACCCTATTTTAGCTGTTAAGTGACTGGATATGGAGTTCCAATTCCTCTTTTAGTTCTAAACCTCTGAGCTGATAGTTCTTAAGTGCAATAGTTACAAATGAATAATACGTTAATCAACATGCTCCTTACATGAAAATAGAAAAGCCATACTTCAATTCTCTTTACCTGGTTGGTTACCCTGAGGTAATGATTTAGATAGATAACTTTTAAAAAATCCTCTTTTGAGATTATAAACTCTTTAAATATAACTTCAGCCTGCTTTCTTTCCTTCCTTCTTTTCTTTCTGAATAATTTAGCCATTAGGAGGGGGCAAGCCAGGGAGGTGTCAGTCAGGGTTGGGGACAGTGGCACCCATTTGACAGATGTTGGAGCCAGAACAAGATGAAAAGGGTAAGTGGCCCTTGTAAGTGACCCTGGTAGGTTGTTAACAAACCTAAACAGGGCAAGGAGAGCATCCACATAAGGGGCTAAGAGGGTGGTGACAGTGGCGATGGGAGATTGGAAACATGGGGGGACTGAATTCGCTAAGTTACAGATTGAAGATTTGGGGATCTCTGTTTTTCTAGGGAAGAGAGTTTCAAATATGGAAAAGGAGTGAATTAGAATGAACACTTTGTTACAGAACGAGAATTGAGGACATCACTTGAACTCGTGTATATATGTAAATATAGATATATAAATATTATATAAATATCTATATGCTTAAGTGTGTATATGTATTTACATACACACTTCCCCTAATCTGTCCACTGAGGAGGTCTGGAGTAGTGACCATCCCCCAATAGCAATAAGCACATCTGGTGTCTAGATCTTGGTTTCTAGGTGAAAGGGCTAATTTTAAAGCTGGGGCAGAGGATAGAAAGTAAGCCTGGAAAATCTTGAATCAGAAAGAAGACAGTGCTCAAGTGATGGAGACATATTAAAAGAACAAAAAGAACAAAAAAAAAACTGACTTAAAAAGATTATCTGGTCGCATTTAAGACAATCTGAATATCAAAATAAATAACGACTGTAACAAATTAAAAGCTGTTTGAAAAATAGGAATCCATGAAGCCATCCTGCTATAAATAAATGAATACAAATGAACTGATAAGAGAAAGCATTTTGTTTGGCATAATTTCAACTAATAAATGTAGAGTGAATGATAGAATTAGAAAATCACAATTTGGCATAGTAATATTAATTCACCCAAGCCATATCAATGGATGCTAAAATGATTAAAGTTTATGAGCAATGGGAATTTGCATAGTCTCAAAGTACCTCTCTACAAAATAGTAATCACAAAAGGGCACATGAGTAATTTTACATGGAGAAACACAGCAGATGCCACCTTAATCAAATGATCAAAGTTAACATCACCAGTAACCAGACAAATTAAAATTGTGTTCCACCTAATAGGATACAGTGAAAAGAACACAACATTATTTCTCTGATAATCTTGCCAAAAAAATGTATAACTTACATCTAATCATGTGAAAACATCAGGCAAAATCCCAATTGAGGAACATTCTACAAGGAAACTGGCTGTAATCATCAAAATATATTAAGATCAGGGGCGCTGGGTGGCTCAGCCGGTTAAGCGTCTGACTTTGGCTCAGGTCATGATCTTCGTGGGTTCGAGCCCCATGTTGGGCTCTGTGCTGACAGCTCAGAACCTGGAGCCTGCTTCAGATTCTTTGTCTCCCTCTCTCTCTGCCCCTCCTGCACTTGTGCTCTCTCTCTCTCTCTCTCAAGAATAAACATAAAAAAATTTTTAAAAATATTAAGATCAGAAAAGGCAAGCAAAAACTAAGCCATTGTTTCTGATTAAAGTGCATTTTAAAAATTGCAACATGTTATGTACCTGAAACTAATGTAACATTATGTGTCAACTATATTTCAATTAAAAAGAGACACAAAAACTGCAAATTTCAACGTGCAACTTTGGTTGAAACTCTTGGGAAAACTGGTGCTATTCAAACACCTTCTGTAGATTCTATGGTGATCATGTGTCACTGTTAATTTTGATGGTTGTATTATGATTATATAGGAGAATGTCTTTGTGCATAGGAATTATACACCAAAGTATTCGGGTTAAGGGAACATCGCACTGTCGACAAATTCTTAAATGACTAAAACCAAATTCTTTATACTGTTCTTGTAACTTAGTTATCTAAGTTTGAAATTATTTCTGAATTAAAATTATTTTAATAAATAACCAATTAGAGTTAATTAAATATCACAAAAGCTAAAAGTTGGAGACAACTGAAATGTCCATCAAAAAAATGAATAGACGAAGAAATTGTAGCGTATATACAACATAATACTACTAGGTAAATAAATGGAATGAACTACTGATACATGTAATAACACGGATGAATCTCACAGGCGTTACACCGAATGAAAAAGGGAGACACAAAAATATAATTACTGTTTTTAGATACTACTGTGTGATAAGAAATCCTAGAGCAAGCAAAACTAACCTATAAAAATAGAAATAATATCTGTAGTTGCCTGGGTCTCGAGGGGTGGAGATCAGGAGAGACTGGCAGCAAAGGGGCACAAGAGAACTTTCCTGAACGATGGAAATGTGCTATGTTCTCAAGGATGTTAGTTAGGTAAATGTACACCATTGTCAAAATTCCCAAGTCTGAGTTTTATCGTATGCAATTATATCTCACTAAGGTTAATTTTAAAACAAAATATTGCTGGTAATAATAAAACAATAGCAACTGAGAAAACAAAACAGCAAGTAAAATATCAGTAAAAATAAACTTCAAGAAGCCTGTTCTCTTTGGAACTATTTTTAATGAACAGCCATGAGATGGTAAACTATCTGTTTCTTGAAAATCGGCTAGTAAGTATAATAAACTTATTAGTATCTAGGTTAGTTTTGTCTCTTAATTTTAATGCTATATTTTTAATAAAATCCTATACAAAAACAAAATTTCTCAACCAAATCACTCCATCGTGTAAATTTGTTTATTTAAGGTGTCCCTTATCTTAATAGTTTAACTTTAATTAACTGCTGTTTAAAAAAAAAAAAAAAGTTGCGGGATGACTGGGTGGCTCAGTGGTTAAGTATCCGACTTCGGCTCAGGTCATGATCTCGCAGTTGGTGAGTTTAAGCCCCAGGTCAGGCTCTGTGCTGACAGCTCAGAGCCTGGAGCCTCCTTTGGATTCTGTGTCTCCCTCGCTCTTGGCCCCTCCCCCACTTGCATTGTGTGTGTGTGTCTCTCTCTCTCTCAAAAATAAATAAACTTGGAAAAGAATAAAAGCAATTAGAAAATGTTGTGTTTTGACAGCAAACAACTCAATTAGCAAACGCCTGGGTTGGAGTGGTGAGGGAGAACTCTGTGGCTTCCTTATGCAGATCTCTAAATTATTTGAAACGTTTTGTACCAAAAGCTGTATCATGACTCGAATGCACCTGAACACAATTCACCTATTCTTCCCAAACCGGAAGCTTTTTTATTTGCTACAGGACCAACATCTTTGAAGAGCAATATATCAAGCATTCAAGGAGACAGTGGTCGTTCTAAAAGAAGTACATAGTGTCCGAAAAGGGAAGCGGATTTGTGCCATGTAAGTCTTGCAGGAAAAGTACAGCAAGGTTGACACCGGGCGGGCCTTAGATTCTGTGCTCTTGCAGCCCACTGCGAAGAGTGCTGATAAGCTGTTAAGAGCTGGCACTTTCAAAACCTACTCACGACCTGTCCTGTTTAAAACAATTCCTTCCAGATTCATTATGCTGGCGTGAGAAAGGAAAGACATCCAAGATTTGAATATCAAAACTTACATACCATAATTTTGCTCCGCAATTCAAAGGTGGATTATTCAGTGCCCTGAGTGCCACCCGTAAATTATTTAAAGGAAACTAAGTAATCTGAATTCTTCTGCGGGCTGAATTATTTAAGGCATAAATGTTTCCTGTTGAATGCTTTTGTGGTCACATTTTGTGTCTTGGCCTAAGTGAATCAAATCAGCTTTAATGCTGTAATATGAAAACAATGGTTAGAAATAATACATGAAGTGATTGTCATGGTTTTTTCCTAGGAGAATGATGAAGTAGATCTCGGCAATAATACACATTTCTTCTTATATCTTTAGTAAAGCCTGTGCCAACAAGAAATTGCTCCCTTCTGTCTCTAGCCTTCTCTGTCTCTTAAACTTGTATGAAAGTCGATTGCAAATAAATGCTCCTCTGCTAAATTTGTAACTCTCTTCTAAATCTGCCATTGCTAGCCCAGGTTTCTTATTACCTATTACAATATTTTATATCAGCAATAATATACTTACCAGTGTGGCCAATTACCTTGTTGAAGAGAAATTGGCAATCTGTCATTTGATGTGCAATCCAATGCATTGTCTCTGGGGTATAGCTTTGGTTATATTGCTAAGAGATAGTATTGTACTTTATCTGCCTCCCAGGCTTAGGAACAGACTACCTCGAAGCCTTACTAGAACCTCATTTTTGTCATTAAATTTAATTGTCTCACATTTACTGCCACTTTTAGCAAAGTCCAAACTACATGGTTTGGGTTTCAGATTGTATTTCTCTTCTCATCTTCTTACCAGTTGGGAAGGTGGGAGACAGGAGGAGGAAGGTCAGTTAAAACCTCAAAAATCACAGGACAGCAGGATAAATAAGAATTCAGAAGTGAAGAAATGCATCAGAAAGACAGTAAGCAATGATGGAATCCTTTTGTTCATTACAGACTCTCTTGAATTAAATTGAGACATTCTTATTTTTCAGGTAAAATGGTGTTTTCAATTTTTTTAATGTTTTATTTATTTTTGAGAGCGAGCGAGAGAAAGAAACAGTGAGAGTGGGGGAGAGGCAGAGAGAGAGGGAGACACAGAATCTGAAGCAGGCTCCAGGCTCTGAGCTGTCAGCACAGAGCCCGACATGGGCCTCGAACTCATGAACTGTGAGATCATGACTTGAGCCAAAGTTGGACACTTAACTGACTGAGCCACCCGGGCGCCCCTGAGATATTCTCTAAATTGAATAGTATTTTAAATGTAATGAACATCCCTTGTTGGTGGTTTGTGGTGGCAAGTAACAGAATCCAACCCAAGATATATTAAAGAAAAAGAAAAAAACAGCTCAGACAGGCTGAGGAGATGGAATTTACTAGATGGACGCAGGGATATTTCACAGCTTCCAAGGGCAACAATTCCGTGGCTCCAAAAGAGACTGCAATCCGGAACCGGGGAGAGGTAGGGCTCTCATCACACGCTTCAGCCTGTTACGCTCTCTCTGCCCACATCATCTCTCTCTGCCTGTCTACATGGCAGCAAAGTCTGGGTAACCCCAAGCGACCAGGTTTAGATCTGGTATGCGCAAGAGAAGCCCTGCGCCTCCCCTAAGCCCCCTGAAGGAAGAATCTACTCAGTCTCCCTGGAGCCACTGCTTTCCCATGGTCAAATCAACTATGAACAAAGATTTCATTATGTGGCTTTGGGAACTAGGGTTGTCATAAATTTCTATAGCAAAGAAGAGTTTATTGGTTCACGAGCTGGGCAGAAACTCAATATATGCTCACCACAGAAACTTGTAGCTTAACCATTTTAAAGCAATTTTTTCTTTTAGGTCACATCCTTTAATAACTGGCATTCCTAAAGTAATGTGTCAAGCACTAAGAAGTCAGACTTCCAGAACTCTATAGTTTGCCTATATGAGATACTTTGTAAACTGAGTGTCAGATTTTCTCCCTCCAGTGTCTACTTCTGCCAGTAGTTTTCAGGTTTTCATATCTGAAACACAATTTCCTGTTCTTCCATGAAGTTGCCTTCAAAAACTGGGCTACGGGCTCTGCCCTGAGTGTAGAGCCTGCTTTGTATTCTCTCTCTCTCTCTCTCTCTCTCTCTCTCTCCTCTCTCTCTCTTTCCCCTCCACCATCTGCCCCGCTGGTGCACTATCTCTCTCTAAAATAAAATTTTAAAAAATTCAAAAACTGGGCTAGAGAATTCACTGTCAATTTATCACGACCGCCATACCTTTGGCATCTAAACCAGGACTACAGGTAAGGACTGTAAAGGTAAGGACTATATTCTATATTGTCCACAGTCCTCTTCTTTGTGTAGTTCTGGGCTAGAACTTGACAAAGAGAGGCATTTGCATGAGATTGGTAAGGAGCCATTGTTTTCCAGAGGCCGCTGCCCTCTGATGTGTGGACAATCACGAGACCCAGAGTCATCCTAGGGAGTTAAAGAACCACCAGCCTCACCACTGAAGACTGAGCACTGACGACTCCAGCCTTCCTGGAGATGCGTAAGAAGTACATGGCTTCCAGGTGAGGACTTGAGAACTCATTTGTTTGGTGTTGCAGGCTGAGATCCTCTATGCTGGCTCCCTTGACCCCAGCTCTTCTGATAGCTGCAAATCTCAGTCATTCATATACCAAGGTGTTATACGGAGAATACATGAGAGGCTTCTGTGTTTGCAGTTGTCCCGTGTCTGATAAAAAGCTTATTGAATTCTGCTATCAGCGGTTTTTCACATGCTGTGGAAGGCACAGAGCCTATGTTCTTAGTAATTCTACAGTTAAATTCCAGGCATTCCGTTACATCATTTTCATCTTAAATAATACTTCTGCTCATACGATCTGGAGCCCGGTCAGTTTCTCTGAAGATGACCAAACTTCTCAAAAGTTTTCAAACTCAGAAGTCCCACAAAACATTGTATATCTTTTTGGAAGGGCATAATATCACTATGTTTTTAATGTATTATTTTCCCTTAATATATTGAGAGGTCTGTGGGAATGGAGTTTGGCAATGGTTTATAAGTTACCCTTAAAGACTGACAGTCCAGGGGCACCTGGATGGCTCAGTCGGTTGAGCGTTCGACTTCAGCTTAGGTCATGATCTCATGATTCGTGGGTTGGAGACCTGCATCCAGCTCTCTGCCCACAGCTTGGAGCCTGGAGCCTGCTTGGGATTCTATGTCTCCCTCTCTCTCTGCCCTTCCCCTGCTCACATTCTGTCTCTGTCTCTCTCTCTTTTCTCTCAGAAATAAAAATAAAGACATTAAAAAAAAAAAAAAAAAGACTGACAGTCCAGTCATCATGAAAAAGCAGCCCTCAAAACCCGGGCTTCTCTCTCATTCTGTGCTGCTTTGAGGGTGACTGGCAACCCATTTGTGTGCTCTAAAAGTTTTCAGAGGCAAAAGTATCTTTATTTTTGGAACACCTTTGGAAGATCCTTAGCATATAACGCATGGCTCCTCCTTCCATACTTTCCTAGTAAGTATTTACTTTCATTGAAACCGGTTTTGGCTGCCGGGTTTGCCTTGGGTATTGAATGTGTATTAAGTTCACGTCCGAGCACTGGGAGAAAGAGGCATAGTATAAATAAATCAATCAAATGAATAAAGCATTAGGTGGGGTTGTGCAAGGGGGCAGAAGGTGTCTATATGTTTGCAGGAAATCCGATATGAGATGAATGGTTTGGGAAAACACGCGCACAGCTAGAAAAGGGCTTCAAGTGAGCAGGCCAAATGCAATATTTGCGTGCCCACTTCAGTGGCCTTGTCCTGTTCAGATCGGCGTGGTCTTTGAAACCCAGATGTTGAAACTCTCCTTTTCACCTCAAAAGCAAAGGAACTAACTGCATACTACTATGGTGGTCACACGTTGCACTAAACGTGCCTGGGGGTAGTTTATTATTCTCTTGGCTAGACGTTTTGGAAGGGATGAGGGAAAGCTTACAGTTCCTTGGAAGATACTGGTGAGGTTGGATTCATAACTGTCGAAGCGTTTCTTTATGAAGGTCTTTCCACACACTTTGACACCCACCGCTTGGGTAAGTTATGTCGTCACAGCCCGACTAACAGTTTCATGTGAGATTTTGTTCTTCAAGTGCCACTGATTTCCTTAACTTGTTTTCTTATTATAGAACGATACCTGCATAAAAGCAAAACGGACTTCCAGGGTTTGGTGTGACAAGCAGTGAAGAATACTGGCTCATTTATTAGCAGCAGCCACAACCTTTTTTCAGACCATTAAAAAAAAAAAATGATGTCACTGCATTTCGCCCAGATCTGCTGTGGTGGCAAGAGTTTGGGAAAATACCTGTCAGACTGAAAAACAAAAAACGGACATTGTACTTCAATCACATTTAATTCCGAATGTGTTCATCAACGTCATTGTTCACCATTCTGGAAAAAAAAAAGTTATGAACATAATTACGTGTGTCGATTCTCGATCAATTTTGTTCTATAACTGAGGCAGATACTACCCCGCCAATTCTAAGTCATCCTCACTTATCAAAAATTCAAGGGAGTTTTTAGAGACTTTATTTTTCAAACTACCAAGGAAGTGCTCAGTATCTCATCAAGCAGCACATTTTTAGCAAATACTCTACTTCATCACTTGGCTTTTCTTAAGACAACAGTTTGAGGAAGAAGAAAGCATGAAAAAAGATGAAACTTTTCTATTCCCAGGCTCTGAACTATGAGCCAAGGAGGATGATGGCAAGAATCTCTCATCTACTCAGAAAAAGTTAAATAAAACTGAGAGTCCATTAGAGAAGAGTTAGAGATTCATCCCCCTTGAGCTATATTTAAGCTCTCAACATAAGAGGCAACAAGAATTTCAAAAGAAAGCCTATGTCTACATCAGATCTCAGAAGAAGATGTTTTACTAAAAACTTACCATCATTTTCCTTGTCAAAATTATATAACCATGTGGGTTTTGTTCAGATCTCAGAATGTCAAATCTTCCATACTGTGTTTGAGTTCATACCCTATACCTACATCCAGGGCGGTGGGGGGAATCTAAAAATACTAGTAGCCTTTGTGTTAGGACTTCCTATGCATGAAAGAATTGATAGAATTACTTGGCAAAACATTGTACAAATGCAGTCTGGGAAATTATATGGCGGGGGTGGAGGGGGTATTTACACATGTGAATTTTTGTTCATATTTGGTCATTGGATCATTTTAGCCCACAAAAAAAATCACTGAATAATTTAGTTAGAAACATCTTTCAAAGCTGTCAGATGGGATGTCAGCACTAATAGAAACTACCAAGTAATAATATCTAAGTCCTATGTCACTTTTCTTTAATAAGCACAACTAGATATTTGAAGAAGCACAAGATAATGGCATTCCAGTTTTTTATTTGAAGATTTGTCTATTTTATTTGAATCATGATGAATATCTCTCACAGCATCTCCTGGATTTCAGATTTAAAAATTACTGGTATAAGACAAGCAAACACTTTTCACTTTGAACCAGTGACAAAAATACTAGCACACTTTTACAACAATAAACTCCAAAGATAAGTGAGATATTCTATAATCCAACTTTATATTCATTATATGGTTATAGAATACCACTTTCAAACATGCCAGAAGGTAAGACCTCTAATGAGTAACACTGAAGTTTCTAGAACCTGGAAAGACAAATAGAGGAGCTGGAATATTGGTGAATACACTTTAGTATGAAGACATTAACCCAGAGCATCAGAAACTGCAAAATACATAGGTTATAATTATACTTCTTTTATTTGTTTTAACTTTTAATGTTTTTTATTTGTTTTTGAGGGGGGGGGGAGAGAGAACGAGTAGGGGAGGGGCAGGGGGAGAGGGAGACACACGGAATCTGAAGCAGGCTCCAGGCTCTGAGCTGTCAGTACAGAGCCTGATGTGGGGCTCGAACTCATGAACCGTGAGATCATGACCTGAACCGAAGTCAGATGCTCAGCTGACTGAGCCACCCAGGCACCCCTATAATTATACTTCTGATACTACTTAAAACATACACGTAAAGGTTGTAGAGGTAGTTTGTTTCATTTGTTTTGTAAATTAAAGGTCTCTAATTCTGTCCTAATGTTTTTCAATAATCTTTCATGAGTATTCTAATGAGTTTCATCCATTTGTTCCCTTTTAACATCTCTGTGGCGTTTGGAACGCTCATTGCATTTTTGTATACACAGCATCAGGGACCAGTTGGCAGACAAGAGGGAGAATTAATTGTCTCTGAAGCACAAAAAACGTTTAGATGTAGACTGATGCTACGCGTGGGAGGTTCTATGTAATGTCAGAAAAACTTTCATGTATAATCTGAATTGTGATTCCCCTACCTCTATTTAGAAAAGTAACAATTTTTGCAAACCATGAAGTACAATTTAGGAGTGAATCACCACTACCACATATATGCTTTTTTGTATATATACTAAACATTATTGGCAAGAAGTTCATCTGTTCTATTATGGAGGGGAAAAAAACACATGGAATTTAGCCAAGGGCTTTATGAAGATTAGAATATTACTAGTTGATCCAGACTCTTCCTTAAATCCAGTGATCCCGCAGGTATAGCTCAAGTAGTTAAAGGATTCCTTTAATACTTGGCACTCATTTGGCGTCATCAAGTGAGTGACAGAAGCATCATCACTACTGTCCAGGGAGAATCTCTGAAAAGAATTTAATCTCTGTATATTTCATAGAGCTTTTTCTGGCCACTAGACCTACTGACAGTTAATTACATTTGGAATGAGACAATGGATAAATGTGCTGAATCCATGAATGTGGTTGACCTAGCTCTTTCTGAGTCATTGAGCACTGCTCAGAATAGAATTGGGAAGAATAAGGGAAGAATAGAAACCCGAATTTCCTGAACCTGACAACAAATATAGTTATTTTCATGGCTGGGGACACATATCAAGCCATGGAACTTCTCCATTTACTCCACCTCCTTTACCTTCTTATAAGAGGATTTCAGTGGGACCAAAAGAAATTATTCATTCACAGATTTTGACCAGTTGCAGCCATAATTCCCTTGGCCATTCTCTCTTGGTATGCTTCTGTACTTAACAGGATTTGGGTGGCATAAGCAAAAATGTGTGGGCAATCAGATAGTGACTGAGCAAATTTTAGGAATATAGTGTAAGTCAAGAGTCATCCTTAGCATTGACAATATAAAGGTTAAAGTATATTATTAATACCAACAGAAAGGTTGTAGTTTATTCAGAATATCCCATGAGCTAACTAATCAATCAACCATTTTCAGCACCCAATTATATAAATATATATTTAAAAAATGCAAGTGAATCAATTTTAATATTTTAAGAATCAGTAATAGAGTCCAAAAAATGGCCCACACAAAATAATTTTATAAACCAACTTTCGAAAAGAAAATTGCATATAAATCACTCAGAAATACAATTGGAAAACAGAATCATTCATCATAATAACTTTAACAAAAGAAAGGAGGAGGATACACAAAGTAATTCTACCATAATAAAAAAAGCAAAAAAAAGTAGAATAAATAATTTTATTTATTTACAATAATAAACAATAATTTTAACAAAATATTTGAATTCCCTACATGAATAAGCTTTATTGAATTATATATTTTAATAAATTTATTCAATAAATATTTACTAAGTATTTATAACATAACTGTCATTATTCTAGCATTTAGGGCTAATGAAATGAACAAAATCCCTGCCATAGTAACAACTAAATATAATACATTGCTAGCTACCAATAAATGTTATGATGAAAAGCAAAGTGAAAAACAATATGGGGGTTCGGAGGATGATAGTTTTAAATAGGGTAGTCAGGGAAGCTCCCTGGTTGCAGTGACATTTAAGCCAAACTGAAATAAAGTGCTGAAGAAGGGATAGTTCTATGTTTCTTGATTAAAAAATTAGCAAGAAGAGGCAAGCTTAGGTGGCTCGGTCTGTAAAGTGTTGGACCTCGGCTCAGGTCATGACTTCATGGTTCATAAGTTCGAGCCCCGCAACAGGCTCTGTGCTGACAGCTTGGAGCCTGGAGCCTGCTTCATATTCTGTGTCTGCCTCTCTCTGTCTGCTCCTCCCCAGCTCTTTCTCTCTCTCAAAAATAAAGACACACACACACACACACACACACACACACACACACACATTTTTGTAATTAGCAAGAAGAAACATACATACAGAAAGATACAGAGAATGATGCTAGCAAGATGGCAGAATGAGTTTCCAGGGATTATCCCCTTACAGAAACATCCATCCGAACAACTACCCTGAAAAAAATACCTTCCCAAGAGTTAAGGATTCCAGGTGAGAGATTACAGCACCTGGATGGAGCACAGAAATAAGAAAAGACACATTGAAGAGTGTAGGAAAGACAGTTTCACATTACCTACATCACCTTTTCCCCAAGCCGAGGCAGTGAAGCAGAGAGGGATACCCTCCCTGTGGGTTGAGAAAAGAAAAGTGAAGCGAGCCCCAGTCTTCTCCATGGACTTCAGCCACCAGACCCTCCTCAGTACCAGGCCAACTCCTTGGCCCTAGGCTCCTGGCCCACCCCCAGAACAACCTGTGTGGCCCAAGGCTCCAGCAAACCAAAAGTCCAGGTCCTCTCCAGTGGACCCAGGGTCTAGGACTACCCTTGTGCACCCAGTTCCAGGTCAGTCGTCACAGATTCAGGGTCCAGTTTTTGCCCAAGGAATCAGACTTCAAACCTGACCCTGGCAACAAGCCAGCCATCTAAATACCCAGGCACCAGGCCTATCTCTGTGGACTTAGGTGCCAGGCCAGCCCCAGACTCAGGACAAGGCTCATCCCCATGGACCCAGGCACCACACCTGCCCCAGTGTCAGATTGTCCATCATGGACCCAGGCTTCAGGCATAATCCTGTGGACAGAGTCTCTAGGCCCACTCCCATGGACCAAAGCTCTAGGCTGGCCCCTGTGAACTCAGGCACAAGACCCACCTACCTGCTGACACAGGCAATGCAATTATTATCAAAATTCCAATGGCATTTTTTTTTACAGAAATAGAAAACAACAATTCTAAAATTCATTTGAAACCACAAAAGCCCTGAGTAGCCAAAGCAATCTCAAGAAAGAAGAACAAAACTGAGAGTATCATGGTATACTTTCAAAATATACAAGGCTATACAAAATATAGCCTTGTATATTTTATAAAAGGCTATAGTAATCAAAACAGCATGAAGCTGGCATAAAAGCAGACATACAGACCAGTGGAACAGAACAGAGAGCCCAGAAATAAATCCACACATAAATGGTCAATCTCAACAAAGGTGCCAAGAGCACACAGGGAGAGAGAATAGTCTCTTCAACAAATGCTGCTGGGAAAATTAGATACCCACAGGCAGAAGAATGAAATTGGACCCTAATCTCAGTCTGTATACAAAAATCAACTCAGAATGAATTAAAGATTTAATGTGAATCTATTCAAAGAAGATTAGGGGAAAATCTTCTTGATATTGGTCTGGGCAATGATTTTTTGGATATGATCCCAAAATCCAGGCAACAAAAGCAAAAATAGACAAGTGGGACATTATCAAACCAAAAAACTTCTGCACAGCAAAGGAAACAACCAACAGGGTGAAGAGACAGCTTAAGGAATGGGAGAAAATACTTACAAATCACATATCTGATACGTTAATATCCAAGACATATAAGGAACTTAAACAATTTAATAGCAAGAAAACAAATAAGCTGATTAAAAAATTGGCAAAGGACCTGGAAAAGGACTTCTTTTTTTCAAAGAAGACATACAAATGCCAACACGTGTATGAAAAGGTGCTCAATATCACTAATATCAGGAAAATGCAAATCAAAATCACAATACATCACTTCATTTTTATTAGAATGGCTGTTATTAAAAATAGGAGCACCTGGGTGGCTTAGTCATTCAAGCATCCAACTTCGGTTGAGGCCATCATCTTGCAGTTCATGAGTTGGAGCCCCACATTGGGGTCTGTACTGATAGCTCAGAGCCTGGAGCCTGCTTCAGTTTCTGTGTCTCCCTCTCTCTCTGCCCCTCTCTCACTCATGCTCTATTTCTCTCTCTCTCCCTCTCTCTCTCTCAAAAATAAATAAAAAACATTAAAAATTTTTCTTAAAAGAGAAGATACTTAAGTGTTGATAAGGAAGTGGAGAAAAGTGAACCCTTGTGCACTGTTGGTGAGAATGTAAACCAACCATACTGTGGAAAGCAGTATGGAGGATCCTCAAAAAATTAAAAATGGATTTACTACACGATCCAGAAATACCATTTCTGGATATATATACCCAAGGAAATGAAGTCAGTATCTAGAAAAGATATCTGTGCTCTCATGTGTATTGTGGCATTATTCACAGTAGCCAATATATGGAAACAACCTATGTGTCCCTCAATGGATGAATGGTTAAAGAAATGTTACATATAAATACATCAAAGTGTTATTTAGCCTATAAAAGAAGGAAATCATGTCATTCACAACAATATGGATGGACCTGGAGGACATTAGGCTAAGTTAAATAAGTCAGTCATAGACAAATACTGTTTCCTATCACTTATATTTGTGATCTAAAACAGTTGACCTCCCCCAAACAGAGAGTATAATGATGGCTGCCAGGAGATGGCGGTTCAGAGAAATGGGGAGATGCTGGTGAGAGGGCACAAAGTTTCAGTTATGCAAGATGAATAAATTCTGGAGATCCAATGTACAACATGGTGACTCTAGTCCAAGAGACTAGATCTTTAAATGTTTTTATCACACACATATGCACACATATGTGCAAAAGATAGCTAAATGAGGTAATTAAAGCCAGTTAATTAGCTTGATTTTGGTAATCATTTCACAATGCATGCATATATCACAAACATCATATTGTACAATATAAATATATACACTTTTTATTTGCCTATTATACCTTCGTAAGGCTGGAAATGAAAAAGAATGATCCAAATGTACACACTTCATAAAAATATAAGTGAGAAGTTCTAAAGGAAATAACATCAAAGTGTGCATTTGTGCTGTTTTTTTTCTTTAGTTTTATCTTTATTTAAAAAAAAAATTACAGTGATCACGTATAAATTTAATCATCAGAAGTTAGTAATTATATGCACCAAAAATCACTCCTGCAACTCAGATATGCAAAGAAAATGTGCTGGCATAAAAGCCTACTGTAACATTACTTTGATTTTTCCAAACAATTGCTCAAATGTGCATCTTCCTCATTAGCGGGGAATAAATATCTCTCACTTGAAAATTTCTTGGAGCCCTTGGATTTTCCAAAATTCTGAGGAGACCCTGATTTCCTGAGATAGAATCTGATCATTCCACTGGTGCTATGATTTTTACAGACACGGGTCAATACTGAAGACATACCCTGCACAGTTTGATGAATGGTGCTTGTCACTTCTTAGTGAGATTCACTTCCTCTTCCAGATCCCTGCCCAAAACACAGTAAATGAACCAGATCTATTCTTTTTACTTATTTTTTACTTTTTAAATGTTTATTTATTTTTGAGAGAGAGACAGAGCATTAGCAGGGTAGGGGCAGAGAGAGGGGGAGACACAGAATCTGAAGCAGGCTCCAGGCTCTGAGCTGTCACACAGAGCCCGGTGTGGGGCTCAAACCCACAAACTGTGAGATCATGACCTGAGCTGAAGTCAGATGCTTAACCAACTGAGCCACCCAGGTGCCCACAGATCTATTCATTTTATTTCACATTCTCATTTCCAGTCACTGTTCTCCAAAGCACAATGACAAACTAGCCTGGTGTTTAAAAAGCTTTTCGCATCAGCTACAGGCTATGCTGAATTATCTTCCCCAACAAGGACCCACACATCTTTGATTTTCACCCAGGCTATTCCTAAGCATCAAAATGAAATTGTAGCTGAACTAGAGAGAAGAAATAAAGCTGACCCAGGGACAGAGACAATGACAGACAATGATTGATGAGATTTTGATAGGAATTTAAAGTTAAATATGGACTCAGTTATCAAACTACCAACTCCACACTCTGCCCAGTAGTGGGGGAAGGTGAGGGGAAAGAAAATACGGAGGTCAAGAACATGCGAATAGCTACTCTCCTTGTTTCTACAACTGGTCATGAAAGTTGGTTTGTATTTCCAAATTTCTTGCTTGTCTTATTTCATGTTAAGTCTGCCCTCTGTCAGCACCTCAGTAGACTGGGTTCTTTTCCTAGTAGAGTTATTCAAAACCTCCTTTCCAGGTTATCTTACCTTTTGGTTGCCCTGCTTTTATTGCAAGACTGTAATCTTCCATGAACCTTTATCACTGGATATGGCAGTATCTAAAAGGTGACTGAGAAATGTCCTGAATTCCAGATATCTCCCTTCTTGCATATATTGTGTAGCACCGATGCTATTCTCCATAAACAGGATCAGTCTGCCAAACAGTAACTTTTTCTTCCGTAGGTCTGGTGTCACCAGAAGCTAAAAATGCCCTTCTGGAAGTCTCAATTCTTTGTTTTATAGACCATTGCTTGGGGTCTGATGCAAGCTCTTGTCCTTTGAATACTAAGATATCAAGAGCATAACATCATGGGGATAGAGGCAAACATATTGTGAGTCAGACTATAAGAGTAATATTTAGAGGATCCATACTTACTTCCACCTCTTGGTTCCCAGATTCATGTATTCTGAGAATTAAAAACAAAAAACAAACAAAAAAAAACACCAAAAAACAATCCAGCACCATATACTGTCATTGGTTAAGAGTATGCTTGGCGCCCTAAATTCTTATTATTCCCAATTCCATCACTTCTTTTAATAAATAATCACTTTGTTTTTCCAAACCAATCTTTCATGATGTAAATAACGTGATTGAAAAAGCATTCATTGCTTCCAGGATGAGTACAGAGCTTTGTCCTTTCAAAGCTTTCACAATCAATTTCTAAAGGATCTCTAGTCTTATGTGGCAGGTACTGAAATTTAAATGTAAATTCTCCCAACAACCCTATAAGGTAGGGATTAGCGTTACTCCCATTTTACAAATAAGAAAATTGAGGCACAATAAGTATAAGAAAATTACCTGAAGTCACAGCTGGTAAATAGGAGAACTGGGATTCAAAACCAGAGAGTTCAAATCCAGAGCCTGCTCTCCTAGCCCCAGTGACACATTGCCTATCATCATCATCTTTGGGGACACTTGGTACATGTAATGAATGTTTGTCATCCGCCAGGCATTGTGCTCAGCATGGGCCACGACTTCCATCCATGTCTTGGCTTATAGAAATCCTAGCTATTAGCAAAGGCACAGCTTCCAGCTAAGTCCCCCCAAAAGGCTCCCATGTTCAAATACCCAGTTGTTTTGAGCTCCTTATAATATTTAGTGTCCTTACCAGACAATAATCTCATGTCAGAACTTGTATTCTATTTATCTATTGAAAGAGCAGACCTAGGCCGGCTGACTAGTGGCTATGTCCCCAATATGGCCACAGAAAGAAGTTCCTGCTCAAACCTCAGAACACGCCTCCTCCCCTTGAGTAACTTATGTTTTCTAAGAAAGCAGGCTACCGATTGATGCATTCTTCCGAAGTCTGAGGTGGGAGGAAGGGGAGTGTGAGAGGCGTGGAACGTGTGAGTAGAAGAGGGAGAGCTTCTCTCCGGTAGGGGCCAGAGGCAGGAGCCCTCAACCCTGTCCAGGCTTAGAATGACCTGGGAGCATTTTACCCCTCCCCAAACCAATTAATCAGAGTCTCTGGGGATGGTGTTTGGTGCTAGGTATTTATATAGCACAGCAAGGCTGACAGCCAATGGTTGATAGGTGACCAGTGAGAAACGTTCTGGATACACTAAGGCCAAACATGTTAGAGATCCTCAGACACAGTGGTTCTTAAACTTCAGGTGCATCAGAATCTCTTGGAAGACTTGTTCAAACACAGATTGCTGAGCCCCACCCCGGGAGTTTCTGATTCAGTAGGTCTGTGACCACCAGGCCCAACATTTGCATTTTTAAGAAGTTCCAGGTGACGCTGATAATTGCTGATCTGGGACCACACTTTGGCAGCCAATCGGCTGAGTCCACGACCCTTCTCCAGCCAATCAGCTAAGGCCATGATCCCTATAAAACCTTCGTGCTTTTGAAATTCGCTCTCTCTCTCCGGTATCTCACCGCTGCATTGGTGCAGGTAGGAGATTGAGCTCAAGCTAGCTCGAATAAAGGCTCTTTTGCTTTTGCATCGGACTTGACTCCCTGGTGGCCTTTGGGGATCACGAATTCTGGGTATAACACTATGACATGCCTTATCTCCCCAATCATGGTAAGGACAAGGCCACATCATACTGCCTCTGTATCCCTCACAGTGCCTGGTACATGTTTTGACTGAGAGTCACGGGCTTCGTTTTTATTCCAGGAACTCGGGGAGTTTTCTACAATTAACGACCCAATAACGTTACTAACTCACTTAAATGTTTTATTCAGAAACTTCTGCTTCAGAAGTAGGCTCAATAGTTTTCCCCAATTCTTATTTCCGCAAGCATGGAAGGAGAAGAAAAAGGGAAGAGTGCAGCAGCCAGTGGCTGTTCCCATATTTGCAACAGCAAAGGATTGGCAGCAACTAGTGGAAAAAAAAAAAAAAGCCCACGAAAAGTACAGACAATTTTACCTTGGGGAAGAATGTTCTGAGACACAGATATATTTCTCTTTCTTAAGAATAAAGCTTGCTGTAATATTTCCTAGCCAGCAAACAAAAACGTGACAGTAGATATATCGACAATTCTGTCTCCAGGTAAAACCTACAGCAGACAGCAAACCACTCAAAATAGACCTCTAAAGGTCAAAGCAAATATGTAAACTTCAGGGCAGTGAAATGGCATCTGCTTCTCCAGGAAACAGCACCTTAGTTTTGGAACCAGTGCTCCTCCTAGGGGCTTTTCAGGCTTCCCAGTGGCTTCGTTCAGCAAATGCAAAGCAATACGTAATATATTATGTGGATCTAATGTAATATGTGCATCAAAGCAACCAGCGGTGCGTAAAAAAACACTTAAAGATCACTATTCCCATCAGTCTCAACATTTTTCTTTTATTGCAATAAATAAGCGCTCTTCCCAGACTTCCATGCCACCACTCTCCAGATTTTGCACACGTTTTGCTTTCGTGTCTTCGGGTAACATCTTATTTTGATATCCCTCAAACAAGGTTGCAGAGAGAAGAGGGTTAAGATCACGGAAAATATGGAGAATAAAATACAAAAGTGCAGAATGATACCTGAGGCAGGTGCAATGTGGGCAATCAATATGGATTTTCCAGATATCGATTAATATTAAGGGTAGTCTTCGGTTTTGCAGCATGTAAGCAATGCTTTCAGGACATCTTATATTCTTTTATGAAAGCTATATTCCCAAAGTCACCTTCCCACCAAACTGTGCATTCTGAGTTTTCCAGTGTGTCCTGTGCTAAGTTTAATGAAAGAGTTCAAACAGTTCAGAATGGGGCCAGAGCAAGACATTGCCTTCAGAATGAGCGATCCTTCTTTTCTTGAAGGAAGTGTGCTTTGAGACACGGATACCTCCCCAGAGGTGAAAGAATGAGTTTTTTTCCCATCCAGGAATTTCCAGAGGCCAGTGGTTCTCCGAAGGAGAATACTTCTTGGTCAGTGTCCCCTGAGATCACTTCTAGGAAACAAAAGTCCGCTACAGCTGCATGTTCTATGAGACTGTTTCTCTTTTATGAAATTATTTTTTTTAATTTTAATATAAAAATTTTATATATGTAAGGTGCACAACATGATGATTTGATATACATAGTGAAATGATTAATACAGTCAAGCTAATTAACATACCATCTCCTTGGTATGCCTGTGTGGCTCAGTCGATTGAGATCCTGACTCCTGATTTCGGCTCAGGTCATGATCCCAGAGTCATAGAATCGAGCCCTTTGCAGGGCTCCAATCTGAGCGTGGATGGAGCCTGCTTGGGATTCTCTCTCTCTCAATCTCTCTCTCTCTCTTTCTCTCTCTGCCCCTCCCCCACTTGAGTTCACTCTCTCTCTCTCTCACTAAAATTATATATATATATGTATATACAATACATATATATACATATATAATATATACGCATATATATTATATTTGCATATATAATATAATATCACCACACATAGTTACCTTTGTGTGTGTGTGTGTCCAAAAAAGCACCTGAAATTTACTCTCTTAAGCGTCTAGTATTCAGTGCATTGGTTTGAACTACAGTCATGATGATGTGTTTGATCTCTAAGACTTATTTGTCCTTCATAATTGAAACTTTGTACCTTCTGACTAACATCTCTGTTTTCCCCACTTCTCCTATCCTGGTTCCTACCATTCTACTCTACCACTCTCCTCTCAGATTCTGTATTTTCCATGTTTTTAGATGCCACATGCAGAGGACATTATGCTAAGTAAAGTAAGCCAGAGACAGAAAGAGACTGTCTCTAAGTGAGACAGGTGAGGGGGTCTTTCAGTCTTGCACAGAGCAACAGGTCTTCCAAAGTAATTGAATCTCCGGTCAAACCCTGCAGGTCAAACACAGCCTGCATTAGAAGAAACCTGAAGGGTGGGGATGCCTGGGTGGCTCAGCTGGTTAAGCATTTGACTCTCGATTTCAGCTCAGCTCATGACCCTGTGAGTTCGAGCCCTGCCCTGGGCTCTGCGCTGAGAGCGCAGCACCTGCTTGGGATTCTCTCTCTCTCCCTCTCTCTCTGCCCCTCCCCTGCTCACACTCTACCTCTCTCTCAAAATAAATAAACATTAAAAAAAAATTTTTTTTAAACCTGAAGGTGAGGAAGGTGATGGTGAATAACCTTGAGCATATTATCAACCATGTCTCTGGTTATTGTTATGGTCCCATCATTCATCAGTTAGCTAAAGCTTTTTTGAGAGAGAGAGAGAGAGTGGGAGAGAGAGAGAGTGAACGCTCGTGAAAGTGGGGGAGGGGCAGAGAGAGAGAGAGAGAGAGAGAGAGAGAATCTTAAGCAGGCTCTGTGCCCAGCACGGAACCCGATGCAGGGCTCCATCCCATGATCCTGGGATCATGACCTGGGTGGAAATCAAAAGTCAGGTGCTTAACCGACAGAGCCACCCAGGTGACCCAAGCTAAAGCTTTTTAGCCAAGTTCCACTTCACATACATTCCAGATGGGTATACGCTCCCCATTCCCTCTGTAATACATTCCTCCAACGCCTTCTGCCTGCTGATGCTTGCAACGGGGAGAAACACTCTTATCTGCCTGCCTACTTGGGCTATCAGCAGACAAATGTATCTCCCGTGAATCAGTTGTTTCTAACCAAATCTGTTAGATTTATAATTGCGCTGGTAATTATAGATATAATTGTATCACTAAATCACATTAATTTTAAGTGAAATAATTTGTTATAACTAAATGTTACATGGACGAGTTAAATACAAGAGCAAAGAGAAAGATGTTTATTCTATGAGAACTATGTTTAATGCCTTAGAAATAATTTTACAAAATCAAGTACTAAAAAAATTATTGTCAAATTATTGTGGCTGACGAAACTACAAATGAGCCGGAGAGAAGTGCCTGGTGGCTCAGTCGGTTGGGCATCTGACTCTTGATCTCAGCTCAGGTCATGATCTCATAGTTCATGAGATTGAACACCACATTAGGTTCTGGGCTGACAGTGTGGAGCCTGCTTGGGATTCTGTCTGTCTCTCTCTCTTTCTCTCTCTACTCCTCCTCTTTCTCTTTCTCCCTCTCTCTCAAAATAAATAAACATTAAAAAAAAAAGCAGAAAAAACAATCCCCCAAATCTAAAAAGTATTACTGTCAGATTGCTTGCCCAAAGAGTCTTTAAATTTTCACTCCACTTTGAAGAACTCCAGACTGACTTCTTTGCTGGGTGTGATGTTTGTGCATGAAAGACAAGTCAAAAGGCTGTAATTTAGCCTTTTTAAGAAAACCTTGGGATGACAAGAAGATTAAAAAACAAATATTCATTTATAATTATTAGGTATGTATCATTCTTGAAGACCCCTCCCCCCCCCCACACACACACACCAATCTTAGTTAAAAATGTTTTCTTGGACCATCCTAGCCTTGACTGCATCACTGTATAGCCTTTGCCAACAGCCAGCATTGCCTGGCTTTTGAAATACATGGCAAGAATGCAGGCAAGAATATATGAAATGTAATGCCATAAGAGTACTGGGCAGACTTTTCTTTTCATTCCTATTCTATTGATTATGTAGGTGTTCATCTTTGAGCAAGTTATTTCCTTGATTGACTTCCCACTTTATACCAGAAATAAAGCCAGCTTATGTGGACACTTATGATACAATAAATTAATATAAATGTCAAGACTTTAGGAAAGTTAACTGACATTCTGAATCACAGTTTCTTCACAGTACACTAGAGAATATATGAGACACCTTCTAAAAACCCAAGCATACAGAAGGCGTCCAATAAATGTTAGTAAAAGGCAGTTGGGAATAGAGAGTCTTATCTGGTCAGTAAAAAGATACATTGTTGAGACACAACTTTTATGGTAATTATAAAATTGTTCTATGCTTCTGCGTCATGCTCTGTGTTTTTAAAATAGATATACTTTCCTATATATTCTAATTAATCACACAGAACAACAATGTGGGATAAATATAGCAGGTATAATTATTTCCTACTTGCATTTTATAAAACTGAAACAGACATGAAACTTCTAAATCAAGTTCTTCCAGAAAGTTAACGTAAGTTTATTTTTAAATAAGCCTGTTTATGAGCCTATTAGTCTCATTAACTTCTGCAACTCTATGAGATGTCTGAGGTTTTTGTTTTGTTTTGTTTAATTTCATTACTTTTCCATAATGTTCTTCTTTAGAGGCCCACAAATAATCAGCAGAAAACATAACACTTTAATTCCATGCCAATGCATGGCAAAAAGAATAAAAGAAACAAAAACAAATTCCTTCTGAATGCAACTGAGAGAGAGCTTTTGTCCTTCAAGCTCATAATCCGAGATAGGGCCTGAAAATTAGAATCCACTGTACTATTCTAATTCTCCATCCTGGATATACCCCAGACAAGGAGGATATTGGGAGTATGACTAGATTTGCCAATACGTAGCCAATGCCTGAGTAGTTAGGAAATTTCCGGATAGGCCCTATTAGTTAATCAAACCTCAGAAATATGTTGGAACTATGTTAAGAATCTGCTCACTCATGGGAGAAGCTCTTCCCCCCTTTCTTGACAGAAGAGAAGCCTACTTTCAACAACTATAATTTGTACCACTGTCTTAGCTCTGGTCATATTTAATTTCCTCTTTTTGCCCCCTCCCTGCTGTGAGGCAATTGTTCTATAGATTGATTTTGGCTTAATCTGTAGCTTCATATAAGTGGAGTCACATCGTACATATGCTTCATGTCTTGCTTAGTTTATTCACGTAATGTTTTTGAGATTGATCCATGTTATTGCTAGAATCAATAGCCTGTTCCTTTTTATCACCAGGTAGTGTGCCTAGTAATAATATATCATATTAATATACCATTTTAAAATACCATAATTTTCTTATCAATTCTCTTGTCAGTGGGCATTTTGCTTATTGCCTGTTATGAATATAGATTCCATGAAACTCTTACACAATGTGGACATAGGGCTTTTTATTTCTCTTAAATAAATAACTAGGAGTAAAATTGTTGGGCATGCAATTGCATATGTTTACGTTTATTAGAAACCATCAAACGGTTTTCCTAACTGGTTGCACCATTTAACATTCTCATTAGCAATGGATAAGAGATCCAGTCATTTCATATCTACACCCACATGTTACATCTTCCATCTTTTACAATGTTAGCTATTTGGGGCGCCTGGGTGGCTCAGTTGGTGTACCATCTGACTCCTTTTTGTTAACATTTATTTATTTTTGAGAGAGAGAGAGCAGGAGAGGGGCAGAAAGAGAGGGGAACAGAGGGTTTGATGCAGATTCTGTGCTGACAGCCGCCAGCCCAATGCGGGGCTCAAACTCGAACTCACAGAACTCACAAACCCTAAGATCACGACCTGAGCCAAAGTCAGAAGCTCAACCAACTGAGCCACCTAGGCATCCCGAGCATCCGACTCCTGATATTGGTTCAGATCATGATCTCAGGGTCGTGGGACAGAGCCCTGCGTTGGGCTCTGCACTGAGCATGGAACCTGCTTGGAATTCTGTCTTTCCCTCTGTTCCTCTCCCCTGCTCATGCACTCTCTCTCTCTAAAATAAAATAATAATAAATAAAATTAAATGTTAGCTATTCTAAATATGATAGTATTTATGATAATATGATAGTATTATGATAGTATTTATGATCATATGATAGTAAATATGATAGTAAATATGATAGCAAGGGCACACTGTGGTTTTAATTCACATTCCCCTGATGATTAATATGTATATTTCCTCTTGTTTTTGACCATTCATATGTCTTCTTTTGTGTGAAGTGTCCACTGCTTTTTTAGACTGTCTTTATTAGTGTTTTTTTCAGTTGTTTATATATACTAGTTATAAGTCCTTTAACAGGTATTTGTACTGTAAACATTTTCTCCCACTTGTGGCTTCCCTCTTCATATTTTTTTTTAGTGAGGAGATTTTAATTAAGCCCAATTTATCATTTTCTATAGTTAAGTGCTTTGTGACTTACGCAAAACATCTTTACTACCCCAGGATTGTAAGGATAGTCTCCTGGCTTAGCATTAACATTATTTATCTATTTATCTACCTATCTAGTTATTTATTTATTTATTTTTAATGATAATTTATTTTTGAGGGAGACAGAGACAGACAGAATGCGAGTGGGGGAGGGGCAGAGAGAGACAGGGAGATACAGAATCCAAAGCAGGTTCCAGGCTCCGAGCTGTCAGCACAGAGCCCGACGTGGGGCTCAAACTCATGAACTGTGAGATCATGACCTGAGCCGAAGTCAGACGCTTCACCAGCTGAGCCACCCAGGCACCTCTGGCATTAACATTTACAGCAGAGTTTGCCTCTCTGGACACTATTGACGTTTTCGACTAGACCCACTTGAGGGGTGGGGTTGTCTTGTGTTTTGTAAGATATTTAGCAGAATCTTTGGCCTCTAGCTACTACTATATGCCTGAGGCAGGAATGGTGGCATTGGTAGCAGTTTTCGATGTCATTTTTCTTCCAGATGTGAATCTAGTAGTTCCGGATTATTTGTCAAAAAAGACTCTCCATTCCCCACTGCCTTGAATTGGCATCTTTCTTGAAAATCACCTGACCTCATTGCGTGTGTCTATTTCTCTATTCCACTTGTCTGCTTGTTGATTTTACTCTACTTATTAAAAATGTTCATGAATACTCTAGATTGTTTGCATCTTTAATATAAATTTAAAATTGCTGGTCAAATTCTACAGAAAGTCTGATAGATTTTAATTGAGATTATTGCATTGAGACATTGAAACTATAAATATCTTTAAAATGTCATCTTCCAATCCAAAATGTGGCTTATTTCCTCATGTATTTGGGTTCTATACTTTCTCAGCAAAATTTACATTCTAGTTTTAAATGTAGAGGTCTTACATGTATTTTGTAAAATGTATTCCATATACTTAACGGTTGCTGATAATATTATAAACTGTATTGTTTTAATTTATATTCAAATTGTTTGTGATTTGTGTGCTGCATTTTTAATTTTTATAAAAGGACCTCAAGTCCAATAATTTCAACCTCACTCTGAAGTTCAGTACTTCATAGGTTTCTTTGGGTTTTCTACATGCTAGTCATGTGGTTTACAAAGAATGAGCTCTATTTTTTCCCAATCTTTGTGACTTTTTTTTTCTTGCCGGTTTCACTGAACAGGACCTTCATCATAATGTTGAATAGGAGTGATAAAAGTGAACATTCATGTACTCTTCTTGATTTCAGGGGGAAACTAATATTTTTACCATTAAGTATAATGTTAGTTATCGATTTTCATATTCAGTGAGTTCCTTTCTATTCTTAGTTCAAGTGTTAGGTTTTGCTCTAGCAAGCAGCCAAAGGTACCATGATATCATGAAAGTTTTGTTTTTGGCGTTCTAAAGGCACGTGTGTTTTGTTTTTGCCCTTAGCTCTACAATATAGCCCTCAATCCTTGGCTTTACTCTAAATATGGGGCCCTTCTGGGATTTCAAGGAAACGTCCATTGTGTGGATCACTTGAACTCCAAACTCTGACTTTGCAACCCGAGCAGCTGTTGAAATCTCTGCACAACTCTCTGGCCTCTCAGCTACTTCTTTTTTCTGGGGGATATTGCGATTTATGATAAATACACAGTTGGTCTTTGTGCCCTTTTCTGTCACAGAGCTAAAACCCTTAGAATTTAAGAGAACTTCTGAGTTGGTGAACACGTGGGGATGCTGGGAGAGTGATGTGCTCAAAGTGTTCGGAGAGGGCGCGGAAGTTCCTTGCCCCACTCTTTGCCCTATGCTTCTCTTCCATCTGGCTTTTTCTGAGTTATAGCCTTTTATAATAAACTGGTCATCTAGCACATAAGATGTCTCTTTGGGTTCTCTAATCAATCCCAGGCTGGGGGTCATTGGAACCTCATATCTCTAGCTGCTTGGTTAGAAGTGCTGGTGACAACCTCGATTTTTTGGCAGACATCTGAAGTGGTAATGGGAAGGCTGTCCTGTGGGACTGAGCCTTTAACCTGTGGGATCTGACACTTTCTCCCGATTAGACAGTGTCAGAATTGAGTTGAACTATAGGATGCCCAGCTGGTGTCAGAGAATTGCTTGGTGGTGTGGGGAAAACCCCCATACATTGCAACTGGTCCCAGTATATTACTCTGCGTAGGTAGGTTGGGAATCTGGCAAGGAATTAAGTGGAATTAAAGAACAGATTTGGGGGCACCCCTCTCCTTGGTCCTCTCATTTCTTAGAAGTTTCCACGCAATTCCAGGCATCCTGGAGGCCCAAATGTCAACATTTATTTCTTTAATCCAGTAAGTTTGCACTTTCTTTATGAGCTGTATCCTGTGCAAACTGGAAAGTGTTCTCAGAGGATAAGCTGGATAAATGTAGGTTCATTTTGTTTGTTTCCCTTCTTCCAGCAATTGAATTCTTTCCAGTTCCTTTCTGGTTTTTGTTGTTTTCCAATGCCTTCAACAGTTGTTTATTTTTCATTATTTCATTCCAAATAAATGTGTTATTAGTAGGAGGCTTCATCTGCTATAAACTGTTCCACTGTTACCAATTATAATTCCCCATATTGGATTTCTTACAATTCCTCAAACACACAACTTTTTTCTGACCTCTGGAACTCCACATATGCTATTCCTTTACTTGAAGCACAATCCCCCTTGCTCTTTGGCTAACTTATTTCTGATTACCCTTCATGCATGAGTTTAAACATCAGTTGCTCAACAAAGTCGTTTCTTTCCATTTCTAACTCACCTAAGTTGGTCCATCTGCTATAATTCCCATAGTACACTAGATCATTTGTGGTCTAAGACTCATCCTGCTTACAGTTATTTGTTTAATACTTCCTTCCTTCTTAGAGTATACACTGCATGAAACCAAAACCATACCCTATACTGTGCCTCACTGATTAGTAAGTACTCAGTAAAAATTTGTATCTTTTTACAATACTGAGGTGTAAAATGTTTTGATTACCTTTTCACAAATATTGAGAATGTGGTTTATTAAGGTCATTCATAAGAGAATCCATCAGAATACAGACACATGTACTGGTGTGTCCAATAATTATAACATAATTTCTTTTTGTCCACTTTACTAACATTGCCTATGTGTTCAAACAGTCGCACCTTTTTATTTTTTATTATTTTTTAAAAATTTTTAATGTTTACTTATTTTTGAGAGAGACAGAGTGTGCATGGAGGAGGAGCAGAGAGGGAGGGAGACACAGAATCCAAAGCAGGTTCTAGGCTCTGAGCTGTCAGCAAAGAGCCTAACATAGGGCTCAAACTCACGAACCACAAGATCGTGACCTGAGCCAAAGTCAGATGCTTAACCAATTGAGCCACCCAGGCACCCCTGACAACAGCACCTTTTTAAAGGGTTTTCAGTGACAATAGCACAAAGCAAATGTTACAAAACTAAATCCAGATAAGTCTTCTGGCCACGTTTACATCATCACCAAGAAATCCACCTGATAACATTAGTGATTTGTCACTAATTTTTTAAAGCTGTAAAATAGTCTTAAAGATGATAACATTAGTGACTTGTCACTAATGTTATCATCTTTAAGACTCTTACAGCTTTAAAAAATTCTAAGTATAAATATGACCATATTTTTTTCCACTGTCCAGAGCTCTTTTCTTCTCTGTAGCTGAGACACACAGAAATGAGTTATGCATCTAGGGAGTTGGAGTAACTCCTTCTAGACAAAAGGGTGACATTGCAATTGGCACTATTACATACAGTGAGTCTTTTCTTTAGAAACTCAAACACGTTTAACAAATCAGAGTTTGCATATCCTGAAAGGGTACTGGGTACTCCACTAATTTCAATGAGAAGCCGGGGTCTAGCAAAGGGCATGGCAAATCGTTGTTAAACAAACGTTTATTTGATGAGTCAATGAAAATGGCCACAGCAAAAATTGAAAACAAAGGCAATTATACTAAAGTTTATTGATTAACTCATAAACATGACAGTTAAAAATAAAAACACGTATAAACCATATGATTGACTTTAGTTAATAAAACGAGGCTCTCCCTGGGTGAGATCTCCGGCTAACCAGCACAGCTCTTACAGCGTTGAAGGCCGTTCTCGTTGCAAGCAGTGCACTTCAAAGCTTTGAAAGAGTCTGTAAAGCAGTTTCGAAACACTGACATCTTGCTCCCATGGCACACGGAGCACGGAAGAAAGCCAAAGCCTCCACAGGAGGGACACTCCTGTGGATGCTGCACTCTCTGTAGAGGGCGGCAGGGGGACAAGAGAGGACAGAAAAGGCGTTAGCATGAACAACTCAACCAACCTTCCTGTCTGCCTGCATTGTGGATGGTCGTAAAACAATGCTGGCTGTGGACTTGAAATCACCTACCATGTATGCAGAGACCCAGGGGGAAAGCTAGCTGAAGTTTTCTTTAATACCCCGTTGATGGCCATCAATAGCATAACCTTGTTTTGTGAAGACTGCTACATTTTAGGTTAAAGGGTCCAGATCTCAGGAGATCTATCACACGAAAACACGTATTTACAAACCAAACAATTCAGGAAATGGTTATTTTCATTAGAGGGAAGTACTGTAACTTTCCCTTGAGTACCTCTTAACGGTTTAATACCTTTGTTTATAGAACAGTATCACTAATAGTGAGTCTGGAAAATCAAAACACTAAAAGCTGAGTGTGAAAGAGCCACTATCAACTGAAGATTTATCGTTACATTGCACATTTGAATAATGCTTTGTTTTTTTAAAAGCACTTTCAAATGCATTATTGTATAGAATCGTCCCTCATCCCATCCTTTACACATACAGACACCTTCGACTGTAAAGCAGATATTCAGGCATCTTTATCCTTATTTTATTTTTAAGGAAATAGGCATAGAAATCTTAAGGTATTTATCCAAGTCCATAAAACGCCCCACAATGGCTATCTGCCTTTCTACCTCAAGTAAAGATAAAATACTCTCCTACTAAAATGAAAGTAACCGTGCATTGTATTGAGGATAATATTTTGAAAATTATTCACACACATTTCTATTTCCTTCTTTGGGCACATATCCTTTGCCAGAGTTCACTAGTGGTATCCATCAGCAGTGGGGAGATTAGGAGCCATTACAGAATGAAGACGAGGTGAAAAGTGAATACCAAGCTTCTGACTTGCAAAATAGGAGTTTGCAGCAATATTTGAAAGCTTGGCTTTGTGAAGAGAATAATCGCTAAAATAAAACTGGGAAATGTGAATCAATACACACACACACACACAGGCAGAAACACACTCAAACGTGGTTTATATACACAGACATATGGCTGTTCGCTGGAGATTCACAACTGCACGTACTAAAGTCTCCAAAGCAGCCAAATGAAAAGGAACCTGATTAACTGGGTTTAACCCACCGTTTCCCCAGCACTTACAGCTATGATAACTCTTTTCCCAGGAAACAACCATAATTCTCTCACAATTAGTACTTTATGGACTGTGCTTCGGGAAATAAACATTAAGGACATGATTGCTTCAAAATTTATGTCCCCACTTTTCAGATATGCACTTTTTGTATATAGCAAAGTTCACCTGCAATTATAGTTTGACTTAGCTATTATGTCAAGATGGCAAAATGCACATAATACCTCATTTTTAGCGGCACACAATTACTTGATGGAAAGTAGTGGTTGGCAAACCAGATGACACAAAGAGGGAACTTTATCAAGACTACAGGTTCAAAACTCTTCCAAAAAGTTAGATTGAGTGTGTGTAGCAATTAGTTACTTTGTAGGCGGGTTTTTGTCATTTCTTTGTGCAAGTATTGACCAAAACATGGTATAGTGAATTTACAATTTTACATAATATTAAAATGTCTTTAGAAAATAAATTGAATAAAACCAAACCCAGTGGTGGAAAAAGAGGGTAGTTTAAAAGCAAATTATAAGGAAAAAAATGTAATAAAAGCAAATTATAATTAGTAAATAATGGTGTTCTTATCAAATTTAAAAACTATGATAAAATAGATTCTTGACATTCACGAGAGCTGTGCCAGAAGTTTATATTAAAAATACATAATGACTTGTGGGTCACCTGGGTGGTTCAGTCAGTTAAGCATCCAACTCTTGATTTCAGCTCAGGTCATACCCTCATGGTTGTGAGATCAAGCCCCGTGTCAGGCTCTGTGCTGGGTATAAAGCCTGCTTAAGATTCTCTCTCTCCTTCTCTCTCTGCCCCTCCCCCCCATTTATGTACACAGGTGCTCTTTCTCTTTCTCAAAAAAATTATATATATATACACACACACACACACACACACATACAATGACCTACTGATCAGAACAGATATTGGGCTGGCCTAGGTCCTGGAGAAAGGACCTTTAGGGCCCCTGACTCTGGGATTTCACCCTTTAGTGCTAGATTATAACTAGATCTGGGTTTCAAGTAGAATAGTATCATCAAATTTTGCAAATAAAAATACAAGATGCCTGGTTAACTTGAATTTCAGAGAGACTACAAATAAATTTTCGTATAGGTATGTCCCCAACATTGCATGAGACATACAAAAACTAAAAATTATTTCTCATTTATCTGAGAATTATATGTAAGTGGGCAGTCCATATTTAGTATGGCATCCCTCATAGAGAAGTTGCTGACAGGGAAGGTATGAAATGCTCAGTTGTCTTGGGAAAGCAGCTGATGTCTTGGAGCACAGGGTTGGAAAGATTCTGAAGGCATTTCCATTCTCAGTAAAAATTAGCTGCTTCAGCCATAAACTGAGGAGAGGAAAAGAATGGCATACATATTATATAGCGTCTATACCCAACTCTCACACGTGCCTGATTTCACAAATGAAGAAACAAAAACTCTTTTTTTTATAAATTTTTTTTTTCAACGTTTATTTATTTTTGGGACAGAGAGAGACAGAGCATGAACGGGGGAGGGGCAGAGAGAGAGGGAGACACAGAACCGGAAACAGGCTCCAGGCTCTGAGCCATCAGCCCAGAGCCTGACGCGGGGCTCGAACTCACAGACCGCGAGATCGTGACCTGGCTGAAGTCGGACGCTTAACCGACTGCGCCACCCAGGCGCCCCGAAGAAACAAAAACTCTTAATGACTATAAGAAATGTTTAGGTCACAGGGGAATTAGAAAATTGGAACTTGAAGAACTTTCTTCAAGAGCAAATCCCTTTGGGTGAGTACCTAGCAGTGCAATTGCGGGATCATAGGGTAGTTCTATTTTTAAGTTTTTGAGGAACCTCCATACTGTTTTCCAAAGTGGCTGCACCAGTTTGCATTCCCACCTACTAGATATTTACCCAAAGAAAAGAAAAATACTAATTCAAAGGGATACAGGCACCCCAGTGTTTATACCAGCATTATCTACAATAACCAAACTATAGAAACAGCCCAAGTGTCCCTCAACTGATGAATGGATAAAATGTGGTAAATATACATACAGTGGACTATTACTCAGCCATCAAAAAGAATGAAATCTTGTCATTTGCAATGACCTGGATGGAGCTAGAGGGTATTAGGCTAAGCAAAATAGGTCAGTCAGAGAAAGAAAAATGCCACATGATTTCACTCATATGTGGAATTTAAGAAATAAAACAATTGAGCAAAGGGAAAAAAAGAAGAGGGAGGCAAACCAAGAAACAGACTCTTAATAGTAGAGAACAAACTGATGGTTACTAGAGGGGAGGTGGGTGGGGGAAGGCTTAAATAAGTGATGGGGATTAAGGAGAGCACTCCTTGTGAGGAGCACCGGCTGTTGTTATGGAAGTGTTGAATCACTATATTGTACACATGAAACATACTACACTGTATGCTAACTGGAATTCAAATAAAAACTTTTAACAAAAGAGCAAATCTCATGGTCCTTCCTCTTTAGTAGTAGTTTTTCACCTTTATTTACATCCATAATAGTCTCAAATAACATATTACATGGGATCCTCAAACATAGAAGAGTTGAATGATAAATGCTGTGACCGAGGCAGAAGTCGGGGTGGCTCTGAGCGGGTCTTGAGCTCTCACTGCTCCATTAGCCTCCAGGTATCTCATTCCCGTTACACCATCCAGTACAATCTACTCCATTGGTTCTTCTAATAAAAATAAATAATTCAGTCATCCCTAGCTGTCTCCTTCAGAGAGCACTTTTGTTATAATGTTATAGTTTTGTTAGTCTGCGGTTCCAATTTAAAGAGTTCCAACAAGGAGAAAAAACTGGCTTGTATTAAATGTATCAGATGCAGGTAAGTAGATGGTTGTGCCCCCAGTACAGGTGTTAAAGGGGCTAGAAAATTGCCCTAAACATGGACAACGTTCTAGGAAGGAGGAAGGAGGAACTGAGGTTAACAACAGTCATTATTAAAAGCAACAAAACAGACTTCCACTTTCAATGAAGAAGTCCACTGCAGAAACACTGAATTTCAAGCAACTAGCTCTTTAGTGCCCAGTTGCCCAGCAAAGTGAGAAACCATGCAGCCCTGGGTGAGAACAGCACACAGAGCACTGAGTTCACAGAATGGCCCTCCTTTGAATAGTGGTTTGGGTGGAAGCACGTCCCTTTGCGGTGGAATTCAAGAAAAAAAAAGGAGTGAGAAATCATCCTCTCTTTTTACCTCTTTCTGTTCTCATACACTTGGTGAGAGACTTTAAAAAAAGACTCAGAGGGTGAGACACTTTCATTTATTCATTCATTCCACAAATATTGAGTGTCTACTTGCCAGGCACTGTGGAAGGCACTGGGGATAAAGCAGTGAGGCCAGACACATCCCTGTTCACTTCATAGTAGCCCTCAGCCCTACCCTTAGCTTTGAATGGGTCCACGCCATACTGTGGTCATCGGAATTAAAACACACAAGAACTCCAGAGTCTCTCACAAAGGATCGACAGGATGAGGATAAAAGGGTAGAGCTCATGAATGATTGTCAAATGGATTTCCTTTGTAGCACAAACTCAAGTTCAGAAATATAAAGAGATTTTCCTATTATCTAAAATAGAAGGAGGATGCTAATATCAAGGGCTTTCGCTATCTTCCTGGAGATTAGGAAATGGATGCACTTATTATTTTTAACCTCAGATTTACCTATTCCTGTTCTAGTAGAACTTGAAAGTCTCTTAAGTATTCCACTAAAGAGGAAGTAATTTACCTGATTTTCTGTAACCATAAATCTCGTCATCCAGATTGTCTATGAAGCAAATTTATCCATATAACAAATTGTCAAAGAGGGCACACTTTGCATATAATCATCTCTGGATGATTTACCTCTGTCTATGTATTTTGTTTTAAACTACATTCAACAATTTAATTCAGAAAATGCTTGTTAAGTGCCTGCTAAACACCTCTGTCTGATCAAGCTGCTAATAAACACAATCTTTCCTGATGATCAGAGCTTCCAGTATCCGTAATTTGCAGCCTTGAGAAAGAAGCCCCTGAACTAACTGTCGACACAGAGGAAAGTTGTGGCTTATAATCTTAAATTCATTAGCCTAAATATAGGAGTCTGATTTTTGAACCCAGTGTGCTGGACTGCCATAAACCTACTTAAAAAGATGTTCAGATTTCAGAGAGAGGCAGACAGAGTACATGGCCTGATTTCCCAGGTGAGTCAGTGGTCTCTGATGCGTCTATGAATATGCCGTGGCCACCCCCCCCCACCCCCCGCACTGGGAGGGTCACCATCCAGAACTGTGCTTCTCCAGGGAGGGTTAAGACAGTGTCTGATAGCATCAACGTCCTGCAAAAATAGCCTGTGCCATTCTAGCATCCTCCATGTGTAGCTGAAACTCTTGTGTTCTTCACGAACAATGAATAAGTAATCGCCAGCCCTCAGGGGAGAGAGTCAGATTTTACAAGAAAAAAAGGACACGAAATGGGCATATGTTGGCAATCTCATTAGAAATGACAAGAATGTTTGTTCATAACTTTAAAAAAAAAATAGCAAGGCAAGAGCTTACTTGGAGCTTCTCTACCATCTGCAATCTTTAATTCAGTATCTGCCATAACCAGGTGTTTGCTAATACATCTCAAGGCTCCCCGGGCTTCCTCTGTGTGAACACCAGCAGGATCAGCTATCCATCATGGTTATTGTTTTAGGGGAATCGTAGACACTTCTTTGCTTCTAATGTCCAGCTTGTTTATTAATATAAATAAATAAATAAATAAATAAATATTACTAAAATGGTGTTTTCATTTCATCCTTTCACTCAAGCATTATCCTACATAAAATAATTATTTCTCTCTTCCTTTTCATCAGCTCACTGCTTTGTCTTTTCAAAAAAGGAACCTTGGATGAAAGAGGATTCATGCATCTTTTCACTTAACAAATATTTATTGTCTGTTATTTGCCAATCCCTCTTCTAGGCACTAAAGGTACAGAATAGAACAAAAGAGACAAGGATCTTGTGTCCACATGGAGCTCATACTATATTAGCTCAACTATATATTAGGAGCTCACACTATAAATATTAGGAGCTCACACTATATACCCTGCAAATTCTGTCTCAGGAACAGAATCCTCCCAGGTGCACCTAGCTCCACTGAACCCAAGTATCCACACTAGCTATTGTTATATTTCACTTGCTTCTGCTGGCTTTAGCCATATCCTCATGTTTAAATCTACTGACAATTTTCATCAATGAATCAGGCCCACTTGACTTCCCAGAGCAATGTTCATTTGGGCTGGATGTATGCTAAGATGCTTCGACTTGGAAATTTGAAATTATTTGTTGACTCCATTTCTGATGGTCCAACCATAACTGCTACCTCTCTTTCTTCACCATCATTTGGAATAACTGTTATAAACTGGGACCTGAATTATGAGGACCAGGATAGTCATCATCTACCATGTAGTACGAACTAACAGCAAACTAGAACTTGGCAAGATCTGTCTGGTTTCTCTCTAAAGTTATCACCAATTTACCCATCTTTCAGGATGGCCTCCCCTCTAGTTTTGGAGTCCAATGTTAAAGCCTAGTCTGTTCCCTGGACCTCATACTCTGTCTACCTCACAGCGAACTTCTCACTTGAGCTTTGGGTCCTACCACATATGGTCAGATTTCCCAGACAACTACATGCCACTTAATTTGATTCATGCTTACGACCATGGGTTTTTAAGTCAGGGTGATTATAATCATGAATCAAACACTGTCTGTAAGGTCTTCAGAAAGTGATTTAATCTCTGTGCCTCCATTTCCTGGTTAGTAAAAAGGGGATAATAATGGAAACTGACCTGCAGAGTTGTTGTGACGTTTCAATGACTTAATACATACAAAACATCAAGAATGTTACTTGCTACATAGTAAAGACTCCAATGTTTCCAACCTCATGAATATTTAACTCCTACTCCACTGCCAAAAGTCAACTTGAAGAATGGGATGGGTTTAGACTGGACTTTTGCATCCCTTATCCACTTTTCCTGGCTCTTCCAACTGCCTCTCTTGAGGGTCAATATCTTTACCGAGGCTAGTGTGCCTTAAGCCCTAGCTCCTCTCACAGGCAAATTAGGGCTTTCTTTGGATGGCTACAATTTCTCTACCAGTTTTGTTACATGGGAAAAGCAGCCCAACAGAGTTATAACACCTTACATCTGCTACAACAGCAGAAGTCAGTACCATACAATTATTTTCAACATCATGAATACTCTTAAATGTCTGCACCTTATTTATGCCATCTGTAGAATGGAGACAGATTTGATGAAGAGAACAAAATCTTCTTTCCAAAATTCTTTGAGCTGAGAGACAGAGGTTATGTTATATAGCATGATGGTGTTCACCAAGTTGCAGAATTAAGGGATTGTAGACTCAAAGAATAAAAGTCCATGAAGAGCTAAGCCGATCATCAATCTTTAAAAAGAGTAATGAGAGAGATTTACCCTATATGACTCTAAAAGATGCTGTTAAGCCACAGAAATAAAAACAGGATGATATTGCTACAATAAGACTGGCAAAGGAACTCAGTAGAGAGTCAAACCAAGACCCAAGTACACATGGGGATTTATTATGATATAAAATTGGCACAACAGAGCAATAAAAAAAAATAGTAGATTATTTAGTAGCTGGTTTGGGGAAGCTATCTCATCATAAATAAGAAAATGCAAGTGCATTCTGTATGAAGTAAAGACCTAGGTATGAAAAATTATAAAGTTAATAGAAGGGAATGCAGGATAATATCTATGTAACATTAAGATAAAAGACTACTTCATTATGAGGAAGCATGATCAATTTGATTATATCAGAGGATTTCTGTTGGGTGACGGACATCATGAAAGAAACTGAAAAAAGGAAAGGAAACATTGACAATGACTAAAACAAAGAAAACATATATTTAGAATGTAGAAGATTCTTCCAAAACTCAACCAAGGAAAAAAAAAGACAATTCCAAGACTTTTACAGGGAAGGTATAAGAATACACAGTTTACACAAGAAATTTAAAATGTTTTTAATGTTTATTTATATTTGAGAAAGAGAGAGAAAGAAAAAGAGAGAGTGCAAGGTGGGGGAGGGGCAGAGAGAGGGAGACAGAATCTGAAGCAGGCTCCAGGCTCTGAGCTGTCAATATGGACCCCAACATGGGGCTGGAACTCATGAATTGGGAGATCATGACCTGAGCTGAAGTCAGACACTTAACTGACTGAACCACCCAGGTGCCCCAAGAAATTTAAAATTTAAAAAGCATACAATGGGACACTCAAACTCAGTGGTAATCAGAAAAATGCATATTAAAACAATAAGGCAATATATCTTCACACCTACTACACTAGCAAAAACTAGAAAACAGTAAATTAGAGAACAATGTAAAATATTGTCAAGAATCATGGGGAGGAAGAACGTGGGAACACCTAAAAATGTCTTTCCCTACAACAGGGAGTATTTGAAAGGTGCAACCAGTCCAGAGAGCCATCTACTTGGAAAATTAAGTGTATGCTTAAGCAATTTCTACTCCCAGAGAAATCCATAAGGAACATGTTCAAGGTTGTTCCTGGAAGCAGTGTTTGAGGAGGGTACTGAATGACATCTGGGTATCCATCAACGGAAAAGCAGGTAGATAAAAAATAGTGGGTATGCACCACAGAGCTGTACTGTCCAAAACAGGAGCCACTAGCCACATTTGGCTATTTAAATTTAATTTTAAATCAAATAAAATTAAATAAAATTAAAATTTCAGTTTCTCAGTCACACTAGCCATATTACTTGCTATAACAGTGACTATAAAGTGCTCAATAGCCACATACAGCCCATGGTTACCACTTTGGACAATACACATATGTTTCCATCATGGAGTAGTTAGAAGAAATGTATTAAATGTTCACATAGCAACATACATGGTCCTTAAAAACATAGTGCCTAGTGAAGACAATTTGCAACAAAATAAAAAATATTTGTGTAAAATATTACACAACAAAAATGCAATGCTATATTACATAACAGCATGACATAAATTTAAAATGTACACAGAAAACAATAATGCACATTAACCAAGTTAAATCATTTAAATAAAAGATATGCATTAACCTAAACTCATGGTTTCAGGGGGTTGGAGTCGAGTATAGGGACAAAAAGAAAGAAAGAAGTCCATCCACACAGATTTTCAAGCTTAGAGGAGTTGATGACTATATAGTCCATGCCCTCACTGTGTTTGTCCTTCTGGAAGAAATCACAATAGGGGGGTGCCTGGGTGGCTCAGTCGGTTGAGCCTCCGACTTCGGCTCAGGTCATGATCTCACGGTTCGTGAGTTCGAGCCCCGCGTCGGGCTCTGTGCTGAAAGCTCGGAGCCTGGAGCCTGCTTCAGATTCTGTGTCTCCCTCTCTCTTCCCCACTCATGCTCTATCTCTCAAAAATGAATAAACGTTAAAAAAAAAAAAAGAAATCACAATAGGAATGAAACATGATTCCTAAAACCAAGGAGCCCTTGGTTCGTTTGGGACACCCATCAAATACCCAAGGAAAGGTAATACACAAGTCAAAGGATTGTGGTAAGCACCCAACAGAAAGAGGGTTATAAAAATTCCAAGGTGCAAGAGACCAGGAATGATCTGGGGAAGAAAGGATACTGTAAGATGGGCCCTGAAGATGGTGTAAGTAAATGAGGACCTGGAATAAGAGCATTCTAGGCAGACAAAACAGCTTGCACAAAGGAATGGTAGGAAGAAGCCACAGAGAGTTGTCTCTTGCAACTAAAGAACAAAAAGTGGTAGAGAATCAGAGGTGAGGTCAGTGGAGGAGACTAGACCAAGAAGAGCTGGCAGGGCTTATAGATACTGGGTGCCCATATTGCCTAATTCACCTGGGAATGTCCTGGTTCATGTGTGCTGTCCCAGAGAAATCATTAACACACCCTCTTTACTCTCAAAGTGTCCCATTTTGGGCCAGAAAAGATATGACTTTCCTACCTATGGAGAGAAACAGGCTGATAATATAGTTTAGCAGAGGACTTTCTGGTTCCATATTGTTTGATACGTTACATATTTGAACATGCATTTCTCTGATGCTACAATTGTAAGTATTGGAACAAAATTAAAGTGTGCACTTTAGGAGAAATAATTTTTCTGAAATCTTTAGAAATGATAAGCTGGTCCGTGGGAAAGATAATTTAAATGAAAAATTGTAAACGTGCTTCAAGACAATTGCCTGATTCTGAAACACCTCATCAACAGCTCTATTACAGAGAATTAGGCTCTAATAAAGCTGACTGGGATTCTCACCTAATACTATGAGGTGGGGAGACGCTAACACTAAAGTCACTCTAGCTGGAGCAAACCTAATGGCAGGTGATACCAAATGAAAACTGCCACACGTATCCCATTACATATTTGTAAGAACATGGGGAGAAAAATTCAATTAGGAAAACTCAATTACAATCAGAATGTGTTTTAACATTTTGATTACTAAAAATAAGTTGCTAAAAGCACAATTACCTCAATTTTGGTTAAGAGGTCTTGCAGTTCTCCTGATTCATTCATTGACAAAATTTTCTCAGCACCCTATTAACAAGAAAGGGTGGGGTGGGGGAAGAAAATCCATTTTGTTAGTATTGGAGAAAACAAAGTTCTAGCCAGGAGAGCTTAACCCACAAGATTTTGAACACCATTCTTCCCTCGTAAGTAAACTTACAACCAGGAGGCCAAAGAAGGGAGGAAATTTCTTTTTTCCTCCATATATTCTCCCATTTAGTAAGGCTTAGTGGGAGCAAGAGGACGACTGCCAGCAGAAGGTGAGAGCTGGGAATCCCACAAATGTCAGATTATGTCCAGATATGGAAGGTTCCAGCACACCCTTCAGAGTTGTTCAGAGCGCCTGAAGGCAGCTCTGCCATCTGGGAAAGGAAACCATGGAGCAAACTCCCAGCCTGGGCTGTCTCCACCCTATTCCCAGTGGTGTTGACATGACCCTTCCTTCACGTGTAGAGGTAGCAGCAGCTAATAATACTAATAAAATTAATAACCACTGACACTAATTAAGCACACATTATGAGCTGGGCACCCAACATCATCTAATTTGAAGTGGTAGGCTCTATTAATAGCACAAAGTGAGCCTCAGTGAGATTAAATAACAATGCCAAGGCCACCCCGAAAGGAAGCAGAATGGGAATCTGAACACAAGCAGGGAACTCACTCCAGAGCCATTGTTTTTAACTTCTAAAACTTTACTATGAAAATGAGAATGGGGGCAATGTATGCACTTTCCAAACAAATCATAGTGTTTCTTCTAACTACCTGATCTTCCTTCCCTTTCCAGCCTCTTCTTACATTCTCCTGCTCGATTTTCCTTTCCTCGATAAGGAAGGAAATTATTTCTGATCAAAGGCAGAGACCATGTGTGCCTTGTTCACAACATCTCCCTGGCACGGAATAACAGTTGTTGGCACAGAATAGGTGTTGAACCAGTTTTTGATTGATCAACAAAACGGGGAGAAATAGCACCACACAATAAATACTTCTTGGGTTCCTATTTGTGCTGGGCAGGATGGAAAACAAAAATTCACTTAAGATATTTAAAACGTCCTGGTTCATAAGGAGGTCACTATAGACTTTTATGTAAACGTGCAACAAAGTAAACCACAATGCAGAATGGGAAATAGGTGTTGGAACGAGGCTCTGGGGCCACAGCAGTCTCTGGCCAGAGAGGGGCTCAGCCATTTGCTCCAGGAAAGATTCCTAGTCTTGGACCTAAAGCTACTTTCTTGAACAGGAAAGTCATTAAGCCTGACTTTACATCATTGAGTGGAAAAAACAGCAGCCCAGCTAATCTGTTCTAGGATGTAATCGACTCCAGCCTGTGGAGTATTCTTGGCAACAGACTCTAGAGCTAAGGGGCAAAGGGATAAACAGGTTTATACAAGCTATCATCAACATGCCAATCCGGTGAAAATGAAAGCTGGTCAGTTTCCAAGGTCTGTGGGAGGATACCCATCGCTCACTGGGTCCTGAGTGCTAGCGGGCCAGGCTTTCCTACAGAACAGATTACCTCATCCACCACCTTTGTTCATGGCTCAATGGAGTGTGTGACGTCCCTGGCAGGCTTCCAAATAGGGGCTAGCTGTCCCATCTGTCTGGACTACTTGAAAGACCCAGTGTGGGCATAACTTCTGTCTCTCTTGAGTCAGTCTGTCCTGGAAGGATCTAAATGAGACTTTACCCTGTCCATTTTGCCATTATTGTTCTCTAGGAAGGAAATTCATAAGCAATCCCCAGCTGGGCAATTTGATGGAAATCGCTAAGCTACTATAAATAAGAAGAAGCCAGAGGAAGAAGAAGGAAGAGAAGCTCATATCTGAAAAAGCATAATTAAGTGTTGGCCTTCTTCTGTCAGAAGGACCGGAAAGTTTTGTCCACAGTGTAGTTTCTCCACTGATCACTGGAATCACTGCATTTGACCCAGAGAGAAGGCTGTTCCCCATCACAGGAAAAGATTGGAGAATTGCACTGAACCAGGGAAGGAGAGAGTGGAACAGGTAGAAAAGGGGATAACTGTGCAAACCAGAAAATCATTGGAACTGAAGAAGAAATAAAGTGTGAGTTTGAGCAACTTACGTGGTTTCTCAAAAATGAGCAAGAGACTGTTCTTTCGCAATGACAAGATGAGGAAATGGATATTTTAATGAAACGAAATGAAAACCTAACATTTTAAAAGCATCTTTCCACATTAAAACATCTATTAAAGGAGATAGAGGGAAGATATGCAAGGTGAAAACTGGAATTACTGACAGATGTTGAAACTATCTACCATAGATATAAAACCTTAAAGTCCCCTGAACCTTTTTCATGACAATTAAAGGAATATGGCAAGAAGGAGAAGGAGGCGGAGGAGGAGGAGGAGGAGGAGGAGGAGAAGAAGAAGAACAAGAAGAAAAAGAAGAAGAAGAAGAAGAAGAAGAAGGGGAGGAGGAGGAAGAAGAAGAAAAATAAGGAGGGGGTGGGGAGGGGAGAGGGAGGGGGGAGGAAGAAAAGAAGTGTGAAATGGGTGATGCAGAAAAGGGCAACTAGGAAATCATAACATGGGGGAAACCGATCTGCTTATTGACGGCAGAGAAGGCTTTCTGAGCTTGGCAGAATTTGATCTGGACCTTGAAGCTTAGGGGAGGTTTCTAAGATGAGGTAGGCAATTTTTGTAGTGATGTATAGGAGCCTTTAGTTCTGGGTTTTATTTTACTTCAGTTGATCTCATAAAATTCATGTCATCTTAATCACCATCAGAAATGTCAACTTGAAATATTAAAAAGCACTAGGAATTAACACACAGGGCTACAGAGGATATACATAAGTGTACAAGGCGGGTTATATTCTTTAGTTTGTGGGTGGTTTGGCCAGGAGGACAGAAGAGACATACCTAAAGTAAGACCCAAAGTGATGGAAGCACCAAACAAAACATTAAACTCTAAAATGTAGGAATAACTGGTAATATTTTACTTTTGCTGCATTCTATTTCTTTTAAGAGTCAGCCACGCTAAAATGGGAAAAGCCCCTGGGGACTCTGGTCCACCAACTAAAGCAGCAAGGGAATAGATCATTTTTCTACAATGAAAGAAAATGCACCACATGACCCCAAGCAAAACGAATGCACCAGAGAAGCTATCAGGCATCTGCTTTCCAGCTCTTTTCTTCTCTCAGCTGTCAGCGTTCCTTAGCCAGTTGTTTAGAATCCGATGCAGAGACCAGGAAAGGCCTTTCTCATTACCCATCAATACATGGAATTTGCCCTGCCTCAGCCAAATAATTCCAGCACCATCAACACGACAAGAGTAGATTCTACGTTTCAATAGAAACACGGGCTTTGCTCACATTAAGCAACGTACCCAAACTCTGTTCAAGACACACCTGGGGTCTGGTGCACGGGTGGCATACCAAGTGCCGAAGGTGGAGAAAATTCTCTGGAACAGAGACCTGAGAGCTGAGTACTTGCTCCCTCTCTCAACTGCTGCTACTCAATATAGCATCCACCCACAACTCCACCTGGCCCGCCCCCAGATCATTTCCTTGGAAGGAGCCCTCTGTTCTTTGGCCAAGTACTGAACAGAAACAAGAGTCAAAATCCCCTGCTTCCCCACTGGGTTCCAAGTCCCTAACCTCCACCTGACCTGTCCTTGCTGAACTGAAGTGCAAGATTTTACAGGGCAGGACAGGGAAATCTCTGCCCTCTCTGCTCCTAAGCAGCAGCAGCAGCAGCTGAGGCAGGATAGGGATCTCAGCCTTGCTGGCAAGTGTCAGGGAAAATGAGGTTCCTCCCATCCTGAGGCTTGGCTAGCGCTCAACCTGCCCTGCGCTGCTCTGCATTTACCCAGTCCAAAGCTCTCATTCCCTGCAGCTTTCCACCACAGACATTCTAATTATTACTTGGTCTATAAAGACACTTGTGTGCCCAAAGAAGAGAGCGTATTTTTTTTAATTATTTTTTTAATGTTTATTTACTTTTGAGTCAGAGAAAGTGTGAAGCGGCAGAGAGGCAGAGAGAGAAGGAGACAGAATCTGAAGCAGGCTCCAGGCTACCAGCTGTCAGCACAGAACCCGTTGTGGGGCTCGAACCCACGAACAGCGAACAGCGAGATCATGACCTGAGCGAAAATCAGACACCCAACTGACCCACCCAAGCACTCTGAGAGCGTATTTTTTTTTAAGTATTAACATTCTTAGGGGATAATCTTTTCCCGCTTGGTATTTGGTTAAGAGTATCACATATGAGTTTGTTAACTTCTACAATGTAAGTCTATTATTCAGTTCCATGCAAGTAGAAATTAATCTTTCTATTATTGGCATAGTTTGCCAAGACTTCCAGGATACCTATGGAAATATTTCTAATGCATTTTTCAATTGATTCAGAATCTTTTTTTTCTGAAAATTAATTTAATCCTGAAATTAATGATACTAGTAATACGCTAGGTGCTTTACAGACATTGGCTTTTTTAATCATCACTGCAAGATAAGCATTATTATCTCTCTCTTTTTTTTTTAAAGAAGAAACTGAAGTTTGAAGAGAATAAGGAACATGCCCAGCACCTTTTAGTTAGTCAATACAAAGCCTGTCCAGATCTTGAACTCGGATCATATTGTCTCAAAACATACATTCTTTCCATTGTTCCATGCATGCTGCCTTCTCACTGATATAATTTATTAGTGAAAAAATGGTACAGATAGCTCCCAGTCTGAGTAACATGACAGTCTGTGTTGGGATTCACTGTTGACATGGGTCCCAAAAAAGCCAAGTGAATGAAAGCCTTCACTGCGATGACTCCAAACAGGATGAATGTGTCAGAGAAGCTAAAGAACATCTCTATTCTTTTTTTACTTCAGTCTCAGGTATTTTTGGTTATTTCAAATACATTGCATATTCCAGAAAAGGACTTAGTTCATTATAAACTCCAATATATGAAATTAGCTCTATTCTCAAATTCTTTCCCCCTTAAAATTCTGAGCAGTGAGCTGTGACATGTGAACAAGTCACTTTACTTTATATGTAACAAGCTTCCCAGAGATCAGACAGTCTACATAATCTTTTGTCACATGAATCACCAAAAAAGAGACCCACACCTTCAGGCAACAAGAACAGGTTAAAAAAAGACATCAGCCCCCTGCTGATTAGGGCTGCTGGACACTCACCCACCATTTGTGATCCATGAATGTACAAAAGTGGCCACCATACTCATTTGTACTCATGTCCATTCATTTATTTCCACATTCAACACAATTCTGAGTCTCCATTATGGGTTAGGCATTGTGCTAAGTGTTTGAGATATAAACAATAAGCAAAAAAAAAAAAAAAGGCTCCCTGTCCCTGTTCCTGAGAGAATGTAAAATCTTTTGGAGTAGACAGATGTTAAACAAAAGGTCATACAAATAAATGTAAACTATAACCGTCATAAATACTACAAAAGAGTTGTTGGTACAAGATGTTGTGAAAGTGTATCTAATAAGGTGCGATTAACTTAATCAACAAGATTAGGGAAAACCCCATAAATTAATGATTAAGTTGTTATCTTTATGATTGATAGTAGGTAACTGAGCACATAGATAGAATGAAGGAAGGAAATTAATTAGAGCAATAAGGTTACCAAATATCATATGTACATGATCCTTCGTGGTCACCATTCTCTTTCATTCAAAATAAGAAAAACTATGTTCAATGAACCTGCCTATCAGATTCTGCATAGTGTTTTGGACTGGTGCCCTGGAGGAAACATAGGTAAGATACCAGGCCACAGGGTCAGTGATCTATTTTACCAATAAGATGAGGAAAAGTTTAGATTGGTATAAGCCAGCTTGGATTCACCACACTCTTCTAGATCTCTGTGAAGAGTTGTTAGGCCAAGGGTTTCCTTGACCATCATCAAAAAACGATATAAACAAATACAGACATTTAAGTATTTTTTCTCAAGAATTACTTAAAATCACACACACAGGCGTTAGCTGCCTCCAGGCTGATACACCTCCACGCTAATACCCAGGCTCTGAGATTCCACATAGGACACAAATGTTTGGAAACTATTGACCTGAAATTTTTGAGAGGTCCAGAAGAACTAAAAATAATGTTCTCATTAACCAAAACCAAACAGAATTTTTTAAATTTATTTTTATTTTTTTAATTTACCTGCAAGTTAGCATATAGTACAACAATGATTTCAGGAGTAGATTCCCTAATGCCCCTTACGCATTCAGCCCCTCCCCCCCTTTTTATTTATTTATTTATTTTTATTTTTATTTTATTTTTTATTTTTTTATTTATTTTTGGGACAGAGAGAGACAGAGCATGAACGGGGGAGGGGCAGAGAGAGAGGGAGACACAGAATCGGAAACAGGCTCCAGGCTCTGAGCCATCAGCCCAGAGCCTGACGCGGGGCTCAAACTCATGGACCGCGAGATCGTGACCTGGCTGAATTCGGACGCTTAACCGACTGCGCCACCCAGGCGCCCCAGCCCCTCCCCCTTCTTACAACCCCTCCAGTAACCCTCTGTTCTCCATATTTAAGAGTCTCTTCTGTTTTGTCCCCCTCCCTGTTTTTATATTATTTTTGCTTCCCTTCCCTTGTGTTCATCTGTTCTGTGTCTTAAAGTTCTCATATGAGTGATGTCATATATTTGTCTTTCTTTGACTAATTTCGCTTAGCATAACACACTCTAGTTCCATCCACGTTGTTGCAAATGGCAAGATTTCATTCTTTTGATTGCCGAGTAATACTCCATTGTATATTTATACCACATCTTCTTTATCCACTCATCCATCGATGGACATTTGGGCTCTTTCCATGCTTTGGCTATTGTTGATAGTGCTGCTATAAACACTGGGGTGCATGTGCCCCTTCGAAACAGCATGCCTGTATCCCTTGGATAAATACCTAGTAGTACAATTGCTGGGTCGTAGGGTAGTTCTGTTTTTAATTTTTTGAGGAAACTCCATACTGTTTTCCAGAGTGGCTGCACCAGTTTGCATTCCCACCAGCAGTGCAAAAGAGATCCTCTTTCTCCGCATCCTCACCAACATTTGCTCTTGCCTGAGTTATTAATGTTAGCCATTCTGACAGGTGTGAGGTGGTATCTCATTGTGGTTCTGATTTGTATTTCCCTGATGATGAGTGATGTTGAGCATTTTTTCATGTGTTGGTTGGCCATCTGGATGTCTTCTTTGGAGAAGTGCCTATTCATGTCTTTTGCCCATTTCTTCACTGGATTATTTGTTTTTTTGGGTGTGGAGTTTGATATGTTCTTTATAGATTTTGGATACTAACCCTTTATCTGATATGTCATTTGCAAATATCTTCTCCCATTCCATTGGTTGCCTTTTAGCTTTGCTGATTGTTTCCTTCGCTGTGCAAAAGCTTTTTATTTTGATGAGGTCCCAATAGTTCATTTTTGCTTTTGTTTCCTTTGCTTCTGGAGATGTGTTGAGTAAGAAGTTGCTGCAGCCAAGATCAAAGAGGTTTTTGCCTGCTTTCTCCTTGAGGATTTTGATGGCTTCCCATCTTATATTTAGGTCTTTCATCCATTTTGAGTTCATTTTTGTGTATGGTGTAAGAAAGTGGTCCAGGTTCATTTTTTGCTGTCCAGTTTTCCCAGCACCACTTGTTAAAGAGACTGTCTTTATTCAATTGGATATTCTTTCCTGCTTTGTCAAAGATTAGCTGGCATACGTTTGTGGGTCCATTTCCAGGTTCTCTATTCTGTTCCATTGATCTGAGTGTCTGTTTTTGTGCCAAATCAGAAATTTTAATGTATATATACATATATGCATATTGTGTGTATGCATATATGTTATATATTACTTAATTTTTACTTTTATTTGCATTTATTCATATACCACTTCATCTTACTAAGAAACTTGCCTGCAATAAAAGATACATATAATGATAAAATAAAATAAAATTTGAATAAAAATTCAGGACAAAAGAAATGTCCTAAATACATTTCAAAATGATAGCTATTATTGAGACTTAAATTTATTCTAAGGCAGCTCCTCAATTCAAACAAAGTTTGTTTTAGTGTAGTACTCTAACAATGCAATGTTTTACATAACACTTTAGATGGTCTTGCTATTATAATAAATAATACCCCTGCTTTTCATTAACCATAAAAATATAGTCTCTAAATAAATGCCATCACAGAAGTGGCTCTTGACTCAAATAGTACAAGTTTTTTTTATCCCTCCTGCTGGCTTAAATCAGGCTCCTTTTCCTTTTTGCTTAACCACTTCCCTGCGATTTATTTCTCTATATTTAACTGCACACCCTACATTGCTTGTTGGAGTACCTTCTAGTGACTGGGATGCAACCCAGACTCCTCAGCATGGTTGACACAAACCTCCACTATCTGGCTGCACCAACCCTTCCAGCCCTGTCCTTTAATGCTATGTACTCCTAATACTCTGAATTTCTCTCTTTCTCCTGGACATACCAGGTCCTTCCATGAGATAATATGCCTTTGCACATGCTCTGTACCTTTGCCCCAAATTTATTCTATCCTTCGCAGCCTCTCCCAGAAAACTTCTAGACATCCCTCCAAACCCAAATGAAATGTTACCTTATTGATGAAGTTTCTTTGATTTTCCCAGGCAAATATCAGTATTCCTTCCTCTGTGCTCTGAGACCACTTTGTGCCCCCCTGCACTGTGAGCCCAGTGGTGATTAAAACAACTGGGACTTCTTCAAGGACCCAGCGCTTTGCATGGTGCCCCATAGACACTCAATAAGTATTTGCCATATTAACATCTTCAGCCATTTTGTAGTAAATACATTAGTAAATACTAAATGTAGTAAGTGTAGTAAAAAATGTAGTAAAAAAAAAAAAAAAGAAAGAAAAGCATTATATTCCAAATGGCTGTTTCCCACAATGACTGCTGATTTAAAAAGGAAAGATAGGGGCACCTGGGTGACTCAGTCAGTTAAGTGTCTGACTTCGGCTCAGATCCCGATCTTCACAGTTTGTGAGTTTGAGCCTCACATCGGGCTCTGTGCTGACAGCTCAGAGCCTGGAGCCTGCTTCAGATTCCATGTCTCCCTCTCTCTCTGCCCCTCCCCGCTTGCACTCACTCTCTCTCTGTCTCTTTCTCTTTCTCAAATAAATAAATAAACATTTAAAAAAAACAAAAAGGAAAAATAAGCAAAGGCATAAATCAAAAAGCACCTTGGTGAAGGTAAATCTGCAAGCTGATGTGATTTGATGATGGACTGCCAAACACCTACAGGAGAGAGGGGTATGGAGACTGTGTGACTGCTTCCCCTAACCATCACTTCCTTTAGCTGGGCACAGGACAGGAAATGAAGAACAAACCATTGGAGGCTGCGCTCTCATGACGACTGGTAGGCTGGGCTGTCTGGTGCCAGCTACTAAAGGATTTTTCTGCTGTGTAATCAGGAGAGCAGATGGCAGGGCTGGCATTCAAGGGCCTCAACCAACACCTAGCATGACGCCCGCCAAAGGACGTGCTCAGTAAATGTTTGTTTCTGTGGCTGCCAGACCCACCAGAACGGGAGGTTACGTCAACCCTGGAGACAGGCCACCCGAGCCCTGCTGACAATGGCAGACTTTACTTCAGGAATCAGCTTGGGATCATCTCCAGTATGTGAACCAACTCCATGGAGACCCTGGAGTTCTACACCAAACACTTAGGCCTGGAAGATGTTCAAAGCAGGTGTGGTGATATCCCTCCAGTGTCTTAAAAAAGACACAGTAAAATCTCCTCAGAAAATCTCATTCTAAAGAGCATGGTTTTCCTGTGTCCATGGCAGGAAGAATTAACTGCAAAATTAAACTAGTTGACTTGTTTTGTGTAATTATATAATACAGACTTTTGGGTGTTGAAAAACGCCTGCCAAAGGCAGTGATTTAGGTTTTCTGTAATTAATGTTGAGCTACTTTTTTCAGTGTAGCTACAAAGAACACTTTTCTCATGGAAGCAATCTTGATCTTTATAATAAAGCCATATCATCAAAGTAGATGATCATGGGGATATATTATTCTCTTTTCTATGGCAGAAAACCATCTCTCTTGTTCTTTTATTTATTTCTTCTGGTTCCTTTAAAATTAATATTGAATCACATAAAAGTGACATCAAGTCCCTAGGTTTGTTTTTTTTTTTAACGTTTATTTATTATTGAGAGACAAAGAAACACAGAGCGAAAGCAGGGCGGGGTAGAGAGAAGGGGAGACACAGAATCTGAAACAGGCTCCAGGCTCTGAGCTGTCAGCACAGAGCCCGACGCGGGGCTCAAACTCAGGAACCAGGAGATCATGACCTGAGCCGAAGTCGGTCGCCCAACCAACTGAGTCACCCAGGCGCCCCAAAGTCACTACTAGGTTTAAAAAAAAAAGATAATATTGGGGGATCGAGCTAAAAGCCGGAAAACAGTTTTACTTAATAGATTTAAGACTGTTGTCTACTACGTCACATAATTCCCTGCATAAACTGATTTTTAGAATGCAGTGATTAAGTTCACCAAAGCTTTTTTTTCATTCAGCTATAACTGACATATAACATGTTACTAGTTTAAGGTACATAACATAATGATTCAATATTTGTATATATTGCAAAATGATCCCCACAATAAGTCTAGTTAACACCCATCACAGCACATAGTTACAAATTTTTTTCTAGCGATGACAACTTTTAAGATCTACTCTCAGAAGCTCTCAAATATACAATGCAGTATTGTGAGCTGTAGTCACAATGCTGTACAATATGTCACCAGTATTTATTTATTTTATAACTGGAAGTTTGTACCTTTTGACCCCCTTCACCTATTTTGCCTCCCTGTCCCGTGCCCCCCACATTTGGCAACCACCAATCTGTTTTTTTGTATTTATGAACTCGGGATTTTTTTTTTCCTTGAGATTCCACATATAAGTAAGATCATACAGTATTTGTCTTTGTTTGTCTGACTTCACTTATTAGCATGAGGCCTTCAAGGTCCATCCATATTGTCAAAAATGACAAGATTTCATTCTTTCTTATGGCTGAATAATATATATATTGTGTATATGTGTGTATACGTGTGGATGTGTGTATATTGTGTATATGTGTGTATATGTGTATATATATTGTGTATATAGTGCATATATGTATATATATACATATATATGTATATCATAATTTCTTTATTCATTCATCCATTGATAAACACCAAGGTTGTTTCCATCTCTAGGGAATTGAAAACATTGCTGCAGTGAACACAGGGGTGCATACACCTTTTCGAGTTAGTGCTTTTGTTTTCTTTAGATAAATACCCAGAAGCGAAATTGATGACTCATACGGTAGTTCAATTTTTTTAGGAACCTCCGTGCTGTCTTCCACAGTGGCTGTACCAATTTACTTTCCCACCAACAGTGCACAAGGTTTCCGTTATACCCACATCCTCCATTACATTTGTTATTTCTTGTCTTTGATTATAGCCATTCTAACCAGTGTGAAGTGATACCTCACTGTGGTTTTCATTTGCACTTCCCTGATAATTAGTAATATTGAGCACCTTCTCATGTGTCTGTTGGTTATCTATATGTCTTCTTTGGAAAAAAATGTATTCAGATCATCTGCCCATTTTTTACTTGGATTGTTTGTCTTTTTGCTATTTAGTTGTATGATTTCTTTATATTTTGGGATATTAATCCTTTATCAGATATGTGATTTGCAAATATTTTCTCTCATTGGTAGTCTGCCTTTTCATTTTGTTAATGATTTCCTTTGCTGTACAGAAGCTTTTTGTTGATATAGTCCCACTTATATATTTTTACAACCAAAGGTTTTCTTTTTTATTTTTTTAATGTTTATTTATTTATTTTGAGGGAGAGAAAAGAGCACAAGTGGGGCAGGGGCAGAGAGAGAGAGAGAGAGAGAGAGAGAGAGAGAGAGAATCCCAAGCAGGCTCTGTGCTTGAACTCATGAATTGTGAGTTCATTGGAACTCATGAATTGTGAGTTCATTGGAACTCACAAATCGTGGAACTTGAACTCACGAATCGTGAGATCATTGCCTGAGCCAAAATCAAAAGTTGGATGCTTAACCAGTGGAGCCACCCAGGCACCCCAGCCAAAGGTTTTCTGAATACAATTCCAGATTAAATCCTAGTGCCCCCATTTACAAATTAATTTAACTTGGACAAATAATGTAAATAAAGACTCAGCTTCCTGGGGAGCCTGTGTGGCTCAGTTGTTCAAGCATCTGACTTCAGCTCAGGTCATGATCTCATGGTTTGTGAGTTCGAGCCCCACGTCAGGCTCTGTGCTGACAGCTCAGAGCCTGGAGCCTGCTTCGGATTCTGTGTCTCCCTCTCTTTCTGCCCCTCCCCAGCTCGTGCTCTCTCTCTCTCCCAAAAATAAACATTTAAAAAAATTTAAAAAAAAAGACTCAGTTTCCTTATTTGTAAATTGGGTATAATTATGTTTATAATGTTGTTGTAGAGATTACATGAGATATATAAGTCTACAACACTGTATGGCATATATTAGGAATTCAATAAATAGTAGTTGTTTATTTATTATTGTTGTTGTTGAACTCTGAGAAAATTGGTAATTTAGGATCAATTTTGAGCATACAAACATTTCCTGTCTAGAGTCAATAAATAATTTTTAGAAAAGGAGGTCAGTAAGAGTATTATATTCCTTTCAGATGATGCCACCATAAAGTAAAGAGAATGTAATAAAAAGGGAGGTAGAGGATCATACAAAATATTGGGATTAAAATCTCAATTTTGTGATTAAAAAAGAAAGGTTGTATGAAATTTGAGGACTTTCTAGCTACATTGTAGACATGCTAAAATACTATGAGAGATTTAACTAGCTTTCAGCCAAGGTTCTTTGGAAAGTCAGAAACTGAGGACAGTTAGTGAACAATATTACTGAAGACGAGTCAATTATTTTTCTTGGGTAACACAGAATTTAATCACTCAGCAGGAAAAATATATGAGGAAGATTCATGTGGTGAGGGTAGTTGAGAAATATAATTAGTTGATCCAAATGTCAATTATAATTCCATTAATAGGAGGGAGATCCTACTTAAATAGGCCTAAATCCCAAATGGGATCCAAGGATATCTAGACATGGACAGGCTATGGAAGAATCATCACTGCAGCTTAGATGTTCAATAAAAATTACCTTATCTTTAGTATTATGATCTTAGTAAAATTATCACTCCTACCTAGTTGCTACTAGAAAGACTTTTCTATAGTGTACTGAAGTTCATGGTCATGAAATGAAGCAGATGACCCATTTTTATAAGGTACTATAATGTTAAAGAGTCATCAGTTGTCTAATAATTGTTGTTTTTTAAACTCATGAGAATAACTCAATGCATCTTCCAAGATCCTAGCAGGAAACTTGGATGCCCTAAGACTTTAACTGAGGAGCATTTAATGAAAGGATAATCTACAGAAGTGTGGACAACAGTAAATAAACCAATGGGCTTGGTGAATCACCAGGGGGGTGGGCAACAATGACGGTGTAACTACCCGTAGGTCTAACAATCTTGAGGAAGGCATTGTATGCAGTAGCTGTGGGAACTCAGCAACTGCCCAAACTGCACCTCAGTGTGATGGGAGCAGGGAACGTAAATACCTCTGTCCCACCTCACTCAGATCTCCCCCTTAGCCTCCTTGTGACTGAAGTCAGAAGGCGAAAGCATCTGCTTGGAGGAATCTGTAAAGTTTGCCTTTCTGTGGCTCAGAACAGTGAAGGGGAGAGAATGGATCTGGAAGGGAAAACAGAAAAAAGGGAAAACAGCCCACCAGCCATGAATCACATGATTCCTTTCATTCTATTGGAAACGATCCCAGTTTGAGTCCATTTATTATGTGTCTTCAGAACAAGAGAATAAGAATGACGAGAACCTTTCTGTAATCCTATGGTGAAAGGAAGTGAATCGCATGGGTAACCAGATATGTTGGAAAGGCTGAACCACTGGAGTTAAAATTGTGGGTTCAGCCATATATTAAATCCTATCTCTGCTACTTAATTGGGTGTTCAGCTTGGGCAAGTCACTTACGTCCTCAAAACCTCAGTTTTCTCAGCTACAAAGTAAAGAGAAAAATATCACTATCAGGTACAGTTGTAAGAAATAAGTGAGATAATGTATGTTATGTACTTAGCATAGTGCCAGGTACATATAGACCATTAGTAATGAGAATAATATTTGTTGATTTTTGTTGTTTTCAGAAGATTAGTAATGGACTTTCCATTGAGCCTAATTCCAAAGATCCATTTTGAAGGACTCATTGTCAAGTGTTTCTTTTTTAAATCAACTGCTGTGACCTCCTTACAGTGGGACTATTCTCCTTCTATTGGTAGTGTGGAGAGAATATTAATTACCTCTACTCCATTGTCACTGTCCACTCTTCATTGTCCTTTTCATTCCAAAAATCCTCTGAAATTGATTTAGGCATAGCTTTTGTGAAAGAGTATTTTTCCCAGCCTCCTGTGTAGTTAGATGTGGCCGTGTGCCTAAGACCCTCCAGTGAGATGTGAGCAGAAGTAATGCATACAGCTTCCAGGCCAGACTCTTAAAAGCAAATGGATCATCCTACTCTTATTCTTTTTATCTTTTAACAAGGTGGAAAAAAATGTGATGAGTTAAGCCATTTTTAACCATGCAGTAAGGACTTACCCTGAATGGAGATGCAGTAAGACAAAAAATACTCATGGAGCAGAGATCATCTATATCCATAGATCACTACCAGCTCAGACTTACTTGAGAAACAAATAAATATCTACCTTATTTGAACAAATAACCTACGATTCATAAACAGATATAGATATACATACATACGGATGGATGGATGGATGGATGGATGGACCAACAGATTTAGGTAGATATATAGAGACAAAGACAGAGACAGATAGAGAAGATAGAGATAGGATAAGGATGACATTATAGAAGTGAGTTGGAGACCAGCACAAACTTCTGGGTACTGTCCAGAATTTAAGAATTTTTTTTTGGCTATAAGATTTAGGAAAAGAAGTGAAACAGGATGGCAATAACAGCCTTGTCCAGAGAGATTTCTTGTAGATATTTTTAGATTCTTTCTCCATTCCTTTCAGAACTCTCCCTGCCAGAAGTGTCTTCTACTTGGAGAAGGACACCAAGGAACTAATTGTGTAGGCAGGTCAGGAAGGATGACTAAAATTTGGGTCTCTAAATCTGGACTGAGAACAAAGCCTGGTATTCCTTTGTCATCTCCCTTTGTCTTGGCCTCTACAGCCTCCAAAAAAAGCAACTTTGGGATTTTCTCAAAGTTATAAGGCTCTCATGATTCATTTCTTGAGGAACTTGGCTGTTGCAGTGGCAGAACAATGCCAGGAGGACAGTTCTTAAAGGGTATGGGAGGAGGGGGGGTTGAGCAAGGGCCTTAAGTGAAGCTTCTAATAGTTTATTGAGCACCCAGAATTAAACATGTGTTTTACAGCATTACCCACTGAATGTTTACTGCATCCCTACAAGTCCTCTTTTAAAAGCCTCAGTTTTAAACTAGAGAAACTGAGACTCAAAGAGATTATAAAAGTACAAGTGTTACAAGAGTACTTGTTCAAGAGCATCACACAGCTAATACTTGTCAAAGTCAAGGTTCAAATCTAGACCTACCTGGTTCAAAAGACTATGCTTTTATTCACTGAACTTCACTTTTTCCATATATATATTTACAAATAATATCTACCTCTAAGGGTTACTATGAGAATAAAGCATGATATTAACACATGTTAAGCCACAGTTTAATATAGAACATAATAAGTGCACCAGGGGCACCTGGGTGGCTCAGTCAGTTGAGTGTCGCACTCTTGATTTTGGCTCAGGTCATGATTCCAGGGTCGTGGAATCGAGCCCCACATTGGGCTCTGCACTGAGCATGGAGCCTGCTTAAGATTCTCTCTCCCTCTGACTCTCTCCCCTGCTCACGCTCTCTTGCTCTCTCTCTCTAAAAATTTTTTTAAAATAATGCCCATTACTACTATTATTACTATAACTTTTGTACTATACTCATACACCATGATATTAATATATTACAAGTTTTACCTAATGTTCAGTGATGGTAGATGACAAAGACCATAGATTTTAGATCTTGTCATTTCTTGGGTCCCAGAGACTGCTTCAGCATTTCATTTAAGCCATCAATGTAGGCAAACTTCTGCCTTAAAGTCCTGACCTGTGTCAGGTCTCCTATTTGCCTTCCTGAAGCACAGAAGTAAATGGCTGGAAATTGAGGCAATCTGTCAGAGGACATAGGCGGCTGTGTTTCAGGGCATCCAGAGAGTAAATATGAGCCCTCTTACTTAGAAGACAAGCTAATGAAAAAGTTATCCAGAAAATGACCATTTATCTCACCCAACCATTTAATAAGGTAAAGCAAAGCCATAGATAATAAAGAATATACTAATACTAAAAAGATGAAATAAAGTAAGAGAAATGAAAGCATACTTGAAGCAGTAAAACGTAAAATAAAAAAGTGGATTCCAAGATAAAAAGAAGTGTAATATAACCAATGAAAACTAGAGAAAATGAAGCAAATAAAAACTAGGAAAAAGATATTAGTGAAATAAAATATTATAACCAAGGACACAGCAGACTAAGATAATTAAGATAAAGAGAGTCCCAGAAACATTTTAAAAATAAAATGGGAAAAAATATTTGAAGATAGGAAATTAACCAGTTAGGATATTACGAGGTATGATAATAAAAGCCAAAGAGTTTTATTAGAACGTAAAAATGAGGCAGCCTCTGAGACCAGAAGCATAAACCCTCGTATGGAAACTACCAGGCTTTCAAAGCCAAAGCACCTAGTTACTAAACTATAAAAGGTACCACCAAGTAGCCAGGTCCTCTAATCAGCATCATAGCCATCAGTCGATCTTGCCTCCTCGGTTTTTATCACCTCACATCCAACCCATCGGGAAATCCTGTGGATTCACCTGCAATGTTCAGTTTGAATCGACCCATTTCTCATCACCTCTACTGCAATTCCCTGCTTTTATTCCTGCATGCCTCCAATTCTCTTCTCCATGGTGGCCAGAAGAATATTTTACAAATTCAGAAGGGTCGCTTCACTTGCTTTCTCCTGATTCAAAGCAGCAAGCATCTTTGCTTTCCATTTATATCAGAAGCCAGATCTCTTACTGTGACATATAGGACCCTGTGCACCATGGTCCTAATTCTCTAACCCACCCTGTGGGTTAGACTCACCTCTGTCTCAAGCTCACAAACTTCTCATTGGGCTTTCTTTCCATGTTCTTTTACTCTTAGAACATGCCAGCTTGTTCCTGCCTTAGAGTGTTGGCATGTACTTAAATGTACCAAATCTCTACAATCAGAATGCACAACTCCCAGGATCTCTTTATAATGGCCTCATCGTCATGCTCCAAGTCTTAGCTTTAAGTCCCAGATCCTCAGACAAACCTTTCTCAGATCACCCAAATTAATTAAACCTTTTTCTAATTACTCTGAATCACAGATCCTATTAACTTCCTAGCAGTTTACAATCTATAATTTAGTACATATTTATTTACCTGCTCATCTCCTCTAGGAGAATGTTAGCTCCATAGAAGTAGAGACAATAAGCTATTTAATTCAACACTGTATATAACTGGGATCTGGCGTCAGGCTGGACTCCTATTCGTTTCTCATAAATATTTGCTGAATGAAACACCACAGAGCGGACTTCCTTTCCAAGGCTTTGGACTCCCTAGTGGACAAGAATCCTCATGATTCAGAACCAAGGAACAGAAAGCAGGATGCTTGGTCTACATGCCCTTCACCCACACCTGGCATCTCACTTGCCCATGAATGCTGCCCACCTTGGATATTAGTGTCAGGATAACTGGGTACAACAAGATTGAATTCTGTGGCCATCTCCTTGATGGGTATAGTTTGCAATCTGGTCACAGTCTCTTGTCCTACAGTGACTCTTTGTTCTTGAACAAAATAAGGTTGAACGGCACGGCATTGTCATCATTGCCAAAAATGAGCAAACATCAGCAATTTGTTATGGTTCAACTTAATACATACGCGCCAGCCCACAAAAAAGGAGCATAGAATTAAAGCTAAAGAATGTGTTACAAACAAGAAAATGCATCCAACCAGTCTCTCAAAGGCTACCATGACATATGGGCATATTTTTAAAATTAAAGATGCCGGCAAACACCCAGAAACTAAATTCTGTTCAATACAGGTTTTGTCTATATCAGACCACAAGTATCAATAACCTTTTCTATGAGACCAAAATCAACTATCAGCTCTTTATCCCTGACATTTCTGACAGGAAAAAGAAGAAGGAAAAAAGAAAAATCATAGCCCTGGTTCACTTAGCTCAGCATTCAGGAACAAATCAACTAAAATATAAGACGGATATCACATGCATGCCCAATAATCACAAGCAAGGCATTTGGAAGCCCCCAGTAAGGTACACACACTGCTAAGGGTGTATACTCTGAAGAGTACAAACAAATACTTTCCCCTGCAGAGAAACTCCACATAAATCCAGACACCATTTCTCACAGTGCAGAATAAATAACTGTCACTGGCTCCGGAATTCAGTGTTTTACATCAGATACTTTCCAAGAGTCAAAAACTCAACTGAGAGAGCAAGCATGAGCCTCTGCAAAGTTGAGCATCAAACCCCATGCCGAGCTATCATCCAGGGAGGCATGATGGGCTTTTGCCCCTGCTCAAGGTGAATTCAAAACCTAACTAACTAAATTAGACAACCATATTTAAGGCAAGCAAAGAAATGACGCAGAGACTCACTGGAAGCATATTTTACTTCAAACACACTCAACTGAAGATCAAGGAAAGAAAATCTGGCCGTAGTACAAAGCCATCCAACAATCTCTGAGGAAGAGGTAAGAGTTGAATGGAAGAAGGAGGAAAATGCCTGTAGCTGCACATGTTATCCCTGGTGTATGGCTGAAAAATCCATGAACTGGTAATACGGTCTTAGCCTCCTCTCACCATGTGGTTTGATACTAACACAACCATTAAGGTGAAATTAAACTCCAGCAACCCTCTGATATCCAATGGAGTAGGCTTGTTGTCTGCTTGCTGACGCTTACACACTGTTGAGCCAACCATAGGCTTTTCTGAGGTATTAATAAATGAAAGCTTTCTTTTGTTTGTTTTAACTCAGTGAATGATGAACTTTATAGGAGTTTTTTTTGTTTTGTTTTGTTTTTGGTTTTGTTTTTTTAATTCTCACCGTTGCCTCAAGCAAGATACCTTTAAGGGAAAAAGCTGTGGCAAGGATATGCCGTGTTTGGGGGCCGCCTGAGGGAAAAGGTAAGCCTGAGGATGGAAGGAGAAGAAACAAGAGGAGTAGAAACAAAAGAAACAAGTAGAAACAAGAGGAAGGAACATGGCCTCGCCGTTCTGTAGGAGATAGACAAAGATTCTTTGTGTTTGCTTTGAGAGAAAGAGGACAGAGGACTGAGAGAGTGGCGGGGTGAGGGGAGGGAGTGCAGCGATAAACAGGGGCAATCCGAGGCTATGTGGTGAGGCACCTGAAGGGCCCTGCAGCCAAAACAACTTTGAAGACGCTCCTGTTTAATTGGAAGTTGTCTCTGTCAAAGCATGTTTAGCGGGAAGCAAGTCTTGGGAAAATTCTGCTCTGAGTCTTGAGTAAATTCTGCTCCCGCTTGTTTTGTGGGTATCATGTACAGAGAAGCCAGCAAAAGACTAAATTTCATGTCAAGGCTGAGTATGCCACAGGAGAGAAACTGCACAAAGAAGAAATGCATCCGCAGCAGAAGTGATCTCAAGAATGCTAATCTCTCTCTGGGGCGCCTGGGTGGCTCGGGTGGTTAAGCGTCAGACTTCGGCTCAGGTCATGATCTCACAGTTTGTGAGTTCGAGCCCCGCGTCGGGCTCTGTGCTGACAGCTCGCAGGCTGGAGCCTGCTTCCGATTCTGTGTCTCCTTCTCTCTTTGCCCTTCCCCCACTTGTGCTCTGTCTCTATCAAAAATAAATAAATGTAAAAAAATTAAAAAAAAAAAAGGATGCTAATCTCTCTACCCTCATTCCCCTTTCACCCTCCAGAATTCATGAAAATCACAGTGAGGATGTTGGACATGCATCAGGAATGAAGTTTTACACTTTAATTGAATGTCACCCAAATTCTAAGCGGTCAGGAGACCCAGGTGTCATGTGAGTTGTGCTTCGGTTAAGCCCTTTGTTCTGAAATTGTTAATTTTAAAATACTTTTTGATGTCCCAGAAGGACCAAATGTAGGTACTAAATACCAGATCAACAACACGAGTTGTATTTGAAAGTCAAGAGAGCCAAATCTGTTAATTTGTTAATCAGTTGTTTTTTTTTTTTTTTTAAGTCAGTTCTCAAAATTTATCTGAGACAGGGACGCCTGGGTGGCTCAGTCCTTTAAGTGTCTGACTCTGATTTCAACTCAGGTCATGATCTCACAGTTTGTGAGTTGGAGCCCTGTGTCAGGCTCTGCACTGACCGTGCGGAGCCTGCTTGGGATTCTCTCTTTCTCTTTCTCTCTCTCTCCCTGCCCCTCCCCTGCTCATGATCTCTCTCTCTCTCTCTCTCTCTCTCTGTCTCAAAAGAAATAAATAAACTTAAAAAAAAAATTATCCGTGACAGATAAAACTGAGCAATGACCAAAGTCAAGAAGCAAGATGAAAAAAGTAAAAAATTCTTGTTTAAATTTCTGTCTTCAGAGGTCATTATTCCCTGAAACAAACCCTCTGCATTATGAAGTAGTTAGGACATGCCTCCCATTTGCAGATGAGGTGATTCTCTGCTGGGAAATGCAATCATCATGAAATTCAAGTAGGCCTGCCTGAATGCAGACCCTGCTGTATTTGCTTTGTTTTATTTTTTCAATGAAAAGACACAGAGTTTTTTTCCCTTATAAAACTTGGCCACTCGGATGACTTTTATTCAATCATTTATATTTCTTTTTTTAAATAATTTTTAACTTATTTGAGAGAGAGAGTGAGAGAGCACAAATAGGGGAGGAACTGAGAGAGAAGGAGACACAGAATTCAAAGCAGGCTCCAGGCTCTGAGCTGTCAGCACAGAGCCCGAACCCACGAACTGTGAGATCATGACCTGAGCTGAAGTCGGAAGCTTAACCGACTGAGCCACCAGGCACCCTGCAATCATCTATATTTCCATAATTTATTGTTAACTTCACCAAATATTTGAAGTTTCTCATAGATGGCAGAAAAGGAAAATAGCATATAGGTAATCCAAATTTCAACTTCCAGTGATCTATTTAAAGACATTATCTACCCAAAAGGTATCATTCCTATGAGTAATAATCTCCTATTAACATAGAATATTTTATACATCTATCAGTTAAGATAACCATAAGTGACACACAGTTTGTATGCCATTCATTTGCTCAATAAATTGTCAAAATGGTTACAGACTCAACATAAGAGCCTGAATTAATGCGGTAGGAATTAAGGAAAAGGAACAGAAAGAAACAATATTCAGTAGGTAGAATCCAGAGTTCCTGTAGGTCAAGGGATCGTAACCAAGGGTGACCATCCCATTGTGAGTGATGAGAGACAAAGAGGAATACACACGCATATTGTAAGATACTCATCTTTGATTAATGCCTATTTTGTTAGCATGAAAGATTAACTTATAAAATGTATAGTATCTACTGGAGTTTACATTTTTATACAGTCAGGATGCTATTTTAGCATCTTTTATAATTGCAGTTTTGAGGGTATGTAACAGTCATCTTCAAAACACTGCAATTAAGAATGACAGCTCTCCACAATAAATCTAAACTTGGAGGATTTATGGGTTTTGCTATGTAAATTTGCAAAGCGATGAATACTTGACAATTTTTAAAGCAAAAGTAAAAACTGGTCACAGGCAAATCTTTTATGATACTAGAATTAAAAAAAATATACCTTCCAAATACATAGATTATTAGTCAAGATTTTTTCATTGTGCAAACCAAAGGGTTCACATATCAAAAAGTAGAAGTTGAAAAAAACAACGATGATTTATTCTCCAAGTAACTTTAGGTCAAAGTTAAAGATGACTTATTAGGGTCATAAAATAGCAATGGATGTAGTAAATTTATGTCTTTGCTTTGTTCCCTGTCATATTGTAACCAAAGCTATTTCTACCCTGCCATAATGTGTATTTTTAATCAGACAGTATTAGCCACAGCAGAGCAAACCACAAGTCACAAGGACAGATGACTGTAACTCTATTTATGTTAGAGATAGATTTCTGTGACATTGCATATAAGCAGGATTTATAAATCAGATTACATTTCCACTTCACTCCCATAATAATTTTGTTTCTAATGATATCAGTTTGACCTTAAATTTCATCTTTAAAAACCTACTTGGAGAAAATATATAATTTTTTTCTGCAGGTTTCTAAAGTAACCACAATAGTCTCAAAAAATGATATCTACTCTTTATTGATTAAATGCTGCCCGTGATGAAGTAGGGTAATGAAATCTGAAAGCTTTAGGATGTTTATTTCTGAGGTGTTCTCTGGTAGGAGTAAACAGCAGTAGGTAAGGCCTGGTTTTGCCTGAACAATTATACCATAGTTTTGCTTTAAACACCTTCTAAGCCCTCAGACTCCATGAGACCTTGTCTTGAGCTGGCTGAGTGGGCCCTTCAATTCTTCAAAGGTAAAATTCTGTTTATTTTGCACAGTGCCTTAGAAGGGAAGAACCATTAAAAATCTACAATGTCATTCCCTAATTTGCCAATTCATTGTATTGACTTAAAGTGTGGCACACATATACGTAATGTACTTTTTATTTAATGTAGCAGATGCACTGGAATTTTAGTAACGTTTGCCCCACATGTGCTTTCCCAAACACTGCCAATTCGGCTGTATAGGACTGCAGATACAAGTTTCTTATAGCGTGGATGTGGTAAACTAGTGACTCCTAGTGGTTGGTACATAGATGTGCAAATCATCTCTTCCAGCAAAATCCAAACGAAGAGGGAAAATGATACATACCGCTTCATTCCCTTCCAAAACAAACAAAAAACCAAAAAACAGTTACTGCTACCAGAAATATTCTTAAATAGACCGCTTCCACACGTGCAAAGAAAATACATGTATAAATAAACATTTTAAAAAACTCTTACTGATAAAAACAAGCTGGAAATTGTCCAAAGCAGGAAAACTAAAGTTTATTGAAGAATATTGCTGAAATACAACCATAGCTTAATATCCCCATATCTGGTATTTTGTCCCCAAAACACAATTCAAGAGGAACAAAAATCTATATCCAAAATTCTCTATAAAGCAAACCATAAAACTGGAAAGATTAATTTCCAAGAAGAGTGACAGATTTTAACAAATTCAAATATGTCACCATGATGATATATAATAAAGTCATTCTCAAGTTTAATTATAAGTACTAGGGGAAAAGTGAATGCTGTTTTTCATAAATACTAGGCTTAAAAAGCAGAGAAAAATAGTTCATTCGTTGTGAAATGTCACCATAAAATATATATAACCATGCGTATACACATATACATGCATACATACTGGAAGGGAATATAGAAAAATGAACATGATTGTATGAAGGCAGTAATACTATGTATTTTTCTTATTAAAGACTATTTCTTTTTTCCCAGAGTAGTTTTAGGTTCACAGCAAAACTGAGATAAAAGTACAGAGATTTCCCGTATATTCCCTGTTCTCCCATTATCAACATCCCCCACCAGAGTGGCCCATGGTTACAACTGATGAACCTAAACTGACATCATTATCATTGAAGTCCACGGTTTATATGAGGGTTGACACTCAGTATTGTACACTCTAGGGGATTGGACAAATGTATAATGACATATATCCATCATTATAGTATCATACAGAGTATTTTCCCTAAAAATCCTGTGTATTGTATAGTTTTAATGTTTAAATGTTTATTTATTTACTTTTGAGAGGGAGACAGAGAGAAACACAGAGAGAGAGAGAGCACAAATTGAGGAGGGGGAAGAGAGAGAAAGAGACACAGAATCTGAAACACTCCAGGCTCTGAGCTGTCAGCACAGAGACGGACGTGGGGCTTGAATCCAAACTGTGAGGTCATGCCCTGAGCCCAAGTCGGAGGCTCAACTGACTGAGCCACCCAGGCACCCCTATTTTTAATGTTTAAAATGCCTTTTGTTTTCCCAATAAAAAAACGTTCAAGAAAATATCTAAATTGCAAATTTATTTCAAAGTAACACATACAAATAAGCTAACAATGAACTTCTCAAAATTCCGACCTAATCAACTGTTCCTCTCTAGCACCTGCTCACCCTTACAGCCTACCCCCATACTTCCTCAGGAAAGTCTTCCCTAGCACCCTTATCTGGGTAAAAGTACTCTATTAGATGTTCTTAAAGACCCCATTCTTTTCTTGCGGAACATATCGCTCACTTTGTGATTATTAGGATGACTGCTAGAGTTTGTGTCTTTCACTAGATCATAAGAGAAAAACTGTACACGGGAAGCACTCCATACAATTTGTGGGATAAACTGAAAGGCAGCACGTACTCAGTGGGGTATTCAACGTGCACAATTTCCTGCCCCCACTTCAGAAGCAGCTGGAGTCCAGCCAAGGCACAGGTGTGATCCTTCATTCACTTTGCAATTTCCCCCAATCCACATAAGAATTTTGATGACCTTAGAATTACCTAGTATACTGGGGCAGAGTTAATCGGATTCTCTGTCTCTTTATTTCCTCCTAGCAACTTCTCATATCATGTAGAATGAGACACACTGAAAGACTGAAAAATTTTCATTTGGGCTGCCTGTTTTGTCTCCTGAAGCTGTTTCTCTTCCATACCCTCCTACACAATGACTTCAGCCCCTAACCCGTCCTCTCCCTCCTTCCTGATACTGTCCATACTGACGAGCAGTTGTTGCCAATCTACAAAAAAACAATAGTCCCTCTTTCAAGAACCAGTTTTAGCCAATTATTCCTTAAACTTGGTGAATTTCCACTCACCTATGCGTGATACAGTCCTATAAAACATTTTCTCTCTTTTTTTTTTTTTAAGTTTATTTTGAGAGAGACAGAGACTGCTCAAGTGGGGGAGGGACACAGAGAGAGGAAGAGAGAGAGAGAACCCCAAGCAGGCTCTGTGCTGCCAGTGCAGAGCCCGACGTGGGGCTTGAACCCACCAAACTGTGAGCTCATGACCTGAGCTGAAACCAGGAGCCAGACGTTTGCGAACTAAGCCACCTGGGTGCCCTTCCTCTTCTTTTCCCTAGTAACTTAGCTCCTGCCAAGCATTCTTGTGGTGGGCATTATCAAATAAAGGCTGTGCTCACAGAGCTCTGGTCCATTTTCTTCCACACTTGCTTATTTACGAAAGAGAGAAGAGACACGTTTGTTTCACTCCTCAGAATATACACAGCATCCGACACAGCCTACGTGGAGCCTAACAATATTTTTTAGCTGAAATTAAGTCATTGAAAACTAGGGCTCACTGTTCTGAAATTGGCACGAGAGGCTAAAAGCAAAAGTCTGCACCCTCACTACATTCTCCCACTTTTCCAGCTCAAGGTAGCAATGCATCAAGGAATTAATAACCCAGAGTCCAGGAGAAGCAGGAAGGAGACAGATAATGAAGATGAAGGGGGTGTTCCTGAGATGTTGCGGAAGCGAATTGCTTCCATCTGGCCAGGAGCACATTTTCAGCTGTTCCTCTAATTTCATGTATGTTTTGCCTATGAGACAGAAAACACACTTTAACTGAAAGTAAGGAAGAAATGAAGGTAGGAAAGAAAGCAATCCTACCACGAATTAAAGCAGCATTTGCCATTTTCAAAGTTGAAGTATAGTACGTGTAATGGGGGCTAAGAAAGGAGAAGAGAAAAAAAAAGAGTTTTTAAGAAAAACTATGCTTTCATTATCTTTTCTCCCCAAATTGGAAATGTAAGAAGGAAATGCAAGCCATTTTAAAAATTGATAAACCAAAAGAACTACAGAAATGTTAACATTGTTATAAAAATATTTTAAAATCTTTTTAAGAAGGGAATTTAATTATATTTTATATTTAAATAATTGTACTAAAACATGTGAACTTTACCCCGACTCACAACCAGCTCACTTTAACTGATACTTTAGCAGGTACTGTTAGCCATGAGCAGTGCAAAGGCATTTTGGACGTTATGTGCCTGAATCAAGCTACCAAACATTACGGGCTTCTGGGTCCCGATATGAAAACGAGGACAAGAGTTTTTAGGTCACTGAGGAAAGAGCATGATCCACTATGAATGTATATAATATAATGTGAACAAATCTTATTTTCAAGTCTTTTCCACACTAATATTGGAGTTCTAAGCAGGGAAATTGTGACCAGAGAGAAAAATGAAAATTATGCATCTAATAATAAAGTGCTGGCAATCTTCAAAGGCAGAAAAAAATAGCAGGCTGCATAATTAATCTCATGTAATAACAAAGCACAAAATCACAATAAATTAGTCATCTGTGTTCTAATTACTTTAAAGAATGACTGTTGGTGTGCAGAGAAATTGACATCCCAGTGATCCCAGGTTTGACTCATAGCGCTTCCCCTTCTCCTGACTATTAATTATCAATCATGTTAAATTACTTAGCTCTCTGAAGAAGGGCATTTGCTCAGTTTCATTTTAACACCATGCCTATGGTTGTGTTCCAGAAATTTCTTAGGAAGCAGCCATACGGATACCTAGGTGAGACGGTGACAATTACCCCTTGGATCTAACTCCTCTATCCTCCACTAACAAATTTCCCTGGAAAAGAAAAAGGAACGTAAGAGCTACGGAAAATTTGATTTAGTGATAAGAACTAGGACAGGGTAATATCCATATGCCAGGGTCTTAAAGGAAATGCTGTAAAAGGAAGGGCAAACAGGACTGAAATTTCCATGAACTCTGCCATTAAAGGGGCTGTATGACCGGAGGGAAGTGCATGGCTTCAAACATTTGATCAACACCTGCTCATTCAGAGCTGAGTGGCAGTCAGGTGATCTCTGTCCAGCGAGCGTCCTCAAAAAGAACAGCATTGTCTCCAAGGAAGTGAAAGTTGATTCTTAGGGGGTGGGAGAAAGTGATATATACTCTATGATGATATACAAACTCACGCAGATAGAGGGCAATAACGAAAAATAAAAAGGTTGAGAAACACTGTTATACATCGTCAGCTACAGAGAAGGGCTTCTGATCCAGGAATGATTGAGCAGTGATGGCAGAGTTCACACTTGCTCACAGTGCTCTAAGCACGTGCCAGAGGCCTCACTGAAAGAGGCAGCGTATTCTTGCAAATACCTTACGTGCAATCTCCAACTGGTTCTCCTTAGACCACAAAGAAGGCACAGTACATTTGACAAAAGAAAGTTTTTTGTTTTTGTTTGTTTGTTTCCTTGTTTGTTATTTAGAGAGAGAGAGAAAGAGAGTGAGCAGGGGAGGGGCAGAGGGAGAGGGAGAGAGAGAATCTTAAGCAGGCTCCACGCTTAGCCCGGAGCCCCATGTGGGCCTTGATCCCATGATCAGGACCTGAGCCAAAATCAAGAGTCAGACAATTAACCAACTTAGCTACCCAGGTGCCCCAGAGTTAGGTTGTGTTTTTAAAGATAACAGAAAATAGAAAAATACACAAAAGATAAAATAGAATGGCAACACTAAAGAAAAAAATTCTAGTGATGACAATAAAATTTTTTTAAGTTTATTTTGATAGAGAGAGAGTGAGCATGATCAGGGGAGTGGAGGGGTGGAGAGCAAGGGACAGGGAGGATCCTAAGCAGGTTCCTCACTACCAGTGCAGAGCCTGATGCAGGGCTTGAATCCAAAAACCGTGAGATCATGACCTGAGCCAAAATCAAGAGTCAGATGCTTAGCTGACTGAGCTACCCAGGGGCCCCTAGTGATGACCATAAATTTAAATGGATTAATTCTCTTCCTGAAACATAAAGATTCACAAATTATGTCAAATAAAATCCAAGTATAATTTTGTTTACAAAAGAAATACCTAAATCAAAATTACTAAGCAAAAGAATACAGGCAAACAAAAATAAAGTACATAAATATACCATGGGAGATACAGAGTGGGCTGTGTGAGCAGTGATATAAGACAAGAAAAATTTAAGCCAAAAAGCACTGATTTATCAAAGATGATTATTAGAAAAAGCCATGAATGTATCTATCTCTACATATTTAAATATATGAAGCCACATCGATAAAGACTAAAGTATATTAGCTGACCCTAAGAATTTGATGGGAAAAAAAGATTGAAATAAAAATCAGAGTATTTGAATGGTATAATTATAAAATTTGTTTTATTTATTTTTTATTAAAAAAATTTTTTTTTAATGTTTATTTATTTTTGAGACAGAGAGAGACAAAGCACGAACGGGGGAGGGTCAGAGAGAGAGGGAGACACAGGATCTGAAGCAGGCTTCAGGCTCTGAGCTGTCAGCACAGAGCCCGACGCAGGGCTCTTGAACTCACAGACCGTGAGATCACGACCCGAGCCGAAGTCGGACGCTTAACCAACTGAGCCACCCAGGCGCCCCTATAAAATTTGTTTTAATGTTTATTTATTTTTGAGACAGAGAGAGACATAACATGAGTGGGGGAGGGGCAGAGAGAGAGGGAGACAGAATCAGAAGTAGGCTCCAGGCTCTGAGCTGTCAGCACAGAGCCCGACACAAGGCTCGAACTCACAGACAATGAGATCATGACCTGAGCCAAAGTCGGTCGCTCAACCGACTGAGCCACCCAGGCGCCCCTTGAATGGTATAATTATATAATTAAAACACTGTGTTTTATTTATATATATGTATCTGTCAAAATAGAGGTTACCTGTTCTTCTCAAGAAGCCATGAAAATCTTACATAACTTTATTATATATTAGACTACATATAAAACATCAATCAATAAATTCCAAACAGTAATCATCTCATAGGTCATATTATTTGACCACAATGCAATACAATTAGAAACAAATAGTTAAATGTAAAACCAGATTAAAAAATATCTTGGAAATGAACCCATTCTCCAAAGAACAATTCGGTCAAAGAGAGAAAAAAAAAACTGAAATTACCAACTACTTTACATAAAAATTAAAATGTTACAGATTGGGGCACCTGGGTTGCTTAGTTAGTTAAACATCTAACTCTTGATTTTGACTCAGGTCAAGATCTCAGGGTTTGTGACTTAGTGCCCCATATGGGGCTCCACACTGAGAGTGCAAAGCCTGCTTAAGATTCTCTCTCTCTGCCCCTCCTGCGCACACACATACACACTGTTTCTCTCAAATAAAGAAACTTAAGGGGCGCCTGGGTGGCGCAGTCGGTTAAGCGTCCGACTTCAGCCAGGTCACGATCTCGCGGTCCGTGAGTTCGACCCCCGTGTCGGGCTCGATCTCGCAGTCCGTGAGTTCGAGCCCCGTGTCGGGCTCTGGGCTGATGGCTCGGAGCCTGGAGCCTGTTTCCGATTCTGTGTCTCCCTCTCTCTCTGCCCCTCCCCCATTCATGCTTTGTCTCTCTCTGTCCCAAAAATAAATAAAAAACGTTGAAAAAAAAATTTAAAAATAAATAAATAAATAAATAAAAAAAAGAAACTTAAAAAAAATAAAAACAAAAAATGTTACAGATCAAACTTACATACATAGTGAAAGCAGTTTTAAGAAGTAAATTCAGGAGTGCCTGGGTGGCTCAGTCTGTTGAGGAACCAACTTTGGCTCAGGTCATAATCTCACAGTCTGTGAGTTCGAGCCCCGTGTCGGGCTCTGTGCTGACAGCTCAGAACCTGGAGCCTGTTTCAGATTCTGTGTCTCCCTCTCTCTCTGTCCCTCCCCCACTCATGGTCTGTCTCTTTCTGTCTCAGAAATAGACATTAAAAAAAATTTTTTTTAAAGAAGTAAATTCAAATTCATGAGTTTTTATTCCTTAAAGAAAGTAAACTCAAGAAATTGCACAATGATCCTCAAAAGTATCCTATCAAAGCAAAAAGAAGAAAATAATGAAGTTGTAAATTTAGAATTACATTTAAGAGGGTGAGCAGAGAAGAGCAACAGCTCAGGTCCTGATTATACTAAAATGTCCGTGTTCTTTGCTCAATATTTGAATTACATTAAAATGTTAATGCCCTTGGCTTCCATTTTCTTGTTTTTGGAAAGTTCTCTAAAAAAGATACTCTAACTATATAAGAATTACATTCACAAAGATATTTACTGCAGTATTTTCTACAATCCTGAGCCCAAATTTTCAACAGCAGGGGAAAGATGAAAAAAAAAAATGCAGTCAGATAAAAAAAATGATAAAACCATTAAAAAAGACTTTATCATTATGGAGACTCTAAAAGCCTTTTAGGGCAGTTCACAACGTGGGTGGAAAATACTGGGCACGTTTCCTGGTACCCGCAGCCACCACAGTCTGGCTCTAGAAACTCATAAGCAAAGCCAACCAGCTCCATACAGCAGAACACAACCCATGACTGACTCCATTACCTGGCTCCAGGAACCTCTCCAATCATATTTCCCCAGCTTCCTATATACACTTGTGGTAGCTAATATCTAATGATGGCCACCATCACTTCCTTCCCTCCCTGTAGCCATGTCTCATCACTCATGGAAAGATGGAGTCTGTCCCCTCACCTTGCATCTAAGCTGGTCTTATGATTTGTTTCGACCAAAAGAAGTGAGGGATATGATGTTCTGGAACCTCTCAGCCCAGACTTTAAGAAGTCTAGCATCTTCTGCTTCTTCCCTTTTGTACATCAGATGCCATATAAAAAGCTGACTACCCTGAGATCATTAAGTTGTGAAGAAACCCAAGACAGCTACCTAGAGAGGCCACATGGAGCACCAGAAGTGTGCTCTTTGGGTCAACTAAAACAATAAAACAATAAATAAGCAAATAAATAAATAAAATAAATAATAAATAATGTAAAGCAAATAATATAATAATAATATAAAGCAAATATAAATAATAAATAAAATAAAGCAAAGAAATAAAACCTTTAAGTGAAGGGTTCTTGTACTTCCCAGCCCAGCTCAGCTGGCACCCAAAAGCAACTGTGTGAGTGGCCCTAACAGATGCCACACGGAGCAGAGGAATCACCCTGCTGAGGGCACTCAACCCATGAAATTGTGAAACAAAAGAAAGGGTTGCAAATCACTAAACTTTGGGGTGACTTGTAACAAGGAACTTGATACCTGAAACACAGTCGGAACTTTAGTCATACCAAACTAAAAGCACGTACAGAAAGTACCATGTCTGTGAGTTTGCACGTTCTACTTTTTTGTTCCCGCCTTTGCTCACTGTATAAACTTCTAGTCCACTTGAAAGACCCAAGCAAGCATTTTCTCTGCTGGGAAGCCTTCCCAGAATGTCTCAGGCAGTCACTCCTGATGCCTCTAGATGTCATAACACAACGACACAGCACATACTTCTTTCACTGTACTTTCACGCCGAGGGACAAATTTGTTTCTGTGTCTACCTGCACACTGTGAGTTCCTTGTGGGCAGACTGGGGCATTATCCTTTCCATATTTCCATTGCTTAAAACAATACCTAAAAAATAATCTCATGAAGCAGATAGGATTGTTCCTCTTTTATACATGTGGAAACTGACATACGCAGTGTTAAGTTAACCTGCTCAAGGTCACTCAGAAAGTTGAGCTAAATGTATAGAGAGAGAGATCATGAAAGAATGAAATTCTATGAGCTCAAGAAGTCTTTCCAGATAATTCCATCTTTCACCAATCTTTTTCTCCTCTTGTGTCCTATAGCCTTTATAACCTGGAAAAAAAATCCATATGGAACAAAGAATCCTCCACATACTCTTGACTTCACAGTCTCACTGCAAGTTTCTGGTATGCAAACATCACAGTTTATATTGCTACTAAATCTTCCAAAAGGCCTGGCATAGCACATAATAGGTCCTCATTCATTCATTTATTGGTCATTTCAAAAGTATTAAACCAGTCAATGATGAAGAGAAGTTCGGGAAAATGTATCGAGTATTTTTCTACAAAATAAAAATGTAATTAAACATTCAATTATATTTTCAACCTCCACTTTTTATACTGTGAATTGCAATGCATTTTTTAAATACATGTTTTTGAACCCAGGGAAAAGAATGATCTTGACTGAATATTCATTGTGAATAACCCGCCTGTCACCTGAGTTCTGCACTACCCAAAGTGAAAGGGTAGACTGAGCTTCGCAAACTCAGGAAAAATCACATTGTTATTTTTCTTGTATGCTTTGCCTGAGAAGGAACTGAGATTTGCTGTCATTTCTGCATCAGGGCTCTCAATCAGTGACAGAATGAAATTTATTTATTTCCCATTTTGACTTGTAAAAATCTGAAAATTTAGATCTTACCCTTTTTTCTCTCAGAGACAAAACACAATAGACAGACAGGAGCCCGTTTCCTCCGCAAATATTCCCATAGCCAAGGCAACACCTAGGTCCTTCCATCTAACTTCTCACTCCCTTTACTACATGTTTAAACTCCCCTGACTCATTCAAGTTTAAACCAAAAGACCAAGGTTCACACTAAGGTCATTTCAAGCTCCAAAGCACAGCACACTCCAAAAAATGTGTGATACCTGAGGACCCCAAAGAGAAGAACAAGGAAGGACCTTCCTGCCCTCAGTGGACACTAATGTCTTTGGGGCTTTTGATGGGCAACCGCAGTGGTGGCAGGGAAGCTGGATACAATCAGCACAGAGCTAACCTGTATGTCAGAGAAAACTCATAAAAACTTTTTCCTTAGTTAACACCATTTTATAGAGATCTAAGTTGACCTGTTATTCCTTCAGGAAAAAACAGTAAGTCCCTAGAATTCTTTTACCCTGCAATTCATCACCTAGATCTTTCCCAGAACTAAACCGAATCACACCTCCTTAGAAAGAATCAAAGATGTCCACAAGTTAGGCATAACTCTAGATTTCTCTCTAGAAATCTCTTATGCTAGGAATACATGTGGCACAGAATTAGGGGCACAATCCCACCACTTCTTATGAAAATCTTACTCATTTTGCAAAGCACAGCTCAAAGGCTCCCTCCTGCTTAGAACCTTCCCTCATTGCCCTGACTGAAATACATCTTTTTTCTCCTTCTAAACTTTTACGATTAACTTAGCACTTGGCACAACTAGCTTAGAGTGACATAGCATGTGTCATGCTCACTTCCTTCTCCCCCTCACACACATCTCTTACATTTTGACCCTAGATAAAGGAACTGTGCATTTAAAATCTTTGAATCTCTAGAACATTGCACATTGCTTTGTACACAGAGGGCACTCAATGTTTGCTCCGTGACTATTCATTTTATTCCTTGTAGTCTTTTCAGAATTACTACTTTTACAATAGCCTAGAAGCCATACACAGGGACACATCCAAATCTGCCCCACCTACTGTAGATCACAATTCCCACCCTGCATTGTAGCAATATGACCCAAGTTCCAGAGAAATTTAAATAATATAGAAATAATGAAAAAAAAAAAAACTTTAGACGTTTGTTTCTGTTTTCCCAAGTTCCTTAACTGAACTTTTTTTGTTTATTTCAGATCTTTCAACAGAAACCATAGGTGGAATACTATCAGATATGTGGATCACAGGGTATAGTTTGGCATTCTGAGGAGAGCTTGAAATCCTTCCCACTCCCACTACCCATCAGAGGCCCCTTAAGGAAAGGTTGAGGGTACGTCTGGGGCACCACAGAGAACACTTTGATAGTCACTAATTCTGATTCGCCTCCTCAGATTCTCAAATAGGCCACAGGAGTCTGAGAGAGTGGCTGAAATCCACAATAAATGGATGAGCCCTGGTTCCTGGGGCCACTGAACCCTACTGATTCCCCACAAGACTGACTTCATTGCACCCAAAGAGGAAGCCCAGGGTTTGTCTTTGCTTCAGCAGTTCAGGGCTTGTTGTTAGACAGGTACTTTGCTTCGTTTTATTCACCCTATTGATTCTTTGAACCTAATCCAGAGAATAAACACCAACCAGGACCAAACATATGGTCAAGTCTTTAGCTTAATTTTTGTGTTTGGAGAGAAAAGCATCTTGGGCTGAGTTCAACCAAGCTTGGAGTCCAAGGAGTGATTAAAAACAAAACAAAACACAACACAATGTATCATAATCCTACCTGAACATAAGGAAGCCTGCCACTTGGCACAGGAGCTATTTACTTTGTCGAATCCCCATGTGAAATGTTTGCTGGGTTGTAATCATATATAATATCACGGTAACAAACTAGATGTTTATAGAAAAATAGGTCCTAAGGGCCAGAAACTCTAAGAGAAAATACATTCACTTTCCTTTTCCTTATTTTTTTCCTTTCAAAATGTAAATGAATGGTATAAATGTTTGATTCAGGCTCAGGCCCCCAACGGATAAAATATTTATGACATTTGTTTTAAGTTCTTGAATAGTCAGTTCAAAATTGTTCCTCCTAGTTTTTTCTTTTCCTGAAAGGAAATATAGATTTGAAACTTTGTCTATTATCCAGATATTTAAGGCATTTAATTTTAATTGAGCTCATTTATTCTACTGTATATTTAATGTGTTTTCTTATATTGTGAGAGCCCTCTGCTGGTTGAGAAAACACTAAGTCTCTCTGCTCACAAGAACAGAAATACAGCTCATTACCAACCAAAGCTCTTCTTTACTGAGATAGTGATTTCAAGTTCTATTAGAAATGGATGCTCATTAAAATTTCTATTAACTCTCACCTACTCATAGAATGGTACATTATTTTTATGCAGTTTCTAAGATTAAAAAAAAAGAGCTTCAATGCTTACATTATGTCCTTAAATCCAAATAAGAAAACATTGATTATGCACAAATATATTTTCTTTTCAATCAGATTGGGAATAGTTAGCAATTTACATCTAAATTAAGATACAGGCAAATTGGCTCCTGGATCCCTTTATGAGGTGGTATGCTCTGTGTCCTCTTTAATTTGTGTCCAAGTCACAAACAGACACAACTGGTTTGTTTTTGTTTTTTTGTTTTTGTTTTAGAGAGAGAGAGAGAGAGAGAGCGTATATGTGCAGGTGTGCGAGCAGGGAGGGGCAGAGGGAGGGAGAGAGAGAGAGAAAACCTGAAGCAGGCTTCATGCTCAGTGTGGTGCTTGACGCAGGGCTCAATCCACGACCCTGGGATCATGACCTGAGCCGAAATCAAGAGTCAGACGCTCAACCAACTGAGCCACCTAGGCTCCCCTCAACACAACTATTTTATACTTTCATAGTGCCTAGGTACATAGCATCAAATTTAAGCCTCAAGTTTTGATATATTGTGCAAGTAATTAAACAATGTACCTACCAGACACTTTATAAGTATCCTGCCATACAGACAATTACAGCAGGCAAAACTAAATGCGGCAAAGTCTTGATCAAGTGGGACAATTCACTAAAATTTGTGAAATGGTAAAGCCAGGATATATATACTAAGGAAAGACTGTACGGATGAAGCTGTTCCTTGGGCCTATAATTTTGGAATACGTAATGCCTACATGCTTCAAAAACTCTCTCTTTAACGGACTCTAAATTTTTGGAAGGAAAGTTAAATAGCGCATAAACAGGTTTCAAGGTACCTACTACTATATGATTCATGTCATTGATTTAAAGGCAGCACCCAAAATATGAGATGAAAACACTATAATCATAGTCCTTCCACATTTTCTCTGCAAGAATAAGGTAAGAGCCAAACAAATCAGCAAAGCTGAAGGCAAAGATTTGGTCAGTGGAACCAGCACATCACAAGATGTTAGTGGTGATGCTACAGGATTACTGTAGGACTAAGACGATGGTATGTGACTGTGGCAATTTGAAGAGGACTGATGCCTTGATTTAGTTCTACAGAGCTGTGCTTTGAATGCCAAACTGTTACACAAACTAATTTCATGACCACATGCAGTGTTAAAGCATCATTAACAGACTTCGGTAAATCAAAAGTATGCAATCCTCCAACATGAAAATGTCACTGAGCACATCTGACTCAGGCAAAAAGCCAGGGTTAGATGATGTCAAAGGTCTGCACTTCGGTAGTTTATTGCAGTCATTGCCACCAATGTGTTCATGCCTTACTGTGTGCACACCACTCTAGGACGTGACATTGGTGGTCCTCCGATCAGTAGGTGGAGTCTGTTTTCTCCACCTTGAATCTGGGCCTGACCCTATGACTTGCTCTAGGGTCTCAATGAGACAAAACAACCATGACTTAAGCAGAGGTTTTTAATGTGCTTCAGCTTCACGGCTTGCCCTCTTTCACTTCTAGGAACGTCTTTGCCACCATGTAACAAGTTCCAGCTAGGCTACTAAAGAGGAGAAAATCTGAGGAACCAATTTCCATGTAAGTGAGATCATCCTAGACCACTCAGCTCTAGCTGAGCCACAAGTAGACCATAACAAGCAGCCAAGTCCAGGAAACATCACAATCTATACAGTAAATGTTGTTCCAAACCACTAAGTTTTGGAGTGGTTTGTTACGTAGCAAAAGCTGTTAATAGCTACTTCCATCATAAAGCCCAAACTTTGACTATGGTTTGTTATAGTCCATGACCACATTTTTCTGGAGATGGAATCTTGAGTCATTTGATAAATTCTTTACTCTATGATCTAAGGAATGATACTAGCACCAGACTGATCTGCTTGCAGAAAGAGAATGATAGTCATCAAAAATAGCAGCTTATATTTCACAGGAAAATTCTGTTTCCTTGTTGTCTTAATTATTGTCTACTAACCACATATCCATGGGAAAGGGATGTTGAGACCTAGTAAAATGGACCTAAAAACCAAGGGTATAAGGAATTTTTATCTTGAGAAACATTCACATGAAAGTTATATAAGTATTTTAACTAGCCTCAGACTCAGTAGGATTCATTGTATGGCATAGATGCTTAAATGGAGGCTCCATTCATAGAGTGATAGAGATAATATTCATAGAGACAATCATCTAGAAGACTAGCTCCCGTTTTGGGTGCTGCATTTAAAGACGAGACTAGGTCCTAAGGAGAATAATTAAGATGTGGAAGTTCAGAAAACCATGAGACAAGTAAGAGTTAAGGGAACCTCAGAGAAAACTTCCCAATATTTTTGCAAATGAAATTATAGTTATGAATGAGGGAATGGTTTTAATTTCATTTTTCTAGGTTCAAGAACTAAGACCAACAAGTGCAGGAAGTTAAAGGCAGAACTTTCTAATATTTAAAGGGGTACTACAATCAAATAGGTTGCCTTGAACCACAGTGAGGTTGTTGTCACTGGGTGTGTTCAAAGATTGTTTATCTTTGCCCAGGGATATGGTAGAAAGAATTCATGTGCTGAGAGAAACACTTGAGAAGTTGACATTCAAACCGACCTTCTTAATCCAAGGTTCTATGTTTCTGTATGAAACATCTGCATGCATCTCTCTACATTTGTCTTTTCAAAACCTAATAAAGCAAATCTTTGGCAACCTCATCTTGTTGGTAGCCCCACCAGTCTTCCAACTTGGTCTTGATCTGAGAGGATGAGAGAGAAGAGGTGCTAACAGAAGAATCTAAGAAATTAATTCCTTCAGCCTTCTGCCTCTTACTTGGACACACGTTTAAATGGATTAGCTTTGTTCTAATAATAAAGAACAAATCAGATGTCACTTTTTGACATTTTCACGTAAAAAATGTTTTCTGAGTTGAATAAGGTAAAACTGTATTTACTATTAAAAAGAGAAAGAAAATCATTGTCATATTGTAAGGAAATAATAGTGTAGGGTATCTTATAAGTAACTGGTATGTTTCATCTTAAGAAAAAATAGGTGTGTTGCTAATAATTTTTTAATCTCATAAACTCTCAGTAATATGTTGTAGATAGCATTGTTAGTGAAGATATTAATAACCTACCTAGTACCAAAATGAATAAATATAACTTTGTTTATTTATTTTAAATGTTTATTTTTGAGAGAGAGAGAGAGAGAGAGAGAGAGAGAGCAAGCAGGGGAGGGGCAGAGAAAGAAGGGGACAGAGGATCTGAAGCAGACTCTGTACTGACATCAAAGAGCCAGATTCAGGGCTCAAACTCATGAACCATGAGATCACGACCTGAGCCGAAGCCAAGAGCTGGACACTTAACTGACTGAGCCACCCAAGCACCCAACACTATTTAAATAATTATGTTTAATATTTATGGAAAAGTGTCATGAACTGAGATGGAATATCTCTAACAGCCCACATATCAGCTCACATGACACTGAATGGCATTTGACCATAGTACTTGCTTCATATTAAAAACACTACCACTAACCAGAAGCTCAGATGCTGTGCAGCATCCTGCCCCCATGAATCAGACCTCTTGGACATTGATGTCTGAGGATAGACTCAGAATATACTCCACCTTTTCTCCTCTCATGATTTATTGACCCAGCCTTCTCTTAATTCTTTTTATTATCTCTATCTCTCCTCACCTATACATCCTAAGTATATGTTTTCTCTAAAGCTTTTGCCTTAATAATATTAGCAAAGGGTTAGAGTGCACCATGTTCCAGGCACTGTGAGTTTTTATGCTTCATCTCACTTAATTCTCAAAATGCCCAATGTTGTAGGTATTTTATTATCTTCATCTTAAAGAAATTGACCAAATAACTGGACCAATACCCATACTAGCAAGGAAAAGAACTTACTCTTGTATCCAGATGTCTGCTTCCACTTTACTTTGCTACTCTTATTTTCCAGGAGGAGCTCCCAAAATGTGAAAATGAAGATCCCAATGGATACAGTGTAAACCTTGGCAAGTGATCAGATACGAGTAAGAGAAAGATGGAGTAAAAAAAAACCGAGATTTTGAGCCTCTGTGACTGGGAAAATTGTGGGGTCACTAATCAAAACCAGAGAACTGAAATAAGTTAACAAATGATGAGGCATCATTCTATGCTAGTTTTTTTTTTTTAACGTTTAGGTAAAATATCTGTAAAATTAAAATACCCTACAAGATTAGAGCTGCAAATAGACTTGAAGACTAGAAAAAGAGAAAGATAATAATGGATGTGATAAAGAGATAGCAGAAGATGGCAATGGGACTTCTGTTTGGTGAAATTAGAAAACACTGGAGCAGTTGCTTATGTGGGTCACAAAAGAAAACCAACAAAGTATTGATATGAAAATTAGACAATGAGCCTAGATAATGCTGATAAAGAACTTCATTGGAGACTTCTTTGCTATGACTTTAGATATTCTCCAATAATGCCCTTGGTTATACTAGAGGAAAAGAGGAAAAACGGATGAAGGGGGTTGCGTAGGACTGGGAATGGACAAACTTGGGAGCTCCACAGAGCCTGTCCAGCAGGTGATAACAGACTAAGTATTACCATATTCCTGAATACAGTAAGGGAGGGAAACAAGTGAAACCAAAATTGTGACTATAAGCTGAGAGAAGTAGAAAAGGCAAAAGGACACACAATATCACTGATGACAGAACAAGTTCAATGAGAGACAAGGAAATAGATAGAAGGACAGAACATTGTGGCCACAGCAGGATGTTTCTAAGTTTAAGATCTTGAATGTGGAGAAGTTTCACCTGATGAAGTAATTCAGGGTGTGACTATGCTGCTAAATAGTAGAATTGAAAGCCAGGGAGATGAAGGTTAAGAACTTTGCAGACTTGATTTTAAAGGGTCCAAGCTCTAGAGTCAGACACACCCAAAGCTGAATCCTCACTCTGCCACTTGTGATCTGAAGGTATTTAAACTGTTTCGTAAATTCTCTAAGCTTTACTTTTCTTCAGGTATGAAATTGGGGGTGGGAAAGATGATAGTAGTACTATTCACCGTACTATTTTACAATGTACGAGAGAACAAGGAGGCAAAACGCTTGGCAGAGTATATCATTCAAGTTAGCTTTTACTGTTATTGTCATTGTTGTTGCTAACAAAAACTATCCTCAATTAAGTAGAAAAAAAAGGACAAAGAAGCAATCACACAAGAAAATATTGCCTAATTTAAATTCCAAGAACCTGACTTAGGCTTATTTCAGACTTCTCTAACCCCGTGCTTTCTGAAGTGGAGGGAACAGGCCAGAAACAAATAATTTATGACTTTGATGAAGGAGGCTTGAAGATTAAATATTTACTGTGTCTATTACAAATAAGATCCAAGACAACAGGGGTAGACGAATGTTCAGAAGATTCTCCGTCCATTTGGACCTCTGATGAAATTGCTAATGATTAAGAAAATGACCACAAAGGATACTGATGACTTCCAAAAAAAAAAAAAAAGAAAAAAAGAAAAGATAAAGTTCTAAATTCATTGATTCCATAATTAAATACAAAAATATCAGCATGAGATATTATTGTACTCACTTGTGAAGAAGTGGGTCACATTACTAAGTAAAATCTTCAAAGACAACTAAGAAGTGGGATATACTCCAGTAGGCACCGTCTCCAAAGTACTCCTTTTATTGAAAAGTTAGTTACCTAGGGATAAATTCTCAGAAAGCTCTTATATTGTAAAGAAGATTGTGTACATGTATAATGAGAAGGTCTATAACTTTCATCAGATTTTCAAAGAAGAATATGGCCCCAACATTTAAAAACCACTTCTCATATATATGGGAAATATTTTCAAGAGGTTTAAAATAGAATGGTTTCAAAACCTAACAAAACATCTAACTTTACATTGGTTACATTGGTGGTTTATGACACTACTTATTTAATATCATAACACATTCCCATAAAGAAACCAAAATTATCAAACATTCCCCACCCCCCACTCATCCTCCCACTCATCTTTCCTGGGAGCCAGGAAATAAATGAAGTGAGTTCTTCAGTTTTCCAAGCTGTGTACAGGAAAAGGGAACCTAAGAACCTGGTAGACACTCTGGGTTGAGGAAATAGAACTAAAAGCCCAGGAGACTAAGATGGCTAGAGTTTACAGGACAAAGTACTAGAGAATGAAGGGCTTCGTGGAGAACTCTGAAGATGTGCAGAGAGCCAGCTTGCGTTCAGCAGCGTACTCATCAGCACATGCATGTAAGGCAAGTACGGAAGGCTAGCAAAAGAACCTGAAAAGATTAAAAGGGACAGTACCCAGGAAGAGGTCTGAGAAGAATGCCTGTTCCCAGTAATCAGTGGGGCATTAGATAAAGATCCCACAATATTATGCTTCCATAATGGGGAATAATTAGCTTTGGACTAAAGCTAATTCTGTCTTGAAAATCTTCAAAACAGAACCCCAAATAGCAAACTTTTTCCAAGTAACTTAATTGCATCTCAGCAAAAAAGTTTAAGAATATTTATAGAAATACAGGGGCGCCTGAGTGCTTCATCAGTTAAGCATCTGACTCTTGATTTCAGCTCAGGTCATGATCTCATGGGTTTGTGAGATCCAGCCCTGCATCAGGTTTTGCGCTGACAGTGTGAAGCCTGTGTGAAATTCTTTCTCTCCATCTCTCTCTGCCCCTCCTCTGCTTGCTTGGTTTCTCTTTCCCTCAAAATAAATAAACATTTAAAAAAAAGAATATTTATAGGAATACAAAAATTTCCCAACAAGGAATACTTTTACCCAACCAGATAAGATTCACAATATGCAGAATCCAATAAAAAAATTACCAGGCAGGTAAAGAAGTAGAAAATATGACTCCCCATGTGGGAAAAAAATCAATCAATTAAAACCAACCCAGAACTGACACAGATGTTAGAATTGTCAGGCAAGGAGATTAAAACAAGTTATTATACCTATATCCCATATGTTAAAAAAGCCAGAAGATATATTGAACACGTTAAGTAGAGATATGGAATATATATATATTTTTAAAATTAAATGCCTGAAGATAAAATTATAATTCCTGAAATTAAAAAAAATAAACTGGATAGGATTAACACAAGATTAGACTTTTTATAAGAAAAGATTAGGAATAGATTAGGAGACATAGCAAGAGAAACTATCCAAAATGAAAAGGAGTGAGCTATGGAACAACTTCAAGCAGCCTAATATGCATGTAAGTAGAGCCTCTGAAAAGAAGAGAAGGAAGGGAAGATCTAAATAATATTTGAAAAAATAAAAGTCTACTAGAACTGATACATGAATTCAGCAAAGTCACAGGATACAAAATCAATAAACAGAAATCAGTTGCATTCTTATACACTAATAATGAAGCAACAGAAAGACAAATAAAGAAACTGATCCCATTCACAATTGCACCAAGAAGCATAAAATACCTAGGAATAAACCTAACCAAATATGTAAAAGATCTATATGCTGAAAACTATAGAAAGTTATGAAGGAAATTGAAGAAGATATACAGAAATGGAAAAACATTCCATGCTCATGGATTGGAAGAATAAATATTGTTAAAATGTCAATACTACCCAAAGCTATCTACACATTCAATGCAATCCCAATCAAAATTGCACCAGCATTCTTCTCGAAGCTAGAACAAGTAATCCTAAAATTTGTATGGAACCACAGAAGACCCCGAATAACCAAAGTAACATTGAAGAAGAAGACCAAAGCGGGAGGCATCATAATCCCAGACTTTAGCCTCTACTATACAAAGTTGTAATCATCAAGACAGCATGGTATTGGCACAAAAACAGACACATAGACCAATGGAATAGAATAGAGACTCCAGAATTGGACCCACAAAAGTATGGCCAACTAATCTTTGACAAAGCAGGAAAGAATATCAAATGGAAAAAAGGTAGTCTCTTTAACAAATGATGCTGGGAGAGCTGGACACAACATGCAGAAGAATGAAACTAGACCACTTTCTTACACCATTCACAAAAATAAACTCAAATGGATAAAGGACCTGAATGTGAGACAGGAAACCATCAAAACCCTAGAGGAGAAAGCAGGAAAAAACCTCTCTGACCTCAGCTGCAGCAATTTCTTACTTGACACATCTCCAAAGGCAAGGGAATTAAAAGCAAAAATGAACTATTGGGACCTCATGAAGATAAAAACCTTCCACACTGCAAAGGAAACAATCAACAAAACTAAAAGGCAACCAACGGAATGGGAAAAGATATTTGCAAATGACATATCGGACAAAGGGCTAGTATCCAAAATCTATAAAGAACTCACCAAACTCCACACCCGAAAAACAAATAATCCAGTGAAGAAATGGGCAGAAAACATGAATAGACACTTCTCTAAAGAAGACATCCAGATGGCAAACAGGCACATGAAAAGATGCTCAACGTCACTCCGCATCAGGCCAATACAAATCAAAACCACACTCATATATCACCTCATGCCAGTCAGAGTGGCCAAAATGAACAAATCAGGAAACTACAGATGCTGGCGAGGATGTGGAGAAATGGGAACCCTCTTGCACTGTTGGTGGGAATGCAAACTGGTGCAGCCACTCTGGAAAACAGTGTGGAGGTTCCTCAAAAAATTAAAAACAGATCTACCCTATGACCCAGCAATAGCATTGCTAGGACTTTACCCAAGGGATACAGAAGTGCTGATGCATAGGGGCACTTGCACCCCAATATTTATGGCAGCACTTTCAACAATAGTCAAATTATGGAAAGAGCCTAAATGTCCATCAACTGATGAATGGATAAAGAAATTGTGGTTTATATACACAATGGAGTACTACGTGGCAATGAGAAAGAATGAAATATGGCCCTTTGTAGCAACGTGGACGGAACTGGAGTGTTATGCTAAGTGAAATAAGTCATACAGAGAAAGACAGATACCATCTGTTTTCACTCTTATGTGGCCCTGAGAAACTTAACAGAAGACCATGGGGGAAGGGAAAGAAAAAAATAAAGTTAGAGAGGGAGTGAGCCAAACCATAAAAGACTCTTAAAAACTGAGAACAATCTGAGGGTTGATTGGGGGGTGGGAGGGAGGGCAGGGTGGGTGATGGGTATTGAGGAGGGTACCTGTTGGGATGAGCACTGGATGTTGTACGGAAACCAATTTGACAATAAATTTCATATTAAAAAAAAAGAAAGAAAAAATAATGGCTGAAACTGTTCCAAATTAGATTAAAAGAAAAAACTACACATCCAAGAATGTCAATGAACCCTAAGCAAAAGAAACATGAAGAAAGCTATACCAAGATATATCATAATCAAGTTTCTGAAATCAAGTGATTAAAAGAAAAATCTTAAAAGCAGCAAGGGGAAGGAGAAGACACACATACAGAGGAACAAAGATAAGGATGACAGCATACGTTTTATCAGAAGTAATGCAAATGGAAGATAGAGGAGCAATGTCCCTTAAGTACTAAAAGAAAAAAAAAAATCCTTTCAACCTTAGAATTCTATATCCAGCAAAGATATCTTATAAGAACCAAAGATGGAATTTTTTCAGACATAAAAATGCTGAAAGAATTCATCTACAGCAGACCCACACTACAATAATAGTGTATAAGAAGCCCTTCACATAAAAGCAAAGTGATGCTGAATGATTTAATACTCTACACCAAAGAATAAAGAGAACCAGAAATTAAAATTGCACAAGTTAGAGCACTACCAAACTCACCTGATGAGGTCATCATCACCCTGACACCAAAACCAGATAAAGACATTAGAAGAATAGAAAACTATATTGACAGAAAGATTAATGGTCACCAAGGGACAGGGGTTGGAGGAAGGGACTGACTGTCAATTGGCATGAGGAATATTTGGGGGGTGTGGGGGTGGAAATGCTCTGTATTTCAAGTGTATTAATAGATTCACGGGTGTAAATATCTGCCCAAACCCATCAAATTATAATTTAAATGGATACAGTTTATTATATGTAAATTGTACCTCAATAATCTGATTAAAACAAACAAAACAGTGCATCTGGCAGATCCTGTGGTTCAGCTCACTCGTAACCAATCCAATCTCCTTCTAAAGTGTCTTCCTGTACTGTAAAGGCCAGAAACCTAAAAGCTACATTTCCCATTGTCCTCCGTTGTTCTCATATGTGACTGATTGAGTAACCACAGATATACTCATTCACTGGAGACTTTACTTAGGAACAGAATTATGTAGGAAAAGGGGCAGAGAACAAATCATCTGTTTTTCTGGAGAGGACCAAATCCAGAGGCATTTCTGGAGCCAGCAGCTTCCTAATTGTGGCACAGGCTTCTTTGGTGGCCCATTTCTGCAGAGAAGTTATACAAGTTCTCTCTGAAAGCTTGCTTAGAGCCTATATTTCTAGTCTATAAACTACCTATGCTTGGTAACAATTCCTTCATTCTTGAACTGAATAAAATAGCACTTTCAATGGATACCGAATTATCAAGCAGTCACAGCTCAATATCAGCTAGTTTAAGAGACCTGCCTAGATCAACAGCTCTTCTACTCCTCTTCATTACCAGAGTCTCCACTCTGATTCATTCTATGTTTTATAGCTCAGTTCCAATGTGGGTTTTATAGATTTTTACTGTAAAAGTTTTATGGTTGGTCCAGAATCAACACACTATTTCTAACCTATTTCCTACTAGAATTTCTAAGATAACTTATGTCCAAACTTCAGGAACACAATTTTTTTGTGTAAAGATCTCCTGATGCCAAATCAACACGATTATTGCTTTAAAAGTTTCAAGCTGAACTTGCTTCCCCACCCTACACCCCTCCCAGCCCCCAACTAGCTCCTTGACCCTCCCTCCCCCGATGGAGCATGCCAGGACAGTGAAGATTTGTTTTCTAAAGCAATTTCTTTCCCTTGACTGTTTCATTGCTTCTATCTTTACATAGAAGTCTGACTGGGAATGAGGGTCATCAGGAAAAAAGAGCTGAGCATTCTTGTTAATTCCTCTGCTCTTTCCCATTGTACTCTGTTAAGGTCCCTGCAGTGGAGACCCATCCCTGGGTCTGGCACCACCTATCCCTGGGTCTGGCAGGAATGATGCAGGAAAATAAGGGAGCTGTTGCAAAACGGCCTCATGCTCTCTCCACCCCATCTCACTGTCTCCCACAGTGTGCCTCCATATGCCTGTTTCTGTTCTGTCGACTTCATTCTCTGCCCCTCTCGATTTCTCTCTCTCCCTCCTTTCAAACAGTTGTATTGCACAGATGATTCATACATCTTGATTTTTCTCACTCATCTAAATTTAAGCCAAATCAAATGGTTTCGTGTGACCGTTTAAAACATCACAGATGTTAAGGAAACTACCAACATCAGCTTCTTTTCCTCCCTAGGAATCATGCTTCACCATGTGCCAAAACCCAGCAGAGGGCATCCTTCCATTTCAGATGAATGAACTCTGCAGGGAAAAGGCTCTCTCTCCAGTTCCAGCACTGTGTTACATTTACAACTGCACACTGGAATTTAAATAAAGGGGTTTTTGTAGGAGGAGGGGAGTTTGTTGTAGAAGTTGTTTTCTGGGGTGTTTGCCTCCATTTAAATTATAGATTTAGAAGTAAATCTCCTTTATAAGAAAAAAATGAAGAGGAAAAAGAAATCCGTCTCTGGTCTCTTTCCAGATTTGGGGCATTAGCTTCAAATTGCAGAAGCAATAAGGTAGTACATCTGTGATCTTTCCTTCTCTAGGCCACTGTATTAATAAAGTAATCACAGAAAAAAGCAATTGAGAAAAAATCTGCACCCCACCTCTCTTGTCTGTCACACTCTCCCTCTGTCCATCAAATGGAAAGAAAAATAGCATTACTTCCTGTTAGATCATCTTAGAAGTAGGAAGAAGATAAGTATGGTCAAAAGCAGCGCATCAGGTAAAGCCAACCTTTCACCTGTATAAGGAGGCAGTCACCCACTATGTTTAATTGGGTAGATCACAGAAACCAAAATTCCACAAAGGGAAATATCTTCTACCATCATCAGAATTTTTCCAGGGTTAAAAGGCAAATGACCAAAACCCTTATCAGTGATTTTTTTCCTCCTGGTGTGGGTGAGTTTATCAGATCCTTTCATGGTAGGAGAATGTCAGAGAGAAGGAAAGAATATGAAAGGACAATAGAGCATCATATACTCATTCAACATACATTTCTGAGCACTTTGTGCCAAAACCCTTTTCTAGGTATTAAGACTGCATCAGCAAACAAAGTATCAAAGATCCCTTTCCTTGAGGTGATGTGCCAAAAAAGCTGGGGTTTGAGGAGTCTGGCAGACCTAACTTTGAGTCCTGGCCCTGTCACTTGACTGGCTTTGTGACTTGAAGCAAAATAATTAATGTTCTCTTTTGCAAAATAAGGATAAAGTTGTTACTGTTTATTAAAAACATACTTTGTTCCAGGCACAAGAATTGAGCATTTGTATATATTACATATGGTAAAATTCTCACAATTAGTCTGTGAGAAAGGTTCTATTACGCTTCTCCTTTTACAAATGAGAAAACCCAGGCACAGAGTGATTTCTAAATTGCCCAGAATCACATAGACGTGTCGGAGCATGAATTTGAAACAAGGCTGTCTTGCTTCTCAACCAGTAGAGCAGAGTTGTTCTCTGAGGCTATCCTGGGCATTCGATGAGATGAATGTGTAAAGCTGAGAGTGCAGTATAGTATCATTATTACTATTATTATTATTAATTTATCACTCATGACTGCCATTGTTGTAGCTTTCTGGGACCTAAGGGTACATGTTGAAATATGATAAAAGAGGCTCAATGCATCAAATCAAAAGTCCTCTGCCTCAGAATGTAGTCTGTGTCCAGCTCAGGTTAAAAGTAGGATTGCAGAAGTCATACCCAGGAATCATGGCTTCACTGCATTTATCTTTCCATAAGATGACAGGCTGTCTCTAACAGTGATGGCTCTAGACAGAATATCAGAACAGTTTCCCTGTAACAAAACATGAGCATTTCCTGCTCTGGATTTTTTCTAACCTCCCCTGAAAGCTGAGGGTTAAGACCAGATGCGAAACAAAGCCAAGATCCAAATATCCATCTGCCTTTTGACAGCAGCTCTTTGTTCCCTGATAAGTGATCTGGGGGGAGTCAGTCCCACCCCCTCAACCACTGGTGTCCTTTGGCTCTTTGTTCTTACTCTTTCTAAAGTGCACTGTCCAGAGCCCTCTTCTCGGGCTTCTTAATGACTGTGGGATTGTGCGTGCTCTTAGATCGATGGGGGTTAATTAATGCTAACAGTATTATTCAAAGAAAAATGAAGCAGTCATGTTTCCTGGCTTCTCTGGGAGTTTTCTCTTCTTCCTGTAAGCCTAAATTTGTGTCTCACACTGACAAATTACCAAAATTCAGAATAATTTTTAACAACAAGCAGATAAAATTCTGGCTCCAGGCCCCATTTCTTATTGATTTTGTTTCAGGACCACCATCTCAGTTTCATTAGGTAGGAAACTGAGTGTTCGATAATGGGGTATAAGAGAATTCACAAATGTACATCTTTATAAATATTCTGTTTTTCTTGTGTGCACTAAAAAATAGTTTTTATCTCACATGTCAAGCTTCATAATGCAAAACTCAAGTCAACTGAACATTTAAAAAATGTATTCCTATTCAAAAAGGCAATTTAATGCTGATTTTATCTCACCATGCTTCTGTAGGGATGAACACTGTTAGCAACACATCATTTGGGACAGAAATAAGTGCTTCAATTCCTTTGGTTGGAACTCCAAAAAAATAGCAAATTTCCCAGGAGTTATGTTGCAAGTTGCCTTGTCACAGGCTTATAGATTTCTAACAATGCTGGTTGGGTTCAATAAAAAAGAAGATTTTCCTTAGTGGAGTACTTACCCCAAGGTAATGGCCATCGATGAACACGACAGGGAGGGAAGGAGCTTCAGAAACACGCCGGCATCGCTCATCTAGCTCTTTTCCATAGTCACCGTTCAAAGCTATGTTTTTCTCTTCAAATTTTACTCGATGGTTTTGGAAGATCTTTCTAACCAGTTCACATCTTTCAAAGGTTGTTCGTACAACACGAAGGCAAGTGGTATAAATCACTACACGGTCAAATTCTAGGTCAGTTGATGGTTGCTGAAGAAAAAACATTGTAGTATAGTGTCAATATTTGCATTTACTTTCTTACATCTTATTATTTTAAGACAATTAGCATTTCAGTGTGTTATACATTAAAAGTATGCAGTAAAGTTGAAGTGCCATATTTGTCAATTCTAAGACATGTTTTTATGTTAGAAAATCTGTAATTAAAAAGTGGATAACAGTCAACATAATTTAAATGGCATAATTTAATTCACAGTGTTTTTTCTGTTCTCAGTGGCAAATCAAATAATGGTGTATCTTCAATTGATGATGTCTCACATGGCATACCATGTGGTAAAATAAGGAATGATTGAATGATCTCTCTTGTGTTTTGTAGACATTTTTCAATTACTAGATCTGCCTCTTAAACCCAAAGTAAAAAATGTGACAGAACAGTCAAGGTTAGTATTTCACCATTTGAAAACCCTCCCACTTATCAATTTAACAAAGTTTATGGTCTTTGCGCCACTATTTCCTGTAAATAACAAGATGCATATCATAGGATTGTTCTGAGGTTTAAGTAGCACAGCAAATGTGCATGCACTCTGTTGAGCAACAGAGCTACAATGTGCAGCTAGAAAGCTCTGCAGTGACCCAGAGGGAGTGCATAGAAACCAACACCATAGTGGGCAGCGGGTCAGAGCCAGGCATGGAAAGGAAGGAAGGAAACAGGTACACTACAACAGAGGCAAGCAACTCTCACAAGCAAGACGATTCTCTGTGTGTGAATCTTGTCTTCTATGAAGTCAGTGACTGCATTCCTGAGAAAACCTGCCTAGTACTGCTAGGGCCACACAACATAGGCTCTGACAACATTAGGAAAGATCCTTTTCTTCCTTGTCACAGTCTTCCTTGAAGGAGACTAAACGAAATACAACTATACCATGAGACCAAGGGATACGTGAGTTTTCATTGGGCCACAGTTGTTGAAACACAAGGACACAACTTACAAACCCCTGTTAAGGCAAAACTTTGATTGGAAACCAGTCCAGACAACTAAATGCTAGAATCAGAAGGTAGAATACTAAGCTCCACCACTTTCTATTCAAAGAAGTCAGAACAGTGCATCGGAGGTGAATGTAAACATAATCCTAAAAAGGTCTAAAGTCATTAAGATGGCAAGGCAATGATGTCCACCTCACCAAGAAAGAGGACATTTTTTCCTGATGACACAATATATCAGGGATGAAAGAATCACTGCTTCCCTCAATAGAGTTTACTCGCTAAGCTGAAAACCCAGAGACTTGGAGGGACCAAACAGGTGTCATAAATGCTGGGCCAGACCAGAAATAAAAGAGATATTAGTGAGAGGTAAAAAGTCATCTGAAAGATAAAAAAATGTCACTCAGCTTTAGGCAAGCTTCAGGCTGTCAGGCACGTTACTCAGTGTTGTCAGACATGATTAATTAATTAATTAATTTATTTATTTATTTATGACATGATTATTTTAAATATAAGCTTGAAATCTGATTTTTTTAGGTTATTTATTTATTTAAGAGAGACAGAGAGAGCATGAGCAGGAGAGGGGCAGAAAGAGAGGGAGAGAGAAAATCCCAAGCAGGCTTCACACTGTCAGCACAGAGGCAGATGCAGGGCTTGATCCCATGAACCATGAGATCATGACCTGAGCTGAAATCAAGAGTTGGACACTTAACCGACTGAGCCACCCAGGTACCCCAAAATCTGGCGTTTTATGGAAAATTTTATTCTTTCTAAATGCCAGAACCGCATTAAAAATGTATTCAGACCATGTGGACCACAATATTTGAAGGCTGAATTTGGCCTATACACTGTTAATTAATACTGGAGTAGAGAAACATTAGATACATCTAGACTCTGCCACTGGCCATCTTTGTGTTTTGGAGAAGCTAATGAACTAGTAAGCCTCAAACTAGTAAGTTTTGTCAACTGTCAAATGTGATCTACCTAGCAGGTTTGCTGAGGGGACTAAGTAACCAAGAAAATGAAAACAACTAGTGTAGGGCTTGACATGCACTACTGTGCTCAGTTACACTCCACATTGTGGGATTTGTAAGATTAAAAACACAAACAAGAATGAATCAGTGGGAAAAAAATGAGTGGAGTTAATGACAAGAAAGGGGGATTGTTACTACGCTGTAGATGAAGAAGCATTGGTTTTCAAAGAGAGAAACAAAATGCCCAAGAACCTATGGGTTATCTTCATGTTCATGGTTATGGGCAAGTAGGGAATCAAGAAACTCACGACAAATACTGCAGCTCCTGGAAGTGCACTCAGGGTCCCTTTTCTCTGATGACATTATGAGCGTAAGTATGCATTGTTCCTCGGGCTGCAAGGCTGCTAGATCCACATTTGATTCCACCAACATGTTCCACTTTTTTCAGTAGCTACACGTAACTTTTGAAATATTTGAGAAGACATACATTTTCCCCATGAGTAGAGGTGGGAGAGTTTAAGATCGGACCATTCTGCCGTCACAGTAACCAACTCATATAGGATTCTCTTTGCTTGTACCACTTTTCTGTGTGTCTCTGTGTGTCTCTAAGGGGCACGCATTTAAAAAGTAGTAATAAGATGGACCCCTATTAGTGGCCATGTTGGATGCTGTTTAATGTAAAAGGAAACAAAGATATCTCTTTACCTCCTGTTGAGAATGAGCTTCACCTACAATCAATGGATCTCCAAATGTGTTGGATATTAGAATAAATTGGGGAGTTTTTAAAAATGCCCAAAGCCCAGGCCAAGTACATAACAATTAAATCAGAATCACCAGGAGTGAAAATCTCAGAATTGTGATTTTTTTTTTTTTTTAGAGCTCTGAAGGTGATTCCAATGTGCAACCAAGTTCTACTAGTTAGATACCAGTTGGAAATGCAGAAAAAAAGTCTTCACCCTAGATCTGCTGAGTCAGAATCTGCATTTTAATAAGTTCTCTGGGGAATTTGGATTCATATTACATTTTAAGGAGCTCCAGTGCAATTACACTGACAGCTTGACCTGACGGAGAAACTGAGTTTATGTCCCTTTAAAATAACCGCTAGTCATTCATTCAGTGACTAGAATAATTTATTTGCCAAACATGGTGCTAAGGTACTAGATATATAATGGTAAACAAACAATATTGTTCCCTAACAACCTGAAGCTCATAGTTTTTTTTTTTATTTACATAAATAAATATAGATTCACAACCTGTTAAGTGTTGGAAAGGAAATGCACAAGTTGTTATCAGAGGCTACTGAAGGTGTGCCTTTTCTTGTTTCAGAGTTTGAGAAAGTGTTTTCTGATATTTGAGCTCTGCTCTGAAGGACAAGAAGGAGTTAGAGAAATTAAGTAGGTAAGAAAGCATGGGGTAAAGTATTATAGGTAAGTGCAAAGACCTTGAGATGGCAGGAAGAAGGCATGTTTGAGACTCTGAAAGAAGGTCTTTTGGGACACCTGGGTTACTCTGTCGGTTAGGCGTCTGACTTCAGCTCAGGTCATGATCTCAGGGTTCGTGAGTTCAAGCACTGCATCCGGCTCTGTGTTGACAGCTCTGAGCCTGGAGCCTGCTTTGGATTCTGTGTCTCCCTCTCCCCCTCCCCAGCTTGTGCTCTATCTCTCCCTCTCTCACTCAAAAATAAATAAACATTAAAAATTTAAAAATAAAAAAAAAGAAAGAAAGTCTTTTGCCAAAACACAAAGAAAGAGAACTATATTAGTACTGATGATTCTGGACAGATATGCAGGATCTATATCATGTTGTACCTTTATAACCACCTTAAAGATCTGTGAGCTTCAACCTCAGAGCAATGGGAAATTCCCGAAGGTTTTTAAGGAGGAAGGGAGGAATTTACATTAAAAAAAAGTAAGTGCAGCAGGGCGAGTGCAGATAGTTGCACAAAATGTGTATAGCAGGGTCTAAATGAATGATTCCTTCAGGGCTGTGTAGCCCACAACTGGAGCAATCATATTCAGTCTTATTCCCAACTCCCTTGGTCTGAGAACTGAGACTGAATACGGGATAAAATGAGGGTAGGAAATTTGGTTATCTATTAGAATAAGCTGTTAAGTAAAGTGTTCTAAAAAGACCTTATTGAACAATTTTGGGGGGTATGATTTGGAAGTAGATCTTCCTAGAGGTAGAAGTAGGTTGAATGATTTCCCAAAGTTTTATAAGATGAATTTAAATGATATTGTCTTTGGCCAAAAAAAAAAAAAAAATCCTCTTCTACATTTGTGTCATTTTCTGTCCCTCAACAGATTTGTCAAAGCATCTGGCCAGAAATCTAAAAATAGCCGCTCAATGGTTACTGTCCTTCTTCTCCCTTCCTAGGGGTTACCATGGGAATAGCGTAATGAAGGATGGATGCATCTGAGACAGTGCTGAGAAGCCATTGGGATTTGCAGCCTGCTTGTTTTGAGAGAGCCGACCCAGATATTCATAAAGGCAGGCCACTTCTTCCCTTCCACTGATTAAACAGATGAATCTTAGGAGTGACCTGAAGCCTCACCAGAGCCTGCAGCAAATGCAGATATGTTGGCAAGGGACGGAAATTGCTACGCACAAGACATAGAGGTTACGCAATAGCCGATTTATGTCCTCAACCTGCTCCTGCCTTGTAAGAGCCACTGTGAAATTGTAGTATTCCAGTTACTTCATCATCTTGGGGCAATTCTGGAGCCCCCATGCCCACTGAAGCCCCCATGCCCACAGGAGCTGCCACTGGAATTCAGGCCAAGAATTAGTCCCCACGGCTCCCTGACAGAGGATCCCTGGAGCAGACCCAGCTCCTCCGGCTGGAGGAAATCCAGTGGGTTATTTCCATTTGACACTTTGCCTGTCCAGCCTGGCAATGGTTTAAAAAGGCCTCCTGAAATAGGGGCCCCCAGACACCTCCAGGAATTCAGGTCTTAAACAAAAATAAAAACCAAAACCAAAAGTAACATTTTAAAACATCAATGGCAGATAGAATGCTAGAACTTTACATTCATAATCCTTACAATCGCTTACACGTTGTTATTGCCTGCTTTATTTGTAGACTGAGAAAGCTAGGCTCAGAGAGGATAAGTGTCCTAAACAGGGTGACAGAATCAAAATTCAGTAATTTAGAAAACTGGAACCAGATGCACATCTTTCCAAAATCCACATGTTTCCACTGAGCCAAGATGAACCACCAAATCACCCTCTGGTTTTATTACTATCTCCCCAGGATAAAGCTGTTGCCCAAACACAGATGGCTAAAGACCTAATTCATCACCTGTGAGATAAATGTTTGTGATTTAAAGAGGTTTAACTCTTTCCTAAATTATGTTCACACATGTAACAGGAAGTAACATCACAAGAGGGGCATTTTAAACTTTCTTGTTTCAGTCTGAAGATATTCCTTGGAGATGGGGAAGGTGTAGAGATCTTTCCTCCTCTACCTGAGAACAAAGAGGTGAAATGATTAGTTTAGAGCCACACAGCATGTCAGAAGGTAAACTGGGACTAGACTCAGACAGACTTTTTGATTAGCAGGCAATGGGCGAACCTGGCTCCAGGAAACACCGTTTTTATTTATTTATTTATTTATTTATTTATTTATTTATTTTTATCTGTTTATTTTTTAAGTATGCTTCATGCCCAGCACAGAGCACTGCAATGCAGTGCTCGAACTCACAACCCCGAGATCATGACCTGAGCTGAGATGAAGAGTCAGATGTTTAAGCAACTGAGTCACCCAGGTGCCCCCTGGAACTGCCATTTTAAAGAGCAGGTGCTTGCCTGTGGAAGCAGGGCTGTGGGCCTTCGTAAAGGATGAGAATTTTATATCTCTTTCTTTCTCTCTCTCTCTCTGTCTCTGTCTCTCTCTCTCCCCCTCCCTCTCCATGCTATTCTGTAAATCCCTATAGTTATATGCATGTTCTGAGATGCACCCCCCAGGGAACTTCTCTGTGTCCCTTTATAAGACACAGATTATAAAAATAATTATAATAATTATTAGTTACTGTATGACTGCATAGATATGTAGTTCTTGGGACTTTACATGTAGAACTTTCATTTATCAAGAGATAAGGATTATAATTCAAGCTTTACAAATAAGGAAACTAAAGCTTAGAATAAACTTAAGGTGCCCAAATACCTCAGGAAAAAAGGAACGGAACCAAAATTTTAACCTGGGTCTGCCTCCTAAGTCCTTGCTTTTGCCACAGGAAGATACTATATACCCCTCTTAAATACACCCAACCAATGGGCCATACTGTTCTAGAACTGAGTGATGAAATATACCATGGACAAACTGTCACAGGGACAGTCCTAGAAATTCCCCTCACTCATCCCTCCACTTCATTCTACTATCTCTGGCTGGATGTCATTGCTTTACACAGACCTTCACCCATCATCATATGGAAAATGGGCCCTCTACCTTCATACCCAATTCTTTCCTTTATAGCACCTAGCACTGCTAGACATTACCTTGTGTTTGGTTATTGATTTGCTGTCTGTTCCCCCCAAATAAAATAGTACCCTGCCAAAGCAGGAACTAAGTTTTGTAGTTTTGTTTACAAGAATTAAGAACCAAAAATATGACCCAGTACGTCGTAGATGCTCAATAAGTACCTTCTGGCCTCTTTCCCACACATTTAATTAGAACTTGGTTTGAATTTGCCTCTTAAAAACTGTACATTCTTGGACAGTTATTTAATCTCTTCAAATTTGAGTTTTTCTTATCTATAAAATAGGGACACAAATGCCTCCTTCATGAGGATGTTTTCAGATTCAATGATTTACTGAATAGAAAAGCCCTTGGCATGAATCCTGATGCATAATAAACACTCAATAAATGTTACCTTTTGATTATTAGTATTACCATTATTATAAAACGTTATCTACACACACCACCAACAGCACTATCACCCCCATCATTATAACCAACTATGTGAATCAGACTAACTTCATCTTGGACAATTCCACCATGATAACCACTCAGAGAACCTGAAGCCTTGAGCACAGCATCCCCCCCTCCACATTCTTTCTTTTTATTTAATCACACACATAATAACCCTTAAGTACACCCTTGAGGCATAGTGTTCTTGATCTGCCCTGGTGCTATGACTATGACCCACAACTATTCTCAAACATTTCCCCCCAGTTGTTCCTCATCAGTACTCCCAGCCTCTAGGAGACAAAAGCAGGTCTTACAGGAAGTGGGGTTGTGGACATCTCCTCATCTTGGGCAGAAGCCCAAGACTGCTGTCCATAAACCCCTTAATAAGCCATTTCTTATCAAGTTGGACTTATCTGCCTTTTTCTTCAGTCTCCCATCTCCTTCAGCGTTTGGAGGTCACTTTGCACATACCTCCCTTTCATGGAACACCAAGTCCAAATTTACATGTCATCAGCCTCATAAGCCTGAACGGCAAAGTTAAACCTCATATTTACACAATGATCAAAAATTAAATCTTTTTAATGAGTTAAATTTCCAGTTACATTTGTTTGGATGCACCATTAATTCTAAGAGTGAAAACAACAAAGTGGAGCATATACATCACATGCCATAAAAATCCCTCCTTTCTAACTCTGGGTGCCCCCTTGGTGGCATGAAAGAAATGCATGGGCACAATCTTTGCATGCAAAGATTTCTGAAGAGTGTGTTTTCTGTTTTTGTAATGCTCTAAGACCATATAAGTTAATGAATTTCAGTTATTACCTCAGGAATTATCTACTTGTCCAAATCAGTTATTGAGTTGGCCTAGACATTAACTGAAAAGTCAATGAACCTAATGAATCCTTCATACCAAACAAACAAAAATGTATTTTTCCAGAAAGCTAAGCTGAAACAATGTTGATTTCATAGCACATCTGAGTTAATGAAAATGAAGGTGCCCCACTCCTCTGCCATAGAGACCTTAGAAAAATGTCTCAATTCTGCCAACTTTGTATTAATCAAGCACGGGGAAGTTTCACTTGAAAATATAGATTTTTGTCTGTTCTTCAAAAAACAGAATCTGACAACATTAGTTTTGTTGCGTTCTTGTACAAAAACAGTAACTGAAGCTTGGTGGCAGCCACCCTCTTTAGTGGCGTATGTCTCCTGATGCTGCGTGTAATGTCATTCCCTTAGATCTAGACAATTTCTTGCATTAACATTACCTGCATTGCTTCTTTCATTCAGAGCTTGTGATGCTGCATCCAGTCTAGTGAGTCTGTACACACACCTTATATGGGAGGAAACTGAGACTCACAGTTTATTTACTTGAATCAACTTTTGGGGGGAAGCAACATGTAGTGGGGGGGGAACCCATCTTGAGCCAACGCTTTGGCACTTAGTAGCTGCAAGAACTTGGGGAAATCAGTTTACTTTTCTGGAACTAGATTTTCTCTTCTCTAATATGGGAATAGATATAATCCAGCTGACAAAGGAGTTGTAGGATCATATGTAAAATGCACCTGAAGACACACTGTAAATTATAATACTTTACAAACACAGCAGCTGTCATCACTGCCCAGCCATCCAGTTGAGAGAAAAGGAACAAGCCTCTAATGGAAACCACCTTCCTACCAAACCAAACTTCTCCTCCCATATGAATATTTTGGTTTCTACAGACATCGTCAGAAATATTATTTATTGGCCTTTGTTATTCTGCTCATCTCTGCGATAAAACTGCCATCAAGGTGAGTGCCAAAATCACATTCAGGAACATCCAATCCCGGGTGATGTGCTTTACAACACTGAAAAGCCAGGCAGCAACTGAATTAGGAACATCCTGCAAATGGAGACAGTGGGGGGAAAAAAAAAACTTTCCCTCTCATCCTCTGAAAAATTCACATTGCAAAACCAGAAGAGATGAAAGTGTTGAACAATAACATCAGACTAATAAGTGGGTAGAGTGCCTTCACCATTTTCCTAATGCCTTTCATCTTTTTACTTCACAAAAACCTGGCACTCTTTCTTAAAGGTATAGGTGCCCTTTTTCTTCCGTTCTCCCAAATATATACATATCATAAATAAATCAAAATCAAACAATGAAAGATTAAAATCTTCCTCAGTTTTCTACATCAAAAAAAAAAGGCTGAATAATCAGCTAAATGAGATCAATCCCTTTTAATGGGTTGGGATGTGACAGGAATCTCCTTTAGAGGTTATAATACCTGCATCTCATCTCAGCTTCATGGTTTCATAAATATCAGTGTGATGAAGAGAAGTGATCTTAGTCTCTGTGGAATTCCCAAAATAGACTGAAAACCAAGAGCAACAAAGGCAGTGAAAACTCAGAAGTCGAGAAAATTGGACCCAGCCTCAGGCAAATCCTTATTCCTGCCTCCTCCTGGGGTACCCAGGTTTAACTCTTATGTCCTCCTGACTATTCTTATTGTCATGATTCCAACCTCACCTAGGTATGCTCTTCTCCAGATTCCAAACACTGCACACAGGAGAAGAAACTGCTGGAGAGTACTTATGGAAAGCTTGGAAGTTGCCACATGAAGCTGATATATGTATTTTTTTGAGCATTGAGTCCTTCAATTCTATAAGGAACAGAGGCACTATCATTATCCTAACTTTTCAGAGGAGGAAACTGAGACACAGAGAAGTATGTGACAAGTCTAAAGCCAGAAATCTAGCAAATGATGGAGCTAGTATTTGATCTGAGTAAATCATAGAACTCAAATCTTTACATGGTGCTATTGGCCATGTACTGACTCTGCTTGAGTGTATCTATATCCCATTTCATCCCGTAGAGAACAAAATATTAGAGGGAAAGATACAGGATTTATGAATCCTAAAGTTTCATATATGTATGGATTTTAGATACATAGTATATTAGTTTCCTAGGGCTGCTGTAAAAAATTACCACAAACATGGTGAGTGGCTTAAAACAACAAAAATATATTGCCTTGCAATTCTGAAAGTCAGAAGTTCCAAATGGGACTGGGCATAAATCAAGGTGTCAGGAGGGCTACGCTCTCACTAAGGCTCTAGGGAAAAATCCATTAGCTTCCCCTTCCCAGGGTCTAGGGGTCACCTGCATTCCTTGATCTTGGTCTCTTCCTCCATCTTCAAAGTATAGTGTAACAGTCTCTACTTTCATTGCCACATCTGCTCACTGACTTTTGTGCCTCTTTTTTTTTTTTTTTTTTTTTTGAGATAGATAGAGGGTAAGCAGGGTAGAGGAGCAGAGGGAGAGGGGGAGAGACAACCTCAAGCAAGCTCCTGGGATCATGACCTGAGCTGCAATTAAGGGTCAGATGCTCAACGGACTGAACCATCAAGGTACCCTGTGCCTCCCCATTGTAAGTACCCTTGTGATGACATTGGGCCCATCCAATAATCCAAGATAATCTTCCCATCTCAAGATTTCTAACTTAATTACATCTGAAAAGTCCTTTTTGCTGTCAGGTAACATATTCACAGTTTCCAGGAATTGGGACATAGACACCTTTGACAGGATGTGGGTGATGGTGGGAAACCATTATTCTGCCTAGTAGAGATAGATAGTTTTAAGGTACTGGATCATAGGTACAGGAATAAAGGACTTCAAGTTATACAATCTTAAAACAGAAAGGAAAATGGAGATCATTTAGTCCAACTTGGACAAAGGTATGGCAATATCAAGAATATGCTCAAACTTCTGGTTATTGAACTATATCTTCCTCATTGTGCTTAGCAACTTGCTTTATAAACACAAAATAAGGTAATTCTAGTAAGGTAGGTATGAAACACCTTGTTCTTCTAAGACCTTCGACACAATCACTTGTGAGTAGAACTTTCTCCAAGTTGCTACTGAAGAAATGGAAAGGATATTTAAAAAGAAGCAAGAACAAAAAACAAAACAACAACAACAAAAAAAGTCAGGCGCCTGGGTGGCTGGGTTGGTGAAGCAGCCAACTCTCAATTTCAGCTCAGGTCATGATCTCACAGTTCATGAGTCTGAGCCCCACATCAGGCTCTGCACTGACAGTGTGGAGCCTGCTTGGGATTCTGTCTTCCTCTATCTCTGCCCCTCCCCCACTCATGCTTTCTCTCTTTCAAAATAAAGAAACTTTAAAAAGAAAGAAAAAAAAGATTTGTCTGATCCTTATCTAACCAGTGTGCTTTGTCTCCCTTTTCTACCTTTTACCTAAAAATATGCTTTGCTTCCTCCAAACAAGCTAAAACTGGAGAAATTGCTCTGAAAAACCAGATGCTAAGCATGACAAAATGAGGGAGGTACTTTGTGTTACATGAAAAGGAAAACACAAATGAAAATGTTTAAAATTTCTGCATAAAGCCAGAGGTTGAATTTGTCTGTGTTCTCCACAAAAGCAACTGAGTAATTTTTCAGTACAGCTTCAAAGAGATAAACAAATAACTGTAAGATTTCAAAGGCAAGAAAATGTTGCTTTTCCATGTCTTCTCAAATTTCCCCAAATCAGGTTGCCTTAATAAAAGTAACTAAATTGTGAAGCCCATTAATCCCACAGAAGCAGATGTGAAGGAAGAATAATGCTCAAAACCTTACAAGTCATATATTTTTTCAAGTATATACCATACTATTTGAGATGACCAATGTAATTTTGTGAAGGAAGTTTACTTGATATTGATTGCATATTCAAATAAGAAATGCAGGTGTTTTTAAATAAGATTAATCACAGTATTATCGGAAGGAAGAAAATAATTTCTGGAAATGTTTTTCAGCAGACACTGCTTGCTTTAATACCAGAGCTCCTGACTCGAGCTGATTATTGAATTTTGGAGATTCAGTTATTAGGAAAGAAATATGACTAAATTATTGAACGAAATACTAAGTCCCATTAAGTGGAAAATTTCATTGTGAATAATTTTATTAGTAACCTGATCAATACTGGAAACAAGAAAATATTCATTGATGATTTTTTATGCTACAGGCATCATGTAAATGAATCCATTTATTGTCACTAAAATCCTCACAACATGCAATGCCAACAGATATGATTATTCCATTTTCACCGACAAAATAAAAAAGTCACAGAGAGATTGCAAATTTTCTCAAGGCACATAATCATAAAAATCTTTTCTCGTTGGCATATGTAACACCACCTCTCCTAGATTTTCTCTTACATGTCTGGCTGTTCCTTCTTTGTGTTTCGCTAGAGCTCCTCCTTCCTCTAAGAATTCTGGTTCCCCTGGGCTCTCAGCTTGGTCCACCTCCTTGTCTCTAGATGATCTCATCCAAGTTTCAATAGCTAATTGAAGGCTGATGAACTCTCAGGGGTATATCCTCAGCTCAGACTCCACTCCAGCAATCCAGATTAGATATCCAGCTACCTATGTAACATTTCCACTTGGATATACCCTCTACACTAGAATTCAGAATGCCTGAAGCTAACCTCTTCATTGCCACTATACCTAAAACCAGTTGCTTAAAATCTGGGAACAGTCCTGGTTCCTCCAGAGATTTCCCGTATCACCAACCCCATACTCTACAAATGAAGCAGTCCTATCAATTCTTTCTTTGTATGTTTCATGCCTGTCTCCTTCTCTCTGTCCGCACTTTTACAGATTTAACTCAGGTTCGTACAATTTCTCACCGACATTATAGACTCTCTACTTTAGGGGTATGGATTCCAGTTGAATCCACACCACAGTTGCAATCCACATTGCAGTAGGTGTATGTAATTCTGGAGAGGATAATTTTGTAGTAGTCATCTCTGATTCAATTGATAGTACATTGCCAGGCCAAAAGCTGAAGGCTGACTGTTGCATAGCAGCCAACAGGATGCATTCAAACAAACAGCCAAAGGATGCTTTCACTCGTCCTCATTTTATTTTTTTCAATAAAGGGAAGAAAAAAGACCAAAAGACTTGTGTTTACAATTAAGATGAAATAATGTAGTTTCATTCAAATAAATGATGATTTTAGAAATACTGAAGGATAAGACAATAAAGTGGTACTCAAATATACATATATATATACATACATATATATATACATATATACACACACATATATACATATACATATACATATATACATATACATATACATATATGAAGCATGAGGTAGGATAAAAACTGGCTAACCACCTTTAAAATAGAATAGAGAACATCATTATTCTACATTAGTCTCCATCAAGATGGGGTTAAATGCTTGTGCAGATGTTAGCCATGCCTGAGGAAAGGCTAGCCTGTTGCCTTTATTGTCATCCACCGTCTATCTGGCTGCTTCTACTAAAATGGTATTTAAAGTCTCTAGACATGAACAACCACCCTCTGAAGAGATCAACTCACAATTCCAAACCTGCATGGCACAGTCATACCCTCAGCCAGCCCCCGGAGAGAGAAACCACCTTTCTCTCTGGCTCTCAAGCTATGAGAATTCAAGTATAGAAGATGCCAGACATGGAGTTCTCATCACCCCCAAATGTGGAGAAAGCAGAAAGGAGGAAGGAAACAGACTGAAAAGAGAAGTTTGCAACAGCACTTCCCTTTTCATTTCCTTCTCCACCCCTGTCATGGTCACGGTTAATTTACATGAGCCGATAAATAACTTCCTTTTCCTGTATTTTTTGTGTTGAGTTGGTCATGTTTGTCACAACCAACCAAAGATGCTGTTACAATACCTGGGGTTTCAGCAGATGCGACGAACTTTAGTGATGACATTTTTCTCTCCAGGAATAAAAACAAACTTTTTAGGGGAAATCAGACTTTTTAGCAGTTTTCACGTGCTTGGGACATAGCCTATTTCTACACTCATATATCACCTAGGCTCGAATAGAATCAGTGGCTGAAGACTTCAGGAACGACTGGCTGATCTCTTCCCTCTTGACTTCATGGTATGAAGAATTCTGAATCGGGGGGCACCTGGGAGGCCCAGTCGGTTAAGCACCAACTTCAGCTCATGTGATGATCTTGCGGTTCATGGGTTCGGGCCCCACATCAGGCTCTGTGCTGACAGCTCCAAGCCTAGAGCCTGCTTCGGATCCTGTGTCTCCCTCTCTCTCTGCCTCTCCCCTGATCATGCTGTCTCTCTCTCACACAAAAATAAAATAAACATTTAAAAAATTTAAAAATATTTTAAAAAATAATATAAATTTTAAAAAAGTTCTGAATTTGGAGGGGTGAAACCTATGTTGTGAATCTCATCTCTGCTAATCTGTAGTAAAGTGGCCTATAACAAATTGATTCCCACATTCATAAAATAGTTAAAACCCTCCTGCATCCACATCACCCAACTCATGGGGATCAAACAAAATGGATGGCATTACTGTAGTCTATACAGCCATGCATAAGTAAGTGCTATTAATTACTTGCAATTCTCAAGAATAAATCTTTGAGGGGCACCTGAGTGGCTCAGTTGGTTGAGCATCCAACTTCAGCTCAGGTCATGGTTTTATGGTTTGTGAGTTCAAGCCCCACATTGGGCTCGCTGCTTCCAGTACAGAGCTCGCTTTGGATCCTCTGTCCCCCTCTCTCTCTTCCCCTTTCCCGCTCATTCTCTCTCCCTCTCTCTCTCTCAAAAATGACTAAACATAAAAAAAAGAATTAATCTTTGAATCTTTGATATCTTTTCTATAAATTCTCTCCCTTGAAGGACTAACCTATTTGGTTGCCTTCAATTACCACCTTCCTGCTCCTGGCTCCCAGGTCAATATTTCTTTTCCTTTCTTCTCACCTGAGCTAGTCTAAGAAGCATTTCCTTTTTAAAATCTGGACACTGCCTCAAACTCAGCAAGTCTAAGGTCATACTCTTCCCCAAATTCATGTTCTCCCTGAACTTCCACCTCTGGCTTTGGTCTGTCCATCTTCTACTGGGTCCTGGAGTTGCCTTCCAACCACTCCTCTCTATTGATCAGATCCAATCATAAACCAGTTTCTACTGTGGTCGCGTCCCTATAAATTTCTCACACATCTCTATTGCTCTCTTCTTATTGCCCTCATGCAACACTAAACTCTCATCACATTTGCCTATGTTATTATATCCTAACCTGTCTAATTCGATTTTCTACCCCTTGCAATATCTCCTCTCTAAAATCTTCAAATCTTCCTGGTAACTGACTGATTTTATATACATAGGTACACACACACACACACACACACACGCATACACACGCATGCACACACACATTGCAACTATGTAATGTAAATGTTTTTATTTCTTAGAAAGATGAGGAAGCTGAGGCTCAGAGATATAAAACGACTTGCCCTAAATCATGGGGTTATGATGTGGAAAAACAGAGTTGAACACTAGTACGTCTACCTCCCAAACTGATGATGCAGTGCCTTCCACTAACTTGCCACATTGCAGCCCTTCCATCGAGGCCATGTGCCTTTCTTTCATTCTCAAGCATCTTCCTATTCTCCCCTTACCCTTCAATCTATGATTTCCTATGTCATGAATGGCATTACGTCTGACAAATAGTTGTGAAAATACAATATTCAGATCTTCAAGTCTTCCATCCCTGTGTTAAAGTTGAACAGAGAGAGAGAGAGAGAGAGAGTAAGACAGAAAGAGACAAAGAGGGAAGGAGAAAAGGAGGAGAGGAGGAAAGGAGGGAGGGGGGGAGGGGAGGAAGGAAGGAAGGAAGAAAGGAAGGAAGGAAGGAAGGAAGGAAGGAAGGAAGAGAATCAAATTTTCTAAAATTCTTATAGGAAACAGGATACATTGTTATCACTTCTCAAAATATGGCCCATTAGAGCACCTGCATCAAATCCCCAGGATGCAGGTCCCAGGCTCCTCCCCCACTGATTCTGGAGCAGTAGCTCTCCTACTGAAATAAGAACCCCAGAGAATTCTTATGCAAACTACAGTCTACAAATCACCGAAACCTGAAGTCTCTGGATGTTCTTGCCACAAAACGGAATTTTTAAACAGCATAGTCTATTTGTGCTCCTTCGCGAGTGAACAAACATTCCATAGGAACTGTGCCTAATTCTGGTGACTATCAGTGGATGAGACTGACACCCTTTTCTCTTTCTTACTGAAAGAAGGGCTCCTAATTAAAACCTCCTATGGAGCTGACAGTAAGTCAGGCTCAGGCACCTGCACTGTCTTATTTCCTTGCCTGAATTTGTGAAGGAAATGTAACAGAGCTAGAGTGAATATTTTTAATGTTTATTTTTGAGAGAGAAAGAGAGAAAGCAGGGGGGAGGGGCAGAGAGAGGTGGACAGGGAATCTGAAGTGGGCTCTGCACTGACAGCAGTGAGCGGGTGTGGGGCTTGAACTCATAAACCATGAGATAATGACCTGAGCCAAAGTTGACGCTCAACTGACTGAGCCACCCAGGCACCCCAAAGATAGAGTGAAATCTTACACAAAATCCAAATGATCGCTAAAACACTCAACTCATTTGACTTAAACTTCAACTTCTCCAACTTTTCTACTTGTATATGCTTCACATTACATCCAATTCACCAGATCCAGAGTATTCAGAATTAAGGGTATAATTTCCTCCTCTTATATTTTGTTAGAATGATTTCATTGTTGTTATCATGCCTAGGACCAAAAGTTTCCAATTATGATGCTCTAGTCCCACACAAATAACTTCAGCTGTTCTTTCTTTCTTTCCTTGAAGTACAAACAGAACTTGATATTTTTTTAATTGAAGTACAGTTGACATACAATTTTATATTAGCTTCAAGTGTACAACACAGTGAGTCAACAATTATATACCTTACCAAATGCATACCACAGTTAAGTGTAGTTACCATCTGTCACCCTACAAACTTACTACAATATTATTGACTGTATTCCCTATGCAGAATCTTCATCCCTGTGACTTACTTATTTTATAACTGGAAATCTGTACCTCTTAACCCCCTTCAACTATTTCACCCATATCCCCACCGCCTTCCCTGGGGCAACCACCAGTTTGTTCTCTGTAGTTATGTAAATCTGTTTCTTTTACTCCCTCTTTTATTTTTTTTTAAATTTTTAATGTTTATTCATTTTTGAGAGAGAGGAAGAGAGATAGAGTATGAGCAGGGGAGTGGCAGAGACAGAGGGAGACACAGAATCTGAAGCAGGCTCCAGGCTCTGAGCTGTCCACACAGAGCCCAACTGGCTGCTCAAACCCACAAGCCATGAGATCATGACCTGAGTCGACCAGACCGACTGAGCCACCCAGGCGCAGCCCCCCCACCTTTTTTTTAATTTTTAAAAATTTACTTCCTCTTTTAAAGACAGCACAAGAACAGGTTGTGAATTGAAAACCTTGTGAGCAGCTTTTCAAATGACGTGCTCAAGTTGCTGTTTTAGTTTAGAGGATATGCCAGGTTTAAGGATAAGAAAAAGCTTCTTGATGGTTTCCTAACTTGATCCACCTATATCATTTTAAAAAGGAGAAGAGGACATTGCCACATACCTTAAGCTCTGTTCGTTTTGCTTTGTTTAGCTTTTTGTTTTGTTTCTAATTGTGAGGATAATTGCATCCTTAAGAATTTACACTCTCCCTGCTGACATGTACTATAAGATGACTGATCTATTTTAGGCCCTTCTGTCTATTTTCATTAAAGAGGGACTTGATCTAAGCAATCCCAACTGAAGCAGACACTGTGGTGTGATGGGAATAACACTGGCCTAGGAATCAAAAGTCCCAGATCTTATTTCCAGTTTGGCCACAACTTCGGGGCCTTTATATGATCCCTTCAGAACTCACTCCCTCCAGAAGTCACTAGCCTCTATCAAATGAGAGGAGTGGACTAGATCAAGGGCCACAAATTCAAAGGTTTCTCAGGAGCTGGGCAGGTAAAGCATTAACAGAAGATGACAGCGGTAGTGGGGATTATCAGGACTGGATTTTATGCCCTCTCAAAAGGCATTCGAATTGGAAATAATTTTAAAACAGTGTGTTAACCAAACCTCTGGAAGCTAAAGTTAGCCCACAAGCTACTTATGATCCCTGAACAAGATAGTTTTTCAAGTACCTCTCAGCTTTAACCATACGTGATTCTAAAATAACAAGTAATGGTAATTGAAATCACCTTGTCGTAAAGATAACAAAAATTAACATCTATTGGGTTCTTACTTGTCGCCAGGCTCTTAGCTAAAGACTTTACTTACAGTAACTCATTGTAATCTTTATGATTACTCAATGAGGTGGGTATATGGTTATAATCCCTCTTTTCCAGAGAAGAAAATCAAAGCATAGAGAGTTTAAATAACTTGTCCACACTAATCCTTATGTTTTCATGTTGCAATTGCCTTATGTTATCCTCAAGTTTTGTGTTTAAGATACATTAATTTTGCTTTGGATTTATCCCTTTTTCAAGTATAAAGAAACCAGCGAAACAATTATTACTCACATGAACCTGCTCCCTGGAAGCAATGTACCATTCTTAACATTCGACATATTTTCTCCTGGTTAGTGTTCCACGCATTTTGAATTCAGACATCATACTGCATAATTCTGATTTTATTTTTAATTTAGGTGTTTAATTGATATGTTTTATACTACATGTTGTCAGGAGCATTTCTCCATGTCATAAAAAAAACCCTTAGTAAATCTCATTTCTAATAAATGCCTAAAATTCCATTTAAAAAAAATTAGAAAGCACGATGCAACAGAGCAAACGAGGCTTAATCAATTTCAAAGTTGATTAAATATTCAAGTTACAAACCTTAATCAAGAGACTTAATGAAGGATAAAAATAATGTGTGAAAGTTAGGAAATATTTTATATGTTAACATTATTTAATGTTTTACTCCATTAAAGTAATAAATAATCAAAGTTATTTTTGATGTCTCTAAATTACTGAATTAGCATTGTGTACATAGAGGACCAGTTGTTATTAACAAGCTAGAGAATAAGAATGGAAGTAAATTTTTATAAAAAGTGAGTTATCTAAATTGTTAATAACTTTTACAATTAAATAAAAAGTGTTTTTATTGCCGCGCCTGGGTGGCTCAGTCGGTTAAGCATCCTACTCTGGGTTTCATCTCAGGTCATGATTTCACAGTTTGTAAGTTAGAGCTTTGTGCTGACAGTGTGGAGCCTGCTTGGGATACTCTCTCTCCCTCTATCTTTCAAAATAAAATTTTTTTTTGAGAGCTCATGCTCTCCCTTTCTTTCTCTCTCTCAAAATAAATGTTTAAAAAAGTGCTTTATCAATGTCATCTGAAAGTGAATAAAGTCATAGAATCAGAATAACGGAGGTAGAAGAGAGTTCTAGAAACCAGTGGACCCTGTTCCTCGACCCATTTATTGAACTGTACTATAGCTGCCATCAGATCACAGGAATTAACAATTTATTTTAATCCAAAATACCAAACGAGATCATCATTAAAACTTGATAGTTTGGATTTCTGGTTTCAGCGCCAACATGTAAAGGCTTGGAAGTTGTCCCTTCCAAGTAAAAGCCAGATGAAACTAAAATCACTGACTTGAAGGGTCCATCCATCAAAGTACCGAGTTTGCAGGGCAAGTTGCCACCCTGAAACCCAGAGAGACAGATGTATTCAGAGAGACACAGCTGACTTCTGTTTACCTAGAACCAAAGTCTTTGGGGCCATAAAGGGGTAGGGCACTTAAATGGTAATTGTGATACTGCTGGAGGCCAAGTGTGGACGAACATGATAGTGTGACTGCTGTTTTAGGGGGATCTCCAGACTCTCATAAGTTTTACTTCCGGGAACCCCAACAGGTTCTCACAGTGAAGAACCAAGAAAGATTCCCCCCAGGCTCTGCCAGGCTAAGGGGAAAGAGTAACCCCTGTGAAATGCAGTTGGAGCTAATTCCTTCTCCCTAAGTGTAGGCTACACACAGTGATTTCCTTCCAATAAGTACAGCAGGAAAAGTAGGGGAAGAGTGAGTATACAGTGGAGAAACCTGACAAGCCCTGCTTTAGCCGGGAGGTCAAGTTCAGCTTCAACTGTGAAAAGTCACGTTGATAGAGGGTATCCTAACAAAATATGACGAAAATGGTGCTTTCACCACTGTGATCTTCCTCCACAAAACATATGACCCCAGTCTAGTCATGAGAAAAACATGAAACAAATCCTGAGAGAAATTCTGTATCTGTGCAATACTGTCCCAAATTAACAAAGTCATCAAACCCAAGTTAAGTTTGAGAAACTAAATGTACTGTGTTATCTTACATGGGATCTGGAACAGAAAAAGGACATTAGGTAAACACTGAGGAAATCTGAATAAATCATGGATTTCAGTTAATAATGTATTAATATTGCTTCACTAATTGTGACAAATGTGCAATACTAATTTTAAGCTGTTAATAATAATAGAGAAAATTAGCCATGGGATAAATGGGAATTCTGTATTATCGCCACAATTGTTTTGTAAAAACTATTCTAAATAGGGGCGCCTGGGTGCCTCAGTTGGTTGAGCATGTGAGTCTTTATTTCAGCTCAAGTCATGATCCTAGGGTCATGGGATCGAGCCCCACGTTGGCATGGAGGCTGCTTGAGATTCATTCTCTCTTTTTCTCTCTCACTGCCTCTACCCTCTCCTTTGTTCATGCTCTCTTTCTGTCTCTAAAAAAATAAAATAAAATAACTATTCTAAATAAAACATTTAATTTTTAGAAAACAAACATTAATAAACATGAAAAAATCTAACACTAGTAATGAAAAGCTCACAAATTAATGTAAATATTAATAGTTTGCTATAACTCATATAACTAATTAAAAACAGAGAATTGGCTGTTGTTCCCTCATTAAAGACTAATTTTCAGCTTGGTATGTGGTCTCATACATCAGCACATTCTAGTATACTCTAATTTTTATGGAAATTGTAAGTAAATGACAGTCTTATTTTTCTAATATTTCTATTATTTGACAAAGAAACAGAGTCACTCCAAAAAAGGATAGTTCTTGCTTTTCTTCTCCTCCTCCAAGAGAAGAGCAGAAAAATACCTGGTAGAGCATTTTCCAAATTTAATTTCATAAAACTACAAATTTTTTTTCTATAGGAAAAACAAGAGTGAAACAGGAGGTTTTTCATTTTTTTTTAAACAAAATATTCCATTGTTCTCTTGAAAAGCTACAGCTTACTTTAGCATAGAAAACTGGGAAGTCCTAGAGTAAAGACACTTTTTATGGCCATCATGCAGTTTTTCACAAAGCACATATTAACATCTGAAATCACACCATATTTTTAAATAACAAAGTGCATTCAGATCATTCAGGAAAAAGAACTTTAATAGAAATAAGTCAAAATGCCTTTCTTAATCATATCAGATGCCTCTGCCTGGCATTCACACCCCTCTACTCTACAGTCTATTTATCCTTCATGACGTGTCCAGCCCATATTTTGGACTCTTTCACCACAAAACTCTCCTCATACAAAGCTCCTTTCTCTTCAGCTGGAGATTAGTTTCATTTCTGAGACTTGCGTAGGACATTGCGCCTACCTATCTGAAATGCCTCCTTCCTTCCCTCCTCTCCAAAGTCTTCCCTCTTTCAAGGACCAACTTAAGTTATCATACTGCACAAGCTCTCCCTGATCTCTCCTGGCCCTAGCCGTTTCTTTCCTCTTTCTTCCCCCTAATGTCTATGATACTTAACTTTGCCACTGACTGCACAATCCAATGACTTTACTCAGTATTTCTTAAAATGTGTTCCACAGACCATCTGGTTTTTGTTTGGTTTTACCCAGTTTTTCCTGACCATCTCTTAGCACTAGAAATCCATATACTTCAGTAGAGGAAGTGCTAACTTGACTATTATTTGTGTGTCTCTGAATGCATGTGTCTTTTCTTTTACATAACTGCTGGAAAGCAAAAAATAAGTTCTTCACTTGATGGTAACCTACCAAATGTAATGTTTAACACACATGACAAATATTTGTTGCATTAACATCTTCCTGAGAAGTCGTGGTTTGAGAATTTCTAATATCATCTGCATATTCAAGGAACTTGTTTAAAAATCTTTCTCCTATCGGGGCGCCTAGGTGGTGCAGTCGGTTAAGCGTCCGATTTCAGCCAGGTCTCGATCTCGCGGTCCGTGAGTTCGAGCCCCGCGTCAGGCTCTGGGCTGATGGCTCAGAGCCTGGAGCCTGTTTCCGATTCTGTGTCTCCCTCTCTCTCTGCCCCTCCCCCGTTCATGCTCTGTCTCTCTCTGTCCCAAAAACAAATAAACGTTGAAAAAAAAATTTTTTTAAATCTTTCTCCTATCATGAGAGGCCAAGAGTATGGAGTACCTCTGACAATCTCCAACCAAAATCCCAATCTCAGACTCAGATTCTGGGGAGGATATGTTCTTAACCAAATTTATTATATCTCACAGAAAAGTGTCATTAACCACAAGCATAATCTTTGTCCGGGCTCTTGAGCTCTCTCTGGGCTCATTGATGGAGTCTTGTCATCACCAGCCATCTCCTACCCAAGCTGTATTTGCACATGAATTCATCCAAGGCACCAGTTTTCGCTGTTACATTTATGGCTCTGATTTTTTCAAAGTTTATTCACACAGCAGATCTAATACAAACATGGACAAAAGGTAAGCGAAAATATTTTATAAAAAACAAAACAGAAGCCAAGTAAAAAGAAATTAACTCTGTCACATGACAGAGTGCAGGCTTGGAAAATATGTAGTATCCTGTTAGCTAAGATAGAGAGAAATTGTTCCTTTCTGTGCAACCTCAAAATCCTCTCTATAGGTTTGCATTCTCAAGAAAATTATATGAATTCTATGAAAAGAAGTGCTAATCCATGCGTTCAGGCATAAAATAAAGAGAGAGATTCCATGCGTATGTGTGGTACAGAGGCAGGTGTTAAAACTGAGCTACCATTTGTCTCATTACAAAATTGTTCAGTGCATCTCCTCTGCCCTTGTTTATTGCTCATTTTCTCTATTACCAAGATTGCACTTAGAATATGCTAAACCATGTGGAGACTTTTGAATATCTATGGTGTTATATCATACATATGTAATGGGTATATTGCAGAGTCTCAACTCAACATCAAACTGTTCTATTTTTTTCAGCTAACTGCCCAGATGGTGCTTTATCACTAAAGCACTAAAAAGAAGAGGTCTCCTTAAGGATTCTAGAACTTCCCCTTTCAGATTTAGAATGACATCATTTAGATATTTTAAGTAGTACTACTCGTTTTAAAATTTCACTCTAAAACCTAAAGCAGATTCTCCTTTTCCTCTTCCCTGTTCAGCAACATATCTCCTTGCATCTAACTCACTTGGGAGAAAGACAGGGAGCCATGTAGTCTGCTCTTTGCTTCCCCTTTTCCTTTCTCAGAGCACCAGCTCCTCCTCCTTATAGGTGGGGAAGAGGAAGAGGGAAAGGGTGTGAGCATGCTGGCTTCCCCTCCACGTACCATGGCAGCTATTCTAGCCACATGCTAGATAGTGCTAGATTCTAGCCACATGGTAGATAGGCGTGCATGGGCACAGCGCTTACAGGCCTAGACAGCACTGCTCCACTCTGGCAGTCCCTTGTAAAATGGAAGCACTTCTGGATGATCTCCACCTCATGGATTCAGGCAATATCCCCCTGACTCATGGTCTCCTTTTCCCTCCATAAAGCACTGGTTCCAGAAAGACTCCAGTATCACTGCCCTCAATAACCAGGCATGTGGAAGAGTGTCCTCTCTTGAGTGTTTCCTGGTTTCCTCTCTGCTTAGTAACTTCTCATCATGCCATCTTTCTTTAATTCTCTCTTCATGTGCTTCATGTTGGAAGTTTAGAAGGTTCTCTCACGAAGCACATGTCTATTTAAGTTGAGCAAAGTGGTAGTCTCTCCTTCTTTGAGTCTCCCTAAAATCACAGATTATTCTCTCATCACTCTCTCCCCTAACCTTCCTTAGCTTAAAAAAACAGGAGACACCAGCACACTTTTTCCCTCTCTACCTCAAGGGGAAGGATGGTGGTCAATGAATGAGAAAGTTCTCCCAGCAAACCTTACTGGGAGGTAGGCATCTCCAACTGTGGTCACCTCTCTAAAACTCAGGAGCACTTAACTCCTTTTGTACTTAGCCTTGGTCTTTCCAGGGCAAAAGGAAATAAATTCTCTCTCAACTAATAAACCACAAATAACTATGAGGTGACACCTCAACTATGACAGAGACACCTCATGCTTCTTTGAGGCCCCACATGTGGCACAGTGCCCTGTGCTGCTACTCAAAAAATATTCGTTTATTTATTCTAGAGCCACCTGTGGTTGATCCTTAACCATGTGGCCTAGTCGTTGCATTCTGGGGACGCTCATCTACTCATGATGATAAGTAAACTTACTTTGTATGCTTTACAGGCCAGAGAAAGAGACTTTTTAAAAGAGTTTTTAAAGCTTATTTATTTATTTTGAGAGAGGGAGGGGGAGCGAGAGCGAGAGCGAGAGAGAGAGAGAGAGAGAGCATGAGTGGGGGAGAGGCAGAGAGAGAGAGGGAAAGGGAGAATCCCAAGCAGGCTCCTCACTGTCAGTGCAGAGCCCAATGCAGGGCTTGACCCCAAGAACTGTGAGATCATGATGTGAGCCAAAATTAACAGTGGAACACTTAACTGACTGAGAGGCACCGAGAGAGAAAGAGAGAGAGAGAGAGAGAGAGAGAGAGAGAGAGAGAGAGACTTTGATCCATGTTTAAATATTTAGCTTATGAATTCTGAGATGCCTTCAACCACATTTGAAATTTCAATGGATGATACTAAATCAGGAAAGACATTGGTTACCAGCTTTCCAATCTTTGATGTTGACTTTCCAAAAAGGAGTGGCAAGTGAAATGAATAAGCTAGAATCCTGTCTACATATTGCAACACAGTAGTTTCTTCAGCTTCTGGAAGACCTCCTGACTCAGAGGAGGCACTTGGTAAATGTTTTGCTAACAGGCTAATAGAGTACCTGGATAAGAGACTACTTATCCAGCATAATAACATACTTAAAAGGTTTCCTGGTCCATATCTCACCATTTGGCATTTGACAGAAGGATGAGATGGCATTCCTTCTGCTACAATTTTAACTGTGACCTAAAGTGGACATAAATTCATAGGTGCAAAAATGACTCCTGTATTCTAAAAAGATATTCTCTAAAATGGGTGACCAGTGTGCTACATTAACCAGCAACGAGAGCATCATGTGGGCCCCTGATAGAAATGCAGAATCCCAGGCCACAATGCAAACCTACAAAATCAGATCCTTTCCTATGTGTAACAGCATCCCCAGGCAATCCACACGCATAGAGCCCGCAAAAGGGCTAATGCTAGCTTTAACCCTAACTTCACTGACCTTAAGTATATAAAAGAATTGAAACCAAAAAGGAAAAAGGGAAGAGTATTTCCTTAGAATGTGTTGTTGGAGGGTTGTGGCATTTCTCTGTCCTTTACCTAGTCTGAGGCAAAGGGGAACTTTAAGAGAAATAGAGAGAGTTTGGCTTCTTTTCTCTTGGAGTTTATGAAAATGTCTACAGGCAAGAGGATGGCTAAGAGACCTTTGCTGCATGATAAAGAAGTGACATTGAGAACAAACTGCACTGAAACCAACTCTGGAGAGTTGATGTGTTTTCTCTGTGTGGACCACATTTGGACCTTGAATCAAGAAGCTGCCTGCAGCTGCTGGGAATCACGCCCAAAAGAACACTGCTGTGGAAAGACCCCTCCAAGGGACAGACCACAAGCAGCTGGATGCCAGAGGCTGAAGAAGGAATCTGTGCAGGCCTGGTAGGATCGATGCTGCATGCATGCAGAGGATAACCACTGAAAGGACCCAGAGCAGATATCACGGACAGACACAGAGGCATCTCATGAGAGATAGAGTCAGCCTTGGACAGGTGAAACTTCTAGAAGATAACATCACAGATTACATTTTATCAGCCACCTGAGACTTCACCTGTGTCCACAACAAAATCCCTAAACTGGGGCACCTGGGTGGTTCAGTCAGTTAAGCATCCAACTCTTGGTTTTGGCTCAGGTCATCTCATGGTTCACGAGTTCGAGCCTTGCATCCAGCTCCACACGGATAGTGTGGAGCCTGCTTGGGATCTTCTCCCTCTCTGCTCCCCCCCCCCCCCGCCCCGCTTGCTCTCACTCTCTCTTTCTTTCTCAAAATAAATAAACTTTATAAACAAACAAACAAACAAAGCAAACCCTAAAGAAGGTAAAGGAAGTCTAATGGATGGGTGGGGAGAACAAGGCCGGGAAACAGAGATGAAGTCTTCTCACCCCACTCCCCACAGCAGACCTACCAGACCCAGGAGATCACAACTGAAGGATGGAAAAAGTAACTTTGAATGTAGTTCAAAGTTTTTATTATTGCACTAGATTGGACACTGTATTTATTGAGACAGCCTGTGACCAAGCCAGAAGACTTTTACTTAAGAAGGGATACAGTTACACAATCTGCTAGAAAATTTTCCAAAGTTTGAGGGAAGAACTAACTCATATGTTTGAAAGACATCAGGGAAATGGAGCATAGGTATTTTGAGCTCATATTATAACAAATCCAGCTCATTTAATGTACATGTTACACAAACAAGAAAAGATACAGAGAGAAGAAATCAGACATTACTTGATTTTATCCACTACTGAGCTACTATCACCAAGCCTTAGCTTTTAACCTAGACCTTGCTGACTCCATTATACTCCAATCTGAGCAAACCAGTGCAATAAAAAACACGAATTCCTATTTTGGCTCCCAGTCTCAATTTCAGTAAGAGTCAATATTAGCAGTATGATCTGAGTGCCAGAGGCTAGCAAACCAAATAGGTGAATAAAAAAAAAAAAGGACAAGAAACATGGGGAACTTAATGAATATCTCAAAATTAACATGCTCTAAACAAACTTCTGGGTATGCAAACACAGGCCCACTGCTTGGTGGAAATTAGAAGTTTGAAGTTAATCTGCTACAAGGAATAACCTTAAGAAAGAGGAGATAAGACCCGACTCAGGTAGAGCAATGGACTAGAGAAAAACTGCATAATAGAGAATGACTGATGGATGTTTAGCACTGTCATATCTAATAAGACGTCTTAAGTTGGTGCTTCACCTGCACTGGGCTAGCCTGGAATCCCCTTCCCTCAGTCTCCAAAACTTAACTGACAATCTCCTACACACAACTGACCTATGTGAATGAAATTTTAAAGGAATGAAGAAATGTGTGAGGGTGATGACAGAGGGTCAAGAAGGACAGAAAAACAAAAGTGAGATAGAGAATGGATATAAAATAGACACAGAGAATCCACTAAACACCAAAAATCAGATTGCAGAGGTTAGGGCCCTAGAGACTGCTTGCTCAGTCCTGCTGTCTACCAGTGGTGTAGTTGACTAATACAAAAATTGGTACTGAGAAGTGGGGTGCTGCTGTAAGAAACTGAAAACGTGAATGAAGGTGGCTTTGGAACTGGGTAATGGTAGAGACTGGAAGAGTTTGAGATACATACATGCTAGAAAAAGCCACAATTGCCATAGGAATGGCTGGCTCAATCGGTAGAGTGTGTGACTCTTGAGGTTGTAAGATCCACCTCCATGTTGGGCATAGAGCCTACTTAAATGAATGAATGAATGAATGAATGAATGCGGGCTTCTTCCCATTAGAATAAGAATGTCTATGCCATGCCTCTCCCATCATTGTATTTTGAAAGCACATAAGTTGTTTGGTTTCAGTTTCCCAGCTAGAGAAGAGTTTTGCTTCAGGATGAGTCTCACTCGTATCTCATTGAAATGATATTTACACGAAACTTTGGACTTTAAAGTTGATGCTAAAAAAAGAGCTAATATTTTGGAGGCTTGTGGGATGGAATGGATGCATTTTGCATGTGAGAAAGACATGAATTTTGAAGGCCAGGGCAGAATGCAATGGATGATATTTTTAATCTCCCCCAAATTCATATGTTGAAAACCTAACCCCCAGTGTGATGGTATTAGAGGTGGGGCTTTTCAGATGTGATTCAGGCATGAGGGTGGAGCCCTCATGAATGGGATTAGTGCCTTTTTAAAAGAAACCCCACAGTGCTCTTTTGTTCCCATTCTTCCATGTGAGGACTTATGGCTGTTTATGAACCTGGGAGTTCGTTCTCTCCAGGCACCAACTACATTGGCACTTTGATCTTGGACTTCCCAGCCTCTGGAACTAGAAGAAAAAAATGTTTGCTGTTTAAACCACCCAATCTATGGTTCTGTTATAGGAGCCCAAGCAGACTAAAACCGTGGTCTTAGATAAGTATTTGACCTCTTTATACTTGTTTCCTTACCTCTAAAATGAAAATTATAATAGAATTTACTCCAAGGAGTTATTATGAGACTATTTTAGATAATATATGGAGAGAGAATATAAAAATGCCTGGAACTCTTTTGTTGGTGATGTTGTGGCTACTGATGATGATTTTAAGGAATGTTGTGTTTCCCATCATTCATTGGGTGGGGGCTCAGTCATTGTATTTGAATATCACATGAAAATGTGACCTATATAATTCAGAAAATGTCGGAGATGCCCAGGCAGCCTACCCTTATGTTACTATAAGAGACAGCATTTCTCAGCCTTCCACCTGCTCACACCCACTACCAAGTCCCCCATTCCACACACAGAACCAATCTCCAAATCCTCCTGCAAACAAATTTAGGCTTTCATAAAGGAACTCATATATGTTAATGAGTACCATTGTCTCGGCAGCCATTCTGAGCCTACCGTCTTTCTCCTCTCCTGCTCCATCTGTCTCTCCTGTCTACTGACAAGGTTTCTGATGAGAAGATTCCATGAAAACACTGTTGCCAAAGGCCCTCATGCTGTGACTCATGAGCGCCTACTGAAAGCACTCTCTTTTACGGTTCTCTGCTCCCCCCACGCACCCTGGTATACATCACTGCACAAACCTCCTAGTGTGGTAGGTTTGCCTGCTGGGATGAATCCTTCTCAAGGCCTTTCCATCTGAGACATAAATGGTGGCTCCTGCTCATAGACTGGACACCACTTTCATAGTTGCAAAGTGACTGCATATATGTGCTAGCTGGTTGTTAGTGTATAACTTATGGGCAGTATAGTAAGAGGGTGCTGGTGGCAGAGTAAGAAATTATACCCAGAGCACAGACATTAAGTCCAGGTGAGCAATTTCTACAACGAAATAAGGTAGTATGTGGAGTTCCAGAGTGTATTGTATGCATTTTTTAGTTTTCCAGATATTATAATGTTTTGACATCTTAAATTTTTTTCTGGCTGGGGAAAGACTGCCCCTTCTGGGGCTGGCCAATTTTTAGAGATGTAAAGGATTTGGCCAAGAGCATGCCTTACATATGCAAACTAACCAGTCAAGAACCCTAAGCCCTCTCTCTGGTCTGCGTACCATAGAGAGTACCATAGCTCTGCATGACACTCCATGCCTCCTGTCCCTAGAAGCTGTGAGTATAAGAACATTGCTTTCCTGAGCCTGTCCTCTGTCTTCTCTTGTGGCCACACCTGACTGGCCATCTCATAAAAGAATCCAGAACACAAAGTAAAGCAGTTACTGGTCTAGAAGTTGTAGTAAGCCTCTGCCCAGCAGGGGCTCATCCTCGGGAGGCAGAAGGCCGCTGCTGCTAACATAAACATATCCCTTAAGAGAAAATGGAGGGACGTAAGAAACCAAACTTCCTGAATGTCCTCCGGACTAATATCTTTTGGTGCCATTTGCTGAGTGTGTATCTTTTACATCTATTGCAGCAAATTTAACTTCTAATAGACAAGTATCAGAATGTTTTTAATGCCAAGCCTGAGAGCCTCTGTAGGACTATTTCCCACACATGCTCCAAGAGTAGGAGCCCCACCTATTTCACCACGGTGTGTAGTTCCAGGGTATGCTGCTGATTCTAGGACACACACCTGTGACTCTCTACCTGTTGGCTTTCTCTAAGCAGGAAGTTCCGGGGAGTTAATACCTCCTCGTAACAGCCCTCAGCCAGTGATTTATGAAGGGTGGCGAATAAATATCTCAGATTTCTTGCCCCTTTGAAGTGCATTCTATATTGCAGGATTGAGCTCTGGTTGTCAAGAGCAGTAACTTGCTCAACAACAATGTTTATTTGCTTCCTTCCCTTCTCTGTCTCAATTTCCACTCTCCTAAGGAGGCTTCCTGTGATCACTTCCCAAATACATTAGGTACACTCAAACCCTTATCTGGGGAACCCAATCTAAAACAAACATTTACCCTGGATTGGAAAATTCCCCTCCCCCAACCAAGCACATTCTTATTCTATTTTCATTTCCCAGATTTCAAAGCAAGGTTATCTTAGGTCACCAACTTTCCAAGTGGTTATTTTGCTACTTACTTGCATTCCTTTCTACCTTGACTCCAGGCATTTAAGCCATCTTTTGCTACTACTATTGTTTCACAAGTTGATCTGTCTCTTCCAAGTGACATGTAAAGAACTTGAGAGAAGGAATTTGTTCTTAAACACCTTCCTACTTCCTCAAAATGCCTAACATGGTATTTAGCACATATTCACTAAGTATCTGTACATAAGTTCATAGCAAATTTATCAAATATAAGTTGGATACTGTCAGGTGCCAGCCTCAGAGGGACTCCTTTGAGATCTATGAAAGTATAGCCACAGGAGGGATTTAGAGTACTGTCCCCGCAAATTTGGCCTCATAAGTCTAGTATCTGTGTCCACATCTGGTTCTGCTGTAGATTCCTTGGTCATGGTATTCAGCTCATAGCAAGACAACTACCCTTCACAATACTGAAACAGAACACAGTGCATTTCATACTAAACTGTAAAACCTAAGCAACTCTCCGAAGTCTTAGTGTAAAACTACTAGCTGATCCGTTCCTACCCTGCAACTAAACTAGGTCATCTCTAGGTCCTTTGGAATGGTTCAAACTAACTAATGTTCTGTAAGAGGGTCCCTTTCCATACTAGGTAATGTCAATAATGGTATAAAAGTAGAGACAAATAATTCAGAAGAATAATAATGCTTGGGAAATAGTTTGTTTTCTTTCACTCATAAACTGCAGAGCTTACATTGTACAGCAATAAGTTTTGCATTGGCAGCAAGAGATGTACTACAAAACATAGGAGGTGCTCAATAAGCATGAGTTGAATTAATAAATGAATGGAGAAGTAACTCCAGAAGAAATGGAAAGAAGAAAATCACTGAAAACCAATGTGTTACTTAGGGATTGATTTTTATGATGGACAATTAAAAATGTACTCAACACAATAAAGGTCCTATGTGACAAGCCCACAGCTAACATCATATTCCATGATAAAAAGCTGAAACCTTTTCCTCCTACATCAGGAAGAACTATGCTCACTCTCATCACTTTTATTCAACATAGTATTAGAAGTCCTAGCCAGAGCAATCAGGCAATAAAAAGAAATAAAGTGCATGCAAATCAGAAAGGAAGATTTAAAACCATCACTATTTGCAGTGACTGATATTATACATTGTTAACTGTAAAAATATATCATGTTCACAGATTAGAAGAATTAATATTGTTCAAATGTCTATACTAACTGAAATAATCTACAGATTTAATGTAATTCCTATCCAAATACCAACCGCATTTTTCACAGAATTACAGATACTAATACTAATACTAATACTAATACTCATACTCATACTCATACTCATACTCATACTCATACTAATACTAAAATGTATCTGGAACCACAGAAGACCCCCAAATAGCCAAAGCAATCTTGAGAAAGAAGAACAAAGCTGGAGGCATCACAATCCAAGATTTCAGTAAAACCTTGGATTGGGAGTAACTTGTTCTGTGAGTGTTCCACAAGATGAGCAAACATTTCTAATAAATTTGAACTTGATAAAAGAATGATGTCTTGTAATACGAGTAGTACGTGATGTTGAATGTCGCATGATCACAACTGAGCCAACGGTTCTTGAAATTTGCTTTGATATACAAGTGCTTTGGATTACAAGCATGTTTTTGGAATGAATTATGCTCACAAATTAAGGTTTTACTGTTTACTACAAAGCTGTAGTAATCAAAACAGTACAGTACTGGCACAAAAATGGACACACTGATCAATAGAACAGCATAGAGACCCCAGAAATAAACCCACACTTATATGGTCAATTAATCTATAGCAAAGGAGACAAGAATATACAAGGAGGAAAAGATAGTACCTTCAATAAATAGTGCCGGGGAAACTGGACAGCTACATACCAAAGAATGAAACTGGACTGCTTTCTTACACCATCTACACACGCACACCAAAAAAACCTCAAAATGGATTAAAGACCTAAACATGAGACACAAAACCATAAAACTCCTTGAAGAAAACATAGATGGTAATTTCTTTGACATCAGCTGTCACAACATTTTTCTAGATATATCTCCTGAGGCAAGGGAAGCAACAGCAAAAATAAACAATTGGGACTATACCAAAGTTAAAATCTTGTGCACAGTGAAGGAAACCTAACGAAAAGGCAACTTACTGAATAGGTGAAGGTATTCACAAACAACATATCTGATAAGGGGTTAATATCCAATATATACAGAACTTATACAACTTAACACCAAAAAGGACAAATAATCTAATTTAGAAATGGGCAGAGGACCTGAACAGACATTTTCCCAAAGAAGATATACAGATGGCCAACAGACATGGGAAACAAGGTCAACATCAGGAAAATGCAAATCAAAACCACAATGACATATCACCTCATACCTGCCAGAATGGCTAGAATGTTAATATAAATAAATAAACAAACAAACAAGTAAGTAAGTGTTGGCAAGGATGTGGAGAAAAAGGAACCCTTGTGCACTTTTGGTGGGAATGTAAACTGGTGCAGCCAATCTGGAGAACAGCTTAGAGGTTCCTCAAAAAATTAAAGATAGAAATACCTTATGATTCAGCAATTTTACTATTGAAAATTTACCCAAAGAAAATGGAAACACTAATTTGAAAAAATATATGCATCCCGATGCTTTTTGCAACTTATTTACAATGGCCAACATATGGAAGAACCCAAATGTCCATTGATAAATGAATGGATAAAGATGCATTCCATATATGTAATGGAATATTGCCCAGCTATAAAAAAGGCTGAGATCTCACCATTTGTTTAAAAAAAAAAATTAACGTTTATTTATTTTTGAGAGAGAGAGAGAGAGAGAGAGAGAAAGAAAGAGTGTGGGTGGGGGAGGGGCAGAGAGAGAAGGAGACACAGAATCTGAAGCAGGCTCCAGGCTCTGAGCTGTCAGCACAGAGCCCGACGTGGGGCTCAAACCCACGAACTGTGAGATCACGCCCTGAGCCAAAGTTGGAGGCTTATCCAACTGAGCCACCCAGGGGCCCCCGGATCTTGCCATTTGTGACAACATGAATGGACCTACAGGGTATTATGCTAAGTGAAGTATGTCAGATGGAGAAAGACAAATATCATTCCTATGCATTTAGAAACATCTCACACACTTCTTTTTCATGAAGAATGAACATGTGTACATTGCTAACAAAACCCATGAGCTACAGACACATTGCAGATAGCCGAAAGCAACTAAGGGTTTCCATTGACAAATGCATCTTGTTTACAGAGCCATGTGGAACTTAGACACTTCAATAGGGCAGTCAATGCCTTGTGAAGCACATCAGTTGCTAGACCTCCCTGACCTCCATATCTGAAAGACAGTTTTACCCCTGCCTCTACCTGTTACCTCATCCCTCATTCTCAATTGTCTCACCTTTTGGAAATTTCCTTCACAAAGTTTACCACCACCTCAAGGTACATTATGTATTTATTTTAGCTCGCTATTTGATTACTATCTGCCTTTGCAAGCCAAAGGCAGGAACTTTGGGTTGCCCCTGGTGCGCACACAGCCCCTGGAAACATACCTGGCACATACCAAGTACTTCATACCTTCCTGTTAAGAAAAGAAGTAAAAGAGAATGGGAGAGAAGGAAATAGTGGTAAGGAAAATTGATTTTGGAGCTAGAAGTTCCTGTATTGCAACACAGTTTCATTGCTTCTTCTGTTTTTATTGTTTCCGGCTGTTTGTTTGTTTGTCTAAAAATAATGTATTAAGTACAGGTGACACACAATGTTAGTTTCAGGTGTACAACACAGTGATTCAACAAGTGTATATATCCCTTATGCTGTGCTCACAAGTGTTGCCACCATCTGTACATACAATGCTATTACAATACCATTGACTATATTCTCTATGCTGTACCTTGTATCCCCATAACATGAGAAATTTTATTTTTTTAGTTTATTTATTTTGAGAGAGAGAGAGCACCAAAAAGTGGGGAGGGGCAGAGAGATGGGAGAGAGAGAGAGAGAGAAAGGGGATGAGGGATAGAGAGACAGGAGACAGAGGGAATCCCAAGCAGGCTCCACGCTGTCAGCGCAGAGCCTGATGCAGGGCTCAATCTCACAAACCATGGGATCATGACGTGAGCCGAAATCAGGAGTCGGATGCTTAACTGACTGTGCCACCAAGATACTCCAACATGAGAAATTTTAAATGGACTAGGTGAGTGTTTGTGTATTTAAGACGGACATCAGTAGCAAAAAAATTTAAAAGAAATTTTTAAATGCAAGAAAATCACCTCCTGCAAAGATGAGTGACAATGAAGAGCTACCTTCTTTTTTTTCAATGTTTATTTTTTTTTAACTTTTAATGTTCATTTATTTTTGAGACAGAAACAGAGCATGAGTGGGGGAGGGGCAGAGAGAGAGGGAGACACAGAATCTGAAGCAGGCTCCAGGCTCTGAGCTGGCAGCACAGGGCCCGATGCAGGGGCTCGAACTCATCAACCATGAGATCATAACCTGAGCTGAAGTTAGACGCTCAACCGACTGAGCCACCCAGTTGCCCTTCAATGTTTATTTTATTTTATTTTTTTGCTTTTATTTTAATTTTATTTTTTATTTTTTTTTAAATTTACATCCAAATTAGTTAGCATATAGTGCAAGAATGATTTCAGGAGTAGATTCCTTAGTGGCCCTTACCCCCATTTAGCTCATCCCCCCCCCACCCACAACCCCTCCAGTAACGCTCAGTTTGTTCTCCATATTTATGAGTCTCTTCTGTTTTGTCCCCCTCCCTGTTTTTATATTATTTTTGTTTCCCTTCCCTATGTTCATCTGTTTTGTCTCTTAAAGTCCTCATACGAGTGAAGTCATTATTTTGTCTTTCTCTGACTGACTAATTTCACTTAGCCTAATACCCTCCAGTTCCATCCACATAGTTGCAAATGGCAAGATTTCATTCGTTTTGATTGCCGAGTAATACTCCATTGTGTATATATATATATATGTGTGTGTGTGTGTGTGTGTGTGTGTGTGTGTGTGTATACACACACACACACACATATATATACCCCATTGTGTATATATATATGTGTGTGTATATATATACACATATATATATGTATATATACATATATATGTATATATACATATATATATGTATATATACATATATATATGTGTGTGTGTGTGTATATATATATATATATATATATATATATATACCACATCTTCTTTATCCATTCATCCATCAATGGACATTTGGGCTTCTTTCATACTTTGGCTGTTGTCGATAGTGCTGCTATAAACACTGGGGTGCATGTGTCCCTTCAAAATAGCACCCTGTATCCCTTGGATAAATGCCTAGTAGTGCAATTGCTGGGTTGTAGGGTAGTTCTATTTTTAGTTTTTGGAGGAACTTCCATACAGTTTTCCAGAGTGGCTGCACCAGCTTGCATTCCCATGTTTCCAGCTTTACTGAGGTGTAATTGACAAGTAAAATTGTATGATATTTAAAATACACAATGTGATGATTTGGTACCTGTGTACATGTGAAAGGATTCCCCCTCACTGCATTAATCAACACATTCCATCACTTCACAAACTTAACTTTTTGTGTATGTGAGAACATTTAAGTTCTCTTCTATTAGCAAATTTTAATTATACAATATGGTGTTATCAACTATAGTCACTATGTTATACATTAGATCCTCAGACCTTATTCGTCTTATAACTGAAATTTTGTATCTTTTTACCAAGCTCTATTTCTTCCACCCCTCAGCCCCTGGCAACTATTTTTCTACTTTCTATTTCTATAAGTTCCATATATATGAAAATATATACATATATGGAACTTAAATGTTTAACTTTATATATTTATATATAAATATATACATACATATTTAGATTCCACATACTAGTGATACTGTGTGGTATTTGTCTTTCTCTGGCTTATTTCACTTAGCATAGCGCCTTCCAGGTTCACCCATGTTGTCTCACATGATAAGATTTCCTTCTTTTTTTTAAGGCAGAACAATATTCGATTTGATATAAATATCTATGTATATATACGTGTGTGTGTGTGTGTGTGTGTGTGTGTATCACATTTGCTTTATCCTGTTGACAGGTTATTTCCATACCTTGCTTATTGTTAAATATTGCTCTAGAAACATAGGAATGCAGGTATCTCTGCAAGTAATGATATTGTTTCCTTTGCACACATACTCAGAAGTAGGATTGCTGGACCATATGGTAGTTCTATTTTTAATTTCTTGAGGAACCTCCATACTATTTTCCATAGTGGCTATACTAGTTCATTGCATTTTAAATGAACTTGGGCAGATTATGTAAGTTCTCTGAGTATGCAGTATATATAAAGTGGAATTACCTTTATTTCTCCCACAGAGTTGTTTTAAGGAATAAATGTGAAATACAGGTAAAATCATTAATCTATCAATCATTGTTCCTGGCACATTATATGCACATATGTGCATACACGTGTGTTTATTATATAATTCTCACCTTGTTTCACGTAAATATTTCTAAAAGTATTATATCTATGTGAAAGCATGGTAGTAGCTACTGAGTTGTTGTATTTCAAAGTGAATTATATGACCTGTTCCGTTTATCTAGGACCTTCCATAAATTAGGGTCCCCCCCGCCCAGGTCAGATTCTCTGTCTTCATTACAACGTCCTGCTGTCTTTTGCCTTTTCTACTTTAGATCATAAGGGAATTGCTTGCCTTTTTAGTATCATAATCAGTTGTGCAATTTGTGGTAATTTTTACCAATAGTAACAATGATGTTTGTGATTTACATTTTAATATAGAGTGAATTCAAGGCTATCCCCATAACAACTTCATGCTCAGTCCCTAGCTTTTTAAAATGAGGCCTTGAGTGAGAAATATCAGAGTGAAGGCACCATATGAGAAGGTGTAGATTCCTTGCCAATGCAATGATGCTTAGAAAGTAAGCAATATCTATTACATAAGAAAACCAAACATGTTGACGCATCTTTGGAGATTTTTTAGGAATTGGTGTTTGTAGGGATACTGTGTATGAGCATTGCCAACCTGGTGACAGATGGTGGTGCAGAAGCATGGGGCGAAGCTAGGAAGAGAAGAGATTAAATTGGTAATTTGCATGTTGCTAGGAACACATTTTTAAGCCAAATTACAATTACGCTATTTGTACACTGTGAAGTAAAAGAAAATTTCTATACACAGAAAGCAAAGATCAAGGTAAATATTTGTCTAAACAGTCCTTTCCTTTTTAATTGGCAAAGTTACCCACTCTAATAGAAAAGATATTTGGTTTGCATGCATATTAAGTTATTGAGAGGCTTTCTTATTGGCCCTAGAATGGCCACTAAGACTATAAGCTGAGAACACAGAGGCACAGATTACCCAATAATTGGGGACCAACAGACTCTCCTGGGTTTATTAAGAAACAGATAAATAAGCTCTGCTATCCTCCAACCACCTCTCCACTCTCTTCAACCCCCCGCCCCCGACCTTATATCAACAGAAGATAAAGGGGGGTAGAGAGGATTATTACAGTAGCTAGTCATTAGCTTGCTATTTAGAGGCCCCAATTCTTGCCTTCCTATAGCCACTCCCATCCCTACAAGGTAAGAGACAACGGGATGTGCCTATCCGAAGCCGGTACCTTCTTCAAATGATACACTGAGTTCTTTCTCCTGGTGGTCCTAACTAAGCCTGCTTCTAGAGCCCACAAAGATTTCTTCCCTGAGAAGCACAACCCCTCCACCTAAAGAGTGGCCAAGGGTGAATATCTGCAGCAAGTGGCAAGAAGTCAAACAGAGCTTGACATAATGACTCCAGCAACTACACACAAGTGTGCAAGGCCGTGATCAATGTAAAACAATTCCAGGACTGGAAAGATAAGGATGGTAGGCCTTGGGCCACGGATGGAGAGAAGGACAGGACAGTTCATCCCGTGTTTACACACAAGAATACAAGGGGTTCAAGAATTTTAAATTTTAACCTGGTCCTGAAGGTCATTCTGAAGGTGTATCATGAGAAGTATATAAATATATTTATTTAACACTTTGTTGGCTTGATATATAACTTTTTATATTTAGACACAGGGTGTCTAAGCCTCCGTCTATACTCACAGATGTTAGGGGGACTAATAGAGAGGCATCCAGGAAAGCCAACCGGTGTCAGCCAAGATATAAATGAGAAACACTAGTCAGTTTCAATCACTTCTCTCCTTCCTGAAGCATAAGGATGAAAAGAAAGGAGGGTGAGGGAAAGGAAGGCAGATGGTATGGTCTATGAGAAGACCACACCCTCTCATCCCCCCAAATCCTTCCACCCCAAGTCACATCAGCAGAAAGAGAAAGAAAATCCTTAAATGGGATAAGACAAGTAATGCTCTAGGTGTAGAAAAGTTTGGAATAATCATGGAATTTGTCTGAGATGTTAATGAAATTTTTCAAAAGAGAGGTTGGATGAAACATCTTTAAAGACAGTGATTTAAAAGGAATAAAACCATATATTGTGTAAATCTCACCAAATTCAGACTTGGCAAAAAACTCTTTAAAGATGGACTATATGTCCCAACGTGTGTGTATTTCCTATGTACAAGATGCCCCACCGCAACATTCTAACTAGAAAATGACCCACTGTCCTCCATCATAGTATTTCCTGCAGTGGGGTCTTCAGTAATCAAAACCATGATATAGTTCCGAAGTCCCAAATTTAGATGAACCTTAGAGAAAAAAGGAAAATCTAGAAATGGGTAAAACTGGGGATGTGGGTACAAATGGAACCTGTGTGGAAAGCTCATTGGCATTTATTTTCTGGGATAGAGATTTAAAAGGAAATTATTGCAGCCCTGGAAAATAACCCCATAGCAAAGGCAACTGGCAGTAATTCATTGGCCTCTGCTTGCTAAAGAAGACTGAAGGAGAAAAACCAGACAGAAGAGCTATTAGGATCATCTATAATAAAGATTTAATCAGGACTAATGTAATGACTTAGTGTGGGGAATGAGAAAAGAACAAAACATTTGATTTTCTGAAAATTACTTTTCAGAGATTTTTGCAAGAACTAAGAGGAAAACAGGGAGGGAAGAAGCGGGGGGGGGAAGAAGGAGTGAAGAAAGGAGGGAAGGGGAAACCGACTCCTCCGGGTTAACCCAATTTGATAGAGAGGAGGACTCACTCCCATGCACTGCACAGAGGTGGGATCTGAAGTAGAACCTGGGCACCCTTTCGATGGGTGCTCTGTAGATGCTCTAAGCTTCCAGCTCCTCCGGGTATGATTACCACACATCACACTGCTATTTGCTATTTCTCTGTGACACCTTGTCCCAACATATATATCATAATTTAGTAATGGGTTTTGAATGCCGCTCTTCCTGATGTGTGCATTAAGTGCAGATGACAGGGGAAGCAAATTAGTTCTCACACGAGTTCGTCATACGCCGTAAAATAAAAGCCTTTTTGGCTGAATGGGTATGCATATGATTAGAAACATTAAAATACTCTCTTTAGTTGGGATAACTGCCAACGAATATATTCACTGTCTGTGCCTGGTGCTTCCCTCTCCCCCCACTCCACCCTCCCCCTTCACCTTTCCAATTGCTGACTCCAGGGGAGGCAACCAGTTCTAAAAGCCGTTTGTCAGTGTATACCATGTCCTATAATAAACTCTTTCTGCCAGAAATGCAGAGGAAGCACGCTGTGGAAAAGCTCTCCCTTGGATGGTCAGCAGTGTCTAACTCCCTGCCTGCTCTTTACACACAGGCCAGACTTTCAGCTTCCCTCTGGAAGGCACAGGGTCCTTTCCCTTGTGCCACAAGAGCCATGATGCTTCACACAGCGCAGACACTCCAAAGGCATGCTGGAGACATACGTGATAATTCTACACACTCCATATCTCCCAAAGCAAACCAGCAGTAAGATGCATCAGACTCCTTGAGAGATACGGACGTCAACGATAGGGTTCCAAATCCAAAATACAAATGGAGAAGAACTATTACAGAAAATTCTATCTCTAGAAATTAAAATTTTAAGCTCCAAGTAGAAAATAGTGAGTTCTGAGAAATGATTTTTTGTTTTATCCAGTACATTATGGGTTATTGGAAATGGCCAGTGCCATTCTAAGGTTTAGTGTATGCTAAGGAGTCCAGTGAGAACAACCAAGAAAACATGGCCTGTGGGTTTCTATATCATTCAAATGTATTCTTCTCACACTCTGACAAGCTCCCAATGCTGAAGGCGCTGATAGGAAAGGTCTGAATTTTCCTGTGCCTGGGATCACAGTACCCCAAATATACCCTGGAAAAGAATGGCATTTTATAGGGCATCCTTATAAAATGGAAAGCAAAAGAAAATGGCATGGTTTAAAAATGCCATGTCTGGGGCACCTGGGTGGCTCAGTCGGTTGAGCTTCTGACTTCAGTTCAGGTCATGATCTCATGGTCTGTGAGTTCGAGCCCCGCATCAGGCTCTGTGCTGACAGCTCAGAACCTAGAGCCTGCTTCAGATTCTGTGTCTCCCTGTCTCTCTGATCCTCCCCTGTTCATGCCCTGTCTCTCTCTGTATCAAAAATAAGTAAACATTAAAAAAAATTCTTTAATAAAAAATAAAATACATAAATAAAAATGCCATGTCCAAGAAAGTAGACTAAGAAGTTGGACCATGGCATCAAACTCAAATGCCCATGAGATAAGCAGGCAATGAGGGACTTGGGCCAGGTATTAAAAAAAACCACAACAACAGTGTAGATGTGAGGATAAATACCAAGGATCCTTGAAGGTGGAGTTAGGGACATAATAAAGAGGAGAAAAAGCAGCATGTTGAAAGGTGCAACCCTCTCTGACCGACCAGCCACTACGCAGCTCTACCTGATGTCACCTGAGGAAAGCCAGGCCCAGATGTGTCAAGAGATGCTACTAATCTGTATTTATGTAAAATTCCCTGATTTAAAAATATCAGCAGCTAGTAGAGGTATTTTTTTAACCCAGAGTATTATTAAGTCATATGATAGTTATTATTAAAATGTCAGCTGGTAGAGCTCCCAGCTTGAACCTAAGACAGATTCAGACTGAGGTTTAGCATGTATAGTGTAAGACATACAAGGGAAGAGCGACCTAGTGGTTTATTCATGTGAGTAGACCCAGGCACCTACTGGGAAAGAAATCACATATCAGAAGAGAGATGGTTAGAGCATAGGAATTTGTTACCAACTGATGAGAGGCAGCAGACGTGGGGACAAGCATCCTTTGTGTTGCCATCTAGTCCTTCAACACAAAGCACAAAGAGCTTCAGCACAGACCACATGGGCACCTGCAGGGGCAGAAGCAGGGGGTGCTCTCATGGGTTTCTTTCCAGTTCTCACTTTCCAATCAATCAAATCTATCAGTTAATCAATTATAGCCAATAGTTACTAAAGCCAAGTGTAATGGCACGCTGGCGGATACAAGACATGCTCTTGGGGAACACAGAATCTATGTTCTAAGGGAACAAGACACACAAACCTGAAACTTTCAGGAACCATCCCTGTGACCAGCAACAGTGAGAGGCAGAAAATGGAGGTGGAATAAGGAGGAGAAACTGGAGGGTTCCGGAAAGTCAATGGTGAGAGTTAGTCCTCTCACGCAGTGCTTCTCAAACTTTTGTTTGCACAGGAATCCCCTGGGCATCTTATTAAAATGCAATTCTGATTCCCAAAGTCTGGTGGAACCAAAACTTCTGTTTCTTATGGTGAACCTCCAGGTGTGGCTTCCACTCCTTACATGACATGTGGAGAAGCAAGGGGGCTTAACTCTTTCTGGGAACTTTAGTGCTCCAAGAAAAAAACAAAACTTTGTGAGGGCTGGAGTTGCTCAAGGAATATATGATTGTGATCCCAGGTTAACCCCTTCACGAAGGCGAGGCTGGTGTGACAAAGTGGAGGGGGCACTCACCACAGTGACTTTGAGAGAAGTATTAGGTGCATAGAAAACAGATTTCAAACCAGTCTATCTGTACTTGGATATAAGTAAGCACCGGCTATGCTGGAATCTTAAAACGCATATTAGATCTCGGAACATTGAAAAACTAAATATTAAGGTGACTAGTTCATGGACTTCATTTTTTCCTATCACGTTGTCTAATTCCTATCTTGTTTCCCTATCAGAGGACTACGGTTTGCACTTCATCATCCCAGTTGTTCCTGTTCTGGCCAGAAATAGGAGGTAGCCTTTCCACCCAGGACAGCTTCTTTCACGGTGAAACGTATTTGCTCTACGAAGCTCTTATCTAGGAAGCCCTCTGTACCTCTCCTCCGTCCCGCCTGGCCACCTGTTTTGGAGTCTTTAATTAAAACGAGTGTCAGTGGTTCCATTTGTCACTCTCCCTGTGTAAGTAATCATAGAGTCGCGCGTGGTTGCCAGGAGAGCCCTCACCGGCGAGTCTCGGCTGAGCTGCAGACATACAGCATTTTCAGTGGCAGTTGTTCCAACCCTGCACTGGGGATTAATTACTCTGCAGGAGCAGTCTGCCTCATACAACAAAACAATTTTCATTCATCAGCCGTGGGTGTGAAATTAATGAAAACCACAATCTCATTGGAATGCAACACTAAGTCCTCATTTGTGCTGTCAATACCGCAGGAAATGGGATACTTTTTTCCCTCCTCTATATATTTCTGCTTTCAGCAATAAAATCAGATTAGACTTTCATAAATGCCAAGGATTACACTTTTGGATACACACACACATGTGTGCAGAAGGAGAGAGAGCGAGAGAGCGAGAGAGAGAGAGAGAATGCCAAATGTATTGGGAAAACAGCAGCAGCCTCTGAAGGCAATGTATAAAAGCAAATTACAAGAGCTATCCTCCCATCAATGTTCATTTGAAGGAAGTAATTCTTGACTTTATTTCCTCCCAAACTTCCTTCTCTGACTCCAAAGCAACCACACACTATTAAGGTAAAAGATTGTAGGGAGTTAAAGCATACATTTCTAGGCTCAAAGTTTTTATCAGCATGTACATTAATGCATTGTAAAATCTCCATCTAAATTTTAATTATCCTGGAGACTGAAAATGCCCTGGGTAAGGAAGACACCAAGACTAGATCTTGGAGGTCTGGTCGGCCCTCATAGTGATGGCTTCCTGAATCCAAATCATTTGTACGCATCCTCCCCCTAAAAATAAGATCAACAAGGACCAAAAATAAAACTACACATTCCATGCCTCAGCATTGCTAGGAGACAAAGAATAGCATGAGCTTCGAATTAACTTAAAAAAATACATCCAAATTACAACAGGGTTTCCTCCACCACCACCATTAACTTTGTCCAATGAAAGGACAGGCGAGTTATGACATACCAGCAGTTGTGAGCAAACCTACCATCCAGACTTTGGTTTCCTAATACCCTTCTGCACCAGAATGTACCAGAGCTCTCTGAAGAAATGGTTGATTCCTGGGATGAGCAGAGAAAGTATAAAGTGAGCTTGGACTACCTTATGCCAAAAAAGTAAGGAAGTGCTTAAAAATTTGACGTGGGCATGTCAAGAAGACACCAGTGCTAGTTTAAGGGGCTCCTTCCTACTGGACAAAAATGGAACATTTAGAGTATTAAAATGAATAAGGACAGCAATGGATTATAACCCAGTGAATAAGAATCCACAGTCTATATACTGATAATAAATAGATAAATAAATCTATAAACAAAGGAGAAAAGAGAATCTCTCTTACAGAAGAATGCTAATAACTATAGGGGGAAATCATCACTTTGCAAACATAATTCTAAAATTTTATTCATGGAAAAAAATCATCGACATGTGCTTAATCTTTGCTGTGGAAGTTTGATGAGTAACCAGATAATCACACAGCCTCAAAGTACCTCCCAATAAAGTATTTATTAATTAAAATAAGAAAAATGACTTTACAGTGGAGATATTAGACACCATAATAAAAACCAAAATGAATATTACTCAAAGGAATAAATGGACAACATGTGCCTTCAGATGTGATACCCCAGAAAGATATATCACTTATGTAATACCCCAGCCAAAAATATATAACCTGATTCTTTTTTTTTTATTTTTTTTAACATTTATTTATTTTCAAGAGACAGAGAGAGACAGAGTACGAGTGGGGGAGGGGCAGAGAGAGAGGGAGACACAGAATCTGAAACAGGCTCCAGGCTCTGAGCTGTCAGCACAGAGCCCGACGCAGGGCTCAAACCAACAAACCGAGAGATCATGACCTGAGCTGAAGTCAGACGCTTAACTGACTGAGCCACCCAGGCGCCCCCTATAACCTGATTCTAATCATGAGGAAACAGCAGAGAAACCCAGATTGAGGAATATTCTGCTAAATAACTGTATTCTTCAAAATGTAGATGGCATGAAAGACCAAAAAAGGCTGAGGACCATTTCAAAGTGATAAATTTCCATGTGCTACATATTGGAGCATGACTAATCAGCTTCTGTGGTTTTACCTGTTGTTTATAATTTACTTTCTTTTCTCTTGATTAATGTGTCTGTGCATCTCAGATAACCCACTTTATGCCTGGGGACTTCCCTTTAATACTATTTATCCTGTGAATCCTATCTTGCCTGAAGACTTTCTTCCTGGTATTTCTCTTTACTGCTCTCCTGAATTAGATCAAATGTTTCCTAAATTCTGAATCTTCTCATCTCTTGGTTTGTACCTTTCTTTTTTGTAAAAGTGCAGGTTTAGTTGGTTTTTTTTTTTTTTTTCTGAAATGATGTGAAGAAGGCAAACTCTCTTGAGCCTTTGCACATATGGAAACATTTTTGTTTTACACTTACACTTGATTAGTAGTTTGCCTGGAAGGGGAATTATCTGTTCAAAATAATTTTTCCAAGAGATTTCCAGGCAAGATAGCTTTGTAGCTTTAGGTATAGATATGCCCCTGCTCGATGTTCCAAATAGTATGGGAGATTAAAATAAAAAAGAGTGGATTTTTTTTTAATTAAAAAAAATTTTTTTTTTAACATTTATTCATTTTTGAGAGACAGAGAGAGACAGAGTATGAGCGGGGAAGGGGCAGAGAGAGAGAGGGAGACACAGAAATCTGAAGCAGGCTCCAGGCTCTGAGCTGTCAGCACAGAGCCCGACGTGGGGCTCGAACTCACAAACTGTGAGATCATGACCTGAGCCGAAGTCAGACGCTCAACCGGCTGAGACACCCAGGCACCCCAAAAAAGAGTGGATTTTTTAAAAATAAATCAAAAAAAGATAGTCATGTCAAGGTCTAGAAATAGAACAGAAACAAAGTGGTAGGTAGGAATGAAGTCACATAGCTCCCACAGCAATAGACTGAAGCCAGATTCATTACCAGAAATTGGGCTAGGCTAGGACTTACCATCTCATGACAGGTACCTGGGGCAGGGGGGTGGGGGGAGGCAGGGAGAATCACCTCATTAGCTGCCTGGAAATACAGTTTATATGAAATGTGGCAAGACAGGGCCTTGCAAACAGAACCTGAGCCAAGCTACTCTCTGGCTTTGTAACTGGATATAAAACATACCCAGTATCACTAGACGACAACAGTCTTGAGTAACCATTTAACATGTGGTTCTAGACTACAAATAAAGCAGTGCTACCAAAACTACCAAACTGGTCAGTGGAGGGAGAAAGAAATATCCTTTCATTCAAGGTGACTCTACACACCCTAATTCCAAGTATGTGAAGAAAATGAACTGAACTCTAGGAAAAAGTCAGTACAGGTGAAATGAAAATACCAATGCAATCTAAAAAAGACTTTGTATCAGACACCTCTCACATACCACTTCGATCTTCACCATGTCACATCTCTCATATCTTATTCTCCACTGAGGTGACCAGCTTTGCATGGGTTCTGACCAGCTTCAAGTGAGCACAGGGTAACAGGGCTCACACATGGAAGGTCTGTCCTGCATCTCTTACTCCTGCCCAGTGAGTGGACTTAGGTTGACTCAACACTAGACTGATAGGTGCTTTTTTAAGCCAACTGATGATTTCAAATTTTGCCTTATTAAAATTATAAGAACCATAGTTCGTAGCACTAGTATCAGCACTTTAAGTCTCCCAGTTTCTCACTTATGCTCATTAGATAATAAAGGCAAAGTGCAGAATGTTGACATCATCCCACAAACACTGTCACATAATGGTGTTGTCACTGTCCAAACCAAAGTACTGACTACTGTATACAATTCCAAATCTGGCATATGGAAATAGTTCAGGGCTGCCATTTGAATATGAAGTAAAGAACTTCCCATGCACATGAGCTATCTGTAATTTCCTTGTCACGAGCTTTGACTTCCACCTATTTTGCGTGTGTGTTGTTTTTTGTTGTTGTTGTTTATGCAAAGAATTTGGCTTCACATACTTCTTTGAACATTTCAAAATACATTGAAAGCAAATTACGGTGTGCCAATATAAAAATGAAGAATGAATTCTATCACATTCTCTCAAGGTCCCCATCAATACTGAGTTTTTATGATTCCATGGAAACAAATATGACTTTAAACAAACGCACAACAGTCTCTTAACAACCTATATTTTTCTGTAGTGCATATTATACATTTATGCCAGATAATCTCCACAAATCCCTTTGACCCTTGTTTAAATATCACTTTTTTAGGTATCTTTTATCCAAACAAGACACTTTTGAAAGTGACAGGTATCCTAGGAATTATAACAAGGCAGTAATTAAACCACAGGGGAAACTAAGACGTACAGTCACCTCACCTCGTTTTTGCTCTCACTGCTGGCTATACTGACTCTTTGGGTTCTCAGTAAGAATCAAAAATAGCTTTCCAATTTTACCTCCCACCATTTCCCCCAAACAAACTCTGTGCTACAAGTAAACTAGTCCCTTTCTTGACTCCCAAACATATCTTATGTCTCTGCTAAGAGACTCACCTCCCCATTTTCTAAGGTAAGTATACCATATATAATACAAGTATTATATGCCAGGCCCTGTTCTAATCTCTATAAATGTATTACTTATTTTAATCCTCACAATACCCACATAAATTAGGTATAACTACTAACTCAAATTTATAGATGAGGCAACTATAATTTGCCCAAGATGACACAGATAAAGGGTGATATGTGACTTAGGAGTTTGAACCTATGGGTTCTCTTCCAGAGTCACTGCTATCCACCACTACATATACTAGTTCAAATCTCACCCACTGCCTAGAAACCTCCTTGTCCTTCTATCCGCAGAAGATTCCAGAATCCTCTGATCTCCTAGTAATTATACTATCTTATAATATTTCATCTCTCAGTGGGTTATTTTCCCCTCTTTTATCATTATTCATAATGTGTCTTACAAATCTAATTCATGAGAGCAGGAGCCTTCTGTTTATAATCACCAATTTATTGCTTGACTTTTTTTTTTACAGTTTCATTGTTATTGCCTTGTTGATTTTGTATATATCCAAGACATACTTGGATACCTAGAAAACTTCTTTCAAAATATATGCATGTTTCAATTCTTTGAATGGCCTCAGATTAGATTTTCTTTGTTTAGGAGATGCAGTCCACTGCAAAATCAAAATGCACACATTCATTTAGTCCACAAGTATTTATGGGACATGTATTGCGCAGCAAAGTACTGTGGTAGGCACCCAGGATGTGGAAATTTAAAATTCCGTCCTTGTGGACCTGTGTGGAAGGCTGAGTAGTACACAGACTTCTGTGTTAGAGTTATAGTATGTGGCAATAGGGCTTTAGTAGAGCTGCAGTGAGGGTGTTCTGAGAGTTATAGAGGCATTGAACCTAACTGAGGGCAAGCACCGAAGCTTCCAGGAAAGAGGCACGTCTGAGGTTAGTTTAAAAGATTGAGTTAACCAAGAGAGAAAAGTGGCAGCATTTCAAGAAGAGAGATCAGCATGTACCAAAAGCAAAGCGAAAAAAATCAGATGATATAGAATGGCAAAGATTGGTTAAAGTAAGGGATCGGTACATACGGGCTGTAAGGGAGACCATGCCCAGAGATGGGACTGCAAGAGTAAAATGGAAAAGCAGGGAAGGCTTTATACGCCATATGTATCAGCTGCCTCTTTTGTTCCACCTCCCATTGGCTTCAAGAAACAGATCCATATGAGCTTCGTGTCATTTGGTACCGACAGATACTCACTGTGACTCGGTGCCATGTTTCCAGCTCGGACTTTTCTCTGGCTCCTCGGGGTGGGGCACCGAAAGAAGACCCCTCAGCTCTTAGGCATGTGTAGCCTACAAGTGTGTGTGATGAGTGGGGGAATATAGATCTCGTGGGGCGATCCTCACCAAAGGGAAAGAGACCATAAAAGAATGCTTCTCCCAGTTGATGTGGATTCTGAAAGGCATTTTAGATACTCTTCAGAAGGCCCCAGCAGGATGCAGGATCGAAGGACCCTCATTAAACACGGCAGTAATCAATGTACCTTTGCCGTGGCTCTATCCCCTTCCCTCTTTCACATTTCTCCATCTCTCCCTCCTGCCCTGAGATCACCTTTCCAATAAACGACCTGCACGCAAGTCCTCATTTCATATTCTGCTTCTGAGAAGAACTCAGGTCATACAGCAGACTCTGAAGTTAGATTTTATATGTAAATGCTGCCAAGAACCATTGATTTGTTTTCAGCAGGGGAGTAACATGATTAGCTTTTCAATTATACAAGGTCGAAATCCACAGGAGGCGGAAAAACAGAATGGGGAGAGTTTCTTCATATCTATGGCAACATAAAGTTACTGAGAAAACCCCGGAAGTAAATGGACTTTTTTTTACATGAGAAAAAATAACAATAATGGCCTCAAAAAAAATGGCTAGCCAGATGGCACTTTCTGATTGCATTTGCGGAAAAGCAAAATGTGCAGGGATGAACTCTGGCTCCAGGGTAAATTATTAAGTAGGGAGAGTTTGGGGCTTGGGGGCTCTCCTACTCTTCACCTTTTCCTGTTTTGATATTCTTTTCAGAAACGTTTTAGTAACAATGATGAGCTGGTAAACTATTTTCAGGGAGAGGATAAAAGCCCTAATTTCCCGTGTTAGCTGATTTCTGTGCTGGGAATACTCCCACCATAGCCAATTTCAAACAGCCAAGTGTTTCACAACTGACTTGCAAATTCTCTGAATATGTAACAACCCTCTCTCCACCCCTACACTGCTGCCACTTCCACAGGAAAGCCCTGGGGCTATTCTGAACTCTGGCAACCAGTACCCTAGTTTCCTCTCTTTATTGCAATGCAACTGCCTTCCACTGCTCTTCTTTGCAATGCTTTGGTGAGATCCTAGTATCCTCAATTTTGTTCCCTTTCCCACCCAATGCTTCTCCTCCTTTGTCTCCAGATAACATCATTTTATGTTTATAGGGTGTGGTGGGTGCTAGGGTGTGTCCCTACCCCTCCCCTTCGCCAGGCTGGTCCACTGTCCTCAGATACTACGACTGGTGGCTGCTAACTGTTCTCTGCTGCTGTCCTCCGAACAGAGGATAATTCCTTCAGATGAATGGGAGCCTCTTCATCCAGGAGACTGAAGGGGGGAAGGGCAGCCAACTATTGACATTGCGCAGAACCCCACACTGGTCCCCCTGTATTAATAACTCCTCTGAATGAGACCTGATGAGCAAGGAATACTAAACACCTGAATATAAGATACACTGCTTCAGAGTGTGGGAGATAAACCCCACAGAGTTTATCTAGGAGTCTGGTGGTTTGAGGCATGTTGGAACCTTCTCTCAAAAGGAAAGGCCAAATTATTTTTGCCCCTTCTATCTCTAAGAAAGAAATAAAGTGCTCTGTGGACCTCTTCAGGTGTTAGAAGACACACATCCACTTATCAAGTGGCACAGAAGGTTGTTAGTTTGGGGTAGGGCTGACAAAAAGAACAGCTGCAGGCTGAAATACAAGTAACCGAGAATTGTGGGTTCATGCATACAACGCAGCAGATTCCATGTTATTAAAGTATCTGTAGTGAAGAAGAGCATTATGTCCAAATCACTAGCCAGGAAATAGGAAAAGACATAGCACCAGTAGGAAAGACATAGCACCAACCCCTAGGGTTCAGGATCAGGACCAAGACCATGCCATACCATGTGTCGTATCATCCAGAACCTGCCACCAAACAGATATATCATGTTGAAGGTACAGATGATATATCAGCTTGGAGATGAAACCCTGTGGGAAAGGGGCATCATTCTTCAGGATGCCACTTATACCTTAAGCCAGTACTATGTTAGGCTTATATGGTGGTTATTATATGGTGCTATATTTCCAATACCTACAATTCATGGGTCCAGGAACCAACGGAAAGCTGTAGGAATGATCCCATTCGCCATCATTCCTAGGCCTTCACCTGGAGCCTAGGAATTACTACAACTTTAGGTATTATTAGTTTTAAGCCCTTGGTCCCGGAAGGGAATACTTGTACCAAGTAACACAGTGAAAGGCTCACTAAACTTAAAACTACAGTTGATATCTAGTCACCTTAGGTTCACCATGACAGTAATCTAGTTGGTATAAAAAGGAATCATTATACGAGCAGAAGGAATTGACCCTGATTTTCTCAAAGATATAGAACTGCTGGTACATATTAGGGGCAGATAAAAATACAGCTGGGACTCTGGTGCCTCTCTTGGTATTCACATGGTTTTAAATGTAAATGGTCAAGGACAGCAACCACTGACTGACAAGGGCATAGTGATCAGAGGCTCAGACTCCACAAGGACTAAAAATAAGGGCCACCCACTCATGCAAACCACCTAGACCAGCAGAAGTGCTAGCTAGGTAGGAGGAGGGGGTCTAAAATGGATGGTAAAAGAGGAAGAAAATAAATACCAGTTATCACATTGAGACCAACGACAGCGTGGGGGCTATAATTTATATCCCACTAACTGTCCCACCGACTGTGGCAAGGCTATGCCTGGATGAAATGAACTTGATGGAAGAAGCAAGTAAATCTGAACAGGGCAAGAGGTGGACTGTAGTGGATGCACCCAGAACTCCCTTCACAAGGTTGGCTGACCCACCCCCCAAGCAGCATGAATATTGGCTGCTAAAAACTCACAGCTTCCCCTTTCTGGATAAACATCTCAGAAGAACAGATGATGCCCTGACACACATACATAAACACACATACATGGACAGCCAATGGCTGATGACAGACAGACAGAAGCATACAAAATGCCAGCCCATTACTGCAAGGTGGAAACAAATCCATGATACAATTTGTATTCTGAGTACCCAGACTGCAGCTGGTCTCCAGCCAAGACCACTCCCTGGCTGAGCTGCCCTCCCCTGTCCTGATCTGCTTCCTTCACCCCTTACTTTTGAGAGTACTTCCTCAATAAATCACTTTTCACAAGAACCCAATCTCAGGTTCTACTTCTAGAAACTTCAACCTAAGCAGAAGACACTTAGCTGGAGCAGGAAAGTGGGGGGAAAAAATAGAAAAGGATTTCAGGCGGCAGATCAAAATGAAGACAAAAATAATTGGGGACAAATTTTTTTTTTTCATTGTCCTTCGAATCATACTGGGATGTTGTCAGCTTCTATTATGTAAAATAAGTTAATACCCACCTTGCAAATTTGCCAGGATTAAAGAAACAGTATTGTTAGAAAGGTACCTAAGAAAATTTCTGTCACATGTAGACATTCAATAAAGGGTTGCTCTTATTACCAGTACTAATAATATTCTTTTAAGTCAGTGTTTTAAAAAGCTTGTTTGTGACTAGCAGAATCCAGAGCAGCATTGCTGACAGGCTTGCTGAGAGAGAGTCTGCCCTGCTCTGCATGCAGAGAGCTTTCCTATCATTGTTCTCCTCAAATGTGAAATGAGTTCCACCTCACTGACTGCAGAGCCCCTGAGGCTTGGAAGGGGGAGGCGGATGGAGGCAGTGAAGGAAGAAGCCTTGGGAATGATCCCTGTGACTCTGTAGTCATCGTGTTCAGTATTTTATTTTGTTTTTGATTCCACGTAGGCAAGCAGAAGGGAAAAAACAAAGCAATGTGCACTACTTGGGGGAAGTTCCTTTCTGTTTTAGATTGCTCACTTTAAGTCAAATGTGGCATGCGCTTGTTTAAAATTACACAATTAGCGCCCTACTATGGATATGGCAGATAGCTGACAGGCTTAGACTTATATTGCTGTTAGTTAATAATAAATTGCTTACCACCCCTAATATCATTTGATGTCTGCGAAGTTCTAGTGTTAGAATAATAGAATCAGGTAAAAAGCTCTAGGCCTTAGAAAAGATGAATAGCAGCCAGAAATCAAAAGGAATGAATACTGAAAAAAAAAATAATAATAAGAGGAAATGAACCTGGAAAGACAGAAAAAAACACAGATAAGCAAACTAAATATTATGACATGTGATCACTATTAAAGTGCTTTAGTAGCATGATCTAATGTGACTTAAATTGCATAAAATAAAAATTAAATCTCACCAAAGTTGTTTAGTAATGGTGTGGCAGGCACTATTGCTTGTCTATCCAACAGCTATTTCCAAACCCATGCTCTACCAGAGAGGCAATGCCATATATTCATATTCCCAGCCTCTTGTTATAACAAATAGTGGCCCTAAGACCCTATTCCAGCTAATGAAATGTCAGACAGTGCTTCTAGAAAGTTTCCAGAATTTTCTTATTCCTTTTTGTTAGAAGAGGCACACCTACAAAGAATGTTCTTTTTTGCTTTTCCTCTTCTTCTGTTTTTTGCCTCTGGATTAGCTTTAAGCTATGGCAGTCGTCTTGAATCCATGAGGAAGCATCACAAACAAGCTAAGGATGAGAGCACAGAACAGGAAAAATGGAGCTGTTTATCACATTATCAAGCCACCAACAACCTGAGCCTCCTCTAAACTTCTTCTTAATTGATATAACAAATGTCTAAGTATTTTAAGCCATATCTAGTAGTCCACTCTGTGCCTTATAGCAGAGTACATCCCATATATTTACAAATAATTCCCTAATTATTGTTGAAAGGCATAACAAGTCAATCCAGGCTACTACGAAAGAACAGAGAGAGCCTGCCTCTGTCCAGAAGAGGCAGGCCAGGCTTTCAGGATGACAGGTGTTGTACGGGAAAGCTCAGACACAAGGCACTTAGGTAGCTGGCTGAGCTCACAGGTACACAGCCAAGTGCAGCACAGCCAGGCTGGCAAACACATGGCCAAGTAGTCACAGGAAGTTAAAACTACAGCATCCAAGACAAAGACCCAGTGAGGGGCCAAAGCCAATGAGAAACTCAAACACAGAAACTGGCCTCAGGAAAACAGTTTTGTGTGGCAGAGGCTAAGCCAAGTTTAGATGCAGAAGCTAAGATTTCCCAAAAGGAAGTGAGTTCAGCCAACAAAACTTGTAGTACCATAATGCCTTTTAAGGAGTGGCCCAGAGTTCCCATGCAGCCCTAGTTTTAAAAGATGTTATGTGAAGAGAACAGAATCTCTATAAGATTCTGAATTTAAAAGAACTCAGATGTCCTGCTTCTGTCCCCCAGTAAACTCTGAGTACTTACTACATTCTATAGTAACTATGAGTTTGTATTCCTCATAAGAAAGAACTTAATTCCTCTGAGGACAGAAATCATGTTTTGTTCATCTTTGTGCACCCTCACTGCCTAGCAGAGTACTTAACAATGACTGATTCTATAGAGGCCAAGGGCAGGCTTCCCCAAGATAGGCCACTTTGGCATGAACATCATTTTGAGTTAAAAGTCATCAAAACTCAGTAGATGTAGAAAAGCTCTCTTCATGGTCCTCAACTGCCTAAATTTACATTATAAAGGAGAGCCTGTATCAGGAAGAGTTATTAACAGAGACTCCCTTTTACCTAATACACTTATCTGTGTAATAGGGCAACCTTTGTTTTTAAAAACATCTCCTTTCACCTTCCTGCTAATGACCTTCCTCCCCTTTGTATCTTCAGACTCTACCTCTCTCCTTAGTTCATGTAAGCTTCATGTTGCCTTGTTCTTGGAATTTCCAGGTCTATGTGGATTCCCTTACATACACTATTAAATTTTATTTTCTCATGTTCATCTGAATTATGTCAATTTGATTCCAAGTCCAGCTAGAAGGCCCTTGTAGAAGGTCTTCATCCCTAACAATTCACTGTTTGTTGAGGTGGATAATAAAAATAATAACAATATTTATTGAGCACTTATAACATGCCAGGCATTGTGCAAAATGGTTTATATGCAACAGTTCATAGGAAATAATCATGATCATTAACCCAATTTCAGCAACAAGAAAACCAGGGCTTACAAAAGTTAGGTAAATTTCCCCATCACACCCACCCAGGAAATAGCAGACTCTGCATATGAAACTAGGTCACCTCCCTCCAGAGAATACAGTTCTTACCCCTTCATGGAGGAATTATGTATTTTTCACAAAGAAAAGTGGGGATTCTTAGAAATTTGGGTTTTTTCCTGCTCCTGTGAATAATTGATGGAGTTATGTTTTCAAGAGCCTGGACATACACGGGGCTCCTGGGTGGCTCAGTCGGTTGAGCGTCCGACTTCGGCTCAGGTCATGATCTTGCAGTTCGTGAGTTTGAGTCCCGCGTCGGGCTCTGTGCTGACAGCTCAGAGCCTGGAGCCTGCTTCGGATTCTGTCTCCCTCTTCCTGTACCCCTCCCCTGCTCATGCTCTGTCTCTCTCTGTCTCTCAACAATAAATAAATGTTAAAAAATAAAATTAAAAGAAAAGAGCCTGGACATACACAAGATGAAGCTGGGTAGTTCCAAGAACTGGAAAAAGTAGAGGTAGGGTATTCTGAGAGACAATTTATGTGAAAGGCCCATGAGCAGCATCAGTGCAGCATCAAGGGGCTGGAAGAGCAGAAATGAAAATGAATGTGCCAGAATCCACAGACCAGGACCATGGCTAGGTTTTCTGACCCCCTCAAGCCTGCATATCCTGCAGATCATAATGGTAGGGAAAGAAGCCCCAGTGATGACTAGTATAGGACTTCTTGCCCACACTACGAAATGGGAGCCAGTAGTCACTTTGAATCCAGTATGGAAAGAATCAAGTCAAGTGGTCTTTCCAGCAGTGGTTTATTGTGCCTCACATTTACCTCCAACAGAAAGGACGGACAGAAGAGAGAGAGAAAGCCTGTTGTGCAGGCTGAGCGGGCAGCTACCTAATTTCCAGCACAGGCTTTGTGTCTGCTTCAGTCGTCATAAGCTCTCACCACCAAGTCACTTCTTTGGGGGCATAATTCCATCTCTAGAAATCTTAGAAATATGAAAAACACTTTTTGAGAAAGCTAACTTGTAACTGAGGCAGAAAGAACTGGCCATGGAAGATGCTGAAGTAGGCAGAAATAAAGAATAATAAAAGAAAAAAAATATATATATATATAAAGAAAAATCCCACAATTAGAAGAGCAGCCCTGACAGCTGTGATTAATTAAGAGAATCTACGATGCTGTGTCTCAAAACTCCATGATTTAGTTTTTTATATGGTTCAAAAGAGAGGTGGTAACCTTAGTTAAGTTTGGTTGGTTTATTGGTTATTGAAATTTCCTAATACTTTGTTTTAACTGACAAATGTGTATAACTATATGTTGTCCTAGAACTACAGTTAAAAGCACAAGGTACTCACAGAGGCAAATTTTCAGCCTTCAGGCTCTTGCTGCTGTGTTTTCATTGTGAATGAAGTTCCATGACTCTAGAAACCCACTACTACTGAGTATTGGTCTGAGCGACTCACCACACAAAATTTGTGCCATGACTACAAGTTATCTGCTTCCCAGAATCACAGTTATTTCCCTGAGATTGTAGGAATTAGCATCCATGACCCCTGGGAGACAAATGCCTCCCTTCCTGAACAAAGTTTCTGGCACTATATGAGTAATGCGTAAAGATCATTGTTAAAGAGCCTACTAAAAGGAAATCCATGAAACCCTCTGAGGCTGATACAGTCTATGGTACAACCACTTACACATAATTCATTTCTCTCCTCTTTGCACATCTTTCATTTCTCTCCTCTTTCTGTATTAAAAAGACCACTAGTTTAAATTTATTGGTTTCTTATACTTAATAAAATACACTTGCCACTTCATTAGTGATAACTTTATTTGCTTTAAGGTCAATTCTTTTTACTCAGTGCTATTCCATGCTGATAGTTTGCCACAATCAAAACTGTGTTCCATCAACTCCATAAAGTGCTAAGGCATAGCTAATTACAAGACCAGAGCCCAAAAGGATTAACATCTTTGACTAACACAATAAAATTAAATTTTGTTGAATATAGAGTCCTATATGTAAACACAGAAAAAAAAACTAACAAGAGTATTACATTAAATAAAAACAGATGTTTTATGGGATTGAAAGTTTTAACCTCATGAATCTTTCCACTGAGAAAAGATGTTTGAATGAGTCAACAAGCCAACATCACAACAGTGTGATGTGGCCACCAAAAATATTATTTTAGTCTTAAATTATATTCATGGAAGTGGGTGACAGATGGCCTTCACTCTATCCTGGTATGATCAGTTTCAGTAGGTTCAATATCCACAGGATAGTGAGACTTGAATCATTGTCTTGCCAAGACTCTGAATCTCTTCCCTCTAGAAATCTCCACCAAAGGCTAGGTAAGACCTTGACAGAGATTCTGTAGAGAAAATTCAGGCATCCAATGAGTGGTTGGACACTAGTTGCCTGATGGATAAGAGCCCAAGCTTTGGAGTCAAACTTTCTGATAGTTATATCACTCACCATCATGAGACTTTGAGCAAGGTACTCAGAATCTGTGAACTTGTACCAGTTTGCTCCTGCTGCTTACCCAACCACCCCAAACAGAGTGAAATGCAACGTTAAACATTTATGGCTCACTCTTGAGTCTGCAGTTTAGCTGGCAGTCAGCAGATCGGGGCTAAGCTATGAAGGATTTGGCTTCAAATCTGGGTCCAGGTCTGTTCTTCATGTCTCTCACTCTCCTAGGACCAGCCAGCCTCCTGCAGCATGCCTTCTCTTGGAAAGAGTGCAGGAGAGAAAACTCAATCATGCAAGCACATTTCAAGCTTTTACCATCCCATTGTCTAAAGGGAGTCATGTGGCCAACGCTAAAGTCAAGGGGTGTAGAAGTCCACTCTTATCCTCATGCAGTCATGACAGAAGTGCGTCCATGTGTGATACACATTGGAAAAAAGTTGAATCTACCATAAAGTCTTAGTTTTCTCATAGACAAAATAAGTTTACTGTACCTACCAGGTATGGCAGGTAGACTAATGGCTGGCCAGAAATATCCATGTCCTAATCCCCACAACCTATGAATATGTCACCTTATATGGCAAAAGAGGCTCTGCAGATATTATTTCACTAAGGATCTTGAGATAGGACGATGATCCTGGATTACCCAGGTAGGTCCAATGTAATCACAAAGGTCTTTATAAGGGAAAGAAGATGAAGGGTTAGAAAAAAAGATATAACAATGGAAGCAGAGGTCAGAGAGATGCAGAACCAGGACCCAGGGAGCCTCCAGGAGCTGGAAAAGGCAAGAAAAAGATTCTTCAGAAAGCCTCCAGAAAGAGTAAAATCCTACAGAAAGCTTGATTTTAGTCCCATAAAACTCCTTCCAGACTTCTGACCTCCAGAACTATAAAGTAATAAATCTGTGTTATTATAAACCACTCAGTTTATGGCGATTTGTTTCAATAGGAAAGTAATACACTAGGTGAATAATTATTACCATTGTTCAATCCCCCTAAATATGGATACTGCAGGCTTTTTTTCTTTCACATAACCACACAATTCATCTGGATGCCAAAGGCCTTGCTCTTTATTTCTGGGGAAAATCATGAATCCTGTGTCATTGAAAAGGGCAGTGTTTACTTGAGCTCAGCAGAATCTTGAAACATGAGAGGGCATCACTTCTGCCAGATGTTTCCCAAACAGTATGCTAACAGCTGTCAAAAGAAGGTGCTCATGAGTCAGTCATGAGAGGACACTGAACTTGGCTCTACACCAAAGGTAACATGCAGGTAAGCACAGCTGCTCTACCAGCACAGGCTGGTTCTGGAGCACTGATGAGCAGGGCAATCCCACAGCTTGTCCATGCTGACCCTGCTCTAATCCACAAAGCCCACTTTCCAATCTCTAAACCTGCCAATTTGCCCTGAGGTCACAGCCCATCCAACTATTCTCCTTTCCCAAAATGACCCTCATTCAGTCTCTACCAGATTGGCATTCTTTCTCCTTGTTTGATTTCCACTGACTTGTCAGCACATAATTCCCCCAGGTTTTCTCTTCTAACAAAAACTATCTCTTGCAAATCAACAACCTGGCTTTCACTACTCTACCCACTCTGTGGACTAGTCAAGCTTTCAGACTTTTCATACAATAAAGATCTTTAATTCTATATCATTAGTTACATAAAAGGTGCAAAAAAGGGAGGCAACTTAATTCTTCCATGGCCTAATTGTTGGAGGAGTTAATCAAGAGGACATGGCTGTCAACTGATGGGCAGTCACAGGCTTCTCACCTCCTCTCCTGTCCTTGGAATGTATGCCCCCAGCCACCATTCCCACAGCTGAAGCTGTTCAAGGATGCAGCCTTGAGAGAGTAAGGTGTTATTGAGGTCATCTGAATAGTATTTGTAACTGAAGTCAGTTAAGGCCTCTATATAAACTTTTAAAATTCCAGTGGGTATGGAGATATACTCATCTTGTGGCTACCCAAGACAAGCTTCATAGGTAAGTTCCCTTACTTATTAAACTTGCCACCTACCAATCTGGAGTGGCCTGTCTCTTTCTCTGGTCAATTCCTGCCCTCCATGTACAGGAGCTTGTTTCAAATTTAACCCAGGAAGCTCCAGAGGTTGTGAACTAACACCAATTTTGTTGTTTAGGAATCAAAAAAATAATAAATACTTCTACAATTTATTCTATTAACTATGAAGGAATTACATGAACAAAATGTGCACCTACTTCTTCCTAACAAAATGTTCTAAGGCATAAATAATTTGTCAGAAATTAGGTGACATAATGAATTATTACAAAAATAAAATTGAGCAAAGAGATCCTAAATATTACTTGAATAGACTTGTGTACATGAACCAAAGTCCCTTAATAAAAATTTCTGTATGGGGGTGCCTAGGTGGCTCCGTTGGTTGAGCATCCAACTTCGGCTCAGATCATGATATCATGGTCCATGGGTTTGAGCCCTGCATCAGCCTCTCTGCTGACAGCTCGGAGCCTGCAACCTGCTTTGGATTCTGTGTCTCCCTCTCTCTCTGCCCCTCCTGCACTTGCACTCTGTCTCTCTCTCTCAAAAATAAATAAACATTAAAAAATTTCTGTATGACATTTTAACATGTCTATAATCTCTAAAATTCCTTCCAGGCAATAGTGATTGAGGAAGTGATGTATTTATATAGTGTCAACTTATAGACTATTAAATATTTATATTGCTTTTATATAAAATTCAAGGTACCGGGTTTCAAAGAAAATATCAGAAACTCTGTAAGCATGAGTAGGACCACCCAAAGATGTTTGTCTAGCCCTGCTATTATATTGCTTTTATAATGTTTGGAAGCATCAGGTGCTAATTTCCTAATTATGTGGTAACCATTTGCTATCAGTAAGAGTTCATTAAGCAGTTTCAAGTCCTCTTGTAGAATCTGTGGGTTTTCTCAGCATGTTGTTCTGATGTCAGAATTTAGGTAAATTAATGGATTAAGCGTCAGCCTTCCACAAATTAAAATGTCACAGTGATCCCATGTCCTGATGATACAAGTACATAGGAGAGAATGAGAAATATTCCAACTAGATACTCATTGAACTAATGAGAGAAATCTGTAGTAAGATTCATGGAATTGGGATAAGTACTCATGGTCAGAGTCACTGTTACTGACTAATGGAGCCTTGTGGGATGAAGATAAGAGTCATTAATTATGTAGATTACCCTTCAGTCCTTGGGCCTTGAAATGGACCTAAATTAGAAAGAAAGCAAGAGAAGTTGAAGGAAGGAATGTAATAAAATGATGGTCTAGTAACAGAAAGACTAAATGGAGAAAAATATAAGCATGGGAGAAACGAGGAATGGGTAGCAGAGACTATGTTAGGCCAATGAGAAAACAGAGAGGGAAAAGCCTCTGGAAAAAGAAGATAAAGTCAAGTTTTGTGTCTGAATTCTTCCAGAAATCACTTTACACAACAATTCACAATACATTACTGAATAGCCCATGAAGGCAAAAGCTGGGTCTTACTCCTCACATTATCTACTTAGTGCCTGCTCCATAATAGATATGTAGCAAATGGTAATTAAAAGAATGATTGATTGAATCTAGAAGATAACCCACAACAGAAAGAACCGAATGGAGGGAGCTACTAACACTTCACCACGCAAAACCTATTCCTATCCAATAGGAGAATTCTCCAAACTGAAAAGAGATGGAAAAGAAAAAAAATAATCACTTTGTAAGAGAATTTCACTTAATTCATTAACTCAAAGAAAGAACATTTACTGAAGTCCTAATCAGCATCAGTGTCAAACGCTGTGGCCAAGAATAGCAAAGCATTGGTATGTGGAAGGTGGTCATCATAACAGCACTTCAACAAGTTTGAAGGGTTAACTCCTTCAAGATCATGCACTCCTTGCCTGCTAACCTAAGTCCATTGGTCTGTAGGAGAACTAACCGCCTTTTCCTTGAGATTTTGCAGATCACTGGCCTTGACGAATAAAGAACCAGGCTTTCTTGGAAGATAAGCCCTGACCCCATTAAAAACAGCTGCCATCGATGCCAGCAAGTCTGTTGAGGGTCATGTTGACATATAATTAACTGCCAGAGCATCAGCTTCTCCTGCATGTTAGCACCCCCCACCAGCCCCCCAGCCCCACCCCCACCCCCGCCCCCGCCCATTTCTCAACCCTTCCCCTTTAAAACCCTCTGCCTTCACCTAGACTGGGAAGACAGTCTTTAAGACATTAGTCCACCATCTTCCCAGGTTGAGGCTTCCTAAATAACGCAACCTTTCCTTTCCCACCATCACTTGTCTCTTGAGTATTGAATTTCGAGAGGTGAGCAGCTGAACCAGAGTTTGCAACTGGTTCTCTGTCCGGTAACAACAGGAACTTCGGGTGTATCAGTTTGCAATTATATAATTTTCCATAAAAATATATCATTTGTACCAACCCATTTTGGGGTTGTAATGTAGTTTCTTGCATCATTTGGAATTGCATAAAAAATCCTGCAGCTTTTGCTATTCCTGATAGCTAAAAAAGGCAATATTTCCATTAATAGATGCTTATTTTGATAGAATATTACATAATAATTTTTCTGAATGAGATTTTAAATCCTATAACAATGTTTCATATGCAGAGAATATGCTCAACTTATTAATTAATAATGATAGTACCTCATGAAATTGCTATGAGAAATAAATGTCAATGCACATAAATAATAAGGACAGTGTATTTAGTAAGTACTTAATCAATATTTAGTATTATTGTTGTTGTTTTCCAGAGTGGTCCAAATAAACCACTGGGACCAAGAAGTCATCAAGAGTATCGCCTTGTTTTCATTGGAATATTACTCTATTGCCAAAGCTAGATAAAGTTTACTAGAGATTAATAATAAGTACAGCCAGAAATTTCTGTTAATCATTCATCCTACAGTTAGTGAACAACGTTGAGCAGGGGTCTTCCCGGACTTAACCCAGTCACCCCTTCCCAGTGTCAACCCTTGCAATCGGAAAAGAGTTTAATCACATGATGTTATAGAGATGATAAGGTTTGATAAGTTTTAAAAATATAATTTAAGGGGCTCCTGGGTGGCTCAGTCCGTTGGGCATCAAACTCTCGATTTCAGCTCAGGTCAGGATCTCACAGTTCATGAGTTCAAGCCCCACATTGGGCTCTGCCCTGACAGCACAGAGCCTACTTGGGATTTCTCTCTCTCCCTCTCTCATTCCCTGCCCCTCCCCGACTTGTGCACTCTCTCTCAAAATAAATTTTAAAAAATAAAGGTAAGGTTGAGTGTTTTTGTATATAGCACTGTACTTTGAAAACCTAATAAAGCCAAAGCAGTGAAAGGCAGGGTTCCCAGGTTACTAGCTTTGGGCCAGACACTTGATTTCTCAGTTACTACAAGCAGGCATTATCGCTCCGTATTTCACAAAATCTTTGGAACAATCAAGTAAAATAACGTACCCGAAAATATTTGCAAAATATAAATTCTTCTACAAATGTAAAATTATTTTTATTTTACTTATCTTGAAATGTTAAAATGCTTATAAATATAAACACATTAACCACAGATGTGCATGTAAATACAAAGATGAAAAGTTATATGTTTGAGTTTTTAGAAAGGAACCAGCAAATTATAACATGGGGATAGCTATTGTCCTTCTTGGCATCTATTTTTCTCTAATACAGTAGCTTTAAATTTGTAAAAAGAGGGAATTAAAAGTATAGAAATTACAGAAAAAAGACTATAACTGAGGATACAACAGATTATACAAGTTTGAAAATAGGATGAAGACAAAAATTACTGATATTTAATTACTGCCTGAAATTTAATCCCATAGGAACAAATTAGAAAAAAACTGATGACCTTAATTATCTGCATCATTGACCCACCCCAAGAAGCTTTGGAAATATGTTGCTGCTAAGGTCAAGGTGTATTGCAAATTTTTTTTTTTTTTTGCTATAAATTTATTCAAATCAAGAAAACTGTCGTATTTAAACCTCTCAAAGTAATTTTGGCACATATGAAATCATTAAGTCCCTGAGCTCTTTTTAAGGCTGGTTTTTGCACTGTCTCCTCCCCGAGCACCTGGGCCACTCGCTGCCTGTCCTGGCCCCACGGGTGTATCTCGAACCTAATCATGCCCTGAGTGATGAGCGCTATGAGCCACATAGTGGTCTTATGATTTGTCTTGCATGAGGTAACAGTGACTAATTGTAAAAAATAAATACAAAATAATTTTTTTTTCTAAAATTCTCCAGTAATGACGAGTAAAATCATTTATCTAGGTAGAATTATCCTTACAGAATTTCTTAAAGAAAATTAAAACACCACACCTACATCAGAATGTACTGGTAATTTCAGGAACCATTTCTAAACCAACTGATTGATAAATTAGGATACAAGAGGAAACAAGTCTGTCGGGATATCTTTATCTTTGGCTCAGGAAACCCCTCCCTGGTGATCTAACATGATCAGAAGAACAAATGACAGATGAATACGTAACTTCTTTGTTTTCCCCCTTAAATATTGAAGACATAAAGAACATTAAGGAATATTTTTATTAACTCTAGCGAACTGGATGAATTTCCATTTTACATGCTAGGTCAATGATTCTCAAACTTCAGTGTATGGATGAACAACCTAAAAGGCTTCTAATAAATGCATATTTCCAGGCCATCACTAGATTCCACGTTCTCAGATTTCCAAATGAGCCTCTCTTGAGCATTACATTCTTGTTGTTTCTAGGAGAAATGGAAAAACCAAGCACCTGTATCTGAAGAGCTATAATCTAGACGCATTGGAGGCTTTGAGAGATTCACAAATGAAACAATGAACCACCCTCTACAAGGCCCACCTGCACATCTAAGTGACTTTCCTCTCTTTACCTCATGGTCCATTACTACTGTCAAAAACTTTAATTAATATTGCACATCCTCAATTACCCAGAGTTCTATAGAGTAAACTAATTAACACATGAAATGGGAATTTGTTCTAATATCCCTTTTATACACAACTTTCTATATAAGTGTTCCTAAGAAGTAAAAATATTTGAGGCAAATAATTTCAATGACAATTCTCTGCACAGCTGAAATGTTTGCAAGCTCCATGCCAATATTTTATGAGACAGGAGTAACAGAATGGGAAACTAACAGAGAGGAAGCCAAGTTATTTACCGGTTCTTTGAAAGCTTTTATTTATAACTGGGTTTCCTCTCAAGTTTCAAGTTGAATGTTTTAAGATTTTATGACTTAAAACAGGAAGAAAAACCTGTGTCTTCAATTATAGTGCCCTGCTTCAATAAGATTGTGCATTGAAACCTTAATTAAATATTCAAAATATTACTCCTCACTTTTTCCTCCATGAGAGAAATTGCTACATCACAGTTACATCCAGTTAGGTTTGCTGCTTATTTTCTAAGGGATGTGGAAAATATACAGATATCCAGGGAAGAGTCACATCTGGTCCCATAACCATGTATAGAAGTAACTTCATGGTAACTTCTGCTTTTAGTCCCCAGGGCTTCTCTGCTACTGCATTGTGGGATGCCTATGGAAACCTACTCAGTCACCCTAAAGCACATGTCTAAGATATTTGTCACTCCTTATGACACCTATCCTTTAACAAGCAGCGAGCATCCAAATCAGCTCTCTATATAATGCTGCATAGGTTGTATTGCACAACTCTGAGGGGTGCTATTTACACGGACAGTGATGTGAATGGAGCCCCTTGAAATAACACAACTAGCAGCCCCCATCCAAGAGAGGAACTCCTTTAACTTATGTTTTGTCCTGGAGAGATCAGAGAACATTCCATGATGACGATGGTGATGATGATGATGATAAAAGTAATGATGATGGCCAAAATTTGTGAATACTTGCAATATGCTGATTACTTTGCCCACATTATACAGAAAGAAGGACCGGCTAGAAAGAAAAATGGTTAAGTACCAGTCTTTGAGGGACTTCTGCTAGTAATCACTATTGTCCTCTTGAAGCAAAGGGTAAATGGAATATGGGTAAGTTATTAAAAAATGAGTTTCACTGGATTTTTTTTCAAAAGAAAAAGGGTGATGGAATTACACATTGAAAAGTATACAAGTTAACTATTATAAAGTAATGTAGTAATAACATCTGATTATAGAATTTCTTCTATTTCCTATATGTGAATTTATAAGCTCTTTCAGGACAAAGCCATAGGGAGAAAACCATTTTCTCTTGAAGATTTAAGGTATTTACCCATAAATAATAATTTTGGGGGGAGATATGAATAAATTCAAATCACAGTACTATAACTGGTGCAGAAGTTTCGTAAATAACCTTCCAGATCATAAAGCAATTCAAATCATGACTCAATCAAAAGCTAAATTAATCACAATAAATGCAAACATTTTTACACTTATTACAGAGTCTTGGCTTATACTTTGACAATAATAATTTCTGCATTAGATAAAACACAGAGGCCACTAAGATTATTTTAGAAGTCTATACAAGATCTCCAAATTAGTCAAACATAGTCATCAGTTTCTAACTTTTGATTTCCCACCTCATCCCTAATCAGTGAAATCTTTCATGGGTCAATTCTACATATGAAAATAGCCTTTGATTTTAACTGCTTTTACCCTTTAATTTCTTTTTTTTAATCCTGGCGATGTGATCTTTCCAAATACTTCTTTGAAATGAAAAATAATAAAATACTATTGGTTAAAATCCTTTCTCCCTACCACTGTTATATCTGTCTATAATGCAGAGGCACTGGATAATTCATCAAGGAGATTTTATTTAAATATTGAAAATAATACAGAATGGTATTATAATGAAAAATATTGGTTTGCTACCTTAATGATAGTGATTATGAATTCTATTCCTGAAATAATGATCCCTGCTTTTAACAGAAAATCATTTTACCAATGCTTCTGGGCAATTTCAAAAACTTGTCTAAACATTATATCATTGCCAAAGGCCTCCAGACCTGAATAATGCATTCCTACATTACTGTGCAGAATCTATCACATTTTAAAGGCTAACATTTTTCCTATAAGATCTGGATCTCACTCCATACATTTACAGAGGGATAACTTTTTCAAGTGCTACTCTAGAGTTCCCATGGGCAAATGAATGAAGAAAGGCACCTCAGATAAAAGCTGCAACCCCCAGAGCAGTAGGGGCAAGTCGAAGTTTGTCTTTACAGCTTCCTAACATTCCAACTGAATCCAACGCCACTGAATGCAGCTCTCAATGTTCTCTGGTTTAAAATCCATACAAGTGATGATAAGTGCTAATCTGGTATCTGGAAGGTGATAAACCAAAAATTAACTCCTAAGTTGTGCTCAGATGCTTTGAACACCATCATCTTGGTAAAGAAACAGACACATTGTTTTAGTCACTGCACACTGGAAGAAAAGACCACTTAGAAATATGACTTTGAGAATCCATCTAATTTGCTAAGCATAATGACCCTCTTTTTAATCGATGGCTGTTGAGACAATACCTTAGATGGGGGAGTGACTCATGAAGTATGTAGGAGTCATGAATAAGAGAAGCTTGCTTTCAACTGGAGGGCACAGAGGTGTTGAGATGGTGAGTTAAGAACAAAGCCTGGGAAAAACAAAGTGCATTGACTTACCTGCAATACTTTGGTCAAATTGTTAAATAGAGCTTGGCCGGCACTCACTTTGTACTTGACGCCTCTGACTGTGCCATTTTTGCTTAAAATGTGGACTCTTCTTGTACCAAAACCCTTCTCACTGGCAGCCCTCGCTAACACCAGCAAGTTATCCTGGTCGTTCTCATACTCATCACCTTCTGATCCTATGTGGCCGTTTTGCTGTCCATCAGACTCACTCAGTCCATCTACCCCACAGATGCTGGCACATTCAGAATCCAGGGAGCCTGATGGTTGCCCATCTTCATACACTTCCTTCAGAACTCGCCCGCTGTGAGATGACGCGATCCGAAACCGGACTTTCCGTGGCCTGTCATTTTCTGGCTTTATGTCCCTTTTTAGCATGATCACTTCCACCCACATAAACAATTCACATAATCTCTGGATCAGTGTTATTGCATTAGTCCACTTGCCACATAGCAATATCAGAGCCTCATTCTCGCAACAGCAGCACCCATATGAAACTAACATCGAAAGAAGATTCCTAAGAACTTACAGTGCGTCTCTGCTATTAATAATGAATGTGTGTGCGTGTGCTATGGTTACCTTTAAACTAAAACCTGCAAATGATCCCAGCCTTTAAATATTAAACAGCCATGGTGGACTCTTTAACAGGACAAACGCAAGAAAGTGGCAGGTAATGAAACAAAAAATAAGTATGGGGCAAGGAAACGAAAGACCTGAACTTTGAAGCCAATGATGAATGTTGAAAAGGATCTTTAACAGAAGAGTATCTCTACAATTCGCTGTCCAGAGTGGAGGCCAGAGATAAAGTATGGAATCTAATGTGTAGGATGGAACGTGTCATAGTCCTCCCACAGGGCTTCTTTCTTCTATCTTCCACTGTGATCTTTCAAAAGGGCAGTGAACGTGCTACTTGCCAACATAGAGCTTTTAATATTAGTTATGAAATAATCTCTTCGACTTTGTCAGCATTGTATAAGATGCATTTTCAATACACATCTTCATGCACAAGTGGTTTTGCTAAAGAAAAACTTTTTAACAAACTGTGAAAAGAGAGAACATTTGCCTTGTTACTTCCCACTTCCGCTAGCTGAAAATTCTCTCAGAGGGAAGGATTTTGGAAGGAAACATAAGGGACAATTGAGGGAGGAATGGAAAATCCTCCAAGCCAGCCAGATCAGGCAAAGAGGTCCTAGTGATCTGCATTAATAAATATTATATCCAAATCACCCATGCATACAGAACGGACCTCCTAACACCATGCTCAGTGCATTTTCTGACACTTTGGTGAGTGACTGAAGAATCTCTTAAGATACAAGGGCCAAAAATGAACAAATCAGGAGACTATAGATGCTGGAGAGGATGTGGAGAAACGGGAACCCTCTTGCACTGCTGGTGGGAATGCAAACTGGTGCAGCCACTCTGGAAAACAGTGTAGAGGTTCCTCAAAAAAATTAAAAATGGACCTATCCTATGACCCAGCAGTAGCACTGCCAGGAATTTACCCAAGGGATACAGGAGTGCTGATGCATAGGGGCACTTATACCCCAATGTTTATAGCAACACTCTCAACAATAGCCAAATTATGGAAAAAGCCTAAATGTCCATCAACTGATGAATGGATACAGAAATTGTGGTTAAATATACACAATGGAGTACTATGTGGCAATGAGAAAGAATGAAATATGGCCCTTTGTAGCAACATGGATGGAACTGGAGAGTGTGATGCTAAGTGAAATAAGCCATACAGAGAAAGACAGATCCCATATGTTTTCACTCTTATGTGGATCCTGAGAAACTTAACAGAAACCCATGGGGGAAGGGAAGGAAAAAAAAAAGAGGGTAGAGTGGGAGAGAGCCAAAGCATAAGAGACTCTTAAAAACTGAGAACAAACTGAGGGTTGATGGGGGTGGGTGATGGGTATTGAAGAGGGCATCTTTTGGGATGAGCACTGGCTGTTGTATGGAAACCAATTTGACAATAAATTTCATATATTAAAAAAAATTAATTCTCAGAAAAAAAAAAAAGATACAAGGGCCATATTAAAACATACACTGTCGTGAGTGTCCCAACCTGTTTGCACCTCCAGAGGGAGGATCCACACTTGGCCCTCATACTGAACTTCAAGTTTTTTTTTTTTAATGTATAGTTTTATGTGATATAAACTTAATTTACTTTTATTTTAGAAAATTCAGACAATAATAGCACAATGTTGTGAATAAAGTCACACAAAAAAAGAAGAGTCACAAATCACCTCCCTGGAGATGTTAATAATTTTGTGAAACATCTCCCAGTGCCTATGAAGACGGGATGCTCTGATGGTCACAAAACTACATCGCCCAGCCTCTTGCAGTTTAAGAGGAGAAGGAACAAGTGCTAGCTTTCACTGATGGGATGTGAACAAAAGCCATGCTTCATTTGTGGACCAAGGCAGTTAAGAGAGAGAGTGCCCCATCCACACCCTTTCTCCTCCTTCCCCATCTGCTAGCTGGGTGACCCTTGAAGCCATATACTGAGCTTGTCAGAGCCACAGGTTCACAACCGTCACCGCCCCGCACTAAACTATGTTATGAGCAAAAACTAAGCCTTTATTGTGTTAAGCAGTGGAGGTGGAAATTTAAGGATTGTTTGTTAGGGCATCTATCAGTCCTGAATGTGCTCTCATATATTCAACATCTTGCTTTTTTCATTCACCATTATATACTGAGTCATTTCCTATATATATCTCAAAAACATGAATTTGATGTGTATATTAAAAGTCCTTCCACTAGCTGTACCACGTTTTATTTCTCTTTCTGTATTGCCTGATGTTTAAATTATTTAAAATATTTAGGGGCGCCTGGGTGGCGCAGTCGGTTAAGCGTCCGACTTCAGCCAGGTCACGATCTCGCGGTCCGGGAGTTCGAGCCCCGCGTCAGGCTCTGGGCTGATGGCTCAGAGCCTGGAGCCTGTTTCCGATTCTGTGTCTCCCTCTCTCTCTGCCCCTCCCCCGTTCATGCTCTGTCTCTCTCTGTCCCAAAAATAAATAAACGTTGAAAAAAAAAATTTAAAAAAAAAGAAAATAAAATATTTAGTAAAATAATGCTGCACTAAATGTTCTTGTTCAAAAATCAGTGTACATATATCTAAGTAGTCCCTTAGTATCTTTGGGCAAAACTGATGAGGTAAGAATTTTTTTTAATGCAAAGCTTTTGATATAAATTGCCAATTGCTGATACGAAAAGTTGTATACCTTACACTTCTACTAGCATATGAGTTCCGATTTTACTGTCTCTAACCAATGCCAACAGTGCATATTACCAATTTTCAACAACGTTTATTTTGTCAAGTCGAAAAGTAGTATTTTGGTAATGTTATAGTTTCCCAACTTTGAACACTGTTGAGGACTTTCATTCTGAATATTTTCTTCATATAGAGCTCTCACTGAAGAAAAAGATGGAGAAAAATGGAAACCTCTACCTCCTGGCTAATCAAATTAGAGAGCAAATATTAGAGAATTCTATATAATGCCAAAGAAGGAGGGAGAGATGGAGGGTGAAAGGGGAAGAGAGAGGGAAAGATCAAGTATGAGATCAGCTAAGTGACAATATAAAGGGGCTTTAACTTGGCAAAGTAAAAGAGTATGTAGCCAAAGTACACAAAAAGAGAACATAAGTGAGGAAATACTTATTGGGAAAGAAGAGAAAAAATAATTCAGCTCTATGCCCAAATGTCCAAATCTTTAAAAGACACCATAGGGTAGGGCATGAGTATGAGCCTAATCAAGAAAAAAAATCAAAATTCTGTGCTTGTCCCAGTTAATTTTTGTCCTGCATTCCCCATTTAATCTTTCCCACCCCCATTTTTCTAGGTGTTTGAGTTGGACAGAGTGCTATATAGCATGAACAGGATTTTGAAGTCAAGAAACCTAGATTCAAATTCCAGCATACCTCAGTGAAAATACTCTTTTCACCTCTCAAGTCTTCAATTTTCCCATCAGTAGAATGAAGGTAACAATATCTACCCTAGTGAGCTGTGCTTGGAAGTATCTGGAACACATTGCTCCATGTGTTTTTGATGGTGTGTACATACACTATGCATCCTTTGGGTGGAAACAACTAATTTTAGCCTGAATAAGGCAAGACAGTGGCTACACAAGATTGCAGTTAATAAACATACTTGAAGGATAGAGAGAATTCAATAAAACGATTTCAAAGTTTGTGATATTTTAAATATATATATTAAAAATACATAGTGTGTGCATGTACAAAAACACATGCATATGTATTCATATCTAATATTTACATACCATTTTAAAATAATGATATTAGTTAAAAGTCATCTCTCTTTTATGGATGAACTGGAAGTCCTGTAAACTGGAAACCAGCCTGCTACAAGTATAAGGAGGTATCTGCTGGTGTGAGAATATGCCTTGATAACTGTGATTCACATACTTATCAGCTAAAATGAAAATTAAGGTGCTGTAGGGGCACTGGGTGGCTCAGTCGGTAAGCGTCCGACTTCTGCTCAGGTCATATCTCACAGATTGTGAGTTTGAGCCCTGCATCAGGCTCTGTACTAAAACCTCAAAGCCTAGAGCCTGCTGCAGATTCTGTGTCTCCCTCTCTCTCTGCCCCTCCTCTGCTCACTCTCTCTCTCTCTCAAAAATAAAGATTAAAAAAATTAAAAATTAAGGTGCTCTTTGCAGTGGATAGCTTTGTAATTATTCTTTCATTCAGGCAATGAGTATTCCATCAGTATCTACTGAGTGCCACCCAAGGATAAGACACAGTAAGACACTATGGTAAATATAAAGATATGTAAAAGTATGCCCATGCCTTCCATTGGTAACATATGCTTAAACAAAATAGCTAGAGCTCAATGTAGTGTATCTTAAACTAACATATAATCCCATTTCCTTGAAATAGCCAAGTTTCCAGTCATCTCCAATAAAAGACATCAATACTATTAGCAGCATCTCCACTCTTATTCTGCCTACAATTGGTTCCCAGCTGCTGGATGTTAATATAGCAACTTCTAACTACTCCATCAGCCACCTTTTCCCAGAATCAGTTTATTTTTCCCTATTTTTAAATCATTTTGCCAGGTTAGCATCCTCCCTTCAGAAAGAAGTTCCTTCATCTCTTCCTTCGATGTACTCTTTCAATCATTTATTCATTTAACAATATTTATCGAACCCCTAATAAGTATCAGAGAGTTGCTGGATCTATACAGGTGAACAAAACAGGCACATTCCGTGCCTTTAGAAGTAGATAACATATAATAAACAAATAAAGATATAATAAAAATTATAAGCATTACTAAGAAAAAGATATGGGTATAACAAGAAATGATAAAAGAAGGGAGCCTTCTCAGATGAAATAGTTACAGTCAGCCTCTCTGAAAAGGAGACAGTAGAAGAGATTGCTCACATAAAGGTTTGAGGTGGGCAGGAGTAGTTGGAGATAGTTCCTCAGCTGCGGTGGCATGTGTAAAGGCCCTGAGACCAAAACGCAGCAGGTTTGTTCAAAGAACTAAATAAAAGCAGAGTGGCTGAAAATAACTATGACTTCCATCCTACAAAGCCCTTCTCAAAAGGACAATACTGAGGCACCTGGGTGGCTCAGTCAGTTGAGCATCTGGGTGTCGATTTCGGCTCAGGTCATGATCTCACAGTTTGTGGGTCCGAGCCCTGTCTTGGGCTCTGTGCTGATGGCACAGAGTCTGCTTGGGATTCTCTCTCTCTCTCCCTCTCTCTCTCTCAAAATAAATAAATAAACTTTTTTTTAAAAAAAGGACAATACTTGGGGCTCCTGGGTGGCGCAGTCGGTTAAGCGTCCGACTTCAGCCAGGTCACGATCTCGCGGTCCGTGAGTTCGAGCCCCGCGTCGGGCTCTGGGCTGATGGCTCAGAGCCTGGAGCCTGTTTCCGATTCTGTGTCTCCCTCTCTCTCTGCCCCTCCCCCGTTCATGCTCTGTCTCTCTCTGTCCCAAAAATAAATAAACGTTGAAAAAAAAAATTTAAAAAAAAAAATAAAAATAAAAAAAGGACAATACTAACAAGACTTTTCCTTTTTAACCTAATCCTTAATTTATGCAACCCCCTCAAAACTTGAACCAAAAACTTATAAACCGTATTACCAATATAGAAATATTTCCAATACTCGTAAGTTTAACACCAATGGGCATCTGTTTGTTTAAAATAGTAAGCTATAAATTCTAGAATCTAAATAGAGGATAGAATGTTGTATTAACCAAACTAGAACTACTTTGGAAAATACAATTAATGAGCAATTCAAAGACAAAATAAATGCCCGTTGTTCAGTTCCCAGTAGAAATGATAACCTAGCAGCTAGAGCTAAGCCCAGATATTTCTTGTTGGTGTTGGTTTTTTAAGGAGAATATCTAATTATTTCCTTATTTGTAGAGAAAGCAGGGCATTAAAATTTAATTATTCTTTCACTCATTCCATCTCCAAATATTGCCCCACATACTATTCTGTGTGTGATTAACACTACATGGTAGGGGCGCCTGGGTGGCGCAGTCGGTTAAGCGTCCGACTTCAGCCAGGTCACGATCTCGCGGTCCGGGAGTTCGAGCCCCGCGTCAGGCTCTGGGCTGATGGCTCAGAGCCTGGAGCCTGTTTCTGATTCTGTGTCTCCCTCTCTCTCTGCCCCTCCCCCGTTCATGCTCTGTCTCTCTCTGTCCCAAAAATAAATAAACGTTGAAAAAAAAAAATTTAAAAAAAAAACACTACATGGTAAAAAATAATTTTAACCATATTCCTGGCTTTTGGAGCACAATTTTTAAGATTCCCTTGAATCATAGTAAATATGCACATGTCTCCATTTGCTGCTATTTTATAACTATCACATTCACTGTTTTGTTTTTTGGTCTTCAAAGCAGTAAAAATTGATCACTGAATGTGAAGCAGAAACTCTGACAGTCATTAACAAAGTAATTGTCTTTTCTCCAGCAACATTTGTCAACAGAGAAGCAATAAGCCATGACTCACTCCCCAGTACTGTTCTCAGAACTTCTGTTTGGATGGAGAGAACCTATTGATTTTTGTATTCTAACTACATGGTGACTAGAGGGGGAAGGAGATTTACTAACCATCAGTGAAATAGGGAAAATAAACTGTCTCTGAAACTTTTCAGCATATACAATATTGAACCCTTTTTAACAAACATGACTTTGCAAATCAAAATTCACAGTTCAAATACTAATTTGAAGCACAGAGAGCTTCTAATTAGAGAAGAAACTAATTGCATTTAAGAATTTATTCTTTGAATACAGGACTATTTTATTGTTACATAACAAGAAAGATGCAGGCTTTCTTAGTTTATAGATTAATTATGAATGGGGGCTGTGGGTATACATGATTCTGGGTTTGAATCTTGGATCAGCCACCCTCTAAGTGACCTTGAGCCTCAGTTTCCTCATATGTCAGATAGTAGTTCCTATTGCATAGAGTGTTTGAAAAGATTAAACAAAATGAGGTATATGAACTGCTTAGCATGCTGCTCAACAAATGATAACCATAAATTCTTTCAGTTACTTGAACTAGCTACATATACTTTGGAGGACAGTGAGAAAATGGAACCAGATGAAACTAATTGATGGAAGTCAAGGCAATCCCATTCTATTTTTCGTCTGATTCTGGGGCTTCAAGGCTGAACCAGTCTGTCATCACTAAGACCCTGGAGAAGGGCTCCAGTTTCCAAAGCCTTGTTCACTCTTTACATCTCCGGACTGAGAGTTCATGATATATTAAATGCTGTACTGGGGGCAGAAGGCTTCAGTGCTGGCTTACTTCCTGTCACTATGGATCCTGAGCAGCTGCGGCTGTGTCAGAATCCCACGCTGCCCAGCTATGGATTCAACATGCAGCCCAGCATTTCCATCGGATAATTATATAAACTCTCTAAAATTAGCACAACCACAGATGAAGGAAGATCAATAAGGAGTCCCCAGAGAAACGACTTCCCCGAATGGACTTTAACAGTTCAATTTTCTTCTTTGATTCCCCTCTGTATCTTGCAGAGTGTTTTGCATATAAACAGTGCTCAGAAAAATGTTTGCTGAATTAAAATTAGTTGGATTTTAATGTCAGAACAAACTGACCTCACATTCTAGGAAAGAGGTAACTAACCACTGACATGATTACTTCCATCTCTTTCTGTCCTGCTTCTGGTCCATATGTGAGGTGGGAAATAATGTTTACTCTTCAGGCAAAAATATCTGAGTCCTATAAAGTTATTGGTGTCCTTAAAGGCACCATCTACACTACATTACAAATTGTTGGATGGCAGAGTAAATAGTGTATTCTGCCTATAGAATCCGCGTCCCAGAAAGAAAATCAAAGAGAAATAAATCAAGTTTACCTATTTAGTGCTAAAAACTTGACTTGGCTGCCTTCAGCTTATAAAAGCCAAGGGATTCAAACATCCAATCCACTTAGCACCAAGTAGCTATAAGCTCAGGCTTATGCAAGTATGTTTCTCAAGCATGAAACAAGGACTTGACTCTTTTCCCCTGAATAAGGAATTTCATGTGTACTGTGTGGCTAAGATTCTTCAAACTGGGAGAAAAATCACTTTTATATCCTTCTTCAATCAGATTGTCACTATGGAGAATACCCATAAGAAATGTCTTACGGTAGAAAGATTGTTTTTTAATTTTTTAATGTTTATTTATTTTTGAGAAGAGACAGAGTGTGAGGAGAAAGGCAGAGAGAGAGAGAGAGGGAGACACAGAATCTGATGCAGGCTTCAGGCTCTGAGCTGTCAGCACAAAGCCCAACGCAGGGCTCAAACTCAGGAACCATGAGATTGTGAGATCATGACCTGAGCTGAAATTGGATGCTTAACCAACTGAGCCACTCAGGATCCCCTCGGTAGAAAGATTTTTAAACTAACTGCATTATTACTCCAGGATATTGGTGGACGGATTCAACACCTCTTAATTCCCAATAAAGAGATAACCAATGAACTAAATTATGCATACATTTATCCTACACATGGGAAGTATACTTCTCACAATTCTGCCTGGAACCATCCAAGGAAATACAACTACCATGGGATGGAGAAAAGGTTGGATAGAATGAATGAATGTGGCACCTGAGAATAAAGATTAATGAATAAAGCATTAAAAACACTGAATCAGGGGCGCCTGGGTGGCTCAGTCGGTTGAGCATCCGACTTCGGCTCAGGTCATGATCTCGCGGTCTGTGAGTTCAAGCCCCGCGTCAGGCTCTGTGCTGACCGCTCAGAGCCTGGAGCCTGTTTCAGATTCTGTGTCTCCCTCTCTCTCTGACCCTCCCCCGTTCATGCTCTGTCTCTCTCTGTCTCAAAAATAAATAAACGTTAAAAAAATTTTTTTTTAAAAACACTGAATCAGATCCAGAGATACTCAAGGTATCCTGCTAAGTATCATAAAGACCAGAGTTCATCCCTGAGATATTTCCAGAATCAGGATAGAAATAAGAGAACAGAGAAATAGAGTCACAGTCTTAGAAACATCAGCCTAGAAAACTAAAATCAGTTTTTCAAATCAGCAGTGGATTTTAACAGAACATCAGTGCTGAATGTGGTAGCATGAGAATATAAATCCCATGCAAATCCCTAGAGTGGCGATTTATTTTTCCAGGAGAATGTGCTTGCAGAAAATGTAAAAGATCCTTACAGATTTTTAAATCTATTCAGGTAAATAGCAATGCTCTCAGAGACTACCCTGCTAAATTTTTCTTAGTCATTAGTTTTAAGTTGATGAAAAAATAAAATGTCAAGAGAAACATGCAAAGCTGACTGGAAAATATATATTAAAGAAATCCTTATCCTGAGACACACTTCCTTTCTTATTCCTGTGGCTGAATTTTTTTTGAATCACTGAAAATTTGACATACGTTATCTTTTACCAATAAATGCCATAAATTTACCACAAATTGTATTTCATAATCATGTTGTTGTTTTTCTTCCAAAAGCATAATGCCAGAATGGAGCCTTGGGACAACCCAATTCTATTAGCCTACCACTGTTGCCAGGGTAACAGGGGGCTGCTGATTCTACTGTCTGATGTGAAGGTTAAAACTGGCAAGAGAGGAAAAACAGGGAGCCAAGACAGAAAAAAAAAAAAAACACAACTGCATTCGTTCAGAGATCTAGAGTTTCTGTTTTCCTTGTGGGATTGTGGTTTCAAGTCCACAGATATAATAGAAAGTTCTGTAAGAGCACACAAGTGGTCCACAAGACCAGGCAAGTTCCCTTAAAGAGAAGGCATAATGCAAAATGGATTATGAGCTCTGTGGCTGAAAAGGCACACCACCCCAGAGAGCACAGGGTTCAGTCAAATCTCCCAAAGTATCTATTACACATTTAAAAGGGGGACCTTTGCAGATATCTCTTTTTGCATCGTCTTTTGCAAACGAGTTAATGCAGTTTCCAAAGCTTTTGTATATATAAACCTGGAACTCTTAAACTAACCTGATTTGGCTTTGATCTGCTCTGTTTGCATAAAGAACCTTTTTTCCAGTATGAATATATGTCATATTAAAAACAAAATAAAAACTCATTAATCATTTATATTGACTGCCCACCATTAGCTCTGGAAGCTGGGAGTCTCTTGGAAGATTCAATGGACTCCAGGGGTAAGCTTCGATGCTTTGAGAGCCAGGGAGTAAAATAGGATGAGGAGTTAAGGAAACCATTGTCCACACTTATGCATGACAACTGCCACATCCCTGACACTCTGGAGATCAATAATCCAATCACTGGAACATTAGAAGGTAACAACCTGGGCACCGACACTGTGGCTTCACAAGGGGCAGGGGCAGCGGCTGACATCTGCTAGACCTGTCCAGGCAGCTTGGGGGCCAATGGGTATTGATAAGCATGAGCCAAAGGGGAAGAGCATGCCACATGAGGCTGTGCAGTTTTCCATGTGAGACTCACTGAACCCCCTCTCCTGAAATAATTCTGGAGGCTTTGGAGCAAGGGACCCTGAGGTCCAGCCATCCATCTGTTGGAGGCTCTGAGCTACTATAATTTAGGAATCATTTATTTTCACAGGCTGTGGAAGCCTGAATCATATGTTCACCATTGCATAAATATGAAAGGCTCAACCCAGAGTGCTTTTCAGGTACTTCATAAACGGATCTGTGCACCTTAGCACCGTTGAGGATTTATGCCGGGTCTTACCAGTTCTAAGATGTGCATTTTCTCACATGTTAACATCTCTGAAATTGGTGGGCATCTGACCCTCAGATCAGTCTGTGACAGTCATGACATAACTGCCTGCACATTAAAACTTATAGACTGGTTTCACTGGCTTGGAAGAAAATCCAAGACACTGGGGCCCCTGGGTGGCTCAGTTGGCTAAGCGTCCGACTTCAGCTCAGGTCCTGATCACGGTTTGTGGGTTCGAGCCCCATGTCGGGCTCTGTGCTGACAGCTCAGAGCCTGGAGCCTGTTTCAGATTCTGTTTCCCTCTCTCTCTGCCCCTCCCCTGCTCATGCTCTGTCTCTCTCTCTCAAAAATAAACATTAAAAAAAATTTTTTTAAGAAAACCCAAGACAGGAGCAAAGTACACTTTTAATAAACACTGCATCACCAATGCTTTTGACTGCAGGAAGGACTTGTGTGAAAAATCACATACATCAATGACTCTGAGGGGAAAAGTGGTTAACAAGACTCAAACTGAGTGCAAACACATTTAGGAATATCCTAATCGATTTATTTTATATTTATTTGCCTTTATATGTATGCTTAAGAGTGATATATGAGAACAATATCTATATAAATACATCTGAAAGAGCTTTTTCCATATGTTTAAAATTGTCAAGCCATACTAAAATATCATGCCATGGTTAAATTAGCAGGGCTTTTTTTTTTTTTCTTTCTCGGTGGTTCATAAAATAAGGATGCATCCTCCAGATGACAGCATCTTAGATTCAATGAAATATGGGCATATGCTACAATTCCCATGTACATGTAACTTTTATTTAATGCTGTGCAACATCCAGAGGCACAGGCAAGAAAGAACTTCATTACCAGGAAGGATGCATTCTTATTAGAGGTCTGGAACACACTGGGATCCAGAGGATGGGCTATTAATTTATTTGCTATCAGCATGGGGTCACCTTTCTATCCAATGAAGTCAGCCTCAGAGAGGCATCCAACGTTTCTTCCTCACCACTCCCATCTCCCCACTATCCTCCTCCTTTTCTGCCTGTCTGCTCTCTTCCCAGGACTCTGGTTCCACTCGGTTGGCACTGTGGGGTCAAAGCCACTGAATCTGGCTCCTCTCACCCTTCCATGGGGACATCCTCAGGCCTTTCAGATATTTCAGAAGGGAGCATCTCTGAAATCCCCAAGATGTTCTCTTGCCAGTATTGAGTACATCTCACAGCATACATGATAGGTACATCACAGGAAGTCTCCCCCAGGAAGGTGAGGGTGGGAAGGAATGAACTGGGTAAAACACACAGAGAACACTGTCTGTTTGATTTAATCTCATAACACTCCTGACAATAAGGGATTACAAAACACCCACTTTACAGATGGGTACATTGGTACTAAATGGTGAGTCATGCACTAACTCTAACATGGACATGTAGAATGAGGAGTTGGGGCAGTGCATTAGCTGTGACTTACATTGGGGGAAAATAAGCTTTTATTTCACTTAAAATAGTAATGAGTAGAGGCGCGCCTGGGTGGCTCAGTCGGTTAAGAGTCCAGCTCTTGGTTTTGGCTCAGGTCATGATCTTGTGGTTCGTAGGTTCAAGCCCCACATTGGGCTCTGAACTAACAGCATGGAGCCTGCTTGGGATTCTCTCTCTCCCTTTCTCTCTGCCCCTCCCCCTTTCGTGCTGTCTCCGTCTCTCTCAAAATAAACTTAAAAAAATAGTAATGAGCAGAAGGTGTGTTAATAATAACCTCTCATATGTTTATAAATGTTTGCTTAATGATGAATTTATGAGGCCTTACTAATAGGGTATCTAATTTGATTTAAAACAAAACGGCTATTATTATTTCAATTTATATTCACCCAGTTCTCGTAGGGACTAAAAGAAGGCTACAAAAATGCATACAACATAGCAACATACAATAAATTCAAAATAATTCAGAAAAAGAATAAAGATAGGAGGTAAATATTAATATATCCAACCCCCAGACTGAAGGAAATGAGGCACAATGAGATAAAATTATTCCTAATTCATTGCTTATCCCACCAATCTGAGTCCTCCATAAATGAAACATCTGAGTTTCATCTACAGTCTAAGTCTGACATGAATGAAACATGTGAATTGAAGCTGAATGCCACTAACCTTTCAGAAAGCCAGAAAACCAATCCCCATCTTTGTATTTTCACTTTGTCCCTCACAAACTCAACTGCTTAACTTCCCAACCCATTCATTTCTCAGCAAATACTTTTTAGTAGGTTTCTTGTACCCGGCATTGCCCTTGGCCCTGCCTATACAAATACAAACAAGGCTAATCTCCAGTGACACAGAAAGTGGTCTGTTCTACTTCTTCCTCTCCAGGTTGACATCCAGCTCAAACACCAACACAGAGTGATTTGAACATAAATACCTTAACCTCCAAAAGTTCCCAAGGTTTCTGCGATCATGTGTGCTTAAATGGCAGTAACTCAAAAAAATAATGTTCTTCACAGAAAATACTCCTCTTTGTTCTGAGTAAATACACAAGAAAAAGTGAGGCATGTCCTAGTATACAGTCTGCTTTGTGCTCCCTTATTAAGAAATACATTTGTCCTTCACAAATAAATGACTTGAACTATGGTGTCCTGACTAGCACAGTGCATAGTGAATAATATCCTATCATCAAAAAAGAACATTTTCACTGATGGTTACTTCATCTCTTTCGGTTTTCCTCATCAGCCCTTATATAAAAGTCTAACGAAATCTCAGACAAATGCAGAATGTTACATTTTAGAAAAGAATCATGACCAGCCCTCTTATCTTTCTTTTTCTTACAGTAGGATTTCTAGTATTCCTTTTATGTCGATCATGATGTACGCTAGATGCATAAAAAATCTTCAGTATAAAAAGCTGAAGACTCTTTCAAAGGAGAATTGTTAACCAGAATACGGATCTATTTCATCTTTGTACGCTAAAATAAATACTTCTTAATATCAACTCTCTTGCTCAACATGCCAATACTGAATTCTCCAAAACCAGTGTACAGAAAATCATTGATGCTCTCAGAGTATCAGACTAACATTCAATAAAAACTGGAGTATTTGGGGCGCCTGGGTGGCGCAGTTGGTTAAGCGTCCGACTTCAGCCAGGTCACCATCTCGCGGTCCGTGAGTTCGAGCCCCTCGTCGGGCTCTGGGCTGATGGCTCAGAGCCTGGAGCCTGTTTCCGATTCTGCGTCTCCCTCTCTCTCTGCCCCTCCCCCGTTCATGCTCTGTCTCTCTCTGTCCCAAAAATAAATAAACGTTGAAAAAAAAATTTAAAAACTGGAGTATTTGTATCAGAGATGGTGTGAGTAATGGAAGAATAATCAATATGTACATCAGACACCTGAAAATATCGAATCACTGTAGAATTTAACATAACTGTGGGCTTAATTGTATTCAACTTTGTAAAAAAAAACATACAAGGAAGTTTAGCATATAAAGAAGTAAACGTATGGCTGAATGGAGAATTTAAAAAATATTTTTTAATGTTATTTATTTTTGAGAGAGAGAGAGAGAGAGAGTGAGTGGGGGAGAGGCAGAGAGAGAGGGAGACACAGAACCTGAAGCAGGCTCCAGGCTCTGAGTTGTCAGCACAGAGCCCGATGCGGGGCTCGAACCCACGAACTGTGAGATCATGACCTGAGCTGAAGTCTGACATTTAACTGACTGAGCCACCCAGGAGCCCCTGAATGGAGAAATTTTTTAAAAATATCTTCTATCATAAGGTAATTTGGCCAATGAGTCTTCCTCTACATAAGAGGCATGATATACCTGATAGTTGTTTTTTATTTCATTGACTAAATGCAAGCACAGCAACTTAACTGTCAGAACGTATCCTGTACAGGATTGCTCCAGAAGCAGGTTTCCATTTCTCTTTAGTTTATCATTTTACCAACTGAATTATTTCTCTTAATACAGTCAAAGTTTCATTAGTTTCCTCTAACCAAAGAGTTACACTTAGGAATACTCCACCACTGGTAAGAAGTAGACCCCTACCCATGTCCAAATATCAGTGATACAACTTATTAATTTGATAATTATGTTGCCTTAACTGTACACTCGTTTATGTCCTATCTTAGAAGTATATCACAAAACAGGCTATCGGCTAAACAAATGACAACAGTCCAATAATTAAGGTCTAGCTTTGAATACAACATAGAATATTTTTTTTTAATTATTTTTAACGTTTATTTATTTTTGGGACAGAGAGAGACAGAGCATGAACGGGGGAGGGGCAGAGAAAGAGGGAGACACAGAATCGGAAGCAGGCTCCAGGCTCTGAGCCATCAGCCCAGAGCCCGATGCAGGGCTCGAACCCACGGACTGTGAGATCGTGACCTGAGCTGAAGTCGGACGCTCAACCGACTGAGCCACCCAGGCGCCCCAGAATATTATTTTAAATAATAAAAAAGTCACAGTAAAACAGTTTAAAAGTAAATTACAAAAGAAAATTTATATTTAAAAAAATACAGACAGAAAACTAATTAAATACATAAATGTTGGAGGATGTGGAAAATTGAAAGCCTCCTAAAATTACTGACGGGTGTATACACTCATGGAACCGTTCTGGATCCCAAGACCCAGGAAACCCACTCAGAATTATATAACCTAGAGATGTTACCTCAAGGTCCGTTAAGGGGACATGTATGAGGAGGTTTGTTTCAATATTGTGTGGGGTTGTGGGAAACTGGAAACAATAGCCCTGTAAACGCTATGTAGAAATCGGGATCAATGAGCTAAGTTCACACATAACTCCATGTACCTTTAATACATAGTACCGGTATTGACTGAAATAATTTAGAAATCGAATGGGTTCTACAGACACTAATGTACAATTTAAGCAGAATAAAAACAAATGCATGCACAAAGCAGCACTACAAATTTGACAAGAGTGATAGAAATCAAAGTGTATTCCGTACGTGTACATAAGACAGAAGAGGGAGATAAGAGTGAGAAGACGTGAAGCAGGAAATGAGGGGCTCTGCATGGCCCAGTGATGACAGAGGACCCTGAAGAGCACAATGTCATTAACTCACCTCACTGTAACCAAACATAGATATGTGATTATCTTACAGTTGATGTGTTATGGCTAGTTTTTACTTTTGTGTGCGTTTCTGTATTTTCAGATGAGCGTGTTTTATCCTCATACTTACTAAATATAGTTATTCCTCAGATTTTCACGTTCTGTTTTTACAGGTTAATTCACACACAATAAAATTCACCCTTTTAGTGCTACTGATTGATGAGTTTTAACAAATATATACAGGACTCCTTAGACTTTTAAGGGACTTGCTTGGACCAGAGCTTTGGTACCCAGACCCAGTGCTTCTCCCACTACATCAAAATAACTTCTAAAACGTTACCCCCAAATTTTCATGCCTTTCTGTTTGTGTTTCATAATACATCTTACCATTTTTTTTTACCTTTGAAAAATTAATTACCATAATAAACGCCTCCATGGAACCGCATGTGGGAAGACATCATTAGATGTGCCCTTTGTTATGTGAAACAATGGAATTGAGAGAAAGTAATTTTTCACAGTGAGAAATCAGAGACCAGATAGAAAATCAGGAGGCTGCAAGCCTGACATTTGCTTTGGTGAATTTTAATGACTAACCTTTTTTTCTGAATAGCAGTTGACCCATCTTAAAAGGATAGGAAGCCAAGATTTCATACACTGAAAAATATGCCATTTTAGAAGGAGTGGTAACTTCCAACTCAGTCCTGGTTTCCTTCTTTCTACCTTCTTCCTTTCATGGATCATTTTGGGGCTTCAGGGGAGTTCTTGGAGATACAAGAAACAGAGACAAGCAAAAGACAAGAGTAACACGGAAGGGTAAGAAAACCGAGCTGTTGGCATCCAACTGACACAGCACGGTGAGTCTGGACACAGGAAGATGGATAGGATATGAGGTCAGCCACCCAGACGATGGATGATATTCCTACAGCTGTTAGGATATTGTCCCCAACTACACCGGCAACAGCTTGTAGTCTAGCTCAGAAATCAGATCTCCCTCACCCAAAATAAATTAATTAACACCCACCCCTCTGAATTAAATAGCCCTGTCTGCCTGCCCAGCTTCTGTCAGCATTCTTTCTTCCTTAATGCCTGTTCCTTGCTGAGCTTTCCAACTGCCCTCAGCGCTGCCAAGCAGGCAGTTCCTGTTCTTTAATTCAGTTTTATCATGTCGGGAGATTGCAATCAAGCCTTAATAACATTCTGCAGCCCGTAGAGACATTAGCCATCCCTAAAACCCAGCTAACTTTTTGTTACAGGCATCTGTTCAAAAGACAAAACAAACAAAACAAAACAAAACAAAACAACCACACTCAGCCAGCACAGTACACACACTCCAAAGAAGTATCAATGAGGGGGTACAGAAAATGACCTAGCATCATCAACTTTATTCTTTGGTCAGGTTTCTTATTCCTATTAGAAATAGGCAATGATCATCAACTGAAATTCTGTAATCTAAAAGATGACCAAGGACAGCTGAGACCAAAATCTTGAGAAGCACCTTCTACTCTGCTGTCCAGGTGCCTCTCAACTCATCATGAAGTCATGATAGTGAGATTTTGCATCCGTTTCGTGCTTTAGCTTCCGATGGCTCTCACGTGCTGTGTCCTTCACACTGGGTCAAAGAAATAGGATCTGAAGAAGCCGATTTGCAAAATGATCATCCAAATAGCTTCTTAGTGAGAAAAAAAAAACTTTAATTTTCAATCAGGTGATATGTTGGCAGCCAAATATGTAATCATTTGCAAACTCAGAAAACTATCACCCGAAGCACAGCTAGTATATATAGCCTCCTGTGGTATGGGACAGCTTGGGAAGAGGGAAGATAGACCCAATTGTGGGGTAGACTGTGAAGATTACTGACTAAGCACAGACACAACAGAAGAGGAAAATAAGCAAATATGAAAGTGGACTTCTCTAGCTTCTCAGTTTGGCTTGAAACCAATTATTGGAAACAAGTCCATTTGCCTACTGTACTATGTCCCCTCTTAGGGAGTGTGCATGCAACCTCTCCCTGGCCTCAGGAGACCTCCGACCTAACTCTAATCATTCGGCTTTGTCTCTGCAGAATTTCTAACTTCATGCAGTGATTCTCATCGGTGTCTGTGGGCACTGAAATTTAGGGTCATTCTCAGATAATTATTCACGCATGAAGAAACAGAGAAAGCCATTTGTAAAAGAGGGAAAGAGGAAATGCAGATATCCAGAGGAAAACAGAAGCAGAGTTTGGGGTTGGAGGGTGCTGGAAGGACAGAGAAACAGAGAAATGTTCCTTAGTTCCCAGTCTCATTCCCATTACTGGTTCTGGTCTGATTGCAGGAGAATACAGTTAGTTTCCCAGCCTATTTGGTTCAGAGGTCTCTTGAAGAACTTGGGGTGTGAGGAACCCCCACTGGGAACTGGTGCCAGCTTCTGGCAGGCTCCTGTTTCACATCCACATCAGAGCAATGTCCCTGTATATTCTCTTAACAGGATTCCCTCCGAACTGACTCTTTTGCCCACCTCCCCTTTTCTTTCTGACTTCACAGTGGCCTCTTAGTGTTTATGAGCTTGCGTATTAGGGTCTCTCCCTCAGGTCTTAATATTCCAGCAGTGGGTCAGTTCTCTGCAGGATTAGGGGGATTCATAGGCTCTGTGAATGCATCTGCATCTGTGCGCTCTATCCTGAAGCTCTCCAAAGAAAGAAGCAATTCATCTATTTTATATGGGACACAGCTGTCAGGGAGGCAAAGTGCAAGGACTGTAGACCGGAAGCCAACTGGCTGGCATTAAAATACCAGTTCTGAGTCAAGGTGTGCAACGTTGGTAAGTTTATTTTTCTTAACATCCCTGAACTTTCTTTGCCTGTAAACTCTTGGGCCCAAACCCATATGAAAATGTCATTTCTGTAGGTCAGAAATGATAGAGTCTCAGAAACTTCCCAGGGATAAACCTAATAGCATTATACCTGTCTCACACGTGAGTGAAAATTTGAGTGTTTAATGCCTAATGGTTTTTAACGTCTGGCAAAAGTACACCCCAATGAGTAACAGCTTTTCATCTTAATGTGCTGTTGCCTACTGTTATCCAGAATAATCCCTTTGTGCCCATGGGTACTTTATGATGATGAAGAGGAGGAGGAGGAGGAGGACCTAATACGCCATAACGCCCCAATTCTCCAAGCTGCTGGGCTCCCCAGCTGACTAACCCTAGAATATGGTTTCTTAACAGAACATGATCCCACCTAGCTGAGCAAGACCTGTGGAGAAGAGGTAGACACAGGAAGGCAGTTGCATTGTGCCCAACGAATGGAGCCGTGACAGGCAACAGCCGCAGGGTGAGCAGCCCAAGCTCTTTGAGGGCACCTAGAAGCAGAGGCTCATGTGTGAGGCAAAGGTCACACCCAGAAGGAAGAGGCAGCAGTTTACCCTACAGGAGCTTCAGGCTTCAGTTGAGCCACATGTCTAGACAGAAAAGGCTTCTCAAACCAGAGCCACAAGGTGAGCTCAGCCTTTCACAAAGTGACCTCATCTTAGCACCATCTTTCTGTGACCACAGTGTGGAAAAGGTTGTCTCCTGACTGGCAATCCTTCTAGGCCTACGCTGACAATGACAATCACCTACGTCAGTGGTCAGGCTCTGACAGGGCAGGTCAGCCAGTCCTCGTGTGGCGAGTCCGTAAGGTGCCATTCCTAGGAAAGGCAATGCCACGGTGGAGTCCTCTTCTTGTTTTAGAAATTCTAAAATTATAAATCCCCAATCCCCAAAGTCTGTGCAGAAGGGTTCACGTATTCCCTCCTCATGGACCACTTCCCCTAAATAAATACATCACCTGCTTCCCAATTTTTCCCGGTCTTTGTTTATGTCACACTATCATGATGTGGGGTGACCAGACTACTGTCCAGGTTGCTTGGGACAGTCCCAGTTGACATCTGTTATTACAGAATTACTCAACAGTGCCTGTTTCCATACTCGAAATACCTCCCTTAGAAAGTAAATGAGGGGGTGCCTGGGTGGCTCAATCAGTCGGGTGTCCGACTGGCTCAGGTAACTTATCTCGTGGTCTGTGAGTGTGAGCCCCACACTGGGCTTTGTGCTGACAGCTTGGAGCCTGGAGCCTGCTTCAGATTCTGTGGCTCCCTCTCTCTCTGCCCCTCCACCGCTTGCACTGTTTCTCTCTCTTGCTCTCAAAAATAAATAAACATTAATTAAAAAAAAAAAAGGAAGTAGGGGTGCCTGGGTGGCTCAGTCGGTTGAGCGTCCGACTTCAGCTCAGGTCATGATCTCACGGATCGTGAGTTCGAGCCCCACATCGGGCTCTGTGCTGACAGCTCGAGCCTGGAGCCTGCTTCAGATTCTGTGTCTCCCTCTGTCTCTGACCCTCCCCTGATCATGCCCTGTCTCTTTCTCTCAAAAATAAATAAACGTTAAAAATTTTTTTTATAAAAAAATAAATAAAGGAAGGAAGTAAATGATACAGTCACTCTGCTTTCCCTGACAGCTTAGATAAAATTTGTCACTATTTCCCTTAACCTGCTCTAATATTTTTCATATCACAATGATTTATCTCTTATAGTCTGTCTTCCCATTGTAAGCTGTTCTAGATCAAAGACTCAAAACTATTGTGATAAATGCTATATTCCAGCATCTGGAACAATCACTGGAAGGCACTTAGAAGGTATTCCAAAAATACTTGTTGAATGAATTTAAAAATTAAGGAATGAGACAAAAATTTCCCTTCTAAACAGTGATATTTACTTTCATTATCTGGTGAACTAAGAGTAAAGGTAATCAACTAAGCCCATATCCAGTCTTTTCTTAAAATGTTTCAACATTCTAACACAGCAGTATGTTTTTGCAAATTTGTTGCCTTGCTGTATTTCCCCCAACCTTCTCCGGACCCACCGCCCTCCACATTCCCAGTAGAATGTTTTGCCAATGGCATTTAGCAGGCATATTTTCAAATTGCTTCCCTTGGGTGAACCTCTACAGAGTATATGTTTCAACAGCTCTACCCAAGTGTGCAGTGGGTCATATAACCCTGCCCTTTGGCTGGCCCAACAAGATTACTTGGAAATAGAGCATAGCAATTCTAAGAACTTCCAACAGTGAACAAGATAAAGAAAACAGCTTCCTTCACTCCCAGAGATTTCCAGCTCTTGGCTCGTCATGAGGCCTGGCATAATATCCACCCGTGTATACCTCTAGTTAATTCACCTGTTTATTTAACCTGGTCTGAATGACTTCATGCTGCTTACCACCACCAACTCTGAGTCACTAGGGAAAATTCGCCAAAGGGGCTGCTCCTTCCTATTCCTGTAAAGCACCATCCAGTATTAAACTCTCTGGAGCTCACCTCTCTCTGGGACCCAAAATTCCAGATGGGAAGAACTTTAACTCTCTGGAGTTGATTATACATAGATTGCCTTTAGGGAAATGGAACCTTGGAATGAAAACATATTGATGGTTCAAAGCTACTTCCTGGACTATTTCCTTTATGTCCACATGCCCACCAGACATTGCCAACAAGGTGTGCTTCTGTTACCTAAGCACAAATATCTAATAGAACCTCATTATTCCTCATCTTCTTCTTTCTAATCATTTCCACTTCTTCCAAGAGAAGAATCTTTTTAGCAGATTTAGGATTTCTGCTCTCCAACCCTGTCCTCTCTCTTTGTCGCTCTCTACCTGGTTACCACACCCACAAGTACTTCTGCGTGCCCTTCTAACCATACCTCAGGTGTGTCCTTTCTCCCCATCCTCAGAGTCTCTGCTTAAGCCTAAGTCCTCAGTGTGCAAAGAAAACCACACTCAGAACTGGTCGATCTTACTTTATTCCAAACTTCCTACTAACTGGCTTCTAGTGCAGCCAGATAAAAACTCACAAATTTGAGTTTTACATGTAAAAATATAAGCCAGATAATTTGAATGGATGAACCTGAGCACCTAACCTATCTAAAACAATTATCATTTCTTATCCAATAAATTCACTGTTTAATAAAATTACACGTGTACTTTACCCCATAAAAGTTTTTCCATATGGCTATTTTTTTTTCCTTTCCTTTCTACCTTTCCATTTACTTACTTTTCATTTACCTCTTTCCCTATGCCCATTTCCTGTTTCTATTTTTGAAATATCTTGTTTCAGCTTTTCCACATTTGATTTTTATGCTCTGGCACCTGGAGAGCACATGAATAAGTTCCAATTTTAGAAGGTACAGCTGGGCTTTTATGGGAAATGGAAAAGGACAAAACCTCCTTTTAACAACCTGGAGAGTTCATCTGGCTTTTCTAACTGTTATTTTATGTTTCATTTTTTAGAGGACTAAATAACATTCTCATATCAACAAAGCACCAGTGGCCCCGAGTGCAATCCCTTGTTGTAAAAGCAAATAGAGATAAATAACCTGGCTTGTACATTTCAATATTTTATGAATGAACTCTAGCCTTAGGGAATTATTTCAGACTCTAAGTCATAACTCATTCCACGATTCACTGCATATGGTTAGTTAAAAGTCTGAGTCTCTTCAACTGTATCAGTGGACCCTAACCGTATCATATCCTAAATCTCCTTTTCTGCCAAATATTTTAATATCCCTTTTACTATCCTGAAATGAAATGCATAGGCACTTTAATCCATCCACACAGAGATAATACACTCATTCCATAGTTTCTTTTCTACAATTCTAAAGCCCGACAAGCTCTGAAATCTGAAAACTTTTATCAGAGTTTGGCTCCTAAACTCACACGGCCCCATCCCCGACCTGAATTGATGCGAATAATTCATTTTATTTATCCCATCTACTATGAATATGTGCTACAACAAAATCAGTGTAATTGGTTTTAGGTCCCATATTCCACAGAGACCATTACATTATATTAGGTGTATGTACTTCGCTAGTTTTCTAAAATCTGAAAAACAGACTGAAAATACTTCTGGCTAAGAAATTCAGAAAAAGGTTTTCATAACTACGTAACCTACCTTCACACAAAAACTCAGTATACACTCTAATAACTCTAGCAGGAGGAAGAAATGAAAGGATACTAATTTATAAAAACCACACATATTTCATTATGGAAGTCCTTGGACATGATATAGTGGCAGATGTACTGAAGCGGTCTGATGCCTGCACCGGGACAGAGAAGCACCCATCACTGGGTACAACAGGCACAATGCACGATGGAATAATTTTCTGAAATGATGAATAACTTCTGGTAAATTTCCAAACAAAGCAAAATACAATACTCCTTTCAATTTACACCTCAGTTGCATTTCCTGGAAAGTAGACTGTATATGAAAGCTTCATTAAAAAGCATCTGTGTTCATACATCAGATGCAGTTTGTTTCAAAGCTAAGAAAATATGAAATCTGTACAGGATAGATATGTATCTGTTGTGCAGGGCTCTCTCACACATGGCAAGACATCTAGCATCCCTGGATCCAACTTTGTGAAATGACATAGGAGACTCTTCCCCAAATATTAAAAACAAAAAAACACATTCCCATAATTTCCAGAATGTCCCCGCCCCAGAGGACAGTAATTCTCTTACTAAGAACCACTGGACTCATTTATCTTCAGTTTCTCTCAGACCAACAGCCTTAGGAGGATTTGGAAAATACATTCAACTGGAACTGAATCTTAACCAAAGCCATGCTGATACTCTGGAATCTCAGATACCTCCCTCTGCAGTAAGTCCCATCCAAACAGGAATCCTGATCTCATGGCTGTTAGCAGCATTGCATCTGCGGGAATGCATATCACCCCTGCTTCTTCCCCAAGACCTTTCCTTGTTCCTATTCTTCAACTGTTCATTCAACCCGTTTGATTGAGCACATGTCACATTAAACAGCAGGGATTCAAAACTTGCTAAACTCCTGCCCTCCAAAAACTTCCAGTATAGTCGGAGAAGCAGTATAATAGAGATAAATGGAGTGCTGAGGAGTATGGAAGGTAGATGTGATTCTTAGACATAGAAGGTCATAGGGGCGCCTGGGTGGCTCAGTCGGTTAAGCGTCCGACTTCAGCTCAGGTCACAATCTCGCGGTATGTGAGTTCGAGCCCCGCGTTGGGCTCTGTGCTGACTGCTCAGAGCCTGGAGCCTGTTTCAGATTCTGTGTCTCCCTCTCTCTCTGACCCTCCCCCGTTCATGCTCTGTCTCTCTCTGTCTCAAAAATAAATAAACGTTAAAAAAAAGAAGGTCATAGACAGTTTCTGAGAAAAAATCAGTGGCTATTCCTGGTATAATTTCCAAGAATGCTAAAGAAAAGCCTTTTGCAATAAAGGCAAATAGAAAGAGAAATATTGCTTGCACATTTAAAGATAATTTATTGCTGGGGCGCCTGGGTGGCTCAGTCGGTTAAGCGGCCGACTCTTGATTTCTGCTCAGGTCACGATCTCATGGTCATGGGATCAAGCCCCACATTGGGTTCCAGGATAGGCATGTAGCCTGCTTGGGATTCTCTCTCTCTGTGCCCCTCATCTGCTCACGTGTATGTGTGTGTGTAAGTGTGTGTTTGTGCTCTCAAAATAAATAAACTTAAAGATAATTTACTACTTTTCCGAGTTTCATCCTCAATGGAAAGAAAACTGGATGAATAGCAGTTCATTCATTCAAAAACAATCTTTATAGAACACCTATAAATACAGGCTTATCAGACACCTATAAAATATATAACTCTAAGTCATCATTTTCATTTTCATTATTTTCATTTTCCAAAGCAGGGCTTTAGATTAAGAAAATCTACCCAAATATTTCCTTCACAAGAGTTCTTAATATTCCACAGATGTTATCTGATTTTTCCTCACTTTCTTTATAAAAAGGATATATATTTTTATAGCCACAGTTGAGGGCACGAGTGTCCAAAAGCACTGTTTGTCCAAAGACATATTTGTACCACTTCTACTGACTGTCTACTTAGTTTACAAATAAAGTGAGAGGATAAATAAAAAGAAGCTTGGTATGGTAACTTACCATCAATAAGTAATCTTAGCTCTTTAAATAGAAATGTTCCTGGAAAAAAAACCTGTTTTTGCTATTTTGGAAGTAATATCATAACTGGAACATTCAACTGAGAAGTTACTTCTCAAACTTGGAAGATATAAAAACATATTCCATTTTCATGGCCTATTTAGATAAGTTTAGACCATTTGCTGCTTTGAATGCCAAAATAGTCTTGGTTTTTCACTTGTGAACTATATTTTTCTTAATGTCTCAGAAATTAAATTGTGTAATTTTAAATTGTGAAATCTAATTGGAACCAAGAACCTGTATACTTAAAACATGTAATTTGAAGTGAGAAACTCACTTTAGCTTATATTGATGTGTTTCCTGCTATATAGTCTCCATTTTGGATGCTTCATAAATAATAAAGAACAATGATAAAAAAATAACTCTTAATAAGGATTTCTTATGTGCCAAAAATGCTCCATATGTTACCGCTTTTAGTCCTTAAAATAAATCTATAAAATATGTAATATTGTTCCAACTTTACATATGAGAAAACTGAGGCTCAGAGACACTAAATACTTTACTCAAAATCATCAAGGCAGAGCTGATATTCAAACACAAGGCTGGCTGAATCTTGCATTCCAGATTATAGACATCATGGTATCAGAACTGAAAGACCCAACTCATTGATGTTCTTTCCTCTCACACTGCTGGTTCTTGCTTCCAGGAAGCTGGTTCCTGGCTTCTTATTCTTAATGCTTCCTTATTCTATGACTTGTGCTCCCCACAGCTTCTGGGCAGTAGGTTTCATTCAAATAGCTATTCTGAAAATTTTTTTAGTTTTTATTTATTTATTTTGAGAGAGACAGAGACAGTGTGAGTAGGGGAGGGGCAGAAAGAGAGAGAGAATCCCAAGCAGGTCTGCACTGTCAGCACAGATCCCAACATGGGGCTCAAACTCATGAAACTGTGAGATCATGACCTGAGCTGAAACCGATAGTTGGACGCTTAACCAACCGAGCCTCCTGGGCACCCCTCAAACAGTTCTTTTGGAAGCATCTTGTGTAAAAAAATAAACAGAAGTCTCTGAGAAATGGCAGTACAAACTCACTTGTTAGTGGTAGTTCCCTCATGAGCCAGATGCCAAAATGTTGTGAATTTTATGAAACCAGAAATTGACAGTTTCTGCCCAACAGTGCATAATGTTTTACTACTGATCTAGTTGGTTTCATATATCATCATATCCCAGTAACTATAATTTTTCTTCCATTTCTGGGACATGTGTACCTCTTGAAGGACCTGAAAACAGCAGTTGGCTAAACTCACAATGTATAGGTGCAACTGTAAGAATGGGAACATGGGCAAATGCTTACAAAACGTCAGAACTAGAAAGAAATTTAAACTTATTAATGTTTATTTATTGTTGAGAGAGTGAGAAAGAAAGAATCGCAAGCAGGCCTCACACTGTCAGTGCAAAGCCCATTGCTTGAACCCACGAACTGTGGGATCACAACCTGAGCTGAAATCGAGTCACATGCTTAACCAACTGAGCCACCTAGGAGTCCCAGAACTAGAAAAAAATTTAGATATTAAAATATGTTTGATCAATTTTCAAAGGAGAGAACCAGAGTGGTCTCATGAATAGTTAGGAACATTACCCAAACTAGATCTGGCTTCCAATGGAGACATTGTTCCATTACCACTGTTCCATGCTACCAAGTCTGAATAATGCCCAAGATCATATCTACACTCTTGAGCTAAGTTTTAAGTTCACTTTGTCTATTGCTGTGCTCTGTATATTGTTGACTATACAGCCACCTGAGGCTATAAGTATTGTTATGGATCCTCTTTCCTAATAGTTCTTCCTGATAAATGCTGGTCACCTGTTTCTCCATTATTTTCCCTTCTATTCCACACCTGTTGGGCTCCACAGCATCTGGCTTTACAAATTTACCTTGGCATTATTTTCCTTCCCTCTCAAATTTCAATGCAAAGCTTTACATGTTATTTTATTTGGAACAACAGAATGAAAGTGAAGCCTGGTTGAGGCCAAGAAAAAGGTTAAGACCAAAGAAGAGTGTCATCGTTCAGGCAGACTCAGACAAAGGATCAACTGAAAAGAGGAGAGAGGGGAATGAAAAGAGAAGAAACCAGGAATGGACAGCACTCAAGGTGGAGAAAACTGACCAGAAAGGAACAATCAGTATCCAGAAGACTATGCCGCTCACCTCCCATTCAGATGCACAACGGTATTCAATGAGGGGTGGGGTAGGTGGGGCATGACGGTGGAAAGTCCAGGTAGGGGTCATTTTCAATGCAAAGCTAAGGTGAGATGGGGGAGGGGACTGAGTTGGGGTTCTGAGTCCTCATTCTCTGGGAACAGACTCCATTCTGTGCCCAAGTAAATGGGAGACAGCTTACAGACATGGATAGTAAAAAGGGAGCTAGAAAAAGAGCTAGGCCAGAACTAGGCAGGTTATCAGAGACCCATTAGAGTATATAAGCGTTCAGGACTAAGCCCTAGGACCTGATGCAATGAACTTGAGACATAGAAATCCAACAGAAGGGAGAAGGTCAAGAATGAAGAAATTAAGGTAAGGCCGCATTTCAGTGCCTCATGGGGGCTTGCACTGGTTTTGTGGGTTTTGGCAGCAAAACTTGTTTTCCACCACCTGACCAACTAGAGTCTCCTACTTCAGTCTCTCCTGTGTCAGGAAATGAATGGGACCTTATGCCCAAAACTGAACCGGAGAAGCCTGAGGCTGTCGCAGGCCATGGTTAGTATGCAGAACAAAATCAGAGACAAAGGAGTTGATGGTAAAGGGAAACATGAGAGCTGAATCAACATCATGATACTAACCGTGTTAGCACACTTGCTGCCCATGCAAAACAAGGCTTTGAAACGGAGGCAAAGTCTGTTCTGGGAAGTATCTCTTCTCCATGGAACCGGCACCAAAGTCTAGCTTCCTGGAATCTGAGCAGCTCAGGACCCAGGCACTCCAAGGCTATAAAATGTAAACCCCTTTAGTACCCAACAGAGCCTGACACCCTGAGAGGCGTATATCCGTGCAGTCCGTTTTGGAATTACTGCCTCCTCTATCTACATACATCTAAGCCCCTCATCTTAAGTTTTTTTTTTTTTTCAACGTTTTTTATTTATTTTTGGGACAGAGAGAGACAGAGCATGAACGGGGGAGGGGCAGAGAGAGAGGGAGACACAGAATCGGAAACAGGCTCCAGGCTCTGAGCCATCAGCCCAGAGCCTGACGCGGGGCTCGAACTCACGGACAGCGAGATCGTGACCTGGCTGAAGTCGGATGCTTAACCAACTGCGCCACCCAGGCGCCCCTAAGCCCCTCATCTTAAGTACCCCAACGCACATGACTGCTTCTGGGAACAGCAGGCATCTTCCCACATATGCTGTGGATCACAAGCAAAGCCAACTTTTAAGTAGTGAGGACAACTGTGTGCCAGAATCGTCTCCACTACATTTCCTTATATTGCACACACAGGCTATAACTTTCCTAAGGAAAACATATTAAAGTAAAAATAAAGTTAAAGGTGTGTTTTTAAACCTTTCCACCTTCGAGGAAGCAGGCATGGAAGCAAAAGGCAGTTTGCTGTAGTGAAAAAAAAAAAAAAAGGATGTCACTAAGAAATCATGTTTATTTTAGAAGAACTTTAAATAACAAATACCGAAATTCTGATGTCTTGTACTTATTCAAAGGTAGTGTAGTTTCCGTACTTTCATGAAAAGGTTACATTTATAGTTCCTGAGAGAACAGAAATATCTCACAATGTTGGTTTTAGAGAAACAGTTGATAATGAACATCAAAACAGATGTAACTAAAAAAGACCAACATGTGATCTGAATTTTTTTTTTTAGTGTTTTATTTATTCTTGACAGAGAGAGAGAGAAGGAGAACGAGCACAGTGGGGGAGGGGCAGAGAGAGAGGGAAACACAGAATCCGAAGCAGGCTCCAGGCTCCGAGCTGTCAGCACAGAGCCCGACGCAGGGCTGGAACTCACCAACCGTGAGACCATGACCTAAGCTGAAGTCGGACACTTAACCGACTGAGCCACCCAGGCGCCCCTGAATTTTTTTTTTAATCTTCCCTGGCTGTTTTGCATACACCTTGCCCAGGAGGATTATCAGTAAAATTCTAGTGGAGAACAGGAACAACCCTAGGTATTGCAAAGAGAGGATATTTAATAGAATCAGCTACTCAGGTGCTAGATGAGAGGGAAAACCAGGCGTGACGAGGTAACTCGGAAATGAGTCACTGACCATTCCACTTCTGTAGTTTTGCATAACAAAGTACCTCAAACTTTAGGAGCTCAATACAACAACAATCTATCTTTTTTAAATCATTATCTTTCATAGTGCTGGGAGTTGAGTGGGCGCCATTAGATAGCTCTCACCTGCGTTCTCTCATGCAGTTACGTCAGATGGTGGAGAAGTTGGACATCACATGTGTGATATCACATGTGTGATAGTCAATGCTGGCTGTTGGCTGGGACCTTGGCAGGAGTTTGGGGCCAGAACACTCACACAGAACTTCTCCATGTGGCCTGGCCTTCCTCATAACATGACCATCTCAGACTTCTTACCTGATGGCTCAGGCTTCCAAGGCAAGTAATCCAAAAGAGAAAGGATCCAAAAGATCCATCCCTTTTTCCGACCTACCCTCAAACACCACTGTCACTTCTGCCATATTCTGTGGGTTAATTAAGTTTGGTCTAGACAGAAGGGGAGGGGACACTGGCCCCCTGGTGGTAAGAATGTCAGGGAATTTGTGGACACATTTAAAACCCATGAGACAGAGGAAGCAGCTACCAGCCCCATGTCTGGGACAACATTAAGAGACGATGTTACAAGAACCAAGAATTGTGGAGTAGGAACCACAAAGGCCAGTGCTGGAGGCATAGAGGAGTCCACACAAGAATCATAAGAGAAACAGAAGGGAAACCAGGTCTTGCCATTTCAAGCCCACAGAGACAGTGCTAATTATTCCATCATACATACTGCTCTTATATATAGTCTGCATCCTCTATAAATAAGCCTGACTTGACAAAGTATGGACTGGTATGTCAGTAAACTGATGAGTAGATTAATTACTGATTTTTGTTATGACAGTATTTTCCAGTGAACAACTCTATCAAAGTAAGCTGGCTGCTTTTTAAAAACTAAGTCTTGGGGGCGCCTGGCTGGCTCCATCGGCTGAGCATCTGACTCTTAATTTCCGCTCAGGTCATGATTTCACGGTTCATGGGTTCAAGCCCCACATAGGGCTCTATGCTGACAGCATGGAGCCTGCTTGGGATTTTCTCTCTCCCCTCTCTCTCTACCCATGCACTCTCTCGCTCTCGCTCTCTCTCTCTCTCTCAATAAACATTTAAAATGAAACGAAGTGAAAAAAATGAAATAAAATAAATTAAAAACTAAGTCTTTAATATTTTGATATACAAACATCAAGATCATAAGAAAAAACATGCTGCCAAATTAAAATAACCCAAGAGACATAATAGCAAATGCAATGTGTGGTCTTGACTTGGACAAACCAACTGTAAAGGACATTTTAGCCAATTATAGAAATTTGAATATAAGCTGGGTTTAAAGTGAGATAGAAATTTACTGAACAGGAAAGATGAAGATCATTGACTAAGAAAAGAAGCTTACAAAACAAAGTGTACAATACTAATATGTACTAAGGTATTAACCGTGGTGATCCCTGAGGGAGTGGGGATGTGATATTTTTCTTTCTAATTATTCTTGTTTTCTTTCTGATTTTCTACATATACATACATTAGTTCTATAACTATAAAAAAGTTATTTGAATAAAAGCCCTTTTAAAATAATTATGACATATAGGTGAACTCACTATCATATAGAACCTGTCTCTCAGATTTGCAATTTCAGAAACACAATGTCAGGCTGAGGAACAAATTTATGTTCATGAACCCTGAATCCAGACAGAAGCCAGAGACAGAGATATGATTCCCTGTAGGAATCAACATACTTTCTTTTGGATTCAAAGAGATATTAGCGACTCAGAACAAAGTGCTAAAGAAAAGGAAATTGAAAAGTCCTCCTCTAAACTAATTTCCTCTTTCTTGCCTCAGCCCATGAAAATATCCAAGTCTCTCCATCCTAAATTAAAGTTCATGCTCCCCATAGTTCTTTCCTTGACATTTTTCTGTTTCTTGTTACATTATATATTCCTACGAAGCAGGCCACCACCTATAGTGATGACTCCCAAATGTGTATCTTCATTCCTGACTGTTCCCCCTAAACATGGATAGGATTGTCTAATAAATGTTTCCATTTGAATTCTTATGGGAACCAAGAAGTCAATGTATCCAGCAGTAAATTTAATCATATTTTTTTGTAAAACACATTAATTCTCTATTTCTCATCCTTATTAATTATATCAATGTCAATCCAGCAATCCACCTCAGGAATGTGATGGGCATCTCAAATTTCCCTCATAATCCCACCACCCATACATATACCTAGTCATTTGCAGATACCCTGATAATTTATCCTTGCAGAAAATCTATCAGTTTCCAACAACTGATAAGTTGAGTTTTCAAAGTTCCAGTATAAAAGATCAATGTTCAAAACTCAACTGTAATTTGTATATACTAGCAAATGGTGAAGACTGTGGTTAAAAATATAATTTATAATAGCATAAAAATATGAGCTACTTAGGGGTATATCTGTTAAAATATGTGCAAGTCCTAACACTGAAAACTATAAAATACTGAAAAGAGAAATCAAAGAATATTTGACACAATGGAGAAATATGTCATGTCTGTGGACCATCACAAGCCTCAGTCTACTTAAGGGAACACTCTTCTACAATGAATATATAGATTCAACACAATTGCAATAAAAATCCCAGCAGCCTTGTAGAAGTTGAAAAGAAATTCTAAAATTTATTTGGAAATGCAAAGGAACCAGAAGAGCCAAAATAACCTTAAAAAAAAGAGAGAGTTCTTCTCATCCTACTTTAAAATTTATCATTAAACTACAGCAATCAAGTCAATCAGTTCTCAGATAGGCAAATTGATCTATCTGGGCTAGAATAGAGTTCAGAAAAACACCAATATATATATATATATATATATATATATATATATATATATATATATATATATATAATTAATTGCTTTTCCACAAAGTTTCAAATACAATTCAGGGAATAGCCTTTTAACAAATAAAAATTCATATACATACAAAATAAACTTCAATCCATATCTCACACCATAGAAAAATATTAACTCAGAAATGGATCATAGATATACATGCAAAATCTAAAACTATGAAATTTCTAAAACAAAACATGAGGAAATCTGTGCCTTGTGTTAGGTCACAATTTCTTAGATAAGGTATCAAAAGCACAATCTATAAAATAAAAAATTAGTAAGCTGGACTTCATCAAAATAAAGAACTTCTACTTTCCAAAAGACACTGTTAAAAGAATAAAGAAGACAAAATCATGGGCTGAGAGAAAACACCTGAAGACCTCATATTTGAGAAAGGCCTTTTATTCAAATATATAAATAACTATCAGCACATAATAAGAAAAAAAAACCATAAAACAGTAAATGCTTTGAACATTTTCCAGAGAAGATTTGCTGATCACAGATAAGTATATGAAGGATGTCCAACATCATCCATCATTAGGGAAATTCAAATTAAAAACACACTATGATACTACTACACATTAGAATGTCTAAAATTTAAAAGATTGTCCATACCAAGTATTCAGGGAATATGGAAAAACTGGAACTCTCACACAGTGCTAATAGGAATGTAAACTAAACTAGCACAACTACCTTACAAAGTTGTATGACAGTTTCTTAAGTTAAACATACAGCTACTATATAACCCAGGGATTCCTAGTCCCAGATATTTCCCCAAAAGAAATAAAAGCGTATGTCGATGAGATACCAATAGTTTATTTTTGCTTTTTGCCTCCCTTGCCTCCGGAGACATGTCTAGTAAGAAGTTGCTGCAGCCGAGGTCAAAGAGGTTGCTGCCTGTATTCTCCACGAGGATTTTGATGGTTTCCTATTTTACATTTAGGTCTTTCATCTATTTTGAATTTATTTTTGTGTATAGTATAAGACAGTGGTCCAGTTTCATTCTTCTGCATATCACTGTCCAATTTTCCCAACACCATTTGCTGAAGAGAGTGTCTTTTCTCCATTGGATATTCTTTCCTTCTTTGTCAAAAATTAGTTGGCCATACATTTGTAGGTCTATTTCTGGGTTCTCTATTCTGTTCCATTGATCTATGTGTCTATTTTTGTGCCAGTATCATACTGTCTTGAGGATTACAGCTTTGTAATACTGCTTAAGTCCGAAACTGTGATGCCTCTAGCTTTGGTTTCCTTTTTCAACATTACTTTCGCTATTCGAGGTCTTTTCTGGTTCCATACAAATTTTAGAATTGTTTGTTCTAGCTCTGCGAAGAATTCTGCTGTTATTTTGAGAGGGATTGCATTGAATGTGTAGATTGCTTTGGGTAGTTTTGACATTTTAACACTATTTGTTCTTTCAATCCTTGAGCATGGAGTGTTTTCCCATTTTTGTGTGTCTTCTTCAATTTCTTTCATAAGATTTCTATGGTTTTCCATGTATAGATCTTTTACCCCTTTGGTGAGGTTGATTCCTAGATATCTTGTGTTCCTTGGTGCAATTATAAATGGGATTAATTCCTTGATTTCTCTTTCTGACACTTCATTATTTGTGTATAGAAATGCAACCGATTTCTGTACATTGATTTTATATCCTGTGACTTTGCTGAATTCATATATCAGTTCTAGCACTTTTTTGGTGGAATCTTTTGGGTTTTCTACATAGAGTATCATGTCATCTGTGAAGAGTGAAAGTTTGACTTCTTCCTTGGCAATTTGTACGCATTTTATTTCTTTTTGTTTTCTGATTGCTGAGGCTAGGACTTCCAGTACTATGTTGAATAACAGTGGTGAGAGTGGACCTCCCTGTCATGTTCCTGACCTTAGGGGGAAAGCTCTCAGTTTTTCCCCATTGAGGATGACATTAGCTGTGGGTCTTTCATATATGGACTTTATGATGTTCAAGTATATTCCTTCTATCACTACTTTCTTGAGGGTTTTTATCAGGAAAGGATGCCATATATGTGGATCCTGAGAAACTTAACAGAAGACCATGGGAGAGGGGATGGGGGAAAAATGTTACAGAGAGGGAGGGAGGCAAACCATAAGAGACTCTTAAATACTGAGAACAAACTGAGGGTTGATTGGGGGTGGGGGAGAGGAGAAAGTTGGTGATGGGCATTGAGGAGGGCACCTGTTGGGATGAGCACAGGGTGCTGTATATAAAATATAAAATAAAACACTGGGTGTTTTATGTAAAATACAATACAATACAATACAATACAATACAATACAATATAATACAATAACTATGTTAAATTCCTTTTCAAAAAAAAAAAGGAACGGATGCTGTATTTTGTTAAATGCTTTTTCTGCATCTATAGAAAGGATCAAAGGATGGTTCTTATCCTTTCTTTTATTTACGTGGTATATCATGTTGATTGATTTGCAAATATTGAAACAGCCCTGCATCCCAGAAATAAATCCTACTTGATCAGGGTGAATAATTCTTTTGATGTACTGTTGAATTCAATTTGCTAGTATCTTGTTGAAAATCTTTGCATCCAGGTTCATCAGGGATATGATGTAATTCTCCTTTATAGTAAGGTCTTTGTCTGGTTTTGGAATCAAGGTAATGCTGGCTGCACAGATTGAGTCTGGAAGCTTTCCTGACATTTCTCTTTTGGAACATCAAGATAAAAAACTTCTGCACAGCAAAGGAAATAATCAACAAAAGTAAAGGCAACCAATGGAATGGGAGAAGATATTTGCAAATAACATATTGGATAAAGGGTTAGTATCCAAAATCTATAAAGAACTTACCAAACTCAAACTTATCAAACCCCAAAAACAAATAATCCAGGAAAGAAATGGGCAGAGGGCAGAGGACATGAATAAACACTTTTCCAAAGAAGACATCCGTATGGCTAACAGACACATGAAAAGATGCTCAACATCACTCATCATCAGGGAAATACAAATCAAAACCACATGAGATACCACCTCACACCTGTCAGAATGGCTGAAATTAACAACTCAGGAAACCACATGTTGGTGAAGATGTGCACTACTGGTGGGAACGCAAACTGGTGCAGCCACTGTGGAAAACAGTATGGAGGTTCCTCAAAAAATTAAAAATAGAACTACCCTACGACCCAACAATTGCACTGTTAGGTATTTATTCAAAGGATACAAAAATGCTGATTTGAAGGGGCACATGCACCCCAGTTTATAACAGTGCTATCAACAATGACGAAATCATGGAAAAGCTCAAACGGTCATCAACTGATGAATGGATAAAGAAGATGTGGTATATATATGTACAAGGGAATAATACTCAGCGATCAAAATGAATGACATCTATGGATGAATAACTTGAATAACTTGGAATAGAATAAATAACAATATAATATTATTATAAACTGCACACATTATACAATATGTCGGAGATGGCCACTGGGAGAATGGGACTGCCAGTTGACCCTCAAGCTGGACCCAGGCACTTAGAGGCTCCTCACCTCCTCTCCTATTCTTGGAATGCATGCTCTGCCCACCGTTCCCACAGTAGGAGCTGTTTCAAAGCACTCAGGCTTGAGAGAGAAGGTGCTGTTGAGACCGTCTGGATAACATATGTGATTGAACCAAGTTAAGGCCACTAAATAAACTTCAAGGATTCTGGAGGGCACGTGCAGAAAACTACTAGACTTGCAGCTGTCCAAGACAAGCCTTGTATGTAAGTCCCCTTGCTTATTAAACCTGTTACCTACAAATCTGGAATGGCCTCCTTCTTCGGTCTCTCTTTGTCCTCCATGTACAGGGACCAGTTTCAGATTTCATGGGGGAACTCCTGAGATTTCAAACCAATACATCTAAATAAGTATGCCTGCAGGGTGATTAACTCTTATGGTATTGAACTGAGCACCCCACCCACCTCAACTATTCTAAACTCGTTTACATTCCAAAGCAAAGCATTCCAGTTCTCATTGCTGGCCATTATTAATTAATTTTTTAATTGATAAAAACCTTTTGAGGCTTCTTAATATGTATTAGTGAATTAGGATATTCAAATATGTGAGCATAGCCCGTGGTTTGTGTTTCGGTGGACAGGGAACTCTAGCCCTGGGTTTGAGCTCCATCCAGTTCAGCAACTTTCAAGTTCCCCTACTTTTTCACACACAGGATTTTGGTCCTCATAAATATGCTGTATGTATAAGTGTATAAGGCACTAATAAAGAGCTTGGCACATGGTTAGCATTCCATAAATGATAGCTACTACTAGCTAATTTCATACAAATACTTAAATAACTTTCAAAACATTGTTTGAGTCCCAGTTCAAATTAATGCCAAGAAGTTCTTGGTTCTTTCTTGGACTGATGGCAAAATAATTCTCATGTTGTCCTGTAGTATTTCCTTTCCGACTAGACTTAAGCCTTTATTGAATGCATTGAAATGGTAATTTTTGACAGCACATAAATTCTCCCCAAGGGAGAAAAAACTAATCATAATTTTCCTATGTGATATGGAAAGTTAAAATATTTTCTCATTTCTGAAATTGCCTATTTCTTACAAAGTATGCACACTGGTAGAAGAAACATTCTCAGAAAATAGTCAGAAATGTAGGGGCTCTAGAAGAAAAAAAAGTTTAAAGAAATTTTTCAGTATAACTGCTAGAGCTTTACAAATTAATAAAAATGCATTCCCCTATTTTGAGGACCAAGCACCCCAGATTTGCTCCAAAATACAACAGGCGTTGTGTACAAGATGGTTATAAACTGTTCTCCTGGAGGAGAAATTAGTGATGTGGCCTCTTTATATTTCTTCTAGGGCAGACACCACTGGGCTGTATGTACCTGTTGATCTATTTACCAGCCTGCTTTTGATATACAGTTAAAGCAGACGCAATTTCATTTGAAAATCTAAATGTCAAAAGCCCGGGTAATTTTCATCCTAGACAGTCCTCGAAAGTCGGTTATCTTTTTTATTAGGATACCACAGGGGATATTTTAGGTCAGAAATGAAGCAATACGTCTACATATAGTTTTTGAAATGACATTAACCTTCTCCTTCTGACTCATCTTCCTTTACTGATTCATGATCTTTGGGTAAAGATTGCTTCCAAGTGTTCCATTTCTAATCATATCGCTCCTATGAAATTAAATACCTTTTTTTAATTCTTTTTTTTCTTCCAAGATTTTATTTAAATTCGTGTTAGTCAACATACAATGTAGTATATCCTGACTCATCACTTACATATAACACTCAGTGCTCATCACAAACGCCCTCCTCCTTTTTAAAATTCTTCATTGATTTATAACAGTATAGAATTTTCTTACAGCTGGTTCAGCCATATTGAAATGTGTGGCCCAAGACCCACCATTGGAAAGGTGATACCTAATTGGTCCCAGAGTGTACGCATGGTATACATGTCATTATGTTCATTTTTCTTAATTTTTACTTTATCAATTAATATTCTTTATATGCTTTTTAGAATTTTATACTTTGTATTCATTTGCTAAAACTGCCAAAACAAAGTACCACAAATCGAATGGCATAAACAACACACATTGTCCCAACAGTTCTGGAGGCTGGAAGTCCAAGATCAAGGTGTCAGCAGAGTTGTTTCTTTCTGGAAGCTGTGAAAGAATCCATTCTATGCCTCCAGCTTCTGGTGGTTTGCTAGCAATCTCTGGCATTCCTTGATTGTATAAGTACTATCCCAACTTCTGCCTCTATCATCACGTGATGCCCCCTGCTGTGTATCTGTGTATGTAGTTCCCATTTTTTATAAAGACAACACTCATACTAGATCAGGGCCTACCCCGATGACCTTATCTTAAGTAAATACATCTGTAATGACCCAATTTCCATATCAGGTCATGTTCTCAGTTACTGCAGGGTAGGATACACAACTTTTGAAGTAACATAATTCAACTCAGAGCACACATAAACACATACATATGTTACATAGGAAACTTTCCAGCACATCATCATTATACTTATATTTGCTTTCTCTGTGCCTTTTTTCAAACGTGAGAACAAGTTTCTTAAGACCATCAACAATATGGAACAATAGGTAAAAGTATGAAGGTAAGTTACTTCAGTGGAGCTAATGGTTCTGCTAATTCTTGCAGACCATTCTGCCTGATGGACTAGACTACCAGCCACTCTGAAGCACAGGCAGGTTTATGCCCAGCCTCCCCTGCCTGGGATCCTCTATTGTTTACTTGCTGTTGTCTAACTCTCGCCATACATAGCCACCACCTTCTAATAAATTCTATAAGTAGGAAATAATATTTATGGCCAGTAGTTCTGCGTGTGGCCCACCTGATTTGGGTCATCAAGTTTCAAACAATAACAGCTCTGTGATACTGCAGCAAGTTAGACTATTTAAGTTTGTCTCAATAGTATTGACAAGCAGGATAGCAAATAGTTTTCAATTCTCTCTTAGTGACAACTCCAGTAAATTAGTAAACTGAATTTCTAAAGATTTAATTGAAGATGCTAAGTCATCTGGAATAGCAGGTCACTGTAGATTCTTTTTTAATTTGTTTAATGTTTATTTATTTATTTTGAGAGTGGGAGAAACAGAGAGAGGGGGGGGGTGGGGGGAGGGGCAGAGAGAGAGGGAGAGAGAGAGAATGCCAAGCAGGATCTGCACTGTCAGCATAGAGCCCAACACATGACCTGGGGCAATATCAAGAATTGGACACTTAACCAACTGAGCCACTCAGGTGCCCTGGTCATTGTAGTTTCTTAACGTTTGCCATGAGTTGGGATATAGGAGGGGGTATAGTTATTCCATGATCCTAACTCATCCTAAGGCACCTTAAGATAATCAAAATTACCCAAAGACAGTTGTAACCTAGATTGTGGCATCATGATCATTCTGTTTCCCAGATCCTTCTTCCCCCCGATTTCCTGTTTATGAATTATTTTCCTGCCCCCCACACCATCTAATGCACTCATGCATCTAATACTAATGATCTGTCTCTACTTTATTGGCCCTATGAAATCAGTCGTTGGCTTCATCGTATGGATGGTCTCTCTTATATACCAAATATCTTCTAGGTGTTATAGCTAGTAAATTAGGTTGTGCTAAACAGATGCCTTTTCATAAAATTCCTAAGGCAGAAATACAGTGAACACCATATTCTTGCGACTCTTGGCTAGGGCTGCTGTCAAAAAAGGACATGGAAATATAAGATCTTCCATCATCAGCATTTCAGTGGCCACCACTGTCCAGCTCCATGGGCTGAGAGGTAGGCTCTCTGAGAGTGGAGGTTCCCTGCTTCCTGCAAGACTGCCACGGAGGCTTTAGAGACATTAGTCACCTAGTGGGACAGTGATCCAATCTTCCTAAAGACGTTTCTGGAAACCCAACCTAGACCTCTTCCTTTAACCTCTCCAATTATTATGTAAACACCTATTTTTGTGTAGTAAACCTCTTTCTGCTTCAAATACATAAAGTGGTATTCCTAATAGTAGATTTAACTGGATATAAATGAGGGGAAGAACCATGAAGAGTTTATGGCACAGAAATACGATTTCAAGAGCACTAGACATTAGATGCCTTTCTTTATTATTGTTTTTGGATCAATTCCTTGTGGGAGTTTTCATCAGATAATTTACACCAAACCCCAGCTACATGCAGTCTCATTCCTCCTTTCCAGATTATTTCTGATTTGCCAAATTCTTCCTAATTGCAGAGAAATTTACTCTCTTCATTTCCCAACCCCAAATCCAGTTTTCAGGCCAATTTTGTACGTCTGAACCTACCTGGGTGCAGAGCAGCTCAAAATAACTCACATAACAAGAACCACTCCCTTACATGGCAGGTGTGCTTATCCACAACTTTTTCACCCATCAGATAATGACAGTTGATGTGGAAGCCAATGAAACAAGGGTTCACATGTCATGTGAGAAATTTAAGGTGTGGCCATGATGGCATTATCAGGAAATATCAAGGTTCCTCCAGTACACAATAAAAGCACTATGGACTTCCCAAAGGGGTATGACTGGGAGCAGAATGAAAAGCCAGTACCACCGGCCTGTTTTCTCTCTCTCCCGCTCACATCCAGTCCCCGGCTACAGAAATCGATCTCACCTGGGCATTTTCAGTGTGAATATACAAGTCTTTTTTTCCCACCCAGTGTTATTTTCCCAATTGTTATTTTGAGTAATATGTTTCCTTCTACCTATTCCCTTTTCTCCTTTGTAGAATCCTTAACTCTCCACATTTTACAATTTCTGATGCTGTGCTCCAAGTCTCTTAGCTTTTTCCTCAAGATTTCATTCTCTTTGGGTTTTTTGCTGTGTTTTGAAATGTGTCTTCCACTTGACCCTCCAGGCTAATCTCTATGATGACTAATCTCTCCTTAACTCATCCACTCAGTTTTTAAAATTTAAATTTGTCAGATTTTTAAGTTTCAGGAAGTCTTTATAAAGCAGTAATAGAATCTTGAATTTTGAATCTCTCTTCTCTTTCCCTAATTCTCTCTTCCCTCCCCCTCCTCTTTCTTCTTCCTTCCTTTTCTTTCCTTTCCTTTCCTTTTTCTTTTCTTTCCTTTTATCCTTTCTTTTCTTCCTTTCCTTCCCTTCCCTTTCCCTTTCTCTTTCTTTCTTCTTTCTTTTTTCTTTCTTTCTTTCTCTTTCTTTCTCTTTCTTTCTTTCTTTTTTTCTTTCTTTCTTTCTTTCTTCCCTTGTCCCTTCTCCCCCTCACTCTTCCTTTCTCTCTCCCCCATGCTCTGTTTTAACTCAGAGACACTGCTGCGTCCCCTTAGATTGTGATTATTTCCTTTGCGTACACATAAGTCTATTTACATACCAAGCTAATAGGGTACCTGGGAGTGACTAAAACCCAACAAGTGGCAGAAAGTACTGCTGTTCACAGACAGGGATGTGAAAACTGGAAACTCTTCAGTCCCCATTACAACCATCCAGCAGAAGCTTGACTGGTTCTCTCTTAGGCAGAGTCCTCACTCTGCCTTCACAGGGCCCCTCTGAAGCCTTCACAATCAGCAGGTCTGCCTGGAATGCCATGTATAGGCTAGCAAGGTTTTCCTTTTTGGATTACACAGATCTTAAGGTATAATCTCTCTTCAGGAAAAAGAGTTCAAATTCTCAGCCCAGATCAACTTTCAGGCCAAGACAGAATCATCCTAAACTTCCAGCCTATGTCAGGGTCAAAGTTTTCACATACATCCTTCAGTCCAAGCACCTGTTTCTCTATGAAAAGATAGCTGGTATTTAGATTAGAATTGAAAGTGAGTATCAGGGCAATAGGGACATGGCAGGTCACCATATCATCAGAATTCTGATAATTCTGAGGCAGATGGTAAAGATGTTACCAAGACATCTTGAAGATCGAAGAGACAAGACAGATTGAAACCAGCCAATATTATTTGTTTTATGCCTTATCACTTTCCACAAAAGATTTAATATGATTCACAGCAGAACACACACAATAAACCAGCAAAATGTAAGCAGAGATTAAAAATAAGAACCAAGCAAAATATAATTTAGAAGAGGAAAGAAAAAATAAAATAAGTGACTTGTATCTGGAGCCCAATTAATGGGCAGACTAACCAGGAGGTTACCTGGGATGCTGATTTCTAACGCATGAGATAGCATTCCCGGGATAAATTCACACAGTATAAATTGGTCTCACTCCCATTAAAGTAGATAGAATCAAGTCAGAGTTAAAAACACCCTTTACAGTATTACTTTGTCTTTTGAGTAATTTTTCCCTACCCATATATAATTTTAGCGAGTTAGATGCCAGCCAAGTGAGCTGAGCTTTTAAAACTAAATAAAGTCAAAGGTCTGCTTCTGGGGAATGAATAATGTAGTTAACTAAATTGGAAACCTGCATTATGTCTTCTAAGTTGTCTTGGAACTCTACAGTTCTATAATGTCTACAAGTTAGAAAATTATAAAAGGGAAATGGAAGGATAAGAAGCAGATAAAATAGGAAACAGCTTGACAAATATTTTGGTTGGAATTAATGAATAAACACATGACTATGTCCACATAACTTCTTAGAAAACATTTTTCTCACCATCTCCACTACATAAAAGTTTTAAAATATATTTTTAAAATTTCTATCAAAAAGGTATCAAGTGATTGAATCTGCCTATCAGTCTGCCCTATCACACAGCACATTCAGTAAAACACCTCGTGAAGCAGTTCTTCTGACCCTGTTCTACCTTTTTCAGAAGCCAGATCTTCACTACAATAAGTGGGCATGATCTACCTGGTTCAAGCACCTACCTATGAAAATACTTAGAATAATTTTTAAATTCATACTGTTTGAAGAAAAACAATGGTTTCACTGAGAACTGCTCAATAGATACTTTGAAATCTATTTGAAACGGTACATAGCAAGATACACTGAACTTGAACATTAACATACACAGCTTTCTCTAAACAATTCAGCAACATCATCCTGAGGTTAACCAAAAGTTCCTTCTCAGTAAGGAATACATCTTCCTTACCCAGCCCACCAGGAGTATAGACTCTGTTTTGGTCCAATTTCGATTTATCTTCTTGAAAATTCTGGTAGTAACCTTGTTATTTGAGCCTGTTATTATTAACATATTATTTAGCATATTAATTCCGAGACTCTACAAATGTACAAGGTTCATGGAAATGACCAAATCTTTAGTAAGTACTTTTGTTGGATGATGACTTCCTCCAATATACTGTATATTCAGTGCCTTTTGTTTTTCCCTCCAAACTCAGCTCTAAGCCTTTTATCTCTTTTTACTATTGTGATTATCATTCTACATTTTGTTCTCTGCCCTGATGTGGAATCAAGAACTTGTAAGATGAGACACTTCCCTATTGGGGTCCAAGAAGGAAACAACTAACTCCAGTCAGCACAGAACACCTACCATGCCACTACCCGTGAAACATATTTAAGTAACCCCACTTGCTGCATTATCTCAGAGCTGTGAAATAATAGAATACCCCAAATCATACGAGCTGCATTCAGATCCTTAGACAATAACATTATTTCATATTTATAGGATAATGTCTGAAGCCCTTTCTCAGAGGCTCACTCAACTGACAGCTGACACAACCCTGAGAAGCAGGTAAATAAGACCTAATTATCCTCACTTTATAGCTGAGGAAGCTTAGAGTCTCAAATCTGTAAGTCAGGGCACAAATCACAGTCCATAAAGTCAGACAGTTATATGTTCCAATTCCAGTGCTCTCACTTAGGTAGGCTCTTCATCTTTCTATTTGTCTTAGCTTCCTCCACTCTCATAAACCAGTTGTGAAGATTAAGTGGGATAATGTATAAATAAAAAAGCACTAGTAGGATCCTGGCATTTTATTACTGGATGCTGTCTAAATAGCATTTCTCTCCCCTTTTCTCTCCCTCAGAGATGTGGGTCTGACCACCCAACCAATAAATGGTGGAGTCCAGAAGAGAACCCAGCTCTGACTCTTGACCAAGTGGAGAGGTATCAGCTCAGGGGCCAAAATTCCCTTCTATACTCATACTTAATGGTTTGTCCAACCACATGAAAATTGTTGCCACAGAGAGAGAGGGGCAGGTCAGGGTTTTGTCCAGCCTGATGCTTAGACAATTTGGAAGCTCCTTCTTTAAGAAAAGAATACAAAATTGAAAATATAAGGTTAGGTATAAAAGGGCTACCTGGTTGGAATCAAAGAAGTCACAGCAAGTTAGAATTTTTTTAAAACTGACTAAAAATGAAAACATTATCAAACCCTGAAAAATAATATAACATACTTATTAACCATTTTCCAGAAATACCTCTACACTACCTTTTCCTACTTTTTTTTTTTGCTGCATACTCCTTGATCACCTCTTCACCCAACAACTTTGAAACATTACCCAAATACAGAGATTAGACAATAAATCAGTCTTTCCTTGATCATGGCTGATTGTTCTACTTTATTGAAGGCAATTTCACCTGCCATTTAGTTTGGGGCTGACAAGCCTCACTAAAGTAAAACATACTAGATATGCCAAGGGACCATCTGATGTGCTGGAACATGCAAAATACAGAACTTCACCAGTCTGTCCTACTGCTATAGTTTAATGTCCCATAAACACAGGAATTTTTGATAAATTCTATTTCATGTAATTCTCATCAAAAAAAAAAAGATGGAGTTTAATTGACTAGAAAGAACTTCTGCTTTAATTAGGTGTCACTGTGAATGGAGTCCTCCACTTACAATTTTATACATCCAACTGACAGTTGGGAGAATTTTCCATAGACTAGTTTCTGGCTCCATATATTCCAAGCTTCATTTCACCCCTTTTCCTACATGTTTCCGGAGCTGGTTTATATCATGATACCACTGTTTTAGGTCAAGATGCTTATGTGTTCACCAGGATGATGAACAATCACGCAGGTATAATCTGAAGTGACAGAAAATTATGCAAAGTATCTCATAAATCCCCTAGTCAGATCCCCCCAAAATGCATGCAGTTACTTTGACACCACAGACCAGGAGAGGAAGCGTGTCAAAGGAAAATCTGGAGGGGAGCAAGTAGTCTCAGCTGATTGCTGCTAAAATAGCTTATGTTTTTCAAACGTTACAAAACATATGACCATTAGAACTCATTGCTAGGGCCCCAGATGGAGCTAGTGTAGGTGAGAGGGGTGTGTTAGCTTTGCTGAAGAGAAATCCACCCCTGGAGGGACCCATTCCAGAGCAAAGTCAGGGAGACAACTTAATTTCTAGGACCTCAAGCAATTTAAAAGCATAAGCTAACGCCTTACAAAGACTACTTTTGTCCCACCTTCAATTAATTTATTTTCTTTTTTTAATGTTTTTTATGTTTTTAATGTTTTATGTTTTAATGTTTTTAATGTTTAATGTTATTTATTTTGAGAGAGACAGAGAGCATGCACACGCAGGGGGAGGGGCAAAGGAGGGCAGAGAGAGGGAAGAGGGGCAGAGAGAGAGAGAGAGAGAGAGAGACAGAACCCCAAGCAAGCTCTGTGCTGTCAGCACAGAGCCCCATGGGGAGCTTGATCTCAGGAACCAGATCATGACCTGAGTTGATATCAGGAGTCAAATGCTTAACCCACTGAGCCACCCAGGTGTCCCTCAATTAATGTATTTTCTTTGACCACTCTTGTTGCTTTGAAAACTTGAGGAGTATCTAAGCAAAGAAAAGAAAGGATTTACAGCTGGGAAGAAAGATATCTAGGTATTGGTTGCTCACTCTATGACATTTTGATACTTGAGAATATTTTTTAATATTTTAGCTGTAGCCCCAACTTTGATCTGTCAACATTCTATTACCATTTTGGATTCACTTTAACCCTGAGAACTCCAAGCTGAAAAGCTTCTGCAGCAACCAGCCACAGGTTGTTTCTATTCCGGCTTGTTTTCATTTCATGATGGATCTTTGAACAGTCACTGAGCTAATTCCATTTTCAGGCCCATTAATCTGAAACTTCAAATCAAAAGAGAGATGATGCATCTCCCTGATAGGTTTGCAGAACGGCAGCGACAGTGGTAACAGCATCTTAAAACTCCCTGTGCTGCCTCCAGATCAGTATGTGTGCATGGATGGCTCCTTGAATGCCAGAGGAAGGCTGGGCAGAGGGGAGAGGTGGGGAGGGGAGGAAAGGGAAGGGATGGGATCCTTTTACTTGGCATTTCTTCGCTGTTTGTCATTAATACTAACAAGCCTGGCCTTCAAGTACTGTGAAATGGACTGAGATTGTTTTTGGAATCCCCATGTCTTCCACTCCGAGTCTCTCTTTGGTTTGACAGCTCAGTTTCCTTTAGCATCCAGATTTCTCTTTCTTTACAACCCTTCTCCCTTCTAGTAACCTGGTTTGCAGGAAGATATGGGATCTAAAACAAACACAAAATGCCCATTCTCAGCTTTTCAGGTGCAAATGAGCACATCTTCGTGTCCCACAGACACAGTGTTGATCAACACTGGCTGCACATTAAAATTACCCAAGGACTTTTAAAAAATACCAATACCTGGTACCTGGGCCTTAATCCAGACCGATAAGACACTCTGGGGTTGGACCCAAGCATGGAGATTTTTCTAGCATCCCCCCAGGTGAATCTATACTGTTATTTTATTTTCACAGGGAAAGGAAACCTAAGGGAAAATCAGGGGCTCCATTTATGGAATTTCAGGCAACAGAAAGCATGGAAAGTATTTTAGGGAGCAGATGGCAGAGGGCTTTTCCAGCAGCCTTAAAATCCCTTCAGTAGCCGATCTGCCACTGCCATTCATCGATAGAGCCTTCTGTAAAAACGCTGTACCTACAGCAACCAAATTAGAATTAAACCGACCAGCCCAAGTGCCAAGATCTTAAAACAATTCACTTCCACAACACTGAAAGAGTTGCCTTCATATTTCAATTATGGATTTTTTCAACTATTCTGTGCATGTCACAAATACTGACACCAGAGGTCATTATAAAACAGAAATCTTTCCTTCTCTGTTACTGTTGTTTATTAACAAACATTATGCGAGCACCTGCTGTGGAGATGTGCACGGGAAGTGATTAGGAGATTAGAAAATACTGACAGAAAAAATCCCTCTTTAGCTATAAAATCCTATGATTCTGAGGTAAATCTCTTCTCTGAATGCTGAACACTTTAGAAAGACCTCTTATGAGATAGAATTCTGGAGGCATCAAGGACCAAATTATTCACCCAAATTGTCTCCTTTCTGATCTGCCTGAAATTCCTATTTCTTTTCATTGAGTCAATAGAAGTTTCATAGAATTAGCTTGGAAAAGGTGACGTACACTGTAGCACCTACTGATCCCTTGGTATATATTTGGTGACCAAATCCCTAGGCAATTTTGTTACCAAATCACCTAGAACAAATCTCTCAAGGTTTAGAACCCTGAGCTGGAAAGTTCTGTAGGGGAAAAAGGGACCAGGACAGCCCAACTCTCTGGGAAGCAGTGTGAACACTGCAGGCCTGGAAAGGACACAGATTCTCAAAGAAAAAGAGGAGAGTTTCAAGAGCATGGTCCCAGAGAAGATAGGAAACAGGGGTCAGAAAGACATAGACATCACAATCTCCACCTACTTCTCAAGTGTCACCTCGGGCAGGCTGAGCCTCTGTGTATTCAGGACAACCTGTTGCTGTTTGAACCTTTTTGTCTCTAAGGCCTTCACTTTACTTGACCTTTCTCCACCAGTTTATACTTGCCCTCTTACAACCTGGCCCCTGCTACTGTCTGCTCCTAGTTTCTACCTAATTCCACCTTTCACTAGCTGTCCTACCAATGCCTGACCCAAAATATAGAGTAGGATGAGGTCCTTTTATTTATTTTTTTAATTTTTTTATAACGTTTTAATTTATTTTTGAGGAACAGAGAGACAGAGCACAAGCTGGGGTGGGGCAGAGAGAGAGAGGGAGACACAGAATCCAAAACAGGCTCCAGGCTCTGAGCTGTCAGCACAGAGCCCGACACAGGGCTTGAATCCACAAACTGTGAGATCATGACCTGAGATGAAGTCGAACACTCAACCAACTGAGCCACCCAGGCGCTCCTGGGATGATGTCCTTTTAAAAGAAAGCTGAAAAGTAACCCATGGGTTATTGGGAAGCAGAGGAGAAGTAAGATAGGTGTTGATAACAGGAATTGTATTACTAAGACACTGCATGTTTACATGCATAGTGATGTAAATATCATAAATAGTGATGTTAGCAGTGACAGTAAATGTTCTCATTTCTAGGAATGTATTCTCCTCTCCCCCTCCTTCCCTCAATTCTTGTACTATTCTCTGTCTAGAAAGAGTGTTCAGAGAACATGTGAAAAACTCACAAAATCTCCAGAGGGGAAAGATCTGGGCATGAGCTTCCTGCTCCTTAGTGGGCAAGACCTGAGTCCAAAATAATGCTTTTATTGTTTTTATGTAGAAATTCTGAAGTTAATGTAATCTATAGAATTGTGGGAACACATATATAGCATATTTTTATGATGTTACTGTTACATGCTACCTTCTCTAAGAAAAGTTAGCATTTGCTAGACTAACTGTCTTTATACATTAAGATACCATTATAACTACACTTAAAGATAACTTATGTTCCAAAATATTCTGTATCCCAAGCTAAAAGCATTAACTCATGCCTGCTTTTCATTTGCTACCTGTAACCCATATAACATAAAGTTGTTTTGAATACACTGCAAAGTGGGTCTAGATTGGTAAAACAAGCTGAAATCAGAAGTCCTCAATCAATGGAAAATGATACTGAGAGAGGTTCTAATGAAGAATGGCCAATATATTCTAGGTATTATAAATACCATAAATAAATATATCTCAAATGAATCAGACCCAAATTACTGGGTCTAATTTTCAAATTTAATTATAAATATAAATGAGTTTGTTACAATCTAATTGACATTTACAGTTGCCCTACGTTCAAAAAATTACACCATAAAAATCTTAGTTTTGTTTGCAGCAATAGCTTGCTAAAACACAATAATAGTAATTAAATAAGAAGGAGTAAGATTTTGAGGGGAAGCTTGGTGTGAATTTTCTTTTTCAATGGTATTTGAATTAGCCATGGAAGATTAATGAAATGAATAAAATGAAATGTATTAACAAATGAAATAAAATGAATGTGGCAAATACTCGAGTAGAAATATTATTAGAAAAAATTTACAATCACATGGAAATAACTCTTAATTGCTTGTTATATCTCCTAGGTATTACATTTTAGCAGAAACTGCAATGCCTATGCATCTCTACTAGTGGGTTTTGGTCTGAAGAAAGTAATCAAGACATTTGGACAGTGACATCTTCATCGTCTTCTGTCACTTCATTTACACAATTGAATTTCTACCTAAGTGGAAGGTACCCCCAAATCAAATAATGTCTATAATGAATGTCTCTTCCTTCTACTTAGTTCTGCCTCTCAGAGTGACATATCAAAAGACTTCATTAAGTAGCTAATAAATATCAGAGCCTTCCATAGAGTTTCCTATTGTATGTTGGCTCTACTCAGGCTTCTGAATTTGGGAGACACTAGAAACAGAATAAAAGATAAAGAAGATGGGGCACCTGGGTGGCTCAATCCGTTGAGCGTCTGACTTCAGCTCAGGTCATGATCTCGTGGTTCACGGGTCCAGGCCCCAAGTCCGGCTCTGTGCTGACAGCTCAGAGCCTGGAGCCTGTTTCAGATTCTGTGTCTCCCCCTCTCTCTCAGCCTCTCCTCCACTCATGCTCTCTCTCTCTCTCTCTCTCTCTCAAAAACAAATAAAAACATTTAAAAAAAGATAAAGAAGATAAGGGGAAAATGTCTACTGTCCTTAATGCGACATCTTTATAGCTGCCTAGGTGCCTGAAACATCAAAAAGATAACTATTCATTAATTCATTCATTTAACAAATATCCATTAAATGCTTCCTATGTGCCAGGCACTATTCTTGGCACTGAAGATACAGGAGTGAAGAAAATGAGCAAAAATCCCTGCCTTCCTAGAGTTTACACCCTTGTGGAAATAGGCTAAATAAATAAATAACAACATACTAAAATATGTATATATTAAATGTTAAATGAGACATGAGGGCTATGGAGAAAGACAAAACAAGCAAAAAGATTATTATGTTGGCAAGTAGAGTTTTCAATTTTAAACATAATGGTTAGGGTAGATCTTCTTGAGAAGGTGACATGTGAGTAAGGATCTAAAGAAGGTGAGGGAAATGAGCCATGCAGGTAACTGAATGAAAATGGCACTGCAAATTCAAGGTCCCTTAAAGAGAAGTATGTCTAGTGTGTTCAAGAAACAGCAAAGAGGCCACTTATACTAGAGGGAAGTGACCAGCAGATGACACAGATATGGGTTAGGTCAGATACGTTCAGGAAGGACAGATTTAGCAGGGCCTATGAAGGTATTATAATACTTTTCCATGTTTACTCTGCATAAGATGGGAAACCATTATAAATTTTAAAGAAAAAGAAGTGTCATAATTGGATCAATGTTTTTTTTTTTAATTTTTTTTTTCAACGTTTATTTATTTTTGGGACAGAGAGAGACAGAGCATGAACGGGGGAGGGGCAGAGAGAGAGGGAGACACAGAATCGGAAACAGGCTCCAGGCTCTGAGCCATCAGCCCAGAGCCTGACGCGGGGCTCGAACTCATGGACCGTGAGATCGTGACCTGGCTGAAGTCGGACGCTTAACCGACTGCGCCACCCAGGCGCCCCGGATCAATGTTTTAAAAGGGGTCACCTTAGTTGTTCAGTTGAGGCTAGACTGTGTGGAGCAAGAATGGAAGAAGGAGACCAACTAGAAAGGAGCTTAGCCCTGGTTTCTCCCAAAGCTGAGCTTGAGACAATGGCTGCCCACAGATAGATTATTCTGTAAAGTGACCCCAAAGGAGAGGACTTGACACTTAAGAAGAGGGAAACAGGGAAATAAAGCCAATTAAGAGCTTTATGAAGCTTAGCCACTGTGAGCAAGTGGGGTTCCATGCAGGGCAGCCTCTGAAGACATACAAAGCTGACACTCAGAATTTTCCACCTAAAAGAGGGAGGAGGGAGTTTTTCCCCAGCAGCTCTCATTCTCCACCAGCTAAGTATTGTCCCATGGAGATGTAATTCTCTTTAATTCCAGTTTTGAAAATAGAAAGCAAAAGAGTGGCTGAGCAAGTTCCCATAGATATCACACCCAGTGGTGGCAAAGAAACCCTAAGGGAAAGCAAGAAACGAGAAAGCTAGAGATAATCTGAGGGGAGGTACCACCAGGTTACACTTACAAGCAGCCAGGTGTGGAAGCAATGGCTGGAGTAAAAAGGTAAGTTGAGAGTATATGAGGTAGGGCACAAGATTTTTCCCCCACAGGGACTTCAGCAGTAATCCACAACGGTGGGTTGAACAAAAGTCGTGGCAGTAGAGGTGGTGGGAAACTGTCAGATTAGAATACATTTTTAAATGTAGGGCCAAAAATATCTGCTGACCAACTTAATGAGAAATGTGAGGAAAAGAGCACTTTGTGGGGTTTCTGTCAACTGGGTAGGAGAGAATTGTAAAATTATGAGGTTTGGGAGAAGAATAGGGATCTTTGAGTTTGGACATGGTACATTTGATCTTCCTATTAGACAAATGGAAATCTTGACATTTAATTCTGGACTTACAGCACAGGGGAGACATTCAAGCTGGAGCTATAAATTTTGAGGGCCCTGGCATATGCACAGTATTTAAAGCCATAAAATTGTTTAAGATCACCAAGGGAGTGAGTATAGACAGAGACAGAGAAGAGGTTCAAAAATGAAGATATGGAACACTCCATCATTAACATATGAAGTAGAGGGAAAGAAACCAGCAAATGAGATCGAGAAGGAAGCAGACACTGGAATGGAAGGAAAACCAGGAGATAGTGTGCTAGAAGCCAAGTTGAGAAAGTATCGCAAGAAAGAAAGACTGATTAAGCCTATCAGATGGTGCTGATAGGCCAATGGACCCTGAATTTAGCAATGAGATGTCACTGATGACCATGACATGAGGTGCTTGGGGCAAAAGCCTGGTTGGTTTGGATTTGAAAGGCAGACAGGAAGGGCCACCTGGATGGTCACTCAGTTAAGCATTTGACTCTTGATTTCGGCTCAGGTCATCATCTCACGGTTCATTAGCTGGAGCCCTGTATCAGGCTCTTGTGCTGGCAGTGCAGAGCCTGCTTGGTATTCTCGGTCTCCCTCTTTCTCTCTGCCCCTCTCCCACTCTCATGCATGTGCATGTTTGGTCTCTCTCTCAAAATAAATAAATAAACTTTTTTTTTTTTTTTAAGGAAGATTTAGAGTTCATATGTATGGAAAATCCTTTCAAAGAGTTTTACTGCAAGGGGAGCAGGAACTCAGAGAATAAGATGGGGCAAAGAAAGTTCTTCTTTAGATGGAAGAAATAATGACATTTGTATGTGGACAGGAATAATCTAGTTAAGAGGGAAACTGATGATCTAGAAGAGAGAGAGGATAATTGGCCGAGCACTGTCCTTGACTAGGTAGGAGGGGATGGAGTCTAACACACTAGCAGAAGTGTGGGTCTCACTTGGCTTGCAAAGCTCCATCACACCAGTGGAAGGAAAGGTAGAATCTGTAAGTGAAAGGCTTGTCCAAGGAGCTTGTTGAAGTTCTTTTCTGGTTGCATCTATCTGAACAGTGAAATAAGAAGCCAAGAGTGGGGTCAGAAAAAAAGATGCTGGAGCTTTCAGGGGAGAAGAGAAGGTATATATTTGACATCAAGGAAAGTGGGGAAGTGAAGAGTAATTGCCAGGTGTCTTAGTCCATTCGGGCTTCTATTACAAAATATGTTGGCTGCTATTACAAAATAAACAACAGAAATTTATTTCTCACAATCCTAGAGGCTAAAAAAGTACAAGGCAAGGTGCCACAGATTCAGTGTCTGATGAGGGTCTGCTTCCTGGTTCGCAGAGAGCAGTCTTTTCACTGTCAAAGAAGTGAGAAGTCTGTTTTATAATGGCACTAATCTCATTCATGAGGGCTTCACCCTCATGACCTAATCACCTCCCAAAGACTGTCCCTTCTAAATATCATTACACTGAGGGTTACATTTCAACATATGTATTTTGGCAGGGGCACAAACATCCATTGTATGGTACCAAGTAGCACTAAGGGACCAGTAGAGGGTCAGGTCATGAGTTTAAAATGACACTGGTCAACCTGGATGTGAACTTTTCTCCATCAAGACCCAGATTTCCAGGTGAAAACACAGCAGAGGCAGAGTTGGATTTAACCAGGGCTGTGGTTTAGCCAATGACTACAAAGACACTGGACAGAGAGAATCAAGAATCAGGAGTGTGTACAAGACAGTGACTTCTATAATTGCTCTGGAATTAGGCTGATATGGAAGGACACAAGGGCATGAAGTAGATGAGAAAGAGTGAAAAGTGTGAGATTGATCACAGTAAGATCAACCACAACTGCGCTGCCCCACAGTGATTACAATGAATATCTCCAAGTCAAGGACCACAGTGTAGAATCTTAGGCCCCAGGAGAATTTTTAAAAACTTTTTATTTTATTTTATTTTTTTTATGAAATTTATTGACAAATTGGTTTCCATACAACACCCAGTGCTCATCCCAAAAGGTGCCCTTCTCAATACCCATCACCCACCCTCTCCTCCCTCCCACCCCCCATCAACCCTCAGTTTGTTCTCAGTTTTTAACAGTCTCTTATGCTTTGGCTCTCTCCCATTCTAACCTCTTTTTTTTTTTCCTTCCCCTCCCCCATGGGTTCCTGTTAAGTTTCTCAGGATCCACATAAGAGTGAAACCATATGGTATCTGTCTTTCTCTGTATGGCTTATTTCACTTAGCATCACACTCTCCAGTTCCATCCACGTTGCTACAAAAGGCCATATTTCATTTTTTCTCATTGCCACGTATTATTCCATTGTGTATATAAACCACAATTTCTTTATCCATTCATCAGTTGATGGACATTTAGGCTCTTTCCATAATTTGGCTATTGTTGAGAGTGCTGCTATGAACATTGGGGTACAAGTGGCCCTATGCATCAGTACTCCTGTATCCCTTGGATAAATTCCTAGCAGTGCTATTGCTGGGTCATAGGGTAGGTCTATTTTTAATTTTCTGAGGAACCTCCACACTGCTTTCCAGAGCGGCTGCACCAATTTGCATTCCCACCAACAGTGCAAGAGGGTTCCCGTTTCTCCACATGCTCTCCAGCATCTATAGTCTCCTGATTTGCTCATTTTGGCCACTCTGACTGGCGTGAGGTGATACCTGAGTGTGGTTTTGATTTGTATTTCCCTGATAAGGAGCGACGCTGAACATCTTTTCATGTGCCTGTTGGCCATCCGGATGTCTTCTTTAGAGAAGTGTCTATTCATGTTTTCTGCCCATTTCTTCACTGGGTTATTTGTTTTTCGGGTGTGGAGTTTGGTGAGCTCTTTATAGATTTTGGATACTAGCCCTTTGTCCGATATGTCATTTGCGAATATCTTTTCCCATTCTGTTGGTTGCCTTTTAGTTTTGTTGGTTGTTTCCTTTGCTGTGCAGAAGCTTTTTATCTTCATAAGGTCCCAGTAATTCACTTTTGCTTTTAATTCCCTTGCCTTTGGGGATGTGTCGAGTAAGAGATTGCTACGGCTGAGGTCAGAGAGGTCTTTTCCTGCTTTCTCCTCTAAGGTTTTGATGGTTTCCTGTCTCACATTTAGGTCCTTTATCCATTTTGAGTTTATTTTTGTGAATGGTGTGAGAAAGTGGTCTAGTTTCAACCTTCTGCATGTTGCTGTCTAGTTCTCCCAGCACCATTTGTTAAAGAGGCTGTCTTTCTTCCATTGGATGTTCTTTCCTGCTTTGTCAAAGATGAGTTGGCCATACGTTTGTGGGTCTAGTTCTGGGGTTTCTATTCTATTCCATTGGTCTATGTGTCTGTTTTTGTGCCAATACCATGCTGTCTTGATGATGACAGCTTTGTAGTAGAGGCTAAAGTCTGGGATTGTGATGCCTCCTGCTTTGGTCTTCTTCTTCAAAATTCCTTTGGCTATTCGGGGCCTTTTGTGGTTCCATATGAATTTTAGGATGGCTTGTTCTAGTTTCGAGAAGAATGCTGGTGCAATTTTGATTGGGATTGCATTGAATGTGTAGATAGCTTTGGGTAGTATTGACATTTTGACAATATTTATTTTTCCAATCCATGAGCAGGGAATGTCTTTCCATTTCTTTAAATCTTCTTCAATTTCCTTCATAAGCTTTCTATAGTTTTCAGCATACAGATCCTTTACATCTTTGGTTAGATTTATTCCTAGGTATTTTATGCTTCTTGGTGCAATTGTGAATGGGATCAGTTTCTTTATTTGTCTTTCTGTTGCTTCATTATTAGTGTATAAGAATGCAACTGATTTCTGTACATTGATTTTGTATCCTGCAACTTTGCTGAATTCATGTATCAGTTCTAGCAGACTTTTGGTGGAGTCTATTGGATTTTCCATGTATAATATCATGTCATCTGCAAACAGCGAAAGCTTGACTTCATCTTTGCCAATTTGGATGCCTTTGATTTCCTTTTGTTGTCTGATTGCTGATGCTAGAACTTCCAGCACTATGTTAAACAGCAGCGGTGAGAGTGGGCATCCCTGTCGTGTTCCTGATCTCAGGGAAAAAGCTCTCAGTTTTTCCCTGTTGAGGATGATGTTAGCTGTGGGCTTTCCATAAATGGCTTTTATGATCTTTAAGTATGTTCCTTCTATCCCGACTTTCTCAAGGGTTTTTATTAAGAAAGGGTGCTGGATTTTGTCAAAGGCCTTTTCTGCATCGATTGACAGGATCATATGGTTCTTCTCTTTTTTTTTGTTAATGTGATGTATCACGTTGATTGATTTGCGAATGTTGAACCAGCCCTGCATCCCAGGAATGAATCCCACTTGATCATGGTGAATAATTCTTTTTATATGCCGTTGAATTCGATTTGCTAGTATCTTATTGAGAGTTTTTGCATCCATATTCATCAGGGATATTGGCCTGTAGTTCTCTTTTTTTACTGGGTCTCTGTCCGGTTTAGGAATCAAAGTAATACTGGCTTCATAGAATGAGTCTGGAAGTTTTCCTTCCCTATCTATTTCTTGGAATAGCTTGAGAAGGATAGGTATTATCTCTGCTTTAAACGTCTGGTAGAACTCCCCTGGGAAGCCATCTGGTCCTGGACTCTTATTTGTTGGGAGATTTTTGGTAACCGATTCAATGTCTTCGCTGGTTATGGGTCTGTTCAAGCTTTCTATTTCCTCCTGATTGAGTTTTGGAAGAGTGTGGGTGTTCAGGAATTTGTCCATTTCTTCCACGTTGTCCAATTTGTTGGCATATAATTGTTCATAGTATTCCCTGATAATTGTTTGTATCTCTGAGGGATTGGTTGTAATCATTCCATTTTCATTCATGATTTTATCTATTTGGGTCATCTCCCTTTTCTTTTTGAGAAGCCTGGCTAGAGGTTTGTCCATTTTGTTTATTTTTTCAAAAAACCAACTCTTGGTTTCGTTGATCTGCTCTACAGTTTTTTTTAGATTCTATATTGTTTATTTCTGCTCTGATCTTTATTATTTCTCTTCTTCTGCTGGGTTTAGGCTGCCTTTGCTGTTCTGCTTCTAGTTCCTTTAGGTGTGCTGTTAGATTTTGTATTTGGGATTTTTCTTGTTTCTCGAGATAGGCCTGGATTCCAATGTATTTTCCTCTCAGGACTGCCTTTGCTGCGTCCCAAAGCATTTGGATTGTTGTATTTTCATTTTCGTTTGTTTCCATATATTTTTTAATTTCTTCTCTAATTGCCTGGTTGACCCACTCATTCGTTAGTAGGGTGTTCTTTAACCTCCATGCTTTTGGAGGTTTTCCAGACTTTTTTCTGTGGTTGATTTCAAGCTTCATAGCATTGTGGTCTGAGAGTAAGCATGGTATAATTTCAATTCTGGTAAACTTATGAAGGGTTGTTTTGTGACCCAGTATATGATCTATCTTGGAGAATGTTCCATGTGCATTCGAGAAGAAAGTATATTCTGTTGCTTTGGGATGCAGAGTTCTAAATATATCTGTCAAGTCCATCTGATCCAATGTCTCATTCAGGGCCCTTGTTTCTTTATTGACCGTGTGTCTAGATGATCTATCCATTTCTGTAAGTGGGGTGTTAAAGTCCCCTGCAATTACCACATTCTTATCCATAAGGTTGCTTATGTTTATGAGTAATTGTTTTATATATTTGGGGGCTCCAGTATTCGGCGCATAGACATTTATAATTGTTAGCTCTTCCTGATGGATAGACCCTGTAACTATTATATAATGTCCTTCTTCATCTCTTGTTACAGCCTTTAATTTAAAGTCTAGTTTGTCTGATATAAGTATGGCTACTCCAGCTTTCTTTTGGCTTCCAGTCGCATGATAAATAGTTCTCCATCCCCTCACTCTCAATCTAAAGGTGTCCTCAGGTCTAAAATGAGTCTCTTATAGACAGCAAATAGATGGGTCTTGTTTTTTTATCCATTCTGATACCCTATGTCTTTTGGTTGGCGCATTTAATCCATTTACATTCAGTGTTATTATAGAAACATACGGGTTTAGAGTCATTGTGATGTCTGTATGTTTTATGCTTGTAGTGATGTCTCTGGACTTTGTCTCACAGAGTCCCCCTTAGGATCTCTTGTAGGGCTGGTTTAGTGGTGACAAATTCCTTCAGTTTTTGTTTGTTTGGGAAGACCTTTATCTCTCCTTCTATTCTAAATGACAGACTTGCTGGATAAAGGATTCTTGGCTGCATATTTTTTCTGTCTAGCACCCTGAAAATCTCGTGCCAATTCTTTCTGGCCTGCCAAGTTTCAAAAGAGAGATCAGTCACGAGTCTTATGGGTCTCCCTTTATATGTGAGGGCACGTTTACCCCTTGCTGCTTTCAGAATTTTCTCTTTATCCTTGTATTTTGCCAGTTTCACTATGATATGTCGTGCAGAAGATCGATTCAAGTTCCGTCTGAAGGGAGTTCTCTGTGCCTCTTGGATTTCAATGCCTTTTTGCTTCCCCAGTTCAGGGAAGTTCTCAGCTATTATTTCTTCAAGTACCCCTTCAGCACCTTTCCCTCTCTCTTCCTCCTCTGGGATACCAATTATGCGTATATTATTTCTTTTTAGTGTATCACTTAGTTCTCTAATTTTCCCCTCATACTCCTGGATTTTTTTATCTCTCTTTTTCTCAGCTTCCTCTTTTTCCATAACTTTATCTTCTAGTTCACCTATTCTCTCCTCTGCCTCTTCAAGCCGAGCTGTGGTGGTTTCCATTTTGTTATGCATTTCGTTTAAAGCGTTTTTCAGCTCCTCGTGACTGTTCCTTAGTCCCTTGATCTCTGTAGCAAGAGATTCTCTGCTGTCCTGTATACTGTTTTCAAGCCCAGCGATTAATTTTATGACTATTATTCTAAATTCACTTTCTGTTATATTATTTAAATCCTTTTTGATCTGCTCATTAGCTGTTGTTATTTCCTGGAGATTCTTCTGAGGGGAGTTCTTCCGCTTGGTCATTTTGGATAGTCCCTGGCATGGTGAGGACCTGCAGGGCACTTCCCCTGTGCTGTGGTGTATAACTGGAGTTGGTGGGCGGGGCCGCAGTCCGACCTGATGTCTGCCCCCAGCCCACCGCTGGGGCCACAGTCAGACTGGTGTGTGCCTTCTCTTCCCCTCTCCTAGGGGCGGGATTCACTGTGGGGTGGTGTGGCTCGTCTGGGCTACTTGCACCCTGCCAGGCTTGTGATGCTGGGGATCTGGCGTATTAGCTGGGGTGGGTAGGCAAGGTGCACGGGGGCAGGAGGGGCAGGCTTAGATCGCTTCTCCTTAGGTGATCCACTTCAGGAGGGGCCCTGTGGCAGCGGGAGGGAGTCAGATCCGCTGCCGGAGGTTTGGCTCCGCAGAAGCGCAGAGTTGGGTGTTTGCGCAGAGGGAGCAAGTTCCCTGGCAGGAACCGGTTCCCTTTGGGATTTCGGCTGGCGGATGGGCGGGGGAGATGGCGCTGGCGAGCGCCTTTGTTCCCCACCAAACTGAGCTCTGTTGTCAGGGGGCTCAGCAGCTCTCCCTCCCTTTGTCCTCCAGCCTTCCCGCTTTCCGAGCAGAGCTGTTAACTTATGACCTCCCAGACGCTAAGTCGCGCTTGTTGTGGGAACACAGTCCGTCAGGCCCCTCCGCTTTTGCAAGCCAGACTCGGGGGCTCTGCTTGGCCGGCGAGCCGCCCCTCCGCCCCGGCTCCCTCCCGCCAGTCCGTGGAGCGCGCACCGCCTCGCCGCCCTTCCTACCCTCTTCCGTGGGCCTCTCGTCTGCGTTTGGCTCCGGCGACTCCGTTCTGCTAATCCTCTGGCGGTTTTCTGGGTTATTTAGGCAGGTGTAGATGGAATCTAAGTGATCAGCAGGACGTGCGGTGAGCCCAGCGTCCTCCTAAGCCGCCATCTTGCCTATATCGTCTCAAAACTTTTTATTTTAAAGTAATTATTGACTCACAGAAAGTTACAAAAGTAGTCCTGTGTACCCTTTACCTGTGCACCCTCCCACCAATGGTGACATCATTGATAACTATAGTATAATACCCATGAGCATTCTTAGGGTATTGGGTGCCTTGTAATTAGATTAAATTCAATGAAAGAGAGAATGATTCCATAAAAAGAAGTAGCACTCACTCAGTGGTATTCATATACTTGCCCTCTCCTTCATTTGCATCCGGTGCATGGACTTTGAGCCAGATGACCAGACTCGGGGCCAGATACACTTGAGTTCAAATCCAAGCTCCACTTCTCATTGGCTTTGGCATCCTAAGCAGGCTATATTGTGGTATAAGGCTGAAAATTATGCCTCAGTATCACATGCTGCTTTTAAAATGTATGTATCTGGTAAAATCAGGAGGGCCTCAAATAGCCTTGGCTATTTGGTTCACAGACAGCAATAGAGCACGTAAGGTCATCCATCCTCCTTATCAAAAGGAACAGGCATAGTTCTGGCTTATCCCTGAGTAGTGCCTTTCAGTTCCCTGCAAGCCCTTGGAATTATTCAAATCAGGGAAGTCACATCCTCCCTTGGGAACGAGGGCCCACTCCTGATTACGTAAACCCTACCTCCCACAGCTCCTGGTTGTTCACTCTGTTCCTGAGCACAAACCTGTGGAGCCTTGCATAGTGTGAGGTGTCCCTCTCCCCTTAATGAACTGCTATTGGCCCCAGCTGTCCTCTGCATCATAGAAGGCGATCAAAACACATGCATCACCTCTCTCGTCTTTTAATCTATAAAATGGGAATTCAAATACAATCACCTCCCCCAAATCAGATAAACTATCTTACAGTGTCTAGGTCAACAAATATTCCCTTTCTCTCCCCCTGAAGATGAGACCTCAGTTTCAGCGCAAGAACCACTTTCTTTGCAGTGGCTCTTTCTCCTTTCTTGGAACTCCTCTGGCAATTATAACCTTTACTATTCTAATGATACATACATTATCTTTTCATATGTATCCATTTTCACTGCCACGTCACTGCAGAGTATGCCTTTGCTTGTCTATGCCTCAAAACACTCTCTGCAGTTTTGTGATCACAAAAGATGCTCAATAAATAGAAATAATAGCTAACATTTACTGAGTACTTACTAGAAGTCAGGCCCTGAGCTAAGAGTCTTACAATAAACTTCACAATGAATGAGATAGTGATTGACTTATCCAAATACGGTGGCTTAAACCAACAATTATTATACTTCATGATTTTGAGGGTCAGAAATTTGGGCAGAACTTAGCTGGGTGAAACTTCTACATGATGTCAATGAAAGTCACTCAGTAGTATCTGGCTGACAGATGGACTGGTCTGAAGGGCCCAAGATGGCCTCACTTCCATGTCTAGCACCTTGGTGGAGATGGCTGGAAGGCTGGGTTCATCTGACGCCATCAACCACAATACTTGGTAACTCAGGGTATTAAGATTTCTTATATGGAAGGGCGCCTGGGTGGTTCAGTCAGTTAAGTGTCTGACTTCAGCTCAGGTCATGATCTCATGGCTCATGGGTTCAAGCCCCGTGTCAGGTGCTGTGCTGACAGCCCAGAGCCTAGAGCCTACTTTGGAATCTGTGTGTGTCTCTCTCTCTGCCCTTCCTCCACTCATGCTCTGTCTCTCAAAAATAAATAAACATTAAAAAAAAAAGATTTCTTACATGGAGGCACAGAACTCCAAAAGCAAGTGTTCCTATGAGCAAGATGGCAGCTGCATGACCCTTATGACCTAGCCTTGGAAGTCACATCATGTCACCTCATTGTATTCAATTGGTCAAGCAGTCACAAGCCCACCCATTTCAAAGAGAGGGGACATAGATTCAACCTGTTGATGGGAAGTATGTCATAGAATTTTTGGTCAGGTTTTAGTCACTAAAGATATCATACCCACTCTTAAAAAAGTAAATTTGGACTTACAGAGAAATTGAGTAACTTGTCTTACGTCATGCGCCAGGGTGACTGTGTTAACCCCTGAGAAGGATGTCCACCAATCTCGCTCTGAGATAGGGACCCTACAGTATCTGCAATACTTGTTTAATTAAGATACCTTACACTGAAATATTTTAATGCTCTTCAAAGAACTCACAGTATATAAAGAGAGAGCTAGCTGCTTCTTATAGCCCATATATTCCTTAAACAGATACTCCTACAAGTCTGAGCATATAGTTTACAGTAGAGGGAAGATTTATCACTTTGCCAGAGCTAGCATATGGTTATGACACATTTATAGGAGTGATTGAAATGATTTGGAAAGATGTGTCTAAGTTGCATCACATCACCCAAGATTATGAGGCATCCTAAAAAGAAGACTGATTTAGAGGCATTATGGCTAATGTCGTTGCAGTTGAAAATTGCTCTGCATTTGCATATACGTGCCTTGAAAAGCAAAAAGCTAGAGTCTGACTTTTCTGGAAACTGCTTAATTAACATGTTGAATATTAGTTTGTTTAATGCATGCCCCTAGGGGCAAGGTGTGTGTGTGTGTGTGTGTGGGTGTGAACACACAACAAGTGTGTGTGTGTACGTATGTGTGTGTTTCTGGGGGGAGGTGAGGGTAGGGGCCATTAGAGACAATATTACCACATTATTTTGACGTGACTCAGATGAAGAGTAGCAACGTGGCAGTGACAAAAATGCAGATGGTGGCACTGAGAATTGTATTTCTGGTGTGAAATCGATTGAAGAACCGAGGGGCATGGGAATAAAGCGGTCTGATGTGGTAATGAGGCAGTGGAGCTCCTGCAGGCTGAGGCTAGAATCCCAGAGCAGACCCTGCACACTGACTGAAACTTGAACCAACTGCCCAATGCATCCGAACCCCAGTTTCCTTACTTACGAAGTGGAGCTGATAACACCCCAGTAAAGCACTGCTGCAAAAATCAGACTGCACAGACAGTGCCTAGACACGGGTCTGACACTTTGGGGGTATTTAATAAATGCTGTTTCAAGATGATTATCAGGAGACTGTAATTCTTGGTTTCCTCTGATCAAGTTCCCTGAACGGCAGAAACATCACCATCAAATTCCCTGCTATATTAAGGGCATTTTGGCACAGGACATAGTGTATGGTAAGAACTCTATAACTATTTTGGTATAAAATGTATGCATGCATGAATTGAGCCAGAGATGGAGAAGAACAAAAATAATGGGGTTAGGGAAATGCTGTGGCAACATCTCCAAGCGGTGAGAACACAGGCTTTGAAAAGAGACATGCCTCTGAAAATCAGCTATGTCTATCCATAACTGTGGGCTGCTAGAAAGATCATAATGCTTCCCTCATGAGTTGTGGCAATTAAAGGAAGTACTGTATGTAAAGCACCTTGCACAGTGCACACACAGAGAACACATTCCAACACTGACTACTGCCCTTGTTAGTACTGTTAATGTTCTAGGCAATGGACCCCATTCCTCGGGTTTCTTCCTCACTAACTGTGAATTCAGTACATTTGTGCATACACTCAATTAGAGCAAGAATTTTGTAAGCCTGTTAGCTTTTACGTGCCTTCTGCAGATTTACAAATCTGGCTTTCTTTTCTTCTTCTTCTTCTTTTTTTTTTTTTTTTTTTTTTTTTTTTTTTTTTTTTTTTTCCTGCTTAAAATGTTTTGGCTCTAGGTTCATGCTAATTCTATTGATTGGTTAAAGTCACATCTACTGTTTCTTTAACTTAGTGAAGATGCTTAGTGCCACAGTAGAATGGATATAAAACCTCACACTATAATTATCTATTTTCAACCAAAATAAAATGATTTATATTCTATTTCATCTCCCCGAGCAGTTGATATATACACTTATATTTAATTTTATTTTTTATTCTCTGTAAGGCTTGTCTCTATTAATTACATACAAAGCACATTTCCCCCCAATCTGGTAACCAGCTGCAGCATTTCAGTGTTTTCATCACAAAATGTCAAACTCACAATTGATTCTGTGATTCAAAGAAATGGTTGCATAGTCCTCTGAGCTCTGTAATGAAATGAGTTTGTTATATTTCGTATTATACCAAAACTTGACTTTTCCCATTATCTTTCTTTTTAAATTACAAAAGCAATACATGTTCTGGCCTACACATTGATTACTGAAGCAAAGAAAAGTGTTCTCTCAAAGTATTGTATTTCTTAAATGCACTCTATAGATTTTAAGACTTTTCATTCAAATGTTAAGTCTGATTCAATCAATCCCCAGTCTCTTCCTTCCTTAATAAAATTACTACAGTACTATCTTAAAGGAATATTGTAGAGGATTTTTTGTCTATGAATTTTCTGAAAGTAAGTCCATGGATAGGAAATTTATGAGAGAAAAGCATAAGCGGCCAGCAAACACAAGAAATAACATTCACCTTCCTATGTAAGAGAGGAAAGATACCTTTTTCCTATTCCCCTCCTAGGTTCTCCAGATGGGGCTCCCTAACTGGACCGGCAACAGACTGAGAAGAGAAGAAAATCATACAAATGTACTTAATATAAGTTTCACATGAAGACCTGGGGCACCTGGGTGGTTCAGTAGGTTGAGCATCCGACTCTTGATTTCAGCTCAGGTCAGGATCCCAGGATCTTGGGATCGAGCCCTGAATCAGGCTCCACACTTAGTATAGAGTCTGCTTCAGATTCTCTCTCTCTGTGTTTGTTTAAGGATTTAATAAAACAGAGTAAATTTTAAAGACAGATGGCAGAGATGGACAGTGCCATTCATTAAAGAGCCACTTCTTTAACTCAGATTTCAGGACGTATGGAATTTAAATGTCTTCTTATAGCACAATTACTTGAATTTGATAGTATTTCAGCTCTTGTCACAAGAAGGACTGTCATTTCCTGTCTGAAACACTTATTAAGTTACAAAAATTTCTCTTCGATCTTTGCAGAGGTATTTCAATTCCAACCTGGCCACCTGTGTTCTACAATATCACTAACAGCATTCCGTAAATATCTTTCAAAGTTTTATCTGAAGGTGGAAGAATGCAAATTCTGAAAGGCAATACAAACGTGCAAAATATAACCGGGCTGCCAGGAAAAAAAATACTGGCAACATATACAGGAAATCCATTTTGCAATCAACCTGGATCTTATCAAGGTTCTGTTTGCTATACAAATAGTGATGAAGTAGATATCTGAGAGGTGATTGGGGTTATTTACTAAGTAATCACCCAGTGTTCTGTGATTAAATATGGGGCATTAGCTAGAGTTAATAGAAAAGGGACTCTAACAACTCAACACACATGCCTATTTTATCTACAAAATACTGCTCACTTATTTAATGTACCAATGAGTCCAACACAAAATAAATAGCTAGGCAACTGGTTTCTGTTTGTCTTTAGAACGTTCTAGGAGCAGAGAGGCAAAGACATGAACAATCTGATTACTCAGTCTTGCCCACAGAGATGGAGAGAAGACATTTGTGATTTACAAAAAAAAAAAAAAAAGAAAGAAAGAAAAAAAAAGAAAAGAAAGAAAAGAAAAGAAAAGACCTGCACAGGTTTTGTGAGCAAAAGGAAAAGGAGAAAGTGAGTATCTCTTCACCTAGAGGTGAAGGCAACTGAACCTAGAATGGAAAAGAAAGGTGATGGTTGGTGGCAAAGTGATCCTACATGATCTTGAGAAATCCTTCTCTTCCCAGCATCTGGTCACCAGATCTATAGACAAAACAACCTGCTTTTTAAAAAATATCACTTATAAGTTTTTTCTTTTAATGACAGCGATATATTAAAAAGAATAAAAATTAACTATAATTCTCAACAGTATTGTTGATACTACATACTTCCTCCAAGGCTTTTCTCTATGTACAAACCCTTTTGCAGACAATATGCTACTTCAGTGTGCTAGGTAGCCTCCACGTTTATGCCATAATTTGAGTTAAAATTTAATGCGTTCATTTGATAGTTAAATATGTGGCCTTTGGAATGAGAAACCTGGATTAAAATTCAATAGTTTGGAGCAAAATACTTAAATCCTCCATGGTTTACTTTCCTCAATCATAAAATGTGTAAAATATCTTCCTAGGGATCAGGATTCAGTGAAGATTTGGTAAGACAATGTACTTAAAGCACTGCACATAAGAAGATATTAAGCTCTAGATTAATAGCAGCTATTCTTACTTCATATGTGTTTTAAAATTAGCCATGTATACAACTGGGGTGTTCATTTGTGCCGTGTTAATCTTTGGAAGCTGGATTCTGGTACTTCCAGTGTGTATCCTGACCAAAGATGGCTGACACACACTTCTTGGCATTCCCAGGCCCATTAGTTGACAAAGGGAGAAACTCAGTCTGAAATAGTTGGCACTATTAGGAAATACTCTGAAAACAACCCATCATTTTAAATATGGATACCTCAGTTTGTTATCTGTATTTCTCTGCCTTTAAGAGTCTCTTCTGGTTTACCTCCCTCTCTGTTTTTATCTTATTTTTCCTTCCCTTCCCCTATGTTAATCTATTGTGTTTCTTAAATTCCAAATGAGGGTTGCTGGAGGAGAAGCAGGTAGGGGGATGGGCTAAATGGGTGAGGGGCATTAAGGAACGCACTTGTTGGGATAAGCACTGAGTGTTGTTATATGTAAGTGATGAATCATTACATTCTACTCCTGAAACCAATATGACACTATATTTTAACTAACTTGAATTAAAAATTTTTTTAATATAATTTATTTTCAAGTTGGCTAACATACAGTATATACAGTGTGCTCTTGGTTTTGGGGGTAGATTCCCATGATTCATCACTTACATACAACACCCAATGCTCATCCCAACAAGTGCCCTCCTCAATGCCCATCACCCATGTTCCCCTTTCCACCGTGCCACCCCCCCGCCAATCAAGCCTCAGTTTGTTCTCTGTATTCAAGAGCCTCTCATGGTTTGCCTCCCTCCCTCTCTGTTTGTAACCATTTTCCCCCCTTCCTTTCTTGAAAACAGTGTGGAGGTTCCTCAAAAAATTACAAATAGAATGACTCTACAACCCAGCAATAGCACTACTAGGAATTTATCCAAAGGATACAGGAGTGCTGATTCATAGGGGCACATGTACCCCAATGTTTACAGCAGAGTTTTTTTTTTTCAACGTTTATTTATTTTTGGGACAGAGAGAGACAGAGCATGAACGGGGGAGGGGCAGAGAGAGAGGGAGACACAGAATCAGAAACAGGCTCCAGGCTCTGAGCCATCAGCCCAGAGCCCAACGCGGGGCTCGAACTCATGGACCGCGAGATCGTGACCTGGCTGAAGTCGGACGCTTAACCGACTGCGCCACCCAGGCGCCCCAGCAGAGTTTTTTTTTAACGTTTATTTATTTTTGAGACAGAGAGAGACAGAGCATGAACAGGGGAGGGGCAGAGAGAGAGGGAGACACAGAATCTGAAACAGGCTGCAGGCTCTGAGCGGTCAGCACAGAGCCCGACGCGGGGCTCGAACTCACAGGCCGTGAGATCATGACTTGAGCAGAAGTCAGACGCTTAACCGACCAAGCCACCCAGGCACCCCTGCAGAGCTTTTAACAATAGCCAAATTATGGAGAGAGCCTAAATGTCCATTAACTTGAATTTAAATTTAAAAAAAAAAAAAAGAAAAAGAAATAAATACAGATACCTAACAAACACATCTTTATTTGCAGATGCCCCGTTTAGTATGACCTATAGAGATGAAGCATTCACATGATGACTACAGTACCTGGGTTGGGATCCTCACTCTACCTCCTACCAGCCATATGCTCCTGGACCAATCACTTCACTTCACTCGGTCTCCGTTTACTCAGCTGCAAAAAAATAAGTAAAGCTTAGAACAGTGTCTAGCATTAGGTAATTTGTCAGTAGTATCAGCATCATACAGAGCACTTTGTGGAATTTATATCCAGAGAAACACTTATTTAAAGATTGCTTAGTACCACCATGAGACTGAGATCTAGGTCTACAAAAATGGGTTTTCATGTTTCTACTCATCCATAGCTTATCCATGAGAGTTCCTCTCCCAGTCACTCTGCAGATCACTGCAGCAATTCCAGATATTCCAAACAGATGTAATAATATTCTGTGAGGGAGGGGGGCATTTCTTCCCATGACTATCTGTTTATAAGTAAAGAAAACCTTTGCCAGAAGCTCTCATCTGGCTGCTCCTCATATCCCACTGGGCAGGGCTGTGTCACAATGCCTATGGCCAGGGCTAGTCACTGGTAAGGGGAATGACATCACCAAGAATGGCCTGGATTAATAGTGCCTCAACCTAGGCATATGGGAGAGTGGAAAACTTTTAAAAATTGCAGGGAGGGATCGTCCAAGAAAAGGAATTAGGGGAAGGGGGAAGGAAGCAAGGAGAATGATTGCTTATAGGCAATCCGTAAAATCTAACACGAAATTCTCAGTAATTTCTACCATACAGTAAGCACATACTGTATACCAGACACTTGCTTTGTGTGGATTATAATTCTCATAACAGTCTACTCCAGTCGGGCCTTATCCCCATGGCTCCCATGAAGCACTCTTATCTTGAGTCACTTCTCTATCCTCATATTTACTGCTCGGTAGCAACAAATGCAATTAACCCTTCCCTGGACATATCAAAATTGTCTTGTGTTTTCCCTCTGCTCACTACTTCTTTTCCAAACCTTCAGCCGTTCCCTTCTTGTCAATATGGCATCTAAATGATGGAATCCCCCAGGGCTCATGCTGGACCATTTCCATTCTCTGTTCATTCTTTCTCCTGGAGCCAACTCTTACAGGCCTATGGCTTTAACTATAAGGAAAGCTAATGATTCCCAAATTAAGATAGTTTTAAACCAGAAGTCCCAGCTTGAACCCAAATTATTAGAATGTTTTTCTTTTTAAAAAATATTTTGATTTTATAAAGCATATTTCATCTCTTATGTCTCTAATACTTCCTTTTATTTCTCCCAAAACTGGAGGACTAGTTACAAAAGTCCAGTACATCAAAACACACATTTACTGAGCACATTTATCTCAGCCGAGGGCCTTGACTGCTCTGGGACCAAAAGCCTGTGGTAATTTATGAACCTTTAAAGTCTTAGAAAGAAATATCAGTTGAACTCAGTGCAAATATGAGAGTCTAGAAGCTCATTCAGTGCTGCCTCCAAGATCATAAAGAACCTTTGGGAAAACTAAAATTCACTAGCAGCCCTGACATATCAGAAGGAAGCTAATAATGTTGGGATGTCCTGCTGGTCAACAGTCCTCTGGGTTTCCTTAAATCATTCAAAAACATATTACTGTCAGTCACTCAGCTGGGCCTCAGAGAGCCACATGATTGAACTGGCTCTGCTCCCAGTTATTGATTCAAATGTGGTTTCAAGGATAGCAAAATGCTTGGGGCGATGCAAGGCTCCAGTTCAACATGAAAGGAAGGTCAGCCTTTCATTCGCTTTGTTGCTTCACTCATTGACCCCTGAGTACTTCCAAACATTGATCGTGGCAGAGCTGAGTTTTCTAAACTCCTACATCTCCTTTTGTGGGTCATGGGGTTTTAATTAATACCCAAGGGAAAATGCTTTCTCCTGGGACAGGAAGCTGGCATGCCCTAAAGGGTGATGTACAATTTGGGGTTGTAGCTGCAGTACTCACAAACTGCCACTCGGGGGACAAGCCACTCTGTTACCTGGGCCCTGTGACTGCTTCTGAAAACAAAACCCTCTGATGGGATCATTTTCCTCCAGTATTGGAAGAACAATCTAGAAACATGACTGCAAAGTCTCAGGGCTGTGTGTCTACATATACATAAATATACATTTATACACAGAAGCCTTTCAGCTCACACGACTTGAGAAAATCCCCAATTTCCACCTACCCAATGGGGTAAACAATAAAACCTTGGATTGCGAGTAACTTGTTCTATGAATGTTCTGCAAGATGAACAAACATTTCTAATAAATTTTAACTTGATAAACAAGTGATGTCTTACAATACGAGTAGTACCTGGTGCCAAATGTCACATGACCACAACTGAGCTAATGGTCCTTGAAATTCTCATTTATGTACAAGTGCTTTGGATTACAAGCATGTTTCCAGAACAAATTATGCTCGCAAACCAAGGTTTTACCATACTTCTTTCATTTTGCTTGTTATTTCGTCTGATCTAGCAACTAGAGTGGGTTCCAGGGAGCCAAAACAAAGGAAAGGTCTAACCTCTAGAGGAACACAACTACATTTTACACATTTGTGGAGGAAGGGATATGTCAAAAGCTGGGATCTTTCAGAAGATCGGGTTGGAAAGATATTAGTGGCCCAAATACTTCTACACACTGAACACCTGAGCACATGTTTCACATTCACTGTGCAGCAATGTTTTTTTCCTTTTTCTCTTTCTTTTTTGTGGCTGTTAACAATTAAAGGGAAGTGTCGGCACATAAATTGCTCAGTATGACTCCAATTTTGTCTACTTTCTCTAGGTCTCTGCCTCCCTCTTTATTTACCTTGACATGAGAATCTTTATTCTTGCCAAAAGAGGCAGTAGAGGTGGAAACGCTAATTTGTGTGTCATCACTCTGAAAACTGAAAAAGGAACCAGATTATCCAAGGAACACTGTAAGACAAAAAAGGCACTGCTATAAATATACCTGTGAAGATAAAACTTTGAACTTTTTTTTTTCACTTGTCTTCAGGAAATGGCCAAAGGTTATATTTTGTCATAACAGGCCTTGGATGTTAGAAAATATCCCTGAGGCACCTGCATGGTTGTCAGTCGAGCGTCCAACTTCAGCTCGGCTCACCATCTTGTGGTTTAAGAGTTCGAATTCTGTGTCAGGCTCTCTGCTATCAGCACAGAGCTTGCTTTGGATCCTGTGTCCTCCTCTCTCTCTGCCCCTTTCCCCTCTCAAAAAAAAAAAAAGAACTATAGAAGATATCCTTATACATTTACATAAACATGCAGACACACACACAGACACACACACACACACACATAATTTGTAGAAAGCTTAGAAAGAAAACCAAAAGTCAAGATAGATCAGTCCCTGACTGATACCATGGTCAAATATCAGGGATCATGTGCTTATAAAAACAAAATGGTCACCAAAATTTAGGAGTATGACTAGCATAAACAGAGGCCCAGGGTCAGTCAAGCCAATGGTGTTTTTTTCTATGCCAATGACCAACCAATTTCAGGGGCACTGTGACTAACTTCTGGAAGGCTGTAACAAGAGTTCATAGCTGGTCTCGCAAGCAGGACCTAGCACAGAGCAGGATCCACATTTGCTTCTGATCCAGAAAAGGATATTTGAGGAGAAGAGCCATTTCGAGAACCTTGTAGCATTTTCCAACCCAAGACCAGTCTGTCCTGTCTGAGCCCAGATCATTCCCCTGTTGGCTTATGAGATTTATTTAATAAATAAATAAATAAATAAATAAATAAATAAATAAATAAATATAAAATAAATATAAATAAATAAATATAAAAGATAAGACCAAACCAGTTGCCACCTCAGAATAGGGTCAAGTATAAGGAAACATGGAGTATTTCATTGTGGGAGGTAACTGTGATTCAAGTCCAGCTGCTTCTAAGACATCATGGTAACAGCCAAGAACTCATGGATTTTAACAATTCTTTTGGAAGCGAATTGGCATAATTCTTTCTCTGCTTCTGTTAAGAGCTTAGGCTCTGGCATAAGGTGATTTCACATGAGTTCTAGAACGAGACCTGCTACATTCTAAGCTCTGCCGCTTGATCTTGTTAGTTAACCTGTTTAGTCCTGTTTTCTCATCTTTCAGATGGAAATAGTAACAGGATTTACTTCACAAGTTTTCTGGGAAGATTAAACCTATTTAATCTTAGACCATGTGACAGGTCTGGCACACAATAAGCCTTCAATAAATATCAGCTACCATAATTAGCATCATCATTACTAATATTATCACTCTGTTACAATGAAGAACGTAACTTTCTCCCTGGTAAAAACCAATAGTGTCCTACTATCAGAGGACTTTGGTGAATCTGTTATTACCTTTCTCTCCTTACCCTTGACCTCCCTCCTTCTTTAACAGATTGTCCAGCAGCAGTTAGTCATATGTTACTATCTGTTTTTGTTTTGTTTTGTTTTGTTTTTACAAAGGTCCCCTTGATTTCACACCTTCTTCTAGTTGCTTCTTCCTTGCTTGAAAAAAAAAATCTTGGAATCATTGTCTGTATATGTGGTCCAATTTCCTTTCTCATTTCAACCTACCCTATAATGACTTTGGCCCCTAGAGTTACCTCCTTTTTTGCCAACTCCAATGGACACTTTTCAATCCTTATATAACTAGAACTTTCCACCTCATTCAGTATCACTTACTATGCACTTATCAAAACATTCTGCATTTTATTTTTTCTTTATATAACATTTTTGTGATTGTTAGAGTTCCTCTTTGTTCAGTCCCCAGGCCTCTTTGGTTCTCAGTTGTACTCTCTCCATCAGTGATCATGTCCAATCCCATAACTCTTCATATTTCCAGCTAAAACCTCTTCATTCATATAAGCGACTATCTCCTTGACTTCTCCTCTTGGAGTCTTCCAGGCATCTAAATTTGTCATATCTAAAATGAACTCCCAATATTTATACACATGTTCCCAAATATTCTCCTCCTCAAACCACTGCATTTCCATATACCAACACCCATGTATTTGCCTGTTGAAACCAATGTCATTCATGATATTTCCCACCCACATCTAATCCAGTATCCATTCCCATGAATTGTCTCTCTAAAATAGTGGTTATCAGTTAGGAGAGATTTTGTCCCCAAGAGATATTTAATAAGGACTACCTGCCTGTCTGAAGACATTTTTGTTTTTAACAATGGGGACATCAGGGAGTGCCACTGGCAGAGGAAGAGGCCAGGGATTGCTGCTAAATACTCCTATAGTGAACTGAAAAGCCCCATAACAAAGAACTATCTGGCCTCAAATGTCAATAGGCTTAAGGTTTAAAACTCTGCTCTTAAATATGTCCTGAAAGTGTCCAATTCTCTCAGTCTCCACTGCCAGCACCTGATCTAACTCATGACCCTTCAGGCTCTATTGTTTTAGGGGTCTCCTATGTGGTCTCTCACCTCCTTCACTTTTGTCCTCCACTCCCTCATCCTTTTCTCCACACAGCAACCAGAGTAAGATGTGAATATGATCCTATTAAGACCCTACCACCATCCTAACCCCTTTCAATAGTCTCCCCACTGCACCTAGAATAACAGCCTAACTTCTAATCGAGGCCTGGGTCTTATCCACCTTTCCAACTTTAGCTTGACAATTCTCTTATTCTTAAAGCATTTTCCTCTCTTAGGGTCTGCATCATAGCATTCTTCTGGTTTCTCTTACCTCTCTGGAGGCTCCTTCTCAGTTTCTTCTGCAAGAATCTCTTCTGCTCGTTTCTAAATATTGGAGTTCCCCAAGGTTTCGTCCCTGGGCTGTCTTCTCCAATCTATCTATGGTCTCTCCCAGGTTATATAATTTATTCAGATGGCTTTAAAAACCATATATATGCTCTCAACTCAATTGACCCTAGGCTTATTTACCCAACATCTTTCTTGACAACACTGTTAGATTGTTTAATATGTATCTCAGAACATAACTCTTGCACTCTCCATTCCAAACCTGTCCTTCCTCCAGTCTTTCCCACCTCAATAAACTGTTCCACCACATTCACCTAGATGTTAATTTCAAACCCTAGAAGCTGTCTTCTATTCCTTTCTTTTACTCATTTGCCATATCCAATCCAACAGCAGTCCTGTCAACCACTCCTTCAAAATATACACCAATGTGTCCATTTTTTACTGCCTCCATCACTGTTGACTTAGTCAAAGCCAATATTATCTCCCACCTGGGCCATAAAATAACCTCCTAACTGATATCCCTAGTTCTACACTTGCTACTCCACAATCCATTCTGCACAGAGTGTTTAAAGTTTCCTTTTCTTTATTTCACTTGATCCAGTTATTCCCCTGATTAAAAGTGGAAGTGTTGGTATGATGATAAAAAGCAGTCATATTTTTAATGTATGTTAAAGGTATAGATGACAGGATTGCTATTGGATTGAATATGCTTCCCATTACCCAAGTTCTTTCACCAGGGTCCATAAACCCTGAATGAACTGACTCCTACCTACCTCTCCAATCTTATTTCATGCCACTCTCTCCCTCCATCACCTAGTTCAATCCACACTGATCCTAGTTCTCTATGTGAAAACACATGCCTCTCGGACTTTGCACTCACCCTTCCTTCCACTTGGGATTCTGTGTCTTCAAATCTTTGCATATCATTCTGGCATCAGCTCAGATGTAATTTTACAATAAGGCTTTCCTTTCCCACCCAAGCTAAAGTAGTTCCCCAATCACTCTATCATCTCACTCAGTTAGTATGTTTGCACAAGGTACTGCTACATCATACTTTGTTCATTTTTTGTCTTGTTAATAATGAGAGGAAAACTTGACTTAATTTGTTCACTGTAGTATCTCCTTAAGTCTAGAAGAGCTCCCGGCACACAGTGGTTGCTCAATAAACATTTGTTGTGTCATTAAATGAGTAAGTTTAAGAGAACAGTTTAATGTCATCTTTGTTGAGGAGCCATGTTAGCTGTTTTCCTCATCATCTGGTGAGAGTGTTCACAGAGAGTAGCCATTTAACTATTGTAGGCATGTCACCCACGGAACAGCTAGGCAGAAGTGATGTCTCTCTACAGCTAAGACTTTGCTAAACCTAATTGACTGTCTCAGGTGGACACATTCTCCTTTGCAATGACCCAAGAGAATCACAAAGCACCAAAAATAGGAAATGGGGTCCTTATCATCAAAAAGAATGGTGATGAATAAAAGAAAAACCTCCAACATCTATATTTGGGAAAGATTAGGCCAGACTGAAATATAACCATATTATACCTCCTCTTGCTTTACACTTCCATATACACCCCAACTCAAGGTCTAATACCCTCTGAAATAAGGTACTGGTTCCACTGATAACTGCTAGTGGCCAGATGATCAATATCTTATACATATCTATCAGTTCTAAACCAAGTATAATAGAATGAGAGAAATTCAGAGGGATATTTTAATTTAATGACTGATTACTTTAGACTCTAGTTATGTAACTAATATTATAATTAATGGTAGCTTAGTGGATACATTTGAGTGAAAAATTTAGTAAGCTCTTCTCTAGGATTAGCAATAAATTTAAAATGTCCGCTTTTCTTTTGCTGAAATGTGCTGAGGGAACCCTGAACAATCCACAGCACTTTGTGTTCTCTGTCAAGGGAAAGGACAAGTATATACCGCTTCCTGTAGCACAATTTCTCAAATGCCAATGTGAAAAATATCCTTTTCTTTTAAAATTTCATTTGAGCCTAGTTAATAACAAGGCCCCCAGTCAAAGCCCAGCAGAGCAATCAGCTTTGACTGTGTCCTTTGTCACAGCATTGAGAATGTGCCAAATACAGAAAGTTCCTCTCTGAGTCTAAATGCTCCCAGGGCATGTCAGGACTACTAAGTCAAACCAACACATTACCAAAATGAAAGTACAAGCACAGTCTCCTAGTTTCAGAACAGATGGCAAAATAGTAGGGATTCGTGGGTTCCTCGACCCAACCCTAGAGGAGTACAGAAGCAAGAGGGCACGATAGTTTACAGGACACAGAAAACACATACACTCATGAAAACTCTGGGGAACTGAAGCTTTTTCTAAGTGGAGTAGTTGTGGGGGTTGATGACTGACTGCAGCCTGTGGTCAGTGAGAATCGAAACCAGCAGTACGAGGAGAGAAACTTCTAGGTCAGCTCTTTTCTATCTCCACAATAGTTTGGGATGATCATCGTCTGGCCTTTCACGATAGAAATTAGCAACATGAGTTTAAGTCATCCTGGTAAACACACTGCAAAATCTCTGTGAGGGTGAACACTAGATGAAAATGTATGAGTTACTTGGCCAAAGTGGGAAACCAACTTCTCCAACCCTTTTCCCTCAATCCCCTAAACTGGTAGCTTTCAACCTAAAGATACTGTGTTCTTCCAAAGCTGCATCCCTTTATTAATTTTTTTTTAATTTTTTTTTCAACGTTTATTTATTTTTGGGACAGAGAGAGACAGAGCATGAACGGGGGAGGGGCAGAGAGAGAGGGAGACACAGAATCGGAAACAGGCTCCAGGCTCTGAGCCATCAGCCCAGAGCCTGACGCGGGGCTCGAACTCACGGACAGCGAGATCGTGACCTGGCTGAAGTCGGACGCTTAACCGACTGCACCACCCAGGCGCCCCTAATTTTTAAAAATTTTTACATCTAACATATGTTTTTTATTGAAACACACCTGACATGCAACCCTGTATAAATTTAAGGTGTACATGTTAATTTGATACTTATTGTAAAGATTGCTATTATAGCTATAATTAGCACCTCAATCACATCACATAACATAATTATCATTTTTTTTTAGTGGTCGAAGTAATTAGAATTTAATCTGTTAGCACATTTGATGGTTATAATACAATATTGTCTTCTATATTCATTTTACTGTGCATTAGATCTCTGGGATTTATTTACAACCTGTTGCAAGTCTGTACCCTTAAACATCATCTGTCCTCTACCCTATCTCCCCCCATCCCCTGGCAACCACCATCTTACTGTTTGGCTTTTTTAGATTGTACAGTGATAGGACATAGCATTTGTCTTTATCAGTCTGACTTATCTCACTCGGGATAATGTCTCTTAATTAATTAATTAATTTTATTTATTAATTTGAAGGTAAAATTCTTGAGTTGTGTGGTGGAGTAGTAGTAAATGGGAGAGATACGAGTAGTAGTTTTTGGTACCCGGAGATCATATCCTCCCCTCTCCTTAAGCTTACCCAGATGATTCTGGATGAGGGCCTAGTCTCTGGCATATCCCATACACGTTATTAGATGCAAGGAAATGTGATTCCTTGAGTCAAACAAGCAAAAACAGAGACTTGAACACTGCAACCACTGCTAAAAATAAAAATAAGCTCAACCACATAAGTTACTAAAAGCAGAATTATTGGAAATATGGGCAAAAAATTCAAAATAAGCATAAGAAGATAGAGAAGATATTAGTAACATGGAGCAGTAATGAGAAATTATGATGAGAAAACAAATAGAAATATTAGATATGAAAAATACAGCTAAAATAAAGAACACAATAAGTAAGTTAATTACCAAGATAAGTAAGTTGAAGAATGAGTTAATGAGTTGTGAAAAAAAAAAAAAGAACACTCTCAGAGGCAGCAAAAAGGATAATAAAAATTTACATATATATGTATGTATATATATATATATATGTGTGTGTGTGTGTGTGCCATATATATATATATATATATATATATATATATATATATATATATATGATGGTAACAGGTAGACAATAGAGTTCCTATAAATAGAGAAAACATGCATAGAAGTAAAATTTGAACAAACAAAAAGGATAAAATTGCCAGAATTAAAGAAAGAAAAGCCTGCAGACTGAAAAGGGGCATAAACTCATAGGTTATTAAACAGAAGAAATAAGGACAAATCAAACACCTAAGTGCATTATTATTAAAATGAAGGATATCAAAGACATAGTAAGGGAAAATAATAAAAATGTACAAAGGCAAGAACGGCTCCCTTACAAAAGAAAAAGAATCAGAATGGCATCTGACTTCTCAACCACACACTGAATGCAAAAATTCAACACAATCGTATTTTGAAAGTAATAAAGGAAAAGAACTTTCCTCTTAGAATTTTATATCCAAGCAAATTATAAGTCAAAGATGAGAGCACAGTAAAAAGTGCTCTTCGGCACTGAAGGCCTCAGATGGTTTAATATGCTAAGATCCCTAAAAAAAACACTCTAAGCAATCAATAACAGTGGGAGGGGAGACACAGGATATGCTGTTTCAGGAGATACAGAAAGGGGGTGAAATTTTCTGGTACTTGTAGGTTGAATAGTATCCAGAAACAATTCACAATTATATTATACTTATATTACTTTTACATAGGTTTTATTATGTATCAGGCACTCATCTAAATTCTGAACATATGTAATTCAAAGACAACTCTTCGACTATGATCTCCATTTTACTGATAAATAATTTAGGCATAGAAGGTTATGTGGCTTACCCAAGGTCATACAGCTAGCTAACTAAATCCAACAATTCATAAAAAAAAAAAAAAAAAGTTCACATTCACCTCAAATGAGGTTAATCCCAGAAATGCAAAAATAGTTGTATTTCATGAAACCCACCAATACCATTATGTCATTAGCAAAGTAGAGAAAATCATATCAATCACTCAAATGATGCAAAGAGACTTTAATAAAGTTCAGGACCTATCTATTTTTTTCAACAATCTGAACAAACTAAAACTAGAAGGGAACTTCCTCACAGCGGTGAACATTGTATATCCAAACCTTATAGCTAACACTACCCTTAGTGGAGAAAAACAGAGAGCATACCCTTTAAAATAGAACACAATATTTTCACACCACAACTGACTGATACAATTCTACAAGTCTTATTACCAATACTAAAAGAAAAGAGAAATATTTAGGAGAAAGAGAAAAAAATGTCACTCTTAGTCCATAATACTATCATCCAATAAAACCATAGAATTATCACCAAAAAAGCAACTAAAAATAATGTTCAGAAATTTAACTGGAGATAACTTAAAAAATCAATAGTGCTAACTTACCTCAGCCATAACCAATTAGAAAATATAACAGTAGCAAAAAAGAAAGAAAAGGAAAACAAAAACTATAAAATATCTAGAAATTAACCAGGAACACACAATAACTATAGAGAAAACAAAAACTCCAATCAAGGTCATATAAGTTGATATATAAATTAAATGGACATTTTATTTTTTTAGATAAGATAGCTTAACATTACAAAGATATTTATTCTTCCTAATTATTCTATTAATCTGATGTAAATCAATTATAGTTCCAGTTGGATTTTTTAAGAATTAAATGAATTTATTCTATTTTTCAATAGAAGGAAGCCAACCTTATAAAAAATGGGGGAGAAAAGAGGGGCAAGTTGTCAGATATTGATTCTTTTAAATCATAATTTAAAAATTAAGATATTTAAAAATTAAGAGTTGGGGATCCAACTCTTGGTCTCAGCTCAGGTCATGATCTCACGGTTCACAGAATTGGGCCCCGTGTAGGGCTCTGCACTGGCAGCATGGAGCCTGCTTGGGATTCTCTCTTTCCTCTCTCTCTGCCTGTCCCCTGTTCACGTGCTCTCTCTCTCTTAAAATAAGTAAGCATTTTTTTTTTAAGAAAATTAAGATATTGCCACAAGAACAATCATGTTGATCAATGGAACATAATAGCTCAGGGACAAAACATGTATATGGGCCACTCTTATATAAATGAAAGCTAGTATCACAAATTCATGGGAAAACTATGAATTATTTAGTAAAATGGTTTGAGAAAAGTGAATCCCTACTTAACCTTACATATCAAAGTAAACAACAACAGGAATAAATATCTAAAGGTGAAGGATAAAACTAGAAAGTTGGTAGAATAAAATATTCAAAAGCTACAGACCTGGCGAAGGAGAAAGATTGTTTAAACAGAACTTCAAAAGCACAAAGAAATAAATGATTAAGTCGTCTATATCAGAATAAAGATTTTCTGGTCAATAAGAAACTAAGGATAAAGTTAACATATAGTTGACAGAATGGAAGAAGATATTCGCAAAGTACAAAACCAACAAGAGATTAATGTTTACAATATACAAGAAAATCTTTGAAGTGTATAATGAAAGACAACAACCCAAACAGACAAATGAGCAAGAAATATGAATATCCAATATATAGAAGAAACCCAAGACACTGACAAATAGATGACAGGTCAAAGTGACTGACAATTACAGCGATGCATATAAAGTAAGTTACTACAGAATAGCAAAAATTAGGGGCGCCTGGGTGGCGCAGTCGGTTGGGCGTCCGACTTCAGCCAGGTCACGATCTCGCGGTCCGTGAGTTCGAGCCCCGCGTCGGGCTCTGGGCTGATGGCTCAGAGCCTGGAGCCTGTTTCCAATTCTGTGTCTCCCTCTCTCTCTGCCCCTCCCCCGTTCATGCTCTGTCTCTCTCTGTCCCAAAAATAAATAAACGTTGAAAAAAAAAAAAAACAAAAAGAATAGCAAAAATTAGAAAGCTGAATAATGTCACCCATTCATAGGAATACTGGTAGTTAGGAATTTTGTCCATGCTGGTGAAAACATAAACTAGCGCAGCCTTTCTGAAGAGCAACATGGCTCTAGTCAAAATATGAACCACATGACTCAGCAGTTCCATACTTGAGCGTCATTTCCAAAAGAAGGTCTCGCAAGGTCCCTGAAGAGACAGATGTACAGAGTTGTTTACCACATCCCCAACAATGATGCCAGAGTTTCCCATAGGTCATGTGACCAACAGAGAAGGCAGGTGGACATGGACCATCTAGGCAGGCCCCCATGTAAGGCTCAGTTCACCCATGACAGAATCTCCCCAATAAGAAGCTGAAAGATGGCTTGTTTTGGCCAGAGCTGGGAGGAGGTGAAAGGAAAAGAGACAGAGCTGGACCTCACAATGAAAAATGGGTGTTGTCATCCCTTGAAACCTTTCCAAAGACTCATACATGTGTCCTAGGAGGAGTATTTGATTACCTGCCATAGAGAAGGAAATGACTGTAAGTTACTGTTGCTTGGAAAAGCAGCAAAAGAAGGGCATTGTTACCGACCAGTTAAGGCAAGAGATAATTATCTCTTATCCTCTCCTTCCTCCTACTCCAGCAAAGTAAAGGAGCTGGACTTTAAAGAGAGTTTGAAGAAGAGGTATCTCAGAGCTATATCATACCCACCACCGTCCAAGCAACCAGAGCCGAGATCAAGTCCCCTCTAGAGAGGAAAGAACACAAGGCAGTTGAAAAACCATCCATATAATGCTTTTCAGCTCTGTAGTGTCCTTTCTGTAGGGACCCTGCTATAGTCTAAATGTTGTGTTCCTCCAAAATGCGTATGTTGAAATTCTAACCCCATAGGTGATGGTACTAGGAGATGAGATCTTTGGGAGGTGATTAGGTCACCAGGGCAGAGCCCTCATCAATAGGATTGGTACATTTATCAAAAAGGGTCTGGAGGGCTTGCTTGTCCTTTGTGCCATGTAAGGATGCAGTGAGAAATCTGCCCTCACCCATCCATGTTGGCAACCTAACAACAGACTTACAACCTCCATAACTGTGAGAAATAAATTCTGTTGTTTATAAGCCACTCAGTCTGTGGTGTTTTTGCTATAGCAGCCTGAACAGACTAAGACAAATCCCAAAGGAAAAAGGTGGTCAGGGCCAGAGGTTAAGCTGAAGCTGGCTCAGCCAGAAGTAGGAATTCATTTAATTTCCCTTGATTTGTGTCCCATGTAACTTCAAAAATTATTTAAAACAAGCAGAATAGAAACCACGTAATGTTGGTTTTACTTCTAACGTTTGAAAAGACACCCACTGTCATGGAACCCGAGAATCATCATCACGGTGTAAAGGGAATGAGCAGGGCTGGCCTGTCCAACACTGTGTCCAGTCATAGCAGCTCCAGAGAGATGGGCATGAGGACTTTTGCTCAGAGCAAACCACACTAGTTGGATTCGTATCACAGCTGTACCAGAGATCCCTAGAACAACTAAGGTGAAGAGGAGGATTACAAGTGAGACCAGAAGCTCCTCAAATGTCTTCTCCTTGGAAGTCCTGGAGGACACAGTCACTGATCTCCAGATCTTCAAATGTAAATTGATGGTTTAAAAATGATAGAGAAAATAAGGGAGTTAAAAATAAGGGGAAAAAACCTTTCAAGGAGTATAAACTATTAAATAATGGAAAGTGTTCCTTTTCATTATCTCCATCTCTGTTCTCAAAGACAAAATGAAGTTATGACCAAAAAGGAGCCAATCTTATTTCTTTGAATAATCTTAATGTTTCACAAAAGCCATCAGTTATTGTTGCCAAGTCTCAAAAAAGAATCCTTTAACAACTGGACTACAAAAAAAATTGAGCATAATGTGTGTTTTAATTCTAATTTGTATTTGGCTATATAGACCCAGCCATCGGCTGTCAAATGCTTGGTTTGAGATCTAACAGCTAAAGATCTTATTATTGCCTTCTATGTCAGATGTTCAAGCATTAGATGCCCTGAGGAGTTGGTTTTTGATGTAGTTATTATTACTGAAAGCAACAGAATATCCTAATATCTTCAAATATTAACTTTTGCCCTGAAGTAAGACAAGCACATGCAAATGTAATAATTTGGGCCTGAGATGTTGTAAACAAATACAGAAGTAGGAGGGAAATGTCCCAAGTATGAACAGTTAATAGCTAATTGACCCACAATACAGTTGCCTCTCCTGTGAACAATTAGGAGTTGACCATTTAACAATAAATATCAGGTCAGTTCACTCCTTTGCCTCCAATACAATCCCAATATCATAAAGGACAATTTTCTTGTCAAAGCCAAAGTCCTCAAAAGCAGGACTTGACTGGGTATAAAATTCTGTTCTATTTCTTAGTATTCATAATGAAGTTGTTTACAGTTTTATTTGTCACACTCATTCACAGTTTTATATTAAGGAAAGAAAATGACATTTAAGAAATTAATTGAGTTCAGGGCAAAAGATATCTTACATCTGATGTTTCTGGAAGTCTAAATATAAATAAAAATGTCTGTCAAAGCATGTTTCTGAATTTTATAAGACTATAATTATACACATATTTAATAACCCCATTAGGCAGGATGCTTTAGAAAACACTGAAGACTTAGATTATTATGATTAGCATAATAATTAGGTCGTTCATCAGGAAAAACTATGAATAATTCATTCTAATTAAGTAACTGATAGAACAGTAAATCAACCATCAGTGCCAGACCCCAGTAGGTTATGGACGGTAGTAAATCACCAGTGAAACTAACTTCTGGGTACAAGATAATAAATTAAAATATTATGAAATTTTTGTTCTATTACTAGAAAGATCACCAAAAATTCTTTCTTGGTCTTTGGATGTTTGACAGTCAGTGGATTTACCCCAGGTAGGTGATGCACTTTGCTGCTGTATGCATAACTTGAAAAATAGAAAAAAAGATTAGACGTGAAAGATATGAGGGGAAAATGTGCCTATCTTCTAGATAATAAATGTTGCCATTGTGTTACCTCTCTCCAGCTATGCTAGGTGACTAACTTTTGAAATCTGATGTAGGAATATGTATATCATAGGAATGAAACAGCTTATGGAGAAAACAGGTGGTAAGAAACTCCTCCAGCCCATAATGCTGGTGTAAATGATTCTTCAAAAGAACAAAAGATCCTGTCCCCACATCCTTTTGTCACTATATAAAATGAATGCCAATCCTCACAGAGAAAGTAGAGAGCCAGCTTATAAAGCCTGCTGCGATACTGGACCTCAGAACAATGAATTATTAAATATTCTGCTGCATCTTCTGTTTTAGAAGGAAAACAGTCCAAGAGCTATACTTATTTTCTGGAAGAGATGAAGCTCAATTCAAAGATTTTAATAATCAATATCAAGATATAGGAGAAGCCTAGTACAGAGGTCCTATCTAATTTATGGAAATATTAATTTGAAGTTTAGTATACAATAGGCTTTAAGTCAAAGTGTTTCTGTTTTTCCTTATAACCTATAAGATTGTAGTATATGATCAACTAGACCCCAGGATGGAAAGACCAAATAGAACCTTATTTTAGTGTAAGAGTAACTAAAAATAAAACATTAAGGAATATGAAGAAGTTCAAGTGAACATGGGAACTTGGGAATTGTTTTCTATGCTGAGCAGAGGACACGTTGGATGAATAAAACATTTAGCTCCAATATGAACTGCCTGATCCTCCAATTAACTCTCTGGCCATAGCCTTGACTTCAGAAATGCTACTGTTAAAATACTGAATGGGGTTTAGAATAGCAACGGTCACTAACTAGTAATCCAGCAGAATTTACATATCAGCCAGGAAACACTGCACTGTGGATTGGAAATCTCCACACCATAATCCTCTAAGACAGGCTACAAACGTGGGAGCCATCCCTAACTCCTTCCTCTCAACTTCCCATCACACTGGCCTCCCAGTACTGTGGACTTGTCTGTAAACATCTTTCCACACTGTCCACACTCATAGTTCTTAATGGTACTATGTTCAGTCATGCACTGATCATCTCTTGCTTATTTTGATAAAATGTTATCCTACTGGCTTCTGTGCCCGCCTATATGTCCCACTCTGACACAAATCTGATCGCAGAAATCTATCACTTAAAATGCTCCAATAATTCCTCATTTCTTTACTTACAATTGGGTGCTCACTAACTTCCCCAGTACCTGCCTTATCAACCCTGTACTGGGAAATAATCCTCGCAGATCTCAGAGCATGTCATGATCTCAAGTCTCTTAAGTCTTTGCACATGTATGCTGAGATCAGCCAATTGGAGTGTCCACCCCTGCAGTTCCTACTCTAAGGCCAGATGGCATATGATTATAAATTCACACTCAAACACAAGTCCCAAGGTACAATGGTACTGGGTCTGGTTCTGTTTATCCTTTCTCCTTATTTCTGTTATTGCACTGAATTTTGTCCCTCTGTGTAAAGGTAAGAGAGCTTCATCCACCCACACCAGCTCAGAACCTAAGCCAGTCTAGGATGAAATCAATTAGCACTAAGGGTAGACCACAGAAGGACTGCCTGAAATCAGCAGCTAGACCTCCTTAGGTATAACTGGATAACTGTCCTAAAGAAAACATACATAGATACAAAATTAAGTGCCTACAGCAACCATTTCTTATATTTTCATAACTTTTTGGATCATTGAGGACAGATGTTTTTCTGCACTTACTACCCCTAAATACCTATAAAGAGGAAGCTAGCATAATTTCTCATATCCTTGTCTCCTCCAAAAAAATATGAATTTTTAAAATGTTTATTTATTTACTTTGACAGAGAGCACACATGAGCAGGGGAGGGACAGACAGAGAGGAAGAGAGAGAATTCCAAGTAGGCTCCACGCTGTCAGCACAGAGCCTGATGCAGGGCTCGATCCTACCAACCATGAGATCATGACCTGAGCCGAAATCAAGAGTCAGAGCCTTAACCAAATGAACCATCCAGGCACCACCACCCCCCCCCAAAAAGAAATTTTTAACCACAGACCTCAGGTACTGAATAATTCTCTTTCTGCATTAGAGTGATTTAAGTGATCTACTTCCCAGAAGAACCCAGCAACACTGGCCTCGTTTGTTCAAAAGGAAGCATCAATATTATGGAATTAGTGTTGATTTGCGTGTGTGATCAAGGTGTTGTGACTATTAATCAAAAAGAGTCTTTATGCTTTAAAGCGTTTATAGATGAAATTACATATGCCTGGGACTTGCTTTAAAATAATGCAATGCAGGAGGGGGTAATCACAAATGAAACCAGATTGGCCATGAGTTTGATTATTTTTAAACTGAGTAATTAGCACAGGAGGGTTCATTATACAATTCTCTCTTCCTTTGCACATATTTTTTAAATTCCATAACAAAAACCTTTTTTAAAAAGAGAGACTCTGTAGAGCTGGTTGATCACATTTATTCCTATAAAAGGGGAAAACCACTACAAGACATGTCAAGGGTTTCAGGCCTCCTTTAGGAGGTTTTCTGAGGGTTTCCTATAATATCACCCAACTCTCTCCACTTGAAAACATCTCTTTCCCACACCACCTTCCCTAACTCCTATTTATTCTTCACTGCTTAGTTTAGATATGCCCTTTCTTGGAAAGCCTTATCCTAATGTCACCCTACTTCCTGTTTGTCTGAAGCATCCCTATTACAGGCTCTCATAGCACCCCATGCTTACTTTTATCAGGGCTGTTATCACACTAAATTTTGTGTATTTCTTTACTTGCCGTTTTAGAATCTACAACAGAATCCAAATTTTTTGAAAATAGGAAACACATCTTCTTTACCTCAAGAAAGGATTCTTAAAAGCACACAATTTGTTTTATCTTTAGATTTTCTGACAGTTCTCTAGATTTTATGTCTGGCCTGATGAACTTTCTTACTTTGAGAATCTTCTGCATGTGGAGAGGCCAGGAATGAAAAGTCTGTTTCAAATCCACCAAACCCTTAATTGCTTATGTTTCCTCTAAATTATGCCTAAAGATGAACTGTTTCTTTTTTCACTCATCCCTCACTATTTGTATGATAGGCAGTAAGATGAAGCAAGGTAGCACTTTCAATGTTCTACGTGGAAATATTCTTAGCTAGATAACTGGGTACATTAGATACATTTTGTATTATCTGCATTGATGAGAGACCATGAGGCAAGCTGAGGGCAAAGTACAAGCTAACACACTGCACACACACCCCTCCCGCCCCCAGGTGGGACGTGTGTAATATTCCTCAGGCACTCCTTGCTGCCCAAGAACAAAGGAAAGGAAGGAAAACAAATGGTTAACTGATAGAGATCACGGTCCTGCAAGACATGAGTCTCTATCTATTTGTAGTCTCTACAATAGAGACTACAATAGTCTCTACTATTTGTAGTTTCCAAATATCTTAGTAAATTACAAGAAAAAGGCAATCTTATCAATAGCCTAATCCCCAGAAACCTATAGACTCAGTTTCCTGGAGCCCCAACAACACCTCCCCTGCATAGTGATGTGAGGAACAAAGGCAAGAAGGAAATGGCAGGTAAAATTAAATGTCCTTATAACCTGCAGCCCATTGACAAATACTTGAGGTAAATACAGAGTATAACATTTCTCCGGGAACCCCCTACTGCCCTAATGTCAATGCCTTACCAAAAGAAAAACAACCTTGGCTTAACCATAGCAAGGCCTCAGGTATCCTAGGAGTCCTTTTTAGCATATCAAAGTCCTCCAGGAGGTCTCTCTTTTGCCTTTATCCCTCAGCTCCATAGTATATAACCAGTCACTCTTCATAACCCCAGTGCAGCTCTTTCTGCCCATGGGTCCTGTCCCCGTGCTTTAATAAAATCACTTTTGCACCAAAGACGTCTTCAAGGATTCTTTCCTGGCCATCAGCTCTGAACCCCACCCTCCAAAACCTCATCAAAATCACCGCATGAAAAAATGTTGATAAAACTTCTATTACATAACAACAGTCTCTCTTCTTCCAGGTTTCAAAACATTTCTCATTCTTCTCTAATCCTTTACCACTAGGCTACTGGAGGTCCTTTTTAGGAACTGCTCTCATGGACTCTCAAGATTTTATTAACAGTCTCCTCAAGTCCACACACCATCCAGTCCACATGTTTCACTGTTTTCTTTTCATGGCAGCAGCCAATCTCCAAATACCAAATTCTGTTCCTGTTATCTATTGCTCCATAACAACTCACTGCAAAACAGTGGCTAAAACAAGAATCATTCTCTGACATCTTGAGGTTTATCTGGGTCAGAAATTTGCGAAAGGCTTGGCTGGGCAGTTCTGGTTTCATATCTCCTGGGTGAAAGCAGTCAGATGATGGCTGGAGCTGAAACAGCAAGAGCATGGAACATCTGGGGACCGTCCGGACATGTCTGTCTCTTCCTCTTGTCTCAGAGTTTTTCCATGCAGCCTCTGTGCATGGGATAGTTTGGGCTTTCTCACAGCTTCATGGTCTCAGAGCAAACTGTTTACAAAATGACTGAAGGCTCTAAGAGCAAGGTACTAGTAAATGAGGTACAGGTTGCATTGCCTTTTACGACTGACCTCAGAAGTCATGTTCCTTGTGTCGCTTCCTTGTATTTTATCGGCCAAAACAGTCACAAAAGACCACCCAAGAACCCTCTAGCATACAATAGCTACTTAACAATGTTTGTTACATTCCCAGCCCCCACCAAGAAATGACTCAGTAGGATATACCTTCAGTGAATTTGAAGAGTACTTTTTTGAAGTTAAAGAAAGCTTATTTGAGAAACCTAGTTTGACACTTTACTATTAAAAGTTTCCTCTAAAAAAACCATGGAGCTATTATTACATACCAGTGAGTCAGAAAAAATATACAATGACAAATCCTTTAAGATTATTTAACTCTTAAGAGACTGGTGCTTTGGCATTATCTTAGGAGTCTCACTTTTCCTATCCCCCAAAACAACTGAGAAATATATGCCTAACAGTGTTTTTGCAGTATTTATATAAGAATAGATATAGTTCCTAAATTACAGTTTAGGGCAGACACTTCTTGATTGTGGCCAAGTATCAGTCTCTCTCTTCCTATTCCTACCTATTACTTTCATAAGTTTCAAAGGAAAATTAGAACTCTTCTCACCCAAGGGGTGATTATTTTTTAGACTAAGCCAATAATGGTAAATTTACTGCCCTTCTTGCTAGATAACCTGATTCGTTTAAGAATGGGCAAGTAAACAGCAACTCTAGCCTTTCAGATCTGAGATAAAAAAATGAGTTAAGGGCACTTCTCACTCATACAGAGTCAGGAGAAGGGAACAACAGCTCTTCAGCCTTTGAACTTTGTTTTGCAAAGATGCGATGCTTTCAGCTGCCATGGCCATCTTGCAACAATGAAAGGCCCTAAAATGAATAAACGCTAAAATCTTAAGGATAGAAAAGCACAAAGGTAGACAGAGTTTTAGTCCTTCGTGATGTCAGTGAGACACTGAACTAACCAAACTCAGAACTCCCCTACCTCAGGACTTCCTGTTAAGTAAAACAATAAATATCTACCTACGTCAAGCAGACTTAGGTCTGATTCCATAGAAGAGTCTCAGACAGGTGTGTGGGTGCCCGTAATATACCGAGAGAGTGCTTTCTAGACAAAGGGAACAAAAGAAGCAGGAGAGGAAGTGAAGGAGCTAAGCAAGAGTATAGCCTCACCCAGAGTCCAATTTGCAGGCTAAACCCACAGGGAGATATAGAGCATACATATTATACAGCTGGCCTTTTATACACCTATATTAATCAGTCACTGGCTAAGGAATACTCCTGGTGAAAGAGCATGGAAACTCTGATGGCTTCTGTTCTGCTGAAGAGAATGACTGGCTTAGACTATTAGCAGACAAAATTCATAGCATTTAGGGATGAGTACACTGGACTGGTAAAGGAGACCTAAGCCGAAGTCTAATAGCATCCACTAGAGTCCAACACTTGCATCAGTCAGATTCATTTACTTCCCTTATTAACTTCATTCAATTCAGGTGCAGCTTTTCTGAGATTCTGACTGGTCACAATCTCTGGAAAAACTTACGAAAGGAAGGTAGTGGGGCAAACTACAACTGCCACTGCTTAGTTGGTCCCAAGTCCATTAACTGATAGGCATCAGCCATTCTAGATTTCCCATTAACACTGGTTAAGGTACTTTGTCTTGTGGAGTGACCCAGCCCCCTCATCACTGAGGAATTTGAACCATTGTTTACTCGGTGGTTGTTCTGCTTGCCTATGTACTGTAAAAACTGGGAATGGAGGTTCCAGCAGTTGCCCAGTGGGTCCTCCGATTGCCACATATACTCCTCTGTACCCCAATTATGAAGAAGCAGCCCTACTGCCCTATGCTGACCAGAGTATGAACCAGAACTTCTGAATGTATAGAACCAGAACACAAATTGCCAGATATGGGTGACTAGGAGTAAGGGTCAGTAGGGCCACTCCTATTTCACCTCCTGATCCTCAGACCATATGTTCTGCCTATTTTGGACAGAGTGTCATTCAGTGAATGTTGGTTTAAGGTGTATACCACATTCTGAAATCACCCCATTCACCCAGATTACGAGCTCTAAGCTGGTGTCCAACGGGGTGTTCAAGAGGCCCTTCCAAAACTCTTTCGGGCAGGGAGGTTCTAGATGGTGCAATGTGGAGAAGGACAAGTGGGTCCCATTGTCCTGTGCCCACCACCATACCTCCTTTGCCCTAAATTAGGTCTCTTGGTCCAAGGCAATGTTATGGAGCATCCCATGTTGGCGGATCATACACCTTATGAGCGCTAAGATATAAGTGCTGATTGAGGCACTGTGGGCAGGAAATATAAAAGAGTATCCAGAATACATGTCCATCCCAATAATGATGAATTATCACCAAGTGACAGAGTCACACCATCTCTGCTTGTCAGTATTGAGGCTTGGCTGTTGTTTCCCAAAGTTAGCTTAGCTGGAAGGAAGCAAGCATGGGAAAGGGCAATGAATTCATTTTCTGAAAGTCTATTCTTTCTCACGTGTGGTTGATTAATGAAACATTACAGTGGAAGGGGCCTAACGCAATCAACTTCTCTTGATGTGGGTAGTTTCCTAGAATGATCATATTAGGGTTCTTGGTTTCTGTTGCTTGTAGTCTGAACATTCTTCCTCAGAAGTAGTATATAAAACTTGGGGAGAAAAAGTCTGAGTAGTTGTGCCCATGCATAGGCTTGTCTGAGGATGTAGCTGTTCCATTCTTGAACCCATTGCACAAGCACTGGGGGAGTCAAGGACAAAGGCTGTTTGGTGGTGTAGTGGTTCTGCTCCAGTAAATGCTCTCTAGTGAGCATTGACATACAACACAAAGATCCTCACACTTTGTACTCACTCCCTTAGGTCCATCTGCATGTGTCTTCCCAAGACGTCCTTGTCCCTGACCTTCTAATCTTCCTCTTGCGTACCTTTAGCCTAACAACTAAGTTATTTGCTCATATATACACTAACACCTTCATGTCCTATCATCTCTACTTTAAAGGAGGCCATGATGGCATTTTGGATTTCTAGGTTTCAGCATAAACTCAGGCCCTATATTCAATAGTTTCTGCATATAACTCTTAAAAGATCTGAATATTCCCTTTACCCCAGTGTTTAGCTATCCAAGTAAATGATGATAAATTCCTTTGAGAAAAGGACTAAGAGAATCACTACAGTATACATTTGCTATGGTGTTAAAAGGCCTTTCATGATGAGAATTGGGCCTCTCCAACCATTGATGAGTTCTAGGGCTGATAAATAACTAAGGTCTAAAATCTGGTTAAGAGATCATGACTTTCCATTAAAATCTTGTGCCCATCCTTCCTTGATCTCTTCTAATTACATATTTTAAGCAATATCCCTTTTTGGCTACCCATATACTTTGCCCCTAGAGATAGTCCATGTTCTGTGGACCATTTCCATAGATTACTGTAAAATCCTTGTGACCTCATAATTTAGGGGACCCAGGGAAAAAGGAAAATGTGGAGTTCTGTGGCAAGGAATTAAAGAATTATAATGAAATTCAAGATGGTGACAGCATAGCATTAAACAAACAGCGTCCCATCTAAGCACAACTCACACATCCATGAAGTGGTCCTGCCTTCCTGGGTCAGGTCTTGCTGACCCCTATTCCTAATTTACTGCCAATTACAGTTATTATTCCCACTTTGCTTCTGACAGTTAAGTGCTGTCATTTGGCCTCTGCTGTTCTGGGATTCTATCCTCTCTACTGTCATTGTGGAGCTCAGTTTTGGAGTATCTCCTACAATCAGCCCTGCACTACAAAGGAGAGTTGTTACTGAGCTTCTTGGAGACGCTGGTCCTTCCTGCACTGCAGCAAACCTCATTGACCTGGTAAGAAAGAGTACCTGTCATCTCTTCCAAGGAACAGAGTCAGCTGGAAGATTTTCCAATCTTTCAATATATCCATTCTAGCAGGCCCTTTCTTTGAGCATTTTGATCCCTTCCTCCACAGTCTGCAGTGACATTTCTTATACCTCTAGTTCATTTAACACTCACTTCCTCACATCAGTGATTAACACTTTATCACTTTTTCCAAGCTTCCAAGATTCACTCCAGTAGCATCTTGGGATTATTTCCTAGGGCCATTACCAAACTTGCCCTTATCCAAAGTTATACCTACAACTGCTTGGTCCACTCCTAGACAAAGTCCCCAAGATCAGGATCTACACCTAGACAAACTTCCATGGTTCCTGCTGGCATGTGTTAGGCAGTCCTACTGCTGCTTTGTGTACAGTCTCTCCCCTTTCCTCGGATCTGCATTTTCCCAGTAGAGTTTACTGAGACTTTATGTTAGATATGAGTCTGGTGACCAGGAGGGGAGACAGGAACAGATATGAAGGAGCGAAAGCATTGTTTTTAAGGCATTTGCTTCATTTGAAGTCTCTGCATAGTCTTCAAGGAAGAGGAAGGCCTTTCTATTCCAATGAGGAAAAGTGAGTATTTCCCCAGGTCCTGAGGATTCAGAACATTTGGTGGGGAAAGGATAAGGTAGGGCTTAAGTACAACAATCCAAATATTACAAATACATAAACCTTCTATTTTCACATAGTTTAACAATGAGAATGGATCTATATAAACTCCCAAGAAATGCTATAAAAAGATGATACATATTTATATGTACAAATACATATAGCATATATGGTATACATGTATTTAAAAGCATACAAACTAAACAGTTCTTGCCTATTACAAGGGACATGGAAGGGACCTTCACTTCTATACCTTTAAATTGTTTATATTTTTCTCTCAGATCTTCACTGATGAGAGTTAACTAAATCACATCCTCAGTTCATAACGTATTATCATTATTTGTCCTAGTAAGGCTTTCTCTTCTTTATATTATTTACTAATATTTACCTATTTATTTTTGTCTTCTTCTTAGTTCTTTCCTCGTACTCCACTGGCAACTGTTATAAGGTGTTTATACTAACATAGTGCGCTAAAACATCAATCAGATTTACAGAATCCAAGTTATAGCCAGCACCAAGCTTTACTAATAATTATTAAAGTTTATAAGAAAGGAGCTATATCACATCAGAAGACATCTTTCTAAATCCCTTTTTAAAACATTGGGATGCACTTTGGATTCAAAGTGACAAGCACACTATGGCCAATACAAAATAGCACCAGGAAGCCTCTTAGTTTTGTGGGTCTCTCAACCTTTATACTCTCTAGTCATGTAGCAAGAAACTCTATACAATTAACTTCCGTTATTCAATCCAGCTATGGTTCATAAAGCCATGAACTGAAGACTAATTTATAATAAACAATCAGGACATATGAAGTTCATCCTACTATAAAGATTCCTTAGATAAGAAATCAGTATATAGTACCCTCTACAAGATCTTCAATTACCTTCCAATTAGTAAATTCCATTAACTGGATAACGAAGGGGTCTGGCTAAGGTCAGAAGTAATTCAGGCAGGGAGAGAGAAAGCAACCAAGTTAGAGACCTGTTTATTAATCCTTTTATAGTACTTAAAGTTTACCTTTTATTTTGATGCATTCTTGCAACATGCATATTGTTTTATGAGCATGTATGTACACACATTTGCATTCAATATTTACCTAGTTGCTGCATATTTACATTAAAATTCCGCTTTGTACTGGTTTCTCTTAGCCCTATGTTTTAGGATGCATCCATACTGTTATGTGAGTACCTAAGCCTTGCTTCTAACTGCGGCATACTACTCCATTATAACTATCCCCTCTCCAATGATGGACAGCCAGCTTGCCTCACTTCCCTAGTACCAGAAACAATACTTCAGGCAATATGTACACAGAAGAATTTCATTAGGAGATATAATCCAGAGCAATTATTCTAGAGCCATAAGGAAAACAAATATGCTTTATTAATAATATACCATCTCCAAGATGAATACATTCAAACTATACTCCCACCAGGGCATGAGGATCTCCATATCCCCCCATTCCTGCCAACACTCGCCATTACCCAACTGACAGGGGTAATAATTACAACAGAAATGTTTCATTTGGTTTTGGATCCTCTAATTACCAGTTCTTGTGACTATCTTAACATATGCTTGTTACCTTTTTGAATTTCTTTTTCATTATATTGTTTGTTCATTTCCTTTCTACAGCTTCCAAATTGCAGTTAAAATGGCACATTCCCAACTCAACTTCCTCTTAACTGAATTCCAAAACGTTCCATGGCCATTCAAATACCAAAAGACAAAAAGGGAAGTGCAATGAGGGGACAGTCAGAGTAGCAAAAGCTAGTGATCCTCACTAATTTGGCAAAAATAACTTACTCTTGCAAATTTCCCTAAAACATAGAACAATGTGAATGTCTTAGGAGGGTCCCTCCTAAAGCAAATAAGGGGCCCTGAAGCTAAGATTTTTTTTGCTTCACAGTAAATGGATCCAGGGTCCCATGTATATGTGGATCCAGCATGAGCTCGCTATTTGGTTTATTACTGTCTTTGAAGTTGCTTGTATTTTATTAATAAGCATGTATTAATTTATTTTATATATTTTTTTAAACATTACTGAGGATTTCTTAGAATTCCCAGTGACAATTTTATATTTTACTTTCAATTCAAATTTTATGCAGCTCCCCTCCCCCACTTCCTCACCGTGTCTAATAGAGGATGTGTCCTCTGACCAACAGGATTTCCCACCTTTGGACATCGCTCACCACCATGTGCTCAGGGGCATTATTCCCTCTAGTTTTCATTGTCTTTATCAATGATAGAATCTAGCTAATTAAGACACTGCTAAGAAAAATGCAGTCCATCCCCCTTCAAATTAATGAGTTAGTTCATGCATTTGTTTATTCAACAAACAATCTTGTGTCCCTACTATGTGTTTACATGAGTTCAACAGGAAAAAACAACCACGTTAGTCCCCATGAAGTTTAATTTTTACTGTAAAACATTCCCTTTACCAAGAAGAAAGCAGAGAGTATATGGGGAATATATAAGTACTTTTTCCCTCCTCTTATGATGTAAATAATAACAACATGCCTTCTCCTGGTAACCATTGCTTTAAATTTCTAGACACTGCAATGGATCAGTAGTGGTTTCTTCAAAAACAAAGACTGCATGTTCATTCGCTTTTCCAGAGGTCAGCTGATCACTCTACCACTACAGTCATATACACGTGTCTAAGTCACAACGGTCCACACAAAATATTGAGTGCTCTTTTCAATACCCCCAATAAATGCAGTGCTGACATAGTTACTATCTTATTGAATTATAATTCTTTCCCACTGTGTTCATGTCTCTTCCCTCAATATGCTATGAAGAGACATAACTGTGTAAGATATTCCCCCATTGAGGAAGATCAACACACCCTAAAGAAAAAGAACAAATACTTTCACAATAAAGTTGAAAATGATGGCATTTTTCTTTTGAACAAATGTTTGGGGTTTTTTTCCTAACATAGAATTTGTGGTGTTAATTAACTATTGATAAGTATAAGCATGGCAAATTTGTCAGAAACTTTCCAGAGACTTCTATATTTAATGCCCTAGCTTATCTCTTTCAGCTTCATCATCTGTGGTTTCCTGCATCTTGGCAAAGTTCCCAAAACAGACCATGCTGTTTCATACATCAGCATTTTTAGCCTCACTGCAACTTCTTCTTGGAATGTGTTTCCAACATTCCTTTCTTCACCTACTTCTCACTCTTTATTCAAAATAGAGTATTTTGACATTTTGACAAAATACAGCTGGCTGAGCATCTGATTTAGGCTTAGGTCATAATCTCATGATGTGGGAGTTCGAGCTCCCTGCTGTCAGTGCACAGCCCGCTTCGGATCCTCTTTCCCTCCCTCTCTCTCTCTCTCTCTCTCTCTCTCTGCCTCTCCCCTGCTCACACACTCTCTGTCTCTTGCTCGAAAAATAAATAAAAAATTTAAAAATATATAGTTTTGATCCTGATTCTTCTCCAATAGCACAATGCCCCTCTCCTGAGACCCAAAGCACCCTGAGCATCCTTGACCAAACACTTAGTCTCTTGAAATGATCTATTTAAGTGTCTGCCTAGCCCACTAGCCTAAAAGTTCCTCGAGAGCAGGTATTGTCATACTCATCTTTATCTATCCAGCTCCTACCACAGTCCCTTCCACCGAGCATCTGATCATTAAATATTGAACAGAAAACTCAACTAAAATCACTTCTTGGAATAGCACTTTGCATTTATACAATCATAATCACCCCCAAAATGAATTCTGCGGCTAAACAAAATAGTTAGTTTCTGACAGGGGGAATTTGAAGAGCAGAGAAAGGACCACTGGCAATCTTCTGTTAAAGTCACTCCTGGGGCATGTGGGTGGCTCAGTCAGTTAAGCCTCTGACTTCAACTCAGGTCATGATCTCACAAGTTCTTGGATTTGAGCCCCGTGTTGGGCTCTGTACTGATGGCTCAGAGTCTGGAGCCTGCTTCATATTCTGTGTCTCCCTCTCTCTCTGCCCCTCTCCCACTTGTGTGCATGCTCTCTCTCTCCCTCTCTCTCAAAAAATGAATAAGCATCAAAAAGAAATTTTAAGTCATTACTTATCATCGTTTAATTACAAGTTTTAAATGCCAATTTGTAAACTGTGCATGGAACACATTAACAATCTATCCCTTGTTGATATTATTATGTATGGCTTAGTGAAGTGGTTTTTAAACTTTGCTTTTGAGGTTTCAGGTGGAAATTGTTTTGTGTTTATTTTTTGTGTACCTATTTTGAGGTGACCACTTTTTTTCCTAAATTAAGTGTGAGCAGGAAAATCAACAAATGAACCAGGGAAAAGTGAGTGAGCTAGTTGAGGCTGGATGAGGAAAACGGAGCTAGCACCTTAGAATCCCTACTGCTCCTTGGAGCTCCCCACAGCAATTATCTGTAGGCAGCAAGCACTGTCCTTGGCTGGAGCACCAAACCCAGCTTTATGTACAAGGACTCTGTTCCTCCATCCCTGCTCACTGCCTGATTGTTTATTTCAATTTTCTTTCTTTTTTTTAGTTGATCAAGGAGATTCTGAGGCTGCCAACTTCATCTGTATTCATAAGTATGAAGTGCTCATGGCTTCTAGGATTCTGAGGTTACTACAGAATGTTAAGGAGCAGGTTCTGTAAGTGATACATAATTACCTGCTTCACATGCATGCTATCTTTACTATTATTTAACATGTATTATATGAAAAGTGCTAAAGAGAAATGTTGCTCAATTTATAATGTGTATGCGAAGCACCCGGGATCTTGTTAAAATGGAGGCTTTGACTCAGTAAGTCAGGAGCAAGGTTGGATCATCTACATTTCTAACAAGCCCCCAGGGGATGCCAATGCTTCTAGTCCACAGATGGTGCTTTGAGAAGCAATAAAGGATGCAAAGAATGGATGAGCTATTGTCTCCAGTTCTCATGAAGTTCACAGTCTCACAGGAGGCACAGACGTAAACTGTAAGAACTCAAATGCCAGGCAGCAAAGGGCAAGTAATAAAGAGAATGTTGAACACCAAGCAGTTCGTAGCAGAAAATTTGCAACTCGGGTGGTTTTCAAAATCTCCCTTCAAGTGCTTTAAGAAAGTGATGTATAAAAATAAGGAAGACCATCAAGAAATCAGTCAGTAGGTCCCAAAAGAAATTAAATACATTCTCCCAAATGCTTTCCAAATGGTCCCTTTCCTGCTCATTTTCTTAGCATTAGAGAATTGAGATTTTTTTTTTACTATTACCAGCATACTTCTGCTTTCTTGTCCCACAGAGAGCAGTGAAGGAAGAAGGACCCCAGAGAAAGGAAGCTGAAAAATGTTAGCTTCCTCCTGGTTTCTGAAAACAGCTTCCTAGACTGGAAGTATTGACCCTGGCAGAGATGTCGCCTTGCAGGGATAGTAAAACTATCAGGCCAAAAATCTATGCTCGTTATCAAACACCCTGGCCCACTCCTCCACGCAGGTGTCCAGGTGTCAAGCTGAAAGGGAAGACAAATGCAGATCAGCCAGCACCCATAGCCCTGAACTGCTTTGGAAAATTCCACGGTGTGTGACAGGTACTTCTCTGTTCTCACATTTTGTTAACAGGCGAACAGCTGTACATAGGTTTACAAACCTGGATGTGTTTGTCATGAAGCCGCAAGATCACAGCATGGAAGTGCCACGCGAATACAATCCTGTGAATGTGCATCAGGATTTCACTCTCAGAACACTTGCTTCTAGGAAATATATACAACAGCCAAACTGACCTGTAGCCAAGCAGCGAGCATACAATTCTTTTGCTGACAGAGAATCTATTTCTCAGAAAAAACAAAACAAAACAAAAACAAAACTCTGTCTCAGTGTTGTCCCCTCGTCTTTTTTTCCACACCAATGATACTGTAGTAGCGAACTGCACTCTGTAGAAGAAAACATACAGGATTTGGAAAACCAGCCTTTAGGCTTCAGGCAATGCCTCTTAAGTTCAAGCTTCTTATCCTATCCATAAAATAAAGATAATAAAATCTATTACACTTACCTGCTGAGATACCGTGAGGATTTAAAGAAGCAAATGTATGTGAAAGAACCATAGAAAGTATAAAATAATGATAGCAACAGCCAATATGTATTGAGTGAATACTACACACCTGGTACTTTCTACATATTACCTGATTTTATACTCACAGGAACCCAGTAAGGTAGGCATTATAATCATTTTAGAGATAAGGCATGGGGAATAAGCTTAGGAATTCCCTGAGCCTGCACGGATGGTTAACAAGGCATAAAGAATTACAAAGCCATAGGGTGCTCTCACTCAAGCTTGGGTAAACAAGATTAGGCCCCCAGGATAAAGTGGAGGGGGGCAAAGGCCCCAGAATAGAGAGGAGGGCAAAGGCCCAAATACAAAGGTATATGAGGTAAGCAAGATTAGGCATTAAGGGTGAAAACGTCCACCAATTTAGTACTATAGCAGAAAGCTGCTTTCATAGGAAGGAAAGACCAAATTAGGTAAACAGGTAAATAGGGCTATAGACCAGCTGCACTGCGGGTGAAGCTGCCCAGAGCAGAGCTGATTAACAAAAGAAAGGTGCCTTGTTAACCCTGAGGTTATTTGCTCTACCTTTCTCATCCCCTAGTCTAGGCTAGCTAAGATAAACAGACGTGGTAAATAACCTTCCTCCTGGCCACTGGCACCAAGATTTTGTTTTGTATTTACCCAAACCCTTAACCCCGAATATCTTCAAGACCCCCTTTCCCTCACATCCACGAGTTAATGTTCACAGATTTACTGTCTCTTTGTGCATGTCCATCACCATGTTTGTAAGCCTCCTGATCCTAATAAAACTGGAGCAAGGTCCCTTATTTGGGGCTCTTGTCTTTTCTCGGACATTAGCCATCTCTCACATTTTAATCCTGCATCCCGCTTTCTTGCTGGGCAAGAAAGAACTTTAGACTTAGAGTCTACGACAGCCTTAAGGAAACTGAGGCTAAGAGAGATTGAGTAACTTGACAAAATTACATTACTAGTACGTAACCAAGCATAATGCACACTTGTCATGTTTTGGTCCCCAGCATCACTGACTCTTTCCCACAGCATTCCAACTTATCTTTAGGGAACTGTATCTCATTCATTAAGAACAGTCTTCGTAGGTAGAAAATAGTCAACTTCCATTATAAAAGTTGAAGGGCTAGATTTATCTTTCCACTAGACTGGCACTGGAAGAGGGACAAAATGTAGCCACTCTTTTGTGGGACTTTGACTTTTGAGGAAGTAGTGAGAAGCTTTAAAAAATGGGGAGGTCCCATTCAATCAGAAGCAGCATCTTGATCTGACTATTCCTATTTTGAGAAATTTCCTTTTGTTCTTGCTTCTCCGACATGTCCCAAACTACTGGTTTCTGTTTATGTCAAAATATGGTTCTCCAATCTTCAAATAGGTTATATCTCAACAGTTTGCCAATAAATTTACTTAATTTATTGCTTAGTTTACTGCTTTTTTGCTTAATTTAGCCAATATTTGTTTCTTTGCAATAAAAAGATGTTAACTGATATACCATGCCAGGATTTCAACCCAGGGCAGCCTGAAATCCAACACCCATACACTGAGCTGATTAATTATGCCATCTCCTAACAAGGTCACTTTAAGTATTTTAGTATATGTGCTGCCGAAGCGAGCACAAGTCACTTTAGGTATTAAAACATACTTCTCTTCTCCAACCAACAGGTGTATTAATCCATAATAGACTTACAAATTCATATAACTTCTGCTTTCTAAAAATAAATGCAAAAATTATTTCTCAAGTGATAATTTAGAAATCCTCCTAAGGACCATAGATTTAAGGCAAAAGCATAGAGTCATTTGGTACATTGAGTTGTAGAGTTGATAGGAAACTATGAGATCATTTTCACCTAACTTTGTATAAATAGGCATACCAATAAGTAAATGAAAACAACATCTTTCAGGCTTAAACACTCTTCTTTAATTTGGCATAGGATGCGACCATTACACTGCCTAAATGCAACACATTATAGATTAAGTCTCACCAAACACAAAATGTAAACAAGGACTACAGAAACAAAATTTATTTTTCTGAGCTTTGCCTTTTTCAATTTTAAGAAATATCCAGGCTCTGCTAAGTAAGTATATTATTCCAGCAGCCTCTGGAGTCATATAAATGATCATCATGGACATCAAACAACAGACAGCTTTCAAAAAGAAAAAAGAAAAATGGTTCAGCCACAGTTTAATTTCCTCTCTACTTTCAAAAGAACATATATTCACTGGATGTTTGGGAAAAGGACTTTCTTCCACTCTCTTGACACTTTTTTGTTTGTGCTAGATGAAAAAGAGAAGCCATAAACTGATCTGGGCACTTAGATTTGCAACCTCCAAGGTATGGTCAGTTTTTCATGAACGAAACAAAATGTAATCTAAATGCATCACATTGGAATATGTATATAGCACCAAACAAAACGTTTGTTCAACATTCCCTGCAACATGCAAAAAAAAAACACTCACATTTGTTAAATATCATTTTCCCTACTCCAGGGCTGAGAGATATTCATTCAGCAGGTATTTTTTGAGCATATTGAGGGATTATGTTAAGCATGCTTTGAGCTCAAATCAATATCTCACACACTCTGAAATTCCAAGCTGAAGGATCATCTTATAAAACACTAGAGAGTCCTTCTAGTAGTGCTGGTAAACTAATCTGGTCGAATATGCCCAAGTGGAAACCACAGAACACTGAATTTCATCATCTTTAAGATGTTTTCAGAAAGTAGGCTTTATAAATTTAAGCAAAATATACATTTAGCAAAGTACATAAAGATAATTTGATCAAATAATTAATTTCATGATGACTTTTATTAAATGTGTGAGTTTAGAATCATATAAGTATTTTAAATACTTGCTCTAATATAATGAATTCTGTCCAAGTAGAAATAACCATATCCTAAAAAAAATAAGCACAATGAAAATATGGGCATAGAATAATCTCAGACATCTCAAATGGAATTATTTGATGGATTTGGAACATAATTAGAAAAAATTTTATTCATTTCTAAGTTTAGAAGTCTTGGTATATATGGAATAGGACCCTTTTATGAAAACACTGCAGGAAAAAATATCTATAACAACATGGCACAGGAATACCGCCTTTACCCTGAGAATCGCTATTTTTAACCCTTTCATTTACAATTTATTTCAAAAGTTGGTCTAATGCTTTTACTCCATGAACAAAGTTTCATCAAAATGGCCTTTTGACAGAATCAACCTTCTCTTCAGTTTGGAAAGACCATATATCCTACTCTTAAGCAAGCAATCTCTGTTTCATATTTGCGGCCCCATTAAACAGAACTGGAGACGTGACTTTTTTTGTTTTGTAAATCTTTTTGTTGTAAACCTTACTTTTGGTGGGTGCCAAAGGGGAAAAAATAAGAAACGAAATCAATGTTTGTATTTAAACTTGGAATTATAATGAGAAGATATGGAGAGAGAGATAGAGAGAGAGAGAATTGCTTACTCTCTAGAATGTAACCTCATAGATTAATAGCTCCTTCTCTTCCTTCACACAGATTAATAATCTTTTTCTCTCAATGAAAATGGAAGCTATCATTTATTGAGTAGTAATTATGTGCCAGGTACCATAATAAATTCTTCAAGCACTTTGTCTTATGTTACTCAAAGGTCAGCTTCAGGGGCGCCTGGGTGGCTCCGTCGGTTAAGCGTCCGACTTCGGCTCAGGTCATGATCTCACGGTCCGTGAGTTGGAGCCCCACGTCGGGCTCTGTGCTGACAGCTTGGAGCCTGGAGCCTGTTTCGGATTCTGTGTCTCCCTCTCTCTCTGCCCCTCCCCTGTTCATGCTCTGTCACTCATTGTCTCAAAAATAAACAAACATTTAAAAAAAATTTTTTTTTAATTAAAAAAAAAAAGGTCAGCTTCAAGCTACAGAAAACTTTTTTTTTTTAAGTTATTCATTCAAAAATTATTTATTGAGCAAGTACTATTAGACACTATTCTGAGCTCTGAGGATATAAAAGTAAACAAAAAACACAGTCATTGTTTGCATATAAAGAACAAAAACAGGGGCGCTTGGGTGGCGCAGTCGGTTGAGTGTCCGACTTCAGCCAGGTCATGATCTCGCGGTCCGTGAGTTCGAGCCCCGAGTCAGGCTCTGGGCTGATGGCTCGGAGCCTGGAGCCTGTTTCCGATTCTGTGTCTCCCTCTCTCTCTGCCCCTCCCCCGTTCATGCTCTGTCTCTCTCTGTCCCAAAAATAAATAAACGTTGAAAAAAAAAAAAAATTAAAAAAAAAAAAAAAGAACAAAAACAGAACTTAAAAGCATCCACAGATGAAAGGATATCTCTAAGGGTGACAATTCGGCCAAAAACAAGTCAGCAATTACAATGGAAGCCAGCAAAAATGTTGAGAAAATGTATTCAAAAATATATTCAAATCCAACCTGGAATTGTATATTCAACTAGATTATCATTCAAGAATGAGGACAAAACAAGTAAGTTATTAGATGAAAACATATCCCTTCATTAATGCATCCTAAATAAGATCACTTATAATATACTTCTAGAAGAGAACAAATGATCCCTGAAGGGAGATCAAAAAGCACACAAGAATGGAGTGCCAAGTGGATTCCATAAAATACTAATAACGATGGTGGTGGCCATTACTCTTTGTGTGTGGATGTCATCTTACCCATCCTAAAAATTTTATACACATACAGATATATTAATATTTAATTAGTATATATAATTAAACTTTAAAAATATTATTTTTCTCTAAAGAAATTAACCGGAATATAGTACCCTTTTTATGAAGAGAAAATAAAGCCCCATTTTCTTTTAAGCATAATTATGAAAAACAGCTTCTTCTAGGCTCTGCTGTTTTAATCAGTCTAATTTTTATCCTTTTTTATGCTCAAATTGTCACAGCTTGGCCAATGAAAGCTCTTTTTAAGTTGGCTTCTGAGTCCTGTCAACACCACATCAGAACATTTCAAAGTGTACTTGCTTTCTGGCAACAAAAGTTTCTAGACTCATCTTGAAATATCTCTTCCCAAGGCATAGAATTAGCTCCTCCTAGAAGCACTGATATTTTTAGTTAAGTTTTACCGTTTCTCTATGATATCCCTACTTGAAAGTTGAACTCCTCACAGAACTATAACCAACCTCTTTATTTTATAATTTGATATACCGAATTTCTATTATTTATTAAAGTTTATATAACCACTCAATTTTTAAAATTTTGTCCATAAAGGGACCTAGTGGTTCAGTCAGTTAAGCATCTGACACTTGATTTCAGCTCAGACCATGATCTCATGGTTGGTGAGTTCAAGCCCCGCATCGGGCTGTGCATTGATAGTGTGGAGCCTGCTTGGGATTTTCTCTCCCTCCCTCTCTGCTCCTCTCCTGCACGCTCACTCGCTCTCTCTCTCTCTCTCTCTCTCTCTCTCAAAATAAACAAACTTAAAAAATGTTTAAAAAATATCTGTCCATAAAAATTAAAGCCTAGAAGATAGTGCTAATATTTTGAGTAATTTGCACTATTTGTATTTCTGTAATGATTTTATGCACATTTATTGACTCACTCAAATCCTATGTCAGCCCAATACTTCTAACTATTTTCAGGAAGTTTCATAGTTTTTTCTAATTTTTATAGGGTTATATTTCTAAGAGCTGCCATTGTCTTTAGCAAGTTTTAGAATTACTTTTCATTTAACTGTGAGAAAATTTTTAAAGTCAACTACTTGAAAAAAATGCTAGGAAATATACTTTATCCCTCCATACACAGATACAAAAAAAAAAAATGAAAAGCTTTGATAGTTCATTTTTTTAATTTAAATAAGAAAAGTATTGTATCTGTAAGTAATAAGGCAAGTTAAAATTGGAAAACACCTTTCAGTCTTTGCTTGTAGAGAAAGTGAGATTTGTATGCAAAAAGATAAATTCATCAGGGAAGTTCAACATCTAAATCCTCACAGCAAAAGCATCTTTAGATCTCTTCGATGATATTTATATGGCCAAATGGTACCCTCTGGTGCTAGACTAATTGAAAGTGGCACTTTAACATTATGATTGCTCAAATTGAAAAAAGGACCCCTAAGGATAGAGTAGCAATACTCAATTAAAAATGCCTGACTGTTAGAGAAAATGATACTGATTATCTTGCCTCTGAACCTCAAATTAATTTTGCAAGATAATTCTCTACAATTTAAGTAAGACTGTCTCCATTATGTGATTTATTAGAACTATCTTGAACCTCTTGGCCACTAAACATATGACTTTTCAAAAAGTAATTGAGAAATGTGTTTCTTCTTCTGGTCAGAATTTAGTTAAGAGGTTTAAGGATAGTAATTTTGGTATATAGAATCTAGATACATGAATATTTATAATCTTTGTTTGGCTTGGCCAAAACCAAGTTGCAATTACAATCCAAATTCTTCACCAAACCATTAGTTTTTTTTTTTAAAGAATAAAAGCCAAAAGTGATTTTGCCTGAATCTGAAATGATAATCTGTCCCGAATTATTGCCATTAGGTCCTGTATTCATTCCAGTGGGAAAGTAAAGTAGAGACACTGAATCTACATTAAAAGGTAGGCTTTCCTGAGGCTGTTTTTATGCTAGTATCATCAGTCAGTATATAATGAAGTATTTTCTTAGAGTAAAAAATGTGACTTTTCCCCCCTGGGACAATATAGAAATACCAATTTGTGTTGCATGCGCCAATTCCAATTGTTTGACACTAAGTAACTCTAGAACCATACTGAGAAGGATTCTGAGGAAGGATCTGTGGCTCAGTGATGAAGGGTCAGTCCAATATTAACCACGAATGGAGTACTAGATACGTATTTTTGCCATCTTTATTGCAAAATAACTGCAAAGGATTCCTTAGGACATTACTTTTAAAAAGATTAAATAATTTTCCACTTTTTAACTGACTTGAAACATCTGACACATTTTGGTTTCTATAAATACCTCTGAAATTAAATTTCTATGATGTCCAACTACATGGCATTCAATTTAATAGGAAAAAAAAATATTTGAGTGCCTACCAAGAGCACATATGTTTGGAAGTGGAGATAAAACAGTGAACAAAATAGACACAATTTTGCCCTTATTGGACTCTTAAATTATCAGGAAGATAATAATTTTAAAAATAATAAATGAATAGTTGTATCATACTTTGCAACGTACTTTTAAATTACATCTTCTTTGAATTCCTTGGAAGAGTCCAATTTTTCCAGGAGGTATTTTTCAATACATTGTGAGATTTGGTTTGCTAATAATTTTGCTTAGAAATTTTGAATCTCTATTCAGAAAGGAGAATGACTTTTATTTGGTTTTAGCCTCATAATAATACAACCTCATTAAATTATTTGGAAAGTGTTACCTGTTCTTTTCTCTGAAGGGATTTATATGGCTTTGGAACTAATTTGTTTCTTGATGATGTCTTATAACTTGCTTTTGAATTTATCTAAATCTGTTTTATATGTTTTTTTCTGTTTTGGTTTTCACTTTGGCTTTTTTAAATGGAAGGGGGACTAGGTTTTTAAATCCAATTTCTTTAGATGTTATAGATCCATTAAGATTTTCTGGGTTTTATTGCAACTTCATTCAATTTTTCTAAGTAATTTTTTTCTGTGAAATAGTCCATTACAAGTAAGTTTTTTTTATACAAGAGTGCTCATTCTTCACAGTACTGTAATTTTATTCTGCATCTTTAGATATGTCCTTTTCTCTCCCTTTTCTTGGGTAAATTTCACTGGAGTGTGTTCAGAATATATATATTTTCACTAAATTAGCTTTTGTCTGCACGACTTGAATCAATCTGGTCAATTATTTTGGCTTCATAGGAAAAAGGCATAAAATTACCAAAAAATGATAGGCCTTTTATTGTTAAACTAGTATTTTAATATTAAGCTTCTCAGTAATTAAGATATATTTGTAATTATTCTGTGTTCAGACCCATCAAGAGCAACCATTCTTTCATTTTTATGAAATAAATTTCCAACTCTTCCTCATGGCGAATAATAGCATGATGTTTCTTTGTAAGTTTTTATTCACAAGCCCTATATTTCTCTTTAATGTATTCCTTTGAGCTCTTTCTAGGGTCTCTACCAATGTTTCAAATTTGAAACACTGAACTCTGATATTAATCAGAGTCTAGAACTACCTGGTCAATGGTATAAAAAATAAAAGAATGATCTTAGGAACCCAAAGACCAACTTTGCTATTTTTATTTAATGATGTTTATGGGCCTTGAATAAGGATATTACACAAAGTGGGTGAGTGGAGGCAAAGTCCTCCTACCCAGAGGAAATCTTTGCCCAAGATAAGCTTCCTCATCACCAATTTTCCTATTAAGACCTCAGAGACTGTGTCCTCTGACTTCTTTCTTCTCTGCCGCCACACACTTCTTCCAGTTTTCCACAACCCCAAACAACTCGGGAGCTCTCACCCAGTACTTGAAGATTTCCTATGGGTTTATATTACAAAAACAAGGAAGCTACCCAAGATAGCCTTAACTAAGCAGAAGGATTTTTATATTTTTAGTAAGTGTCTAAGCAAACTGACTCCAATGTCCATAAAACCTGAGAAGAAAACTATGACTCCCAGCCCTTTGGCTCTCTCTCTCTCTCTTCATTCTCCCTTTGGTTCTGGTGATGCCACACTTCAGCAGGTGTTAGATGAAGACATTTTATTCCCAGGTCTGGTGGTTCTGATAAGGGTAATAAGAATTAATTCTATCTTAGTTATCTCCATATCCCTCCATAGGGGACAATAAAGGGACATATAGTTCTTTGCATGTAGAAGTCTAAACACCTGTTGAATGAATGAACTAATGACTAACAAGTGAAAGATGGTATTGTGTCCTTGGAGTCACAAGGTCTGAAGTAAGTTTCCTTTACATTTCAGAAAATACAGATGTTTCTCTGTTTCTCATTTTTACTTCTGCTTCATAAAGGAAATTATGATGATCTTAGTCATTCCCAGACAAGGGGTGACAATTTATTTTTCTTTCAAGGATAATTAACTCAAAAGAAAAAAGGTTTACAGAGGTTATCTAAAACATTAGGTAAATGGCTTTGTTTTTTTAAAGAAAATTATAAAGTATGACAATGCAAATCAGCAATAAAAATGAAGAACTGATATATGCTATAACACAGATGCACCTTGAAATCATTACATAAGTGAAATTTATATGAAATATTCAGAAGAGGCAAAGCTATAGAGACAGAAGTAGCTTAGTGGTTTTTAAAGTTGGGGGAGGAGAAAATATCTCTAATGGGTATGAGATTTCTTTGGAGGGTAATAAAATGCTCTGTGATTAAATTGTGGTAATTATTATACAATTGTGAAAATATACTATAAAGCCCTAAATTGTATACTTTAAATGTGTACATGGTACTAAATGTAAATTATATTTCAATGAAGCAGTTTTTAAAAAGTAAAGATTAAGTGGCTTATTCAAAATTTCATGACTAGTTGGTGAAGCCAAAACTGTAATCCACATTTTTCCAACTTGCACAAATCTTTTTTCTCACTCTGCTATTGCCTTATGTGTTTTTATGCCCTTATTTCCTGACAATCTTCATTTCTCTTTTTGTCATTTGTGTATTTGTATTTTGTTCTCTTCCTTTTTCTCATTTCTTAATTCCTCAAAAGCTCTCATACAGTCCCTGTCCAGCTGTTAAATAGCCTATGTTGTAATCATCACAGTTCAGCTTTCTTTATTATTTGGCTATACCTCAGGGCGACTTCTGATACTATTGATCTATTTTTTCCGCCAAAGGGACATAAGGGACTAAGCACATGGAACTTGGTGGGTAAGACTCTGGAGAAGAAGATGACTTTAGCAGGATATGAACAGCAAGTGGGAAACTACGGAACAAAAGAATGATTCTATTGCTGGAATCTTATTACATTCATAGACACGAGAGACCTACGAGGTTGTTTAACTTGATATTCTTACCCAGGAGATTGACTTACAGCTGGTGTGTGAGAAATGCCATTTTCCAGATGACTTCCTCTCCTGTTACAAAGTCTGGCTACGGCTCCCTGCAAAGTGCTGGATCTTCTCCATGTTCAAGTGTTTGAGACACTTATCTTATCTTTCCCCTCGGTGCTGGCTTTTTCCACTCATCTTTTTTTAATTTTTAGTATCCTACTGTAGAAACATTAATTCTTCTCTATTGAGTCGCACTCCTTCTCCAATATTTGTGCAGCCACTGTGATATACCCAACTTGGAGAGAGGAAGGCATAAGATAAATAGTAGTTCATACTATACAAGAAAGTCATAAAATAATACCTTTTCTGTCTTTGCAGGTACGACTAGATTACCTTACTCAAATTTAAGCAATAAAAATAGACTTATCAACCATTGTCAGTCTCTAGGAATGGGACTCAATGTTATTAGCAGGTGATTTTTTTTCCCTTTTCCAAATGAAGATGTCCAATGTAAATTATCACTATTTCAGTTGCAAATCTGATTTTTTTCATCATTCAAAACATTCTCTGTTGGCTTTAAGCAAATTTTATGTACTTACTTTCCCAGAGTTATCATTTACATCCACGAATCTTAAATTATTTGGGAAAATTCTGAAATTCTTGTTGGAAAAATATGTTAATGTTGGTAAGTTCACATCGTTCAACCTAACATATGTAGTAAATATACAGTAGGACTTGCTTAAATCCACTGGGTGGTGATGGTGACATCCCAGGAGAAGGGAAGGTTAAATTGTAGAAAGCCAAGGGGAAACAAGGGAGAAGAAAATTGGTCTGGATGGTAGAAGTAAAACGCCAAGGTGGAGCCCTTATGCCACACTGTTATATTTCATACAGTTAAAAGGGAAGGATTATGCGTGGCAGACAATGTTAGTTGCTTACTCCCTAGCCTTTCTCTCCCTTCTTCCTTGATGACAAAACCCATTTGTGTGTGGGTTAGCAATGTGCCCAGCCCCAAGGACTGGATTATGGTTAGTCTTATCAATTGTGACTTTAATGTCTCATCTTGATTCCTCCCTATTTGGGATGATGGCATGTCATAGTAGTGATGCTTAGAACTTCAGCAGCCACCTTGCCTCCTGATGCAAAAAGGGGGATAAAAATTAAATGCACCGAGGAACAGAAGGGTGGGAAGAAACTGGGTCTCTGATGACATCACAGAGCTGTTGAACTTGATGTACTGCCTCTTTCATATGCGTTGTAAGAGAATAAAATGTCCCAAATGCTCAGTTGGGTGTTGAATTGCAGACCTATCATCTTAACTGAAACAGTATCAAAGCATTTTCAAAATATCGAGAACATATATGATATGATGGATCACAAAAAAATTTAGGCCATTGATCAGGCTTAGATAATATAAGCCTATTCCTGAAGTCAGCTGCCCTGAGTGGGAAAGGGAGTTTCTTCTCTCTGACATGCTCCTCTGAATAGCATGACTGAGATGAAAAGCATAGTTAAGGATAAGCAATGATACTTCTGGGTCCCCTCTGAGTCTTGAGGTGCAATTCACAACAAGAACCATCTTTAAGAAAATAGTGGACATTGGGGCACCTGGGTGGCTCAATCGGTTAAGTGGCCAACTTTGGCTCAGGTCATGATCTCGCGGTCCTTGAGTTTGAGCCCCATGTCAGGCTCTGTGCTGTCAGTTCGGAGCCTGGAGCCTGCTTTGGATTCTATGTCTCCCTCTCTCTCTAGCCTTCCCCTGTTTGCACTCTGTCTCTCTCTGTCTTTCAAAAATGAATAAATGTTTAAAAAAAAAAAAAGAAAGAAAAAGAACATAGTGGACAATGATTAAGCTTTTAGAACTTTTCCTCAAGAAGACAAGCTGTTACATTAGCTGATCTCATCTGATAATCTTTTTTTTTTAATTTCTATTTCTGGTTATTACTACACACAGCATAGAAGACATACCTAAGTACCTAAAAGGAAAGGGCACATTTCATATTTACAAACAGTCCTGGTTGCAGATCAGTGCTAGAGGCTAAGAATGCATGGCTGTGCTAACAGCATGCATTCTATTCCTTCTGCCTATCCCTTAGTTGTACCCTCAGCCACACCCTTTTAATAATGAAAGTAAATGGCATGAAAATATGCCGACATACCAAATACAGTTTTCATACATCTGTCTTGTTGGTAGAAACGTGAATGGAACCTTGAAGGACTAATTGGAATTTTCCAGATGAGGAGAGGATATTCACTAACAGGTAGAAGTGGACGTGCAAAGATTCCAAAACAATTGAGATGTAAAGAGTTAATTATGGCAGGCATGAGAGATCCATGTGAGGGAGGAGTAGCAGATGGGAAAGGCGGGACCTTCTATCTATACTGAAAAGTTTAACCACAAAGAAGATGGTATGAGGGAATTTAGACCAAAAAGTAAAAGATCATTCTGGCAGTTTCAGATGGGATGAATTAGAACGAAAGGAGTCTGGAGGTAAGAAGAAAACAATTCCAACAAAAAAAGATGACAGTGGCAATGGGTATGAGTCAAGAAATAATAAGAGACAGACTGAAGGAATTAGCAATTAATTAAATGTAAGCGTAACAGGACCAGGGGCAGTTTGAAGATAACTCACTTCTGACAATTAACTGGGATGGAGAGTTATGACATCCTTTACAGTATATAATAAAAAGGAGTTGGGTTTTGTGTGAAGGGAAAGAAGGAGATAATGAGTATACTTTTTATAGTGTCGAGTTTGAGGCACTCATAGTTTCCTCAGGTAAAGCTGTCCAACAGATCAGAGGTTCCTAGGTTTTTAGGTTTCACATACCAGCAAAATTTTCAAATAAATATGAGGGACCAGTTTAAGACTGCCAATTTTTTCTTTTGATAAGACAGGATGTGTTCTTTAAAAAACAAAAAACTATCATCTACTAACATCCACATTTCATTCTTACAAAAGGATATTTCAACACCGAAAATTAAGGCATGAATCTTGATACAAAATGCAATTTATTGTTAATTCAATAAGTTAACTTAATTGTTAACTTGCCTTCAATTCAAAACTCAACTGAAGCATCTTTATTTTTTTCAATTCCTCTTGTACTGATGTAATCCTCATCACTGATTTACAACAGGCCCAAATGGCATTTGAAACCACCTCATACAGAGATTTGGAGCCCAACAGAGAAGCTTTAGTTAAAGATCTGAAATCATAAGCATATTATTTGAAGTAGACAAATAATCAAAAGTACTGTTTATCTGGCACTTTCTATGTGCCAAGCACTAAGCACTATGATAAAGGCTTTACATATATCTCATTTCAAAATCTCAACAACTCTAGGAGGTAAGAGGGATAGCTCATTTTTACAGATGAGGACATTGAGCCTAGAGATACTAAGTTACCCAAGATCACAAAGCAGGAAATGGCAGAGCTAATATTCAAGATTTCTCTAACTAGAAGCTCTATGCTTTTAAGTGTGATGTTATACTGCCACCCTGGAAAAGAACATACAGAATAAGAGAGAGCATCTAAGATGGAACTTAGGAACACTGACACTTTAAGTGCTTCAAAACAAAACAAAACAAAACAAAACAAGCCCAGAAGAGAAAAATACGCAGGGCCGTGTAAAACAAAGGAGAGGAGAACTTCCTAAAGAAATGTGTTGTCAAAGGTGAAGGGTATTAAGGGGTTCCAACTACCAGTTATAAAATAAGTAGGTCACAAAGATAAAAAGTACAGCATAGAGAACATAATCGATAATATTGTAATTACTTTTTCTGGTGGCAGATGGTAACCACACCTAGTATGGTGAGCATTTTGTTAGGTATATAATTGTTGAGTCACTATGCTGTGCACCTGAAACTAATATAATATTGTGTGTCAACTACACTTAAATTTTTAGAAAATGCTAAATGTCACAGAGAAGGAAAAAGTAAATTAAACATGTAAAAAATTATATTTATAAAAATCCAGTAAAAAATTATACATGGCATCTACTTCTAATGAAAGTCCATGAATAATACTCTTTGGTCCTGCAGACCCTTGCACATGTCAGCAGTCAATCAATTAGTAGGATCATGAACTTACCCTAGAACCCATGTATCTAACTCATTTTGCAAACCTTAAAGCAACCTGAGAAGCTTAAACCTGAATCATCTGAGTAGTTACATTAGCTATCATTTGAACTCCTGACCCTAATATTAAATAAATTTTTCAGGATCAAATCAAGTCATATTCAAATTTATACAATAATATCTGTTGCAGTCTAAGTGCCTCTAACCAGAAATATGTTTTTAAATGTAATTTATAATTTAGGAACTCTGGGTATAGAGTATTATGTTTGCCACAATCCTATGGCTTATGTTATACAATTTCAATTATAAAAGATCTAACTGGTGCAAAGATTTGAAATGCAATTTCAAATTACGACCACCAGGAGGCATTGGTGCATTGGTATCATGGTTTGAATAATTAAGACCATGCTTTTCATAAGATAAAGACAATCACCCTTACTAAGTTTTAACACAGATTTCCAATCATAAATTCTCCATCCCTTATGTGCCAGTCGTAAATTATTACCTCTTAGCTTCAAATTCTTACTTTTTGCTTGCCCTGTGAGAATGGATCTGGGCCCCTTAAATATTGTCCCCTGTCTGCCACATAATGTCAAACTTTGTCAGTAGACGGTGCTGGAGAGACACTGCAGGAGCAAAGGGTTTTGCTTCCTTGTTCTGATGCACTCACTTGGCAGACTCCCACAGTGCATTTGCAGTGTCTAGTTCCTATAGTGTAGTCCACTTTCAGCACCAGATTCCTGCAGTGTATATGGCTTCTTCAGAGCCAGTCTCCTGAAATACACAGTGGCCAGCAGTACAGTGGTCATCACCACCCTCGGGCAGATTTGTCCCACTGCTTCAAATGATACACCTCCTCAACAACTTTTCCGGGAGCCCTAGAAAGCAGAATTCTGGCCAGTTCCTGAGGACAGATGTCCAGTAAATTCCCCCAGGGTACCCTCACAGTGACTTCTGCGACAGTCACTAAAAGGGCTGTGCTTTTTCCCACAGGATTCAGATCTCAGCTGTGGAGGAGAGGGGCAAAATGGGGTCTATTCTTAGGACTCTCTATCTCAGCCCTGGGTAGTAACTGCACTTATGTCTGTTATACTGTATTCGTTAATGTTCTCTTTACTTATTACTAGCAAAACCCTAGTTGCTCCAATGTCCTGTTGCAGTTAATAATTCTTTATATAAAACCTTTCCTGTTCAAGTTGCTGTAAGATATCTCTCTCTTGATTTTACCCAGGCTAATAAACTTTTATTTATATTCTCCTTTATGAAAATAATGAAACTAATAAACTAAATAATAGTAGCTCTCTATAAACTTAGGAAGTGATAACATCACAACTCTTAAAGAAATAAAAGATTCAAATTATACCTTTCACAATAAATCTTAACTTTGCTAGTTCATCATGTTTCCCAAGCTGGAGCCAGACACCCTTTCTAGTGGGTTTTCCTTAATCTTTCTTTACATTGCGTCTACATGAAAAGGAGAAGAAGAAATATAACTGAAACATCCTGGAAAGACAGTTGAGAATGAATGCTAGGATCCTGCTGTTGTTTAAATTCTCACAATGATGTCAAGTAGTATAATTTCAATGTTACCTGTGGGGGGGATTGACACCTAGAGAGGATAAATTACTCACCAAAGTTCATACACCTAGTAAACAGTGGAGATGGGATTCAATGCTGGGCATGCCTGAGTCCAAACTCCCGACACTTCACCTCAGAGAGCTTCCCAAGATCGATTTTTGCTTTTGTGTAACTGGCTCTCTTCTCTCTCATTTGGACACAGCAGGCTGCTCATTTGGACTAAACTGTTAGTTTGTGTTTTCATCGTCTTTGCCCTCAGAACAGTTGCTTCTCTCTGCATGTCTCAGAAGAAAAAGAAAGCAATAAACAACTACTTAGTATTCAACTGCAATTGGGAGCAGCCAAAAAAAATGTTTTCATGTGTATTTCCCTTCAAAAAGAAATACTTTCTGCAATATACGAAAAGGAACAAAAATTGTACCCCGTCTTTTCTTTTTCCAATCAAAATAGGCTATTTAGGCTACAGCCATATAATTAAACTTTAGCCCTAGAAGTACTCGTTATATTACACTAAAGTAGCACATTTTCAAGTGCTGAAAGGAAAAAAAAACCGTCAACCCTAAATTCTATACCTGGCGAAAATATCCTTCAGGTATGAAGGCAAATTAAGACATTCTCAGATGAAGTAAAACTAAAGGAATGTGTACCTCTAAGGGCAGCAGACCCACCCATAGAGAATGGCGACAGGGAATTCTCCAAACAGAAAGTAAATGACTTCAGAAAGGAAGAAATAACAATGCAATAGGTTTAAAAACAGGGAGGGAGGTTGGGAAGTAAACATAATATAGACTATACTTCTCCTGAGTTTTTTAATCATGTTTCATGTTTGAGGCAAAAACTATAATACTAGTTGATGGGGTTTTTGATGTGGGTAGAGAAAATAAATTTTTAAATTGGAGAGGATTACGGGACCTAAATGGAAGTAAGATTTCTATACGTAAAATGGCAAAATTTTTCCAGTATATTGTTATCACAATTACATATATTCATCATAAAACTAAAGCAACCCCTTAGAAAATGATACATGTAAAAAAGGTTCAACTGAAGCGAGGACCTTTAGATCACATGTTAACATCCACTAGAGAGAATCTACGTCAGAAGAGGCATTTGACAGCCAGAAATAGGATGACTCAGTCACCCACCTTCTATCTTCAGCTTTTCTGGTGCTGGAATAGAACAGCCAAGAACTAGAATGGCCATGGTGGAAGAAATGGACCTTTGCATGGTCTGTGGGTCCAGGGACCATCGGCGTGGGCTAATTCTCACCAATACTGATCTCGCTATTGCCACTGCTGAACATCTAACTTGCCAGCAGTAGAGAACAACAGTGAGTGTCCAAATGGTGCTATCTTTCTATAAGACCAATAAGACACTTATCTCCTGGAAAGAGTAATGTTCCATCCTGTCTGTGCTTGACCCACTATTCCAGGTGCAGCTCTGCCTTTTTGGGGTCACAACTCCCAGCCAGCACCACTACCTAGGGCTCAGAGCATGTCTAATTTACTGTCATGGAATCCTGCATAACATTACCATGTACCTACATACCCACTGTACAGTGAAGGAGCAGCAACAGTGGTCTTGTGTCAACAGCATCCATTGTTCCTACCACATATTGTGCCATCTAAGCTGCCAACCCATTAGGAGATTGAAATGGACTTTTAAATATGCTGCTAAAATAGAAGCTTGAAGAGAACACCTTGAAAGGATAGAGCCCTATCTTTTTATCATTCAACATAGTATCTTAATCCAATAGCCCTTCTATAGTGCTGTGTCCATAACAGTAGAATAAATGGTCTGGCTAAGATGGGATAGAGGAAGAAGCAGTCCCACTCGTTCTCACCCCCCAGAAACCCACTTGGGGAAACACACATAATGTCTCCACAATTTTAGGTTCTGTGTAATCCCTCCTCCAAGGACCCAGCAAGAATCCCACTAATCTTAGAGTTAACACTGCTTTCTCTTCACTTTGGGATCCTCATGCCAGGAGATCAGCAAGCAAAGAAAAGGATTACTACACTGACAGCAAAAATCGACCAGGACAATCAGGAGGAACCATAACTTCTGTGACAGATTAGGGGCAAGGAAAAATATGCTGAGCACTCAGGTAAGCCATGTAACCTTCATTCCCAGCTATAATTGTACATGGGAAAGCACAGAAACCATGACCTGGTAAAGGCAGAGTGACCAAAAGGCTCACACCCTTCAGAATAAGGATGAGGCCTGGGGCATTCCACCAGGCAAACTGCACAGATTGGCAGAAGCGCTAATCACTGGGGAGAGGAATTTAGAATTGGCAGTGGAGGCAGGAAGTGATGCATATTAGTTGTGATCTCAGGACAAACTACAGCAGCAGCAGCTAGAGCTCCTCCCAGTAACCCCCTTGTAAGGTTTTCCAATCAGAATTCTGAAGAGGCTGTGCCATGACCTCTGGGTATCTGAGCTCAAAGGATGGACTATAAAGAATCCTGCTGGTAAACAACCATCATCATGTAAACAGGGGGGGCAAATTTTCCCTCACAACTGTATTAGTTGATAACTCACAGCTACTCCTGTCTCTGGAAACTTGCCCTCACAAGAACAGGAACAGCCTTGCCTAATAGGCTATGATCACCTACCCGTCCAAGGGAAGACCACTGCCAATGACTGAGTTCCATGATGTAGGAGAAACTTTGTTGTGGGAGAACTTTGAAGCTTCCTGCGGGATTAAACAAGCTAGCCTCCAGCTAAGCCCACATTCTGGCTCAGCTTCTTATTTGTCTTTTTTCCTGTTTCATCCTATTGTCCTCATTTCTCTTCAAGTGCTCTTTTGATAAACCACCAGAACAAGAATTCCTGTCCCATGCTCTGCTCCTAGAAACTCAAGCAAAAACACTTATGTACAACCTCACTCTGCTAGACATGCCTTGGGAAACTTGATAGATTTCCACCAAATCTGAAGCTTGAAAGAAAATTGTTAAATTGAAATCTGTAGGTAACACAAACTCTGTTACAGCTGGATGCGTTTCATGTTACTTAACTTAGGAAACCAGAATTTATGGTAAATGTAATAAAACACTAAATATTCAAGAGTCAATAAGCTTCCTATTTCTGCTTTGATGATGTCTTTCCAAAATCTTCATTACTCTAAAGGCAAGAAACATGCAATCACACAAAGAGCTTAACTTTCAAATTAGTTGGTTAGTATGCCCAGAAAATTGCAACAGCAGTCACACAGAACTAAAATAAATGACTTCTGAAATAACTTTCACATAAAATTTATTCTGCTTATTATTAATCATTATTCAGGTGATTTCCACAAAAGTCCAATTAAAAAAATATTCCAAAACAAGGTCACAAATCAGCATTTTACTATAGCAGGAAATATTTCTAGAAATGATATATAATACAATGGATGCAAAAAACATTAAGTTGAGGAAAAAACAAAAATAAAAACACCCGCAGAGAATTCAAAATCTTAATTGGTAAACATAATAGTAGGAAACCTGGTGGGTTCAACTCTTCTCTTGGCAAAACACAGAGCACGTGTATTACTTTCTAACTCTGGCTCTCCTAGACTTTAAGACTAGAAATTTATAATCTAGGTGATCAAAGTAAAATTATGAAAAAAAGTGGGTCTGTTGTACCCACTGTCACCTGCAAACTAGTTAAAGGAGCTTCAATGTTACTACTTGATATGAGCTTAATATGTGAACATGAAGTTTGGAAAACTCAGTAGATTGGAATCTGACTCTCATCGGATGAATTTAAACATCCAGAGGAAAGGCATTTACCTGCTGATGAATGAATCCAGACTGTGAGGTCTACCTACACTCGAGAGTTTATCAGGTCAAAGAGTACATGAAAGATTCCAGTGTCCCAATTATGGATCATGCATAAAAAGGAGAACATATGAAGGTTTGTATTATGTCCTATCCAACAGGACCCACTGGGAAGGGCAATGGGACTTATATATACTCTGCTGGATTCCTAGTAACTGAGGAGAGACTGAGTGATGAACTAGAAGAAAATGCATCACTTATTACAAGATAACTCCAAGTGAGAAGTTCCCAAATATGTGATAGAATCTCTGAAAGCCTCGTGAGAGAAAAACTCATCTTTTAACCCCTCCTGGACCCAGAAGGTATAAAGACAGAGTAAGTCATTTTTAAGTCTAATAAAAATTTCCTGCATCTAATGCTTAAGCACAAAGGGAGTTTACTGGAAGAAAATTTATCTTAAGTATAACCTGAAGAAGAAAAACCGACAGCAAACATCAGACTCAATGGGGAAATGAAAGCTTTTCTCCCACATATGGAATTAGGGAAGCAACCCCAGTGTCCATCAATAGATGAATGGATAGGGGCGCCTGGGTGGCACAGTCGGTTAAGCGTCTGACTTCAGCCAGGTCACAATCTCGCGGTCCGTGAGTTCGAGCCCCACGTCAGGCTCTGGGCTGATGGCTCAGAGCCTGGAGCCTGTTTCCAATTCTGTGTCTCCCTCTCTCTCTGCCCCTCCCCCGTTCATGCTCTGTCTCTCTCTGTCCCAAAAAATAAATAAACGTTGAAAAAAAAATTAAAAAAAAAATAGATGAATGGATAAAGATGTGGTATACACACACACACACACACACACACACACACACACACACACACACACAATGGAATATTACTCAGCCATATAAAATAATGAAATTTTGCCATTTGCAACAACATGGATGGAGCTAGAGAGTATTATGCTAAGTGAAATAAGTCAGTAAGAGAGAGAAAAATACCATATGATTTCACTCATATGTGGAAGAAACAAGGTCAGGAACAAGACAAGGATGTCCACTCTCACCACTTTTATTCAACATTGTACTGAAAGTCCTAGCCACAGCAATCAGGCAGGAAGAGGACAGAAAGAAGAAGGAAGAAGAAAGAAAAAAGAAAGAAGGAGAAGGAGAAGAAGAAATAATAAAAGGCATTCAAATTGGTTAAGAAGAAGTAAAACTTTCATTATTTGCAGATGCTATGATACTATTTATAGAAAACCCAAAAGACTCCACTAAAAATCAACTAGAAATAATAAATGAATTCAGTAAAGTCATGGGATACAAAATCAACGTACAGAAATCTGTTGCATTCTTATACACTAATAATGAAGCAGCATAAAGTGGAATTAAGAAAATAATCCCATTTACAATTCCACCAAAAATAATAAAATATCTAGGAATACACTTAACCAAAGAGGTGAAAGACCTGTATTCTGAAAACTATAAAACACTGATGAAAGAAATTGAAGACAACACAAACAAATGGAAAGATATCCCATGCTCATGGACTGGAAGAATTAATATTGTTAAAATGTCTATACTAGCCAAAGCAATCTACACATTTAACGCAATCCCCATCAAAATACCAATAGCATTTTTTACAGAACTATAACAAACAACCCTCAAATTTATATGGAACCACAAAAGACCTCAAATAGCCAAAGAATTCATAAAAAAGCAGAACAAAACTGGAGGTATCACAATTCCAGAATTCAAAGTATATTACAAAGCTACAGCAATCAAAATAGTATGGGATTGACATAAAAATAGACACATAGATCAATAGAACAGAATATAAAACCCAGAAGCAGGGGTGCCTGGGTGACTCAGCGGGTTGAGCATCCAACTTCAGCTCAGGTCAAGATCTCATGGATCTTCAACAAAGAATGAAAGAATATACAATGGGAAAAAGTCTCTTTGATAAATGGTGTATAAAAACTGGACAGCTACCTGCAAAAGAATGAAACAGGACCACTATCTTATACTATAGACAAAAATAAAGTTAAAATTGATTAAAGACCTAAATGTGAGACCTGAAATCATAAAAATCCTAGAAGAGAGCACAGGCAGTACTTTATCTGACTTTGGCCATAGCAACAGTTTTCTAGATATGTATCCTGTGGCAAAGAAAATAAAAGTAAAAATAAACTACTAGAGCTACATCAAACTAAATAGCTTCTGCACAGCAAAGGAAACAACAAAACTAAAAGGTAAACGACTGAATGGGAGAAGATATCTGCAAATGACATCTCTGATAAAGGGTTCGTATCTAAAATATATATAGAAATTAGAAAACCCAACACCCCAAAACCAAATAATCCAATTTAAAAATGGGCTGAAGACATGAAAAGACATACTGATGGCCAACAGACACATGAAAAGATGCTCAACATGACGCATCATCAGGGAAATATAAATCAAAACTACAATGAGATACCACCTCACATCTGTCAGAATAGCTAAAATTAATAACCCAGGAAACAACAGGTGTTGGTGAGGATATGGAGAAAGGGGAACCCTCTTACACTGTTGATGGGAATGCAATCTGCTGCACCCTCTCTGAAAAACAGTGTGAAGTTTCCTCAAAAAGTTAAAAATAGAACTACCCTATAATCCAGTAATCACACTACTGGGTATTTACCCCCAAAATACAAGAACACTAATTCACAGGGATACATGGACCCCTACGTTTACTGCAGCACTTTTTAAAATGTCCAAATTATGGAAGCAACCCCAGTGTCCATCAATAGATGAATGGATAAAGATGTGGTATATATATACATATATATATATATACACACACACACACACACACACACACACACACACACACACACAATGGAATATTACTCAGCCATATAAAATAATGAAATTTTGCCATTTGCAACAACATGGATGGAGCTAGAGAGTATTATGCTAAGTGAAATAAGTCAGTAAGAGAGAGAAAAATACCATATGATTTCACTCATATGTGGAATTTAAGTAACGAGCAAAGGAGAAAAAGAGAGAGACAAACCAAGAAATACACTCTTAACTATAGAGAACAAACTGAAGGTTACCAGAGGGGAGGTGGGTGAGAGAATGGGTTAAATAGACAAAGAGAATTAAAGAATACACTTAATGTGATGAACACCGAGTAATGTATAGAATATCCATATTACAATATATTGTTCCCCTAAAAATAATACAACACTTAATTTTAACTATACTGGAATTAAAATTAAAAAATTAGTTAAAATATGTATAATCTAAGGAAAAGTTGAGCATTTATTTTTTTAAGTTTATTTTTGAGACAGAGATAGAACACAAGCGGGGGAGGGGCAGAGAGAGAGAGAGAGAAAGAGAGAGAGGGAGACACAGAATCCGAGCTGTCAGCATAGAGTCCATGAGCTGCAAGACCATGACCTGAGCCAAGGTCGGACGCTTAACCAACTGAGCCACCCAGGAGGCCCAAAAGGTAGGCATTTAAACTGTGGGAAGGATACGAATGCAGGTGGCCCTTGGGTGTCATTAGAAACAGGGGCCAGAATGCCATAGAATTTCTGACTCCATCTCTTGCCTCTGCTTACTGTTAAATGTATGGTTTTTGTCCCTTATTTCTCTAAGGACTGTTTCTTCTGTTCCCCAAACCATAGATTGCATCATCTGATAGGGTGCCAAGAGTTATAAAGGTTTACCTATCACAGCTTCTTTCCCTCTGGAGAGACTATGCCATCACTTTGTCCTGAGTACCCACATTCTAGGGATGAAACTCATTTGCCAGCTTGACCAAGGGCTGAAGTCAACTTGTAACATGGTTCCTTCACAGGTACCATGTAGAATGCTCAAAGGGACATTGTGACAAGTGAAAGACATAACTAGTCTCACAGATGCTCACTGCAATATCCCAGCACAAAGACTGTGAATATTAGTTCTGTCATTTAATATCTATGAGAATAAGGGTAAATTGCTCAAGCACTCTGATACTGAACTTCCGCATATGTAAAACATGGGCAACATTTTTCCTACTTTCCATCCAAGGTTTCTGTGAGAAACAATAGAGTGAAGATTCTAATAACACTTTGTAAACTAAAAAGCAAGACAAATGATGATGATATAACAAAACCCCAACATCATAAGTGATTTCTCTTCCTCTGTATACTTATGGATCATATAAATAATACCACATAGTATACCACTGGATTATCTCTTGCCAAATACTCCTCTCACATGTAAAATGTCTTATCTGTTTCCCCAGCTACATAGTACATGCTATGAGGGTAAGAGTTGTAAGCCAAGTGGGGATTGCAAACTGGTGACCTATAGACGTGCTTTGTCTTAAATGTCCTTGGACCATCACACTTTTTCTAGAACACACAATCAAGCCACCCTTTTTAACTTGTCTCTTCAAACCTGTCTGGCCACTGCAGTCATTTGAATCTGTGATCCCCAAACAAGAAAGAGCATGGACTACGGAGAAGAAAAACTGTGAGTTTAAATGCTGGTGGCAAGGGGCACCTGGTGGCTCAGTCAGTTAAGCATCTGACTTCAGCTCAGGTCATGATCTCACAGTTTGTGAGTTCGAGCCCTGCATCAGGCTCTGTGCTGATGGCTCAGAGCCTGGAGCCTGCCTCAGATTCTGTGTCTCCTCTCTCTGCCCCTCCCCAACTTGTGCTCTCTCTCTCTCTCAAAAATAAATGTAAAAAAAAAAAAATGCTGGTGGCAATAATTTCAAAAAAAAATGTTCTCTGGTTATGGATTTTTCTTCCTCCTTCATATTATATATATTTGGCTATCCACCAAAATGTTAACAGACATTGTGGCCGGGAAATACAATATTCTTCCTACTGAAATAATAGGATCTTTTTCCCCCAAAGTTCTACTATTTTTATAAGAGCAAAAATTAAAAGTTATTGTTTAGGAAATGAACGAGTAAACTTGGCTAGGCAACTAGTGTTGGCTTACAGTCATCTTTGTATTGATTTCCCTGGTTCTCATCCCACCCTGCCCTAGGCTATTTGAAAAGCTACAGCTAAAACCCATCCTCTGTTTTGACCATTTTCTGCCCAGTCATTTTATGCTTCAGCAAAATTCTTACTGCCTTCCTTAATGGACCTCTGGGAATAGAAGAACAACTTCAATAAAAGTACAGAGAATTAAATGATGAGACCAAGCCATAACAAACTCTAAGCTTGTCCTAGATTCCTAGAACATATTACATTAGCATAGTTCCTCTAGATTTTAACATATCCTGGTGCATATTATTCAACAAATAAGTGTTTACATTTATCAAATGCTTTCTCTGCATCAATTTAGTCACTTTTTTTGTCTATTAATATGGTGAATTCCCTTGACATATTTTTTTATGCTGAGACTTCAGTACATTCCTAGGAGAACTTGATCTGAACAATGAATTAATTTTTAATTATCAAATGTTTCTATAGCTAATATTTAATTTAGAATACTGGAACATGCATCCACAAGTGAAACTGGCTTATAATATTTTTATTGCTTTTATCTGATACTGGAATCAAGATTGCACTAATCTCATTAAATAAGCTGAACTGCTTCTTTTCTGGAAAAAAAAATTGTAAGATTAATATTTCCTTGAAAATTTAGTAGAAATTCCATGTGAAAGAGACCAAGGGCTACAAAGTTTTGGTGGCAGGGAGGTCTTTTACAACCATTAAATGTCTCTACTGCTTATTGACCGATTCAATTTTTCTAATTTGGGCCCTTTGTATTTTTCCAAGTAGTTTATGCTAAGATCTTGTAAATTACCAAGTATATTCTGACATAGTTACTCATAATATTTTTTACTTAAAATCTGTTATATCTGTAGCTATTTTTCTTTTTCATTGCAAGTTTCTGTTTTCATTCTTTTTCATTTTCTTGCTTGATCTTGCTAGAGAGCTTTAGTTTTGTTGATATTTTTTTATTTTTATTTTTTTTTATTTTAGAGAGCACAAGCAGGGAAGAGGGGCAGAGAGAGATCATCTTAAGTAGGTTCCAGGCTCAGCACAATGCAGGACTTGATCCCATGACCCTGGGATCATGACCTGATCAAGTATCGTACACTCAACAAACTGGGCCACCCAGGTGCCGCATATTTTTATTATTTTTATTTCTTCATTTTATTAATTTCTTTTTTAATGTTGTTAATTCTTCTTCCTTGTTTCTTTCAGTTGGCTTCTTTGTATTCTCTCTGCTACATTTTCAACTCCTTCAACTGAATGTTTAGCCTATTTGTTTTCAACCTTTCTGTGTTCTGGTAAATTTACTTGAAACTACACATTTCCATCAAAGGACTATGTTAGCTGTGTCTTACAAACAGTAACTTATGAGGTTTTATTGTTGTTTAAGGCCTAAAACTTTGTAATTCCTTTCATGATCCCCCCTTTTTTTAATATATAAAAAGACATTTTATTATTGTTTTGCTACATAACAGTGAATATAATCAATTGCATTTCCTCATATGGCAAATAAGACACGAGATAACATCTCTTTGATTCCTGAAAACCTCAATATCATCTGTCTTTTGGAGGATCCAGTTTCCTACAATGTCTATGATACTGTCCACGAGGACACAAACGATGCTTAGTAAAGAACATTTTGCTACGTTGTTCTATCATAGGTTCTTGCTCAAAGTGTTCATTTTTTCCTTGTAATCTGGTTTTCAGCACTTGATCATGTGTTTCTTCATTATTATGCACAGGATCTGGCGGTGGGGTAGGTTTCGTATGTTCATACGGAATGTCCACAGAAGGGTGGTAGCATACTGTCACCCTGTCATCAGATGTCAAAGCAAACTCTACTTGCAATTATGGTCATCTGGAAGAGGAGAACACGTAGGTTTATGACAAACACAATATAAAGCTCTGTTTTGAATTGGAAATAAATGTTTCCAGATAGTTCTGTTCAATATCTCCCGTTTTACTGCTGCTAATACCATGGTGACTCAAGATGCTTATCAGGTGGTATGAAAGAAAATGATCTGAAGAGAAACTGCTTTTAAATTCTGCTTCCAGGCACACCTATTTTCATCCCTGACAGTCACTCATCATAAGTGACTGTCATCTTACCTCAATCCTCATAATCCCCTTTTAATCCAAGGATTATTTATTAATATAAAACCTGACATTTAGGATTATGTAAACTATGCTTATTTTCCTGTTTAAAATTTCTAGTGTTAATCGATTATGGTCAGAGAATACAGCATACATGATATTGATTCTTTGGAATTTAAGACTGCGTTTATGGTGTAGTAAATTTTCCATGTGGGGAATACACAAACACATACAAACTCACATATACACACACATATGTGTATATACACGTGTGTATGTATATACATACACATACATATGTCTATATATATATATAAAATAGTTCAAGCTTCCTTATTACATTACTCAGTTCTTTCACATCTCTATTAGTGTTTGATTTTTTTTTAGTGTTTGATTTATTTATCAATTTCTGATGAAAGCAGGTTAAAATCTCTTGCAACATATACTGATACAACTATTTCTCTCTGCCATTATGCTATTGCAGCTTTGTATAGTTTGATGTTATACTGTTAAAGCATATGCATTCATGATGGTTATACCTCCTTGCCTCTCTCTTTTGGTTTATAATGGCCAATATCAGTTTGTATCCTTTTATTTTCAAATTTCCTATGTCTTTTTTGCCTGATTTGAATCTAAATACTGCACTGTTGATTTTTTGCATTTTATTTTTTAAAATATCATCTAAACTTCCATATTTTAACTGGTGAGAGGACCATTCACATTATTTAAAACTATTATTATATTAGGACTACTTTTTCATAATTTCCAGTGATTTTACTCTCCCCATTTATCTTTTTTGTCCTTTCTTTCCATTAATTCCATCAAGTTTTCTTCTCTGATACATACATACAGCACTTATGCTGAGAATTCTAATGTCAGTCCAATTACTATTCTAGTTGATCTTTTCTTCTGTGGCCTTTTAGAGTTTTCTCTTTATTAATACAGTTACTTTTTAAGCTTATTTATAATTTTGGGAAAGAGAGAGAGAGAATGTGCACAAGCAGAAGAGGGGCAGAAAGAAGGAGAGACAGAATCCCAAGCAGACTCCATGCCATCAGCACAGAGTCCAATGCTGAGCTCCAACTCACAAACTGTGAGATCATGACCTGAGCCAAGATCAAGAGTCAGATGCTTAACCTACTGCACCATCCAGTTGCACCAATACAGTTAACTTTTGATACAATGTGTCTAATCATAGGTTTTTCAATACCTATTCTGCATGCCAACCTTTAGTCCTTTTTAATCTGAAAGCTTACATCTTTCTTTAATTCTGAGATATTTACCATAATTATTTTGCCCTCTCTGTTCCTTCTGCCCCTTCTGGGATATCCTGTTATCCTAATTTGGGGACTTTTATTCTCTATATCCTTTCCTTCATTATTTACTGCTCCTTCTGAAAGATTTCCTGACCAATTTTCTCGCTCACAAACTCAGTCTTTGGCTCTTGTTACCCTGCTATTTATTCCATCTAATTAGTTCTTTATGTCAACTCTTTTTTCATATCCAATATTCTCAACTTGGTTCTTTTTGGTTTCGTTGTTGTTAATTTGTGTTACTAACATACTCCTGTGGTAGGCTGAATATTAGCTCTCCTAAAGATGTCCATATTCTAGCCCCTAGAACCTGTGAATATATTACCTTACATGGTATATTATTTTCCTAAGGATGCCATAACCAAGTACCACAAACTGCATGGATTAAAACAACAGAAATGTATTTTCTTACAGTCCTGGAAGCTAGATATCTAAAATCAAGGTGTTGGCAGGGCATGCTCCCTCTGAAGGGTCTAGGAGGAATCTGTTCTATGCCTTTCTCTTAGTTTTTGGTGTTGCCTGTAATCCTTGGAATTCCTTGATTTCAAGACATATCACTCTAATATACCAATGTAATCAATTGGCATTCCTCTCTGTGTGTCTGTGTTAAAATTTCCCTCTTCTTAGAAGGACACCAGTCACTGGATTAGGGCTGACTCTAATTCAGTATGACTTCATTTTAACTTGATAATATCTGAAAAGATCCTGTTTTCAAATAAAGTCACACTCACAGTTACTGGAGGTCAGGATCTGAACGTATCCTGTTGGAGGACACTATTCACCTCAGTACACATGACAAAAAGAATTTTGCAGTTGTGGTTAACTTAAATATTTTGACATGGGGATATTATATTATCTCGGATTATCCAGGTGGGCTCAGTGTAATCACAAGATTCTTGTAAGAGGCAAGTAGGAAGTTAGAAAAGAGAGATGCTATACTGCTGGCTTTGAAAACTGAGCAAAGAAGGAACCATATGCCATGCAATGTAAGTGGTCTTCAGAAACTGGAAAAGAAAAGCAAGTTTTTTCCTTGGAGCCTCCAGAAGGAACCAGCCTTGATGATACCTTGATTTTTAACCCCATCAGACCCACTTTGACTCTGACCTCTGGTATGTTAAGAAAATACATACCTGTTTTTATTACCAAGTTTGCTATAATTTTAATTGTAATTAAATTGCTGTTATGGCAGCAATGGGAAACAAACACAACCCCCTTATCTCTTTGAAGATCTTTAGTGTGCTTCTTTTAAATTCTTGACTTATTTGTCCCATGTTTCTTACTTGTATGGTATATAATGTTTCATTATCTGTCTTTCATGAACTCTCTGGGAACCTAGTTATTTTTTTTCTGTGAGCTTGTACACCCCTGGGGCTATCAGCTAGTCTGTCTGCTAATATGTACTGGAGAATAGAAGTCTAGTCTCCAATCTGCATCACTCCAGGTGACTTTACCTTTTTATTTTTTTTTAAGTTTATTTATTTATTTGAGAGTGATAGAGCAAGCAGGGGAGGGACAGAGAGACAGAGAGAAAGAGAATCCGAAGCAGGTTCCATAATTTCAGCCCAGAGCCTCATGTGAGGCCAGAACTCACTAACCACAAAATCATGACCTGAGCTGGAATCAACAGTTGGATGCTCAACCAACTGAGCCATCTAGCACCTAGGTGCCCCTAGGTAACTTTTAAAAAAAGAGCAGGGAAGTTAGCCCATGGGTATAGCTTGGACACTACAGACTCAATGTAGACTACTCCACAAGGAAATTCCTCTGTTCAGGGACTGACCTTGCAACTCTTAAAATGAAGTGATACTGGGGAGAGGAAGTCATATTGTGGTCCACCTGTCCTGAGGTTTGAAAGAAAAGATGTAGGGGAATAAAACCATAAAAGTGTGTTCATTATACACCTGCTTGAATCATCTCTTTGTCCCAGCAGTACCTGATAGGAACTGATAAGGAACACTGCCTGACGGCCCAGGGGACCAGGGGACTGAAGTGCTATCCCCCAGTCTTTCTTCCTTTTGCTGTCTGGTAACCCTTAGCCTAAACTTTTGGTACCTGTATTGGCTTTTCTCAATTTTTTTTCCCGGCAATTCCTTATATACAAACTTTCCTATTACTTCTGGAGATTCTTCAAAGCAGACACTGAAATAAGGAACCAGTAATTCATATGAGTTTTCCATTTTTGTTAACTTTCTTTTCTATGTCGGACAAAATGGGACTGCAAAATAATGCTAATCATCCCTCTGTAAATGGGAGGGCAGTGGTTAAATGGGGGGTATAAGACAATATTAGAAGAATCAGGATTGTGTGTGGCTATGAAAAGCTCTTCACTCAGAAATCAACATGATGACCTGGGTAATTTAGAATGCACAAATGGGTAGATGTCCTCATTTTGGAACCAGTTTCATTTGAAATAAGCTTTCTGTGTGATAAATAATTTTTTGTTTTCATGAAGCTAGTTAGCTTCAGGTTATCACTGGGCTTACGCTGTTGGTTCTCTTACATTATGTCTTTATAAGGAGATACCTAGTGAACCAATTTATTCCAGAGGTACAGAGCCAGAATCCAGCCCACTCAGCTCCTACGCTCGCACATGTTACTTGAAAATGCCTTTTCCTTTTCACTCTCTTGTTTGTGGTCTGTGACTACCACCATATCCAAATCACATTTAGGGATTCAACCTACCCATAAGAAGCAGTAAAAATGAAAAAATTCTTCATAGAAGAATAGTTCTGAACAGAAAAGCAACTTGAATTGATATCCACCAAATTTTTCTTCAGACAATTTAACCTAGAGAATGATTCTTCTACAATTAAAGAGGAATTGTTAGAAATCGTTTTTTCCCTTAAATAAATTATATATAGCTGGATAGAGTATTTATTACTCCATCGCTACAAAATTAAGAGAGATCATTATATACACATTCACTCACAAGCCAAAATAATGAGACTTCCAAGAATTAATAAAAGAAAGACAATGAACCAAACAAAACATATACATGAATTAGAACTATTGGAACTAATGGGTCCAAAATTTTAAAAAAGAATAATATTCTCAAAGACATAAAGGATAAAAATAGATTATATACATAAATACATGTATATATATATATATGTATATAATCTCTACATTATATATGTATATAATCTCTACAAAATAAATATATATTTATGTATATAATGTATTTATGTATATAATCTCTACATGTACATGTATATATACATATATATACACATTACCTAAGATTTCCTTCATGTCCTTCCTCCCTCCTTTATCTCTACTAAACATAACTTGTACTATAAGTATTTACTATACACATGCTGGCTCAATATTCTTTTTTTTTAATGCTTTACTGAGATATTATTGACATGCAAAAAAGCTTTTGTATACATCTTTGATGTATACAATTTGATAAGTTTGGACATAAGTATACACGCATGAAACCATCATCACAATCAATTCCATAAACATATTCACTACCACCAAAAGTTTCCTCCTACCTTCTTTATTTTTGTATGTATAATAAGACCTTATCATAACAGCTACCCTCTTAGAAAATGTGTACATACACCATACAGTTTGTTACAAAGGTATAATAATCGAAACAGTATGTTACTGACATAAAAACAGACACATATACCAATGGAACAGAATAGAGAGCTCAGAAATAAACCTTCTCATATATGGTCAACTGATCTTCAACAAAGGTGTCAAAAATACACAGTGGAGAATGGGTAGTCTTTTCAATAAAAGGTGTTGGAAAAACTGGATATCCATATGGAAAGGAATTTAATTGGGCCATTTTCTTACACCATACACAAAAATCAACCCCAAATGCGGTAAAAACTTAAACATAAGGCCTAAAACTGTAAAACTCCTAGAGGAACACCTAGGGAAAAGGGCTTCTTGATATTGGCCTTGGCAATGATTTCTTGAATATAACACCAAAAGCATAGGCAGCAAAAGCAAAAACAAACAAATGGGAGTTACACAAAACCAAAGATCTACACAGCAAAGGAAGCAACCAATAAAGTCAAAAGACAACCTATGGAATGGGAGAAAATATTTACAAACCATACATCTAATAAAGGGTTAATATCCAAACTATATAAGGAATTCCTATGACTCCAGAACAAAAAACAAATAATTTTGGGCAAAGGATCTGAATAGAAATCTCTCCAAAGAAGACATACAAATGGCCAACAGGTATGTGAAAAGGTGCACGACATCACTAATCATCAGGGAAGTACAATGAGATATCAGCTCAATGTTATTAACACACTGTGAGGGAGGGCTATAGTGTTACCACCTGTGCAGATGATAACCAGATTTCATTGTCCCTTGAAAGTAAACCCTGTAAAAGCAAGAAGTATCACTCTCTGACAGGAGGGCAGCTGAAAGGAAAGTAGTCAGGGACTCTGGAGTCAGCCTGCCCTATTTTCTTTAGGCTTTTTCAAGATACACATTATGTCCTTTCATGTGTTGAATGATAAGTAATGTTGGGCACATGCTGCACACACTGAGCACTGTCTAAGCATGGAACTGTTCATTCCTTTCCAAATGTAAGGTCACGATCTCCGTGCCTCATTAGTGAGGCAGCATAGAAAGAGCAGGAAACCTGGCTCCAAAAATTCCAGCTTTGCTGTGGAATTTTAAATAAGGGATTTAACTTCTCTGTAAAATGACAGTAGTTCTTCACCATAAACATTTCTCAGGATTGTTTTCAGGATTCATTTAGATCACATAAATGTGTAAAGAGCCCAAGATCTATCAGGGGTGTTGTGTAATTCTATAAATACAATATATGGTACACCAAAGTCCAGAATTAAAGACATTCTATAAGATAAATTGCTGCCTTTCTTTAACATACTGGTAAGGGTTAAAAAAAAAAGGCAGGGGGGTGGAATCTATGGATTACTACAGACTTAAGACACATGTGAGAACCACATGTATGCAAGAACACTGGAAATTGATTCAAACAAACCAAAATTTTTAAAAATCATTTTGGACACAAACAGGAAATCTGAACACCGACTGGATATTTGTTGATATTAAGGAATTATTGTCAATGTTTTACGTGTGACAGTGATATTGTAGTTATGTTTTTAAGCAACTTACAGATACAAACTGAAATGTTCTTGGATGAAATGACATAATGTGTGGTCTCCTCAAAAAGACCAGAAGGTGTGGGGGCTGGGAGAGGTGCAGGTAGAAGTGGGAAAACATACACATAGTACATAAAGTGTAAGAATTATTTAGAAAAATCTTGGGGGCACCTGGGTGGCTTATTTGGTGAGGCATCTGACTCTTGGTTTCAGCTTAGGTCATGATCTCATGGTTTGTGGGTTCAGGCCCCACCTCGGGCTCCATACTGGTAGCACTGAGCCTGCCTGGGATTCTCAGTCTCCCTCTCGCTCTCTGCCCCCTGCCCCCACTCTCTCTCTCTCAAAATAAATAAACATTTTTAAGAAAGAGAAAAATCTTGAATATGCTATGCTCCCTGTGGAGTGACCTACTATTCACCCATCACAAGCATAATTTACACTATCACAAGTTCTAACAAGACCTCAAAAGTCAGAAATCACAAAATATAGAAACTTGTGATTTTTTTTTAATACTAAACTTTGAGGTCTTAGCCATGCATCAGTGAGAGGAATATCTGTTTATTTCCATTGCAGACTGGACACTTTCAGACCACAGCCTTTTAATTTAACTGATACTTTTTTCAAAGCATAATGGTAAGTGTGGGCTTTATTGTTGTAATCATTAAGGAAATCTCAGGAACTCTTGTGAGAGATCTATGCCCACTAAGCCATAAACCTCAAAAAAACAAAGTGTTCTCAGGGTACTTTTCAAAACTGGTTTGTGGTATACCATTTGTTCTTCAGGCTCCCAGACCCTGGACTACATATGCTACAAATACATTTCAGGTGCAAATTATTTTCCCTGTTAAACTTTATAGTCCATAAAGTCATTCATGCTGATCAAAATTTTTGAAATGCTAGATTTCTAAGTGGTTGAGAGCAAATTATCAGCCAACATCTCTATGTTTAGCAGATTAAATAATCATAATATTAACTACAAGAGGCTTCAGAGCATCTATGCTTCATACACACTTTCTACATATATATATATAAGATATACATATATAATACTATATATAATATATAATATATACATCTTATTGATATATATAGACATATATAATGTAATATAATATAATATAATACGTATATATATACATATATATGTGTATATATATATATATGTATATATATATAAAATTTTGGAACGACTTGTACACTGAAAATAAAAATGTATCTTTAAATACTCAACCTCAAAAGTCCTGAATAGAACCCAGTCCACCCAGCTATATACACCACTTTTGCTTCAATTCTTAAAACCCGTAGCAGTTTAAATGTAGTTCTATCATCACACGATGTCCCAGATAAAATGAAGAGAAAATCCCAGTCATTCCACCTCAACCACATGAATCTACCCTCCTTTCATTAAATGATGGAAATCATATTAATGTGCTGGGGCTGCAGTAACAAAGTGTCACAAACTGAGCGACCTAAACAACAGAAGTGAGTTGTCTTGCAGTTCCAGAAGCTAAAAGCCCAACGTCAAGTATCAGCAAGGCTGGTGCTTTCTGTTGGCTGTGAGGAAGAATTTGTTCCGTCTGCCCCTCTATCTCCAGTCCCAACTTCTGGAGGTTTGCTAACAATCTGTGGCATTCACTGGCTTGCAGAAGCATCACCCTGCCCTCTGCCTTCATTTTCACATGGCATTTCACCTATTTGGGTCCAAATCTCCCCTTTTTATAAAGACGCCACTCATGGATTAGGTGCCAACTCCACTCCAGGATGACCTCACCTAACTGAACTAATTATATCTGCAATGACCCTATTTCCAAATGAGGTCCTATTCTGTGGTATGAGAGGTTAGGACTTCAACACTGAATTTTGGTGGTAAACAACTCAATGAGTAACAGGAATTAAGATAATTTGCTCCTGTGGTATACATATTCAATCATCCAGGACATACACAAGGCAGGAAAAAACCCCAAATCAAATTAGAAGGAGGAACTCTACATATCTAAGTTGTATACATCTATTTCATTTCAATAATTCATTCATGCATGCATTCAAGAAAATGATGAATAAATACCAATGACATATAGGGCATAATAGAGGATAACAGAGTATATACATCATTAGGGACAACCTGACTCATGCTTTATATAGTGCTACACAAACTAATAACTTTTTTAAATGCTCATTCAACATTTATTTTAGTAGCAGTAGAAAGAAACTGATAAATTATTAATAAAATTATATACTTTCTTCACTTCAAAATTATGCATTAAACTTAAAATAACATTTACTTCTACTTGGGAAAATCTTACTGGTCATAGTTTTCTGTCATTCATACCTGAATAATGTTAACAATTCCTATTCACTAAGGGTCAAGGTAGGTTACAAGACTATAGTTACAGATAAGTGTTCAACAAATATTTGAGAGGGTTTTTTGGCAAAATAGTTCCTATATTTCTATAGTTCTATATTTCTCTTTAGTTTTCCTTTGCAATCGTCAAACTAGATAAAATCTTGGGAGGTATACTTAAAAGTTCAAAATAAATCACTCATTGTCATCAAATAGTATTATACTAGACTTCCAGCTGACTGCTGCCTGTAGGGAGCTGTCAATGGCTGGTGTCAGAGTGGTAGCACAATCCCGTGTACCCATGTATCCCAAACATAGTGCATGGAGATAAAAGGACACCTAAGAGAGACCTCTGAAAATGTTCCATTTATTGGCCCTGTATATTAGGAGGTAGAGAGCAAGAACAGTATGCATTTTTCCAGTTGTGTTAAGGATTATTCATAGAACTGCGACTTAATGAACACCATATTTCCCATTCATTCCAGTGAGATTTTAGTATCTCCTGATTAATTGGATCCCCAGGAAGCTCTTTGATCTGTCTCTTAATTGGTTTTTGCAAATTAGTAGGGAAAATGACCACATAAATCAGAGAATCTCAAGATTGGAAACACCTAGTAGCTAGAGGAAATACCCAGAACATCCCTGCGGTCTGTCTTTGCCCAGCTTTACACACCAGGGAAATCAACTGTTTCAACAGTGTGGTGCACAGACTCTGGACTAAATATGTGGGTACAAATCTCATTTCTGGCACTTACTAGCTATGTGACCTTGAGCAAATCATTTGACCTTTCTGTATCTCACTTGCCTCTTAAGCAAAATGGTTGTGCCAACAGTACTTGCTTCATGGAGTTCTGTGCAGATTAAGTACTTTAATACCTATAGACTATTTGGAACAATGCCTGGCACATACTAAACATAAATGCTAGCCATTATTAGAAATTTTTAACTTAACAGTACACTATTTTGCTGTGATGTTAAGTGTTGATTTGAACTTTAAGCAAGCATATTTCTCTGTTGGTATGGAGTGGGCAGTGAAGCAGCTGAACATGCATTCTATCCAATAAGCTTCCTAAAAGGCAAACACTGATCTCTCTTTGCAGAGTAGCTCTGCCCACCAGGAAGATGCTCTGTGACCATTCTGATCCTGTTGGAAATGTTTTGGAAGCACTTTGATAAACAGAAGAGCAGCCTGGTGCACACTCAGCTTACCAAGACTACCTCCTACTTTCCCTCAGCATGCACAGACCTCCTTTTGCCAGACAGTTGAGACTATAGATCCCAACATCTATTAGGGACTTTCCCTCTATCTCCTTCTAGATTAGGGGAGGATGAGAATCAATCTCATTGTCGTGCTGTAGTTGTTTAACCTGAAAGCATGTGTGTTTCGGTTTCTTGGTGTTAGATACAACCCAAGTTACAAGAACCTGAAAACACATCTAAAAACTAAGAGCCAGGGCACCTGGGTGGCTCAGTCAGATGATGGTCTGACTTCAGCTCAGGTCATGATCTCACAGTTTGTGAGTTCGAGTTCAGCATTGGGCTCTGTGCTGACAGCTCAGAGCCTGGAGCCTATTTCAGATTCTGTGTCTCCCTCTCTCTCTGCTCTTCCCCCACTTGCTGTCTCTCTCTCTCTCTCTCTCTCTCTCTCTCAAAAATAAATAAACATAAAAACTAAGAGCCTTCAGCCACCCTAACATAGCCCTTAAAATGTTCTTCTGGTCTAGCCACTCAACAGATGTTTATATCAGTAATTGCAAAATAGAAAAATAATTTTAGAAAACCATAATTAAAGGCCACAAAGTATAAATTCCACAAGGTGAACAAAAGTTCATGGGGGTGGGGCAGAGCAGAGAGACTACCACGTACTGGAGGAGGTAGGTAAGCAAGGGGAAAGGGACTGAGGTTTAGGAAGTTTCTACAGTAGAATCATTTGAACTGCATCTTGAAGAATATGTGACAACAATTTGCAATGTTTTATCTACCCTAAAGGAGACAAGGAAGAGACCCTTTTCCAATCTTAAAAATAGATTACTATAGCAGTGACTATACCAGAATCAACAGCATAATAGGAAGAAAGCGGCACGGATGGCTTAGGAACAAATTTATCCACTAGTTCACTAATTCCTACACATCCATCCTCTACAGAATCACTAAGCAGGGTAAGAGACTATGGAAAGTGCACAGATGCATGTTTATCTCAAGATAAATGGCCAGGAGCACAGAATTACAATCTGCATGGTTAGAGCTAGAAGATGAGAGTTTATATTACAAAAATATTCAAGCGTACCATGGCCTATCTTCCACAACTTTACACTGAATGATTTTTATTTGCCACTCACTTCAGTTGTGATCCTGCGTATCCCAATGTAATTAAATCCCTTTTTAAAAGTTTCTCTGTCAGTTAACATGATCTGTAGTGCTCAGAGGTGATAGTAACACAGCTACTAAGAAAGAAACAGTTGTCCCTGACTTTTAGGTTTGGCAAATACCTCAGTGCGTAGTTATTGCCTGTTCCCATGTGTGATGTACATGTGGAGACAGATGAGTAGCATTAATTCTCAGTTACCCATTCATTTAGTTATGTGTGCAGCTATGGAATGAATGCTCCTAAAGGTAAAAGAAAGAGATGATATACAGTGCCTAATTCTATGCCCTCTTGCCTGCAAGATTAAAATCCATTTGGGAAGAGAAGACCTGTGTCTGTGAAAGAATAAGTCACTGTGCAAGACGGTACACAATTAAATGTCAAAATGAATGTTAGAAGCGGTAGTATTATTGAGAGAAAGCACTGTGAGAGAAACTTAGGAGCAATAGCCGACCTTATCACAAGAGGAGGGGCATGGGCTAGAACTTGAAAAAGGGTATTATTTACATTAAAAAGAAAAGATTTCATGTGCAGTCAGAGAGACTACAATTGAGAAAGGCCAACTCAAGAGAATTGTCTCTACAAGTGAGGAAGTAAAGACAGTAATGGAGAAGCCAAAGATAAGGGTCTGCTTAGATTATTGGATGGATTTAAAAGCCAAACTCAGGAATTTGGGACTCTTCCCATAGACAAGAAAGAATCAATGATACCTTCCAAGGCAAAGCAGTATATGGATAATATAATTTGGTTTGGTTTGATTTGGTTTGATTTTAGGTAGCTTTGCCTCTTCTAATGAATGGGAACATGAATAACACTAAACACCAAATAAGCCAAAAACCATGTAAATTTGCCTTTGGATGGCATTACAAGCATGGCCAGATACTTTCTTGAGAGAGTAAATCTTATAATTTCTTCTGTAAGAAACTTGAAAATAAGAAGAAAAAAAAAGTTTTCCTCCCAATTCATCCTCCTACCTTTACTACAAGATCCACCTAGCTCCGGAATTCTATAGGACATCTTTTGCCCCAGAGAAAAATTAACACACCTTTGTTTTGAAAGCCTAGGTACAAAGGTCTGATTATCGGAGAAGGAGGGGGGTCTGATGGTTATGTAGAAAGAGAAGGTTCAGCATAGGGAGAACTGGTTCCCCAAAAAGTGAAGGGGTTGGGAAAAAGTTTCATTTTGTGAACAGCATAGGCCAGGGCTCTCACGTCTCACCAATGTGGCAGATGGGGCAGGAACTCAAGTTGAGCATGCACAGATACCTTGGAAACTGAGCAAAAGACCCTGTTGGTCAAGATGGAAACAGAGCAACACTCTTTGGGACTGTGGGTAATGGATGCCCTGACACTCAGGGAAACCAAAAGGCAGTTGAGCAGTGACCATGAAACTAAGACCAGAGGTGGTATTCATATGGATTCCCAAAACAGGGATGATTTCTTAAAATCATTGAAGGTGGTTTCCCCAGAAACAATTGGGTGGGGACTAAATCAATCAACGCTGATTTACAAAAATAAAGAAATATGACAGTCGTCACAATTGAGGGCAAGGGAGCAAATTTATATAACCTTATTCTATTTGGTTTCCCATATTCTCTTAAAATAGCACACTGCCTCATTCCTTGAATGAAAATTTTGGTCTGTGCCAAATATAAGGATGCCTAAAAGCAGAATTGGTCAGTCTTGAGGTTGGGTGAGAAGAATCTTCCATGAATTGGAGAGATGCAGGATGAGTGAGAGGCAAGAACCTAGCCCCCCACGACTGAAGTTGTTACTAGACAGCTGAGTTTGTGCAACAGTAATGGAATCTATGCAAATGTGTAACCAGCTATGTATGTTGAATGCCATTCATTCATCAAGGAAAAATCATTTCTACCATCCTTATGCCAACTTATAAACTCTAATATAAACTTTTTTCCAGCTTTATTGAGGAATAATTGACAAAATAATTGACAAAAAATAGTATATATTTAAAGTGAACATGCGGTGATTACATTGTGAGATTATGGTAATCACCGTAATCAAGTTAATTACTACTTCATAGTTAAACTCTTTTTTGTGTATGTGGTAAAGACATGCGAGATTTACTCTCAGCAAATTCAAGTATATAATACAGTATTGTTAACCATAGTCACCATGCTATATATTAGACCCTTAGAACTTATTTATCTTATAACTTCAAGTTTGTTCCCTTTGACCTGTCTTTCCCTATTTCTCCTAATCCCTAGCTTCTGGCAACCACCATTCTACTATCTGTTTCTATGAGACTGGCTTCTTTTTTCTTTTCTTTCTTTCTTTTTTTTTTTTTTTTTTTTTTTTAGATTCCACATATAAGTGATACCGTATAGTATTTGTCTTTCTCTGGTTTATTTCACTTAGCATATAATGCCATCCAGGTTCACCTGTATTGTCACAAGTGGCAGGGTTTCCTTCTTTTTTATGCTTTAATATATCATTTATATAACATTGTGTATTTATATTATATATATATCACATTTTTAATCCATTTATCTGTCAATGGACACATACATTGTGTCCATATCTTGGCTATTGTGAATAAGGCTGCAATTAACATGGCAGTGCAGACATCTCCTCCAGATACCTATTTTGTTTCCTTTGGAGATTTACTAAGAAGTGAGATTGCTAGATAATATGGTAGTTATATTTTTAATTTTTTGAGGAACCTCTATACTGCTTTCCATAATGGTGCTACTGGTCAGACACAAATTTTGATAATGATATTTAAAATGCTAAGTGCTATGGACTAAACGATTGTATCCCTCAAAAAATTATAAATGGAAGCCCTAATCCTCAATGTGATGGTATTTGGAAGTAGAGCCTCTAGATTAGGATGAGGTTGTAAGAGTAAGAGTGCCATGATGGAATTAATGCCCTTGCGAAAACAGAAAGAGATGAGTCCTCTGTCTCTGCCATGTAAGGACACAGCAAGAAGGCAGGCCATTGCAAACCAGGAAGATGGTCCTAACCAGACACAGAATCTGCCAGCCCTTGATCTTTGAGTTCTCAGCTTTCAGAACTGTAAGAAATTAATGTTTGTTAGTTAAGCCACCCAATCTATGGTATTTTATTATAACAGCCCAAACTAACTGAGATAATAAGCAACTACCTCTGGATGGTTATTTGGATGTTGATTCTTCTTAGGGTCTTTCAGATGCATCTCTAAGGAATAGAGTATACACCTGTATACGCACTTAGATAACACTGTTTATCCTGAAATAATTTCAGTGTGAATTACAGACTAGAAATCTAGTTACTACTAGTTCTGTGATCACTCTAAATTTCAGATGTTTTATGTAGGTCATATGGTCACTGTGTTCTACACATGCGATAATGAATATAAAGTTCTTTTCTCAGTTCCAGGCATTCAGGAAAAAATTAATCAATTATAATTTCAACATTATAAATGAAATATAAATGAATTGAATACTTTTTAAGCCTTAACTTGAATTTCTGAGAGTACTGCTTATCCATAGTACTAGAATTATATTCATAGATAAAATTTTAGTCATAATTTAAGAATAATTCCTCCAAGAAACTGAAGCTTAAAGAAGTTCTTGATTTGCTTGAGATAGCATAGAAAATCTTATTATAGCTACAGTCTGACAAGGGTAGGATACTGGCCAATAAAACATAACTAGAACATTTATTAATTAAATCCTCTTTTGTTTCAGTTAGCATAACTATACTCAATGTACCACATCCCAAGAATGTTCCATTCCAGATACCTGTGTTTCTTAGAAGCCATCTCACTTTTTTACTAAGTCAGCTCATTCATTTCTCTCTGGCTCTTTCCATTATCCTCCTTTTGTGTTACGTCAAGAGATAAATGACATCATTCTAGAGGGTTGCCTGGTGGCCCTGTCTCTGACTTTTTTCTACCACTACCACTTTCAGTCCTGGACCAATCCCAGGACTGATTCATCAGTTGGCAAGAAACCAGTGTGTTTCTAGCCCTAGGAACTACCAGTGATAAAATGGAAAGGGCAATGTAGAAACCCAAAGTCAAAGGCTCACTTCCAAATCTTGGTGCAAGACTCAATTTAGAAAGACTGTGTGCAATAATGCCAGTAGGCACTGGAATTTTATAGAGCATGCTGAGCAGTTTGGGGCTTTTCCACAATTTCTGGCATGAACAGTGCATTAAAAGACTATTAAACCAACAATGATTTTTTTTCTCGTTTCTAAAACTCCACCATCCAAACCTTTCCTCCTTAAAGTCCTAGGTTTGAAATGGACATTAGAGGTTCTGACTCCATCTCCCAAACAACATCAGCCTTTGTAACACTCCCCTCAGGTGGCAGCCAGCTACAGTGTTTGACAGACCCAGTTATCAGAAAGTCCATAGGTACATTCAGTTGAAATCTCCCATTTGGTAACTTTTAGGTGATGTTCAGAAAATCAATCCTAAAGCCACAGCATTTCAAAGTTGGCAAGAATCTTAAGAGTATTCTGTTCTGTAGAATTTCCACAAACAAGTTAAGTCTCCTTTCCACGTTAGAGCCTTTTGCTGAGTAATATATCATCCCAAACATCCTAAACAACAAACACTTATTACTTCTCAAGATTTTGAGGGTCAACTGGGTAACTTCCAGTCTGGCTGGCTCAACTGTGGCTGGATAGTCTAGAATGGCCTAATTCACACATCTGGCAGTTATCAGGCTGGTGGTTCTAGAGGTGGTCTCAGCTGGGCTTCTGCAGGGTAACTAAGATCAATGCTTTCCCAGCCTCTGATATGCCATGTTTGCTAATATCTTTTTGGCCAAGGCAATAACACCAGTGTATTGGGTTAGACAGTGTCCCCACTAAGATTCATGTCCTATTCAGAAACACACGACATGATTTAATTTGGAAATAACATAATTGCCGATGGAATTAGTTGAGTTAAAGTGAGGTCATACTGGGGTATGTTGGGCCTTTAATCCAATACAATTTATATCCTTGTGAGAAGAAAAGAAGAGACACAGAAACACACAGGGAGAATGCCATGTGAAGACTCAAAAGAGCCCAAGGCTACACCATCACAGGACAAGAGAAAGGCATGGAACAAATTCTCCCCTAGAGCACACAGCCTTGCCAATACCTAGATTTCAGATTTCCAGCACCCAAACTATAAGAGAATAAATTTCTATTGTTTTAAGCCACCCAGTTTGTGGCAGTTTGTAATGGCAGCCCTAGGAAACTAAATCACATGGCCAAGCAGAGATTCCAGGGATGGAGAAAAAAACTTCACCACTAAACAGGAGGAAGTAAAATGTTACATTGCAAAGTGATTGTGCACATGGAGATGGGAAGAGTTTGCAACCACGTTTTCAATATGCAAAAAGCCCTTAAAGTATATGACATTTATTATAATATCCCCCCACTGATCATCCTTTCTAGGATAATTCCTCCCAATTCCTGTAAAAGGTTTCAAAACCCCTTGCATATAGGCTGCTCTCTCATTATATTACAATTTGTCCACATCCCTCTTAAAAGGTACACCCTCCAAATGCTTTCTCTTCAGTAGTGCTATTGGGTTCTGTATCCATTAAGCTGTGTCTCACTGCAAGTAATAGAAAACATGACTAACAGGGGCTTTAAAATAAGATTATTTATTATTCGGGGTGCCTGGGTGGCTCAGTCAGTTAAGCATCTGACTCGTGGCTTCAGCCCAGGTCATAATCTCACGGTTCATGAGTCTGAGCCCCATATCAGGCTTGTGCGGCTGGTGTGGAGCCTGTTTGGGATTCTCTCTTTCCCCCGCTCTCTGCCCTTCCCCCACTCTCTCTTGCTCAAAATAAACAAACTCTAAAAAAATCTTTTAAAAAAGACTATTTATCATTTTGCTTAACAAGAAGCCCTGGAAATAGCTGACAGCTGGTCCCAAGTTTGGCAACTCCACAGTGTCAGGCACTGTTTCAAAATATCTGAAATTCTCTTACCTTCCTCTGCATGGTTGCAAAAGATCTGCCTGAGCTCTGAATATAGTTTCTTGCGGTTATGTCCATAGGGAGGCAAAGGTGTAGAAAGAGGAGTGAGAGAGGATTCCTGACTGACCCATATCATGTCATTAGGAGGGAACCATTTCCCAGAAGTCTCTCTGAAATGTTCCCAGTCCCTTTGGCCAGAACTGAGCCATATAGCTACTCCTAGTTCCATGGAGGCTTTGAAACCATGTCCCGCTTTGTGAGCTCTTTTGTGGGTCCCTGCAACAGAGAAAAGGGTTGGGAATGGCTGTTGGGTACAGGTCTTGAGTAGCCAACCAAGAGCGTCTGGCATACCTCCCCAGAAACACATGACTTTGTGACGTAAACACACTGACGTGGTCACTACTATACACAGGATCTCTAGAGATGACAAAGAAATTGTAACCAATTCTTTAAATTAGCAAGTAATATGCTCATCATATAGGATAGGGAATAGAGAACAGTAATTAAGCATGAGGGCTCTGAAATCAAACTGTCTGGGTTCAAATCCCACCTTATAATTTATCACGTATATGACCATGGGTAAATTACTTAACTTCTCGTCTCGGGTTCTCCATCTTAACAATAAAGATAGTAACTGTACCCACTCATAGGGTTGTTAAGATTGCACTTACTGCAATGTCTGGTGCATGGAGAATTCCCTACGTCCACTCCCACTATGGAATAAGGTCAGGGCTAAACATGGGACGAGGAACAACAATGCTACGGCACATGTGTTTTCATAAAAAACCTGGAAGAACACTTGAACTAAAAGTGATTGCTTATGGTAGGGAAACAGGGACTTTTTAGTGAATATATTTTATATATTTAAATTATGTGAATATATATGATCTAGCCAAAAAATGTTTAAAGTCCCCATTATGTACAATTATGTACATGATGTACATTATGTACAATTACATGTATTGTTTCACAAAATTATAAGGAAATTATTGTCCAAAATGTTAACAGTAGTTATCTTTGGGTGACTGAGTAGACTTTACGTATTTTTACTTTTCTGGAACTCTTTTGTGGTAAGCAGGATAATCCCCCTTCCCCCAAAGAGAAAAGATGTCTGCATCCTAATCTCTGGAGCCCATAAATATGTTAGGTTACAGAGCAAAGAAGAATTGAGGTTGCACATGGAATTAAGGTGGCTAATAGTTGACCCTTAAATAGAGAGATTCTCCTGGATTATCTGGGTGGGCCCAATAGAGTTATGAGTCCTTAAATGTGGAAGAGAGAAGCAGAAGAGTCAGGGTGATGCCACGTGAGAAAGACTCAAGTGGCCACTGCTGGTTGAGCAAGGTGGAAAGAAAGGGACAATGTACCAAAGTTGCATGCAGCTTACAGAAGCTGTAAAAGGCAAGAACCTCCAGAAAGGAACATAGCCCTGCCAGCTCTTTGATTTTAACCCAGTGAGCCCCATTTTGGAGCTCTGACCTCCGGTATTTAATATAATAAGTTTGTGTTGTTTTAAGCCACTACATTTATGATAATATGTAGCAACAGGTTACTAATACGTTCCTCATGTTTTAAATAATGAGAATGTACATATTATTTTAATAATCAGGAAAAAAATAAGATTAAAAAATGTATATACACATACAAACTTGAAATGTGACCAGAGTACTAAATTACATGTGCTTGTATATATGAGATGATAGACACCATTAACCTGTGATTAGTCAGAGACTTGGTCCCAGGGCACAAAGGCAATCTTCAAAAGGCACAAAGAGGAGAAGTATGTGCTCCCACACTCCTGTATTGTTATTTTTCATTCTTCTCATTCCCTAGCTATTCACTCACAGCTCCACAGACATCAAGCATCCCATATATATCTAGCCTTCGGCAGAAGTGCAAATTTTACGAGAAACAATAAAATCAAACCATAAAAAGGAAAGACATATCAAAAAGATATGTGCCAATACAACATCAATGTTTGAACAGCAGGAAATGTTCTGAGACACCAGATAAAAATCCGTTTCTAATGTGATGCACCTAGTTTTCCAGAGAACAGAAAATTGCCTGTTATAAATGCACTGTCATGATGACGATTGGAAAAAGAATGAAATTGAACCAAATTCCTTTGTATTTCACTGTACTTTTGAAACCTCAAGTGCTAAAAAAGCTGTATATTGTAGTAGCTTGATGCTTTCTAAAGATGACCAAAAAAGCAGTTGGAAAAGCTTCTTTAAACAGAAGCTAAGTCATTCTTATAAGAAAATGCTTATGAGCATTTTCTTAAATTGTGTATTTCCTTCCTGATTAGGAAAGTAATACATGCTCATTGGAGAAAATTCAGAGAATATAGAAAAGTACATAGGAAAAAATATTAATCATTCATATTCAGAGGAAACCACTGCTAAAACTTTTGCTGTATTTTCTCCCATAGGCTTTTTTCATAGTAAAGATATTATATATAGTACATACAATTTTTAGCTTCCTTTGGTTAACATTAAAACAACAGCCTTTAACTCAGAATGTAAAATTGTATACCCACAATTTTTTTAAGTTTGTTTATTTATTTTGAGAGAGACAGAGACAGAGAATCCCAAGCAGGCTCTGCATTGTCAGCACAGAGCTCAATGCAAGGCTTGATCCCATGGACCGTGAGATCATGACCTAAGCCAAGCTCAAGAGGTGCCTGGGGCACCTGGGGCACCTGCGTGATTAATCAGTTAAATATCCAATTCTTGATTTTGGTTCAGGTCAGGATCTCACAGTTCGGTGGGTTTGAGTCCCGTGTTGGGCTCTGTGCTATCAGCACAGATTTTCTCTCTTGGAATTCTCTCTCTCTCCCTCTCTCTCTCTGCCCATTTGTCTGTCTGTCTCTCTCTCTCTCAAAATAAATAAACATTAAAAAAGTAAAAAAGAAAAAAGATGCTTAACCAACTGAGCCACACAAGCATCCCTGTATAGCCATAATTTTTATATTGCAGAAATTTTATATTTGCATCCATTATGTGGATGTACCAAAATATATTTACTTTCTCTAGTGTTGAATAATTATGTTGTTTCTAACCATTCACTATAAATAATGCTGCAACAAATAACTTCACAAAAAATTTTTTCTATATTAAAGATTATTTCTTTAGGATCAGTGGAAGTGGAATAAAATAATTTAGAAGTGTAATAGCTGACTGAAAATGTAAGAATATTTTTGAGAATTTAATATATATGGCTATAATTCTTCCTAAAGATATAATTTTTATCTTCACGCAACCAAATCCAGGGATATTGGTTCACTAACTTGAGCATAACTTAAGACATAACAATTTTAAATTAAGGAAAAATGGATCAAAAGTAGATACAATTTGTCTTTTCTGACCCCCTTCCTAGAGCTGAAACAGACCTAGAATTATACCACCTTGGATTTGTATGCTATCTTCACCATTTCTTAGCTAGGTAATCTTGGGCAGATACCTCTCTAACCCTCAATATTCTCTTTTCTAAAATGGGAGAGAAAATAATAATTTACTCCAAAATATAGTGTTGTGATGAGGACTTAACGGGATAATCCTTGTAGAATGCTTAATATCTGCCACATAGTAAATAATCAATGGTAGCTAACATTATCATCATTACCATTAAAGTACCATTGCACCTATTGGTGTGTATTTATATCCTTCCTGCAAAGTACATGTAATCTCTCTTTATCCAAAACTTCAGACTCCACATGGAGAATGTCATCTTGGGAGACAGGCTTTCTACAACTTATTTGTCATGTGTTCTATACCATCACTGTGATCATCCCTTCCTTTTATCTTCCCAACAATTCTACACACTATTCAGTGCTCATCACAGTAAGTGTACTCTTAATCACCTTGTCTATTTCACCCATTTCCCCCACTACCCCCCTCCACCTCCCCTTTGGCAACTGCCAGTTTGTTCTCTATATTTTAGTCTAGTTTTTTTTTTGTCTCTTTTTTTCTTTGTTCATTTGTTTTACTTCTTAATTTCCATAGATTAGTGAAATCATATGGTATTTCTCTTTGACTTACTCCACTTTATACCTTCTAAATCCACACATGTTGTGGAAAATGGCAAGATCTCATTTTTTTCATGGCTAAGTACTATTCCATTGTGTGTGTGTATGTATGTATTGTGTGTGTATGTACGTATATATATATGTATATGTGTGCGTGTGTGTATATATGTGTATACACACACACACACACACACACACACACACACACATACACACCACCCCTTCTTTATCCATTCATCTATTGATGGACACTTAGGTTGCTTCTATAGCTTGGCTATTATAAATAATGCTTCAATAAACATAGGGGTATGTATATCTTTTTGAATGAGTGTCTTTGTTTTCTTTGATTAAACACCTTGTACTGGAATTACTGGGTTGTATGGTGATGCTATTTTTAATTCTTTTGAGGAATTTCCATACTGTTATTGTTTTTTTTTTTTACAGTGGCTGTACCAATTTGCATTTCCACCAATAGTGCACAATTCATTTTTCTCCACATAATCACCAGCACTGGTTTTTTTTCTTGCCTTTTTTATTATAGCCACTAGGACAGGTGGGTGGGGGATGATTGTCTCATTGTGGTTTTGGTTTGCATTTTGCTGATGATGAGTGATGTTGGGCATCTTTTCATGTGTCTGTTGGCCATTTGTAGGTCTCCTTTGGAAAAATGTCTACTCAGGTCCTCTGCTCATTTCTTAATCAAATCGTTTGTTTGTTTTTTTTATATTGAGTTGTATATGTTCTTTATGTATTTTGGATAGTGACCCCTATCAGATATATTATTTGCAACTATCTTCTGCCATTCAATAAGTTGCCTTTGTGTTTTATTGAGGGTTTTATTATTTCAAATCTTTGTGAATCTTATGAACAGGAAAATAATACTTTATATTTATTTAAATGTACTTTTTGGTTAGGTTAAACACTTGGTTCACTGTATATGTCCTGTTTTGTAAATTTTCTAGTCGCAAGATTTGTTAATTTGTTCTTTAGGGTTAATTTCTATTAGAGTTTACAGCAGAGGCAGGAGAGATACTGAGTGAATGACAAAAGCAAATAGTTTATTATGGGGTCAGTTTCAGAACAGATAACCCAGGGAGCATCTTCTCTGACAAGCAAGTAATAGCAACCACATAAATACTGTAAAGACTCTGCTCTCTGCCTCCAGAGAAGCCCTTCCAAATATTCCCCCAAAATTTAGTGTTTGTACTGACAAAGTTGCCTAGGGAATGAAGTAGGTCCCATCAACACTTCTTAGAAATTCTTACGTTCAAGAGCAAGTTGGTGGTTCTGAAGAAGTCTAGCTATACCTTATCTAGGCAATCTCTAACAGAAGGAAAGGGAGGTCAGCAGAGCAGAACCAAGAACATGCTCCAGTAATGACAATGTTCCTAGTCTATTGGATGTCCATGGAGACAATTCCCTTTGAAAGAGACAGGCTCCCTAAGAGCTACCACTGTGAGATGAAGAACTGATTTTCACCAGTTATTTGTTCTCAAGAATATGCATCACAAATGGATTTGTACTAATGACATTTTTAGAGTGGCTTCATACAATTTTCATTGAATACTTTGTATACTGACTCTTCACCCTGTTAACAGCTTTGTTTGACTCAAGAACAAAATAACAAGCATACTGTGTTTTTTTATTTGTTTATTTTGTTTGGTTTTGCTTGGGAGTAGTTAAATAAAGGCAAATGGATGATGTCATAAAAATAAAACAACATAGAATTATAGCTTGGGCGAGAAGAGGGGGATGAAGAGTTCCAGGTGGGTTTTCCAAGTCTAAATCTCATCCACTTCAGAATTCAAAGAAAAAAATTAGTATATCACAAAAAAAGAGAGAAGGTCCCTTATTGAGCAAGATGCCCTATTAATAGTTTTATATGATATCTACTCCCTGAGACTTTCACTTGCTTGTTTAGAATAACATATATGCAACAAAATACTACTTCACTTTTAGAATTCTTTTAAAAAATTGAAGATTTGTGTAAGGCAAAAACCATGTTCATTGTTTAGGATTACTTTTGTTTTATCTAAAACCAAACCCCACTAAAAATGCTTCAACAATAGGGTATTATTAACAAAATAAGTAGCAAATTAGGCCAGTCCAGGGTGATTAATTTAGTGAGTCAACAATGACAGGACTCCAGGTGGCATTTCTGACTTTTGGAGCTGTCCTCTTAAAGTTTTCACATAGCTGTCATAACTCCAAATATCATGTCCTCCAACAACAACGTCCAATAGGACATTTTATCAGGGAAGAAAATATTTCCCAGAAGCCCACAGCAGAAATCACCTATAATGGATTTGTTAGAACTGGTCACAAACCCCACCCTAAACCATTAGTAAAGGGGAACAGGATTACTATAATTGTCTTAAACCATGATTTGCCCCTGGGTTGGTCTTATTGCTTCCCAACACCTGAACAAAATCCAGGTTCTGTCGGCAAGGGAAGCGCACTGCAATGGCTGATGTGTTAGCCAGGTGTCTACCACATCACATCTTATTCAATGTATATTTCCCCAGAATCTAGTGAAGTACAAAGCAAATATTTGCAGACTAAGTTAATAAATTAGAGCAAATATTGGAATACCTTTGTAAAATATCACCAGCACATTACATGTACTAAGATGACTCAAGGCCTATGAAATATTATCCTATTTTATAGAATACTAAAAGGTAACACTCAACAAAATAAATTTATAATTATTTCTTTGAATGAAGAAATGTCTTGAATTAGTGTTAGAAGGTGGAAGAGGGTCAGTAAAATATCTTCCAGATGGAGAAGGCACTTTAAGACCAACAAATGAAGCAAGCCACTCCATACCATTTACACTGGTGTGTGTGTGTGTGTGTGTGTGTGTGTGTGTGTGTGTGTATGTTTTGAGTAACTTACTAACACAGGGGATTGCATAGATGTAGGATGCAGGCGATAAACTCATTCTTCACCCCCAATCTTCACAGCTATTCTCTGCCCATTCCAGACCTTAATCTTGAGCTTTTATGGAGCAAGGGGCATGGTGGTGAGGTCACGGGGGTAGTTATCTAAAGTGGATCTTTGTGCCAGTCATCTCTACTAGTTATCTAAAGTAGAGCCTTCTCGGTGCAACTTGAATTCTGGTCAGGGCACACATTAACTTCCATGGGGCCTAGAACATAGAACCCCGAGGGAGGTCATTGCATGGACATGAGCAAGGTAGAGGGCCAAAGATGGAGTCAGTATTGTCCACACTCCTATGGGCAGGATTAGAACTCTTTGAAATTTAAACACACACACACACACACACACACACACACACACACAAAGTAGATTGTACCGGTTTGACAAATTTGGGGAGACTAAGTTGGAGGAAACATAAGGAAAACATTCAAAATTGTGCTGCACAACCTTTACCAATTACCTTTAAACTGGCATGAACATTGATGCCGCTTTTCTATTTTCATATAATTAAACTACCTAAATAGCACCTAACTAGTGAACAAAAAAGATTATTAGGTTCGCTACCTATTCAGTTGATTCCCCTCTCTATACTCCCATCATAATTGTGTTGGACCATTTATCATGGTATACTATAACTGATCCTATAAACTGGCCTCCTTCCCTCTTCCTTGAGGGCAGAGACAGGTCACATTCAGCTCTGTACTCCCAGGAGCGTGTAGCAAATACTCCAGAAAGGATTTATTTGCCCAAGACCGAGTAACCAATGTCTACTGAGTAGCTTGTTCCATTTTGCAGGATATTTACGTCCCAGTTATTAAGTGACTAGGTCTCAGCTCCAAAGCCACCCTTCTATGTATCCTGTTTTGCCACCTGGACGTAGCTCTGCCAAGAGGGACAGTGGAGGGAGGCCTCAAGGTGGGGGGGGGGGGGGGGGGAGGAAGAACAGACTTGCTCTTTCCTATCTGCTTCTCCTCCAGTGAGCAGTTCTTTCTTGTAGCAGCTGCTGAACCCAGCTGGTAGTTTTTCCAGCGCTTACAGAACCAGCTTCAAGTCCCACCCTCTCCAGGGACTCCAGGGACACCTCCTGCTCAGGCCTCTCCCTGGAGCTCGGAGACACCAGCACCCCCTGAGCAGCACACCTCCTCCCTACAGGTGTGTTCCAGCCCTACAGGTGCCTTCTAGAACTCTACATTTTAGAATTCCAGCCTCACTCCCTTGGTCCCTCAACCCTAGCTGATCTTTGGCAATTGCTTCCTCCAGAACACCTTAAAGCCTCGTCTGGCCCTTTCAGTTACCTAGTTAACAAATTTATGCCTAGTTAACAATTTTTTATGTTGAATTTCTGTGTTCCAATTCCTTGGTCCCTGACTGATAGGATTTAAAATTCCCCCATTTTACTAATTCATGGCATTAAACATATATACCACGGAGCTAATATATTGGTGCTCCATTCTGGGAAAATATTGTTTTATATATTATTTTTTGAGGAACTCTGGAGCTTAGTGGCGCTTGGCAGAGGGGTAGCAAAGGACCATCCCTGGGGGGCTCTCAGCCTTTGCACTATTACTCTCAACTAGCCCACATTTGCATCAGCAAAGCAAAATCCCTACAGTTATCTGGGCTCTTTCCTGAAAAGGCGATTTAGCAATCATCTATCCTTACATAAACATGCCTCTTGGGGTCTCTCACTCCCCAACCTAAGGCCTTCTTTTTTTTTTTTTTAACGTGTATTTATTTTTGACAGAGAGAGAGCACAAATGAATGGGTAGGTGCAGAGAGGGGGACAGAGGATCCAAAGCGGGCTCCATGCTGACAGCAGACAGCCCGATGCAGGGCTCAAACTCATGAACTGTGAGATCATGACCTGAGCTGAGACTAAGTCACCCAGGTGCCCCCAACCCAAGGACCTTTTTAAAGCCCCCTCCATCAAAACACAATAGGCCTGCAACAGCAGTTCCAATAATCACAATTTTCTCCCTCTTGCTTCAATTCCAGTGATGTTTTACCATCCCTGAGAGTTTGGTGCCCCAGGCAGCTACTCAGTGTCTCTGCTCCCCTGATGCACCCCTGCAGACAGGCATATGAGATAAACTGTTCCGCACAAAGTAGAAAATCAACTTTTTATATTTCTGAGGATTTTATCTAAAAATGACCTTCTACAGACAACACTGGATTATAATAACACCGAGCGCTAGGCATGGATGCAGCAATAGGCACAGGCTATCTCATATAATACAACCATGAGAAAGATACTGTCTCTGTTGTTACTTTTCGTGTAAGGAAGCTGACGCATACAGAAGTTATTTGATCTGCTGATTTTCCTTTACCTCAAGAGCTAATCAAAGCCATCTGGCTTTTAATCTTTCTACTACTATAGACGGTTCTCACACCAGACCTCGACAGTGAGCAATTCTGACCTGGTGTCCTCACAATTCTCTGGAAAGCAAATGCAATTCAAGGCTTCCATTTCTGTAACTGTTTGGGTTCAACACTTTCCGGAATTGTCTGTGAGTACTAAATAAGTCTGAAAATGAAATGCTTTCAAGAAAACTTTGTTCAGTAACAGTATAAGAGTGGACTTTTAATTAGACCCACATAATTTGGCTTTGAACCAGCTAGCTTCTCGGGAAATTTATGACAGACTTTAATGACAGAGTGCCAATTCCTTTTGTAGTCTCTATACCCAGTATGGGGCTCGAACTCAAAACCCCACGATCAAGAGTCACACACTGTATCGAGCCAGTCAGGTGCCTCAACACAGTGCCTATTCTTAAGGTGACTGACACACAAGACTAGACACATAAAACAACCGCACGTGGCCAAAACAGAAAGTAAGTGCAGTAGACTCAGTGTTGGAGACCTCCCTGAGGACCGCACGCATGAACGCCTCATGGAGGAACCAAGGCCGAAGTTGCCCAATAACTGCTATAAGTTTTTAACTGGTACAAGAAATTGAATAGGCAGAGAGTCAATGTTGTCTGACTTGTATCAAGTTGCACTCTGAGAGCAGAATTCTATATCTGTGTCTTTCTTTAAAAGAACAACAAAAAATAAAGAATTTAGGCAATAATCTGACACTGTCAGGCAGCGGTCTGGAGATTTATTATCTAGAACTATTGCAGAGGATGTTTGCCAGAACTTTAAAGATGGGCCAAATTGTATATTGATTTTCAACTTTCTTCAATTTACTTCCATAGACAGTGTCTCTAAGCAATGTTAAAATTGTACCATCTGAAAGAGCATTTTGATCTACTTAGTCCAGAGAGTTCAAAAGCAGAGTCCTACAAAACAGAAGGTGTTTAAGTGTGTGTGTACGAATGTGTGCGTGTGTGTATGTGCCTGCGGGGGCATGCAGGTCCTGGCCCCCTTTGCCCACAGATCAGTTCCTTGTCCTTCCCCTCTCTGCTTTGTACAGCAATGGGGCTGCCCCGTGAGGCTGTATTTCCCAGGCTCCCCTGTTAAATGGCTGCCCCCTGAGGGCAACCAATGAGAGGCACAGGAGAGAGACGGGAGAGCTGGAGGAGGGAGAAGTCAGGGTATTTCTTTCCTTAGTCAGTATCTTCATGGCTCCAGCTCCTGCTCCACAGACCCACTACGGTTCAGGATTCTGCTGGGTGATTTCAGACTCTGGTCTCTGGTAATAGCATAAACTCCCTTTGTTCAAGGAGGGTAATGTCTTCCTGCGACTACTAATCTCTGACTTCTCTCACCGTCCCTGGTTGGGCCTCTCAACTCCTTCCTGGCTGAGTAAATTAAACTGTCCTCTGTTAAAAACATCAGTAGTTCTGTGTTACTGAACAGTGATATGGAAGGGAAGGCTTTCCTTTTTCCTATAATTCCCTACCACATGGAAGGAGCTCCAGTTATGAAATAATCCTGACTTCTCTCTGTCCTGTACCGACTTACCCACTGACAGAGGAGGTAATGAATTTAACGAAGAGTGTGCAAGGAGAAACCGGGCACACAGACAGATCCCAGCCTCTCTCCTTCCCCTTTCCTCTTCAAGTCAGCCCGCCCTCAATGAGTGTGTGTTCTGTTCTGCTCTTAGCCACATGGTGGGAGGGTCTGACCCTAAAGAGGATTCTCGTAGGTTTCCATAGCTGACTGGGGCTGCAGAAATCTGCCTAATTTTAAATTTCTGAATTAGGAAGCCCACCTGCCTATAGATGCAACTACATTGTGCTATTATCAGCATTACCAGTATTAAAGGTAATATTTTGATTCTCTCATCTCTATTACTGTCACTTCTTATATCTCAGTTGGCTCAAAACTCACACAGGGAAAAGGATCCTTATCTGGACTCCTCAGCAAAACAGCATACATAATATTTATATACATGTTATATTCTGATTAATTGTATCCCTAAGTCACTAAATCAATTAAAAATAATAGCTGACCCTGTTGCTTGCATTGTGCCAGGAATTATTCTAAGTGTTTTCCATATAGCTCATTAATCCTCAAGTCAATGCAATATGTATTGTGAAGATTCCAAGTTTACAGCCAGGAAAACTGAAACTCAGAGATGTTATATAACCTGTCCAAGGTCACACAGATAATGAGTGATAGAATCTGTAATCAAACTCCAAAAGTTGGGCAGTAGAATCTCTACCCTGAAGTCCCATCCTATGCTGCCCACATTCACATTTTAACAAATGATTCTGTACTTCACCTAATGTGATTTCATTTTCAGTCCCAGATATATTATTTTCAAATACCTCGTGTAAACCAGAACATAGTCTCCGTTTTTGCCTTGCCTCAACTTTGACATAAAATTCTATATTATTTCCCTCTCCAAAAAGAATCCATTTCCTTAAAGGGCATTACGAAGCAGTGTAGATTTTACCAAAGATTTCATATAAGAAACAGAAGAAGGGATTTGCACCAAATACCTCATGGCAGACTGCAGTGTTTTATGCAACGGCTGCATTCCTAAATACTCTGATCATTCTACTCTGGCAACTTGGAAGATAGTTATTCCACAGATTTAAGTGCAAGATCAGATTATACTATTTAAAAACATTTTGACAGGAAAGCTTATTAATATTTTAGGCAACACTTTCAAATTCAAGTAGTTTAGAATTGCACAAAATAAATAATATGTATATGTTGAGGCTTTCTCAATAAGAATAGAGTTTCCTTCTCCATCCCACCACAGAGCAAGCTAACTCTTGCCTCTAGTCCCCTGTAATCTTAGCATCCACCTACTCCACACACAAAACCTTACATCCTTTACTAAACTCTGCAATTTACTCCTGCTTCTGCCTCCAGACTTGCTTACCCAAACTCCCACCAAAAAGTTCAACAAACAGAGATCTCCCCAGCCACAGGGCCCACTCTACTTAGAAAAAGGAAAGGAGTGAATAGAAGTAAATAGATTAATTCAGTGTTGTATTAGAGCCAGTTTATACTGGTTTGCAAGACCAGTTGCTAAATTTTCAGGAATTTTGCAAGAGTTCTTAAACACAACTGTTATTAAAAAACAAATTACATAAATTTACAATTAAATAAATTGCATTAAAACAAAGATAATAATCAAAACTGATCACTTCCTTGTCATTTTACTATATTTTACAATTATGTGTGATCTTGAAATTATTTGCATGTATTCTATCATTAAGGTGAAAATATCATATAAAAGTGTTCTACCATGCATCACTTCCCAACTCTGTGTTCAATGACATCATATGGGTAGCTTGAAATGAGCTATGGTAGAGTACTGATGCTTGAGAAATTGGCAAAAGTTTAAAATTAGTCATTATTCTTTCCTGGGGAGTCTACTGCTAAACATTTAGCCAACCGCTAGGCAGTTGGTTGATAGGTAGATATATAGATGTATACATATATATATATACATACAAACATATATAGATAGATCAACAATATTTGCCTTGCAAAACACCTCTATATTTTCTTTAACAAAAATTCTTCTAAATTTCAGCTGAACTACTGCATATTATATGTATTTCCCATTGGAATGTAGCACACATGGTTTCATACAGGGCACAAAAAGCAACACTCAAGCAACACCCGTTTCACAGAAACAGACAAGAATAGGGAGGGGAACTAACTTTACAAACCACATAGACCTGGCACAAGTCTCTTTGAAGAGTCTGGGGGGAAATGCTGAGCCAGCACAAGTCCCAGGGAGCACATTTATATATGCTAAATCATAGGTGGTCAGCATAAACATTCTCCAATAGTAGGGTACACTTAGAAACCTCCTCTCTAAATAAGAAAAAAAATGATATTTTAAATTGCAACAAAGGGTAACCAATTTCTATATAAGACAGCAAGACCAAGCAAATTCGCAAAAGTTGTCAACTAGAAAACTGGGGGCTGATTTTGTGGGGCAATCCTCTCCAGTGCCAACCTCAGTAGACCAAATTGTTTTTGAAAACTGTAATGGCACCGCATATCTCTGGGTTTTAATGACAACACACAGCAGAGACTGTAGCTTGAGACCCCAAGGAACAGAGGCAGCCCTGCTTCATGCAGTATTCCAGGCAGCCCGTGTCGTCTATAAGAATACTTGCAAATAAAAAATACCTTTTTATACAGAACTTTAAAATGTTACCTGTTATGGCTATAGTTCTAAACATTAAAATAAACATAGGGGAGAAGCAATTAAACTCACATACTTACCATGTTCAAATCACTGTTCTCATCACCAGGGAGATCCACTTTGCAGATATTTACCTTACACTCGTAAGTGTCACCTGGATAACCTGCGTAGCCAGCTTGAGATACAAACATGGAGTGCTCCTTTAATAATCCAATTACCCCACACCTGAATTATCTGAGCTCTTTCTCCAGCAGAAATCTAGGGGTGCGGGCGAGGTGCTTACTCAGTTTAAGGAAGACCACATTAAGTTCATAAGACAAAACTGGTGAGTTTGATCAGGACACTATGAGCCTCAATTTATAAGTTTCTTTATTTCTTTTGCTAGTGAAATTGAAAATGGGTCCTGGTCTCTGGCTGCTAAGTCATCCTTGCTGGGCCAGATCCTTGCCAAAGGCTGCAGTGATGCCTTATGCTTAGGCTCCCAAGGTTTTACCTCCTTTCCTTTGTACTCAGAAGCCCATCATGAATGGGGGTCAGGATCCAAGCCACGATGCCAGGTCATAGAAGTTTCCAGTCCAAACTCAAGCTCTGTCAGCGCCAATCAAATCCCACATATAGGGACAGTGGCAATGAATCTGGGTCACTAATCAGGACCATCTTCCTTCACGGTATGCTGCTCCCTTTCAGGTCTTTCATAAGCTTTAGTGACAGAGGGCCAGTAAATCCATCAGGAACTTTTCAATCCGTCAGAAAAGTTACCCCATTAAACCTTGGAAGGAAAGAGGATGGTACCTCAGCAAGTCTCCTAGGATAGTCTTTGGATGTCTGTAAACATACCTAAATCTTCCCCAGGAATGAGGAATGCATGTTAAGGAATCCCAGAGGAATGGAGGCTTAGATACTGTCCATGCTGTAGCTGCGAACTCACATTTCAGTTAAGAGGGAATGCTTAAGTTATTCTCCCAGAACAGAAAATCTGCTGTGAGGTCATATTCTGTGTCTACAAAGACAGATGGGCTACGTTGGCCCACTTAAAATGTACGGTCTCACCAGATATACTGCATCTTAAATAATTTAGAAAGTAATCTGGGCTGTGATAAATGTGTACACAAATTCAGTAGGAGCACAGAATACAGGGCAATTAAGTTTGACTGCATAAATAAGGAGAGCTTCCCAAAGCCAATGATATTTGATCCAGGAGTTAAAGTGTGGATAATGAAAACAGAGTGAGGTGCTTATGGACAAAACAGCCCAAGGGAAAAGGATGTTTAAATATTTCAAAGTAAAGGTGAGCCATTTACCAGGGTGACAGAAACACAGGGTGTGTGGGTGGCCAGGAATGAAGGGAGCTGATGAAGTAAGGTTAGAAGGAGACTCATCTTCTGTTCAGCTTTGAGTAGCATGGTAATGAGTTTGAACTCTATTCTGAAGCCACCGGGAAGCCACCCAAGAATTAGGAGCAGAGGAGTAATGTGTTTGTGTCTGTAATCTAGAGAGACAACTGGTACCTATGCAGAAGGCAGACAGATGGGAGGCTGGAGACAAGACCCCGAAGCCATTGTCAAGGTCCAAGGGAGAGAGAGCACAGCCCTGAAAGGAGAGGCAGTGGCAAGCAAAGGGAAAAAGTGGATTCTAGGAATATTTCAGGACAGAGTTAGAAAACACTAGGAAATAATTGTATGGAGGGTGAAAAGCAGAGGGAAAAGTCAGAAATGGCACTGAGGTTTGTAGCGAGGGAACTGGATGAAAGCTATGCCATTAACTGCACTAGGAACTATTAGAAGAGGAGACTTGTAATGGGGCCGCCAATGATGGGTTTCTTCTGGATGCATTGAGTTTGAAGTGCCCGCAGGACATTCATATGGAAAAGCACTTTCTAAATTGGCATTAAAAAAATGCTTTTTTTGCTTTTTGGCTCAAAATGGTAATAACTGTGCTGTAAGGACATCAAAACACTCTCTACAACAAAATTTCTTAACACATGCAAATATTCTGCCACAAAAACATTTCTGGCACCAAGACAGAATAGATAGGTTGAAAATACATATTATACTCTGGGCATCATATAAAACACTACAAATTGATGGGAATGAAAAAGACTATTCAATGAACAGTGGGGATTCACAGTTTGCTATTTGGGAACAACATATAGATTTAGAGCCTTACCTCATAACATCTACCAAATTAAATTAAAGAAAAAATAAAATAGAACATAATGAAGGCGAATATTGATGCAATTCTGAATCTCAGGATGGTAATTATCTTGTATACTTTCAAAGAGTAGAACGAAAATTACAATGTTTATGATTAATAAGTTAAACTATGTAAGCATTTTATGTCTCTTTCAGTAAGAATAATAATTAATCTATCATTAAATTCTTCAATAAGAATTCAAAAGACTTAGAACATATTGAAATTTTAAGTGATAAATATGACAGAATAAAAATCAGCATTATTTAAAAATAAACATCTAATATGATTGCTTAAGAAAAAAACAAAATGGGGGGCGCCTGGGTGGCGCAGTCGGTTAAGCGTCCGACTTCAGCCAGGTCACGATCTCGCGGTCCGTGAGTTCGAGCCCCGCGTCGGGCTCTGGGCTGATGGCTCAGAGCCTGGAGCCTGTTTCCGATTCTGTGTCTCCCTCTCTCTCTGCCCCTCCCCCGTTCATGCTCTGTCTCTCTCTGTCCCAAAAATAAATAAACGTTAAAAAAAAAATTTAAAAAAAAAAAAAAAAAAAAAAAAGAAAAAAACAAAATGGAACAAGCTAGGGATAGACAATAAATATTTATCTTCACTTAAAATGAAGACATTTTACATATTTCTTATAACTGTATGAGAAAACTTGATGCTAGTAAGTTTGCAATAAACACTCTCAAATATAGTTGGTAAGAGTGTAAATGTTTAACGTTTTAAAAAAGTAAATTGGAAATATTTATCAAATCTATGTTTGCCCAATTCTACTAACACAATCTAAAGAAACCATTCAAATGCAGACAATAAATTTATACTGTGAAACACATAAATACTTATCTTTAAATACATTTAGATTTATATATTTCAAAGTATATATGCTACTGTTTGTAATCATGAATAATAGCAAACAATGTAAAAGTTGAAGAGCCTTAGATGTAATTATCTTAGATTTAATCAATGTAACAGTCTGAGTGTAGGAGATGGTTATATTTTTTTTAATTTCTTTTTTATTATTTATTTATTTTTGAGACAGAGAGAAAGAGCAGGGAAGGAGCAGAGCGAGAGGGAGACACAGAATCTGAAGAAGGTTCCAGGCTCTGAGCTGTCAGCACAGAGCCTGATGTGGGGCTCGAACCCAAGAACCATGAGAGAGTGACCTGAGCTGAAGTCGGATGCTTAACTGATTGAGCCACCCGGGTGCCCAGTGTAGAAGATGGTAGAAAGAAAGGAAGAGAAAGAGAGAGAGAGAGAGAGAGGAAGGAACCAAGGAAGGAAGGAAGGAAGGAAGGAAGGAAGGAAGGAAGGAAGGGAGGAAGATCTACCTGTGTAATGTGCACAAATTCCAGATTCTGCCAGTAAAGGGAAGGTGTGTGCTCCTCTCTCTAATTTCCTTCCTATTGGCTGGAATGTGGGAAGGATGGTAGAAAATGGAAGCCCATGTCAATGACAGCAAATCCACAAGGTAGAGCGAGCATCTCCAACACTGAGCTCTCCCCATACTGCCCTTGATGTCTGTACCTGCTGTATACGACCTCTGGGCATCTACTGAGTCAATGTTCTAAATGACAACACTGCATAACTGTATACATAATCAGCTACCAAAATTAGTAAGGTTTTCTCACTGATCAAAATTTGGCCACACACCTGTGGAGGTTTGGGTACATCTTGTGCTAGAGCAGATGGATGAGAAAGAGTGTGTAATCTGTGCCCCATTCTTCTTGTACCATTTAAGAAAGACCAGAATCTCCCTTTCTTATGCTTTAAAAGTGTCATTAACAAAATGCATTGAACTATCGCAGAAAACAGATCAAGGTCTTAAGGAAAATTTGCCAACTGTGAAAATAGTGTACAAGTTGACAACTGCCCCTGGAAAGCATGAACAAATAAAGCCTCTCAAGCAAACTATGAAAAGTTATGGCAGAGATTGCTAATTGTGCCTCAATCTTCATCTTCCTCTACTGCTTTGATAATAGAACCACCAATATTTAACTGGCGACAGGGCTGCCCTGAATGGGATTTACATTTCACAGTATTCCTTATAGCCAGACATGGCGATGTAACTAGATTCTGGCCAACAGGATATAAGCAGAAAAGGTCTATGACAACTTCTAGTACGTGTTCTTCCTTATAGGGAAGGGCATATCCTTCCTCCCTCCCTCTGGCTCAAAGCACATGTGACATTTGTATCTGGGGCAGTCATCGTGGATCCTAAGTTAGAAGCTGTATGTTAAGACGACAGAGAGACCTGATGGAAGGAACCTGAGTCCTCCATGTTTGTGGAGTTTCCTTATTAGTTGTAGATTGCCTACTTCTGCTTCCTGTTTAGGAGAAGGAGAAATAAACCTCTGCCTTCTTTAAGCCACCCTCACTTTGGGCTTCCTGTTAATCCTAAATATTACAAAGATCAGACACATATCATTATTCTGTGCTGCCAAAGGTATCAGAAGGGAATGCAGACAATATACAATTTACTACTATGAAAAAAATCAATGCATAATTAAGGGAATTTAACATGGGAGCCATTATCCCAGGTCAGCAACACCTCAAGAACATCAGTTACAATACCTCAAGAATACCAGTTAGTTATTTCTTTATCTCTTCTTTTAGTTCTCCAAATTATAAATCCTGTGATCCGTAAAAGTTCCTCAGTCATAGCCTCTCCTGCTGACTCATTAAAAAAACAGTGAAATCACTGCTTTGTTATTTTATAGTGTACTCTGGAGAATTAACTTATCCTCCTATGTTATAAGAGAAAAATTAAAAATATAGCTACTTTCAAAAATCAATTGTAAAGATTTGCAGTGCCATGAAAAATCTGGCAATTGGCCCAGACTGAAATTATTGAATATTTTGTTGAAACCAGAAAAACATGCCCCAGCTGGACAGTATGAGAAGAGAAGGACCTACTGTATATATTTCCTGGTCTCTCCATGCTTGAGTTCTAGAGAGAAATTGCCTGCTGAAAAACTAATTTCAAAAAGGTTACTGTTAGTTACTCTAACACTCACTTCAGGTGTATGAACCACTGAAAACCACAAACGATGACAGAACTTAGGCATGTCTCCAGGGTAGCATGTTAGGAGTCACAGAGAAACAAGCCATCTGGCCCATCTGGTATGGTAGTGAGGCATTTAGTGGGGATGATGGCAGAAATGAATCAGGCATAGCTACTGGAGAGTACAAAGAATTCAGAAGATTGAGGGAATTTGATTATCTATAAATGACTTATATGTACAAATATTGCTACTCACATACACATAATAAAAAAGAAGTTCAACAGGTATGTCTCAAAAAAAAAAGTGGAGTAACTATCTATTATCAATAACCCACCATCATTTCGTAAATTTCTCCCTAAGGGCTACAAAGACAACTAACTTCAGTGCAATTCAAAGATTACTAAACATCAGTAACCACTCTGAGCATAACAATAATGGCAATATAATTTTATATAAAATTTGCTTAAATTAATTGTTAAAATATTAAAGTCTGATAAAGAAATAGAGTAGTTAACTGTTGCTTTGCCTTACTTCCTTCTGAAGGGAATAGCTTTCAAAAGCTCTCAGAAAAAAAAAAATCAAGAAGTAACAATGAGAATCAGCCATATTAATGATAAACAAATAACAATGTGTGAAACTAAAGAAAAGACACCCATTTAAAATGGAGTCAGGAAGCCAAAAGGGTGCCCTCTCACATATCACTACTTGTCATCAATGGCAGACCCAAATGAAGAGATGTACCTTACATTCCCAACAGGAAAAAGCCTGTTTTACTACCCCAGAAGGAGGGAAGGTTTTCCCTTTGTCTGACAACAGCCCAGCCAATGAAGAGACTCTAAAACTCAGCCAATGAAACACCACTACACTTTCGACTCCCAGTTTACTCCACTGGACTTTCTGTTTATAACAGCCCTTCCCAACTACCCACTCTCCTCTATAAAAGAGTGTTACTTTCTTTTATTCTCCAGACTTACCTATGGCTTTGGCTATCACATGCTTGCCCCAAATTGTAATTCCTCTGCTATTCCTGAATAAACCAATTTTGCTGGTAAAATAACTTGCTGTTTTAAGGTTGACCTATTGGATGATGAAAAAATAATAGTATCGGATGCCTCTTTTAAGGTCTTTTTTTTTTATTATTATTAATCCCTTAACCTGTTGTGGTTAAGCTTTTTTGGTACCGCGAAAAGCACTGATTATTATTACAAGATATCTTAACATGATTTCAGAGAGTAAATATAAAGAATAGTAAAGTTGAAAGTAGTTTAAAAACAACCACAAATAGTACTTTTAAATGGTTTTCTTCTGAAATTCTAAAATTTAGGAACTAAAAATGAAAGTAGACATACCCCAAACTAAGATTCCATTAATAATGTGTTGCTCACTTTGAACACCAGAAATACATCTTTAAACACAGGCACTACCTTTCCTCTTCTGGAAGAGACCAGGAAAGATAAAAAATGACAATCAATTCCTGTCATTTTAATCAAGGAGTATCACCTTTAAACCTTCACTCTTCCTCCCCATGTCTCCTTCTGACACAGTCATATGGAGCAGCACTTAAAAGAGAATTATTTCAAGGGTGCCTGGGTGGCTCAGTCAGTTAAATGTCTGACTCTTGATTTTGGCTCAGGTCATGATCTCACAGTTCTCCTGAGCTGGAGCCCTGCACTGAACCCTGTGCTCATAGCAGGGCATCTGCCTGTGATTCTCTCTCTCCCTCTTTCTTTGCCCCCTCCCTTGATCTCTCTCTCTCTCTAAAATAAATCAAGATTTTTTTAAAAAAAAACAAAAATTATTTCAAAAAAGAAAGATAGAGAATTATTTCTAAATTTCACCAATATTGTGGCCAGGTTTAACATAGGCCATTATGTGCCCTCTGTGCGAATTACAGAAAGGCATTCTTTCTTCCAGACTGAACCTCTTGATCTTTGTCCCCGTACATAGATTGCCACCCAGAGCATGGCCCCCACTCTTCTCCCAGCCAGGAGCCCTAGTGCAGGGCACAAACTGTCCAACAGTCCACGGCAGCCTTGCTTGCACCTAAAAGATTGAGATATTTTGCCTCGAATTCTTTTCTCAAAAAACTCTGAGAAATTTCCATCCCCTAAGTGGTTATCCTGCACTTATACATCCTTTAATGAAAGAATCAGGAGAATAAATTCCTGGGAGCTTTACTTAAAGCAACAGAAGATTTGTTCTGAAGTTTTGCAGATGCACTTCTAATATCCAACCCACTTACCCAACCACTGATTTAAGCTTTTTCTGAGCTTTACCAGCACTTAGAGGGCACAGTTTTCAAGAAAACCAGAAGGAACACAGCTACGAAATCATTATATTCAGCTACTTTGATTTTTCTTAATTTCTATTTTAAAGATAATCCTACTTTTCCCAAGTTTTTTTTTTCTATTGTGCTTTTTAAGGTATATGTAATATTAATTCACAAGACTAGGTCTAAATGATAAGATCTTTTAAAATATTCATTTATTTTTGAGTGTAAAGCATGCACATGCATGTGGGGGAGGGGCTGGAGGAGGGGGGCGGGAGGGGCGGAGAGGAACAATGGATCCAAAGCAGGCTCTGGGCTGAGGGCAGAGAGCCCTAGGCAGGGCTCAAATCTCCAGATCCTGACCTGGGCTGAAGTCAGAGGCTTAACCGATTGAGCCACCAGGCACCCCCATAAGATTTTTTTAATAATTTAACTTTAACATGGCATTTTTTATCTAAAACAAGTCTACTTTTTGAATAATGCTTTGAGTCTCTTCAAAATAATGAAGTAACTTACTACCTTTAACCCAATTCACTCTAGCACAAATCAAATTTTATTTTCTCACAACTCATCATGCTTACATTTTTCATGTATTATAAAAGTTGTCTCTAACCACTGTGATCTATTTTACAACTTTTATTCAAAAAACATAAAAGAGTCTCTGAATCTTCGTTATTTCTTTTCCCCTTAGCAATATTAAAACCTGATGATGACTCATATTTCAGAGAAAATATAGAGATCTTCTTCTCATAAAAATTGAATATGTATAGATATAAAGCATAATTATATAACATATACCATATCCACATGTATATAAAATACTTGTTGAAAACCACTAAACTCACAAAAATGTAAAAATGCACCTTAATTCAAAGCAAATTTCTCTTAAAAGTAGGCTATAAATATGGGAATTGGGGGGGGGGGGGGACCGATCTAAAAGATTCTCTCTGGCCATCTTTCTTCCCCTGACTCTGCCCAAAATCTGTCAACAAAATCGTGAAGAGTAACAGAGACTAGACCAGTAAAGGGCTGATCTGTCCCATTGGCTACACAAATCATCTTACTTTTCTATTTTTTCTACCTAGTACAAACCCAGTGACCATATAGTATCATTCATTAAAAAATATGATGCATTTATATTTCAAAAAATGATAGATTAACCTTAGACTTAAATAAAAAAATATTAAGAATAATGTAAATTATAGTAAATGGTGATAACATATATAGACATACATATTCATATCTATATTTGTATATACATACCTAATACATAATACACACAAAATAAAGGGGAGAAAGGGGGAAATGATGGAACAGAAGAATGTCAGTTAATAAATGTAGAAATAGAATTAGAAAGGGGCACTTGGGTGGCTCAGTCGGTTGAGTGACCGACTTGGGCTCAGGTCATGATCTCACAGTTTTTGAGTTCTAGCCCCGCGTAGGGCTCTGTGCTGACAGCTTGGAGACTGGAGCCTACTTAGGATTCTGTATCTCCCTCTCTGTCTGCCCCTCCCCTGCTCATGCTCTGTCTCTCTTTGTCTCTCTCTCAAAAATAAATAAACATGAAAAAATTTAAAAAAAAAGAAATAGAATTAGAAAAATCACCATTTTGCAACTCCCTATGTGAAACTGATGCTTATACCATTGAGTGCAAACTTGAAAAAAAAAGCTGAAAAAAGCATCATCTCACATATCACTTGGCATTTACAAGAGGAAGGGATTCCTTTATGTTGCAGACATCTAGCAGACAGCAAATAAGTAAATAACCAAATTGTTCGTAATCTAGAATGGCACAAACAGACATCATGTGCTTCCTAACGTGATGCAACAGGAAATACACAAATGGGAAGCGGGACATTCTTCTAGACAATGAGCCCATATTCCAAAAATGTCAAGGGCATGAAAGCAAACAAAAAAGACTGAGGGATTATTGTAGATAAAGGAGATTAAAAAGACATGACAGCAAAATGCATTGCATGATTTTTGTTGGATCTTGAAGTAAAAAACTATAAGGGACTTGTTCTTTAATAATTAAAGAAATTTGAATATGAACTGCCAGTTTAATAGGGTGTATGAGTAGTACTGTGGTTGTGTAAAAAAAGTTCTTCTTCTTGGAGGTACATGCTAAATCATTTAGAGGTGAATTGTTATAACATCTGCAACTTATTTTCAAATAGCTCAGGAAAACGTGTATGATATGCAAACACATATACACACGGATATACACACAGGAAGAGAGAAAAGTTTATGTGCAAAAATGTTAACTGGTAACTCTAGCAAAAACACGTGTTGCTTATTTGACTATTCTTTTAACTTTTATAGCATTGACAACTGTATTTCTTTTTGTTTGTTTATTTATTCTGCAAAAGAGAAAGTAAAGGAGCAGGGGAGGGCAGAAAGAGAAGGAAAGAGAATCCCAAGCAGACTCTGCACTGCCAGTGCAGAGCCCGATGAGGGGCTTCAACTCACGAACCATGAGATCATGACCTGAGCCAAAATGAAGAGTTGGAGGCTTAACAGACTGAGCCACCCAGGCGCCCCAGCATTGAGAATTTTTTAAGTAAATTGTGGAAGAAAAAGAGCTAAAGGGAAAAGGAAGGAAAGTTAGTTGACCTGAAAGTTCTTCCAGATAATTTCATATAGAAGGTAGCTCCTATTATATCATCTAAATGCTATGTGAAAGGTAACATATATATCATGGTACAATACTTGAGGACATATAATAGGAAAGTGTAATAACGTCTGAAGAAAATGTCCAAACAGATTAAGTCAAAGATTAAATTCAATTAACAGTTAAAATTATCTGGAGGCAGCATGGTGCCTAAACTCTACCATGTAACAGTGAATTTTAATCTCAGCTTTGCTATTTACTAATTGGGCATGATACCTAGCACTAACCGGATGTTTCTTGATTTTTTTTTCTGTAAAACAAAGATAATATTTCTTAACCCATACAACTGCTCTGAAAATGAAATATTGTAATACTGCAGGTCCATGAATCTCAAATGTTAGTTGCACCAGTCACCTGGATCCAAGACCCGTCCCACTCCAAGTTTTGTAATTCAGTAGGTCTGGGATGGAGCGAGAGAATGTGCATGACCAACAAGTTCTTCAGTGGTTCTGGTCCTGCTGGTCTGGAGACCACACTTTGAGAATTCTGGCTACAAATATTCAAATTAAAAAATGTGCATACCCCACCAACAATGCTACAGAGAGAAAGCTGGCCCACCACCGCCTCAGAGTGGCATCTATTACCTTGAATGTGCTCCTTCACCACCCTATTGTGACTTGCACATATGTTTTCTTCAGTTGTAAGATCCTCACTATTCCCATCCCTACCCTGACCCTGAACACATTCTCTTTTGCCTCTCACTTGCCAAGAACCACACACAGCATGTAAACTGCACTGACTCAGTTCCACCACTGTTTCTTCTTTGGAAATAGGGATCACACGTAAAACAAAACAAACACATATATATGTTTATATATATATGTATGTATATACATACACATGTATACATAAGTTTGTATGTATTTATAAATATACAAAATAAAATACACATAAAATAAACTTGGTCCAAGAAAGAGAAGTCGTTCCATAGAATCAAAAATCCTTGTTAATGATGTCTATTAATATTGCTCCAGCGGGTAAGTGAGGTCTGCTTCCCTCTGCTTAGGACTCCCCCTGTGTAACAGCCCAGACTGATGACTTCCGTTTGCTTCAACCTTCTCTAGATTCCAATCCAACAGCAACACCTGGAAGAACGAGCTCTGGAATTGGTCTGTTCCATCAGTCAGTGCCTGGGTACACGGTGTTCAGAGTGAACTATACCTTGTGACAATGGACATCTAGCATAAATCCCAGAGCCAGCACACCTGCTGGATGTCTGCCCTGATTCCTAACTTTCATCGTTTCTTGTTAGACAAAAAGTACAGCTGGGATTGTCATTCTGATGTTACTAGATCCTCCTCACCCCACCCCAGGGGCATGACCTCGGGATGGTGAGACAAATCAAAATCCTAGTACTGGACTCAGAAAGTTCATTGCCATGGGCTTCGTGCGTCTTGGCTTAGATTCTCCCTTTTCATACCACTGTTCAGATCAATTCTAAGCTTACTCTGCACCTTGATTGGGGTTTTTGGGCCTCAACCCCTCATGGATGCTTATCAGAGGAAAAGAACAGTAGATTAAAGAGCGTGGGTTCCAGAGATCCAAAGAATCCTAGTGCAATTACCAGCTAGGAGGCTTTTAAGGTCACTTGAGCTTCAGTTAGCTAATCTGTACAATGGGAAAAAACATAATTTGATTCATAAGATTAAAGGAGATAGTGTATATAAAAGCACTGAGCTCATTATCTGACTACAGTAAGTATATGTTAGATTTAAAAAAATAATAATACTGATTTCAAAGGGACAATGACAATTGATAAAGGAAGGAAAAAGAAGAAAAACATTCCTATTTGTGAAGTTAAACCTTTAGCTATTCCCTGGCCAGCTTCTGCTCCCCATTTCTCCCTCTACCTTAAACTCTCCCCATGCTTCACAGGCCAGTAATAGGACTTTGAAAACTAAATTAAAAATCTTTCCAATGGCTATCTTAAATTCTAAGATTAATGAATGGACATTGTGTTCCTCCAATGGTAGAAAGGCCTTTTAAGGAATAATGGGAACAATTACTACGCTTCATGGAATTTCTTAATGGTGGAGATGTTTCCAAGGCCCTCTTTTATGCAGGACCCGAGTGTGGAGGTTGGAAACATTGCTCCTAATAAAGCTAGAACACAGTGCTCTATTCTGCAATCTCATGAGATGGGATCCTAAGTGAGAGACCTTATGCAGTAGAAGAGAAAACCATGGACCAAGTTAGCACAGCTAGATTTCAGTCAGGGGCTCTCACCAACAAGTTGTATGGCTTTGGACATTATTTTGAAGTTCTCACTTTCCTCACATGTAAGGTAAGTATTCATTCTATAGGATCTCCTCTACCTTTCACAAATTATCATTATTTCTGTTTTAACTTTGGCCCTGGATTAGCCTTCTAACCTGGAAGGAGAATCATATGATTGACATACAGGTTTGTTCAATTCATGAGAGTCCTGACCACAATTGTCATGAACTACCTTGAATAGAGAACAGAAGAAAATAATGCTTCATTAAAGTAAGTTTTATGGAAAGGTAGTTAAAAACTTCGTGGATATACGCTTACTGTATTGACATTTCTATAGCTCCATTTATGCCCTAAAGAATAAAAAGAAATGCTTTTAACCTTTAAAAGATTAGTCAGGTAACAAAACAGGTTGAACAGCATAATTTTATTTTTAAAGAATAGAGAGAGAGTTGTAAACACCAAGGTAATAATGGTATTTATCACTCAGTGATACCTATAGATTTTTAATTTTTTCTTTTCTTTGTCAATATTTTATTTTCTACCATATGCATATTTTGCTTTTGTAATAATAAGCAAAACAAAATATTCTGAATCCTGCTCTCTCTCTTACACTCTTATACAGTTTCTCTGCCTGGAAAATCGTTCAGAATATTATACTTCTAATCTTTTCATGGCTAAAAAGAAGAAAAGCCATTCATAGTTCCCTAGTATGCCTTCCAAGCAGAACATTTTTTTTCCAGTAAATTCTACCCCAGTCCTTTAAAATTCTCTTATTGAGGTCCCTTAAGTTGCTATCCTTAATTGTGACTGTTTCTCATAAAAAGTAAGTATGTGTTCAGCCTGCCGTAAAAAGGTGTTGGAGATTTCAGAGCTCAGATTCACCTCTTTTTCCTTGAACTAGTTGGGAGGTTTTTACCTTGAGTCCCCTTAACAGCTTGAAGGGAGCAGAAAAGTAGAGAGTTGACAACATGGATCCGCTCCAGGTTGAATCATGACTCTGCTATTCTCAAGCTGTGCAACCTTGAGCCTTTTACTCACCCTCTCATATCCTCAGTTTTCTCATCTGCAGAGTGAGTATACAATGTTGCTAGGCCAAAATGAAATCCCACTTGTAAAGAGGCATAGTTCAGTATCTGAAAAGCAACAGGTGCTTATTGGAGCATTTGAAGGCCCAATAAATTTAACTATAATTAATTCTAAAATAAAAATTAGGCTCCTTCCCAAATAACTTTAGAAACTTAACTTTGACAGTCCGATCCTAAAGACAATCCCATTCTCAGTTTTTCCCTATTTTTTTTTTAATTTTTAAGGTTATTTATTTATTTTGAGAGAGAGAGAGAGAGAGAGAGAGAGAGAGAGAATCGCAAGCAGGCTTAGCACTGCCAGCTCAGAGCCCAATGCAGGGCTTGAACTCTGAGATCACAACCTGAGCCAAAACCAAGAGCTGGATGCTTAACACACTGAGGCTCCAGATGCCCCAGCTTTTCCCAATTTCTGAGAGCAATAAATACACTTGAGTAACACTTTAGGCAATATTTCTGCTTTGATTTTAATATATTAAAACTCTACCTACAGTTTCTAAATTTGAAGATCCTTTAAATGCTCAAATGAACTCTTCCTATTTCTTAATAAAAAGATTATTATTTCTCATAAGTATAATTAGTTTCTAATCAATCTAACCATACAAATACAAAATTTTTTGAGCTGGAAGAAAATTTAGATGTAGGCATATCTTTTCCATTCAGACAGATGCCTGTTAACCTAAACTAATGTTTACATATTCAAAAATTAGTTTTTAACTTCCTAACACTGAAACAAAAACAGGACCATTAAATAGAATATTCAATGGGGATGGCACACGGTCTGTTAGTACATAAATTTAATCTCCCTAAAGTTAATTATCAAACTACTTCAGTAGCAACCGATGGAGCAATCCAATACAAAATGAGGACAGAGGGATGCTGGAAGGACCGTTTCCATTACCTTAAATATTTCACTGACTTACTTATTAATTCGTTGTTCTCACAGAGTAAATGATACTAATGGTTACTCTTGCCAGTAATACACTAGCCCTACTATGTGAATAGGGAAAGTACTTAGCCCATCTTTAAAAGTGGTTTATAATAATACCTACTTCACAGAGACATTGTGAGAATTAGGTGAGAAAGCATAGAAATAATTTAGTAGAATCTGAATATAATAAGGGCTCATTAAATGTTATGCAATATTGTTATCATTACTTTTTATTGCTGAGAAAAATATAAGCACTGGACAAGTTAATTCATCAAGATTTTTTTTTTAAAGAAGACTGTATCAGAATAATTTCCCACAAAAAGAACGATGTATCCTGGTCTATTTTCAAAGTTCATTCCTTGACAAATTATTCCTCTTGCTATTCCTTGGCCAGCTTAAGAGAAGACCTCTTTAATTCCCCTACTTTGGTTTTAAACCTATGGGAGTTACATTCACCTGGTTGAACTCAGTCCTTCACAGTGGGTAATTAGAAATTATTTTTCTTTTTAATCAGGAAACCATTTAAACATAAGAGAGTACAAAAGATAATGTGAAAGACACGTGTAAATGAAGCAATGCTAAAATGCCAAGTTTAATGTACGTTAATACTCTGCTTTCTCTACTTCAATTCTTACTTTGCTTTCCAAAAGTGAGATGCTACAGATACGTCTATATCCTCAACCTGCCATTTTCTTCCCCAGTAGTAACTACAATCCTATTGTTGGTGTGTATTGTGTTCATGGCTTTTTTTTTTTACTTTTATTATATATCTAGATTCCATAAATAGTACTATTGCTAAATTTTACATAAATTATACTTTAAGTATCGTTTACAATGCACTTTTTTTTTTTCTTAACTCAGCATTGCATTTTTGAAATTAACTGTCTACTCATGTAGACCTGGACCATTCATTATAAATCTTGCATACTAATTGTTTGAATAAACCATGGTCTACTGGTTTTTTTTTTAAGTTTGTTTACTTATTTTGAGAGAGAGAGAGGCAGAGAGAGAATTCCAAGCAGGCTCAGTGCTTTCAGCGCAGAACCCAACATATGGCTCGATCCCATGAACCCTGAGATCATGACCTAAGCAGAGATGAGAAGTCAGACACTTAACCAACTGAGCCACCCAGGCGCCTCTATTTATTCATTGTTAAGTGGATTATTTCCTGTATTACAAATTTTCTGAAAGAATATCCCTGTGCACAAATGCCTAGGTTGTTCTAGGGTAGAGAGATGAAGTAGTGTCTTGCTAAGGTAGATGATCTTCAACTTTACAAAGGATTCCCAAATTGCTCTCCAAAGTCATCAAGCCAAGCTACACTTCAAGCACCATGTGTGTGATTTCATTGACCCCCACCCCCTTACTATTATTTGGTATCATTATATACATTGAGTGTTTCTTTTCTTTTTTTTTTTAATGTTTTTATTTATTTTTGAGACAGAGAGAGACAGAGCATGAACAGGGGAGGGGGAGAAAGAGAGGGAGACACAGAATCCGAAGCAGGCTCCAGGCTCTGAGCTGTCAGCACAGAGCCCGACGTGGGGCTCGAATTCACGGACCGCGAGATCGTGACCTGAGCCAAAGTTGGAAGCCCAACCGACTGAGCCACCCAGGAGCCCCAATATGAGTTTTTCTAATTTTCTCTTGATATATATTTTCACATCTGCCCTTATTACTTGCCAATCTAATCATCTGCCAGGAATCTCATATCATTTTCTGGAAAAAGTCATAATACAAGAAAAAGAACAAATGAATGCATGATTCTAACAATTCAGCAATTCATGAAGGATATCCTTTTAAATGAAAAGACAAAATCAAGGAAGGAAGGGGATGAATTAACACCTGAAAGTATAAATCTTAACCAAAAAGCATGTTCCTCTGATGAGGTAGCCAGAGGTCAACCAACACAAAAGAAATCTTAAAGTTTAATTTCTACTCTGCAATTTAGGACCAACTGGATTATACTAATGTCTTAAGAAACCACAACAGCTCTAATTTCCTCTTTGTATCTTTCAGAAGCAGGGTAGAAATATTTAAAGCCCAATGTAAAAATTAATAAATATTGCCTGTTGAGATCTCATATTCCATTTAGCTGGCAAATCAAGATTAATCATTTATATATCAGATGAGGATAAATTAATGAGCTCTCTGTAATAGGTTGCTTTCATATAAAGGGAACTGAATACAAATCTTTCATGTTACAAATGTGCTCACTACTGGGCCTTCATAAAAATAAAAACCACAGTGGTCCTATGAATATGAATGCCAATATTGTTTTATATGAAGGAATATTAAACACAATAATAAACTATTACACATTCTTGCCTACCAATATTACACTCATCTCCAGAAATAAGTATAGTAAGTAACACTTGCCTAGATAAATGTAATTTTTAATTTGTTTTGTTGTTGTTGTTGCTTCTGTCATTCTTGTTTTGGTCATTCTATTCTTGTTTATACTTTCTACCAGTGAAAAATGATAATATTCAGCTGTGTAAACTGTGTCTTCATCTGTTCTAATCATTGGGATGTATTCTAGGTAACCTTACCACAAGTAACATAGAAACTTCTAGAAATAATATCTATACAGATATATGGAAAAATAAAGTTGATGCCTGGTACTGGCACATTACATTCTAAGGTAGCCACGAAATTGCTTGGATCTTGATCGCAATAAGACGCTGGAATATTAAAAGTAATTCCATAGTGCTTTATTAATTTCACATGAGATAAAAGGACACTGCATGTCCTTCCATTTTCATAACTTGTTTCAAAGAGGGAGTAGGGAAAAGACTGCTTTGATTTAACAGCCTTTAAAAAAAATTTTTTTTAATGTTTATTTAAGACAGAGACACAGAGAGACAGAGCATTAGCAGGGAAGTGGCAGAGACAGAAGGAGACACCGAATCTGAAGCAGGTTCTGGGCTCCTAGCTGACAACAGCAAACCCAATGGAGGGCTCACAAGCCGTGAGATCATGACCTGAGCCAAAGTCAGACACTTAACTGACTGAGCCACCCAGGCGCCCCTTAAAAGCCTTTTAAAATTGACAATGCTTGATCACTTGGTGTTCAATAGAGTCAATAATTTAACTAAAGTTGTATTCGTAACTATAATCATTTACTAAGATATGCTTTTTTAAAAAGTCAAATTGTGCAGATCATTAATAAAGCAATGCAGTGATTTTAGGTTTTCATTTACTTATTTTGAGAGAAAGTGCACAGGCACACATGCGAGTGAGTGGGGCAGGGGCAGAGAGAGGGAGAAAGAGAATCTCAAGCAGGCTCCTCACTGTCAGCACAGAGCCTGATGCAGTGCTCAAACTCATGAACCATGAGATCATGACCTGAGCCAAAATCAAGAGTCAGACGCTCAACCAACTGAGCCATCCAGGCACCCCTTACTTTCATTTTGAAAACAATGTAGTAGTTATATTTCTTTTACAAATGCTATTTATGAAAAAAAATCACACACAAAATTGCTGTAAGTTTGCTGAGGGAAAATTATATAACTAGTAAAAGAAAACAGAATCAACACCATGGATTATATTCCTGGGTGCACATAGCTCACACAATAACTAAACAGCATGGTGCATTTTATAGCACTGTTGAACACATTCTGTGCTTAAACTTTTTTTTTAATGTTCATTTTTTTTTGAAAGAGAAAGCGAGCATGAGCAGGGGAGGGGCAGAGAGAGGGGGAGACACAGAATCTGAAGCAGGCTGCAGACTCTGAGCTGTCAGTCCAGAGTCCAACGAGGAGCTCGAACTTGTGAACCACAAGATCATGACCTAAGCCCAAGTCAGAGGCTTAACTGACTGAGCCACCCAGGGGTCCCAAACACATTCTGTGTTTAAAGAAAGGAAATAAATACAAAATTTTCCATAGTCTTATATTTAGTCCTGATCTTATTCTATTCTCGAATCCTTTAAAAAAAATTCATTGATTGCATCCCCAGAATAAAACCCACTTGATCATGGAATGTAATTTTTTATATATCGATGAATTCTATTGGCCAGGATTTTGTTAAAGATTTTGCATTTATATTCATGAGGAACATTGTATATGGTTTCTTTTCTTTGTATGGTCTTTGTCTGATTTTGGTGCCAGGGTAATACTAGCTTCATAATGAATTGAGAAGTGTTCCCTCTCTTCTATTTTCTTTTTTTAAAAAAAAAATTTTTAACGTTTTATTTATTTTTGAGACAGGGAGACACAGAGCATGAACAGGGGAGGGTCAGAGAGAGGGAGACACAGAATCTGAAACAGGCTCCAGGCTCTGAGCTGTCAGCACAGAGCCCGACGCGGGGCTCGAACTCACGGACCACGAGATCACGACCTGAGCTGAAGTCAGCCGCTTAACCAACTGAGCCACCCAGGCACCCCCCTCTCTTCTATTTTCTAGAAGAGAGGCTATAAAAATTAGATTTAAATTTTTTTAAGTTTATTTATTTTGAGAGAGAGAGCATGTGCAAGCAGGGGAGGGGCAGAGACAGAAGGAGAGAGAGAGAATCCCAAGCAGGCTCCTTGCTGTTCAGCCTAGAGCCTGATGTGGGGATCAATATCAGGAACCTTGAGATCACAACCTGAGCTGAGATCAAAAGTCAGATGTTTAACCAATTGAGTCACCCAGGTACCCCAGTATTAATTCTTCTTTAAATGGTTATAATTCTCCAGTGCAACCATCTGGGCTTCCAGATTTCTTGGGGGGGGGGGAGTTTTTCATTACAAATTCAACTAATTTAGTAAAGGACTACTCAAATTATTTCATATTGGATGAATGTAGTGGCTTGCGTTTTTTGAGAAACTGGTCCATTTCATCTAAGTCATGAAATTTATGTGTCTACAATTGTTTATTCTCTTATTATCATATTGATGACTGCTTGGCCTGTAATGATATCCTCTGTTTCCTTCCTGATGTAGGTTATTTGTGTCCTCTTTTTAATTTTAATAGTCTTGGTAGAGAGTTATCAATTTTATTGATCTTTCAAAGCTCAAGCTCTTTGTTTCATTGATTTTCTTGTCTATCTTCAATTTCATTGATCTCTGCTCTTGTATAATTTCCTTCTTTCTGCTTGATTTGGGTTTGTTTTGCTCTTCTTTTTCTAGGTTCTTTAGGTAGGAGCTTAGATTACTGAGATTCTTCGTCATTTCCAACATGTGTGATCAGCACTATACATCTCCCTCTAAATGCTCCAGCTAAGCCCCACAAGTTTTCATATGTTGCATTCAGTTCAACGTACTTCTTTCATTTTCTTTGAGATTTCCTTTATGATTATTTAGAAGTGTGTTGTTTAATTAGCATGTGTTGTTTAGTTTCCAAGTGTGTTTTTTTATTAATATTTTTATTTTTATTTTTTTTCATTTTTTTTAATATGAAATTTATTGTCAAATTGGTTTCCATACAACACCCAGTGCTCATCCCAACAGGTGCCCTCCTCAATACCCATCTCCCACCCTCTCCTCCCTCCCACCCCCCATCAGATTGTTCTCAGTTTTTAAGAGTCTCTTATGGTTTGGCTCCCTCCCTAATTTTTTTTTCCTTCCCCTCCTCCATGGTCTTCTGTTAAGTTTCTCAGGGTCCACATAAGAGTGAAAACATATGGTATCTGTCTTTCTCTGTATGACTTATTTCACTTAGCATAACACTCTCCAGTTCCATCCACATTGCTACAAAAGGCCATATTTCATTCTTTCTCATTGCCACGTAGTATTCCATTGTGTATATAAACCACAATTTCTTTATCCATTCATCAGTTGATGGACATTTAGGCTCTTTCCAATAACCAAAGTAATATTGAAGAAGAAGACCAAAGCAGGAGGCATCACAATCCAAGACTTTAGCCTCTACTACAAAGCTGTAATCATCAAGACAGCATGGTATTGGCACAAAAACAGACACATAGACCAGTGGAATAAAATAGAAACCCCAGAATTAGACCCACAAACATATGGCCAACTAATCTTTGACAAAGCAGGAAAGAATATCCAATGGAAAAAGTCTCTTTAACAAATGGTGGTGGGAGGACTGGACAGCAACATGCAGAATGATGAAACTAGACCACTTTCTTACACCATTCACAAAAATAAACTCAAAATGGATAAAGGACCTGAATGTGAGACAGGAAACGATCAAAACCCTAGAGGAGAAAGCAAGGAAAAACCTCTCCGACCTCAAACCTTCCTTCAAAAATAAACAATAACTGGGAAGTCACACTATCCCACTTCATTCTGTACAGCTTCTTGTTTTTCAGATATTTGTATGAACACACTTGCCTTAGAATCAAATTTTTCTCCAGAGAGCTCAAGTTATTCAAAGGTAAAGTGAAAGTAAATCCTCTGTATGGGCTGTTTGTTGGCATATCTTTAACATTATTTTAAAAACAAAATTCCTTTTTTAACTATAACTTTATCTCTCCTATGCTGGTGTTCATCACCTTGCATCATTCTTAAGATGATATAATATTCATTTCCCAATTAAATTAACTTGTCCACATAAAAACTGGTTTGGGTTCCCGTGTGTCAGATTATCAGAATATCCAAAATCTCCCTACGGACCACTCTCTCCTAACTGGTCCAAGAATCCACGAAAGTGACTCAGCCCAAAGAGGCCAGTCCCTACCTCAGTGATAGACACTGTCAGTTGCTATACCAGCAGCTCTTCTTCTTCCTTCTAACAGACCTTGATTTCATTACTTGTCTTCATGTAGCTATCCCCTTCAGGGAAGGCATCTCCCTCCCCAGCAGGTGACTCCTGATTGACTGGAGCCAATCGCAGTTGTTTTTTTTTTGTTGTTGTTTTTTTTTTTTAAAGTTTTTTTTTTTCAACGTTTATTTATTTTTGGGACAGAGAGAGACAGAGCATGAACGGGGGAGGGGCAGAGAGAGAGGGAGACACAGAATCGGAAACAGGCTCCAGGCTCTGAGCCATCAGCCCAGAGCCCGACGCGGGGCTCGAACTCCTGGACCGCGAGATCGTGACCTGGCTGAAGTCGGATGCTTAACCGACTGCGCCACCCAGGCGCCCCCGCAGTTGTTTTATCCCTCTTGGCAGACGTTTGGTTTGGCATGGCATGTGACCCAATGAGACATGGGGAGAAATCTGCCTAGGGACTTGGGGGAAATGTTTTCCTTTCCATAAAAACAGACCCAAGAAAGATTTCTTCTCCCATTCCTCTAATTTGAAAGTACATGATATCTCACACTGCTGCAGTCGTCAAACGACTGTGAGGTAACCTGCTGTCATGAGGAGAATGGAAGAATAGAAAAATGGAAAGGGCCTCGGCTTCTGATGACTTTTTTGAGCCACTGAATTAACCAACTCTTAGAGGAGTCCTACCTAACAGAATTCTGATTATACGAGAGAATCAATTAAGGAATATATTCAGTTAAAAGTAATAGAAATCTGAATTTATAGGGGTTTAAGCAAATAAATTTTATTTTTCTCTTTCAACATGAAGTCCAGAGGTTGGTACAGAGGGGGCTTGGAAGATGGCGGCCATAGAGTAACGTAGAAGGGGCCTATGTTAAACGTATTTAGATATATAGAAATTAAAATATGGGCTTGTAATATGAAAGCAATGTGAGGGATTGTAAATTAGCCAGACCACAAAGTGTGGTCTAGAATGATGACTTGGTCCATGGTTAAGGTTGAGTTTACTTCAGTTTATAAACAGCAAAAAAAGCAATGCAAAAGATACACATGAGACCAAAGGAACAAGTGAGTCAAATTGCTCCCAGTTGTGACTCAATTTCTCACAGAAGTGCACCCAAAGCTATCTAGACTTGAACAGAGAAGGAACCCATCACTTTGGAGGAGGCCAGAATTGTGAGCTTCCTGCCTCTTACGCTGTTAAGCCAAGGAGCGGCATCTCAGGCATCAAGGATCTACTCTGTCATCCTAAAAAAAAAGTTCTACTCAGAACAAAATCTTGCTAGACCTAATTCTGTGACCATTCCATGACTTACAGGGGATTTTAAAACTCTATGGATAAAAGATAAAACTAGACTCAAAGAAACAGATATAAAACAAAAAGACAGACACAAAAACACTAGGTCCTGGAGCTAGACTCCCGAGTTGAGGAGGCTAAAAACCCAAGTCATCGGTGTGCTAGGTTGTACTATGCGATATCAGAGAATATCCTCCGATGGGTGTGAAGGCTTCAACATTGAGGAGAGAAAAGTGGCATGTGATGGGCATTTTAAATCTATTAAGCTTAGTTACTCAACGCTTTTCCCACATTTAAATAAAAGGAAGCACTATGCAAAGAAGTAAGTGAAGCTCCTCGCAGAGTTAATGAACCAAATGCTCCAAGGAGCTGAGCTGCAAGTGTAGGAACCTCTCAGCGGCAACTGCTGCCATAAAATGCACACATTCAATACCACAGGAGGTAAGCTGCAGAGGGTTTTGAAACAGCTGAACGTATGTATAATAGGGTTTGAGAGCAAAAGAACAGAGATAGCTTCAAGTGCCGTTAACAGTAATGGGGCAATAAAAAAGAAGTTGGAATTAGAAATAGTATGGAGTCATTGGGTGCAGGATAGCAGTTTTCAAAGGGTAATCTGGACCAGCAGCATCCATGGCACCAAGCAAGCTAGCACCCCAGTGCCGGGCTCCATGCCAGAACTACTGAATCTGAACCTCTGGGGTAGGAGGCCGGCCATCCAGCAAGTGCTCTCACAAGGCCGCCAGGAGCTCTAATGCATGCTCAGGTCTGAGAACCACTGGTGTGGTGACAAGAAAGCCCAGCCACCAGAAAGTGGGGTGAGGTGACCAAGAGCACCAGCTCCCAACCCACAGCCTCTGGATCTGCATCTCAAATCTTTACTTCTCGTGGTGTGAAATCGGGAAAGCACGTAAATCCTCTCAGCCTATTTATAAGTGTACGTATCTTAGAGGTGTACCATAGGGATTACCAATAACATTCACGAAACCTGCTCAGTAAACAATATTAGCTATCTTTCACCATTAGCGTCATCATAGCAGGGGCTGAAGGCATGACTATTATTTCTCTGGGTATGAAGGCACCAAGCACTCAATGTTCAATGTGTTTTATAAAATAAAAAAAGAAGGTGGGTACAATTTTGTAGCAAGATTTGCATATGAATAGTTGAATTAATAATAACTTCTGGGACTCAACATACTTAACACTGTTTTACATACTTTACATATTTTAATTCATCTAATCCTATTTAATTCTCACAATAACTCTACTTTCACCCCCACTTTACAGATGAGGAAACTGAGCTAAGAGAGGTTACGTACAGGACGAAAAGTTCCAAAGCTAGAAGGTGGTAGAGTCAGGATTTATTTACAGATAATCTGCCTCAGAGTCTATGTGCTTAATCATTATGCTACACTGCTTCTGACAGTTAAAAATAGACTTTGATGTTTAAGGCAGAAGTTTCATTCAGTTGTCTAGAAAATACACTTACATGGAATATCCCATTCTCTGAGGGATCAGAAAAACAATTGCTACCTGCTCTATAAGCATTTCCTCTGTGTGCATTAAATGTACCCAACTGATTCCATGGGCAAGCTGGAAGCCTGAGAAGTGGGATGGCTCTTCCCTCTAAAATGGCAGGAAGAATCAGAGGCAGGAAGAGCTAGGGAGAAATGTACAGTGGGAAAATTCATTGAGCTCTCCAGCTGCTAATTTTCTCAGTGCAAGGGCATTCCAGGATAACACAACAAACTATTACCCTCCGGCAGCAACAGTATCTCTGCTGTGTCTGAGTCAGAAGCTCAGACAGTTGCACGTACTGAGGAAATAAGAGAACAGAGCTCAAGGGGAACAGGCTGATTGCTCCAAGATGCGCTGTCTATGCCTGAGCAAGGTGCCTAGATGCCTGTGTCTCGGTGGAAGGAGGCAGGTTCCTGGACCTTGCTTGGTAGATTTTACTGGGTGTTCGTCGGGGCTTTCAAAACTTCTCAGGGTTCTAGACAAGACAGATCAGACTCCAAAGCTGCAACAAAACCAGGCAGTCTTTTGGGCAGAAAGCTGCAAGGCAGATCAATTTTATCCTTAACTCGTTCAATCTCTGGCTTTTGAATGCCTGCCAAATCCTTGAGGCTTCTTCAAGGTAACCAATCCAAATAATTCACTCATTGTTTCAACGCTCTCAACTGTCAGTAGTTCCAAGACACCCTGTGTTGTGATAAGAAAAAACAAAAGCAAAAACAAAAGTCTCCCTATTTATTTCCCAATGCCAGAAAACAATCTAAAATGAAATTGAGAGAATGTGAGATTAGCTTTTCCTCTTCCTGTTTAGAATGAAATATTCATTGGAGCAGGTTTTTGGCAGAATGGAAATTTCAGGAAGCATGCAACTCTTTTGATTACCTCTCATTGAAAGTGGTATCTCATTTCTCACACGCACATTCCCTGAACATGTTATCTCACGTGTTATAGAAAGAGACATTGAAATACCCATGTTTTACCCTATAAATTTCCCACTAACCTGTAAAGAAAAACCAGAAGCAACAAGATATCTTATAGGTCAGAGTAAAATCTTCCCTTTCACCATGACTGTTCATTATGCTGAGTTTTTCTATAATGAGAACATTTCCTCTAGCTTTATATTTAATTTGTCTACAAAGAGTTGCTAAATGAGAAGGAATTCTGAGCTTTTACTAGATGTGTAATAATATTAACATATTAATTTTTCGGTGTGAGTGTAGTACTTTTTAAGTTCGGTGAGTTTGATCTCATGTAGGAACTAAGCTTCCCACATAACAGAAGAGGAGGGGTACGTAAGGTCTACAGAACAAATTGGCTCAGTGTCTTTTGTAAGAAAGGTGTTCAGAAAACTACTCAGCAGGGAAAGCTTTGGAAATGTCACAGAGTGAGAAAAGTACATCAAATATCCTTTTATTTTCCATTTCATATACTCCCTTTCAAAAAACTCCCAAATATTCCTGCCATTTTTTACAGTTGTGTCTTGGGAATTGAAGAGATGGGGGGAGTGATGGGAATTGTGGGCTCTCCCTCCCACCCCTCAATACTCCACTGAGGCCATGTGAACAGACCCAGGGCAGAGATGTAAGGGGTGGGTACCAGTGGCACAGCGGAGAATGGACAAGCAAATAGCATATCTGGGGAAAATGAAAAAGAAACAAAACTTCCTTTCCAAATATGGAGAGTAGAATTAAACTGTACAATGTATTAACAAATGTTTTAAAACTGTAAAACCGGTCTCCTGCACAGATACTGCCAATTACAAGAGGACAAATAGTAACAGCCTGGTAGTTACAACCTTAACTAGGTGATCAAGATTAACATCGATAGTACTGAAGCATCCACATCGTGTGCCTCCTGATAGGGTGCACTGAGAAGAACACAGCCTCACTTCCTCAGTAATCCTGCCCAAACCACAAGGAGATATCAAACAAACCCAACTGAAAGAGATAGTACAGAACAACTGTCCTGCACTCTCCAGAGTGTCAAGGTGATGAAATACAAAGAAAGACTGAAGAACTGGTCCAGATTACAGAAGACAGAAGGAACATGACAACTGAATGCAACACACTTTCTGGAGAACATTGTTGGAACAGATGTCAAAATCTGAGTAAGGTCTGGGGATTAGAGACAAGTATCATTTTAACATTAAATTCCTGATTTTAATCATTGTGTTGTGGCTATGTAAAAGAATGCACTTACTTGAGGAAACCACACATTGAATTACTTAGGAGTAAGGGGTATCATGTCAGGAAATTACTCTCAAACTTTTCAGAAAAACAACAGAGAAGGATAAAGCAAAAATAGTAAAATATTCTTTGTTACATTTAGCAACTTTCTGTAAATCTGAAACATGTCAAAATTCTGTTGAAAATTTGTAACATAAAACATTAAGATAAATATGCTTCCATAGTCTAATGGGAAAGGAAACAAGGTAGCTGAATCCATTCACAGGGAATCTCTTTGAAGGAATACTGTAGTTTTTAGAGTTGCTTACATGTCTCACCACCCCTTCTTCCTTTCTCCCCCAAATGCTTTTTTTTTAATGTTTATTTATTTTTGAAAGAGAGAGACAGAGCACAAGTGGGTGAGGGACAGAGAGAGAGGAAGACACAGAATCCGAAGCAGGCTCCAGGCTCTGAGCTGTCAGCACAGAGCCTGATGCAGGGCTCAAATTCACAAACCGTGAGATCATGACCTGAGCCAAAGTCGGACACTTAACCGACTGAGCCGCCCAGGCGCCTCTTAACCCCAAAAGTTTAAACCTTCAGTGCTAACTTCCATTTCTACTTAAGAAAATCCCCATTCTCCTGAAACCAGTGGAATACAGTGGACCCAATAGCCTACTTTCCAAATACTGAATAACTCAGTCTAGAATGAAATAAACAGGACTGTAGATGGATGAATAGTGGTACTTTAAGGACCTGCCTGATAGGACATCCTTCCATCGGTGTGAGACAACAACATGCCTCCTCATTCTCCCTGATCAATTAAAAAATAAAAATTGTACTGAACTTGTACATCTCTCTTTTTCTACCACTCACACCCCCTAAGAGTGATTTTCTGAGACCATACAGAATAGGTTCATACTAAAGAAGAGACAGTTCCCTAAACATTGAATAATCTTCACGCAGTCCCTCTTTCAGTAAGAAGACAGCACTTGTCATTATAAATGTACATTCTAACGTCTACTCTCATATTCAGCCTACACTTTCTAAAACACAGGGAAGAGGGGCGCCTGGGTGGCGCAGTCGGTTAAGCGTCCGACTTCAGCCAGGTCACGATCTCGCGGTCCGGGAGTTCGAGCCCCGCGTCGGGCTCTGGGCTGATGGCTCAGAGCCTGGAGCCTGTTTCCAATTCTGTGTCTCCCTCTCTCTCTGCCCCTCCCCCGTTCATACTCTGTCTCTCTCTGTCCCAAAAATAAATAAACGTTGAAAAAAAAATTAAAAAAAAAAAATAAAACACAGGGAAGAGCCTATTGGTGAGGAAGAAAAATCCATCATTTCAAATAACAGTTATCTGTCCTTGCTTGCCAAATTATAGCTACCAGAAGACCCAGAAGAAACTCTGGAATTACAGATTTTCTATACCTTAGTCTGGATAAATACTCCAGGTTGTGTGTTCTCATGGGGGTCAGTAGGAGAGCATATCACCAACTGCAGGGATTTGTAGGGGGAGTAGATATGGACTGAGGGTTTGGAACTGCCAATCTCCAACTTACCTCTGGGATCTTTCTTCGATGTTTCCTCTTCTACGAATCCATTCCTCATCCTAACATCTACTCTCTATTCTCCTCTCGTGACACCTCTCCATTTCTCCCTTTGTTCCCATTCCAATTGCCACCACCCTAGTTCAGGGTCCCTTGACTATAAGCTTAGACCTTAAAACTAAAAGGAGCCAATTATTAAAAGTCTTGGAAGATAAATAAAACTCAATCCAATGTCATGAAAAGAACTGTACATATTAGTACTAGCAGGAAAAAATTTGAAAATAATTCGAAGTAAAATAATACAGTAATAGATTAGCGGAAGCCAATCAAATGGATCAAATATAACTTCTGTATGTGAGGAGAAATGTGAGGTAATGGGGACTTGAATCTTGAGGACTGAGGCCCATTGACAGCCAAAGATATAAAACAAATTTCAAGGGTATCCGTAGTTCCAGAGCTCAGATGTCTCGGTTGATATCTCTGGTTAATATTCAGCCTCAGCTAATTTAAAGTGTAACCTCCAGAAGTACTTGGAATGCTAACCGTAAAATTGTTTGGATGGCATAATTGTTTCCAAGAGAATTAGTAGCTTTAAACTTGGAGAACTAAGTCTATATATGACTAAGTACATCAAACCTATAAGTACTAATATCTTTTAGTAAAGTTTAGAAATAATAATCCAGAGAATTGGACCTACTACAAAAATATGTCATGCTATGATTCCAAATTAAATTGGTGGGACAGGAAAATTGATTTATACCAAAGATTTTATGCTGAAATCCATCAGTTATTTGAAAATTTGAGAAAGCCTAAGACTTATTTTCATAAGTTAAATTTATCTTATTATAATGGTTACTTCAACACTTGAAAGCCTACAGATGACTGAAGGACTTAAAAAGAAAACAAAATTCAACTTCATAAGTGTAGTTTAAAATGCTTAAAGTCATTTTAGTTTATGAATGGAATCAAACATTAAGCAATCATGTCCTCAAAAGTAATTCTTAAAATCTGCTAGATTTTTAAATAGAATAAAATGATCAAGTTGAATTCTATTTTTTTAAGTTTATCTATTTTGAGAGGGAAGGAGAGAGAGAGAGAGAGAGAGCAAGGGAGGGGCCAAAAGAGAGGGAGACAGAGAGTCCCAAGCTGACTCCACACTGTCAGCACAGAGCCGGACGTGGGGCTCAAACCCACAAACCGTAGATCATGACATGAGCTGAAATCAAGAGTAGGATGCTTAACCGACCGAGCCACCAAGTGCCCCGATCAAGTTGAATTTTAAAGCTTAAAAAAGAACTCTATTTTTTAACATACGTATTTAGTACATTAAATACTAATTTTTAGAAAATAAAGTTTGCTTCAGATAGTCCTTTCAGGATCCAAAAGCCATTGTCAAGAACACAGAAAACCCCCATGGACAACAGGGCACCAGTAGCTTCCTAGCAAGGTCTGGGCCTTTTCCCACAAAGTACAATCTGTGTACAGCTGACAGACTTATGTTCCCCAAACGCCATTATATATTGTCTCTCTTCACACCTCAAATTCTCTGATCTTTCTGTTTTCTGATGTGAACAGAAGGGGGAAAAGCTGAAATAGAAGACCTTTCTGTGTTTCTACGTCATCCATTGCCCCATCTCTTTTTAATCTCTAAGATTCTATTTGTTTTTAACCAGGAAGTCACCTTAACAACTAAGTTACTACCTCATTAAATTAATTTCCCTCTCTATTTTCAACTGTCCTCAATTCAATATTATTTTCAATTAGCATTTAATAAATTTGGGGCTAAGCCTCAGCAGTTACAAACCTGTTTAATCAAGCCTGTTTCTAAAAAGAAGCAAAATCTTTTTTTCTTATACATATTTAAAACACTATTTGACCAAAACATAGTTCCACTACAATGTCCATGAAGAACTCCAAAATTTTAACAATGCAACCTTGAGAATGATTTCTGAGATTTAACTGAAAGTATAGCAGAGAATGTAGGTTGCCTACTCTCAAATCCACTCTCTTCTTCCTCAGAACCCCATGTTTTATCCAGGTACATTGCCAGATGAATAAAAAACTAAATTTACCAGCCTCCTTTCCAGCTGTGGCCATGTGACTGAGTTCTAGCCAGTAAGATACGAGCATAACTTTTAGGTAAGATTTCAGTATCAGATGCTTAAAGCATGCTGGGATCCCTTTTTATCCATATTCCTTTCCCCATCTTCAATGTGGATGTTCTGGCTGGCACAACAGAAGTCAGACAGGACCCAGAGGTGACCTTGAGGATGGAAACCACTTGTAAACATGGCAGAGCAGAAAGGGGAGACCCTGGACCTCTGATGACAGTATAGAGCCTATCTTCAGACTTCTTTCATATGACAAAGAAATAAACTTCAACTTTGTATAAACCACTGTTATTTTGGGGTTTTCATAATATTATGGGCAACTGAATCTTATTCTAAGTGACATATACAGGCATATTTTTTAACATCTTTTTAAAAAAAATTTAATGTTTATTTATTTTAGGGGGGCGAGGGGCAGAGAGAGAGAGAAAGGGAGACACAGAATCTGAAGCAGGCTCCAGGCTCTAAGCTGTCAGCACAGAGCCCGATGCAGGGCTCGAACCCACGAACCGTGAGATCATGACCTGAGCTGAAGTCCGGTGCTTAACCGACTGAGCCACCCAGGCACCCCTGGCATCTTAATAAATACTACTAACGAGTATTCCTCCAACAAGTCCCTGAAAATCAATAAATAGAATCCTGCATTAAAATTATATATCCAGGGGCGCCTGGGTGGCGCAGTCGGTTAAGTGTCCGACTTCAGCCAGGTCACGATCTTGCGGTCCGTGAGTTCGAGCCCCACGTCAGGCTCTGGGCTGATGGCTCAGAGCCTAGAACCTGTTTCCGATTCTGTGTCTCCCTCTCTCTGCCCCTCCCCTGTTCATGCTCTGTCTCTCTCTGTCCCAAAAATAAATAAACGTTGAAAAAAAAAATTTAAAAAAAAAAAAATAAAATTATATATCCAACATTTGTGCTATTTGTCATACAAGTGATAAATTAAGTAAACTTGTGTTATTTGACTATACAAAAAAAGAAGGCATTAGGAATATGCCTCTAATACCTAAAATCATTTAATTTTCTGTCACTCGGAGTAGAAAGAGATGTTGGGTTAATTAAATGGTAATAATTTATTAACTAACAAATTTATTAACTAAAATTTGTCTACTACATTGTAATAAATTACCTCATGTATTTCTCACAATATTCCTATAAAATCGACATTATAATTATTTTCCATTTTACAGATGAGGAAACTGAGGCAGAGAGAAATTAGGTAACCTGGTAAGAGATAGAATGTGAATATGAATCTAGCTGTTTGATTGCAAAGCCTCCATGTAACCCACTAGGCAAATCTGAAGTTCAGAAAGGTTTTTAATGGCATTCCCCAAATCAAGCCACTAGAAAGGGCCAGAACTGAGATGCAAACCAGGTCTTTTGAGTCCAGTGAGTTTCATTACATCAGTGTTGATACCAATGAGGTTTTTAGATTAATCATACATTTTCTCTGGGCTACTGAAATGTATAATAGCTTTAAAAGATAAATGAAACACTTCCATTAATTAAGCATATGCTCAAATATAACATACGTAACATTTCAAAGCAAGTAGCAAAGGCAATCTCCCCTCTTTGAATGTCATAAATTGATTCAATAGGAAATCGACTCAACATCTAAAAGGTTCAAATACAGCCATTATCTATGTCTATAGTTATATCTATACTATACAGAGAAAATTATCTATATTTTTCAGATTAACATGTCCTTTATTCTCCATAGTCCCATAAGTATTACTAAAAATTTCTCGTGTTATGTTCAAGTTCAATTTTTTCAAAAACCACCTATTCCATGTGTGTGGGTAGCTCAGTGAGTTACGCATCTGACTCTTGATTCCAGCTCAGGTCATGACCTCCAGATTTGTGAGTTCAAGCCCACATCAGCCTCCACACTGTGAGCGTGGAGCCTGCTTGGGATTCTCTTCCCCTCTCTCTTCTCCTTCCCCACTCATGTTCTCTCAATCTCTCGCTCTCCCTCCCTTTCAAATAAACTTAAGAAAATAAATAAAATAAATAAAAATAAAAATCACCTTTTTCTCTGCTAATTGAACAGATCTTTGTCATTTCCAACTTGGAGTCTCTGCTTCTAATTCATGCTCCTCATTCTGTTATCACAAGGATCTTTTTAAAGCCCAATTTTATTCTGTGTCCAGACCCCACACTGCCTCTCATTTCATTCTGTGCATAAAGTCCATCACTTTTGCTGGTTTGCATGGTCCTCCCTAATTTGGTTACTGTGCATTTATTCAAATTTATCTCTCAGTATTTCCCAAACTACGGGTTTCCCTTTGCCTCCTGCACTTGTAGATCAAGAACAAGTCAGAAGCCAACAGGAGCCAGAAGGAGGTATAAGATGAAGCCAGTGGGCACTGGAAACTGAGGGGTGACGCAGGCCACAGATTGCAGCTGCCTCAGTTAGACAGTATATGACTTCTGAAAGCATGAGCATCAAGCGGGAGTCAGAATAGCATGGATGCAGGAATAGGAGGAAAGAGGTTCCAATTTAACAGGCTGAGGTCAGTTTTAAAAGTACAAACCAGGGGCGCCTGGGTGGCTCAGTCGGTTAAGCGTCCGACTTCAGCCAGGTCACGATCTTGCGGTCCGTGAGTTCGAGCCCTGCTTCGGGCTCTGGGCTGATGGCTCAGAGCCTGGAGCCTGTTTCCGATTCTGTGTCTCCCTCTCTCTCTGCCCCTCCCCCGTTCATGCTCTGTCTCTCTCTGTCTCAAAAATAAATAAATGTTAAAAAAAAAAAAATTAAAAAAAAAAAGAGTACAAACCAAATGGGAAAAAAAAAAAAAAAAACGGACAAGAGAAAAAGGCAGGGAAGAGGGGCCCACATTTAAAGTCTGGCATAGGGAAGCCCATCTATACAAAAGTTCGAGCGTCTGCTCTCCTACTTAGCACTTGCTCACTGTGTTCTCACCTCCAGTGTCTCTAGCTCCACAAACCTTGAACCTGCAGTGACTTCACTTCCTTTCCATCCTTTCTTTATAGTGTTCCCCTACCTTCTTTTCTTTGGGGGATGACGAAAATGTAATCCTGGATTGATTCTCTTTCTCCATTTGGTAGATTTCCTTAGAGTTCAAAGTTGCCAAGAAACTACGGTGATAAATAATTCCTCTTTCCAGCAGATGTTGTTTCCGATTTTTTAGGGTCAGAGGGACGAAAAAGACATTGTTATTTTCCAATAAATCTGCTAAACACTGCAGTGAATTATGAACCCGAGCAGAGGCTACATCATCCAAGAGGCCAAAACACAACTGGCAAATATTTCATAGTTGAAAGTTATGGCTTATTTCAGTTAATCAGGAAATGATTTTTTTAAGCCTGGCATTCTTTCTAAATTAAAAGTCATGGAGTTACAAAACTGTATTTATAATTATATTTATCTCATTTACTGTTATACTCAATTGTTCAAAAAAAGTTCTGAGATTTTCATCTCTTTCAATAGTTTTTTCCTCAGTATTGTCATCTTTCCTCCCTGAAAGAGCACCTAATTGACATGGCAAGAAAAAAAAGAGATTTTCTTGGGTGTTTCTTTTTATTTCCAATATTGGCTTTCTGGGCAACATCAAGGAAATAGATTATAATAAAAGTTCTTGCTTTTAGTGGTTATCCTTTCCATATAAAAAATATCACACTTTTTTCAAGATAAAAGCCATCACATCCAGTAGAAACAAACTGTTAATATACCTTTTTTAGATCTATAACAAAGCCACATATAAACAAATTTGAAGAGTTCTAGATACAATGTGAAAACCCAGAAATGCTTTGTAATACACTCAATATATACAGGTGTAGACTACATTTCCTTAGAGTATGATATATATTTATATTTGTTTACATAAGTATTTGACTAATGTCATAAGTTCTATAAGGGCCTGAAACTTATTTGTTTTAGCTGACTAATCAATCTCCAATACTCAGCTCAGTATCTAGAACATGGTAGGCACTCATAAAGTGGAGAAAAAGCATCTCTAGTTACACATAACAACCACACCAAGGGGCAGAAGGAAACTTTTGAAATTAATAGATATGTTATCTTTTTTTTTTTTTTAATTTTTTTTTTCAACGTTTATTTATTTTTGGGACAGAGAGAGACAGAACATGAACGGGGGAGGGGCAGAGAGAGAGGGAGACACAGAATCGGAAACAGGCTCCAGGTTCTGAGCCATCAGCCCAGAGCCCGACGCGGGGCTTGAACTCCCGGACCGCAAGATCGTGACCTGGCTGAAGTCGGACGCCTAACCGACTGCGCCACCCAGGCGCCCCAATAGATATGTTATCTTGAATGCAGTGGTGGCTTCACGGGTGCATATATGTCCAACCTTGTCAAGTTCTACACTTTAAACATATGAAGCTTATGTCAATTATACCTCAATAAAGCTGCTTTTTTAAAATGTCAAAATCTATAACATGCTATGCTAAATGTATTACCCATGAAGTTCATGGGGTATTTCACAATGACATTTTACAAAGGATCAGCATTACTAGAATGTAATGGGGTTGGGGGGAAGCATTAACAGTATTAATTTTCAATTCCTGGCTTTGATAGGAAAGAGACTTTTGAAGTAAAAATCTTACCATTTAATTAGTCTCTTACCAGTTTCAAATAAGAAGTATGAATTTAAGTTCTCAACAGGATTGTTTTTAATTAGTTCCTTACCAGTTTCAAAAAAGAAATATGAATTTAAGTTCTCAACAGGATTGTTTTCCCTTGAATGTTCATTTACTTTTTCAGTAAAATATTCAGAAAATTCTTTTCCTAAATAATTGTATGTGAACTTAATGCTATTTTAAATATAATGGATGATAGTTTTTAAATTTTTTTTTTTAGTCTTTAAAATTTCTATTAAAAGTTATTTCTTATAATACCAAGCCACATTTTAAAACTCTAGTTTCATTTAAACATGAGTAGAGTATTTTCAATTATAGTGAAGAAAAAATCATTGTACTTTTTGTTGGGAATTCCCAGTATATGAAGAAGATAATAATGTTTAAAGACATTATAATAAAGACATTATAATTCTGAATTAAAAACTTGCCAAGGTGTTTGAAAAGAGAATGATGATACAGTCATGAGAAATGAATCACAGGCTTGAGAGAAAAGTATTGATCTTATCACTATGAGTAAGAGTAAGTGCCTGAATTATTCAATGACAACAGAGTTAGAGCTTTTAGTTGAAACTGGTTCGTTTTTAAAATTTCATCACTTAATTTTGACAAAAGCCAATATGGTATTCACAAGATTTTTTCATTATCAAGTACTTCACAATAAATATGCTCTAAATTATTTCATGCAAATGACTCTGACAAAGTAATATATTCCAGTATATATGTTTATGAAGGGCACAACCTCTTGTATCTTTAAATAGCATGCTACCCATTCTTCTACCTATTTCCAGTATCGAATCTTAAGGAACCAGATCAAACACAGTGCACACAATTTTAAGCTCATCCATTCATTCTACAAATATGTATTGATACTGTGCTATATGACAGACACAAATTGGAATGAGAGAAACGTAGCAAGACCTATTTCCCCTAAACAGGTAAGCAAATAAGAAAACTTCAGATAGAGATAAGTGCTATGAGAAAGACAGAATAAGGCAATGTGGTGGGGGCTGGCACTGGAGGGGAAGTGGGGAAACCTAAGCTGGGTGGGCTGGAATCATCTGACTCCAATGACTGAATGAGGAAGCAGAAGGAGAGGAGTCTGAGAGGCAGGTAAGGAGAAAATCATAAAGGGTCTGAGTTTCATTCCAAGTGTTCTGGCAAGCCACTGAAGAGTCTTAAGAAATAACATCAACTGATTTGTGCTTTAAAATAATAACCATGGCTTCTAGAAGATGAATGCGGGACAAAAATAAAAGCAGACAGATGAGTAAGGCGGCTTTTACAGGTGAGAGATCATGTGACTTGTACAAGAGTGGCAAAGATGAAGAGAAGTGGGTAGAATTAAGATATATTTTAGAAACAGAGCCTAAAGAATGTGCTGGTTTGTTGGAGGGGTATGCATGTGAAGGGATGGTGACACAAAGAGAGCAATCAAGATGGGAAGACTTTGGGAACGTGCCTTACAAATCTAACAATATATTATCTTAACCTTATACTATCTGTTGAATCAATATAATAGCAACTATATACCAAAGGTAACAAGCATCTTTCCTTGAAATAACCAGGCAGATTTGCAATCTGATAGAATTTTGTCATAACTCAATTTTAAACTAAAAGATAATTGTAATTATCTACAATTTAAGATTAATTTACCCAATTATTTTATGCACCTGCAAAAGAATATAGAATTTGGTGGCCAGCACTATTCAGTGTCTGTATTTCATAGGAGTGTGGAAATCAACTTTCCACACCTCAGTCCTAATCAGATGCAGGGTTCTCAGGCATGTCTCTACCTTTGGGCCACAAGTTCACAAAACACATCAGGCTTTATTATAAATCAGTATATTAGTGAGCACCTATATGACTATGAGTTCCTCCCAAAGGAGACCAAATTCTTAACCCTTGGTGGCCCCAAACAACAAAAGACCCAGGCAATATCAGGTAAGTGAAAACCCACTAAGGTAGGAATATCCTCTGACATCTCTTTTTGACTTTCTGGCCTTGATAATTTTTGGCTGACAACTTTGGAGATATTTTTTTTTAACATCTTTATTAAGTTATCATTCATATAACATAACAATTCATCCATTTAAGGTGTACAGATTCCTGAGGAGAAGCTTTGTTGTAGTCAAATTGATCTCTCTGTTCCTCCCAAGGATATATGCTTTTCTATCATTCCAGTTACCTTAAACATTCACTAAACAATCACTATTGAGTATTTACTACATGTCAAGCATCCCTACCTGAAATGTCTCCTTTCCACTTCTACATCCTGAACTCTGACTTTAAGACCTAGTTCAATCATGTTGATCACCTCAGCTCTTGGACTCTCTCCTTCTCTCGATGTCTATAATCTATTGGACTTTAAGTGTCAGCCATTTTGTCATATTGCTGGTTAGCTTTCACATGTGCATTATGTGTCTTTGTCACCTAGCACTCTGGCTTGGTGCCTCACACATTTTATGCATTCGATACATATCTTGTGGAGGATGATAAAACCTGGTCCTTAGAGAAGCTGTCCTTGAATAACCCTGTCCCTCCTAAATCCACCAGTAGCGTGGTCATAGAACCTGAAAGTTTTAAAATGATCTTGCTGACATCTGAATTGTACTACAGGTTCTGTGACAAGGTCATGTTGCCAGAATCAGAGTTCCCTGCCAGAGGCTGGCACGTTGTACTTCACACAACAATGGAAGGTGAGAATATCTGAGAGGGCTTTGAAATCAAGCAGATGCAGGGGCGCCTGGGTGGCTCAGTCGGTTAAGTGTCCGACTTCGGCTCAGGTCACGATCTCGCGGTCCGTGAGTTCGAGCCCCGCGTTGGGCTCTGTGCTGACAGCTCAGAGCCTGGAGCCTGTTTCAGATTCTGTGTCTCCCTCTCTCTCACCCTCCCCCGTTCATGCTCCGTCTCTCTCTGTCTCAGAAATAAACGTTAAAAAAAAATTGAAATCAAGCAGATGCAGATTAGTGCAATATTCTACTTCAGTCAGGTTTCTGCCCCAATACAAATGTGTGTGGTTTCTAGCCATCAGGAATGAGTGGTTTTTCAGAAATGAGTTGATTGGCATACTATCACCATTATGGATAGTGACAGAATGATCTGGGAAAAGGACACACAGTAAGCTAGACTGTACCATGCAATGATCGTCTCTGTATGAAAGACAGTGGTCATTTCCTATATGAATCGCATATGTTGTCAACTTTCCTGATGGGTTGGTAATGGGACACACACACGCACAGAACCATATAAAATTGATTTCTCTAGAAAATACAGGTAATCTCTGAAACTCCCTTCAGTTAAGCATACAGGTAATCTCTGAAACTCCCTTCAGTTAAGCAGAATTGAACTTCACTTGAGGGCTCGTTAGGAATTACAAAGGTGATTGCTCATAAATCAAAAACCATCATGCTGCTGTGCACTGATTTTGAATAAAAACTGGCTCTGGCTTTATATAAAACTATATCTAAAATGTTAATCATAAAAGCACAGCATTTTCTCTGGTTTCTGTTCACTAACTTTTAAAGCTGATGTTTTGTTTTGTTTTACTGTCTCCATGGTTGTACTTACCCTTTTAATTTGTTCCAGACTCATGTTCATGAAGCCAGAGGATACCTGCTTTATACAGGAAGTCCTGGACCTGGAAGAAATAAAAATGGCCAGTGATGACAGTCCTAACAAGACTGCTTATTTCTTACTTTTCGAAGACCATACTTGCAAATCATGACCATCACTAAAACACAATTATCTTGAGCCCTGCTCTACCCTTGCTGATGCTTCAGGAATACTGGAAATACATTTTCTTTGTTCTAATCCCAGCCTTTGAATCAGAGCCTAGGAGAGTGGGCTCTTCATAAATATGCATTGACCACATAACAGGGAGTATTAATGTAGGGCAGGGCTCTGATTAGCAAATGTTACCTGCAGGAGGCAAAGGAAATACCACAAATGGAGATAAGATGCTGTTAGTGGATTTCATTTTATCTTGAGGGTTGGGAATAATCACTTATCTCTCTGGTCAAACCTCCTCAGATCTCTCCCTTCAGGATCTGAAAACAACTCACATAAAAGGCCTCTCTTCCACGGGATACTGGAGGAAGAGCACAAGATGAAGGAAGAAGCAAATTGCTTTTAATTTAATTTATTCCTTTCTTGCCATTTCAGCAGCTCACCAGAATCTACATAAAACCTTACATCCTAACTTGAAGATAAAATCAGCAATAAAAGAATACGGTACTAGTTTCAAAAACTTGTTAGCATAGACCTTGCTATACAAAATAAAAGGTAATGAGGTTAGGATGATCACTAGGGTATGCAGCAAATTAAAATGTAGCATTTATGGATTTTATGCTAGGACACTTCCCCTTTTCAAGTAAAACTACTGCACTCAACTTCCTGCAGGTTTGACTCCACGCAAAAACCCAAAACAAAAAAGTCCTTTGTGAACCACCTAGCGCAATTGTTGAATTTACTGCAATTCCCGAGCGTCGTCGGACTGAGCGCACACACTGGCGGGACGCTACTGCCCACTCGCAAGCAGTCCGCCTGCAACCAAGCACCGTGGCCGTAGGAGCACTGGCGCGGGGGTGGGAAGCCCGGCCTCAGAGCCTGTTGCTCGCGGGCCGGGCTATGGGGCAAGTAAGGCTCAGGCAGTGAGGGTTGCCGGCCGCTCTGGGAGGCTAGAATTCCACCCAGGCGGCGAACTCGGGATCCCTTTCCATTGCCCGGACTGGCACTTAACCCTTGGCGTTCCAAGCCTTCTCGCCCCCTTCGCGGGTCCACTCGGACCCAACACCACTTTCTAGACCAAGGCCAACTCCATTGCTATTAAAAGCCGCAGGGTAGTGGGAAGGAGATACACGGAGATACAGGGGCCAAAGCACACCTTCCTCTCTGGTCAAGACTTCGGCAGAGTCAGAACCGTGTGGAGCAAGGACGGGACGAGCCGAAGCTGCGAGACGGAGCGAGGGCGCCCGGGGGGTGAAGAGGAGGCTGGGAGCTGACCACCCTTCCCCCGCAGGAATGGTGCGGCCCGGGGCGGGGCGGGGCGGGGCGGAGGAGGTTCTCCCGGCTCTCTCCCCGCCCCTCTCCCGACTTCCCTGCCGGGCTGCCGCGGGAGCGAGTGAGCGCGAGCCTCGGCGACCCCTCCCCCGGCGTCGGCACCCGAGCTCCTCCCCTCGCCGAGCCGCCCCCTCGGCGGCTGCCGGGAGAGCTCGCTAGCGCCGCAGACGCCACCACCTTCGTAGTCTCTTCCTCTAGCTCCGGCGTGCGGGGGCCGTCCGGCGGCGGCGCTGCCCTGGGTGGGCAGCGGGGCCCGCGCGGCCGCTGAGCACTCGGCGCCGCGCAGCCAGGTCTCCCGCCCGCGCGGCGCCGTGACAGGTGCAGAGTCCCAGCTGAGGATCCACCTGCGGCGGGCGCAGCGATGCCCACCATGCGGAGGACCGTGTCGGAAATCCGCTCCCGCGCGGAGGGTGAGCGGCCGCCGCAGCGCGGGGCTGTGCGCGCAGCGCGCACGGGGGTGGCTCAGGGCCAGCTTGGGGTCGGGCCGTGTGTGTGTTAGGGAAAAGATGCCCCCGTCCCACCTCTTCCCCTAGGTAAGTCTGGCTGTCGTGCCTGCCCTGGCAGATCCTTCTCCCAGCGCCGCCTGCAGTGCATTCGCAGACCCCTTCCCGGCTCTAGAGCCCTGAAATTGGTGTCCTCGGCGGGAGCCCCAGGGCTTGCTTTACACCGCAGCGTGACAATTCGGTTCCTGTCACCGAGGGCTCTCGTCCTGCCCACCGCCCTCCCCGCTAGCGCACCAGCCACCCTGTCTCCACTTGGCTTCTTCACCCTATTGAACAGACCCCAGCCCGCCGCCCCCGCCTCTGGCACCCACCTTTTTGCTGCTCCCTCCCCGCGGCTCCCCAAGGAGCGGGGTGCGTTTTCCAGATTCAGGATCCTTTGATCCACAGCCCCTTGCCTCTGACAGCGTGAGGAGCCTTAATTGCGGCTGGGTGCCCAGCGGGTTCTGTGCATTACGGTCTGCAATTCTCCCTCCTGCAGTGGAGTCCACCCAGCTTCCGTCTGCGATCTCATTTTTGTTTTTCCTTTTCCTTGATGTCCTCACTTTGGCCAGCTAAGCTGACTTTTTAGCTAGGTGGAAGCCGTTTTCTTTGCTCCACCCAGGGCCAGCTGTTGAATGGCTACACCTGTCAGCAGTGAGCAACAGATGCCCAAGGGTATAGCAAGTGAGCTTTTGGAGGGCTGAGACACCCTCTTCATCTTATCTCAGGAGCCCTCAGCATTCTTCCTGGCAAGTGACAGTCACTCGGTAAACATTTCTTGATTTTGCTTATGGCAAAGCCAAGGTTGTACATATCTCGAGTTTTGTTTTGTTTTTCTCTCCCATAAACCAGGACTTGAATTTGCAAAGGGTGGAATAACATGGTTTTGAGAACTAGTCTATCTTGCCGTCATCACTGGTTCCCACCCTCCCCCCTCCACCCCCACCCCTTAATGTGAGGCAGGTGGTAAAGTGGTTTTAGAAAGGTCTAGCAGTTAGGAGACTAGGACTCCAGGGCTTGAGACAGGCCATTTTACTGTTTTTCCTCCTCAGAATCTTCATGTAAAAAAAAAAAAAAAAATGGGGACATCGAGTTGTAGTATCTGTGGTTTACTTCTTAGAGCGTTTAGGCAATACTAAATGAAACCGTTCCGAGTAGTGGCCACACAAGAGTCAAAGCTGACCTGTGTCCTACATAGGAATTTCGTACATACTTATTGTTATTTGTACTGTAATGGAAAAGTATGTAAGACATGACAATTTTGGATACAAGGTGAATAAATGGTGGTATCATTTCTTAAAAGTACACGGTAAAATATTTATTCGTTCTTTTTCATCTTATACATCTGAGTGAAATGAATGAATATTTCTAATCATCTGAGTGAGCCATACAGGTAATGAAAATAGAGTGGTAATAATTGGGATTGTTTTTTCAAATAGCAGCAACTAATGAACCATGTATCGTGGGAAATCAGAAAAAGAGAAAAGACCAGAAAACAATGCAAAACCTGTGGCATGTGAGTGGGTGTTATTAATACCGAAATGCTACAGTATTGTTTTTTATTGTTATGTGTATTTTTCCAAGCATTTTCTCAACACTCCTGGAGGTAAGTGAAGGTGGTCTCATCCGATAGTTGAGGAAACCGTGGCCCACGTTGAGGTACTTGCCCAAGGTCAGGTAGCTAGTTCAGTGACACGTTTGGACTTAGAGCTCTGGGAAAATAAGGACTTTTTTATTTAATCTTTGTATTCCCTGTGCATCCCAGTGTCAGGGCCGTAATGGAGCTTGGTGAATGACTCTTCCCTCGCATACTGGTTGGTTTCAGTTTATTATGTGCTCAGTAGGTTGCTCAGGACTATGGTGAGGACAACATAAGTAATGACTCTGTGGGCTGGAGATATGGCTCATTGCCTGCCCTGCCCACACTTTCCTTTCCTAAGGAATATTCTCCTTTGACAGCTCCTGCTGCCTAAAGGGCCTTGTTCTGAACTGCAACGCCTTTGGCTCAGCCGATTGGACCAGGGTGGTCTCATGACTCAAGGGCAGACAATCCTACAAGGTAGCGCAGACACTTGTAACCTTGTGGTTTGGCTCAAAAAGATTCTCTGTGGTGAGCATCTCTCTCATGGGAAGAGTTAAGCTTATAGCCGGAGGGTGAAAATTGAAACAGAAAGGGACAGAGGTGAATAGGCTAGTGGAGGAAAGAATGGCTGGCTCTAATAGGTCACATGAATGCTGCTGTCATGAGGAAGCAGGAACTATGGTAAACAGAGAAAAATAGGAGAGAGAATGGATTGGATAGAGAGAATGGGGCAGAGAGACAGATGCTGACAGGCGGTAGCCCAGCCTTGGAACTCCTCCCTCCCTGAGTTTTCTAGTCACTGTTCCCAAGCAGTGTTAGAATAAGCTCTTTTTTTCCCTCCAAGTGACTTAAATGGGTTTCTGTTCCCTGCAGCCAGATTGGCCAGATGCACGGCTTTCCTGTGTACAAGTTATTTACATCCCAATTAGGGCTAGAGAACTTACCAGAAATAAGGAATAAATAGTCCACGAGGGGATGCTATTAATTGAACATTGTGCTTTCTATGGCTGACGTACATACCATTGGACGTCAGGACATAGAACATGAGGCCTACTGAGTGAATGCTTCATTGAGGAATAATTTGAGATGAGTGCTTCCCAAACTTTAAGGAGCACATCAGTCATCTAGGGATCTTGTTAGGTATAGATTCCAAGTTGGTAGGTCTGGGATGGGGCTGCAGCTGTTGCATTTCTGACAAACTCCCAGATAATGCTGGATGGCACTGGCCTTCGGGTCTGTGTAGCAAGATTTCAAAGGATATTGCCTTTTTTTTTTTTCTTTCAGTAGTTGGGAGGGTGTTAAAGGTAGAGAGTAACCAAATGAAAAAATGGTGAAAGTCACCATAGCTTATTTGAGAGATATTAAGGAAATTAGCCAGGAGCAGGGGAAACTTTGAAGGAGCAGGATATAAATATGTATAGGTAAATTACTGCTAGATTACAAGGTATTTCAAATACCAAGATGAGTCATTTGGATACAGAATCAAGTATTTGAAGGAGATCTTAGAGTTTGTCTAATCCATTTCTCCTTCAAGCATGAGTCCAGTGTGTAATATATGTAACAGGGCCAGTTAGGCCCCAAATCATCATAGGGGAATGACATCCCCAAAAAAGTAAATGTCTTAGAAAGATGCATCTGGAAGCATGTTGGATGGTTTGGAGAGAATGGCAAGATAGACTCTTATCATTAAAAAAAAAAAAAATCTAGTGATGACAAAGGTCAGGATTAGTTTTGAAGTACAGCAGTGAGAATGGGAAGGGAGGAACCTGAGATATTGCTGAGTAAAACATTAACTCATTCAGCAGGTATCTGTTGAGCTCCTACAAGTTCTATTTCAGGTACTTGGGATACATTGGTGAACAGGATACAAAAAAGCTCTGCCCTGGAGGTGCTTACATTTTAGTGAGTTAAGAGACCAGGAAAACAATGAATTAGCAAATTATAGAATTTGTTATGTAGTAAGTACTACAGGAAATATAACAGGAAGGTACGATGCATAAGGTTGGTGGATGGATTACAATTTTAAATAGGTTGATTAGGCTGGCCTTCACTGAAAAGATGCCATGGAGAAAGTGAAGGAATTAGCCTTGTGGAGATCTCGGGGAAGGAAGAGTATTCTAGGTAGAGGGAATAATCACAGCACAGGCCCCCAAGACAAGAGAGTCAGGAGTGTTAAAGGAACAGTGTGGGGGAGAATAGTAGGAAAGGAGGTCACAAAAGTCACATCATAGAACATAGCAATATAGATCGGGAGACAAATGGATTAAAATAAAAGGAAATTCTGAAGCAGGAATTTTGAATTCTAATGTTTGTAAGATCTCTAGTATCTCATTAAAGCCGCATTTTGGGGGTGTTACTCATGAAGATTTTCTTCATTAGATCTGCAGGACTGAGAATCTACATTCTTAATGAACGTCCCAGGATGTTCTGGTATAAGTGAAACACATTTTGAGGACCTCTGCTTTAGTCTTGAATCTGATTGACTGGGAAAATTATTAAAAGATAAGGAAATTGAGGAGAGCCAATACAATGAGAAGTAGTAATTGTGGGATATCCAAGGGGATGTGTTTTGAAGATACTTAGAATTGGAAGTTAGATGCGGGCAAAATCAAATGGGAATCTTGAGTTCAGAGGTAATAGGTAATCCCTGAGAGTAGATAAATTTTCCAGAAAGCAAAACAGGATGAAACAGAATACTAAGAATTCTGAATTTCTTCATTTTTACCCCAGCTAAATCAAATGAGTCTCTAAATACAACATTAGGAATGTTAGAATCAGGGACTGAAATTGTGGTGGTTTATCCAAAATTTTCTCTTGTAACACGAGAATGGAGGTAAGCAGTCCAGAGCAGCTATGCTTGATACATAAAATTGGAAGGGACATTGTCTCCTTACACCTTTCTGCTTCACCATCTTCCATGAAGTCATAACATGGTTGCTGGGGTTCCAACCATCATGGAAAAGCTCCAGGTAGGAAAACACAGAAAGATGAAAGACCAAAGGGTTTTCCTGGAAGTACCACACAAAGACTCTTGTTTGTTTTACTGTGGCTTCCATCTGCAAGGGAAGCTGGGAATGGAATTTTCTAGCTAGCCACATTACTCAGTGTTTTATTACTAAAGGAGAAAGAAAGAATGGCTATTGGGTACACAGCTAACAGGCACAGAGACCTTCAGGTGTTGAGATTGGCAAAGGCTCTTGCTTGAAATAAAGGAGTGTTCTGGAGCTCATAATTGATAAAATAATAAGCATTAAATTGTTCAAAACTAAGGAAATGTACACATACACACACACCTGTCCAATAGTTTGCATTTACTTCTGCTGAATATTAGGCTAAAATGTAAGACATTCATTTGGTTGTGTAAAATATGTGCGAAGTGACCAATTTAGTTGTTTTAGGCATTGTTTTCCTAAACTAGTCTGTGTAAATGGCAACTTTAAAATGTTTGCAATTTTATAGCATATTGTGTTTTATTTACTTAAAAGATAGCAAAAGGAACATTCGAGTAGTTTCTATAAGAATTGTTAAAGGGAAATTTGGGGGAGGTTTCATTTGTCCAGGTAAAAGATGACTAAGAATACCTGTTCCTTTAATAAGCATGTACTATGCACCTGCTGAGTGCCAGCTAGTCGGGTGATGAGACAAAAAGGTGTGGTGAATGAATGAGATCCCAAAGGAAACCTGGAGATCGGTTTTAGATTCAGAACTGATACGGCATTGTGAGAGAGTGGGAATGTGAGTATAGTGATACTTCACAAAATCAGTATTTGAGAATCCCCAATACATTCCATTTTGCTTAGTGCAATTCTAGAGATAGTAAGTGTGGCAGAACTAAAATTTTTAAGGTTTTCTAAAATATAGCATATCGTTCACATTTTCATCATGTCATTTCAAAAACAGTGAGAACTGAATCATGTGCTACTTTACAACCATAGGAAAGTTTGTATGATGAGTATAGTTTTGAAGTTGGGTTTCTCTAGTATGAACCCTATAATATAGGTTTCTGTTCACAGAGTTTCATTAGAATGTAAATGTTGTAAAGGCAGCAGTCTCATTCTTCACTACTAGCTGGAGCCTGTACCTTTCAAAGCTATTATTCTCTGGATTGTAAATTCCCTAAACTAAAGGCGGGGATTTTTGTCTATTTTGTTTACCGATACATGGCTCCCACTGAGGACGTTGCCTGGAATGTAATAGAAGCTCAGATATTGTTGAATGAATAAATTAATCTTATGACTTAGAGGTAAGATGATCTAGAGATGCCTTACAACTAGACCTATTTGACACCCTCCTCCTGCGAGAGCAATTTAAAAACAAAACAAAACAAAAAACAAACAAAAACAACAGTGTGAACAGTGTGATCTGTTTACTGCTCTACACTGCACTTAGGGTAGTGGCCCTCCATGTTTGTCACATGAATGGATAACTCTGAACTTTGTTTTTAATGGAAAAGCCTAACATTGTTCTCTGGATCTTAGAAGTTTCACACTTGCTCATTGGAAAAAAATGCGCACTGTAAAAGGTGTCAGAAAGACAGTAAAAATCACCCCAAACTATGCCTTCCAAATATAACTACTGTTAACATATATATATATATATATATATATATATATATATATATATATTTGCAACTACTTTCCAGTGGGAAACAGTGATAGTTTATATTCTCTGCCTAGAGCTGAGCCTAGAATTTAGTAGGGGCTCAATACTATTTGCTGAATACATAGGTCATTAATTTCATGAAAGCTTAACATTTTTATGTTAGTGTATAATTACTAAGGGATTTTCTATGGCATTTAGGTCATTTCAGGTTTTTAAAAAGGCTTCTTGAATAAGCATTTTTAGACATTTGTACACTTTTCTGATTATTTCTTTGTAAAAAGGCCCTAGGAAAGGGATTTCTGGATCAAAAGTATGTATCTTTTAAATGGCTATTGATACATATTTCAAAATTGCTGGAAAGATTGTATCAATTTATACATCTACTAAAAGTAACCAAGAGTGCATACTTCTCTATTACTTCTCCAACATTGTATTGCCACCTTTCTCACCCTTATGAATATCCAATGCAAAAAATGAATCTCTAAGTTTACATTGCTTTCGGTTATTAGGTTGAATATATTTTGTCATAAAATGACATGGAATTTGTTTTGTATTGAAATTTAAGAGCTTCTCATATGTTAAAGATAGTAATTTTTCGCTGCTTATAGTTTGTTAACTTCTCTATAGTGTTTTCTAGTGTATGTTAATTTTCAGAAGCATTTTTTAAATTAAAAAAATCATTGTAGTTGGCATACAATGTTACATTAGTTTCAGATGTATAACATAATGATTGAACTTCTCCATGCATTATGCTCTGCTCGCTGCCAAGTGTAGCCACCTTCTGTCACCTCACAGTACTGTTACAATACAATTGACTATAATCCCTATGCTGTACCTTTCATTCCTATGACTTTTTCATTCCATATCTGGAAGCCTGTACCTCCCACTCCCCTTTACCCATTTTGCCCATCCCTTCTACCCCCCTTGCCTCTGACAACCATCAGTTTGTTCTCTGTATCTGTGAGTCTGTTTCTGTTTTTTGTTTCTTTGTTCATTTCTTTTATTTATGAAATTCCACACACAAGTGAAATCATGTAATTTTTCTTCCTCTGACCTTTTTCACTTAGCAGGTCCTGTAGGTCCTGGAGTCTATAGGCCCATCCCACAGGGATGTGTTGTCTCAAATGGCAAGATTTCATTCTTCTTTATGACTGAGTAATATTCCATTATATGTATATATGTGTGTGTGGATCCATCCATCGGTGGATTCTTGGGTTGCTTCCATATCTTGAGTATGGTAAATAGTGCTGCAATAAACATAGGGGTGCATATATCTTTTCAAATTAGTGTTTTCGTTTCCTTTGGGTAAGTACCCAGTGGTAGTAATACTGGATCACATGGTATTTACATTTTCAATTTTTTTGCACAATCTCCTTATTGTTTTCCATAGTGGCTATACCAGTTTACATTCTCCTTAATGGTAAATGAGGGTTCCTTTTTCTTCACATCCTCACCAACACTTATTTGTCTTTCCAATAACAGCCATTCTGACAGGTGTAAGGTGATATCTCATTGTGGTTTTGATTTGCATTCCCCTGATGGTTAATGATGTTGAGATACTCTCATGTGTCTCTTGGCCTTCTGTACATCTTTGGAAAAATGTCTCTTCATGTCATCTGCCCATTTTTAATCAGATTATTTGTCTTCTTGATAGTTGTATAACTTCTTTATTTATGTTGGATATTAACCCCTAATCAGATATATTATTTGCAAATATCTTCTCCCATTCACTAGGTTTCTTTTTCATTTTGTTGATGATTTTCTTCATTGTGCAAAAGTTTGTTTGTTTGTGTGTTTGTTTTGGTGGGATCCCAATAGTTTATTTTTGCTTTTGATTCTCTTGCCTCAGGAGACATCTCTAGAAAAATGTTGCTAAGGCTAATGTCCAGGAGATTATTGCCTACTTTTTCTTTTCTTTCTTTTTTTTTTTTAAGTTTACTTATTTATTTTGAGAGAGAGAGAGAGAGAGCACATGTGTGTACACAGGCAATTTGGGGATGGGCAGAGAGAGGGGGAGAGGGAGAATCCCAAGGAGGCTCTGTGCTCAATCTCCCAAACCGTGAGATCATGACCTCAGCCAAAATCAAGAGTCAGATGCTGAACCGACTGAGCCACCCAGGTGCTCCATGCTTATTTTTTCTTTAAGGAGTTTTATTCTTTCATATCCTGCATATCTCATCTCTTTAATCCATTTTGAGTTTGTTTTGGTGTATGACATAAACAAGTGGTCTAGTTTCATTATTTTGCATGTAGCTCTCTGGTTCTCCAAACACCATTTATTGAAGAGGCTTTTTCCCCTTTGTGTATTCTGGCTTCCCTTGTTGTCATTTTAAAAATAATTTTTTTTAAATGTTATTCACTTTTGAGAGAGACAGAGCATGAGCAAGTGAGGGGCAGAGAGAGAGGGAGACACAGAATCTGAAGCAGGCTCCAGGCTCTGAGCTGTCAGCATAGAGCCTGATGTGGAGCTCCAACCCACGAACCCTGAGATCATTACCTGAGCTAAAGTTCAATGCTTAACTGGCTATTTATTCATTTTTTAAGAGAGAGAGCACAAGCAGGGTAGGGGCAGAGAAAGAGGGAGACACAGAATCTGAAGCAGGCTACAGGTTCCGAGCTGTCAGCACAGAGCCTGACATGGGGCTCCACCCCACAAACCATGAGATGGTGACCTGACCTGAAGTTGGATGCTTAACCAACTGAGCCACCCAGGTGCCCCACCTTTGTTTTAGATTAATTAACCATATAAGCATGGGCTTATTTCTGGGTTCTCTATCCTGTCCCATTGATGTATATATTTTTGTGCCAATGCCATACTGTTTTGATTACCATAGCTTTGTATGTAGTATGGCTTGAAATCTAGGATTGTGGTCCCCTCCTACTTTGTTCTTCTTTTTCAAGATTACTTTGGCTATTCAGGGTCCTTTGTGGTTTCTTATAAATTTTAGGATTCTTTGTTCTAGTTCTGTTTAAAATACTATTGGTTTTTGATAGGCATTGCATTGAACCTATAGATTGCTTTGGGCAGTATGGATATTTTAACAATATTCTTCCATCTATGAGCACAGTATATCTTTCCATTTGTGTCATCTTCAATTTCTTCAATCAACGTTTTAGTTTTCAGAGTACAAGTCTTTTACTTACTTGGTTTTTAGGTATTTTCGGTGGGGCGGGGGGGAGTTCAGTTGTAAGTAGAATTGTTTTCTTAGTTTCTCTTTCTGCTATTTTGTTATTAGTGTATAGAAACACAACAGATTTATGTGTATTTTGTATCCTGCAACTTTACTGACTTCATTTATTCAATTTCTTGGTGAAGTCTTTAGGGTTTTATATATATTTGTGTATATGTGCATATATAGTATGTGTGTGTATAACCATGTAATCTGCAAATAGTTTTACTTCTTCCTTACCAATTTGGATGCCTTTTCTTTCTTTTTCTTGTCTGATTGCTGTGGCTAGGACTTCTAGTATTATCATAAGTAAATGTGACATGCATTGACCTACTTGTCTTATTCCTGATCTTAGAGGAAAGGCCTTCAGCTTTTCCCCATGGAGTATGATGTTAGCTGTGGGTTTGTCGTATATGGCTTTTATTATGTTGAGATATATTCCTTCTAAACCCGCTTTAAGAGTTTTATCCATGGATATTGAATTTTGTCAAATGCTTTTTCTGCATCTGTTGAGATGATTATATGGGTTTTTTCCTTCATTTTGTTAATGTGATGCATCATGTTTTTAAATTTTTTTTAATGTTTATTTATATTTCAGAGAGAGAGAGAGAGGCAGTGACAGTGTGTGAGCAGGGAAGGGGCCAAGAGAGAGAGAGATGGAGACAGAATCTGCAGTAGGCTCCAGGCTCCAGTCTCCAAGCTGTCAGCACAGAGCCCCAATGCAGGGCTTAAACTCAGAAGGCATGAGATTGTGACCTGAGCCAAAGTCAGACACTCAACCTACTGAGCCACCCAGATGCCCCAAATATGGTGCATCATGTTGATTGATTTTTGAATATTGAACCATTCTTGCATCCTGGGATAAATATCAGTTGATCATGGTAAATGATTCTTCTAATGTATTGTTGAATGTGGTTTGCCAATATTTAGTTGAGGATTTTTGCATATATGTTTATCAGGAATATTGGCCTCATATGGCCTGGTTGCTGAGTGAGGATATGTAGCTGGGGCTGTGCAAGCCTGGAGTGTTCTGGGATGCTTTGCCCTTGAGTGCCCTTGGCAAGATGGCTGTAGCTATCGTGGGTGCTGTCCAGGGTGTGCCAGCATGTACCGCACTGGGGCCCACTTTGGTGGGATGGCTTGAGCTGGTGTCGGCGAGGGGTCCAGGCTCACTGAGGCAGCAGACCAGCTGGGGTGCCCAGACTCAGCTCCCATCTGCTCTGTCAACAAACAGTGGCGCTCATCAACCCGTCTAACTCTGGAGAGTATTCCACGGCTCCCTTGTGGTTTAGCACATTTCTGGATAACTTCCTTTATATTCTATTTGCTGTTTTAAACTGTGGCTGGACAGGGTTATGGGCCCACGCTCACTGAGGCAGCAGACCAGCCAGGGTGCCCAGACCCCAATTTTGTCTGCACTATCCAGGTGGAGGGGTAATATAATGTAACAGGGCTGCTGGTGGCCAACCCCACTGACTTGGGGAGTTCCAGCAGGCCCGCCAGTGCTTGGTGGATACAGTTCTTTTAAACTGAAGCTTTTTTTCTGTGCCCCAGGACAGATGAGTCTGCTTACAGTCCCTCAGTACTGCTGTTCATGGTGTTGGAGGTAGGCATTCCCAGTTGTTACCATGTCTCTGACTCTCCTGCCACCCTCTATGTGGTTTCTCTAACTTTTGTTGTACAGAAGCTGCAGTCATCCATATGTAGGTGTAGATTCAGTGTGTCCACCAAAGAGGGGATTTTAAGGTCTTTCTAGGTCGCCATCTTGGACCCTTCCCTACATCCAAGTTAATTTTTATGATGTATCATCTTTCAGTTTTGTCATTAAAATTTATGCTTTAATGTCATATTTCCCATTTCAAGGTAAAGGTAATTTTTCACTTACATTTTTCTTCTAGTACTTTTGCATTTCAGGTTAAACAGCTGTATGTGCAGTTCCTGTGGGGTTTATTTTGTTGTGAACTGGGAGGTAGGGATCTAATTTTATTTTTCCTCAAATTATAATCCACGTGAGATAATAATCATGTATTTAATACTACATTCTTTTCATATTGCTTTGAGGTGTTTCTTTTATCTACTAAATTGACATATATAGTTGAGTCATTTCTGGGAGCATTCTCTCCCCCTTTTCTCTGCCCTCCCCTCTCTGTTTTGGTCTCTTTTGACCCCTACTATCAACTTCCATTACCGCAATTAGGAACTATCCTCATAGCTCTCTTACTCTTGCTGCTCTTTTATCTGATTTTTTTCATGTTTATTTTTCCACTTGACCCAGTGAATGCATCACTTGGTCAAGATTAAAAATGTTTTGAGAGGGGCGCCTAGGTGGCTCAGTTGGTTAAGCGTCCGACTTGGGCTTAGGTTATGATCGTGCGGTTTGTGGGTTTGAGCCCTGCGTTGGGATATATGCTGACAGCTCAGAGCCTGGAGCCTGCTTCAGATTCTGTGTCTTTCTCTCTCTCTGTCCCTCCCCTATTCTCTCTCTCTCTCTCTCTCTCTCAAAAATAAGTAAACACTTAAAAAAAATGTGTTGGGATATTTATTGAGATTGCATTTTTATGAATTTACTTAGAAAGTTGACATCTTTCATATGTTGGGTCATTGAAGCTTGGTTTCTTTTCTCCATTTATTGGTATTTCTCTCCTGTATTCTCTCCTGGTATTTATCTTCAAATAAATCCTGTCTACTTTAATAATTTGGTCATAGATTTATATTTTATGAAGATATTGTCAATAGAATCCTTTCTACGTTGTGTGTTCTTATTTGACTGCTAACACATGTGAGGTGTTTGATTTTGACACTGACCATCAGTCTGAATTCTTTGAGTAGTTTTTCAGATAATTTTCATCTTTAGAAGTTGTAAAGTTATATTGTATGTCATGAAACAAAGTATTTTAAATGGGGTTTTCAATTAAACTTGATCAGGTATGTTTTGGTTACACTATTTTTTTGGCAAGATTGGTTCATTTTCATCTGCTGAAGTCTTGTGGACCCTGGTTCCAACAGACTACTTTGAAGGTTTCATATAAGAGCCCTTACAATGTAGCAGAGATACTACTCTTCTGCTAAGAGTACAGGTCAGAATTTAGACCAACTGGGATTTAACTAATGATTCCATGGAATCTGTTTATGTCAAATTGGCATTCGTATCTCAGATCAACACTAAGAGAAATAGAATGTGAGCTATAAATGCTAGACACGTGTAGTTTTTAATAATCTGGTAGCCATAGTTTAAAATGAAAAGAAACAGGTGAAATTAATTTTAGTAATATATTTTCTTTTACCTAGTATATCCAAAATACTATTTCACCGTATTTTGGATGTAAAAATTAATAGTGAGGTACTTTGCATTCAGTTTTCGTGTTATGTTTCAGAGGGCTGCGTATTTTGTATTTATAGCACATCTCAGTTTGCACTAGTCTCATGTTGTCAGTTGCCCACGTGGCTAGTGGCTGTCATTCTGGGCAGCACAGTTTGCAAACTACACCTCTACCATGTGTTTACATGTTAGGATTTACTAGCATTCTTCAGAATAAAACTTCACAGTGGAAATCATGGCTCGAAGTAAGCGTATTAAAAATATGTGTGTGGCTGTGCCTCTCACCTTCTTTTCTTACAATAGAAGGCTGTCAAGAATACGCTCATAAAACCTTGTCAGTGCTTAAATGATACTGCTTTTGACATGGCCCTTGTGGCAATTTAGAGGTTTTATGTAAGTACATCATGGCATCTTTTGGAGCTATTGTTTTTTGTTTTTCTTTTTTTAATTCTCTTTTTAAATCTCTTTAATGAGCAAAAGCCATCCTGCTCTACCTTCCTATTATTTTCTGCTTAAATGTTAACACGTGATGTGTATACATAGATAGTAACTTTGAGTAGTGCTTTTATATACAGCATTGCCCTCACTTTGGTTAATCTAAGGGGACTGTAGCACTTGGCTTCCAGTCATTTACACAGCTAACTGGGCAAAGGGAAATGTCCATTTTATTTTATTTTTTTTTTTAATGTTTATTATTTTTGAGAGAGAGACAGAATGTGAGTGGGTTAGGGGCAGAGAGAGGGAGACACAGAAGCAGAAGCAGGCTCCAGGGTCTGAGCTGTGAGCACAGAGCCCGACACGGGGCTCGAACTCACGAGCTGTGAGATCATGACCTGAGCCAAAGTCAGATGCTCAACCGACTGAGCCACCCAGGCGCCCCGAAAATGTCCATTTTAAATTGAGCCTCTGTTCATTATTTTGTGTGAGACATCTTTGAGGATCGGTGATCTTTTTTTAAAAAATTTTTTCAATGTTTATTTTTGAAAAGAGACAGAGTGTGTGCGGGGGAGGGGCAGAGGGAGAGAGAGTGGTCGGGGGGAGACACAGAATCTGAAGCAGGCTGCAGGCGCTGAGCTGTCAGCCCAGAGCCCGAAGCAGGGTTTGAATTCACGAACTGTGAGATTATGAGCTGATCCGGAGTCTGAGGGAGCCACCCAGGTGCCCTGAAGATGACTGATCTTGATCTATCTGGGGTTGTATTTAACAGGATCCGATTAGTCAGGTGACAGTTGAGGCAGAGGTTATTATTAAGAAGGCCAGAGTTAGCCTGCATTCTCGACCAGGAAACCACTTTAGTAGGCCAGACCTATTTAGAATACAAGATTGGCTTTCATGAGGGAAGCAGGCAAACAGTGGTGTACGAGGGTGGATCTGAGAGTTGGTTTATTCTGACACAGTCTAGAATAGCTTCTGCAATTGGCTTGGGTCTCATTGCTTACCTCAGGTCCTAAAAGAAATGCAGCTTGGTGTCAAAGAAATCCCTTTCCAGCATCTGCGTCCCAACTTTTCCTCTGATCTCTCCCTCACCTTTGTGTGGACTTAGCCCTGCCCCAGCCCTGCAAACCTTAAAGATAGGAGACATTTAAGGAGCTCTGACTTAGCACTCTAAGGATATGGCATGAATCACCCTGTCACCATTTCCTTGACCTTGGTACCTATCACAGCAGCTCAGAGCTCCTGGAGTGGGGCCCTGCCTTCCTTACTCTGGGAGAGGAGACCCTCCTTCCTGACCATAGCTTGAAACTGTACTTGTGAGCAAGTCTGATGCCAAACCAGGCCTGCCAAGAGTTCTGAATATCATTTGCTTTCACCTTCCCCACTATTGCTCTTGGCCAGCTGTCTGGACAAATCCGTCGCTCCATGTTGGAGCTCTTTGATTCTGGGTGCATCTGTTGTCCATGATGATTTTTCCTGGATCCCTCCCTTGCCCTGCCACTGTATTGTTATCCTAATGGCTGTGACAAGCTTGACCCTTTCCAGTTCCCACCTATCTAGTCTATCTTACTTTACTTTTTTTTTTTTTTTATAACCCAGGCCACGTCCTATCTGACAAAATTAAATAAATAAAACAAGATCTCTGTGTATAGATTTTACCCCAATTTGATATGGTGCTCTATACCTTAAGCTTAAGTTGGGCTCATTCCACCATCAATGCCAGAATGATTGTGATAAAAGTTCGCCGGTGGACTTACTCCACTTTTGTAACTTTATTTTCACAGTTATGAATAGTGGTTAGAGAAATGACGTGAAGAAGAATGATTCTGTCTGCCATCTTTAATGTAAAGTGTGTCCGACGTGGTCAGGCAGGGGGAGGCTTGTGTACTGTGGATTGTTTTATAGCCTTGTTGTGTGTACCTCAGTGCTGCTCGACCCGGGTTGCACAGCGAATCAGATTGGGAGCTTCTAAATAATACTGATACCTGGATGCATCACAGACCAGTGGAATCAGTCTGGTCCATTGGGCATATGGACCAAGCACTGATATTTTCTCTCCCAGGTAATTCTGAAGTGCAACAATGCTGAAAAACACTGGGGTAGTGAATTTGCTTACTTTGCAGAGAGGAGGAGGAACAGACTGTATAAAGCCATGTAGGTTGCCAACCATAAACCAAGTGCATGTAGGTATTAGGGTAAAATTTTTTGTCTGTTTCCCAGTTACCTACTGGGTCTAATTATCCTCCCCTTGCTTACCCTTCTCAGAAATGGTAACATTTATAGGATGATACTCGATTATTAGATTTTGAAGACTTTCTTTAAAATTCTGAATGCTTAATTTGTATAACCAAATGAGGAGTAAATACATTCAGTTTATTTTTAGCTGTTGTTATATCTACTCTGGGAGTGTGATGAATTTGAGCCTTTCTGTAGTGTCATTACTAGTTTTTTGCTAGCCTACCTACTTTTAGTGTGTGGTAGTTAATTAATCTCTTTATTCAGCCTATATTTATAGCCTACGTATGTAATCATCTGCACCTAGAAGAAATACCTGAATGCTTTGCTAAGGGTCTGAAACTTCTGTGGCAACTTTATGTTAAAGGGTTTATTTTCTTCAGTTTATAATTTTTTCTTTTTTTTTAAAGTTTTTATTTAAATTTCAATTAACATACAGTGAAATATTAGTTTCAGGTGTACAATATAGTGGTTCAACCCTTCCATACATCACCTGGTACTCATCACAAGTGCCCTCCTTAATCCCCATCATGTATTTCACCCATCCCCCCCAACCACCTCCCCTCTGGTAGCCGTCAGTTTGTTCTCTGTAGTTAAATGTTTGTTTCTTGGTTTGCCTCTCGCTTTTTTTCCCTTTGCTTGTTCGTTTTGTTTCTTAAATCCCACATATGAGTGAAATTATTTGGTATTTGTCTTTCTCTGACTTATTTTGCTTAGCATAACACTCTCTAACTCCATCCACATCTTTGCAAATGGCAAGATTTCATTCTTTTTATGGCTGTGTAGTATTCCCTTGTGTGCAATCATCCATACATCTTCTTCCTTATGCATTCATCAGTTGAAGGACACTTGGGCTGTTTCTATAATGTGGCTATGGTAGATAATGCTGCTATAGACATCAGGGTGCATGTGTCCCTTTGAATCAGTATTTTTGTATTCTTTGATTTATCCCACAATGATGTTCATTCTTTTACCAGTTAATGTACAGAAAATGAAAACTTACAAGTCCTTTACCTGCTTTCTCTGGTTGCTGAGATGAAACTCACTTTTGAGACACTGAATTTAGCCAGTGGGTTTCTCTGTGGCCACATGTATGGGTCTGGGTGTCTAACTTCAGGATGTGATTATTTCAAACTGAGGATTAGAAAAGAAACTCCAGGGTGCCTTAGAGCCAGTGCATTGTGTCTGATTGTTATGTGACTGTTTTTTATTGTTCTCTTCTATCCTTGTTGTCTTGGCATTTAGACTTTTTTTTTTCCCAAGGTGATAATGTGACTTGTACTCCACAGATGGAAATCTTTTTTAAAAGCCTGATTTTGGGGCGCCTGGGTGGCGCAGTCAGTTAAGTGTCCGACTTCAGCCAGGTCACGATCTCGCAGTCCGTGAGTTCGAGCCCCGCGTCGGGCTCTGGGCTGATGGCTCAGAGCCTGGAGCCTGTTTCTGATTCTGTGTCTCCCTCTCTCGCTGCCCCTCCCCCGTTCATGCTCTGTCTCTCTCTGTCCCAAAAATAAATAAACGTTGAAAAAAAAAATTTTTTTTAATAAAAAAAAAAAAAAGCCTGATTTTGACCTAGGAATTGAGGGAAAGTTACGAATTGTTGGCTCAATTTAACCCCAGATGGCTACTTATTCTTGTCTTTTTGTTTAAAGTTCAATGAAAGAATCATTACACAAGTTGGCCTTTTGTTGACTTCTCAGTGAATTAGGAAAGAAGGAAAAAAAAACTCTCTTAATTTTCCCAAATGCCAAGTTGAATCTTTCTTGATCTTATTAAGCGGCTTTCCCTGTGGAATTTATCCGTATGGTTGGTGAACTCCCTTATGTTTTAATTTTAACTAAGTCTGAATACCAAGATTGCAATATGTATAATAGTTTTCCTTATGAGATATCAGACATTTTTTCCATATGTTCAGCTGGAATTGTCCTTTTTTTTAAATTTTTTTTAATTTTTTTTTAGCATTTATTTATTTTTGAGACAGAGAGAGACAGAGCATGAACAGGGGAGGGTCAGAGAGAGGGAGACACAGAATCCAAAACAGGCTCCAGGCTTCGAGCCGTCAGCACAGAGCCCGACAACGGGGCTCAAACTCATGGACCGCGAGATCATGACCTGAGCCAAAGTCGGCTGCTTAACCGACTGAGCCACCCAGGCGCCCCTGGAATTGTCCTTTTTAAAAAATTCCGTTGACTCAAACTAGAATCAACATCTTTACTCTTTATACTTCGTGTGTTATTAGTCTATTTGGTACCAGACTATTTAACATGGTAGCCACTTAAAAAGTGGAGTGCCTTTGTTTTCAGTGGCACAACAACAGAACTTGAGACTATAACTTTCTTAGCACTGTCACCACTCTCCTCAGCACCTTACACTGTCACCTTGTAATAGTTGGCTTAAGAGAAAATGAAATGAAGCATTTGGGCTCCCAATAGGCTTGGAGTGATAACTGACCTCTGGCTCGCCCAAGCTGTGTGGCCTTGGGCAAGTCACATAACCTGAGACTCCATTTTCCTTTGACATAATTCCTACCGGTAAATCCTCTGCCTGTTGTGCAGAGAGTAGCCTGGCTGCATGCTGGGACCTCCCAAGGAGCTTGAAGCACACTGACCCCCGGAGATTCTGATTTCACCTTGGGAATAGGAGAGGAAACAAGGAGCAGTGATAGTGGCTTTGACTACTAGGTATCAGTGGAGGCAACAGGAAGTGGTCAAATTGAGAACATGATCTGAAGGTAGATTTAACAGATTCGTTAATGGATAGGATGTGGAGCATTAGAGAAAAAGAGGAGTCAAGAATTAATAAAATTTTAGGCCCTCAGCCCAGAATGATGGTGCCATTTACTGAGATAGAAAACACCGGCATGAAGGACTGAAAATATCCTTGCATCTTAGAAAAGAGTGGGAAGGCCCACATGTGCCCATATGTATGTTTGTGTGCATTTCTTTAAATTTTCTTAGAATATTGCACTTATTCTAAAATCAGGATTTCCATCTTCTACCTCCTTCATCTTCTTTGAATATTCTTTAGAACCTCAGTAAACATAACTATCAGTGTCTTACCTGCTGCAATGGATTTTAGAAGTCCAGGAACTGTATGGATTTAATCTATTTGGGATTGATACTTCTACTGTCATGACTTTTCACTCCATAATCAGAATGAGAACTTTCTTTCATGTCCTCATCATGCTCTTTTGGTTCTTGAGGTGTTCCAAGCTGCAGGGACATCCTTCAGAGTGGAGAAATTAAATGAAAGCACTTGCTATAAAATAGTAGGCGCTAAGCTAAGCAAATATTACTTGACCCTGTGTCTGCTGAGTGATTGGGATAAGATCAAGCTGTTCAGATTTTGGAAGCTGAGGTTTTTAATGGGCTGGAGTGGTTTTAAAATCTCAGTGAGTATTTTCCCCTTTGCTCAACAATGGCCAAGCCATTCCAGCAGATCTACAGGGCTGACTTGGTGATTCTAATTAGTGGTGATAGCCTGTGGAGACACAAGCACTGAATTACTAGGCTCTCCCTGCAGTGGGTGATTTTTATTTAGAGTGCTAGAAGTTCTTGAAGCATCTGTTCAATCCATCCTTGCATCATTCTTGTTCCACCTGCGAATTGGGTAGGGTTGATGGCAGTCTCACACATGTGTAGGTGTCATTGCTTTGATGTCACTGAGCACAGTGCTGGGTCTCCTCAGTCTCTGCAGCCCACCAGCTGTCATTCAAACACCCTGGTTTAATCTGCTCGGTGGAGGTTTCTCTCTTGTTCTTTAGCCACATCCTGAAGGAAGCCAGCTCTGCCTTACTTGCTTTTGTGAAGGTGACTCCTAGATCTTTGAGCCTATCTTGTCTAACCGGTCTTGGTAGGTTCTTTAATACTAACCACAGTGCCTACTGCAGACCAGCCGTCCCCAGCCACACCCATTCTTAAGGTCACGTTGGGATTTGGTGGAGTTCTCTGGTGTTCCTTTATGGATTTCCCCTTTTTCTAGCCTTGTTCAGTGGACTTGTTGGATACTTTGCATGCCAGATTGTGACACTGCTCATCTTCAATAGGCAGATGAGAGTGTCACCCTTTCCTTACCCTGGGCAGCGTCCTGTAGAGTAAAATGCTATTCTTGCTTGTGGGCATTTTATGTTGCTGTGTGTGCTAAACCGACTTCTCTGCCAAAGTCGTAATTAGCAGGTAGGCTTTAGGTTCTTTGCAGGGAGTTTTTGATGGTTGAGGCCTTGTTAAAAAATAAAGAAGTATTATTTCTCTCTTGCAAAGTCACAATGGAGGTAAGAAGCAGGTGGCTGTCAAACTCCGCTGACTCATCCTGAGAATAATACAGCAGCAAAACAATGTTATTTGACTTTCTGCTGCTGTTAATAAAATGAGAACTAGTCTGTTGGAGCCGGTCATGTGTCTACCTGTTTTTACATTATAAAATGCATAAATGGCTCTAAAAATGAAAGTCGTAATAATTCAGATAATTTTCATGATTGTTTATTTGTATTTTTTCCCCAGTATGTTTTCAGGGCTGGCTCATTCAGTTATATCTTCCTAGGAACGCTTTGCTACCGAAGAGGTTGACTAGCTTGCCAGAATTTTTATCAATTCATAATGCTTTTCTCCATGTATAAAGTGATTAAAACTTGGTCATGTATTGGCACTGTATTTATGGTTCTCTGATGACCTCAGAATTTTCTTTAAAAAAATCGTTTTAAAAAGATAGCCCTGTAGAATTGCAGAGTGGGAGGGAGCTGAGAGATTATACTGTGCAACACAGTCCCTGACACAGCCGGCCTAGCAATTGGTTACCCAGTTCCTGCTTGAATACCTCTCAGTGTGAAAATAGACAGCCCATTCCATTCTCAGCCAAGCCTAATTCTTAGCAAGTGCTTTCTAGAACCTTCAGTTTATCCAAACTCCCAAAACCCTCTCCAATTCTGATTTTTTATGTCATTTGCACGTTTATTAGTAGTGCCATGTATGTCCTTATCCTGTCATTGGGATCCAGGCAGTCTGGCTCCAGAGCCCTCTTGAACTTATGTTTTTAATTTTAACTGTCCCAAGGGATCCTTTTGTATCAGAGCATAGATTCATGGGACTCAGTCTTCGGGGTCACTCACTGTGGACAGTATTGTCCTGTGTTTTCCCCTCTGTAATGTACTTTATTTCAAAGATACTTTGTACCTTTGGCCTGCATGTGGCTTCAGGGTAGTGTGACCCCCTCCAGCCCCACTCTCTGTGACGGTCCCTGCTCAGTGCTGAGTCTGCCTGCCTATGTCTCTGGACCATAAGTCCATATTCCCAGGAGGGGATCTGATTGGCCCAGCTGGTTAGGTGCCCCTTGTTAACCCTGACACACCAGGCCAGGGTAGTAGGTCAGGAGAGGAGTAGAGGGGCAGGAACCAAGGGTACCTCAGGGTAAGCTCCTTCAGAAGGGCTTGAAGGCAGGGGGGAACCAAAGGAAATTTCCAGTGTGAGCCCTGTCTGAGGATGTTGGTCAACTAGTTGAGAATCTACATCGTTACATGATCATGAAACCTATGTGTCTGTGTTTAAAAGAATAGAGCCTAGCTGAAAGCCTTGTTGAAATCCATATGCTGAAGTCTCCATTTTTAACAAGGAAAGAGTCTGGGCTTGCTGGTCCCCGATGGTCTCCTCCTTCCTTTAAACCATTCTTTTAGTCCTCTACACTTGATTTTTGACTGGCATTGACCCCAAACTCATTGGCCAGTAACAGTATTGTTCAGACCTAGGTAATATAAAAGACCTTTTTTTGAAGGGGAAATTAAAAAAATTTTTGTAATGTTTATTTATTTTTGAGAGAGACAGAGACAGAGTGTGAGTGGGGGTGGAGCAGAGAGAGAGGGAGACACAGAATCCGAAGCAGGCTCCAGGCTCTGAGCTGCTAGCACAGAGCCCGATGTGGGGCTCAAACCCACAAACCGTGAGACCGACCATGACCTGAGCCTAAGTCGGACGCTTAACCGACTGAGCCACCCAGGCACCCCAAAGGGGAAATTTTTTAAAAATCTGAGTATATATCCCATGTATGAGAAATACCCCTTTTTTTTAAGTTTATTTATTTTTGAGAATGAGAGAGAACACAAGCAGGGGAGGGGCAGAGAGAGAGGGAGAGAGAGAACCCCAAGCAGGGATTCTCCGCACTGTCAGTTCAGAGCCCGACGTGGGACTCAAACTCACGAACCGTGAGATCATGACCTGAGTCGAAATCAGGAATCAGATGCTTAACCAACTGAGCCATCCAGGCGCCCTGAGAAATGCTGCTTTTAAAAGAGTGAAATCCAAGTGCCTAGGTGGCTCACTCAGTTGGGAGCCCAACTACAGCTCAGGTCATGATCTCGTGGTTTATGGGTTTGAGTCCCACATCGGGCTCTATGCTGACAGCTCAGAGCCTAGAGCCTGCTTTGGATTCTGTGTCTCCCTCCATCTCTGCACCTCCCCCACATGTGTTCTGTGTGTGTCTCTCTCTCAAAAATAAACAAACATTAAAAAGGTTTTTTTTTTTAAAAAAAAGAGTGAAGTCCTATTCAATGTTAACTGAATTCTCATTGCTAAAGGGAAATGTTTTCAGCTGGAGAATTTATTTTCAGATTTTTACCATAACCTTTAGAAATTGTAGTTCCCGTTATATAAATCTGTGAACTCTAAAAGCACCTCTGTAGACTATGTTCGTAAACAGTTTCTAAAGTACAGGATTCTCTTTCTTTTCTGTTTAGAGCACTGGGACAGCTGTTTCTTGCCTTCAACTTCTGTAACCTCTCACATTCACCATGGTGTCTTCTATGATGAGTGACAATCCACGTAATGATTCTGCAGGTTCTCATAGCTCTGCAGGTTTGAAAGTGTGTGTGTGTATGTAGATGCAGACCTAGATATGCTGTCAGATATGAGTTCATTTAGAGCAGCTAGGTGCGGGCTTTTCTTTTTTTAGCAAGCCTCTACCTTCTTTTGTGCCTCATTCCTCTAACTAATGTTTGTTCCAACTTTTCTAAGAAAGTCTTAAGTTGATCACCCTTGATGGAGAATGAAGCAGGAAAAGTAGGAGTTGAGAAGCGCTGTTATTTCTTTTATTTTCTGTTAACATTATACCATCAGTTGCAGGCGGCACACCTGTCCCAGCAATTCCTTGTACTCCACATGGAAGGCAAGAAAACATTTAGTAGTCTCTAACATTTTTTTAATATTTATTTTTATTTTTGAGAGAGAGAGGAGAGAAAAATACATGGGGGAGGGGCCGAGGGAGAGGGGGAGGCACCGAATCCGAAGCAGGCTTCAGGCTCTGAGCTGTCAGCACAGAGCCCAGCATGGCACTTGAACCCACAAACCTTGAGATGGTGACCTGAGCCGAAGTCGGACGCCTAACGGACTGAGCCACCCAGTCGCCCCAGTCTAACATTTTTAAAAACACCTTTCCTTTGTTCTCAGATGTTTGTGCATCTGTTATTATTCGCTCTTGCACTTGTGAGCCGATTTCCAACCTTTTCCGTGATCTTGTTTATGTCTTACTGGTCCAGTGGCACTGCTCTCTTTGAATACACCTCCCTTTCCCCTGTGTCAGGACTTCCACAGTCAGTCAGCATGTTGCTTTAGACAGCCTTCCAGACTTCTGTCCTTTTTGGGTCTCGATGATAAAATGTGTCCTCCCAAAGTCTAGAATACATATGTGTCTGGTTTAGCCTGGTATTCCCCTTTTTTGCCTGTCAAAAGCTCTTTGGTACAGTTATGTTTTCTACAGTTTCAGTTCTGTTTTATCACTTTTGCACTGATTAGAGTCCAGTCCATGGTGGCAATTCCTCATCTTGTGCCTGTACCTTCTCAGAGATGAATTTGAATGCGAGACAAGTCAATGGTGCTTTTAGCTAATTGAGACTTCGAGGAGATGCCTGGTGGATGTCTGGCAGTTGAAACCCCTCACTGCTAGTGCAGTCTGTTTCTGTGCCAAGTTTTAAGTCTATATCTAATATATATATTCTCGGGAACGTACCATTTATTGCTTTTATCTGACCAAGTGATCTATGGGCTGTTCTCAAGGAGGTATCGTTAAATTCCTTCCATCTTTTATTGTTCTTCTTCCTTTCCTGTTAAGCATGATTTGGCATTAATAAAAATGTTCGTTATTATTTCTAACAATTCAGCATGCCCAAGATGATTATTTTCCAAGGTTAACATGCAAGGCTGACGGCCAAGGAAATTGGGTGCTTACTATGTGTGAGGTTCAACACTAGGCAGGCCCTAGATTTTCATGTGATACTGCTTAAGGAAAGCCTTTCTTCCTGATGTCAGGAATACTTATTTTAGCATACACCACTTAGAATTGATAGTACTACTTTTGGAGTTTGCTGCAATTCAGCATGAGTTCAGGAAATAGCTATTTTTTTTTTCCTATTCTAGATAAGAAATGTTGTCTATGTGGTTTCACGCTTATTTATTTTTAGATCAGTTCCCACAAAGACACTTAAAGAAAAATATCTTTACCATTTATTGTATGACAGGTCCTAATAGAAGAATATATTAGTGGGTATCAAGACAGGCAAAAAAACTGTAAACTACTGGGAATTTTTGGATGCCTGATATTAAAATAGAAAATTTAGTGAACATTTATCACATGCAAGAAAATTTCCTGATGTGTTCTTCGTTTCTTCCTGATATTAGAGTAACCTACCAGACAGTTACTTTCATGTGCCCTTATGCCTGTCCTGTCTCAGTGCCTAAGTTCGGTTTATCTGTAACATCTATTATTCTCAGCTGCTGTAATGTAGCAGTATTCTTACACAGAGAGTTGTGACACTGAGGCTTTTCTTTCCAGGAAGCAGCTTTATTCATGCCGGCACTGTTCAGTTGGGTTCGTACCCGAAGAAGTGAGCCCCGAACACCACATGGCATAGTTTTTTTTATACATTTTCTATTTCTTTGTCTCCCATATATGGTAACACACAAACATGCAGTCTGATTAAGTGGTCTCATGTTACAAGGTCATGAGGGATGTTGTCACATACTGGTATAGGCAGGTTGCCTTAAGGTTTTGTTTGTTTGTTTCCATTCCTTAGTGAGGGGACCCTACCACAATATACCTAAACTATAGGTCAAAAGATTAATATTGGAGTGATCAAAAGACCACTTTATATTCAAAACTTTTGTAGGTGATACTTCAAGGAGGAATGGTCGGAGAGGGTGCTTTCACATCTAAGTAGCATCTAACAAGACCATGAGGGTAGGAGAGATTTATGGTTGGAAAAACTATCGATATGAAACAGGGAAAGTAGAGGAGAAATAGAGTTAGAAGTAGGGTCAAGCTTATTTGTTGAATGAATGAATACCTCCATTAGTGTTAAAACTTCAGAGCTAGGTTGTACTTTAATCAATTTCCCTGTATTGTCCTGCTATGGTACTCACTGGCTCTGACCATGAGCAGTTCTCCATTAGAAGTAGTTCCCTTATCTTCATCATTTTGAGAAAATTATTTAAAACCCTTACAAAAGAGTTCACTCCTTTTTTTTAAAGACTGAAAGCAACCCATTTTTGAAGCAGATAACCGTATTTTACATCATTGGAGTAAGTGGATGTCCTTTGTTACAACATTTTGTTGTAACTCAGTTGGGCTTGAGGATAATGAGCTACCATTTGCATGAATGAGAAAAAAAAGGAGGGGAAGTTAGGAAAGCGAGGGATGTGGAAAGCTTTTTGACTGTAGTGCAAATTCTTTAGGGTGAGAACCCATAGTTATCCCAGAACATGCAGGACTCAGGGCTTGGTTAGGACAGCTGTTAACATCAGAGGAGATCGGCTCTAGCAAGTAGGGCCAGTTGGGGAAGGTTCTAGGCAGCCTGGTGATTTTGTGGGCAGGGAAGTTGCATTATGGTTGCAGGTCACTATTCCATGCAGAGCAGGAAAGTCAGCTGGTGATTGGTGGCCTGGGCCACATATGGTGTCAGTGGTCTGCATTAGATGGACATTGGGAGAAAACTTCCAGCAGAGGACTGAAATGCCTCTGCTAAAATTCCATGGTATGGAAGCTGAGCATATTCATGAAGTAGGTAAGAGTAGTTCCCAGAATCAAACAAAAAGCTTTATAAGAAAGCCAAGGATGCTCCAAGGCAGTTTGACTAATAGATGGATAGCTCAGATCAGTCTTACGTGTGCTCAACCTTTCCATACATCCAGATTGCACATTGACCATTTCTAGTCGACCATGGGCCATGTGCCTACCTTTAAGTCAAAAAGGGGAACACTAACTTGATGCAGCAGACCCTAAAGACTGCCAGCAGTTGTGCAAGAAGAGTTCTCCAAAGAAAACCAAGGATTTTTCAGGAGAAGCAGATGCTGAGCTGAAATGAGCAGCAGATGTCCACTGCACTGAGCCTAAATCAGCAGTCAGGTATAAATCAACAGGAAGGTATATTGCTGCAATTGAAAATTTCATTTCCCTTCTGGCTATTGCAGCCATGATCTAGAAATTTGAGACAGATTGCTAAATAATTTCCATTTTCCATACTTTTAAAGGTGTTTGATTTCTTCAATGCCATCTTTGAAAATGTAGCGTGTGAGTCTTAACCTCTAAAGCACCCTGTTCCTTGTTCCCAGTGCCGTGGTTTTTCTTCCCTTTGTTCTTTCTCTCAGCAGCTGCTGCCAAGCTCACAATCGAACATTTGAAATCACTCTTCTGCTCCAACAGCACAGGATATGGGATTTCAAATCTCTTTTGTACCTCTAGTAACTGCTTCTGTGTTTCTAATAAACTATATATATATAGTAAGATACCATTAAAAACAAAATAAATACAAGCCTGTAAATTATATTTAGCCAAAGATTGCTTTGTTCCAGAAACTTGAGCCAAAAACAAAGCAAAACTACTATTACATGATGACTTCTAATTGTTATTTTTCTCACAGAATAAAAACATACTAAAATTTTGGAAAGGATAATGCTCATGGTTTCCCAATAAGTAGCCCCTAACTTTAATTACACCTAAGTTTTGTAGTTGTGCCTCTAAAGTCTCTGGCCAGTTTTTCAGTTCATATTCTTTTTTTTTTTTTTTTTTTTTTAATTTTTTTTCAACGTTTATTTATTTTTGGGACAGAGAGAGACAGAGCATGAACGGGGGAGGGGCAGAGAGAGAGGGAGACACAGAATCGGAAACAGGCTCCAGGCTCTGAGCCATCAGCCCAGAGCCCGACGCGGGGCTCGAACTCACGGACCGCGAGATCGTGACCTGGCTGAAGTCGGACGCTCAACCAACTGCGCCACCCAGGCGCCCCTCAGTTCATATTCTTTTATTAGATCCAATGACTGTTGCAAGCAAGACTGTTTGTCTGATGACCTCATTTTGTGTCAAAAACCATGAGCAATTAACATGGCCTCTTTAATGTCTAATATTTGAGGCCACTGAGCAAAAGGATATACAATTGGACTCTCCGGAATATGTTAGGAGATAACGTAATAGGTAACTCTGATTCCAGTTTTAGCCTTACTTATAACTGCAATAAACTTGAGACTACAGAAACTCAGTGGTGCTATAACCATATTACCAGGCAACAGAATGATTTTGTATTTTGTTCTTTTCTCCCTCCTACCTACCCACCCCTGCTTTTCTGTTGCATAACCCCCCACACAGATGACAATTTGGGGGAAAACATTTACTTACTTAATATTTATAAAATCATAGGGTAAAATGCATTATTTTGCTGCCTAGATTTAGACACTGGTCACAATTTTCATTATAATTTATCCACAAATTTTAAAAATGTTAATACCAGGGTGCCTGGGTGGCTCAGTCGGTTAAGCGTCCAACTTCGGCTCAGGTCATGATCTCACGGTTCCTGAGTTCTAGCCCCGCATCAGGCTCTGTGCTGACAGCTTGGAGCCTGGAGCCTGCTTCGGATTCAGTGTCTCCCCCTCTCTCTGCCCCTCCTTAACTTGTGCTCTGTCTCTCACTCATTCTTAAAAAAAAAATAAACATTAAAATTTTTTTTTAAATATTAATACCTACATTAATGTCCTTAAGACTTGTTTTTCTCATTTCAAGTATTTTGAAAGGGTGATTAATTTTATAATATCTGGATATAGGATGGGCTGACAGGAAATGTATGAGTGACAAGGTTGTGCTACATTGTGCTAACATAATGTCATTTAATTCTCTTAATAACTGTTTTATGCATGAGGAAGCTGAGGCTCAGAACACAAAATAATTTGTGGTGTTCTCTACAAATTTGTATACAGATCTGACCATAAAGCCTATTCCTTTTCCCCACAGTCTGCCTCTCTGATTATAGTAATAAAAATAATAGCTAGAATTGTTGTATGAGCATGAGGAGCTAGGCACTATCCCAAGTACTTTATACACATGCATTATTTCATTTATTCCCCACAAAAACCTGTGAAACAAAGTCGGCAGCTAGAGTTAAGTAATTTGCTTAAGACAACCCTAGCTCGGGGCACCTGGTGGCTCAGGTCATGATCTCGTGGGTCAGGAGTTCAAGCCCCGCATCAGGCTCTGTACTGACAGCTCAGGGCCTGGAGCCTGCTTCGGATTCTGTGTGTATGTGTGTCTCTCCCTGCCCCTTCCCTGCTTGCATCCCCCCTCCCCATAAATAAATAAATAAATAAATAAATAAATAAATAAATAAATAAATAAAAATTAAAAAAGCTTTTTAAAAGATGACCCTAGTTCATAACTGATGGACCTGAACTGTATCTCTCACTCCATGGTCTGTGTTCCCAGTTATGATTCTTTAATGCCTTCCTTGAGTATACCGTTGGTTTCAGTATTATCAATTGGTATGTTGTAAAAAGAAAATGATGCATGATTTTTAAGGATAGGAGTGTTTGTATGGAGAATTCTGTTAAGGGGTTGATCATTTGTTGCATTTGTTATTTTTGTTTGTTTGAGTGATAGTGCAAGCAGAGGAGGGGCAGGGAGAGAGGGTGACACGGGATCCGAAGCAGGCCCCACACTGACACAGTGAGCCCGACACAGGGCTCAAACTCATGAACCGTGAGATTATGACCAGAGCCAAAGTTGGATGCTCAACAGACTGAGCTACCCAGGCGCCCCAGTTTTGTTGCATTTAAAATCCTAAATGTCTCCCTCATCTTGGGTTTTAGCTTCAGACAGTGTGTATATGTGACATCATACAGGGGTACGATGGTAATGTGTGCTCTGGAGAGGCTGTAAGGGTCAGAGCAGCTCCACCTCCAAAAAAAAATGTGTATGCATCCATTTCATCTCCTGTCATCACTATGGCACGCAGGCCCCATCATCTTTTACCTGAATTGGCCCAGTAGCCTCGAAACAATCTTCCTGCCTACAACTTTTCAGTGGATTCCTACCACATTAAGAATATATATTCAGGTTTCTTACTGTTTTCCAATCTGGCCCTGCCTCTCCTTATTTGATGCCTTCCTATTCACTGTTACTGATCCTTATGTACCTGGAAATGCCAACCTTATTCTTGTCTTTAAGGCTCTTCCCCAGCTGGGTTTACCCAGCTCTTCCCCAGCTGGGTCATAAGTGGGTGCCAGGTAGTTGCTGGCAATAGATGATAGTCACTACTTACCTTTTCAAACACGGGCCGCATCCTGCTCTTCCCCAGCTGGGTTTACCCTGTCCCTTATTTAATTCCTGGTTGAGGTCCCTCCTCAGCCTCTCCTTGGGGAGGCATTCCCTTACCACTCAGTATAAAGCCACAGTAGTGGTAGTGGTAACAACAGCAACAATGAGAACAGCTAACGTTTAGTGAGCTTTTACTATATACCAGGCATTGTTTTCTGTATTTATTAGCTCATGGGGGCCTCATGACCTCCCTTTGAAGTAGATGCTATTATCATCTCCATCATAAGATGATGAAACTGAAGCAGAGAGGGTTCCGTCAATCACTCTGTCAATCACTTGGTTTATTTTCTTCATCACACTTACCATGATCTATATTTATCTTGCTCTACTCTAGAAAGCCAGTTCCTGAGAGAAGGGACTGTGTCTTATTTTCTGCTGTTCCTGAAGCTTTTTGCTGGGACATAGTAGGCACTTATGCTGAAATATGTTGAGTGAATGCATGAATGAATGAACAAATGAACGAACACATGATCAGTCTTATTGGGGCATGATATTTGTGGTGAAAAATAGAAAATTTCAAAGATGATACTTCGGCTCTAATTGTATGAAAAAGACTCAAAGCTCTTCACTTTAATATCTGTTAGACATTTTTCTTCTCTGTTGCATTATATTGTGTGCATACAAGCATGTGACCATGAATCTGGGCAGAGGAAGAAAGACTATATGTGAATATACTAATTAACCCAGTAGTCACTGGTCATAAGTGGGTGCCAGGTAGTTGCTGGCAATAGATGATAGTCACTACTTACCTTTTCAAACACGGACCGCAGTCTGACTTTGTAACTGAGTTCTACTGTGGGCCATGTAAGGCAGCTGTTGCTGTGAATCATCTGGCTGAAGTAGGGAAATGTTTGTTTTGTTTTTAAATTTCATTGCTCTTCTGAACAAATGATGTATTGACTTTTTTCTCCCTGGTTCCTGGCAAATACTAATCTCATAAGACTTTGGAGCTGAAAAAGAACTTCAGATCCTTAGCCTACCTTCCTCATTTTTACAAGGGGAGAGAAATAACCCCCAGGGATTACATGGTTTTCACAGGGTCACATAAGTACTCAGTGGAAGAACCACAGCTTGCCTCACAACCACCAAGTGGGTTTAATGATCAAACACCCGTTAGGGGAGGATGAACGCTTGTTCACTTCAGGGCCATGATTAGAATGCTGACTCGTCAGCACCTTCTATTTACTCGGTAATGAAAATTATTGCTGAAAGCCGAAATGGTCACCAGGAGGATGTTGCTTCTATATCCCTCTTTAGTAATACAAGGTAGTATCTTCTTGTAGCACATTCAGTGGCTAAAAGTGGTATGTAACTCTTTGCTTCCCTATATTGAAACTCTTGGTCCTTCAGAAGTCTAGAAATAGCATTTGGTTCTGTTATAACTAAGAATGCAGAAATGAGTCTGGTAAAATCCCTGGTTTGTGAAGTAATTTTATCATTTAAATACTAACTTTGCATTAATTGAAATAGTTAAAAACAATTCGGAAAACAAAAGTGCTTTTCTGCTGGGGAAATAATGAGCAGGATATGACACTACATATAGAATTTTCACTGTACCTGGAATTCTGAATTACTGAATCATTGCCTATTCTTTCTTGCATAAATAGGGAAAAGTATCCTCCTTATTCATTTCCACAAAAGCTAGTGCAGAATAGTTTATTTTAGGAGACTGGTTTCCTTCTGATTGGTTTTAAGACATTACGGACATTGGAGGGTGCAATGTTGAAAGAAGCTAATGTGGTTCAGAAGGCACCGTTGAGACTTGCTTCATGTCTGTTCCTTACAGTGCTGTGTGTGACTGTGCCTGCCAGGGTTCGCCCTGTAGCACTTTTAGTTTAGGAAGAGTAATGATGCTATTAGCAGATGTCAAATGCCTGAGTGAACACTGAGGACACAGGGGTGACTAGGGTTTTCCTGGAATATTCAAGATATGGATCTGGTGTCAATATCATTAATTTCTGTGTCTGTACTTGGGACCATATTGAGATGCCCCCCCCCCGCCCCCACTCCCCCAAGAACTTGAAAATGCAGAAAATGAGCTTGCTTTCTTATTTTTTTTGTAAGCTCAACTCATGATAGGAGCAGACTCGCCTGCAAGAGAGACAGATCTGTTCCTAGGCCTGTAAGGTTTGATGGTAAAAATCCCATTCACAGATTAAATGTCAATTTCAACTTGGAGAAGGAGATGGTCAGGAAAGAGGTGAGTCGGGGAGTTAAACGTTGGTAGCACCCTTCCCAGCTCTGTGGAGGGGCAGAGAATTAGTTGTGTGCAACAGATTTGAAGCACAGCCCCATTGCCAGGTATCCCAACAGACTTTGAAGATTTGGGCTCTACAGGTGCGTCTACCCCTGTTGTGAGATTGGGTGCGTCAGGCTGTGCTAGCCCGATGCTGTTAGACTCTTGTCATCTACCAGTGGGTTAATTGATCAGATGTTAAGGGATTGATATGTTACCCATATGTCCAGACCTAACCTGCTTATTTCTATAATGTAAGATGAGAGTTCCTTGAAGATTCTAAGTATAACAGTTACAGACTTTCCCATTCCAGTTTAGTAAGAATACCAGCCTTTCTCCCAGATGCCTTCATGGATTATTCCTGAGGACCTGTGAGGCTAGGCACATGCACTGAGATATTCCTGAGAGTTCCTGAGGTCCCTGTGTCTACTTACTGCTGGCTTGCTGCCACCTGCAAGGAGTAACTAGGGATTCTGGGCCAAATGCTAGGTGGTACTTGTGACACCTGGCTTTCGACATCCTGGGAACGGGCTTCAGGTGCCTGTGGGGTCTCTCTGTCACTGCTGATGGAAGAGCTTGGGTGGCTGAGCTCTCTGGAGCCCTGAAGAGACAGGACAGGGCGACTGGCAGCTCCCATTGGCGGAGTGCCTGGCTCCCTGCTTTCAGTGCAGCTCTCCCTCCCTCCTTCAGTATCACACCTGCGCAGGGCATCCCGCTGCCTGAGCCCCAAGGGTTCATGACCTGATCACCTGCCAAAGGTCCCACCTCCTAATGCCATCAATTTGGGATTACCTGTCTACATATGAATCTGGGGGAGACACCAATGTCCAGTCTATAGCAATCCATATATAAAATTTTGATTATATAAAACCAGGGGGGAAACCTGTATCTAAAACGTGGTGCGGTGAAAGAGAGTTATTAACCGTGCGAGCAGAGGCAAAGCTGCCCGTGTGCTTCATTCAGACTGTAAAATGGATATGACAGCACTCACTTGGGAGCCATGTGGCCTCCAGAGTGACCATCCTCACTCTGCGCCTCTCTACTTGGAAAGCTTTCAGTGGCTCGCTGCCAACCAGAGGATGCGTTCCAGACTTCTTCGCCAGTATGAGAGGTCTCCCGAGATCTGCCCGTGTGCTTTTTCAGCACATCGCACTGCCTTTACCTTGCCCTTTGTCTATGCTTCAGCTCTGTTGCGTCCTCTGCACACAACTGCGTCCCCATACTCGTGTTGCCCACCTCTGTAGAAAGCCTAAGTGATTTTCTGGTTTCATATAGCAACCAACCCCACAGGCAAGCTTTTCTTATACATTTTGTTACCAGCACTTGGCTGCCATTAGTTCTTTATCAATGGGTGGAGAAGCATTTACTTGCCCTCAAAAGAAGAAAAAAAAGAAAAAGAAAAAAAAAGAAAGAAAGAAAAGGCCAAATAACCACTCCTTTGTCATTTGGTGTTTATTCAGCAAACATTTGTTGAGTACCTCCTGTTGGTTGGTACTGGTGTTCGGATGATGAGTAACACACCTTCTGGGTGTGGCCTCTGGGAGTTCCCATTCTGGGAAGGAGAGACAGACTCAGAAGCAGGCAGTAACAAAATCTTCTGATTTGGGTGTTTTGCTGGGGACTGGGAAGTGCAGAGGGCTATGGGAATACAGAGAAGAAACACTGACTTAGCATCTTAGAGTACTTCAGAAGAAACCCTGTCAGCAGGTTTTATAGGAGGAGTTGGAATTGCCTGAATAAAAAGAGAAGAAAACTGGGTTTTTAATAGAATACTGTTGGTGGCTCTTTCTAGGAAAGGGGTAAGGACTGATTTAATCTAGTCTCAGTTAATTCTTACTAGAAGGTAAAAGAAGCAGTTTAATGTTTTATGTTCTTTTAGAACTTCTATGTATTTTTTTTAATGTTTATTTATTTTTGAGAGAGAGAGAGAGAGCACGTGCAGGGGAGGGGCAGAGAGAGAAGGAGACACAGAATCTGAACCAGGCTCCAGGTTGTGAGCTGTCAGCACAGAACCCGACATGGAGCTCAATTTCATGAACCATGAGAACATGACCTGAGCTAAAGTCAGATGCTCAACTGACTGAGCCATCCCGGTACCCTGAGAATTTGTATGTATTTTTAAAGTGTTGTCAACTTTGTGATAAGACGTTACTCAGTTGAAATTGCTTGAATCTGTTGCATTGTTAGAATGATCCTGAGGGACGCCTAGGTGGCTCAGTCCATTAAGTGTCTGACTTTTGATTTCAGCTCAGGTCAGGGTCTCATGGTTTGTGAGATCGAGCCCTGAGTTGGACTCTGCACTATGGAGTCTGCTTAGGACTCTCTCTCCCCCTCTCTCTCTGCCTTTCCCCCACTTGTTCCATCCCTCTTTTTCTGTCTCTCTCTATCTCTCTTTCTGTCTCTCAAAATAAATAAACAGGGGCACCTGGGTAGCTCAGTCGGTTAAATGGACGACTTTGGCTCAAGTCATGATCTCACTGTTTGTGAGTTCGAGCCCCGCCATCAGACTCTTTGCTGCCAGCCTGGAGCCTGCTTCAGATTCTGTATCTTCCTCTCTCTGCCCCTCCCCTACTCACACTCTGCCTCTCAAAAATAAATAAACATTAAAAAAAAATTTTTAGGGGCGCCTACGTGGTTCAGTCAGTTAAGCATCCGACTTCAGCTCAGGTCATGATGATCTCACTGTCCATGAGTTCAAGCCCTGCATCAGGCTCTGTGCTGACAGCTCAGAGCCTGGAGCCTGCTTCAGATTCTGTGTTTCCCTCTCTTTCTGCCCCTCCCCTGCTCGCACTCTGTCTCTCTCTCTCAAAAATAAACACTAGGGGCGCCTGGGTGGCGCAGTCGGTTAAGCGTCCGACTTCAGCCAGGTCACGATCTCGCGGTCCGTGAGTTCGAGCCCCGCGTCAGGCTCTGGGCTGATGGCTCAGAGCCTGGAGCCTGTTTCCGATTCTGTGTCTCCCTCTCTCTCTGCCCCTCCCCCGTTCATGCTCTGTCTCTCTCTGTCCCAAAAATAAATAAACGTTGAAAAAAAAAAAATTTAAAAAAATAAAAATAAAAAAAAAATAAACACTAAAAAACAAAAAACATTTAAAAAAAAAGAAACATAAAAAGAAGGAATGACCCTGAGATGACTTGAAATTGTCTTAAGAAATTTGAAGCTCATTATGAACATAAATTGCAGTTAGTGGAAAGATTAAGATGATTACAGTGAGTTGTGGTCATATCAGAACATGGTGGTTGCCTCTATAAACCTTAATGTTTATCTTGTTTCTGTCTTCACCCAAAAAGGAAAAAAAAAAATCCCAGAGAGGTATTAAATATGTATACTTGGGGCGCCTGGGTGGCGCAGTCGGTTAAGCGTCCGACTTCAGCCAGGTCACGATCTCACGGTCCGTGAGTTCGAGCCCCGCGTCAGGCTCTGGGCTGATGGCTCAGAGCCTAGAGCCTGTTTCCAATTCTGTGTCTCCCTCTCTCTCTGCCCCTCCCCCGTTCATGCTATGTCTCTCTCTGTCCCAAAAATAAATAAACGTTAAATATGTATACTTAAGTTCTTTAAATATATTTTGAATTACCTCTGTCTTATTCTTCTTCTCTAAAACTGTAAAGTCAACTAGTTTAAAATGTTTTGTTACTTTTGGATGGATTCTTACATAACAGAAGGAAACAAGTTGAACATTTATGGGGGAACAATGAGTAAAAATTTGCAAAATTTGCAAAGATTTTAAAATGGGTCAGTTTTTATATGACTATTAAATGCTGACTTTTAGTTGAAATATTAGATGTGGGTATTTTCCTTTTCTATTATGAAGGAAACAAGAACACCAATCAGGGAGAAGCTTATAGCTCTGAACAAATTTTAGAATCTCAAGTAGTTATGAAGTATGTTGTTGTCTGGATGATAAAATGAAATGTTTCTCCTTGAATCAAAAGACTGTCTCTCTTCAAGGTTATGAGAAGACAGATGATGTTTCAGAGAAGACTTCACTGGCTGACCAGGAGGAAATACGGACTATATTCATCAACCAGCCCCAGCTGACAAAATTCTGCAATAACCAAGTCAGGTAGGAACTGCCAGAGATGGCTTGTCAGGCCAGCCATCACAGCGACACCCGATAGGCCATCTCTCCTCTCTGGCCGAAACAAAAATGCTCACCAAGAGCTTTCGGTGAAATCGGTTCATATTTGAGAACTTACTGGAGGCAGTGTGAATTTGCTGTTTTCTTCATCCTCTAGTTAATAAGGAGATATTAATAAGAATCTGGAAGCTGGAAGCAGGTAAACAGAAAGGGTAAACAGCCATACCCTACCAACTGTACCAATTCTATGTATAGTGTCTGTAGGGCGAAAGCTGCTCATGGGTAAATGCCCTTGTCGTAAAGCTGTTACAAGAAGGAGTGGTTATTGTTAGTCAATTATTTGGCTAACAAAATTTAAGATTTAGTAAGAGGCCTTTGCAGTCCCTCACCAAGAACTCCTTTTGGTTAAATAGTCTTTAAATTCTGGCTTTTGATAGCTGTAAGATTGAGTATGGTGCTGAGGAATGGAGGGCTGTTGCGTTCCTGCACTGGTACATTTGCCTTCCAACAACAGCATAAAAATTATCACCGTTGTAAACACTGTTCACTGAGTGGCCTCTGGATGGAGTGAGCACCCCGTTACCCCTCTCACGAGCCCAGTGTTTCTCCAGTGGCCAAATTCCTGGATTTGAGAAATAACCATTTAATATTAATAATTACAGGGGCGCCTGTGTGGCTCAGTCGGTTAAGTGTCCGACTTCGGCTCAGGTCACGATCTCAAGGCTCCTGAATTCGAGCCCCACGGTGGGTTCTATGCTGACAGCTCCGAGCCTGGAACCTGCTTTGGATTCTGTGTCTCCCTCTCTCTCTGCTCCTCTCCCACTCACACTCTGTCTCTGTCTGTCTCTCTCTCAAAAATAAGTAATATTAAAAGAAAAAGTTTCTGGCCTTGCTCAAATTCCTGATTTTTTGGTAAGATTTTATTTTTTATTAGCGTATTATATACTCTCCTAACTAAAGTTGCTTTTCTTTGTAAGCTACTCCTAGTATGTTAAAAAGGATGATCGGCCAAAGAGAACAAAAGAGATTATGCAGAAAATTAAACCCTTACTACTTAATTAGATAAGTCTTTTCATTTACTTTCATCTAGGTTAATGACCATTTGCAGTATTCTCCCAAGTTGAAATAGAGGGCAGCTGTCCATCTCATTTTTTATATGATGGTAATAGAATTTTGTAAATGTGGGTGCTAATTATGGATTAATTTTTTATGCTACCTTTCATTTTGTTTTCTAGCACTGCGAAATACAACATAATCACCTTCCTTCCAAGATTTCTCTACTCTCAGTTCAGAAGAGCTGCTAACTCATTTTTTCTCTTTATTGCACTGCTGCAGGTAAAGTCATGTCATAAAACTTTAGTTCAAAGTCAAATGTTCAGATATTAATAAATGTTTTTGTTAAGCCCATGACCCATCTCCTGAAGCGCATCTAAAACACAGAGAGACAAGCTGGCTGGGGTGGACATTTCCAACTCCTGCTGCAGGCGATATCAGAATTCCACTACTTCTTCAAGCCTTTTGATTCATTTTTGTCAGCTTATTTTTAGCATTCTATACATTCAATATGGCGGGGAGGAAATTTGATGGTAAAGAGGGAGGGAAGTTTTTCTTCAAATAGTAATTAAATATTAATTTGTTTTAGTAACAGTAATAGTTCTGAACCTTAGAATATAAGAATTACCATTTTAAAACATTTCTTTTTGGGGTGCCTGAGTGGCTCAGCCGGTTGAGCCTCCGACTTTGGCTCAGGTCATGATCTTACGGTCCATGAGTTCGACCCCTGCATCGGGCTCTGTGCCAACAGCTCGGAGCCTGGAGCCTGTTTCAGATTCTGTGTCTCCCTCTCTTTCTGACCCTCCCCCGTTCATGCTCTGTCTCTCTGTCTCAAAAATAAATAAACATTAAAAAAAAAATTTTTTTAAACATTTCCTTTTGTAATTGAGTAAGTAGTAATTCAGGGAAAACAAATTTCATTGTATTAAAAAGCATACATTCATTGTAAAAATAATAAGAAAACACAACAAAGCGTAAAAAAATTAAAACTATTATTTTTCCACCACTCAGAGACAACTACCCTGAAATTTGGGGTGTATATTCTCCTGGCCATCTTTCCCCCTGCCCCTCCCAACTCTAAATATTATTTATTCACTTAGCCTACAAAAAGAAGATCGTATAATACATATGTTTTACATTCTGCTTTAACCATACAACAATGCGTGGCTATTTTCCCATGTGGTTCAGTGTGTTTTTAAAATATCAGTTTTAAAGATGGTATGGTATTAATTTAATTCCCCTACATACAACAGCTTGCCATGAAGCGAGCTATCATGTTCTTCCAGCCACTTACTAGATACGAGCCAATTGCCTCACCAGTGTTAGTCTGCCGTGAGAGTAAAATCACTGAAGCATATTTTAAGAGGCACTAGGACGTGGTTGTTTTTAAATATGTTATAAACTTGCTGGTTCTCACTGTATTTCTTTTTTTTTTCCCCCCCAAATAGCAAATACCTGATGTATCACCAACAGGTCGCTACACAACACTGGTTCCTCTCTTATTTATCTTAGCTGTGGCAGCTATCAAAGAGATAATAGAAGATATTGTAAGTATTTGATTTTTTTCATAAACAAATGTGATGGTTATTTTATATACATATTTTTATACATTTTTCTTTCAGTTTAATTCTTGGCAGAGGCTATTTAAAATGCTCATTCAACTTAAAAATATGTAGAATATATTCTGGAGCTCATTCCTCTTAGTTTCTACAGTTTTACTGTTACAGAACACTTGTTAGAGTGTTCTCCACATTTGTAGTTTAGTAATAAAAGAAATGAATTAAAAACATTTTTTTAATGTTTATTTATTTTTGAGAAACAGAAAGAGTGTGAGCAGGGAAGGGGCAGAGAGAGAAGGAGACACAGAATCCGAAGCAGGCTCCAGGCTCTGAGCTGTCAGCACAGAGCCCAACGCGGGGATTGAACTCACGAACTGCGAGCTCATGACCTGAGCCGAAGTTGGACATTTAACCGACTGAGCCACCCATGTGCCCCAAGAAATTAAATGTAATAATTGGCTTGGAGAGAAAACTATATTTGAACATGAATTTCAATTATGCCCAATTTTCAATTTGAACTTTATTTCAAGTTAAACATGGTACCCTCCAAATTATCTAAATGTAAAGGGCTTTTCATGTATTTTTAATTTATATGCATGGTTTTTACTTTATTAAATACTTTTGATTCCTTTTCATCGTTAGTAGTTCTAAGTTTCCTTTTATTTTCTTAAAAGAAAGTACCAACATATATGCTATTTTTATTATTATTCTGTAGTAGCTGAGAAAAGAGGAAGTCCATTTCTCTTTTATAAAATAAGTTCCCCAAAATAAATTCAGACTTTTCTTTTTTCCTCTGTTTTACCGTTATTTTAACTACCTCAGTTGAGGAAGCGAATGTATTTTTTCCTATGCTCTTTAAATACTTGGCCAATCTGAAATGACTTTCTGTCGGGCCTTAGGCAAGTCAGATGGTAAGGTGAGGAAAGGCTGAGACATTCTCTGGGAAGCTCCAATTTAAAGTTGCACAAACATTAATATTATTTCTGTAGAGAATCAAATTGGGAACTCATACGAACGCATGAGCCATAGCTTCGCTAGACTCATTTGAAATGGGTCAAATGTCCATTTGAAGCATCAGTCTCAAAAACCTCCAAGTGTCTAGGAGTACAGACAGAGGTTGTCTGTTTGCATGTCTGTAAAACATCACTATCCTCTTCCCTGGAAATAGCATGCTTGAAGGGAACCACAAACTGAAAATGTCAGGGACTCTCTTTTTACCTGTATTGTTCCACACAGACTTACCTTTAAATCCTTCAAATTGTACTTGGATTTGGCAGTCCATAAGGATCGGTCTTTACTATAATTTGTCACTTTCTTTGCTTTATGTAGTCCCTTTTCTCTCTTTGACATAATTTTGATTAAGCATAGGTTATTTACTAGACATTGTGCTGTTGTTTTTGTACATGTTTTTCCCATTTCATTTCTTCAGTACCTTTAAAAGTTGGATATTAATCCCGTTTTAAAGGTAAGGAAACTGGGGTTTAGGGAGGTCATGAGCCTGTCCAAGAACGCAGTTGGGATCAGAGCTCTGTCTCATCCAGTGCTCTTCTATATTGTAGCAAGTCACCAACAGTAGGATCGATCACATTTATTGAGCTTCTGGGATCCATGTGTTGGTTCGATATCCTTTACATTTATTAAGTCTTACAGCAACTCTTTAAAGGATTATTGATATCCCCCCCATTTTACGGATGAGGGAGAGGAGGTACAGAGGAGCAAGGTCACTTGCTCAGGGTCATCCAGTTAATAACTGGGGCTGTCAGAATTCAAAAGAAGGCAGTTTGGCTCCACAGCCCTGCATTATCATCCCTGCTGTAAGCTGCCTATCTTTCTTCTTTTCCTTCTAACAAACCTCTAAGTTCTCTAGCTATGGTTTTTAGAACCCCTCTCTGTGGAAACGTATAAATATTATTAAAAGGTGAATAAAATATTATCCAAAAGGTGTTTTTCTTTTAAATAGAACTCTTGTTGGCACAATGTAGTAATTGTGTACTATCAGAAAGCAGCTTGCCAGGCAATTCCTGGAGGATATAATAATACTTGTGGGGAGAAATAGTATTACGTGGAGTGCTTTTCCAATAAAATCATTGTTAAGAAATTGAGTAAAATAGGGGCACCCGGGTGGCCCAGTTGGTTAAGCATCTGAGTCTTGATTTGGGCTCAGGTCATGATCTCCTGGTTTGTGAGTTCGAGCCCTGCATTGGGCTCTGTGCTGCCAGCATGGAGCTTGCTTGGGATTCTTTCTCTCCCTCCTTCTCTGCCCCTGCCTTGCTTGTGGGCGCGTGCATGTGTGCTCGCGCGCACTCTCTCTCTCTCTCTCTCAAGGTAAATAAACTGAAAAAAAAAAAAAAAAAAAAAAAGAAACTGAGTAAAATAAGTCCTTAAGAATGGTTTAATAAGACATTTATGTCAACTTGTAAGGTGATAGAAAGTTTGAAAAAGTACTCCCTAGGGGGAAAAAAAAATCAAATGGTTTAGATGATTGCCCAAGGAGTATCTTTATCAGTAATGTATCTTTATCAGTAATTGCAATGAATACGTATATTTGTCCATTCCTTCAATGAAATGTATGAAGCAGTACTTAGGTGCCAAGAATTTACTAGGTTACGTGTAGGATGTGCTGAACTTTTGTTGCAGTAGTAATCATGTCCCAAATATCAGTGGCTTAAACCTAAGTTTCTTTTCACATACTCAAAGACACTGCAGGTATTTTTTCTGGGAGGAAGGGAGGGCAGGACGCACCATGTAGTCACTCAGGGATGCAGCTGAATCAAGGGTCTACTGTGTGGAACGTTGGTGGTCACCAGAGCAGAGGGAGAGAGAATGGAGGTCCAGAAGTTTTTGGCCCAAAAATAAAGCACATCACATCTGCTTACAGTCTGATACCAGAACTAGTGACAAAACAAAAAGGAGGTTAATCTCAGTGTCCATGAAAATAGAGGAGAACTAGATAGTGGTGAAGACCAGTAATGTCCACCACTCTTTCGTCAGTGAATAAAACACAGCTTACATTACAGTAAACCTTCTTTTATATTGAACACTTACGGTAAAACAATTCCCTCCAGGTGAGACACCTAAGACGTATGCACCCAGTGCATTTTAACACCTGATGCTTTGCCTAGCTCAACAAAATGCAGTTTCCTGTTTTTAATGTGCAGGTAGCAAATGACATAAATACCTACTTGAAAATATTCTGAAATTAGTGGAGAACTTTTCATTAAAAAAAAAAAAGCATCGTGTCAAATGTCAACTCTTATGATAAGGGGCAAGGTTGGTTGCTAAATGATGATATTCACCACAGAAAACATGTCTTCTTTGCTATACACTTGTTAACTTAAGCTCTGATCAACTTTATTCATTATAAAACAGATGCTTTTTTAAAGTCTACAATATTCAGAGACCAACTACTGGGAATGTGTTAGTGAATAAAAGTAGCCATGATGGAACTTGCAGCCCAGTAGAGGAGACAGACAATCAAGTAACCACACCGGCTATCAGCTATCATAAGAATTAAATGATGCACTGGGGCACCTGGGTGGCTCAGTCGGTTGAGTGTCCGACTTTGGCTCAGGTCATGATCTCACAATTTGTGAGTTCGAGGCCCGCATCGGGCTCTGTGCTGACAGCTCCGAGCCTGGAGCCTGCTTCGGATTCTGTGTCTCCTTCTCTCTCTGCCCCTCCCCCACTTGTGCTCTCTCTATCAAAAATAAATAAAAATTTTTTAAAAATTTAAACAAAAGAATTAAATGATACACTGAAGTCCTTAGAACAATGCCTAGTTATAGTAAGGTGATGAATAAATGCTAACTGTATTGTCATCATCCAAATATCCTTTTGACTAAAATATAGAAAATGGATTGTAAGGAAAGAGAGGATTTGGGTAGACTAGTTAGAATAATATTCTGGTAATTGCTATAAAAAAATGAAGAGGTCTGAGACCGAGTGGTATTGTAGATAAAGCAATACAGAAAAATGAATTCCATATATATTTAGGAGTAGAATTGACAAGACTTATCACCATCCAACATGCTTATTTTGTTCATATTTTCTCTCCAACCACTAGAATGTAAGCTCCATAAAGACTAAGAGTTTTGTGCTTTTTCACTGCTGCATCCTCAGGGATGTTACCCTCAGTAACAGGGCCTGGCTCATATTGTTTTGTAAACATTATTGAATGAATAAGAAATAGATTGGATGGAAGTGAGAAGGAGAAGAAAATGCTAAGGTTAACTCTCAAGTTCCTGGTTTGTGCAAGTAGATGGTATCTGGTTCCATGTCTGAAACAAGGACCACGTCTTGGGGGTTAAAGTCCTAGATTGCTTTTTGGACATAGTTCAAGGCCTCTGAGACTGCCAGAGGGAGATGTCAAGGAGGCAACTGGATATAACCATCTGGAGCTCCAGTGAGAGTGTTGGCTGGTAAATATGTATGTATCAATTATAATTGAAACTGCAGGTATGGATGAGCTGAGCCAGGGAGAGAGTATAGAATAAGAAGCGAAGAGAGCCGGGTATAAGCCTCGAACAATTCCATCACTGAGTAACAAGAGAAGAGACAAAGAAGGGGCCAAGCTACAGATGGAACACCTGGACAATGATGTGATAAATGCTTAGGAAGCAGGAGACAGCTCCCAGGAGGGTGTGGTCAACATTACGTACTTAAGTATCCTGAAGTTCATGGCACTATTTACACAGTAGTTTATTGGTGCACTGTCAACTAAATATTGATAATATTAAATAGTTCACGAGCCCTCAGTGACATTAAGTGAATTCTCGTTATAGGACAGTGGAGTTATTTGAACTCACAGAGTAACTGCATTAATATTCTTTGAACTGTTCATTTTAGAAGGAATAATGATCTGTTTGGAATTAGAGATATGATCTTTTTACAGTACTAAGGTTAGAACCTGCCTGTCTGGCTGGATCCTTATGTACACTCAACACAATTGTTTCTTGCAAGCAACCTAATTTTTCTGTGGAGGGAAGGCTGAGGAAAGGGCTGCTCCTGTACAAGAATTCTCTGTAGATGGAAAGTAATGTTTAGGATCTCCTTAGGTTTCACTAAGATTAAATTTCCTGTTTAAGTGGAATGTTTCATTAATTAGCTTTTATTTGTCTCCTCCAGTTGGAAGTCTAACCATTGTCTGTAATAGATATGCATTGTTTTGGAAGTATTTATACTTCATTCAAATATCTAAATTTGCTTTGAACCATTATTTTGAACCAAAATTTATTTTGGGTTACCTTCTAATTTTATTAAGATCATTGTTAACAAGAGTATTTTAGAGTTTTATCAATTGTGGGGCGCCTGGGTGGCACAGTCGGTTAAGCGTCCGACTTCAGCCAGGTCACGATCTCGCGGCCCGTGAGTTCGAGCCCCGCGTCGGGCTCTGGGCTGATGGCTCAGAGCCTGGAGCCTGTTTCCGATTCTGTGTCTCCCTCTCTCTCTGCCCCTCCCCCGTTCATGCTCTGTCTCTCTCTGTCCCAAAAATAAATAAATGTTGAAAAAAAAAATTTAAAAAAAAAAAAAAATAGAGTTTTATCAATTGTAAAATATTCTCTACTGATTCTACAAATTTGAATTTTTTTTTAATGTTTACTTATTTTTGAGGGGGGTTGGAGGTGGAGAGAGGGAGACACAGAAACCAAAGCAAGCTCCAGGCTCTGAGCTGTCAGCACAGAGCCTGACACGGGGCTTGAACTCAGGAACAGCGAGATCCTGACCTGAGCCAAAGTCGGACGCTCAACTGACTGAGCCACCCAGGCGCCCCTAATGCTCCAAATTTAAACAAACTTTAAAAATTCATTTAAGAACATTTGCTGGTAAATCATAAGCTTACTTTTGGAAGCAGTAATTTGCCTAATGAAAGTCTACATTATTCCAGTTTTGTTAGTGAGTGTTTTGTTCTGAGAAAGAATTGTAGTGTGTTCCTACATATGGATATGGCAAGAATTATCTTCTACAAGCCTTCCACAGAGGCGTTTTGAATGCCCTGTTTGCACTTTGTACAGTTCAGTGGCTGATTGTTTGGCTGAACTGAGTTCACACTGCCTGCTATTATGTCATCCCTCCTTAGTATTGCTGTGTTTGGGAGGAGGGCTAATCCACAACTCTGGCCTTTTCTCTTGGAGAGTATTGTCATTTGTGTACTGTGATTCTAAAAACTGTATTTCTTCTCAAATGAAAAAATTAGGAACTCAGTTTTATGTGCATTCCAACCCACCTTAAAGTCATGTATATGCAGCTAAATCTGACCTTGAGCTTTATATGATAGAATCTTTGAGCTCAGAGTTAGATAAATTCAACACTTTCCTGCAACGTCAACCGAGGCTGATGTGTTACACTTGATGCTGTAAGTTTAGACAGAAGCTATGAAAAACCTCTAGTTGAACCATAGACAAGATAGCTTCCCTTGGCCACTCAAATTCTCACCTTTCCTCTGACCTTTAGTTTCTTTTACTCTCTGCTCCAAAACCTTGGCTTATGTGACTCTTCAAACTCACCCACTTAGACTTAAGCTAACACACCTGTTTACCTTTTTTTTTTTTTTTTTTGATGCTTTTAAGAGGAAGGAGAATAGGATCCTGTGATTAAATGGTTCATAATGGGGAGAAGGGACCATTCAGAAGCAGTGGATAGAAGAAGCTTTATGAAAATGGTATATGTGTTTGGTTCTAGTCATTGGCAGACATCAGCATGCCATTAAATTATGGAAGATGTAGTTGGCCTAATTAGATAAGGAATTTCATAAGAAGCTGAAAATACTTCAGTACCATTATTAAACGGTAGTTATTACAGCTAATTCTCTTGGGCAGTTGCCTTTTTTAAGTGAATTATTTAAGTTAAAGGGTAAATCAGCCTTCTCTAGTACATTAAAATTTTAGTCTTACCTGTATACTAATGTAGGATGCTTCTGAGGACCCTACTCTGTGCTCCCAGAAGAGGAATACTGTATGAACATTCTATGGATTGTGTTTTCAATTTTAAAATTCCCACATACCCTCTGATTCTTCTTATCGGCACACCCCAGCATGCTTATAAAATTGATATGGGTATAAAAGGATAAAAGCCTTGAGAAACATAAATTAAAAGAAATATTTTTTGTATAAAGATGCTACTTTGTTTTATTCATCTCATCCACTTTTTCACAGTTTTTGTTTTTTGCTTTTAAACTTTAGAAACGACATAAAGCTGATAATGCAGTGAACAAGAAACAGACACAAGGTAGGAATTTTACATTTTAATTTCTCTTATCTGTCAAATACACTCTGGTAATATATATAGATCACATCAATGAAATGTAATTCAATTGAAAATACCTAAATACCTTGTATCTCTTAAGTTTTTGTTCCAGGGGAGACTCTTTTTTTTTTTTTTTTTGTAGTATTTATTAGCATAATACTTAAGTTCACATTAGAGTGATTTACAGTAGTAATACTTTTGAAAGATAACATTTTTAATATGCATAAGTACCTCATAGCAATGCATTCCCGAGTACTGTCCATGAAATCAGTTGTGTTTAAATGCTGCAAAATGTCTATATTTTGTTAGTGATCAATAGATGTTACTCTAGGTAAGATTTAAAGAAAATAATCAGATGTGAAGCTACTTGTTAAAAGGCATGTTGGAAACACTTTGTGTTATACTGTACACACAGATGATATATGCTCCAGAAATAAATAAAACAAAAACCCGGCCAGCTTCTGGGAAGTACATGGCATTTTGACCTCGCTTTTTTGTTGTGGGTCTCATTTTGACGGAGCAAGAGTCAAAATGACCTCTCACACAAGTAAATAGACCATAATGCTCTTACATTCTTAAAAAAATACCCAGGATCACGTGAAATAGACACCTTACCCATCCCTGAGCTTGCCCCATCTGAGAATCTCATTTCTCTCTGAAGTTTCCTAATGTGATGAGGATCAGTCATGTGTGCCCAAATCAGCTGGTGATTAAAAACAGTATTTTTATACTGCTGTGATTTTTATGGGACTCTGCCAAACACCCTGCTTTTCTTCCAAAGGGATCATCTGCTTTTACCTTCCACTAGAGGGATTATCTGCTGATTTTTGATACATTTGTGAAAGGTACATTAATTAAAGTATCCTCTAATACATTTACAAAATATTTACTGAGCTTATAATATTTATTATGGGACATACGAAAAAGCGTAAGATGGGAACTATATAAAAGCCCAAGGGTAAAATATGATCTTGTGTGGAAAATGAAAGTTTTGGCATACATGATCTCAATGTCTCTGTAGATTTTTGTGGCAAATAATGGTTCCTATGTCAAATACTAGATGGGTCCAAGAGAAGGGAAGGAAATTGTGGGGTAATTTGAGATAGATCTTGAATTTTGGGGAACACTTTGGATGAGCAGAGGCATCCAAATGGGGAAGATATTACATGTGTTTTGGGAAAGAGGGAAGAGAGGTTATCCTGAACAGAGATGAAAAAGGCTGCTGGATTGCTTTGTTGAACTGTTACCAGATTGCCAAATGAAGAAAGGAGATTCATATCAAAGGGAAGCAAACACATGATTAAAAAATAGGGTCAGGGTCAAATTTTCCAGGGCCTGAATGCCAAGCCAAGGAGATTCCAACTTTTCTTGAGTATACTGAGTAGCTATTGAAGGTTTACAAGTGGAAAAGAGACAGGATGACCATCAGATTAAAGTTGAAAGAACAGAGTGGAATGGAATAGGAAGCTATTAGAAGCCTGGGGACAAAGTACTCCAGGAATTTGGGTGTGAAGAGACAACCATTAGGAATTGAAAGGGGAAAAAAATCCACACGTTACAGGTTCTCGTATTTTGGACAATGTGCGAAAATACATTTGCGCTTGTTGCCATGTTGCTTAGAATATTCAGCAGAATCTTTTGAACCAAAAATATGTAACTGTTTTTTTTTTTTTCCAATACATAGCGTATCTTGTAGCAAAGGGCTATCTTCAGGGACTAGCAGTTATTTATTTTCAAGCACTGGCCCAAGAAGTCAACATTGTATGATTGAAGAGCAGCCATCATAGCTAAGATGATTGTAGGCTACCACACCTTGTACTGATGGGTTTTCCAATTTTCCAGGTACTACCTACTGCCGGAAATACTCACTTTTCTCTCCTATTTAGAGAAAATATTCTTTCTTGGTTCATCAATTTATCCTGGATTAACAAGATTAGCTCTCTGGCTAAAAATGAAGAAGAGAAAGCTTCTGTAGTGACATAAAACTCATGTCGAAAATAAAATATTAGAGCTTAGTAGCTATAAAAACCACTTCAAGTCAGCAGAAAACTTGAAAATTCTATTTCCAAGAAACTATGGCTCTTAGTTTGATACTTGAATTTATTTTCTGAGGGAATAGACTTTTCTTTTTTTCCTCTTTGCCTAGCTGAATGTTGGTTGTCTTTTTGTATTGTAGTTAGTTAATAGGAGGTAACAGAAATGTTTGAGTAGGATACCGTTTGCTGTCAGATAACTCAAATTGCTTGATATAAAAGCCATCTGTTGTCATTAGACCAGAATGAAATTCAATTTGCCTTCCTGAATTGGAGGCAAGAATGGGTGTAGGAGTGGGAAGGGGGGTATTTTTGAAAGAATTAAGTTTTGACAGACATTTGAAGTATTTAACTTAAATTTTCATTTTATAAATGTTTATCAAGACCATGTAATATTTAAGAGGACACCATTCTGTCAGATTCAAATATTAATCATATATTCTTACAGAAATAAATATTTTGTCTCTTCATTTTACATTGAAACACTCGAGAGTGACTTTTATCTCTGTCATTCCCTAACGACTTCAGAAATATAAATTCATAATTTCATTTACAACATTTTCAACCATTTAACTGGAGATTGTCTGATGCTTAATTTTCATGAACTAATGATTCCAAGCAGGGATTAAATTACGGATTTAGGACCTAGTGCATGACTTCATAAACTTTACATTTTGCGTCTATCATCAGTACTTATGGGAACAAAGCATTTCTTGTCCTAGAGATAGAGAAGTTGCTTAGGTAAATGGTTCAGCGGGCTGGCCAGTGAAAAATTGCATATTGGTCTCTGAGGTCCTGGTTGCTGAGGGAGAGCAGTGTAAATAGATGGCCAGAAGTCCAGGGAGGATGAGTGAGTCTTTGAGTTTTGTGGTTCACTCCTCCCAATAAATTGTGATTGCTTCCCGTGTTTTTGTTATGTGATGGTTTGTGTGTACTAGGTAGGTGGGCCCTTTTACTCATCTTTCTGTTCCCCATGTCTCTTAGCTCAGGGGCCTGCCTGTATGGATGAATGAACCACTCTCCATCTATAGACTTGAGTACAGACAAAAAGCAAGAAGAGACTAGAAATGAAAGGAGCTGCCTTAGAAATTCATTATCTGGGCTGTAAGCAAGATGAAGAGCAGTGTTTTCAAAACACTGTGTCCCAGACTGTTCTGCAGGCACTGATAAAATGCTAATGTGACAGAAGCTCTTGCTGCCTCTGCACCTTGTCTGTTGAAGCCATCATATCATCATTTTACTCTGCTTTGCCTCCTGTGAACACAGTACTGGGTCCACTTATCACTTCCATTACCCAGAGCTCCAGAGCAGGGCATTCAGAATGCCCTGGTTTTCTTTGCATCTAAACTTACCTTCATTTTCTCTGATTTCTTCCTCTATATTTGAACTCACGGTATCTGATATACCTCACTCCATGTGTACACACAGACACACACACACACACACACACACTGGAAGCAGTCTCTCATAGCTTTCCCTAATCTGGGTGGTTTTGCCAAATTTAGCTTGGCAGGAATTTGTAGAATATAAATTTGTTATTATCATTATGATACGTAAATTGAAGACAATCTCTGTATGAATTTATTACAGTGGTTGAGCTGCTTCTCTTTTGAATACATAAACATATATTTGAAATGCTATTGTGGCTAGCATGCCAGCATTTCAAGTGGAACACTAGTTTCACACAAGATCACAATACGGACGCCTGGGGAAAAATGGGGTTCAGGTGCAGACTGAGAGAGATATTTAGGATCTTAAAATTAAAAATGTCCCCCAATGAAACATATTTGCTTTTTTAAAATCCCAGCTTTGGCTGTCTTCCCTGAAGGGTGGAGTGTATACCTTTCACAGGGGAGAATGGATGGGAGCCACCTGTGACACCTGGCAGCCCGTCAGTCACCTGATCTGATGCCATAGTTGAACGAGGACCACCAGAAATTCCTAGTTGGATTGTTTCATACATTGCTCTATCATGTAGCAGACATGAGATTAACTTTTTTAAGGTTTACTTATTTTGAGAGAAAGAGAGTGCGTGAGCAGGGGAGAGGCAGAGAGAAAAGAAGAGAGAGAATCCCAAGCAGGCTCCGAGCTGTCAGAAGAGAGCCCAGCATGGGGCTTGAACCCATGAACCGTGAGATGACCTGAGCTGACGTCGAGTCGGAAGCTTAAAAGGGACTGAGCCACCCAGGCACCCCTAGAGTAGGTTTTTAATAGTTGTTTTTCAGTTTTAATGTAGAAAAGGACAACAACAAGTAGGCATGTAGCTAAAAATAGATCTCAGCTTTACTTGTATCTTCCTTCCCTGGAGCTACATCAGCCTTTTCAGAAGTGGAATTGAGTTGGTACTGGCTGATAGTCACTAAGGGGCTTCTTCCCTGCAGGGCACGTAGTTGCCTGTCTCCCACTGGAAACCATTTCACCTTTAAAGCCCTTTGTGAAAAAGGTGTTGAGTTGGCCTGGGTGGAATATGTAACCCTGAAATGGCCTACCATCAGGCTGAATCCATCTGGTTAAGTTCATCCCATGCTAAGGGACTTAAGGTAGTACCACTGTCCTGCTTGTTGAAAAAGCCGGAGTGCTGCCTTTTTGTCTCCCTGGAGGTCTCCCCACATCTGGTCTGTGCAGTAGGCCTGAACATATACTCTGCCACATGTGCATTGTCTTACCTATAAATAGTTCCTAGAAACTAGTGCTTCCAGGATCTTAAACATCAGGCTTAAAAATGGAGCACATGTATGGCCTAAATAATGTTTTCAGACACTTGTAAGACTGTTAATATTTTCAAACTATCACAAAGATCTTAGAGTTGTATAAATTGAACTGGTTAGGTATTTTCAGCAACAGCTCTGGATGGAGACCAGGCATTTATATGAGGGGAATACAACCCCAGATTGTCTTCCGTTTGTCCCATAAATAAAAGTTGTGCACTGAGGAGCAAAAAAACCACTGAGGAAATTTAGGGCCATTGTTAAAGAGGAAAAACAGGTGTGATCCAAAGTTCGAACATTAGTTACTTCACTTGAGTAAAGTCCTCACCGCGCATCCACCTTGTATAAGACCCAGTGCAGAAAACACAGAAAGAAACCAGTCTGTGTTCTTGTTCTACAGGAAATGTAGAACATTTCCTGTCTCTGGCAGAGACATAAGATGCCCACTAATACTATGATACAAGATCGAAAAACTAGAAGGGACCAAATGAGAGAAGTGGGGATTCCAAAATGTCATTTTCCAGGCTCGTGAAGAACGAGTGGGCTTTCAGTAAGCAGAGCTATTGGAATGGTAGCAGTGGGTGATTCAGGAGGAGGTGGGAAGGCCTGAGATGTATTCTGGGAAATAGTCTATTTCAGCTAGAGCATAAGATACTTGTCACAGAGCAGTGGAGGCAAGCATTGGAAGGCAAGTTAGGGTCCTTTTTTGGAGGCTTTTGAAAACCAGCGTGGAGAAGTCGGAAAGAAATACTGAAGAGCATGGCTAGGTTCCCAGTTGTGCTTTTGAAAGAAGAATTTGGGGTGGTGCAGGGAGCAGACAGGTTAACTTGTATTTTTTAAGTTTAATTTATTTTGAAAGAGAAAGAAAGAGTGTGCGGGCGAGCATGTGGGGGAGGGGTAGAGAGAGAGAGAGAGGGAGGGAGAGAGAATCTCAAGCAGGTTCCATGCTGTTGGTACAGAGCCCAACATGGGGCTCAATCCCACAAACCATGAGATCATGACCTGAGCTGAGATCAAGGGTCAGATGCTTAACCGGCTGTGCCACCCAGGTGCCCCAAGAGATCGACTCTTGCTGAATCAAGGAGAGGGGTGGGGCAATGATGACCGGGAAGGCAAAGGAAAATGCACAGCGAACAGATCCACCTGGGCTCGGCAAAGGAGAAGGAACCTCGTCAAGCAGCAAATACCACCGAATTAGACTGTGACACCCACTACGTCCAGCATTTAAGAAGTCGTGAGTCTTCCCGGGTGCCCCAGCTCTAAGCTGCAGAGCTAGAGCCTGGCTGCAAGAATGGTGAGATGGATTGATTACTGCGGCAGTGGAGGGAGATCTTTCCTTCAAGGAATTGTTCAAGTCAGTGAGGGAAAAAGCGAATGATAGATGACTCCGTGAGCAGGATTGAAGGGAAACATTTTGAGAAAAGGGGATTGCTGATCCTCGTGCTCTCTGATCACATCATCTCACCCATATTTTCGTTTTTATAAGTCTCCCAGAAACAGCTTTCTGGGAGATGCCCCTAGAGTTTCTGTAGGCCTCCCCAGGGGCCCCAGGATTTCATTCTTAAGAAGGTCTCAGTGGGGCGCCTGGGTGGCGCAGTCGGTTAAGCGTCCGACTTCAGCCAGGTCACGATCTCGCGGTCCGTGAGTTCGAGCCCCGCGTCGGGCTCTGGGCTGATGGCTCAGAGCCTGGAGCCTGTTTCCGATTCTTGTCTCCCTCTCTCTCTGCCCCTTCCCCGTTCATGCTCTGTCTCTCTCTGTCCCAAAAATAAATAAAAAACGTTGAAAAAAAATTAAAAAAAAAAAAAAGAAGGTCTCAGGGACACTGATGCTGCCAGTGAGGCCCATTGTTACAAGTTTTGTAAGTGGGTAATAGAAGTAGTATCACGGATGGAAAAGCCATATGTAGAAGAGGGATAAGAGCAGAATTCAGAAAGTTCCCTTTGTCTTTTGTGTTGGCGGACTCCAAGCAGATTGTTGCTTGCCTTGCCTTTTTTTTTTTTTTTAAGTTATTTATTCTGAGAGAGAGCGGGTGCACATGCAGGGGAGGGAGAGAGAGAGAATCCCAAGCAGGCTCCTCACTGACCATGCAGATATCGCACAGGAGAGTTTTGTGCAATGTCAGCTTATGCCGCAGAGAGGTTTCTGCCTTAAAACTGTCTTTGGAATGCAAGGGTCTACAGAGTGACTGAATTGATGCTTTAATACGGGTATGATGGTTTTCTTTCTTTGCGAAGCTCAAAGGCACAGTCTCAGCACTGCCCTGTCCTCCTCAAGGCACTGAAACTCCTCTCTAATGCTTACAACCAAGTAGAAACCAGAGTGTACCACGTTTTCTGTGGTTTCTCCATCCTCTGTGTCCTCGCTGGTGCCCATCATCCTTTCGGATAACTCGCCTCTTGTTACCCACTTAAAGAAGTAGCATGATTGCCCACGAATGGCACCCCAGCGACTTCCAGTAACAGCCCCAGTGATGAACTCTTTCATTTACAGTGGTGACAGCTTCTCTCTGAGAAGCCCAGTGTTAGACTCTAAGTGAGCACCTGTACCTGTGCAGCATTTGATTGGGTCCTGAGAGCCTGCCAGTTTCTCCAGGGCCTTTGATTAGGGAACTCCCAAGGGACTCTAACAGAATGTTTTCATTTCAAAACAGAAATCCATTACAACAAAGCTGTTAAGGAGTATCCTGCTAAGTAAAAACAGGTTACGTTTGAGGTATTTGTTGAAAGTCTGAGCTCTCTTCTGCATGCTGTCAGACTAATTAGCCCGGATGAAAACTGTAGCAGGTGTGTTTGGCTGGAACTGCAGAGAGAGGAGTTTTGCATTTAAAGGAATGAGCTAGGGGCGCCTGGCTGGTTCGGTTGGTTGAGCGTCCAACTTCAGCTCAGGTCATGATCTCATGGTTTGTGGGTTCAAGTCCCACATCGAGCTCACCGCGTCGGCACAGAGCCTGCTTCAGATCCTCTGACACCCCCTCTTGCTGCCCCTCCCCCACTCATGCTCGCTCGCTCTCTCTCTCTCTCCCTCTCTCAAATATAAATAAACATTAAAAAAAAACTAAAAAATGAAAAACAATAAAGGAATGAGCCATTAATGCACCATAGGACAGGCCATTCTCAATTCTGCCATGGCTTGCTTTCAGCCCCCTTCACTAGGCATCACTAATCATCCCCACAGCTCACCTACTTAAAGGTGATATTCTAGAGGTATGGGGTAAGTTCTGATATTCTAGAGGTATGGGGTAAGTACTTTGGGTCCCGGAAAAGCTAAAAGCTCAGAAAAGCACCCAGCGTAATTTCTCACTTCCTCTAAACGTGGTTGCAGCTGGGTCAGAGGAGGTCAGTGATTAAAAATAGCTGCGTTGTTATTTCAGTCACCAGCATAATACACGTGATATTGCTTATTTTAATTGTTCTATGGTTGGGTGTTTAGGAACCAGTTCTGAAGTAGAGACAAAGTGAATTATATGATTGACTTTTATCTTTAGCCAGTATTCAAGCCTTCATTTGTACAGAAACATTTTATATGTCATGAGCTGATTTTCAATTTCCCCAGAATTCTGTATCCTAAGATGGGTCTAGCCTCAAGTTTGAAGAAAGCTATGCACTTCCGGTCTTTATTTCTGGTTCTAGTTTTATAGTTCAAGAACAAAAGAAAGGGAAAAGGAGAAGGTAGAAATGTATTCTCAGTTCTCACAAGCCTCCAAATGATGATGATGCTGTAGGTCCCTGGACCACCGGTTGAGCAGCGAGGGTCTGTAGTACATTCAAAGCAATGTTACCGCACTGGGTTAGAATTCTAACTCAGTGTAGAGACATAAAGGTAATTTACACTTTGACTAATCCAGGCCACTATAGCCTTCAGAATAAATAACAAATACCCATTTAGATTGCCAAAAACCAAATGATTGATAACAATTTGCGCTTGTCTAGGTTTAGTCAGTGAACTTCATATGTTGCATGTGAGAGTATAGATTGCACAGGATTCTTGGGCCGGTAATGTGGTTTATATCTGATGTCTGATAAAAGTACAAACACAAATGCCCAGAGCCAGCAATCTTCCTCTTAGGATCCTGTCCAATAGAATACAGTCATATAAATATATTTCGGTGTTGTTTGAGGTGGTAGGGGAAAAAAAAGAAATCAGAATTTCCATCAAGAGGAAGATAGTTGAGGGACGCCTGGGTGGCTCAGTCGTTTAAGCATCTGACTTTGGCTCAGGTCATGATCTCACGGTTTGTGAGCTCGAGCCCTGTGTCGGGCTCTAAGCTGTCAGCACAGAGCCTGGAGCCTGCTTCAGATTCTGTGTCTCTCTCTCTCTCTGTCCCTCTCCTGCTCGTACTGTCTCTCTTTCTCAAAAATAAACATAAAAAAAATTTTTTTAATAAAAATTAAAAAAAGAAAGATAGTTAAATACATTAGTGTGTAGCTGTTGTGTAAACCAGAGTTGTTTCACAGCTGGACTGAAATACCCAATGCTTATCTCTGGGACACCTGGCCATGAGCAGAACAAGATGCACTAGCTGGTGATTTATAAAGTGCTGTCTAGGGTTTGAAACTCCCCTACAGGCACCCAAGACCAGCTTCTCTACTTAGTTTAAGGATGTGTATAGATTGATGGCTTACTTGCTTTATCCTGTTATACAGTCTGCTTTGGCTAATTGACTAGGGGCTATAAAAGACCTCTTGGAAACTTTTCTCCAGGCTTCCTTAAAATTAAGATTTATTGTACATTTAATGGAGGTTCAAAATCTGTGTCCTAGATGAGTGTGAAGAGATCCTGGAGAACTGTGCCTGGAAGTTTCTCAGACTCCTGATGCTTCCCTGTCCTTTCATGTTTCTGCTACACCATATCCTCTACCTTGATAAAGCTTTTTGTGGATATGTTCTACAGAGTCTTACAAGACTGTTCAGTTAGCTGACCCATTGTAATGGATGTATCCATGTAGTGGCTTGTTTTTCAAAACTGGCTCATCTCTGTGCTTTGTTCTGAAAGCATCTGTGGCATGTTAAGTGGAAAACCAAGCTGCAGAGAAGTAAATTTTTAGAGAAAAGAAAACAAAAGTCCATATGTTCATGTTCTTTTTTTAAAGTTCATTTATTTATTTTGAGAGAGAGCAAGTGAGCAGGGGAGAGGCAGAGAGAAAGGTAAAGAGAGAGAATCCCAAGCAGGCTCCATACTATCAGTGCAGAGCTCAACATGGGGCTTGAGCTCATGAACCATGAGATTGCAATCTGAGCCGAATTCAGGAGTGGGACACTTAACTGACTGAGCCACCCAGGCACCCCCATATATTCATGTTTGTCTAGAGAAAGGTATGTGATGATGCATCAATTAGTATTCCTCAGCTGAAGAAAGTGGCATGTGATGAGAGAATGTCAGCTCACCTGTTATACAGCTCTATCTAGCTTGTTACAAACATGCATTGATTTTATAATTGATAGAAAACATCGTCCACTGAATATGTATTCAAAAGTTTCTTAGACGTGCACGTTTTTGCAGCCAGCCACATCTTCCAGTGTATCTCTTCAACGATGAATTTCGAGGGAACGTTTGGGTGGAGGCAGAGAGCCCCTAGGAGGTAGTAGGAGGACAGGTGGATTGAGAGTGAAGGAAGTGCAGAAAGGTCGGTTAAGGGAAGGAGGTAGATCAATTCAGTTGTGCAGAAAGAAGCCTTGGGAGCAAGGATGCGGGGAAGGAGCAGAGGGAAAAGGGGGACATGAAGCAGGTTTGGAGGATTGTTTTCCATGGTTCTGCGAAAGTACTACACGTTTCCACCCTCATTAGTGGAGCAAAGACTCCCTGGCTGGTCTGCTGAGTTTGGGAAGCCTGTCATGACACTTCCATCCTGTTCAGTGGGACCCAGTAGAGTGGTTCAGGGCTATTTTTAGATGTGAACGAACAAACATCTGCGAAGTGGCAGCATTTCAAGGAGGGCTCGTTTAGATTACAGATCTGGAAGGGGTGGCCTGGAGCTGACATCAGAGGACACTCATGTTAGTGCATCCGATGGTTACATAAACATTTCCAACTGCTCACACTGGCTATATATATATAGTCCATACACTGGAATCATTTTAGGAACTTATAAAACTGAGAAGTCTATTTTAAGCAAGTGTTTAAAGAGTTCATTGGCATCGTTTAATGTAACTGTTTTTTATTGAGTTATAATTCACATAGCATAAATTTATTATTTCCAAGTATACATTGTTTTTTTCATGTATTTATAGTTATACACCATCACCACTGATTCCACAATATTCTCATCACCCCAAAAAGAAACTCCATACATATAGGCATTAAATCCCCACTCCTCTCTTCCACAAGCCTCCAACATCCACTAATCTACATTCTGTATCTATGGATTTATCTATTCTTGACATTTTATACAAATCAGATCACACAATATGTGGCCTTTTATGTCTGGCTTCCATTAAGCATACTTCAGGATTCATTTTGCTGTAGCATGTATCAGCATTTCGTTCCTTTTTATGGCTCAATAATATTCCATCATGTGGATGTGCCCCATTTCATTCAACCACTCATTAATTTATGGGCATTTGGGTTGTTTCTACTTTTTGGGTATTATGAATGAATAATGTTACAATAAACATTTGTGTACAAGCTTTTATGTGAACATATGTTTTCAGTTCTCTTAGATACATACTTAGGTGTGGAATTTCTGAGTCATATGGTAGCTATGTGCTTAACTTTCTGAGGAATTACCAACGTGTTTTGTCATATAGCTCTTTTGTAAACATTGTGTATATGTTGTTTTTAACATGGGATTTACTGGGGAGGCAGGGTTGTATCTTTAGTAAATCTATGTAACTATTACTGAGGCTTCATATGGTCCCAAACACATTAGTGAATCCAGCTTTCCATCCAGCAAGTATTCACTGAGTGCCTTTGTATCACTCTTTTGTAACACGGGGTATTCAGCAGTGAACAGAATAGAAAATGTTCCCATTGTCACAGCTCTTACAGCCTTGGGCAGGAGATGGCCCTTACATAAATTGTCTCTCAACTAAATACATAGTAAAACTGCCTTAATACTCTGAAGGAAAAGTGCAGGAAGCTTATTTGGACTTGAGGGGAGTGGTAAAGGAGTGGGTGTCATGAAATGTCCCTTGAAAAGTTGTGTTAAAGCTGAGATCTGGAACTTATGTAGGTGTTACCTAGGTGAGGATGGAGGGAAGGAAGGTTCCAGTCACGGAAATGTGCAAAGGATTTGAGGCAGGAAACAGCATGTTGCTTTCACCACAGGGTATGAGGAGGGGCAGAGGGAGCTACGGGAGGTGGTGGTTGACTAGACAGGAGCTGTTAATCAAAGGCCTTCTAGATGTTTGGACTTGTTTTATGAACCAAGGGGAGCCAGTTGAAGAGTTTTGAGCAAGGGGTGACCTAATCGTTTATATGTATATTGTATATGTATATTACATATATATTTATATGTATATTAAATATATGTAAATATATATAATATGTATAAATATATAAATATATGTGTATATAAATATATAAAATATATAAATATATAATATATATAAATATATAAAGTATATAATATATAAATAACATAATACATAAAATATGTACAAATATATATCGCTTATATATATAAATATATATATATTTGTGTGTATGTAAGGATATGTGGACTGATACATAATAATCCATAGTTGTACAAATATAGATAATCATTATATATAGTTATTATAGCTATGCTATAGACACTAAATTTGAAAGAGATCAAGAGTGAATGTGGGAAACTAATGGTGAGGCTAATGCAGACCTCTAGCTGGGGGCACATGATGGTTGCTTCAAGTAGGGGTGCTGGTGTTGGTGATGGTGGAGGAGATGCAGAATTGGAGATGCTCAAGACATAGAATCAACAGGAAACTTTTAGTAGTAAAACGTCTTCCTAATTTTCAGTGATTTTTTTTTTACATAAGAGCAGAAGAGATTTTAAAAATAAAGAGATGAACAGTGAGGCATATGAGAACAATAAAACCACCTCAAACAACAATATAGCATCACTAATCAGAAGAATTTAAGTTTCTTAAAAGTATTGCTACCAAAACAGTGAGAAAACCTTATCTAAATTAATAAGTGAATTTAACAAAATTACCAGATAGCAAGGTCATTATATGAAACTTTAATTCATTTCTATAGACTACCAGTGACCAGTGGGAAATGAAGTAAATATACCATTTACAATATAAGAAAAATTTATCAAATATCAATAGATAAATCTAATGAAAGACTCCTATACGGTAACCTACAAAAACAAATCTGAGAAAAATTAATGAAGATGTAAATAAATACAGAGATAGAGGTTGTCCAGGGATTGAAAGACTCAAGCCCCACATCAGAAATCTCAGGAGGTATTGTTTTAAGAATTAATGATTTGATTCTAAAATTTATGTGGAAATGCAAAGGACGTAGAATAGCCAAAACTATATAAAAAAAGAACAAAATAGAAGATTTACTTAATGTCAAAACTTGCCATAAAGTTACAATAATCAAGATGCCATGTATTGTGAAGATATGCAAATTGATCAGTAAAATAAATACAGAGTCTAGAAATCTATCTAGTACCGCACCATGTTACTTTAATTAGGAAAATGTAAAATCTTTTTTTTTTCAATTTTCACTTTAAGGAGAAATATTTTTTTTTCTCCAGATTTTTATTTAAATTGCAGTTAGTTAACATACAGTATAATATTAGTTTCAGGTGTAGAATTTAATGATTCGTCACTTACAGATAGAATCTCAGATACACACATACTGTATGAGTCCATGTATACGAAATGTAAGACTAATCTATGGTGACTAATTTATATTTGCCTCTAGAGATGGAGGGATGGATTGTAAAAGAGCATGAGGGATCTTTCTGAAGTTTTATATGTTGTGATGAGTAATAGATTCACAGGTGTTTACAGTTTTCAAAACTCATTGAACACTTAAGATCTGTACATTTTGTTATACCTCAGTTAATAAAAGAAAACCTCGTAGGCATGAGCCAGGCAGTTGCCCTAAATAAGGGAAGCAGGCTGGGTATGAGAACACAGGAAACCATGAATGTGGTGAGCCCCATGGAGAAAGGTGGCCACTGCTCTGTTCGAGGCTCAGGCGGGAATTGAGTGACCTTCTGAGCTTTCCAGATAAGCTGAAGTCTTCATTTTCATGCCAAATTTCAATCCTAGAAATATTGGGCACTGATTTTTTTTAAAAACCCAAGTACTGCAATTGGGGGAATATATGAGATAGATCAGAAGAAACTAAATGGCAGTAAAGGACTCTGGCTGCTGTTGAATAATATTTTTCTAATTTAAAATACTGTAAATTTGACCCCATTATGCAGTGTCAGTTAATCTTAGTTGTAGTTGATTTGAGCAGCACTTGGCTAGCTGTCTTTGTTGAGAAGTGTACTTACTACATTGCAGCTACTGGATTAAGCCATTAAAAGGCAGAGCCCTCTCATTTATTCTTTATTCTTTGTAACAACTAATTGTGAGAAAGACACTGCTAAGCAGTGACAGACGACATCTGTACCCATGGCCTTTTACTCTGTCTCATGCCCTGACCCTCTTGTACTCAGGGAACAGCATTAAGGAGCAGGTGTAGTCCTGGGATCAGTTTGATAAACTCTGCGGGCATTAGAGTTTTGTATTAGAATGTAGTGATCACTTTTGGATGCCTGCAGTTCAGATCCTTGACCCATAACTGTACGATATTGTAAAAATTGGAACTTTAACTTGGTCATATAGTTATAGAAATTGTACTGGAAATATTTTAGTGTTAGCTCTTCAACGTGGAATTATTATTGTTTTAATTTAATGAAATGGATTCACCAAAATGCACTGTAGGATATTCATTGTTGGACTTATTCATTTCTTTAACAAACATTTGAGTGTCTTACTAGGAGTGCTGTGAGGTACCATGAGAAAATGAATAAGACACAGCCTTGTGTTCAGGGAATTTTGAAAAGCAAAAAAGATTGTATTTACATTAAACTAATTTATATCGTAATACTAACTGCAAGACCTGTTGGTATGTGACTAATGCTGTTTTTGCTGTTTAACGTTTTGGAGGTTATTATCATTGTGATTTACCTCAGAGGGCTCAGGTTTCAACTTTTCTAACATCAAAAGAATCTGAATCTAAAGTTTTGTAGCGATCAATTATTTCTCCTGCATATATTTACTGAGTAGCTCCTTTGCACCAGGGACTGTGCTGTTTCCAGGGAATATTATTAAATGGTGCAAATACTGGCTTTGCCCTCATGCAGTTTACTGTGGGGATAATTTGTTGACTGACCTTGACCTATTCCTTAAGTACTAAGTGCTGTACTTTCTACCTTGCATTATTATCTTTACTGTTTTTATTTTATCTTTTAGTGTCTATTGGTATATTCAATACTATGCCACAGACACATACTGGGGATGAAAAAAGATGTACTGAGCAATGTTACTGCTGTGAAGCAGTAATAAGACAGTAATAAAGTATCCCTCTATCATAATTTAATAGTAGCCTCTTCTTCCATTTCTTCTCAGTAAACCAAATATGGAAACTTACGCAATTTTGCACTATTAGAAAACTAAAGGCGCAAATTCTTTATCTGTTTATGTGTTAAATTTTTACTAACCAATGTGAAATCTGTTTCTTCTGTGCCTGTAAACCCTTTCTTTTTTTTTTTTAAACATTGCTACTGTATGGCTTCTGAAATGCTCTTTTAGCTTGTCACTCCCTTTTCACATCATTTGTGTGGCTTTCTCCTCCAGCCGTGACCTGTAATTCTTCTTTGTGCTCAAGAAAGCCCTTGAGCACCAGTGAGATTACCCTCTGCTAGTAATGTTTTATTGTGGGATCTAAAATGTGCATGGGTTGTTTTTTTAATTCTTTGTGTAATTTTATACCATCTTTGCTGTTATAATTAATTTTTAAATCTATAAAAATTGCTGCTGGTTCATTTTTTGAAGCTGTCCATTTAAAATGATCATTGCCTCAGAAGCAGGCTTTTAATAAGTAGTAAAAATGTTTCTAAAAATGTCACCTTTTCTTTTTCCAGTTTTGAGAAATGGTGCTTGGGAAATTGTGCACTGGGAAAAGGTATGCATTGATTTTTATTTTGTTCCAGAAGAAGTGCATCGATGTGTACTCTAATAGATACAATTTTTGTGTGTGATGTAAACAAATGTCATGAATTCTGATACGAAAGCTGTTTAGTAATTAATGTTGTAAACATACATGGAGTCTTTAGTCACTCTCATTTAATTCTGAAATATGCTAGAAAGACTTGAAAAGTAATATTTGGAATTCTTTGTTTTTCATAGTATATTTTGAGTACTGTTTTTCATAGATTTCATTTAACCATGAACTGTTTTGTGTTGAAACTTTTTGCTTTAATCATCTACTGTCCAAGCAAAACTAAGAATTAGAGTTCCTTAAAAAAAAAAAAAAAAAAAAACTTACTAACCTAAACATCATTTTCTAATGAACTGGAAATCAATTCCATAGTCTCGAGAGGTTAACAGGCTCACAGGACATGTAACATGGCAGTTAGTGAGTTGAGTCATCATTTAACATGTGTTATCTAAGTGCTTTTAAGACCTCAGTTTCAAAAGGTAAGCAATTGTTACTAGTTCTCCCTTAGTCCTGGAAGACCATTAACTCTAGTCTAACTAGAGTCTAACTCTATTCGCAAGCGAAGAACCTTTATAACTTGGTGAAAGACTTTTGGAGGCAAAGCCACTCTACCTGGGGGATTTTGTTCTCTGAGATTGCTAGGAACAGCTTAGGTGTCCCACTCAGCTGGTTACTTGCCTTCCAGTATTTCCCAGCAGCTTAAAGGCCATTCCCTTAATCCTGCCCTGTGATGTTCATAGTCACCTTGTGTCTCTGCAGGAAACAAATTCCCTCTCAGTTGACTGCATTTTTCTCATTTTAAATCAGTGGCCAAAATAAAGACTGACATCTCCCTTCCTGCGTGTTTAAAAACTCACTACTCTCTCTGGTCTTTGACATAAAAGTAACAAAGAGGAAAATACCTTGACTGTGCTTTCCTTAGTCCTGTCATAGTCACCGCTCAGAGAAGCACAATAAAAAAATGAAAAAGCTCAAAAAATTGCTTCAAAAGAAGTTTCCTTTTGCTCTTCTTTGGCACTTGTGGATTTAAACATTTTAGAAGATTGGTAGGATGTAATCAAGTATGACGAATTGAATTGTATTATAAATGTGTATCATTTACTAGGTTTGTCATAGTAATTAGCTTAGACACGTTTCTTAATAAATTGATATATCAGTTTCTTACCATCTAATCCAAAGTAAGCAGTCATAAAGTCAGGAGATAAGCATGTATGACTTTCCTCTAAAATTAGCCTATTACAATGTCTTATTTTACTGATGTCTTTTTTTTTCCATTATTTCAAGATTGAATGAATTACTGTAACTCAGTTTTTCACAGACAAGAAATCAGCAGCCCATGATTACCCATAATGTTAGCATTCTTTGTTGTCTTGGAGATCAGTGCCACACCCTCCCTGCGCATCCCACTTAGAGAAGCAGAGGAATAAAATTTAAAGTGTTGCCAAAAGTTACCCAGCCAGCATGAACTGATGTTACTTAATAATTTGTATTAGATACTTAATTAACTAGAATTTTTAAAAGTTGGTTCAATGATGAATTCAAGATAAATACTCAAAAATTAACAGCATTTCTTTTGTTGGAGATATCAAATTAGAAAAATACAATGAAAGATCTCATTCCCAGTGGCATGTGAGATGCTTACAAATAAATTTAAGATATGTATATGACCTTTGTAAAGACAACATCAAAGCTTTTTAGGTGTTAAGGATTGACATAAATGGGCAATTATGTCAAATTGCTAGCAAAACCAAAAGTACCAGTTGTTCCAAAGTATTGGTGCAATATAATCCCAGGGAAATTATTACTTTTTCCTCAAGAGTTGACTAAATTGGGGCGCCTGGGTGGCGCAGTCGGTTGAGCGTCCAACTTCAGCCAGGTCACGATCTCGCGGTCCGTGAGTTCGAGCCCCGCGTCAGGCTCTGGGCTGATGGCTCGGAGCCTGGAGCCTGCTTCGGATTCTGTGTCTCCCCCTCTCTCTCTGCCCCCTCCCCTGCTCACACTCTGTTTCTCTCTGTCTCTCAATAAGAAATTAACGTTAGAGGGGCGCCTGGGTGGCGCAGTCGGTTAAGCTTCCGACTTCAGCCAGGTCACGATCTCCCGGTCCGTGAGTTCGAGCCCCGCCTCGGGCTCTGGGCTGATGGCTCAGAGCCTGGAGCCTGTTTCTGATTCTGTGTCTCCCTCTCTCTCTGCCCCTCCCCCGTTCATGCTCTGTCTCTTTCTGTCCCAAAAATAAATAAACGTTGAAAAAAAAAATTTTTTTTAAAAAAGAGTTGACTAAATTATTCATCTTAATTTCAAAAAGAAACAGTCAAGAAAATAGAAGAATCTTTTGGGAAAATGAGCTGTGTGCAAGGATGAGTAAAATGGAGAGCAGAAGTTATTAAGATAGTATGGTTCTGTTGCCAAAATAGGCATTGATAAATAGAGTAAAATAGACTAGAAGAAAAGGGACTAGGATGCCCTGAAATAAAGCCCATTTAATATTTAATAAAGAGGGCAAAGAATCATTGATAAAATAATTATTTAATAAATGATGTTGGAAATCACCAACTTGCAAGTTTCAAGAAATAATGTAGTTTATATCTAAGTCACATCCCATGCTAAAATAAATTCCAGCTGGCTTAAATGTTAAAATGTTGGTCTTGAAAAACATACAAAGAGAATAAAGACTTTAAGAAATATTTGGAGAAGAGCAAGATCTCAAGCTGTCTGGAATTTGATCCTATAAATTTTTTTAAAAATGCACAGCAAAAGCCACTACAAATAATTAGGCACAATAGGGAAAAATAGTTGCACCAAATAGGACAAAAGATTGAAATTGTTATATAAATAGGAAATAAAAGTTGGCAATAAGCAAGATCTGTAATAAGCAACCAGATTCAGTGTAATATCAACCTAGTTATGAAAGTTGCAAATTTAAGCAATATTGGTGTCTCATTTGCTATACTTCTACGTTACTTAAGATTTTTTGTTCTATGAAGTATTTCATTCACATACTATTGTGGATTAATAATTTAGGTCTTCATATTGAGAATCATAAAAAGGGGATTCTGGGAATTTAACCTGAGAAAATAATGATTAAGTAGAGGAAAAAACCTGTACATGCATAAAAATATTTATTGTAACATTTTTTATAACAATGAAAAGGTAGACTAATGTGGATATCCACCAGTAGGGAAAGTGTTTTTTAATTTTTTTTTTAACCTTTATTTTTGAGAGAGACAGAGACAGAGAGTGATCAGGGGAGGGGCAGAGAGAGAGGGAGACACAGAATCCGAAGCAGGATCCAGGCTCTGATCTGTCAGCGCAGAGCCCGACATGGGGCTCAAACCCACGAACTGTGAGATCATGACCTGAGCCAAAGTCAGACACCCAACTGACTGAGCCACCCAGGTGCCCTGGGAAAATGTTTTTTAAATTACAACATTCTACACTCTGGCATATTTTGTGATAAGTAAAAGCTGTAATTTCAAATACTGTGGCATCATAGAAAGATTTTATACCATTCATTCAGCAAATATTTATTGAGTGTATGTGCCAAGCAGTGAACAGCAAGCAAGACATATGAGGGTCCCTGTGTCGTGAAATATAATCATAGGTGAGAAGAACAGAGGCATTTACGCTAAGATGTCAACTATGTAAAAATGGTTTATTGAACACTGAGTAGACAGGCAAGCAGCCTTGCTTGTTGGGTTAGCCAGGTTGTGGGACAAGTCTTCTCTTTAGCTTATGTCACATTTTGTGCAATTAAAAATAAAATCAATAAACTGAAACCAAGAGTCTGATCCTCATGCCAGGGTAATACAATAAGCATATTACCCTTAGCGGCGCTAATGGGGCTTTCTTTCAGGACTTGATTTCTTTGTTTTTCTAAATGTGTGGCTACTGCGGCTACCTTTTAATTGTCCTCAGAGGACCTACAGTTTTGCACAGCATACGTCCAGTCATTCACAGATGGGCACACTTCAGCTCTCAGACATTAATAGAAGACTTTTCTCTGTTGCACAATGTTAAACTGTCTGACTTCCAAAGCAAGTATTGCAGTGACAAAGCCCTATACAAGGTACTGCATCTCCACTCTTGACGTGTAAGCTACTGCCTTCCATGGCCCTGACCGCAAAGTCTAGTTCTTCAAATTGAGATGCAGCTGAAATTGTTCACAGGTTTTGGAGATAGTTCCAGGTGGAGAATTTAGGAGGGATCTTACACTCAGCACATTCTCCTGGCTTTGTAGAGAAGTATGGAGTGGTGGGCTTTTTGCAGGTGTACAGGTCACTCCCTAAAGCTGCTTTAAGACATGAAGTTTCCAGCATGAAATGCTTTTGTTTGGATTTAGAATTTATGTCTCCAAAAATTCCTTAGTAAAAATATTAATATGCTGGGGTCTGTAATTGGACAAAGATTCTAAATCAGTCCATTACAGTTTGATAAACTTACTCTTTTACATAATCCTCAGTTGTAGGTATGAATGTCAGTGACTTGAGAAGGCTCAAGGTGATGGTCTAAAGCCCTGAATATTTCCTTAACATCAGCATTTGGGGAACTAAGTGCTCTGTCATGATGTTCCTCCACTGAGAACATGTGGTCAAGGAATTTGTACCAACTTGACTTTCTCTTCTGTCCATTAATCTTATGCACACACTAGGCTGGAAAGGGGGAATGCCACATTAGGAATGCAAAACCAAAAAAAGAAAGAGAGGTGCTTGGTCGTGTTTGAGAAGCGACCTAAAACAGGCATCATAACGAGGGGGCAGGTAAGTTCCCTGCTGTCCTCATAGTACTGCAAGAACTGCTTTAGCTCTCGGTGGTAAGCCTTTGGTTTTCACAGGCCCCTGAGTAACTACTTCATACCGTGTAAGGTGCTAATAGTTTCTTTCAGTCCTCAGTTGAATGACCACAAGCCTTGCTTTTGTCTTAACAATGAATAAAGATGTGGGAAAGCAGTGGGATCAGTAAGGGATTTTTGTAAGTCTGACTGTTAAACTCTTACACTATAATGTGGACAACTATTCGATTTTATGAAGCATATAGTCTGATTGGGTAGCAAACATTAACATGCAATAGGAGATTAAAGAACATTTAAATGGTAGCCTGGGTAACATTCTCTCCAAATGCTGTAGCTCCATTGACCTTATACTTCTTGATCTTGGGTGCTATCAGAGTACGATCACAACACATAACGGGCCTGTTTACACCTATACTTGCTGGGGTTTTGTTACTTCCCCTTTTTTGGGGGTTGGTGTGTTTGATTCCAACGTCCCTGGAAATTTGTCCGTTTCCAATCATTCAGATTTCAGCTAAAATCTCCCTTGAATCGGAGCTTCCCTACTTGGATAGCCAACATACCTACCATACACGAGAAGACCCCCTCCAACCTTGCCTAACTTCCTCCCCCGGCATATAAAGTAACCACAGTGGTCTGACTCTGCAATAATTTCTTATTGTGATTCCTACTGAGGACACAATTCTCTCCTCCCCCCATCCAATAAAGTGTTATTTTAGGGTTCAAGAAAAAGTTGAGAGAGGAAAGAACAAAAAGGCTTTAACAATAACAAAAAAAGACTTTTCTTCTCTTGATTAAGTATTGAAGCTTATTTGGAGGTTTATTTGGCTGCTAACATGGCACTTTCGTGATCTAATGAGAGTGGTTATCAGTGTAACTTGGTCCAGTTGTGACTTAGTTGGAGTCCTAATGTTTGCTCAAAACTCTATGACACTATATCACTTAAATCACCTCTAGAAAGTTTCTGGGCTTATTATATCTTTAATGTGTCTTTAGGACATGTTCACAAAAATGCTACTGGGTAGAAAAGCCAGGAAGATATTAAGCTGTTTTTTTTTTTTTTAATTTAAAATACAACATAGGGGCGCCTAGGTGGCGCAGTCGGTTGAGCGTCCGACTTCAGCCAGGTCACGATCTCGCGGTCCGGGAGTTCGAGCCCCGCGTCGGGCTCTGGGCTGATGGCTCAGAGCCTGGAGCCTGTTTCCGATTCTGTGTCTCCCTCTCTCTCTGCCCCTCCCCCGTTCATGCTCTGTCTCTCTCTGTCTCAAAAATAAATAAACGTTTAAAAAAAAATTTTTAATAAAAAAAAAAGTAAATAAAATAAAATACAACATAGATTTACTATATTTACTTACGCAAAATCAAGCTTTGCAGCCAGTCAGATAAGGGTTTGAGTCTAACCTCTTCCTCTCACTGTGATCTTAGGGAAATAACTTAGAAGCTAATAAGACTCTCTTTTTTTCCCTCTCTAAACTGTAAATTATAATCAAAACCTATTTTATAAGACCATCATGAGGAATAATGATCATACATATGGTAGGTAGCTTTTCCAGTTGCACTGAGATTTCCTTAAGCAGGGTAAAGATCACCTTTGGTAAATTCCTCCTTTTTATTTTTATGTCATAGAGAATGTGAGAAGTTGAGATGTCAGTGGATAAAATGGATGGATTTATTAAGCTAAGCCCTGTAGTTGGAAAAAAAAGATACAGTGTTCATATTTTAAAGGACTGTCCCATCCTTGGCCTCACTCCTAGATCATTTTATGCCGTTTTGTGAAGATAAGTGGTTCTTGTTTGCCAGTAACCATTTTTTACTGTGTTCTATGCTTAAATACAGTGGGTTGTATATTTGTAACTATCTTTCAATGCAGATAATTAACCAATTCCCAGTTTTCTTTCAGGTAAATGTTGGAGATATAGTTATAATAAAAGGCAAAGAGTATATACCTGCTGACACTGTACTTCTCTCATCAAGGTAGAGATTACCTACTGATGCTCAAACAGTGTAGAGGATGGTTTCTCTACCCTGCATTGACCTTGTGATTTCTCCAAGGAAATAAGGAATAAACGAAGAATTTCAAACCTCTCTAATGATTTTGAATTAAACATTAAAAAATTGATTGGACTTAATGGACTCTTTCTTATTTGCCATATAGAATAAGTGATAGGTACTATCCTGTGTAATTCAAAAGTTATCATTACAATTAGAAGTCTGCTCTCTCTCTGGCTACATCCAGATCCTTGTGTGTGGACCACTAACTCATGAGATTTCCTGTTGTTTATTTTATATCATACATGGATGGGGTTCTATTGATTTTTATCTTGCAGTCCTTGTTCATGATAAATTCTTCTATGATGCATTAATATATCCCTCCAAACTTTCTTGATCTTTATGGGACATTAGTGCAAGAAAATGGATGAATGATTTCTTTTTTGTCGTCATACCTTTTGAAACGCCATACTCTTCCAACAACAACAACAAAAAAAATTGAAGTATTTTGCTCTTTTAAATTCTTTCCATGACTGAATTTAGATAATTTTTGTTTTATTCGTATTTAAGACAGTCATGAATTAGTATTCAGAACATATGGCACCGTTACCTTTTAAAGAATGTGGTTTTCAAATGGTTTGGGGTTTAAAAACTGTAAAACTGGTCCTAATATAAATTAAGAAAAATGTTTTTTAATATCTTAGAGGTTGTTTATCATCATTTCCTTGGACAGTTTTATTTGTAAAATCCACATATAAATATGGACAGTGTCCTTTTTTCAAAATCTATTTAATCAGGTCATTATTTAAAGTGATTGGATTTATAACAAGTTAGTGACACTTAACCGAGCAAAAAGTTCTCCAGATATTTATAGAAATAAGTCTATGGGTAGTTGAAGTACTGTAGGTAGTTGTACTTTCATACTTTATAGCTGGGAGATTTTTGTGTCACCTATAGATTTTATTTCTGGAAAAATTAAAATTAATGGGTTTCTAAATCAGCCTTTTCGTTACTAATTTTCTTTGCTCATAGCTTTAATTAGGGTCAGTTTCTAAAACTGAAGTAGAGGTACTGGTCCACATGTGGCTGTGTGAGAATGAGTTTAACGGTTGAGCTTGCTGTCACTGCCTCAACATACCAGATGGCATCAGGTACTAGAGAACACTCTGCCTAGGAGACAGGAAATCAGGATTCTTACCCTGGCTTGGTGATTTTGAACAAAAGACTTCATCTCCCAGGCCTTGATTTCACATCTTTTAAAGTGAGGAAGAGGGAGTAGATGATGAAACTCTGATATTCCCTGATTCTCCTTCTTCTTTAGATTCAGTAAGTTTTTATTTATTTAAGTTGTAAGAATGCCTAGCCAACAGAACAATGGGCACTCGGTGGTACTAAATAAAAGTTTGATAAATGTAGTGGATGACTGACCATCTAAATGGTCAAAGTTCAGAGTGATAATACAGCATTCCAGCAATTTAAGAAAGTAATCGTGTTTTCCTGATTACGCCTATCAGAGAGACATAATTTACCATAGAGAATATCATGTATGTGTACCATTAATTACACTTTTTATTTTTCGTATGCTCCAAAGCATGAAGATACTTGACTATATTGCCCTGACTTTATACATAATTTTGAATTGAAAGTTTTAAAAAATACTTTTCATCAGCCTCTATCCACCCCCAGAAACTCCCAGAAAGCTCTGTGCTCATATTTTTTTTAAAGTTTGGAGCATTTTTACAGGAGTTATTTCCTCAACGTTAAAAACACTCACTGGTGTCTCACAGATACTGTAGTATAACTATAGATATGGTAGATGGAAATAGTTTCTATCTTTTTTTTTTTTTAAAGATTTTTAAGTAATCTCTACACCCAACGTAGGGCTCAAACTCACAACCCCAAGATCAAGTCTCATGTTTCACCAACTAAGCCAGCCAGGTGCCCCAATAGTTTCTATATCTTACTATAGCAGCCACAGAGATTAACTTCCTCCAAAGATTATTACTTCTTAAAAGATTGTGTGACTCATTGCATTTAGTTATTCAGTAGGACTCAAAGTATAAAGCTTCTTCCATTAAGTATTTATATCCCAGTGGCAAAGTGCCACCTTTCAGGGTTGTTTTTTCTCAAAAAGTTTTGCACTACTCTTGTGAATGTACATTAACCTTAACAAATAGGTAGAAGTTTGTGTCCTCATTTAACAGGAAGCGTAACTTTGACTTCAAGTCTTATTTTTTGCCATTTAACTTTACCTAACGACTAAGTCAAGGTGGGAATATTTAATCCCTAATTAATCTGATCCCTTCATTATGCCACACTGTCCACTATCAGAATAAGGACATGGTGATTCTCACCTACAGATGAGCATTGTTTAACAATAAACATAAACAACAGTTTGTAACATTTTAATTTCCAAATATTTTCAATTATTAATTACTAATAGTGCACCCTTTCTGAGGTAGTTTGAAAATAAAGCATGAACATTGTTGAAAGTTACTGTGTTTCATTGATTTTTCACTTCCATTTGAAGAAACAAGTTTTAGTTTATAACAAATACATGTATAAGTTTAGAAAGTAAAATATAGAGTAAAATAACTCAAGCTGTTCATTCAAGTCCACACAGGTTCCTGGCATGTCTATTTCATACCCTCTCTGAAAAACTTCTCCTGGGTTCAAAGGCTTATTACCCTGTTAAGACAATGCATCACCAAGACTTAATGAATTATTGAACAACTCAAAAGGCTGCGGTTATGCCTTCTAACTTCCTAAAACCCATGTCTTTACAGCTTTGCATTAAAGGTAATGATATGTATGCAGTTAACTTTCAAAATGTTTCAGAATCAGAAAATTTCTAATATTTTTTTTTAAGTGTATTGGGGATGGTGGTGGAGAGGACTAATATACTTGGTTTTTCAAAGAATTGTTCCCACAGTTCTTTCCTTCTTGGGTAGGAGTGGTCATACACTAGATGGCGTGAGAGTGAGGAATTGGAGAAAGGAAAATCTGTAAGATAAAGTAACTGTATAAAATTTTGTTTTTGAGAAGACAGTCTTGTGAATAAACTTTAAAGAAGGAGCAAAAGTTTCCACATTAAAAATTGAAAATTGGGCTTCAAATTGAGTAATCCTTTAATATTTCACATTTTCTTGTGCCTTTAGACCTGATCAAAATAAATTTTGAAAAAATGGACATTAGACATTTTTATTAACATGGATTATTTTCTATAATAATTTCAAACTTTCTGTCTCTTTTGTCCATTTGTTTGGTTCTTCTTTTTTCTGTTTTTCATTTTTTTTTTTTCCGTTTCAATTATTTTAAACTGGGACCTGTAGGTGGCAGTAGGGGAAATAGTGAAAGTGACCAATGGGGAACATCTCCCAGCAGATCTCATCAGCCTGTCCTCAAGGTTAGAACCACTGAGTCGTACAGGATGTGTGTATGTGGATCCTCACCCTACAGCAGAGAACAATTACACCCAAAGATGGTTGAGTTCTATGTCTCTTCCTGTAAAACACAAAAATTTTTATACTTCTTGGAGATAGACATTTCACAAATGTTTTAAAGGCCTTTTATGAAGGCAACATTGGATGCTGTTTGTCCCTCAGGTGGGAAGATTCAGCTCCTATTGTTCTCAATAGGAGTTCATGAGGCATGCCAGTAAAGGTAGATTTTAATTTCCTGTGCATCATTAATATATATCCATATTTAACAACATGCCTAAATACCGAGGCTGAATTTAATACCTCTCCAGGATACTGTTTTGAACAGTGTTAAGCTTTTCATGAAATGAAGTCATTGAAATTTTGCCTTATTCTTATATTTGAAACTTACTGTGAGTTCTGTAGAATCCCTTCAGCAATTATGACTATAATTTGGGCTTGTATAGGGTTTACAGAGGACCCCCTGCACAAAGCTGGATGTTGTACATTTTGTACCGCATGCTTTGGGATCAGTTTTTATCCCACTTGTTACTAGTGGCAAAGTGCATGTTCCCATGGTAAAGTTCAGCCGTCTACCAGTGTCTGTATTGTGATATGCATCTTGTTTCATCTTTCCACTTACTAATCAAAAAGCCTGCTTTGCCTCTCTGACTGTAGCTTGCGTTTGGATGTCACCATAATTTGCTGAAATATTTATTATGTAGCATGATCCCTTATGTAAAACTTCTTGCTGCTTTTTCATAACACTATTAAGAACTGCTTCAGTAACAGCTGTCTTAAGGGATTAAGAATGTTCTGAATTCGGATGCATATTTTATTTGCCCCACTTCAAATAGAAGTCAGCCGTTTAACTTTTTAACTTCCTAGTCATGTAAAGTCCTAGAAAAATTGCTTTGTGAAAAAAAAGATAGAATAGTAGTCTCATTTTAATGTGAGAATGGCCTTGGACATATTGATCAGTAATATTTTAATGCATTTTACTGGCAAAGTATGGAATCTGCATTGTTCACCTAACATCTGTCACCATGCTTCTATATTGTCGGAAGATATGTTTTAAAATTTCATAAGCCATTTATGTTTCAAATGTATATATAAGTTACAAATTAGCAGTTACTAGAGCCAAGTTAAATGTTGGATAGATGATATGTTGAATATAATAGAGCGAAAATATAAATACTGAAAAATTTCTCCAGTTGGGAAAAAAATATAAGCCCTTATGGGAGAAAAAAAAATCCACTGAGTGAATTGAAGAACTTGCAAAGTTACATTAAAATGAATCTGTAAAATATTTGATCATTGACCGTATGTTTCAGCAATTTTCACAAATCTCCAGGCCACAAAACTAAGCTACCTGCCCATTTCTGAAACTTGAAATAATGTGTTTTGCACATGTACAAATTGGAAGTTGATTGGAAGATTCAGGTATTTGTAACTGACAAACTTTTTCCGTTCTAACTTTGAATACATATGCTTATCAGAGATTACATTTATACTTCCATGATGTTACCAAGGCTTATTGTATAACCAAGTGCTAATGAGATTGATTTAACTTCAGCACGTTTTTCCTTACACTTGAGGATACAATTAGATGACAGACTCACCTGTCTATACTTGCTGGGCACATAAAGTCAGATTGTGAAGAGAAAGGATATACACAGTCCAGGATGTAGTACCTGTGATAATGCTGGAGAATGTGCATCCCTTCTGCCAGCCACCACTCACTAAACTTTTCCAAACACATTCTGGTGGGGACCCATGAAATGGACCTCCTAGGTGCAGGTCAAGGAGCAATATGGCCAAGTTGGCTGGTTTTAGTTTTAGCTTTTTCTGCCACAAGAATCTCTGAAATAACCTTAAGAAAGAGAACAGGAGCAGAAAAAAACAAAAACAGAAGTATGTATCTAAAGTATATAGCTACTTCCATTGTAAAATCTCACACAGTTTTTAAAAGTAGCCTTAAAATTTAAATATTATGGTTCGTATGATCCTGTTCATCTTTTCTTAAAAGGTAGTCACTGAAAGTTTATAGAAGCATCAATCTGGAATTTTCTAATCACTTTCCTTAACCAATTTATACATGGGCTACAAGCATGAAATCTCACTTGCTATTTTTGAGCTAAAGATAAAGCTGGACACAAAACTGCTTTTACATTTCAGATACAGTCTGTGTCGTGTCGTTATGGATGAGCAATTTAAGTATCACATGACAAATCTAATCATCCACATTAGCTTGAAGATCAGTACTGATTGGCATCAGGAAATTGCTTTGTGGTCGTTCTAGCTGAAAAGCTGATCCATGAGTTGTGACGCATGGGTTCTGCCTCCCAGCATTTAGCACTTAGAATGGAAATCATCATGAAACTAGACGACTAAAGCTTTGTTTAAAACAAAAGGCTTCAGTGAGTCTAAGCATTTAAATAAGTTATTATTTTGCTTTTCTTCCCCCACTAAATCTCTCTGCTTTTCAATTTTAAATAACAGTGAGCCCCAGGCCATGTGCTACATTGAAACATCCAACTTAGATGGTGAAACAAACCTGAAAATTAGGCAGGTAAGATCTAATACAGGTTTATGTAATTTTTACTGATTTATTACACGGAATCAAGAGCTTTATTTCTGGTGTTGTCTTGAATTGAAGTGACTATCTAATTGCAAATACTTTCTTGCTGAGCCACTATGAAGAGGTGTCTTTGAGATGAAGACTCAGATTTACTTGCCTGATTAAATATAGTCCATCACACAGATATTATTTGTAACATTTTTAATATTTCATGTAATAGCCAACAGCCCGATGATGATAATTTTAGTAGTTCTAAGTACTTTGACATGTGTTCGCGTATTTAATCATCCCCATTCGCCTGGCCCAAATTATTATTTGGCTTTGCTGTATCGAAAAGGCATAGTTTCCATTGCTGTTCTAAAAGTCTCACTAATCTCAGGGAATAGTTAGGATTTCTGTATTTGCTTCTCATACCATCTCCGATAGAAAGCAACGGTCTTTTTAAGGAGGAGACTTTTAAAAATGTACTCTCTGGGGTTCTAGGGGGATGATGGAAATGACAAGTGAGAAGTTTGGGATGTGATGGAATTAGGTCATCAGGGCACCTGAACTCAGAGTGCCCTAGGAAGCGGGGTCCTGTTCACTGCCAGCCAGTAGAAGCTAGTTGGCCAGAGGGAGGAACTATTTTTGAGTTTTCCTTCTCAGTGGACTAACAGAAAAGAAATGTAACGATTCTCTTTGGACATAGTTCTATTTATTTTGCATTCTCTTTTTGAGATTCAGCAGGCAGACTGTGTAATGCTAAATATTAATTTTATTTTTGGAAACACAGTTCTTTGAGGACTTCAAAATATCTTTGCAGTCAAGTTAATAGTCTCAAGTATGTTTTAGATCTTTCACAAAAGCTACCCTATTCTTGTGTTCAAGTAGAGAGGAAGGTGACCCTTAATTATGATTTGACAAACAGTATTGTGTAAGGGAGGAGACTTGCTTATAAAATAGTGGGACCTCTTAGATCCTAAGACTGAGATGAATTCAGAATCCCCCCTCCTCCTGCACACAATGCAATTAATATACTCTTTTGCTTTTTAAAAAATTTCTAAACAGGGCTTACCAGCAACATCAGATATAAAAGACATTGACAGTTTGATGAGAATTTCTGGCAGAATCGAGTGTGAAAGTCCAAACAGACATCTGTACGATTTTGTTGGAAACATAAGGCTTGATGGACATAGGTATGTAAAATTGGTCTTTATAAGAACCCAGAATTCAGGAGTGCCTGGGTGGCTCAGTCAGTTAAGCGTCCAACTTCGGCTCAGGTCATGATCTCACAGTTCCTGGGTTCAAGCTCCACGTCAGGCTCTGTGCTGACAGCTCAGAGCCTGGATCCTGCTTCAGATTCTGTGTCTCCCTCTCTCTCTGCCCCTCCCCTGCTCATGCTCTGTGTCTCCCTCTCTCAAAAATAAACATAAAAAACAAAACAAAACAAAAAACAGAATTCACTGCATCTCAGTGTATTGCTGAGTGTTTTCCAAGCCTGGGTGCATATTATTTTCTCATGCTCTAAGTTTGAACACTCAAAACCTCTTCTTAAGTATTTCTGTGTTACTTCTACCAAGAGTCTTTTTGCAGAAATCTTAGCTCTTAACTCCATGCATATGGTACAACTGAAGAGTTCCTCAAGATGACAATTGGATATTTTCAGGGATATGCCAGGCTTGTGGCACATTAATTAGTGGCATATTCTTTGGCCAGAATACTTAATGTCATAGGCCTATCTGCAATCTCCATGGCTTGGGTCCTTTCCTGTGATCTCTAGGTGCCTCAAAGATATCAGATTCTATCCACAAGGAGTTGACTGTACTGGATAATTTCTTGTCTTTCTTGTCTTCTCTGTATAATTCCATATGCTCTTTTCTAGGCCGTGTTATCATCTACAGTTATCTTTACTGTTACATCCTTTCTACCCTTCATTCTTTCCCACTTCTCTTTCCTGTCTCTCTCTTCATAGATTCAACCAGTATTTCTCAAGCCCCCAGTGGGCTAGGTAGGCTAAGTACAGAGATGGAGCAGGAGACTGCAGTGAACAAAAGAGATAAATATGCCCGCCCTTGTGAGCTTACTTTCTTGCAGTAAGGAAAGGGCAAATAGACAACAAATGATAAATAAGAAAATTCTGTTCTAGGTTAGAAAGTGATAAATGCTTTGAAAAAAAAAAATAGCCCAGGACAAGGCAGATTGGGTGTCCTTGAGAGCAAATCACTTTTGAGTTAGAATGGTTGTAGTAAGCCTCATTCATCAGGTAACATTTGAGGCCTGTGAGTAGGAGGAGAGTAAGTTAGCCATTTATACATCTGGAGGGAGAGAATTCCAGACAGAAGGAATAGTCAGCGCAAATTATTAGTTGTATTTACTGCATCATTTTAAAGTGGGAATGTGCCTGGAGTAGGTATGAAATTTCAGGGAGGACAGCGTGGTTGAAGTAGAGTTACCAAGAAAGAGTAATAAAAGAAGGGTAGGGGAATAAGAGGAAGCCAGACCATGCAAGGCTTTGAAGGCTATTGTAGAGTGTTACTCTGAGTGAAATGGTGATCCATTGGAGGGTTTTTAGAGGGGATATCAGCGGTTCAGTTTTGGGCCAAATAAGTTTGTGTCAGGGAGGCAAATGAATATATAAGCCTAGAGCTTGGGATAGAAGTCTGGGTCATGAGATAAATTTGGGAATAGTTGGCATAGATAATTAAAGCCATGGAAGTGGAAGAAATCACTGAAGGTGAAAGGGTATGGAGAGAAAGGTGAGGAGTCCCAAGGACTATCCTAAGACTGCAACATTAAGGTTGGGAAAACGGAGAGACCAGCCAAAGAAACCAAAATCAGGTTGATAGGAAGAAAGCCTAGATGGAGTGAGGAAAGTCTACCAAGGCAAAGGGAGTGACAGACATAGGTCAGATATTGCTGTTGGTCAAGCACAATGAGGCTGAGAATTAACAGTTCCGTTTAGCAAGTCGATATCCTTGAGCTTGGTTAGAGCAGGCAGAGCCTGATGAAGTGAGTCTGAGATAGTGGAAGAAGAGGAGTTGAAAATACCAAGTGTAGACAGCCTTTTCAAGGAGATTTGTTAGAAAAGGGAGCAGAAATGGAGCAGAACCTGGCAAGGAAGGGTAGGGTCTCTCCCATCTGCCACTTCTTCCTCTTGCCCTCGCTTTCCTTCTCCTCTGTCTCCTCTACCCCCAGGTATAGGTAGTGGCCAGCTAAATGCACTAGTCATTCCACCAGCCTGAGAGATTATCAGTGCCTTCATTATTTTATAATTGCATTATTACAGTGTTTGAATTCTAAAGAACATGTAAGATATACCCTAAACTGTCATCCTCATTCAGATCCACCAAAAGCTTTCCTGTAATTCATGAATTATATATTGTTCTAAAATTTGCACAGAGTGACCTCACAGAGTGAACATATGGTTATAGACTAATAATAGAGTTGGCCACTTATATAAGTAATGTTTCTGTAGTCTGACATTCCTAATTGGCCAACTTCCATTTCTTATCAGTTCCCCATGAAATCAATGCAGTGAAAGAGAAACTATACGATAGTGCCAAGACTTTGGGTAAGATAGAATTTATACAATAAGCTTTAATATATATGAAAGGTGGAAACAGATTTTCAATACCTTCATATTGTGGCACATTTGACTTTTACAGTGATTACCCAGAGCTCTTGGAGCCCCTTTATTTGGAACATGTGTACTTTGATTCCATTATTAAGGATGAGGGTCATTGTCTAATGCCAGAAGCTTTGGAATTCCACCTCTGATGAAATGTAGTAATAACTAACTTATGTTGAATCTTCATAATTGAAAAGGAGTATTTTTGTTTGTTTTTGAAGAGTTTGTACCTAATTCCAATCAATCCATACCACAAATGCCAAGGTGACAGTTGTCCTATTGTACCTCATTGTATATGTGAGGAATGGTTGGCACTTACGTGCTTCAAGTATAGGCTAGCAGCTTCCCAAGAATTTTTGGAAACGTGCTTTAGGCCTAAGGTCCCCTCCCAACTCTGAAACATCTTGAGACATATACACAAAGGGTTCCCTTCCAGCTGGGTCTGAAAAGCATGCTGTTTACAGAAAGAATGAGAATTATAGATACTGTAGTCTTTTTCTAAATTGGCATACACCGTTTCTTAAAGGCTTACTTAAGTAGAAGCCTTCAGGTGCTGTTATGACCTGAACTGATGTCACCTGAGCCAGTGATCATTGGGCAGTTCTTGAAAGAAGGTCTAAGGCCCAAGCTGCTACTAGCTTTAGCCACCTAACAGACCATGAAAGCCCACCAGGAATGCAAGACTCAACCTCACTTTGCCCTCTGCTGGCAAAGAAGTTCTGTAAGAAGTTCTGGGTTCTCCGGAGACTTTACTTGGACCAACTGTTGCCTTCTTTTTCCAGGTTGTTTTTTTTAATGTATTTTTCTTTATATTTGACATTTCTTTCTTGCTTTTTTTTCCTAAAATGAAGACCTAGTGATAGAAATCCTTAAGCCATTACATTTTGTGTAGTACATCTCCATCAAGAATCCCACTATATCTCTGATAGCTTGTACCTCTCTGTGTAAGGTTGTGTCAACCAACAACTTACCAGTGTGGATAGTTTTACAAATAACTTGCAAAAGACTCAAGTTGGCCTTTATTCATGAAAAATGTGTTTTAAATTAGATGGAATAGATACCTTCAATTTGCTGTCATTTCAGAGGAATGTTTTAAAACATTAGATGCTTACCATTTATTGGAAACTTATTCATAGTTCTTAGATAATTGATATTCGAATATGATAAATTATCCTAGAGATTTTAAATACAGGGACTTAACCTCTGCAGGGCAGGGGTGGCAATGCAAGTGGATGATGAGATCTATGTATTTACCTTGCCTTGTATATTATTTGGACTTTTATTATGCACAAAGCTGTTTTTAATTAGGTGTGGGAGGGGAGCAGATCCCCTAATCTCACCACTTCCAAACATCTTAGAAACCTAAACAGACTTACTAAATCAGGAAGAGTCTAAAATAGGTTTGAAAATTAACCTCTGAGTTCTAAAATACTGCCTACTGTCTTGGATAATGAAGTTGTAGGAAATGGCTGGTTTGGTGCTAAGGAGAAGCAACTGGAATGCTTCCTTCCAGCTGTCCTTGGGTAAGAAAATTATTCTTACTGGTAGGAAAATTACTTCTTTTCTAAAAATAAAGTGAATGTGAGAAGGGTTATTTTAATAACAGAACCTTTGTTGGAACTATGTAATAACTATAGAATTCTTAAGCATTTTAGAAAGTGTTTCTAATGTCACAACATGATCTGTCCTAGCACTGTCCCCCTGGGAGCAGATCAGATTCTTCTTCGAGGCGCCCAGTTGAGAAACACACAGTGGGTTCATGGAATAGTTGTCTACACCGGACATGATACCAAGCTGATGCAGGTGGGATTCTTATCTATGAAAACTTTTTGGACCTATTCTCTTGAAAAATGTGCTATTTGTAGCTCTCTATGCAGTAGTGTGAAACATAGCAGACCATCTGTCACAGATTCCTGAGCCCCACTCTATACATTCAGAATCTCATTCTTCGGTGTGTGGGGCTATGAAATGGTTCATGCACACAAGAACAGTGGAAAGTTCATCAGGCATCAACAGTGCGTGAACTCTTAATGATTTTGTATGTTGGCCCGTGGCAGCATTTACTAACTATTGCAGTGATTAATACTAGATGTCTGTGTAATGACAAATGCTCTACGTTAAAGTGTTTGTCTTATAATTTTATTTTAATACAGTGATCAAATTTTATAACTTGGTTTCACTTTTTCATAAAACGAAAAGAATCTGAAAGTCAAATGTTGACCATTTTTTGGTAACATTTTTAATGTTAGCCCATGTTTAATCAACTTTAGTCTTCGCACTTCTAGTGTTTACATGTGCCTGGGGATATAATAGTGTTCACTGGTTAGGTGGGTAGGGAATACCATTTTAAGATACTAAATGAAAAACTGGTTTCAGTTCTGATAACTTTGTAAAGTTGTGGAGACATTATCAACAGGCAGACAGGACTGCTATTAATGATTCCACCCCTAGCCATTCTATAAATTCTGTAAGCCATTATTTTATATCTATTATTACAGATTTAATTTTCTCTTCTGTGGACGCCTTGGTTAGCACGGACCTAGCGTGATGATTTTTATCATTAAATACAGCTGAGGAAACTTCTGTCATTTCCTACAGCCAGGGCCACTTAGATGGTTGCTGTATTCAGTAAAAGAGTTGCTAACTGCCACCAGAAATGTGGAAACCAGAGATCCTTTAAATGTGGTCTTCATAGTTTGGAACTTCCAGGTCTCTGGGTGTGGGTGCATAGGCCACCTTCTCTGCCTCTCTTCCAGAGCTGAGATGCTAGATGCTTCTAGTCTAAGTAGTCAAGTAATGCATTGTTCATCTTGCCTGCCTCAATGCAAAAGTTGTGTCTACAAAGGAGTATCATTTCCTTCTCTTTTTATTGTTTTACATTAGATAAAGATATGGGCGGGTGGGGAGGGAAAGGTGGTTAACATTTGACAGCTTATTTCTGTGTAATTTTCATGTATCTACTCATGTCTAGATTTTGAGGTGTGACTTACTCTGTCGTCTTCATCAAAATGCCAAATATACATTACTAAATCAATGTGTCCACATTTTTATTGCTCATATTGTTTCTTTTTACAGAATTCAACAAGTCCACCACTTAAACTCTCAAATGTGGAACGGATTACAAATGTACAAATTTTGATTTTATTTTGTATCTTAATTGCCATGTCTCTTATCTGTTCTGTGGGTTCAGCCATTTGGAATCGGAGGCATTCTGGAAAGCACTGGTATCTCAATCTAAACTGTAAGCATTAAAGTGCCTATTGTACTTAGTTTTTCTTTCATTAAAACGTGTATTTATTTCACGGCTGACTTGAGATTTCCTATTATTCCTAAAAAGGAAACCTTGTTGCTAAGATAACTGGGCATTTAATTTTTATTTTTCAATGCAGTTTCCAGCAAAAGGAAGTAAAATGTTAGAGTCTCTAAAATTTGAGAATTCTTAAAAATATAATGAGCACTCTGTAATAACATAAAATGTTATTTTGTATTTTATTTAATGTTATTCATTTATTCTTTAAAATATCTTAACATGGGTGGTTAGGTAGCTATCTGGGTAAAGAAAGCAGATTGATTATATTTAAAGCACCAAAAGTAAACCACATGCTTGTAAAATGTTTAAATTGAACGTACTTTCACTTGAACCTATGAATGCAGTTAAATTCCATGTTAATGGTCATTCTGTCTCAGGGAAAGTCCTATTAAATAGGTTCTTTTTGGACCATCTATCCTTTTACTGTTATGGGATTAATGTACCATCTCTGAATATTTCTGGAAAATAAGTTTGCATTGTCTTTTGATTGCCAATACATATTTAATTTCCAAACGCACAAAAACAAATTCTAGTAAAACCTGGTAGCAAAATTGATTTTTTTCAGTTTTTATTATATTGATTTAGTTTTGCAGCTGTTCCAACTTTTTTTTTTTTTAACAGTCATTGATTTACTATTTCAACATTAGAACTGTTATGAGTACCATCAGTTTGTTTCTTGTGTGTCTGGGGTAGCTGTTCCATTTTCTTTATTGAAGAGGAAGAATGTAGTTTACCTAAAGTACAGCCCTACATTGTTTTTGCTACTTGGGTTAGTTTTCCTGCTGCTGTTTTTGTTTGATTGCTTTCCAGGCATGCTTTAAAGTCTTTTTTAGGAGTTTATATAAAAGTGATTCTACCCAATTGAGATTTTACATTTATAAACCCACAATCCTATCCCTGCTATCTCTAAACTTCCTATTTGGAACAGGATTTGAAATACTTGGTAGTGCTTCATTCTTTCATACCATTATGAAGCTCTTAACAGGACTAACAACATATTGAACACAAATAGTGCTGTTCCATCCTGAATGTATTTGAAAATAAGGAGATGTTATCAGCGCAGTGAATCCCGCCTAACTATATGCATCTGTTGTATGATATGGAAAATTTTTGTTATGCTAAAGTTCTGGCCAATGCAGATGAAAAATAAAACTGTAAATGACTTTCTTCCCACCTCCCCCAACAGATGGTGGTGCTAATAATTTTGGACTGAATTTCTTGACCTTCATCATCCTTTTCAACAATCTCATTCCTATCAGCTTGTTGGTGACATTAGAAGTGGTGAAATTTACCCAGGCATACTTCATAAATTGGGTAAATATGAATTATTATTGTTTTTCATCATTCTAAGTATGCATTTTGTTTTTTTCCTGATAGCGTCTTTTGATCTCTCAGAAACAAAATCTTAATTATACCTTACCTTTTGTTGACTACAAGATGGCATTTCAAAATATTTATGGCTCTAATATAATTATAACAAAAATCATTTGACATGTAAAATCAGTAGCAAAATCTCTCATCTCAGAATCACACCAGTTTACGGACCTGACATTCTGGGGAACAAGATTTCCAGGAAACCTATTTTGGGTTTCATAGTGATCTTGGGGAAAAGGAGAACCATGGGGTGTGGAGCTAAAATATCTAGACTATAGTTGTAGCTCTGTATTTCCTAGCTGTGTGAACTTTGCCAAGCCACTTGACTTCTTTGAGGCTGATTTTCCTGGACCCTTACACAGGAATGATAAGACACAGTTTACCAACATCTCATGGTGGTGATACAGAGCAAAGAAATCTCACGACAAAGAAATCTCACAGAGAAATCTCACAAAGAAATCTCACAGCCTCCTCAACGATTAAGTGCTGGAGAAATAATACCACATTCATTACTTGTAACAACCAGGCTGTCTATCATGTTTTATGCATCTATGTAGTTTATTTTTCCATACTGTAAACAAATTCAGCTGTGCTTAAATTTTTCTTAATTTTTTTCTTCTGAAAAAAATTTTTCTAATCTTGGGGAAAAAATGTGCTAGACATCTGTTTCCTAAATATTTTCTTTATAAAATGTGTTCTTAATTTTATTTTACCACAGTTAAAATTAATGAATTTATGTAAATTGAATACATCTTCAGACTTAATCTGCCAGAAAGTTTTAATTTTTCTTTTTTTTTTTTTTTGAGAAATTCTGGTACTATCTTTTGATGTTATTTTTTTTTTAATAATTTAAAAGTCTTTCAAATGGACAGTATTGGGATTTTCTAAAATATAACTGACGATACTTTTGCCACTGCTCATGGTGAATGACCTGCCTCAGCAGTCAATTGCTAATTCATTCAGAAGACCAGTATAATTTAGAAATCTAAACTGAGCTGCAGGGGTGGTTTATTTCATGCAAGGAGATACATTGCTGAAGAATTATGTAATAAAATTTGTGTAAATAGAATTAAAAACAGGATTAAAATTAAGGTTTCCCACTTACAATAAGAAATCATAAAGTGATTCATTATGAAAGTCAAATAACTAGTCACTGTATTATTTTTTACTTGGATTTTCAAAAATAATATTTTCTTCAAATAATGACATAGTTTGAATGTTGGAGTAACCTAGCAGGCTTATGCTTTTTTCAACTACCTTTCTGTTATACAGAGATTTAATAACATTCTTGACAGGTCTTCCCTTACCAGAAAGCTCTTTCTTGTGTGGAAATGAGATGAATAATTGCTCCCCTTTGATACTGGTTCTACCTGATCTTTTATGAAAATCTCTAAAACCTTGTTTCTGAATGATAGCCTTGCAAAGTATTAGAACTCAGCTACGATGCCTATTGTCCTATGGTATCTTCTCCCATATCCTTCTGTTCCTTACTAGATTTGATTTCCAACCTACTCCCCATTCCTTTATTCCTCTCTGAACATTGTCCACTTGGTTAATATCCTGCTTAAAACATGGCACCTACAACAACACAGCCTACTTTAGAACTGATCCCCATCAGCAGATGGGGAATGCAGATGTGGGAAAGATCAGATTTGTCCTTTTCGTTTGACATGTGAAAACCTGTGAACCCTGACTTGCCAACAAAATATTATACTGTAGAAGATATTAATTTGTATAAGATTAATAGTCACACCTCATAATTTATGTGAACAAAGCAAGTACAAATGGTACAAAGCTGTACATTTTTTATTGGGTTTTGAGAAGGGCACTCATTTTACTTTCAAGTATATACAGTGGCAGAAACTTAGGCCAAGAAAGTACAACCAGACAGAATCTCTTAGGTAAATTTTCCAGGGGCTTTCAATCTTAATTATTTGAGCAATGTCTAGTTGCTATTATTTTAGCTACATTAAGGACTTATATTGTGTTGGACGCCTTAGGAAGCACGTTACATACGTTATCTTATTTAACCTTACAATAGGTCACATATCTAGAAAATGGTAGAACTATAATAAATCAAGATTGCCTGATTCCAGGGGCACCTGGGTGGCTCAGTCGGTTAAGCATCCGACTTCAGCTCAGGTCATGATCTCATGGTTCGTGAGTTTGACTCCCAGGTCGGGCTCTGTGCTAACAGCTGAGAGCCTGGAGCCTGCTTCAGATTCTGTGTCTCCCTCTCTCTGCCCCTCCCACATTCATGGTCTGTCTGTCTCTCTCTCTCCCAAAAATAAATAAACATTAAAAAAAAATTTTTTTTAAGATTGCCTGATTCCAGAGATATGCTCTAACTACCAAGCTGTCCTGCCCTTACCGGGAAATATAATATTCCATACTGAGTCCTTTTCAGGGAAATCAACTGAAATGGTAAAGTGATGGCAAGAGATGAGAGTGGTTACATATATAGCTCCTGAGTTAAATGAAATTTCAGTCAACCTCTTGACACCAGTTGCATTCAGTAATTTCTTTTATTTTGAAAAAAAGGATCTCGACATGCACTATGAACCCACAGACACTGCTGCGATGGCTCGAACATCTAATCTGAACGAGGAACTTGGCCAGGTAAACTAAATTTCTTAGTGATGTGTTGAATTGGAAGTCAGATTTGTTGTCATTTCTGCCATAGGTGGCAACTTCATCTGAATCGACAGCTCCGAATGTCCCATTGCTTGAATGATCGGCATACGTACGTGTTAGCAGATAACTATCAATTTTCATTTGTAGTAAATGAATTTTTTAAAAACATTATGTAAAACATATTTTGCTCTCACCTAAAGTATTTCACTAAGGGATGTCCTTCAGTATGTAATCTGGTTAGTAGTAAAGTGTTGGCTGTTTTTGAGTTATAAACTCTCACTATTAAAATTGCTCGTAGCTTTTGACCAGAAAGGAAGAAAAATGGCTAAGTCGATCAGTGATGTTATGTAAGTCCAAGTATGAAAGTAATCAAACAGGAATTTTGGACTTAAAATTGATACTATATTCACATATATGTGTATATTTGTAATCAATTTACACATACTAGCTGAGGAAAAATTCTTCTTTTTTTTTTTGCCATTTGCAAAGTCTTACTTTTTAAATAGCATTTAGGCCAGAATTATCCTTTTTCTTACCCATTCAGATGTTGCGTGAAGTTAATTGCACAAGCTATTCCCCCTTCTGTAGTTGTGTGTTATGTTGAGAAGTGCTGGTTTTAGTGCTCCATAAATGTTAAGTAGCAGGAGTGGTGTTTTCTAGTGGAAATTCAGACCATATCACGGCAGATTGCTACATGGCTACAGGGTTTTCTAACATCCTGATAGTCTTCACTGTTCATACATGAGATGATTCATTGCTAAAATACTTAAAAAAAAAAAGCAGTTGAACATATTACTTAATGTGCAGTTAATAGCATTCATTGTAGCCCTAAAATGTAACAAGATTGATAAAAAGAATTATTTAAGGGGTATTTTCCTCTTCTGTGAGAGAGTAGCATAAAAAGACTTCTGAAGGGGCTCCTTGGTGGCCCCGTCAATTAAGCGTCCAGCTTCAACTCAGGTTATGATCTCGCAATTCGTGGGTTCAAGCCCTGCATTGGGCTCTGTGCTGACAGCTCAGAGCCTGGAACCTGCCTAGGATTCTGTGTCTCCCTCCCGCCACCCCACCGCCGTCCCACCCCTGCTTGTGCTGTCTGTCTCTCTGTCTCTCAAAAATGAATAAACGTTAAAAAAAAATTTTTAAAGACTTCTGAAATTTTAATGAGAAATTTTACACTTTTTTAGGTCAAATACATATTTTCTGATAAGACAGGCACTCTGACCTGCAATGTGATGCAGTTTAAGAAGTGTACCATAGCTGGAGTTGCATATGGGTGAGTTTTTTCCCCCTAATTAGAGTATGAATATATACATTTAATTACTGCTAATAGTTTGGTACATTTTGAGAGTTCTCATCAGGGGAAATTTTTTTAATTGAAAGCCCCTATTTTGACGTCAGCAGCCATGTATGTTTTGTGTGTTGCAGTCTGGATTTGTTTGTCATTTGGAATTACCTAGGGGGTGGAGGCTCTGCCCAGTAGTATATCCATATTTAGAGTTGCTGAAGGTCACTGTCTGGCTCCCGTCACAGGGTACAAACACAGTTCCCTCTGCATTGCCATAAAGTTAGAGTACAATGTTGTAAGAACATGCAAAGTGTCCTTGGGCAGTTTCCAAGTTACAATATTGTTGTTTCCCTGATAGTTATCCCTTCGATTTTTTTTTTTTTTTCCTTTTACCACCTCTCCTCTTTGCAGTCACAGAGCAGTCTAAATTTCTGATGATGGGAAGGAGGTAGGGACACGAAACTCTTAAATCCAGGGCGTGATGAATGCCATCAGAAATATTTATCAGGCTCACGATGTTCTTTTGAATGTGTTTGTTTAGAACCCATTTCTTTCTTTCTTCGAGTTATGTTGCCTAAACCATTCAAAAGCCTTTTGAAATACTTTATAGGGTAATGTGAGAAAATTAATTTGTACATTTCCTAAAAGGACATGATCAAAAGTTGAAACACTCTCATTGTCTGGAATGACCTTGACCATGACCTATTATCAGATTTTCCAACTGTCTTTATCTACAAGTGAGACTGGGAAATACTGATCTCTTTACCATTCAGGCAAGGGCACTCGCATTTGGGTTTTCTGGCTTGTACCCACTCTTCCCCATTCACACTCTGTCTCCAAGCAGTAAGCTAGTATAAAAATTATGGGTGAATTTTGAAAATGCCATAGTTAAAATTATAAATAAATAGCCATTTGTTAAAAATTCTAAAAACAAATGGTGACTCCTGTATAAGGGTCTACAAAGAGAAGTAGATGAAGGCAGATATTCTTTGGGTTCACAGAGACAGTGACTAAAAATGGCTTCAAACTATGTGTGTAATTGAAGCTGAAAAGACATTTGATTGAATGGCTTTTTCACACTTGCGGAGACAGGATGTTAATTTAAGAAGCGTGCTCACTGTTTCCAGGGCTGGATGCCACTTTGCATCTTTCCTCTTTATCCAGAGCTCCCCCAGTTCCCCTAGAAAAGGCTCTCCTTACTCCTCCCCACCAATTGCTACCGGCATTGTAATTTAGTTAGCTGCCATTTTGGGGGAGACAGAGCCACATTTTGTGACGTCATGTGTATTTGACCCACAGTTACCCCAGGCAAGAAAGGAAAGGCCTATTGTGATTCTACAGGATTCTACAGTTTGTTGAATTATACTTGCTGACAGATTTGTGGAGATTGTTTTTACAAAAATTCTGCATTCGTAAGTGAATTTATTTTTAGAGTGGTCTGTTTGATAATTGACATCCTTTTTTTATTTTGCCAGTTTCCAGTTGAATAAGCAAGTTCTTCAAATTAGTAATTATTGATTATGAACTTAGGAGAACAGAAAGCTAGAATGAGGTCTAGCCTTTCTCCTTCATTTTATCAAGTGTTTTCTTATTCTTGAAACAAGTCCTTCAACACTTCCAGGCAGGAGTTCTAAATAGCAGGGTTCTCCTGGATCCATTGATGATAATCAGCATTAACCACTGTTATATGACCTGGTAGGGTTGAGACTGGTAAATATTAAAGTAGTATTAAGGGTTGGGGCGCCTGTGTGGCTCAGTCAGTTAAACATCCAACTCTCCATTTCAGCTCAGGGTATGACCTCATGGTTTGTGAGTTCAAGCCCCACATAGGGCTCTGTGCTGTCAGCTGTTTGGGATTCTCTGTCTCCCTGTCACTTCCCTGCTTGTGCACTCACGCTCTCTCTCTGTCTCTCAAAAATAAATAAACTTAAAGAGTTAAAAACTGTCAAAATTTAGATTAAGCTTCCAGTAAGACAAATTCTTCTTGGGAAAATAACATCTCTTAATACTGAGGTGCAGCCATAAGACATGACCCCTAGTCCTAGCTTTGTAACTGACTCACCATGTAACTATCAATAATTCTTTTCAAATGTTCTAAATTCCTTACAATGAGGATAGTGAGATACGGTATCTCTACAGTTTTTTTCCAGATATAAAAATCAAAAAAGAGGGGCGCCTGGGTGGCGCAGTCGGTTAAGCGTCCGACTTCAGCCAGGTCACGATCTCACGGTCCGGGAGTTCGAGCCCCGCGTCAGGCTCTGGGCTGATGGCTCAGAGCCTGGAGCCTGTTTCCGATTCTGTGTCTCCCTCTCTCTCTGCCCCTCCCCCGTTCATGCTCTGTCTCTCTCTGTCCCAAAAATAAATAAACGTTGAAAAAAAAAATTTTTTAAGAAAAAAAATCAAAAAAGCGTGTTTAGAAATTAAAAAAAAAAAAACAGGTGTTTCTTTGTTTGCAAAATTTAACTACATAAACAGACATACATCTCTTTCCTGGGTGATATATCATGTTTCTGAGAATCCCAGAAGCCTTGCTGAGTGAAGCTAGTTGTTAAACTGCTTCCAATAATTATGTTGTATTGGGTATGTGCTTTTAGGATCCTTAGCCCTGATTGCGCTTCATCAGCATCCCCTCCCCCAAATATCCTGATGGACATTTGGAATGTCAACATTGTAGAGTTGTTCATATATGAAGTTGTTGATCCGGGAGGCTTCAGACACTTAGGTGTTTACAGTAGGAGGCACACCACTGTTCCTTAATTCCACCAAACTCAGCAAGAAAAGTAATTACTGTCAACCATCTTCCTATGAGAATTTCCTCAGGCACTCTCGGGTCATCAGAACCCAGACAGGGAAATAACATGGTTTTGCAATCCCATTTGCACTATAGCAGTGTTAACACTTGTTTAATATGGGGAACTATTATGTACATGCACTTTCAACTCCAGCAGAAGAAAGGATGGTATTTATCCCCCCAGGATATGGCAAAGCAAAGAACACCACACATTTTCACAGACTAACAAATGCCTTTGGGGTCACAATTTCGGAACTGATCCTCCTTCAGCATTTTTAAGAAGTAAAACAAACCCTAGTTTTACCCTAGGTAATGAGTTCTGTTGGCTTTTATGAGTTTAAAGGATAAGACTTGAAGTATAATTTTTTCCTAGCATTCCTTAGATTTGTGAAAAGATTTTTAACACTGAAAGCAGTGCTTCAGAATTTAGTCTTGGTAAGTTTTCTCTCATTTGCCATAACCACTGCCCCAAATTGGATTTATGGTGGGCAACGAAATAAAGATTTGTACATGCTTAGCAATAATGATTATTTTATAGCGATCCACTTTGTCAGATTGCCACTGTGCTTGAACTTATTAGATTGTTTCATTAGATCTTTCTTTGATTAAATGTAAAATGATGTCATTTGTAAATTTAACTTACTACAAACTAGAAATTCTACTGTTAAACATTTGTTAAAGTGTCATTTCCACAAATTCCTTCCTGTAGAGAATGAGTCAGTTTTATCATAGTGACTTAAATACCATGAATGGCTAAAGAGGCTTCTATGTTCAGTGTCTAGGACTCTCTATACAGTGAATATTATCAGCATATATAATACAGTCCTAAGTATAATCCTTTGTTGATAATTTAGACCTTACTATTAGATTAAGCTGATAAGCTGGGCAAGGCTTAACATAGTACAGTCTCTAAAGTTAAAAAAAAATTTCTAGTACAGAAACTAAACTGATTTTTGTTGACTTCGCCATTTAATCAGTGTCAAAAACATTTCATTGACATTTTCCCTTTAAGTAAATAATGAATTTTCTAAAAAGCAATCTTTATGGAGGGACGCCTGGGTGGCTCAGTCAGTTAAGTGTCTCACTTCAGCTCAGGTCATGATCTCATTGTTCATGAGTTCAGGCCCCACATTGGCTTTCTGCTGTCAGATCCTCTGTCCTCCTCTCTCTTTACCCCCCCTCCCCCACCACTCATGCTGTCCCTGTCTCTCTCTCAAAAATAAACATTAAAAATATTTTTTAAAAAGCAATCTTTGTATATTAATACAATATGTGAATAGCTTAACATGATGGTATTTTGTTTAGCAATATGTTTACTGGAAGGATCAGTACACTGAGAAGAGATTCACCACAAGAAATATCACAATTGTCATAAAACTTCCCCCCAAGGTCTAGATTATAACCAACAAATTTATCTTACCGCCCACCATGGTAAGAGCTGGGTAAACACCATTTGTTTGCTTATTTACATACCTGAACAAATATTTTTATCTCCTTCTCTGTATGTGACGTTTTGTTAGATGATGGGGATGTAACAGCTTTTAATCTAATTAGTTTATGATCTAATTAGGGGTTAATGGATGTGAATTAAGTCATCAAACAAAAATAAAACACAGTACAGAGGTCCATTTGAGTCTGTGATGGGGATTTGATCAAATCAGGCAGGTCAGGGACTGCTCTCTGAAAAAGTGATACTTGAGCTGAGATCTAAGAATGGGTTTGGTTAAGTGAAGAGCTTACCAGGCAGATACAGCAGTGTTGACATGCACACACCAGCAAATGACCAGATAGCACCCCCGAGCACTCCAGCACCCCCGAGCTGCTGGAGCAGCAGCCGTGGACACACTCATGCAGACAGGTTCAGTAGCAGGTGTGTGGTTCTCCTACTGCTCATCTCATTTGAATAGTGCTCAGCTCAGCCTCAGCCAGGGCTGGACCAGAACCGGGGAGAGGGACCCTGAGCCTTCAGCTTTGCATCGTTTAACCTGTATGACTTGAGAAGCAACAGCCTGTCTCCTGATGTGAGATTTGCCACTGCTGTCCAACACCAGTGCAACTTGGCAGAGCCTTGGCACGGTGTTTTTGCTTGGGTATCACTGGCCCTCCTCTGGTATAGTGTGGAGGGCTAGAGTCCAAGCTTTGAGGTTGATGAGAAGTGATTGCCTTAAGTGCTGGGCTTCAGCCAGTTTCCACAGAGTGTTTCTGGGAGTCCAGCCCACAAGAGGCTTGATTAGCCCTTCCTCTCAAGCATCAACAAAAGTCCTTTGGTAAACCAGAGGAGAATAGAGAGAGAGAATAGAGAGTAGAATAGAGAGAGAATAGAGAGAATAGAGAATAGAGAGTAGAGGGGACTGCCTTTTATGACTATGCCTTGCATACTGCTCTGGAGGAGGTTTAATGCTTTGGAGGTGGAAGAGGTGCCTTGGAATGATGAGGCCCACATATGTCATAGCCAGTTGGGTGGAAAGGTAAAGAGAGTGGGATGGACACTGAGGGAGTGAAAGGACACCACAAGTTTTCAGTGAAATGTTACATTTGTCAAAAACAGTGACTTTACATTTGTACTCAACTCTGTATTTTTTTTAAACCCTACCTAACAAATTTAATTAAAAGAAAAAATATGGAGTGGTCATATATCGTTAAAGAAATGAGAGATGAGAAAATCTGTTCTAGCTGCTGAGAGAATAGATCTTACCTTTTCCTACCACAAAAGAAGAAATGGTACCCATGTGACGGAGGTGTTAGCTAACACTGTGGTGGTAATCATTTTGCAGTATGTAAGTGTATCAAGTAATCATGTTGTATACCTTAAACTTGTACAGTGTTATACATCGATTATATCTCCATAAAGCTGAAAAAATTTAAACAATGAAAATAAAAATTTAATCCGTGAAGAGAGGAAAGAAAATCTGCTCTGTCATGTAGTAAATGAACCACTTCTGACTAAATACATGACTGGCTGGTTGAAGCAAAAGCAATACATCAGTCAGACTTTTCCTGGTTCTCAAATGAGCTAACGGATGAAATTAAACTTATTGATGAATGTGTGTTCTGTTTGAGATAACAAATGGCTTAATGAGTGAATTATGGTTTCAGTGACAAATTCTATCAGTTCATCTTTTAAAATGCAGTTCCATTTAATTATAGAAATGTAATATTTTACTGTAATATTATACCTGTTTAAAGACACATTACTTCATGGTGGTTAAATTTATTTCTCAAATGTACCTGGGAAATTTTATCAATATGATCGTTTGTTCCTAGGTATTAGCATGTTTGTTTAATTAAAATACTTTATTCTGATTATACAACATGTAATTAATTTTCCATTGGTTTTAGCATGTATTTAAACCTCTAGGTTGAAATATTTATTTTTGAATATTCTGTGAATAAAATGAGTAAATTCCATGGTCAAAAGGCAATTTGGTTTTCCTGTTATAGAATAATTTTGTAAACCTGCTTAGTTACCATAAATCATCATGTTCTAATTCTATGCTAACTGCCATTCTTTCAAAATCAACTAAAAGTTCATTTTCTTAACTTTTTCAAGATCCATCTTTCAGTACTTCCCTTATTCATGCTTTTATGTTTTGAGCCTTTCTGTGATTATTTTTTCCTCTCTTTCTGCCCCTCCTCTTGCTTTCTGAAGCCATGTCCCTGAACCTGAGGATTATGGCTGCTCTCCTGATGAATGGTAAGCTGCATGGACCTTTCTGTCTCATTGATTCCTTTAAGAGATTTGCATTTTGTTGTTTTGATAAACACATTTCACTACTTTCAGGGGGGAAAAGCATTATCAATAAAATAGGGTAACAATGCTGTGAAGTATGTATTTCTTAAAATCCATCAAATATCCTTGACTTCCTATTGCATAACCTTTAGTCATGTTACAAACATTTAATTTAATGGTTAGGCCTGCTAGAGTTCTGCATTATGTATCTGTAATAAAGTCTGTAATGATCAACTTTGGGTCCCTGGGCTGTGAACTAGCTGATTTCAGTTGGAACTCAAGAAGTTTGATGTTTTTTAGCGCAGCACTGCCACCTTCTGCTGCTATTTACGTACTCTACAGAGCCACAAAAAAGATGCTATTGAAACCTACCTAAGAAGTGGAAATGCTCTTCACATCTTTTCATTCGTTTGCTAAATCTAAATGAATATGGGCTAGAAAAGGAATATTTTTAAAATTAAATGTCTGGGACAAATGTTGGAAGACTAATGCTACCAAGGACTAAAGTTAACTGGAATCTAATTAATTTTAGAATTAATTAAAGATGGCATTTTATAGTTTTAATTTCTGGATTTTTGTGTTCCCTTAAACCACCCCCCCCCCATGGATTTACATTTTCATTTAGAACAGTATAAGTTTATTTTGCCGTTTCTATAATTCATCATGATTTAGTGGCCAATGAAACTTCAGAAAACAGGTTCTTTTAGTGCTGGTAACTATAGAAAACATTGTGGTTTTATAAGTGGTTATATTTTTATTTTCAGGTTATGTGTGTGTTTTATGATTTAACCACATTTCCAATATGCATGGAAGTCCAATAACATTATTTAATCTTTTTCAACTTGAATTTTATTGCAATAAAGTGGAGATTTGGTAACAATTTGCAGTAAACCTCATACCTATAATACTGATAGAGACAGCTGTTTGGTTCATGTGATAACTGATGAGTCATCACATCTAAGCTCATTGCTTGGAGCGTCTTCCAATTTCAACACCTACACACAACTGAATAATTTTTACCATTTTTAAAAATATTCCAAGGCTTATTACTTTTGGTAGATAATTCAACTTTAATGCTGTAGATATTCCCTTTTGTTGAATCCTTCGAGAATGTAGTAAAATTTTGACTATCTTTTTATTTGTTGTTTTTCCGTAACAATATAATTCTATTAATACTGTTCACTAGTGTAGAATCTATACACATTTTTCTAAGAAAGCTCATTTCTTCTTTTTTTTTTAATGTTTATTTTTGACAGACAGAGACAGAGCATGAGCAGGATAGAGGCAGAGAGAGACAGAGAGAGACAGAATTCAAAGCAGGATCCAGGCTCTGAGCTGTTGGCACAGAGCCTGACGTGGGGCTTGAACTCACGAACCATGAGATCTGACCTAAGCCAAAGTCGGACGTTTAACCAACTGAACCACCCAAGCGCCCCAGAAAGCTCATTTATTCTTAAGAGAAGGAAATTACCATTACCATGTTTTCATTAAGATTGAATGGAAATGTTAAAAATTGTTGTTTATTTACTCAGGTCATTTAAAATATCCTACTTTCAATAGAAGTTGTTTTATTACTTTTATCGCTATTGGAAAGAGAGGATGGCATATTATCTAGTTAACTTCTTTTTGTAAAACACCCTTTTGGAAAATGTGATATTTGATACTCTAAACTAGATAACTCTAAGAAATGCCAGATTTTGCATAAATTGTATGATTCCACTTAAATATTAGTATTTTTAAAAATAACCATAGGGAAGGCATTTATCACCTTGATAATAAGGTGAGCTTTATTTTAAATATATGCTTAGATTCCCCATCTATCAGGTAGTTACCTGTAGACCTGCAAAGATGAAAGAATAGATGGTACTTGAGTCTCTGTTCTGTCCCGGCTTTCTGCAGTGGTCAAGGATGCAGACGTTGGATTCTGACCACCCAAGTTCACATCCTGATCCTACCAGTGCCCTTGAAAAAGTCACCTAATCTCTCTGCCTGCCTGTCCTCATCTGGCAGAATTTGAACATCATAGGGAGGTTGTGAATATTGAGTGAGTTCTGTTTTTAAAGTGCTTAGAATAGAGTCTGGGCATAGTATACTCACAGCGACTGTTAGCTCTGATGTCTCTCATTCAATCCTGATGACACATTTGAAGAGTTGTGATTGACGTGACCATATTAGAATTGGTGAAATTTAGGCAAAGTAACTTGCCCCAAAGTACACAACCAGGAAATGTGGAAGCCACAGTTAAAACCTCACCCAGCCTGGTTAGACAATAGGTGCTAGTCACGTTATGTCCTATAGAACTTAAAGAATTTTGGGGCGCCTGGGTGGCGCAGTCGGTTAAGCGTCCGACTTCAGCCAGGTCACTATCTTGCGGTCCGTGAGTTCGAGCCCCGCGTCAGGCTCTGGGCTGATGGCTCAGAGCCTGGAGCCTGTTTCCGATTCTGTGTCTCCCTCTCTCTCTGCCCTTCCCCCGTTCATGCTCTGTCTCTCTCTGTCCCAAAAATAAATAAACGTTGAAAAAAAAAATTAAAAAAATAAAAATAAAAAGAACTTAAAGAATTTTAAAAACATATGCTTTTAGAGCACAAAATATCCTTACCATTTCAGGCTTTTTTTTTCTTTCTTGTTAAGGTGGCAAGAGCAGGTACAATTTAACTGTTTTGTGAAAAGTTAGCACAGGGAGCAAAATTTTGCACATTCATAAGTGTGGAATCTCCCCAACCTCATCCACTTGATTTTATGTTGCCAATAATACCAAGATCAAAAGTGTGATCCTGAAAAAGAAAAAAAAAAAGTGTAATCCTGGTTGAATCTTATGCTCCAGGCATCTGACCACATCTTCATGATGCTGGTCTTCAAGGATAAGCTAGAGAGTGTAGATGAGTATATAAACCCAAAATCAAAGTTCATTCCTGTCTGTCAACAGCTTCACATTTCAATGTGAAGTTCATTGAATTCCATATATAAAACCTGTAGCCAGTATATATTTTACTGCCCTCCTTGAACCATATTCACCACAAAATGTCAAGTTTAAAAAACACATAATATTTAACACTTAAATGTATGTAGATGATTGTACATTTAATGGAATTTGAAGGCAAACCTATAATACTCTCTTGAGAGTATCTTCAAACACATTCCCTTGACATTAAAGATAATGGATGACAGGTGTAGCTTCACTCACTTAAATATATTAGTGTAAATAGTTTACAGAGATAAGATCATTTCCCAACCAGTAGCTACTTCAAAGTTGGTATGGTTTTTTTTTTTGTTACTGCCAAGTATCGTAAGCTAACATATAACCTTACAGAGTAATTCTTTTCTATTAAAAATCTACCAATGGAAAAAAAGGTCTGCTTATTCTATTCATGTAGCCCTAAGATATGATTATTTTTCAAAACTGTATATTTCCATAGCCATTTTTTTCTTTTCCTAATGTTCACTGTGGAAAATTTCAAACGTAAACAAAAGTAGACAGGTTACGCATTCACTCACTTCAATAATAACGTACTCAAGACCAATTTCATCTTTACTTTCCCTCACCATTATTTTGAACCAAATCCTAGATAACATATTTGTTTTCCTTAACTATTTAATATAGATCCCACACTATTCTGGTATATTTTTAAGTTAATGCTAATGAAGATGATTCTCCAGAAGGATTCCCTTATTGTATTTTGTGCTTAGTCATTTCACTGTGGTTATTAGTATTATCATAATATCAGTAGATAGTACTATTTTCTGGTCTTATTTTCTCATTTTCTTCTGATATATAATTATGTATGGAATGAGTGGCATTTATTTTTTCTGCTGCAGCAGCTAGACTCATGAAAACATTCTTCCCGGTATGACTGTATAATAATGAGATCTAACACATCCAAATTAGTGTTAGTCTTGAAAGTAGTTACGTTGACAGGTAATTTATTTATTCCAATGATGCAGCCGTTTCACAGAATGTTTTTGGAACTCCTCCTTTGTAATTGCCTTCAAAAACATTTTGAGCCATATGGAAAAGTAGGTCTTACTACTTTGGTTAAAACCAATGTCCAACAAATATATTATCGAATTCTATCACTTATTCATATTCCTGGACTTGGCTGGACACGACTCTGAATAACAAAGTCCTTTTTTTTTTTAAGTATGAAATTTATTGTCAAATTGGTTTCCATACAACACCCAGTGCTCATCCCAACAGGTACCCTCCTTAATGCCCATCACCCACTTTCCCCTCCCTCCCACCCCCATCAACCCTCAGTTTATTCTCAGTTTTTAAGAGTCTCTTATGGTTTGGCTCCCTCCCTCCCTAACTTTTTTTTTCCTTCCCCTTCCCCATGGTCTTCTGTTAAGTTTCTCAGGATCCACATAGGAATGAAAACGTATGGTCTCTTTCTCTGTATGACTTATTCCACTTAGCATAACACTCTCCAGTTCCATCCACGTTGCTACAAAAGGCCATATTTCATTCTTTCTCATTGCCAAGTAGTATTCCATTGTATATATAAACCACAATTTCTTTATCCATTCATCAGTTGATGGACATTTAGGCTCTTTCCATAATTTGGCTATTGTTGAAAGTGCTGCTATAAACATTAGGGTACAAGTGCCCCTATGCATCAGCACTCCTGTATCCCTTGGGTAAATTCCTAGAAGTGCTGTTGCTGGGTCATAGGGTAGATCTATATTTAATTTTTTGAGGAACCTCCACACTGTTTTCCAGAGTGGCTGCACCAGTTTGCATTCCCACCAACAGTGCAAGAGGGTTCCCGTTTCTCCACATCCTCTCCAGCATCTATAGTCTCCTGATTTGTTCATTTTAGCCACTCTGACTGGAGTGAGGTGGTATCTGGGTGCGGTTTTGATTTGTATTTCCCTGATGAGGAGCAATGTTGAGTATCTTTTCATGTGCCTGTTGGCCATCTGGATGTCTTCTTTAGAGAAGTGTCTATTCGTGTTTTCTGCCCATTTCTTCACTGGATTATTTGTTTTTCGGGTGTGGAGTTTGGTGAGTTCTTTATAGATTTTGGATACTAGATCTTTGCTTGCTATGTCATTTGCAAATATCTTTTCCCATTCTGTTGGTTGCCTTTTAGTTTTGTTGATTGTTTCCTTTGCAGTGCAGAAGGTTTTTATCTTCATGAGGTCCCAATAACAAAGTCCTTTCTAAAAATTAAATCTCCTTTTAAGCGATTGTAGTTTGCAACCGATAGCATCATTTAAAAGTAGGAGGTACAGAAGTCTAGGTGGCTCAGTCCCTTGAGCTTCTGTCTCTTGATTTTAGCTCGAGTCATGATCCCAGGATAACAGGATCGAGCCCTACATCAGACTCCGCATTCAGCATGGAGCCTGCTTAAGATTCTCTCTCTCCCTCTGCCCCTTCTCCCCTGCTCATGCACACAATCTCTCTATATATAATAAAATAAAGAAACTTAAAAGCCAGAGGCGCAGATCCTTTCAAAAACTGGTGCTATAGTCACACTACCTTTGTCTTCCTGTGTGTGCACATGTGTATTATATGTATGTGCATAATGTATACATTTAGTGTAGGCTGTGGCTGATGTGGATTTTATTCTTGTTTTTAATTTTTAATTTAAATTTTATTTTTTAAAGTTCATAATGCAGTGACATGTTGCAAATTCAAATGGTATAAGGAAGGGAAGATTTTCCTCCTTTCTCTCTCTCTGAGCCCTTCATTTCGCCTCCTGGAGGCCGGCAGTGTAATCAGTTTCAGGTGTATCCTTCCAGATCTGTTCTACATATATACATGCACGTATTTTTTTCTCATGTATTTACAGAAAGCAAAGCATACTATATGCCCTGTTTTGTACCAGCTTTTCTTTTGACAGTGCATCTTTTTGGTTGGTCCAAGATCAAATGAAGAGATTCCTGGTTTTTGTATAGTATTCGTTATGTGGATGTACCACAGTTCTTTAAAGCAACATCTTTCTTAGTACTTGAGTTATTTCTAATCTTTTGCTATTAAAAAAATGTGCTGCGAAGAATGAATTTGTACGTACATTTTGCACTAGGTAGATAGCTAGTGTAAATTCCTAGAACTGAAAGTACTGGATCAAAGGATACATGCATTTTAATTTTGGTAGAAATTACCCAATTGTCCTTTTGAGAAGTTATGTCAATTTTCATTCTCACCAATGGTATGATTTATCTTTTTCCATAATCACAACAGCACAGAATTGTCAAACTTTATTTCTGCCAAATTGATAAATTTAAATTTCATTTCTCTCATTTTCAGGTAAACCGGAGCTTGTATTTAAAGCGCTCGTATTTCCTCATCTGCTCATTGTTCTGCCATATTGTTGATCTCTGTCATATTGGTTTCTGGGAGTTCTTTCTATTTTACAGAAACTGACCTTCATTATATGAGTTGGAAACAGTTTTTCCCAGTTTTTCATTTGGCTTTTGATTTTTGCTTGCAGTAGTTTTTGCTCTGCAGAAACATTTAATTTTATGCAGTCAGATTTATCTACTTGTTTTGTGAATTACGCATGTGATACGTAGGCATTTCCCACTCCTAAGTTATTTAAAAAATTTTCCCCTATCTTTAGTATCTTTATTAAATTTTTCATCCATCTGGGGTTTATTTGGTTTAAGGTGAAAAGTATGGCTCCACCTGTTTTTTTCCTTTATTTCTAATGACCTTAGAAAACATTGTAATGAGTGTTGAATTTTTTTTTTAATTTTTTTTTTCAACGTTTATTTTTTTGGGGACAGAGAGAGACAGAGCATGAACGGGGGAGGGGCAGAGAGAGAGGGAGACACAGAATCGGAAACAGGCTCCAGGCTCCGAGCCATCAGCCCAGAGCCTGACGCGGGGCTCGAACTCACGGACCGCGAGATCGTGACCTGGCTGAAGTCGGACGCTTAACCGACTGCGCCACCCAGGCGCCCCATGAGTGTTGAATTTTTAAAAAATGTCATAGTCCATGTCATATATGAAAATAAGTAGTACTGACTGAAGCCATATACATTCTAAATTTTCTGTTAATTTTTATTGCTCTAGGGGATCTTCATTTTTGTATACTCAGGGAATAGTTATTTACAATGTATCCTAGTTTTTAAAGAAGCCTTCAGGAAGCTACCATTTATGTGGCATTGTGGGCCACCTGCTTCTTATTCTCCTTACCTTAACGTTACACTCCCTATCTTATTCCTTCTTGCAAAACACCATAATTTGTCTCCTTGTGTGCCTCATGCCAGTTGAAAATTTCTGTGGAAAAATCTAACAAAATGTTGACTTGACATTTGTATTTGTGAGCGGTTTGCTGATTCATACAGTTTTGTCAACTGAGTTTAAATTCTCACTTTTACTTTTAAGGCAGTTGGTTCTTATTTTGAAATGACATGAGCCTTCTAATTTTATGTTTACTTTTACTAAAAGTGAAAGTTTTGTAAGATTTCAGAGAGGAGTAGTGAGAGCTCCATGCCTGAGTTATCCAACCCAGGCTATGTGGATTAGCAGATGATTTATTTGTGGTTTTTATGATCTTAGAAAAGAAGCCACTTCCTGGTTGAAGAGTTCTTATTTAGCATTATTCATGGTAGAAGAAGCTTCATTGGTAAATGGAGGGTAGGATGTGTGCGTGTAAAGATTTCAATTGCACATCTAGAGTTATTTGTTATAAATACATTTGAAAGTTGTATCAATTATGGGAACTGTGATTTATGAGATTAAAGGGTTTCTGTTGAGATTAACAAGACATATCTTCAGATTTGTGAAAGCTTTTAGTCTGGAATCCTTTGGAAAGAAGATAGGCCTCCACATGCAAGATGTTACTATGATTATTCCTTGACATTTCAATTTATCTAACAAATAAGTAGGAATGTATAACTAACAACCATTAATGAATACATTTTAATAATAGGGAGACTTTATGGAACCTCAGAAATAAACTGTTTTTAAGAAATGGTAGTATTTGGAGGAAAACTTATGTCAATTTTTTATGTTCCCATTGATAAATCATTTAAAAGTTACTGGATTTTTCCCTCTATCTTTAAAACTAGAGGAAAAGTAGTAATGTGTTTATTCTGTCTCCTAGGGATGTTTTGAGAATTCTAAACTACTACATGCTAATGAAGATGTACTATATTATAATTTTCATAATTAATAGATCAAACTACTACATGTAAATGGAGCTGTATTTTATTATAAACGTTCTAACTTCCTCCTTTGGTTTATGGGAAAAACATATTTCATTGATACTGTGTATGTTTCATTATTTCAATTTCTTTTTTTCTTCAATTTCTCCTTCCTTTCAAACTGCTGGATTTAAAATACGAAACTCTTGCTATTTGGCATATTGGCATTGATAATATTCTGTAACTTGTAAAAATTGTGATTAAGAGCTTTCTGGGTTATAGCTATTTATTACTGGATACATATTTTTTCTTGGTGAATTCCAGAATTTTTTTTTATGCACAAAAGGTTAGATGTATATATTTTCACTGAACCATTGCAAAATACACCCTTTAGGTTTGACATTCCCACTTAAATGCTGCTTGTTCTTTTAATCTCAACATCTTGATATTAAACCACATGGCCATGAGATTAATAATAGCTAGATTATAGATGCAATTTTTATTCCATTTATTTCATATGTAGTACATAAGTGTTTGCTCATCCAACGATAGCCACACCACAAAAAAATCCCATATATTTTTATGATTTGTTCTTCTTATATAGACACAGAACAAGTGATATATACATAAATATACCAGATATCTGTTAGTGACAGATGTTGATAAGATATATAAAAAGCTTATTGCTTATATTTTTATATTCCATATGATAATTCTATAATGCTAGCCACTACAAATAAAGATTTCTCATTGGCTAAAGTAAAAGAATCAATATTGTTTTTTATAAGAACTTGATTCTCAAACTCTAAAACCTGGAAAAAATTAACGGGAGTAGAAGAAATTAAATTCCAGGTACTTTAAAAGTTTTATTACTTTTTTAAAAAGTTTTTAAACTTCATGTGGCCACAGTATAATTTCACTCCAGAAAAATGAACTATAAAATACTATTTTTGGGGCGCCTGGGTGGCGCAGTCGGTTAAGCGTCCGACTTCAGCCAGGTCACGATCTCGCGGTCCGTGAGTTCGAGCCCCGCGTCAGGCTCTGGGCTGATGGCTCGGAGCCTGGAGCCTGTTTCCGATTCTGTGTCTCCCTCTCTCTCTGCCCCTCCCCCGTTCATGCTCTGTCTCTCTCTGTCCCAAAAATAAATAAACGTTGAAAAAAAAATTAAAAAAAAAATACTATTTTTATTATACTGCAAAAGTCCATTACATTTTAGAATAATTGAAAATATTGTATGATTCAATTATGAAATCTTTGATATCTGGAAATGCAGACTATATTGAATCTATTAAGGGTTTGCATAATGATTTATTTAAAAAGTTAGTCACAAATAGAACAATGACTTGTATCAATGAACCAGTTTTGCTCCATTTATTTTCCCCTTCAGGCAGAGCTCACAGTTTGGAGACGAAAAAACATTTAGTGATTCATCATTGTTGGAAAACCTCCAAAATAATCATGTAAGCAACATAAAACCATTATCTTTTTGTTAATGAGTAAAAGCTAATGAGTATTTTTCTGGATTATCGTCTCTCTTTATATATTCTTTTTTTTCAGGATCATTTTTAATACTTACCAAAATCTATTGTTATTAAATCCTTTTACCTGGTCAACACAAATTCATGGTTATTAGAAATTCAGTTTTAATAGTATTGTTAATCAATATTCTGTCTTTTCAAAATGTCTTATATTAAATAATTATAGAACTCTGTATGAAACAACTCACTATTCACCATTTCAGAATATCTGTAGAAATGGTAGAAATGAATTACCTGCTCAAAACAATAGGCGAGTGCCAACTCTGTACAGTAAGAAGTCCAGATACCTGCTGCTCAGAGTGACTGCTTGACTTACGAAGTTATTGTCACTTATAAAAATTCTGTCAGATCAAATGATACGGCTTCCTGAAGTTGACACCCCAGAACTTCATCAGTACTGACTCATCACCCCAGCCCTCATCAGTACTGACTTCTAGAATATATCCTGTTTGTTTTCTTTCCTTCCTTCTCACTTTCACGACCCTCGTCCAGACTCCCAGCATTCCCCAGCCAGTCTCCTTGCTTCCATTTTTTTTTCCCCTCCAGTTCTTGCTGTGCATGGCAACTGGAATCATGGAACTGGAAGTCACTTCCATCACTTCTCTGTTCAAAACCGTTCTCTGGCTTCTTAACTCACAGCCATACACGGTCCGGCCCCTACCTAAATCACCAACCTCGCTTGAGCTACTCTTTCTTTCCCCCAGCCCATACTGGCTTCTATTTTTTCAAACACACTTCATTCTTTCCTTCTTTAGGACCTTTTCAGTCATGTCTGATTCCTGCTTGATGCAAAACTCCTTGCCCAGTTCTTCATGAGGCCAAACGTCATCAGACTGGCCCAAATCACATTACATGATATTTGCACATTCTCTCCTTTATGGTCCTTTCACACTATAAATAAATATTTGTGTATTTATCTGTGTTCTTTCTTTCCCACAAGTTAAGCTTCATGCAGCAGGGACCATGTCTGTTTTGTCTACTGTACTAGCCTGAGAACAGATTTTTCAAATAATGTTATGATTTACCCTTCCAATCACTTCAGTTGTGCTTTCGTTTAGTTTGTTGTTTTTTGTTTTGTTTTGTTTTGTTTTTTGACCAAGACCATAGGAGAATATTTTTTATTTGATATTTCTTTTCATCGGGGGCCAAACAGGAAGATGTTTAATTTAAAAGATCTGACTTCTTGGGGCGCCTGGGTGGCTCAGTCAGTTAAGCATCTGACTTCGGTTCAGGTCATGATCTCACAGTCCATGAGTTCGAGCCCCCACGTCAGGCTCTGTGCTGACAGCTCAGAGCCTGGAGCCTGCTTCTGTGTCTCCCTTTCTCTCTGCCTCTCCCCTGCTCATGATCTGTCTCTCTCTGTCTCAAAAATAAATAAAAACGTTAAAAAAAAATTTTTAATTAAAAAAAATAAAAGATCTGACTTCTTTTTTCCTATATGCTCTAAGTTCCTTGCAGAAAGGATCCACTTTTATGTCTTCCTCAGGCTGTAAGAATCCATTGTACATAGTAATTGCTCAACAAAATCTTTGTATTTAGTAAAACATGTTTCAGATTAGGGTTGTAATTTGTAGAGAGAGGGAGGGCAAAGCTTTACAGAGAGGTATCCTGCCATCATCACCGCAATAAAGTGGTGGAACCCTACTAAGATCAGATGCCAAAAGCTTAATCTAATCAAGATTTAGAACCAGGTAAATGAGCATTTTAGAATTTCTCTCATGTCTTCTAAGGGCAGGATTTGACTATATCTACCTTTTTCACTGTGCTGTTTTTATTTGGTACCACCAAGTTGTCTTATATAATTGTTTGAAAAATTAATGAAAGCATGTAGGAAGGAATGATTTTAAAAATACATTCATAGTAACTGTTGGCTTCTTAGTTGTCTATGCCCTCACACCTTCAATGCTTTACAGCTACAGTCTTAATAGGCATGAAGTAATATTGCTATCGTTAGTGTCAAAATGTTTAGGTGAAAAAGGCTGAATTATGTGTTTATTTCTTACAGCCAACTGCACCTATAATATGTGAATTTCTTACAATGATGGCTGTTTGTCACACAGCAGTGCCAGAGCGAGAAGGCGATAAGATTATTTATCAAGCAGCATCTCCAGGTACAAAAGAAGGAATTATAATATATTTTTTCAGTGGAAAATTGTTCTGAAATTTCAGGTTGTCTAGAAAAAAAATCAGTTTAATTTGAAAATGAAATAACCAAGTTATGGGGTTTTTTTTTATTAAAAAAATGTGTTTACTAATTAGAAAAACTTGGCTTTCAGAATTATATAGGTTAAAATATGTAACTTCATATATGTAACTTTTGGTATATGACATAACTTGTGTGGAAATTTGAATAACAAAATTCACACAAGTAAAAAGTACTAAAAAGTACTCACACATAGTAAGTTCTCCCTTCTTTGAAATAACAAATTTGCTTTCCTCTTTTGGAAATGGTAATCAAGGAGCTTGAGTATTTCTTTGGATGAAGAAAATTCACACATTTGAAAGGGATTCAATAAAATATGTATTAGCATGGTTATCAATATTTAATACTTCAGCTTAATTTTAAACCTGTTTTCAATGTAATTAGGCAGTCAGTTTGATGATTGCAAGACTTTAGGAAAGAAAGAATATATTTTAAAGAACTTCATTTTAAGTGTTTTAGCTGTATTCTAAACCAGCACCCATGACCTTGTAGAATGTACCAAATTCCTAAAAGGCATAAAAAAATTACATCTCATTTTGATGTAGTATGGTGATGAAAGTAATACATGATAAAATAAAACATCAATTCATTTATATCCATTTCTTTTTTTCCTTTGTCCAAGTTTCTCTTTTTTTTAGAGTTGGCACACAATGTTATATTAGTTTGAAGTGTTGACAGTGCATTTATATCCATTTAAATTGAATCCTCAATTAGTATTTTTTTTTACATTCAGTGTTTTAGGAGAAAAGCACAAATGCTAGACAATTTTGTGCATTTGTTTTGAGAAAGGTTTTCTAGAGAATATGTGGAACCAAAGGTACATTTAAATTTTCCTTCTTAGCTGTGTATGACTAACAGTAAAATATGTCTCCTGGTTCTATAGATGTCTCAGATCCTTAAGATGATTCTACTCATTCCTTTGGCATTGTCATATAATTTTAAAAGAAATGGATTTCAATAACAGGGGCCAGAATAAACAGAATTTTAATTCTTTTAAAATTAAACAGAAAATATATTACAATAATGTGTTTCTCTTGTACTGGGGATAATTTTTCATCTCACCATGTATTTGCTTTCATGTGTTTTCCTAAAACAGATGAGGGAGCACTGGTCAGAGCAGCCAAACAACTGAATTTTGTTTTCACTGGAAGAACACCTGACTCAGTGATTATAGATTCTGTAAGTTATTTATTTTTAAGTCTCTTTTTCATCAAAGGAATGACATATGCATAACTTCAAAGATCAAATCATATCAAAGGATCATAATAAAATAGACGTTCCTTACTCTAATCCCCTTCTCCAGAAGCAGCCATATCTCTTTCTTCAGGCATGTAAAAATCTCATATTTTCAAAAGCGTATGGGATTAATGATATAGGTCTTGATTCTTCACTTTTAAACCTATCTACTGACTTTGTCTTCTCTTAGGTTAAATGAGGATTTATCTCTCTTGATTCACTATCCCTTCCTGATATTACTGTAGTTACATGACAGTTTTTAGTTAAACAGGTATTCAGACCCAATTTTTAAAATAGGCAAAAGACTTGAACAAACATTTCACAAAAGAAGATATATGAATGGCCAGTGAGCACATTAAAAAAAAAATCATTAGTGAACAGTGAGATTCAAATTAAAATCACAGTGAGATGCTATATACCCACCAAAAAGGCTAAAATTAAAAACACTGGCAGCACCATATGTCAATGAGAATGTGGCGCAAGTGGAGCATCCATATGTTAGTTGATATGTTAAATGGCGCAAGACCTTTGGAAAAACCCTTAGAGTTTTCTAACCCAGGTAAACCTGCACCTGACCCAGCAATGGTACTCATCACTCATAATGACCCAGGAGAAATGAAAGCATGTGTCCCCAGACATCTAATGGAATGTTCATGGCAGCTTTATTCAGAGTAGTCAAACGGTGGAAACAAACCAAACGTCCACCAACAGGAGAACAGGTAAACAAATTGTGACATACACATACAATGAAATATCCAAACAGTAAAAAGGAAGGAATTATTGATTCATCAACAACATGGGTGAATCTCAAAAACACCATGTTGAAGCAGAAGAGGCTAGACACAAAGGCATACATGCTCTCTAGTTTCATTTATATGCAGCTCGAGGGGCACCTGGGTGGCTCAGTTGGTTGAGCGTCCAACTCTTGATTTCAGCTCAGGTCATGATCCCAGAGTCCTGGGGTTGAGCCCCATGTTGGGCTCTGCACTGAGTGTGGAACCTGCTTAAGATTCTCTCTCTCTCTCCCTCTTCCTCTGCCCATCTCCCCTGCTCACACACTCTCTCTCTAAATTAAAAAAAAAAAAAAAAAAAGACACACACACACACACACACACACATATATATATACAGCTCAAGATCAGCAAAAGTGATCGTGGGGATAGAATTCAGAACAGTGATTGCCTCAGAGTCAGGGAGGAAATGGATTGGAGGAGGGCACAGCAGTTTATGGGGTGATGGGAATGTTCTCTATCTTGATTGGGGTGGTTCCACAACTGTACCATTGTCAAATGACACAGTTTTCACTGACCTATACACTTAAAGTCTGCATACTTCATTGTATGTAAGTTGCATCTCATTAAAAAATCATCATTTAATGTTTGTTATTATGCCTGTACCAGTGTTCATAGTTGAACGTTATTGTATTCAGGAATTTTTTTCTCTTTTTGTTTTTCCTGTTATAAATTATTTCCTGAAAATAATTTTTCCTTTATTTCCTAAAGATAAGTCCCTTATCTTTTTTTCAATTGCCTTATTTATTTATTTATTTATTTAACCTATTAGTGATTGTTGCCATACCTTCTTGGTACACTCTTATCAGTACAGCCACATCATATAATCTGTCAGTTGGCAGTTCTTACCTTGAGACCTCCCCATCCCTCTAGAAATTCATCATTCTTTTTGGTCTGTGCCAGCGTCGTCTAAAACCTGCTTCTACAACACTTGGGTTTTGTAGATTTTCTTTTGATTTTCTTCCATTTTGAACTATTTCCTGTATCTCAGATGTTCTTCATGAACTTCCTTGTTTTGATGCGATACATTTCTTGTTTGTTTCTTCAGGTTAAAAAGTCATTCTCAAAGCAGAGGACATAGTAGTGATAGTCCTCCATAAGTCCAGCTCCTGACTCTCAGGATCTCAGATACACTAGTTGATGGGTCACCATTCTGTTCACAGTTGTCATCCTGGAATTGGTTTGTTGTCTTCCTGGGGACTTTCTTTCTTTTTTTTTGTTTTTTTTTTTTCAAATTTTTTTAATGTTTTATTTTATTTTTGAGAGACAGAGCATGAGTGGGGGAGGGGCAGAGAGACAGGGAGACACAGAATCTGAAACAGGCTCCAGGCTCCAAGCTGTCAGTGCAGAGCCTGATGCGGGGCTCGAACCCACGATCGTGAGACCTGGGCCAATGTCGAATGTTCAGCTGACTGAGCCACCCAGGCACCCCTTCCTGGGGACTTTCTTTACCTCTATTCTGTGTTAGATCTTTTTTTCCTAAATCCTATGTCTTCCTTGCTCTTGGTTTGCTCTTTTACTTTTGTGGAATACATTCTTTAGTGACTTTCTGGAAGAGATACATAGGGAGTAATTTATTTATTTAGATAGTCTGAATAAATATAGAATTCCAGGATAGAAATTATTTTCCTTAGGAATTTTGACTGCTCCACTATATTTCCGGTTTCCAGTACACCTAACTGAGAAATCAGAAGCCATTATGATTCCACAGGTTTTATGGCTTGCCCCTGCCCATTCCCCCACATTCTAGAAGATTCCAGGAACTTCTCTCTTCCAAGAGTTGGGCTATTTCATAAAAGTGTACCCTACCGGGAGTATTTTTAACCCTTTGTCCTGAGCACTGGTGGACCCTTTTTTTACATTTGGAAAATTAAATTCTGGAAAATTTTTCCATTTTCCTTCCCTCTTCCCAACCTACTTTCTCTTTTTAGAATTCTTGAAGTAATCTTTAACTTTTGTCTTCTGCTTTTCATGTCTTTCCCTTCTCTACTTTTTGAAACTGTTCATCAACTTTATCTTCTCAGCCTTCTACTAATTTTTTTTATTTCTTCTATCATGTTTTTGGTTTCAAGAAGCTTTTTTGTTCTCTCGATATTTCTTTTTTAATAGTATCCTGTTCTTCTTTCATGAATATAATACATATATTACTTCTCTCAGAGGAATAATGACAGTTTTTTGAAATTTTCATCTAAAAAAATTTTACAAGCATTTAACAAAGCATTTAATTACAAAGCATTTACAAGCATTTAAACTACAGATTTTTCCGGAATATAAAATGGTCTCAAACTGTCACTGCAGTTGCTTTGTAGTGATTATAGTTTTGGGAGAAAATGTACTTCACCAAAAACTAATCAACTTCTAAATGTTCTTTTCCTAAGTTTTCTCATTTTCTACTTAGGAGAAAAGAACGGCATTTAATTACCGTATCCCTTCATAGGGAATGTATGGTAGACTCTACCAGGTCTTTGACACACATTGCAATATGCAGAATAATAAGGCCAGTTTCCTCCTATACTACCAAAGAGCAGTAGCCAGGATATAAATATGAATCCTAAAAACATAAGAATTATTACAAACAGTCTCATTGTTTTAAACATTTTCTTCATGGTTCCCATTAAAAAGCATGTACTGGCTAATGCAGCAGGATTTCCAAGGGTATATAACACTGCAAAAAAAGTTTTATGCCACCAGAAAGGCACAGTTACCCAGTTCCAGTAATAGAACAGAAAATGCCACATATGAATCATGTGACAAAGCCTTCAGTCTAGTTTTGAAACTAAGTGAAGAGACATTCAGGCTGCTCAGGAGCCTCTTGTGCCCATCAGGAAACCCAACACTGAAACTCTGCAGCTCAACTTGAAATTTTGTTTTTGAATTCTTTTTCCTCGAAATTGCTTTTATCTGTTTGTTTTTGATATCTCTGTTCCATGTTAGTGTCCTTAGATGTCTGTTAATCTTATGGTTCAGAATGAGGAATTTGAAAGCCGATGTGACGGTTCTGAGCCTACAGGGGTATTTGTCAACGCTGAGCTTTACTCTAGGGTGGTCTGGAGGGATTTGTTTGGGAAGTCATAGTGTTTGTACCTGTAAGGCTTCTCTCGGGCTTATTGAATTCCCCAGAGAGTAATGTTGCAATTTCTGCCTGGGAAGGTCTGGCTGAGTAGCTATGGGTATTGGGACCCAGCATTTAATATGAATATGATCGCAGTGCACAATGTATCTTCAGCTGTGCCAGTCAGCTTCTAGACAAAAGGATGGGCCAGTGCTGAGAGCTGCTTTTCAAGTGGCTCCTACCCAGTTCTTCCCATTTTAGGCCCCTCTTTTGTCTCAGAATTCTAGAGCTCTCTGCTTTCTCACATCCTTAAACCATTTAAGGATTATGTGGTATAAATCAAGTGGATTGTCAGCCTTTCCCATGACCACTATAGCATTCAGCCTTCTTGTATCTGCTAAGATACCATTCATTGATCTGTGTTCTAGCTTGCAAATTTCTGGTGCTGTTGTCCTCTTTCTGACTTTCCTGCCATTGTAAGGTTTGTTTTGTTTTTGTTTTTGTTTTTCCTTTTTTTAAGTGTTTACTCTAGTTTTAGTGAGACTTTGGGATAGACAGAAATTAAATGCATATGTTCAGTCTTCCATCTTAACCTGAAAGTTAATAAATTCAATTAAAGAGGATATATTCAGAAGGGACGCTTTGTTTGTGCTATTTTTTACATTAAAACTTCATGCATAGGGTTTATTTCCAAAAAGCCAAAGATACTTCCAACCTGATGTAATCACGTATTCCTTTTCTTCTAGTTGGGGCAAGAAGAAAGATACGAATTGCTCAATGTTCTGGAATTCACCAGGTAAAACAGCTGCTCTGTGATTTATATCTGTGAGATGAAATTCTATACATTTTTGTTTTTCTCTTTTAAATAACTAGGAATGTGCTTTATTTATTTAGCTAAATTTATTTAGACAAAATACTAAAATCATCAGTGTAGTTTATAATTGTCATAGCTGCCAATAAGTTATAAACACCCATCTTCAGAGTATTGCAGGACATGACTCCTGGAGGCAGTGTAAAAATATTTTTGAACATAGCTGGTCTGCATCACAACTGCAGAGTATAGGACCAAGAGTCCCATGGCTGGTGATCTGGAAACATTATACTTAGATGCACTAGGATTTATGTGTAGTGAAGATGAATCAGAGTCAAGAACCCAGCAGTCTAATTCTGTGTTCATTGTATCTAATTATCTTTGAGATTTCAGAAACCATATCCATCCCTCCATTAGGTATAAAACCAGTTACCATCTAGTAGGGAAAAGCAGAAATCAAAGAGATTATCCTACTTTATTTCTTAAGGTCAAATAATAGATGCCTTCTAATGATAATCAGTGATATCTCCGTGATTTTGGCTTTTTTATTTCTTCATGACTATGCAGTTTCCTAACCTACATTCTTAGGGCAAATAGGCCTCAGTTAACAGGATGGTTTTTAAAGATTGCATCACCATTAACAGGGCACTTAAGGTTAGGCCACAGCCAGGAGGTAACATTGCTCTTCAAGGAAATAAGAGTTTACCTAAATCCTTGAACTTTCTCCTACATAAGGCAAGCTTATACACTCACTGACTAGAAAAGGCATTTCCTACATTATGGAGGTTCCTCAAAAAGTTAAAAATAGAACTACCCTACGATCCAGCAATTGCACTACTAGATACTTACCCAAAGGATACAGAAATACCAACTCAAAGGGATACATGCACCCTGATGTTTATAGCAGCATTATCAACAGTAGCCAAATTATGGAAAGAACCCAATGTACATTGACTGATGAATGGGTAAAGATGTGATATACATACACAATGGAATATTACTCAACCATAAAAAAGAACAAAATCTTGCTATTTGTAACAAGGTGGATGGAGCGAGAGAGTATTTTGCTAAGTGAAAAAAGTTAGAGAAAGACAAACACCATATGATTTCACTCATGTGCAGTATAAGAAACAAAGCAAACGATCGTAGAGGAAAAAAGAGATGAAAACCAAGAAACAGACTCTTAACTAAGAAGAACAAACTGATTACAGTTAGAGGGGAGGGGAGGGGGGGGATGGGTGAAATAAGTGGTGGAGATTAAGGGATGCATTTGTCATGAGCACTGAGTATTGAATGGAAGTGCTGAGTCACTAAATTTTACATTTGAAACTAATAATACACTGTATGTTAACTGGAATTTAAGTAAAAACTAAAATAAATAAATAGAAACACTTGTAACTTACTGGGAAAAAAAGTCATTTCCTTTTCTATGCCAGCTTTGGCTGCTATCTTGGTTGGGAGTGACCGCATGCCAGTGGTTAATATAAAAAATAATGGGGTCTGTCTAATGTATTATTTAAATACTGCTCTCTTTACTTGTATGTGCTGAAAGGCTCAAGGGAAAATGCATGAGAAGTTGGATGAGTAACTATAATAGAGCATATATCTATATATGTATATATAGATATATATATATTTCCAAAATATATTCCTGGCCTCTTTTTTTCATGTCAAAGTGGCTGTTTTTGCTAAGTCCACTTGCATTATACCCACAAGATACTATAAATAGTATATCATTAGCATTTGGGTAAGTTTGTTTATTAACACATACCTGGAAGCATCACGAAGAAAAATAAAGCACGGTCAGGGGTTTAAGGTCTATCAGGATGCAGCGATGGGGCAGGCGTAAGGATAAAAGTGAGAGAAGTGGCTATGGTGGTATTAAAAGAGGCTCTGGGAAAAACATTAGTGGTTCAGACTAGGATGATGGTAGTGCAAAGAAAGTGAAGTTGATAGAATCCAGATACCTTCTGGAAGAATGTCAGGGGGCCTTTGGGGTGGATTGGAGGTGGAAGAAGAAAGGAGGAAGGGGTTAGAGCCTCTGGCATAAACAGCTGAGTAGGTAGAGGTGCCGTTTATACAGATGGCAGATGTAGGAATAGATGTGCAGGATGAGATGTTTGAATCATTACGTTTGAGATGCCCCTGAGATATACGGATGGAGGTGGTGGGGGCAGGCCGTGGATATGAGGGCCTGGAACATAAAAGAGAAGCCTATGATTGAAATATAAATTTGGTTCTTGTTGGCCTGTAAATGGGCTTTCTCTCTCTCTCTCTCTCTCTCTCTCTCTCTCTCTCTCTCTCTCTCTAAAATAATTAAAGCCAAAGAAATGAGTTGGATCTCTTAGATATAAAATACAGAATGAGAGAAATAAGAAAGGCTGAGGATTGCTCTACGACTAACCCCAACTTCTAAGGGTTGATTAGAAGAAGAGAAATCTGCAAAAGAAACTACTTTGTGGTTAGAGAGGTAGAGGATAAAGAGAGGATAACTGCATAGAGCCAGGAGAAGAGGTGGATTTCAAGGTGACCTTGGTCTTCTGTGTCAGAGACTGCAGTGAGGTTAGGTGAGCTGAAGGTGGAAAGTATATGCTGAATTTAGCCACTCAGTGGGAAGGTCAAGAGAGAAGTCAGGTGGCAGTGATGGGGGGGCATTCAGGGGATATAGGTGGAGACCATGCGTGTAGCAGTTGTTTGGGGTTGAGTTGTGAATGGGGATGTGGCTCTCTTGGGGCACATTCTTTGGGCTGAGTTTTGTAGGAGAGAGACTCAAACATGCGCAACTGATGAGGAGGACCCGGTCTAGAAGTGGAAGACGCAGACTTGGGAGGGCAGCAAAGCTTGAGGAGTGAGGTTACTGAGGAAGAAGAGAGAGAGAGGAGGTTCACATGTGAAAGGAAGTCCTCTGATAAGAAAAGAAATACTTCCTTCATTGTCAGGAAAAGAGGCAGAGAGGACGATGCCCAGCAGATAAATGTGAAGGTGTTAATGGCAAAAAGAACAGAGATTTTTTGTCTGTAGCTTTCATCAAGGTGAATTGCAAAAATTCAAAGGATCCGGAGTACAAGGGTTCATTAGAGACTTGGAGAAGGGAGAAGGTGTTCCAAATCCTGCAGATAGAGAGCAAGTTTATTAGAAAAAGGTGACATGTTGCTGAACAGTAGTGAGCACCCAGGTGACATGGATATCTTGGATTTCCTAAACTCGGTGGCAGGGTGACTTTTCTCCAGCTATGTCCATCTACTGTGGTGCCACAGAAAGCATTCCCTGCCCAGGATTTGTGAGTTTTGCCAGGAGAAGAAAGGAGCAGAAAAGTTGATGAGTTTGGGACCGTCTCATTAAAGTTGGATTAAGGAGGCACCAAGAAGGGCTGAGACAGAGTATAGACTATTCAATGTCATTACGGAGAGGGCCCAATTGAATGTATTCCCAAAGCACAGGGACAGCAATCGGAGGTACTAATACAGTGGGGATTCTAGATGGAGAAACAGAAGACTAAATATCTCTAGATACCTCAGAAAGAAACTCCTGACTGTGTGGTATGCTAGGATACCATATCTAACTGCTCCTTATATTGGACTCACCTCAGTTCGTAGCAGAATATTGTAAGGTAAACAAATAGATACAGACCCTTGAGAAGTCCTTCTTCTCCCTCATTTCTGGAGAGAATGCTTATATGCGCTTGTTTCTAAATGAGGCATATCTTATGCAGTCTGTGCCACTTCTATTCAGTGTCATTTGCTATCTCTTTGCAAATGCAGTGCAAGATGCTGTGTGTTTGACTACCATTTTTATATCTCCAACGCAGTGTTAAAATGCTTGTGCTCATTAGCTTAGCTTTGTCATATAAATTGGGCTTTTTACATGATGCCAGTGGTTTGCTAGTAATCATTGAAAAACAATCGTTGTGAATGCATAAGTCAGTTTTTAAGTGCCAGTGTTTGCCTTTCTGTGTGGTTTGGGTATATATTTAACATAGATTATTATTTCTGTTTGTATTTAAAGCTGTAACATACAATTCCTCTTAAAAGACACTGACTTTAATATTTTTTAAATCTTAAAACATTGAGCCAGAACTATCTTCTGCTCAAGTGGGTACTAACTCTTGCAGGCTTCCTGGGATCTGTTTTGTAAATTATTCCTTTAGGGCAGTGGATGGTTCCCTGGTGCCTTAAAAAGACGTAATGTAACTTTCAAAGATACCCAGCCATACACCCAGGGGACAGTTTGTGTATGTGGAAGGATAGGACTCATAATTTGGTCACATTTATTTTTTCACTGTGAGCGTTAAAATATGTGAGGCATGACAAACATATATATGCATATTCTCAGTATGATGACACATTATGGAAAACCTCTCTTTCAGCGCTAGAAAAAGAATGTCGGTGATTGTTCGCACTCCATCCGGGAAGTTACGACTTTACTGCAAAGGAGCTGTAAGTTTTTATTTTTGTCTTTAACAGTTCTGATTTATGACGGTTTATAATGTATACGTTCAGCATTCTGCTATGGAAATGTAACACAGATGTTTAGCATAAAGTTGCTGACATCCACTTTCCTTGGTGTTTTATAGTAATAGTGTTCAGCCTCTTCTGGTGAAATGCGGAATTCCTTCTGGGTAAATTTGGTGCTTTGAAAAAATTTGGCCTAGGTTATGTATATAATTCAATTTTTGATACATAATATTTGAGGTTTATATTATAAAATACATTAGAAGACAAAGTAGAAAATGCTTTGAAATTATATTAGAAATGTAATGATCCACACCAGTTTGAATCTAATTTTTTTAAAGACCATAGAAACATGGGGAAAAATTGGATCATAGTGACTGCTGTAATTTTCATCATATGGTCATTACTATTTGTTTTGCATTGTTCTAATTATAACAGAACTTCTAACTATTGGTTGGCTTTTGTATATTGGCAGGTTATATTGACAAAAATAGTAATTTGTCATTCGAAGTGAATTTTCCTAGTTAAAATATGTTTACACTCATAGAAATCTAAAAAAGGGGTCTACGGACCAGAGCCACTTTTTGTTCTTAAAATTAGCATTTTTCTTCTGAATTATCCTTTCTGGACACCTAATCTACTTGGACTAGTCAGATAACTTACCAACTTAGAACTTTCCAATTTTAAATATAATTGCAACCTTGATTTATTGAATGAAACCTGGAAACTGAACTTATTAGGAAGCCAAAGCTTATTACTTAACTTTTTGTTGAAAATGTTTTTCAATGCCTTGGTTTTAAAGCATTGAAATGCAATTTTGAATGCCATGTTTTTAAAGCATTTTGGTAGAATTATTTCGTGACGTCTCATAAATTTAGGTTTAGAATTCCTCCGGTTGTTGACTGAAACAAGTAACATTTATTCATTGTGTGCACTTTATCTACCAGCCTTTCAGCTGGATTTTGGAAAAAGGAAGATAAGACCCAACACTTGTCAGGAGCTGAGCCTAGTCAGGAAAATATATATAAAGAGAAGACTAGTATACAATATTGAGGTATACTTTAAAGCTCTCCCACATTCCAAGGGTAGTATTTAGTGATAAGGGAATGATGGATATGTGTTCAGTTAACACTCAACTTACATCCTTCCATTCTTAGTTTTGAGTAATCATCCATCTAGAACCTTTGGGGAGTTAAAGCACTGAATAAACTGTAAAAACACTGGATTTCCTTTTTGTATAATCATGGAGAGTTTGTATACATTAACTTGCTTATTGCATTGTTTCCCCTCACTCCCAACCAAGTTGGCTGTGAAATGCCGCCGAATGCTAAAAAGGCAGAAATATGTAAAACAGCAAGGTACACTTGAGAACTGCACACAGTTTGGCAGGGAATAGCAGAATTCAAGGCTGGCAAGGTGAGCATGCATTAGGTCATGCATTATTTTCATGCTCACGAACTTGTATTTTTTTCTGAATTGTTCTGATGCCATTTAGGAAGATGGCTTAAGGCAGAAAAGAGATGCATACAGAGTTATCAGTTGATGCTATTGACTATAGTCCCAAGAGTTGATAAGGATCTGAACCAAGACAGTTGCAGAGAGGATTGAGAAGGTGGAGATTTAGGACTTAGTAACTGATTACATGTGGGTGATGAGGGAAACCATGATCTAGGATTATTATCCAATTTCAACTTAACTGGGTAGACGAAGTGGTACCACGTCCCATGATAGAGGGTTGGGAACTACATCTGGGCCATGAGGCAGAGATGTTTGGATTTTACAGGGGAAGGAATCTAGGGTGCTGATACAGATTTAGGAGTTAACAAGTATAGCTGGAAACTAAAAGCAGAGGATTGATGGGATCTTGTAAGGAGATATTACATGAAAAGAAGAGGCTAAAAGTGAAGAGTAGAGGATCTAAAAAGAGAGATTTAATCAGGATTGGGGAGCAGTGGTTGGAATTTGGTTTCTGTGAGACAATGGGGGCAAATAGTGTTTTCTGTAAAATGTGGATGGGAGCCTCTTTGATGCCTGAGACAGTGATGAGGTTCCTAATTATGAGAAGAGACTAAGAAAAGCTCATACCAACTCTGCTGGGGGGGGGGGTATATAAAACCATCAGATTGGGGTACACACAAGCAGGGAGAGAGTGAGAGCAAAACTTAGGGACACATGAGGAAAGTCTAGTGCCGAAGAGAGAACAAGCATGTAAACCACTGGACACGAATTCACTCCAGGTGAAATCATTTGTACAGACAGGTCTGACCAAGGATGCTTAGAGCTCAACATGATTTAACAAAAAACAACAACAACTATTTTTAATCAAAAAGAAATTGGGGTTGAGGGGTGGGGGTACATGTAAGCTAAATTGGAAGTCATAAAAGATCAAGAGAAAACATCAGTAAATGGAATAAACTCTAAACAGAGTGGAAGGGGCAGGGGCGGAGTTAGTGAATTGGAAGACAGCACTGAAGAGTTCATCTAGAATACAGCACAGAGAGATGGTGGTTCTCTGTGTGTGTGGATATGGATGGTTTATTTTTTTATTCTTTTCCAGGTTTTCTGCAATGAAGTTGCCTTGCTTTTTTAATTTTAAATGAAAAAAAAAGGAAAAGTATACAATATACAGTTTATGTCTGCATTAGTAGCCTATTTTTAAAAAGTTATATCGACACGAATAAATCTTAATTTATTCAAGAAAATAAAAACGCTATTCCAATAGGGGGCGCCTATAGGGGCACCTGGGTGGCTCAGTCTGTGAAGCGTCTGACTTTGACTCAGGTCATGATCTCTCAGTTTGTGAGTTCAAGCCCTGTGTGGGGCTCTGTGCTGACAGTTCAGAGCCTGGAGCCTGCTTCAGATTCTGTGTCTCCCCATCTCTTGGCCCCTCCCATGCTCATGCTCTGTCTCTCTCTTTCTCTCAATAATCAGTAAATGTTAAAAAAAATTTTTTTAAATACTAATAATTAAAAAAATAAAAGATGAACAGGAAAACAACTTTTCAAGTGAAAATCGACCTAAGATGAGTTATTCATCTTGAAGCTGTAGACTCTTCACGTAAACACCTGGAATCTGTGCCGTGCACTCCAGGAACATCCCCTCTTGCACTGTTTTCTGATCTTACCTTGCTGAGGGGCTAGGACACCAGATAAGTAAATCCAGTTAGGATTTTCTGTAAATGTAGACTCGGTAGGTTCTAATCTGATCCTAAGGGTGCACACACTTTCGTTCCTGTGAAGAAACCTTTTTTGGTCCTAACCACGTACCATATACTTGATGTAGCTCTCTGAATTAATGAGCATTACTCTGGGTAAAAAGTTGATCTTCATGTATTTCTGACAGGTAAGCATGGCCAGTTGTGACTATCGTTTAAAAACATACCATATAATTCATGTATATTCTGTCTCTTGCATTCCTTGATACCATAAAAGATAGAAAATTCTATTTTGGACATCAGTGTCTTCCGCTAGAAAATTTGGCTACGTTGCAGAATTTAATCTTCCTTATCACTTTGGTTTTCGTGACTTTAATTTTTTAAAAGATTTTCTTAGTTTCAAAGCAGCCTATTTAATTTCTTTGAAAAAGTCATCAGCCTCTGGAAAAAAATAGATTTCACAAGTTATACCTTTCATTCCTAGAAAGGAACCATGAGGGGAAATTACCATTTCCTTTTGCTTTGCCCCCCCCCCTTCCTATTCCACCACTAAAGAATGAAAAGAAATTCATAATTGGGGCCTGGAATATTCCATCTGTCCTGAGGTCACTAAGTTCTTGTTTCTCTCAAGGGTTCTAAATCATACTCCATTAGCCTCCTTCCAAATCTCAGCCCTGAGACTGGAGACCCCAAAATGGGTAATACCACTGAGAAAGTAATTGCAGGTAAATGATTTATTTTTTCCTAGTCTAATAAAACCATGAAGGCCAAGCATTAAAATTCTTAAAACATTAAATCCAAGCTGAGGAATAACTAAAGGAACAATAAGCAATTTATAAAGGGGCAAAAATCAGAGAACTGTAAGTGGTGCACAACATTCACGCCGAAAGGCACTTTAAAGATAATCCAGTAATTGCATTTTACAGACTAAGTTAATTGAGCTTTCAGAAGATAAAGTGACACAATCAGAAATATTCAGCTATCAGGCAATGCTAGATTTGTTCAGAATTCTCCTTATCATGCCCACCAACCCTCTCAGTGGATTTGGCCTTGTGTTTCTCAAAGTTTGTTCTCTGTGAGCACCAGCCCCATAGAGATGCCCTAATCCCTAGCCCGGGCTCCATAGTGAATGAGTCTGGGGAACATACCACATGGCCCCCTTAGACATCTGTTCACATTAGCATTTTAAGGGCTCTAAGTATTCCTACAGGGCAAGCTTTGTTCAGCCCAGCACTTCCCAAACTTTTTGAGTACTGGACCATTTTTCCCTGTGGCACCCAGGAACACTGCAGCGTCCTGCCCTACCTTCAGGGTTGGGGAAGATCTTGCAAGATAAGTGAGGTACTGCTAGAATATGAAATGTTGATCACTGGAGTAACTATGGATGTATTCAGAAAGGAGAAAGATGTGGGGCGCCTGGGTGGCGCAGTCGGTTAAACGTCCGACTTCAGCCAGGTCACGATCTCGCGGTCCGTGAGTTCGAGCCCCGCGTCGGGCCCTGGGCTGATGGCTCAGAGCCTGGAGCCTGTTTCCAATTCTGTGTCTCCCTCTCTCTCTGCCCCTCCCCCGTTCATGCTCTGTCTCTCTCTGTCCCAAAAATAAATAAATGTTGAAAAAAAAAAAAAAATTTAAAAAAAAAAAAAAAAAGAAAGGAGAAAGATGAAAATATATGACTCAAACCTTATTTCTTAGTGTCACTAGGGAAACAGTGTTATTAGGCAAAAAATATTTTGTGCTTTAAAATTAATGCTCAAAGTGATTGCTTGTTTTTATACTGATTTGCTGCTAATAATGCTGCCAACATTAATGTTCATTAAGCTCAAGATGCTTACTTTAATTGCATTCTACCTTCTGTTTGTTTTCGAGGACACTGTAATTTATGATCGACTGGCAGAGACTTCAAAATACAAAGAAATTACCCTAAAACATTTAGAGCAGTTTGCTACAGAAGGTGAGTATAATACAGCAATACAGCATGATTAAAATAAAAAGAAATCAAATACTTCTGGTGTCTTGCAAGATTGTTGTTTCTTGACTTAGAAATTCCTAAAGTAAGAGAACAATTAATGTTGATAATTTAGATTATACTATATGCTGTTCCTATTATTTTTGCTTGCTTTTCTGTATTAAAATTTTGAGAGACTTAGCCCCCAAGTTTTGGGGGTATAGGGCCTATAAATCTGTTCACTTTTTAGAATGGGTACTATTCACATTATAAATATGTTGTATCTCTAGCAGTGTAGAAGGAAGAGAAACAAACAAACAAAACAACTGGCTATGCTAGTCTGAATAAGAAAGAGGAGAAAAATAAGCCTATATGGCTATAAGAATAGTTATTCAGTATAGTTTTAACTCAAGACTTCTTAGGCTCCTACCACATGACAGGCTCTGTGTGAGGCTTGGGATCTAAACATGTTGAGTCCTGTCTCTGTGTCCTCCTGAAACATATGATCTGTATAGCAGAGCAGTGCATAGTCTAGGGGAATGATCTAGATTAGATGGGAGGACTCGAGAGTCCTTAAACAGTAGGGTCTGTTACTACAAGAATTTGTAGAGCCTTATCTCTGAACTTAATAGAAGTAGTCAGAGCTGTATCTAAATCTCCCATCTAAGGTTTCACTCTTGTCTGCTTCAGCTACAACGGTCACCAAATGCAGCAAGCCTGACCTCTGATCAAATCCTTTTTCCTCTTAATCCAAAAGCTGCAAAAAGATAGGAACGTTTTAAAAAGCATGAGGTTTTGAAAAGCAAGGGCATAAAGAACCTTCTCCCAGCTCTCCAAAAATGCAAGAGCATGGAGACACTCCTGTTCATAGAGTTCAGATTCCTCAAGGCGCATCCTCAGCTGGGCTCAGCGGGTACAACCTAGTCAGCATCCTGCCCAGGTTCTTTTTCTGGAGGAGGGTTGAGGGAGCATCTCTCTCTTCTCTGGTTATGATACGAGGATAGTCCAGCTCCTAGACAAATTTAAGTTTTCTTGGTCTTCGCCTCCACCCTATTCTTTCTGGCCCTGGGCTGAACATCGCTTTTACTCCATGGCTACCCCAGAGTAAGTCTTCAGCCAAATTTCCAAAAGAGAAAAACATGTCCTAATATGGCCCCAAAGATTTAGCTTCTACTCTCCGTGAGCTGGCAATGGACAACCCTACTCCTTTCTTGGAAGATAGAGTCCTCTGGGCACTTTATGTTCTCTGCTTCTTATTTCTGACATGTTCCCTGGTCATATTTTATTTGGCTTGAGGTCACTAGCACCTCGTTATTCTATGAGTTAATGACTTTGAGGGAGGGTGTTGTCTTCTCAGGAACCCAATTAACTGCATTTGTCCTGGCTGACAAATGCTTTTGCTTCTTCCTTGTTCCAATCCACCGTTTTTTGTTTTTTGTTTGGCTGAAGGTGGTTTCCAAGTGAGTTATGAAATTGATAGACACTGATCACGAGGAGTAGGTCATCTCAAACATCAGATTTGGTTGTTTTCCTAGGGTGTTTCTGATGAGTACTTTTGTTTTGTCACTATCCCTCAGGTCTTTTAGACTCTTTATACTACACTTTTATGGTGATAAAGCACAATAATAAATACAAGCATATATCCCTGTATGAGGCACATGGCTTTCCTAGGAGACCCCATTGGGGTCCCTCTTTTTCCTCATAAGCATCTATGAAGCATCTACAAGCCAGCTACTGTGCCCAGTACTAGAGTTAGAGGTATGAAGAACTCAAGGCCCCTTCCCTCCAGGATCTGGACACTAATACAGGAAATCCACAAGAAAAACAGTATGAAACATTGTCATTCACACCATAGGTGTGTTTGGGGATTTCTGCCTGTGGGGTCTGAGTGAGAGGAGAATGCTTCCGAGAGATGACGTTACGAACTGAGTCTTAAGGCAGATGCAAGGCAGACAGTTGAGGGAATTGGAGGGGGTGAAAGGGGGAAAAAGTGACCAGCGCGTGCAGAGACCCTGGTGTATAGGAGGTAAATGGCAGAGAAGGAGGTTGAAGACAATTGGTACAGGGTAAGTGAGCCAGATTTGGGGGTTTGGACTTTATCCCGGGGAATAATTGAAAGATCTCAAAAAAGGAATAATCTGATAAGATTTGGATGTTGGAAAAGTCACTTTGGGAAAGGCACAAAGGATGTATCGAAAGAGCTAGGGATCAGAAGCAGGGTGCCAGTTTAAGGTGAGGGGAGCACAAATACCCATTTTACACTAACGTGGTGTCACAACTGAATCAGACTTCAACATATTGTTTGAATTGAGCCAGTCTTTTCAAAATAAGACTTATTTATATAAAAATGGAAGGGTCCTACTTCTGAATAAAATCTTATTTGGTGTTGGGGGGGATATATGCTACCTTTTTTCAGGATTACGAACTTTGTGTTTTGCCGTGGCTGAGATCTCAGAGAGCGACTTTCAGGAGTGGCGAGCCGTCTATCAGCGTGCCTCCACATCCGTGCAGAACAGACTGCTCAAACTCGAAGAGAGTTATGAGTTAATTGAAAAGGTATGTGAAAGACCATTTTGCTCATACAGAAAATTTGGTTTCCAGAAAATTTCAGTCTTTTCAGGAGCCAATAAATAAAGACCAGAACATTTTGACACACCATTCACTGTTGAATCTCCTTGGGTCGAAGCATCAACAGATATTAATTATGGTTAAAACTTTTACCGAAAAGTCTCTGGAATTACTTTGTGTAGACCTTCTTTTTTTTATATAATTTTGGATTGGAGTTAGGCTAGTTTAGCTGTCTTCTTGCCAATGTACACTATTGCTTCCGCATCATTGAAGATAAGCATGCCCTCCTCCACACACACGTGCACACAAGTTACATACACTACGTGTGTGTGTATATATATGTATATATGTGTGTATATATGTATATATGTATACATACATATATATGTATATGTGGAAATACGTTTGGAAATAACTTTTCTCCTGCCTCATTTTATACACAGCCTGAATATGTATATATGTATATATGTATATAAATGAAGATTTATAATATGTAATACAAAATAATGTAAAAATACAGCTTGTGTGACTCTATACCTAATAATGAAGAAGACATAAGTGAACAATTCAGTGCTTATACCTGGCTATTCATTGTGTGTATACACACACACACACACACACACACACACACACGTATGCATACATATACAAACATCCCTCATTTGTGTCACAACCAAAAATACTCTTATTTTACAGATAAGGAAACCAAGGCTATTCAGCCAAAAAGCGATGGATACACTATGATCGCTGCTTTATAAGTAGCAAGAAATCTCACCTCCTTAATTAAGAATGGCAAACATATTTGTGTAGTACTTACCATGTGCCAAATGCCTTTGTAGCCCTTGAATCTATTAACTGGTCCTCACAACATCCCTTGGAGGCAGGTAATGTTAATGACTCCAGTTTCACAGATGAAGAAATCAAGGAAACAGAGAGGTTAAGTGATTTGGTTGAGATTACACAGTTCATAAGAGGGTGAGCCAGAATCCTCATTCTGGCTCCAAAGTCCATGCTCTTAGCCACTCAGGTATCTTCATTCTAACCTTTCACTTTCCATCAAATAACTTCTTTACTGCATAATTCCTTGACTGTATTCATGTTTGTACTACATAGAATCTGGTTTGTCTGTTAGCTTCAGCTTACTGGATCTTGCCTGCAGGTTAGTAAAAGTTGACATTTTTTTTACTCCTTCCTCTTTTTCAAACAGTTTGCTCTCTGGCACTTCCTGTCTGAAAGGTGGCTAGTCCCACTGATGCCTCCTTCCCCTTTCTGCTCCCATATGCTGCCTCTGTGTATAATACTGGGGAATGTCATGCCCCAGCCGCAGGTGGTTTTCTCTGTTGTATACAGTGGCCATTTGTGACTCGAGATACTGTTCTCCTGTCTCCTCAGTGGACTGTGATCACTTGAGAAGCTAGTTTGTTTCTCATACATTCCTTGCATTTGAACTTATTTTTGTATCTTGCTTATTTCTCAGAAGACTTGTGATAGCATATATGGTACCTTCCAACTTAATACCCATCCACCCCCCAGTTTTAGAAGCACACACACAGCTTGTTTTCAGTTAACTTGTTGAATCAGTCTCTCTACGTCTCTTTTTTTCCCTAACATATTTATATATGATTATGTCTTTGGGGCATAATGTGGTAAAATAAAATACTTTATTATTTACAATGCCATGACCATAATCTCTTTCAATCTCTCCAGCCAAAGTTACATGTTTCCTAAAGTACTAATGGTTTGGGTTTTTAAGCTGTTGTTTTTTTCTTATTGTTTTGAGGACTAAGAACAAAAAAACTAACGTTTGGAAATAACTTTTCTCCTGCCTCCTTTTGTACACAGCCTGAATATAATGTAGCCTTTACCTCCATGGTAATGTGATAGAATTAATATATAAGAAGTTACAATAAAATATTTGAAAATGGATTCTAACCATTAAATGTTGTTTCTGCATAAAGCATACTGTAGAAAATTCTGGAGTTGAATGTTTAACATGCCTAATAACAGTTTTACTCTGAACTCCCTAGAGTTTATAGATTAGGTTTTATAGGTTTAACAGTTGTTGCAGTTGGGTGGGTGTGGGTGTGTGTGTGTGTGTGTGTGTGTGTGTGTGTGTGTGTGTGTGTGTGTAGTAAGTGTAATATCTGGTATTAAAAGCCTTGGGACTTCCATCTTTTAAATGAAATAGAAGTTCAACCTTTCTCCAGCAGATGGTGATCGTGAGTCACACGGAAAAATTTAACTTGTCTGGGAAATGCATTACATGTATATATGTATATTTTTAGCTTACACATACAGATGCCTCCCTCTGACTGCCTCTTTCCTAAAATGAATGAAAAGGAGATTGATAGCTAATTCCTTTTTACTTTCTGATAAGCCATGGTCTCTAAGTTTTATTGAAAAATCTAAGAACCAGAAAGGTGAAAGGATTGGTTCCCTTGCTCAGCCAGTTTCCAAATAAGGGCTGGATTTCTGTGTCCATTCCTATCCCTAAAACCATAATTCCACTCAGGTGTTTATTTCATTAACTTTAATTAGGCTGCTAATAGGTGTTAGGTATTGGGGAAGCACAGGCAAATAAGGAACACTCCCTCAGTGGAGGACCTGAGCATCATGGTCTGAACAAATTCCTTAAGTGGGGAATTCGGAAGGAACCCGAAATGGTGACCCACAAGCTTGGTCCAACGGTAGCTCCAGAGACATAACTTTTAAAATGAACTCCAGGGCTCCTGGGCAGCTCAGTCAATTAAGCATCCGATTTAGGTTCGGGTCATGATCTCCTGGATCGTGGGTTCGAGCACCGTGTCAGGCTGTATGCTGGCAGCTCAGAGCCTAGAAACTGCTTTGGATTCTGTGTCTCCCTCTCTCTCTCTGCCCCTCCCTTGCTTGTGCTCTGTCTCTGCCTTTCTCAAAAATAAACATTTAAAATTTTTTTAAATAATAAAAAATAAAATGAACCCCAAAAGATTATTTTACCAGTTAAAAGAGGTCAGAGATTTTTTTTAGGGAAAAAGAACAGGCACAATAATACTGAAGAGTCTCTGTAACGAAGAGTTATTTTTCTGAAAATACTTTTCCCATCCTGATCATTTGAAGACTCTAGGATTTTTAATGTATCTAGAGTCAGGGTGATATCACTGCTTCCTTGGTCTGAGCTTGCATTCTGGGTTAAAATCGCTGGGGTGAGTGTTCAGTAGGAATTGTGGGTGATTGTCATTAAAACCACCCTACTGAGGCAGGTTTCAACATGGCAGAGCACGGGTCCTGCGGGTGCATTGCCCTGGCTTTACATTTAGCTGTCATAATGTTAAGGGTCAACCGTTTTTGGCTTCTTCTTTGGCTACTTTATTTATTTATTTTAATTTTTATTTTTGTATCTGTTTTTATTTTTAGAGACTGCATGAACAGGGGAAAGGGGCAGAGAGATAGATGAAGACAGAGAATTCTAAGCAGACTCCATGTTCAGCACAGAGCCCAAAGGGGCTTGATCCCACGACCCTAGAATCATGATCTGAGCCCACATCAAGAGTCAGATGCTCAACCGACTGAGGCACCCTAGCGTTCTTTGGCTACTTTAAATGAGACGTGTGGATTATGTAGTCTCTTTTTATGTGATTGCAATCTGTTTTTTTGGGTGGACCACAATATTAGACTTAGCATGTAGATAGTGAATTTTAAATCTTTCTTCTAATAGCAAAACCCATTTAGCAAACAAAGTATTGCCTGAATCATAATATGTATAAGAGATACAAGCAGAGTTGCTCTGATTAAGGGTGGAGGGGTGGAGAGGAACCCCAAATTGGCTCTCCCCTCAACCTCAGCACCTTGCCCTCATCATGGTCAGTGAGAAGCCTTTCATGATTCTGGGCTTCACTGAGCACCTTTTGAAACCATATAATATTCCATCTGTGTGTGAAATTTTTAGAAAATGTGCTTCTCAAAATACTATAGATTTTCAATGCTTTTCAGTTTTGTTAGGAAGAAAGAGGGCACGCACATGAGTGGGGGAGAGGGGCAGAGGGAGAAGGAGAGAGAATCTTAAGCGGGTTCCATGCCCAGTGTGGAGCCGGAGTCAGGGCTCAATTCCATGACCCTGGGATCATGACTGAGCTGAAATCAAGAGTCGAATGCTTAACCAACTGAGCCACCCAGGTGCCCCTCAATGCTTTTCACTTTTCAATGAAAAACCAGATCGTCACTGTGGTCCCTGCACAAGAGGTTTCTGAACATACTTGAATTAACGATGCAAAATGCCATTGACATGTTAATGGTAGTATTACATTAAAGACATTCAAAATTTGAAAGATTCGTAGAGCTTTTCCTGAAAATGAGAATATTTTTACTATGTTACAAAATAAGTGAAAATTTTGTAAATAAGATTGTACTTTTAAACCCTACTCACTATCTTATCCCTCCAGTGTTTGTTCAAAGAAGTAACTCAGTTTTTGAAATTTAGTTAAAACCTTATTCCTTTGGGTGCAGTAACTCCTAGCATAAGCTGAAAAAATATCCAAATAGACCGAAAACATCCAAGAAGATAATGACTTTGGTCCCTTGGCACAGTGCTTTGTTACTTTTCTTTCCCAGCAATCTGAGCACTAGAAAGCACCCCCTTCATCCTCCAGGGCACTATAGGAAAGAAGAATGTATAAGAGATTTGAAAAAGTCCTCTGGATACCGTTATCCCTACTGACTGTCGTTAGAGGAGAAGTTTTAGGACTTTTACATCCATCTGTAAATATCAGCATCGTCTCTGCTCATGCTTTGGACTCCAACCCTTGTATTCAGATGGTAAACTTTTCAGGATTAAAAAAAAAAAAAAGAAAGAAATTCTAATGCTATGGGTTGTTTCAAGATGTTCCTGAAACATCTTTTTTTCTGTTACCAACGGAGGCCAAGACGCAGCATTGATTCCTAGGAAGACAAAATCGTACAGGAACAAGAAGGGTCAGTCACATGGCTAAAATGCAAAAGGGATTATTAGAATCATATTAGATACTTGAGGTGTCTTGACCCGGTTTAGGAAGGGGAATTGTAGCACCACTTTGGATTTTATGGACGGTAACATCTCTGCATGTCTTTACCACCACTTCTGAGAACCTCGTTTCCCCCTTCTTCAGACAGTATACCTGACTTGCTTTATGTACTTTAACCTTGCTCTTTTGAAAAACAATTCATGTATTTGGACTTGTAATTTTAGATTATGAAACCACCTATACTATGCTGGTCTGCATTTTTAAAAATCTGATTTTTAGAATAACATTTAGAACTCATTGGTATGTATTTGGTCAGGAGAAATTACAGATAAGTAACAGAATGATTACGGAGCTTTATGCTTCATTAGCAGTGGTTTCCCTGAAATTTCTCACCTTGTTCTTTGATCTGTCACTTTACATTTATTCTAACGTCCTTCTAAAACAATTTTTTTTTTTTGCCTCATCTTCATACTCTGCTGCTGGGTTTCCTTGAAAATTTATAGTACAGAGGGCTCTGATCTTATCAGGGAAGATTTTCTAATTAAACCATTGGCTGAAATAGGAAGGTGTCCCTTCATGGTAAATATAGATTTCTGAAAACGTTTTATATTTATTTGCTTCAATAGAGAAATGCAATTATATCTTTAGCATTGCACAGATTACCTACTGATCGCATCTAGTATTTATGAAAGCAAATTATTTATCTTGAGCAGTAACCGAAAACAGAGTGAGATATAATAGTGGGCAGTGATTGAAGCAGTATTTCCCTGGTGATCAAATTGGTGTTTTCTTTTTTCTTCCTGTTATGAGGCATAGATTGTGAAATATGTTTTTAAAAAATAGCAACTTAGCTGATGCAGTTTTGTTTAATAGATTATGGTTCAGAGAAGATCATTTCTGAGCTTGAGAGTAATCAAGGTAGGGGTGCCTGGGTGGCTCAGTCGGTTAAGTGACCGACTTCGGCTCAGGTCATGATCTCACGGTTCATGGGTTTGAGCCCCGCGTTGGGCTCTGTGCTGACAACTCAGAGCCTGGAGCCTGCTTCAGATTCTGTGTCTCCCTCTCTCTCTGCCCCTCCCCCATTCGTGCTGTGTTTCTCTCTGTCTCTCAAAACTGAATAAACACTAAAAAAAAATTTTTTTTAAAGAGTAATCAGAACACTGCAGCTTTGACAATCTAGCTCTCCTTTGAATCAGAGAGCAATGTTTTACACACATTTTGTGATTTCTGTTAACTGTACCCTCCACTAGATTGAAGCCTCATGAGAGCAAGAACTGTTTTTCTCGTATTCGTCACTGTGTTTCCAGTGCCTGCCTGTCTGGCCCATGTTGACTACTGAATAAATATTTGATGAATAAATAAATGATTCAGTTAAATAATTTATTCAGAAGCTAAATTTATTTAGTAGGTGCTTGCCTAATGAAAGCCTGGCCCCTATTGCTAATGTATGTAGTCCATGTTTTCTTCACATGGAGGATGTTCGTGTCACATGTGTTGTCACTAAGGATTAATTTAAGGATATGTCGGGGGAAAAAAGAGCTAATAATTCTAAAGAATGCATTCTGTAGAAATGTGGTCACAGCCATTTTGAAAACTTCCTAAATTACTTAACCTGTGAACGTGACAAGCACACGTTTGAGAATATTCATCAGCAGACGCCTGGACACATGGCGGGCTGAGTTCTGGGATCTGGGGCACAGCAAGGGAAAAGGACCGAGAAAAATCCCTCTCTTCGGTTTCAGTGGGCGGAGACAGGCAGTGCACTTGTAAACTGAAAAATGAAGTTCCAGACAGGGCTTAGTGCCCCGAGCACTGAGATGAGTCCCCAAGGTCAGACCGTGAGGTGGAGTGACCTTTTTTACATTATCTCCTTAACTTCCCCCTCGAACGTGGCTGACATTTTTGGGACTTCATGAAGACTTCTTTGATGTGGTGTGATAAATAGATCAACCATGATACACAGTGTGACTAAACACAACAGTCTAGCACCCTTCGCAACACGTGGCAACGAGTGGTTTAGAGGATTCCTAGAAAAATATAAAACTTAATGGAAAACAGGACTTTTCTTGAGCATTTATGACTGCCAAGTTCACAGCAACTTCTGTATTAGAATGTAATGCTTTTTCAGATAAAACTACCGCTTCTATTCTTAGAGGCTGCAAATATCCCTTTCATTTGTACTAAAAAATGAAATGTACTAGATGAAAATTTACATGATGTACTGGTGATTTCATGGTTTAAAATTCCAGTAGTTTCCTGTTTTACTGTTTGCTTAAGAATATTTGCAGCCTGTCAGCTCATCCACTAAGACCTGACACTTTTTGAGCATTTACTAAGTTCCAGGTCCTCTGCTCTTTACCCTAATTGCTTAAAGGGCCTATAAAGTGGAGTACACGAAATGATCCATTGGGGTGAGAGAATGTTACAGCTTCTGTTACTAGTTATATTTGATCTCAACTTTTTTATAATTTCTCTTTACTCTGCAAAGTACAGAATTTATTGATATTAACAGAGTTTGTTATACAAAAATAGAACAATGTCCTAGGTAAGCACTCAACATTTTTTCCTAACATACTACTCAAAAAAAAAAAAAAAAAAGTTTTGAGATCATTTCTCAGAAAGATCCTATTCAGTCTGTATTAATTGGCCTTACCTTGCTGATTTAGAAATTCTTAGGAAAGTTACTTGCTGAGGGATACATATCCAGTGGTTGGCAGAGCAGGGATTCAAATCCCAGTTCGGTCTTAATTCCAAATCCCATGTTAATAAACCATATGTTATTCTGTGGGTGTGGTTTAGAAGAAAGCAAGAATGTATGTAAAATATGGTAAACTTGAAAAATAAAACGTAACCAAGCGTGTAGCTGCCTAATCACCAGATCAGCACTTGAGAGGCATGGCATTGTTAGGACATGTCCCCGTAGTAAACAAGATAACCTCTGTGCATCATTTTCCTTAAAAATGAAGGTAGAAATTTGTGTTTCATGATTTTCCCCCAACTCATCTTGGGAATCGTATTTAAAGTACTTAAGGTTTTCTTAGTACTCTTTCTCTGTTTACATGCTTCTCCTTTTTGGCCTGATAGATCTCTTACGACGAGCCTTTTGCGGTAGGCTTTCCACACTGCGTATTGCTGCCTTCTCGCCCAGAGAAGATGGCTGTTGTTTTTGCAGGCTACACCCAATCGCCTCTCAAATCCTGATTCCTTTCAGCTGGGTGTGTGAATTCTGACCTTATTTGGCAAGCCCTTGGCCGCATGAGAGCTCAAATATGATTTCCGTGGTTCACAAAGCACTAAGTTAAAATCTACTTCTTGGCCTTGGAAAAATTAACCGGTTGCACGATTTCTCCAGAAGCAGGCAAGTGAGCCATTCCAGTGATTTAATGCTCTTTGTCCTAGCGTTCTGTAGCCCCACTTACACTGGAAGGAAAGAAGTATGAGATTCTCCTTTTTAAAATAAAACCCCATTGTTGTATGCTAAACGAGGTTGAGAAGAAAAACTACAAGAGTGAATGTTGACCAGTGGAATGCAGAACAGAGAGGACGCTGGCAACCTTTGTGAGCCAGCATTATAACATGACTAAGAATCACATACCCACCAGCACATCCGTATTCCAGGATTGCCATATTTTCAAGCTGAAAAGAATGAGGACTGCCATAGCCTCTTAATTGGTCTTAAGGCCTCTATTTTTCCTAATCCATCCATAGTTGGCCACCAGTACACTTTCTGGAATGTAAATCTGATCCTGTTCCTCTTCTAAAACTCTTCTCCAAATAACCTTTGCCTTTGGAACCCTGCACATAACACCCAGACCCTTCCATTTCCATTCCCTACCAGCTTTTCCAGCCCCATCTTTTTCCTAACTTACTACTCAGTTTGAGACTACTGATCCAATTTCATCCTTAAAACAATCCTACTAAATTAGTAGTCTGTAAATCACTACCACACCTCGCTTCATGTATTATTTCCATATTGTCTGAACGGCAACGTCTCAAGTACAATATGCTTTTGCATACTTTCTGCCTTTGCACATGTGATTTCTTCTGTTTAGAATTCCTTTGCCCATCCTTCCCCCACCCTGGCTCAGCCTTAATTCCTCATTTAAGGTCAAGTGTTAACTCATGTGGGATTGAGTTTTTGAGCCACCCAGACTAAAGAAGGTATCTCTTCCCCATGTGTCTCTTTTGTACCTGCAGAAAATGTTTTGTTTACTTTTAAGGTAGCATATAGCATATGTAATATGATCATTTGGGGAGAACACTTTTTCTCTGACGGTAGCCCTGTATTATAGTTAAGAGATTTTTGTCTGCAGTTTGGGATTGCAAGAAGAGAGAATTTGGACCAGAGGATCTGAGGTCAGGCTAAGAAAGAATGGTCGGATTTGGACAAGGAAATATCCAGAGCAGTCAGTCAGGGTGGAACCCAGTGCAGAAATGGGCTGCTCACAGCATTCTGCACCAGGGGTCTGCAAACTCCAGCACAAGGGCCAAATGCACCCACTGCCTAGCTCTGTAAATCAAGTTTTATTGGAACCCAGCTACACCACTTGGTTACACATGGTCTTTGGCTGTTTTCATGCCACGACAGAATTGAGCAGTTGCAGCAAGCCCCAAACCCTACAGTATTTACCCTCTGTCCCTTCACAGAAAAATGTTGTCAAGCTTGCTCTAAAAAAGCAGTTGTTGTAGTGAGGTCCTCAAACCCAGAGCATGTTACCATTGCACATTCCCAGGCTTCACCTCAGACCTACTCCATGAGAAATCTGTGTGTAATAAGCCCCTCAGGTGACTCTGAAAACCACCACTCTAGATTCCTGGCCCCATGGCTAATTACTCGGGGCTTGATGATAGCCAGGCAGCCGGGGTCTAGGAGAAACAGATACCAGTAAAAGGAAAGGAGGTACAATGAGAAAACAAGATGAGAGGGAATCCAAAGAAGAATCTCTAAGGGTACATTCTAAAATAAAAATTCCCTGCAGAGGAAGGAACCCACTGTTTTATCCCACCCTCTTGCCCGGAAGTACCTGCCCAGAGTATGTCTGTGAAAGAATGAGGGCAGGTGTGTGGGTGTGCTTGGAGAGGAGCCAGTCCCAAAGTGGGATTCCGGAGCCTTCCAATGGAAACAAATAGGTACCCTTAGCAGGCGTGGCTCTGGACCGAGTCTGAAACCCATTCAGAGAAACAAAGTTATTACCAAAGACTGAAGAACAGATACAAATGTTTAAAAACCTAATGATTTGAATAAAACCCTAACTCCTTTAATCTCAGTTTTACTTCTCGTTCGCTGCCTTTGGGTATTTATTGATTCCTGGGACTTTGTTCGTACCGACGTAGCTCAACTGTACCTCTATTTGACCCTAATTTGCTCAACCTCCCCAAAGCTATTAACTGAATTAATAAATGTAAAGCACTTAGCAGTGTCTGGTACATTCTTTCTAGTAAGGAAATATTTCATCTTCCTGGTCACAATCTTATTTCATACTGAAATATAGGTTATTCTAGTATTTATCTATATTTACTCTAGGAGGAAAACTTTGCTTACCAGCATTCTGTCTTTGTCTTTAAAGAAGCTTCCGCCAAATAGTCCATGTTGTAATCTGAAGCCTAAATTGTTTTTTGAGTTTGATTATTAAACTTTTTATCATTTAGGAACATTATCACAAACTTTTTAAAAATACAAAGAAATCTAAGTACTAACCAAACATTTGCTAACATGGTAATAAGTCATTCTGAGGTTCTGTTATTTGGCAAAATATACAATGAATGGGAAAGACATAATTTCTAAATCTATCATGATACATTTTACCATACAGGTTTTAAGTACTCTGCATGAAGGCTTTTATCTTGACTAGGGTTGAAATTTTACAATTATGTGCCTTTTTAAAATTCCGCCTACTTTATGAACATCTGAAAGAGAAAATAAGATTGTGGAGGGCTTTACTGGGTGAATAAATATTATTTCATGATTTTTCAGTGATAATTAAATCTCCATTATGTCAAAGAGTCCTCAACCTGAAACCTTTATAACTTTTGGCATAGTGACATTTTGAAAGTAAAATTAGTGTTGGACTTTTTTTTTTAATTCCATAAATGCCAGGGGAATTTTATCATGTTTCAACACTTGCTGAATATGTAATTCCCATAGTGCACATTAGTGGCCATCTGTGTAAGGTAATACATGTTTGGGATGAAATTGATTACGGCTTAAACACTCCTGTGTTATGATCAGGAAAAGCACGCAAAGTTCACATCTTTTTTTCTAGTGGTCATTATGTAGCTAAAGATATTAATTTCCAGGGGCAAACAGCCTATCACTCAAGATCTTAATCTCACAATAAATGACACCAGGGCCAAAGGAAAGGAGGCTGTGGGGCCTTCCACTAAAATTAGTAAACGCTGTGCTCCAGGAGCTCTCAGGATAAAAGAAAAAGTAACAGGCTTGGGGACACAGTTTTTCTTTTGTAGGCTTCAGGGTAGACCCACTGCAATTTTGCTGCATATTCAGAACTGTTTCATTACCCTTTTGAGAAAATCCTGTTATTAGAGCCACCAACACACCCCAGGTTAGCCTGCTTGTAATTTTTCTCTGCATGCTCATTGCTGGCCCTGCCTCTTTAGTCCTTTATGTTATTTTTGCCTGGTTTAAAGAGTGTCTCCTTTTCATCTGTGTAAAATCAGATGCTTTCCTTCCTTCAACTATGGCTTCAATGTGATCTCACCCATGCAGTTATTTTGTTTTTATTAGATTCGTGCATGGTAATATATGCCTGTAGACTTCTTGAGCTCGTTTCTCCCCTTGGAGCTACAAGATACACAAATACACTTGTTTATGTATTTCTAATGAATGCGTTCACATCTTGACTCTCCCATTATCTAGTTACCTCAGGGTTTTGTGAGACATTACCAGAAAATAATTTTTTAGTTTAGAAAATTTTAAGAGCTTGTATTACTGAACTGTCCCCCACGATCGTTAAAAAAAATCTTATCATGCTTTCTGTGGATTATTTGACATTTGAACACAGGTATATTCTGATCTTCCCTGGGATGTGGGCCAGGATGATTTAGCTGCAGATGCCCCGAAAGTAGCTGAAAGAATGGATAGAGTCATTGTCTAAACGTTGAAATATAGCCATTGTGATGTTGGCATAGTTGATGCTGAACTGTACTTCCTTTGTGTTCTTGAACTTCTTGATGATAATTATTCATCAGGTTATGATAGATTTCAAATCTGCTTCCCATTAAAGATAATAAAATAATAGTATCTCCTTAAAGAAGGGAATTTGCCTTCCTGTCTTACATATTATAAACTAAGAAGTCATGCGCCAAGAGTATCTAATAGCTGTATAATGTATTTGGAATATATTGAAAAGAATGTAGTCTAGACTGCAACAGTACTGGATAATATCTAGATTCCGGGATCTTTCTTAACTTTTTTTTGTCATTCACTCAGCAAACACTGAATGCTGACTGCCAGTGTTCCAGAGATACAGTGTAAAGGTGAACAAGATGTGGTGCCTCCTCTCGAACAAAACTATGGGTCGTACATTGAAACAGTTAATCTGAATATGGTACATTGAAATGAGTAAAGATGAGCAAAGTTCTGTCAGAGCACCGTAGAGGAGAAGACTTGTGTTAGAAGTACGGCTTCAAGGAAGCAGTTAACTTTTGAGACTGGCCTTGCAGGATGAGCTGGGTTTCCCCAGGCAAAGCAGTGGAGGATGTGTGTGCCTCTGTATACGTACATGCATACAAAGACACATGCACATATACGTACACACCCGTGCACATGCACGCCCAGCTATATTTAAGCATTGTGGCAAAGACTGTTGGCTGGCCAATTTAACACCCGTTCCCATCCTCCTCTGTCTTGTCATCCCGCTATCGAGGCTGGAAAAGCTCAGTACTGATAGTGAAGCATGGCCATGGAAATATAAATAAACAAAAATGGCCATGTTTGGAAATCTGCTAGGGACTTTTAGAAACACTTTTGCTTTCAAGTAAGAGATGGATACAGTTGCCATTGCCCCCTTATTCTTGTCTTCAGTTGTGGCAGTGATAATTATAGCTGTGGCAGCCACCTTGAGACATTGAGAAAGTCTTGGAAACTGACTTGAACTATCAGTCTAATGCCTGTAACTGCCTATCCCAATACTACTTAGGGAAGGAAAACCAAATCTTCATTTAAGCCATTGTTAGACTTTTTCTATTATAGCCAGAAGCATTCCTAAGTAATATACCCATAAGCCCTCTCTCACTCACTCATGTTTGCTTACATATATTTTAACCTTATTTCCCATGCCTACAAGACTTAGGACTAATTTTAAACTTACACTTTGGTAAATAGTAAGCAGAACTTAATGTTAGAAGAAAGAAAATGGAATGCTTTCTTTGTTATTACCAATTTAGACACTATCCTTAGCACTTGATTTCCCTTATATCTATACTGTCCTTGTCTGGTGTTTTAAAATAAAAATGAAGGCAAGAAGGGAGAAACAGCTTGAAAAGAAAGATAAATGTTGACGTAGAGGATCATCCTGGTGGTTAGGTTACAGGGAAAATCCAAGAATCAGTTGATTGTGGCTTAGTTTGTCAGTTTGCATTCCTATGTATTTAGGACCAAGAACCATCCCCTGTACCTCTGTAGTGAGCCAGGTTTCCCTAACAACCAAAGAGTTGTTCTCATTTTTCCTCTATTTAGGAAGATGAGAGTAGAAACCATTCTTCTTTCTGAGTGATTAGAAGAGCTTTCTGCAGAACATACTATGTTCAGTCTTGTATGAAACACACCAACTAGTGAGCAAGCAATCTTTAACGGACTCTGGCCTTCCACAGCACAAATACGGAGTAATGTGATAATTACCAACCTATTCTTTCTTACAGAGACTGATGCTGCCACTTGGTTTATTTCTCTCTTCCTCAGCATTTCTAATTGTCTGCTATGTGTACGTTTTCTGACACTGCATCAAATTATAATTTAATTGCATAAGCATTTATTTTTTCATAAGCATTTATTCCTACTCTTTTTCAAACAGGTCGTGAACATTGCTTCTTTGCTGTGTTGATCTTCCATAGTTTTTGTTGTTGTTTTTTTGTAGCTGCCTGCTCGTCTTTAACTCCCTTTTGATTTCTCCCTTGTGTGTGGCTTTTTGTTTCATTTTTTGTTTTTGTAAGAATCGGCTGCCTACCTTAGGAGTAAGGTAATATAGGTATCTTCAGTTTCATGTCAAAGTACTGGATTAAAGTCAGGGATCCTTAAGAGAAAACTCAGTGGGATACTTGCAATTTACATCAAAGTCTACATATTACCATTATTCTCTGAAAACATATACATACTTTAGTTCTTAAAGAATCTAAAAGGGTTTTCTTCTTAAAATTTTTGCCACTCATTTTCTCTAGAATCTTCAGCTACTTGGAGCTACAGCCATTGAGGATAAATTACAAGATCAAGTGCCTGAAACCATAGAAACTCTCATGAAAGCAGACATCAAGATCTGGATCCTTACAGGGGACAAACAAGAAACTGCCATTAACATTGGTAATTAACCTAATTCAACCTTTAAATCGTAATGCTTTTTAACAGTTTGACGTATTTTAGAAGATAAATTTGAGATATTTCAAGATTTGAAAGGTTTGGTTTTGTAAGATTTCCATATTTATAATATTGTTGGGCTTATCAGTTCATTTATGGTCCCAATGACCCTTTAAATTTGCAGTGGTTGTATATACCTGCAAACCTCAGCTCTTGCAATCACAAAGTAACCCTCTCTCACCTTTCTATCTCTGCCTCCCCTCACCTTCCATCCATAATTGACACATGTAGATAACATGTCTGCAGTTGTCTGTCAAAGTCTGGAGATAGGGACTGTGGCAGACTCGTGTATCGGCACTTGTTTATGTGACCAAAGGTTATTTCTGAGATGGGAGGTAATGTTGCCAGCTTTCATTTATCCTGCAATCGTGTCATTTTTCACAAAGAGATTTTATTAGCTCATGTCACCATAACAAAATACCACAGATTGGGTGGGTTAAACAACAGGAATTTATTTCCTCGCCGTTCTGGAAGCTGGAAAGTCCAAGATTGTCTGCAGGTTTGGTTTCTCCCGAAGCATCTCTTCCTGGCTTGCAGATGGCCGCCTCCCTACTGTGTCCTCAGCTGGCTCTCTTCTGTGGGTACACACTCCTGGTGTCTCTTTCTTGTCTTATAAGCACACAAGTCCTATTGGATCATGAACCTGCCCTTCTGACCTCGTTTAACTCAATCTTCTGGAAGACCCAATCTCCAAACATTATGGGTTCAGGTTCCAACATGTAAAACTAAGGAGACACAACCCTTTGCATAACAGAGGTCTTACTGAGAAGAAAGTTGGTATTTGGTTTAAGGCCCGTATACCAGTAATATGCAAGGAAATGTCACTCTTTTTTTTTTTTCTTCCAAATTCGGTAATAATAGTTTGCCTGAGCACTGTAATCCCTGACATAGATTCAACCTCTGGATATAAATCCTATGAATTACATCCAAAACTCTACCAAAGTGGAAGAAACCATTCAAAGGTATTGACAGCATGAAATCACGTTTTTAGAAAGTCTGTATCAAGTATCATTATTTAAGAAACATTTCACTAGTACTCCTTTTAGAAATTTTAGTAATCGCAGCATTCTGTAAATATAAAACTACAACAGAGGGGCGCCTGGGTGGCTCACTCGGTTGAGTATCTGACTTTGGCTCTGGTCATGATCTCGCGGTTTGTGGGTTCGAGCCCTGTGTCAGGCTCTATGCTGACAGCTCAGAGCCTGGAGTCTGCTTCAGATCCTGTGTCTCTGTCTCTCTCTGCCCCTCCCCCACTCGTGCTCTGTCTCTCTCTATCAAAAATAAAAAAGAAAATGTAAAAAAAAACACAAAAAACTACAACAGATTTATAGCAAATTGCTGGAGGTAGAGGACAATTAATTTTTAAAAGATGCTAGTATCAGTGTAAATCTATAAGCCAAACAAATGGTTAATTTTGATTACAAAAAGTATCACTGGTGTTAGACACAAATGGAAAGATGATGTACAAGAATACTTTAGAGTTGGGACACCTGAAAAACAGAAATAGGCTGAACAAAAAGCATGATGACAGCTAGAGGAAGACCGTAGGGTGGCAAAGAGTGATATGTGAGGAAAATAAGTGCTGCTGAGGACAATTGAGGGACGGAGCCATTACGACAGTTCCTATGAAGAGTATGGAGGTGGCGTTTGGTAACATTTAACTTCTAGAGTCTTGGGCCATAATCTTTGGGGTCTTTTTCCTAGGATAAAGTAGGTGAGATCCATTCATTTCATTCATACAGCAAATGGGCATTACACAGGAGGATTCAGTTTTAAATCAGGAGGTCAGGAAGAACTCATTGAGAGGATGACCTTTGAGAAATGACCTAAGAGAGGAAAGGGAGCTTGTCGTTGGATGATTAGGGAAAGCTATCTTCTGTTCTAAAAAGAGCAGAAATGCAAAGCGGGGAGCAGGAGAGCAGGTCAGCCGCATGACAGGGCCTCCCAGATTGCTGTAAAGGCCTTGCATTTACTCCGAGTGAGATGGGAAGCCACTGGATGGTTCTGAGCAGAGGAAAGATGTGGACCGACTTTCCTGCAAGAACGGTCAGTCTGGCCGCTAGGCTGGCTGAGAATGAGCTGAGAGGGAAGCAGGTGTGGAAGCAGGGAGACCAGTGAAGAGGCTGTTATATCAATCCAGGTGAGGCATGTTGGTTACTTGAACCTGGATGGTAAAGTGAAAGTGGTGAGTAATGGCTGGAATATGTATATATTTTAAAGGCAGAGCCCACAGGATTGACTAATTGATTAGATGTGAGGTATGAGAGAAAGAACGGACTGGAGCATAATTCCAAGGCATCGTAGCTGCTGTGATTGAAGGATTGAATTGCCATTAACCAAAATAAGGAAGACCGAGGGGAAGCAGATTTTCTGGGAGGAGATCAAGAATCCAGTTTTGAGATATGTTAAGTTTGAGATGCCTGTTTTACACCTAAGTGTCTGCTCTTACATAGGCACTGGGATATGAGAGTCTGGAGTTCAGGAAAGAGCTCTAAGTAGGAGATATGAGTTCCAGAATGGTCACTGTTCTGATGGTAATTAAAACCATTGTATCTGGGCACCTGGGTGGCTCAGTCAGTTGAGTGCCTGACTCTTAATTTCGGCTCAGGTCATGATCTCACGGTTCGTGAGTTCAAGCCCCACATCAGGCTCTGCACGGACAGTGCAGTGTGGAGCCTACTTGGAATTCATTCTCTCTCTCTCTCTCTCTCTCTCTCTCTCTCTCTCTCTCTCTCTCCTCTGCCTGCACACTCTCTCTCTCTCTGTCTCTCTCTCTCTCTCTCTCTCTCTCAAAATAAAAAATAAACATTTAAAAATATATATATATCGAAAGAGATCACAAAAGGGGTAAGGTAGATGATACTATTTTAAATGTGATGGTAATATTTTAAACACCAGCCAGCCGAGTTGCTTGTTTTTCTCCAGCCAAGTTCAGCTGTACACAAGTGGGTTCTGAGTAGGCAGTGTCAGTTTAACCAGCAGGTGATTTTGCCCTGCTGCAAGTACAGCAAAGCGAGGAAAGGCAGGACGGTAGAGGATATGACGGTAGTCCAAGGGCAGGGGGACAGTGGTGGGATCCACGGTCCACAAGATAGCCAGACAACCTTTAGCACCCTTCTCCAAAAACAGCCATCTCCTCATGTTGGTCATCATGAAGGATGTTCCATATAAGTGTGGTGCTTTTCAGGACATTGAAAGTCATTACCACGTTCTCTTTCCATACTTGTTTCTCAAGACAGCTTTAACTTACCAAATATTATCCTTGTAGCCCTCCTATAACAAGCAAGAGCATTTCTTTTTTAACTTCTGCAAACCTGGAAAACAACTATCACCGGTCCTAATAAAATAGATAAAGCTTTAGTTTTATCTAATAAAATAGATGAAAAGTAAATAAAATTTGATATTTTTACAGTATTATCACTTTAACATCTTCACCACTGCTCTGTAGAGAAATGAATTATATCAATTAATCTACTCTATGTTTGGACATAGGACACTCCTGCAAACTTTTGAGGAAGAACATGGGAATGATTGTTATAAATGAAGGCTCTCTTGATGTAAGTAAAATTATCTTTTAAAAAAAATTCCTTTAATAACTTAACCATCTTGTTTTATTTTATATTCAAATAGCTATAAAAATATTTGATCTTCCTTAGGTTAAAAGAGATTTATTACTCTTGCTCTGCTGTAACATAATGCATATTGTTTTGAACCACATTGTTGTAAATAGATCCCAGCTTTATGTCCGTGACAGCTAAAAGAAGTTGCTAAATGATTTGCTTGATGGTGTGAGACAAAACTTTTTCTGCTTTGCAGAAGCATTATGTCAGGAGGTTACTGAGTGACTGCAATTTGTTCATGTCTACCTGGGAATTTTGTATGTTAAACATTTAATATCTTCTTTAGCTTCCAGTGTTAATGTGTATTTTGCTTCTCTTAAAAAAAATTATCTGTGAAACCTATTGGACAGCATGAAATCAGCATTCCTAAAAGGAAAGCCACGTTGTTTTTTTTAATGTCCTAACTTCTGGGCTGAAATATAAATTCCTTTTTTCATGGCTGTGATCACACAAAGTTATATTTGGGAAAGAGGGAAAGATTTGTGAGGTGTACCGTGTAAAATAGAAGTTAACCCCAAAAAAAATTTTTTTTAAATATGCAGGTCAAATGACCTGTTAAGAATTTTAAAGTAAAAAGGTGACTGTTTGTAACTTAAGGTGGAAGACAGAACAAGGGAGGTGACTATACAACTGCTTGAAATAGACATTGTGACGCAAAGGGCAGAGAAAACCTGATAATTAAGGACGTGGGTGAAGCCGAGAGGCCAGGTATGTAGAAAGGATGGTGAAGAGGCAGACATTTAGTAGAAGTCAGGTGGCAAACAGAAATTACAGGTCAGAAGTATTTGACTTCCGATTTTTAAATTGGAATGACGATCTCTTCATTATTTGTCCTCAAGACAATCCTTGGGATCCTTTTCCCTTTCTTGTGAAACCTTTGAGAAACTTGTAGCCTAAAGAATAATACTTGATTTCGAAACCATGAAAGTTGGCCACATCTTTATTAATAAGCATATTGTGTGAACCACGCTTTAATCCTAAAAACACAACCAAAAAAAAAAAAAAAAAAAAACCACCTAGCCTGTGGTTGGAAGAATGTCCTTTTTATTTATTCATTCAGCAGGCCTCTGCTAGACTCCGAGGACACACCGCTGGGTAAGCACTCAGCAGACTCTGCCACTTAGGGCTCACAGTTGTCTCTGTTCCCCACCCGTCATATTATTAATTTTGGGTTTATTCAAGTTACAGTGTTATGAAAAACCAGAACTAAGATAGCCATACCCTTCAAAAGCTTACAGATAATAAGGGGAGTAAAATGCATATAAGTAACAGTACCAAACAGATGCATAGATAAGGTGGATATATTGCTATGACACAATTGTGAGGCTTGGAAGTGTTTATAAAGTAAGCGACCATGAGTTAGATGGAGATGAGTGGTTGAGTAATGGAGGAATCCTTGAAGCAGAAAGTTAATACATGTAAGTTCAAGGTATATTTGGGGGCATAAAAGAGGAGTTCAGTCCTGGCTGAACTTAAAAGGCTATAATTGTCTAAAGTATTTTGTTTGAATAAATGCAGATACATAGGGTAAAATCCAGGTTACAGAAAGGGACAGGTACAAGCGTGAAAAACTGAGTCTCCCATCCTTACACCCACGCTACCCAGTTTATCTCCCTAGGAACAACCGCTGTTCCAGTTTCCAAGTGTTCATCCCAAGATATTCTGCCATGTCTGAGGGATATTTGTGTATATCTATGTGCACGTGCTTTGTTATTGAACACAAATTACAGCACACTATCCATGCCACTCTTTGCTTTTGTCACTTAATATTATCTTAGCAGTTGTTCTCCAATAATGTGTGTGAAGCTACCTAATTCTTTTTAAATGGTGACACAGTGTTCATAAGGAAACGGCAAAGAAATGACAGTGGGGGGTGACTGTCATTAAAACTGGAAAGATAGTCTCAGGTCAACTGTGGAAAGCTGGGCCAGGTTTGAGAATTTGCCTCCACAGGCAAGGGAAGCAACTTCATCAGCCCTTTAAGAGAGGTATGATGTGTCAAAGCAACCGACCATAGACAAGTGTGGAAGGCTGGAGAGTCATGGGGTGCAGGCAGCAGGCCAGGATAAGAGTTAGGTAAGAGACGATGGGGATGCCATTGCCATCCATGTTATGGGAGAGAAATTCAGGGAGACTTCTCCCATGTGGTCCCTGGAGAAAGAGGAAGCCATCAAGAGTGGCTCCAGAACTGGGCCATGGTTGTTCACAACATTACAAGAGCCTCCATGGAAGCATTTTCCTAGTCCCTGTAGACGTGTAGGCCTTTGTCAGCAACATGGGTTACAGGTAGTAGAGGGTTTTTCTGACACTTGAAAGAAGTCAGAGGTGAGACCTCTGACGTCAAAGCAAAAGCATGTCAAGCCATGCTTGACCTGTCACATGATCCTTTTTGTCTGGATGTAAGCTTTCATCTTACATAGCTTACGACAGCAACGCTTCTTGTTTTCATCTCTTTCATAATTTTTCTCCAACTGGGATGAGCATGTTCTTTTTGTGTTGCAGGTATCGAGTGATAGAACTAGTAATCTCAAGAATAAAAAAGTAAAGGGAAATACCGAAGATAGTCAGCGTGCTGCATCATGTATTGTTAAGCCAATGGCATTTACTTGCATTTTGGAGTTTTCAGAGTGGTAACCCTAAGACATAACTGCCTCAAGGGGTACCTGCACTCCCTATTTCTACTGGACCAAACATAGCTAGGACTCTCAAGGGAATTCTCAATTTCAGGAAAGCAGGTCCGTGTCTATGTATTTTGGTTTGCCAGCCTCTCTCAATGCCCAGCAGACTGCCTACCCCATAAGTGCTCCATAAACACTTGAGAATTAAGTCACAGAGTAATTTTCAATTAAGGGTTTCCCTTTAAAAAATATATATTGTATATCAGTTTTAAATTTGGCAGTAATCGATCTTACCTGGTATTTTTAAAGTAAAGTAGTTAGAAAGGTTCTTAGCAATTCAGGTGACAGTGTGGTGTGGAAGATCATAGGCAAACCCTGGCTGACGGATTAGCACTCACTTATCCAGCTCTGGACCGCCATGCATTCTCTCCCTGCTGGCAGGGGCAGGCTGTTCTCCCAGGGAGTTAAGTGGTGACTTTACAAATCTGGCCGTTGGGGTCAGACCCTCTCTGGTGCACTCATTTGCTTCTCAGCAGGAAAGGACACATCACTTTGCATAGCTCCTTCAGGTCTTGTGTCATAAAATCCACAGCTGAGATTTCAAGGAAATCATGAGATGTGCTAGAACACCTGCAGAGAAATCATTATTTATTTTCCATTGTCACAGAAAAGAAAAGCATCCTGTGTGTTCACATTGTACTGATGAGGATACACTATGGGATTCCCATTCCATCAGCACAAACAAATAATTAACATTTAAGCAGTAAACTTAGTAGGAACGTAATGTCTCAGGAAATAATACAACAGTAAATAGATTGTGGGTATATGTTTCATCAAGTGGCAATTTTAACGAACGCACTTAAATTATTCCATTAAATGTTACAGTTCTGCCCTATTCTGAATGTGGGACCCTGGGCAAATTGAAATTAGGTAACTGCTCTGAGCCAATTTTGCTGCCTGCAAAGCAAGGATAATGTTACCGTTGGCACAGGACTGCCATGATTAGTACAGGGCATGGCACGTACGAGAAAGAGATATTATAAAATTTTGTAGAAAAATACTATTTCAGTAGCCTGCAAGTTGTTTTGCATAATGACCATTTTTATTATGAAAGATACATTATTCCCCCATCTTTTCATTTTTTTCCTAAGCAAGATATAAATGTGGATCTTCTTTTGCAGAAGTGATACCTAGTGCTATGAACTGTACACATTTTATACCAAGATATTCCTAATACTGTTAACATTTTAAAGCTGAATCTTCTTTTTCAACTTGTATAAGTAAACTATTATATTTGAGGTTCTTGAGTTTCCAAATAGAAAAGACTTTTTCCTGGCAATCACAGTAAAGGAATTTTTTTGTCTTCCCATAATCTAGCGCATGTCCAAAAAAAAAAAAAGTTATTTGGATTTCTAATTTTCTCATTTTGAGTTTCAGTACAGTTATCTGTGTTGAAAAATTAATGGCCGTTCAGCATTTTTAAAACCTTTAAGTAAATATATAAAACCAAACCACAGTTGAAAATACAGAATGAAAGTCTTGCTCCACAGATCTGATAGGGAAGTCTGACGGGCTTTTCTGCATCTGCCCATTCCTGGCTTCCTTCATGGCAAGAGCGGTCTCCCCTGCCAGCAGCTGCCCGGAGCACAGCCGGGTGCTTGCACCCAGTTACCTACCAAGCTACCATTTAACACTGACAGTGTCAGCAAAAGAGTTTGTTAGGAACCTTGATCATGTTTTTCTCTTAGTTTAAAAAGTAAGAATTTCATGGGTCCACACCATTAAGAATCCTCTGAAGTTGGGGGCTCCTGGGTGGCTCAGTCGGTTGGGCAACTGACTTCAGCTCAGGTCATGATCTCACAGCTCATGAGTTCAAGCCCTGGGTCAGGCTCTGTGCTGACAGCTCGGAGCCTGGATCCTACTTCGGATTCTTTGTCCCTCTCTCTGTCCCTCACCTGCTCACACACTGTCTCTCTCTGTCTCAAAAATAAACTTAAAAAAAATTTTTTTTCTAAAGAATCCTCTAAAGTTGATCAAAATCTATTAGATATTTGTAATAAATTGATCATTTGGGTAATATACTTATATAATTTTTTACTGTGCTACTTTGAATCACTTTATTAGAAGTTCTGACTGTGTTCGTGGTATGAGACATTTCTTTAAGGGTCTGCAAAGGCAGGAATTTCAAATTCCTGGCGTGAAGGGTATATTGTACTTCTTCTGTAATTCCTTAGCAATGCCCAGGAAATATGGACCATTATCATAACCATGATTATTATTATTTCTTTTAGCATGATTATTCCCGGGGCTGGGGGGGGGGGGGGGGCGGACATCCCACTTCTCAGAAACCCCTTCCACTTAATGACCTAGCTTGAAGGGATTCTTCTAGCATCGCTTTTATATCTTTAATTTGTCATGATTTGTTCAAAGTCTGTCTGCTAAAACTGGAAATGTCTAAAAATGTGAGCTAAGAACTAGGGAATCTCAATTTGTCTTTAGCTCCCAGTATCTAATTAAGGCCTTTCAAAATGTACAAAAAGCTCTCTACATCCAGATTCCACTGTTCTCATCTGTCAAGTCTAGGGTGAATGGGAGGGACCATAATTTCTTAAGCCATTAACTCTATAGGTGCCAGAACAATCTTTCTGAGCCTCACATAATATACCCTTAACCTTGATCTCTCCTTCTTATAGCATTTCTTTTACGTGGGCAATTGTTGGATGTGTCCTGGGAGGTAGGGCTGGATCTTAAATCCATTTTCCTTTCTACTGTCTGGCTTCCCTAGGAAACAAAAAAGAGCAGAGGGGAAAAGTATTTACTATATATTTATTGAATTAACAGGAATGATGGTTAAATATGTATGTAGAGAGCTTGGAGAAATAATTTCCTACACTCATAGTCAAAAAGGCTTCCAGTGTTTTCCAGTTGAACTCCCGAGAATCCCTGCCTACCTGTCCTGGAGATCATCCGGGCAGTTTTTCTAGGTAGTCTATGCTGCTGTAGACATTCGCATTCAGCCTGATGAGGAGTCAGCACCAAATATATGGGAAGTAGTGAATGGATCCCAAGGGAAAATGCAGCTTTCTGACTTTTTGTGAAAAGAGAACCCTGCTACCCCTGCGGGATAATTCTAGTCCTAAGAAAAACGCTAGCTTAGGTTTATGAAGCTTATTTTTTGTACTAGGTACTGGAATAAGGACTTTATAGGAACAATCACACTTAAACTTGACAACGTTAGTAGGCAGATACCATTATGCCCATTCTAAAAGTTCACCTTGACCTCCAGTGCTAATCAGCATTTGAGGATGTATCAAAGTACTTGGATTCCAGAGTCTAAGCAAATAGATTTTTCTGGGCTTCAGCTGCCAGCTACTCTTATAAAACAAAAATAGTAATAATATCCATCTATGGGGTACATTGTGCGGATTAAATAAAACAGTACCTTTTAAATACTTGTAAACAGCAACCAAGATTTGGTAAGCACTTAAAAATATGGACCATTATCATAACCATAATAATTATTATTTCTTTTAGCATGATTATTCCCGGGGCGTGGAGGGGGAGGGGCATCTTCTTGCCAGCTGCTGTAAGAGGTGATTTGATTTGATTTGGTTTTAAAATATTTATTTATTTTTGAGAGAAAGAGCAGGGGAGAGGTGGAGAGGGAGAGAGAATTCCAAGCAGGCTTTGTGTTGTCAGCTCTGAGCCCCACTCAGGGCTTGATCTCACCAACCATGAGACATGACCTGAGCCAAAATCAAGAGTCAAACATTTAACCAACTGAACCACCCAGGTGCCCCCCTACCCAGCCCCTTAAGAGGTGATTTTAAACAGCCGTCCTTCTCACTACTTAAACGTCTCTCCTTAATTTGAACATACGACTCCCAGGTTTGATTATGGATACCAGTGTTTTTCCTCACTGATATATTATTGTACAGAAAATGAATTGTTAACCACATTTGGTATTAACAAGCCTAAGAATATATATTTTTCAACACCTTGGTAAAATAAAGCCCTTTCTGGGATTGCCTTTTTTTTTTTTTTTTTGCTAGCTGAATTTGATTTTCTAACACCGTGTAAGCCTCAAGTATAACTTACAGGACATTCATGACATAAATGGTGAGGTTGTCATCTGTATCCTTTTAAGCTCGACTTCTATGTATTACGCAGACAAACCTCACTGTTTGGGGAACCAGCCACTGTTGAATGGCCTCTGAAAGCAATCCAGAATAAGCAAGTTACTGACTTGACTCCAGAAAAGGAGGGGGGACAAAAGAGAATTGGGGCTACTTCAGGTTTTGTCTTGATGTGTCCCATGAGTCCAATACAATACATTTTGTATTGCTTTGAAAACCAGTTTAGGCAGCTTTTAAACCACACTGAGTTTTCCTCCACTGCCAGCATGGCGGCGTTAGTATTGGGAATTTTCTTTCACCATTAGCAAAGCTGTTTCAGCTTTTGGGCCTGAAAATTTTAAGATCTTAGTTTAACTTTCAAGGTGTTAATATATCCCTATCAGAAGCAAAGTTACGTTTTTATAGCATCCCATTGCAGGATGATTGTTGAAATAGTGTCTGACACACCGCTTCCTCCAAATAGCTCTCAGCAAAGAAAGCCAACTTTGTTACTTTTGAAAGAAATGAGTTAGTAAAAAATGTAAACATTACAAAAAATGAAAAGAGCATATGAACAAATAATCTGTTCTCTTTTCCTCTGATTGAAGATGCTGCCTGCCACAAGCCAAAGTGTGTGGTTGAAAAAGTTCCATCAAACACGTTGTTTGGTCTCATAAAAATTAAATGTGTCCCCTTTCCTTAAACAGAACTCCATAATCTTGGCTGCTGTGCAGAATCCTCAGTGAAATCGTTCACAAATTCATAGTATTTCTATCTTGAGAAATTCTTCCTACCCGCAAGCCTGAATATGCTTTATCTCTCTCCCTTTCTCTTTCTCTCTCTCTTTTCTTTTGGCTGAACATCTGAACTCCTCCAAGAGTTCCCTGAGTCCTAGAATTACAGATAAATGCTTTCTAACCCTTGTGTCCCTGCCACTCTCCCCACAGCTTGTTGTCATTTGTGAGGGTAGCAGGCCATGCCTTGTGACTTTTTTTGCATCTCCACCCATTTCTTTTGATGAGTCAGTACAACCATGCAATTGACAGGTTAGAGGAAACCTACTATGTGCCAGGTGTATCTGCCTACGTTAGCTCTGCTGCTCTGTACTGGCAGAATTCGTCTCCCATACAGAGACTTTGAGTTCACACAGCTAGCAAGTGCAGAATCCAGCACTTCGACCTAGACCACTCTAAGTCCAAAACCATTTTTTTCTTTTTCTTTTTTTAAATTTTTAATGTTTTTATTCATTTTTGAGAGAGAGAGAGAGCATGAGCGAGGGAGGGGCAGAGAGAGACAGAGACACAGAATCTGAAGCAGGCTCCAGACTCTGAGCTGTCAGCACAGAACCTGACACAGGGCTCGAACTCGTGAACCATGAGATCAAGACCTGAGCCTAAGTGGGCTGCTTAACCGAGCCACCTTGGCACCCCTTTTCCTTTTGTTTTTAAATAACCATACCTTCTCCAGTGGCAGTGGAGACTCAGTCACAGGAGGAAGCATTCTGGGAGGCATCCCCCACGTTTTCTGCCTTGTCCCTCTACTTTGTTCCTACCTCCTTTCCCACTCACCACTAGGACTACAAAGCAGCTGAAAGACAGATGCTCTTCTGGAAAACTGTGGCATTTGGGCATCTTGTATTTATGGAACTCGGGAAAGACTACATTTCATTGTACTCACACAATGACTGTATGGAAGACTTTATTGAATGTACCTATGAAATAATGGAAATGGTATGGATTTGGGGTTTGCACTGAGAATATACAGCAGATAATGATTCTTCTGCATTCCTACATTAATTAATTCAAATCATTAGGAAATGGACCCAACATTAGCTTTCTTTGTGGTTCTTTCTTTGTGGGGTAACAATTTCTCACAGGCTTCCTGGTTGTTAACTTTCTCCAAACCATTGATTTGGTAATTTGCATATTTCCCCAAAAAAAAAAAAAAGGCAGCTGTATGTTCTGAGCATCCTCTTCCTGGCTGAATCAAAGGCAGTATGAGAGACTGGATGTCTGCCGACCGAGTTCCTCTAGAATTCTTCCTTCTGTGTTTAAGTCACTGCCGCCACCAGAGAATATTTAATACCAATCTCAAAATAAGTGTTTAGGAGGCTTTCAGTGGTGGTTTAAAATAATTACCATGAGAACTTGGGTAAAAGCCTTTATCCACAAAACTATTTAAATTATATAATTATATCCCCTACCTCACTCTTCCTTCCTTTCTCTGGATTTGTTTCTCTTTGCTGCGTGCCCATACCCCAACACTGAACCATAGCCTCAGACCCAGATTCGACACTTCTCTGCCTCTCTCTCTCTAGCGTACCCCAAGTGAGACTAGATGCCTCATAAGGAGTTATTTGCCTGATGGAACCGATCATAATCCCACATCCCAAACCTCTGCCCAGGGGCCAAGAGCAATTTATCCAGCGCCACAATGTCCTCTTCTTACCTTCCATTTTGTGACCCCTAACCTTTCTGATGACGTGACCCTGCTGGGAGATCGGACTGTTTCCTCAGTTGCAGTGTTTTATATGTATTCCCACCGTGGAAAACTCGTACCTGTGTATCAGCAAAGCATGGGAATTTTTTGTGTGTCTCTTTCCCCTCTTCATTATATTTAGCAATATGTATTGATTAAATGCATTCCCTTGGCCGCTTTCCACTAAGCGGTTTTGGAGGACCTCTTTGACCATATGTTTTTAATGATTTCACCTTCTGTCTGCCCTTATCCACTTTGGAAAAATTACTCTACATTAGTTTGGTTCTATACAAATACGTTTTTTAGGGTTATGTTCTCATATAGTCTGGGAGTTTAAAAACACCAAAGCTTTTTAGTCAAAAACTATGTCCAAGAATGCTGGTGATTCTACTGGAATAAATACTAAATGGACCAATTATATATAAATGTAGTTTCTCTCTACTCTCAGGCATACATTCTTTACAACTTACTGCTGCCAGCAGTAGCCAGTGGAATAGTGGATGTATGTGTTATACAGGCGTATATGGAAGGTCCAGTGTTCCACTGAATCAATAACACATTGTCGAAAAATAAGTAACACCCAGTGGTTTATCCATGTTGCTATTATGGGAGTCATAACTCACTCTTTAAGAACTTGCTAACATTGTCCATACTTGATATGGTCATAATGTATTATTAAGAATGTTCTTGGAATGTTCTGTTAATTTGTAATTTGAGGGTGTGAACATTTGGAAAGTGTAAAAGTAGAGAAAGAATGAAATGTTATTTGACCATAAATTTGTAAATACCTCATGGCTTAAATGATGATGAGGTGAGGCCACAAACCACAAAAACAGCTAATAAAGTATGTGTTAGTTTAAGATTCTTATATATATATATTCTCTTATTTGACATTTTAAATTAACTTCTAATAGGTTTTAAAAGGTAGACCTTTAGCAAGTTAAAGTAAGGTTTTTTTCACCCCCCCCCCAGGAAATATTTATTTGTCTGCTATTAAAAAACAAAACATATCTATAAAGTTATGGTGTTATATCTTAAGAACATGCCAGCAAAGCAAGGCCTCTGTGGGTTTTTTTTTTCCTTTTACAAAAAATATATATATTTATTGGGGGGGGGGGATGAGAGGGGGACGGGTAAGAGTGAGAATCCAAAGCAGGTTCCACGCTATCAGTGCAGAGCCCAATGGAGGGCTCAGTCTCATGAACCATGAGATCATGATGGGAGCCAAAATCAAGAGTTAGACGCTTAACCAACTGAGCCACCCAGGCGCCCCAGCCTGTGTGTTTTCTTTATCATTAGCTATTTTAAACCTAGTATTTATGAAGCACATTTGCATGTTTAATGCTATTGCATGTAACTTTACATATATATAATTTTGCATTCTTTATGGGAGCTTAAAGTCTAACATATATATTGATGTGGGCATCTATACACACACACACAGAAAAACGCCAAGTCAGTTTATAACTTTCAAGTTATTTTCCACTCAAGAGTTCTATCAGATTGGGACAAACTAATTTGTTAAAGAAAAACAATCTAGTTTAGTTATATAAATAGTCATCTTCCGGGGCACCTGGGTGGCTCAGTCGGTTAAGCGGCTGACTTCAGCTCAGGTCATGATCTCGCGGTCTGTGAGTTCGAACCCCGCGTCGGGCTCTGTGCTGACAGCTTAGAGCCTGGAGCCTGTTTCAGATTCTGTGTCTCCCTCTCTCTCTGACCCTCCCCCGTTCATGCTCTGCCTGTCTCTGTCTCAAAAATAAATGTATGTTTAAAAATAAATAAATAAATAAATAAATAAATAAATAAATAAATAGTCATCGTCCTACCATATAGCAAGAGCCATATGCTGTATGTGAAGAAGTGATGCTAACTTTTCTAGAGTTGAGGGCAAGACAGATTTCCAGATACTTTTCATGTGGCAGAAGTGGCTGGTAGAGTTGAATGTTAAGTGGATTGAAATAAATTGCCAGTGGAAAATTTCAAAAGGAAACTTACAATTCTCCTCATGATACTAATTGTGTTGTACTAATATTGTACAGTATTTGACACTTTGAGAATCCTTCTTTATCAGATGTTGGTACCTCCATTAAACCTAATGTCAGAGGAAGGGAAAGAACTAGTCTTTTTGGATGTCAGCTATGAGCCAAGCACTGGGTTGGGTGCTTGACTCACAATTAAAGGAGCTATTTTGTCCCTACCATAACCCTACAAAACAGATATTAACCCAGTCTCATGAATGAGAAAAGTTTGATTCCAAGAAGTAAAGTAACCTACGAATAAAGATATCCATAAAGGGCAGAACAGCGACATTCTGATACCATATTATTGCCTTCTAGCTTCTGGAATGTTAGTTCTTTACAACATGGCTTCGTGCTCTTGCTTCAGATGTGATCCGTGTCCAGAAGTATCTTGTGAACTCTGATGGCCACCCTTGACTTTCTGACAAAAAGAGTCCGCTTTTTTATAGCTGTGCATTTACACATTGTATACTGATGCCTGCTTTCTCTGCATCAGTTGGTGACTTTGCACATCAGCTGACAAGTTTACAGTGGCCCAGCTTCCAGCAAATTATCTTGTTTTAGCAGAGTCGCCATCCTTGTTCAGCAAGATCCCTGCAGGTGTTTTCCTGTAGCGTTGGGTTGCATTTTGCCCTTTTTATGGGAAGCAAGTGAAAACAGAAACCTGTGGTGTTTCCACTAAACCAAGAAGTACAAGCTTCATAAACTTCAGTCCATCTGACAAGGGTGAGAGTTGTGTGTCTCCCAAGTGTGATTCATCATTAGCCCCAATCGTATGCTTATTTCACTTAACCGGTGATGAACTCATGAAGGAAAAGAATAAATCCAAGAACAATGAAATACATTGTTAAATACTGTGTCTGAAAGTCAACGTGTAATTCACAATGTTGATATATCATTTTTTCCTTTCTGGGAATAGAATTCTCCTTAAAACATAAGTTTATCATTTGACCTGCACATACTTTAACAGATTCCCAGGAAGAAATATAAATGCCAAGTGTCTGTAGTCACCCAAACACCAACATATACTTTGTGATAAATAAATATACCTCTTTCCTTTAGCTTTTGCCATTCTGGCTTGGCCTTGCTGATGATACCCTCTGGGATGTAGATGAGTGATGAAACATCACTTATTGTCCCTGTAAGTAACCGTGGCCCTGGAGCACAGTGTGGAAGTCACCACCATGAGGTCTGGCATATTGGAATATTTATCTGTAATCTTTACCTCATCTCTGCTAGTGAGATTTGGCCAACTAGTCTTCTAGTCAAAGGCTAAAGGCTTTTATTTACCTTTCCTTAGGGGTATTTCCACATTCTCTATGAGGGTGTTCCTTGGATATGTTCCTAAGTAAGACTGTCTATGTATAAACCTCTGAAAAGAATCAGGAAAAAAAACCAAAGACTAGAAAAATGGCTGAAAAGAGCCATTTTATGCAGTTGCTTTCTACAACATTACATTTTAGCCCATCAAAAACATAGTTCTTAGGTGGCCTAGCATGTTCTTTGCACATCTGGCCTCTGGGTTCTTTAGACTCTTCCAAGCAGAGTTTTTGCCAAAATGGAAGTGACATCTTGCATGCTATGATACTTTCCAAACAAATCAGGGCTTTCAATTTGTTTCACTGTAAAATTGTGTCAGATTTCATTGTCTAGGCTCCCCTATGTGGTTTTTATCAAGGATTTCCTTGGTAAAGGTCATGTAAAAGCACTGAAAAAGATTTCCATAAAGCTACAAGTCTCTGATTTCTTAAAGTTTGTTGTTTTATTTTGTTTTATTTTATTTTGTTTTGTTTTGTTTTGTTTTGTTTTGTTGCAGGGTTTTATATGAACATGTTACCTATTTTTCCAGGCTATCCCCTAAAGATTGAAACAGAACTCCGTGAAAGCCTTCTGGTCAGAGTTATCTTTATGAGGAATTCTACTGGCCTAATTATCTGCCAAACATTTTTCTTTCTTTTTCTTTTCTAAGCATATTTCTTAGAAAGCAAATAAATATTGTTTACTTGGCCCACTGTTGCATAACCTTGCTTGATCATGAAATAGCTAGTCTAGGTGTTTATTATTTTTATTAGACAGATTCTATGAGACAGAAAGAGATGTTAGATCATCACTACCACCTTGTTCTCCATTTCCTCTATAAGAAGATAAGCACTTTGGGGCACCTGGGTGGCTCAGTCAGTTGAGCTTCTGACTTTGGCTCAGGTCATGCTCTCACGGTTTATAAGTTCGAGCCCCATGTTGGGCTCTGTGCTGACCGCTGAGAGCCTGGAGCCTGCTTCAGATTCTGCATCTCCCCCTCTCTCTCTGCCCCTCCCCTGCTCACATCTCTGTCTCTTTCTGTCTCTCAGTAATAAATAAAAAGTTAAAAAAAAAATTACAAAAAAGTAAAATCTTAAAAAAAAATATCCAAGACATTCTTGGAGTGTTATAAAACACAGGAGTTGTATACTCAACAAAAGCAATCTTCAAAATAGTCGCACAAAAAATATTGTAACTTCCCACAAGGTATTCTGCAATCATTAATAATTTGGTTATTCTTTCATTACAAAGCCTTTATTTCTTTGTCAGAGGCCTCAGTCCCCAAAGGAAGAAGAGATAAATGACTATACATCGTGCTGTGTTGTAGAAGTATAAACAAGTATGTGGACAGTCCAAAAGATAGTAGCATCCCTGTCACCTGGAGGATTCAGGAGCAATAGAGCCATGGTCGTTTATTTGTTCACTGTTTTTAGTTTGCAGTCCTAAAGGGAGAAAAACAGTGGACAGAAGACACTGGAGACAATGGAGAGAAGGAAGATGCAGGAGAAAAGTGGAGGGACCAGAGGCGAGAAAAATTCATTTCTTCCCCTGCCTCAGAAATTAGGGAGAAAAAAGTAAAGGGAAGTTTTGAGGTTGAGGAAGGAAAGTTGAGGGAATTCTTCCTGGTATAAACGTTCTCAGTAAAGCAGATAGATGTTGGCTGACGTGACGAGGGCCGAATTTGGAATCTTGGGAGAAGAAAGGGTCTGGAGTAGCCTGTGGGAAAATGGAATCCAGTGGGCATGGATGAAAGCATGGATCAGTGGTAATGAGCACCCATGCAAGAGGAGAGAGCTGGAATAGAGCCTGTCCTCGTAGTGAGGTGGTTTTTCCCTTCCATGTTGTCAAGACTAAGAACCGAGGAGAGTATTGGTTGTGGCCTAAACTGTGAATTGGCGAGGCAGGAAAGCATGGCAGGAGGTGTAGGGGCTAAGAGCTTCTAAAGAGCTCTTGGCTGTGTGCAGGGCTTAGGGGAGGGGGAGCTGAGCTGAAAGATTGATTGGAGTGTCCATATGGGTAAGGGACACTTACCCATATGGGTAAGGGAAAGCACACAAATCCTGCTTTCCCTCCCTCACCTGTATGGCTGCCGAGTAAGGTATCTGGACCCTTGCCTTGCCCCTCGCCTATCTGTGTCCCCAGATTGCCTTTACTTCACACCAGCCATGGTTATGGCAACACACACTCCTTTTCTTTCAGCCCACAAATAAGACTGTGTAGAATCAGGAGATATTACAGAGCTTTCATTTTGTTCTACTCTGTGGTCCTTTATCCTTTTTCTGATTTAGCTTCTCATTTATATATTTTCACTTTCACATGTCACTAAGTTTAAATGTTTAAACATTTCCCCCTCCAGTAGCCAAAAAGAAAACAAAGCAACAGCTAATATACTAATAAATTTATTTCTAGCTACAGGAGATAAGCTTCAATGCAATGTGGCCATAAAGTATGGCTCCCAGGCTTAGGGGAGAAGCAATAAACTTTAATAAATAAAATAATTTTAAAATACTCCTGGCAGTATAAATAAGAGTAAAATATAACATGTAACAGCCAACAACAGAGCTCCTTACAAAAGAAAGCTATAAACTAAAATAAGGAAATGTTTGCAGCTTTTTGTTGTCGCCCTGCACTCTAGGTGGGCCGCCTGGAGAATTCACAGTGGGAAGTTTTGGACTCACCTTCTGAAATGTTGCCCCTATTACATGTCCTGACACCTTTTGATTTGCTGAAGATCTGTGATAATCACCAAGGAAACCCATTGGGTACTAATGCTACAAATAAGACAGTTCTCAACACATTTCAAGGTGTCAGAGAACACTTTTCAAAAGGAGAGAGAGTAGGAGGATGCACCAGACCGCGTCCCATGGCTTCAGTTAATGCGGGAGCTTACAAGGCTCAGGGCTCACTTGACTTTCAGTCTTGCTCTACCGCTGATCTTTAAGGAAATGTGGAGTTCTCCTGGGCTCTACCTCAGCTTTCATTTGGGTTTTCAGCCCAGGAGTCACATGGGCAAAAGCATAAAAAATACAATGGCATTTTAGTGATCAGTGCCTTGGTTTGAAAGACTGTTGAAGTGATGGATTGTTCTCTAAAAAATTAAGGAGCAAGCAAGACAAGATCTCCCTCCCTCCCTCTCTTCCTCTCTCTGTTTCTCTCTCTCTCTCTCTCTCTCTCTCTCTCTCTCTCTCTCTCACACACACACACACACACACACACACACACACACACACGCATGCATGCACACGCTCACTCACTCTCAAATCAGAAGTGATAAAAGACAGGGAATTGAAGAGCTGCCAGTAGAATGAAATCAGAATTTATCAGTGCTTTCATTCAATACATTGGCAATTCCCAACCATTTGTAATCATGGGCAATATATTTGCTGCTGAGAAATGGGTTAAACGTACTCTCTCCCTTCAAGGAACTGAAGACTTTGCTGGCCTAGAGTGAGTTACACTTGGTCACATGGGCCGAGTCTGGGAGGGCTTAGTGGATAAACTTGGTTTAGAAGGTGATAGACTAACCTCTGGAGGGAAGGGCATTCCAAAGATGGCATGAAGGGGTCAAGACTGTGAAGGGAAATATGAATGAAAATTAGTTGGGGCTAGATTTCAGAGAGTCTTCAATGCCGATTTAAGAGTTTGGACTTTATCGTGTAAACAGTAGGAAGCCATAGAAAAATTTCAGAGCAAGAGATGTGGTTTGTGTTTTACATTTGTTTTATAAAGAGAAATCTCTGTTGGCAGTAAAGACGAGATGAGAGACAGATGATGAGAGCTCTAGGGAAACAACAGAGGGAATGATGTGGGCATTCCATTTATAAGTTGCTATGTCTGGTACTGTCTCAAGTTGGGGTGGGGTTTTTTTTTAATTCTTTTTTTTTTTTTACTATTTATTTATTTACTTATTTATTTATTTTTGCTGGATTATATGGAGAAAGGCAAGCTAGCACAGAACTTTTTTAATTCTGAGTTTGATTTCACCCATTAGTAGCCAAGTGTTCATGGGCAAGGAAGTTAAATTCTGTCTCCTGTTTCTCATCTGCAGAATGCGGGTAGCAATGATGCCTTCTGCATAGGGTTATAACAAGTATTTACTAAATGTATACGTATGCATAGCCCTTAGAACCTTGTATGTGCTATGTGCTAAGTATTTTATTTTTATCTTTTTTCTCAGTTCATTCATTTACTTGCTCGTTTAGTCTTTGTTAATTTGTTTTTAAGGCAATCTAGAGTAATCTATATTGTCATTAGTAAATTTTGTTTGCAGAATTTTTCTGAAATTTTCACCTTCTTTTCTCAAGTGCTCTTGGACCAAATTTTTTTAGCAGGAAATAGGAGGATAAAGCCTGTAAATTCAAACAGCTACTTCCCCTGGATGTGAAGTATAAACAACATTTGTGTAGAGAATGCTGCTGCATGGTGGTCCTTAGTGTCACTGTAGATCATGAGGAACAGGGGAGACGTTAAGTGAAGTTCCAGTATTGGGAAATTTGGGCAGGCTTACTTTACGGCACAATGTGGTTATATTATTCTGATAAACAGATTTTGAAATCCCAGAACACAGTGTGAACTACATTCAAATATGAATGCAGAAACACCTTCAGAAACCTCCAATAAACATTTTAATTCCCTATGTCTTTACTTCCCTGTTTGTGAGTGCAACTGAAAAAACAGTGCCACATTCTTAAATTGGAACAATAATTATGTCCCATGGATGCAATAAAAATTATAAGTACTTTTATTAAAGGTAGACTTTATTTTATATATATATATGTATATATGTATACATAATAATATATATGTATACATATACGTATATATGTGTATACATACATATATACATATATGTATATATATACATAATAAGTACAAATATATATATACATATATATTTATTGTATTTATTATATAAATAACTGCAGGCTAGCATTCTGAACAACTCCAGTAGTAGAGGAATTGTTCCTTATATTTCCTTGTGCAGAGCCAGTGTTCTGTTTCTTCTCAGTGTTCAGACTCTTGTAAAACAGAAAGCCGGCCCCATTAGGTTATAGGAAGAGTCTATAAGATTTGGGGCGGCGGGGGCAGGGAAGCTAAATATCTTGAAACTTTTTGCCTTTGAAGAGCTGAGAAAGCAGTTCTTGACGAGGGAGATAAATACAACCCCTCTGTATAGTTGAGGTGAACAAAGCTTTCCTTGATACTAAAGGTTTTTAATACTCTTTATTGATGGGAAGGGTTCTTTTATTTGATCCATCAAGATTACCAAGCCACATGTCCCCATCCCTAACTGAAATACGGCATCATGAAATCATGATTAAAGTTATAGGAACCAATTTGTGAAGTGGCAAGAGATGACAGTTACTGCATTTCCCCTCTTGGTTGCTGGGAATTAAGTTTCAGTAGCATTGAGGAATTCTGAAAAAATAACTGTAAGTTATTTAAATTATATTCTTCAACTTTTCCCTTGGATTCATGGCTAAGCAGTTTTGACTAGTTCATAAATTAGGACAGTGTTGTTGTTTTGTAATAAGATAATTTAGTGAAAATATTTTTGCAGGACTGTGATTTGTGTGGTTAGAATAATGAGCAAAGATTGCAGAGGAATCAGTGATTTGTAATCCCAACCCTGGTAGGCACAGATGTGTGACTTTAATGGAGTAATTTATTTTTTCTGATAACATTTGTCCAATCTCCTTTGAGGAGCTTTTGTGAGAATAAAATGAGTGGAGTTATGTGAAAGCAATTTAAAACAGAAAAGCACTAAAAATAACTAAATGTAGTTGCTGAACATCCTGAAGGCATCTTAGTGGAACAAATGGGAGTAAAATGTTGAGAGTGTTTGTTTGATTTTACAGGCAACAAGGGAAACTCTCAGTCGCCACTGCACTACCCTTGGTGATGCTCTTCGAAAAGAGAATGATTTTGCTCTTATAATTGATGGGAAAACCCTCAAGTATGCCTTAAATTTTGGAGTAAGACAGTATTTCCTGGACTTGGCTTTGTCATGCAAAGCTGTTATTTGCTGCAGGTAAGTTCTCCTTAATATTGTCAGATTTCAGAAAAGAGCACCTCGCTCCTAAGTTCTTGATTTTTGAACTTCCAGATTCTATCCAGAATTTGTAAATGTCAGGTTATTTGTTATTTCACTCACTCAAGACTGAAGGTTTACAACCTGGAATAGAATTTAGTAGCAGAGTCTTAGTGATCATTAGTAATTATTTTTCATAATTTGAATCAACAAGTTAATTGCCATATCCTGTGTTCAAAATCAGTTATTTACCTACATTTCCATGTTTGGTAATTTCTGTAAATGTTCTCTTTTCTACACATCAATCTTAGATCCTGCTTCAAGGACTTAACTTTAGGAAATGGCAGGATGGGAGGTGCTTGGCCATTTTCCTCAAGACTGTTTCTTGACTGTACATTCCTCTTTCCTGTAATTTATGATATTGCCCATTTCCTAAATTAGAATCTGTTTTGAGTTATCAAGGCTTGAATCCATAGAACTACATTTTTGTAAACTATTCACTCCAGTCCTTCCCAAACTTCTTGTCAAAAAATCTTCCCCATATCTTAGTCTTCATTGTTGCCCTATATCCTAAAATTTAAAGTGTATTGATGGGGCACCTGGTGGCTCAGTCGGCTAAGTGTCTGCCTTTGGCTCAGTTCATGATCTTGTGGCTCTTGAGTTTGAGCCCCGCATCAGGCTCTGTGCTGACAGCGCAGAACCTGCTTGGGATTCTCTCTCTCCTCTCTCCTCTCACCTCTCACCTCTCACCTCTCTCCTCTCTCCTCCCTCCTTTCTCTGCTCCTACCCTGCTTGTGCTCTCTCTCTTTCTCAAAATAAATAAACCTTAAAATTTTTTAAAGAAAGGAAGGAAGGAAGGAAGGAAGGATATTCATGGGACAGCTGGGTGGCTCAGTTGGTTAAGTATCCAACTGTTGATTTTGGCTCAGGTCATGATCCCAGAATCATGGGATGGAGCCCCACATTGGGCTCCATGCTAAGCATGAAGCCTGCATAAGATTCTATTTATCTCTCCTTCTGCCCCTCTCCCCCATTCACCCTTTCCCTCTCTCTAAAATAAAAAATAATTAATTTTTTTTTTTTAATAAATAAATAAGGGGCACCTGGGTGGCTCAGTCAGTTAAGCATCCGACTCTTGGTTTCGGCTCAGGTCATGTTCTCATAGTTCACGAGTGCAAGCCCCAAGTCGGGCTCTGCACCAATAGCATGGAGCCTGCTTGGGAGTCTGTCTCTCTTCCTCTCTCTTTCTCTGATCCTCCCCCACTCGTGTTCTCTCTCTCTCTCTCTCTCTCTCTCTCTCTCTCTCCCTCTCTCTCAAATAAATATTTTTAAATTAATTAATTAATTAATTAATTAATTTAATGTATTCATGACTATGCCCAGTGTCTTCACCGTGGAACCCAGGGATTTCCTCTTTGCCGTCCACTTACTGAGTCTTACCAGCTGGTCACACCAGGTCCAGGTGGCAGTGTCTCCAGTGTTTCTCCTCCTGGGAGATGAAATCTTAGCAAGGCTTCTGAAGAATTTCTCAGAATTTGTTCTTTTAACATTATCTTTAAATGTTTTCTATTTTCTTTTATTATTATTTTAAAATATATATTTACTGATAAAAGAAGGTTATGCTTTTTAAACCTTTTTTGTCTGGGCTTATTCTCTTAAATATCCTGCCTATAATCTGCCTCCACATTTATAAGCCATGCCTTGTAGATATTTCCGAAATTTCAGCTGGAACCTATTTTGTGAAACATATTTAAACCTAACTTAATAAATACCTTTTATAAAGCATCATTTTCAACCTATGAAATTATACTCAGAGAATTAAAAGTGCTTATTCCAGGAATCGTATTACTTTAGTCATCTATTTTTCTTCACTGTGGTATGTATTGATAAATGTTGCTGTAAAACAGCTCTTGGATAGCATGTTGTACATACTTCATATTAGTAATATTCAGGCTTTCTGGTTAATCACGAAGAAAGAATTAGAGATTCATTTATCTTGATGGTCTCATTTGCACTTTGCTATCACCATCCTTTTTAAAACTCTGCTTTTTCCAGTGACCTTTCTTGATTCCTTGCTAATCTCTTGACCAAGTCTTAGTAGTGTTCAACTCTGACACCCTTCCATCAGGATAATTGTGTGCCAGGTCTAGTTGTTAATCACTTTCACTAATGGGATCACAAGGATCAACAAAAGATTGCTCAAAAGCACATTAAGTGATACGACTGTTGGCTCCTGCTTGAAAACAAAACGGAATACAGAGCTCTTTAGATTCAGTGATCGGTTCCCTTGGTCTGGCCCTACTGTGTGCTGAGCAGATGGGCCGCACCTACAAGGATGAATAAGACTTCCTGCCTGCTCTCCTTCATGTATCCTTTTTTTTTCCTTTTAAGTAGAATCACAGTTGCTTTGAAAGCTGTGGGAGGCCAGTTCTCATAATGCAGTCCCTGCAGCTGATCTCATTCTTAGAGCATTGCTTAACACAGTACCTCCCACCATTCTTCCAAAAGCTGAACCACAAAATTAAACAATAGCAGAGGGAGAGAAACACTAGAAAGCGGAGTCAAGGGAGAAAAAATATGTTGTGAGCTTGTGAAATTCTCTCCCGAGATCCTTGTTCTGGATGGCTCACAAGTCACATGGATCTCAGGGCTCCTCTGGGCCCAGGTCCCTGGGAGGGAATCACACTCTGCCATGCACGTGCAACTCAGCTCTGAAACTGAGCTTATAAAGATGTGTGTGGCCCCTTCCTCCCTCCGTCCTGTTTTATGCATGTTTGAGGACCTGAAGGTCCCTATGCAGACACTGCGTTTTATTTAGAGTTTTTAGGGCTTTTTTTTTTTTTTTTTTTAAGTAAAATATCTTTCCTCAGCTTTTTCTTCTGAGTGCCTTCATACTCGCTCTTTTCCCCTAAGGACTGTGGTTCAACTTCCAGTCTGGTGTTGAGAATTCATCAGTGCCACTGCTGTAGTTATGTCTGTTCACCTTCTTGGCCGCCTAGTGCCTCCTGGCATTTTATCCAGTGGCGCAGACCGTATTCCTCTCATTCAGCTTACTAACCTTGAAGTACAATTTCCATGATACGCTTTTGTCACTTGTGAGGAATAGGTGGGCAATTCTGTAGATCTTTCTTTACCATTAAATGCAGGTGGCACTCCAGGTTCCCAGAAGATGACAATCTCCCAGCCTCAGGAAATTCTCTATTTTCTGCTATTAGAACATACACTCCAGACAGATACTGAATATTATTTCAAAATACAGTACTGTTTCACAAATTTGTTTGTGTTCATTCTGTCTTTATGGGTTTCTCCCCACCCAACTATTTTCTGATATTCCTTTTTTTTTTTTTTTTTTTTGGTCAGTCCTCACGTGAAAATCATCCAGAGTCTGCTCTGGGCCACCAGCTAGAGTGGAAGTGGAGAGGAAAGCCTTCCCGTAATGGATAATGAGGCTCTCAATATTAGTTCCATCTTCAGGATTACATCAGCCACTTTCTTCCCTGACATTATCAGCAGAGAGGGCAGAAGGCAGTTTTCGGTGTTTGCCTAATTGACACAGTTATAAAGATGAGCGTTTTTCCTGAAAAGCCTACAGTTGAATTGAAAGAAACAGTTGTTCTCAGTCAGTAGTCATTATATCTCTCACTCACTGCCATTTTCTGAAGGGACTATTCAGAGACAGAAATAATCCCCTCGTTCCAAAATTATTCAGGGCTTTGGAGTCCTGGTTTTGGTTTACAAAGGGAAGGTTTCATGTTATACTTCAAGTAATTTTTTTAAGTATGTAAAACCCAAGAAGTAAAATGAAATCTGTTTTTATCTGCCCAACATGTCCTGTATTTTTATAGATACCATGCAGGTTTTGTTTTTTTTTTTTTTACTTCTGTGTACACTTACCTGTATAACCTGAATAGTTTAATAGGAAACATGCATGTAACGTTAGAGGAGTTTCTGATCAGTTTTCCTGGTTATAAACATAAACTCCTTGTGGTCCTTCTTTCCTTCTTTTCCCTTGCTCAAATGCACCAATTCCATCATTTGGTGGGATCAGATGTTTGAAGAACGTGAAAACTCTGCATCATTTTCAACACCCCTTGCCCCCCACCACTCCCGCAAAATACACATATACACAAATATGTAAAATTGAATTCACCATTTTAGGGGCTTCACAGACTCCCTAAAACTCTTACACAGGTAGGAGAGGGAAAAGCTTGCTCCAAGACTTGTGGAGATTTCTGTGCCCAGCGAAAATCAAGACCTATTCTGCAACGTTACTGTACCAGATAAATAATTCCTCATCTCAGTTACCAACATTTTATGCCCTAAGTTCTTAGAGCTTGCATAATTGGTACATATAATGGCATTTTATCTGAGGATTCATAAAATTCTTGTTCTAATTTTACCTCTCTGGCACTTTGGCTGCCTAGTGGAATTTCTCTGGCTTTGGTTTTGTGACCTGTAAAAAGAAGAGCTTGGCAGAGAGCAATGATTCAAATCCTACACAGAGCCTGGAGGTCTAAGCAGCAGAGAGTAGAGCTTCTCTGACATAGAGCCGTGGGAGAGCCGTGCACATACACGCCTTCCTCAGTTATTTCCTTCCAGCTTGAAAGCCGCTGGGCCAGAGGACCTCTCCTGGCCCTTTCACTTTCTGGACAAACCCTTCTTCTGTGGGCCACTCTATGCTGGGACGGGTCTGTCTACCGCTTGGATCAGCTTAATTTGTGGAAGCATCTGTTCTACCTCTTTCAATATTCCCTCCAGAAGAGGGTGGGAATGTTGCAGGAAAGTATTGCTGTGTGTTAAATAGCATGTGGTTTCTGAGATCCTCATCAGTTCACATAACCCAGCCTTTCAAAGAATTTTACATTTTTTCTGTAGTTGTCAGTTTAGCTTAAACATATTTTGAAACTTATGTTCTGTGACAGTTGGTTGAAAATTGGCCTAGAGCCTCCAGCTTTTAGACTGTCTAGTAATCACCGTTCTTCTACATAATTTATGTACTTATGTCTTCTGAAAAGCAGAAGTTAAATTGAAGTAAGCATTTTTCCCGACTTGCAACATCTCTAATCAAAGTTTAACCCCCTTTTGGGCCATTTTCCCCATAGTGCATTAAAAAAAAAAAAAAACACTTCAGTGAGAGTCGTCACTCAGGAGTGGCATTCCAGGCAAAACCTTTCACCCTGGTCTGATCAACCGGTCCTCCTAGAAAAGGTCTAAAGGGACCCTTTGAATACTCTGTGTCATAGCATGACTGCATTAAGCAAGGGTCAAGACAGATCTACTTCTTGAATCTTTTGGGATTGTCTTAAACTTGAAGGATTTCCCTAAATAAATGTTCTGCACTTAAAGGGTAGTCATAAAGCACAAATGAAGCTAATAAATGCTCAACAGACATTCCTTTAAAGAAAAAAGTTTGTGAACACCATTGGATGCCAAGCAGATGTTTGACTTTGAGAAGACTTACAAACTGTTAATGAATGTCAACCCCGTGTTTGCTTCCAAGAAAATATGAATAAATGTTGGATATGTTGAGAGAATATTTCTTTCATACATGTATGGCTAAAAGAGGACATGCTGAATAAGTTTTATAACTTCATAAAATGCCCATGTTTTGCTTTAACATCATATAATGAGCTGTTCAGCCCTGTCTGTCTCATTTGCTACTCTACCTCTCCTGAGTAATGTTAAATAATAAGGCCATGGTACCATCTGGTAGCCACTTATGTTATACAGTTCCCCACCAGGGAAGTCCATATTTGACAGTAAAATATTAATAAATTTCAACACTTAAGAATTCCACTACAATTCAACATTATATAGTTTTAGATATGATCAGTTTAGATAAACCACCATCACCCAACAGCCGCACGTGCACACGCACACACGCACAGACACCGATTAGAACTGCAGATCATATAACTCCAGTAAAACAGAGTTAACTTGTACTGGAAAGTATATAAAATATAAGCATGCAACTTAGTGAATTTTCATGAAGCAAGTACACTCCTGTATCAAGTACTCGAGCATAACCAGCACCTCAGAAGCCCCCGCACGCTCCCCTCCCTGTAGCTTTATTATCCTCCCAAGAGTAAGTGCTATCTTGATTTCCATGATCATGCTTCTTAAATGCTATCTTACTCATTTCAGTCTTTTTCTGTTTTATATCTTGCTAACTTGGAATAAGTGTACGTATCTTCCATAACTACTTTCAAATTCTTGATGATTCTTTTCTGTTCAGCAATTTTAAGTACAGACTCTGCAGCTTTCCACTGAGGCCTCCCTAAAGCTTTACATAAATCAATAGTCAGCACTCTAATGTGTCTTCAAAAACAAATCCACCTAATAGATTATGTACAGTTCTCTTTCAGTTCTATGGTGATAGAATAAAGGGCTTCATTTTCCGATTTGTTAAGGACATGGTATATGGAACCTACAATATTTCTTCAATCTGTCTACTGACCTGATTTTGTGGGGGAAAGGAAAGCAGAGTTACTTTGGTGTAACTGGTTCTCCTTGAACCCATAGGGTTTCTAGTGATCACCTTCTTTCTAATAAACCCATGTGAGCCATCCCCATTTAGAGCAATTAGAGGCTTGGCATTTTGAGCCAGGCTAGGGCTTCAAGAGTCAAGACCAGGTAGGATGTAAGCCATGAGTGTTGAACAACTGTAGGGCATGGAGTAAAGAGAAGGAAAAGAGCACATCCTAGAGGAAAATGATCTTGCAAAACAAGAGGCATATTACCAAGGAAGCAGACGGAGAGACGAAAAATGGATATAATAAGCTTTTAAGTTAAGGCATGAAAGAGGAGGTGGTTCCAGATAGTATTTTCCAAGAGGAAGGGAGTATTTCATAGAGCAAAAGTGAGCAAACGTTTTCTGTAAAGGGCCAGATAGTAAGTATTTTAGGCTTTCTGGGCTATACAGTCTATGTCACAGCTACTCAACTCTGCCACGATAGCGTGAAAGCAGCTCTGGACAAAATATAAATGAAGGGGGTGACTGTGATCCAATAAGTCTTTATGTAAAAAGCAGGCTACCGCCCAGATTTGGCCCTGGGGTTATAGTCTATTGACCCCTGCATGGTGTCTGTGGCTCGTGAATGAATGATAAGCGGGAGACATTCTGACAGAACATCCATGAGGTTCACTCAAACCTCCCTAGGCTGTAATTTCCAGCTTTCTTTTCTGGAAAACTGAGACATTTGCCAGTCTCTCTCTACCTGCCTGTTTCCCTTTCTCCATGATTCCTCAAAAATGACTGACATTATTTCCGTAGTGACAGCTATACAGCCACTCTAGAGGGTCCATTAAATTTCTCTGTGTCCTGGGATTCAAGAAAAACCGTTAAAATGTGGAATTTCCAGAATTCAATTTGTTTTTGAATGAAGTGTCAATAGATATTTATGTGTCTCAGTAGGAGATAGATGAGGAACTAGGACCACAGATATCAGATCCTGCTCTGTCACCGAAATGCCTCCCCTCTGTTCTAGGGGGATGTGCCAGCAAGATGCAAAAGGACAATTCCAGCCACGGGACCAGGCGGGAAGAGGCACAAGCTAGCCTTCCCCTTAAGCTGGAAGTGGTCCAAAGCCAAAGTGAAGCAAATTCTTGTTTGATTTTTATGCATTATTTTAGCTTCTGCCCTACATGCCACTTCCTCTGCACTCCACCTTAGGAAAACATTCTTAACTATTTAACATGTTCCCTTCCAAATGCCACACTTTATTTGTATATGTGTGCCACTGTGAAAAATACATAATATGGTTATATGTGTGTTGAAATGAGAGATCTATATTTATAATACTCCAGCACAAATTTGTTGCCTCTTTAATTTTTCTACAGTTGGGAGACTATCCATGTTACCAGATGGAAAGCAAGTTTATTTCTTCTCACCACTGCTCATTGTTATCTAATGCATCAGAATAATATACATCATTTTATTTATGCTCATAGCAATGGCCATATAAGTTGCCTCTAAACCTTTGCTACCCTGGAAAGTGCTAAAGGGAATATCCTCTCTACATAACCATGCCAAGTGTTTTTTTATTATATACTTAAGAATGGAAGTGTGTGGCTGTGACTATATCTATATTTTGTTTCAATCAGAATTGCCGCATTGCTCCAAAGCAGCTCTACTCAGAGTGTGCATTCCCAGCTTTATGTGAGAAGGTTGCTGTTTCTGCACCTTAACATCAACGCTGGGCATCCCTGAATTTATAACTTTGTCAATTTGATGGTTGAAAAGCACCTTGTTGTTTTCACTTCTCTGATTACTAGGGAGATTAAGCATCTCTTAATATAAAGAGAGACAGAGTGTGAGTGGGGGAGGGGCAGAGAGAGAGGGAGACACAGAATCTGAAGCAGGCTCCAGGCTCTGAGCTGTCAGCACAAAGCCCAGCATAGGGCTCGAACCCACGAACCGCGAGATCATGACCTGAGCCAAAGTCAGACGCTTAACTGACTGAGCCATCCAGGCACCCCTAGCATCTCTTAATATAACTACTTACCTCTCTAGATTTCTGCTTTTGAAGTTCATTCATTCATTCATTCATTCAGCAAATTTTTTTTTTAATTTTTTTTTTTCAACGTTTATTTACTTTTGGGACAGAGAGAGACAGAGCATGAACAGGGGAGGGGCAGAGAGAGAGGGAGACACAGAATCGGAAACAGGCTCCAGGCTCCGAGCCATCAGCCCAGAGCCTGACGCAGGGCTCGAACTCACAGACCGCGAGATCGTGACCTGGCTGAAGTCGGACGCTTAACCGACTGCGCCACCCAGGCGCCCCTTCTCAGCAAATATTTTTTGAGCACTCGCTATGTTTGCTATGTATAAGTTCTATAAATAAAGCAGTGAACAAGAGGAAAATCCCTGCCTTCACATTGTAGCTGTTGTTCAATAAAATCATTACACGTATATATCCAAAGGTAATACTGTGTATGATTGTGTGTATAAATGGTCATAGTTGATTTATTATATATCAGATAGATTTATATGAAATCCTTGGTAATAGTTGCTATAAAGAAAAGCAGCACACTGAAGAAGAATAGGGGTACTGAACTGTCGGCTGGGGGTTTTTATGGCCTAATTGAATATTTCTGGTGAGAAATCATACATAAGGTTTCTTTCTGGGGCGCCTGGGTGGCTCAGTTGGTTGAGTGTCCAACTTCAGCTCTGGTCATGATCTCACAGTTCATGGGTTTGAGCCCCGCGTCAGGCCCTGTGCTGACAGCTCAGAGCCTGGAACCTGCTTTGGATTCTGTGTCTCCCTCTCTCTTTGCCCCTCCCCCACTCACATTCTCTCTCTCTCTCTCTCTCTCTCTCCCTTTCTCTCTCTCTCTCTCTGTCTCTCAAAAATAAACATTTAAAAAAAAAGATTCCTCTCTGACCATCATTGCCTTTTCTGTGCCTTAAATTCTGTTTTATGTTATATTAATAATGCTAACCTGGCTTTCCTTTGTTTTATATATGCTTTGTCTTTTTTTTTTTTCTTCTAAACCATTATGTTCAATCCTTCTGTATAATATAGTGGTTAAGAATACTGTCTCTAAGTCCACATTGCTTAGGGTTCAATCCTGGCTTCACCACTTACTTGCTCTTTTTCCTTAAATTATATAATCTTTCTGTGCCTCAGTGTCTTCATTTGTAAAATGACAATAATAGTAACCTCTTATAGGGTTCTTCTGAGAATTGAATGAATTAAAACAAGTAAAGTTAGAACATAGTGAGCAAATAAGTGTTATTATTACCTGTTATTATAAAGCGTGTCTCTTTTAGACACCATATTGCTGAATTTGTTTTTTGTTTTTTGTTTTGATATAACCTGAGAATCTCTTTCAGTTAGTGAATTTAACCTATTTATATTTATTATAATTATTACTATGTTGGCCTCATTTCTTTTGTCTTATTATTTTTTTAATGTTTATTGATTTTGAGAGAGCAGAGGAGCAGAGAGAGAGAGAGAGAGAGAGAGAGAGAATCTAAAGCAGGCTCCAGGCTCCAAGCTGTCAGCACAGAGCCCAATGCAGAGTTCGAACTCCCAGACCATGAGATCATGACCTGAGCTGAAGTTGGACACTTAGCCAACTGAGCCTCTATAACTGCTTGTTCTGCTTATAACTGCTATAACTGCTTGTTCTGGTTTCATGTTTTCAGTATTTTCCCAAATTCTTCCAAGGTTTTGTTGTTTTTTTAATCATACTTTTTCAAAATTCTTATATCTTTTTATACCAGTTCTGTTTCCTTATAAGTCATTATAAGGCTTTTTTTTCCTTTTGTGCTCATGATATCCTGTTTTACCTGTGAGATTTTTTTCCCCCATTTTCCCTAACAGCAGCAAAGTCCTTTGGGAGAAAGATGAAAGCTACATCCTAACTTGCGGTAAAATTGGAGACAGGGCTCCATCTGAGCTTAGTGAATCCCTGTCCCCTGCCCCTCATTCCTTTACCCAAGTGTTGCTTTTCTTAAAGGCAGCCATGTTTTGGTGATATTACCTGCATAAGGTAACACTGAAGGCCTTGTTAACACACCCACGTCATTGGCACCTGTCCCTGCCTGGCTCCATGCCCTGAGGTTGACCAAATGGTTCCAACTTTCCTGTCCCAAGGTAGGAGATGGGAATTTTCCTGGGGTCTTAGTTTTAGGGCATTGTGGATACTCCCAAGAATTGGGGTGTCTTTCAACATGTTATTTGGGGGAGTTTGAGTTTCTACAAGCTCTAAGCCTAAGCCATAGTGTTTACAGTGAGAGAGGAACCCCTTTGCTCCATGCAGCCCACTCTCACCTCCCTGACGCTGGTCAGCCTGGGCTTCCATGGGGACACCACAGGGAATGAACAGTGCATCTGAAAAGCTTTCCCTGCCTGTTTGTGTATTTATGGCCCTGGAACACCACTCTTTCCCTCCACCCATTTACCTTCTGACAGGTATCCAGCACTTCGTCTTTCTCCAAAGGCTTCTCATCGATTTTTGCTGATTGTGACCCTCAAATTTACCGAGCTTAGGATTTGATTTCAATTTCGGGCAGTAGCCAACACTACCACTTGTTTCCTCTTCTACTAGATATTTATAAGATTAGAGACAATTCTTTGGTGAAACCCATCCACATAGGACAGAATTCCTAAGAATGAGGGAGGGAAGGAAGAAAGGAAAGGCAAGCTGATTTTCTTACAGCCTAAGGAAGTTCCAACCCTTTCTTACCTACTCAGAGTCACAAGAAAAGAGAAGAGAGCAAGTGCCCATATAGGCTCCAACCAGGAAGAGATGGATGGAGGCCATAGCTCTTACCACTCTGAGAGCAAGGTCGCAAAAGAGCAGAACCTGAAGGAGAAGCACTCTTGGCCTTCTGGAGTAGACATGCTTCCCACTTGGACCACACCACTCCTATAGGCAAGGCTCCCTAGACAGAAAGAGGTAGCTGGACCTTGTCCCATGCAGGAGAGATTTCTGTCTCTAGCACTTTTTGTCTCCTTGGAGCAAGAATTCATAGACCACTGTCCTATGTAAAGGCTCATAATATTTAACTCCTGGTACAGTAGGTCAGGTCAGTGAAAGTTCTTAAATTAATAACGGGCAGAAGGATGGCCCTAAGAAGAAGGCTCTTCTCCTTCTCTTAATATTCTTCCATATAGGGGCGCCTGGGTGGCTCAGTCGGTTAAGTGTCTGACTTCAGCTCAGGTCATGATCTCGCGGTCTGTGAGTTCGAGCCCCGCGTCGCGCTCTGTGCTGACAGCTCAGAGCCTGGAGCCTGTTTCAGATTCTGTGTCTCCCTCTCTCTCTGACCCTCCCCCATTCATGCTCTGTCTCTCTCTGTCTCAAAATAAATAAACGTTAAAATAAAATAAAATAAAATAAAATATTCTTCCATATAAATATCACCACATACCAAAGGATCACTTAAATACTTAATAAGCAAGTGATGCCTGAATGCACATCCCCAGCTCTGAGTTTTTTTCCAAGCTTAGTTCTGACTTTTCAGTCAGTATAGTTAATGATGCCACTAGGATATCCCAATGCTCTCTAAACTTCCAAGTGTCTATAACTTCCTGAGACCTTTCCTCTATACATATTCCTGCCTTTTCTGTTGATGTTTAGGCCATCATTTTCTTAGTCACTCACATTTGAAACCTCAGGGTCATCTCTGATCCCACTTCCATTCAGACCCCACACCCAAGCCATATGTCCTTTCTTTTCATTTTCTTTTCAGTTCAGATACATATGTAGAGAGAGATGTAGGTATCTACATATATAAAAAAGATACATTTTGGGGGCAATCCAAATTAATATTTTTTTTTAATTTTTTTTTCAACATTTATTTATTTTTGGGACAGAGAGAGACAGAGCATGAACGGGGGAGGGGCAGAGAGAGAGGGAGACACAGAATCGGAAACAGGCTCCAGGCTCCGAACCATCAGCCCAGAGCCTGACGCGGGGCTCGAACTCACAGACCGCGAGATCGTGACCTGGCTGAAGTCGGACGCTTAACCGACTGCGCCACCCAGGCGCCCCTAAATTAATATTTTTAATGCACTGCTTCTACCATGCTCTTTTTTGGCTCAAAATCTTTTTAATTAACACCTCCTGTTGCATAGAGCTAGTAGCTGTGATATTCAAACTTTCTTATCCTGACATGCAGAGGCCCCCTGTCATCTGGCTCTAAGCCATTCGGACTATACCCACTTTCCCTTGAAAAGGTGGTATGTTTCCTTCTCCACCTAATAATTTTCCATCTGTTTTTCCTATCCATGTGAGAAAACCTGGAGAATGCAATATCCTTTATGTACTTCCTCTGCATTCTAGATACAGAGCAGATTAAACAGACTTTGCGTCCTGACAGCAAACAGTAAATAAAAAAAAATAAATGAGTGAGAGTTGTAGTGTTAGTATAATGAGATAATGAGATGAATTTCTTTTTTTTGCAAAATTGCCATTTATTCAGTTCTACTACCATTTTACATTTGCTCTGGGCTGAGTCTTGAGCTGGGTTCCAGATACTAGATGATGAAAGAAAAGAGAAGAGAAGGAAGGAAGGGGAAGGAAGAGACAGAGAGGGAAAGAGAGAGAGAGAGAGAGAGAGAGAGAGAGAGAGAGAGAGAAAAGAGAGAGAAAGAAAGAAAGAAAGAAAGAAAGAAAGAAAGAAAAAGAAGGGGAGGGAGAAAAAGAGAAAGGAAAGAAAGCAGGAAAGAAAGAAAATGAACAGTAGCATTGTAGACAAACTATTCTCTGGTGTTGATACTATAATAAAGATTTCTATCAGGAATTTTTTTCCTTTTGGGGTATTTATAAGGTACATTTTCCAGTTAGTAGTTTGGAGTGTCTGTGAACACACACACATAAATGCGTATTCAAATATACACTATCAATACAATCAGTCCCTATTTAAAATATTATCAGAACCAATGAAACTGGAGACAGGAGTAGTTCATCTATAACAACCATGATTATGGGGGGAAAAAATGTTTGCATCTAATAAAATGCATTGCGGAAGGACATCTTATTTAAAATTACTTTCCCTTTTTGCCCTGTGAAAAGGCTATCTGCATTTTATTTCTGTAGACTCAATCCCTGTATTATAAGGTCCCCTTGTTGCCTCTGACTGCACAGTATATCAACAGATGTTGCTTTTGGAGGCTAGGAAAGCACTCACTCATCAGTCATTTGAATAACACAGTTCTCTTACCTAGAAGTAGTTGAATGTTTCATTATGTACCATATGCTAAGTATAGTTTTGAAGATGCTATATACGTGGCTGTTTTCATTCCAGTAATCGATGTGTTTCTAGAAGTGTTCTAATATTTATGTAATTTTGGTACATGTAACAGATTTTTTTTTTTTGGCCAAATTTTAATTCCTCTTCAATTCAAAACTTTACAAATGAGCCTAACAAATTTTAGTTCAGAGTCAAGATCTCAAAAGTTTTTCTCTTAGGTTTTTTTTTTCTCTTTTTATATTTTTTTTTATTAGCGGAATATGACTCAGTGGGGAATAAATAGACTGATAGTCACAAGGAGAAATCTTCAGAAGTGTTGGAAAATACAGCAGAACCCCCTACTAATGATCCTGACCTCTAAAGAGTCACCAGGAGCACTTCTCAAGCTTAGTAAATACAGGGGCTCTATAAGCACAGGGTCACTATAAAAACACTTCAGGAAAATTAAGAAATACTCTCTTCCTCCTTGTTCTTAAAACGTTTCTCTGGATTCACCTTCTAATAGCAACTTTATAGTAACTTAAGTTTTCAGTATGTTTTTGAGATACATTATCAATATTATTTCTAGTGTATATATAAGATGTTTTTTAGGTTAGTAACCTAAAAACATAATACAGTAAGATAAATTATTATACTCCTTTTGGCTACCTATAAAAAGTCCCCTAAAATATTCTGTCTTTATCCGTATTCCATTCAAAAAGGCAGTTCATTTAGCTAATCCCATTAAAAGAGTGCAAAATGAGGCTCATTAAAGATGTGCTCTCTATATACCTGCAGCTTAAGTGGTAAAAATTGTCAGTACACTGATCTAATGTCCACTGGACAATGAGAGTTTCTACATAGCAAATAAGAAAAATATTGAACGGCATGTGCAGAAACTATAGCCAAAATAATATCTGAAAAGCTATTACACTCAGTGTGCTGCTAGTTTGTATTGCAAAAGACCACCTTCTGTTTGTGGAGCCACAGGAAGAAAACTGTATCTTTAGAGCACATACTTGATTAGTCTTTGTCCACAGAGGCTCTGGCTTCTCCCAAAGAAGAAAAGAGCAACAATGGAGGAGAAGAGAACTATGTATAATTGAAGTCCTAACGCAGACCCATGCGTGGTTTTAAAAAAAGTCTAGAGTAGAAAAAGTGCTTTTATAATGTTTCTGAATTATACACTGTGTCACTATTGGCGTTTGTAAAATTCAGTTTTTAGTTACTCTCAAACATGGATCTCTAGTTTTTTGATAGACATTTGGGAAAATTAGCATGTAGTAACATTGTTCTAGACTATTCTGGAAATTGTACAAATATAGAAGCATGTTTATGAAAGTCAAGAAAATAAATAAATTCTAATGCGTGACTTCAGTTAGTGACTTCTTATAAGATAGGACAATGGTAGAAGGAATATGTTCTAGATGATTTCGAACAGTGAAGAAGTTTAATATATGCTATTTGCTGGGTTTTTTTTTTTACCTGACAATAAGCTCTCCTCTCCTTGTCAAAGCCAAGTCATATTCTGACTCATCAAGGAAGCCCCTTTCAAGCAATTCTGATTTCCACGTCCTCTGAAGTTATGAAGTACTGGCAATTATATCAAAAAGCTTTATGCTACACTCCTTTTTAATGTCGTCTAAGTTTGTTTTGCTATCTTGTAACTGCCTTGTACCAAGGAACAGTTTTTAAAATGGATGCTGTAGGGGCACCTGGGTGACTCAGTCAAGTTAGCATCCACCTTCACCCCAGGTCATGATCTCGTGGTCCATGAGTTCAAGCCCCACGTCAGGCTCTGTGCTGACAGCTTGGAGCCTGGAGCCTGCTTCAGATTCTGTGTGTGTCTCTCTCTGCCCCTCCCTGCTTATGCTCTGTCTCTCTCAGTCTCTCAAAAATAAACATTAAAAAAATTTTTTTTTTTAGTGGATGCTGTAAAAACAGTAGAACTTTTTAACTGATTTCAGCTCGACTAACGTGGATCCTCTTGAACCACCTTGTCTCCCTAAGAGATGCCCACAGTGCATCTAGGCCAGACCTGAAAGGATGCTTCTCAGGACACATCTGCACTTTTGCTTTCATGAGATGACGTGGTGCTTACTAGGAATCAGTCAAAATTGTTGCTAGGAAAGCCCGGTATAATACTCTAGAGAGACTTTCAGAGTTGCTAAACCATTTGCTGTATACTTTAGAGTGGGGAACAGAACAGTGAGCTGGGGTGGAGGCATCATTACGTTCTGGTCTCCACTTGAATGAAACCGGCCATGGAGTGTGCCTCATGAGTGAGGTTTGTGCAACAAAAATAGGCAGAATTTCAAACAGTAGACCCCTCTGCAAAGTAAGGCTCTTTGCTCTACATCACAAGCTTGTGGGTTCATGAGTTAAATATTTTATGTATGCATATTTTATTTTTTATGAATCCCCACTTAGCAACGGCTATGTCAGACACATCAGATATGAAGGCTTCTGCCGTTTGTTGAATCTTCTTCCAAGCCCTTGTCTGCTGTTAGCTTGTAAAGGAAGCAGATGCCGCTGCTAGTAAAAGTTACAGTGTAACTTTGGGGACGCCTCTCGCTATATCATCATCTTTTAAAACACACACACACACACACACACACACACACACACACACACACACAGGCATTGTTCTTGCCAAGGGGATTAATACTCCATTTTTAACACCTGAGATAACCATGCTCACGAAGTTGGTGAAAATCCTCAGCCAATTTTAATTTGGGGACATTGAAAATTATAGTGGCAGGCAGAAGAAATAGTGGTTGGTTGTGATAGCCATGAAGAAAGAAAACAAAATTGATGCTACTTCCAATCTCTGGTCTTACCTCCCCATGCAGAGATTTCTCTTTTTGACACATTCAGCCGATGAAAACAGATACCACCGTTTTCTAATTCCATCGATCCCATGGCGTGACTTCACAGTTATTTACATTGTGATCCTGTTAACTTACAAAGGCAATTTGATGAATGTTTTCAAATGATTCTCTCTTTTCATGTCCATTTCCCATTTGCTATTTAGATCATTTCTTGGTGAGCATGCTTTTTTGACATTTACTACATGTTAGCTGTAGTCCATGTTTAAACCATTGGCCTACAGCCAGTGGGCTTACCAGTTTATATTAGTCTGTTAAGAAAAATTAAATGAAATGTGAAAATGAACGGAAAATTACCTCAAAGAAAAATGGGGGCTAACCGTGAAAAAGCCCATAATGGCTGGTACTCACCCATTCCCTTGCAGTGTTCACAGTTGGGCCATTTTGTGCTATTGCCAGACTCTGAAAGGAAATCCAAAGAAAGAATTAAAAAGAATTCTTTCATGTAGCAGCCGTTTATTGAGTACCTATTTTGGATCAAAGATGAGGAGGCTGGTTCACTCTGCAAGTAACTCACAGCCTAATATAATGATTCTCAAACTTTAAATAAAATCTGGGGCTGCTCTGATGGAAAGCTTTTCAGAAAGGCAGTAGGGCCACCTGAAGGTACATATCTTGTGCAGAGTATCCACTGCTGGGAATTGTTCCTAAGGAAATTTATAATAATCAGGAAAATTATAAGGTAGCATCTTTCAGAGTAGGGTCTTCATTTTAAAATAGAATAATAAATGGTTTTCCAGATGTTCCAGCAGATAGGTATCAGATACCTACTCCACTTCACCTTGATAAAGAATTTAACTCTGATCACTAACATTGTGTGTGGTAGTTGTTTCTTCATACTTAATTACTGTCTTCATGCTTTTTGGACTCAGTTCACTGTTTAGTTTTCCTCTTTGTTTTTAATTGCCAATAATTGTGGATGATATAGGAATTACGCTGAGGCATTCTGTCTTTGAACCCTTCTGTCATTGCCATGGGGTTTATTTCTTAAGTGGCTCTTTTATTTTTAAGTAATCTCTCCACCCAACGTGGGACTCGAACTCACAACCGTGAGATCAAGAGTCTCACACTCCATCAGCTGAGTCAGCCAGGCACCCCCTTAAATGGCTTTTAAAAATCTGTGATAAATTGATCCAAAGTTAACACCAAATATGATTTTAGTATAGATGCTGGTGTATTCTGTTCCCGACCCCTGTCTGTATAAACGGTTGCTTGTGGTGCCTGGGTAGTTCGGTCAGCGTTTGACTCTTGATTTCAGCTGAGGTCATGATTTCACAGTTTGTGAGTTCAAGCCCTGCATCAGGCTCCATGCTGACAGTGCGGAGCCTGCTTGGGATTCTCTCTCTCCTTCTCTCTCTGCCCCTCCCCTGCATGCTGTCTCTCTCCTCTAAATAAATGAGAGAGAGAGAGAGAGAGAGAGAGAGAGAGAGAGAGAGAGAGAAAGAAAGAAAGAAAGAAAGAAAGAAAGAAAGAAAGAAAAGGAAAGAGGAGGGGAAGGGAAAGGAAAGGAAGGGAAAGAGAGAGAGGAAGGAAGGAAGAAAAGGTTGCTTGATTCTTCTTGGCCGCTAGTATCTTTGGAAGAAAATTGAGGCATATGAACTATGTAATCAGGCATTTGGTGTTTATTGTGGTTGATTGACTCATCATGGTGTATGAGAACAGATCAAGAGGTTAGCCAGTTCCCTACTGCTCCTTGGAGTTTGAAGTTGTGCATAGTACATTATCTAACATCTGCTTACAGAGGCTCAAAACTTTTATTTCCAAGGTACAGTATAGGATTTAGTTAGTGTAACATTTAGACTACCATCCAGCAGCTGTCCTGACCTTTCTCATTCAAATGTGAAGAATTTGAAATTCTGATGTTGCTTATTAGGAAGCGGTGGAATTTCTAAATTCAAATGTGATTTTGTTAACAAATTAATGCACCCATTCCGGTGAAGTAGTGTTTAACGGGGCCCTGCAGCTCCTACCTTTCACCTACAGGCCTGCTTCTTAGACTCTCTTTTTCCCTTAGAGTGGCAACCAGGGTAACAGAACTGAGCATCTGCAGACCAAAGACTTGTACACAATGGTACTTCATAGAACTACCCCTTTGGATCTTCCGCTGCTTTTATCCTTCAAGACCGTAACACTTCAAAACTCCTTTTCTCAGAAAGCAGAGCTAATTGACACTTTGTTCTAATTGAAGGGTTTCTCCTCTTCAAAAATCTGAAGTTGTCGAGATGGTTAAGAAACAAGTCAAAGTCATAACGCTTGCAATTGGGGATGGAGCGAATGATGTCAGCATGATACAGACGGCCCATGTCGGGGTTGGGATCAGTGGCAACGAGGGCCTTCAGGCCGCGAACTCCTCGGATTACTCCATAGCTCAGGTAAAGCAGCGTTGCTGCAAAATGCGCCGTTTGTCCCCGTCAGCTGGACAGTAGGAGGAAAAAAACACTAATTCTTTTCCACTTTTATTTTAGTTCAAGTATTTGAAGAATTTGTTGATGGTTCACGGTGCCTGGAACTATAACAGAGTCTCCAAGTGCATACTGTACTGCTTCTACAAGAACATAGTCCTCTATATTATTGAGGTAATAGCAGGTTAAGTGTGCAGTCCTTGTCACGTGCATATGTGGTTAAAGAAGTTTTCTCATTGTTTTCGTGAATCCTTCATCTGCCCACTTTTTATAACTTACAAACATGTTGGCCGCAGAGAATGATCAGTGTTTAAATTCCTGGCTAAAATTGTTACATTGCTTTGGTAAGGTAATGTTGAATTAGAATTGTTAATGAAGGAAAACTGTTTTCAGTTTTTAAAAGACTACCAACTACATAGCATTTGTTTTATACAGCTCAAAACCACACTAGAGAAAGCAGGACACTGTTGAAGGATACACACATGGAAAACTACCTTAAAAGAAAGTAAGGGAATGACAGACATAAAATTGAGGGCAGCAGTTCTACTAAGGGGTAGAATCAGAAGGATACACACATAATTTTTAGTATTGGTCATCTAGTCGTTCTCATTATGCTCCAAACTTATATATATATATATATATATATATATATATATATATATATATATCCTTTGCTACCCAGACCTGTTTTGTCTTCTGAGCTGGTAGTTATTGACAGTTCAGATAGTGAGGAAATTGTCTAAAAATTATTAGAACGTTCAGTTCCTGTGTCTGGATAGCAACAAATCGCTATATCCCTTTTCTGGTATCAAATATAACATTATTATTAAAATTAAAACTTAACCCCAGGTCAGGAATATCACTTCTAAAAGAATTCATTCTGTTTTATAAACATTTTTGCAGCACCTACTAGGTGCCAGGCACGTTCAGCAACTACGAAGTAAATCGAGCTTCTGTCCTCCAGAAGCTTGACAGTAGAATACAATGTAAGCCATATTTGTAATTTTAAATTTTTTAGGAGGCACAGTAGCAACAAGTAAAAGTTAAAGCCCAAGTTCATTTTCTTTTTTTTAATATAATTTATTGTCAAATTGGCTAACGTGCAGTGTGTAAAGTGTGCTCTTGGCTTTTGGAGTAGATTCCCGTGGTTCATCGCTTCCATAAACACCCAGTGCTCATTCCAACAAGTGCCCTCCTCAATGTCCATCACCCATTCTCCCCTCTCCCCCCCACCATCAACCCTCAATTTGTTCTCTGTATTTAAGAGTCTCTTATGGTTTGCCTCTCTCCCCAGGTTAATTTTAAAATGATATTTTAGGGGCGCCTGGGTGACTCCGTCGGTTAAGCTTCCAGCTTCGGCTCAGGTCATGATCTCAAGGTCTGTGGGTTTAAGCCCCGCATCGGGCTCTGTGCTGACAGCTCAGAGCCTGGAGCCTGCTTCAGATTCTGTGTCTCCCTCTCTCTCAGCCCCTCCCCTGCTCATGCTCGCTCTCTCTCTCTCTCTCTCTCTCTCTCAAAAATATATAAACATTAAAAAAATTTTTAATAAAATCATATTTTATTTAACTTAGTATATTCAAAATTACCATTTCAGCATGTCACCGCTTTAAAAACTCAATGCAGTATTTTACATTCTTCATTCCAAGTGTTTAAAATCTGGTGCGTATTTTACATCACAGCACATCCCCATTTGGACTGATCACATTTCAAGTGTTCAACAGCCACGTGTGGCCTGTGGCTAAGTGGACAAATTGAACTACGTGGCTAACCAGGACATAATAAATAAGTTATTTACTTTTTTTTTTCCAACATCTAGATATCATTAGAAGCTGTGTTTGTAATATTTAAGTTCTAGGTGATACCAGTTTCTTGCTCCCCCTGCTCTACAGAGTGTGACGATAAGATCCCCGTAGCTTTTGGGGGCGCCTGGGTGGCACAGTCGGTTGAGCGTCCGACTTCAGCCAGGTCACGATCTCGCGGTCCGGGAGTTCGAGCCCCGCGTCAGGCTCTGGGCTGATGGCTCAGAGCCTGGAGCCTGTTTCCGATTCTGTGTCTCCCTCTCTCTCTGCCCCTCCCCCGTTCATGCTCTGTCTCTCTCTGTCCCAAAAATAAATAAACGTTGAAAAAAAAAATTTTTAAAAAAGATCCCCGTAGCTTTTGTTAGGAAAACCCTCCGTCTTCCACTCCTGTCAGAGGGCCTCCCACACCCTCATAAATCTGCCCAGGGCTCTCTCACACGTTTGTTTATGCCACCTTGCCCTCTAATCTGCTGTTTCTACACTTCTGTCAGGAGAGACACAAGCTAACCATTCGCTGTATGGAAATGGAAATAATAGCTCATACTTTACGCCAGAGAAGTCACACTGTAAACAAACAAAACATCGGTGGATTGGCACATTGGTTGGGAACTGCTGTATGTTTGGTTCAGCTGCTCTTTATGCCTCTGTCAGAATGCTGATCTCCTTATTAAAATGTTGATAGAACATAGTTCTTAAGATTCAGGCTAGGAAAATTGAAACTTAGTTTAAAGTGTGCAGGCACTTTCATTTACTGGTCACTAAAATTCTGCAATTAGGTTACAACCCATTAGGTAAAATAAGCAAATGCTTGGAGACCTAAACAGCATAATCTACGAGTTTATTGTTCATCACTGCTGAATTGGGTCTGGAATAGTCTGTGTTTTAAAGAAAAATGCACTTCTAAAATAGCTTATGAGATCCAAATATAGATGTGTTCTCTGTTGTATGTGTAGATTTGTGGTTCTTTTCTAAAATAATAATTTTTGATTCCCAATCCCCTCTATACTTCTAGTTTTTCTTAATTTTCTTCTCATCCCAAAACATTGATATTCAAAAGAATATCAGATTACATAGGTGGTAACAAATACTTTTGAAGACACCAGGAGTTTAAAAACACTAGCAGCAATAAATCTACTACAAAACTTTAGTTTTGTGCAATGAAGTGAGTAGTCAGCTCGTTGCTTTTTCTTAAAATCTACATTGACAATCAACAACGAAGTGGACAAAAGTTACGTACTAATGGGGGAAATAAAATATATTCAACTGAGACACGAACACTGCAAGCTCTGTTTCCGCTCCAGAGTTACGCGATTTGTGGTTGATTAGCCCTAAATTTCACTTGGCTTTGAATTTAAAGCCTCTTCACGAGATATTTAGCACTGATCAAATACTTTACATATTGAAAAGGAAGTAAGTCCTAAACTCTACTGGAAATCTCATTTTTAAGGTATTTTTCTTTTAGCACTTTATGGAAATATATTTTGAATATAATTCAACTGTCTTGGAAAGGAATTGACCTTTTAAATCAATTCCCAGATACCCAACTTTTGCCAGCTAAAACAAGTTCTGCAGATGTTAATGGCTCATGTCACTACTGTGAATGAATAGACAGAAAACACATCACTGGGTGTCTCTAGCGAGGATAACTGCCAGTCTCGAATCTCTCCTTTCAGTTTTTTGTGCTGATCAGGCGTGGGAGCAGAGGACTCATTGACTATTTGTAAGCTGCTGTTTAATATGCAGAAATGCTCCATGAGGAAAATGTCTGTGAAGCTTTAACTGCCACGCCTCTGTTGGGACGTGGAACTTAGAAAATAATACCAGGTCTGAAGTTTCTTTGCTAATAAAGGAACACCATGGGTTTTATAGATTATCTGCAAAACCTGCTTTTCCCATTGCTGTATTGCCAGGAATGTCACTATCTAGTGACTCCATTGCCATAAATTACGGCCAGACAAATAAATACAGATTCGGCAGGTGGCAATATAAAACACTCACTTGTGGTGGCCACCCAGCGGCAGCCCTAGGTGTTCATTGAAATTGCTCTTTCTAAAGGGATTTTTTTTTCTCTGAAATAGCTGACTCCTTCCTAACAAAATAGGACCTTTTCTTTCAAATGATTGGTCGCATCCAGGTTTTCTGGTAAGATCCCAAAACAATGTAGTGTTTCTAATTTCCAGAAGCTTTGATTAAAGTCAATGAGGTGATACTTTCCCAGCACGAGTTGTGCTGGGACGTGGATTTCTTGTGAATTTAAATAATCTCCAAACCTCCGCAGAAAGACTGGTATTTTCTTTCTGCATCCATGGTTTTGGTTGAGTCAAAGAAGGGGCTTTTATGTGTTTGTAGTCATTTAGGTGTTGTTTTATTTAGTATGGGATAGTTTTCTAATATATCTTTTCACTACAAATCACACTAGCTTGAAATCCTTTCAGTAGACTTCTTTATTAAAGGCCTTTTTAAAGTGTATGTACACTCGAATGGCAAAATATTTGTATGAAAGTGCAGCATACCATAGTAAAGGATTCTGTTCATATTCTAGTCATGTCTCCTTTCTCAAAAAAGAAACTGGAATAAGAATTTTTTTCAAATGCAGGAAGGTAATTTCTAAAAACATGTTCGCATTCCTTTCAATAGGAGAAATGAAAAGGTAAAAATGTGTCTATAGCTTTCCACTTAAAACTTGCTGCTTTTCTTTCATAACGCGGTGAGGCCTCTTTAAATGAACTTTGAATGCAGACTTGCTCGTTTATGTGCAAATTATTTTGAATGTTAAGCTTTCTGTAAATATTTATTGATTTGAGGGAGGTTCTTAAATTTCAGGCTCATAGTGGCATTTGAATCAGCACAGAATATTATATGCAAAGACGGTAGGAGACCATTCACATTTACAAATGTTTACTCACACGCAAACGTAACATAATTTTCTTATTGTACACAGCATCGATGACTGCAGATACATGTATTACTGGACCCTTGTGATCCAGGTCATGTGCACTGGATAAATTTGGTGTGCATCTTTTTTTCCGACCAACAAAGACTGGACCACATCTTCATAGTCTAGTGAGGCCATAATTTGAAACTTGGTGTTTAATAATTCCATATATTGCTATCATACTCTAAGGCATCAGAAGGAGCTTCTTAGAGTGTATTACTACAATAAATCACAGACCCCGTCAGGGAGAACATTACCGCCACCCAGAGTATCACAAATATGTATTTACATAATCCATATCTGAAAAAGGCCAAATGTGAAAACGCAAGAGAGCATTAAAGTTCATCTTGTCATCTTGTGTCTACTTACACTTTAAAAAAAAAAAGAGAAAAAAGAGTGTAAAGTCAGCAGCACCACCCTAAGGAATAAATGTACCTTCATTTAAAGATTCTAAGTTCTCTTAAAGCACGCACACATGAATGACCTGACTACTAGTCTAGGGCAGACGTTCAATTTTTTTCTGTAAATAGATGTAGCAAAGAAAGCAAGAATTTCAGATGCGACTCCGGTCCCTGTGCTGTTGCTATTGTTGTTGTTAATGTGTGTTACAGCCCTAACACAACTTGGACTTATTTTTCATGTGCTACTTCTCCTTTGTTTTCTTTTCCATCTCATGAAGCAGACATTCGTTTTTATATATGCTCAATCAATCCTTTCCTCCATAAAAAGGAAGAAGATCAATGTGGGTACAGAAGCTGTTCATAGGGAGGCCAGCCTGGGTACATATTGATAAATGGTGAATTTGTAGCAATTCATGCTTCCATAATGAGGTTAAATGAAACGTGAAGTGTGGCAAAGTCCCCGCAAGTCTGATTCAAAAATTCACTTGACTGGCATGTCAGGACTGCTTTTCTGGAACAGGTTTTGTTGTTGTTGTTGTTGTTGTTGTGCTTTGGTTTTGGGTGTATGGTTATGTAATCTCATTGCCGGCTAGGCTTCTCTTTCTTCCGGATCAACTTGAGATTTAGTTACATTTTCAGTCTGCTTTCTTAAAAGTAATATATGTATGATTGACTTACTAATATTCACTTCATTTTCTGTTTGTCTTAAACATGTTAAAGTTTTTTGTTATATTGCCTTTTAATTTTGTATCCAAAGTTAAGTCTTCCATTTTTAAGAGAATTGCAAAATTTATAAGAACACGATGCTTTATACTTGAAGATTTATTTATACTCAAAGCATAAATTCACATTACCAGATATTTTTAATATATAAATTCAGATTTCACATTCTGATGGCTGTAATTATCAAGAAATGCTAAAAGGTTTATCAACTTTTATCCTGTTAGGTCTACTTCTGAGAATTCATCCTTAAAAAAAAACAAAGGGACACAAGGAAATTTTTGGAAGTGATGGATATGTAGGTTGCCTCCATTACAGTGGCAGTTTCACGAATATATACATATGTCCAAACTTAACAAATTGTATACATTAACTGTGTGCATTTTTTTGTATATCAGTTATACCTTCATAAAGCTTTTATTTCTAAAAAAAAAAAAAATCCGTCCTTAGAAAATAGAGATATGTGGGATTTCTGTACAAGAATTTTAGTTCAGAATTCTATACCATACCAAAGCTGAAAGCAAACAAAATATCCCAAAATAGTTAGAGTCACGCTATAGAAGATGTCCATCTATTAATGTCATTTTAAAGGATATGTAACAACTTGAGAAAATGTGTATTTTGTACTGTTAAGAGGGAAAGGAACAGGATATGACACTAACACTTTTCCAGTAAGGTAAACTTGTGAATGTATATAGATAACCTATATGAATACAGCCAACACAGAAGAAAATCGCTATGGTATTGTCATAGGAAATCATTTCATTTGCTAAATAAACAAATGTTCTTTTATAATAAAAACAATAATATTTAATTACCAAAAGTTAAATCTTTCAAAAAGGAATTAAACCTCTAAAAATTTAGTGGCTTAAAATATATTCCCTAAAGTACCTTTTAGAAAATAAAGTTATATTTAATGTTTTTAATGTATGATTGGCTATTAATAGGATTCTTTTTTGACCCAACACCTAAAGCCAATTCTGACTTAAATAGCAAATATCTTCTGAAAGCATCTCTTCAAATTAAAAAATAAATGCCATTTTTAAGAAAGTTGTGAAAATAATATGTTAATATGGCCATTATACAGTGGTTGAGTTTTCAGGTTCTAAGCAATGCATTTATATTTTCTGTGTTCTAATTTGAGGGATTTGGGGTTGTTTTCTTCCTAGATCTGGTTTGCCTTTGTTAATGGCTTCTCTGGACAGATCCTGTTTGAGAGATGGTGTATAGGTCTTTACAATGTGGTAAGTTGAGGACATTTGATTATTTTTGTTTCATTAAATACTTTGAGATAAAGGTTCACCCTGCGTTAGATTGCTTGGAGTAATAACCACTTTGTGCCCTTTAGATGTTTACAGCAATGCCTCCCTTAACGCTCGGAATATTTGAGAGATCATGCAGAAAAGAGAATATGTTAAAGTATCCTGAATTATACAAAACGTCTCAGAACGCACTGGACTTCAACACCAAGGTAGGACAGGATGTCCCGGCGCATGTTTGGGGCGGGCAGGGGGACTTGCTCTCCTGTTTTAATTACATGGGGCATCTGGTCTTCCAAAGCTAAGGAAACAACTCCAGGGTTCCGACCACGGCAAGTCATATTTGCCTCAGGTTCTGATATGGACTGAGAAGGGTTTTTATATGTTTGTTTTCTTATAAAATTAACTTGTAACCACAGTTCACTGGGGTTTGCCAGGCAGCAGTAAATTGGGTCTGAAAGACAGACAAGAGTGTCCTTTTGGCCCTCCGGCTTTCTGTCTTTGCAGCGTTGCGGGGAAAGGCTCACTCCTCCCAGGGGTCAGTCATCCAGGACCGATAAGGTCTGTCTTTACATGTGTAAAGTGGTGGCGGGGTGGATGATGTATCATTCTTTATCAATTCTCTGTTTTGTGAAATAACTTCAACCTCATAAGAATATTAGATTGTATTGGGCATTACAATCTCTGGCCAATAACTCAGTCATAATACTCAGTATTTCCAACCCATGAAATTTTAAATACAAGATAAAATATCTAACGTTTATCTAAAATCACATTCTGAGTTTGTACCCTACATAACACACCATGGACTATTTGTCATCCTTTGGGGTCATGGTGTTTATTCATCCCAACAACAAAAATATCTCATTTATTTTTGCATAGTTTACTTTCCCTCAGGTTTATATTTTAAAGTCTTTCCACCAGTGTTTGTTAATAATTCAGGTTTCTGTTCAGGGTAAGTGAAAGAAAAATGTTTAATTTTGTAACCGTCAAGGTAGATGCTATTTTGAAAATATGATAAAAGCCACGAATATAATACACCTTCACAGAACTTTTCCCATCTAGTACAGTACGTGGTTATTGGCATATTACTAATAATCAGATGTGACCTAAATTCAATGCTTTGAATTTAGGACAGTTACCGTAGGATATTTTTAATGTTTATTAATTTGTAAAACCCTCAAAGGACATTTTTTCTCAGTATACCAAGAGAATAAAGTAAAAGGCATTTCACTTCCGCTAAGCTCACACTGGAAACGCTGACTTGATAGCCAGGGTGTCATTCATCTTCTGAGACAAGGTCTTCATGAATGCGCTGTGCATGCATATCCAGGTGTGCAGATACGACTTGTTGGCATTGTTTTTAATAACTGAACTTGGTCAATTAACAACAACAACAAAAGCTGAAGTGTCCTGGGCCACTGGTTCTGAAAAGTATTTCTAATAGTCTCTGAAAATGTTTAGTGCTTATAATGTGCAATATGCATGCTTTAATTTTTGAATGTCTTATTTTTGGATTTTTAAATTTTTTTTAACGTTTATTTATTTTTGAGAGAGAGAGAGACAGAGTACAAGTGGGGGAGGGGCAGAGAGAGAGGGGGTTGGGGGAGACACAGAATCCAAAACAGGCTCCAGGCTCTGAGCTGTCAACACAGAGCCCAAGGCAGGGCTCAAACTCACTAAATACAAGATCATGACCTGAGCCAAAGTCAGACGCTTAACCAACTGAGCCACCCAGGCGCCCCGATTTTTGGACTTTTAAAAATTTGTTTATGATGTCCAGTTTTTATTAAATGGCACCACTTTGCTGTAAATTCTTTTCGTTACCTGTGGTGGGTATTTTCAAATGACGGTAAGACACAGAGCAGATACAATGGACTGTGAACTGTTGTTTTCCTGGAAAAGTGATCTGAGAGCTGGGAAAGTTCCAGGGCTACTGGCATACTAACAGTAATTCTCACTAACCTGGACAGTTGTATCAAGCTCAGTCACAGGTGTCCAGTCTACCGTAGCTCAAGCTCCACGATACTCTCTCAAAAGTTAACTTCCCAGCCACAGACTTGGCCATGGTACTCTTGCTTAAAAACATAAATTGGTCCTGCCATGAGTATCCGAAGCCATTCCTGGAAAGTCACATCTTTTCGTGCCCTCTGCACATGGCAACTTTAGACAGTCTTGTGGCCAAGGAAAAGGTAGTTTATAGTTTCAGTGTGGAAGCATCCTTCCTTGTATCCTTTGTTGTTCTTTTGTTGTTTACAAAGTATTTCATTGTCTGCAGAGCCCATGCATTTCAAAAGTCATCAGATCAAGACAAACAGATTATACAACTTCTCTATCCTTTGAATATTTATATACAAGTTGCCAACCATTTTTAATAGTATTTATGGATTGTCTCATGATTTCAGTGAAAATTCTTTGATTAAATCCCATCTAAGTGTTTTAAAATTCAGGGACAAATGGCTACAAAATGCATAGTTGTATACACAGCAGTTGCTGTGGGTCCCCAGTGTAGAAGCATTGTTGCCCTGAATGATGATGATTACGTTTGTTATGGTAAAAAGGGTCGGAGGTTCTGAGGTCGTGACAGGGGTTAAAGGATTAGCATGTGACAATAAGTATCGGTCAGGAAAATGGAAAAGTAGAACTAATTTTTCTTGCACCCACCTGTGCTTTCTGTCAAATAAAAACTTGTGGTAATGACATAGTGAGGAGAAGAGACAAAGGTTAATGAGTAACACAAGTTCAAATGTGTAATGTATTGGAGCGTAAATTGGATCATACAATCCGCTGTGGCTGGGTGAGCTAACAAAGGAGATTGAGATCACAGTGGAAAATTTTGGGAGGCAGGCAACTTAATTTCTGTTGTTTGAACAGCTTAAAACTATTAATACATGCCAGTTTTATTTAGCATAAGTTTTGCTTGCAAGAAGCACTTTTAAATGACAAAACTGCCGCACTTCAAAGGACCATAAGAATTGTAAACGGTTTTTCTATAACTTAATCTTGCACATCCCTGCCACGGAGAAAGTACCAGCCATACATGCTCCCTTGTTCTTAAAGTACAATCGATATAGAAAAGTACTAACTAAAACGACGTTACACTTGTAGGAACTTTGATGTTGACAGGTGTTAAAAGTTGTGGAAGCCTTTTATAAATTCAGTAACAGTGGTAGTGCGGTAAAGAATTACACAAGTGGTGTACCTGTTATTTCTAGCATGTAGTGTGTGTAGAGAGAGAGGTGGGGGGAGAGAAAGGATGCATTACATCCTTACCATTGAAGCATGTACACTTGTACTGCACATGGGAAAGAGAAAGTAGGGATTTCACCAAATTACAGTCTTTTCAAAAGTCTGTTCTTCTGGAATTATGAAAACAGTCGCACCTAAAGAATTTCAGGATCTACATGTCTTTTAAATATTATTTTCCTTTGCAGGAAGAAATTTAAACTTTTAATACTTGGCTTTCAGAAAGCAGAAAAAATTTCAGTGAAGCTGAAAAAACATTTTGAGAAACATAAAAATAAATAAATGACCCATGAAGGTCTAAGAGGCAGAAAGTGTCTGTCAGTTCTATTAATGCACAGTGGTGGCCCGACAGAAACACGTTTTGTGAATCTAGCTCACAGATAAAAAGAAAGGTCAGAGTTCACAGAGCTAGTTTATCGCAAATGGTTCTCATGGATTTTTGTTTTCCCTCAGGTTTTCTGGGTTCATTGTTTAAATGGCCTCTTCCACTCAGTTATTCTGTTTTGGTTTCCACTAAAAGCCCTTCAGTATGGTGAGTAGAAAGGATATGAATGCTAAGAGATGACTTTTTACGTTTTTAGAAAAATAACTCAATGTCAATATATGTTAAAAATTATAGCAGTGTTTGATTTTATGCTGTTTTCCTTAACTTAAAATACATGCATCCAAAAACTGTACACACTTTAAAGATTTTTATTATTCCTTTGGGAGCAAAGTGATTTAATATATGCAAAGCCTTTCTTCTCCACTTCTCATGTTTTCCAAACTTGCAGAGAGTTAAATTTTAGGGCTCTTTTTTTCCTCCATTGATGTAGAGCTTGAAGACAGTAGTGCTAATATTTTATGTAGTCCATTTATTATACCTGCGAGGCTTGTACCAAGCCCTTTATACTGAACCTGACTAAGACACGCTCGTGTTTTCAAGTCGACGTGAGCCGACATCTTGAATGAGATTTTTAATATGTTTTTATGGTCATCTTGGAGTGTAAGCTTTTCCTCTGCTTGTTTTGAGGGAGTGACTTTATTCCATCAGTCCTGAGAGAGAGGATGATGGTGAATCGCCTCTGCACATAAAAATGATAAAGTAGCCACTTTAGAAAGCGATCCCTGTGACTCCCGAGCGGGTACTGCCGTGTCCCCCGGAGCAGACCTTGCTGGAGATCCCGAGGAAGGCAGCCGGCCGCTGGGGGCCTCTGCCCCCAAACTACAGGCATTGAAAACACGACACCTACCCCACCCCAGGTCTGTCCGTCCTTTAGAAGTGCAGGCCTTCCCCCGCCAGCTGTGAGTTAACGATTGGCAATAGAAGAGCCAGCATACGGCCCCTTCTTGCCCGCCTACGCCCTGTTCTCCACAGGCAAGGTGGTCCTGGTAAAAGGGACATGGACCAGGTGCCTCGCTCTTCACAAACCCACAGACTTCTGTCGAGTTTAGAACGAAATGCACAGCCCTCACGGGGGTTAACTCCTCCACCTGTGTCTTCCCTGCTTTCCTGGCCGCGGGGCCCCAGCCTGCCGCTTGGATGCACTGCTGACTTCGTCCTCCAGATATTCCAGCGGGTTCTCTCCCTCCATGCCTCAGGCCTGGGCTGCCAGAGAGCCACCAACACTGCCTTCTCTGCTTCTGCTCCTCCTCATTATCCTCTGTCCTCTTCGTGAGGTCTTTGACTACCAGGGTGTGACATATTTGCTCACTTTTTATTGTCTTTCTCCTTAGTTAGAATGAGAGTTCCAGGAGCGCCTGGGTGCCTCAGTCAGTCAAGTGTCCCACTTTGGCTCAGGTCATGATCTCATGGTTCGTGGGTTGGAGTCCCGCATTGGGCTCTGTGCTGACCGCTTGCTCAGAGCCTGGAGCCTGCTTCAGATTCTGTGTCCTCCTCTCTGTCTGCCCTTCCCCTACTTTCTCTCTCTCTCTGTCTCTCTCTCTCTGCCTCTCAAAGATAAATAAATTTTAAAAAATTAAAAAATCAGAGTTCCAGAAGGGATTCCCGTGTGGTTCAGTGTTGTACTTGCAGTGTTTAAAACAATACCTAGTTAGTGAACTGTCCCTTCATGGGAGCACGTGGCACATATGGGGTGAATGTTACAGGGAGGGTGAGGGCTTCATGTCTGAATCAGAGATTTTTCATCTCATTTCTTTGTTAATTTCCCTGCCAGTACACTAAATAGTTCTCATTTTCTAAGCCATGGAAATGAGTGGTAAGAAAATCCAATTAGAGTATAGCCTCTTGACCCAGATGGGCCAGGAGAACCAGAATGGATTTTTTTTTTCTTGAGATAATAATTCACATGCCATAAAATTCACCTTTTAAATTGTACAATTCAGCGTTTTTTAGTATATTCACAGAATTGCCCAAATTCACCACTGTCTAATACCAGAACATTCCCATCACCCCCTAAAGAAGCCCCATACCCGTTAGCAGTTACTCCCTATCGCTTCTCCCCCCCAGCCCCTGGGAGCCACTCACTGCTGTCTGTGGGTTTGCCTGTTCTGGACGTTTCGGAAGAATGGAATCGCGTAATATGTGGCCTTGGTTCAAGTTGCAGCATGAATCAGTACTTCACCTCTTACAGCTGAATGATGCTCCGTTGTATGGATTTCCCATGTTTTGCGTATCCATTCTTCCGCTGACGGACATTTAGATTGCTTCCACTCTTTGGAGCCGTGGGACATTGAGATGTAGGGTACGATGTGGGACCTTAGACAACTTCCCTACGTAAACCTTATTTTCAGATTGCAAAATCAATATAGGTATGAAAGACTACACATGGCCATCTCTTGATATTTCAGCATTGTAAATTAGAAAAAAGAAATTCGATATCCAAAGTATCTCAAGTCGAGTAGCATCTAAAAACACCTGAACAGTGACAGAGTTTGAAAGGAATTCCCAGGTAACTCCACCTCCTGGCGAACAGATCCTAGGACTCCCTTTGCATGTTCACAGTTTCCCAGAAACTGCCCGAGCCAGCTACTGTCAGCAGAGGCAGTTGATAAAAAGGGTGCCACCTGTAGACCTAGCCCAGTCAAGGGCATGCGTGCTTTCTCTTCTTACGACATGAATGGCATCTGGCATAAATTACCTTGTAACATTCTAATGTTGAGGGGTTTGTTGTGGGTTTTTTTGCCTTATTTTTAATTTTTAAATAAGGAGAGGTTTTAGATTTGGGGTTTTGTTTTTGTTTTTGTAGCTCTTGAAAGGATGAGGTACACAAGAAATGTAAGGCTATAGAAAGTACAGCAAAATATTCATTTCTTTACTTCTCACAGTATGGCCTATAGATACCTATAAATACCCCTGACCTTTTTGGGCTACCCGAGGTCAAAATTTCAAAATTTTTATCGTATTATCCAGACGTGATTTTTCTTTTTTCACGGTTGATACAAAAGCAAGGTGGGTAAAATTGCTGATACCTTAGCACGCATAGTGGTACCACCGGACCACTGGGCAGTGGTATTCTTCCCTGCCAGGCACCCACATTAAAAAACAACAACAGAAGCCAGTTTCGCTTAAGAATGCCCTTGAAGAAGCTGTAAAACCGATACCTTTGTTAAATCCTGAAACCTGGTGCACGTCTTATTAATATTCTGTGTGACGAAACGGGAAGGGAGCAGAAAGCCGTTGTGCTGCGCACCAGTGAGACTTGAACCGGGCAGAGTGCCCTATGCGCCATGCGAGTTCTGACCTGAACCAGCTACTTTCAAGAGGCTGCAGAATCCTGCCTGGGTTGAAGATCCACTCAAAATGTCAAGTGGAACCACCGATCTTACTGTAATTAGAGCACTGAAAGCTCACTGATACAGTTTCAGGTTCCACGTGTAACCTTCACGAAACTACTTGTTGAGTTTTGATGTAGTATCAAAGAATATCGTTAGAGAAGATTCTTAAAACACTCCTCTATGACTCCATCTCTCCGTGAAGTTGAAGTTCCCTCATATATTTCAACCAGAACAATATGAGAATCCAGCTGCCTTCCATTAAGCAAGACATTAGATTAGATTATGAAACAGTGCCCAATTTTCTCACTAACCTGCTCTGTTTCTGGGAATATTGTTTATAAAAATCTGTTTATATTGTATGTATTGTGTTTATTACTATTATTTTTAGATAAATCAATACGTATTTTTAAATATTCTGCCTGAATTTCTAACTTAGTAAACACCGATAGATATAAACCACACGAACAAAAGCTTTGGGGGATCCTCAATAATTTTTAAGTGCAAAGGAGTCTAGAGATGAGAAAGCATGAGAACGAATGATTTGCCTGAATGATCCAAATGCTGAATCCAACAAACCCCACAATAGGCTCTTAATTTTTTTTCTCAATGTGATCTTCAAATGAATCTTCGGCTTCTTCATGATGAACCAGTCGTGACCAGAAAGCTTATTACTTGGACCCAAATGTGATCATTTTTGATAACTTATATATTTTGGTTAAGGGACCTGTGTAAATGCGTGGAAAACAGGAAGTGATCATAAGACACTTTCAGTTATTTTATAGATTTATGAGTATGTTAATTTGGTTGTATGGAAATTTGCAGGTTAATTGCAGACACTTACAAGTTTGTCCACAATGTACTCATAAGACATAGCACGTCAGCTCCTATATCCCTAATCATGGAATACCCCCACAGAGAGGAGTCCTCTCTATTGCCAAGCCATTAAGCAACCCTTCCTGACTACTTGTAACCAAAAACTTTAGAGAGGGTAGAGCCACATCATGGAGCCCCTACCACATGCTCCCAGTACTGACACTGTGCTTGGTGCCTTACATATGACGCCTCATTTTAATCTCAAAACTCCTCCAGGGTGGTTCGTTTCACTCCATCTTTTAAGTGAAGAAACTGAGTTGGCTGGAGATTGATTATACACCAACGTGATACAATTAGTCACAGAACCAAGCCCCAGTCTGTGTCGCCCAAACTCACCTGATTATTCCTTCTTTTCATACCAGTGCCACTCTGCCTGGTTCATCCCATACGTTAAAATATTTTGTCCTTGCATGTGAGACTTTGAATAAATTGTTGCCTATTTGTATAAATAGGATATCGTATTGCCTATGCCATGAGTTTTACATTTTTCCGTGGTGCCAATGATATGATTATTCATTTATTTTTATTTCTTTAATTTTTTTAACAGTAATCATTTTTCTTTGTTAGCTACCACTCCCTTCATCTAAAGCCACGTTAGTCAGTCATTTCTGGAATAACGAAATACTTTAAAATATGCCCCTAAATTCAGCCAGACCTTCCAAGAGCTATATGCCTGGAATCATATTGGTGCCCTCAGTCTTCTGTGAGCTGCATTTATGAATCTCTTTTGGACCAATGCCAACAACTTTATGAAGAGAAAGTACGAAGCTTCCCTAAAACCTTCATCTATATTGTTAACAGAGTTCTTTATTAAGGGTTCGGGATGCTTTCCTGTCTCAATGTCCATAACATTAGGCTTTGCTTAATACTTAGTTCGATTTTTTTTCCCCATCTCATGGATCCTAAGAATTGGTTAACAAGTTGGTTTTCCTCCTTCATGTTGGCTTTTGGAAAAATTGTTTTCACTTTGTGACCCACATTCATAGCGACTTTGTGAGACTTCTTACAATTTTTTTTAATTCGCTAGTTGCTGGCTCTATTGTGTGCCACTTGGTTCCCCTTCTTTTGTTTAACACATGTAAATTGATTTATATTTGAAAGGATTCTGAAAGGACCTCATTTTCATTTCTAACAAGCCTCTTTTCCTGTCATACAGGTACCGTATTTGGAAATGGGAAAACCTCTGATTATCTGCTGTTGGGAAACTTTGTTTACACGGTGAGTGCAGAACATTTGCCTAGTTTGTATATCAAATCAAATCCTTTTAACTGTGTGTACTGCTGGATTTAGAGTTGTTTACACTTCCCCTTAAAAAAGAAATAAGATGAGGGGCACCTGGGTAGCTCAGCTGGTTAAGCATCTGGCTCTTGATTTTGGCTCAGGTCGTGATGTCGCAGTTCATGGGATTGAGCCGCGTGAAGGGCTCTGCACTGACAGTGTGGAGCCTGCTTGGACTGTCTCTCTCCCTGTCTCTCTGCCCCTCTCCCACTTTTGTGTGCTCTTTCCTTCTCTCTCTCTTTCAAGGATAAATCAATTAAAAAATAATAATCTAAATAAAAATGAAAATAGATGTTTTGACTATTAAGAGGTTTTTTTATATTAGGTTCTTAATGTGTCATTTAGGCTCACTGACTTTATAAGACTTTGGTTGCTATTGTTTCCAGTATTCCCTCTTTACACTTAGTGCCCCCCATTTGCCCTTTTTCTCTTCCTTGTCTCTTTTTCCTCATTTTTATTTTACTGCCCTTAATTTTTTTTTTTTTTTGGCTTTCCTGAATTTATGGCCAATATTATCATACTGTTCTTGGGTATTTAACCAGTAATTATTCTAGAGTCTCATGATGACTGAAATGGGAGAGGAATCACTCTTTGGGGACATTTCATCCACACAAGGCATGGAACCCACTGTGTTAAGTCACTATCCAAACACTTATGGAGGACGCAGACGTGTGCAATCCCGTTCCTGCCATAAAGGTCCAAAAAATGTTTTAAAACCACTTTAACCTTAAAAGTCAAAACTATTACTTGACTGCTAATGCCCGAGGTCACGTGGTTGGTGTCTGGTAAGTTTTCTACTCACCTTCAACTCTGAATTCTCAGACCAGCATTCCCTCCTCTCTAATCCTGTGTCCCTGTCCATGACCCCCTGATGAAGGCAGTGTGCTGCTCCAAATACTAAGTGGCTGTCAGTGTGGCCAGTTCAGTTGGTAGAAAAACTATATTATGATGCTTAAATATCAAGTGTTTAAGTTACCGAGTGATAGGATGTTAAGGCCAGTAAGTAACAGAGGGATTAAGTTTTTTCCAGAGGTCTTCTTTCCATTGACATCAACCAACTGAAGTAGTGACAGAGAGAGAAAGTGTGTCGGGTCAGGGGCACTGATGACTTGGTCTCATGCAGCGTGGGTGCCAAAACAAATAAGTAACTACTTGATAGAGTACGTTTAGAAATTAATCGGAGGATGTATCATGGATGTGTTTTAGGGACACATTCAGGCACTCAGGTCTCAGGAAGGCGTTTTTCTTATGTCAACCTACGCCTCTTAGTTTTGAACTTTTATAGGGTTTGTTAATGAGCACTTACATTTTAAGAGTTTTATTTCTACAGATATTAATCCTAAATTGCCGTTAGATATCTTGCTGAGAAGACCCAAACGCTTCACTTGAACCTGGCTTTATGACCCCACGGGGAAGCCCCTAATGTCATTTGCAAACCCTGAAAGTGCCTGAAACACAGAGCTAGCAAGCGTGCCCTGACCACCCGTGCGAGGCTGGTGTCACACTGCCACCGCCTTCAGTGCCCAGAATCCCTTTGACTACTGACAGGTTTTGAAACTTTTTTTTTTATACTTTTTAAATTTTTTTACTGTTTTCATTTTTGAGAGAGGGAGATAGAGTGTGAGCAGGGGAGGGGCAGAGAAAGAGACAGAGACAGAATCCGAGGCAGGCTCCACGCTCTGAGCTGTCAGCACAGAGCCCGACGTGGGGCTCGAACCCACGAACCGTGAGATCATGACCTGAGCTGAATGAAGTCGGACGCTCAACCAACTGAGCCCCCCGGGCGCCCCTTAGAACTTCATTTTTAATTATAAAAAGATAATAGCAGATAACAGTTCAGCGCCAAGCACTGGTCCTAGTGTTTTATACCCACACCCCTGTGAGGGAGGTGACCTACATCAGTCCCAGTTTACAGGTGAAGGAGCGGAAACACACATGTCAAGTAACTTGCCTCGTGCCTTGACCAAACTGCCTAATAAATGGTGGCGCATTGAGCACAAGTAGCGTGACTGCAGGGCATGTCCAGTTAACCTTTGAGCCACCCTATCAAAAACACAGGACAGTTCATTACAGCAGGTTCCCTTACTGCAGAGTTAGTAGCAGAGTCAATAACGGGTGTGTGCATCACGGAGGGCATAACAGGCTTTTATATCCTAATCGGTAGGGTTTTTAAGTAAGTAGAGTTACAGAGTAAGTGTTCAAATTTCTAAACAGCCAGTTATATTACTTTTAGAATTTATCTCTTAAGTTCGGAAAGTAGAGGCTTTAAGTCTCATAGATGATATTTCTTTAATGTTTTTAAAAAGTTTTTAACTTTATTTTACTTATTTTGAGAGAGAGAGAGCACGGGAGAGAGCACGGGAAGGACAGTGAGAGAGGAAGAGAGAGAATCCCAAGCAGGCTCAGCACTGTCGGCGCAGAGCCCAATGTGGGGCTCGAACTCACGAACCGTGAGATCATGACCTGAGCCAAGATCAAGAGTCGGTCGCTTAACCGACTGAGCCACCTTAGGCACCCCATTACAGATTATATAAAATAAAAAAATTTTTTTAATGTTTATTTATTTTTGAGACAGAGAGAGAGCATGAACAGGGGAGGGTCAGAGAGAGAGGGAGACACAGAATCTGAAACAGACTCCAGGCTCTGAGCAAGCAGTCAGCACAGAGCCCGACGTGGGGCTCGAACTCACAGACTGTGAGATCATGACCTGAGCCAAAGTCGGAAGCTCAACCGAGCCACCCAGGCACCCCTAAAATCAAATTAAAGCACACTTGAATCCAAGTTACCGCAGGTTTGCATTCACCGTTCACGAATTGTACAGGAAACGGCAGGCACAAACCTCGTGGATGGACCGTGAGGCTGTGCAGGTGAGGAGAGCAGGGATGGTGGCAGGAGTGTGATGCTGCTAATGGGCGGTTCTGAGTGGCCACGGCCACCATGTGCAGATAGCCCACCTATTTCTTTGCTTGGTGGACATACAAGGCAAGCTGTGAATCATCTACCAGTCCCATAGTCTAATTCACAGTGTAATACTTAGTCTTTATAAACCTCACTTCAATCATTGGAACTGTCACATTTATGAAATAAAATAACATTTTCCCTTCTGTCTTAGTTTGTGGTGATAACCGTGTGTTTGAAAGCTGGATTGGAGACCTCATATTGGACATGGGTAAGAGTGTCTCTATCCACAACCAAGGCATTTCCCGTTTACTTAGGTGTTAACTGTGAACATTGTTGTTCTTTATACTAATTTTACGTATCCCTGTTCCCTGGTCCCACAGTTTGTTCATCGTGAGGGGTCTTGGGTGGAAGGAGGAGAACTGGGGATTCTAGTTTGTCTGATTTGGAAACAGTGAATAAAGAAAACTGAAGTAGGTTTATTGACCACAAGAGTGTCAGAGCCTTTAATATATTATTGTGTATTGTGAATATCCCAGGAAGGAGAGAGGCTTCCAAACTTATTTGACTAAGAGTCTTTTCTTAGTAGAATGTGTCGCAAGATGCATTTGGCGGAAAACCTGCTGGAAAATGATTATGAAGACCAGCAATATTAGCAAAAATTTGTCCTCAGATATTTGTAAATACCCAGTTTGGGTAAAAACACGTTCCAGTTTAGAACATTAGTTTTGCGGTATCCAGGTAGAGAGACCCAAGAAGCAAAAAGAAATGAAAGTTTGATGTTCAGGAGAAAGATGGGCACAAGAAATGTGGAGCTGACCGTCATCAACATACAGGTAGCATTCTCCCACGTGTCTAACTTCTCCCAGAGACAGCATGCAAAGTGAAAACAAAGGAGGTTAAACATGGCAGCAGATGAAAAAGAGGAGATTTGGAGGAGAAAGCCCCCAAAGGAGACAGAGACGGAACACTTCTAAATGCCAGTAGCACAAACATCCTAGCCATGGTTGGAAGACATTAGCATTAGCCCTGATGAAGGATCTAGTTAAACACGCCCACATCATTATTTAGAAATTCCTATAGATACTATTTGATGGATGTAGTATAAAATTAATAAGGGAATTTGTGAAAGCTTCATTAGTGTTTGTGGAGCCGGCCTACCTAAAAGTCTCGTGACTCAGATTCTCTTCCTTCACAGTTCAGCCATATTGCGATTTGGGGCAGCATCGTACTCTGGGTGGTGTTTTTTGGAATCTACTCATCTCTGTGGCCTGCTGTTCCGATGGCCCCTGATATGTCAGGAGAGGTAATGTGTCCTGATAACTCCCAATCCAACTAATCTTAAAAATTGGTGTTCATTAACGAACCTTGTTTGGCATGGATTTGTATTAAAATAGTATTTGGCCATTTAAAAGCTATTTTTAATTTCCACAGTTGCAAGTGATAAATCTTGAGAGAACATTTTAAACTTGGACATTCTACTTAAATCTGACTTACCCTTTCAAAAGCCTAGCTGGAACACTAAAATGTGGTCAGGAGCTTTATTCATGTTAAGAATCTCCATCTAGAAGATGCCATTTTAAAATTAGACTATAAATCCACAAATACATTTTGAATCAGAGATTTGGAGAAATGGTTAGCTGATGTCTTTGGGACAGTCTGTCATTTCTTCTGTTATCTCTCATTCTAGGGAAAAGTGTACCGTCACTAGATTAAATGCACTTTTAGAGTCGTCTTAATGAGATTGGTTTAGTTTTCATTTTGAACGAGTTAGGGCATCTGACGTTTCAGCCTTATCACAGTCCATTTTCAATTCTGTCTTTTAGGTTCTGGTTACACTGGTAGGAATTGAGTTATTAGGTGTTCATGGGGGAGTGTCACAAGATCTCCTTTCCTTCAGAAGAGATTCCAGCAGTAGGAGGGTTTATGATTTCAATTGCAGGAAATTTGACATAAAATGTATAAAAGAAAATGTGGAAAACATTTCAGGATTTCCTGTGACCTCACAGTAACTTGCAAATCAAGGAAATGTGAGCTCTGTTACAGTACATTGTTGTCCTGCAGCCACAGGAAAGATTTCCAGTGGTTTCCATGGATTTGTTGCCCCTAAGTACTGCCTGAGTACCTTTCACTTTTGACAGTCTGGTTTATAGATCATTTTCATGAAATTTTATCTGACAGCATCCTGCTTTTTATAAATTAGCAGAATGCAGACACGTTTGAAAAAAATTTTTGTGGTTCAATTTATTAGAAAGAGGTATTATATACTATTACAGCAAAACCAGACGTATCAAGGAGCATGTACTTCCTTCCACCAGAGGTGAAGGCCTCTTTGGAAACATGTACTATGAACTCTGGAAAATTTACAGCATGTATTGTGAGGAAAACAGAAAGCTGTGAATGCATCTGCTTACCTTGCTTAGAGTCCTTTTTTCCTGAAGAAGTAAAATCAGAGACTATGTGTGTCTGAAGATACCATTTGGAAAATCAGTCCTTTGTTTTTATTTGATGTTCTCTGTCTCACCGGACCTGCTTTTCCCTGAGGTTAAAATTCCAATTCAATATCATTTTCATTAGACCTCATTTTACCTCACTTCTTAATGTTTTATCTTCAAAATGCATGTCACAGAAGATGTTGAGATTCAGATAGTTTAAGCCACTGTAGCCAACAGCTTTGATGACAAGAACAGAGTCTTTGACCACCTACTTCTAAAAGAAGTGTGAAGTTTGATTGGCTTTTTGCCAACCAAATATAATTCTACCCTTGCCTGTAGAATTCCTGGTATTACCCACACAGAGAACTTAATATCATCTCTTGAGATTTGCGGTGATGCTGTGTTTAATTCAAAGTGAAGTGAATGTCGGTACTCCATCACGTTTCTCTTCACTTCACATACAGGGGGAAGTGCTAATAGGGATTCTTTTTCTTGTTATTACTACCGATTCTTTGAATACAGTGTTTAAATACCTGGGGCTCCACTGAAAATATGAAAAACGGATTAATTTAGCTGTAGACTTGACTGTAAGACTGTTGAATTTATTCAAAGAAAAGAATACTTTAAATTTATATAGTAGTTAGTGCTTACAAAGTCTTTTGCTGTGTGTGTGTGTGGGTGTGTATGCACGTGTGCAAATGAGCCTCATGGCAACTGCCAAAAAAGAGTTTAACAAGAATGCCACTCATATTCTCAGGGACAGAGAATTTACATTTACTGTTTCCTGGGCACTAGGGTTAGATCCCAAGAATATTTGTAGCAATACTCAATTTTTTGGACTTTTTTTTAAGTTTATTTATTTATTTTGAGAGAGCGAGCATAAGTGAGGGAGGGGCAGAGAGAGAGAGGGAGAGAGAGAGAATCCCAAGCAGGCTCCATGCTGCCAACATAGAGCCTGACGCAGGGCTAGAACTCATGAACCATGAGATCATGACTTGAGTGGGAATCAGCAGTCAGACAATTAACCAACTGAGCCACCCAAGTGCCCCAGTTTTTGAACATTTTTATTATGTGTAGAGAGTCACTAGTTCTACTATAATCCAGTTTAATTTCAGAAAGAAGCAACTACCCTTAGGTTTACGTTTTTCTAAGCTTAAAATTCTATATTTCAGTCAAGAGTGTAGCCAGATACATAGCATACATATATACAAACATGAAAATATATGAAAAATTTATTTATGTACCAATATCTATACCTGTATGTATTATACCACATATATATATACATATATTTATACACAGCATATATATATATAATACCATATATATGTATACCATATATATATATATATATATGTGTATATATATAAAATACCATTTTGTTATGAAAGTTAACAGATGAATAAATAAATCTTTTTCAAGATGGCTGGCCAATTATACACACACACACACACACACATATGTGTGTGTGTGTGTGTATATATATATATATATATATATATATATATATATATATATATAATTGGCCAGCCATCTTGAATAAGATTTATTCATCTGTTAACTTTCATAGCAAAATGGTATTATATACTACATATATATTATTGGGTGTTACATATAGTAATATATTACTATAAATAACATCAGGATAAGTATAAATATTAGCATTCCTCAACTTGACATGTTTTATGTGATCCACATAATGAAACACGGGGCCCGGGGTAGCTCCCAAGATTTAAGGCTCCTCCACAGGATTCGTGGTGTGGTGTGTAGTAACTTTCTGTTGCAACTCCTACCAAGTCTCAGTGTCTAATTCCAAGACTCTACCCAAGGACCCCAGTTCTTTCCTATATTGATGTGGCAGCAGTTTCTCCCAGAACAAAATAATTAATTAAATATGTATGCATGTTTGGTTGCCTAAAAGCATAATAAGAGCCCACAGGATAGTCCAGAATTCCTAGAACTGAAAATAGTAGCCCTACTGGCCCATCCTGGTCCAGGTGATATTTTAGGGGATGGTGATACACTGTGTGGCGTCAGCAAGACAGAGCACTTATTCAAAAAGGCAACCAAGATCTAGGAAAAATAATACCTAGTGTATATTAAATACTTAGTGTATTGAACACTGTATCCAGGGAACTTCTCTAAATACTTTATATGCATTCATTCAGTCAATACACCAACTATTTGTTGAGATCCTTCAATCATTCAGGCACTGTTCTAGACACTGGATTCATTAGGAAATAAAACAGACAAAAACTCATGTACTTCTCAGCTCACCTTTCTAGTGGAAGAAGACAGACAAATAATTAAATGAAACATATAGACAAGTACAAGTATTATAGAGAAAATTATAGCAGGTAAGGAGGGCCAAGAGCCAAGATTTCAGTCGTGTTTCCCATACAGCCTTATGGCTTTTACTTATGGCCAAATCAAGAGCCAAAGTGACTGGATCTGACTTAGGTTTTCATGGCAGGACCATGGCTGCTGTGTTGTAAACCTTTGCAGAGGTTATCACAGTAACCCAGGCAGGAGATCACAGTGGCATGGGTCAGGAGGACAGCAGTGGTGCAAGTTGTCAGATTCCAAATCTCCATTAAAGGTAGAGCCAGTTGGGTTTGCCGACAGACCAGATGGCAGGAGTGAGAGTGAAAGAAGCCAAGGCAGACCCCATAGTGTTGTCTGTGAATTTCATTAGGAGTGCTTGTCCTCTGTTCCCCGGATCCTCACTGCAGACGGGTTGTAACCACTCTACAGATGAGAAAGCAGAGATGCACAGAAGATACAGAGGCAGATTTCAGCACAAATAAAACATCTAAAGAGCCAATGTGTAGTGACGTCTAGTGGCAGAATAGGATGCTGGGCTCATTGAGGAAACCCTTTCTGTGCCACTGGGCCACCAGTGATTCTTAGGCAGAATCTATCATCTGCACATCCAAGGCTGCCTTCCAACTCCTAAGATTCAGATTCTCTATGTGCTTGTCTTCACTCAGTTCTCTCCAGAGGAACATCTTAAATGTTGCAAGGGCACAGACTATTTTGCTCTAGTTAACAGGATCTCGGGGTGCAAATTGTACACAAATTAGGCAACTTACAGGTACAGGTCTCATGCTTCTATATTCAGCTTGATGCATCTTCACACATAGATCAGGATTTTATAGTCCTTTCCAATCTACATTCTTAGTTCATCATTGCAGCCCCATCTGAAGACAGAGTTGTATCTTTCAACATGTTGAAAGAAAATCCTTGCAACACTAAGAAGGGAAGGGAACCAACATTTACTGTGCACATACCATATTCTCCAGGCACTTGTGTTTGATTTCAAGCATTCCTTGTTTTATTTAAACACAGATAATAAACCTTTGTGGTAAGCAAAACAATAGCAAGTGACCTAGAGAAGTTACCCCAGGTTTTCTTTTCAAATTCTGGTTTCCGCTAACATCCTAAGGATCGAAATACCTTCCCTTTGGGGCCCTTGATCTTCCTTACTCCCAAGTGGGAAAGTCTTTTTTTTTCTTTCCTTCCTGGAACTATGTTGTCTGCACTCCATTGATTTCTCTGATTTATCTGTTTCCTGGGATACCTGGGGCCCTCATCAGTTTCCCTAAGTTGGCCAATTACAAAATTCCCTCAGTTGGCCCATCTCTCTTAAAAAGTCCCCAAATTTTTAACTATCCCTTTTCAACACCTACCTAACTTCCTAAATACATTTATAGAAATTCCATCTCATTTCATAACCTAGACTCTTGGCTCTTCTTAACAGTGATACCAGTATATATAATACCATTCTCATTTTTTAAAACACAAAAAATTGAAAACCCAATCATCCCATTATCATTAGAGAATGTACGGTTGCCACTCTGATGGTAATAGGTCCTCATTTACTGAAGGCCAGTCACCGTTCTAGCACTTTCCATGCCTTCACTCATTTAACACTATGAACATTTAACACAACCCGGTGAGGTAAGTTGTGTTATACATTTCACAGATACATGGTGGTTACATAATGTTCTCAAGGTCACAGAACTTTGAGTGAGCTGAGATTGGAACTCAGACACAGTCTGTACCCTTAACCTCCTTACACACCGTTCTCTGTTTCTTCTTATGTTTCTTCTCCCATCTCCACTAAGGCCTTTCCTGCCAGCCTCATCAACTTTAAAGATGTTAGATGCCTTTTCCTATCAGTGCCACCAGTCAAAAGACTTCCATCTGGTCAGTAAAGTAAGGAATGTGTTGTCTGTATATATTATTTCTATCTTCAGCTGTACTCAAGAGCTACACTCATTTATCACAGATCGAGGGTTCTTTTCACACCATCGGATCACTTCTTTCCCCCTTACTTCAGCACATTCTACATGCGTGAAGTTCCAAAAATCTGTTCCCCAAATATCTCAGAGTTTAATGCAGTCTTCAGTCACTCCAGCTACAGCCAGATTGGGTGGCTCTCAGTTGGTGGCAGGGTGTTCCCATTTGGGAACATTCCTTCCTATAGTTCTGCACTTTGTTTCCATTACAGTAATTCTACATCTCTGTCCAGAATAAAGATTCGACGATAATGATTAACAAGTATTCCAGTACCACAGATATTGAAATATTAACTATTACAACCGAATGCTGATATCGGGGTGGGGGCAGTGGATGATGCAAAGGTAGAACATCCGACGATGAGAAATTATTGAGGAAAGGAAAAATAAAAAGAAAATAGTGCGACAGGCTTGGCTGTGACTTTAAATATGTCACTGTCTTCCTCTTCACAAATATGGTTGTGATTTAAGAGAAGGACTTTTTTTTCAGACCTGACTTGTATTTTTTCACACCAGTACAACAATTTATGGGGCAAGGTAGACCCTGGGGAGAAGTGCTATGTTATATAAACATATGCTAGCCTGCTTTTCCGACTTGTCTAGATGATGTTACTGAGTTTTGGGGTTTTTTTTTTTTTATTTCCAGAAGAAAATATTTTAGTCACTATGGTTAGTACACCAGATTAAAAACTGAAAAGGAAGCTACATCGAGGATCGTTTCATATCACAATTAATACCAGAAGCTTAGTATCGGCAAAACTTTTAAATTCATCATGGCTTTGCAGACACGCACTGTAAAGTCCTCCCAAGCGCCGTCTGGTTCTGCTTTCCCTGGCCTAAGGGATCTATAAAACTACCGAAGGAAATTGAAGTTAAGGAACAAGCATGTGTTTTACAGAATTTCAGATCTCTTGATTGAGGTTGGTAAAGTCTCTCCGAAAAACAATAAAAATCTTTGTTGAACTCTTTGGTGTCACCCCTGTAGGAACGGTATTAATAAACAACATTAGTGTTATGATTTTCCTAAATTGTGCCATTGCCCACTTTACCGACACGATAAATTACTTTACATATGAGGAATTTCCTGGTTGAAATAGTCCTTATTCATCTATCAGCTTTTAATTACCTAGATAGCATGTAATGATTTATTGGTCACAAGACCAGCCCTTGCCGATGGGGTGGGGCAGTGTTACGATACGATGAAGCTTCATCCAAGGTTACTGTGCTTAGCCAAGGAGACTAGAGGGAACAACTACACCGAATTCTCTCAGATGTTCTTCAGTGAGCCAACAGTTGGAAGCCCATCCAGGAAAACATGCCGTTGGTCAACAGCCCTCATGCCCCTGACGGTAAATGAGACAGGCCAGACTTTCACAGTCCTTAAGGCAGCTGGTTGCATAGCCACTTCCAAGCCCATTTTGTAGAGAGAAGCCTACGTAGAAACATGAAGAAGCAAAGAGAGCTATGGATATGACAACTCTAATGGCAAATCAGGACATGTTGAAATTAGAGCTCTCCTTAGGCTCCTTACGAGAACTGGCATTGCTTTCTGTAGGTACAGCATATTTTCCAACAATGCAGGGCAAATGTATATTGGGTGACTAATGTATGCCAGGCTTCATATTAGGCAGTGGAGGATGCAGAGATGAATGGAGTTGGTTCTTTCCCTTAAGAATCTCATTGCTAATGAGGGGCGCCTGGGTGACTCAGTCGGTTAAGTGTCCGACTTCAACTCAGGTCATGATCTCATGGTTCGTGGGTTCAGGCCCCACGTCGGGCTCTGTGCTGACGGCTCAGAGCCCGGAGCCTGCTTCAGATTCTGTGTCTCCCTCTCTCTGCCCCTCCCCCGCTCACGCTCTCTCTCTCAAAAATAAATCAACATTAAAAAGATAAAAAGAATCTCTTTGCTAATGATGGGGTGCTGATATCATAAATGTAAGAGATGATATGGTACACCCAAAGTGCCATGGCAGTGAGCAAACCACAGGAAACTGAACAAAGCCTGCTGTTAGTGTGGCAGAGCTCTGACTGTTCTCTGGAATCAATTCATTTCTTGTATTCGTTCATTCCATAAATGTGTGTTGAGTGTTTAATGGGTGCTAAGCACTGTGGCTAGGTAATCAGTTAATTAGGCCAGATCCCTATTAGCATGCAGATTGAAGGGACCAGGGAATGGGAGGGAGAAATAATCACTAAGTCAGTTAATGCGTGACTAAAGGTGATTTCACAAAGTGATAGAAAGAAAACAGGATAATATGCTAAAGGGAAGGACTCTAATGGCTGCTCCAAAATGGTCTTTTTGAAGAAGGAATGATTAAGCTGAAACTCAAAATGATATGTGCGTAAAGAACAGCATTTCAGGACTGAAGGAACAGAAGGTGCCCATGCTCTGAGGCAGGAATGCTGGAGTGGAGAGGGTGGGAAGGAGTCAGTGAGATGGGCAGAGGGCAGATCACCACACCCCCAAGCTCAGCATTCTCACTCATGAGACCAGCACAGCTTGTTTCTGGATAACAGGCCTGGGATTCCATCAGAAATGCTCGTAAAGGAAATCACAAATGTCACTGTATGATCTGCTTCAGTAAAGCTCATAACTGAACACGATTGTTTATCTTAAGATAAAGAGATCATCAGTGAGTGGTCAAAAGCTACTTTGTTCCATGTTGTCACTTCAGCTTCCTAGCGTGTATCATCCATACCAAGTTATCTTATGGCTTTTTTTAAATATAGTTTATTGTCAGGTTGACTTACATACAACACCCGGTGCTCATCCCAACAAGTGCCCTCCTCAATGGTTATGGCATATTTTTTTGATATTAAAAAGGGTGGATTAAATGATAGCAAGTTATTTCTCTCTCATGTAAAAGAAGTTTAGTGGTGGCAGGCAGTCCAAGGCTGGTATGGCAGCTGCACCATCATCAAGAACCAGCTTTCTTGTATTTGCTGCACTGGCCAATCTTAGTGTACTTCCTCATAGTCCAAAGTGGCTGCTTCAGCTCTAGCCACTTTACCAACATTCCAGCCAACAAGAAAGGGAAGAAGAAGAAAGATTAACCTTTTATCTTTGATGCTGTTTCCTAGACAGCACCCACCACATTTCCGCTTAGATCTCACAGGCCAAGAACTAGTAACACGGCCACACCTAGCTGCAACAAGAGAGCCAGAGGAATATAGTCTGAGCTAGAGGACAAAGTGTCCAGCCAAGAGTCAAGTGTTTGCATCTAAGAAGGGGAGAGGGGATATACTGGGGAACAACTAGAAAATTTTGCCATGAAAGTCAGTAATTTTTCAACCTAAGCCATTTAACAACCTTTCTGTGTCTTTCTTATAGCAAAGTGCTTTTTGAATTTTTGAGTTTTTTAAAAATAATTTCCTAAAAGAGATGCTAACTGTGTGACAGGATGGAGGTGTTAGCTAATGCTAATGGTACCCATTTTGCAATTTATAAATGTATCAAGTCAACACATCATACACCTTAAACTTACATAATGTCACATGTCAATTATGTCTCAATAAAGCTGGAGAGTGAATTTAAAATTTTTTGAAAATAATTTTCTACAATCTGAAATATAGGTCAGCATGTTTCACAGATTGTATTACTAGTAATCAAACGATTGATGTTTTATGAGGTGGTTTTTGAGATAAAGAGCCATCACAAAATTATAAAAACCTGCAGGAATGATAGAAGAGGTAAACAGATTGAGCACTGAGATAATGAACCCTGTCTTACACAACTTCCCCAGGAACATCATAACATTTTTAAATTATCTCTCATAATAAAAAGAATATTTGGTTACTAACTCTGTTCTCGTTTTTCTTGTACTTTTAAGTTTTTTAAATAGTACAATAAGATTAAAACAAAACAAATTCTGTTCTTAATTATTTTCACTGTCTGGGAACTAGATCCCTAGAAAATAAAGTTTCAGAGCCATATATATCCTAGCGCTCTTGATTCCTTTTCAGAAAGATTATTTTGCATGTTCAGCTCTCAGTATATACGTGTATAGAGTGAAATTTTACTTTCCTTTTTTAAAAAAGTTAACTTATCAATTCAGGTCCCAACTAACTCTTCCTGCCCTGCCTCCGAACATCTTTCTTAATCGTTTATTTTCTCATTACTCCCTTTGCCAGAGGGTGGAGATACAAAGTCTGCTGCTTGCATCATACAGCTAGATGGAATATTGGTTCTGAGTCCCCCAGGGTGATCGCTCCTGCTTGAGCCCCTCACCAACCATCCTGAAATGTCCACTGGGAGGGAAAGCGCATAAATGCTATGAGCTGGTATCTAATTTGCATATTTGTCTATGATTTGGAGCCATGTGCCTATTTTCTAAGAGTTTTGATTGTTTATTTGGAATATTCCAAGCCAAGGGTTTCCTTTGTCTCTGAGTAAGCAAGAGCTTCTGGGAATAATTGCAAACATACTGGAGTTTATTTGAAACACCCTTCTCCTTAGTTATTTTCTGGGTGTTCTGCTCTGTCTGTTTTTATGGAGAAAGTAATAATTCATCCTATATAAGAGCCCAAGTCAGCTCAATACAACTGAGAATTACAGAGTACCTGTGTGTCACGATCTATAATGGGTGTCAGTGGATCATTATGTGAAAAAAGAGAGTCCTCTTGGGGAGATTGAGCCTTGTGGATAAAATAACAGATCAACAGGTAATTATGATGGATGCTAATTACTGTGATCAGGATACACAGCGGCTAGCAGAAGAGGGGGAGAAAGACTTTCCAAGGAAAGGGCAGCCCAAGCAAAGAAGGACTTTGGGGTTGCTAAGGTAGAGAATGTCTGGAGCTAGAGTTGAAAAGTTAAGCAAAGACTCGGTCACAGAAACCTCCTTAAGTGTCATCAACATCATTACTTTAAGCCATGGCAAATGGCTTTTCATTGGGATGAAATACATAGTGTTCTAGAAAGTACCTGAAACCATAGAATAAAGATTTGGGGCAGAGGGCGTGATAGATAAATGCTAATAATAAACTACGAGGGGTGAAAAACATTTTAAATTTTGACGCGAATATAATATGATATAATTGAAAATTTGCAAGAATTTTTTTCAGCTAAAATAAGACATCAAAGACCTTTCTCCGTAATAAGCACCAGAACATGGAACTTGGCATGTGAATTCCTCTGTCTTTGGGTTTTATCAGAGGGAGGTTTTGAGCTACACTATCCCACATGTGTAGCCCCTGAAGGATTTCAGTGGAAGTTCATGTCTTCAAGCCAAAGTTCCTATGAGCTTGAAGTTTCTCTGGTTAAAGTATCAGGTGGTGAATGTACCACTTAGTGCCGACCCAGTGATCCTTAGTTACCTCCAAATTCAACCCCACACCCAGGTACCACGATTAATTTAGACAGACAGGCTCAAGCCTCTGGGAAAGCCTCACTCAACTTAGAGACATTGACAGGGTCACACCATGGTGTTTCCCAAGCCTTGGACACAGAGACATTTTCAGAAACATTTGCAAGTTTAAATTCAAATGGCACAGTAATGTCCGAAAGCAGTGTTGATTTTGATGAGCCGATATGAAGCTCCCATACATCCGTGGTTGTGTTGCCAGAAGGAGGCACAGTTCTGATACACTAAGTCATATTCTATTTACATAAAATTGATATTTTGCCACAAAAATATAGATGCTCAAGTTGTGGATTTCAACCTTCAAGGGACCAAAAGGATCCTTGTATCTCAGGTTCTGTGAATCAGCTCTCCCGGTTCCCCTGAGACTAGGGACTGAGAAAATGACCACTTGGGTAACTGAGGCTGGATGAGATGGGAGTGGACGTGGACACAGAGTGTGCCTTTTCTGAAGAAATATCCAGCTGGCAGAGCAGAGACGAAGCATTGAGGCACGGTAGGGAGACAAGAGCTGTGACGTGCTTGGCAAGACCCAGAAAATTTGTATGAAAAGAAACAATACCTGAAAACCTGAGGTTGAGCACTGAATTTTTTTTGATGAAAATGATTTCATGAGGAAGATGCTTACAGAGGAGACCAGAAGGATTAACTGAGAGGAGCAGGTGAGAGAAGTTAAGTGAGCTTTTAACTTGCTGGATGGCTTTGGAAAAAGAGAGAAGTGGGAGATGGCAAGATATGAGGGTCGCCACACCGTAGCACAGACCATCCCTGCACAGGAAGGGTTACTCTACCAAGATGTTTCAGAGGTGCCATGGCCGGAAAGAACAGTTGCCCTCTTGGGTCCGACACCCTACTGACCAAATCCCAAGAAGCATGTAATGGGATATATAAGTTATATATAATAAGTGCTGGGATTTTTTTCCCCCAAAACTTGTTAACTCCCTTGGAAAAGCCCTAAATCTTCAAAGATAAGCCCTCTTACACAAAGAAAATGAAAGGTCCCATTCACAGCAGCAACAGGAGAGACTTTAGCCAGATATGTATATGGTTGATGAGAAGAAAACTAGAAAATCAGACAAATGACAGAAACACAAAGAAACAAGTTGTTTATGTTTCCGAACAGGAGGATCACTGTTGAATCATCTGTTCTTCCCAATTAGAGAACCATTTGGGAAAAAAGCAAATACGTCTTCTCCTCATTATTGTAACTAAGCCTAGGAAGATAATCCTAAATGCAGAAAAAGAGGTTAGGATTTGCCTGAAAATAGTGGTTTTATTATAACTATTTTGAAAGTTTCTGTATCAGTGAAAATTGATGATAATTTTGCTTATTAAAGTAAAATTCATAATTTTGATTTATGTGAGTAGCTTAGAGTCACTAAGGAAAATAGGGAAAACGTGAGAAAAAACATTATTCCAGTATTCAAAGGTAATCACTGTTAACATGTTGGTCCAGTCTTTTTTTTCTTTTAATACCCTTAATTGTACACTTAACTTTGATTAAACAATTTATTCTTTTTTTATGTTTATTTATTTTGAGAAAGAGCAGGGGAGGGACAGAGAGAGGAAGTATCCCAAGCCAGCTCTGTGCTGTCAGCACAGAACCCCACATGGGGCTCAAACTCAGGAACCATAAGATCATGACCTGAGCCAAAATCAAGAGTAGGGTGCTTAACCCACTGAGCCACCCAGGTGATCCAACAATTTATTCTTTCAACAAATATACAGTTTGTTGAAACTGTAGGACAGTTTCTAGTTGCCAAGGATACAGCAGTGAACAAAATCGAAAACTCTGCCCTCAGGCACTTATATTCTGGAAGGGAAGGGGGAGGAGGAGAGGGAGATGGAAACAAGTATGTCTGTTCTGTAGCACACTGGATGGTGGTAGTAAGTGCCGTGGAGAACCGTGGTGTAGGAAAGAGGATAGAAACTACTATTGTGATAGTGGGGTGCTGTTTTAAGTCGGGGTGGTCATGGAAGGCATCACTGGAAAGATGACCTTGAGCAAAGATCAGAAGACACAGTGGGAACTGAAGCCAGGGCAGAAGGACTAGCAAATGGGTAGAGTCTGGATTTGCAAGGGAGGACGGTTTTGTTCTTAGAATCCTTACAAGTTTTAAACATTTTTTATTTGACAAAATGTACATAATTCACTACTTGTCATCTTAAGCAATTTTTAAGTCTATGTAGTTGTATATTTTGAGAGAGAGAGGGCATGGGGAGGGCAGAGAGAGTGAGACAGGGAGAGAAAGAGGATCCCAAGTAGGCTCCACACTGTCAGCACAGAGCCAGATGCGGAGCTTGAACTCATGAACCATGAGATCATGACCTGAGCCAACACCAAGAGTCGGAGGTTCAAGTGATGGAGCCCGCCAGACACCCCAATCACTTTAAGCATTTTTAAGTTTGGCGGTATTAAGCGCATTCGCAATGTTGTGCAACCATCACCACCATCCATCTCCAGAACTTTTCCATCATCCTGAACTGAAACCCCCCGTTCCCCCTTCCCCCCAGCCCCTGGCAACCACTATCCTACTTTCTGCCTCTGCATTGGACTATTCTAGGTGCCTCATATGCGTGGAATCATAGAGTATATGTCCTTTTGTGTCCAGCATATTTAATTTAGCATAGTGTCTTCAGGATTCATCTATTATTGTAGCCTGTGTCCAAATTTCATTCTTTTAGGCTGATATCCAATTGTATGTATAAACCACATTTCATTTATCCATGTGTCTGTTGGTATTTCCACCTTTTAGCTGTTGTGAATATTGCTGCTGTGAACATTGGTATGGGCTCTGTTTTTAAGTAGAGCAGCGCAGACTTGCCAAGACTGGATGTGCAGTTTGGGAGAAAAGGAGAAAGCAGAGATGGCTTCTCAGGTTTGGGGCCAGAGCAGCTGGCAGAATAAAGGTTGTGTTTGTTGAGATGGGGAAGGCTGAGATTATGTCACCTCCTTTTTATTTGATGTCGCAAAGTATTCATGTGGCTATTAAAAGTCCTCATTAATGTCGGTAGGAGACATTCCTTGTCTTCCTGCACGTTCGGCATCCTTTCCCGACTCCCCTCTAAAATGTCCTCTTTTCCAGTCATCCTACTTTTCCCCAGTTCACTCACTGAAATCTTTCTGTTGATTCAGATGAGGGAAAGGGTAGTTTGACATACGTCACTTTTAATGTATGTTGCTCAGCATTTTTAACAGAAAAGACAACCTAGGTTGAAAAAGGATTGTTAAGGAGCAGGATCAACCTTTTCTCCCACCTCCCCAGATCACATAAACACCTCGTTATAGCTGCTCCCAGGATAACTCCTGCCAGAACACAAGAAACCAAGCAAACTGTAACCGCCCTATCTCAGGAGCATAGTCCCAAGGCTCCAGCCTTCTTGACTTTCAGTCTCTCCAAACACTGGATTGTAAGAACATATTTATTAATCAACATTTATTGAGTACCTGCTTACTGGTTAAGCACTTTGGTTGTGAGAATTCATCAAGATGTATTTCTTTCTCTTATAGAGTTTATGGTCTAACTGGAAGATAAAGAAGCACCTAGAAAATGAGTGATAGGTGCCACCAAAACGGAAGCCCAAAGTAGTGTCAGCTAACCCAAGTCTAAGGAAGGAAGTGCAATCTGATGTGAAAATTGATTAAATGGGAACATCCCAAGAACTGAGACACGTGTATAGCTAGAGATGGGGGCTGGCTTGAAAGATGACTTGTGGGAAGTCATCAGAAGTCAGGTAGACAAGGTCTTGAAATCATGTTAAGGATTTTGCACTCTATCCTCAGGGCGGTACGAAGCCACTGAATGGGTTTAATCCAAGAAGTGCTAAAATCTAATTTGTACTTTGGAAGTGTCCCTCTGGCCTCAGTGTGGAGACAAGGCTAGAAGCAGAGCAACACTGGAGTCAGAGGTCTAGCTTGCAGGCTTTTAGCAAGGGTGGGCACATTTTTGGACAGGGATAATGGCAGCAGGGTTGGCAAAAAGCGCGTAGTAGGTCCAAAGATACTGTGCACAACGGAAGCTGGTGGTATAAAGAGACCAGACTAGAGCCCAGTTTTGCGTCATACACAGTTGGTGACGAAGCCATTCTCTAGATAGAGTGCACAACGGAAGAGCAGGTTTGGGGGGAAAACAGTGTGTGTTCAATTTGAGACGGATCAAGTTCAAAGTAACTGTGCAACATTCAAGTTCAGAGCTGGACAGTCTGAAGTACAGGCAAGAGATGTAAGCCACGGGAAGAGATTGTGACTGATCCCCATATAGATAATAGAAAACACTAACCTTCTCAGGGTGTGTGTTTACGTGATACCAGAAGCCTCCTGACAGAATAGCAGGATATCTTACCTTTCCCTTTGTTTAGGGCTCTTTTAGACAATTAGTTTTCTAATAATTACAGTCTGTGAACAGCATCTTTAACAGCTAGGATAATATTCTCTAATATGGGTATACATTTACATAACCAGCCACATGGTGTCCTGTTAGTTTTCACTGATGTTTTGCTATTTAAAAGAACCCACGAGGAATATTTGCATTCCCCCAAATTAGCTCCATGGGATGTGCTAGTAAGCAGACTGTGGCAAAAGTATTCCATGGTAGATAAATACATTTAGAGAAACCTTGATTAAAAAAAACATTGAGGGGTGCCTGGCTGGCTCAGTTGGGTGATCAAGTGTGACTCATGAATTTGAGCCCCACATTGGGTGTAGAGATTACTTAATAAAACTGGAAGGAAGGAAGGAAGGAAGGAAGGGAGGGAGGGAGGGAAGGGGAGGGGAGGAAGGAAGGACAGGAGGGAGGGAGGGAAGGAGGGAGGAAAGGAAGGAAGGAAGGAAGGAAGGAAGGAAGGGAGGAAAGGAAGGAAGGCAGGGAGAAAAGGAGGGAGGGAAGGAAGGAAGGAAGGGAGGGAGGGAAGGGGAGGAAGGAAGGGAGGGAAGGAGGGAGGAAAGGAAGGAAGGACAGAAGGACAGACAGGAGGGAGGGAGGGAAGAAGGAAGGAAGGAAGGAAGGAAGGAAGGAAGGAAGGAAGGAAGGACGGAAGGACGGAGAGACAGACAGGAGGAAGGTTGGTTCAGTAGAGGTCTTTACAGTGATTTCTCAAAGCCTCAAATATGCTGCTTTGTGATGTGACCCTTCAAGAGAGTGCTGCTATGGTTTGCTTATACCTTTACTAAGCCTTGGGACATTACATCAGCTTTTCGGGGGTAGTGCTCTCAGGACTAGTGACCACAGAAGTCTCATGGGATACTAACCTATATGCAAAAGTTGTCTCAAATTTCAGCACATAGTTCCAGAAACTGAATTATCAAATTAACAGGAATGAATATGTTTATGTACTTGATGCACATTGCCAAATACCTTTCCCAAAGGTGAGTACATTGCCAATAGAAATATAAATTGTTACAAAGAGCTGTTGCCCCCACACCAGCTGTGATAGTGAATTGTTTAAATCTGATCTAATATGTGGTGTTTCTATGACTACAGAGAAGCTCAGCACTTTTCCATGTTTCTGGTTACTTACTGCTGCTTTTGTGAAAATCTTCTCTGGTCTTTAGCCTCTTTGTTGGGATCTTAGCTATTCTTATGAAGACAAATGGTCTATTTTTATTATCAGATATTAATGCAGAATTTCATATATTTCTGGCATTCTCCCAGTTTCTTGTTTATCATTTACTTTTTAGTTATGTTCTTTTAAAACATATGGCACTTATACATTTTTATAAATCCATTCTTTACAGCATTTCTTTTTGTAGTTTTTTGTTTTTGTTTTTGTTTTTTTTTACTGTTTTTAAGCTTAGAAAGGCCTTTTATAAAGCTTTATCTAGACACTTAATAATCACTTCTTGGTTTTTGGTTGTTATTGACATAAACTCTTAGCCTCCTTGGAATTTATATTGCTGCCCTCCCTGAAAAACAACTAAGCAAGATTTATAGCACTCTTTTCTGACTAATTTTCCGTCCCAAATTAATATATTATGCCCAGGCAGTCTTTAATAATTGTTATGAAAAAGGTAATTTGTCTCCATTTCTTAAATTAGCAAATTGAGATGAATGGCAATTTATTTATTAGTGGTCAGTTACCTTGGTCAGTTTCAGTCTTGAGACCAGCATGTATTGTGACATTAATGCGACAAAAACCATTACATTTACAAACTGGCTCAGACTTAATTTGATACTGTGACAAAAATTTTGTTCCTCAAAGCTCATAGGAGAGATCACTAGAAAGTAAAAAAGACCTGGGGTGTTTTAAGAAATTTGAAAATTAAATGAAGAAAGGAAAGTCTGTTCATCTGTGTCAGTAATAAAAGCAGCCACTCTACCAACACCATGGGGTTTCATTCTTCCAGCCCGCTTTCTAGCTGAGGAAGCAGAGGCTGGGAGTTACTAACCACAAATGGGAGAGCAAGGAAGGGCAGAGCCAGGACTCCTTCCAGGGCTGTTTATCATCAGTCCTGCTCCAGTCAGGGTCCAAGGAGATAGTCTTAGGATTCCCCAAAGGGCCTCTCTTTTAGACAACATCTGTACTTTATCCAAGAATAAGAATCCTAGTGCACCACTCTGACGTTTATAGCGTAAAAAGAGGGTTAGCGTTAAGAACCACATCCCCGAAGTTGCGTAGGCAGGTAGCACCTGTAAATTCTCTCTCCTACAAGACTGAACTTGGGGGCCCTGAAGGGGAAGAAGTGTTTCTCTCTAGTGTGGGAACTAGGTGCTAGGGGATCACCTCAGGTGGGGCCCTCTTATCTGGGCAAGCCCCTTGGCTTGGCCAAAATGCCCGTCCGCGCCTGCTTTCCCAAATGTTCTTTCCCTGCAAGTTCATTCACGTGGAAGTTCCAGAGCAATTCCTCCTTCCTCCGAACCTGCGTGCGTTTTCAGGTTCTCGGGCTGCGTTAGTCCATTTGGGAAGCGCGCACGATGCGATGGTGAGCCAGCATCGCTGTGCAGAGACAAGCGCTCGCTTGTTCCCAGCGCAGGCCTGTGCCCTCCAGTTTACCGGCTTTGCGGCGACTTCGGCTGATCCTTTCTCAAGTCCCCCGGGAGCCACTTTTGTGGCAGCCTCCATTTGGCTTCACAGGGCCTCGAGGAGGGGCCGTGGGGGCCGCTTGGCATGGCCCAGCAGTCTCCCACGTTCAGAGCAATTTGCAAACTGCTCTCGGAGGGAGCCCGAGCCCAGCCCCGAACAGGCCGCTCCTGTTACCCCCATTGTCTGCGGGGATCGGGCGCCTTTCCCCAGCTGACCTGCCTGCGAGTGGCGAGATGTGAAAAGTTAGAGACAAAAATGGTCTCTACAGACTGAGGGGGAGCTTTCTTGTACAGAAAGGAAGGAAATACCTCTGTGGGATTTTATTTTTTCTCCCCCCCCCCCACCCTCCCCTTCATCCAAAAAATACAAAGAGACTCTGTCTTTAATGCGAATGTCGGCTTTAAATCTTTTAGGTTTGGATTAACTCTGCAAAAGAAAAAAAAAATCTGACAGGCTTTCAGATATGACGCAGAAAAACTTTTTTCCCCTCAATTCATGTTGTTCATTTGTAAAGCCAAAGGCTGGTGGACTGAATAGTGGGCGCTCCTTGTTCCCCATTCATAGTTAACATCACAATGGTCAGAATTAGCAGCCCAGAGTCTCCGCCACTTCTGCCTTTTCCGCCAGTGACATTTAATACAAGGTGGCAAGGGCAAGCATAAATCTTTCTTCTTTGGCCCCTAAATTAAAATAGATTAAGATTAAGCCACGCAAACGAGGGCATTTTCCATTATGCGATTTAGAATCTTAGCTACCTTTTCCCCCCAGGAGGAAAAAGAAATGTGGTGGTTTTGGGGGTTGTTGTTGTGGTAGTTTTTTTTTTTTTTTCTCGGTCCTTACCTCACTAAGAAGCTGCCTTCAATCTAAACAAATCCCACTGATTTGATAGACATTTCCTATTACATAGTAATTGTTGGTTTTCACTATAGACGATGTCAGCAAACATGTTGAAGATCATGTTTTGCTTATAAAATAAAGTGACTTTTATGTGAATATTTTTCGTCTTGTCGGTGTCTAGAATATAGGTGCTATTTCATTGAATCCACGTGGCCACATTTATTTTCTGAAATTCTTTTGTAATACTGTGTTTTTATTTTGAACATGCTCAGAGCTATTTAATCGTATATATGGGGAAAAAGAAACCATAGCATCCTTGAACTGACAGTCTATATCAATGAGCCCATGTTAATGCAAAAAAAAAAAAATTAAACATCAGTACCTGGTCTTTAGTTGAGGGTCGGAATGAATAGGTAATCTCAAACATAATCTAAAAGTAGTAATCTTTGTATTAGGTACGGACTGATTGATTAGGAATGTTAATATGTAATTGCATATTGGCCTGTAAGAATAAAACTCTAGATCATTTTTAAGTCCTGAGCCACACCTGGTTTAAAAAAAAATCCTTGTGAATTTGAGTAGAGTGCAAATATACATGCATTAGTTGACTGCTTTTTAATGGAGTTCTGCCCATACATTTATGCACTTAAATAGGTACTGAAAACTTACTCTAGTAAACAGAGACTCAAAGTGAAACAAAGTATTTCTTTTGGTTTTACTGTATGGCATATTCCTTTTAAACTCTGTATAATTACATTACAAAGGGATTTTATTATAATTGCAAATAGCTAATAGGTTTATTAATTTTTTAAGCATAGAATCATTTTCTTTGCAACCCAAAAGGTTCTGATATAGCCATTTAGTATTTGATACAAAGGAATGATTATAAATATTTTTAATACACTTTTTTTGAGTTTTACACAGTAGATATTTGGTTTGACTTTAGCAGTAACAGGACATATCAATGCAAGTTATGTAAATCTTTGAACAAAAATTAAGATTATTCTGCCTAATATCATAGATATCTTAATTTGATTATACCATATCATGATTTATCTGGATGATTTTTTAATGTAATATTTTACAAAAGCAAAGTTAATTTTTATTGGCCAGAAATAGTAAATTTAGTTTCTAACTAGGATTTATTTTACATGTTGTAGTATAAGAGAATTTAAGCCAGAGTATATTTGACGTTTGCTCCAAAAGATTGATTTTGATATTCTAAGTTATAAAAGAAGGTCAAAGTTTATTACTCCACATAGTGACCACAGTAATAAAAATCTCACATAAAAGTATGAAAAGATTTGGCACATGGTAAAACCCTGCTATATTAGCTACTTGAGGGGGAAAAAAATAGATGTAGCAAAGACATGTTTTAACACATTTGGCTTTTGATTCCAGATTCTGCACAAGTTTGGATTTAGTTACTGTATATCCTCTTGCAGAATGAAATATTTTTAAATTATTTTGCTTAAAATCATATAAAAACTAAACACGAGTGATGTATGTCTTAGTTTTTAAAGGAATGTTGTTTCTGATGGTTTACCCAGGCTGCCATGTTGTTTAGCTCCGGAGTCTTCTGGATGGGCCTGTTGTTTATCCCCGTGGCGTCTCTGCTTCTTGATGTGGCCTACAAGGTGTAAGTATACTATTCGGCTGTGTACACAAAAGTATAGATGTGTGTTAACCCTCAGATTTCTCCAGTTGTAACATCAGCTCAATGATATTAGTGAGAATTCGTAGTGTTAATTAGTTCTGCCTGATAAATAAAGAAGAAATGAGTGATTCAGAAATTAGAAAAGTAAGTTAATTTAAAGACTGAATAAGATGTAGAGCAAGTATTTTCTATTAATAGTAGACAGTACATTTTTAGAAAACAGCCAGAAAAATCCAGGTAGAAGAAAAAATTCTCTTATCTCCAAACACATATATATTTTATTTATGAACAATAGTTGTGGGAAAAAAAGGTTTTTGCCTGCCTGTTTCAAAGCTTATACAAAATATAGAATGAAAGGAACTAAAACTGTACTCATTTTTCTCAACGATTATCAGTTTTAAAATGCTGTCTCTTCCCACACAAAAAAAAAAGATATCCCTAAAGTTAATTCTATGATGCTTATTTAATAACTCTGAGAGTTTTAACTTGTATAAACCTAAACCATTCCTTTTAAGACTGTTGTTTCTGTAATTGCATCATGCTCAAAATTACTGTAATTTTTAGATTCTTATTGAAAACTGGTTGCCTGTACTCTGATTACTGTTGTACCTAGCAGCACATTAATAAACCAGTTTTGTAAAGTTTGAAGTCTTCGTATGAAGAGTTACATGCAAATCTTTTTTTTTTTTTCCAGTATCAAGAGAACTGCTTTTAAAACATTGGTAGATGAAGTTCAGGAGCTGGAGGCAAAATCTCAAGACCCAGGGGCAGTTGTGCTTGGAAAGAGGTAAAAGACACACTAAATATGTTCTTTTCCAAGTGAACTTTTGTCTTTCATTCGTGGTTGGAAATAAGTGGTAAAACTTATATTTATGACTTTACATGGAAGTAGCAGGATGGATAGATTTCAGAATCAGAGGGATGCAGATTCAATCAAATCTGTCACTCACTAAGCTATGTGTGACCTTAGCCAAGTCGCAAAATGCTCTTGAGCCTCAGTTTTCTCATCTAGAAAATGGGGGCAATATTACCTACCTCATGAATAGTTTTTAGAATTAAATAAGATCTAACTGATCAAGCAGGTAGCTTGGTGTGTGGTGCTTAATGAGCTTTAAATAAATGGTGGTTACAAATATTAGTGTGTTATTAAAATGAAGGGAAAAAAAGACTTTTAGCTTGACACTGTATCTGTAATAAAATAGCCTGTCAGGAAAATCAGAGCTTGACATAGGGCAAAGTGCCCTACAGTAGCAGTAAGTGCTTATTAGGAACTGACCTTGGCATGGGTCATCTATGAAGTGAATTATGTGTTCCAAGTCCTTTCCTCAGCACCACTCCCTCAAAAGAGCAAGGTTAGACCCCTAATCCAATATACTAAATTCACAAAGCATTATAAGAAAGAGATTAAACTGATTTGAAAGCCGTCTATAATAAAACACAATTACGAAGGTAATACCAGGAATTTACTTTTTTCTTCCTTCTTCGCGCTAACATGAGCTCAAGTTGTGTCTACACCATAGGAACTGCTTTGCTCGGGTGTCTGTCGCTGTCATCACAATCCACTGTTGTTACCCAGTTTGACAGGATTAAGTAAGTGTCAGACTGGGAACTCAAGCTGAGACCTTGGCTTCCAGCCTGGGCTCACTCTCCTCAGGCCAGGAGGGCTCGTCACACACCCACCAGTCTGTGCCTCTCTAGCACAAGTCCTTGCACCGCCATTTGTGGAGCGCTCACTACATGCTAGGTGCTGCACTGATCGCTTCATATGCACTGTCACACTGGATCGCCATGGCAGTCCTGTACAAATTTGTCACCCCAGCAGCACCTGGCGGGGTGGCTCTGTCGGTTGAGCGTCCGACTTCAGCTCAGGATCATGATCTCACGGGTCCGTGGGTTCAAGTTCCACATCGGGCTCTGTGCTGACAGCTCAGAGCCTGGAGCCTGCTTCAGATTCTGTGTCTCCCTCTCTTTCTGCCCCTCCCCCACTCACACTCTATCTCTCTCTCAAAAAATAAATAAACATTAAAAAAGAAAAAAAAGGAAAGAGTAGCATGCTCTCCTAACTGGGCCCATCAGGCACCGCACTGCCAGGGTTATTTTAGGAATCCTGGAGAATGAGATGGATGTAAAATTTCAAGAAAGTTAGCTAATCTTATCTACATTTTCAAAGAGGGCGAAATTGTGATTTCTGGGTAGTCTAGTGATGTCAGACTTATTTCAGCTCCAGAACACCATGTTTATACCTCCCAGTCTGCACAGGCTGCTCCCTTGTTTAGAAGCTGCCACCCTCCTCCAGACTGGGCGGCCTGATTCCTAGTTTTCAAAACCCGGCTCCGACGCAATTACCTCAGGTTTTCTTACATGAGATTAGTTCCTACTCTGCTGTCTGGGTACTTTGTGCCTCTGTTGTCACATTTACTTTATTGTATCATAATGTGTGTGTTTGTTTCCCCTACTAGAAGGAGCTCCTTGAAAGAGAGGCCCCCTTTTTAGTCTTTACCGAGACCCAACACCTAGCACGGTTCCAGGAACATAACGGCACTTGATAAACATTTGTTGAATGGGTGATCGAATGGTCAAGAGAATGACCTGAGGGATGAATGAATGAATGAATGAATGAGTGGGTGAAAGGATGGCTGAGTCGTGGGTGGTAAATAGATGGTTGACTCATGGGTAGTTAAATAAAAATTCGATAAATAAGAACCTAGAGTTACACAGGTTACACTCTCCAAATTAGTCATGTCCAGAGAAGTAACAGTGGTTTACTTCTTTGTCCTAGAATGATGCCATCTTGTAAGCTGGCCATCCCCAATTTGTTTCAGTCTCCACTAAGCTCTATTGTGAAGTCAAGCTGTACATAAAGGGAAACTGCATCAGAGAAACTATAACTTGTAAGCACTGTATCCAGATTAGCACTTACAATAATGTATGTCTTATGTTTACTCATGTTCAAAAACTAAAACATTTTGGTTGAGACCGTCTTGTTTAGTGGAAATAGTAAGTCAATTACCATATTATCCAGTGAATTAGGAATATTCCCTCCAATCTTACAATGAAATTTGGGGGGATGGGGTGGGAGATGTGTTTGATCATCTAAGTACAGTATGTTGCTTTCAACCTTGGGTTACGGTGGAATTCAATTTAAGTCTAAAATGTTGGGAGAATAAATGGCAAGTCTTGCCCCTGATCACTAAGTAGGTATAGCTTATTATTTTTGGTTAAGAAAATAACTTATATGCCCTGAAACCCTGTCTCTGCTGTTACTTTTTTGTGGATAGGCCCCAACGCTCGGGAGCATAAGCATCTATAATTCCAAAATACAAGAAAGTTTGAAATTCAATTTTTCCTCACAGGTTTATAGCAAATATTTGCTGGAAGAACCTAAACCATTTGTTCCATATATATAAAGGCATTGACAGTGGTTGTTTTTTTTTTCTATGATATAAATATCCATACATTTTATAGCAGAAATAATAATTAGTTTTTGGAATAGAGGCCTCTCAGATCTCACTGGAGATCTACATCAATAAGTTGTGTGTAACATCTTTTCTAAAACAAAATAACACAAACAAATGTGAATTCAAAAACCCAGTGCCTTAAAATAAGGGATGTTTACACTGGGCTCATTGGAGGCAGAGCAGTCTGGGATACCTTTCATACGCATGAGAAGCACGCATATATGTCTTTTACAGGCAAATGTGATAATGAGATCCATCATGTTTTATTATCCAACCGTAGACATAAGCCAGCATATTATCATCAGCCACTGCTAAATAGAATTTTTCCCCAGGATCTTCAGATCATTCCTCATTAATTTGTCCTTCACTATAGCCTCGACTATTTTTTTTTTGAGGCCATGAAAATTCATGTTATTTTATTTTATTGTTATTTTTTAATTGACATAGAAGTTAGTTAGCATATGGTGCAATAATGATCTCAGTAGGTTCCAGTGATTCATCCCCTATGTATAACACCCAGTGCTCATCCCAGCAAGTGTCTTCCTTAATGCCCCTTACCCATGTAGCCCTTCCCCCACCCACAGCCCCTCCAGCAACCCTCAGTTTGTTCTCTGTATTTAAGAGTCTCTTATGGTTTGTCCTTCTCCTGTTTTTATATTATTTTTGCTTCCCTTCCCTTATGTTCATCTGTTTTGAATCTTAAATTCCTCATATGAGTGAAGTCATATGATATGTGTCTTCTCTAATTTCGCTTAGCATAATATCCTCTAGTTTCATCCAGGTAGTTCCAAATGGGAAGATTTCATTCTTTTTTGATGGCCGAGTAATACTCCATTGTATGTGTATACCACATCTTTATTCATCCGTCTTTGGACATTTGTTCTCTTTCCATACTTTGTTTATTATCGATAGCACTGACTACAGCCTTGACTTTAAAGAAGAGAGTATGGAAGTATGGATGTCAGATAACTTGGCCATGTGGATGGTGATGATGGTTTCTCTCGGCCTTTCCCTATATTATGTATCTTTAAAAAAAAAAAAAAGCAATTGTAACACTGCCCCCAAACTAATAGAAAAGAAACTATGTTTCTCAGTTTTCACACTGGATTTCTATCAGTGTTACATTCGAACCTCCGTAGAGGTTTAGGACAGGAGCATATATCACATGTTTTCCTCCACCCTACTCTTATCACTGTGATAATGGTTCTACTCAGCATTTGTAAAGAAAAGTGACAGAATGACAACTATTATCTCCTCCAGAGCAGAGATCAGGACAGTTATAATCACTGTTTATCTCCCCCACCACCACCTACCACAGGACAGCTGCCACGTCTGGATGGTTTTTTACTTTCTGGGGATCCATTTTAATGAGTCAACCAAAGTAGCTTTGTCAACCCAATATAAAGTCAAATGCAAACTTACCAATCTTCAAAAATAAACGAAAATACCTTAAGGCAATGTATTCCAGGACAGTAAATGGGGTTTTACCTAGGCTTTCCTTAGTGCTTTTAAATGAAATATTATTTTAAAACACAGTGTGTTGAAACACCTTACCTCCACCAGATATCTAAGTTGAAACATTTTAGTGGGCTTGGAAATAAGGTAACAATATTTAAGTGGTAGTTGCATAATTTCATTGAACAAATTAAGAATTTGCATGGCTTGGTATGTAAATGATGAAAGACCATACAAAATTTAGTAACTACTGACTAACAGTTGTAATTAAGATCGGGTTTTAGGGGTGCCTTGGTGGCTCAGTCGGTTGAGCATCCAACTTGGGCTCAGGTCATGATCTCGTGGTCTGTGAGTTCAAGCCCCATGTCAGGCTCTGTGCTGACAGCTCAGAGCCTGGAGCCTGCTTCACATTCTGTCTCTGTTTCTCTCTCTGCCCCTCCCCTGCTCCCACACTGTCTCCTCTTTCTCTCTCTCTCTCTCTCTCTCTCTCTCTCTCTCTCTCTCAAATATAAACATTAAAAAAAAGGATGGGGTTTTAATGAGAAGGTATCTAAAGTCTTTTTGTTCTTCTCACAGTGTTAAGCTGTTCAAGAAAAGCTGAACTTTTTAACATATCCATTAATGTTTGCGTGTCACCAATGCAATGTATAATGTGCCTTGATAGTAACATCAGTACCCATAAACATCAAGGGCCTAGAACTGCATAATTTTGAAATGATGAGTAGTTCCCAAAAGGTAGGATAAGACTAGACAAATACAAATCATCATCACTTATTATTTATTAAGCACCCCCCTGTGAATGGCATTTATATTTCATAGGAGGGACTCTGTTCTACGAGAACTAAAGCAAGCGTTCGGTGTTGTCCAGGAAACAACAACAACAAAAACCTAGTAGTTTCCCTACTGTGGAACTGGAGTGGAAACATTGTAAATCAAAACTCACATGCAGCAATAGACATGTCGTGTTGAGCTAATGTTGAATATAAGCCAAGGCATCAAAAAGGATCCTCACAAAGTTGTCTTCTGTTTTGTGATGATCTCTGTTTTGGTGGATTCTTTTTTTATAATAAATTCCTTGGAGAAGCACCTGGGTGGCTCAGTTAGTTAAGCGTCCGACTTCAACTCAGGTCAAGATCTCACGGTTTGTGAGTTCGAGCCCCACGTCAGGCTCTGTGCTGATGCCTCAGAGCCTGGAGCCTGCTTCAGATTCTGTGTCTCCCTCTCTCTCTCTGCCCCTTTCCTGCTCATGCTCGCTCTCTCTCTCTCTCTCTCTCTCCCTCAAAAGTAAATAATAAACATTAAAAAGAGAGAGAGAGAGAGAGACCAAAGAAAGAGGCAGGCCACTCCAGATTGGTAGCTGTCAGGTTTAATTGGCAAGGGAATTTACATAAGGAGATTGTCTTGGGTGGTCATAAGATGAGTAGATCTCTGCCCCACCTGCCAGAATTTTAAAAGTTTATATAGATGCCATGGGGCGCCTGGGTGGCTCAGTCAGTTAAGTGTCCGATTTCGGCTCAGGTCATGATCTTGCAGTTCACGGGTTCCAGCCCCGCATCAGACTCTGTGCTGACAGCTCAGAGCCTGGAGCCTGCTTCAGATTCTGTGTCTCCCTCTCTCTCTGCCCCTCCCCTGCTCACGCTCTGTCTCTCTCTCTCTCTCTCAAGAATAAATAAACATTAAACAAATTTTTTTTTAATAAATTCCTTGGGAGCTGGGAGAATGGCAAGGTTGGGAAGGGCTAGCATTTGTGGAGTGCTTCCTAAGTGCCAGTCACTGTGCTAGAAACCATACAATTCCCTGAATCCCCACCATTGGTTAGGGATTATCCTCCTGGTGTGTATGAGACGACCAAGAAAGGTTTGCCTGAGGCTCCTCAGCTAATAAGTAACAGACTCAGAATTAAAGTTAAGATTCCAAAGCCCATGCTCTGCCCCCAGTAATGCACTCCTTTCCTGAGAAAGCTTTCTTACTGCGCTTTGTTTTTGAACACTAGGCATTAATTAACTTGATGCAACAGCTGAGTAAAAGGATAGCCTCATATGAATGATTATTACAAACTACATTATCTTCCACATCTAAGTTTCGTAATAGGACAGATAAAGTTCCCACATCTGCCTTCTTAACATTTAATGTTATAATATTAAAGTATTATGCATTTAGGAAGGCCAGCCTGAAACCTGGAAAATGTATTTGGGGGAGAAGAAGCTACATCCTGATACATTGCCAACCTCTAGTTGTCTGTAGTCATTTCCATCTTAAACACCAGAGACTTCCCAGCACCCCGTCCGCAATGCTCTGCTAACAAAATCAGACCACCTGCCGCTAAGGCTGCCGACTTCCTCAAAGCAGTTACGTGTTTTAGTGTTCCTCAGGGTCTCTGGGTCTGTAATGTTAGATCATTTTAAGAACAGAGTAGAAAAGCGACTCTAAAAATGGCCCCTTCTCATTCCCCATATCTGTTTATTTCACTGGCAAAAACAAGTTTTACAACTATTTGCAAATCCACCAGAGTTTTAGATTAATTAGCTTTCTTGCCTTAATGTAGCTAATTCTCAGTGACAATGAAGTATGTCTAATAAGTACCACTTACAGCATCCCTCGACTTGAAAAATATGTGAAGATAACTACAAATGTCAACATTGCTAAATATTTTACTTCAGCGAAAGCCTGAACGTTTGCATAATTACGAGTTCATTCTGCGGAGGATTCTTTTATTTTTATTTTTTGTATATGATAACAATTGTTCCACTTCAGGATTGCAGAAAATTTGGCAAAACACAAAGCTGACAGAACAATTTAACTAAAACTTTTATAGTGGGGGAAAAACCCAAGATGGAAATTTTTCAACTGAGCGCATTCCAGTGATTAAAACAAAATTGCGTAAACATTTGCTGTAGCACATGCGGATTACTTACTAGGATTCTTATGTTCTTTGATATCAAAGCAAAGTTTTATACATCAACCACTGGAGAAATGGCATGATTGGGAGGCCTGGTGTGATGTTTAAAGTGTATTTCACAATGATTACTCGAACTCATTGATTTGACAAATAATTGGCTTCCTGCTGTGGGAGACACCATTCTACACGCAGTGGAAAAAAACAGATGCATTATTTCTTGCAGTGTTGCTTCTAGGCGCTACATAATTAATTACGTGGATTTGTTTCTGTGGAGATTATTCTAAGCGTTTATTGAGAAATAAATATTTTCCTTGTCGTTTTACCTAATATTATTTTCTGAAAATAGTTTTATTTTAAAATGAAATTAAGGAACACATTTCATACCACATTGGAGCAGGTAATGGAACTTTTCTAATTAAAATGCCTATGAAATCTCTTCTTTGTGTAATTTTTAGGATTTCTTTGCATCACTAAAAAAATATTATTTTGTACCAAAATATGTGCAAAGTAGGAAAAAGAGTAATAATTTTTGTGACTCTAAAAATGCCACGCTCACTACGTACGTAGTAAGTCAACCAGGATTTTAGAAGTTAATGACGCTGCTGGCAGATTTTGTATTTTCTTATTAACTGTGTTGTACAGGTTCTGTATTCCCATTTGACTTAAATATAACTAGGGGGTGGAGAACTCTTTTGGCTGGATTATTGGGAACAAAACTCTCCTTAGCTCTGGGGAAAGCTGGCCTTGGAAGTATCTAAATACTTGAAATCTCATTTGCTATCTGAGAAAACGGGGCAAAAAGAATCCCTAGACTACAGACCTCTCAAGCAATCTTTTGTTTAAGTCTGATTCTCTGGTGGTCCTGTGGGCACACTGGGGTCTCTGCCGAGTTGATAATTCATTTCACACATTTGCACCTGCCCCACAGCCTCACGGAGAGGGCGCAACTGCTCAAGAACGTCTTTAAGAAGAACCACGTGAACTTGTACCGATCTGAATCGCTGCAACAAAACCTGCTCCGTGAGTATCTGAGTTCTGACTTGCAAATAAATTCTCTGCCGTCACGTCAGAGCGTTTAGGACAGCAGGGTTTGGGCTTTAGGAATATTCAACTTTTTAACATTAACACCGAAAAAAAGTTTTGCGTACTGGCAACACGTTACATAAATGACCAGTGAGAGAAACCTCTGACCACAACCGTCTCCTTTCCAGCAGACAAGACAAAGCATGTTAAAATCCTGCTGCTTTCACTTGAAGAAATAATATCTCCACGTGCCCCTTGCTTCCTTAAATCTTAAGACGAACCAGTAAAATAAATCTTAAGTCTTAAAAGCTCCCTCCGTACTGTTATCTTTTCTACTTGAACAACTTTGCAAGGGCTTTTTCAGCTTTCATACGGCACAGAAACATATATTTCCCCCTTCAAAAATGTTTATGAATATTTAGAGTTGTAAGAAATTATTAGGTATCATGCCCTCTTAACATTTCAAGGATCTAAAAGAGAATATAATATATAAAGCCCTGTAGTAAATGTATTTGTGTTAGTCATATATCTTTTGTTTCATGTTGTTTCCACATGTAATTTATTTTCATTTACGTATACTCATGTTTAATGCTTTTGCTTTCTATACTTCAAGAGGCCTTTTCTAAAGATGTGACCCCCTTGGGGGCCGTTGCTTATCCCCAGCCATGTTGGGGCACAAATGAGTTTATTTGTAGACGCCAAGAGCCAAGGATGATGTTGTCCCAAGGAAGGAGTCCCCTTTTCCACCTTTGGCAGTTACATGTGTTTAATTGTGAATCCTCCTCACTTTTGTTCTTCCTTCTGGCTCATCCACCTGATGTGTATGGAAATGCATGTGCCCACTTGACTAGACTCCCACAACCTCCAGTAGCCAGGAAGCAAAAGTTGGAAGGCTTGGCTTGGATTTGAGATGCCATGAGGAAGACCGAGGGGGGTTGAAAGCATCCGTGGGGCAGAGTTCATAGAATCTCAGCTGACAACCTGCAGTCAGCCCACTCTTCCTGGTATAGCTGAGTCTGCATCTTTCTCCGGATGTTAAAAATTCATGTCTTCGTGCACACTTTTGAGGGCAGGAGGGCTATATGAGATCCCCCCGATCAGAAAGTAAGTACTAAAAACTCAGAATAGAGATTCCCAGTGACTTCACGGTGATCATTTCTGTTTCCTCTCTAACTTATAGATGGGTATGCTTTCTCACAAGATGAGAATGGGATCGTCTCACAATCTGAAGTGATTAGAGCATATGACACCACAAAGCAGAGACCCGATGAATGGTGATGGGCGGGGCTTCGAGGCTGGCTCCACCAGGTCTCTAAGGAGAGCTCCCAGGTCTTCCCGGAATCTGCTGACCAATTCCAGTCTGGTCCAAGGAGGGGAAAGTGGATCTGAGCTCATCTCGTTGATTGACCTTCAGATTCATGTATATTATAGACATAAGCACTGTGCCACTATACTGTAATACCATCTCTTTCTGATTTTTTAAAGTATTTGCTGAGTCTTTGTAAGCAGAAATTGAAAATGACCTTGTATCTTGCCAGAATGCTTTCTTAAAACTGAGAATAGGTCAGGAGTCTTATGCCGTTACTCTGGGGCTGTAACTGACTATCGGTTGATTGGATATACCACAAGGCAACCAACCATTTAAAAACTCTAAAATGGTAATAATTTAAAGGGACTCTTGATATCCAGACTTAGATTTCAGAATATGCTGAAAAAAACCAGCACTCTTCTCTAAGGAACTGACTCACCTTACTGAGCAAAATTTCTAAACAAGACATTAATAAGTGTTTGTGTCAAAAATTGTCTTGATAAATGTTTGCCAAAGAAGTTCAATAAGTGTATTTCTCATTCAGTAGTCATTTGCCCAGAAATTTAAAAGAAAGTTTACCTCCAGTTCTGCTGTAGGATCTGCATGCTTGACTTTTCAAATGTAAGAGTGATTTGCAAAAATGAGTATTTCAAGGCATTTGCTACTCAAATCTGTGATGTTGCACCTTTGGCCTTACAAATGCTTCTTTCTTGTTTGTCTTGTTTACTTGTTGAAGTTGGAGGGCACACGTGGTAATGTGACTCTGTCATTATGATACTGATTTTTAATCTGTATATATGTCTCAGTCATTTCTGATGAGGTGTCTCTAGATTTTTCTAAACCCCTGGCTTCCGCTGAAGATTGAGTGATGTCATTTTGTCTTAAAGTTTTCTCTCTCAAGAAAAATTTGCTTACATATTTATGTGAGAGTCCCAGTGCTTCTGTCGAGGTGTTTGGAATACCATGTCGGATAAATGCATGGGCTTTTGTAATGTACATAGGCTCGGCTTTTGTCCTGTGTTTTGGTTCTTTCTATAGTTCCTGCTAGAGATGCCTGCTGTCTTATATGGCACACCCCGTGTTATGGTGACCACCCCTGTATTTAACACTGAGAATTACTTCACAGTTCACTTTTCAAATAGCTCCCCCAAATTAGTCACATGCTGCTAATTGGGACAAATCAGTGGTACATTTTCCCCATTTTAAAAACATCTGTTTTACTCAAGCCTGTTGCTTTACAGCCAGAGACAGTCTTCATCACGAGTAGATTTTGTTGCTATGGTTTTAAATGTATGTCCAGTTTAATTTAATTATTTTCAGCATTTCTGAGACATGCCCTAAAAATGCCTATTTTGCTACCAACGATAAATGGTGAAGGGGCTGTTTAAAAACCACAACCAGTTTTCTATACTATTTTTAAAAGAATGCTTTCATTTAAAAATAAAAATAAAAAGGAATTCTAGTTTTCAGATACACTTCAGAGATTGAAGCAAACTTTCTGCCTTTTATTCAGAATCCTGTTTGCCTTTAAGTGGACTTACCAGCCAAATGGGTAGAACTTCCTCTTGAAAAAAAAAAAAAAAGTCAACTAGAATTGCAAAGAGAGGTGATTTGAGTTTAATAATGTCTCATTCTTTTAACCCTTTTTCTTAATCTAGATTTAAAATTAGGTTATACGTCATTTCCTTCTCTGTATTTTTAGCTATTTAGTTACAAGTATGCCCCCCCCATTTTCTGTAAATAAGAGAGGTTATAACACATACATAATTCTAAGGGGAGCAAGGGGTTGACATAGTTCACTTCCTAGAGCATTCCCCTTTGGGGTTCAGATTAAGAAAATTCTGAATCGAAACATCTAGAAAGTCCACACGTGTAAGAAGAGTCTGAGATCACCTTCAAAATTCTGCAGTCACGGACTTGTCCGCTGAATGGAGCAGCTTTCCCAGGCCTCGCAGTGGTGATAGTCAAAGTCAAGCCACGCAAATCCAAAAACAAGAATGAAGTACCCCGTTCCAGAGAAGCACTTCCTCGCAGGTACAGATAAGAACTCCTCCTCCTCGTCAGCGGCGTCCTTCTCCAAAATGTTAATAGCAAAACGTGATGAATATAATGGAACTGAATTTTCCGGCTTCAAAAAATGAAAAGTTTTATTTTTATCTTAAAACATGGATTATTTCTATGGAGCTCTTAACATGAGTAGAAGAGAATACCCATGGTTAATTAACGTACGAGATCATGGTCTGAAATATGGCTAATTTCTAGTCCTATTTATGAATTATTAAGTCAATTCCTTTGCTTCTTGGGTGAGAGAGGGGGTTGGGCAGCAGGGAGTGGTCGCCTTGGTAAAACTTAAAACACAGCATTACGGTGGCACTGATTTTATAGTGTTAGAGAAAACCCTCTGATTTTTTAACCTTCCAAAGAGGGGGAAAGTAACACAGTTTTACCAGGATTAAAACAAACAGCTGAAATGACTTTCAACTTGTATTTTCTGAAATAAAGGACACATACTCTTCAATTAAAAAGTCCCTTGTAGGGACTTCGGCAAATGCTAACACCGTTGCTTTACAATGTTTACAATTCAGAAAATACTACTTGCAGCAGAAAATCCTCGTTCATTTAACATTGAAAAGCTGGGAGTTGCTTCTTTAGTGTTGGGTAGTACGCAGTGATATTGAGCATGAACTTCCTAAATGTTTTATATATACATATAAAAATAGATCTGTGTCTCACACCCAGAAAGATGCTATCTGGCAGAAATTGTTAGCAGGAGAATGATGTTTCTCAGGAATGTAGCAAATTTAAAATGATATATTTGCTGCCCACCCTCCCACACCCCACTGGATATCTCACGTGAGCCAGCTTCAGCAATGTTGCAGATTTAATGGGAAACCTTCTTCTCATCAAGTCAGGTGAATGTGTATTCTATTCAATAATATTATTTATTTACATGAATTATATGGTCATTGAATGGAGTCACTCATTCCTCTTAATTTTCAGGGGGGAAAAGTGAGTTCCAGAAATCAACACCTATTCTGATCATGAAGTTTTGTTTTATAATTCTGCAGTTCAGCCTTCTCGTATCAGATATGAACATCACATGATAATTTGTTCTGCATTGTGTGCACTGTACGTCACTTGTAACTTGTCATTGAAAATAGTCTTTCAGGAACTGAGTGCAAGTCTGAAAGTAAAAGATTGTATATTTGTAGTTTTTAAATTATTTATAACAATGTCCTAACTGTTACCATGCTACGTGATCATCAGTGTTTATTTTTGCACAGTTGCCCTAGGAGAGTTCCCGGTTCTAAAACTTATTTCATCAAATAAGTCTATAACCTTATAAATAACCATTTATAAAATTTATCGGGAAAACACCCACCCCATTCACATCATGTGGACCAGATCTGTGGAATTCTTTTTGTAAATTAATGTAATACCATGCAGTTCGGTGCCTAATAAATGCTTTTTAATGATGAACATTTCTATAATGCTTCTTTAAGAGATCATAATCTGATTTTTCTCACGTTAAAATAACTGAAGTCACTTGTGAGACTTAGTTATACTTTGCTGCATTTTAATTAACCTTCAGTGGCTATTAAAATGGAATGTAAGTTAAACTTTGAAGGAAAGGAAATAAATGTTTTCCATTTCTCGTCTTGATTTATTTTCTGTATGAAAGCAGCTGTGTTTTTGATAGGTTTATGGTTTGCATGAATTAATATTTAAAGTGGTCCAGGCCAATGCATGGCTACTGCTGTAAATCTTGATGTTTATTTCTGCCTTATAAAATTCTGTCATGGCCTACCTGGAATTCAGTATTCAGTGGACAAATTGATTGGTTCTCTGCACAACTTTTTTTTAATAAGTAAATTATTTTACAAACAAATTTGCAAAAAATTAATTGCAACTTTTGTTTAGCTTGCTTCTAAGAACTTTTCTTAATAAAGCTCACAAAACTTCTCAGCAAATAAATCTCCCGTAAGGAGGGGAAAAAAGCTAGATTTTATACATGCTTACTTTGAATTAACAGCAACTTTCCATAGGTAAATCTGCTCTTGCAAAAACCGAGAGCAGAATATTAAAAAATAATAAATATTTTTATGTTTCATGGTTCTAGAATAGAAGCCATAAATGCAGTAAATACTGTTTGCTGTTTGTTTAGCTATTTCAAGCTTCATTTTTCACATTTTCAAGTTTATTAAGTTAAAAAAAAAAGGCAGCCTTGGGAGGCAGCTACTATGGAAAATTGCAGTTTGCATTTAAGATAAAATAGTATTTTCAGCTCCATGAAAAACCATTCCTGCTGAAACTGCTGTAGAAATTGTGAAGCTGCATGAGTGGAGAGTATTGAATCTGTGATCATAGTTTTCTCAGGTTTGTTTATCTCGATGTTCAATGCACTGTGTTTCATAAATAGTTATTAAAGTTGAGTAATATTCAGTTCTATGCAGTGTTATGTGTCATTGGCCTTTTGTGAATGTGCATGTTTTAAATTGCAAATTTTAAACATTTTGTCCTCTAATTGTTATTAAAAATGAAATAAACTGTACCATTGCATAAAGGAATTGTTGCAGTTGTAATTGCTAGTTTTAAAAACTTTGTTGCTTTATAAAACTTTCAAAGCCAGTGTAATTATAGTCTGAGAAGGTGTCTCCACTTAATGGCACTTTAACATTTTGTTTATAACCGCAGTGATCTAGAAAATAGCCCTTCCTTTTAATCCAACTAAAGGAGACATGAGGGCGAACATGTGAAGTCTAGTTTGGTAAGAGACATGGTTAATTTGAGTACCCTCCCCCCCAATTTCTTTGAATAAAATTCCTGTATTTTGATTCTTCAGTCAGAAAAGCCTCCCAGGATTATCCCCATTCCATATTTAAATCAGCCTACAAGTCAACAGCTGATTCACGGTTCCATCCTTTTATTTCAGCAAACCTACCCAAGCTACGTGGCCACATTTAGCCAGTAACATGTGAAGGAAGTAACCCAAAAATGTTACACATGTGACACAAAAGCACCAGAAACACTGGGTATGAGGACAATAGTCTTATCAGAAACAAGCATCATTTGGTAAAAGAGAAACAAATGAAGCAGCGATTTTGGAAACTGCTGGAATGGGATTCGCTCCCAGAGAAACACTTGAGGGAGCAGTTTGAGAAGCCTCTGGTTTTACTAGCGAGGGCTGAGGGCCCCACTTCCTCTCCCTCAGTCTTTCCAGGGACATGGGCTGCACGTGGGCCTCCCAAGCAAAACCACAGCAAAACGTGTACAGAAAAGTCACCTGTGAATTATGTCAAACGATTTTCACCTGCATCTCCACGCCCCCTCGAAATGTGCACACTGTTTATACTGACCCCATGGTTTCGGATGCTAATACGCCCTAAATACTAAAGGAAGCAGCAAACTTGAAATAACATTCTCATAAATTCAACATGTCTTCCCCATTTAAAGTTTGTGTGCGTATGGCATCTCTAAGCTCAGCTTCCATTTTGGTAACACAGAGCCACTCATTCTAATGAAAAAAGGTCTTCCTAACCTGGACAATTTCATTAGGAGGCTAGTCAAAATTTCTGGAAAATAAGAAATCTGTTTTACCATTGTTTTTATTTCATGTACAAACTAGGATTTCAAATAACAACTCTCTGTCAGAATAATTGCATTAGTAACTAATTGCAGTTTTAAAACGGCCATATCCATGTCAAAATATGTCAACAGTTTGTCTCCGTAATAGTTTAATATATGTTTAATTTCTTGTTTTTCCTGAGTGTATACTAAATAAGTTTTTTAGGTTGTGCAAAGGTAAACAGATCCCAGCCCAATGAACTGAATCAAATTCCTAACTGTGATTGTATATACTTTCAGGAACCTTTTTCATTATCTCACTTTAGAAATCTTACGGGTTTAAGTCAGTCTGGCAAGTTCTCCACCAAATGGAATAACAATAACACCAAGAAAAAGCAAATAGGCAGGGAAAATAAGACGGAACAATCAATCCAATTGGACAATTAAAAGTACAATCTGTTGGCTTTAAAATGAAGATTCATTTTAAAGCAAATTTATTAAATACATTTTTCTAAAGCAGATGATAAAACGTACAGGTCATGAATACGCAGCGGGGTGGGAGAGTGCTCTATCCCTGGCAACGTGGGGAAGTTGGCCAGGTAGCAAAAGGGGCCATGGATTTTCATGACTCACTCCATCAACCACAGGGCCATTTTCTCTGTTCCCTGCACTCCAATCAGCAGTTAGGTCTGCCCACCCCACCCCCCACAATTCTTAGCCTTTTTGTTTCTATTCTAGGGTATTTCATCTGCTATTATTTGTCATTAATTACAACACAGCTCCCTCCCCACTAGAATGCAAGGGATTGGAAACAGTGACTCTAACTTATTTCTCAAGATAACCCAAAGCAATAAGGTACCACTAATATGTCCATTTTACAAATGAGAAAACTGAGGGGGCGCCTGGGTGGCTCAGTCCGTTAAGCATCTGACTTTGGCTCAGGTCATGATCTCACGGTTTGTGAGTGTGAGCCCTGTGTCAGGCTCTGTGCTGACAGCTCAGAGCCTGGAGCCTGCTTCGGATTCTGCGTCTCCCTCTCTCTGCCCTTCCCCACTCACGCTCTCTCTCTCAAAAACAAACATTAAAAAAAAAAAAAAATTTTTTTTAATGAGAAATCTGAGACACAGTGAAGTGGCCCAAAGTCACTCAGCTTATAATAAGTGACAGACCCAGAAAACTAAGCCAGGCACTATAACTCCAAAATCCATGCTAGATCATCTGGTCTCCCAAGTTTCTCATGTGTAAAGGGAGATGTGTTTGTCATCTAGTATTTCTATCCACGCTTTACATTTAATTCTGTGTTTCATGCTGTAGCACAGCTCTACTGACTGTTACAATCCCCTCTCTCTATAGGATTTGTACAATATTACACAATCACTTTGTCCCCAATAGATTTTCTGAAAAGTAGGTTGGCTGATTTTTTCCCAAGAAAATTAGACCTTCTAGAAATTCTAGAGCTTGCATTCCAGTGGGGAGGGAGCTGTGTGGTTATGTATCATAAAGAATGTAGAATTTCAAAGCAGACTGCCTGGGTTCAAATCTTGGCTCTGCTATTATTGTCTGGCCTTGGGCATAGTGTTTAACCTTGCTGCTTTGATTTCTTCATCTGCAAAACAGGCGTGATAACAACCCTCACTTCAGGGGTGTGAGGATTAAATATTACAGTTCATAAAGACTTGAGACACACGTGGTGCTTAGTAAATGTTACCCATTATTTGCATAAGTGCCTTTCAAAGTGTAGAACTTCCGTTCTTCAAAATAATCATGGTTTTAGGATGTTTGGACTCTAATTCTTGGGGGAAGTAATAAAGCATCAATCAGCCCGATTTCCGCCGTACTTTGGTGCTGTGGCAGGTTGTGGCGAGCCTCTCTTTGGAAATTTCAGGTGATTTGATGTGACCCTTGCTCTCTAGGCTAAAATGAAGACGTGATCAAGCTGCTCTCCTTCATGGACCTCGTCAAGGTTCCCCTTACATGTGATGTATATCCAACCACCCTAGTTTTCAAGACCTCTGATACTGAGCCTGCTCATCTCTTCACCCTCACTCTTTGAATTGTCTAGTTTCCACACTGCTCCTTGTTCTTTTATGCCGGTGGGTGCTTCTCTGCCATTCTACCAGTTCTTTCCTTTGCTTAATATGCTCTTCCTCTCATTCCTAGCACTGCTCTCTGCCTCCCCCACCCAGCCTTCCTCACTCAGATCCCATGCATCCAGAGGCCCAGGTTCGATCTCAACCCCTCCAGAAAAGCGAGGTGCCCTTTGTATGTGCCGCCTGGACACTCTACACGTCCCCTATCATTGCAGTTACCAGAATGAATTCTAAGCGTCGGTTTGTGGGTTCATCTTCCCCTAAGTGACTGCGAGCTCCTGGAAAGCAGGAAAGACAATGTGCTTCTTTTATAGAGCCTCTATAACAGCTTATCACAAGGACTTGCCGTCATGCCTGGGTCTGTGGAGATAGTGGCTTTTTGAATCAGACCTGCGTTTTATTCATCTTGACACTCCCAACCCCTAGCACAGTGCCTCACCCAGAGGCGGTGTCCAATAAATGCTTGCCGGACGGACCGTATCTGGAAATCTGCCACAGGATGGCCAAGTTGCCTGCCTTGGATGTGTAAATAATAACATCAGCTACATATCGTTCAGAGAGAAGTCCAAAGGCATGTATTATGTCAACAAGTAGGTGGGGATATGATTTGATTCAGCGTCACTGAGTGCCAGGTTACGATGAGGACACAATGTCTCCATATATTTTAAACAGCTTAGAGCCCATGAACTTGATTGGCGCACACGGCTAAGGAAGAGAAGTTTGCGGGTGTGAACATTTTGAATTCCTTAGCATTATTTTGCCTAATGGAACTGCTCTCCAGAGGGATGGCAAATAGAAGTACAGCCACTAGAGAAGGCTGACAAGCTAGATGGTTTTCAGCGGAGGCTGTTCTGCCCTCTAGAGGACATTGTGGAATTGTGTGGAGACAGCTGGGATGGAGGGGGAGGGGCAGGTGTCGTGGGTATTCATTGGTGGGTCTTTGTCTTGACAGAGATCCTACAATGCACAGGTTAGTCCACCCAACAAAGACTTGACCGTCGGTGTGACTTTGGAATGTTCCTTTGGGTGGAAAAACCTAATCCTATTTTACCTATAAAGTATCTTTGACACCGTTTTAATATACACTGGATTTTCCAGATACATAACGACTGTGAAAATCAAAAGGAGATCAGACCTTGCTTTGTTTGGAAAAATCACATTAACAGCAATAATGCAACGGGGGGTGTGGGTTGCCAGTCTAGCAACCCTGCATCAGTCTGGATGTGGAGCTATCGCTTTTCGGTCGTTCTGCGTAGAGGTGCAAATCTAGGACCTTCGTTAGGTCTACTGAAACTGTCACATTTGGAAGTATTTTCCTTTTCTTTCTCCTATTTACCATGAAGACACTGTACTGATTTTTGAAAATTGTATCTGTAAGTGATTAATATTACCTATAAATTTCAATTTAGGACGGTTAAAGGGATGGCACAAAATATTTGTTCTAAGGAGAGCTCACTGGGCCCAACAGAGTTGACAGTCATTGCTTTGGAGATTGGGACTGGGTTTCATGCTTTACCCCACAGTGGATTTCATGCACAGAAACTTCAAAACCTCAAAGCAGGCGTTCCCTTGCTGTTTCAACCTGGTTTTGCATGAAGCTCCAGGGCCAACTGTGTGACCTTGGGCAAGTGACTTCACTCCTCCAAGTGCGTAAAATAGGAATTCTAATGCCTCCCTGTTTGAAGTTGTTTGGAGGATGAAAGGAATTAGCACATATAAATATTTGGAATAGCTTTTGGCTCATAAGAGCCCAGCAGAGATTAGCTTTTAAAATATCAAAGGAGCAATATATAACAAACATGAATAAAACCAGTCTAATGACAAAGGAGTGTGTACCAGAGGCATGCTCACAAGTGTTTCTCCTTTTACTGTTCGGCCATCCCTCTTTCCCTTCTTGCCTCCCTCCCAAACTGCCCCCCCCCTTCTTTCTTTCTTATTTTGGGCAATATGGGATATCCGAAGTCACCACTTTTGGTCACGGGAGAAAGCAGAGGACCAGAAGTCAGAGCTCCTCTGCCATCAGACCGAGCAAAGGCACGATACCGATACCGTTGAATTTGCTTCCTCAGCTCGGAAGCAAAAGGGTAAGGCCAAACAACTCCCCCAGGTTAGAATTCTACCTCTAAGTGGCTCTATTAAAAAGAGCTACTGGGGCGCATGGGTGGTTCAGTCGGTTACGCGTCTGACTCTTGGTTTAGGCTCAGGCCATGATCTCAGTCTGTGGGTTCCAGCCCCACATTGGGCTCTATGCTCACAGTGCAATGCAAAGCCTGCTTGGAATTCTCTCTCTCTCCTGCTGTGCCCCTCCCCAACTCGCACACTCTCTCTCAAGATAAACTTTAAAACAAAAAGAGAGAGAGCTACTCAAGGGGGCCTGGCTGGCTCCATTGAGCATCTGACTCTTGATCTCTGCTCAGGTCATGATCCCAGGGTCATGGAAGGAGCCCTGTGTCGGGCTCTGTGCTGGGCATGGCGCCTGCTTAAGAGTCTCTCTCTCCCTCTGCCCCTCTCCCCATTTGTTCACTCTCTCCTTAAAATAAAATAAATTATAAAAAGAGCTACTGAGGGATGCCTGGCTGGCTCAGCCAATTAGAGCATGTGATGCTTGACCTCAGGGTCCTGAGTTCAAGCCCCACTTTGGGTGTAGAGCTTACTTTAAAAAAAAATAAAAATGGTTGTATTTAAAAATATATATATAAAGAGCTATTGAGGGCCACATATCATAGCATGAATTCGTATAAACCGAGGCTCCAAAACAACACCCACAGGGGTCAAGTAGGTAACAAAATTGAGGGAAAGGGGCCAGGTTGTGGAGACCAGGCAGGAGGCTGGTGAATGACGAGTGTCTTGTCTGAAAACGGCTGGCCTGGCCCAATGGCAGTATAGGAACCTCAGTGCCACATCTTCCTCGTGTCACGAGAAGCCAGAAATCCAGACTCTTATGAGAAATGTCCCGATTTTTAAATCTCTAAGAATTTACTTCCTTTGCTGCTCTCCACAAGCCCTGATGTGGAAAAGAGCTTTTTAACGTAATGCAAAATCAGCGTAGGATTTTTAAATTTCAAAATATGAAGTGAAGACGTCTTCTTTTATTTAAATTTTTTTTTCAACGTTTATTTATTTTGGGGACAGAGAGAGACAGAGCATGAACGGGGGAGGGGCAGAGAGAGAGGGAGACACAGAATCGGAAACAGGCTCCAGGCTCTGAGCCATCAGCCCAGAGCCCGATGCGGGGCTCGAACTCACGGACTGCGAGATCGTGACCTGGCTGAAGTCGGACGCTTAACCGACTGCGCCACCCAGGCACCCCGAAGACGTCTTCTTTTATTGAATAGCAGAGACTATCATTAAGAAGAAAAAATGAAGCACTTTGATCTAAAATTTCAAGTTCACAAAAACATAAAGTACTTTATTTATTCTAACCCAGCAGGATATATGCCCAAATGTGATCATCAGACATGGAACTGAGTGGCACGTAAGATATGTAATATTCGGTGATTATAACCCAATAGATGGACTTTGAACGCCACAGTTATTATTAACATAAAAAATTTCAGTGTGGACTACTAAATAATTAGTACCGTCAATGTGGTAAATACATTAAATTACAAATCTTTACATCTGTACAGGACTCATTTTACAAATAAATGTTTTAAGACTCAGCTGTCCAACTTTCATTTAAACACTAAATGCTGTTGAACAAAAAGTCTGCAATAAATATTCCCTCCGGTGGGTGCGGGAAACGCTTTTACATAAGATCTGTTTACAATGAATATCTGAGTAAATATTTAAAATTTTAAACTCCATGTGGTTACTGAAATCTTGTATTCTGAAAAAGCTCTTATATTTTAAACAAACTTTAATTATTAATTTAAAAAGTAACTCTTCTCACGATGCTAACGTTATTCATGGTTAGGTTTCTCCCAAAATCGTAAATAGGTTGCTCACTGTCCCTTCAGGTTGCTTAGTTGTTAATTTTTTTTTTTAAGAGAACCTTCAATAATTACTATCAGGTATTTTACTTTGCTTATTTATGTATATGTTTGTACTAAGACTCACTAAACAACTCAAAAGAACATGTAGGCCTTTCCTAAACATTACAGCTGAGTTGTCTAATTAATACATTTTCAGCCAATTTGCAACTGTAAATTGAAATGGTGCCTATTTTGAATAAAAGCAGCATAAGTTGAAATGTAATAATCACCACGTTTTCAAGGCCAGAAAGCAATTCTCTTAACGCACCCGTCTGTGATGGGAGCCGGGAACCTTAAGACTAAGAAGGCGCTGTATTTTCCTAGCACATTCCTCCATGACATCGCCGGCTCCCAGGGAAATTTCCCCAGAAATACTTGCAGCAATGGCGACAGCACTCCACCTGTCTGCCGTTGTACGACGGGCTGGATTTATCGCTGTGGCCCGTCAGCTGGAACTGAAGTCTGGGCAGCTCTTCGCAGGCAGCGGGGGCTCCTGCTGGAGTGGGTAAGCGAAGTACTGGGGTGACACCAGGAAACCGGATGGCTGGGTCAGGTGGATTGGGTGGCCCGTGGTATAAGGTGGAGGTGGGGAGGGCACCAGGCAGCCCGGCTCTGCTCTGGCAAAGGAGAATCTGCGGATGGAGCCCCCGGTGGAGCTGGAGCTGGTGGCCGTGCTGGACTGTCTGGAAGGTGCCCTGAGGCTTGTGGAAGTCAAGATCATGGGCAGGGTCTCCGTCTGATAGCTGCGGAGTGAGAATCGGATTGGCTGCTGTGAGGGCTCCTTGGGTCTCAAGCAGGTGCAGCAATAAATAGCCACTAAAGAGCCCAGGATGATGAAGGCAATGAAGATAGAGCCAACGATGAGGAAGGGAACGTAGACGGGCTCTAAAAGATAAAACAAAAAAAGACACACACAGGTGTTTGGACAAGAGTCTCCCAAACTCCAGGCACCTTTGGGGGGGGGGGGGAGGTGAGTGACCCAGTATGACCACCGCTGTCAGCCCAGCCTCTCAGAGCTGGTAACTTCTAAAGTGCAAACTGAGATGACCCAATATTCTTACTCCGAGCAGGGAGGAAGCAAACTGATACTGTAGCCTCTGTTAGCAATTAGCCGTTATATTGCACATCTGGAAGTCAGAAGGAACAGAATCTACCCTCCTGTTCATGCACTGGAGGGAGGGAAAGTGTGAGTTTTTTGGTTACCAGAACTTCTGGATGTAAACCCAGGTTTTTGGTAGTTTTACCACAGTGGGGCACTGAGGGCTCTGACCTGTCTCCGAGGCTGAAAATTCATCTCCCATCCAAGAATCTCCAATTTAAGCAAAGAGAGCCAGGCCTGTAAATGAGCCCTCCGTTATGAGACTATGGAAAGAACCATAGAAAGAAATCCACGGGGCGCCTGGGTGGCTCAGTCGGTTAAGGTCTGACTTCAGCTCAGGTCATGATCTCACAATTCATGAGTCTGAGCCCCTCATCCGGCTCCGTGCTGACAGCTCAGAGCCTGGAGCCTGCTTCAGAGTCTGTGTCTCCCTCTCTCTCTCTGCCCCTCCCCTGCTCACTCTCTGTCTCTCTCAAAAATAAATAAACATTAAAAAATAAATAAAAATAGGGGCGCCTGGCTGGCTCAGTCCACTAAGCATCCGACTTCAGCTCAGGTCATGGTCTCGTGGTTCGTGAGTTTGAGCCCCGTGTCGGGTTCTGTGCTGACAGCTCAGAGTCTGGAGCCTGTCTCAGATTCTGTGTCTCCATCACTCTCTGCCGCTCCCCCACTTGTGTTCTGTCTGTCTCCCTCAAAACTCACATTAAAAAATTTTTTTAAATAAATAAAAATAAAAGTTTTAAAGAACTCCATAGTGGGCCCAAACGAACTGTGTCTGTGACCGCATCTTAAATTGTCATCTCTGGACACTTCTTCCTGGAAGTGATTTGGGATGCCCACTCCAGCTGCCACACCTCTTCCCCTCAATTTCCGCCCAAACTGTGGGTTGTGGCCAACCTTAGATCATGAGGTAGCTCTTGGTGTTGGTGGCCCCAACTTTCCATGAGGGCATCCCTCCGTCAGAGCAAACCCATTTCCTTCTCTCTGTGCACGGCAGACATAAAATCTCCTACCCCTGAGGCACCTTTGGGACATTCTCCAAGCGTCTCTCCTGTCTGATAGGGCCACCTCTGGATGCAGCCTCCAGCTTAGAAGTAGAACCAAGAAAACCTGCATTAAACTAAGACCCTACTGTGTGCCTGACTCTTACTTATGACCTGATTCAGCTCTCCTGGACACTCGGTGAGGAAGGCATGGTACTCCCTGTTCTCCAGATGTGGAAACATACTCATTTTTGACCTCCCCAAAGACACACAAGCAGTGATGGACAGGGAACTATCAACCCCGAGGGTTGGGGTTCCTCGGTGTAAGGTGTAAGCTCTACCGCCTACCGCCCCTTCTGCCATGTTTAGAAGCACCCTGTGGAAGGGGAGGGGAACGTGACTGACTAGCCACTTACTCCCCCACTGTCTAAACATTCATACACTCACTTAATTCACAGTTTGTCTCCTCTGAGAGCAATATGTGCATTTAAAAGGTTTTTTTTTTTTTTCTTTAACGTTTATTTTTGAGAGGGGAGAGGGGGCAGAGAGGGAGACACAGAATCCGAAGCAGGCTCCAGACTCTGAGCTGTCAGCACAGAGCCCGATTCGGGGCTGGAACCCAACAACCTTGAGATGGGAGGCTTAACCCACCGAGCCACTCAGGCGCCCCAGCAATACACGCCATTTTAGAGCTGAGAAGAGGCCCAGAGAGTTAAGTCACTTGCCCAAGTGACCCAGCTGGCAAGCGGCAGTCACAGGCCAAGGTCCCTGAGATTTTGGCTAACCGCACCTCAGTGAGTGTGGATGCTGCCCTCTCTCCTGCTGGCCTGGGCAACACAGCGGAGCCTGGAGGCCCAGGACGGAATCCCCGCTGCAGACTGCGCTCTTAAAGAAAGCAAATGGGTCCCCCAGGGTGAGTGGAGGAAAGCCAGGGGAACGAGTCTGTATTTTTTTTTTTAACACACCAGGATGGCCTTGAGTTCTCTGCTTCCCCCGCCCCCCCCCCACCCCGAGCATCTTCTCTCCAGAAACCAATTCCCCAATCCACCAGAAGTTAAAGTCCTTGAGAGTATAATCGGGTTCTAAGACAAACCAGGGTCTGCTTTTCCTCTGGGTCCTTACGCTCTCGGCGGGCGGGGTTGGGGCGGAGGGGGGGGACTTCGGGCACCATTAATTCTTTCCCGGAGAACTTCTGGTGCCCGCTTCTGACCTCTGCTGTGGCGTTCTGGGGTGTCACCCATTCTTAGCTCCGCCCGCTCACCGGGTTTCCACCGGTAAAACCATCGCCTCAAGCTCCAACGGGTTTCCCAGACGTTCCCATTCAGGTGGAAAGCTTTATTTTCTTTCCCTTTTTTTTTTTTTTTTTTTTTTTTTTTTTTTTTTTTTTTTTTTTTTTTTTTTTAGGTGTAAAGTTCCTCTGCTGGGGTCTTGATTTATTCCGCTCTGAAGTGAGCGGAAATTTGACCCGTGTTTTCCGACAGGAGAATAGGGGGCGGGCAGCCCCTGCGACCCTGGTTTCTAAATCTCCACCTCGAGGACCTGGGCATTTCTGAAAGGCGTGACAATAGGGGGTGGGTCGGAGAGGGTAATTCGATGCAGAGAAATGAAAGGAAGTCGGGAGAACGAGACACAGGCTTAGGAAAGCTACCAAAGATCCACCAAAAAAAAGCGGGGAGGGAGGATAAACGTGGCTGTAGTTCCTTAGCCCGGCGGGGCTGCAGATGAGCGCTCCCCGAGAGTTGCGACCCCGCCGCCGGCAGTTCCCCAAGCTCCTGGGGTGACCCGGGAGCTCGATGGGGAGCCCCCACCGCCCTAGAAAACCGCAATCCGACCTGGCGCTGTCCCGGTAGCTTCTTCCCCTGACCTCCCGCGTTCCCGAGACCTACTACTGTCTTGCCCGGGGTCAACGGGTGCAAGCCCTGTGGTCTTCGCCGTCCCTTGCAAACTTTCCTCGGGCCGACCCGTGGAGACCGCGCGTGGCGGGAATCGGGATTGCAAAGCAATTAGGGCGCCTGACCCGAAACGCGACCACCCGCTCCGGCCCCGATGCCCCCACCTTGGCCGCTCCAACGCGCGCAGACCCAGGACCGCCTGGGGCGCACACCCGCGGGCGCCGGGCTGGGGCCGAGGGCCCGCACTTACGCGCGGTGATGCCCGGGTGCTCCAGCTCGCCGCGGTCGTTGGTGCAGCTTCCCTGCTCCAGCCTGGCGTCGGCCGCGGCGCAGCAGTAGCGCAGCGCGCAGGAGCCGCAGCAGATGGTGGCGTCCGGGGTGTCGAAGTCCTCCGGGCACTGGAAGCCCTCGTGGTAGTTGCCCTGCACGTCCACCCAGCCGTGGCAGTATTCTCCGGACTGCTGGGCGCCCGCCGGGCTCCAGCGCAGCCAGCCCAGGAGGAGCCAGAGCGCCAGCAGCGCCCCCATCGCCGCTGGGCGCCCGGGGCGGCCGGGAGGGGGACGCGCGCGGCCGGAGAGCGGAGGGCTGAGCGCCTCGGTGCCGCCTCCCCCGGGGCGCGGCGCGGGCGACTGGCCGCGGCGTCCGAGGCCCCTCTGGCGGGGGTTAGCGGGGGCCGGGGAGGCGGCAGCGGCTGCGCGGCGGACTCCGCAGGCCAGGCGTCTGCATGGTGCGCGGGGTCGGAGGGCGAGGGCCCGCGGGAGGCGCCGGCAGAGGCTGCTGCTGGGGCTGCTACTGCCGCCCTTCGCCGGTCTCATACTGCGACCCGCGCCAGGGGCGCGCCGAACCCTCGGCCGCCGCCCTCCCCGCTCCTCAAGGGAGCCATCGCGTCCCGAGCGGGCGACCCCAGCGCCGCGCCGCGCCCCTCCTCGGGGCAGTCGCCGGGGGGTCCGGAGCGGAGCCCGAAGGAGGAAGAATTCGAGATCCCCACGTGCGGGCGCCCGGACCGGCGGCTCCTGCACCCCCTCCCCTGTCTGTCACCGGAGCAGGAGTCAGCCCCGCCGCGGCCAAGTACAAACGGCCTCCCGGTTGCTGACGGCTCTGCCTGCAAGGCGTCCTTTAAAAAGGAAGAGGGAGGGGGAGACGCCGAGGGTTAAGAAAGAGTCCGCCCTCCCGGGTCGCGCCGCTGGCGCTAATCACCGCGGGGGCGCGGCGCGGGCCGCCGATGCCCCTGCGCTTTCTGGTTAGTGGGCCCCCCTCCGCCCCTCCCGGTCCCCCCCCCTCCCCCCGCCCACCGCGCTCCCCCAGGACTGAGCTCTGGAAGTGCGGGCATCAGGCCTTCACACACACACACACACACACACACACACACACACACACACACACACCCCAAGTCTCGCTCGGCCCACAGAGCTCCGCAGAGCGAGTGCGAGGGCTGCGGGTTTCTACCGCCATCCACGCGCGTCGGCGCGCGGGTGGAGACGCGCGGTTGCAGTGTATGGGTGTAATAAAAAGCGGGCGCGGCGACTGAACTTTGTCGAATCTTCCGTCGCCTGTTGCACAGATGCGGACTCGATCCTGGGACACCTGTTCTAAGGGTTCAGAAAGGACAATGTGATTTTAAGGGGCCGCCGACATTTGCGCTAAGTTTTCCACCGAAAAGTTTCCATTTCTAAGAGGAACGGCACGTTTTCACAAACAGACACACACACGCACTCCCCCCCCCAGCCCCCCCAACCTGCGTGCGGGCGGGTGAAGAATCGCCGGTCACCTCCACCAGCCGAGGGCAGCTCGAAAACCCTCAAAAAGCACGACTTCGTTCACGCCCACAAAGGAAATAAGGGAACAAAATTAATGATAATTGAGCAGATCTGAACTTCTGTTCGGGCAAAGAAACACATTTATTTAAATGATGTGTCCCCTGTGTGCTATTTTCGGGGGCACCGCTCCTTTAGCGGCGTAAGTGCCTTATGAAACTGGTGTTATGTGAAACCCAGGCTAAATTCAGGCATTTATTTTTACTGCGTCCTGAACTTCCTCTCATCGTTTACTGCTATGTGTGAATATGTTCCACGTATCTCAACCAATTTGTCAAACACTCTGAATGCCCGTGCCACTGATTTAGATGTTGGCAAGTTAAGTGAAACAAAAGAGACAAAAGTTTGCTGTGCACTAGCAATAAAAAGTGTCCGGTCAAAAGCATTTACCACGCCCGCGGCTTCCCCGTGATCCACAGTCAGTTCAGAGAAGCTTTTTTTTTTTTTTTAACTCTGAATAAAACGGTTTCTTTCTTAAAATCCAAGTGAAAGTATATTCCAAGTAAATGATTTCTTCTGATTCCTTCATTTAAATATTGGGATTAGCAGTTAGTTATGAAAACGTAAAAACAATGCCCAACATTTCAGATGGTAAGTAGGACTGTATAAATATTTTACTATATTGCTGTCTTAGAAATACATATTGCTCGGGACAATAGCTATTAAACAAAACCAAATTAAGTTCAAGCTTTTATCCACAAACATACAATGGGAGAGTTTTTCTTGACTTAAGCATACTGAAAAATTGTTTTTGCAGAAATTTCTTGGGTGCAATGTTTTTATTTACAAAAAAAAAATGTTCTTGCCAGACTTAAAGTTTTTGTTTTTAATTGTGTGTTAGGAGTGTTGTTTGGATTGTATATATCCTGAGCAATTAAGGGAAAAGGTCATTTAGAACCACAGCAAAAGGGAGCTCTAGTGATCATAATAAGATGATAAAACCGCAAAGACATGTTTACTGCTAATAACTTTCCCAGAACCACACCTCTTTATATTATTTTTGTTAAATTTGAAGGAATTCCATTACATCACAACTGGAAGAAGTTCTGCGACAGCAACGTTTGCTAGTCCCCCAAGGGTCAAGTTTCTCTCATTATCCAGCTGTTCTTTGATAGCATTAATATTTTAAGGAGTGATTTGTTGGCGCTTACCTCCCATTAATTACATTCTCCGTGCCACAGTGGGATTCTTTTCCTTAGGACATGAACTGTAATGAATTCCCTCATTCAAAGCTCCTGTCTATTTGACTTATTTAGAGGGCATTTTACTCAAATTTAGTTGGATATTTACTCATGGAAAACAACCAAACCTTCGAGTTACTTGATACTCCACAGATCGGACATGTGTGAATATTTGAGCAACTGTGTGCCACGCTTTCATATCTAGATCCAGGTGCCTTACAACAATCAGCTCAGGGGGTGTGCCCAGGGGAGGAAATGTGTTTGGTTCTTTGTCATGAAAGAGCTCCTCGAATTTACACTGACAAATTAAACTGCAAAATTGATGTTCTCAGAATGCTCTTTGTGAATAGTAAAAGAATATGTATCTTTTAAACATCCAAATTTTCTGTTATTCTGTTACTACTTTAATAGTAAAGGAGGATTAAAAAGTTCTCTTAGACCCCCCCCCCCGCCCCCCGCTTGAAGACTCTAGAGGGAAGACAGAGAGATGGAAAATAAAATCTATACCATCTGGGGTATTATGCAGAGGTTTGGGAAATTCTATATTTTTCCTTATCTCAGTAACACAAATTCCATATTTTGGTGAATAACACAATCATAAGGGATCATTTCCTCAGCCTACATTCTCTGGTGGCCCTGCCTTCAGGAAATTCTATAGGAAATGAGTTAAATGGTATGATGTCTGGAATTTGCTTTAATAAACACCACTAAAAGAGAAAGAAAGAGTGAAAGGGGGCGAGAGAGAAAGGAGGGAGGGAAGGAAGGAAGAAAGGGAGGGAGGGAGGAAAGAAGGGAAGTAGGGAGGAAGGGAGGGAGGAAAGAAGGGATGGAAATAAAGAGAGGGTAGGGAAGAAATGGAGAATGGAAGGTGGCATAGAAGACTCTGAAACACAACTGGCAATCTGTTCATCATTGTAGCTGCGTGAAGGGTACTTGTAAAATTGAAATGCAATTCTTTCTATTTTTATGCGTGAAGAAAAGCTACATATGCAAGTGTTCTTCTATTTTTCATCGATAAGAATTGATAGCAGCATGAAACTACCACAGAGGAGTAAAGAAAAGGAAGGCCAAAGGAATGCATTGGAAAGGGTTGGAATCAAAATGTACTAGGAAAGGGAGGCGACAAGGCCAAAGGAATGCAGAAGTGAAAAATTAATTAATTAATTAATTAATTAAAGGACAAGTCACTTTGGTTACGGAAATCCTTTCCAGATCATTTGCATTGGATCCAGGAATAAAATAGAAAACAGAAAGTGTTCAACCTTCCATTAAGTTCCTTCCTGAAGTGATTTCTTATCACCTACCTTCCTTTTATAATTTTGCCCAGGACTTAATGGAATTTTCTTCCTTGAGTCACTCACTCACTATAAATCTCTTATTCCACAACCCTGTCAATCTGAGTTACTAGAAAGGTATTTTTCCTCAAATTTGCTTTAGCACATATCCACCACTGGAGAATAAATAGCACCGGTGCCCAGAAGTGTACTCCCAGCCCCCAGCAGCCCAGTTCCCAGCTGGTCCCTCCACCTGCCCTGTGCATTAGCCAGCCTCAGAGTCGTCATTTATGAAGAGGAGATTGGACATAGTGCCCTTAGAATAGTGTTTCTCAAACCATAAGGTGCATAAGAATCACCTGGGGGGGCTTGTTAAAATGTAAGTTTGATTCCCAGGGTCTCTGGAGGGGCCAGAGATTCTGCATTTCCCAAAAGCTTCTAGGTGATGCCAGGGCTGGTCTGAGGACCATCCTCGGCATCCCTCTGGGCCTCCTCTGCCCTTGCCCCCACTCACAGGGGAAGGAATGAATGGAGCCAAAGGGACCTGACCAAAGCCTATTTCCTCACTTTCTATCTCACTCTCTGGGCCTTAAGATACCAGCTTCGCCTCCAGACTCAAGCCTACCTCTATGGTTCACGGAAGCCATTTCCTGGTCATAAGTGGTTCTAGGGCCAAGTGGTTAAAAACATGTAAACACAGGCTAAGGAGTCCAAATCTGTACAGGAGAGGCTCCCTGCAGTGCAAGATGGAGTCTGAGGTGGGAAGGAAGGGGCAGGGCAGACCAGGCTGGTGGCCTCCAGGTCTATTCTCGTCCCAGCTCACACATGTTAGAGTGAGCCTCAGTAAATTGTCACAGAGGGAATAAGTGCATGATTGAATAAAAGGCAAAATTAATGCTCTCCCTTAGTGATGTCATAGCCTTTACCATATCTCACTATAAGACAGGACATCTGTCTTCCCCGTTAGTTTGGCCTCGTTTTTCATTATTACATCCGGGAACCTAGCAGAGTATCTGGTACACAGTGAGTGCTCAGTAAATGTTGAGCAAACAAATCACTGTAAACAATAGGTGACTGGTTGAGCACTTGTGACAAGTGAGTGACATCTGTCTCACTACTATAGAGCGCTGCAACAAGTGAGTACCTGGGAGTGAACCCGTGGAGGGCACTGTAAATTTCTGAGGCAGGGGGTATTTGTAAGAGCCAGCTCCCGTAATCTAACTGTACATGCAGCTCAAGTACTGACAGAACAGAGCAGTCACCAACCATCCTCCATGGAGACGGTGGCGACACTTGTCTACGAGAACAGAACAGTGATGCAGAGAAAACCAGCCAGCACGGTGGAAAGAATATTCTAGTTGAGAGTCAGACAAGTCTGGGTTTGAGTGTGCCTCTTTCTGATCATGTGACCTTGAGCAAGGCCCTTTCCAGCTTACTGAATCTCAGCTTCCATGTCTCTCACATGAGGGGAGTGGGAGAGAATAACCCCTACCCTGAAAGATTGCTGTAAGGGTTCGAAATAAAACATGTAGGAGTCTGGCTCAGGATGGCGGCTTCAGAAATAGTAGATATTACCCACCACCAGCTGGTTTGAATCTATAGTCAAATAATCATGGCAAGTCTCCTGCTAACCAGAATGGGCCTGTGCCCTGATTAATTTGAGCGGATTATTTACAGTTCTCCATCGTTCATTCCCTTATTCATTCAATGCGCCCATTCATAACCACTGGCAATTGAATATTGATTATTCGCTTTTAGAGTTGCTCTCCTGAGAAATGCCCCAAAGCTAGGAGCAGAGGGGGATAAGGGTGGGTGTCAGACGATCATAGTATAGGGACAGGCCCTGCTGGAGAGACTTTATTTCAGCTGGATTTCTACAAGGTGCAGCCCCCAGCACAGGTGGGCATTTAATAAGCATCCGATTAGTCTGTGATTCCATATTATGTCAGTAGAGATGTAATTTATTAACCTGGGCTCCTGGCATCCTTCCAGTGTATGTATTATAGAATGACATTTTTCATGCAGAAATATAAATTAAATTAATTGGCATCCGTATTTAATTGAAACTTCCTTGACAGTAGATGGATTCCCCCCAACACCACCCCTTTCTCAGCAAGGGGCATTTCCTTCTGAGTGCTTGCAGACTGAAGAGAGGCCAGCCCCAATTCCTGGGGCTCCCCAAGGAGCTGGCTTTCAGCAGGGTTTAGAGCAGCACGGAAAGTGAATTGACCCTGGAAAAATGGTAAGTTGCTGCACCGTGGCCATGTGTTCTTTTGGTGGGGGAAAGGGTTTTAGAGAACAAAGAAAACACAGAATTGTTCTTGTCTTATTTCTGTCTTCTTACTCCCCTTCTCACCTCTACTAGCCACACAGAATGTTTTGAAAATTTTTAAGTACGCTTACAGTTTGTAGGTCATATGGGATTCTTTGGAAAACTACCATATAGTTGCTGCCAAAGTTATCTTTTATTTTAATTTTTGTCCTTTTCAAGTAGCCTGTATCTGGTTAGCTCTGTTGGTAACATGGGGGGCCAATGAGGCAAAGGTCCTAATTTCCACTCCTGTGGGTCAACTAATTCTCCTCTGTCTCAGGAATACAGAATGCACACTTGACCTTGGCTTGCAAACACCTGCTGTGAGTTATTAGAGGGCATCAGCAAGAGAACTTGACTCTAACAGACACAATCAAATATGCAGCATGGAAAATGAACTCAATGTCATACATTCCTACAGCAAATGGGTCAACAGTGTTATCATCGTAAATATCAGCGTCTAATATGTAGCGCTCACGTGCCCCTCATCCTCTCCTCAAAACTGGGCTCTGCAATTCTTTCTGCTTTATCTCCTCCACCATCTGATTTTATCCAACCATTCATTCTGTACAATCACCTCATTATATACTTCTTTGACATACTGTCTGTAATCAAGGACAAGAAGAAAACTCACCCTTAGCATCTTTCTTTGGCTTCTCCACTTGAACTGGGCTTGAAACATAGACCACATTTGTAGTTGTCTGCTTGGCTAGTCTCATTTAGTATATAAAAATCTAGGATTCAGTAATTCTTTAGTTTCTGTGCCATTCTGCCTCTTCCATTAAGAACTTACCTGTTTGGCAACCTTAGCACTCTTGAAGATAGGAAACGCAGGCAACAATCTTCCTTACCTACATGTGCCGCCCTTCCCCCCTCACACACACATCATCTTCCAAAGAAGGCATAGAAAAATCACAAAGTCTGGTACTAAATGTAGTTCGCTTTATTGATTAGAGAATGCTATACATACCCACACAAGGCCTGTCTTTCTGTATCTATATCTTTCTATCTCCCTGGATTTTTCTCTTGGCTTGAGCAGAATTCCTCTCCTCGTTCTAATAACAGTACCCCACTTTCGCCCATTCCGTGTGGGCCCAGAGGGACTGTCAGTCATGGAATTCTACTCCTGGCCAAGGGTTGGGAGTGAGATCTCAGTGATGCAATCAGAATTCCTTATCTCCCTGGACTTTGTGATTGGTTCGGGGTGTGCATGTGACTCAAGCATGGCCACTCAGAGTCCTTCCACGAGATTTGAGCAGGGCTTCCCTTCTTTTTAGACTGTGAACTGTAGAGGGGCGCCTGGGTGGCTCGGTCAGTTGAGCGTCCGACTTTGGCTCAGGTCATGGTCTCACAGCTTGTGAGTTCGAGCCCCGCATTGGGCTCTGTGCTGACAGCCCAGAGCCTGGAGCCTGCTTCGGATTCTGTGTCTCCCTCTCTCTCTCTTTCTCTCTCTCTGCCCCTCCCCCGCTCACACTCTGCCTCTCTCTCTCTCTCTCTCTCTCTCTCAAAAAATAAATACACATTTTTAAAAAACCTTTAGATTGTGAACTGTAGAGATGTTTGCTTGGGACAGTCAGAGATGTGCTCCTGGCCTTGTAAAGTAAACCTGACTGAGAATAGAGCCAGCTCACAGAAGCAAGAGAAGAATCATAAGGGAGAGACCTAAAATGTTGCAGTCTCTGTCCTCTGCAATCCGCACGATCCTCATCTTCCTTGATCCGCACAATCCTCGTCTTCCTTGTTACATGAGATGACATGTTCACTTTTGGCTTAAGCCGGTTTGCTTTAGGTTCTGATCACGTATCACTGGAAGCTAATCTGACCACTACAGTAAATATTGTGGAGCCAGCTTTAATAAATGACTGCTGCCTGGAAGGGGGTGGGGTGAGGGGTGGTAAAGTTATCAAGATGGGATGATATGAAAGCACAGCATCTGGAGCTATATTGTGAAGAAACAGATGCTTTATTCACCCCATTAGGGCTTTAGGACAGTATATTTTAAGTTGTGAGTCAGAACACATAGAGTGGGTCGTGAAATCAATTTACTGGTCCATTAATGGTATTCATTTAAAGATAGAATTGGATACAAAACAGAGAATGCATCACCCCTAGTAAAGGTAAGTTTGACTTCATGACTTTTTAGATATATGTGTAAGTATACATGTTCTGGATAGTGATATAAAATAGCTTTTTTTTTTTTTACTGAGGGGCCTGATCAAAACATTTGAAAGCCCTTTTTAGAACAAAACTCAAATCACAACGTGGAATAGAGCGAAAGAGTCAAAATATTTAGCACGCCACTATTCCTGTGTTCTAAAAAAGAATGTGTTCTAGAAAAGGTAGCTGCCTATTCTCCATAACTGATAAGTTAGCCCTGACCTTGCTAGGTGTGCAGATGGGGGAAGACACGTGGGATGCATGCACAGAATTATAGGCAGTTAAAGGTGTATCAGGCTAGTTTAAGCTGCTTCCTTTGAATTATTTATTCAGTTAGTTGAAGTTCATCTCTTTATCAGGACTGTCTCGTGCCCTGGTCCTCCCCCTGGGTAGAAGGGGCGAGGAAGAGAAGCAGTTCACTTCAGCTTGTGAGGGCAGGAGAGAGCACAGACTGCTCTCCAGATCCTCACTGTTACGGGTTGCAGGGGTGCCGTCCTGACCTGGTTTCTGGAACAAGTCCACTGAGAAAGTCTGTGGTTAGCAAGCACGAGGCTTTTTCTCTATGCATGGAAAAGGCCCATAACCCTCCCTTCCCAGGCCCCATCTGGGCTTTGACCAGTGAATGTCTCACTGTGAGTACCCTCCCTGCCACCCCAGCCTCAGGTCTAGCTTGTCCTGAGCAGTTGGCGTCTGGTTTTGGCTATGGGGCAGACCCCCTCAACATGGCAACCCATCCAGACAGCACTATCACCTATTTTCCGTGTTTCCCCACAGCACGAGGAACCTTTTAGATCCTTGCACAGTACACAGGAACCAAGAGAGGCTCCAGAACGCTAACTCAATCTCTCTCTCCCTCTACCTGTCCACCCCTCGCTGCCATTTTAACTGGTTTCCTCACACTGGAGGAAGACCACACATCATGATTATCTCCCCCAAGAGTCCCAAATGGGCTTGGAAAGAAGTAACCAGAGCATACTTGTCTCACCAATTGCTTCTTAAATATATGTCCCTCTGTGGGGCATCTGGATATCTCAACCGGTTGAGCGTCTAACTTTGGCTCAGGGCATGATCTCCCTGCTCATGAGGTCGAGCCCTGCATCAGGCTCTGTGCTGACAGCTCAGAGCCTGGAGCCTGCTTCAGATTCTGTGTTTCTTTCTCTCTCTCTCTCTCTCTCTCTCTCTCTCTCCCCCTTCCCTGCTGGTGCTGTGTCTATGTCTGTCTGTCAAAAAAAAAATAAGAGTGTGGGCATACATATATATATATATCCCTCTGTTACCCACACTCTACTGGGGCCCAAGGGGGCACGCTTTCCCTTTTTCCCGTGGGTCAGAGTCTTCCCTCACATCATTTACTGAATTCTTTTTACCAATGAATTATCATAAGTCTGAAGACCTATAATAAGACCTATGACTTATAAGTCATAAGACCTATGCACAGGCATAGGTCATGTATATATATCTAGATAGATAGATATTAAGTTTATTTATTTATTTTGAGAGAGAGAGAGAGAGACAGGGAGTGAGCACAAGTGGGGAACGGTCAGAGAAAGAGAGACAGAATCTCAAGCAGGCTCCACAACATTAGTACAGAGCCCCATGTGGGGCTTGAACTCATGAACTGTGAGATCATGACCCAAGCCGAGACCAAGAGTAGGACACTTAACAAACTACACCACCCAGGCGCCCCCGGCATCGGTCTTAATAAGTAAAGAAGAGCTTGAGGAATTCAGAAAATGTTCAAGATTCTCAAAACCGTTGTCTTTCTACGGATTTAAAAACAAAAAATCCCATTTTGATAGTCTAACCCTGGGCCTTACCTTTTCTTTCCCTCTGTTTCTTGTTTTAATAAATTCTGAACACCCCGAGGTAAATGGTTGCCCCTGGCTGGTTAGGGGGAAAGTTACAAAAACTGAGCTATTGTTTAAATTGTTTAAATTAGTGACAGAATTTAATAAATATTATCCTTTTATAAGAATAATTTATGTTCATAATTATCATCACATGTGATGGTTAACTTGGAGTACATTTAAGTATTTTAAGTACTTAGTGTCTGTACTCATAAACACACACATACACATTCTTGGTATCTACACCATGAGATTTTGGGATAATTCCTCACCATTATTTATAAGAGTGGGTGGGCTCATAAGCTTTGTAAGCATGGAAAGAGCTCTACTTCTCAGTCCAAAAAAAGATTTTTCTAGGCAGAAGACAAAGAAAATTTATTCTTCTAGACCAGTGGTCAGCAACCCTTTTGTAAAAAAGCCAGATAGTAAATATTTCAGGCTTTGCAGTCTGCGCACTCTCTGTTGTAACTCCTCAACTCTGATGTTGTAGCACGAAAACAGCCATAGATGAACACAAGTGCATGGACATGGCTGTGTCCCAATAAAATTGTATTTATGGGCACTAGAATTTGAATTTCATGCAATTTTCACTTGTCACAAAATATTCTTTTTCTGATTTTTCTTCAGCCATTAAAAAACGTAAAGGCCGTTCTTAATTGTGGGCCATATCCAATAGGCAGTGGGCTGGATTGAGCCCACCAGCCATAGCTTGACAACTCTTATCCTAGATCCCTTTGTAAATTTAAGTATTTTAATTTCCTCTTCCTTTCCATTTATGACGCTAGTTGTAGCAATGGCAGCAACCAAGGACCAGCTTTAACGTACTGACTTTACCACCCACCTCCCTACTTGTTGGCACGTAGGAGAAATGCTGTCACACACCTGTGCTAAACAAGGAGTATGTGACCTGGACATTTTGAGTGACATCTTTCCAGATTTGCAAAATACAGTCAACTGAGCCACAGAAGGGTCACAACTCTTGCTGCCTCCTCACCAATCCTCTGAGTTCCTTTCCTGGTTCCACATTGAATGACAGAGGCCAAATCCTGGAGGATACTACATTAATGGCAAGAGGAGAAGGTAATGCAAGACCATTCTGCTGAGACTACCATCTCTTCTGATCTAAATGATATTCCTGCCAGAACGATGTCTTGTGACCGGTCATTAGAATTATTATGTCTTGGGCCTTTGCAAATTCATAAGGCAAAAAGTGAACCCAGAAGCGACCTGGAGGGAATAATTCAAATACCAAGATCTAGTTTTGATTCCTTAACACCCAGGCCACTAAGCATGTATCATGAGTCATTAAGAAAAGTTTGCATCATAATCCATATACAATCTGTTTAGGAAAAAAAATAAGGGTATGATACAATTAGAAAATGTTCCAATCCAAATAGTTGAAATGATCACTGTTTTGCTATTTTAGATCAGCTATTTAGAACATTCAGCTATCAAGAACGGCTCATCTGAGTGGGTCAGGGAGAGCCCTATTTTACTGTGGAATTGCCTTCTGGGAGATTTGTCACTGTCACTCAGAGTATAGGATTTGCAAGAGCCATTTATGGCAGTATGTGTGAGGTTAGATACATCTAATTTCTATGTAACACTATTTTTATTACCCAAAGAAAATTCTAGCTAAATAAACCAATGTGTGAAATATAATTTCTCACCAGAATTACACTGGCATCAGACTTCTGGCCATCATTCATTTTCACATTACATAATTTAAGTTGATTGAATGAAAATATTCTAACATCTTGATGGTATAGCTAGACCTCAGAGGTTTCATTATAAGAAAGAAAAATAAGTTATTCACACAAGAAACACTCTGTTTCGGGGAACTTCATATAAAATGGTGATTATTAGTGAACATTGGGGTTTTTGGTTTATTAAAGTTAACTTTGTGATCACTTTTTTGCAGATAAAACATTAACTTATTTCCATTGAGTTAAGTTGTTCCTATAGGTTAAAAAGAAAAGAAGAAAAGGAAAGAAAAGAAAAAAAAGAAAAGAAAAGAAAAGAAAAGAAAAGAAATCCCCTGAACAAAGGTCACAAAATGACAATTAATTTTATGAATTCAGTGTGGAGGGTCTTTCTGAATAATTTTTAAGTTCCTACTTTGTGTTAGGTACTATGGTGAGTGTTTGCTATGGGTTAACTTGTTTAATGGTCACATCAATCCTCTGAGAAGATTCCAAATTTAAGAAACTTGCCCAATGTTCTCACCCACTCCAGAGTCTGAATCCACCTGCTGGGTGGTCTGTGTAGTAGGAGATTGCTCCAAATGAGAACAATAGGGAAATATTTCATTAAACAATTGGTTGTTTTATATATGTGATACCAAAATCCAAGTTGATTCATTTTTCCCAATAAATAGATAATGGTTTTCCCTCAATTCACCCAACATCGTTTGAGATTTAATATATTGATTAACTTCTACTTGGGGAACCCAGGCCCCCATAGTCAGTTGACAGATTTGCAGTAAGCTAGAGAATTAGGCTTCTCAAGCAGCCCCTTCATCCTGAACGTTATGCACACTTTAGCCTAGCTGACAGTCTAAACATGTTAGTATTGGAGTGAATGTCATCCCACAGTTTCTTTTTATTTTTTTTTATTAAAAAGCTCAGATTCCATGGATCACAACTGAATTAAAGTTTTCATCCTTGGACATTTCTTTCAGCAATTAAAAACGGGGTTTTTTTTTCAGTAGTAGTTTGGTTATATAATAAATTAAAATCAACTTTGGAGATTTCTTTCACTCACACTTGTGTGATATTCAACTCACCCTAAGTGTTATGGGTTGGAAATGACTGGCCTTTGGAGCAGAGCCAAAATATGCCTCCGGTCCTGTCTAGGCTAGTTCAAGGCAAGTGAGCTGAACTGGACACTGTCATGTGAGGCTGGAAAAACTTTAAGGAGACTAAAGTTGTCACAGGTACACAGGACTTGAGATCCCCCAGTAACTAGAAAAAGCAAATGCTTATCTTGTCAGAAGACTGCCTTCAAACAAATACGAACTACAATCAAAATTAAACACTAGGGGAAAATGCCATAAATAAGAGTCGGTAGACACAACCAGAATACATATTTAACCCCCTGAAGACTTAAGAATTTCGAATTATTAGAAAAAATGTTTTTAGGGGCGCCTGGGTGGCGCAGTCGGTTAAGCGTCCGACTTCAGCCAGGTCACGATCTCGCGGTCCGTGAGTTCGAGCCCCACGTCGGGCTCTGGGCTGATGGCTCAGAGCCTGGAGCCTGTTTCCGATTCTGTGTCTCCCTCTCTTTCTGCCCCTCCCCCGTTCATGCTCTGTCTCTCTCTGTCCCAAAAATAAATAAACGTTGAAAAAAAAAATTTTTTTTTAATGTTTAAAAAAAAAAAACAAGAAAAGAAAAAAATGTTTTTAAAATCTGTATGTTGGGCCCAAAAGAAAGAAGATGGAATAAAAAAATAAGCAATTAAGAAGAGTAGAGTCAGGGCACCTGGGTGGCTCAGTCGGTTAAGTGTCCAACTTTGGCTCAGGTCATGATCATGTGGTTCATGGGTTCAAGCCCTGCGTCAGGCTCTATGGTGACAGATCTGAGCCTGGAGCCTGCTTTGGATTCTGTTTCCCTCTCTCTCTTCCCCTCCCCTACTTGTGCTCTCTCTCAAAAATAAACATTAAAAAAAATTTTTTTTAAAGTAGAGTCTATTTTTTTTTTAATGTTTATTTATTTTTGAGACAGAGAGAGACAGAGCATGAATGGGGGAGGGGCAGAGAGAGAGGGAGACACAGAATTGGAAGCAGGCTCCAGGCTCTGAGCCATCAGCCCAGAGCCTGACGCGGGCGGGGCTCGAACTCACGAACTGTGAGATCGTGACCTGAGCCAAAGTCGGACGCTCAACCGACTGAGCCACCCAGGCGCCCCTAAAGTAGAGTGTATTAAAAATTACCAGGTAGACTTAAGAAATAATTAAATACAACTTTTTTACAGTAAACATTATCATAATATAAAACACAATAAAAAAACACAAAATAAAATACAATGGATGTGTTAAACAGTAGATCTGACACAGATGAAGGGAGACACAGCTAGTAGACTGTAAGATGTATCTTAAAACATTTTTAAGGGTGCCTGGGTGTCTTGGTCAGTTAAGCATCTGACTTTTGCTTAGGTCTCATGATCTCACAGTTCATGAGTTTGAGTCCTGCATCGGGTGAATTTGTGCTCTGATTCAGGTGAGCTCTAGCCTCACTTAGGATGAATGCAAACCCTGCTTTGGGTGAGCCCTGCTTCCCTCTCTGTCTCTCTCTCTCCCTCTCTCTCTCTCTCTACCACTCACTCACTTGCACCTTCTCTCTCAAAAAAAGAAAAAAAAACATGTTTAGAATGAAGCACAGAGAGCTATGAATATGGACAAAGGATTAAGAGATATTAATGATATACCAAGAGGTCTTACATACCCTATTTTGAGTTCCAGAATGAAATGGTAGCAATAATGAAGGAGAAACAATATTTAAAGATATAAAGGCTGAAAGTTTTCCAGGAACACAATGAAAGATATAAGTCCACATATACAAGAAGCAAAACATGTACCAAGTAAAATAAATAAAAAGAAATCCATACCAGGGTGCCTGGGTGCCTCAGTCGTTTAAGCATCCCACTCTTGATCTTGGCTCAAGTCATGATCTCATGGTTCATGAGTTCTAGTCCCACATCAGGCTCTGCACCAACAGTGCGAAGCCTGCTTGGGATTCTGTCTCCCTCTCTCTGCCCCTCCCCTGCTCTCTCTCATTGTCTCTCTCAAAAATAAATAAATAAACTTAAAAAAAAGAGAAATCCACACCTACACCATAATAATGGTACTGCAGAACACCAATGAAAAAGAAATGAGCTTAAAAGCAGGCAGTGACGAAAGGCAAATTACCTATAAAAAGAAAAAAAGACAATTAGACTCACAGCCAACTTCTCAATGTCAATGTTGGAAGCCAAAAGACAGTAAAATAAAATCTCAAAGATACTGAGAAAAATTACCATTAATCTAAAGTTGTATAGCCAACAAAACTATATTTCAAGAATAAGGAAAAAACAGACATCACCAGAAAAAGAAAAATTGAGTGACTGAAATTAAAATGTCCTAAAATAATTTTATTCTTCAGAAGAAAGGCTAAGACATTAACTTAACCTCTGCTTAGTCATACTTGTTAAATACGAATAATAATATTTCAAATATACTGACTAAAGAATAGAAACATCCATACTTTCAAGCCAGTAGGTGGGAAAAAACGAAATAAGATATAACATAAAAACAAGATGTCATCGGGGCGCCTGGGTGGCGCAGTCGGTTAAGCGTCCGACTTCAGCCAGGTCACGATCTCGCGGTCCGTGAGGTCGAGCCCCGCGTCAGGCTCTGGGCTGATGGCTCAGAGCCTGGAGCCTGTTTCCGATTCTGTGTGTCTCCCTCTCCCTCTGCCCCTCCCCCGTTCATTCTCTGTCTCTCTCTGTCCCAAAAATAAATAAACGTTGAAAAAAAAATTAAAAAAACCGAAACAAAACAAGATGTCATCAACTTTTAAAAGAAAAGGAGAAAAAAACTAATGATATAAACAAGTTCACATATGTCAGTAATCACAATAAATATACACTGACTAAAATAACAAAAGATTTTTTTTTACTGGAAAACAAAAAAATAATAATAGGCTCTTTACAAAAGACACACTTAAAACATAAGGACTTAGAAATGTTGAAAGTAAAAAGATTAAAAAAAAACGAGGCAAATAAAACTTTGAAAAGCTGGTATAGTTACTTTACCATGAGACGAGAAAAACTAGAGACAAAATCCTTATTAGGAAATGGGATGGTCACATTATAAGCTCACCATGGATACAGAATGATTTTAAATTTGTGCACACTCAAATGAAACCTTCACATACATAGAGAAAAATCAAGAGAACTACAGAAGAATATTATCAGATAAGATATTGGGAGATTTCAACACATCTACCTCAATTGTTCATAAGTCAAGAACACAAGAAATCTTTGTGAAAATTTGCAAAGTAAAAATTTGAAAACTACAGTTAACCAACTTGATTTATTGGGCAGTTCTAGAATCCTATCTTTATCAGTGACATAATACACAATGTTCCCCAACACATATAGAATATTTCAAATCTTGACTACATACTAATTCACAAATTAAGTCTCCAATTATCACATATTCCAGATATGAGTATCGTATAGATTACAGTCTATGGGAAAAAAAATCATGAAATTCAATAAATGTTATTGGGACTGTTACTGGTTATCCTCAAAAAATGCTTTGAATTTTTACTTCACACCAGACACATGAATCAAAGACACTGGGAAATGCATGGGTAAGCAGCAGGTCTGTAATTCACTCTCTCCAGGTGGGGAATGAGGAACAATGATGCCAGGAAAGAAAGAACACAGCCTAATCTCTTTGTAAACATACTAATGATGGCCGCCTTGGCAAATGAGAATTAATGGAATTTGTGGATGGAAATGTCTTTATCCATGGAATGCTTTTAGCAGGATATATCTAATTGTCCAGAATTGATCATGGCAAACAAACTTGAGATCTATGGATTAATGGTGCATAGATAAGCACATTTTCTTTTCAAAATGGCTTCTTTCTGTTAAAGTGATGTGAATCTCATACATTGCTTAGAAAGGATCTAAAGAAATGATATGAATGGTCCTAGACCTCCCCTTGCTTCACTTATTGCAAAATTAACTGTATTCTTTAAATTATTAATAAAGCTTAAAAAAGAAAAGCTTAACACTGGGTGAGACCTCTCATTCCTGTGAGTCTGATTTGAGCGACTCATACTTTGTGTTACCACAGACACCATAAAGAAGGAAAGGGAGAAAAGACATGCTACAGCCTGGCAGAATTTATTGGAAATACAATTCTCAAGTGAGGGATTAATCTACAGAATATATAAAGAAGTCCTACAACTGGAAAAATTGGCACATTCCATGAAGGATTACTTCTCTGAAGAGAGTTCATAATTGGCCAAAAGCATATGAAATGCTATTCACTCTTACAAGTAATTAGAAAAATTCTAATTAAAACCACAATGGAATTTCCTTTCATACCCACCGCATTGCCTGCATAACAAAGATATGGAGAGATGATAGCAATGATACACAGTGGAAGTGTAAATTTTCAAAAAGCAGCTATTTTTAACATACCCTAAGATGTACTCTATAAACCAGAAATTCCACTCCTAGATAAGACATTCGAGAAACCCATGCACATTCTCGCCCCAGCAGACAAGATGGTTCATAGCAGCACTAGATGCATCAACTGTAGAATAGATTAATAAGTTTAGGTATGTTAACAAAATTCATTATAAAGTAAATATAAATAAATGAACTACATGTAACATGGGTGGGTCTTAGAGTCATAACACTAAGTTAAAAGATTGAAGACTATGTATACTTTTTCTGAACTTCAAAAACAAACAAAATTTAATTAAAAAATTTTAGGGATACATACGTATTTGGTAATACAATCTTAAAGAAATAACACAATAAGGAGAGTGGTTACCCACATGTAATAGGGAGAATAATGCCCCCCCCCCAAGATGTCATGTCCTAATCCCCAGAAGCTGTGAATATGAAATCTTGCATGACAAAAGATGCAATTAAATTAAAGATCTTGAGATGAGAAGATTATCCTGGATTATATGGTGGATCCACTATAATCACAGGGGTCCTTAAAGAGAGAGGCAAGGGGTGCCTGGGTGGCTTGGTCGGTTAAGCGTCCGACTTCGGCTCAGGTCATGATCTCACGGTCCGTGAGTTCGAGCCCCGAGTCGAGCTCTGTGCTGACAGCTCAGAGCCTGGAGCTTGTTTCAGATTCTGTGTCTCCCTCTCACTCTGCTCCTCCCCTGTTCATGCTCTGTCTCTCTCTGTCTCAAAAATAAATAAACGTTTAAAAAAAATTAAAAAAAAGAGAGAGAGGCCAGATTGTCAAAGAAGAGATATTATGATGGACGCGGAGGTCAGATAGAGACAGAGATTTGAAGATGTTACCCAGCTGGCTTTGAAGATGGAGGAAGAAGCAATGAGCCAAGGAAGGCAGGCAGCCTCTAAAAGCTGGAAAAGGCAAGGAAACAGCTTTTTCCCTGGAGCCCCGAGAAGGAATGCAGCCCTGCTAACCCATTTTATACTTCTGATCTCCCCAGCTGTAAGGTAATAAATTTATGTTGTTTTAAGCTACTGAACTTGTGCCAATTTGGTAAAGCAGCAATGGGAAATTAACACACTGTGAGAAGGCATCAGAAGGTTGAGACAATAAAGTTCTACACAGATGCAATAATATTGGTTTAGTGCTAATTCCTAAGTTAAAAGAAGGTTTCATGAATATCTGTTTTATAATTATGCTTCATAACTTACATAAGTCATGTGGGGTTTTTTTTAGTATCAAATATTATGCCAAAAGACTTTCACATGCACACACGGTGAATACAGAGGGCAGCAGGTTTGGGAAGAGAATAATGAGGTGTTCTCTTCCCCCACATATTGTGTTTGAGATACTAAAGGGACATTCAAGTAGAGAGGATCAGAAGGTGGAGGGAGGAGCCAGGAGCTGGAAGAGGTCTGTTGAGCCTCAGACTCTTGATCTCGGCTCAAGTCACGATCTCTCGGTTTGTGGGATGGAGTCCTGCATCAGGCTCTGCACTGACAGCATGGAGCCCGCCCGCTTGGGAGTCCCTCTCTCTCTCTCTGCCGCTCCCCTGCTGGTATGCGTGCTCTCTTTGTCTCTCAAAATAAATAAACTTAGGAGCATCCAGATGGCTCAGTCGATTAAGCGTCTGACTTCGGCTCCCCTCATGATCTCACAGTTCGTGGGGTCTGGCTCTGTGCTCACAGCTCAGAGCCTGGAACCCGCTTTTGATTCTGTGTCTTCCTCTCTCTCTCTGCCCCTCCCCTGCTCACACTCTTTCTGTCTCTCAAAAATAAATAAAACGTTAAAAAATTATAAAAAATAAATAAACAAGAAAAAAAAGGATGAAAAAAACCCACAAAAGCAATTGAGGAGTGCTCAGGTGGGAAAAAAAAACACAGAGAAAATAATTGTGTGTGTCATTTAAATACTTAGTAATTTATGCACATACTTTTGTTGTTGTTGTTTTGAGAGATAGTGTGCACACGTGCAAATGAGGGAGGTAGAGGGACAGAAAGACACTCTCAAGCAGGCTCCACGCTCAGCACAGAGCCTGACACATGGCTCGATCCCACAATCCTGGGATCATGACCTGGGCTGAAATCAAGAGTCAGATGCTCGACCGAGTGAGCCACCCAGGCCCCAATTCACATACATTTTTAAATTCAGAGTGGTGTTATTCTCAAGAAACGCCGTGATAACCCTCTTGGCAAGGTATTGGCCATACCAAAAATATCAGAACCTGGGTGGATCTTACTGATCTTCTGGGGAAGCCCAGGTTAGCCCCGAGCGACTCCTCCTGAACCTTAGCCACCAGACTCCAGAGTTCCCTCCTTAGAGACCCAGAGGCTGCTGGGCACTGTGGACATCGGGGTCTTGCTCTACTATAGCAGGATCCTGTCAGTTTGAAGGCACCATTTCCTTACCTTTGGTCAGTCACATTTCTCTGCAGGGATGTATCCACCTCTGAGATAGAGACTTCTTGATGAGTCTAAAAATATAATCGTGGCAGTAGCCACTGTTCTCAGATTTTAGGTAAATGGAACTGAGACGTTGTGCTGCTGCTGCTGTCGTCCCGTCTGTCTTGCGTGTGACCAGGGCTCCGCACTCCCCGGAGCTGCCAGGCCTGCCTCCTCACAACACTTGTCTTGGAGCACAACTGGTCCCTTCTCAGGCCTGCAAGTGAAACCATGAATGTAGGAAGTTATGAAAATTACAACCAATTCTGCAGAAAATAAAAGTAATTGGGGGTCATGGTGGGAGCACTGTTCACATATGGCACTTGAAAATTTTACACTTTGGATGTGCAGACCATATGGGACAGGGTTTTGTTTGTTTTGTTTTACATTTTTAAAGCACGGGGTGTGTTTAGTCCTTGTCACTTTCGGGCTGAACACAGTAGAACCGCAAGAGGCAACATCTGCTCGCTGGAGTGTTTCGCCAGTGCTCCAGATGTATGCAAAACATCCTTGGTTTTACTGCCTTTCAAGGATATTAATCTTTTCGGGGGAGCAAATTAGCAACTTGACTTCTTAGTGTTCACAAATATTTTAATAATGATAACCTATGGAGATTTTCTCTTATCTACAAATCAGTCTCACTTCCTTATCTTTCAAGATCTGAGCTAAAGAAAGAGTCAATTTAGAGTAGGAACACAGACATTTGTAGTAAGTAAATATACATGAATGTGCTTTAATAATTCAATTATGTAATTTGAAGCAGCAAGATCTATTCCCGGGGATTCCATTCCCCCCTATCCAGCCCTCGAATTAAGAATTGAATGGTGCCATCTGTTGGTGAATTCTTGGGTATTGCTAGACCCTTTAGTATTTCAGGATGCTGAGATCATCCTCATTCGTTCATTCCATTACACTAAACGCTAATTATGTACCAAAATCTGCACCAAGTACTAGGATGGAAATTAAAATAAGACATGATGACCAACATTTAATACAAGTCTGGGACCTGTGTTCTATTCTGAAGGTCTAGAATTCCACATACTTCTACTGTAGCAAAGATGATGTTACCGTTTCATATTTTAGGGAACTGTATGCAATGCGTTCTGTTAGTCATTTTAGAATCCTAGAAAGAGATTTGGTCATTCTAGACCTCTTTGTTCACAATGATTTCGTGGACCAAACAAGACACATGTATTTATTGGAAATTTTTAACATTCCTCAACTTAGATTAAATAAATTAGAACCATCTTACTAGCTAATAGATATTTGTAAGATGATTTATTTAGGTCAAAACTTAATAAAGAATAAAAAAACTAGTAGCTACTATAATTATCTATTTCTCATTAGATTAAAAAAAAAAGCCTTCCTTTAAACCCCTATTCCTCAACACCTCCATTATTCTGCTCCCCTGAGAGGCAAAATTTCTTTTTTTATATTAAATTACTTATTTATTTATTTTGAGAGAGAGAGAGAGCATGGGGGAGGAGTCGAGAGAAAGGGAGAGAGAAAATCCCAAGCAGCCTTCACGCTGTCAGTATAGGGCTTGATGGGCTTGATGCAGGGCTTGATCTCACGAACCCTGAGATCATGACCTGAGCCACAATCAGGAGTCAGACGCACAACTGATTGAGCCACCCAGGCACCCTGCGGCAAAATTTCTTTAAGAAGTAGTCTATAACTGATTTTGTTAAATATAATTTATTGTCAAATTGGCTAACGTGCAGTGTGTAAAGTGAGCTCTTGGTTTTTGGAGTAGATTCCCATGGTTCATCGTTAACATACAACACCCGGTGCTCAACCCAACAAGTGTCCTCCTCAACGGTCATCACCCATTCTCCCCTCTCCCCCACCCCCCTGTTCTCTGTATTTGAGAATCTCTTATGGTTTGCCTCCTTCCCTCTCTATTTGTAACTATTTTTTTCTCCTTCCCATGGTCTTCTGTTAAGTTTCTCAAGAGCCACATGAGTGAAAACATATGATATCTGTCCTTCTCTGACTGACTTATTTCACTCGGCATAATACCTTCCAGTTCCATCCACGTTGCTCCAAATGGCACGATTTCATTCTTCCTCAATATAATTGATTTTTTTTAATGTTTATTTTTTTTAACGTTTATTTATTTTTGAGACAGAGAGAGACAGAGCATGAACGGGGGAGGGTCAGAGAGAGGGAGACACAGAATCCGGAACAGGCTCCAGGCTCCGAGCTGTCAGCACAGAGCCCGACGCGGGGCTCGAACTCATGGACCGCGAGATCATGACCTGAGCCGAAGTCGGCCGCCTAACCGACTGAGCCACCCAGGCGCCCCAATGTTGATTTTTGAGGGAGTACATGAGCAAGGGAGTGGCAGAGAGGAAGACAGAGGATCTGAAGCAGGTGACAGTGCAGAGCCCAATGGGGGGCTCCAACCCATTAACTGTGAGATTATAGACCTGAGTCGAAGTTGGAGGCTTAACTGACTGAGGCACCCACGCGCCCCCATGATTGATTTTTTTACAATACGCCTCAGTCAGCTTTTTGTGACACCTGTACACACACACACACACACACACACACACAGAAACCATCAAGTTCACTAACAATCTCCATGTTGCTAAATCCAGTGACCATTTCTCAGTCTACATTATACCTAATCTCTCAGCAGCCTCCAACACAATTGCTTGGTTTCTTGTTCTTAACACATTTCTAGAACACCTCACTCTCCTGGTTGGTCTCCCTATGAGGCTGCTTTTTTTTTGAGGCTTCTTCATAGGATGACCCCTCTCCCCCAAATCTCTATATAGTAGAGTACCCCCAGGGTTCAGTCTTCAGACATTTCTTTTTTACTAGCTAAGCACTATCCAATAGAATTATAATGCAACCCATGTATATATTGTTCAGCTTTCTAGTAGCCATGTTTTGAAAAAAAAGCAAAGAGAAACAGCTGAAATTAATTTTCATGGCACACTCACATCAGTATATCTAAAGTGTTATCATTTCAACATGTAACTAATATTAAAACTATTAATGAGGGGCACCTGGGTGGCTCAGTCGGCGAAGTGTCTGACTTCAGCTCAGGTCACGATCTTGCAGTTTGTGGGTTCGAGCCCCGCGTTGGGCTCTGTGCTGACAGCTCAGAGCCTGGAGCCTGTTTCAGATTCTGTGTCTCCCTCTCTCTCTGACCCTCCCCCGTTCATGCTCTATCTCTCTCTGTCTCAAAAATAAATAAACGTTAAAAAATTTTTTAAAAATATTTTTAAAAAAACTATTAATGAGTTATTTTACCTTTGGGGCACCAAGACTTTGAAATATGGTACATATTTTACACTTACGTACATCTTCCTTCAGATGGTACATTTTCATAGGAAATGCCTGATTTGACAACATTTACAATTGAAAACTATACCTATGTTTTTCCAAGCACACTTGAAGTTTTCCCATAACTGAATCATGTGTCCATTTTTATATTTAAAATTAAGTTAACATTAAATAAAACTCAGTTCCATGGTCCTGCTAGCCATGTTTCAAGTGCTTGATAGGCACATATGTTTACCGGTAGCTACCATATTGGAAAGCACAGCTCCAGATGAGTGTCGTTTATTTCATGGATGTAAATCCTATCTATATGCTCCAAATTAGATTTGTAGCATGGACCTGTCCCCTGACTGATATATCCAGATGCTAATTCAACATTTTACTTCGATATCTTACAGGCAAACCAAATTTAATATTTGATTCTGTTTTGGCATCCTTCCCCACTAGTACCTGCTCCTGAGGGGTGAAAAACTAGAAATCTTCTTTGATTTCCCTCATTCTGTCACGTTCCACAACCAACCTGTCAAATCGACTTTGAAAATGATGTTCAGAATCTGACCATTTTTGGCCCCTTCCATTGCCGCCTAATCAAGCCTCCATCATCGCTGTGCTGCAGGGGCTGCTCCCCAGTACCTCAGCCTCTATCTCCCCTGCCCCCCGCAGTCTATCCTCCACACAGCACTGCAACAAATGTATACAATACAAATCAAATTATTATCTCTTCCTTTACTCAAAACCCTTCACCGTCTTCCTGTTCTGCTCTTTACTGTGTGCTCTGCTCCTGTAGGATCCGTCCCTGTCTTTACCTCCAGTCTCATCTGATGGCTCAGCCCTGAGTCCAGGCCTCTCTAGTCACACTGCCTTTCCCGGTCACCTCAAGCTCATGAGGTTCCCACAGCCTTCAGGTCCTTCTCAGCTATCCGCGTGGCTTGCTCCTGCTTTCCAGGCTCTGCTCACAAGTCACTAGCTATCCTATCCAAACAACCACCCTCCTCCTCCCCAGCCCCAGCCTCTCTGTCTTCTTGCTGCCACTTTAGTTTTCTTCCCAATGGCCATCGTTACACTGGAGACTAGCCTATGTTTGTTTGGTTTTTGTCCACTTTCCCTCTAGGGAATAAGCTCCATGAGGGCAGAACTTGAAACATTCTTCTTGTTCCTCTGGACACTTCATCTTATTCTGGTTCCATTTGTAAGGAGTAGGGAAGCAGCCACTCTCCCTATAACAAGTAAGAATTGGACAGACTGAAAAATCAACAACCCTTTGTGGATCCAGAGAGAGGAGGAGACACAGAGCAAAATGCTTTCCCTTGGGACCAGAGAAACAAAAGGCATATATAGGGAATTGTGGCTGACAGAGCAGAGACTCCTGAGGGGAAACCAGGGTAAGAACCAGGGCTTGATGGGAACCTGGAAATATGATTGGCAAATTGCTGGAGGCTCAGGGGAGCCAGGTCTGAGAGGTAAAAATCTCCAAAGATACCCAGTGATAGGGAGACCTCTGCCATATTGTGACCTCCTGGAGCTCAACCAGACTCCCACAACAAATATCAGAGAAAAATCCCCTTGAACTTCCGGCGGGGGGAAGAGAAAAGGAATCATTCTGAAGGAGGCCACAGCATTCTGTCCTTCTTAATAAGGCCTCTATCGAGGGAAACTGGTTAACCAGAGCCTAACGGCCTGAGGAAGGGAAATACTGAACTGCAGCTGATCTAGTCATCTTGTCCCCCTCTAAAGGAAGAGAAAACAATGCAGAGCAGTCCTGAGGGTCACAGCTCAGGAGCACAGGCCCCACTAAAACACTGAACCCTGCTCATCCGGGTGTCAAACGCTTCCCCTCCCCACACCTCACCACTACATTACTAACGGCCTAATTACAACAGTTCTTTTTGGCCCATACATCATGTCCAGCTATCAAGGAAAAAAAATTGGAAGGCAACAAAGGCAATTTGAAAAGACAGAGCAAACATCAGAACCAAACATGGCAGAAATACTGGAATTATGACTGGGAATTTAAAACTTTGATTAATATGCTAAGGGCTCTAATGGATGAAGTAGACTGCAGGCAAGAACAGATGGACAATGTAAGCAGAGAGATGGAAATTCTAAGAAAGAACCAAAACGAGATGCTAGAGATCTTTTGTTCATCTGTTTATTTAATGTGATCCCTCCAAAAAATAAAAATAAAAAAATAATGTGATCCCTCCAAACAGAGAACCATGCCATCACTGATGGTACAATTATTCATGAATGACATTTAAACAACACAAATAACATTTTTAAATGATTCCTATTGTGAAGCATTTTATTGGCATTTAAATAATATTTGGCCTGACCGTCCACCATCCATTTCTCTAGTTTGGAGAGTGTCACTCTTTTTTTTTTTTTTAAGATTTTATTTTTAGGTAATCTCTACACCCAGTGTGGGACTTGAACTTACAACCTCAATATCAAGACTCACATGCTTTATTGCCTGAGCCAGCCAGGCACCCCCAGAGAGGGTCACTCTTAACATCAGTCAACAAGCTGATGAGAGAGAGAAGCAGGAGTGCTCACTCCTCAACAGATGCCAGAGGCGGCCAGAGAAACATCACCCCCAGCTTCCAGAAAGAGCTAGCCCAAGGGCAGGCCAGATGCACACCAGCCTGAGGTGCTAATCTTGAGAGGGCACTAAAACATGGGAAGGAAGAAAATCAGAAATAAGTTGCCAAATAACCCAGGTCTCAAACACGACTTTATACCTAACTAGAAAAATCAAAAGTGATTCTCTTAGCTTAGAAGTAAACAATGCCCTAGAACAGAAATAACAGAACACTTTTTGCTGATGGTGTCTAACCCAGCTAAATCAATATAAAAGAAGCACCCAAAGTGTGCCAAATGCTTACACCGTCACCCATGTGGCACAGAATGACTCGTCTCCTCCTGAGAGATAGAGGCAAGGTCCCCATCCACCACGGTTTCCCCATTTCTCTCTCTCTCTCTCTCTCTCTCTCTGCCTTGTTAAGAGTCTGTATGGTTATTCAGTGGATAAGAGTGCAGGCATCAAGAGCCACACCGCCTGAGCTGAAATCCCCACTCTGCCACTTATTAGCTGTGTGGCCTGTGGCCATGTTACTTGGTCTCTCTGTCCCTCCATTGTTTTTCTTTTTTAAAGTTTTTTTTTTCAAGGTTTATTTATTTATTTTGAGAGAGAGAGAGAGTGAGTGAGTGTGTGTGTGTGTGCACATGTGAGCAGGAGAGGGGCAGAGAGAAAGGGAGAGAGAGAATCCCAAGCAGGCTCCACAATGTCAGCACGGAGCCCAATGTGGGGCTCAAACTCATGAACTGCGAGATCATGGCTGAGCCGAAATCAATAGTTGGACACTTAACCGACTGAGCCACCCAGGCACCCTCTTTTTCTAAGACTGCCTACCAAGATTAACTGAATAAATAGCTGTCAAACACTTAGACAGTGCCTCACACATAAAGATGCTACGTAAGTATTATTTATAATTATCGTTGATATCTCCACCCCCAGGATAGAACCCAGGGGGAGAAGCATACATTTAGATAGGAAGGGTTTAAAGATCTTTCATTTGCTTCCAACATTTAGTTGATTTTTATTCCAATTAGATTTTTTTTGAGAGAGAGAGCGAGAGAGAGAAGGAGCATGCAAGCTGGGGAGAGGGGCAGAGGGAGAGAGAATCCTAAGCAGGCTCCATGCCCAGTGAGATTATGGCCTGAGCTGAAATCAAGAGTCACTTAACCAACCGAGCCACCCAAGAGCCTTTCAAGTTAGTTTTTTTCCCAGTACTTGCTCTCAAGGATTTTATGATCTTATACACTCACTTAAAAAAAAATGGTGAGGGGCACCTGGGTGGCTCAGTCGGTTAAGCGTCCGACTTCGGCTCAGGTCATGATCTCATGGTCTGTGAGTTTGAGCCCCACGTCAGTCTCTGTGCTGACAGCTCGGAGCCTGGATCCTGCTTCCGATTCTGTGTCTCCCTCTCTCTCTGACCACCTCCCCCCACCCCCGTTCATGCTCTGTCTCTCTCTGTCTCAAAAGTAAATAAACATTTAAAAAAATTAAAATTAAAAAAAAATTTTAAAATAAAAAAATGGTGAATAAAAGGCACACTATAATCTGGTGCCGAAAACAGGAGAAGAAGAAAAGATACACTGTATTCATAGGATCAGAGTGATGTGATTCAGTGTGTTACCTCAATGACATATATGAAATAGTAAGGTTCATTAAAAATCATCTCAGAAGAGTATTTCATGACATGGAAGAATGTTTGTAGTTTATGGTCTAGAGCAACAGATAAGTTACAGAACAGAATGTATGGTGAGATCCAGAGTTTTAAAATGTATAAAAGTAGATTTTTTAAAAGACTGGATAATGTCAAAATGCTGGTTGCAATGATCTTGGATGATTTTCTTTCTTGTTGGGACTTAAGCTATTTTTCAATATTTTTTAATTGGCATGACATTTCTTCTAAATCAGAAGGGAATATCAGCAATAAATGTACTATTCTTTTGAAAAGCGATCTTAGAGCTGTCTTATTTTAATGGCTGCCAACTGGGGCAATATTGTTCCCCACCCACCCCAAGATACTGGCAAATATGGGTGGGGATGTCATGTTGACTGGGATCCCTATTGATATTTAGGGCCAGGGATGCTAAGTGTATTAAAGTCCTCCACACCCCAAAATGCCAAGGCACCCAAATGACAGAATTGCATCTAATGCATCTATGTCACAATAAAGGGCACTGAGTCCAGAGAAGTGAGGTGCCTAGAGTAACAAAGCATGTTAGTGCTAAGTCAAAACAAGGATCTAGCTCTTCTGGCTCCCAGCTCAGATGTTTTTCCATTTTCCTACTTCACGGAAAAGGTGGCATTTGAGACGGGTTAGAAGAATGGGTAGTATCGTAGGTTGAATAAAGGCCACCCAAAGGTCTCAGGTCCTAATCCCTGGAACCTGTAAATACAACAAAGGGGAGATCTTCAGAGATATGATTCAGTTAAGTATCTTAACGTGGAGAGATTACCCTGGATTACCTAGGTGACCCAAATCCATTCCCAAGTGTCCATATAAAACAGGTGTGTGGGGGGTGGGGGGTGTTAAACACACATTAGAGAGGCAATGTGACCACGGAAACAGAGACCGGCGGGACATGGCCATAAATTCAGAATGGCTCGAGGCCACCAGAAACTAAAAAAAAAGCAAAGCATGGATTCTCCCCTAGCCTCCTGCAGGAGAAAGGCCATGTTGATACCTTGATTCAGCCTAGTGAAACTGATTTCAGATCTTTGGCCTCCTGAACTTCGAGAGAACAAATTTTGTTGTTTCCGCCACCAAGTTTGTAGTTACTTGTTACAGCAGCTGCAGGAAAACTAATACAAGTAAAATACGATGAGGTCACAGAAAGCGCATTCTGAGACAGAGATGGTATCTGAAGAGATACCATGAACAAAGAAACGATAGTAGAAATAACCGCATTCAGGGAACAGTGAGAGGACCAGTTAACCACTGAAGCCAATATACAGGGAGTGCAGTGGAAGACAAACTTTTCCTAAATTACCTCATAATTTCTCAGCATTTGTTAAGGTTCACAAATTCAGGGCATTTAATTTAAAACCATCAGAAAGTTTGATGCAATATTCTGGTTTCTATTGCTTTCCTGTATTTGCTTTCGTGAAGTATAAACAAACTACACAAACTAAATATGTAAAACATAGCAAGTTTAAATCTTATGTATACATTTCTCCCCCGCTGAAAGGCAATTTACATAAAGCACAAACATAAACAACATCTGTGTATATCTCCAGTAATATATTAAGTGACAGTGATGTTCTCTTTAACCAAAAATGTACTTACGCATTCAAAATTACCATTTGCATAGAATTTGGGGAAAAATGCACATTTTTCCCCAACGGAAATTACCCTAATGTGTCTTAAAATATGTAAACATGACCTAGATGTATCAGAGTGGTACTTGTGAAATATCACACATGTTCAAGCTTATCCAAGTAATTATATTTTATAGCTCTTAACATGGCATGTATCTCTGAACACACACATGCACATACACTCCACATACATTCACACATGGAGTTCAGACTTGAATATAGTGTTCGAGTCCTTCTTTGGACAATTAAGACAGAATTTTAATCAACTTTTCTAAGAATAAAACTTGTACCTTTTGGTGGTGGGAATGTGGTACTTTTCTCCACCATCTGAATCCCAGGGACTAATAGTTTGCTCGTTTAGGTTCCTGGGGTCTCCATACATGCACATAGAAGCAGTGTGCTCATAGCCACCAGCCCCGCCGTCCACAGAGCCACCTTCGTGGGATGAAAACACGCAATCAGAGATGGAATCAAAGCTTGAGGGTGAGTGTCTTCCTTATTTGTACCTACTCTTCTTGTTTAAAATCAATTCTCCCCATTCTCTTTTCTCTCCTCCTCTCCTACACAATCCTTATAGAATCACCAACACTGTTTCTTGTCCAAAGACTGTCTTGGTTGAGTCAGGGTGATATAATGGTCAAGTGCATGAGCTCTGAAGCCACACGGACCTGCATCCACGCGCTGACCTCCGCGCTTATCAACAGTGCAGTCTATGGCAGATTACCCACCCTAGGGGACCCTCCATTTCCTCATCTGTCAAATGGGGGGTATACTGCAGTGCCAACTTTACTGTGTTATTATGATGCTTTAATGAGTCATTAGCAGAAAATAGGTGTATAGTGTGAGGAAAGAATCCAAGCGCCGCCCAACACCTCCCCTATGTTCCCAAAGAGAAACTGTGCTCCATACAGCATGAGCTGGCAAGATCACAAATTGCATTGTGTGCAAAGACCCAGAGCACATCCAGAACACCCCTGTTCCTTCCGCATTAGACCATGCAAGCCTTTCTTGGAACTGCTTAGCTATGCATGCATCAGTGGCCCTCAGGCATGCCCCAGCTCTCTGCATTTCAGACCCCAAGAGAAAGGGCTGGGGTCCTCTTCTGCAGCAGGAAGCAGGGGATGTGCAGCCACATCGTTCATCTGCTGCGTGGGGACCACGCATTGCAAGGGGCTATACGTGAACGACATCATATCTAAATGGCATCCATTGTAAGAAATGTCGTTGTTTGGGTAGCAATAAGAAAGTAAAAACACTTCCAATTAATTGTCACATGTCATTGACTGTCGGAAACATTCTTGACTCCAGAGATACTAAAATGTGAAAATAACGTGCAGCTCAGAAACCATGAAATACGATATTAGAAGGAAAGGGGATGTGTGCATGAGAAGGTACTTGTGCCTTCTCTAATTAAATAGGAAAAATGCTTTCTTACAGATGCAGAAATGAATTTAAACATCAATATGCATGAACTTATAAATGACATCCAATTCTTAAATCCCCTCTAAACTACCCTTCCACAGTTACTTCCCACACTCACATACTGTCGTTTTTACATATTGCCTTTTGGTGGCTGACTGTTGGTGCTATCAACATTTCATTTCCCTTTGGACACCTTTTATATAAATAATCTCCACTATTGCTCCCTTGCTCTCCTATGTGTACCTTGCTCCTATTTCAATGAAATTCAAAGATCTGAATCTCATTTTTAAAAAACCTTCCAATAAAGATGAGTTATCAGCTGCTCAGTTTGTCCCTTTAATGCTAGAATCTGTTATACGTGATTATTAATTCCAGGGCTTCAGCCTTAGGTGAAACTTCTAAGCAGAGTGGAAAGGGTCCCCTATCCCTACTATACAAAGGGGTGTCCCTGCCAGCTTCTCTTGGAGCTGCTTCTTCTCAAAGGCGCCCCTTCATTAATAGGGGCTTTTCTGGGCAGTGGCTTTGCCTATGATTAATTATCATGAACCCAACTTGGACCTTTGGCTTTCTGGCTCTTAGCTGAGTAGCCAAGATATTTCTCTAGACTGAGATAGTTGGCTTCAGTTCTAATTAATGATCAGTTGTTATCAGCTTAGTTTAGACTTTTTGCTCTCTGACTTTTTGGCTGGTTAGCCTAAACACTTCCCAGATCCAAAGAGCTGGCTGAAATTTATGTTCCCTTTTTTTTTGGCACTGTCTTGATCATTTTGATGCTTTCCCGGATCTGGAAAAAGATTTTAATTGTTTACAGTCTTGATTAATGGGTTTGCTATTGCTTTGATAGTCCATAATTTATAACGATAAGAAGCCTAAAAACAAATGGGCATGTTTTATATTGCTCTTCTGGGATATTTTGGTCAGTCCTTTTTAAGGAGTTACTGTTTTGTTTCCCTCTCTATTACTATTAAGTTACTAATAATTTTGTTATAATTGAACTTTAAACTATCACTATTTCTAACTCCTCTCTCCCTGCGGTATTTATTAGGCTGTAGAATTTCTTACTGTTATTTCAACAGAGTCCTTTCTCAGAGTCCTCTGGTTGTATATCTGAAGCAAGCCACTCACTAAGACAGTTTTGGTATCTGTTTGCATGCAAACGTAGGGCATTCTTTTTTTTTTTTTAATGTTTTTTACATGTTCAATGTAGTCAATTTTATTTTATTTTTTTAACATTTATTTATTTTTGAGACAGAGAGAAACAGAGCATGAACGGGGGAGGGTCAGAGAGAGGGAGACACAGAATCTGAAACAGGCTCCAGGCTCTGAGCTGTCAGCACAGAGCCCGACACGGGGCTCGAACTCACGGACCGCGAGATCGTGACCTGAGCCGAAGTCGGCCGCTTAACCGACTGAGCCACCCAGGCGCCCCCAAACGTAAGGCATTCTTATCCTTCCTCTAGCACCTATCACAAATTTCAGTGAAATGAATTGGCCTTTTACTCTCCACCAAATAAATGAATCCCTTATGCTCCATAATCATTCTTTGGTACATTAGCACATTTAGCCGAGTAAATAATCCCCATTTCAAGTGGAACCCCAAGTTCACTTTTATTAACAAGTTCTGTACTGGACTCTCAACTGGTCATCTGAGTTCTAGTTCACGTCAGAGACTCTTCTTGGTATCAAGTTATTATTAATGAAGGCTGTTGCTGCTTCGAATTAATACCTCCTTAACCCAGTCTGGATGGCCTCTGTTTCCAAAATAGTTGGCTTAGATGGGAATATATGGCTCCTCTCTTAGAATTCTCTGTAGCTATTTTCTTTATTCCCAAAAGTAAAAGAATGAAAAAAGAAAAACACAAAACCCACAGTATTTGAGGAAGGTGATGGTGTCAAGTTTTTCCCATTTTTATAATGATGTTCGCACGTCAAGTTTCACATGACATTTTCTTGACAAGGACACGGGAAGCCAAAGTTTGCTCTCGCTTATGTTGGGTGCCTTAAATCGACAGAGACCTGTTCTACAGTTTATTAATTTCTGTACTGTTTCCGCTATTTTGATATGTTTTCTATTGACTATTAATACAAATTTTACATGTGATAGAAACCATCTCTCTGCAAGGTCACCAGGGACTTCCTCTTGAAAGAAATTCTACCCAGTCTCATTCTGTAACTGACACTCTGGACCCTTCACTCTTTGACACACTTCCTCCCTTGGTTTGCGTGATCCTGCGTGGCCCTAGCCCTCTTCCTCCCTCTTCAATCCTGCTTTCTCGTCTCCTCCACAGCACCTCCCAACCCCCTTAATCCTCCAGCCTCTAATACTGGGCGACCCCAAGCACCTTCTCCTCTGTGTCTACACTTTGCCCTTGGGAAGACATGGCCTCCTACAGCCTTTCCCACGGCCTCTACAACGCATTGCTTCTATTATCACAACACTCAGTTCTCTCACTGGAATTCTGATTCATGTTTCTGTTCAGAGAATTTCCTCTTGGCTATCTTGTGATCATCCCACATTTTGCTTATTCATATATTTAACCAATATTTATTGTGTGCCCATGATGTGCCAAATATGGTGCCAGACCCTGAAAATACAATGATCATCAAAACACCCTTTCTGCTCTCCAAGAATGCATAGCTCCATCAAACTTGAAGGTGAGAACTGTAGCAAATGATTCATAACTAAGTAAAACAAAACCCAACAAAAGAAAAACACGCTGCTCTTCTTGTCTCCCGACGTTTTCTTTCATGGATCTTGTTTTTGGTGTCATAGCTAAGAAATCTTTCTATAATGCAAAGTCACAAAGGTTTTCTATGTTTTCTTCTAGAAGTTTTATAGTTTTAGGTTTTATATTTAGGTCTATGATCCATTTTTTAAAAATGTTTATTTATTTTGAGAAAGAGAGAGAGAGAACTAGTGGGTGAGGGGCAGAGAGAGAGAATCCCAAGCAAGCTCCTGACTGTCAGCACAGATCCCAACCGGGGGCTTGATCTCATGAACCATGAGATCATGATCTGAGCTAAAATCAAGGGTCAGACCCTCAACCCACTGAACCACCCAGGCGCCCCTGGGTCTATGATCTATTTGGAGTTAATGTTTATATTAAGTGAGAAATATGGGTCAAGGTTCATTTGTTGCATATGGACCTCCAATTATTCCTCTCCCTAATAAAATCAAAATACTTCTAACAAAGTGAGCTCCCTTGGTACCATTTCATCAGGGCCTCTCTCTGGTTAAAACTTACCATAGCTTCCTGTCGTGCACCACTAACAGCTAACTCTGCTCAGCTTCCACAAGCCGGTGCTAAAGTGGCCCACTTTACCCCCACAACCTTCCATACTAACCACGCCAGTGTCCTCACTGTGGTCAGCGGACATTGGGAGCTATCGTTTCTGGACTACCCAAGGAAGGTTAATCAGAGTGTTCCTCTGACATCGTAAAATGGATATTAAGAGAGTGAAGCTCTTTCCTGCCAAAGCTTCTTAGCAAAAGGGCCAAATGAAGAAGAAAAGGAGGCCAACACAGGGAGGGAAGTGATGGATTGACCTGACAAGAGACCCCACCCACCCTCCTGGCTCTAGGAGTTGGCATGTGACTCGGTGTCATCCTCATGGCTGCAAGGCAAGGAAGGTCTAGTTCATTAGTTGACAGAAAGTCTTACACTCACGCTAAATGCAAAATTCAGACGGTGGTGGAAGAGTTATCACCTGCTCCCCTTGAGTCTAACTTTATCCTTCCTCTCTGGTTTCCTCACTCTCCCCTCGCTCTCCCCCCACGTCCTCCCATAGTCCCTTGGGTGTGTTTGGCTCTCTTCCCCCGTTCCTGGCCTTGCTGCTGCTGCTGCTGCTGCTGCTTTACTTCTTACTTTGGCTGCCATTTGGGCTTCCCCTTAGGAAACTGGGGCAGGAAGCTACATAGTCTTTGTTTATGGGGAAAGAATGAAGGGAAAAGCCCTCTCCCGGTCAGACTTCAGAGTGAACCATCTACAGACAAAGAGATGAAGCAGATATAAATTTGTAATATTAATTTATAATGAAACAGATATAAATTTCACTCAAAAGATTCATTATTTTAATAAATCAAATTAAATCCGATTCCCAGGGCACATGCTCTACAGTGGTAAGAAATTTAATTAGAATCGTTTAATCAAAACCGTAGAAGATGGCACAGTCTAAGTTGGCAGCTTTTTGAGGATTTGGCCGATTTAAGGGCATCTGGAAATTCCGTCAAGGTGGTCTTGAAACGTATTAGGTGACTGGACTCCAGTGGTGTCCACCGGGGAGTCAAATTCTAATTTATTGCTGGTGAAAAGACACATAGAGACAGAACCCGGGGAAGGCCTAATTCTTATCTGCTACACTGGTCCTTCCTGAGCCCAACTATCTAATGCCTCCACAGTGGAGACTGCTCAGAGAAAGGGACAGCTTTAGATTTCCCTCCTAGATGCGCATCTGGTTGGGGAGTCGCTGGAGAGGATTAGGAAGCCCCTTTCCTCCTGACCTGGGTGAACTCTTCCCCTGCCCTCCAGGGGCCTTCTCTCTGCCCCTGGCCCTCTGAGCTCCCCATTGCAATCTCTAACGAAGACCTGTGCTGTGTGTTTACAGATTTGACAAATCATACGACGGATAGCTTGCCCTGCTCAGAGTAAAAGATACCCTTTTCCGGATGGTTTCTCTTTTCTCCGACTGTTGTAATTCATTTCAAAATTCCTCTCTGAACTTATGCCCATATGAGTAATCTGACTGTCCAAAGCATGATCTTCTCAGAACTCTGGTTGAGGGGACATTTTGTGAGAAGACCCCTCCCTGTCTTCCTTCCATGGGAAACAATTTTGTTGCTCTGGTTTCAATGGATGTGGACAGGAAATGTGATTCTACATTTTAAAAGGGGACGGGGGAATCCAAGTAGATTTAGAGCTCGTAATTGTGATTTACTTTGGCTTTTTAATTTGAATATTTTAATTGCCTACTTTCCAAACTGAGTTTTAAGAAAATAAAACAATAAAAGAAGATTTTGTGACTTTGAGTCTACCTTTAAAGGGTTATGTTTTATGATTTCTCTTAAGAGAACCATATGCCCCTCCACTTCCAATTATTCCTTCCCTCCTCTCCTCACCTCTAATTTTCTTTTCATCCTTTATGTCCCTGTGTATGCACATGCGGATCCTCTGATTTTTAGTAAGTGTGTCTGAAACAAAATGCAGAGAAAAGTACAGGTAGGTAGAGAAAGAGACGTTTGTCCCAACTCCTGACCGTCAGGCAATTGCACTGCCTGGTGTTTAATCCTCAAGCCTCCAAGGCACAAGGTAAGGAAGCATTGCCCGAAGCCCCACCTCACTGGCTTTCTTCTATTTCCTGGGATCTGACATTTTCCCAGTCTTTGAGCGTGCTGTTACTCCCATTAGGAAACCTCAACACCGGTTCCCCGCTCGGAGGCTTTCTTCATCTTTAGGCTTTAGTTCGAATTTTGCCTCCTTTGAGAAGCCTTCCTGACAGCCACAAATGGTCCATGCCCCCGACCCTGGTTTTCTCTATCCGTGTCCTGTTTGTTTCCTCCTTGGCTCACATCATGATTTATAATTGTCCCATTTATTTTCAGTTCCTTAAGTTTATTGTTTGTCTTTGGTCTTCCTTTGGTCTGCTGGCTCTGACAGCGAGCTCGAAGGGAAGGGTTGGAACTTGCCAATTGAATTCAGCACTCTAGGGATAACACCTGGCACATAATAGGCACTCAATAAACATCCTTTTAATGAATGAATGAATGACTATCCTCTCCAGAGAGGCTGGGTGCGCCAAACTGCTCTGAGAAGCTTCTTGCTGCATTGATTCTAAATTCTGCTCAGGGAGACCTCTAAGGAGGGTGCACCAGCCAAGTGGGTTGGGTGGGCTACTTGTAAGGCCAAATCCAGAGGAAGTCACCCCAAGGAACACTTAGAAGGACAGAGTGAAGCAATCCCGGAATTATTTTCTTAATGAAGGGAATTAACTCGGAACTCAAATTGAATCAAGTGCCTAATATAGAGAGCTCAGAGCTAGCCCCTTTTTGCTAACTACCCTTATAAAATGACCCCTGACCCATGCAGGCAAAGCCCTGGCAGCGTTGTGCCAACTTTAGCAAGGGGGGGGGGGACTTGCTTTTAGCCCCAGGTAAACAATAAAATTAATTTAAATATTCTTGAGGTAAAGTCTCTGTACAACTACAAAAGACAATGACTTTCCTCTTGTGGAGCTTATGTATTTTTTTTTAATCTTGAGTTTCTCAAAGGCAAAGACTGTATGACATTCGTCTTTATATTCCTATCAGAATCTCTGATGTAGAAGCATATGATTAGAGGAGCCTAACACATTAACCCCAATACATTATTTTACTTACAAAGTCCCACACTCTTTACCAAAGAGACCCTTCCCATCAGATAGAGCAGGGAGAAAGGAAACCACGTCTTGCCATAATGATCAGGGCTGGAAATCTGCTTTCCCCCACCATTTGCAGGCTAGAACATCTATACTAGATGCAGAGCTGAGAAAGAAACTGAAAGGAATTGGGTTTTAACCGGGTCAATTATTGATGCTCAGCAGATGAAACAAGAGCTATAAATAGAAGCGAAAGAAAAAAAAAAGTTGGTGGGAGTTTACTGAGGATTAGGGAACTTCCTAAAGGCCACATAAGGGCACATAACTGGTCTTCCTTTGCCACTGATGGTTCAGGGTAATTGGGTGGATTCATCCTTAAGCAGGGAGATAGTGTAGACTCGTGGTTATAGACCAGCAGAAGACAAGAAAAGGATCATGGGTCTATGCGCTTTCCAGAGGGCTGGCCAGCCTGGGGTAGGGATTTAATTGCCTGGGGACCAGAGACCCTATACTGACCCTATACTCCACCTCCCTTCCTCTCTCGCTCTTAGTTTTTCATTTTTCTCAAAGGTTCGCTGAGTGAAAAGGAAGGAAAGCATTTTTGTCTGTGCCTCCGCCTAAAGAAATAAAGATCTACAAATCCTTGGAGACTGTGGGGTAGGAAGAGTGGAGGAAATGTGAAAGAAACCCAAGGGAGAAGTGAAAACTCAGGCCAAGAAAGTCAGGGGCCACTTGCACAGAAGTACTTGCCTCTTCTGGGGCTGTTTACCACACAAGCTTTTCTTTTCTTATCATTTGGGGAATTTTTGTGATTTACTCTCTTTCATGGTGTTAATTCCCACACAAAGCATTCTGATGGAGTCTGATTTGAACATGATGCTCTAAAGTTCCAAGCTAGTTGTGTGTGTGTGTGTGTGTGTGTGTGTGCGCGCGCGTGTGTGCACATTTCTTTAAGATTGTTCATTGTCGGGGCACCTGAATGACTCAGTCCGTTAAGCATCCGACTTCGGCTCAGGTCATGATCTCGTCATTGGTGGGTTCGAGCCCCGCGTCCTGCTCTGCTCTGTGCTGACAGCACAGAGCCTGAGCCTGCTTCAGATTCTGTGTTTCCCCCTCTCTCTGCCCCTCCCCTGCTCGCGCTCCATCTATCTCTCAAGGTAAATAAACAATTTTTAAAAACTTTAAAAAAAATAAAATAAAATTGTTCATTGTCAAAAGGAGGGTGATATAGGTTCCTATATCTTCTTTCCCTCCTAAGGGTTTGGGCCACCAGAAGGTAATCACTAGCACTTCTAACTAAATTCAATATACTTGGAAAAGTTCTACGTGGAAAACAGAAACACAAAATTCATATTAAGTTCATTTTTAATTGAGTTGCAGTGTGATTTAGACCTTGAACTTCTCCAGCCAGCCACATAACCAGAGAGACACGTCAAAGACAGGAATCCTGCGGCCCTCACCAAGAGCTGGAGGGGCCTAAAATGTTCACCATAAAACAGACCTTTGCTAGATCAACCTTTTCCCTTGGGGATACGGCAGCTGAGGTTTGGTGTGGACAAGTGACTCAGTCGAAGGTCACTAGCGCTGACTTTCCCACGTATGCGCTTTGCTGTTTCCGTGTTGTAGTCATTCTTATTCTCCTCACACTTCACTAACCAGTATTTTATGCCTTCACAGAGTTCTGAAACTTCAACATTTTTGTAGTTGGAGCTGTCGGTTTTAATTAACTAAAAAAACTCTGATTGTGCCGGACATGGAGCCCGAGGTTAGGTTTGAAGGCCAGTAAATGCAAATGGCACTTTCCCTGTCCCAAGGAGCTCTTCCTCTAGCACGAGGGATAAGATGTCCCCAGTAGCTGGAAGACAGGGGAGGGGGCCCTTGCCATAGAAAGGCAGAGTCAGATAGATGGGGGTTCTGAGAACTGCTTCCAAACGGGAGAAAGTGTTCACGGAAGGGGGGTGTTGGGCTCATTCCCCCTGGGGAGTAACTGGAGATGTGACCGTGACCTAGAGTAAGGGAAAGAGGAGCCCCCCCCCCCCCCCATGAAGGAACAGAATAAAAGCCAGCTGTGAAAGGAGTGCACGAAGGCAACAGAGTGCTCGTTTTCACTTAGAGAACACTCTGTGTGAAGGGCATTCGTGTGATAGAAAAACCCTCCTGAAGGCCCTGAAAAGCAACATGTAGGACAGTGTATTAGTCCTCGACGTTTGTTTGTTGCTACCGTAACACAATTCCATAGACTGGATCGCTCAAACAACAGAAATTTACTTTCTCACAGTTCTAGAGGCCGGAAGTCCAAGATCAAGGTGAGGGCAGGTTTGGTTTCTCCTGAGGCCTGTCTCTGGGTCTTATAGATGGCCCCATACTTGCTGTGTCCTCACATGGGCTTTGTTCTGTGTGCAGGCACCTCTGGGGTCTCTTCCTCTTCCTCTTTTTTTTTTTTTAACTTTATTTATTTATTTTGAGAGAGAGAGAGAGAGAGAGAGAGAGAATCCCAAGCAGGCTCCACACTGTCAGTGCAGAGCCTAACACAGGGCTCAGACTCACAACCAGCGAGATCATGACCTGAGCCAAAATGAAGGGTCAGAAGCTTCTCTGACTGAACCACCCAGTCGTCCCTCTTCCTCTTCTTATAAGGACACCAATCATATTGGATTAGGGCCCCACCCTGATGACTTCAGTTAGCCTTAATCACCTCTCTAACAGCCCTATCTCCAAATACAGTCACATTCTGGGGTACCAGCAGTTAGGGCTTCAACATAGGAGTTCTGGAAGGACACAAATCAGCCCTAGAAACTCTGTATGATTATACTACTTCAAGATAGATTACACTCTTGTAAAAGCCACCAGGCATTGGGGGGCTCAGTTGGTTAAGCGTCTGAAGCTTGATCTCAGCACATTGGGCTCCACACTGGGCATGAAACCTGCTTAAAAAACAAAACAAAACAAAACAAAACAAACAAACAAACAAACAAAGAGCTACCAGGCATTAATATAGCCTATTAAAACAGGCTACACATTTCCCTCCCACACATTTCCCATGAATCTTTTATTTAAGTATAAAGATTAAAGGCAGAGGTCCAAATACTGCATAAAAACTTAAGAAAACAAACCTGCGTTTCTACTTCTAGGAATTTACCCAAGAGAAATACAAAACATATGTCTGCACAGAGACTTGTCCACAAATGTCCATGATAGCATTACTCATAATAGTTAAAATGTGGAAACACCCCAAATATCCAACTGATAGCCTATAAACAAAATGTGGTATATCCATACCATGGAATATTATTCAGCCATAAAAAGGAATGAAATATGGATGTGTACTACCATGTAGATGAATCTTAAAAACATGCTGAGTTAAGCCAGGTGGAAAGGGCTACACACTGCATGATTCTATTTATGTGAAATGTCCAGAAAAGATACATTTGTAGATCCAGAAGGCATATCTGGGGTGGCCTGGGGCTGGAGAAGGGAGTGGGGACTGATGTAAGTGAGCCCAAAGGAATGTTTTAAGATAAAGGAGAAGTTAGGGGTGCCTGGGTGGTGCAGTCGGTTAAGCGTCCAACTTCAGCCAGGTCACGATCTCGTGGTCCGTGAGTTCGAGCCCCGCGTCAGGCTCTGGGCTGATGGCTCAGAGCCTGGAGCCTGTTTCCGATTCTGTGTCTCCCTCTCTCTCTGCCCCTCCCCCGTTCATGCTCTGTCTCTCTCTGTCCCAAAAAAAAAATAAATAAAAAAAAAAGGTTGAAAAAAAAAGATAAAGGAGAAGTTCTAAGCCTGGATTGGGGTGATGGTTGCACAACTCCATAAACTTATTTTAAAAACACATTGAATTATATACTTACAATGGATATATTTCATGATATGCAAATTCTCCTTCAATAAAGCTGGAAAATATTTGCACACCATCCTTGTGTGGGGGACCATGTTGACCTTCTCTTTATTATTCCAATTTTAGTATACATGCTGCCGAAGCAAACACAATAAAGCTTCATTAATAAACATTAACAAACATTAATAAAAAACATTAATAAAAACTACATAGGAGGAATTGAAAAAGTCACACACACACAAAAATAAAATAAACTTCAAAAATTTCCTGTCATTGGGCAGGAGAGTGTATGCCTTCCATCCATAGTCTGCAGTAGGAAAAAGCTAACCCCCCATCCCAAGTGAGTTCTTGGTTCTGTGCGGTGTGGGGTAGAGGAAAGGGGATAACTTTGCAGCTCCGGGGGGGGGGGGGTGTATGCTGTTTCCCCTCCACTAACCAGTTCCTGGTGAGGTCTGGCAAGTGATAAAATCCTGTAACAGTAACCCTGGAAGGGGCCTCAAGGGCCACTTTGTGCAAACCTCTCATTTAATTGAAGGTGGAGTTGGGGCTTGGAAAACTTCATACAAACTGAGTTGCTCAGGAACCACAGGTCAATGGAGTCTATGTCAGGTGCCCCAGTTCTTACTCCAGTCATCCATTGGGCTGTCTCTTCATATCTCTTAGCCTTTCTCAGCCTCAGTTATCCCACCTGCAAAATGGAGACAGTAATATCTACCTGTTTCACAGAGTTATATGAAGATCCAATGAGATCAATAGTGTGGAAATGCTTTCAAAAATAGAAAGCCTCTACTAATGTAAAGTGCTGTTGTAGTCACATTAGCAGGTAAGTCATGGGTCAGTCTAGCTCAGAATCCAGACCAAAGATCTATAAGACTATACACATCCAGGAAATGAATTCGTCTGACCTGATGTGAGCATGAATCTCTGGTTAAAGCTGCTCCCCAGCATCATGAGGGGGTGGGGGTGGGGCAGTTTGGGCACCATTCCTTTAGTTTTCCAGAACATTCTCATTCCAGAACACCATTATCTTCCTGCTGTCTATCCATGACACTTTAATTATTTCAATGACAATGAAATTTAGTCTGTGTACATTCAACTATGATTACTCAAGTAACAACAATGGAAATGAAGATTTGATTTAGGTGTCTATAACCTAAAACTTATTTATTTTATTCCCCTCCTTTGAAAACTTACCCATTTCTGTTGGGACCCAAGAAAGGGCCCTCTGTGTCTAATAACACCCGGGAATCCCCAAGACTGTACGCTAAGTGTATTTTTGAGTGTATTAATCTCTGCTAAAGGACTCTCTCAATCCAACACCCTTCCCTGAGCCTCCTGCCACCCACACAGGGGCGGATCTCACTAGGAACCCACAGCAAAATGAGAGCCCAGCAAACCAGTCATCATTACTGGCCCAGGAAAAACACCAGGTGCAGAGCCCAGCACAGAATGTGATCTGAGAAAACACTTATAAATCAAGCAGGTCCCAGGGAGTGAAAGTACAAGTTAGTAAAAAATAACAACAAAGTGACCGTGAAATGTTAAATCAGATCAACCCAACAGCAAGCTAATTACTGGGGCCTCTGTAGAAAAGCCAGGGTGAAGACTGACGTTAAGTCAGGAAAAAGCTGGAGAAGCATTCTCACCTCCCACATCCGGTTAACTTTTCATACATTAGGAGGATTGGTCCTTTAATTGTGATATTTGTTTCAAATGTTTTCTCCCAGTTATCTTATGACTTTGTCATGATTTTTTTTTATTTTACCGTGCAAGTATATTTTATTTCTAGGTAGCTTGAATTATCAGTCTTGTTGCATCTGAATTTTGAGTTGCATTTAGAAAGGATGTCCTCATACCTATAAGAGAAAGTTAGCCAGATTTTCTAACACTGAGGGGTTTCATTCTTGATCCAGCTGGAGTTTATTCTTACATACAGCTATCCTGTGGTCCTCACAATGTTTATTAAAAATCTATTTTTGCCTGGGGTGCCTGGGTGGCTCAGTCAGTTAAGTGTCTGACTTCGGCTCAGGTCACGATATCGCGGTTCATGAGTTCAAGCCCCACGTTGGACTCTTTGCTGACAGCGCAGAGCCTGGAGCCTACCTCAGATTCTGTGTCTCCCTCTCTCTGCTCCTCCTCTGCTCACACGCAGTCTGTCTCTCTCCTTCTTTCTCACTCTCTCTCAAAATAAATAAACATTAAAAAAAATCTATTTTTGCCTTAGTCGGTGGAGATGCTACCTTTATTGTGTATTATGTTTCCACATATATTTGGGTCTATTCTTTAACTTTCTATTCTATTCTATTCCAATGGTCTATCTACTCATGCGTCAGTATCACGTTGTTTTGATTTCAGAGGCTTTATAATAAAGTACATTGTAATATCTGGTAAGTAGCTCTTTTCCCCCAGTGTTTTTCCAACTATTCTTGTAAGTTTTGTTTTGTTTTTCTGTATGAACTTTACTATCAACTTGCATAGTTCCAGAAAAGGGTTTTAATGGTATTTTTGTGGAGATCACATTAACTTAGAAAGACCTGGTGTCTGTATGACATTTATGATCCTGAATCATCCTATCTAAGAACAGGGATTTCCTTCCATTTAAGTTTACTTTTATATCTTTTAAGAGTGTTTTTATTTAATGTTTTTAATGTTTATTTATTTTGAGAGAGAGGGAGATAGAGGGAAAGAGATAGAGAGAGAAAGAGAGAGAGAACGTGAGTGGGGGAGGGACAGAGAGAGAGGGAGACACAGAATCCAAAGCAGGCTCCAGGCTCTGAGCTGTCAGCACAGAGCTCAACGTGGGGCTCAGACCCATGAATCGCAATATCATGACCTGAGCCAAAGTCAGACACTTAACTGGCTGAGCCACCCAGGTGCCCCTTAAAAGTGTTTTAAAGTGGGTTTTTTTTCCCTTATAAAATCTGCACATTTATGTCTAAGTGTTATATCTTTTTTGGTATTGTTACAACCCATTACTTTCTGAAGCCAAGCTGATCCAGGCACTTGATTTTGGGTTCTAAATAATTCCCAATTTTCTTTTCATTTCCCTTTGCCTTGCCCAGTCCGCAAGTCTCACTGGCATGACTTGAGTGTATGTCCATTGACCACGCTGGGAGAACAAGAAACAATAGTAGGTCTAGAGTTTAAGACAAGATGACATAAGACAGTGGTGAATAAGGTCTTTGGGTCTTAGCAAGAAAGAATTCACATCTGTCTGGGGGCAAAGATAAGAGTCACGGGTCTCTCACATATTTAAAAATCTAAAACTGGATTTAACTCGTCTGCTTTTCTCAGTCAAGTAAACTCTATCAATCTTCATGACGTCTTAGACAATCTTCTAAATCCTCTTTCCTCTTCTGGGTCTGATATAATACAGTATACTTATGACTAATAGTATTGAGTTGATAAATCCCTTCTATAAATTTTCCGTTCTTAATATTTCCCTAATACTTTCATGATCCAAACTCCATGTGGCCACAGAAATTTCTGGTAGATAGTTGTCTCCAAGACTATCTGTAAAACCAGGTGAAAGGCAGGCCCTGTGAATTGTGGTACACATCTCAGACTATACATTTCTGTCAGATTTCAGACTTGGGGTCTCTAGATGGTTTTCTCGGGTTGGTACATGGTCCTGCTGAAAGCAATCAATGGTTGGATTTTACTCCACACCAGCCTGCTCTCCTTTCAGCCAAAGCTTCTTTACCAATGGTACTTTTTTTTTAATAGATGTTTATTTATTTATTTTTGAGAAAGAGAGAGCATGCACGGGGAGGGGCAGACACACACACACACACACACACACACACAGAATCTGAAGCAGGCTCCAGGCTCTGAGCTGTCAGCATAGAGCTCAACGAAGGGCTTGAACCCACAAAACCTGAGCTGAAGTCAGACGTTCAACTGAATGAGCCAGCCGTTCAATGGTACTTTAATTCCTTAGACCCAAAGAGGACAAAGAAATCTAGACAAATCATAGGAAATGCAATATTGAAAAAGCCATTTGAAACCTAAGGCAATTGGAGACTCTGAGCTTTTGGTAAGAATAAGAAGGAAAACCCCTGCTGGGCTCTCTCACCTCTTTCTCCACCAGTTTCACTATTGAAACTCCTAACACCCCTCAAGGTCAAGCTTAACTGTCACCTTTGGTACATAATTTTTCATGAAACCCCTCTACCTCCCAAAGATGTCATTGCTCCCTCATCTGTTTTCCTATTAAATTTTAAGCATGTTCTATTATCATTTTAATCGCATTTTATTACAGTTCTCTCATTATTTGTTTATATCTCTGTCTACCAACTAGGCTTCAGATTCTTGGAGGGCAGAACTGTATCTCATTCATCCCAGTATCCTCTAGATCTCATAATTTAATTGGATTAAACTGACCAGAGCAAGAGATTTGAACTTTTTTGTGCTATTCACTGTTTGAGGTCTATTAGTCTCAGCCTCAGCAGTAAGGCTCACATTCACACCAGGAGACCCCAAACAGAGTTCCTTGGTGAAGGTACGCCATGTTCTGCAAAGCCCGTCTCCCTTTCAGCCCACTGATGAACTTTTTATTGGTAATATGTGAATGGTTATGAGGACCAAATGAGATAATTCGTCTCAGGCACTTATCAGTGAATGTTAATTAAAATATTAGTGACTTTATACTACACAGACTGATGGAAACTTGGATGACAAACTATAGAGCTACTACTGAGTCAGAGAAATTCCTTAGTGAATTGCTTTGTGATCCAACAACAGTTTCCCATCTTTTTTCCACCCCTACATAAAAGATAAGGGGCATATTGCCAGGGCCATTCCTATGGAATGGCATGTAGATAAGGATACATGCAAATGATAGGCAACTTCAGGTGTATTTGCTGGAACTTTCTATCTCCTTTCCCTATATCTCAAGAAAGCTTACTGGAATGTCTGCGATTAAAAATGGCAGCGTTTTTTTTTTAACAATAAGATGTCTATTCTTATTATTTGTTTAATGCACAAAACTCAGTTCTTCGTTATTACTAATAAATTATTCCAGCATACCTCTGTTTTGACTCCCCAGTATTTTGTGAAACCCAGTTGCTAAGATCCATTATTATAAACCCCAAGGGCACAAGACTGACCATTGTCACACTGTGAGATGTTCACAAACTCTTCTGCTAACCATATAATTATGAAAAGTGGGCTCATTGTGGCTCCTTGGTGGCTCAGTCGGTTAAGCATCCAGCTCTTGACTTCGGCTCAGGTCATGATCTCACGGTTTGTGGGTTCGAGCCCCTCATTGGGCTCTGCGCTGACAGTGTGGAGCTTGCTTGCGATTCTCTTTCTCCCCTTCTCTCTGTCCCTCCCTGACTGGTGCACGCACTCTCTCTCTCTCTCTCTCTTTCTCTCTCTCTCTCTTTCAAAATAAATAAATAAACTTAAAAAAAAAAGTGGGCTCATCTGTGCTATCAGAACATTCTCATGGATAGTCATGACACAGAATGAAACTGCACTATCTCCGAAGATATTTTAAAGCTCAGCATCCTGGCAGGAAAGAGAGGGCAAATACAAAAAAGGAGATAAAACAGAGTTTGATGCAGGCACTATTTATTTACCACGCAGGTTTAAGGGAAATCAACAAGTGATGGTAAAACACCCAGGTGCTAGAATCAACAGGAAGTTACTATGACCTACTTCTTGAAAGAGACAGCAGGAAATCAGCCATGAACCCAAAGAGAGCTGTTGCTGTTGGAAGAGGCTGCCTACAAGATGCAGCCACTGACAAGCCCTGGCCCGGCAGGCAGTGAGCCGGGGGAATAAATACTGGAAGGTCTTTACCTTCTCCTGCCTGTGCCTTCCATTGGCCAAACCTAACGGGAATGCACAGGGCATGGACCGTGGATGCAGTCTGTAAAGGCCAGTCTTCTTGGACAGAGAACAGGGTAAGGGATGCAAAGTGTATCCAGAGGGACAAACAAGAAACATCCAGCACTATTGCTGACGAGCTCTTTTCTTCTTGATTCTGCACTGTGATTTCTAGCCCGTTTGGTGGGCAGTGGGGGGAGGGGGAGAGAAATGGATAAGATTTGAGTCATTTTCTACTTGGTCTGAAAGAGAAAGCACTTTTTTTGCCAGCAAAACTAGAAATAATAGACTCACAAGTGTGCAATTAAATCCTGGAAATACGTGGCTTTTCATCTCCATCTTAGATAAAAAGAAATCTCAGCTATGCCTTTCCCGGGCCATTTTAATTAACTTTATCAACAAAGTTCTAAATGTCTAACTCCCTTTATCTTCCTTTTCAGAATATCAATTGGGCAGAATGTGAAGATAAAACTTAACAGAATTTACAGTGAGGGGGAAGGGGAAAAAACTGAAAAAACAGAAAAATTACAAGTTTTTTTTTCACCCTCTTCCTTTTTAATTCTTGTTGTACTTAGTAGGATTCTGATGGCTGACAGGACTAAAAATTCTGTGTGTTCACTCTGATGACACATCTCCTGCTCCAGCTGGAATCCTTCTGAGAAACTCGCAGAGATCAGGATGACCCTCTTTAAACGGACAGGTGGGGCCTCCATTTTCAGTGCGAGCTAGCTCAGCCGACAGTTTTGAGAGAATACCAAATTTTTCCTCTTTTTAATTAATTGATTATTAAAATGACAATTTATCCATGTTAATTAGATATGATTTGAAAAATACGAGAGATACAAAAAATACAAATATAAAGAAAAAAATGGAAGCCATGCATATCCTTATCTAACAGTGGAAACTCTTGTTAATGTTTTATTATATTCCCTTTCACTCTTTTTTCTATACGTTTTTTTCCCAGATAGACATTACACACTGCAGGCAGATTTTCAGTCCTTCTTTATTATAATGAATATAATAGAATAATATTCCCCAAGTTATCAGGTAAACTTCAAAATAATAAAATATAAAGACCGCATAACATTTTATGTATGGGTGATGTCTTAGTCTATTTGGGCTGCTATAATAGAATAGTGTAGACTGGGTGGCTTAAGCAACAAACATTTATTTCTCACAGTTCCAGAGATGGGATTCTAAGATCAAGATACCAATATGGCTGGGTTCCAGTGAAGGCCCTCTTCCTGGTTTACAGACTGATGCCTTTACTTTGTATCCTCCTATGGTGGAGAGAGAGAGCTAACTCTCTTCCTCTTCTTATGAGGGTACTAACCCCATCAGAGGGGCTCTGCCTTCGTGGCCTAATCACCTCCCCAAAGCCCCACTGCCTAATCCCATCCTACTGGGGCTAGGGTTTGAACACAGGAATTGAGTGGTATACAAGCACATAGTCCCCAACAGATGGTTCGATCCCCATGTATTTAACCATTCCCCTATTATTGAACACGTCACTTTTTCCAATTTAGGTTTATCCAGTTTCCTTATTATGAATAAGACTACAGTGAACACCATTCATAATTTTTTTTTAATCTATAAATTTCTGAGAACAAATTTCTTGAAGCAGAGCTAGGAAGTTAAAGTTTCACTTCCGATCTTGCCAAACTGCAAACCAAAAAGATTGCACTAGTTTACCTTTCCACCCACAGGATACCTTTCCACCCACAGGATACAAGAGTGTCCGTTTTTATAGAACCTGGCTGACACTGAGTCCTGGAATTTACTTTTATCTCTGTTAAAGGTGTTTTGTTGTTGTTTTAATGCACATTTCTTTGTTTGGTGAGAGCGAACATGTTTTCACACATCCGTAGGCCATTTAACTCCCTTCTTTGTGAATTGTCTGTTCCTGCAGTTCGGCAGCTAAGCTTTCTTCCAAATCTTTGTTCCTCTCCTGAGAATCACAAAACTTTATACAACTTTATTCCAACTCATTGAGTGTTTTCAGATGGTTGGTTGCTTTTAACAGAGTGAGTTGATTCCAAAAATGTCATTTCAGTTTGGTTTTTGACAGAGAACGGCTATATGCTCAGTTGAATGCTGCCCAGACTATTTTCCAAAACCATAACTAAAGTTATCTTAATTGTCTCTCTGAATATATTAAAATACACAGTAGCCTACAGTTTTTAGTTCATAAATCCAAAGCTCTTGGAAACACATTTCTTTTGTGGGCCTCTCTAGGCCTAATTAGGACTATATGATCCTTTTTAGGTACTGGGCAGAGTGAGAAAAAAAAATAGTTTGGTCAAGCATCGGCCTTTTGACGTGAGTTCTCAACTTGATATAAAGCCCAGAAATGTTCCTGCAAATGTGTTCTTGAGTGCCTGCGTGCTTCCCTACTGTTTCTATGGTAGGTGATGAGGAGATTGTTTCAATCCCTTGTTGGGGCCGCTAGAAGTCAGTGAGCCCAAAGGAGGGATGGAGGAAGTCAATGGGAGTTAAGTACATGGAACCATTTCCCGGGTGACTTGACCAGTAGTAGCAAGTGGTATTCGTCCCGTGCTTTCCATTTAACAAAGCACTTTCTCCTACATCAGCCCATTTGATATCAGAACAACCACACGGGATGTTGGAAACCATCACCCTCCTTTTGCAGGACAGTTAAATGACTTGCTCAAAGTCACACAGCTAGTTAGTGGTGGTTAGTGCTCAGACTCCTGGCTTCTGTCTGTAAATGTGATTCCAACTATGTTCCTCTGGCGCATGGCTGCCTTGTTTACTGAGCACCCTTTAACAATGCAGTAGCATCATGGAATCAGAATAAAGAACAACAACAACGATGACAAAAGCCGGCACACAAGTTACAACCCTGATTGGCATCATACTCAATGTTCTGGAGAGAAGAAATAAGAGAGATTTATGCGATTTTTTCGATGAGAAGGGACATACCTGGGTCTTTGCATACGCCTTTCATTATGTGAGTAATCATTTTCGCTGTGCACTATTGAAGGCTGTGACATCTCTTTCTTCTCTCGTTAATCCAGCTTGACCTTTCAAGGCGTTATAGTCATTTTTTTTTTGAGAGCGCACATGCGTGTGTAAGTGGGGGAGGGGCAGAGAGAGAGGGGGACAGAGGATCCGAAGTGGGCACCACACTGATGGCAGAGAGCCCCATGCAGGGCTTGAACCCATGAACAGTGAGACCATGACCTGAGCCAGTCAGATGTTTAGCCGACTGAGACATCCAGGCGCCTCAGTCATTGTTGACTCTACAAAATGCTATAGGGTGTGCTTAGCCAGAGCAAGCAAGTAGACAGCTGGATGAGAAAGCCTGGAAAACCACATCGCAGTGAATATGCGTCTTCTCCTGTAGGAGTCTACTGACCCTTCGCATCAGAATCACATTTGCCAAATTTGAGGGATTTCTGAGGCTGAAAACAAACATGAAGGGATATTTTTCCTGGACTTTGGGCCAATGGTGGCCCCAGTGGTAGATTTGGGAATTATTTCTTACAATGTGATCATTTTCACTGGGGATTTGGTTGCTTGATGGTGAAGTAAAATGAGCAATGTTTTTTTCTTTTAACATATATAGGTGCCTAAACATTGTGGAGCTTTCAAGGGGCGCCTGGGTGGCGCAGTCGGTTAAGCGTCCGACTTCAGCCAGGTCACGATCTCGCGGTCCGTGGGTTCGAGCCCCGCGTCGGGCTCTGGGCTGATGGCTCAGAGCCTGGAGCCTGTTTCCGATTCTGTGTCTCCCTCTCTCTCTGCCCCTCCCCCGTTCATGCTCTGTCTCTCTCTGTCCCAAAAATAAATAAACGTTGAAAAAAAAATTAAAAAAAAAAAAAAAAAAAAAAAAAAAAACAACATTGTGGAGCTTTCTGGGAGAAAATGAAGTTAGACTCTAAATCCCCGTCCTCATTACCAGGAAGACACAAAACAATGGACTGGTCTCAGCCCTACAGAGACCTTATTATTAGAACACACCATGTGGTTCCTATTGAGAAAACCTCACTCAGGATATCGGAATCCCCACCACAGCCTGATTGGAGGCCTCTGAATAAGCTGACACTGAAACCCACCAAAGCCACCCAGCAATGGGCATTTTCCCCCAGGGTTATTGTCTGTGTGAATGTAATTATTCAGGTATTAGTAACACTCTGGAGCCCAGGCAGCTCTCCTGACTGAGCACCATGTAAAAGTGAGAGAGTGTTGTTCCTATCACTTTGTTTTTGATGTTTATTTATTTTGAGAGAGAGAAAGAGAGTGTGTGCCCAAGTGGGGGGAGGGGGAGAGAGAGAGCGGGAGAGAGAATCTTAAGCAGGTTCCGAGCTGTTGGCACAGAGCCCGACAGGGGGCTCAATCTCACGAACTGTGAGATCATGACCTGAGCCGAAATTGAGAGCTGGCCGCTTAAATGACTGAGCTATCCAGACTCCCCTTGTTCTTACCACTTTTTTTTTTTAAACGTTTATTTATTTTTGAGACAGAGAGAGACAGAGCATGAACGGGGGAGGGGCAGAGAGAGAGGGAGACACAGAATCGGAAGCAGGCTCCAGGCTCTGAGCCATCAACCCAGAGCCCGACGCGGGGCTCGAACTCACGGACCGTGAGATCGTGACCTGAGCTGAAGTCGGATGCCCAACCGACTGAGCCACCCAGGCGCCCCTCCTACCACTTTTAAAGGAACCGATAAGCTATCTTAGTGCTGGGTGATAATCCAGGAAACACAACTCCAGCCTCAAATAGAAATAAGGTGGAAGTCTGGGCAGCTCTGTTGTGGGTGTGGGACTGTGTAATTCCCTCCTGTTCCTCCTCCTATACCTTCTGCCGTGGTGAACGGCATCACCACCATCCTTCCAGAAAAGCCTCCGAGATGATGTCAGAATGGGAATAAAACCCAGACTGTTATCCCTGTGCTCTTTCCATGTCATCCCCCTGTCTCCCACTAACCAATGGAGATTTCATCGGCCCTGACCAAAATATCTGCAACATGGAGTCTGTGGAATTTGCCCTGTCAAGTTCCAGGATTCTAAAACAAGAAAAATATCTCAGTAAAGGCATTTCTCTGCCATCCAATAGGAAGATCCACCTGTTAAGTCATACTACTCGTCTTTTAATCTGGAGCTTGGAAGCTAGGCCTCATCCCTGTGTGTAGGCATGTAGCCATACCACCTTGATGGGACAGTCAATAGCCTAGGCGGTAAGGCAGAAAAAACACTCCCTTGCTCCCAAGAGTCCAACAGGCCAGCTAAATGCCGTCGAAGAACTGTGCAATTGAAAAGCCACTTCATCAAAGCTGGTCGTCTTCAGGCACGTGGCGAGAATTAAGAACTTTCTTGGGATATCATGGATAATTTATTTGGAAGAGCCAGAGTTAGTCAAGTTTGTGTGTTTTCCATTTATCCTAATATCTGAGGATAACATAAACATTATGAGCAAATTTTAAATTTGAAAATGTCTCTCTGGCATTCAAAAACAGCCAACACATTAATGGCAATTAAAAAATTACACAACATCAGCTGTGTATCTGCACACTGCCCTTCTTCTGCTGACCTCAGGTGGTTTCAAACTGCTACAATCCAAAGATAATGTACAGAGAACTATGAAATTTAGGGGTGCCTGGGTGGCTCAGTCTGTTAAGCATCTGACTCTTGATTTCGGCTCACGTCACGATCTCATGGTCATGAGATCAAACCCTGCATCCGGCTCTGCACTGACAGTGCAGAACCTGCTTGGGATCCTCTCTCTCTCTCTCTCTCTCTCTTTCTGCCTCTCCACATGCTGGCTCTCTCTCTCTCTCTCTCTCTCTCAAAATAAATAAATAAGCATTTAAAAAACTTAGATTTGCATTCACACCGCATACTTATTAGCAATGGGTGAGACAGGTTATGTTCTAAGTCCATAAATCTATCTTTACTAAGTACTAGAAATTGCACTAGGCTTTTCAATTAGATGACTTCATTAACCCCATGTTGTCTCCCTTTTAAGCCAGTTTGTCTTTTTTTATTTTTTTAAATATAATTTATTGACAAATTGGTTTCCATACAACACCCAGTGCTCATCCCAATGCCCTCCTCCATGCCCATCACCCACTTTCCCCTCTCCTCCACCCCCATCAACCCTCAGTTTGTTCTCAGTATCCAAGAGTCTCTTATGGTTTGCCTCCCTCCCTCTCTGTAACTTTTTTTTCCCCTTCCCTTCCCCCATGGTCTTCTGTTAAGTTTGTCAAGATCCACCTATGAGTGAAAACATATGGTATCTGTCTTTCTCTGATTGACTTATTTCACTTATCATAATACCCTCCAGTTCCAACCACGTTGCTGCAAATGGCCAGATTTCATTCTTTCTCATTGCCAAGTAGTATTCCATTGTATATATAAACCATATCTTCTTTATCCATTCGTCAGTTGATGGACATTTAGGCTCTTTCCATAATTTGGCTATTGTTGAGAGTGCTGCTATAAACATTGGGGTACAAGTGCCCCTAGGCATCAGCACTCCTGTATCCCCTGGGTAAATTCCTAGCAGTGCTATTGCTGGGTCATAGGGTAGTTCTATTTTTAATTTTTTGAGGAACCTCCACACTGTTTTCCAGAGCGTAAGCCAGTTTGACTTAAGCATCTCACACTTGCATGTGACTGAGATCTGATTAATACAGTGCCTCAGAAAATATGTTGACCAAGAAAATTAAAAAATAAGTCTCTTTTGATTGTCTATTAAGTAACTTTTACAACTGATCAAAGTATATGTCAATTTTATGATTACAATTTTCTGCAGTAAAAATTGGGGTTTTGAAGTTAAAAAAAATAATTCTGCACATTTACGTATCATGATTATACTCTTTGAATCAAATGTTTATGGGGAGAAAAAGGAAAGGAGAGGGACATCTCCATCAATCCAAAAAGGGTGGTTATTTGATTTCTTGGGAATTGTCTCTCTTGTCATTCCCCAAAAAACAAGAGCACCTGTGCTAAAATATAAGGCTTTTCTCATCCCCTGCCCCCCACTTAGTTCCCGTTCTGCTAATCTGTGATCAAATAACCCATTAACACTTTGCTTCATCCAGCAGGAAGAAAAGATAGATTTTTAAATCTTCCAACATTATTTAGCAAAAGCAGAGCACACCTCTGCGTGTTTTTTACAATTCTGAATAACTGTTACAAGTAAAGCAATATTTTAATTTAGTGACTCAGGTAACCCACAAACAACTAACTAAGGAACATGTTTCAAAGATTCATTAGCCAGTCAGGTATATGAAACCCAGAACATATTTTTCCCAAAAACATGATCTTGTCTTTGGTCTTTGGTGGATAGATTCCTAGGCCACCTCCCAAAGACTCCTTTACCCATAAGGAAGTGTATTTTAGTATGTAGCTCCTAGTCCTTCAGAGGCCCCTAAGCCAGGTCTGGGGCTCCCCTCCACTGTAGTTAAAACCAGGTCACATCACTGATCAGATGGCTTATCTCAGTTTACCCTCCTGTGAAGTGGATATATTGATATCTACCCTTTTAAGGAATAAACGAAATAATGGAAATAAAGCATTGAATATAGAGTTTGACTCAGAATACATAGTGACAATGACTATAATGGTGGTGATGACAAAAACTTTTGAGTCCTGGACCCCTCAGGAGCCAAAGGGTCTGAGAAGTTTCTTGTATCAAGTACACGTTTACATTGTATTGATTGAGAAAACCTATAAGGGCTGAAGTAACACAATCCCGGGTGGCTTAAAGAACGGCAATGTAGGGGTGCCTGGGTGGCGCAGTCGGTTAAGCGTCCGACTTCAGCCAGGTCACGATCTCGCAGTCCGTGAGTTCGAGCCCCGCGTCAGGCTCTGGGCTGATGGCTCAGAGCCTGGAGCCTGTTTCCGATTCTGTGTCTCCCTCTCTCTCTGCCCCACCCCCGTTCATGCTCTCTCTCTGTCCCAAAAATAAATAAATGTTGAAAAAAAAATTTTTTTTAAATAAATAAATAAAATCTTATTAAAAAAAAAAAAAAAGAATGGCAATGTATTGTCGCAGAGTTCTGGAGGCTGGAGGTCCAAAATTAAGGCAATTATTTATAGTAGGCTCCTTCTGAGGGCTGTGACGGAGAATCTGCTCCGGGCCTCTCTCCCCGCTTCTGGTGGCCTTAGGTGTTCCTTGGTTTGTGGGTGGCATTCTCCCTGCATCCTCACATTGCAGTCACTCTACTCATGTCACTCAAGTTTCCCCTTTTCATAAGAACACAGTCACATTGGATTAAGGCCTCCTCATGACCTTATCTTACCTTGACCCATCATTTGCAAAAACCCTATTTCCAAATAAGGTCTTATTCACAGGCACTAAGAGTGAGGATTTGAGCCTCTTTTTTAGAGAATTCAATTAAACCCATAACAGTGAGTAGGTGAAAGATTTCACTGGGCATCTCTCAGGGAGTGTTTTGATGGGCTTCATGATGGAGTAGGAGAGGGAGTCTCAGCGCCTCCACATCCATGAAGGGAGGAATGGGGTCCAGTGGAACCTTGGCTATCAGAGGAGAGCAGCAGTCTGGGACTTATCCATGTGAGATGGTGATGATCCCAGAAACTGCTGGTACTTCTCAAAGCTAAGGCATATCACCCACCGTTTTACCCAAATAGCTCTCCAAACACAAGCCTCACACTTTTTCTTCCAAGTTTACCTTGTTTCAGATCATTAGATTGACTCCCTCCCTGAGCTACATAAGCATCTTAAGAAACTAGCTATTCTCTCTGGCTTATTAGAGTCTCGAACGTATCATTATATTATTCAATTCTTAGCAACGGTTTTGCAACACCTGGGGTTTCATCAATTTCTCACAACTCCTCAAAGTGAAATGAATTTTGTATCCAGTTAAAGGTTTAAAACAAGCACAAGCCTCCTAGAGTTTTCAGAGGATGAGGTAATCATGAACTCTAACAAATGACATTAGGGCGTCCCGGTTCTCCCTAAGTTGGGAATCATGGTACTAAACAGCACGCCTGACCTCTGGAAGGAAAACCAACTCCCCCCGGTGACTAATTTACAACCAGGAAGTAATTTCTCCACCGGGAGCCTGTGGATCAACAAAGTTTCTTCTTGGTCTTCTCCCAGGACTGCAGTGAACCAGGCAGGGGGGTGATCTAGGTTCACTCTTCCTGCGGGAGGAACAACCCCCAGGCTCCCGCAGGGGGTCGGCGGAAGGGGATTCTTCTCTAAAACTGCTCAATTACTCAGGATAATGTTTTGAATCTCCAAACATCACAGCTAGCTAGTTTCAAGCGATATTTTAAGTGAGACAGAAGTTCAGGTTTCTAACAATCTGGTGGATAAAGAACCCTCAGGAATACTAAGCTGAGGAAAGGATCCTTTGCGGGCTTACTTCTCCCTCTAGCCCAGCTGACCACTTTGCATCCTGCAGGGTCAGCTGAAATGTCTGGTCTCAGAGACACCTTCCACGATTATCCCCATCTTCACTAGTCTTTACTACATCATCCTAGTTAGTTCCTTCACAGTCCCACAATCTATTCGTAATTATTTCGTTTACTTGGTCTATTGTCTCCATAAGAATGTAAGTTTCAGAAGACCAAGAGGCTTGTTCGTGCTCTTCTCTGCTTTAGTTCCTGTGTCTGAGCCTGTGCCTGGCACAGAGTAGATGTTCAGTAAATATGCGTTGAATGATTACTGTTCTAGATGACCAGCAGGTGAACCTGTAGCCTCAGAGCCCCTGTTGACCAGTGTTCAAGATGTAGAACATCTTGTAGGCTGGATCGAGCAATAAAATATTGACCTGCAAAATATGACTTTCCTCAATACTCACTCTGGCCTAAATAAACAGAAGGAGCCCTGAGGAATTATCCTGCAAGGCTGATTTAGTGGAATCATTGGCACTTGTGTAAAATTTTGGAGAATAATGTCCTAAGCCCAGATGCTATTTTTAAGAACTTAACACCGGGAAAACCCTTCTGGGGCTAACTCTGTGGGAATGAAGCCCTTTTTCTGTCATGGGTGATGTATGAACTGATGGCTCATGGAAGGTGGGGCTCAGACTAACTTATCGGACTTTTTCCTTCTGAGTTATAGCTCAGCGAGCAGACTTGACCGATTACAGTCCCTGACAAGAGCTGAGCAGTCTGTGGGCTTGTTTACATTACCAAAGAGAAGTGACAATATGGCCCAATTTAGTGCCTACAGTCCAGCATAACTAAACAAATTCTCTTTCCAGCCCCAGTCGAGGTTCACCTAAGCTGAACTGGATTTATGGGAAACAAATGCCCAACAGAGCCAATCAGTCTATGATGCTTGTTTGGGGCCAAATTACTTTAAAAGCCACAAATGAGGACCCTTTAGGAGCTGAATTAGAAGAAATCTGTAAGTGATGCAACTAGATTTCTAGCATCTGGAGCTGATGCATGTCGGGCAAGGCTGTTTGCAGTAGCTCCCAGGGAAGTTTACAGGGTCACCCAGAGCCGCTAACCAGTAACCATCTCACAGAGGGAGACTCAATAACTCAGGTGTGCTTCTGCTTGGCTGTGGACTTTTAATGCCAACATTCATCACTGAGTTAGGGGTTTCAAGGACAAAGACCTTCTAGAAAAGGCAAGTTGATCTGTTCTCCGAGCAGGTACAGAGATGGGAGTCCACTGGGCAAAGACACAGGACTTCCTCCCCTGGGAGCAAAAATAAATACTTGGGGGGAAAATTGCACAACTTCTGTCCTAAAGAAAGTGGGAAAAGTTCCAATGAAATCTCCCTCACATCCCTTCACAGATATACGTTGTGTTTAGTTCCCAAATGTGGTAGCATTTCCACATCCATCTTCTCTCAGAAAGCGTTTCCTAACCTTTGTGGGGGAGGGGGAATCATGGAGCTTCACAAACGCTGTGGCCCCTCTAATGGAAGAAATGTAAAACAGTTTTGGGGGTCTCCACACCCCATTTAAAGCCCATTCATGGACCCACTAGAGATCCCTATATTGTTGGAACAAAAGTGGCCCACCATTGGTTCAAAACTGGAAGATGTTGGGGTGCCTGGGTGGCTCAGTCAAGCTAAGCGTCTGACTTCAGCTCTGGTCGTGATCTCACAGTTCATGGGTTCCAGCCCCGCGTGGGGATCTGTGCTGAGAGGTGGGAGCCTGGAGCCTGCTTCAGATTCTGTGTCTCCCTCTCTCTCTGCCCCCGCCCCCCCACCACTCATGTTCTGTCTCTGTCTGTCAAAAATAAAAGTGTTAAAAAAAAACCTGGAAGATGTTGTCAAGACATGATTTTACAGAGAGAAAGATGGGAGAAGAAAGACTTCTTCACCTCTGTCTTCCCCAAAACCCAGGTGCCCAAGTCCCAAAACAGAGATTAGGCATATGCCAGTGACACATGGGAATGAAATAGACTAAGACAAACTGTCCTGGTTTGCTAATTTGGCTACTAGAGCACCTCTCTAATGATGTCCAGTCACTGCGACTCTCGTCCCTCCTGCAGCTACAGTGATTCAACAAGGTTTATGGCCAAAAATAACCATTACAGGCATAATGAACACTGGGATAGGTGTTTTTCTGCTATAAACCTTCGGAAACGGGTATTATCACTGTTATTTTACAGATGAAGCTATAAACTGTAAGGGTGAGGGAAACCAGCATTTTTAAACACCCTCTACATTTATTTTATAAATATTGGCAATCCTGAATATGTGAATCAATACGCCAAATTTATTAACGAGAAAGCTGAATTTAGAAAGTTTGAGTGATTTTCCAAGGTCACAGAGTTGGCAGGCAACAGAGCCAGGAGCTGAACCCAGAAGCGGCTGGCTCCCAAGTCCATGGTCTTTCAGATGCACCATCCAGCGAAGAAACTCATCTGCTTTTATGGGGAGGTGCCCGTTCCGGAGCCAGATTCCCAACCTCTAGAAATGTCACCTGTCACAGTTGACTGATGATCAGACCACCCCTGTACTATCTCATTCATTCTGTATAAACACCCTATGAGAACGTATTGTTGGCCCCATTTTGCAACAAGGAAGCGAGGCTTGGAGAGATGACGTGACTTACTCAACATGCTGCTCGTCCGTGTGCAAGGGCAGTGGAGCATGATGGTTAGGAGAACAGACTTGACACCAGGTTGCCTGGCTCCATTTCTTACAGGCTGGGTCACCTTCAGCAAGTTACTTAACCTCTCTGTGCCTCAGCGTCCTCATCTATGCAATGGTACAGATACCTCGTGAAGTTGTTAGGAGGGTTATACAAGGAAACATTCATAAACCACTTAGTGAAGTGTTGGTTAAATAAAATAGGCATCAACCTGGGACGAGCTGCAGTGATAACGTGAACATCCTTCACTGTCAGAGTATGTCAATCTGTTGTCAGGAACTCTCTTCCATCCTAGAGAGTCCTGGAGGGCACAGTCTAGAACAGGCGCCCACAGAAGCAGAGGCCGTATGCCAACCTTCTCAAGCTTCGTGAAATGCAGCCCAGGTGAAGCCTGCCTTTTCTGTGGGCCAAGCAATCGCTTCCAATCGCAGCCCTGCTGGTATATTCCAAGGGGTTGGCTCATCCCAAGCACCCCCTCATTCTAAGCCCCACAAAGTGCATCTTATCCCAAGGGAAAACTCAAGAGCCTCAAACCCCAGTGGCCTTTGAAGCTGAGTGGCTCCCTGGGCGGTGTGTGTGTGGGGGGGAGTACTTTCTGGGCTCCCTGTGTGGGGCCCCTAGGAAGGCTAAGGGCATGACCTTTCACAGAAGCCTTGTCTCCTCCCTCCGCACCTCTGCTTGTTTTCTGGCCGACAAGCCTTGTCCCAAGTGGGCTCACAACAACTTACAGAGTGCTCGGCTTCCACACGGGGCAGCAAATGAGCATTTCTACGCTTCTGCAGAAAAAGGTCAGCTTTAGATTAACGGCTTCTCATCACCCCTCTCACCTTGGAAACTGCTCCACTGTGAAGCTTGGAGTCTACAAGCCCTGAACTGGTTCCAACTGTGCTGAAATCCAGGAGGAAAAAAGAAAACCATTTCCTCTTGTGAATGGGCATCGGTCGTGAGGCAAAGAATTTCTTCAAATTGAGTCTGACAGCAACCGCCAGGGCCCCAAATGAATCTTCTCAGGCGTGACCCCAGATGTGTACACGACCTCTGAGCAGCCCATGCACAGGGGGGAAAAAAAGGGCAAACGACTACTCCCATAATTCCTGGTTTAAAGGACCTATCTCCCAGAGCTCTTCGTCAAGATGTTTCAATTGTGGTAAAACACACATAGGGCAAAGTTTACCATTTCAACTCTTTCCAAATGCGCAATTCTCTGGCATCAAATATAGTCACGGTATCGTGCAACCATCACCGCCATCCATCTCCAGAATTCTTTTCATCTTCCCCAGCTAAAACCCTGTAAATGATAACTCTCCATCCTTCCCTTTCTGCCGGCAACCACCATTCTATGAATCTGACTCCTCTAAGGACCTCACGTGACAGGTCTTTGTCTTTTTGTGACTGGTTCATCTCAGAACAATACCCTCAAGGCTCATCCATGTGGTAGCTTCCTTTCTAAGGCCAAATAATATTCCATTGTATGTATGTATCCCACCTTCTGGCTGCTGTGAACATCAGTGTGCAAATATCTGTTCAAGTCCTGCCTTCAACTCTATTTTTTTTTTTTGAGAGAGAGGGAGAGGGAGAGAAAGAGAGAGGGAGAGAGAGAGAGAGAGAGAGAGAGAGAGAGAGAGAGAGAATCCCAAGCAGACTCCACACTGTCAGCGAGGAGCCCGACATGGGGCTTCATCTCATAAACCTCGAGATCATGACCTGAGCCGAAATCGGGAGTCAATGCTTAAGTGACTGAGCCACCCAGGTGCCCCCTTGCCCTCAATTCTTTTGGGCATATCTCCGAATTAGAATTGCTGAATCATATGGCAATCCTACATTTAATTTTTTGAGGGACTACCATAGTGTTTTTGCACAGCAGCTACACTATGTTCTATCCCCATCGACAGTGCACTCAAGCCTTTCTCAGGCCACACCCTTCCTTTGCCTCCTGTAGTCACCTCTCCCTCCAATATCATCCCCCTCCCAATCCAGCTTCTCCACTACTGCCCTTGAAGAGGCAGTAGGATACCCTGCCGAGACCAAAGTATTTTTAGTCAAATAAATTGAGATTTGAAAATCTATTACTTTCAGAAACTCGATGTCTCAGCGCTTCCTCCTCAATGGAAGTCCAAGAAATGTTATCGTAGCTTCCAATAACAGTAACCACTAGAACATGGTGCTCAGTGCAGAGTAGTTTTTGCCTGTTTGTTTGATTTTTATTTTTCTGTCTCGCTCATCAGGTTTCAGTACCTAGAAGAGCCAGCCTGGCATACGGTAGAGACTAAATAAAAATGTGTCGAATAAACAAACTCTGTCAGAATCCCAGCCTCCTTAAATGTTTTTCTTAATCCTGATGTCACGTATCACTGTAAAGCATCTTAAAAGAGATCTTCAAAATTCTATCCTGTATCCTCAAATACCTGGAAACCGCACACGAAGCAGAACATTTTACACAACATTGAAAATAGGTAGGTTTTTAAAAAAAAAAAATACACAAATAAAATAGGTAGGGTTTTTTTTTTAAAAAATTACTTAATCTTATTGCATTATATAATTAATCAACAGCTACCATTCACCAAATACTATACGGGATACAAAAGAAATAAAACCAATGATTTCTATTCACAATGAAATTTAATGTGGTGAGGCAAGCAAGAATGAATCCATGGAATAATGAAAGGTCATACAAGATGGCAAATTCTGCCTGAGAAGTTTGAAGAAGGTGAAGCCCTCTCTTTTTTCATAAGTTGTGCCCTGAGCAGTTCCCTTGCCCCCTGCCTTAGTGAGGTATAATTGACAAATAAAATCGTAAGATCCTTAAAATGTACTAGATGATGATTTGATATATGTACACTTTGTGGAAGGCTTCCCATCGTGGAGTTAATTAACACGCCCTATCACCTCACGAGCTTACATGTCACTGCACACCTTCTATGCTTTATATACTGGGTCTAACCCCCGCCTCCAACAACACTCCGCTTCTTCCCAGTTTACAAATGAGAAAACAAGCTCAGAGAGGTCCAATACTCACCCCCACGTGACACCGTCAGTAAGCAGCTGGCGTCTGGATCCACATGCGGATCACCTCCTTGCCTGTGCTCTCTAGAATGCTTCCCGGCACGAAGGCTGGATGGGGTGAGGCCCGTTGAATGTGGGAAGTAAGGGCAGGCAGGTGAGGACAGCACAGCATGAGCAAAATCATGAGATTCAACCCAAGTAAAGGGCTGTGCGGAGAAGTAGAGAAGGTTGAGGCTGTTGAGATAGAACGAATCAACCTACTTTCAACAATCTTGAAGTCAGGTGGAATTTAACCAAGCATTGCTTGTTACTTTGTAACGATTACATTCTGAAAGAGTGGAGGGGAGAAGAGCCGGTTAGGCAGGGGAGAGATGTTGCCGAGGTTATCTGAAGCCACAGCCAGCCTGTGAGCACAGGTAGAAGGGTGTGAACAGGTTCGGTAGACAGGACACCGTCCCACATGGCTCACTGAGGCTGTCACAGAGCCCCCCAACAAGACTTCACAGGGAGGTTTAACCACACCACTGGCCCCAGCTGATTCTTGGCTTCAACTACAAAACCCAGGCAGTGACAGGCAGGGTGCCCCTGGGACAACTACTTAGAACTCCTCACTCATCCTTTGTGAAAGAAAAAGTTCGAGAAAAAGAGAGAAAGCAGCATGAAAACCCACACAGGTATTTCATCACCTCTTCCCTCTCAACAGTTTCCCTTTGCTTCCATTTTTTTTCTTTTATTACTCTTTTTTGGTCTGTAGTATCTCCCAAATGCTAACCATCACTTGCCTCCTGTGAAGTTCAAATGCAAAGGTAAGCTTTTATTTTCCTAAGAAGACATACTGATGAAAATCTTGAAGGTTCAAATTAAATGTCCAGACAAGCTTCTAAATCAGCACTTAGTTCCTGGTCTCTACAGATCTAACTTGGCCGGCTCCCCAGCAGGAAAGTACTCCTTCATTTATCTAGGCGTTCGCCTGTTCCACAAGTATTCACTGAGCACCTATTATGTGCCAGGCATGGTCCGGGCTCTAAAAGCACGATGGTGACCTGACCTCTGCTCTTCTGGAACTTAATCTAATTGGTGGTAGAAGAAAACAAAAAAACAATGACACAAAGGCTCTGGAAGGAAAAACTTTTTAAGCTATGGCAACACATAAGAGAGATTCCTACTTTTATCCTGGAGGGGGTGCCAGTTTGGAGTTCTGTCCTCAGTTCCTTACCCCTCCCTGTATCTGTACTCTTGTCATGGTTTCATCACAGTTGCCCCTTGGCTTTGGGCTTGACCATGTGACTTGCTTTGGCCAGGGGCATGTGGGTAGAAAGGATAGTATGGCAGTTCAGAACCCAGGACATAAGAAGCATCACCTATTTCCACCTGCCTGCAGTGAGAGGCAGAGCCACCCAGGCGACCCAGCCGAAACTCCCTCAACCCACCGACATGTGAGCGATAATAAATAATGATTGTGCTAAGCTGCTCACTAAGTTTTGGAATGGTTTGTTACACCAGAACTAAGTTGGAAGACAGAAAACGTATCTAGTGAGCCTGAGACTTGGGCACGACGGCCAGAAGATCACAACTGGAAGCTGGTTGCTCTCAGCTGCATACGATATGGTTCCACTCAGAGAAGAACTGGTCAAGTTGTGCGCAGAATTCAGAAGGCACACAGAGAGCCCGGAACCGCCTGGGCTGGGAAATAAAGTTGCTTCTTATTCTCAGACTTTCCAGCCAATGAAAGATTCTCAAGTAAGATACAGTCTGGAGACAAAGATCAAGTCAAGGTGTGGCCATCAGGATACGGCTTAGAAACGAAGACCGATCCAGTTAACTGCCAGTTAGGCCAAGTCCTCCAGGTAATGACCAAACTGTAAAAGAAACAAGGTGGCACCCAGTACAATGTTTGCAAACTTTAGCATGCTTCAGAGTCAGCCGGAGAGCTTGTTAATACAGATACTTTGGCACCACCCCCCTTGAGATTTTGAGTCAACAGATCCGTGAGGGGCCCAAGAACTTGTATTTTGGAAAGGCTCCGAGGTGATGCTGATGCTGCATGTTTCGGTCGCCCTGGTCTACAAGGACATCCTCTTAGCTGGACAACCAGGTTGGCAGAAAAAGTAAGGGCATTGTCCCACAGCAGCCGGATATGCCCAGAGTGACAGCAACTATGGAGACAGAGAGACAGAGACAGACAGACAGCGACGGGGACAGAGAAGCATGTCCCAAATCAATTTTGACATATGAGTACACTAGAATAAAACACATTTAAAAACTCATAAAGAAAAAAAAGAGAGAGAAAAAAACTCATAAAGATGTCTTCCCCCATTTTATTCCTTTTATTTTCTTGTTTATAACAGATCTATGTGCTGAGACATTGAGCCCTTAAATTAAAGTTAATGGGACTGGAAGGAATTTGGTTGGAGCCACGTCATTCAACTCTTTGGACTTCTTCTGAGGTAAATCCTAAAATCACAGAGTGAGTACTTATCAAAGCTAAATGTAAAAGTTCTATCAGCTGAAAACCCAATTCAATCCTATTGCAGTATTTTTTAATTTATTTTATTTTTTAATAATTTATTGTCAAGTTGGTTTCCATACAACACCCAGTGCTCATCCCAACAGGTGCCCTCCTCAATGCCCATCACCCACCTTCCCCTCTCCCCTCACCCAGCATCAACCCTCAGTTTGTTCTCAGTATTTTAGAGTCTCTTATGGTTTGCCTCGCTCCCTCTCTCTAACTTTTTTGCCTTCCCCTCCCCCATGGTCTTCTGTTAAGTTTCTCAAGATCCACCTATGAGTGAAAACATAGGGTATCTGTCTTTCTCTGCCTGACTTATTTCACTTAGCATAATACCCTCCAGTTCCATCGACATTGCTACAAATGGCCAGATATCATTCTTTCTCATTGCCAAGTAGTATTCCATTGTGTATATCAACCACATCTTCTTAATCCATTCGTCAGTTGATGGACATTTAGGCTCTCCATAATTTGGCTATTGTTGAAAGTGCTGCTATAAACATTTTTGAGAGAGAGCAAGCGAGCCAGGGGAGGGACAGAAAGAGAGGAAGACAGAAGATCAGTAGCCGGCTCCATGCTGACAGCGGAGAGAGAGCCTGATGCGGGGCTTGAATTCACGAGCCAAGCTGTGAGATCATGACCTGAGCCAAAGTCCGATGCTTCACCGACTGAGCCTCCCAGACGCCCCTTCTATTGCAATTGTTTTTAATGGAAAGAATTAGGAACTATCACACCTGCATAAAGCCTGGACCCAGACATTAGTCCTTCATTTTCTCAGTGCTTGTGACATCTTCCAAAAAGACCTTCTTGGACTTACACATTAACCGCTAATTATACAAATTATACTAATTACACAGATGTTTTCACTGAAGGACACCTTGTTTAACCTTACATACTCAGAAAGATTTGGGGAAAATTAAAGTATCAATTTCAACATATTACTACTAAGATAATATTTTTTATAAATTATTTTATAAAATATATATTTTGGTCCAAACCTTGAATTATTGAAATCCTATGGGTAAGGAAACACGTATGGAATAAAATTTTGGTTGGTGTTTTTGACTGTCTCTTCAACACTAGTCATTTGCAAAAATGTATTACTAAAGACATAGCTCATTTTTCTAAGACAAAGTGTGCTTCCTTTACACTTTTTCATTTCTGGCTTTTATTTGTAAACTCAGAAAGGTTTTTTGAAAGTATTATTGGCAAAAGCACTTCTAGCCTTGACTAAGAAGGGCTACAACTGTGTGAAATAAAAACCTGGGAGCCCCCAACTTTCTCCAGGTTGGAAGCATTCTGAAGAATTTGCTCAGATGCCGAAAAGGACATATTTTCTCAAGCCCCTTTCAGAGTGACAAGGCAGATGATGGAAATGAAGGACAAGGGTCCTTCCACTGCCATTTGCCTCGGGGTAAACCATTATCCCCGATTCTTTATCTCTCCCTGGCCATGGCTTCATCATGCTCGCCCTTTGACTGTGGGCTTGATCGTTTGACTTCATATGGCCAGTAGCATGTGGGCAGAAATAGGAGTATGTCAAACAGAAGTGTTTATTTTCATTATTGTCTTCCCATTTTTCCACCTCTGTGTGTTGGGTACATAACAGGTATATAAGATAACTTGTCATTTTTGTCCATAAGTATCTGGGTCAAGAGAAGTCATGTCTGGCTGGACGAGATATAGATCATGACCTCTTGATCGTGAGCGAATGTCATGACTGAATGACATTCTCTGGAGCTCTAGGATAGGGCTGAGGATATTTAACGTGTTGTAGGGAAGTGAGTAACTGTGACCAAAAGGGTAGACAGCGGTAGGTGGAGTTGTTGGGCACAATCCTTTACTCCTCTTCCATGCATCCTTACCCTTGCTAGGGCCTTATCCTGCCCTTTGACTTTGGGCTTTGCCATGTGATTTCCTTTGCCTATGTACCAGTGAGCCTTTAACATTTTCCACTTAGCTTCTTATACCTCTGCCTTTGCCGTGAAAATATATGCTGGCTATACCACTAGTCCAAGAAAGGTGTGAAACACGTGGAGCAAAGCCACGGTTACACAACAAGAGCTAAATGAAACAATGTTTCACATTGTTTGCTTGTTACACAGCAAAAGCTAAATGAAACAATGGGGGGAAGAAGCCTTTCTGCAGAAGCTTCAACTAGGCTGATCGTTGGAACTGGAGCAGAAATGGCAAATAAGCATACGGAAAGATGCGCAACGTCATACGTCATTAAGGAAATGCAAATCAAAACCGTTATGAGATGTCACCGCACACCTATCCTAATGAATAAAAACCAAAACACTCACAACGCCAACTGCTGGTGAGGACGTGCAACAATGGGAACTCTCATTCACTGCTGGTGGGAATGCAAACTGATACACCCATTTCGGAAAACAGGCAATTTCTTCTGAAGCTAAACACAGTCCTACTGTACAACCCAGCTTTTGCACTCCTTGGTGTTTATCCAAATAAGTTACATCCACACAAAAATTTGCATACCGATGTTCACCACAGCTTTTACCATAATTGCCCAAACTTGGAAGCAACCAAGATGTCCTTCAATATGTGAAGAGCTAAACAAACTGTGGTCCATCCCTACAATGGAATGAGCTGTAAGCCACACACACACACACACACACACACACACACACACACACAGTGCAGGAAACTTAAGTGCAAATCCCTAAATGAAAGAAGCCAATGTGAAAAGACTGCACACTGTATGTGCAGCTATATGAAGTTCTGGAACTTCCAGCTATATGAAGTTCTGGAAAAGGCCAAAGTCGTGGAAGCAGTATAAAGATCAGGAGTTGCCAGAGGTGTAGGGGGAGACAGGAGGGAGAAAAAGTGAAGCACAAGGGCGCCTGGGTGGCTCAGTTGGTTAAGCGTCCAACTTCAGCTCAGGTCATGATCTTGTGATTCGGGAGTTTGGGCCCCGTGTCGGGCTCTGTGCTGACAGCTCAGAGCCTGGAGCCTGCTTCAGATTCTGTGTCTCCCTCTCTCTCTGCCCCTCCCCTGATCATGCTCTGTCTCTCTCTCTGTCTCAAAAATAAATAAAAACATTTAAAAAAGTTTTTTTTTTAAAGAAAGAAAAGGTGAAGCACAGGGGAGTTGTAGGGCAGTGAAACAATTCTGTGCAATACTGTAATGATGCCTACGTGACATCATGCATTTGTCAAAACGATAGAACATACAACATAAAAGTGAACCCTAATGCAAACTATGAACTTTAGTTAATAATAACATATCAATATTGGTTGATCAGTGGTAACAAATGTCCCATGCTAACATAAGACGTTACTACAGGGTGAAATTGGGGAGTACAAAGGAAGTAGACGGAGAACTCTCTGACTTCCTGTTTGATTTTTCTGTAAACCAAAAACTGCTTAAAAAAATAAGGTCTAATTAAAAAACTGTAAGAAAATAAAAAGGTAGGAAGAACCCTGGACAGTCTGAAGAAAGAAAGAAAAAAAAAAACTGCAACAGAATTTAGCCAGATGAAAAAGAGTAGGGCACGATGGAATCAGAGTATTGTAGGAGAGGGCAGCATGGCCTAAGACTGGGTGATGGGAGAGAGCATTTCACAGTCTCAGGAATGCATACAGTGAAAGAGGGTAGGGAAGTAAATAAAAATGTGGCTCACAGGACACTACACTGTGTGTGTTAATCCATTCATGCTGCTCTAACAGAGTATCACAGACCGGGTGGCTTATAAACAACAGAAATTTCTTTCTTACAATTATGGAGGCTAAGTCCAAGATCAAAGTGCCAGTGATCAGGGGTCTGGTGAAAGCCTGCTTCCTAGTCCATAGAAGACTGTCTTCTCACTGTCTCCTCACATGGCAGAAGGAGACAAGGGGATAGGGGCCTCCTATATGAGGGCATTTTGATGTTGGGATTAATAAGAAGAAATATGTATTTGTCTTCATCCCAGGTCTTGGCACAGAGCCTCTAAAACCCTTGGAATTTCCTAAGTGACAAAGTCATAAAGGTGTGGCTGCTATGTTAAGGAAGTGACTTTTGGAAACCTGATAGGTAACCTAAGGATGAGGGCTGGTCACAAAGGGAACCAGCCATGTGGTTAGAGAGTTGGAACTTTTCACCACCCCAACCTCTGGGGAGGTGAGAGGCGCTGGAGACTGAATTCAATCACCAGTGGCCAATGATTTAATCAATTGTGCCTAAGTAATGAAGTTTGATAAAAACCCAAAAAGGACAGGGTTCAAAGAGCTTCTGTGTGGCTGAACACATGGAGTTTCAGAGTGATGAGCTCGGAGGCCCTGTGGCCTTTCCCACAAAGCCTACCTCTCTTACAACTGTCTGTCCCGGTGTTACATCCTTTCATAATAAACCAGTGATCTAGCAAGTAAAATGTTTCCCTGAGTTCTCTGAGCTACTCTAGCAAATTAATCAGACCCAAGGAAGGAGGAGGTCGAGGGAACCTTGATTTACAAGGAGTTGGTCAGAAGTACCTGGACTTACAACTGGTGTCTGAAGAGGGGACAGTCCTTTAAGTGTAAAGCCCTTTAAGTCCTTAAGTCCTTTAAGACTGAACCCTTAACCTTGGGCTGCCTGGGTGGTCCAGTCGGTTACTGATTTCCGCTCATGATCTCATGGTGAGATGGAGGCCCGCATCGGGCTCTGTGATGAGTGTGGAGCCTACTTGGAATTCTCTCTCTCTCTCTCTCTCTCTCTCTCTGCCCTTCCCCCATGCGTGCCTGCACGTGCGTGTGCTCTCTCTCTCTCTCTCAGGATCAATAAATGAACTTAAAAAAAAAGACTGAACCCTTAACCTGTGGGAGCTGATGCTATCTCAGGGTAGACAGCATCAGAATTGGGCTAAATCGTAGGATACCCCGCTGGTGTTGCAGAATGGTTAGATGTGTGGTGTCAGGTGTTGTGAGTGTGGTAGCAGTGTGAGAGTAAAGGGGGCACATGCAGGAGGAAGAGGGAGTTTTCCAAGAGAGGCACTTATCCCAGGCACCAGCTCCACCTTCATGGTCTAATCACCTCCCACTTCTAAACACCATCACACGGGGATGGTAGGTTTCGACATTTGCATGGGGGTGTGGGACATGTTGAGGAGTTTCATTTTATCCGGAGAGCAATGGGGAGTCACTACAGGATTGTAGGTATGGTAGTGACCTGTGCTTTCTGCTGTAGAAAGACATTCTGGTCACATCCTGGAAAGTCATTAGGAAAGGAAAGAAGCCTGGAGGCAGGGAGGCCTTTAAGAGACTGTTGGCCAGGCTCTGGGCTGACAGCTCAGAGCCTGGAGCCTTCTTCAGATCTTGTGTCTCCCTCTCTCTCTCTTCCCCTCCCCTGTTCCTGCTTGGTCTCTCTCTCTCTCAAAAATAAATAAACATTAAAAAAATTTTTTTTAGGGGCGCCTGGGTGGCGCAGTCGGTTAAGCGTCCGACTTCAGCCAGGTCACGATCTCACGGTCCGTGAGTTCGAGCCCCGCGTCAGGCTCTGGGCTGATGGCTCAGAGCCTGGAGCCTGTTTCTGATTCTGTGTCTCCCTCTCTCTCTGCCCCTCCCCCGTTCATGCTCTGTCTCTCTCTGTCCCAAAAATAAATAAACGTTGAAAAAAAAATTTTTTTTAAAGAGGCTGTTGGCAGTAGTTCAAGGGTAGGGTCCTGGTTGCTGTGCTAGTTATCCTTCATTCGAGCCTTAAGATTTGCACTCTGCACCTGTCTCTGCCCCACTTTGTGCTTGAGAAGGCTGTCCCCTGAGGACTGAATCCCTGGAGCTTCGGTTGGTTTGGCCAAGAGGAGGTGTAACAGGGGACTGGAGGACTGGAGGACAGGAGGAGGGAAAGGTTGGAGTATTTACCCCGACTCCCTTACTCGGTGCTACATGGCCACAGCTCTGTGCCCCTCCTTGACACAGCCTCCTCCTCCTTCACTCTCTCTGGGCTTTGGGAACACAACATCCTCCACTCTCTATAGCTTAGGAGTGTCCCTATGTCCTTGGCATACTGGTATCCCTGCTCTCTGGGTGTCTCATCTCCCTTGTGTGTTCCCCTAACCTTGACCACACGCCCTCAATAGTCTTCCCATTAAAGTCTTTATTCAAGCCATCTGGGGTGAATTTAGTATCCTCCCAGGCTGAACCGATACACTTGCTTTAACTTAGGCTGTGATGGTAGAAAGAGACAAAAGGAAACAGCTGGAGAGATACTTAGGCGATGAACTTGACAAGAGACCTTGGACGCAGCAGGGGCCAGGGAGGGAAGCACAGGTGAGAAAAATTGTGGGAAACTACTGGGTTTTAGCCTAGACCCCAGGATGGATGGTGATGCCATCTACTATTCGGTGTGGCTTCTTGGTGCTGGTGAATTTAGGACAAACCACAATTACGATGACCATACTTGAATGTTAGTAAAAATTGCGTGGTTTTTTTTTTTGCTGGCATGGTATAGTCACTTTAAAACATACAGTTCAATGATTCACTTAAGAGTAACTCTCCAAGCCTAAAAACATCTGTCCTCGATTAAACAACAGATACCACTTACAGACCATGTCTGTTTTCAAGGGTTTTCGAGCAGTAATTAATCAGGCAAATGAAAAAGCACAGTCCACATCATTGTATCCAATTAGAAGAAACCTCTGTAAGTGTAGGGCACCAAACTGTTTGGTTTTGTTAAAATGTACTGGGATGAGTGACTGGTTTTATATCTTCGAAAATGTCAATATTTACTTTAAACTTATAGCCAAATTAAAGAAAAACAGAAGTGATTGGTTAACTGTCACAGAATATATGGAGGGCGCTCTGGGGTGGCTACCGCAGGGCACCGTGAATGAGAAGAAGGACACCCAAGACTTTGTAGTTTCCCCAGCTGGGGACATTTCAAGCTTCCTTTTTGTGGTGTTGCCTGTTAGTCTCCCATCCATCATCCACCCGCGATGGTCTTGTTCCCCCCTCTACACATCTGCCCAGAAGTCATCCTTCCTAGACCGTACTCCTTCTCCATATCCCATCCACGCCTGTCGCTACCTCAACTACACAGCTCCTACTACCAAATGCAGGAAGTCCTGGCAGATTGCCACTGCTTGAGCTTTCTGCCTTCACTCAGAGGAAGTAAAGGAGCGCCATTCTCATGCTTCCTCTGAACTACCAGGCTCCTCGGGTAATTAAATTGTCATACTCCAACAAACTCAGCTGCCGGCTAATTGTTGGCCTGCTTCCCCAGTGACTTCCAGAAGGCATCAAGGAGTCCCTGAAGGTCAGCCCTGGAAGGGGCATCGGACCCACTCCAGGAGGAGACTGAGGCACCCCATGTTTGATGGCGTCAGAACTAGAACGCACCCTTCGGACTCCCGATCCAAAGTTCTTTCCGTTCCCCTCTCCAGTGAGAAGCTGGCTGGGTCTGTCCCGTTGGTCGTTAATCTATCTCCCCTCTCAGCTGTTCAAGTCTGTCATGGAGGAATTTCAGGGAGTAAAACAAAGTAGAAACAAAAACTATCATTATTATTCCAAATAAAAGTCTGCGCTTGATAGACTAAAACTGCACTGGAAAAGACAACTAATCTCAAAAAAACAAAAAACAAAAAAAACCCCACCCAACCCACACAGACAAACAAAATCCACTCCCTCTCATATTATAAGAGCAGAACATGTTCACTGAGAAGAAGAGAGAAGAAAATTAAAATAACCCACAATCACATCACCCACAGACATGTTGGCATTTTACAGTGTTTCCTTCAAGGTTTTATTTTCCCCCTCTAAATCCGTGCGTGACAAAAGGTTTTTAACATCCTATATAAGAAAAAAAGTAACATTTTAATTTTGAAAATCCCAAACATTAAAAATAAAACTATGCTATACTCAAGAAGTTATAAAATAGAATAATGAAGGACAGTGTGAGGGACAAGGGTAAATGGGTTTTCTGTGGAGGAAGAAAGGAAGGTACTTGCTTATTTGTGGTTATTTATATGGGATTCTATAAGAGTGTCCTTTAAGCATCAGGGCGGTCATTCTGGTGCTCCATGCACATGGGCTGTGTCTAGTCATTGCTTGACAAGTTCCCAGGGCCTCTGGATCTTCTGGAAAACAGCCAGGGACTCCAGCCAATAGGCAGCCAATGGCCTTTTCTGATGCCCAATGTCGGAGGACCATTACCCACTCCGGCTCACCACGAGGCCAAAGGGGGCACTGGCTTGCTTGAGGAGGTTTCCATGTTCTCATCCCCAAAAGTATTACTGAAGAAAGGAGCTACCAAGCCAAACATTCATAACACCGAACACAGACCCCGGACTGAGTTCTAAGCACGGACCACACCCTAGGCAAATGCAGAGTGTCCCCAGACTGGGGGAAGAGATTAACACAGATGTCCAGAGCTCTCTGAATTTTAGGACAAGAGGATCATGCCAGAATTCAGCTTCTCCCCTTTCCAGGGATCCCAAGTATAGGGGTGGGAGGCTCACCTGTGCTTAGGAAACGTTCTGGTTTCTCTGATGAGAAGGTAATTGGGATGATGGCTAAGAACAGTGGCTCTCGCATCTATAGACTGGATTCAAATACTGCCTCTGCCAGTTACTCTCTGTCAGCCTGGGGGAAGTTACTTAATCCTTCTTTGCCTCAGTTTCCCTTCTGTAAAATAAGGATGATAAAAGTACTAGCGGTTGTTATTTCGAAAAGATATACACACCTCGTGTTTATTGAAGCATTATTTACAATAGCCAAAATATTAAAGCAATCTAGTGTGCATGAATAGATAAATGGATAAAGAAGATGTGGTATTTGTGTGTATATATATATGTATATGTATATATATATGTATATGTATGTGTATATATATACATATGTATATATATGTATATATATATGTGTGTATATATATGTATATGTATGTGTATATGTGTATATATATATATATATATATACACACACACACACACATACACACACACACACTATGGAATATTATTCAGTCATAAAAAAGAATGAAATCTTGCCATTTGCAACACAGGATGGAACTAGAGTGTATTATGCTAAGGGAAGTAAGTCAGCCAAAGAAAGACAAATACCATATGATTTCACTCATATGTGCAATTTAAGAAACAAAACACATGACCCAAGAAAAAGAGAGATAAGAAATAGACTCTTAACTATAGAGAACAAACCGATGGTTAGCAGAGGGAAGGGTGAGGTGGGTGAAATAGGCAAAGAGGATGAAGACCACACTTATCTTAAGGAGCACCGAGATGTGTAGAGAACAGCTGGATCACTGTATTGTACACCTGAAACAAATACAACACTATATGTTAATTATACTGGGATTTGTTTTAAAAAAAGCACCAGTGGTTGTTGTCCCATGGTTGTCGTGACCATTAAAAGTAATAATGTATGTAAAGTGTTGGCAGAGTCCCCAGAGCCTATAATTTCTAGCTATTACAGTAAAGGGCACTCTTCCTGCACACACACACACACACACACACACACACATTACACGTTCCCCTCCCCTCAACACACATACTCACCAATGACTCTGAACCTCACGAGCACACTGATTGGCCAGACAGAGCCCTCTTCCATCAGGAACCCCGGAACGTAGTGCAGAATGCCTCAGTGTTGGGAGGGGGCAGGGAGGGTATCCTCCTGGGCCCTAAAACAGCCCTTCTTGTGCCTAGAGTAACATAAAGTCTTTCACGCACACAGGTCTTTCACCTGTTTGCTCTCTTTCTACTGCATCTCAAACCACTGGCTCATTTGGCTCCTCTGAGTAGCTCTCAGGACCCGTGTGAATTAGACCAGACACCCCTCCCCCAAAACCAACGCCGCCCTGTGGCCAGACATGGGTTTCCACCCCGCTTGCCCTTTTGCCAGCCCTCTTTACATGAACACCTGTGCCCCGTGTCCTGACTAGGAGGATGGAGATCGTGCCACACCATCCTCTCCTTTCCCCCTTCTCTCCTCGCCAGCACCCTACCCCAAACTACTCCCTCCTTCCCCCTCAACTCCCTCCTGAAACAACACAAGCAACAAAAAAGCCTTAATCCCTATCAGCTCATGCAGACAGATATTGGTGGGCGTAGGGAGTATTACCTACACATGAGAGTTATCTAGTATGTCAGTGCCACGCGGTCAGGAGACCCTATTAATGTATATTATCTCATTGAATCCACCCAGCACCCTTCCGTTTTATAGATGAAGAAACCAAAAAGCCAGAGAGGTTAAGTGACCAACCAAATGTCACACAGTGGTTAAGTAGCAGGGAATATCACACCCAGGCAGGTTTTACTGCAACATTTGTTTGTAACTACTAGTCAGGTACCTCACAGCTAATATGATCCAACTTCCCAACGGTTAAAACAAGCACTACTGAAAGCAATCAAATATTAAGATGTAATCAGATATTATCAAAGCATAGTTATACAAAGAATTCTGTGAAGTAAATAAAATATGAATCAATATATTTATCAAAAGTGATCAAAGTGTAATTAGGATGGGTAATCAAATCAATCAAGTATTAATATACATTAGCATTTTCAACATCTAATTATAGAGCACGTAATCAAAATATAGTGGCGATGGCGGTAATAACAGTCCTTCTTCAAAGTTCCATCTAAAAATCTAACATTCTTGGGGTGCCTGGGTGGCTCAGTCGGTTAAGCGTCCGACTTCAGCTCAGGTCATGATCTCACAGTTCGTGAGTTCGAGCCCCGCATCGGGCTCTGTGCTGACGGCTCGGAGCCTGGAGCCTGTTTCAGATTCTGTGTCTCCCTCTCTCTCTGCCCCTCCCCTGCTCATGCTCTGTCTCTCTCTGTCTCAAAAATAAATAAACATTTTAAAAAAATTTTTTTAAAAAGAAAAAAAAATAAAAATCTAACATTCTTATCCAACAAGAGCCAAATCCAAACTCTAATGAACCTTATGGATACTGCTCAGAAGCTTTCTCTGATCCCACAAAGACCCCTCTAATTTGGGTGTTTGTATAATTTATCTTTTAAATTTTAGAGTGAAACTGTAATTCAGTAATTACATTAGGTCAATAGGTCCCAGGCAAACACAGCTGCATGGACGCCCTACCTGTAATCAGCTCTACTCAATTCCATTTAATTCAATTCAACCCAAATTTTAAAAAATAATTAAGCCCATATATTTTGCAGAGCTGATGCTAGATATTTAAAATACAATGGCCATGGGACGCCTGGGTGGCTCAGTCAGTTAAGCATCCAACTCTTGACTTCGACTCAGGTTATGATCTCATGGTTCATGAGTTCGAGCCCCATGTTGGGCCCTGCACTGACAAGGCAGAGCCTGTTTGGGATTCTCTCTCTATCCCTCTCTCTCTCTCTCTGTTCCTCCCCTGTTGTGCACTCTCTCTCAAAATAAATAAACTTAAAAAAATAAATATAATGGCCAGCAAAGCATCATTCCTACCCTTATATTTCCTGTTATGAAAGACAGGGGAAATTAATTAGGAAATTAAGCCATAGTGCAGTCAGTTCTACAGTGGGGACAAAATGGAACACTATGGAAACACAGATAGTGAGCACGATCGCAATGATCTATCGCCTACATAATACACCACCCTAAACACAGTGGCTTGAAATGACAATCGTTTTATTATAGCTTATGGTTTTGTGGGTCACAAACGCAGGCAGGGCTCAGCTGCACGATTGTTCTGTTAATCACGGCATCAGTGGAGGTCACTCACTGGGATACATCTGGGGTGTGGACAGGTCTGGAGGGTACAAGACAGCCCAGTCACATGTGTGGCACTTGGGCAGAGATGGCTAGAAGGCTGTGCCTGGCTGAGACTGTCCACTGGAGTACCCATGTGTGGCTTCTCCAGCACGGTGGCCTTGGGTACTTGGATTTCTTACATGGCAGCTTGGGGCTCCAAAAGCAAGTTTTCCAGCAAATAAAGGTGCAAGTCGCATGACGTTTTATGGCCTAGTTTTAGAAGTCACACAACTTCACTTCTAACGTATCATAGTGGTTGAAGCAGTCAGAAGATCACCCAAACCCCCCCCCCCCCCCGCCGGGAGGTGACACAGTCCCCGCCTCTCTATGGAACAAGAGTCAAAACTTTGCAGCCTTGTTTTAAAAACACTTCAAGAACCAAAGACAATCTTTGAGGATAAGGGAAAGATTCTTGAGCTGAAGGGAGAGTAGGAATTAGCTCAAAGCAAGAGCAGAGGGGGATGAGTGGAGGTTTGTAAAGGCCCCTAAGATGGAAGATGGCAAGGATCACTCAGGGACCGAAGGTGCTGAAGCCCAGAGTGTGAGGAGAACCAAGGCAGAACTTGCATCCGAACTGACACACACCAGAGGCGCCCGGGTGGCTCAGTCGGACTTCGGCTCACGTCACGACCTCACGGGTTGGTGAGTTCGAGACCTCGCTGCTGTCAGCACAGATCCCGCTTCGGATCCTCTGCCCCCTCTGCCCCCCTCTCAAAAATATAAATACTTATAAATATAAATACTTATAAATACAAATATAAATACTTATAAATACAAATATAAATACTTATAAATATAAAATAGATGCACACAGGATGGTGACAGTGAGTTCAGAATCTGGGACATAAAAGGTGTTTCATAAATGGGAATGAATGAACAAATGAATGGAAGGGCAGATAAAGTCATCGTAGGGAAGACTGGGGCTGTGGATGGGTAAATAAATGCTGTGTCTACTGCAGGGCAGAGGGTTCAGTCACCACCAAGCATGGACGCACCATCGAAGTGGAGATAGATGTGGGCGAAACCACCAGACAAAGATACAACTCTGCCTCCCTGCCCTGGCTAACCTCATTTGTGAGGAATGAAACTCTACCTCTTCCTGGCACCTGTCGATCCCCTGAAAACACACGGTTCTGAGCCCCTCTTGTTATCCCTCAGCCCAGCGGTAGGGACCCCTGCACCCCCTTAAGGCCGTGAGGTCCACAGCTGGCCTTGCAGTCTCCCACCCTTCCTTCGTCCTTCCTTCCAAGTTCTTATCCTGTTACCTTTTAGGTAAACTCTCCTGGATATGCAGTACTAAACTAATAAAAATAAGTCCACTTTCCAATAGCTATTTATTAAGCCATTACTAGCATGTAAATGGCCCTGAGCTAGATCTCAAATACGTCATTTGCCCACCGCATCTGTGAGCCACCAGAATATTTCTTCTTTAAATCAACGCATTCTCTTTTTTTTTTATTTTTTAATATTTTATTTATTTTTGAGAGAGAGAAAGACTGAGCACAAGCAGGGGAGGGGCAGAGAGAGAGACACACACAGAATCGGAAGCAGGCTCCAGGCTCTAAGCTGTCAGCACAGAGCCCAACATGGGGCTCGAACTCACGAACTGTGAGATCACAACCCGAGCCAAAGTCGGATGCTTAACTGACTGAGCCACCCAGGCACCCCTCATTCTCTTTTTTTAAAGTTTATTTATTTATTTTGAGAGAGAGAGAGGGAGGAAGAGAGAGAGAGAGAGAGACAGAGAGAGAAAGCACAAGTGGGGGAGGGGAAGAGAGAGGGAGAGAGAGAATCCCAAGCAGGGTCTGCACTGTCAGCACAGAGCCCAATGCAGGGCTTGAACCCATGAACTCTGAGATCATGACCTGAGCTGGAGTCAGATGTTCAACCGACTGAGCCACCCGGGTGCCCCTAAATCAACTCATTCATTAACTTCGTTTGAGCCGCATCCTAAACAGACACATCAGTGAAACCATGGATCTGGTGTGCCTGTCATACTTTTTTCTTATTACACATTAAAATAAATATATGCGTAAAATGTATGCTACTACAAAATAAATATATTCAAAGACAAATATTTGTTGGCCTGCTACTTAAAACCACCCCACTTGCCACAGATCATACGTACACCATACCTTGAGAAACGCTGCTAATAGAGAGATTTTCTTCAGGAGTATAAGGTGCTTTCTGTGTCGTCACAAAGCATTACATCTGGTGAGAGATCAAGGGCGAGGAAGATTTCACAGGAAGTGGATAGATGGAAACAAGGCACACTATAATCAAATCCCAAAGCGTGTAGCCACGGCAGGAAAGAAAAGGAGAGGTCAGAGAAACAGAGAAGCTGGTCGGGGACAGAAGGGCTGCCTGGCGAGGAAGGATTAAGGCACGCTGAACCTATTGATCTGGAGGTGATACTTAAGATCCACCAGTAGGCTCCCCAGAGTGGCAGAACAAATGGCACTGCCCCCTGGTGACAGGCCTGTCTGTCCTTGTGGTCTAATAGCCCAGAATTCTCCTGAACAGTCTCTTTTACAAACTGCTTGTTGTTCTTCAAATGCACTGTCCTCTCTCCCTCCCCTGTACATCTGCACTTGTCTATCCTTCTGCCTGGAAAACTCATCTTCACTTCTGTACTTCTGTCTTTTAGGCAATTTCTATCCAGTCTTTTTTTTTTTTAATATTTATTTGTGTGTGTGTGTGTGTGTGTGTGTGTGTGTATGGGAGAAAGAGAGAGAGAGAGCACAAGCCAGGGAGGGGCAGAGAGAGCAAGAGAGAGAATCCCAAGCAGGCTCTGTGCTGTCGGCACAGGGCCTGATGTGGGGCTCAAACCCACAAACTGTGAGATCATGACCCGAATGGAAATCAAGAGTCTGATGCTTAACTGACCGAACCACCCAGGTGCCCCTCTATCCAGTCTTTTAAACGCAGTTCAAATATCCCCTTACTTCCCTCATGACCACTGGATACATTTTACAGCATTTTCATGCAAATTACAAGGAGTTTTACTTCCTCTTGGTAAACACAGTCCATCTGATGGAGGGCCACCGTACTTGGTGAGGGAATGACACCTTGTACGGATGAAAATGCAACCCTTCCCCTGGCGTCTGTAGCCCTGTACCAGAGCCCACAGGCTGCATTTCTGTCCCCCTGACCTGGAACCCTTGTGAGGTGCACACCCTGCACAACATAAGTGGCAGACCTGTCTTCTCCCCACAGCACAACTCAGGCAGAGTTCACTGCATTCCCATCTCAGTGTTTCTTGATTTATTCATGTCCCCAATAGACAGGCAACAACTGAAGGTAGAAAGAGCTTCATCTATCTCTGTATCTATGGCAACTAAGAGAGCACCTATAAAGTGGAACAGAATACATATTTGCTGCGCATATAATGATCAACCAACACATACATGTTGGAATGATCCAGAAAGCAGTAAGTGTTCAGAATCTTTGAGAAAAGAGAATGGATTTGAAATTGGAGTTTTCACTCCATGCCTTCTCACATGGCCCACTACACAAATTGTGCTAACTTGTTACATCGTGGGCGCAGAAAATACGTGCCAAGTGGCCATGGAGTGCAATGAACAACAATGACAGAGCAGCCAGACAGAAAAACCACCTGCCCCTCCTTCTAGTCCAAATTAACCAGTTGTTTGAGGAAGGGATCACACCTGCCCCATGCCATGCTACCCCCCAGAACTAGTAAATAATATTCATGCAACAAATAATGATGGAACAAAGAAATTAAACACACATTCCTTGCTTATCTTATTATAGAATTTAAATAAGGATGGGTGGATGGATCTGGGCCTGGTACACCCAACACTGTGTTAAGAGCTAAGTTTACACAATGACTCAGCTATTTTTTTTAAAAAAGCTGTTTTGTCAACTATAACCGTTCACATCACGATCTTTATCCCCATTCCTGTTGATTGTAAAAAAAAAAAGAGACTTAAACTTATTCCAAGGCAATAAATGAGGTAAGAATTTATTGCGAATTAGACTTTTGATTTGAGATGGGTTTTCCAAAGAAGAGGAGTTGTTCGGACTGGATAAAGATCATGATACAATAGCCCAGAATTGGGGGAAATGGCACGGTGAGAATTTTGAGGCAAGGGATTCCAAGACTCTTCAGGCACAAACTGTTGACGTTTTCCACCGAGGAGTTGGGAAGAAGCTTTTGGGCAGATGCTGTGTTAAACTTTTGCCTGGACAGCAGACTCCTGGAAAAATAAAGTCAAGCTAATGAAGACAGAGGCAAAGTACAAAGTCACGTTAATGAGGGCAGGAAAGTATGGTTCTAGTTCTCAGCGCCTAGGCTATTGTGAGGATAGACGGTTTGGGTTCTCAGGTAGACCAGAAGACTTTCTGAACTTTGGTCTAGATGGATCTGAAGATTTAGATAGCACTCACCTGGCACCCTCAGGGAAGCCCTTTCAGCTTCTAAGGGCAAACCCCAAGTCTACAAGGTTAAGGATGGAACAGTTGCAAGATTACATAAGAAAGGGCATCCAACCCAGTCTTTGAGAGTTAGGTAAGGCTTCTTAGAGAAAGAAGCAGCTAAGCTGAGACCTAAAGCATGAAAAACATCAGCCAGGCAAAGGCGTATGTATGTTGGTGCGGAGGGTACGTTTCAGGTGGTAGGGATAGTATGGGCCTGGGAGCAAGAGAGAGAAGGATGTCCTGGAGAGCTGCAGGGCATTCAGGAGGGAGGAAGGGCCAAGGCTGTGGGCTGGATCTTGAAGAGCCTTGTAAATGGTGTGTGCTAAGGAGTTTTTCAGGAAGGTAACGTGGAGCCACTGAAGAATTTGAAGCAGAAAGGAAAACCGTGCTCTGATACACATATTTAAAGAGAAGGGAAAATGGTTCTGGGAGGAACATGCATGCAGGGAAACAGTTCTACTCTTCACAATGTTGGAGTCACACTGACTCATTTTTATGTTCTCCTCCCTTCAGAATCCCCAAACTCATGGACTCACAGACCCTAAGGGGAGAAAAGAATCCTGAAAACCATCCAGGCCAAACTTCCTTTGCAAACTATACTGCAGACCAACAAGGGTTCAATCCTCTCCTTGACCCCAGGCTGGAAGGGGAGGATGGTGCGGGGCAGAGGGCTGAGCAGGACAATGTCACCGGACGCTGAGAGACAGAGCGGATCATGGGAAAGAGCGTTCTGGCCCATCCACCCACCCAGGCAGTGACTGACTTCTCTCCACACCGATCTGATCCAAGTTAAACACACGCTTTTCAAAACATGGAGAAATGTGTACCCAGAATGTGCTTCAACAACTCAAAAGCCAATTATGGTCCATCTAATCTAACCAAAGCTGATTTCCTCAGGTGGCCGAATGAGAGGTCAAATGGCCAGTCCTGAGGATTTCCACAGAGCTCCGCCAAAACATGAAGTTCCCGGCACGTCCCCAGGGCCGACAGCTCAGCTGCTGAAGAGTCAAGCAGTTGAATCCTTTAATTTCCCTCCCATTCCCGCTAATTATAAATACGACATTGCAGTGAACTACAGCAAACTCCCCTAGAGGTGAGGCTTCAGTGTTATTCACAAAGGAAACAAAACAATCCTCCATATTTTATTTTCCCACATGCACATCATTTTCACGAATCCTGAAAAAACAAAAAGACAAAGAGGTACTATTTGCTGATGAAAAAAATCTACATATCCATATTCATCTATTTATATAAATAGATTTTGCTCCCATGCAGACTGTGTGCCATTTCTGTAAAACTGCGACGGTGTGAGTTCGGTTCATGGAGAAGCCGTGAGTGCCCTCTAGAGGAGTTTCGTCTCTATTGCATGCACATCGAAGCCGCTCTCGTGCCCGCTGAGTTATGGAGAGAGCATAGATTTCCTAGGATATACATGCAAAGTTTCAAGTGCATTTTCAGCTTCTCTTTTTATTCATGTGGTTTATAACTCCGGGCCAAAGCCAGTGATGTGATCAGAGTAAGAGCTGGACAGGCCGAAGTTTGGAGAGCCTTATCAACCCCTGGAGAGATGCTTCTCTCTCTGCCAGGGTGACCTCCAGAGCTGAGGACAGCTTGGCACCCCGTGGAAAAGACGTCACAAACAGGAAAAGACGTTACAAATCCTTGGTGTGTGCTTTCCTCACTTGCGTGCTGGCGAGAGCCATCATTGCCCAGAATGTGAGTCCCTGTAACCCCTACACAATCACCTCACTGTCCTTACTCTGAGGTCCAACTAACCTTGGCAGAGAACCAATCAGTACCATCCTGGCCACCAGCAACCTGCACTAAATTCTTAAAATGAACACCGAGGAAATCCTGGAAATGTTGCATCACCAGCTATGGAGTGAGGCGCCGTAAACCAATAGCTTCTTGATACAAATGTCCTTGGAACTCTTCTTCTTGAATATAATGCTGAGGGTTGAGGATGGTTGGGTAATAGCAAAGGATGAAAACCTGCTTCAAAAAGATGAATAACTCACACGTGAGAAGCCCTAACGTGTGGCGTGACTGGGAACCACGTGCTATCCTCAAGCCATTTGTGTCATCACCAAAAAAAAAAAAAAAAAGCCCTTTTCTGTCCAGCGCGTTGAAAATATTTGAAGAGAGATACCCGGTGATTCACCTTAATAAAATACTGAGTAAAATCTCATTAAATTGAAGGGAAATGATGTGGGGAAAGACAAACTTTGAACTGACTTGGTTGAAAATAATAACATTACACATCTAGATAATTCAGCCAGCGGTTGCTTCAGACCGTGTCACATCCAGGATCTGGCACTGCCGCTTCCTCTTAGTGCGGTGAAGCAAGCGGTTTTTGGAGCCAGAAAACCCTGATTCGACACTGTTTGAGGGTGCAGATCCCACTCCACAAACACGAAACAGTAAACTTCAGTTTCCCTAATTTAGCTTCACTTCTGTAATGAGCCCCTGTTCCACCAGGGGGCAGAAACCGGATCCGAGTCAACTATGGTTCTTTCTTGTTTCTCCCAGGTGGCACCTGCAAGCCGGGCAGCCTGTGGTCCCGACCGGCACCTCTACCCTGTGGCACAGCCAGGAGCCTCCTCTTCCCATCAGATTTCAGCTGCATCTCTCTTCACAGTCGCCACCAAGCACCCTCCATCCTCCCTAAGGCCCCCTCCTCTGCTCTGGTCCAACCCTGTGCCTCTCCCGAGTGTGGGGGACCACTCTGCTGCTGGGGAGTTCAGTGAGGCTGCCCCGGGCTCAGCCGGCCATCAAGCACCCCACAGCCATGCTCCTCAGGGTCTCATCCCCACCTGAGAGGGGATCACAGATGTCTCTGCACTTGGACCCCGCCCGCTAAAACTAGCTGGGCTCTTATTTTCCCTGGTTCCTCACCCCCAGGCTGGCTGGAGGATGAGGCATGAGAGCCTCCCTTTCTCAGGCACCCACTCCCTGACAGGAAGCGTCTCCTCACTTCCTCTTCTCCAACCCTCCCCACCCCAACTGTGATGGTGAACTTTATGTGTCAACTTGACCCAGCTAAGAGATGCCCAGTGAGCTGGTACAACAACATTATTCCTGGATGTGTTTTTGAGAATGTCTCCCAAAGAGATCAGCATTCAAATTAGTGGACTGAGAAAAGAAGGCCACCCTCACCAATGAAGGTGGGCATTATCCAATCCATGGAGGGCCTGCATAGGACAAAATGGTGAAGGAAGGACGAATTTGCTGTTTGAGCTGAGACGTCCATCATTTTCTGCCCCTGGACATTAGAGCTACTGGTTCTTGGGCCTTCAGACTCAGACTTATACCATTGGCTACCCTGGTTTTCAGGCCTCAGGACTTGGACAGGTGATATATCACTGGCATTCATGGGCCTCCAGCTTGCAGACTGCAAATTAGGGGACTTCTCAGCCTCCATAATCATGTGGACCAACTCCTATAATAGATCTCCTTCTGTTTATCTTTCTATATGCTATGGGTTCTGTTTCTCTGGAGGCCCCTGACTAATATGCCAACCCAGAGAATCTCTAGCCTGGAGGACCGAGGCAAGGGCTTCACCTTACTCTGAGTCAAGTTTTCCTATACTCCGAGATGCCCGCACAGTTTCTGTAACAATCCCGGATGTCCATGATGCCAAGGACTCTAAACACTGCAGGGATTGGTATAAGGGTCACAATGAGAAATACCAAGGGGAAAAGAGTATGTTGCTGCTCTAAAATTTACTGTGAACTGTAGGCAAGCTCCTCATTCTCTCTGAAGCTCTGTTTCTTCATCAATCAAAAGAGAAAATGGCATCTCTCACATAGGGTCATGAGAAGGGTAGACATTAAACTCCTAGCTCAGCACCTTATACATTAACCTCACTCCCTCATACCTGCTCAATCTGTTAGTACTGTTGGAGAGCCAAGAGAGTAGAGATCAGTGTCCAGAGCAACTGCTTTCTATTGAAGAGAAAAGGCAGGTGGAAAAGAACATAGACACCCCCAGTATGGCTGGCAGAGGAAACTTGGGAGAAAGAAGAGCCAGGCACATGACTGGGAAAAGGCAAGAACAAATGGGCAAAATGACCAGGCCACTGAGGGCTGTTTCAGCCACACGTGTAACACGCTTCATTTCAGGAAGATGGATCCAGATGCCTGCTTAGCCACACCCACCCATCCAAATGATGCATCAGCAGCCAGAGGGGCAGAGTTTAGCAGGCAGATGGTGGCCCAGCTACCCAACCCCTGGTCTTGAAGTCTCACATCTGCCACCTACTGGGCAAAGTCCTAAAATGGAGCACCACCTCTGATTCTCTACTCTGGTCCAACTGACCACCTTCATGAAACTCTGCCATCCATTTCACCATGTCCCTACCCAAACGTGTTTCATTTTCAAATGACACTTCTTGGATTTCATCCATCTTTAGCAACACTATCTCATGCAGCCAATTAGCTGATAATTAAAGAATTTCCCAAAGCTCTGGTTCCTTGATGTCAGAAAGCCATTTGCTTTTCTCTGACACGTCTATTAGTCTATTATTTCCATTTAGCCTATTTGTACACAGCACTCTACTGTTCCAGACTCTCAAATTACTGATTTTTATGCTTCTTCCTTAGCGCTTAATGCAGTTCATAAATTTCACTCTAAAAGTTTAAGCATAAATCACACTAAAAGCCCAAGTTGCTAAAGAAAACTAGCAGCAAATCAAGCTTGGTATATCAAGCCACCAGCATCAATTCTACATTCACACACTTCAAATTAAGGGTCCCCCTGCCCTCCCATTATTTAAATGCAGTTTAAACTTTTTCTTACAACTTTCCCTGACTTTATATCAAGCCCCAAACAACAACAACAACAAAAGCAAAATTCAAAATATTCTTTTCGTTGTTGTCATTCAATACTGAACTTCCTGAGGTATATGCATAAACATCACCCCAGGATAGAAACAAACAAATGAAAAAGGAGCCCCCTGAGAAACCCTTTTTCACTTCTGGCCAAGGTGAAAGGTTCTAAGTTCAAACTGTTATGGAAGAAAATTAGATAGATAGATAGATAGATAGATAGATAGATAGATAGATAGATAGACAGACCTGATGTCTATATATGACTTAGGCTGATGTCAGTGGCATTGGAGGTGACATATGGCTGACAAAGGCAAAGCCATGTCATCAGTGCCTGACAAACCCCCAACTGACTTAGGCCTAGACATTGACCTTAACCAGCCTGCCCTGGTTACATTCCATGGGAGTAATTTGGTCATGTCTTTTGGAAACAGATGAACGAGCTTCGGGGAGCTCTCCAACGTGGAGATCTTTTTCTTTATTGGTAAATAAATATTCCACCTGTGAGATGCAAAGCATTCAAATGAAACATCAGAGACCATTCTGTGACTCCCTTTAAAAGGCAGAGTTTCTCTTAGACAACATAATAATAATAATAATCGGCACTTTTCATCCTCAAAGCAATTTTCACACATTAAATAATCAATCTGTCCAACATCTGTGTGAGGTGGAGGAATAAGGATTATTATTTCTGCTGGGGAGAGAGAAACGATGAAAAAGCTGAATGGCCGGGGCTCAGCTGAGGTCAAGAAAATCCTAGACTGAAAATCAGGAGACCACACTCCAAGATGGGTCCCGCTTGGGACTTGAGGCAAGAGAAGAGAGGCTGCAGGATTGGTGAGGAGGATATTACAATATTTCAGGTGAGACTTCTGCTTTCTGGGTGATGGAGACAGGAGTAGGCATTAAAAAGAGAAGCCAGAATACTATGGGAGACCATCAGACCCTACCAAGGAAAGAGTCACTTAATTTATTAATTCTTTCACTGATTCATTACTTGATCCATTCACTCAGGACCTCGCTGAAGATGTGCTAGCTGAACAATGGAATTTATCCATTTACCACGTATTGGGTGGCTGCCAGCAACCGTGTAAGGTTTGGGAGACACTAAATGGAAAAGGCACAGCCCCTGATCTTAATTTCCTAATGTACGACATGGAGATAAAAAGTGCTGACCTCTCCATCGCAGAGATCACTAACTCCTATCAATTCCATTTCTCAGGCATCCCTGCAGATGATTCCATCCTCTTTACTGTCATAACTACAGTGGCCCTTGCTCCGGTTCTCATCATCTCTGGCTACAGGTCTCTATCCTCAGATCCTGCTTCTGTTTTGTTTCTAGAGCACTTTTTTATGTGATGCTAACACTCTCTTGCTTAAAGGTGTTCAGTTATGGTCCATGTCTTCCAGAATAAATTCCGAACAAGGGCCTCCCCATTCAGGCTAATGTGTCTTTCTCCAGTCTCATTGCCATTATGCCGTATACTTCAGCAATACAAAAATACTCTTGGTTCCCTGAGCACAGTATCATGGGATGTTTTGTTTTGTTTTTGCCTCTCTGACTTTGCTCATGTTTTCTTTCTGCCTAAAACGCCCTCCACTTGACCACTCGACCTGGCCTGTCTGCTGAGACTTCATCCTGCAGCTGTTCCTTGGTCCTGCTCCCCTTCTGGGCATTCCCTGACCTTCCCAGGCAGGATTGATCACTCTTCTGTGTGACCACATTATCTTCTACACACCCCTCTTGAAATTATGGGTGTCCCTAGTTTTCTGGGAATTCATAGCATGAATATTTGCTGTAATGAATTGCAAAAATTTTCACCCAGCAGCCTCTCCCCAAGTCAGAAACCCATCATAACAAGTTTGTATGCTTAGGTGGCGTGCAAACACAGGCAAGGGGGAGCAGCATGCCCCGTCAGTTGTTCTCCCCAAAGGATCTCGGTGCAAGCGCCTGTCATTCTGTACTGTGTATTACTGTTCTCACATACCCCGCAACCTTCAGAAAAAATGTCACTGAAGATGCATCCGAGAAAGCAGTTAAGTGTAACGTGTCTGGGAAAGTCCACACATTAGAAGGGACAACGTGTGCTCAGAGAGGTACACACACAAAGGACCCACATTTGGCCATGTATGCATCCCCATCTACTGTGCATACTATTTTTTTCTATGCATGAGAAAATGCAAAAGGAAATGTTAATAATGTCATTGGTTCTGAAAAGCTTCAATAGATGTGGCATGGTACCTTTTATTTTTTTTTTAAGTTTTTATTTAAATTCCAGTTAATGGAGGGTATAATATTAGTTTCAGGTGTACAATACAGTGATTCAACATTCAACATCCAGTGCTCATCTTAACAAGTGCATGCCTTAATTCCCATCACCTATTTAACCCATCCCACCACCCACCTCCCCTCTGCTAACGATAAGTTTGTTCTGTATAGCTAAGAGTCTGTTTCTTGGTTTGCTTCTTTCTTTTTCCCCTTTGCTCATTTGTTTCTTAAATTCCACATATGAGTGATACCATATGGTATCTGTCTTTCTCTAACTTATTTTGCTTATCATAATACTCTCTAGCTCCATCCATCATTGCAAATGGCAAGATTTCATTCTTTTTTATGGCTGAGTAATATTCCATTGTATACATATACCATATCTTCTTTATCCATTCATCAGTTGATGGACATTTGGACTGTTTCTATAATTTGGCTATTGTAGATAATGCTGCTATAAATGTCGGGGTGCACGTGTCCCTTTGAATGCGTATTTTTGTATTCTTTGGGTAAAGAATTGCACCTGGTAGTGCAATTGCTGGATCATACAGTAGTGCCAATTTTTAACTTTTTGAGGAACCTCCATACTGTTTTCCAGAGTAGCTGCACCAGTTTGAATTGCCACTAACAACAACAGTGGGTTCCCCTTTCTCCACATCCTCACCAACACTTGTTTCTTGTGTTACTGATTTCAGCCACTATGGCTGGCGTGAGGTGACATCTTACTGTCATTTTGATTTGCATTTCCCTGGTGATCAGTGACATTGAGCATCTTTTCATGTGTCTGCTGGTCATGGCATATCTTTTAAATCTAGAGAAATACTATATTCAGTGGACCAGTGGCCACAATCAGGATGGGATGCACTGAGGGTACGTTCTTACTGAAGGGTATTTTCTAGATATAAAAGTAAAACATGATTCCTATCTAGTGCTCTTCAGTATCATCGTATACTGCACAAAACAATAAGGAGTTCATTAAGTGCTAAACATTAGATGATTGGTGTTTAAGATGTTTTATATTAAACCAGAAATGCTTATTGGATAATTGTATAGATGTTCACAAGTGTTTTGATAGATTCTTGGAGAAACTGATTGGGATTTTTGGATGGGATAGGGACACATTATTTTTCCAATTTAAAACAAAAAGGCGTAGGTTCTCCTATTGAAAATAGGCAATCCAACAACTTTTCTAAAATTAAATTTGGATGAAGATAGCTATATTTGCTTGCACAGCTATCTTCCCCACAAGACTAAGTGGTCCTGAGCTAGGGACTTATGTTTTGTTTACCTATGTATCTCCAGGCAGAAACACAATGCCTGATACTCAGCAAATACATAATGGATGGATGGATGGATGGATGGACAGATGGACGGGTGAATGGATGTTCTAACTGTAATATTACTAGGTGTCTGTTTCCCTGGAATCCACCAACGGACTCTCAGCCTTGTTCTGCTCTCATGCAGTGGCCAGAAATATGACTTCTCTGTCTCCCTCATGCTATGAGAGTGATGTGAAAAAAAAAAAAAAAAGATCTTGGAAGCCCGTTTTGAGAGCATGAGACTTTAAATAAATGCAAGTGACTTAATCGTGGACGACTGAATAGAAGTAGAAGCACAACCCCAGAGCCCATCACATTCACTCTTGCCCTTGGTTCTTGCACTTTATTTAGAGTGAGGTATAAATTCCTAGAATGGCATCTCCCTCCTTCCAGAAGAAAAATCAACCTAGTTCCTTTCTGATAGGTACCTTCTGCAGGAGAATTTCTCTTTGCCTTATCAATTTCCTAACAGGGAATCATGTTTGCTCTGTGCTCAGGACTGTCTCTGTAGCTACCTGTAGGCTCTTTTAATCATGCCTAAAGATCAATAACCACCAAGCCACAGGCCACACTGCATTCTCCATCAACTGAGTATTTATAAAGAAAAAAAAAGATCCCCCAGGGTTTATTGAGTTAAAAAAAAAAGTTTTCTATAGCCTTATTTGTAAGTGACCCTTCCCACCTATTATATGAGCTAAGAATCCAGGCACCAGCTCCCAGGAATCAATACCTACTCAAACTGCTCCATCAATATGCACGTTCATTTATTCCCTTCAAGGTTATCTTGGCTCCTTCAGGGCAGACACTCATTTTCTCCATTATAGCCATGCCCTTTAGGTTAGGTAAAACTAGTCAAAGGGAGAAACCTCTCGTACAAGGACATCAGCTTGTGTATTTGCAGCCATAAGAAGCAGGCAGTACTCACTAGCACAGGGATGAGAGTGTGTGTCCAGTATCTCCACTTGCTTTTCTTGTTTATCCAGGGAATTTGCTGCCTAAACACAGCCTCTCCAGGATTTCCCTGGATAGACATCAAGGTCACCAACTCTGCAGGTAAAGTACAAGCATAACATCTTAAACATCTTAAGCTATTTTGTATCAAAGATCTTCGCACTTAGGTACCTAATAAATGTTCACTGCATGAATAAAACATACTATCCTCCAATTTTGAGGATAACCACTTGCCCTGTGACCTCACTTCTCTGACAGATCTAAAAGGAGTTATTGTTTTCCAGTTTATTTGGCTGTTGTTATTTGGCTGTTTATTTGCTTGTTGTTAGAATGGAGTGAGTGGTAACTTCTCAACTCCTTATGTGCCAAAGCGGAAACCAGAAGTTGTAGGCATAATTTCTACCTTATAAATTTGGACATATAGGAAACATCTCATTACTTTACATATATATATATATATATTTATATACTTATATATATATTTATATATATATATGTCACACACACACATCGCTAACTATTATGCAAGGCACTGTTTTAAGTGCTTTCTTTTCTTTTCAAAGCAACCCCAAGGAAACATCAAAGGGAGGTTCTTTTATTATCCCCATTTTGTAGGTAAGCAAACTGAGGTTGAAAAAAATTAACAGGATCCTTGCTCCAGCCACTTACGTAGGTAGCCCTTTCAAATTCAACTTAATTTAATCAGCCCTCATGCTCCTAAATGGGAGGCTCTCGCTTCTGCTTGGGTTGTGGGGTGTCGTATTCAGAGCAGACCACGACTGGGGGTGGGAGTGGGGAGGGCAGCAGCGTTCCTGCCCATGAGCTCCCTGTCCTTGTCTACTCATTCCCCCAAGATGAGCAGCTCTCTCATGTGTGTCCCCGGGTTCGCCTGGAGTTTGCGAAGGACACTCAGTAGCAGTACAAATATGAAAACATTCTGTATCTTCCCATCTTCTAGCTGCGCTGCATCTAAGCCCCTTCCTTGTTCTTCCACAACATCTTGGACAGATTTTATAATTTCCAATCGCTCTTGATTATTACAAGTCCAGTCCTGTTTCAAACTTACCTCAAAGGTGCTCTGAGTCTCGTTTCTTGCCCTTTCTTCCAGCAGAGGCCGAGGGGAGAGCACCATGGTGCACCGGGGCTGATGCTGTGGGCAGTTGCAAGCCCAGGGAAGGGTGGCTGGCAGCTGGATCGTTGTGAACTTTCTTTAGCACCGGGATAGACTTAGCTCCTCTTGTTTTTAACTCTTAGTCCCAATTACAGGACAAAAGGAAAAGTCCCCAGGGACCTCCCTCGAGAGTGCGGCAGCGGCCAGGGCTGCTTTCTCTGCCTACTTTGGAAGGGACCATTAGAGTTGCTCTGCCTGCCTGTGGCACCGGTATCCCCTAACTCCACTGAGGACATGGCCTTCCCAAAGAGGCGGAGTAGAGGGGAAGACGCGGCGTGTTTTTCCTCCTCTCCGAGGCTTGGGGAAGAACGGGCACAAGAACTGAGTGTTCTGTGCCAGCACTTTGACACACTTCCACGTTTACGCTTCTCAATAATTCTGTGCACAGTAAACACAGGTTAAGCAACTGAGTCTAGTAACTTGCCCTGTTTTCAAACATTAGCCTATGTCTGAAACCTCTTTCATTCTAGCACAACCCTGCTTGCTGTGAGGGTAAACCCTGCAGGCAGGGAGAACCGACCATGAGGGAATTCATCATGGGACGTATCTCAGAGTATCGGCTCACGTTGATGTTAAATATGGTACGCCTGCGTATCTTATCTCACTAATTATAATTTCTCTGAAATCAGGAATGCATTGATCTCCCCCCCCCCCCCGCCAATAGCATTTGGAGCAGTGCCTTTACGTGAAAGCTTTATAATATTTGTTGAGTGAAGAAATGAAAGAATAAGAAACAAAAAATACAGAATACAAATACCCTGACTCCGTGACCTTATCTCAATAATGGCACAATGTGAGTAGTAAGTATTCATTAACTTATGTGGAATTGAACAAATTACATAGAGTTTTATGTGTGTGGCAGGTTAATGTCCACAAGGAGAGAGTCCAAGGACAATGGTATAGGTTTCACTGAGAAACAGAATTTGAAGATTGGGATATAGGAACGAACCAGGTAAAGTTTTGACAGAAATGAAATAAAACACTATTTGCAAATCTTCTCCTGGCCAGATGATGTCTTTCTGACATTTTCAGTTGAAACTGTTTTGTACTAGCAAACAAAGTTAAGATTCTTGAAGCATGTGTTCAAGTCTGACTGCAACTCAGTCATCTCAAATTTTCTTAGTCACTTGTGAAGGATAATCATAAAATAATGAGACTGATATTTATGTGTGGCTTGTAGGAACAGTTTTGTTTTTCTACAATTGCACATCCTATTTTCAAAAGGTCTTTTTTTTTTCTTTTCAACCTGAAGCAATGGCAAGGGATCGATATTCAATCAGTTTGTGCAGAATATGATGATGGATTTGAGATCACCAGGGTCTGGAATAGTTTGACGCCAAAAAGTCAATAATTCTCATTCATTCACTCAACAAACATCTACTGCATATTTACGGGGCACTAGGCATCAAAATATCAAGATGAAAGACGTAGTTCCTCTCTTCCAGACACCACAGACTTCCTGGGAACTGAGATGAATGGGCACCTGGCTTTAAGACAGTGGAGTAAGTGTCATGGTAGAGGCAGGCAGGGCTGCCACAGAAGCACACGGGGCGGGACTTAATCCAGACTCTGGGGGTGTCAGGAGAAGCTTCCTTGACACCATGAGGAGTGAGGAGTGCTCTGAAGGATGAAGGGTTAGCCAGATGAAGAAGAGGGAAAGTGCACCCCCGACGGAAGAGAAAGACACACGAGAGCAGGCCAGTGTGCTGTGCGATGACGAGCTTTTTCCCTGGAGTCCAGGCAGAGCACCCGGGAAAGTGCTGAGCAAGTGGCGTCTGTTGCTTATTATCAGGAGCAGAAGCCTGGATCTCAAGGAGTCAAACTGCATTCTTGGCATTTTTTTAAACAGTGTGTACCTATAACATATAAAAAATTCAAGTGTTAAACTGTGAGCAAGACAGGTGCATAGACCATGTGTAATCACAGGAACCCTGAACACAGGAGTGCTGGGTATCCACAGAGCAGTCTGCTTCTGCCCCTCACAATACTCAGAGAAGTGCCACCACCACCACCCTCATGGGGTCATCAGCCCCACAGCCCGGGGCCCAGCCTCGGCCCTCAGCATCCTGGGCAGACGGCTCCTCCCCAACCTTGGTCCTCCTGTGCCTGTGCGCGTGCCTGTACCTGTCCACATAAGCCTAAGAAAGGAACAGTTTTGGTTTACCGTTGCAACGGGCCTTCGGAACATACAGCTTGGGTCCAGGTGGGTCCTGCGTCATCTTTCTCAGTGCCCAGCTTCAGGGATTGATGTGAGGAGGGCGGTGACGGGCTCTATCAGGAAACCTGTGACAACCCACCCAGTTGTAGGAGAGATCCTACAACCTTGATAGTACCCATTGAGAAAAAGGGAAGTGTTCAAGCTTGGGAGGCAAGCTTCATCTCAGGTTTGCTTTCTACGGGGAGAGCAAAAGGCACTGTTTCATCTCTGTGTCCAAGATTGCACTGAACTCAGGCACTCCATCCAAGTGCTGGATGGATCTGGAGACTGGGAGGGGGAGCAAAGCCTCTGGGCAGGAGGGTAGCAGCTCTCCAGGCCATGAATTCGGGATGGAACAGGACCCCAGTCAGGGGCTGTAGGAATAGGAAAAGAATTGGCAGGTCTGGGCCAAAGGATCTAGAGCATGACCGTAGTGCCAGGGAGTAATATTTTCAGAAGAGAGTCCTCCTGAGGACTTCCTTCTCTCCCCCTTTTTTTTTTAAGTTTATTTATTTCGAGAGAGAGAGAGGGCATGAGCAGGGGAGGGGCAGAGAGGGAATCCCAAGCAGGCTCCATACTGTCAACACAGAGCCTGACTTGGGGCCCGATCCCACAAACCATCAGACTGTGACCTGAGCAGAAACCAAGAGTCAGACACTTAAGCAACTAAGCCACCCAGATTCCCCAACAACTTCCTCCTCTTGCACAAGTCTGCATCAAGGTCGTAAATACAATCTCTGCTGACAGGCTGCCCCCATCACCAAGTTGCCATATAAGCTCTGATTTCCCTTTATTGATAAGCTACACAGAGAAAGGACTGGAAGGATGCCTTTTATCACACCATTTGTGCAAATCAGAGTTCATACTAGGTGCCAACCCATTGGTAAAGTTCTCTTGGCCAGAAAGCAGGTCTGGGGAAGGGAGCTATACTCATAAATACACTGGGGCCATTCAGCTATCTCAATACTATGAAACCCAAACCCCAGTACTTGGCCCCAAGTCTGGGAGCAGATGAGTCGATTGCTGCACCTAAAATGAGACCCTTTGACTTCTTTCCAGTCCACCCCCAAGCCCCCTGTGCCGGCTCGCCTAGTGTCAGGACGTGACAATCTAGGACCAGGGACAGAACAGCGATATGAACATGTTCTGGAGCACCCAGCGCTAGCTAGCAGACTGTGGCTAGTGGCAGAAAAACAAGATTGAAAATATAACGAGACTGTGGAGAATTCTTCCAATTATCAGACATGTAGAATTTAAGTGGAGGTTTCAATTGTCAACAATGCCTAGTCAAAACAGGAGTTCTATTCTGTTAGGCATATGCTCAGTAATGCAGCATGTATAATTATAAACATGCCATGTATTATTTCTGTCTTCTGATGGGAATCTCATGAAATGGAATTTATAGAGTCCCTGTGTCCGTAGGATACAAACCTATAGTGGTACAATCAACAGTGAGTGCATCTGTGTGGGAAGTCACATGTTTTATGCATCCCAGTGTATACTGAATCACGCCTTACCATATCTGAAACGTCTTGTCCCGATGGTCTGGCAGCTCCAGATAAAGGTATGCAAATTTGCCACCAACACAGCAAAATGGCCTGAAAAACAAATATTCCGATGACAAAATTCCTCAGTCGCTACATGTAATCTGAGTAATTTGATTACATAATTATGTAGCTCCATGGAAGCCTTCTAAAAAATGCATTTGTATTCTTCTTTTGTATGCCTTAATTTCAGATTCATTTTGTATATTTTTGCAGATTATTGATTAAATATGACAAAATGAAACATTCTGGTAGAAGCCAAAAATGTGAAAAGAACCCCTTTTTACAACTGTCTGTCCTTTAAAGTATTATAATTTGTGGTGATTTATTTTCTCATTCTAAATAGATATTCACTTTCATGCCTAATTTTATATGTATGATTTTGAATTCTGTTTTTTAAAGAGGGCTCCCAAAATTGCATATGCTTCCGATTCCACAAAACTGGAACTGCCCCTACTACCTAATTATCATGATGCTAACTTGTCATACCCAATTTGCCTGCTCATGTCTGCAGATATTTAATGAGTACTTACTATGTGCCAAGTACTGTGTAAAGTGCTCAGAATTTTTATTTGATTTTCAGGACTATTCCTTTACAGAAAACTATCAGAATATCTTCCTGGTCCATCTGAGAAACAATGCAAACATCTAGAATTCAGTATATTAGAAATATTAATTTTTTAATTTGTATTCCTTGGATATCCTTTTAACTATAAGAAGATATAAAGTGGAACTACATGGAGTTTGAGTTTTCCTCAAAGCTGAAATTCTCCCAGATTACATATGCTAAAACCACTTTTTTATGAGTTTTCATTTGGCCGATCATCAATAATGGCCTAACTTTTCTGTAAAAACTAGATGAACGGAATTCTGGGATTGTGCAATAGTTAAAGATTACAGTTTTAAAAAAGAAGCTCGTGCAATCCTCTGGCAAAACATGTATTAGTCAAATATAACTTCCATGCAAAAGAAATGTTAATGAGAAGTTTGACTGCATTTATATGACATCCAGTAACGTTTAATAGTAACAACGTAGTTAGATACCCCTTCTTCATAAAAATGTATGCTGTTTTTTTTATATACGGTCAACCCAGCTTTCACATAAAACTATTATCTCATTCTCTGTGCCTTTGCTGGACTCTTAGCCCAGTGACTAAGCTTGTTCACTAGTGTATCTGTCGTGCCTGGAATGGTGCCTGGCACACGGTACACGCTCAATAAATATTTGTTGGACAAACGAATGAGCCATTTCATAACTTTCTATTCAGGAAATAGGAGTGTGTTTCACCTTCGCATCCAGAAACCTTTGGTTGTTCCAAAATACTAACTACCAGATCTTTTAGACTATTTGTTTCCTTTCTTCATGCCTAATGTCAGATTTACAAGCATTATCCCAACGCAGAGTGCCTGGATAATGTATGTGGCATTATGATGTTTTATTATCTGTCGATGTTCCGTTCAGAAAAGACAGCCTTACAGTTTTGTAATCATCCAGCCAATTTGCCCCTCCAAATTTGAGAATTTCAGCAGGCCTCCTAACACAGCATGATCAGTTCTGAGTGTGAAATTCCAGGCATACAAACAATGATGATGGAGTGACAGCGGTCAATTACTTTAACAATGCCTAATAGCCCTTTCCTGGGGCTCAGCGGTTCTGGTTAAAGTACTTACAGGTTGATCATAGTCAGTGATTATTACCTTATCAAGAATCATCTTATGTCTGCTATGTTTTCCTTCTGGACAGAAAAAAGGCCCCATTAATCCTCAAATCACTCACACTTCATCTTTTGCTCATGTACATCCACTCTGTGACTCCTTTGCTTCATTCTTTCTGGCTCACAAGACTCTTTCTGGTCCAGAACACTCGTATGGTGACCATATAGACAGAGCCCCAAATTTAAATTCATGTTCTGACAAACGGTGTTTTTCTTTTTGTGAATTTATTGTTAGAAAGCCTCAAAAATTAGAAAAAATAAATTTTATGAATTCTACATTTAACCAACAACAGTAAACGTAGGTAAGAATTAATACAAAATTCTGCAAAAAATTACAAATGGATTAATACAATTTTTGTCATTTTCATCATCTCTGTGGAAGCTGATGACAGGGTTTGTGCTCATTTGTAGAATTCAACTTGTGAAGTTAAAAACTGTTCTTATTTTTTTTCAAACATCTCTTAGAAAATCTGAGTAATTCATTTGATTATCAAGAGAGATCTTGTATCAATTACTTTAATAATCCTCCAAAAGCTGTCAGCAAAAATGAACTGATGAACTGGAATCACATATCACGTGGTATAAAATCTTGGAATAGTAATGTTTTTCCATGAAAAGCTTTCTGGAGAATTTTGTTTTCTTCTGCTTCTACTCAGCAAACAAGTATTGAGGTAATAATTTAAGGATTCCATTTTGAACAGTCTTCCCAGCAACAGAAAACAAAATATCCTAGAAATTATTCCATGCCTTCTTCAGATAATCCTTTTTAGGGCCTTTTAACAACTTCTTGTTGGTTTTTGCCAAATAGAACAAAAACGTTCAAGGCTCTGTAATATATCCCTTCTCAAGGTGGGTAATTCTCCTCCCAGCCTGTGGTCCCTTTCACCAAATCCACATCACAATGAATAGTTAACAATATTAGCAACTTTCTTCTGAAATTCTTTTATTTTTAGAATGAAACCATTCACATTTTTATCCTGTTCTTCAATTTTGATTAAAATGCAAAGATTCACATGGAGAAACACTTGTCTCTCCATTAAAAAAAAAAAAGTGTCATGGAAAATTGCAATGGCCTTGTTTTGATTTAGGGTCTTTGGAAAATGTCTTGACAATGGAACTTTTTCAGCTGATAAAAACTAAGCACGTGATGACTGTAACATTATTAGCATTCTTCTGAGAACAGGCATCTGTATCAGAAATCTTATGTTTGAATAGGACCAAATTTGTCTTTGATAAAATCACACAATTATTTCAATGTCTTCACTCGTATTATAGAAATGTAACAAATTTTGAATAATTTTACAATAACAACTTCTACATCAATTGAAAAAATCTGATGAATTATTAATACAACCGTTGCAAATGTGTGCCATGTAGCCAATCCTTCCCAAGATTCTGATATTGCCATTATTGGAAAAGAATCTCAAAGCCGGCATGAGAAATAGTGGATGACACATTGACGAACTAATCAACAAGGCTGCTGATGCTGAACCCAGAGGAAAGATGGTCATTTAATTGGCCACTTCAGTCACCTGGAAGGATGTCACTTTCGTGAATTTTTGCACTAATTTCAGTGTTTTCATTAAAATATCTTATTAATTAGTTGTGCATCATAAATTACATCCACATATTCAGAAAAACATTTTAAAATTATTATTATATGCTGGAGAAGTAGTACAGGTAGTGGTTGAAAGAACAGACTCTAGGGAAAACTGCTGGGGTTCAAATCCTATATCAGTCACTTGTTAGTCAGGAGATACTGGTCAAGTTACTTAACTGTGCTTTGCACCTCAGTATGCTTATAATGATACTAATAATACTGTCTTTGAAAAACTACTATGAGGATTAAACAAATTAATATTTGTATCGTGCTCAGAACAGTGCTTGACACATAGTAAGCACCATATAAACACTTAAGTACATTTGTGGCTAGACGAGTGTATCATGATTCTAAGACCCAATGTTTCACGTGATATACCACATTAATAAAAGAAAGGATAAGAACCATACAATCCTTTCAATACACGCAGAAAATGCATTTGACACAATACAGCATCCTTTTTTGATTAAAAAAAAAAAACTTCAACAAAGTAGGGACAGAAGGAACCTATGTCAACATCATAAAGGCCATATATGAAAGGCCCACAGCTAATATGATCCTCAGTTGGGAAAAACTGAGAGCTTTCTCCCTAAGGTCAGGAACACAAAAGGGATGTCCACTCTCACCACTGTTGCTCAACAGAGTTTTGAAAGTCCTAGCCTCAGCAATCAGACAACAAAAAGAAATAAAAGGGATACAAACTGGCAAAGAAGTCCAACTTTCACTCTTTGCAAATGACATGATACACTACATGAAAAACCCAAAGACTCCATCAAAAAAACTGCTAGAACTGATATGTGAATTCAGCAAAGCCATAGGATATAAGATCAACATACAGAAATCGGTTGCATTTCTAGATACCAATAATGAGGCAGGAGAAAGAGAAATCGAGGAATCAAACCCATTTACAATTGCAACGAACACCATAAGATACATAGGAATAAACATAACCAGAGAGGTTAAAGATACATATGCTAAAAACTACCAGAAGCTTTTGAAAGAAATTGAAGAAGACACAAAATAAATGGAAAAACATTCCATGCTCATGGATTGGAAGAACAAATATTGTTAAAATTTCTATACCACCCAAAGCAATCTACACATTAATTGCAATCCCTATCAAAATAACACCAGCATTCTTCACACAGCTAGAACAAACAATCCTAAAATTTGTACAGAACCACAAAATACCCCAAATAGCCAAAGCAATCCTGAAAAAGAAAAGCAAAGCTGGAGGCATCACAATTCCAGACTTCAAGCTGTATTACAAAGCTGTAATCATCAAGACAGTATGCTGGCACAAGAACATAGATCACTGGAACAGAATACAGAACCCAGAAATGGACCCACAAATATATGGCCAACTAATCTGTGCCAAAGCAGGAAAGAGTATCCAATGGAAAAAAGTATCTTCAGCAAATGGTGTTGGGGAAACTGGACAGCAACATGCAGAAGAATGAACCTGAACCACTTTCTTACACCATACACAAAAATAAATTCAAAACGGATGAAAGATAAATGTGAGATAGGCAGGAAACCATCAAAATCATATAGGAGAAAACAGACAGCAACCTCTTTGACCCTGGCTGCAGCCCCTTCTTACTAGACACGTCTCTGGAGGCACGAGAAATAAGAACAAAAATGAACTACTGGGACCTAATCAAGATAAAGAGCTTCTGCACAGGGAAGGAAACAATCAGCAAAACTTAAAAGGCAACTGACAGAATGGAAGAAGATATTTGCAAATGACAGATAAAGGGTTTGTATCCAAAATCCATAAAGAACTTACCAAAATCAACACCCAAAAAACAAATAATCCAGTGAAGAAATGGGCAGAAGACATGAATAGACACTTTTCAAAAGAAGACATCCACATGGCTAACAGATACATGAAAAGATGCTCAACATCACTCATTATCAGAAAACTACAAATCAAAACCACAATGAGATACCACCCCATACCTGTCAGAATGGCTAAAATTACCAACTCAGGTAACCACAGATGTTGGGGAGAATGCAGAGAAAGAGGAACCCTTTTGCACTGTTGTTGGGAATGCAAACTGGTACAGCTACTCTGGAGAACAGTATGGAGTTTCCTCAAAAAATTAGAAATAAAACTACCCTACAACCCAGCAATTGCACTAGTAGGTATTTATCCAAAGGATACAAAAATGCTGATTCAAAGGGGCACAGGCACCCCAATGTTGATAGTGGTGCTATCAACAATAGCCAGGTATGGGAAGAGCCCAAGTGTCCATTGACTGACGAATGGATAAGAAGATGTGGTATGCATATATGCAATGGAATATTACTCAGCAATCAAAAAGAATGAAATCTTGCCATTTGCAACAATGTGGATGGAACTAGAGTGTTTTATGCTAACTGAAATAAGTCAGTCAGAGAATGACAGAGAAAGACAAGTATCATATTATTTCACTCATATGTGGAATTTAAGAAACAAAACAGATGAACATAAGGGAAGGGAAGCAAAAATAAGACAAAAACAGAGAGGGAGGCAAACCATAAGAGACTCTTGAATACAGAGAACAAACTGAGGGTTGCTGGAGGGGAGGTGGGTGGGGCGGATGGACTAAATGGGTGATGGACATTAAGGAGGGCACTTGTTGGGATGAGCCTGGGTGTTATATGGAAGTGATAAATCACTGGGTTCTAATGAAACCAACACTACACTGTGTGTTAACTAACGTGAATTTAAATAAATAAATAAAAAATAATAAAATCACACAATACTATTATAGTTTCCTTGAGATCCCAGAACAAGGATGTTTTTTGCAGTTGCTAATCTTTTTGTTTGTGCAGATGAAAATTTGGTTTTAAACAATATGAAAATTAGCCTAGATGTACAATCCACATCTCTGAAACTATGATTGTGCCTTGTGATATGAAAAGCAATGCTTTTTTTGTTGGTTTTTTTTTTTGCCATAAATTCCATTTCAGCAGAATTATATTTTCAGTAAAACTAAAGAGCAAGCTGATCTTTGATTGACTATGTGAAGTTGCAATAGCCCCACAGAAGATTCCACTGAAGTCTTAAAGAAAATAAGCACATGAACAGATAAATGCAAGGAAGCTACAATTTGCATCAATAAGCACAAAGAACACGTCTTCACGAAGTAACGGGGAGAGAACGGGCTAGGGACAGCCTGTTTTGAGCACAGCTTCTCAGATTCCCCTGTGTCCTCATGTGGGAGTTATGATTAGGGCCGTGGCTCTGCTCTTCTGTTAGATCCTGCCAGGCCACAGGAAGCAACCTCTGCAGAAGGGATTTAGTGTCCCCTACCCCAACAGGTCACTCTTGAACTCCAGCACTGCTCTCCATATTGCAAAACCATAACATCTGGATCTAGCATCTGGTTCTGGGAACCATCTCTCCCTAACCCACAAGAGCTACCTTACTCCATTCCACAGCTTGTATCAAGGGATAACAAAGTACAGGCCACCAGCCAAGTCTAGCCAGTGCCTGATGTTTGTTTTCTCCAGCCCACCAGAATGATTTTTAGCACTTTTAAAAGGGTTGAAAAAATAACCAAGAGAAGAGTACTATTTTTGTGACAGGGGAAAAAAATATCTGATAGTCACATTTCAGTGTATCTCTGCTGTTTTATTTGAACACAGATGTGGTAGACAGAATTCTAAGATAGCCCCCAATATTCCCACTCCCTGGTATACATGCCCTGTGTAATCTCTCCTCCCCTCAAGTGTGTGTGGGACCTGTGAATATGATGAGGTGTCACTCCCATGATCGTGTTACCCTGGATAGCAAAGCTGAAGTGATTTTGCAGATATAATTAAGTCCTTAAATCAGTTCAGTGTGAGGTAACCAAAGGAACACTACCTTGGGTGGGCCTGCCCTAATGAGGTGAGCCCTTAAAAGATGGCTAGGACTCTCCCCAGTCTCCTGCTGAGATGAGTAAGATGAGATAGCTCATCTATCCTTAACACACTGCTCTGAGTTAGCTGCAAGGAAAGGCATTCTACCAACATGCACTTGAACTGAGAAGAAGATCCTAAGCCTCGGATGAGGCTTAGAACACCTTGACTGTAGCCTGAGCAGAGGACCCAGCTAAGCTGACTCCTGACCTATAGAAACTGTAAGTCAATAGATGTGTTTTGGGCTTTGGGTTTTTTTTTTAATTTTTTAAATTTATTTTTATTTTATTGTATTTATTTGTTTATTTATTTATTTTTGAGAGAGAGAGAGAGAGAGAGAGAGAGAGAGAGAGAGAATCTTAAGCAGGCTCCATACTGAGTGTGGAGCCCAATGTGGGGCTTGATCCCACAACTCTGGGATGTGACCTGAGCCAAAATCAAGAGTTGGACACAACCAACTGAGCCACCCAGATGCTCCTAAACGTGTATTGTTTTAAGCCACTAAGTTTGTGATAGCATATTACACAGCAATAAAAGCAACATGACAGCCATGCCCATTTGTGTAAGTGTTGCCTGTAGCTGCTTTGGGGGCTACAACAGTAGAGTTGAGTGGCTGCGACAGAGACTGTACAGCCCACAAAACATATATTTACAGAAAAAGTTTGCAAACTCCTGGGTTATATATAATTATGACCCAGCATCACACATACCAACCACATCACAACCATGATACAGGGATGAGTCTATGGTTACACCTAAGAGATGAAGGCTGAAAAAAGAACAGATACCCCATCGGATCTCCAGGTTGTATACCTGAAGCTAATGGAACATTGTATGTCTATCAACTCCAATAATAATAAAAACACATAATAAATAATAAAATAAAGTCTTATGGGTGGGATGATTAGGAAAAACCTGTCTCAAAAGGGTTGTTGGGTCCATGATTTTCTGATTCTTCATTTTCCATACTATGAGCTCCTCATTCATATATACTATGAGTTCATATATGATTAAACCATTATAGATGAAAAAAAAGAAATAACAGATGTCTTGCTATAAGCAGAGTTGATCTTCCGGATGAAGGCACAAAAACTTACATGTGGATTGTAATGCTTCCTTAAGGAGTTCTGTTCTTTTGAATAGTCTCATGAAAAAGGCTCCTTTCTTTTCTAGTCCCTGTATTCATTTGGAAACAAACCAGAATTTTATAATTAAGTAATTTTAAACTTCAAACAGTTTTAAACTACAAAGTAAAACTATGCTTTATTATACAAGAAATGCTCAATATTGTTACCACCTTATACTGCAGTCAACTTTGTCTGCCAGCGACAATTACATGGGCTTTTACATGAATGCTGTTTGGGTGAGTTCTCCATCTAGAGGCACCAGCATGCATGCTCTTCCCACACTGCCATGGCTGGACACAATTGTAGCCCCTGTGCGCACAGTTGTCTGGTTCACCAGTGTTCCTTCAACCTGTACCCTCTCCTGCCACACCACGGTATGACTGATGCATTTGTTCTGAAGACGCAAAATGTCTGCTCTGCCAGCTGGAGACTCAGGAGTAACGTGGGCAGATGGGAGCCACTGCTGCATCCTTAAGGTCTAGTGAGGAAGACCTGCACTAAATAAGAAATTAAAAGTGAAGGAAGGGAGCAAAGTACACTCTGTGGGAACATACATCCAGCGTCCTAGATTAATAGCTGTCCTGGAAGCCTTCTCTAGGGAAGTGCCGTCTAAGTCGTGGACCTAGGAATCTGTAAGAACCTTAATAAACATGCCTGTTTCTACTCCAGTGAAAACCTGGAAGTTTTAGTGGTGCATTAGAGTCAGCTGGGAGAGTCTGTTTAAAATCCTGGAGCCCAAGCTGTACAGGACACTAATCAGAGCAGAATCTCAGAGCTGGGACAAGGGCAACAGCACACCGTCTAGGTGATTCCGATGAAGGCCCAAGGCTGACATCCATCTTTCCCTCTCTCCCTCCTGTTCCAAAGGAGTGTTCCCTCTGCCAAGCTAAGGCAAGTCTCTCCTACCCATTCTTCAGTGCCCCATCCCTCCCACCCTCTCAGAAACTCTAGTGAAGATCTCCCATCTCCTATTTTGCCAAGTTAATCCAGTGTCACTATTGGCTCCCTCCTCTTAGCATTTGGTCATGTTCAAGTCTGACCCATATTTTTTTTTTAATTTTTTTTTCAACGTTTATTTATTTTTGGGACAGAGAGAGACAGAGCATGAACGGGGGAGGGGCAGAGAGAGAGGGAGACACAGAATCGGAAGCAGGCTCCAGGCTCTGAGCCATCAGCCCAGAGCCCGACGCGGGGCTCGAACTCACAGACCGCGAGATCGTGACCTGGCTGAAGTCGGACGCTTAACCGACTGCGCCACCCAGGCGCCCCTGACCCATATTTTTTTTAATTCCCTCCATCCCACCCACTCACTTCACCTGCCACCCTCTCTCCTGCTTTTTGCAGCCCAACTTCCTCAAAAAGTAGTCCACATGATTTCTCTATTAGCACTCGCTGTTCAACAAACACAGATCTGGTGTCAACCTCCAGCTCTAGCTCCTTGTCACTAAACTTAAGGAACCCTTTCAGCCCTCATCCCATACCATCTCCCAGTAGCACCTGACATAAATGGGTGCCCCCACCCTGCCTTCTCAAAACAGTCTCTCCCCTTGGTATTTCTTGGGGTTTGGGGCTGGATCTTTTTCTCTTTTTTACCCCCTACCCTCCTCAATTCTTTCCATAGGTGATCTCATCTCCCCCCACAGCAGCCAAGTACCATCCCTATGCTGCTGAACTTTTAAAGTTCCATACCAGTGTTTATCAAATTATGATCTCTGCAGAAGCTAAAAGTTCAGATTCCATAGCCTAACTCCAGACCTACCAAAGTCGTCTCTGAAAGCAGGACCTAAGAATCTGAATTTTTAACAATCTCCTCCAGATGATTCTTTTGCACACAGTCAAGTTTGAGACTTGCAGTTCCAGACCCATGTACCTAACTGCCTATAGCATATTTCCACTTGGAAATTTCAGAGGTACTTTAAGTGCATCAAGTGGGTATGGACATTCCTAATGTTCACTAACACCCAGTTGTCCTCCTTCTTGGGTACACAGAAGATAACATATCGTAGACCTCTTTGCAGTTAGGGAATATCATGGGACTAGCTCTGTTCTGCACAATGGACTGTGAACAAAAGTGACGTATGTCACTTCCAAATTGAGGCAGTGAACGCTGGATTTCTCTTCCACTGCCCTGGCAATCTAGAAGTCACTTGGAAATCTGGAAGTTGGGATGAGACAACAGAGCCACAAGATGAAAGTGACTGCATTTCTTTCACTGCTTGGAGGTGAGCTACTCTAGAGAGCCACCAAATGCACAACATTGTGTGAGCAAGAGGTAAAACCATGTTGGGTTAAGTCACTGAGATTTTGTGATGAGCTTATTATAGGGGCATTATTTAGCTCATCCAAAATGGAGACACCTGTTCTCTCTGCATCCTCCCATCTCCAACCTACTCCTCTCTCTAGTGTTCTCACTCCACTCAATTGATGGGACCAGAAACTTCATGTCGGTAGTGAGTAGATATTCTTATCTATTTTTTCATGTTTTCTTAGAAGAGGAACAGTCATCCACTGTCCAGAGGGGAGCAATATTGGAAAACTCTTCAACTCAGCTTCTCCACCATCCCCTAATAGGTAGATGGCAAGGATGAGTTACTTACCTTATGGATGAGATTCACTGAACCACCTTTACTGTTACTTATTTTACATACCTGGACACTGTACTTTAATCCTAACCTGGTTTTCAGGTCTGAGCTCAGTTGATATAGAACTAAAAAGGAAGGAAGGAAGAAATGGATGTCATCCCTAAACCTAAAGAAAAAGAGACCAAGCTGCCTTGCTTTCCACAATATTCCCAGCACACAGCTTATGGAAAATAAAAATACTTGTTGACTCACTGACCAACTTCATTTAATTACTATTTGCTGAGATACTTGAATTTCCATGATATTTCAATTGTTTACAGAGAAAATAGTACAGGACTATCATAGAAAATCTGGGTACAAAGGCCCCATACTTCCTTTACCACCAATATTCCCTCATGCCCAACTCATACTTAATTTTTCAGGCATATGAGAAGTAAAAGCTGGCTTACAATATTCCTTCCTGTTCCTCATCTCCTTTTCTCCTCTTATTTATAGGCTGATTTTATATGCTCAGGGTGGTTAAGGACATAGTCTGCTCATGTCTTTGTCTTATGTCAGTCTAAATGTTGGTATTTCCATGTTTGTGAAGTTTTCTGAATCTTATTACATGGTGCGTTATTCTACTCTAGAATCCCTCTGTTCTTATCCTTAAGAATTTAAATTAAACTAAAAGCTGACCTTGTATCATTTTCTTCCTTGTTTGAAATTCCCTTCATTCTGTTTTTGTAGGGTTCTATAGGGTAATATTTGCATATCTAGTTATTTCAAATAGTTTATTTAAACATATCTCACAAGGGCCCACGAGGTGCCAGGCATTGGGGTAGATGTAAGGGACAAAATGGTGAACAAAAACTGATGTAGTACCTGCCCTGAAAGAACTCATGGTCTACTCGGGGCAGTAGACTGGCTAATTAACTTATTGCACTAATGAAAGCAAAATTACAAACAAAGAAAAGAACCTTGGAAAAAGAACATGATTCTATGCCTGCATCTTAATAAAGTCATTTGACAGAGACTGGAAGCTACTAGAAAGGGGTTCCCCAAAGATCTAAAGGAGGGAGGAAGTATAGGGAGGGGTACAAATGGGAGTGCATGTCTGAGGACTCAGCAAGGAACTGAACAGTCCAAGGAACTGAACAAGGTTAGTGGCTAAGGCAAAGAGGAGCAGAAATGTGGTAGAGAGAGGGTTCAGGGGCAATGGAGCAGGGGTATGGTCAGATACATATTTTGAAAGCATGCCTTGAACTTCAGTATGAAGTACAGGTAGCTTAGAGAATACAGGGAGGCCAAGTTGGGAGGCTAATCCATCTTTCCTGGCAAAAATGATGACAAACTGGCCTTATGCATGTCAGTGGAGAATGAGAAAAGTGATCCATCTGAAAAATGTTTGGAAGGTAAAAGAACTTATAAACTTTGACAGCTTCCATGCACCCGACACTGTTCTAAGCACTCTACAGTGGCACTGTCGGACACAGTAGCCACCAGGCACTCATGGCTATAAGCACATTGAATGAGGCTAGTCCAAACTGAATTGTGCTGTAAGTGTAAAATACAGATTCCAAAGAGCCAGAACAACAAAAAAAACACGTAAAATATCTTATTAATAATTTCACATTGAAATGGTAATATTTTGGATATATTGGGTTAAGTGGAATATATTATTACAATTAATTTCACCTGTTCCCCTTTCCTTTTGTTTTAATGGGGCTATTGGAAAATTTTTAATTAAATATATGGCTCTTGGACTACTTCTACTTGACAGTGCAGCTCTAGACGTACTAACTCTCCTAATTCTGCCAACAACCCCTTTAGGCTAAATACCACTTATTGGAAACTGAGGCATGGGGACCCCAGTTCTAAATGGCTACCAAGAAAGTAGAAGGAGAACTAAAATTTGAACTCATACAATTGGGTTCTGGAATCTACACTCTTAACAACTACACTTGTACGGCCTCTTGAAAGGATATGAAGCTAACACCTCAAATTTCTAGATTTTGCTATAGTAGCCTAAACACTGTTTTCATAATTGGTGCACATGGAATGCTAATTATAAATATTAGCCCGATATCTTTTTAATATATTTGCTACTGAGGCACTCTTTTGTGTCTAAGGACAGATTATGTCTCTATGCCTCCGTTTTCTCATCTATAAAGAGCTAATAATAAAAGAATTTATCTCTTATCATTGTTGCAAAGACTAAATGAGATGATACATGTAAATTTGGAATAGTGCTTGACACACAGTAAGCGATATAAAAATTATTATTATTAAAATGAGTTTATGATGTTTGTACCAAATATCCTGCTTTATACTTTAAACTTGCCTCATTTTATTCTTTATTTACCTTTTGCCTTTTATTTTAGTTCTTATCTTGTACTCTGTTAGTTTAAAGGTAAGCACAGTCTGGCTATAAAGAGTTAGAATGCTCATCTGAAGTCTATGCAAAAATATACTAGAACTTTTCTTAATGTCCTAGGATTGCAGCTAAGGCCCAGTATACCACATGGTAAATGTGCCATTATTTAGGGATAGTTTCCTCCCTCCAGGGCTTACAAGAATTTCCCAGAAATATCTTTGGATTAGTCCTACAACTGCCTACCTTCCTTTGCATCACCCCAGTCAATATAAAGCGGGGGTTAAGAGTGGGAGGTGGCATTAGGGGGAGTGAAGTGTCTGAGACTGTTCCCTCCACTCATCCTAACAGGGGCCTCAAGAGACTCACTGGTCATGAAAGGATGTCCTGAAGGAAGAGGGGACCAGCCTTTCATTTACCAGTTATGACTGCTTAGCTACGAGACTTGCTGACTTGTCCCAAGTGCTTGTGACCATGTAAAAGATAATTATGGGGAAGCAATGTGGCAGGGTGGGAGAAGCAGGCATGAGACTGCCAGGGTATAGGAAGCCAGGACCACTCTCTTGAGTTTGAGAAGAAGGTATGCAAGGTAGATCTTGCACTGCTGAAGAATTAGCTCTGGGAGCAGAGACTGGGGACTGTCACAGCATTAAGGCCAATAAGGTGCATGCATCAGAGAAATTCAGTGGAATGCACCAGCCCAGGGTCCTCTGAAAGATGCAGCTGTATCTTGGAAGGACCTGCTAAGTCTCAGGGAACTACTTGGGAGTGAGTCCCAGGTCAGGGGACAATGATGACTGACCAACATCCACATCATTCCTCTATGGACACTGAGGAAGAAGAACACTCACAACCAACCAAGAGGAGGATGTGAACTTGCCCAGGATGTCAGGAAGATGTCTGTCCTTTCCTCCACTCCCCCATCACCTTAGAGAAGTTGAGTTTTTAGAAGGAAGAGGAGACATCCAAGAGCAAAATATCCTTACTACAGGTTTTTGCTCTGTGGTTACCATAAGGCTTACATATGACAACTTACAACAGTCTATTTTATGTTGGTAACAAGTTTGATCCCATTGTAAAGCTCAACATTATTACTCTGCCCCCAGCGTTTTGCATCTTTTTTATCTTGTGTATCCCTTAACTAATTATTATAATTATAGTTACTTTTACTACTTTTTACCTTCATACTACTTTATAAGAGATTAATCCACTACCTTTACTATATTTACCATTCCCGTGAGATTTATTCTTTTACATGTGTTCCTGTTACTAATTAGAACCCTTACTTTTCAGCTTAAAGAAGTCCTTTCAACATCTCTTGTAAGGTCAGTTTAGTGGTGATGAAGTCCTTTGGCTTTTGCTTGTCTGGGAAACTTTATCTCTTCCTCACTTTTGAGTGATAACTTCGCCAGGGAGAAGATTCTTGGTAGGAAAGGTTTTTTTTCCTTTTAGCACATTGAATATATCATGCCACTCTTTTGTGACCTGCAAAGTTTCTGCTGAAAAATCTGTTGTTAGGCTTACAGGGATTCCCTTATATGTAACAAGTTGTTTTTCTCTGGTTGCTTTTAAGATTCTCTCCTTGTCTGTAACTTTTGACATTTTAATTATGTGCCTTCCTGTGGGTCTCTTAGGATTCATCTTATTTCAAACTCTCTGGGATTCCTAGATCTGGATGTCTATTTCCTTCCCCAGGTTAGGGAAGTTTTCAGCCATATTTCTTCAAATGGGATTTGTGCCTCTCTCCTCTCCCTTCTCCTGGGAGCCCTGTGATGGGAAGGTTAATCCATCCATCTGATGTCCCATATGTCCCTTGAGCTATTTTCACCTTTCCTTGGCCTTTTAGCTTTTTGCTGCTCTAATTAGCTGAGTACCACTGCCTTGTCTTTGAGTTGATGGATTCTTTCTTCTGTTTCATCTGGTCTACGGTTGAGCCCCTCTAGTGTATTTTTCACTCCCGTTACTGTATTCTTCAGCTCTGTGACTTCTTTTATTTGGTATTACCTTATATTTCACATCTCTTTGATGAAGTTCTCACTGTGTTCATCCTTTCTACTCCCCAGTTTGGTCAGCATCTCTATGACCATTATTTTGAACTCTTTATTAGATGAATTGCTTATCTCTATTTCATTAACTTTTTTCCCCCTTGAGGTTTTATCTTGTTCTTTCATTTGGAACATATTCCTCTGTTCCTTAATTTTGCTTGGTTCTCTATGGTGGTTTCTATATGATAGACTGAAACAACCACTTCTCCCAGTCTTGGAAGAGTGGCTTGTGTAGGAGATGACACCTGTTCAACCCTGCCTCAGCTCTTGGTGTTCTCTTAAACCTCTGTGCTCATCCAAACAAGCAGCCTATTATATTTTCAATAGCTCCCAGTAGTTGAGGATGTGCCAAAACCTGTCATGTCCCAAAGGGGAGGATTTCAGCATTTAGATTCATGATGACTAAAGCCAGACCCTCAGGCATCAGCTTTTTAAAGTGTGCAAATATATATAGTCCTATAGGACTGCAAGTGTAAGCCCCACTGGCCACCAGAGCCAGGGATCTGGAGGCGTCCCCTGAGTGTCAGCCACACAAATCGAGATGAGTATATAACTCTTTCCTGGGTGATACTGGTGAGTTGGGACAAATCACAGGAAAAGCACCAAGATGGCATCCACAGCCCATGCTTCTTTATTTGTTATTTATTTAATGTTTATTTATTTTTGAGACAGAGAGATAGACAGAGCATGAGTGGGATAGGGGCAGAGAGAGAGGAAGACACAGAATCCAAAGCAGGCTCCCGGTTCTGAGCTGTTAGCACAGAGCCCAATGTGGGGCTTGAACTCACAAACCACGAGATCATGACCTGAGCTGAAGTTGGATACTTAACTGACTGAGCGACCCAGGTGCTCCTTCAGCCAATGTTTCTTGAGAGCATTTCCACAGGTCACTAAATATTTGCCAGACCTGAGTACTACCCCTCAGACCAAAACTCCAAGACAAGCCTCCTTTACAGAAGGACTGGGGAATGTATCCCAGTCTGCTGTCTGTGCAGTGCCCTGGGGATGACAGCCTGCCAAGAACCATCTCTCTGATTTTTACAGTCTCTTGGGTCCCAGGAATGCAAGCGCCCCTGGCCACCAGAGCCAGGCAATCAAGGGGCATGCCTGAGGTGACAGCTGCAAAAACTGGAGCTCCAGACACAAAATGCAGGACACCGGAATCATGTAATGCTCCCTCCAGGAGACACGGGCACTCTGGAGTGCAACAGAGGGTGAGAATGAAGACAGCACCTGCCCTATGAGGTCTCTGGAAAGAATTACTGTCGCCACAAGATGCGTTCCTAATCAGAAGCCCACCCCTCAGGCTGCACTCACGATGATCAGCTAATGGGCTTCCAGCACAGACAAACCCAGTTCCTGGGCTTGTTGCCTCTTGTGGTGCCCTAGGGGTGGTAAATGTTTAAGAACTGTTTCTCTGTTGGGGTGCCTGGGTGCTCAAACATCTAACTCTTGGTTTCAGCTCAGATCACCATCTCATGGTTCATGAGTTGGAGCCCCGTGATCCAGCTCTGCACTGACAGCATGGAGCCTGCTTGGGATTCTCTGCTCCCCTCTCTCTCTGCACTCCTCCCCCCTCAAAATATATAAATAAGCATTAAATAAAAAAAAGAACTGTTTCTCGGTTGGTTATAGTCCTGTAGAATTCACGGGCATAAGCTCTACTGGCAACAAAATCCAGGCAATATAGAAGTGCCTCCTGGCAGAAGTCAGAAAAATCAGGGTGCTAGACAGGGGTAGGAGCTCCTTCGTGGGGGACATGGATTATTACAATCCTATGGGACCAGGAACACAAGGTCCTCTGGCCTCCAGAGACGGGTGACCAAGAGGCATTCCTTAGACTACTTTGTAATAGCTTTGGTTTTAAGTCAGAATAAAAGCAACCTTGAACTAAGTCCATGCTGTCCTTTTTGGCCATTTTTACTGCTAGTCAGACCTCACCCACATACATGCCATTCTTCCTCTCCCTCTCCCTAGGCAGAGACATTGCTAATGCATCACAGCACTCTTTCCTGCCAAGTCCAAATGTGCCCCCATGACTCTTAATACCACACTTAGACAGCCACTGCCATCCAACCAGAGTTAGCAAGATTGGACCTAACTTGCCAACTCTGAGACTGAATTTTATGCAGAAGACAGAAATATTAAACAACTCCAAGCTAAAGGAAGTAGGAAACCAAAACCTGTCTGTGCTATTGCTATTTTTTCAAACCAGAGAAGGCACGCAATAAAGAGTATGGCTATGTGTCGGCTATCTCACTTCAGATTTTGATTGTTCTCATGGCTTTTCAATCTCACATCTATTTTAAAGTTTCCTCTCCATTTCCAAGGTGCTTCTGATTCATTCCCTTCTCATATCCCCTTAAACATGGTGGCCACTCAGTGGCTCTATCTGGCCTCTCCACCTAAGAGCACTTCTCCATTTTAGACCTTCCAACATTTAATACCCTCTCAGTGTCACCATCAATAGAGCTGTGAGTGAGCTCAACCTTTCCCTGGAAGTGGTGATTTAATGTGTGAATTATACAGTTATTAGAATGGGTGTCAGGGAAACAGTGTAATATATGTAATGTGGAGGCTGATGGGCCGGAGGAGCTGGAACCGTCTGGATGATTTCTGGCACTTCTTTTAATGCTATGTCAGTTATTCTTATGACCAATCATTCAAAGCTGTCTATTACCTTCTAATAATAATAATAATATTTTTCACTTAACGTTGCACCTTTCACCAGAGGATTTCAAAGAGCTTTGCAAACATTCATTAGCACTTTATGAAGTGGGCAGGTAATATATAAATACCAAGTCACATGTCCCTGAATAGCAGCCATTAATAGTTCCCTTGACACCACATTCAGGTTAGTGCAGAAACAAAATAAGACCATATAAATGAAAAGTCAGGCGTCATCATTATTGGCATTTACTGAGAATCCACAGAATCCTACCAGAGATAGGCTTCATTTTCTTGTCTCTTAATGTGGCGGGAAGGGTGGTCTGTTTCCCCCTCTTGCTACCTCTCCCCATACACAAAAACACCTCTTCCTGAGACACAGGCAGAACAATGTACACACAATCCAGAGCACTGGATTCTTTTAGCCTCATGACTCTATGAATCCCTGCCTGACGGGAAAATTCTCACTGCCCTGAAGATTATCCATACACAAGAATCCTTGAGCCCTACCCGCAGAACAAAACAGAATGATTGAAATGCATACCAGAGGCTAGGAAGGGGATGCTGCCAGACCCCGGGAGGGAGTGAGGGGAGTCAGGACAAGTAGCTTGGGTATGAGCGATGACCACCTGAGAAGCAAGCACAAGAGGTGACCCTGAGAGCCAAGGTTCCCAGTACCCCGGGTGAGGAGCTGGAGGCAACAGGGAGAGGAGAGGAGTCATCTCTAACCCCCATCCTCTGTGTAATTTGTGAGAATTAGAAGATATGATTAGAAATAGAACCAAGAGCTGGCTCTGCACATTCTTCTTGAGGTGTGTGTGTGTGTGTGTGTGTGTGTGTGTGTGTGTACACCTACCAGGATATTAGACTAGGCCAGATTAGGCTATGGTAATAAACATCCTCCCAAATCTTCAGGCATTAACGCAACTTAAGTTTTGTTCACACTAAATCCACTATAGGTCCAGGGGGCTCGTCAGGACATCTGTTCCCCATGTAGTGGCTCACCATTCCAGGCTCCAGTCTTGGGTTTCTCCAACTCAATGTGATACTTCTTAGTTGACCATGCTAGGAGAAAGAAAATAACACACCAGCATTTAATTCCTTTCCCCAGAAGGGACACGTGTCATTTTTATTTCCAGCCTATTAGCTAGAACTAGTCACTCTGTTCCACCCAATGAATGGAAGGGAAGGAAAACATACTCTTTCATAAGTCTGAGGAGGGGAAGAAAATTGGAAATATCAGTGAGCATTAGTGACGTGTATTACAGCTAGTAGGTACACACTACTGGTTTGGTTTGGTACCGAGGCAGCAGAATCTTCTCTAAACCTCAAAAACAACGTCATCAAGGATAGCACAAGAGTGTACCATACCTGGGTTGGTTTTCCTTGCCTCATGCTCTGTGGACTTGATCAGTTTGAAGGTAAATAAAACCTCAACATGATATAGCTGATACAGGTAGGGGTGGCTTTGCTTCTTCCTGCACAAACCTTTCTTCCAAAAATTATTCCTGTCATGCTTTCTCTCTTATTTTTACCCAGTAATAAAGGAAAGTCTAGGTTAACATATTTCTCCTTCCCCAATCCCAAATTTCCTTTACACAAAGAGTGTTCTCTGACTACAAAAACAGCATGCAATGGGGCAAATCCATTGAGCCAATATTTCCATGCTTTCTAAGAAAGTTCTGTCCTCTCCTTGAAATTCAAGAAATGATGATCATTACTCTGATTTATGTGATATTCAATCTTGATTACCCACCAATGCATTATCCGTATGCATTGTTAATCATTGTTGATATTATTCGGTTAGGAAGATATTTTTCATATTAATTCACACACTATCTCTTCTTTTAAAAAAAGGGACTTTTCTTATGGAAGGTTTTTTCTTAAACCAAAACAGATTTTGTATGCTCCCTATCAGAAAAAGTATGGAACACCAATGTACTAACTCCCTTCCTCCCACCCCTTTTGAGCCCCCTCAACTCTTCATTCTCACTTAGAAGCTCATACAGAGCAGAGTCTACTGTGTCAGAAATACGCCAAGGCAAAGAGGAAGAAAAGGAGAATTCCTCAGGTCGCAACCGAATTCCCAGCAATCTTTCATTCTAATTCTTTCTAAAGGTGGACAGAATGGATTCAAGAAGTGTAAGACTAAACGCAGGGGACTGTTTCCATACTTCCTGTCTATGTGACTTTGGGCAACTTAATTTCTTGACTAATCTGTTTACCTATCTGTAGAAATGAAACAGTAATACTGCTGACATCATAGTATTGTCATAATGAATACATGAAATTATGTATCTGTGACATGGCACAAAGAAGGTATTAAAATTTATCTCCACTTTCTGAAAAGTTTGCTCCATTTACCTCTCCCTCTCCTTTTCTCAATTTCTCCCTCCTTCTCTCTTTTTCTCCTCCTCCTTTCTCTCTTCCCACCCCTAACCTTTCCCAAGGCAAAAATTGAGAGGCCCACAATGAACTTCCTCTCCCCAAGGCCTAATCCCATTAGGCCTTTATTCAAGACAAAGCTCCATTAGATCTTGGCCAGGTGAAATTCCATCAGGCCTTAAACAAAGGAACAAGTCTCTCATTATATATATATTAGGAGGTGTCAAGAGAGGAGCACTGCTGATAACAAATCTACATATACTATTCATTATTCCTTAATACAAGAACATGTGCAGTGATCCTTTAGCGTATCTTCCTTAAGAAAAATGGTCTTTATATTAATATTCCCTCTTCCAAGTTGAAGAGAACGATTGCATAACAGACAGCTAAGAGGTTTCAGGTGCCACATACAGAAGGTAACCAGTTAAATCCTTCTCGAGGAACTTCTACCCTCAGATTTGCACACCCTTATTAAAGTACCTCCCTCGTGCTTCCCCATGAATCTCAACCCATCTTCTGGGAAACCTCAGCCTCTCCTTCTGGAGATTTGCCTCAGTTGCAAATCCATCCCCCACCACACCCTAATCCAAGGTATGTTTCTCCAAGTCTGAGTAGTGAAGCATACAGCAGCACCTTGACCAGGGCTTCAGAGGGAGGGTTAGTAGGGGCAGGCTCCCAGCTGCATAGCACTGCTCAGCATCGGGGGGACACACATCTACCAAAGTCAATCCATTCCTGACTTCCTGCTCTATCACTGTGAACTGAAAGCACATCTATTTATTCTCCCTAATTTTATAAGCTAATAACAGTTGGGCTAAGCAGACACATCCTCCAAAGACAAGGAATTCTCATTCATTCATTCTACAGATATCTGTTGGGCACCTACATGTGCCAGAAACTCTCCTAGATTTGGGGGACAGTTGCTTCTCCCATGAAGCTTGCATTCCAGTAAAGGGATGTGGTGTATATCTCCTGTTTGCCCTACCATATCCTCTCTCCCCTCTTTTCAAGCCAACTTTATGTCATGGAGACTTACCTTTATGGATTGCATCAATTGGTAGTCTTGCCCTTCAGCTTCTGGTTGGGTTAGGCCAATGAGGAGCACCAGCAGAAGTCTGGACGGAAGCAGGAGAGTTAGGTCTGAGTGTTTATTTCCCTTGACACCTTGTCTGCTGGGCCACAGTCCTGCCAAATGGCCTCTCCTGTAAATTACAGCTATTCTCTCCAGGCTCAAGTAGCTGCTCCCAGCCCAGCGCCATTCAGGCCTTGGGGTATTAACAGCTCTCTATTATTATTGCTGCAAGTAGTACTACCTTCCCTGGTTGGTTCCCCTTCACCTCCCTAAATCTTTGGAAATGGTGCTTTTATTAACCTCTCTTCAACTGCCCCACGCGAACGGGACGTTCTTTGTGGGACTTTGTTGATGCAAGACACACAATCAAAATCATTCCTGATACTGCTTATAAAACCTAGATGATTATAGGAGGAGGTAGGGTGGGGGTGGAAAGGCATTATACAGGGTAGTCAGGAAGGGCTCTTTGAGTAGGTGACCTGACTAAGGAACAGAGTGCAGCAATGCTCTGGGACAGAGCTTTCCAGACAAAGGGAAAAGCAAGTGCAAAAGATCCAAAGCAGGAATGAGCTCTGTGTATTCAAAGAAGGAAAATGAGGCCAATGTAGGGAAGGAGAAGTGGGACGGTGATGCAGAAGCAGGCAAGGGCCAGATCAGGTGGAGCCCCGGCCAGGTTAAGGAGTTTAGATTCCATTTGAAGTAAAATTGAATGAGATTAAAGGGGTTTAAACAGGAGGGTGGCATAATCGGAGTTACATCTTTGACAGAATTCCCTCAATTGATCTGTGAGAAGAGGTACTTGGGGACAAGGGAGAAAGCAGGAAGACTCCATTGGAGTTGCTGGCCAACAGTTCAGAGAAGTGATGGTGAACCTGGACTAGCGTGATGTGGTAGAAATGGACAGTCAACAGTGTTGGGATATAATACCTTTTGGAGAAAAAACTCACAGGACTTCCCAGTGAATGAGATGTCAAGAGTGAGGAAAAAAGGAATCACGGGTGACCAGGTGGTTTGGGGCTGAAGCCACTATGTATGTGATGGAGCCATTAACAGAGGTGGTAAAGACTGGGAGCTGAGAGAGGGGTGCAGGTTTTTTTTTAAATTTTTTTTAACATTTATTTATTTTTGAGAGAGAGAAAGGGAAACAGAGACAGAAGACAGAGCGCAAGTGGGGGAGGGACAGAGAGAGAGGGAGACACGGAATGCGAGGCAAGCTCCAGGCTCTGAGCTGTCAGCACAGAGCCCAACGAGGGGCTCGAACTTACAGACCGTGTGATCATGACCCGAGCCAAAGTCAGAGGCTTAACCAACTGAGCCACCCAGGTGCCCTGGGAGGGGGGCAATTTAGATCAGACATGCAAACGCAGATGTCAGGCTAAGAGATGTAAGTGTCGGTGTTGTCAGCATATAGAGGAGGATTTAATGCAGAGGGGTTGGACAAGCTGACTGAGGGAGGGAATGCAGTTCTTCAACACCATCTAAACCTGGAGAGATGAAGAAAAATCATTTTCTAACTGCTCATAAATTTCAAGGTGCTGTTCTCTCAAGAGCGTCACTGTGTCACATTAATATGCAGAACAATGTTTAGTTTCCTCCCTTCATTTCCTATTTCCAAATTGTGTATCTTCAGGCCTGGAGAAAATAAGAAAGAGGCCCAGCCATGAGTCATATACTTTCAATAACTGTCCCTTAGAAATGCAAAGAGGTCTTGCGCTCACAGGGATGACCTGATTAAATTTTTTCCCATGAACTCTCTCTCCCCTCAATTTCTATGTGGGGGAAAGGAAGGGATAGCTTTATTCATTCTTGTATTCAACAAACATTTACTGATTGCCTATGATGGGCCAGTTTCTAGCTGCTTAAGTTAGCAGAAAACAAGGAAGAAAACAAAACCTTCGCTTTACAGTACTTACCTTCTAGTGGGAGTAGACAGAAAATAAATAATACAATTTAAAATTTTCTTTTTAATGTTTATTTATTTTTGAGAGAGAGAGAAAGGGAGAGTGGCAGAGAGAGTGGGAGACACAGAATCTGAAGCGGGCTCCAGGCTCTGAGCTGTCAGCACAGAGCCCAACGTTGGGCTCGAACTCACAGACCGCGAGATCATGACCAGAGCTGAAGTCAGACGCTCAACTGACTGAGCCACCCAGGCACCCCAACCAATACAATTTTAACAATTAAATGGTACAATGTCTTACAAACTGGTAATAGCTATGGAAAAATGACATCAGAATAAGGGGCATTCAGATCATGGAGGGGGGTTCCAATTTTAAATAGGGTGGCCAGGGGGATCTCGTTGGGTAGGTGATGTTAGAGCAGTGAGTTGGAGTTGAGAAATTAGCTAAGTTGATTAGGAGATAGTGTTTCAGACAGAGGAAACAGTAAGGGTCTAAGTCAGCAATGAGCCTGGCATGTTGAAGGAATAGCAAAGAGGTAGGTGTGACTTAAGTAGTCAGGCCTAGAATGCCCTCCTCCCCAACACCCACTCAGTCCTGTCCTCCAAAGCTCCATTCAAATCCTATCTCCTCCATGAAGCTCTCCCCAGAGCCCACCATTCACACTAGTCTTCTCTCCAGAAGACCTCAGTACCCACAAATGAGATCACACAGCTTAGAAGTTGTCTGCAGGTATCTTTATTAATTTTGCTTCCACAAATAAACTCCAAAGCTTTCTGAATTCAGGGGACCATTCTTTGTATTCTTTGTGTCATCCACGGCACATGATAACTAAATAATAAATATGATTTGATTTATTGGCTAAATGAGCAATTCTTAAATCATTTTTATTTGACTTTGAAATGCAGGCACATAAATATGCATACACATATGTCTAGAATCTTCTCCCTGTCTAGCACTGACCCCTTTCCAGGATCTGGCTTTAATATCAAAAGACTGGGAACCAAGATGGACAGGAGGGATGGAAGGGTAAGGAAGCTTCACGTGATAATGATTTGTCTGAAAAATGAATGCCTGAGCCACAGAATTCAAGAATAGATTTTAAGGGGCACCTGGGTGGCTCAGTCAGTTAAGCATCTGACTTCGCTCAGGTCATGATCTCACAGTTCGTGGGTTCGAGCCCCGCGTCAGGCTCTGTGCTGAGAGCTCAGAGCCTGGAGTCTGCTTTGGATTCTGTGTCTCCCTCTCTCTCTGCCCCTCCCCTGCTCGCGCTCTGTCTCTCTCTCTCAAAAAATAAACATTAAAAAAATAAAAAAAAAAAAAGAATAGATTTTAAGAATGGTACAGGACAAGAGAAGTAGAGGGAAAGGTGAAAAGGAGATTTTGTAAATTTAAAAATTTTAACCATGTGAATGTATTATTTCTTTAAAAAGGGGGATGGGGAACAGTGTGGGAGAGACTAGTCTAGGTTGGCAATGTTGACAAATGTTTTGCTCTTCAATGGGTTTTCCAAAGTTGAAAAAGAAAGGTGATGTCCCTGGCAGTCTGCAGCATTAATTAGAAAGATGAGATTTCACTTTGCAATTAGACTTCACATTTTTCCATTTCACTTGGTGCAACCCAAGAAATAACTGTTATAGGAAGAGCCCTTTTCCATCCATCCTCACATTGTCACTCTACACCAGAGTCAAGACTTCATCTCTTGTCATCTAGGGGAGCATTAGGGAAAACACCTGCACTTTGTCTCTCTCCTCTATCACTGGCTCCTCTCCACAGAAGAGGATGAGACCGGAAAGAGCAGGGCAGTCATGGGCACATTAGTCAGGGCCATTCCAGGCAGTGGGGGCCAGCTATGTCCCACGCTTTCCCTTTCCCTTTGCACTTGGCTTCTCAGATCTGCATGTACTCAACAACATGGATAGCTGTGTTTCCTCTCCCAACCAGTTTGTGGCAGGTCTGGCCAGGTCTCGACCTTTGTAAATGTGGGTTGAGAATGGTTAGGTCAGGACTGGGAAAGTATCAAAGGTTCTGCCTTGTAGAAGAAGGAAAAGGCTTTGCCACATCTTCCAGCTCTCCTAGTAATAAAGCTGATCATCATTTTGCTCCTTGTGTTCTCAATTGGTTAAGAACCTACAGAAAGGGAAGAGGGATTAATTAGCACCCTCAGACTTCCAACATAGTTTAAATCTCCTGATAATAAGGCATCTTAGGGAAGTCCCTAAGATTTCAAAATTCAAACACATCAGCACCGTTCTATCTAGTGATAAAGTAAGTGATAAAGCAAGATGATTCCATAACCATTGTTCCAAGAAACAGTGGCAAATGTTTCATGTAGTAAGATTGTCAAGGAGATTTTTCCAACTAAGAAATCCTCCAGAGTATTCATTTTAACAAATAAGAAGTAAGACTATTAAAGATATATTTTAGTGCTGATGAAAATTTTCTAATCAGCACCGCACGTCACCTGCACTAAGGCACTGAGAAGGACACATCATCACTTCAGTGGTATTCCTAACAAAGATGCAAAACTTGAAATAGACCATAAGGAAACAATCAGACAAACCCAAATTGGGGGTCATTTAAAAAATAAGGGACCAGTCCTATTAAAAAATGTCAATGTCAGGAAATACAAAGAAAAGACCAAGGAATGCCTGCAGCCTCCAGTAGGAGGCTAAGGAAACATTGACATCTGAATACAATAAATGATCCTGGAGTGAAAAAAAATAATTGCCAGAAAGGACACTTTGGGGATAAGGGACAAATTTGAATATGGACTGCATGTTAGATAATGGCCTTGTATCAAGGTGAAACCTCCTAGATTTAATAAGTTCATGATGTTGATGCACTTAATGTTCTTAGAAATTGTTTGCTGGCAAACCATAAGAGACTCTTTTTTTTTAATTTATTTTTTAATGTTTATTTATTTTTGAGACAGAGACAGAGCATGAATGGGGGAGGGTCAGAGAGAGAGGGAGACACAGAATCGGAAACAGGCTCCAGGCTCTGAGGTCTCAGCACAGAGCCTGACGTGGGGCTCGAACTCACGGACCGCGAGATCATGACCTGAGCCGAGGTCGGATGCTTAACCGACTGAGCCACCCAGGCGCCCCATAATAAGAGACTCTTAAGTACAGAGAACAAACAGGGTTGCCGGAGGGGTGTTGTGTGGGGGGATGGGCTAAATAGGTGATAGGCATTAAGGAGGGCACATGTTGGGGTGAGTACTGGGTGTTATATGTAACCGATGAATCACTAAATTCTACTCCCGAAACCATTATTACACTGCATGCTAACTAACTTGGATTTAAATTCAAAAAGAAAAAAAGAAAATGTTCACTGATACCATCATGATCTCTGCAATTTACTCCCAAAGGTTCAGCAAAAGATAAGTAAATAAAATACGTTATATATCATACATCATATCATAGATAGGCATAGATACAATGAAAGTGGCAACATAGTAATAATAGGTAGATCTAGGTGAACATACATGGCAATTCATTATATTGCTATTGCGACTTTTCAGCAGATAGGAAACTTTTCAAATTAAAAGGTGAAATTAAAAAAAAAAAAAAGATACTCCCAACAAGATACCGTAACTCTTACGTATTCTTCACACTTTGAGAGAGGATTAAATAAGTCTTAAGGATACCGTAAGAGATAGAAAATCATTTTGTAACAAATCCCCCGTGTCTCAGTGTACAGAGGCTGTAATTTAGGTCACCTCACATGGGGCTCTGTCTGAGCCACTGCTTTCCAATCTGCATGTCAAAAACAGACCCAGGGTAGAAAGTGGTGGCCCATAAATTAAGACTTGATCCAACTTGTTCCACCTGGGGGCCATTTGTCAGCCCTCTTTATTTTCCATCCTTCCATGGGCTTGCTTCCTTCCATCTTCCCCACCCCTCCTTCAATTTGTCGCTATGTTTTAAAAATACAACTGTGCCTTCATAAGGGCATTAAAAAAAAAATTCAAAAAATTACCCAACAGTCAGACTCAGCAACATTGCAGATTGTGTTTTTAAAACATATTCACACTGCCCTCAGGCCTTTGCCAAGGAAATAGATGTGTATAAATGCACTTTATGAGAGGTTTTTTTGTGATACCAGTTTTTATAAATTTCCTTGGGTCCAAGGAAAGGGTCCAAGACAGACATGCCTTATGCCAAAGAGCATTAAGGTGGGGGTTCAATATATTATTATGACTACTTCATACAATCCATTTCCATCATAAATATCAGGTGATTTGCAACTTTCAATTTTGGTTACAGAGTCAGGAAATCTCCCCCTCCTCTTCAGCAGCCCCTCCCCAAAGTGATGCAACACTTATGGTCCCCTCAATATGTGTCAGGCACTGTGCTCCAGAAACATTATCTTATTGGATATTCATTACATTATTAAGTATATGGTATTATCTCTATTTTACAGACAAAAAATTGAGGCTCAAGTGCTTAATTTTTTACAGACAAAAAATTGAGGCTCAAGTGCTTAAGTCCCTGTGCCCAACCAACGTGCTGATAGGGTAACAGAGCCAGACCGAAAGCCAGAGCTACCTGACTCCATAGTCCAGATCTTAACTACATACCTATTTCCCATTGTCTGCAAAGCACCATCCTGGCTTCCTTTGACCAACATAAGGCCATGAGACTCCACAATCTTGAGAAAATTCTAGGAGATGCCAAGTAGGAAAACAAAGACATTCGTACCACAGGAAGAATAAAAAGTCGTTTCTGTTTAAACCCTCACTTTTTTGAATTGCTTGAACTTCACATTCACAGGGAAAAAAAAAGCCACCACATTTTACTGCCATTTGTTCTCTTGTTGAGATCTTCCTGGACAGTTCACGATGGTTTTTTTGAGCCAGAATCAAGTTCTTCTGCCATCTAACCAAAACTTCAAAATGCCAGTTTTGTACAGACTATACCAAAAGCTTCAGGGTATAACTCACACGTAAAAAAGTACAAGACTGAATATGAAAATCTGAAATACACACTGCATAAGTAATGACAGTAAAAAGCCAATGATATTTTAAAGATATTTTAAAGATTTAGTATTTATCATTGTAACACAGCTTTTCTGTTTGATGTTATACAAAGCAATGAGCTCACTTCTGAATCAATGCTATTTTATTGCTTGCTGTTATATTTATGGAATGTTACTGTGAACAAAGCAGAGCAGGCCAAGTCTATTCCCAACATAACCTATAAATAATGTAAGTAAATAAACTAAGCAAATCTTCATGAAGCAATGCATTATTTACTATTCCTTGTTGCTGAAATATGAGTTTAAATTTTGGTTACATATTAATGTGAGATCTTAGCCATTTCTAGGTCTCCCAGGGGAGTCAAATCCTGAAGTTTAACTCAGAATTAACCTTGCATGCCTTCCCAACTCTGTAACTAAAAGCCACATTCCTCTCCATAGCCAGAAGCTAGCCTATGTAAGCACTGTGGCCATCATAGGCCAATGACCTCAAATTAGCCCAACAAAGACTATATTAGCATCACACTGTAACTGTCCCAAGTGGGTGTTCTATAGTCTTTGGCCAGTTGGGTTTTGCAAGACAAAATCACGTGGAGGACCAATTGAGAGTATTTTACTTTCATACATTATACTCTGAATGGGAGTCACTCAGACTTTCTTCAAGTTTCAGAGTGTTTTTAAAGATTCATTCATTCATTCACTCAAAAATTATGAGTTGAGTGCTACCATAATGCCAAGTTCTGTTCACATTAGGATATCACAGCAAACAAGACTGGTAAGGGACTCTTTACAGAGATCACAGTCATACAGGAGTAGAGAATTTGATAGCAAACAAGTAAACAAATGAACAAGATAATTTCAGTAGTAAGGAAGAAAATAAAAGAGAGTAATATGATAGAAAATGATGGGGTCACTTTAGAAAGGGAAGTTAGAGAAGGGTTCTGTAAGGAAGTAACATTTGAACTGAAGCACCCTAAAGACTGGTAACTTTAATCAGAGTTTCTCCTTATTTCTCCTTCTCCCCCCTTTTTTTATGTGTTCACTGGCAGCTAAGAGCCACTGATCCATGAGGAAGGGATAGTTCAAGCCCCGGTGAGAAAACATTCATTCCAAGGTAAGCTCAGGTGGAGTCCCCTTGCAGAGAGGAGATGAGAATAATGGTAGGCAATTGCCAAGGAGTGGACAGCCATCCCTCACAGAGACGGATGATGCCTGGGAACACAACTCAGCGGCAAGAGACAGATGAGCGCAGGGTGTGGGTACCAAGGGATCACAACAGAAGTAGAGGCAGGACAGCAGAGTTGCAAACAAACCGAAGGTGAGTGCAGCCATTGGCAGCTTGGGTGGACTCAGGAGGAAGGGTCTGGGGTATGGTCTGAAAAGACACTGCTGAGCTGAAGGCAGGAGGTCCTGACCTAGAGGCCAACCAGACTCCATCACCTCCTTCATTCATTCTTAAGTGACCCTTACTTGGGATCACTCACAGCAGAAGTCGTCTCACAGCCCCAGGATGCTGGAGGTTTTACTTTCATGACGGGGTTGTCCTCATCTCTTACCATGCTCCCTGATAGACTTAATTACTTGAAATGAAACAACCAGAAAACATCTCCAGGGGTTTCCCAATCGATGCCCCACCTCTAGACAGAATAAATTAACAAACTACCCAGGACAGGGATTAAAAGCTTCGTTAGATGACCATGCCCTAAGTAAATTTGTGAATGGAGTGCAAGCTGCCTTTCTACCTACGATTGTAGTACCCTTCACTGTGTGAGGTTAATGGGCCATCTTTTCCTCATGTCTAACATTTATTTCAAGCTGTCTGCACCTGTTTTATTAGTCTGCCCCCCTCAGTAAAGTATCAGGTGGAAAAGACTATAATAAATGAACTCATTCTAAGTAGTCAAGGACTAAAAAAAATGGTTTACTGTTAATCAATTGTAAGCATTATTAAAGATTTATCCATAGAATGAAAGTGAGACAAAGGAGGAAGAATGGTTGTCATCTACCAAGGATGCTAAATAAGCCAATTAAAGAAAGAGCACGTAAGAAAGACACGAGAAATTATTTTTATTTATTTATTTTTTAAAGTTTATTTATTTATTTTGAGAGAGAGGGAGAGCACACAAGCAGGGGAGAGAGAAAGGGAGAAAGAATCCCAAGCAGGCTCCATGCTGTCAGCACAGAACCTGACACAGGGCTCGATCCCACGACCGTGAGATCATGATGGGAGCCAAAATCAAGAGTTGGACACTTAACTGACTGAGCCACCCAGGTGCCCCTGATTATTTTTATTTTTTATTGACATATACATAAGAAAAGTATGTTTATCATAATCATACAGGTCAATGAAATTTTCAAATTTCTTGTACTGAGCACCTAGATCAAGAAATTGAGCATGACAAGCACCTCCCCTCATGCTCCTTCCTGTTACTCCTGCCCCCAGGGGCAGCCACTTTCCTGACTTTCAGCCCCATTGATGAGTTTTGCCAGCTTTTGAGCTTTATGTAAATGGAATCATAGAGTATACTCTTTGGTGCCTGGCTTCTTGTGCTTAACATTATGTTGTGAGATTTGTTCATAATGTTTCATGTACTTACAATTCTTCATTATCATTGCTGTATAGGATAAGAAGTTGTCTTATAAATGTCAATATTTGACCCTCAAGACTGAATCCTAAGCACACTTAAAGGGGAAAAATATAAACTCATCCCCAGAGTAAAATTAGCTCCCTTGGCGGAAATCATTTTTATTTTGTTCATTGAGCACTGAGCTCATAATGCATTCTCTTAGACTTTCTTATTTAATTTGAAATTTACATCTGAGCTACTCTTAACATCAGGATACAGACAAATGACTTCAAGTCACAACCCTTTCTCACTATGAGAGAAATGAAGCCAAGCTGTTCTCTTGCTCCAATTTTATTTCTTCTCTCACAAGTAACTATGCTTGAAGATACACCAAGAACAGCTGCCAACAACCCATCCTCTGGGACACTCATCCAGCTCAGCCAGTCAGTCATTTGTTGGCATGCATTCATAGGTTGCAAACATCAAAAAGTGCTTGTGATCATTACTGAGGCAATTCTAAGCCTTGCAAACACACACACACACACACACACACACACACACACACACACACACCCCAAAGGCCTGGGCTACTATGCTAATTCCCCAGCGTGTGCTTTGTCCATGCCACCAGCTTGCCTCTTCTAAATAACTCGCCCCACATCAGACACCAGGGGCATAGTGAATATGGGGAATGGTGGCGTTGTACTAAGAGATTCCCAGTTCTTACTGGATACCAAACCAACTCTAAGTTTTACTAGGACAGCAGTAACATGAAAAATGAGACAGGTAGAAGTTGGCATCAATTTGATTTTAGTTGTCATGCCAACTCTGGCAGGAAATGGTCAGGGCCAGCCTATGAAAATTTCTAATCATTGAGTATCTTGAAAACCAGAGATTTCAAAACAGCAGAACATTTTGATACTTACAGCTATATGATACTTATGGTTCAGTACAACAGCCTGTAAAGCCCTCAAAGGTCTTCTAAATTGGTGGGAGAAAAGAACATTTCCATTTGGGATAGGTTTAGTGCCCTTTGCCCATATTGACAGACAATATTGTGGAGCAGTAGGAAGAATACCATATTCCAAGTCAGATATGAGAGTTGGAACATAGCATTACTGGCTGTGAGACTGGTGTCCTTTGAGAACTTTCAGGCCCTAGGCCTCTTCTTTTTAGAGGCTGACCCCATATAATTTCCCAGCCAAAGGACTTTTTATTCTAACTTTTATAAATTGTTCTCACTGTCCAATGTAATTGGTTTTAACATTGGTAATTTGAGTAGAAAGGAAAGTGCTTGGGATTTGGGGATCTGGGTTTTTGGGATCTTTGGGAAGGCTTACTTCCCAGAGTATATTTGGAAAAATATTACCTAATTAGATGAGAATTGACCCATCCTCAATAAGTTGGTTTTCTAGGGGCGCCTGAGTGGCTCAATTGATTAAGGGTCAGACTTCGGCTCAGGTCATGATCTCATGGCTCCTGAGTTCAAGCCCCATATTGGGTTCTGTGCTGACAGCTCAGACCCTGGAGCCTGCTTTGGATTCTGTGTCTCCCTCTCTCTCTGCCCCTCCCCTGCTCACACTCTGTGTCTGTCTCTCTCTCAAAAATAAATGTTAAAAAAAAATTTTTTTTTTAAAGGTGGTTTTCTATTCTCAGGCAAAAAAAAAAAAAATTAGGCAGGGGCGCCTGGGTGGCGCAGTCGGTTGAGCGTCCGACTTCAGCCAGGTCACGATCTCGCGGTCCGTGAGTTCGAGCCCCGCGTCGGGCTCTGGGCTGATGGCTCAGAGCCTGGAGCCTGTTTCCGATTCTGTGTCTCCCTCTCTCTCTGCCCCTCCCCCGTTCATGCTCTGTCTCTCTCTGTCCCAAAAATAAATAAACGTTGAAAAAAAAAATTAAAAAAAAAAAAAAAATTAGGCAGAAGCAAGAAGTAATGCCAATCTGACAGTGCACTAACTTATTTGGTCTTTTAACATTTTAAATAATTTGTTTTAATTTAAAAGGAGTAAGTGCTCACTGTAACAAGTGACACAATCTACAATATATTTTTAAAAATTATGCATCTCCCTCTTCATTTCCCTCTATCCTTACCTTCTTCCCAGAGAAAACCAATAGTAACAGCCAGCTGAGCCCTTTTATTCCTTTTTTGGTTTATATAAAATATAGATACAGAAATTGGATCATACTCTTCACATAATTTTGCAGTTTGCTTTTCCTTCTTGAATTACATTATGGACATCCTTCCAAACCAATAAATAGAGGTGGAATTCATTCTTTTAAATGGTTGCATAAAATTCCAATATATGGATCTCCTTATTCAATAGTCCTATTGATGAAAAGTGATGTTGTTTCCAGTTTTCTTGTTTGTTTGCCAATAAAAGCAATGCTGTAATAAATATTAGTATACAGGTCCTTATATACCAGTGCTTTATTTCTATTGGCTAGAAGCCCACTCACTTTGCAAGGTCAAAGCTTAAGTGCATTACTCATTTTAATAAAGATCATATTACTTTCTTTAATACATCCAGACTTGATTTCTTATATGACGAGGTAGGGATTATAAATTTTGTTGTCTTCCACATGGGTAGTCACTTTTGCCAGGACCTTTTATTAAATAAACCATGCTTTTAATAAGCTGCAATGCACTTTTGATACATGGTAAATTCTCATCAACACCTGGATCTTTTTCTGGTGTTTTTAACTATGTTTCTCTGATCTATTTATCTGATTTGATGCTGATACCAAACAATTTTTTATCATCATGGCTCTGAAATTAGTTCTAATATCTAGTAAGTATGTCTTATTATTCTTTTGCACAATTTTTCTTGACTATTTTAAGATACTTATTCTGCCATTTGAACTTAATTATTCTCTTTTTAAAAATCCCATTAGGTTGGGGCGCCTGGGTGGCGCAGTTGGTTAAGCGTCCGACTTCAGCCAGGTCACGATCTCGCGGTCCGGGAGTTCGAGCCCCGAGTCAGGCTCTGGGCTGATGGCTCAGAGCCTGGAGCCTGTTTCTGATTCTGTGTCTCCCTCTCTCTCTGCCCCTCCCCCGTTCATGCTCTGTCTCTCTCTGTCCCAGAAATAAATAAACGTTGAAAAAAAAAAATTTAAAAATAAATAAATAAATAAAAAATCCCATTAGGTTTTTGAATGAAATTGCAAATATGTGTTCAATGATTTCCAAAGAATTAAAAATTTGGGGCACCTGGGTGGCTCAGTCTATTGAGCATCCGACTCTTGAATTTGGCTCAGGTCATGACCCCAGGGTCATGGGATCAAGCCCTGTGTTGGGCTCTGTACTGAACATGGAGCCTGCTTAAGATTCTCTCTTTCTCTCCCTCTCTCTCTCTCTCTCTCTCTCCCCCTCTGCCCCTCCCCCCTGCTCGTGCTCTCCAAAATAAAATAAAAAAGAAAGAATTGAAAATTTTACAGTTTGAAGTATGCCCCTCCATTTATTCAATAAGATTTTTTAGGTTTTTTTTAAGGGGGGGTACAAATCTTATAAAATTATTCCTATGTAGTCTGAATTTTTGTTGCTATTATCAATGGAAGATTTTTTCAAAGTCTATTTCTAGTTGACTAATACGAATAAAAGGAAAAAATATATATTGTGTATATTCATCAAATAACAAAACACCTCACCAAAAGCTCCCATATAACATAGTATTTTTTTTAGTACCATGGGTTTGCTAAATATCTAGTCATACCATCTCCAAATACAGCAATCTCATCTCTTCTAATATTTATACTTATCATTTACTTCTCCCATCTTATTTCATTTGCTACTACCTCCAAATCAATGTAAATAACTATGGTCATAGATGGGAGCCCTATTTTGTCCCTGATTTTAAGCAAAATAACTTCATCACTGGATTATTACATTTGCTAAAAGAATGTGATAATCTTTTCATGTGTAAGTAAGTTTTCCTATATTCTTATTTTGCTTGTAGTTTTATCAATAATGGCTATTTAATCTTATAAAATTATATTATAGTATCTAATGATCAAATAATCCTATGATTTTTTTCCCTCTTTTAGTTTGTTGATTTAAAGAACTATCATGTAGATTTTCTGATATTAAAACACATTTACATTACAGAAATAAATCCTACTCAGTCATGGTGTGTTATTCATTTTATACAGGACTAGATTCAGTAAACTAAGGTTTAGTTAGACTTTTTGCAACCATATTTCTAAGTGAAACCAATACATAAATATCAGATTACAATGGCTTTGTAAAATGAACTAAGGAACGGTCCACTTTCTTTCCGTGGCCTGAATTTATTAAATAACATAGAAATTTTCACTTTATAATAACTTGGAAAAAGCACTGTCAGATATTGTTAGGGAGGATATTATTGTTATACGGTTTTTAAACATGACAAGGAGTAGATGTTTGGAAAAATCTGTAAGTTGACTAAAGTCAAGAAACCAGTAAGGGGTAAAGCTAGGAATGGAACACCAGGCTTCTGATACCAGAACTGGATCTTGATCTACCTTGTACCACCTTATGTCTCCAGGTAAGACCCTCAATTTTAGACCTAAACAAAGGTTAGAAGAAATCCCATAGCAGGCCCAAGAAAAGAAAGCCACCCTTTGGACTCAACAGAGCAGTAATAAGCTTTGCAAAAGCTTCTGAGAAGCCACAACCAAAGAGCAATCCTCTTGGTATTTGGTTCTTCGAAACGGGATCACCCAGACGGACCACTAATAGTGATTCAAGATGGCAGATTCACTGAGGCAACCAGTAGGACTGTACATAACTGGGTGATGATAATTCATGTATATACAGTCCTTTATAATTTACAAAGGGTATATTCAAAAAGGTTAGGTCACTTGTTAAAGATTATATCTACCACCCCGTAACTCCTTAAATCATGCTCCTTGTATATTTCCTTCACAGCATTTATCATTCTTATTGCAATTATTGTACTGATTTGTGCTATTTGTTCTTTGCCTTCCCATTCCTCCCCAACCACAACAGAGGTAATACAAAAGCAGAGGCCATACTGTATTACTGTTTTATCCGCAAGTCTGAACACAGCAAAAAGACATTTAAGACATATTTGTGATGTGCTTGAAAAAATAAATACCATCTACCATTTATATCTGAAGTGATCCCTGTTTAAATCCTATATAGAAAGAACACCAGCTTTCCCTCCAGATATGGTGGCACCGCTACACACACGCTTAGGAATAACACTGCTCCTGCCTCTCTAAATATAAATTGTGCTATACATCCAAGTCAGGGCTCTCCATATCAATCTTATACAATCACCTTATTTGACAGTGACATTCTTTTTAAAGGCAAATCAGTGTGAACTCTCAATATCCCAAATTAGATCAAGCACACAAGTTCAAATGAGTTGGCCATTAATTACTCACCACCACTGGCCCAAGTTTGAAACCACCAGATCTCATTTTTCATTGGGCTGACATCCTGAAAGGCACCATTTATCAGGAGACCTCCCTTGTATTTTTTTCTTTTTCCTCCATTGTTTCCCTGAATTAACCAAAGCAATATTAAATAAGTTGCTAAATACAGATATTAGCTCATTTGTAGCTAATTATTATAGGTAAATGGTGCAGTAAATGAAGTACCCTACACCCTCCCCTGGCCTTTTTTTTAAAGCTTTTGTGATGTTCTCCAGGTAAATCCCATGCATAATGTAAGAGTGGCAATGTTGTTTGCATAATAAGCTATTTTCTACCACAGAAGCAGAAACATTTTATCGCTATAGAGAAAGCTCAAATTATGAATACATTTTCATATAAGTTGATTTATGTGAAAATTACAAATAAATGCAGAGCTGAGCTGCAAGTGAATTGTTTGTTCCCAGTTCAAGGAGTGGTGTTATTTGAAATTAAAAAAGAAAACAACTCCACCACATCCTGCTAAGAGAAATATTTTTAATGTTATTCAGACTGAAGCACATACTATATGATCCAAGAAGAAAAGCATTACCTGGTCTGGCAGTAGGACCTGAGACCGCAAAAGCTAAGATAAATATGTGCAATGATTTTGGAAGCCATCTTTTCATGAATAAAAATATACATGACATATATATATATATATATATATATATATATAGATACACTTCCATGATATATGTATTCTTACGTGCACTTGGGGTGCAAAGATTCTCAGCAAACTCTAACTACTTCTTTCAATAGTCAAAAGAAGTTGAAGGAATGAATGGAAGCCCATTATCATCTTGGCACAAGTAAAAGCTAAATGTGTATTGAAGACATGAAAATGGTTTTGTGTAAGCCCCAAAGCTTCTCAGACACCTGCAGGACCCTCAAAGTGGGATGCACATTTCTAATACCAGGCAAATCACTTATCTTACTAGAAGCCCCCTAAACCAGTATAACCAGTACAGTGTTTGGCATCTAACTAGTTGATCTGTAATAGGGATATAAAGCTCGCCACAAAGCTAACATCTAAGATGTGGAGGAGTTGGGTTTTAGGGAAAAGAGACATCAACATGGCACACTGGACACATCCACACAGTAAAATAAATGTGACCTGTTTAACAATTCAGGCAATATGTCTATACTTTTCCTAGCCCTTTAAACTTCCCTGTATTATCCTCATGATGGACCACGATCACAGAAAACACTCCAACCAGGCTATTGCCGCACACCTCAACCCACTTATGCTTTTTTAAATGCTAACTAATTTCTTATCTTTCAAATTCTTAGTTCTGATAATGATCTCTGACTCCCTTCACATTTTGCAGCCCTTCCTAGCTCCCAAATGGGCTTACTGGTGTCTTATTCAGTTCTTGGCTCCGTGAGCTACCCAGAATCTGATTGATGTCCAAAGCCTTGAGAGAATCCTATTTCCTCCCCCAACCAAGTACTCAGCCCCACCAAACACCACTGCCCCTTCCTGTCTTCATCTCTGAACCAGAGAGGCCACTCAGAATAGTATATACAGATAGCTGGCCTAAACATGGACCTCAGAAGTCTCATCTTTACTTTCCATTTGCTGTCAATTCACTGGCTGGTCAAGAGATGTTGCATATGTAGATGTGACTTTTTGCAAGCCCTCTCTGTCATCTCTAAACCATTGATGTGTGTGTGTGTGTGTGTGTGTGTGTGTGTGTGTGTGTTGTGTGGTAAGTGTATTCCAGTCAAAGCACAGGCAGGCATCATGTAACTTGCTTGGCCTTGTTAGATCAAAAAGACCAGAGCCAGTCCCTTCTCCATGCCCCAGATTCAGGTATTAAATTACTACCCAAGGATCTCTGCTACATCTGTTCTGTTTTATTTCGTATCTGTTTTATTTCATATTTATTTCATATCTTCTCTTCAATATTATGTCGGGAGTCTGGGTCAGATGTGAAAATAAGTAATGATGGGGAAATGCTATCTTAATTACACTGCCTTGGATTCTCACATTCAATAGGCCAACAGACAGGGAGGAAATACTTGATCCCCTATTCTCACTTCCCTGAATTTTAGGCTAGTAACTTATACTTGAAGCTTAACAGTAAGAAGCCTAGAGAGGATGGTCTGTCCACATCTCTTCCTCTTCTACTATCCTCTGATTCTTTCAATATGAATAGGCCAAGAATAAGCATATTTCTTTTTAAGTCAGATGAAGGGAAGACTCACTCCAATAAACACTACCACAGAGTTTGCGCCCCTTTATAACTCAGAAAGAAAAAAGTAAAAAAGTCTTTAAAGGACAAATACTGCATGAGCCCACTCGTATGAAGTACCTAAAATAGTCACATTCACAGAGGCAGAAATTATTCCAGGGAAAGGGAGGAGGAGAAAACAGGGAGTTAGTGTTAAATGGGCACAGAGTTTCATTTTGACATCCATCTGCGGATGGATAGTAACTATGGTTGTATAATAATCTGAATGTACTTTACGCCACTGAACTGTATGCTTAAAATGGTCGGAAGGTAAATTTATGTTACGTGTATTTTGCCACACACAAGAAAATAAAGGATATTTATTGAGCCACATTTTTTAAAGTAAAAAGGACTTTTAAAAATACCAGCTTTTCAAATTTTAATAGAACAACTATTGAGTCATTGATTTATCGCCTACTATTTGCCTTGCACTCTGCAAGATCCTGGGGATAGTGTATTTATTGCAAGAGACAAATACTCTACCCTCATGGAGCTGAGAACTTGTGGAAAGAAATGGATATTAAAAAAAAATTACAATCCGGGGCGCCTGGGTGGCTCAGTTGGTTAAGCGCCCGACTTCAGCTCAGGTCGTGATCTCACAGTTCTTGAGTTTGAACCCCACATCAGGCTCTGTGCTGACAGCTCGAAGCCTGGAGCCTGCTTCAGATTCTGTGTCTCCCTCCCTCTCTGCCCCTTCCCCACTCACTCGCTCTCTGTCTCTCTGTCTCTATCTCTCTAAAAAATAAATAATAAACATTTTTAAAGTTACAATTTGATGGGTGCCTGGGTGGCTCAGTTGGTTGGGAACCTGACTTCAGCTCAGGTCATGATCTCACAGTTCGTGAGTTGAAGCCCCATGTCAGCCTCTGTGCTGACAGCTCAGAGCCTGGAGCCTGCTTCAGATTCTGTGTCTCCCTCTCTCTCTGCCCCTCCCCGCCTCATGTTCTGCCTCTCTCTGTCTCTGAAAAATGAATAAACCTTAAAAAAAATTTTTTTTTAAATTACAATTTCATGAGAACTTTAAAGCAAAAGGTAACGCTGTGCAGGACCATCTGGCAGATATCACCCTCCTAACCACGTCGGCAGGATCAGAAACTTGAGGGATAAAGGACAGTTCACTAGGAGAAAAGCTTCTAAAAAGATGCTCAGCCCTCCATGTATCAATGTACCATCTCCCCACTAAGGACTCTTGGGTTCTGGATTTTCTATAATGCTTATTATCCGGCAGTTTTCTGGAGACCAGGCTCACATGGAGGACAAACATCCTTCTCTTAGTTCAGTCTCAAATACCAAAAGGCATTGGGACCCAGACACTAGGCCAAGGTCAGCAATGCAAGAGATGGCATGTTAGTCTCCTCCATCACCTTTCCTTTCCAGAGTTCTCACTGGCATTCACTGAATCACGGATTTCTCTAAGGGCCCAACAAGGTTCCTTACAAAGTTGGAAGAAATCCTTAAAAAGCAAAATGGTTAGTTAAAATTTGTCATTAATAACTCGATAGTCTGTTACGTATTTTAATGTTTCCATACCCCCATGTTTACCATTCATCCAGTTAACCTTATATTTAAAGCAATTTTCCATCATTCTTGATATCTGCATTATTCCAACAAATAGCACAAGTTTGGAAGCAATATCCCCCATACTATTCCTACTTTAAACACACACACACACACACACACACACACACATATACTCACATCTCTACTAGATTATAAACTTCACAAAGGCAGGGCCCAGGTCTGTTTCATTCTTTAATGAATACTCTCAGTGGTTCCTACAATATCATAGATGCTCAATAAACAGTTCTCAGATGAATCCCCCTCTCTGTGCCAGCGTCTGAAACCTCTGTCACATATAGCCATGACATAGTCTCTGTCATACATAGATATGAAATAGCAAGGTTTGGGAGTCAGACAGACCAAGGTCTAAATCCTGGCTCTGGCTCTGCCATTTACTAAAAATATAAATTTAGGCCAATTATACATATATCATTTTTTATTCTATTTATTGGTTACTTATTTTTGAGAGAGAGAGAGCATGCACTAGAGAGGGAGAACGCAAGCTGGGGAGGGGCGGGGGGTGGGCAGAGGATCCAAGTCCAGCTCTGTGCAGACAGCAGCGAACCCAATGTAGGGTTCAAACTCAGGAACTGCGAGATCATGGCCTGAGCTGAAGTCAGACACTTAACCAACTGAGTCGCCCAGGTGCCCCAACGCCATTTATATTAACACTCCAAACATCAAGAGTCCACACCTGTGAAATGAGAATAGTAAGACATTTCTCAATGATGTTAAAGGATGGAAACAGATGGTGTACATGTGTGGCACATAGAAACACTGTGAGGAGGCACAGGTAGTTAATGCCACTTTACAGAAGACAGTGTGACCCACTAAAATAACCGCCCCCAGGATAGAACTCCGTCAGCTTCATATGGTCGCGTGCTTTTTTTAATGTTTATTTTATTTTTGAGAGAGTGCAAGCAGGGGAGGGGCAGAGAGAGAGAGAGAGAGAGGGACAGAGGATCTGCAGCGAGCTCTGTGCTGACAGCAGACAGCCCAATGCAGGGCTTGAACTCACGGATCACAAGATTATGACCTGAACCGAAGTCGGATACTTAACTGACTGAGCCACCCAAGTGCCCCCATATGCTTGCTTCTAAGCAAAGCAAAAAGGGCAAAAAGTGGAATTACTGAGACTGGGGCTTAGTCCCATTTATGAGATCAACACAATGTCTTGCGCCTCTGAGAAGGGTCTAAAAATCAAATCACAAAGGACAATACGAAACAAGCCCAGCAGTGCTTCTCAAACCAATGTGCACGCGAATATCACCTGGGGATTTTTTGTTAAAATGCAGATTTGGATTCACTGGGGTGGGAGATTCTACGTTTCTAACAAGCTCCCAGATCCTGACCAGCTCTGCAGGCTCCCGCTGTCTACAGACCACACTTTGAGGAGCAAGGGTTTAAAGCACTATGCAAAACACTGAGTGTTATCACTCCGAGGGCCATACCATCATAATGGTAATAGAGAACCATCTCATTTGCGTGCTCCATGCAATGACTTCCCCCAAGTACTGTGATTTTCTCTCAATGTCTTTTAAATGCCACAAAATCATACTTTGACCCTGATAATGATCATGATAAACACATCTGAATAAAAAGACCCCCCCAAGCTCCTGCTAGGCAATATCTTTAAGCTTAGGGCCATCTTGTTTGTAGTTGCCTTGGCTTTTCCTCTTTTCAATCTGCTGTCAAGTCGGTGAACCAGACTCATATCAAAGTCAATTTGAATTCATTTTGAACAATTTCAACAGATACTATTTCAAAGGGTTCTGCTAACTTCAAAAATAATATTCATTACCTGGTCGTTGAAGGAAACTGCTCTCAGGATATTGTACCCCGCCATCCCCTAATTTGGTAATTCTATCAGGAAAAGCAATTAAGTTTGTCTGACAAGACTTGTTTTTATAAATCCATGATGCTTACTGTTCTTAATTTAATTCTCCTCTTACCACTTATAATTTCATTCTCATCTGACAGTTCGTATTTTCTCTCTGAGTGATTTTTCCCCCTTTATATTACTAATCATAGAAAATTCCGTGAATAACATCAGCCTTTGGGGGGGGGGGGACAGGAAAATGGTGGGCAGTGCACAGACTTTCCTCGGGGAAGGCAGGAATTCTGCTCCTTACGATCTCTACAGCCCCTACAGCAGTGCTTGGCACACAGACAGTGCTCAATAAATACCTGGTATGATGCACCATGCCAGGCAGTGTGTAGGTAAAGGAGACTATAACCCAGGCCTTTCCCCTTGTTTTACATTAGTCAGGAGGCAGACATTTTTAAAGAAATAACTACAAAGTTAGCTGAGGGAAAAACGGTACTATGACAGGATTTCCAGTGGAGACTAGACCTCGACATTTCATTTTATTTTCAAAGCTGGAAAAACTTCCATCTAAGATGCTGTCAGCAGTTTCTGTCCTATTTACTGGAGTCCTGAATTGCCTTGACAATGTATACGTTACAATAGCACAAAGGAGAGGGTGGTCAACCATCCTGGAAAACCTGAGCTCAGGGAAGACAACAGGTAAGAAAAGTCACCTGGTGAGGTTTTAAGGGATGAACTGTGGTTGAGGAAAAGGAGGTAAGAACATGTTTTGTACATGGGGAGGAGTGTGTGCAAAGTCATAAACTTGCACAGCAGTGTGGTATGTTCAGGGAAGCATAGGCATTTGCTCTGGGCAGAACATAGGGCTCTGTGAGGAAGCAGCCAAATATGGATCCAACTTTACCCAGGAGCCAGATGCTGGAGGACCTTGTACGCTGAGCTTACAAATGTAATTGCAATAGGGAGTCACTAAAGCATTTTTAAGCAGGGAAGTGAGATGACAAGATGTGTGCTGTGAAAAAAAATTAATGATTGAGAGAATTTAAGGGATGGATTTGATGCAGACAAGACCAGAAGCAGAAGAAGAGGTGAGAATTGCAATAGGCTAGGTAAATGGTAACAAGGGTTTGAAGCAAGTACTACTAGTAGGAAAAGCTACAGTGTGCAGGGCACAGAGCCAACACATTGCAAGCATTATCTTACTGAATTCAGAGACCTAGGGCAAGAAAAACCACGGCGGGGGGGGGGGGGGGGATGGGGTGGGAGGGGGGGGGGAGGTGTTGAAAGACTATAGGTGGGAGGATCAGCAGTGATGTACTGGATGTGGGGAGGTAAGGGAGAGGGGAATGTAGAATGATTTCCCTGTTTTGTGACTTGTTGATGGCAGTGTCTTTGATCCATTTAGGGAAGATTCAAGGAAGAATATTATTTCGGGAAAATACCATGGGTTCCATTTTCAATATGTAGAGTTTGAGGTGCTCATGGAACTTTTGTGTAGAAATGGACAGTTGAATAAATGAGTCTGGAGCTCAGAGTTTTAGGCAAGAGACATGTTTGGGAATTTCCCCATATATAAATGGAGGTACAAATGGTGGGTAAAGAAGGAAGACCACACAGATGAAAAAAAAAAACAAAAAAACAAAGCAGAAATGGAAAACACCAATATTTAATGACGGGCAGAGAACAAAGAAAAGGGAGGAAGACTTAGGAGTGGTAGTTAGAGAGACAGGCTGAGAACCAGAGAGGATGCTGTCAAGATGGCCACAGGAGAAGACAGGTTCAAAAAGGACAGAGTGGTCAACATTGTCAAGGCTGCTCAGATATATTCATTACATTTATTTGGATATGAGAGGCATCATTTATTCTTTCAATGGGGTTTACCTGCACACTGACGTAATACCTACTGAAAACTTTCTTGCCCATTGGAATAAGGCAAAAGATGGATGAAAAAGCACCCTCTGAAACTGATGGCAGAAAAGATCAATGCCTAGCATTTGATATTAGCCATCTATTGCAAGTAAGTCAGCCTACAATGGCCCACCAATGTGCTCAGTAGGAGGACACTGAAGTATGAAAACATGAAACAACCACCTACTGTATTGTATGGCGACTTGGCTGGCATGAATTCATGGACTGTCAGAGTTGAGTGGGTGTGTGTGCTTTTCGTTAAGAATAACAATGGGTTGGGGCACCTGGGTGGCTCAGTCGGTTAAGCGTCCAACTTCAGCCCAGGTCATGATCTCGCGGTCTGTGAGTTCGAGCCCCGCATTGGGCTCTGTGCTGACAGCTCAGAGCCTGGAGCCTGCTTCTGATTCTGTGTCTCCCTCTCTTTCTGCCCCTCCCTTACTCATGCTCTGTCTCTCTCTGTCTCAGAAATAAATAAACATTAAAAAAAATTAAAAAAAAAGAATAACAATGGGTATTGGGAAAAAAATGGCCAATAAGCACATGAAAACATGATCAACATCACCAATCATTAGGGAAATTCAAATCAAAACGACAATGAGATACCACTTCACACCCATTAGGATGGCTGTTATTAAAAAACAAAAACAAAAACAAAATACAGAAACTAAGAAGTATTGGTGAGGATGTGGAGAAACTGGGACCCAAGCCATTACTGATGGGTATATAAAATGGTGCAACCACTGTGGCAAAAAAAATTTTGTCTTCATAAAATTAAATATGGAATTAACATATGATTCAACAATTCCACTTTTAAGTACATGCCAAAAATAATTGAACGCAGGGACTCAAACAGGTATTTGTATACTCATACTCTTAGTAGCATTATTGACAATAGCCAAAAGGCTAAAGCAACCACTTGCCAAATGAATGGATAAAGAAACCGTGGTATATATATATATATATATATATATATATATATATATATATATACATACACACAATGGAATATTATTCAGCCTTAAAAAGGAAGGACATGCTGGCATGTGCTACAACATGGATGAACCCTGAAAACATTATGCTAAATGAAATAAACCAGTCACAAAAGGACAAATATTGTATGATTCCACTTACACCAGGCTGCAAGGGTAGTCAAATTCATAGAGAAAATAGAATGGTGTTTGCCAATAGCCTGGGGAAAGGAGGAATGGGGAGTTATTATCCAATGGGTACTGAGTTTCTGTTTGGGAAGAAGCAAAAGTTTCTAGAGATGAATGGTGGTGGTGACTGCGCAATATATTTCCTGCCAGAGAACTGTATATTAAAAAATGGTTAAAATGGTAAATTTTATGTTACGTATACTTTGCCACAATACAACAATGAGTATTGGGGAAGAAGATGGAGTCTATTTTCTTCTAAGATTTCCTGAGAGAGAAAAGGTTCTGGTTGTAGAGGGCTAGAGATGAACAGTTTTTCAGAAAAGAAACATCCCTAGAAAGAAAAGACCCGTTGTCATGCCGTAGCTTATAACACTAATAGAAATACTAATACTACCAATATTACTACCATTTATCGAGTGTTTATTATTGTTTTAGTAATGCTAAGTATTCTATGTAATTTTTTCATTTTCAAAAAAAAAATTTTAAGTGAAAGTGACTATGTCTAATTTGTAGATAAGGAAACTGGGGCTCAGAGATGTTATGTCAATTGTCAAAGTCACAAGGAATAAGAGGCAGAGTAAGGATTCAAATCCATCTGAGAGCCCATGCTCTCACCCCCTTCACCATGGTTTGGGACTCTGTATCCAACTATCATGCAAGGCTTCCATTTAGAATATGTTTTAATTTATCCAGAGAACTATTAGCATAGGAACTTGTCTTGTTCCTTAAGGTGAGAATAATCTCCACCAAAAACTAATCAATAGGTACTTGTCTTATGCATCTCTTGGTAGACGCAACATTGAGGAATGGTTGTCATATGGGGTCTGCAGCCAGGCAGCCTGGGTTCCCATCCTGTTTTTGTCCTTCTATTTGGTTAACTTTAGGTAAGTTACTTAACCTGTTGGAGCCTTAACTTCCTCACCTGAAAACAGGCATGATATGCTAGGATCAAGTGAGTCCACAAATGTAAAACAGATAGAATGGTGCCTGGTCACTAGAAAGATTCAATCAGCATTAACTACGTTATCTTTTATTATTTTAAACCATTTTGTGCCTCTGGTGCTAATAGTGGATCATCCACACTGAAGAACAAATTTGAAAAATCTGGAGGTACCTGAAAAGCTCTGGTGTGTTCTCAGGACCAATCTCCAGCCTCCTCTCTGCAGCTCTCCAGTGCTAACCCTGAGGAAAGAATTCAAGCAGAGAATCTATTGTGTGCAAGCACTGTGCCAGAAGCTAAAAAGATGAAAAAGATTTCATCTGGATCCTTGAGGAGACCCTACTAAGACAGAGAGATGGGCATAAACAAATAACTGAGATACGATATGCTACAGGGTAAGAAAGGGCTGTGCTTCAATTGCCATGGAGACAGATCTAGAAATAATAAAGTTGCCTGGGTTCTTACTGCTTCCTTTAAAATATCTCATTAGTTTATAGGCTCTCAGAGTGGGAAGTCACCTCCAATGTCACCAGTGGAGTCCAACCTTTACTCTGTGGAAGTCCCATGGGCTGTACCTTAAGAAATTCACTCACAACTCAATCTTTTGTTTTCTTCTCTTGCATGGATGTGGACTGCACCCTTGGAATTCAAAGAAAGGAAAGTACCTTAAAAAAGAGGAGGGGATTAAGAGTACACTCATCTTGATGAGCCCTGAGTAATATATGGAGCTGTTGAATTGCTATACTGTACACCTGAAACTATTATAATTCTGTATGTTAACTATACTGAAATTACAATACATAGATACATACATACTTCATCAAGAAAAAAACCCAGAAATTCAAAGTTATTATTTCACAGAGGACAACTTTGGGATATGTATCAGGAAGGATATCTTTCATCAGTGGTTTGAGAAGGAATCTCTACTACTTGCTTTTGTGCCCAGAGAGAAGAATGCCTAGGCTCCCCTGGAGGGCAGATCGGTTCCAAGCGGCTACAGAGCATGATCATCCCTTAAAATCATAAATATGGGCCACTGACACATACACAAATGCTCTTAGTAGCCTTATTCATGAGAGCCAAATACTAGAAGCAACCCAAATATCCAAATAATAATAGACTGATAAATAAAATGTGGCATATTCATACACTGAAATACTACAGAATGATGAAAAAGAACAAACTATGGATACACTTAACAATGGAGATAAACCTCACAGACACAATGCTGAACAACATTGGCCAAACACAAAAGAATATATACCGCATAAGTCCATTTATAAAGTCCAAAAACAGGCAAAACTAATCTTATATATTAGAAGTAAAGGCAGTGGTTACCTCTGGACAAGAAGGAGGGGAAGTGGTTGGTAAGTGGAAGTAAGAAATCTTCTAGGTTCTTGGTAATGCTCTATTTCTTGACCTGAGTGTTTATTTTATAATTCATTCAGGTGTACATTTATGATTGATGTGCTTTTCTTTATACGTATTTCAATATAACTGGCTTATTTAAAAAGAGGAAGAGGGAGCACCTGGATGGCTCATTTGGTTGAGCGTCCGGCTTCGGCTTAGGTCACGATCTCATTGTTTGTGGGTTTGAGCCCCACATCTGGCTCTGTGCTGACAGCTCAGAGCCTGGAGCCTGCTTCGGATTCTGTGTCTCCCTCTCTCTCTGCCCTTCCCCTGCTCGCACTCCGTCTCTCTCTCAAAATAAACATTTTTTAAAAAATAAATAATAAAAAGAAGAAGAGAAATTACAAAAAGAAAAATCCTAACCTAACGCAAAGGGTACAACTAGATTAGGCTACTTGCCTTCTCAAATACTTAAAATGACCACCATTGCCTATAGGAGTAACATGCCTTCTCATTTAACTAGCATTTGCACTCACTGTCCTTTACCAAAGCAAGCAGACATGCCACCATTTATGTAGCAGAGTTTTGTCACCTTAGAGGCAGCTAGTCTCCCTATACTCAAACAAGGTTTTGCCTTTGACTCACACAAAAATTACCTTTGTGGCCAGGGAGCAGGCTTTTTTTGCAGACAAGTTTAGCCATTTAAAGGTTAAAATATCCAAGAAACGTAATACAAGACGGCATGACGTAGATACCAGAGATGTGACACAGAAGCACTGTATCTATGTCTCAAGAGGCGAAAATCCTTGGGGGGGGTCTTCTTTGCTGATTAGATTGCATCTGGGGTTCAGGTCTGGTCATCATGCTGTGAAAGGGATAGAAATCAATCAGACATGACCTCAGAGAAAGATCATCATGATGAAAGAACTTGAATGCACATCATGGAAGCAATGACCGAAAGATCTTCCCAGTCCATGTGCCTTGGCATTGTGCTGTGCTCTGAATTCTCTAAAGCTGTGCCCAGAGCTGGATCACTCAGCTCTTGAGCAGGACCTGGACAGCTGAAGACCCATGCCAGCCAGCTCTGGCCCAGGCAGCTCTGGTAGGTTCTGTGCAAGAACTGTCCAAGCATTGTGGGGTCTGTGGATGCCTTTCACGGTCCCCCAGGAGGAAGACATGAAAAGTGACATTGGCACCTGCTACTCGGCCTGGATATACTGAGCTTAAACAAGATCTATCACCTCTACCTCTACCTTGGCAGCCAGAGGCAGAGCACATCTCCCCATCCTGAAAGTGGGGTGGAGAAGCTGCTGCTGAAGTAGTCAGTCCCTATTCCAGGTGCCCAAAGGGCACAGTTACCCTAAGGACTCCAGGTGGAGGTGGGGAGTAGAAGGAGTGCTCCAGTGGGTGTGACCACTGTGCTGTCCAGAGCCTCTTTCTTCACATATAACAACCACTTCCCTCTGCATATAGCTGATATACCCCTCCAGGAGATATCCGTACTGCTGAGCGTCTGCTCTAACAATGCACATGCATTCTGCAAAATAGAACTTCAGCATATTTTGAAATACTTAACATGAAAACATTCAATTGGATTAGTAGTCCTTTCTCACCAACATTAGAAATTTCAACATTATATTTGTCAATGAAAGTGAAGAAAGAGCTATTAGAGCCTATAATTATAATTTCAACTGCTGTATGTCTTTTACAGGCTGAAAAAATGGTATTAAATTTTTAATCACAGCTTCTTGTCCATCACAACTATTGAGAATTTGAAGAATTCATCATTAACAAGTCTTGATCAGGAATTATAAGTAGCCATTTCAAACATAAAACCTGATACTAAAGGTTATGTTCATGGAATCAAACTAAGCTTTCATTTTCAAACCTTTGAAAAGATTTTATTTGGAAGCTTTCTACAGTTCCAATATTTAATATGTTCCCTAGTATTTTATATTTTATTTTCCTCTCATAATTATATATTATAAAGAAAAAAATGTAATGAATTTTTCACCAATCCCCAGACAGACATTCCTAATTCCTCTCAGGTTCACCCTAGGGTACTCTGCAAATATCATCTTCAGTATCTGCCTTAGATTTCAAAAGGTTGGGAGACACTGGTAGAAAAAAAAACGTTAATGTAGAAAGAGAAACATCACGGAGAACCAAACTGGAAGAACTCATATGGAGGCCATAAATTCAGTTGTTCTGAGCATCCTCAAAGGGGTAGACTTGGTCCTCAAGTGAAGGCTCCAGGGAGATGGCTTTCAGTCAAACCCCAAGAGTCAGCTCTTTGCAGAGAGAGACCAGGAATGTTCTGACAGAGTCTAGCTGACCACTTGGCAGAATGGTATAGATGGAGACTAAAATTTTAGAGCATGACTGACCTAGGGAGCCTGTACAACCTCTTTTGACCTTTATATTCTATGACTCCATACCAGCCAGTTCAGGAAGACTTCCAGGCTCTCTCTCCCTGGCATTTCTTAAATTCTTGGTATGGAAAGACATGAAATCATCAAGGAATAAATAAAAAGCCACTGGCATGCCAGGCCTGGCATAAACATGTTGAAATTAAGATCAATATGATGGGGCGCCTGGGCAGCTCAGTCAGTTGAGTGTCCAACTCTTGGTTTCAGCTCAGGTCATGATATTGTGGTTCGTGAGATCGAGCTCTGTGTCAGTGCTGATACCACAGAGCCTGCTTGGGATTCTCTCTCTCTCTCTCTCTCTCTTTCTCTCTCTCTCTGTCTCTCTCTCTCTCCTCCCCCCCCCTTCTCAACTCATGCTTGCTCTCAATCTCTCTCAAAATAAACTAAAAAAATTTTTTTAAAAAGATCAATATGATGCACACAGGAGTATCTCTGTGTCTACCGTCTTTAACCTTGAGAAGACATATGGGGACACAGACATTGACCACAGCCCAGGATTCTAGCCTTTATTAAACCACCCACTAACTACTAGATACTGGGAAAGTCAATTTCCTTCTAATTTAATTTTCTTATCAATACAAACAATGGGGATGAGATGGAAAAGCTTAATTGATTTCCAAGGGGGTTCGCAGCTGTAAATTTTTATCTAAGATTGTAGATATAACTTCTTTGGTTTAACTGTTCTCATATATACAATGAATACAAAAGGGCCTCTCTCACACAGGGTAGTTCAATTCAACATTACTAAATAAACATACACTGTATGTCAGGCTCTATGCTGAACACATATCAAACCTCAATAGAAAGGAGAGACTACAAAAAAGCAGGTTAAAAGCCAGCATACACAATGAGACCCTTAAAAGACCTTAAGGCACTGAAATAACTCAGGTAATATGGAAAATGAGGATGTGGAAGAACAAAACCAAGATGGTGGCCATCGGGGAAACGAAGTAAGTTCTCCCACCAATTGTGTCCCCTATAGCAGCACAGCAACATTGTGTGTGCCTTGAACAAAAGACAGTCCATAGCTATTTTAGGACCTAGGGCTTCCCGAGAGGGACAGGAAATAGAAGACTGGAGATTGAACAACAAATAAGCATGAGTGGCACCAGCAGGAGAGGCACCAGCTGGTTTACCTGAGACAAAATGGAGACAAATTCCTAAAAAGTTACTGATGGAGTTCTAGAAAGCCAGAAGGTTCTATAAAGAGCACACATGCTCAGCAAAACCTTATTAGCCTGCTTGGGAAAGAGAATATACCTACAGCAGCTGTGGATGAGTTTTGCAGACTGAAGTTATCCGAGAATTCCACCCATGCAAACGCAAGCCACCCATGTTAATGTTCCATGGTGTCTTCCATTCATTTATCAACTTAATGCCATTATGTAATATAACTTTGCCACAACAGCATTTGTTCTATATGCCAGATAATCCCAGAATGCTGGGAAAGGGAGATTTTGTACGAGGCAGTGTTCTTTGAAACAAATTACTTCGGAGAATTCACAAACAATTAAATGGAAAGAGGAGAAGCCTCATAGAATGAATATGATCCGGTTCCTGTCATGGCATTCCAAAGCTAACTGGGTGCACAGACATGCATTCAACTATCAGTGTGCAAACACTGTGAGGACGGGACCGGATAACAAGTGTTAACAGTGCCATGAACCACAAACCACGATGTCCATCACATATAAGGTGCAGCAGTAGTGGTATTGTCACAGGGCAGTTCCTCATTTAGACCAACTTCCCTACAATAAAAAGGCAGAATTTTTCTCTCTGATCATTTGAGTAGCATCTAAACAATGTCTGTTTCTAAAAATCATTATTCTAGGCAAGGCTATGTTTGTCACTCAGCTGCGCTGTGTCATTTCAACCAAGCGTTCTAACACCACTTCAGTCCATTATATAATCCCCAGTTTTCCCCCATTCTGAATGTCTTTGTTGTTTATTGCTCTGCTCTCGCACAGAACTTGTCTGAAAGGTCTGGGTGCTTTCAATCGGGCCTTATCAGAGATCCTGGTTATTGGAACTCTCTGTATTTTACAGCCTCCATCTCATTAATGCCAGCACTAATTTGTGGTCCCATCCAATACCACCCCCATAAGATCTGCATGAATACTCACTGGATTTCAATCTGCCATTCAACAAGCATGAAGTCCTTTATGTTCATTATTAGCCAATCAAACAGCTCCAGTTCCTTTTCTCTGCATTTTTTTCCCATAGTGAAATCATTTTGTTATTATCCCAAAGCAGTTGCTTGGTAGGAAATATTAGAGAAAAAACAATGACAACGGTTAACAGCCCTTCCTCCTCTTCCTTTTCTCCAGCAAATGCAACTGTTTTAACCTGTTCCTGAGACCTTCAACAGCAACTCCAGTTCCAAATGAGTCGCCAATTTGTTTGTGAAAATCCTCCTTCCCTAAGATAGCTCTTACCCTGAGATACCTTGCAGTATATTATAAAATGGGCCTATTTTTTACCCTCCGAGAAGCAGAAGGACTGTTGAGATGAAAACTAATCCATGTTCCAGCAGAGAATTAAACCAGGTTGCCAAACCCAAGTGGACGGATGGACTCAGTGCCACGTGTGCTAGGGTGACCTCATTCTGAGACCTACCACCTTCTTGTTCTGAAAACTGGAGCCTGGGGTCATTCTCATGGAATGCTCCTTCATTCAATTTACATGGTTAAATGACCTCCCTTTCACATCATTTCAACCCCATGCATCATTACCAAAAGTACTCCATTCTGCTATAATGTTCTGCATTTCTTGTTCCAACAAATGCCTTGTCCTTCAAGGTCCTCCTGTCATTTTCTGTTCTGCAACAAATTACACTTGCAAAAATGGGCTCAAGAAGGTTTGGCTTTTCTTATTTTGAGATAAATTAAAATCAGGGTGAAAGTTAGTAAATAAAGGGAAACAATATAGAGCAGAGTGTCTGGTTCAGCAGAAAGACTGAGCAAATTTCCAAAAGGGTCATTTTTTTCTCTTTCCTTTTTAATGATCAAAGGCAGAAAATCTCAAAAGTGAGTCTTTTCTCACACAATAAGGATCTGAGAACTATTTTTTTTTCACCTCCTACTGAGACCTGGTTTCGCAGGCTGTGTTCCCCAGGAAGCAGACTCTGAGATGCTGATTTGGGTACAGAGGTGTATTTGGGAGTGCCCTTGGTTCAATGCCCATGGGAGAAAGGGAACAGAGCAGGATAGGGCAGAGGGGGAAGCTGGGCTATGGAGCAGGTACAACAAGTCTCAGCCAACCCCAGAGGGAAGTCTGGACCAAGAATGGCCCTTCCGAGTTCTCCCCAGCCAGAAGAGGGGGAGGGGCTTTTATATTTTAGCACCATGGGATGAAGGCTGCCCCCAGTCGGGGGGTGTAACCTTGGGCTCCACCAGGTGGCAATTCCCAAAGACAGATATTAGCCAACAACCTTCTCAGTAGCTAGGGGACTGAGCCCTTTAATCCTTAAGCAGGGGTCTGGGAAATGCATCACATCCTCCAAAGAAGGGTAAGCCCTTATAATATAAAATTTCTGATTAACCACCGTAAGCTGAAATAGGTTCCATGGAAGATGTTTTGCCAAAGCTATATTTTTTAACTTTACTTATTTATTTTGAGACACAGAGAGGGAGAGAAACAATCCCAAGCAGGCTCCACACTGTCTGTGCAGAGCCCGATGCTGGGCTCAAACTCACAGAACTGTGAGATCGTGACTTGAGCTGAATTTAGTTTAACCAACCAAGCCACCCAGGTGCCCCCAAAGCTATTTTTTAAGAATGTTTATTTATTTTTGAGAGAGAGAGTGTGAGTGGGGGAGGGACAGAGAGAGGCTGCTGGGGGAAACAGGACCCCAAGCAGGCTCTATGCTGACAACAGCGAGCCTGACGTGGGGCTCAAACTCACAAACCTTGAGATCATGACCTGAACCAAAGTCGGTCGCTCAACCAACTGAGACACCCAGGCACCCCATCACCAAAGCTATTTAAATCCTGATTTGATGGCTGGCATCAACAACTGCTCAACAGTCTGATCCTTATGGGTTCAAACATGTCTATACACTAAAGATGTTGTCGTTCATGATGGCCACGAAGGACAATTCACTAAAGATGCTGTGGTTCATGATGGCCACAAAGAAAAATCCTGAATTCTTCTCCTCCCGTGGACACACCAAATCTACAACTACATGTGGCACAATTTCCTCTGGAAAAAAAAAACAAACAAACAAAGCCAAAACTAGCTGAGAGACTCCTACATATCCACCAAATGAGAAGAAACCCACATCCAAGCAGGGAGGAGAAGACAGTCTCATCATAAACCACACCCTGGGGTGGCAACTCACAATGGTGAGGGAGCTCAAAATACTGAGCTTCTCTCTGAGGAGCAAAAGGTATTAAACCAATATTGGGAACCCCAAATCTTTTTTTTTAATTTATTTTTGAGAGAGAGCCAGACAGAGCACAAGCAGGGAAGGGGCAGAGAGAGAGGGAGACACAGAATCTAAAGCCAGCACAGAGCCCGATGCAGGGCTCGAATTCATGAACTGTGAGATCATGACCTGAGCTGAACTTGAACGCTCAACTGACTGAGCCACGCATGCACCCCATGGGAACACCAAATCTTAAGACCTGCATCTGAAGGATGAGCCTCCAAAACATTGTGTTTTCAAAGTCAACAGGGCTCGTGTCCAGAGATCCACAAGGCTTTAGTACAAACTGAGAAACATTTCTAAAGGACTCACCCTCACCAGGGTCCAGATTAAAAAGTGCCCAGACTTGGAGGGAGCCAAGATGGCGGAACAGCATGGAAGTTTTTTGTGTGTCTTGCATCAATGAAATACAGCCAGACCAACACTAAACCATCCTGCACACCTATAAAACTGATCTGATGATTAACAAAACTATCTGCACAACCTGAACCACAGAATTCAGCAAAAAAAAGAGAAAAAATTCATTTTTATTTTCAATTTTTATTAAAAATATTTTTAATTTTTTTACTGTATTTTTTATTTTTGTGTAAATTTTTCAAATTCCATTTTACTCCCATCATTTTATTTTAGTCTACTTCAGTGTATTAACTTTTCAAATTTTCAAACAATTTCCTTTTTTTTCATTTTTCTCTTTTTCATTTCTTTTCTTTTTCTTGAATAAAGAGAAAAAATTCATTTTTATTTTTAATTTTTATTAAAAATATTTTTCTTTCATTTTTTTCTACTATATTCTTTATTTTTGTGTATATTTTTTCAAATTCTATTTTACTTCCATCATTTCAATTTAGTCTACTTCAGTGCATTCATTTTTTTCAAATTTTCAAACTATTTCCTTTTTTTTTCTTTGTTTTCCCTTTTTTCTCTAATCTATGAAGCCACTTTTTTTTTAATGTTTATTTATTTTTTAAGACAGAGAGAGACAGAGCATGAACAGGGGAGGGTCAGAGAGAGAGGGAGACACAGAATCCGAAACAGGCTCCAGGCTCTAAGCTGTCAGCACAGAGCCCCACGCGGGGCTCGAACTCACGGACCGTGAGATCATGACCTGAGCCAAAGTCAGACGCTCAACCCACTGAGCCACCCAGGTGCCCCTTTCAAGCCACTTTCAACACCCAGACCAAAACACACCTAGGATCTAGCATCATTTATTCATTTTGTGTGTGTGTGTGTTTAATTTTTTAATTTTAATATTTTTTAATTTTAATTTTTTCTACCTCATTAATTCCTTTTCTTCCTTCAAAATGATGAAATGAAGGAATTCACCCCAAAAGAAAGAGCAGGAAGAAACGACAGTCAGGGACTTAACCAACAGAGATACAAGCAAGATGTCTGAACCAGAATTTAGAATCACGATAATAAGAATACTAGCTGGAGTTGAAAACAGATTAGAATCCCTTTCTGCAGAGATAAAAAAAAGTAAAAACTAGTCAGGATGAAATAAAAAATGCTATAACTGAGCTGCAATCACGAATGTATGCCGCAGCAGCAAGGATGGATGAGGCAGAACAGAGAATCAGCAACACAGAGGACAAACTTAGGGAGAATAATGAAGCAGAAAAAAAGAGAGAGATTAAGGCAAAAGAGCACAATTTAAGAATTAGAGAAATCAGTGACTGATTAAAAGGAACAACATTAGAATCATAGGGGTCCCAGAAGAGGAAGAGAGAGAAATAAGGGTAGAAGGGTTATGTGAGCAAATCATAGAGGAAAACTTTCCTAACCTGGGGAAAGACACAGACATCAAAAACCAGGAAGCACAGAGGACTCCCATTAGATTCAACAAAAACCGACCATCAACAAGGCATATCACAGTCAAATTCACAAAATACTCAGGCAAGGAGAGAATCATGAAAGCAGCAAGGGGAAAAAAGTCCAAGGGAAGACAGATCAGGTTTGCAGCAGACCTATCCACAGAAACTTGGCAGGCCAGAAAGGAGTGGCAGGATATATTCAATGTGCTGAATCAGAAAAATATGCAGCCAAGAATTCTTTAGCCAGCAAGGCTGTCATTCAAAAGAGGAGAGATAAAAAGTTTCCCAGAAAAACAAAAATTAAAGGAATCTGTGACCACTAAACCAGCAAAAAATTTTAAGGGGGACCCTCTGAGGGGAGAAGAGATGAAAATATAAATACATACATACATACATACATATATAACCAAAAGCAACAAAGGTTAGAAAGGACCAGAGAACATCACCAGAAACTCCAACTGTACAAGCAACATAATGGCAATATTCATAACTTTCAGTACTCACTCTAAATGTCAATGGACTCAATGCTCCAATCAAAAGACATAGGGTAACAGAATGGATAAGAAAACAAGATCCATCTATATGCTGTTTACAAGAGACCCACTTTAGACCTAAAGACACCTTCAGATTGAAAGTAAGGGGATGGAGAACCATCTATCATGCTAATGGTCAACAAAAGAAAGCTGGAGTAGCCATACTTATATCAGACAGTCTAGACTTCAAAATAAAGACTGTATCAAGAGATGCAGAAGGGCATTATATCATTTAAGGTGTTTATCCACCAAGAAGTAAACATTTATGTGCCCAAATGTTGGAGCACCCAAATATATAAGTCAATTAATCACAAACATAAAGAAACTTATTGATAGCAGTACCATAATAGTAGGAAACTTCAACACCCCACTCACAGAAATGGACAGATCATCAAATCAAACAATCAACAAGGAAACAATGGCTTTGAATGACACACTGGACCAGATGGACTTAACAGATATATTCAGAACATTTCATCCTAAAGCAGCAAAATATACATTCTTCTCCAGTGCACATGAAACGTTCTCCAGAACAGACCATATACTGGGACACAAATTAGCCCTCAGCAAGTACAAAAAGATCAAGATCATACCATGCATATTTTCAGACCACAACACTATGAAACTCAAAATCAATCACAAGAAAAATTTGGAAAGGTAACAAATACTTGGAGACTGAAGAACATCCTACTAAAGAATGAATGAGCTAACCAGAAGTTAAAGAGGAAATTAAAAAGTATATGGAAGCCAATGAAAATGATAACCACAACCCAAAACCTCTGGGATGCAACAAAAGTGGTCATAAGAGGAAAGTATATAGCAATCCAGGCCTTCCTAAAGAAGGAGGAAAGATCTCAGATACACAATCTAATCTTATGCCTTAAAGAGCTGGAAAAAGAACAAATAAAACCCCAAGCCAGCAGAAGACAAGAAATAATAAAGATTAGAGCAGAAACCAATGCTATCAAAACCAAAAAAAACACAGTAAAACAGATCAATGAAACCAGAAGCTGGTTCTTTGAAAGAATTAACAAAATTGATAAACCACTAGCCAGTTTGATCAAGAAGAAATAGGAAAGGACCCAAATAAGTAAAACCAAGAATGAAAGAGGAGAGATCACAACCAACACAGCAGAAATAAAAACAATAATAAGAGAATATTATGAGCAATTATATGCCACTAAAATGGGTAATCTGAAAGAAATGGACAAATTCCTAGAAACATACACTACCAAAACTGAAACAGGAAGAAATAGAAAATTTGAACAGACCCATAACCAGTAAGGAAATCGAATTAGTAATCAAAAATCTTCCAAAAAACAAGAGTCTAGGGCCAGATGGCTTTCCAGGGGAATTCTACCAAACATTTAAGGAAGAGTTAACACCTATTCTCTTGAAGCTGTTCCAAAAAATAGAAATGGAAGGAAAACTTCCAAACTCATTCTATGAAGCCAGCATTACCTTGATTCCAAAACCAGACAGAGAGCCCACTAAAAAGGAGAACTATAGACCAATTTCCCTGATGAACATGGATGCAAAATGCTTCCACAAGATATTAGCCAACTGGATCCAACAATACATTAAAAAAAATATTCACCACGACCAAGTGGGATTTATACCTGGGATGCAGGGATGGTTCAATATCCATCCACACAACAATCAATGTGATTCATCACATCAATAAAAGAAAGGACAAGCAAGAACCACATGATCCTCTCAATAGATGCAGATAAAGCATTTGACAAAATACAGCATCCTTTCTGGATAAACACCCTCAAGAAAGTAGGGATAGAAGGATCATACCTTGAGATCATAAAAGCCATATATGAATGACCCAACACCAATATCATCCTCAATGGGGGAAAACTGAGAGCTTGAGGAACAAGACAGGGATGTCCACTCTCGCCACTGTTATTCAACATAGTATTGGAAGTTTTAGCCTCTGCAACCAGACAACACAAAGAAATAAAAGGCATCCAAATTGGCCAGGAGGAGGTCAAACTTTCACTCTTTGCAGATGACATGGTACTGTATATGGAAAACCCTAAAGATTCCACCAAAAAACTGCTAGAACTTATCCATGAATTCAGTAAAGTCGCAGGATATAAAATCAACACACAGAAATCGGTTGCTTTCCTATTCACCAACAATGAAGCAACAGAAAGAGAAATCAAGGAATTGATCCCAGGTACAATTGCACCAAAAACCATATAATACCTAGGAATAAATCTAACCAAAGAAGTGAAAAATCTATACACTGAAAACTCTAGAAAGCTTATGAAAGAAATTGAAGAAGACACACACAAAAAAATGGAAAAAGATTCCATGCTCCTGGATAGGAAAAACAAATATTGTTAAAATGTCGATACTACCCAAAGCAATCTACATATTCGATGCAATCCCTGTCAAAATAACACCTGCATTCTTCACAGAGCTAGAACAAATAATCCTAAGATTTGTATGGAACCAGAAAAGACCCCTAATAGCCAAAGCAATCTTGAAAAAGAAATCCAAAGCAGGAGGCATCACAATCCCAGACTTCAAGCTATACTACAAAGCTGTAATCATCAAGACAGTATGGTACTGGCACAAAAACAAACACTCAGATCAACGGAACAGAATAGAGAACCCAACAATGGACCCACAAACATATGGCCAACTAATCTTTGACAAAGCAGGAAAGAATACCCAAAGGAATAAAGATAGTCTCTTCAGCAAGTGCTGCTGGGAAAACTGGACAGTGACATGCAGAAGAATGAACCTGGACCACTTTCTTACACCATACACAAAAATAAACTCAAAATGGATGAAAGACCTCAATGTAAGACAGGAAGCCATCAAAATCCTTGAGGAGAAAGCAGGCAAAAACCTCTTTGATCTTGGCTGCAGCAACTTCTTACTCAACAGGTCTCCAGAGGCAAGGGAAACAAAAGTGAAAATGAACTATTAGCACCTCATCAAAATAAAAAGCTTCTGCACAGCAAAGGAAACAGTCAACAAAACTAAAAGGCACATGATGTAATAGAAGATATTTGCAAATGACATATCAGATAAAGGGTTAGTATCCAAAATCTATAAAGAACTTCTCAAACTCAACACTCAAAAAACAAATAATCCAGTGAAGAAATGGGCAAAAGACATGAATAGACACTTCTCCAAGGAAGACATCCAGATGGCCAACCGACACATGAAAAAATGCTCAACATCATTCATCATCAGGGAAATACAAATCAAAACCACAATGAGATACCACCTTACACCTATCAGAATGGCTAACATTAACAACTCAGGCAACAACAGATGTTGGCGAGGATGTGGAGAAAGAGGATCTCTTTTGCATTGTTGGTGGCAATGCAAGCTGGTGCGGCCACTCTGGAAAACAGTATGGAGGTTCCTCAAAAAGCTAAAAATAGAACTACCCTACAACCCAGCAATTGCATTACTAGGTATTTATCCAACTGATACAGGTGTGCTGTTTCGAAGGGACACATGCACCCCAATGTTTGTATCAGCACTACTGACAACAGACAAAGTATGGAAAGAGCCCAAATGCCCATTGATGGATGAATGGATAAAGAATATGTGGTGTATATATACAATGGAGTATTACTCGGCAATCAAAAAGAATGAAACCTTGCCATTTGCAACTATGTGGATGGAACTGGAGGGTATTATGCTAAGTGAAGTTAGTCAGTGAGAGAAAGACAAATATCGTATGACTTCATTCATATGAGGACTTTAAGAGGCAAAACAGATGAACATAAGGGAAGGGAAACAAAAATAATATAAAAACAGGGAGGGGGACAAAACATCAGAGACTCATAAATATGGAGAACAAACTGGGGGGTGGGGGTGGGAAGGGGGATGAGCTAAGTGGGTAAGGGGCCCTAAGGAATCTACTCCTGAAACCATTGTTGCACTATATGCTAACTAATTTGGATGTAAATTTTAAAAAACTAAAATTAAAAATAATAATAAAAAAAAAGTGCCCAGACTTTCTGTGAAAGTAGGTGTATCTGCTTGTCTGAAAGCAGTGGCCTGAGGGACAGGTATCTAATTTAACATACAGCAGGGGGTCTGCTGAAATACCCCCCAGGTATGGCTGCTGGCAGTGCCATCTTCCTACTTTCTTTCCACCTTGCCCTGCTCACCAGCATCAACAGAGAGGAGCTCACACCAGCCTCAGGCACCCTGATTTTTGCAGCTGCCTAGATCTCACAGCTCAGGGGGCAGTGGAACTTACATGTGTGGGCCTTGTAGGACTGTTACCAATGGAGAAAGACTTCCTAACCAGCGACCACCTCAAGGTACATCAAGAGGAACCTGGTCTTTCTGTGAAAGAACTAATAGCAGTGCACACTCTGAAAAGTTCAAGTCTGGAAGTTAAACTGGAACACCAATAATCTGAAGCATTTGGAACTGGTCACACATGAGCATCATGTGGGAGTAGCGTCCTGTGCTACAAGATTCTGACTCTCCATTTCTTCCCAACCACTCTTTCCACCAAGAATGGCTTCTGTGGCTTGATCCCTAAGTGGTCTTCTAGGAAGACCATGTATGTTGACTGATGCCTACTATGAGATGAACAGAATCCTGCCTCTGAAACAATGTCATATCTGTATCCTACAAGTGATGGACAAAACACCCCAAAATACAAAAAGGCTACATATGCTAGCATTCAGACAGAAGACTGGGGCCAGTTCGTGCACGTGTGTCATAATTAACACTGCCCATCATGGGCAAAAAAGATGCAATAAAAGCTCTGAAGTATGGCACAAAAACAGACACATAGACCAATGGAATAGAATAGAAACCCCAGAACTAGACCGACAAACGTATGGCCAACTCATCTTTGACAAAGCAGGAAAGAACATCCAATGGAAAAAAGACAGTCTCTTTAACAAATGGTGCTGGGAGAACTGGACAGCAACATGCAGAAGGTTGAAACTAGACCACTTTCTCACACCATTCACAAAAATAAACTCAAAATGGATAAAGGACCTGAATATGAGACAGGAAACCATCAAAACCTTAGAGGAGAAAGCAGGAAAAGACCTCTCTGACCTCAGCCGTAGCAATGTCTTACTCGACACATCCCCAAAGGCAAGGGAATTAAAAGCAAAAGTGAATTACTGGGACCTTATGAAGATAAAAAGCTTCTGCACAGCAAAGGAAACAACCAACAAAACTAAAAGGCAACCAACGGAATGGGAAAAGATATTCGCAAATGACATATCGGACAAAGGGCTAGTATCCAAAATCTATAAAGAGCTCACCAAACTCCACACCCGAAAAACAAATAACCCAGTGAAGAAATGGGCAGAAAACATGAATAGACACTTCTCTAAAGAAGACATCCGGATGGCCAACAGGCACATGAAAAGATGTTCAGCGTCGCTCCTTATCAGGGAAATACAAATCAAAACCACACTCAGGTATCACCTCACGCCAGTCAGAGTGGCCAAAATGAACAAATCAGGAGACTATAGATGCTGGAGAGGATGTGGAGAAACGGGAACCCTCTTGCACTGTTGGTGGGAATGCAAATTGGTGCAGCCGCTCTGGAAAGCAGTGTGGAGGTTCCTCAGAAAATTAAAAATAGACCTACCCTATGACCCAGCAATAGCACTGCTAGGAATTTATCCAAGGGATACAGGAGTACTGATGCATAGGGGCACTTGTACCCCAATGTTCATAGCAGCACTCTCAACAATAGCCAAATTATGGAAAGAGCCTAAATGTCCATCAACTGATGAATGGATAAAGAAATTGTGGTTTATATACACAATGGAGTACTACGTGGCAATGAGAAAAAATGAAATATGGCCTTTTGTAGCAACGTGGATGGAACTGGAGAGTGTGATGCTAAGTGAAATAAGCCATACAGAGAAAGACAGATACCATATGGTTTCACTCTTATGTGGATCCTGAGAAACTCAACAGAAACCCATGGAGGAGGGGAAGGAAAAAAAAAAAAGAGGTTAGAGTGGGAGACAGCCAAAGCATAAGAGACTGTTAAAAACTGAGAACTGACGGTTGATGGGGGGTGGGAGGGAGGGGAGGGTGGGTGATGGGTATTGAGGAGGGCACCTTTTGGGATGAGCACTGGGTGTTGTATGGAAACCAATTTGTCAATAAATTTCATATTTAAAAAAAAAAAAAAAGCTCTGAAGTAAAGGATTTCCCAAAACTACAATCATTAAGAAATCCAACTGACCTTGTCACTTACTGATCTGTGCACACAGAACTGTGGTCCCAGTTTTCAATCTCTGATTGTGAAGAAGGAATTCATTAATGATAATCTAGTTAAGCTGCTGAATCCCAGGTATATCTTGCCATTAGACATTCAGAGTAGACTCTTAAACTTCATTAAGATTTGGTCACAGCATCTCCCAGGAGGTGTGGATGTAAGCGAAGTGAAAGAAGTGTAGCTTGACCTTCTTAAGAAAGGTGTTCAGTTTCCTCCCTCAGATGCAAGGATGAAACAGTAAGACAAGAGACTGCTCAGATCTCATTGAATTCTATTGAACCAGCTCTTCTTTCTATAATTGTTCTCGAGAGCTCTACTATTACACTGGTCCCACAACAGATTGGACAATTGCACAGTGAATTAGATATGGTGAAAATGAATGTGAGGGTGCTGTCCACCATACTGATGCAGACTCACCGTGTTCCTGGGTCTGAAAATCTTGAAGACATAGAGCTACTGCAGAAACTTTATATAAAAGATGGGTCAGGAGACACAGGATGGGATCATGGATGTGCTTGTGGTAGTGGAGAATGAAAATGTAACTGTTGAGCTAATTCAAGTGAATGAGGATTTAAATAATGCTATCTTTGGATATGAGAGATTTACTCAAAAACAACGAAGAATTTTGGAGCAAAATAAGAACCAGAGGAAAGATGCCAATACCACCAGGGAAACTTAAGCCTCGTCCTGCGATCTCCTTGTCCTGAGTCCCAGCCCTCCAATGCGTGGGGCCACTCTGGGAGAGCTCAGCCACTCTGGGACATGAACGCTCAGCTTTCAGACTTACACTTCAGCTCTCCAAATCCTGTTGTAACAAGTTGAAACCTACTCTTCATCCACAAGTAGATTTGCTAGCCTTGGCAAATACAGAAACATCCCTGTTTACCCAAAGGACCAGCCAAAATCTCCCCTCAAGTCTTACATATGAGAGTTTTCTGAAACATTCAAATGCAGTGTTACTATAGTTGGGTTAGTCTACAGACCATTCCAGCAACACTATCAAGCTGGAGACTGTCATCCTAGCCCAACAATCACTCAGCGATGACAAAGAATGATCTCCAGCCACCTAATTACTACGAGGTAATGGAGTCTGACCCCTTGGCTCCTGATGTCACTACAGAAGCTAGGTATGAAAACACTGATGCTTATCACCACAAAGGAGCTCAAAGCCACAGTGACTGCTGAGGTGAAAGTGGATGACTGGCCTGTTAACTACATTAGAGGTGCCGATTCTCTAAGAGGTAGACCCTGGGCAGCTCTGAAGCTCAGAAGACAAGACCTACTCACGAATCAAAATGGTGGAACACTTCTCCTCTGCAATAATGAGGTTTAGCAGAAGAGTAACAGTTCCAGAGTAACATCAGTGGCTCCTGACCACAGCACAAGGTGTATGTTATCTCAAAAGAACTTGGTTTAACATATATTCACTTTAAAACTTCAGCAGAGGGACACCTGGGTGGTTCAGTTGGTTAAGTGTCCGACTCTTGATTTTGGCTCAGGTCATGATCTCATGGTTTGTCAGATTGAGTCCCACGTCAAGCCCTGTGTCGGCTCTGTAATAACACCACAGAGCCTGCTTGGGATTCTCTCTCTCCTTCTCTCTCTCTCTCTCTCTCTCTCCTGGACGTTCTCTCCCTCTCTCTCTCAAAATAAAAAATAAACTTAAAAAAAAATACTTCAGCAGAAGAAAAATTCATTGCACTAATGCCAACCAGTTTAGTTGCAGCATCTTATGGTTCACAGGCCTTCCTCCATTTAGAAGACAAATAAATCATCACATACTGAGAGAAGGGTAGATGAAGATTCTTTTATTACAAAATAATAAGACTACTGAATACCTTCATTTAACCAACGTTGAATATAAACGTCAATTTGTACTTCTTTATAAATAATACTCTTATTTAGAATGACGACTTGGAAAAGCCTGGATGATACAGTTTAATTATATTTCAGGTATCCCAAAGAGGTCACTGGGCTTTGTATCAGGTTGCCTTTGATTTGTTATGATTCTCTTTTATCCTTTATAATACTGAAAGTTCTTTTTTCTCCCCTTTTTGCCACAATTTAATATTTCTATTTGGAAACAAAGACTACTGAGAAACATTCAGAATAAATTGTGATTTGTTTATGTCACAAATTACAATAACAAATAAATTACTATGAAAACCCAAAAATGTATATTCACCCCATGTTCATGAAGTACAAACCTCTATTATGTCTGGTATAGAAGAAGTGGGTTGACGTCTCAGTTCAGCTACCTCTGTGCCTTAAAGTAACACTTGAACTTCCCAAGATTCTGCTTCTTCACCATAAAACAAAGATAACAGTATTTACTACATCTTCCTCAAAGGGTTACTTAAAGAGGCAATGGATGTTAACCCACTTTATAAACCACAAAATGCTATACAGATAAGAGCTTCTACTATTTGGCACACAGTAAGTGCTCAAAAGATATATGTTGAGTGGATAAAGGAATAGGGTTCTAATTCCCTCACCTTCCAGCGAGAGTTCATGGCTGCTGGCTTCCTTCCTGCACACCGCCCGGTCTGGGTCTCAGTCTCGAAGTTTGTGTAAGAAACAGGAGGATTTAGCATGAAGCAGAGGGAGGCACATGCTTTGCTGTGACAAATAGCACAGCAAAAAGACAGGAATTCTCTCCCCTGAGGTTATACCAGGAGAGATCTCCAGAAGCAACTGCTATCATTGTCTGGTTGAGTCTAAAAAAAAAAAATAGCTCTTTATCAACAATGCCTCAACAGACATTATTTTTATAACATGCTCCAATGTTCGAGCAGAAGCGATTCAACAAGCTCTCCCGGCAAGCCGACTTGTTTTCAGGTATCTCCAAAACAGTCTCAGAGGGTGCGGGTCTGTGGGCCCCTCCCCATAGATCTAAAATCCCAGGCAACTAGGTGGTTCAGTCGGTTGAGCGTCTGACTTCGGCTCAGGTCACGATTTCGCGTTCTGTGGGTTCGAGCCTCCCGTAGGGCTCTGTGCTGACAGCTCACAGCCTGGAGCCTGCTTCCAATTCTGTGTCTCCCTCTCTCTCTGCCCCTCCCCTACTCATGCTCTGTCTCTCTTGCTCTCTGTCAAAAATAAATATACATTTAAAAAAAATTTTTTTTAATAAAATAAAATCCCCAAAGCTTGGGGCATGTGGGTGGCTCAGTTGGTTGAGCATCCGACTTCAGCTCAGGTCATGATCTCATGGTTCATGAGTTCGAGCCCCGTGTTGGGCTCTGTGCTGACAGCATAGAGCTTGGAGCCTGCTTGGAATTCTGTGTCTCCCTCTCTCTCTGCTCCTCCCCTGCTCATGCTCTGTCTTGCTCTCTCTCTGCTTCAAAAATAAATTTAAAAAAATTAAAAAACATTTTTTTTAATCCCAAAAGCTCTGAAAACCAAGTTCCTTCCCTAACCCACCTGGTGGTAAAAACTGACCTGAACTGATAGGCGGTTGTTTATGATCTATGTTTACTCCTCTAAGTGCATTTCACTTGGTAGAAATATGACCAAGTTTTATTATCGGGTGCTACCCAGACCCCCCTGGTGGCGTTTTACAGCATACAGGGTATGCTCTGTAGGCCCAGCCTATGCTCCGATATGGGATTACAATAGATCTATAAGATTTGTCAAGACCTATTAAGGAGCTTCTATGTATCAGAAACTATTTTAAATGCTTTGCATGTATTACCTCAATTAATCTTCACATAATCTTATAGGCACAACCGAACATCTGTCCCATTTCACAAATGAGGATATTGAGGCACACAGAGACTACGTAAATTGCCCAGGCCACACACCAAGTAAGTAACAGAGCTCAGGATTGATACCAGGCAACCTGACTCCAGAGTCTGCCCGCTCCCTTGGCAGCAAAGTCATCTTGGCAAACCCTACAGGAGTCAGCAACAGGCAACATCAGTTGAGCCTTAGGAAGCATATTCAACATGTATGGTGCCTGTGGTATTCAGTAATTTCTACTTGTATCAATTAGGATCTTCCAGAGAAACAGAACCAATAGGGTGTGGGTATGCAGTGTGGTGTGTGTATACGTGTGTATAGAGAAAGAGAGAGACTTTAAAAAAGTGGCTCACATAATTATGGGGGTTGGCAAATACAAAATCCCAAAATCTGTAGGGCAGGCTGGCAAGCTAGGGAAAAGGTGATCTTGCAGCTTGAGTTGAAGGTGGTCTAGAGGCAAAATTCCCTCTTCCTTATGGGACCTCTGTCATTTTCTCCCACAGCCTTCCACTGATTGGACAAGGCCCATTACAGAGGGTGATCTGCTTTACTCAAAGTCTACTGATTTAAATGTTAATCACATCTAAAACATACCTTCACATCTAGAGTGGTATTTGACCAAATAATTGGGCCTAGCCCAGTTGACACGTAATAGTAACCGTCATGCTGCTCTCAAAATTATCCAGTCTGAACTGGGTCTGTTTATGCTTACCATTATCATTTTATGAGATTGCAAAATGAATGGTTAAGCAGATAATTCAATGTTGCCCCTGAAGAAAGAGATGCTTCTGAACAGGCCCCCTATGACCCACCTCTGTGCAGACAGGGCATGGGAGTTGATAAGATACAAGCTGGGGCCCTCATTTTCACTGGAGAAGGCTGCACCCTGCATCTACGGCACTACATTTGTTAGTAGTGCTCAGTTCACAAGTGAAAGAAATCCAACTTGAACCAGATTAAGCAAATAGAGGTTTATTATCAGGATGCTGGAACCAATGATGATAAACAGATCCTCTCCCTCCTCCAATGCTGAGAGTCAAGCAATTAGAAGACATTTCACCAATGAAACAAGGGAAGGGGCAGCTGAGGAATGAAGCGCAAGTTTCTGGCCTAGCACAGCTCCTAAATATGGCCTTCAGCCCCATGCCCTCCACACACCCACCATCAACCACCCCTGGCCCACCAGATGCAAAAAAAGTCAAAAAAGCACTTTATTCCAAATCAGGACAAAAGTGAATTAAGGGTGTATCTTTATATGTCCTATCTTCCAACTGTCAGAAAATAGAAATGGCTCCTAAGAAGGGATGGATAAAATAGTAGATACCCGGGGCCCATTTTCTCTGCCAGATATGAAGGCTCCGGGCCCCTTCAGTGAATCTAGGGCCTTGGGTGGGGTGAGGGGTAAATAGTCTGGAGCACAGAGTCCCCGGCACATGGGAATATAATCCACCTTCACTAGCTGAAGTGAATTCTCATAGAGGACATTTAACAAAACCAGATTCCAAAACAGAAGATGGGTGTTCTGATAAAGATTTCCCATAGCTTCAACCACATTTCTCCTCATCCCTCAGGTACAAAATATAAAAATAAAAACAGGGATGAACGAAAACTAAATATCCAGCATTCAAATAACTGAGTGCGGGAAAGGATAAAGCTTCAGCCCCAGTGGAAGGGGAATTCATCCACACCACATGAAAACAGATAAACCGTTTGGAAAAGCTTCTTGGTAAGGATAAACAAATAAGAGGACATCCAAACACATGACAGCAAAAGAGGAGGAAGAAATGCCAGGGAAGGACGGGGGAAAGGAGAAAGGAAAGGAGGGAGAGAGGGTCCAGCGGGAGCCCAGTGGGTCCTAACCAGCCGACCACGAGGCAGGACCCGGGCTGGGTCTTCTCAGTGCTCTGTCTCCCTTGGTCCCTGCCCAACTTCTGAGCAGGATTCCCTGTAGTCTTCCCACCCGTGGGTCGCCCATCATCCTTCTGATCAATTCCTTTCCTGCTTAAATTAACCAAAGTTAAATTTTGTTGTTTAAAACCAAGAACCTAAAATGATACAGATGGTAAGCAATTAATCCATTTCAGTAGAAAACTAAGATGAAGTAACTGAGGGAATTAGAGATACAAAAACAGGTGTAAATGGTATAAACATTGCCAATATACAATAAAATAATATAACTAACAAAAACAGGAGATGTGGGAGAAAAGGGGAAGGAAGTGAGAGTGCTAATTTCCTCAACCTTTCCTAGCAGGGAATTAATAGATACTAATTAAAAATGGAAACACGTACTTTTAAAAAATATAATGACTCATAATAATGTTTCTTGTAATCATTTTTTAAATCTTAGGGTGATAATTTAGGGAATGCAGGTGAGAAAGCTGAAATTGGGAAATAACAGACTGAACCAAAATCTTAACAGCTGGTTCATTCGATCAAAAGTGCAACATATGTGCCTACTAGGTGCCAAGCATGATGCTAAGTGCAGAGGTTCTCATGGAGGACAACCCAACAGGTCCCTGCCTTCATGGGGCTGACAGTCTAAAGGGATAGCCAGGCTTAAACAAGTGGATAAAAAAATAAATATGAAATTACAAATATGATAAATGTGTGAAGGGAAAGAACATACTTGACAGATGGTGGGCAAGACCCTCTTGGCAAGGGGATAGACATTTAAAAAGAGACTTTAGGGGTACCTGGCTAGCTCAGTCAGTTAAGGGTCTGACTTGATTTTGACTCAAGTCATGATCTCACGGTTCATGAGTTTGAGCCCTGCCTCGGGCTCTGCAGTGACAGTGTGGGGCCTACTTGGGGTTCTCTCTCTCTTCCTCTCTCTGCCCCACCCCCCCCCAAATAAATAAAATTAAAAAAAAAAAGAGACTTCAAAGTTGGGGGAAAAATAGCTTTACAAAGATTGAAGGGAAGGTAATAAAAGACACAGGGTACCACATGTACTGGAACTCCAAGGCAAGTGTCTTAGTCCATTTGGGATACTATAACAAAAATACCATAGACTGGATGACTTATAAATAACAGAAACCTATTTCTCACAGTTCTGGAGACTGTGAGTCCAGTCCAAGATAAAGGTGCCAAGCAGATTCGATGTGTAGTGAGAGCCCATTCACTGATTCAGAAGGAAAGAACTTGGCATGTTGGAAAAAGTGAAAGGTGAAGTGAGGACAAAGGGGCATAGAATGATGGGGATAAAGATGGCAGAAGCTAAACCATGCGGGGCAGGCTTGTGTGGACATGGAATGGTATCCAGCTTTTATTCCCAGAGCAGTGGAAGGTCTCTGAATAGTCTTCAACAAGGGAATGGCAGAATGAAAAGCACATTGTATAACACCCACCATGCTGTGGTTGGAAAGTGGTCTGGAGGGCTGCAAGAACAGATGGGCAAGACAGGTTAGAGCAGTGGTCCAGGAGACAACTGATGTTGGCTGCGCTTGGTTGATGGCAGTAGAAATGGAGAGATGAAGACCAACCGGAAAGCCGTTTTGGAAGTATAAAATCTTAGGTGATGAACTAGATGGAAGAGGTAGGGGAGAGAGAAAAATCAAGAATGACTCCCATTTCTGGGTTAGGCTACTGGGTGATAATCATATACTGAAACAGTAAAAGCTTGGCAATACATATTTTGAGGAGTGACTCTTAAGAATTTCAGACATTTCATTACTAAGATACCTATAAAACATCTAAGTGGAGATGTCAGATATACCATTAGATCTGAAGCTCAAAAGAGAGGTTGGGGCTGGAATCATCATCACACAGATGCTATTTAAGAACATGGGAATACAGAGGCACCTGGGTGGCTCAGCTGGTTAAGCACCTGACTCTTGATCTCAGCTCAGGTCTTGATCTCAGGGTCATGAGTTCAAGCCCTGCATTGGGCTGTGCACTGGGCATGAAGCCTACTTAAAAAACAAACAAAAAACATATTTAGAAAAAAAACCACGGGAACGGAGAGGACCTCCGAGCAAGGGAGTATGGAGAAAAAAGAGGACCTATGACCAATTCCTGAGAATATCTGGTACTCAGAGGTAGAATAGAGGAGAAGGATGTAGGGAGGTAGATATAAAATTAGAAGAGTTATGTCCCAGTGTGAAAGAGGAGGGGGTTTTCAACTTTGTGGACTGCTGCAACTAAGCCAAATAAAGTGAGGACTAAAGAGGACCCATCATACTGGGCAGTCAATGAAAATGACATCAGTATTTTTGGTGGAGACAAAAGACAAAAGACAGGCAGCTTTTTTGAGAAGTCAGACAATGATGAGAAGCAGAGAAACGGAGCAGTTACAAGAAAAAGATGGGTTCAAGGGAGGAGCCTGAGGATGCTTGTGTGATCCAGTAGAAAGGGGAGAGAGCAAGGTAAGGAAAGAGGAGAAGGCACAAAGATAACACGTGCAGGGAGGGAGTGACAGAAGAGAAGGGCAAGGGGACGGATGCAGACACAGGAAGAACTATCTGCTGATGAGGTGATGGAAAGACAAAGGTGCTCCCACATAACGGCTTCTATTTCCCAAGGAAGACAAGTCCATCGGCTGAAAACTAGGTGGGAGAAATGAGGAAGGAGACATCTGCAATATGAAGCAAGTCATAAAATGGTCTCTGGGAGAGCAGAAAGCAAGTCGATTTTGAGGTTGAGGTAGGACTGCCACACAGTACAATGTGGCAATGCCACCTGCTCAGGTGCGAGTTCAAGGAAGGCAAACGTTTGGGTTCAAGGTCAGAACTTCGCCAGATAAATGTAACAAAAAATGAAAGATTCAAGGGAATTCAGGATATCTACACCACACTGACTGCAATGATTGTGGAATCTGAGTGGGACCAGGAGCAAGAACAGGGCAGGAGGGAGCTGTAAGATACAGAGAAAGGGGTTTGATCAGCACACCTGAGATCTCAGTGACAGCAAAGAACCGTCATGGTGGAGGGCCATGCAGGACAACCGCGTGCACAGGAGGTTTCAGTTGAAGATACTGATGACTGGAGCAGGAGTTTGGGGAACGGTGCAAAATTTGGTGGCGATTAGTGCTTACGTGGACTAGAATGGAGATGAAAGTCACCGGCTCGGGTATTGGATGGATCTACTCTTAGAAGTTGAGGCCATCAATCGTGACAAGCACTTTGGGGCACCTGGGTGGCTCAGTCAGTTAAGCATCTGACTCTTGATTTTGGTTTGGGTCACAATCTCATGGTTTAGGAGTCCAAGCATCAGACTCCATGCTGGCAGCGAGGAGCGTGCTTGGGATTCTCCCTCCCTCGCTCTCTGCCCCTCCCCCACTCATGTGCGCACACTCTCTCTCTCTCAAAATAGATAAACTTTTAAAAAAATAATGACAAGCACCAGTGTGACTAGAAAGACCAATGACGGCAGACAAGCCTCCAGGGAGTAAGTGGGAGTGGAGGGACAAAGATTAAAGGAGAGACTCTTCAGCACCTGGTCCCACATCTGCTCCTCTTCCCTTGACTCTTTCCTCATTTGGCTACTGCTAGTCTAGAGTCCACTGCCTTTTCCCACTGAGGAAATCAGCTTGAGGACATAAGGAGGCAGTGGGATAAAGAAAAACACAGGGTAGAAATGTCAACCCTGACTCCAGGAATGTGTGGGGACCAGAAAAATCAAGTTACCGATGGGGAACAGTCTCAATAACTTTTTCTCCCTATAGAGACTCCTCATTAGGGGTTGTGGCAACTCCATTCAGAATGAAGACTGCCCATGTAAGGCTACAAGATCTATCCATGGGAGTGCCCTGCCTGGGAGGAAGAAAGGAAAACAGAGATAGGAGGAAGAGGGAAGAAGAGGAAATACATGTTAAATTAGCATCTATTATGTGCCAGACTTGTGTAAGGCTCTGCAGGTTGCGCACTACACAAAGGTACCACATTCAAAGTGTAGATACCATAAATTTGTATATTCTGACAATTTTCTGGCAGATAGTAGTGTTATGGAATGAATTGTGTCCCCCTCAAATGCGTATGTTGAAGCCCTAACCAACAGTGTGACTATATTTGGAGACAGGGCCTTTAAGGAAGTAATTAGAGTTAAATAAGAAGGGTGGGCCCTTGGGCACCTAGCTGGCTCATTAATTAAGCATCTGACTTTTGATTTCGGCTCAGGTCATGATCTCACAGTTTGTGAGTTCAAGTTCTGTGTCAGGCTCTGTGCTGACAGTGTGGAGCCTGCTTGGGATCCTCTCTCTCCCTCTGCCCCACTCCCACTTGTGCTTTCACTCTCTCTCTTAAAATAAATACATAACATGTTTCTTTAATTTAAAAAAAAAAAGCTGAGCCCTAATCTAATAAGACTGTCCTTATACGAGAAGGAAGGGATACCACTGATGTGTGCCAGAGAAAAGTCCATGTGAGGACACAGTGAGAAGGTGGCCATCCACAAACCAGGAAGAGAGGCCTCAGGAGAAACCAACCCTACCAGCACGTTGAACTTGATCTTCCAGACTCTAGATGTGAGAAATTAATTTCTTCCTTTTTTCTAATGTTTGTTTATTTTTGAGAGAGAGAGAGAGAGAGAGAGAGAGAGAGAGAGACAAAGGGTGAGCTGGGGAGGGGCAGAGAGAGAGGGAGACGCAGAATCTGAAGCAGGCTCCAGGCTCTGAGTTGTCAGCATAGAGCCCGACATGCAGCTCGAACCCATGAACCATGAGATCATGACCTGAGAGGAAGTCGGCGCTTAACCGGCTGAGTTACCCAGGCGCCCCATGAGAAATGAATTTCTATTATTTAAGCCACCTAGCTTGTGGCATTTTGTTGGCCAACTCCAGCAAACTAATATAAACAGCAAAGTATTTTTTGTTATAATCATCAGTATATTAGGAAAATTCTCTAATAGGTAGAAGTAAAATCATTTGAGGAAGGGTTTGATATTTTCTTATTTACATAAAATTGTTATAGAGACCAGCAGTGACCCTGAGAGTCACAACGCCAGACGGTTTCTTTTGTTACTTTAATCAATACATAACCGTATAAAATAAAGAGTATAAAGATGAAGAAAACGAAGCCCAGAGAACTTCAGTAACTTGATCGAATTCAACCACACACTGATAAGAAACTGAGCTGACATTTGTATCCAGATCAGCCTATTCCAAAACTCATGTTTCATGCTCTACCACACTGCCTCCAATTACAAGTTCTAGTATTAAAAAAAGATGCTGCAAATGTCAATTGTGCCTTTACTCTGCCTCAGACACTCAGCTAGATGCTTTCATCTACAATAGTGAAGTAGGTCTTATTAAGGCTATGTTAGAAATGAAGAAACTGAGGCTCAGAGAGGTTAAGGGGCTTGCCCAAGGCCACACAGCTTAGCAAACTGTAACCTATCTGTTTACTGCCCCTTTCTCTCCCTCTTCACCTCATACTCCACCTCTGAACGTTCCCTCTTCTCATAAGCTGCTTTTCCCAGGCGATCCATAAACACAAAAGAACCTTTCTCCTGTTTGACACATTATTTATATCCTTTTAGTATAATCAACATTATCAAAAGTCATTTACAAAGTAAATAAAATAGCGATTGTCTGACAATGCATTTGCTCCCCAAAAATAAATGACGATCATGTTAGAATTAAATAGTAGTTGCATTTATTGAATAAATTTTGAGCTCTTCTTCTTGATGCATATAGTTTTTCCTTGGCTAACTTATGAATTTCACCCTAAAGATTAATTTGGCTCTCTATAAAGAGCATAAGAATTAATATTCACCCAAGATAGGAATCTTTTTTCATTTTCATTTTAGTGGAAATCAATTTGTTAAGATATTATTGAGTGCAATTTGTTACTTATTCACTCCCACTTTTCTGTTCAAGTCAGGGTACTTGGAAATATCTATATAAACACTTTTTGTCAATACTACCAAGATTTATATTGCCAAGTTACTGTAACGGTTATCTCTGAGAGCTGTATGAATTATGCTATGTAATGTTAGATTTTATTGAACTTATGTAATAGAGAAGTGATCAATTAAAAAAAAAAACAAAAACGTGGGGTTCCTGGGTGGCTCAGTCAGTTAAGCATCCGGCTTCCGCTCAGGTCATGATCTCACAGTCCACGAGTTCAAGCCCCATGTCAGGCTCTGTGCAGACAGCTCAGAGCCTGGAGCCTGCTTCCGATTCTCTCTCTCTCTCTCTCTCTCTCTCTCTCTCTCTCTGCCCCTCCCCTGCTAGTGCTCTCTCTCTCAAAAATAAAATAAAAACATTAAAAAACAACAACAACGAGTTTTGCCTCTAGCAGGCAGTATGTAGAAATGACATCTGAATAGGAGAGATACAACCAAAACTGGATGTGGCCCTCTTCATGCAACCTAGTCCGATTTGCAGGCATTTTCATGAATTCTTTAACACATTTCCCACGGTGCTCACTAAGCAAGATGCTGCACTAACAGTACCATTTGGCCAGATCCTTAGAATTAGGATTTATGCAGGTGTCTCTCTGACTGCCTGCCTGTGTGTCTTTCCTATGACTCCCATGACAAAGTACCACAGAGCAGCTTAAACAACAGAAATGTATTGTCTCACAGTTCTAAGAGGTTAGAAGCAGGAAATCCAGTTGTTGTAGGACCATGTACCCTAGAGAATGCAGAGCATGTACCCAGTATTAGAGAATAATCTGCCCCCTGCCTCTGTCCTAGCTTCTGGTGGTTTCCTGGCCATCTTTGGCACTCCCCTCCTCCGTCCCCTCCCTTGTAAACACATCACCTAAACTCCGCCTTCATGTTCATATGGGCCTTCTCCCCGTTCACATATCTGTGTCCAAATTCTCCTTTTCTATAAGGACCCCCAGTCTTGTTGGATAAGGAGCTCACTCCATTCCAGTATGACTTCATCTTAACTAATTACATCTGCAAAGACCCTTTTCCCAAATAAGTCCCATTCTGAGGCTCTGGAGGTTAGGACTTCAACACATGCATTTTGGGTAACACAATTCAACCTAAAACACTCATACTTGCTCAACATATAAGCATGCTCTACTAATTCCCCTTATTATAAATGAAACTGAAAATTAGTAACAGTAATGTCTATTATGACCTTAATTCTTTCTTCCCTTTCAGAGTCAGCTTCTCACAAGAGTAATCTATTTCTCCATGAACTTACTCCTAAACCCATTTTAATCCAGCCTGGCATCAAACATTCTTATCAGTGTCACCAATAACCGTCTAACTTTTCAATCATCTTCCTTTTTAAACCGTGATCCTGCTAAACTTCCCTGTGGCTTTTGAAACTGTGAGTCATGTCCTCCATCAGGAACTGCATCCTCTCTTGGTGTCGACATGACTATCTTGAGATTTTCCTCTTTCCCACCCCATCCCGGGAATTCTGTTCTTGGGGCCACCAGTCTTCTCCCAGTCACTCACCCTTGGTCCATCCATCATCACCCACCTCTCGTCTGCTGATGGCTCAAGCCCTGTAATCTAACACGCAGCTCCCTTCTAAGTCCTAGGACATCCCCCAGAACTTTACTCCCCACCTCCTTCTGTGTGTTCCAAGTCACCTAAAATTCAACATATCTAAACAGAAAGCCTCCTCCTCCTGTGACCTACATTGAAGAACGTCACCTCCACTGAGCCAGATGCCCTGGTCAGAAATCTGGAAGTCACCCTGCCTCTTGTTAACCACTCTTATCCCCAAACAGAAAGTCACATAATTCTAGCACACCTTCCCAGAGAGGGCCTTGGAAATGTAATGCACAATTCAGAACAGAGTTTAGAAAAGACTCCCTAGTAGCCTGAAATTTGGGTGGTTCTCAAAAGGACAAACAACAAACTTGAGCTGCTCAAGGCCACCCAGTGGAGTAGATGGTGCCTGCCTTTTGGGAACCGACTCCTCCATGAGCCAAACCCCACAATCCCCAGCTCCTGTGCCTCAGTACTTCCTACCTCGCCTCTGGGGCCAGCTCCTCCATTAGGCAAGCTTCGCACAGTGCCTAGGGCCACGATCCTTTCGGGAACCCACAAAAAAATGTTTTAATTTACGTTCTTTTTAAGTCGGAAGAAAAAAATGAATACAATCTACCAGAGTGGATTACATTCATCTATATGCCAATGAAATCATAAAATATGATTTTTGACATTTTTTATGGAGGAAGGAGCCCACAGAGCGAAAGTACTTAGGGGATAAAGCAACCTGCTTGGGTCTGCCTTCCCTCTGTGACTGCCTTGCCGAGGGCCCTTCTTTCGGTCACAAAGGAAAAGATAGACATATTAATTCACACTGAAGCACTAAAGATTGATAATTTACTGGGTAGCCATCCGAGGAAGATTTGCTTCAAATTTGTCTTAAGCCAAAGAGAAGGAACCTTTTTTTTTTTTTTAACATTCACTGCTCCTTTTTAAGTGTAGAGGAAATACCTAAGCATTGTAGGAATTTTAGAGAATTCACAAAAGTTTAAAGATAGAAATAGGGGCGGCTGGGGTGGCTCTGTCAGTTAAGCGTCCGACTTCAGCTCAGTTCATGATCTCACGGTTCATGGGTTCGAGCCCCATGTTGGGCTCTGTGCTGACAGCTCACAGACTGGAGCCTGCTTCAAATTCTGTGTCTTTCTCTCTCTCTACCGTTCCCTGCTCTCGCTCTGTATCTCTCTCTCTCTCTCTCTCTCTCTCTCTCTCTCTCAAAAAAATAAACATTAAAGAAAAAAGCTTAAAGATAGAAATAATCTATAATGCTAGAGATCATCACTATTAACAAGTTGATGCATTTTCTTTTGGTATTCATGTGTGTGTATATACATTTATTCTTTTTTTAAAAAATGTTTTATTTATTTTTGAGACAGAGAGAGACACAGCATGAGCAGGGAAGGGGCAGAGAGAGAGGGAGACACAGAATGTGAAGCAGGCTCCAGGCTCTTAGCTGTCAGCACAGAGCCCGACGCAGGGCTCAAACTCACGAACTGTGAGATCGTGACCTGAGCCGAAGTCGGACGCTTAACCGACTGAGCCACCCAGGCGCCCCATATACACATTTATTCTTAATAAAATGGAATTCCTCTTCTTAACTTATGGCATTTTTAATGCCATAATTAATATATTTGTGCAAACATTTTTGTCAATTTTTTTTTAGTTTTACTTTTTTATTTAGAAAGAGAGAGTGAAAGAAAGCACAAGCAGGAGAGGGGCAGAGAGAAAGGGAGAGAGAATCCCAAGCAGGATTGAGTATGTCGTCAGCACAGAGCCAGATGTGAGGCTGGATCTCACGAAGTGTGAGATCAGGACCTGAGCCAAAACCAAGAGTCAGACGCTTATTGACTGAGCCACCCAGGTGCCTCTTTGTCTACATTTCTAATTATTTCTTTAAGATAAATACTTCAAGATTACTGGGTCAAAAGCTATAAATGTTTTTAAAGTTTCTGATGCACACTGCCAAATTTTTTATCACAAATGTTATATAACTTTCTCATCCTTGATGCCAAATTCCCTATACCCCAAGCAAGACTAGAAATTATGCTTTATGATCTCTGGGAGCCTGATATGCAAAAACTGGAATTTCTTTGTTCCAATATGCATATATTTGATTACTTGCGATATTAAAAGTATTTTTTAAGAATTTGGGGGGTTTTTTGGAGAAAGAGTGAGAGAGAGAGCAAGCACGAGCAGGGGAGGGGCAGAGAGAGAGGAAGAGAGAGAATCTTAAGCAGGCAGGCTCCACTCCCAGTGCAGATCCCAACCCAGGGCTCTATCCCACGGCACTGGGATCATGGCCTGAGCTGAAATCAAGAGTCGGACGCTTAACTGACTGAACCACCCAGGTGCTCCTTAAAGGTACTTTTTTTTTTAATGTTTATTTATTTTTGAGACAGAGAGAGACAGAGCATGAACAGGGGAGGGTCAGAGAGAGAGGGAGACACAGAATCTGAAGCAGGCTCCAGTCTCTGAGCTGTCAGCACAGAGCCCGACGCGGGGCTCGAATTCACGGACCGTGAGATCATGACCTGAGCCGAAGTCGGACGCTTAACCGACTGAGCCACCCAGGTGCCCCTAAAGGTACTTTTTAAACATTTACTAAACAGTTGTTTCTGCAGTGAAATTCTGTTCATGAACTTAAGTTATGATACTAGAATGATGGTCTTTTCCACATTAAGGGCGCTCGTCTATACAATAAAGATGTTAACTTTTATATGAGTGCACTTTTTGTCCAAGTTTATATGCTTTTCAATTGGGTGTTATATTTTTAATCATACAGACGTTCTTAATTAAAATTCAATAAAATAGATCAGCTGTTCCTATTTCTGCTTTCAAAGTTACACTTTAAAAGCCCTTTGCCATCCTAAGATATTTACTTTCATTCTAACACTTTATGGAGTTTTGTTTTTACATTAAAATCTTCTCCATATTGAATGTATTTTGATGTAAGCAGTGAGAAAACACATTGTCATTCTTTTTTCCTACGGAATTAGAAAAGTATTCAAAAATTACATTTGAATAATCCATCCAGCCACTCCCTGATTCTGTTTTCCTTTATTAAACTGGAAGCAAGTCTGTCTCTTGACCTTCTCATCTGATTCATCACCTGCTGCCTCATTCCTGGCCAAGCACTGTTTTAATATGTGTAAACTTACCATGTATTTAAAAATCTACTGGGCTGGGACCCTATTTTTTTATCCTACTTTTTGAAATTTTTTGGTTACCCTCATACTTTTTTTTTTCATCTTGCAGATGAAGGAAAAGTAAAAGAGTGATGAAGGGAGACAGAGAGAGAAAGAGAAGGTAGAGAGAGGGTACTGAAGATAAAATGATTCGAGGCTATCTTAGTCCCTCTTCAGCCTGATTTACTCTAGCTGAAGAAATTCCATTTCCATCAACATTTAATGAATGCATTGTGACCTAATATGTCAGTTCCCCCTCTTTAGTGTCAATATCTAACTTTAATCAATTTCATTTTTTTTAACACTTTAAGGTCCAAAGAATATAGACAAGGCTTTCATGTCTTCAAGACTAAGAAATACATTTATTAGAGCACTGAACATCCTGAAGACCAATATTCCAAGATGTCGTGATTTCCTGAGAAGAAAGACTTTGACAAACATGTCTCCATAGCAGGAATTCACATCCCAGGGCATACTTCACTGACAAGCACCTTTAATATTATTTTATGGAGATCAAAGTTCTGAGGTTTTATTATGTCATATTTTAAACAATCTATTTCAGATGGTAAATATCCATCTCCCCAAAAACACAAAAATGCTCATAAAAAGTACCATAACCCAGAGCATTCAAAGAGTTTCTATGCAATCACCACATGATGGGCTCAAATAAAGATAGGTTTTCACAGAAGGTGCAGAGGATGTCAAATTTCTCTCTCTACCACCTAGATCTGGACTCCATCTTGAACATTCCAGATAAACTGCCTCTCCCATCCTGGGAGATGGCTCTGTGCAGGGCAAAAAGTCCAGCCTTGTGGCCAACAGATTTACCTCCAAGTTCACATCGACTACTCCTTTGCTTTATGATGCCACGTCAAATGCTTTGCTTTCTGTGATTCAGTTTCCTTACCTATGAAATGGATAAAAATAATGCCAAGTTTTGGGTGATTGTGGTAATCAAATAAGTTAATGCATGCAAAATATTCAACAGAGAGCCTAGGAGGGGCAGGCTTCGTATAAATAATGACACACCTTTACTGGGGCTTTGAGGTTGAAAGGCTTTATGTCTTTTTCAAATCAATCCTATTAAATCACAGGCCTTAGCACATTGTTGTCGCTCAATAAATGTCAGGGAACAAGTTAATAAGGCAGTACCTCTCCAAGATAATAAATTTAAAAATTCCTGAAAACTTCTTACAATATCAATTTACTATATATTTTTATATAGTAAATATATGTATTTATTATATATATTTTATATACTATCTATTTTTTCCTATCCACCAATGTAACACAAAGGGAAAAAAGAAAAAATGATCAACTCTATTATATATGATAATTTATAGTGTGTTTTTATTTTTTTTTTAAGTTTATTTATTTTGAGAGTGAGAGGGCAAGTGGGGGAGGGCAGAGAGCTGGGGGACAGAGGATCCAAAGCAGGCTCTGTGCTGACAGCAGCAAGCCTGATGCTGGGCTCAAACACATGAACTGTGAGACCATGGCCTCAGCCAAAGTTGGCTGCTCAACCAACTGAGCCACCCAGGCGCCCCCTATAGTGTGTTTTTAAACCTCAGTTTTGCATCATACAGACATGTGCCACCTGGACTACACGTGCTCCTGAAGTGACTGCACGTGTTCCTGAAGACGGATGTGAACAATCCACCCATTTTGAACAGACAGCTATTCCCACACAACTAAAAGGTATTATAAATTCTCTAAATAACCCTCACTTTTGGGGCGGCTGGCTGGCTCAGTCAGCAGAGCAAGTGACTCTTAATCCTGGAGTCATGAATTCAAGCCCCACACTGCATGTGGAGTCTAATTAAAAAATAAATAATAAATTTTAAAAAACAACCTTCACTTTTAATTTTGCCATTTTCCTTTGTGGTCGATACAAAGGAACAATTCAACCAGCTTAAAAGCAGGTGGTCCAGCTAAGGTTAAGATTGATCACTTCATGTCTTCATAGTAGTTTCCTTCTTTGCCTTAATGGAGCAAAACGTAGGAGATGTTCATTTCCTACCTCTTTAATTTTTCCACTTGCCACTTGTTTTTATAAATATCACAGGCAACATAAAACAATAATATTCAGAAATCTGAAAACAGTAAGAACCTTTCTTAAAAAAAAAAAAATCTATCCAGAAGCCAAATACATAAAATAGGCCAAAATGAAGTTGCCCTGGTTGAAGGCAGGCGGAAGGCCTAGAGCCCTTCTAGAGACAACCACTCCCAGCCCAACAACCCAGGTCTCTGCTACCCCAAGTCTCTTGAATAAAACATAAGTCAGATCATGTTATACATGATGCTCAAGACCTTCCGACGGCTGCCACTCACACAGGAATTAAAACCCAAAGTCCACACCTTGCCCAACTTGTTCTGGTCTCTGACCACCTCTGAGTCTTTTATGTCCTAACACATTTTCCTTCTCCCCTCAGCCCCCCATTCCACCCCGACCACCATCCTGATGCCCCAATCTACCACTGCTGCCAGCCTTACTACTCCTTGAACAAGCCAAACATGCTTATTCCCCAGCTCTTTGCCTCTGCCGTGCCCTCTGTGTAAGATGCCGCAAAACCATATGGTCCCTTGCCTGATTCCTTTCAGATATTTACTAAATTGTTATCTGCTCAGAGAGGTCTTGCTGGCTGCCCTGTACAAAGCAGTATGCCCCCACCCAAGTCCCTCTCTATCTCCTGTCATTTTTCCTCCTTAGCACTTATATTATTGACACATTTCTCTACTTACATATGTACTCATTTGTTGCCTGTATCTCACGATTAAATGCGAGCCCATGAGGATAGTAATTTTATTTTGTTCACCACCAATTCATGATACAGCACCAGACAGACACGTGGTAGGTGCTCGGTAAGTATGAGCTGAGTGGATGAATGTGACACAGCTGTGCATGCTTCACAGGGCAGTTTTAAACCTCTTCCATGTGCAAGTCAATACTCTTCTATAGACAAATATGGGGACACTGTCAAAACTGGCATATGAGAGGGACACTGAAAGTGCCACGTACACAACACCCAGAAGTACCAGTCGTTTGGACATCCACGTTTTGTGTCTTAGGCTTAGATTTAGAAGAAACAGAGATGGGTTTGTGAATGGTCGCAAAGAGTCTCATGAGTGCAAATTTTTCTTGTGGTCCGTAATGTGTGGAAAATGAGCCAGGTCCCAAGGTCTCCACACGAAGGGGATCCCTGGCTTCTCACTTTTACCCACTCTCTGCCAAAAAAAACTCTATCAATTTCCAAAAACAACTTATACCCATGTACAATGCCTTCATTCCACTTATCATCAAGCCACATCACCAAGGCCTAATGTCCAAGGTCTCCATACTGAAATCCTCATTGCACCTTCCTTATGCAATGTTTTTTTTCCCTTTAATTGTGTCTCAGGATCCAGGGATTTCCCTTATCTGTACTCTTAGGGGCTTTCCATGGGCTGACCCAGCCTACCAAAGCATGAAGCCAATGACTACTTTGAAACATACCTAGAAACACGAAACTCTGTGGCTTAAGTGAAGGACTAGCTTCGGGAATGATTTACTTACTATTTTTTAATGTTTATTTATTTTGAGAGAGTGAGCACAAGCAGGGAAAGAGCAGAGAGGGAGAATCCCAAGCAAGCTCCGTGCTGTCAGCACAGAGCCTGATGCGGGGCTCAAACTCACAAACCATGAGATCAGGACCCGAGCCGAAATTAAAAGTCAACTGCTCAACCAACTGAGCCACCGAGGCACCCGGGAATGATTTAAATAAAAAAAAAATGGACCCCCAAAATTACTCAACCCAAGAGTTCTCGCATTCTCATTAATATCCACTTAACACTGGTATTATCAGAGTAGAAGCAGGTGCAAAGAAATGTGGCCCTAATCACAGGAAATAAGATGGGTTATTTTGGATGTTAGTACAACCCATGTTTAAATTGGACTTAACATACCACAGTCAGCCATTCTGTAATTAATAAATTAGAGTTTTATGTATAGATCCCTGAAAGCCTGATCTTAAGAAGTTTTGTATTTTTTTTTTCCCCTCTGCCTGGAACATTCTTCTCTTCTTTACTCCTAGATAACTCCTACCCACATTCCACATCTCAACTCCCCTCACTATGAGTCCCTTAGAGAGGCTGTCCCGGACTCCTTTCCCACACCCCTATAGGCTGTCCGACTGCCACCTCCCACACAGTCTCAGAAAACCTGGACTTTTCCTTTAATGCTTTGAACTCATCTGTAATCAATGTGCATTTACCTGACCTGTTTAATATCTGCCTCCCTTACCAGACTGTAGGTGAGCTACATATGGGCAGGAGCCATGTTTGGATTGCTCACCGTTGTATCTCCAACACCTAGCATGGAATAAGTGTTCAGTGGATCTGGTGAATAAAAGAATGAGTGAATGGAACGCAACCTGAACCATGTGTTGAAATGACCATGGATACTTGCAACAGCCCCACTTTATTAAAATAACAATTCCCTGTTATTTAATAAACAGCCCCTATATTAAAATAACAATACAAAAAAAGTAGTGATCCCTTGGAGCCAGATGTGGATCATTTTCTCAAGGCTCCCACTCCCAAACCTCCCTAATGAGATCATTCAAATCCTTTCAGGTACGCCTACTGCGTCAGGAAGCTCATGGAATCTTGGGCTTGAGTTCTGATCAAAACTTGACCTTAAAATTTTTGAAACATTAGTAAGAATGGTAGACATTGGGTCAATCATCATCCCAAAGACTCTGGTAGACATTAAACAAAGAGCAACTAAAAAGAAAACCCCAAGCAGTATTTTTCAATGCCAAATGCAGGAGTGCCCTTGGCACCAGGTCATTCCTTCGCTTCTGGGAGGTGAGAACTCCCTGGGCGCCCAGAGAACCAGCAGACTTTAGGGCATGAGGAGACAGCAGCTCCCAGTAGACACTGCCACTACCGATGGAGGTAAGGTCCTCCGGATGGTGACTTTGGCACTGTGTATCAACTAAGAAGAGCCAAAGCAAGAGAAAAAGAACATGATAGACACCAAACAGTGTCTACATCTGACCTTTAAGTTGTGGGGCTCATCTTTGAGGACTCCGAGCAATATTTGACAGGTGAGGTGCTTTCAGGGCATGAGACTGTGCAGCGTGAGAGAGTAAGAAAAGGAAATCTAAACTGATGCTGTAGCAACTTCGTTTGTATCCTTAAGGTGCTGTGCTTGGTAAACTTTGGGCAACACCATTATACATTAGGCATAAGGAAAAGGAAAAGAGAAGAAAGTTCAGAACATTATGAACAGGAAGCAAGGGGATCTGGCATTTAAAAAGAAAAAAAGATCCCCTCCTTAGAGAGAGAGCAAGCGACAGCATTAGAATCACCACCATGGGCTACAAATATTACAAAGGAGCAGGAACTGATGGGTGAATGCCAAGGCAGCAAGCAAACATAGCATGGCAGTGATGCCCGGAATGTCAAAAGCTTGGAAGTTGTCCTAATCCTTGTTTAATCTCCATGGGAGTTTTGTTTTTTTCTTCCATAGAAATGCATCTTTAATTTCATAATGAAAATCAAGAGGCAAATGGATTTGATTTTATAGCCAACAAACAAAAAGGTATCTACTCCATTAATGAGTGGACATTGTACTTCTAAAAAGAAGGGGTTCCAGACGATGATCGTTTAGCCTCTGAGGAAACTGCCTTCAGTTCACACATTCAACAAATTTTTATTGGGCCAGACACTGTTATAGGGGCTGGGAATGCTGAAGTGAACAAAACTCTCTGCCTCCAGGGGGTTTGCATCCCAGTGAGGAGAGGCAGACCATAAACGAAGGAAGTAAACAGAGAAAGTACTAGTTACAAGGCCTTTGGAGAAGAAGCAGAGAGAAGGCTAGTGAGCATGGCAGCAGGACAGGGTCCGTCTCACGAGATGAGATTTTGATCTCACTCAGGGCAAGCTCACTCACGCTGACAATATGGTCACAGACCTGAAGAAGGTGAAGGAGCAGGTCCTATGGATGGCAGCAGGGGAGTGAGGAGAGTTCCAGGCAGAGGGAATAGCAAGCAGAAAGACCCTGAAATGGGGCTGCCCTTCAAGTGTTCCAGAAACAGCAAGGCTGGTGTGGATGGAGTGTGCTGGTCGTGGGAGTCGAGATCAGAGGTATGGGACAGAGGGGCCGGCAAGAAGGCCTTTGCAGGCTTTGTGTGAGTGAGAGGGGAAAGCATTGCAGGCCTGAGCAAAGCAGTGATGTGACTGACTGTCCTTTAAAAAGCATCACTCCAGGGGCGCCTGGGTGGCGCAGTCGGTTAAGCGTCCGACTTCGGCCAGGTCACCATCTCGCGGTCCGTGAGTTCGAGCCCCGCGTCGGGCTCTGGGCTGATGGCTCAGAGCCTGGAGCCTGTTTCCGATTCTGTGTCTCCCTCTCTCTCTGCCCCTCCCCAGTTCATGCTCTGTCTCTCTCTGTCCCCAAAAAAATAAAATAAATGTTGAAAAAAAAAAAAAAAAGCATCACTCCAGGGATACCTGGGTTGCTCAGGTGGTTAAACTTACGACTTCAGCTCAGGTCATGATCTCACGGTTTGTGGATTTGAGCCCCGCATCCGGCTCTGTGCTGACAGCTCGGAGCCTGGAGCCTGCTTTGAATTCTGTGTCTCCCTCTCTCCCTCTGTCCCTCCCCTGCTCATGCTCTGTCTCTGTCTCTTTCCTTCAAAAATAAACATTAAAAAAAATTTTAATAAAATAAAATAAAATAGCATCACTCTTGGGGCACCTGGGTGGCTCAGTTGGTTGAGTATGTGACTCTTGATTTCAGCTCATGTCATGATCTCACAGTTCGTGGGTTGGAGCCCCATGTCAGGCAGTGAGAAGCCTGCTTGGGATTCCCTCCCTCTCGCTCTCTGCCCTTCCCCCACTCACGTGTATGTGCTCTCTCTCTCTCAAAATAAATAAATAAACTTAAAAAAAAAATAAGTATCACTCTGGAAGCAGCACTCAGGTGCTAGACATATTTGATCTGAAGCCCTCAACCCCCTCAAAAAATTAAGACTTAAACTTCTAGAGTTCCTACCCGTCCATCAACTCCATTTCAATACTCCTGCTGAGATTTTCAACACTTGGCTGAGGGGTCATTTTGCAAAAATGCAGAAAACAGCAATTCTTTTTAAACATAGCACAGAGATGCACAGGGTAGTACAGGATGGAACAGAGCCGCTTCTCCACAACGAGTCAGGTTATACATGTGCAGGAACTGTGACCACACTCACAGTTCCCTTCTGGTCCAGTCAGATTTGGGGGTACAGTGGCTGAAGGGAACATGAAGAGAGAAAGAAGGAAGAAGCGAAAGGACTGCATCTGACCCAAAACCTAAATTCAGTCTTGAGGAAAGGGCCAGGTACTGCCGCCCCAGCCTGAAGTGCGCCCTCCCTGTGGGAGCTAAGCTCGTACCCTGATGCTTTGATGTAGGCAGGCCGGGTCCAAAGACCCCCCAGAGGGGGGACCGCAGGACCAACCAAGAGGGTTCTTGGCTTCCTGCAGGATAGAAATCAAATTTGAGCTAACAGGAAATGAAAGCAGAGCTTACTGAATGGCAGACCAAGTGTCTGAGAGAGTCAGAAAGGAGACAGTAAGTCTTGTCATCGCTTGGGGTGAGGGGTTTATATTAGAAAGGGGTCCATGGTACGTGTTTCTTCAGGAATCCAGGGCGGGGTCCAACCAAAGGCAAGTGACAGGTAAATAGTAAGTGCTCTTTCACAGATCATCGAAGTTGGGGGTATTGATGCCAGGGCTGGCCGAGGTTTGACCACAGCTAATGTCCTGGAACATGACGGGCTCTTCTTAGATGTTATCAGGTGTTTAGGGGCCTGGGATGAAACTCAGAGAATGATTAACTTTCTTGCTTCCCCCTTGGCGTGGGAACATAGCTTCTTCAGTTTACTGAGATGCAAGGTAAAATACAGAACGTTAGTCAATGGGGCCTAGCAGAAAAACAGCAGACGTGGAGCCTTTCTAAACATGGAGTCCCTTCAGTTTTCCTATCTCAGTTCAATGGTGACCGTTAGTCCTACGGATTCCAGGACAGTCATGATTTCATAGAGCGTATCCCACTGGCCCCACAAACCATTAAAAATTGTCCCTGAAGAACTTCCCACAAGGCTGCCAATAGAAGACATCAGAGGTCTGTGTCAGAGAGAGAAGAGAAGGGTAGGCTGGAGGAAGGGACATCTACCCAGGGGAACTAATAATGCTCAGGAGTCATGAGGAGGAGAGCGAGGGGGAAGGTCAGGATGTGCCCAGTAGCTGAGTCCTAGGCTGGGGCCGCCACTCACTGCGATGCTCCTGGGTTCGTAATCCTGATCCAACAAGATGGTGGGCATCTCCACAGGCACTCAGGCCAGCCCTCTTCCATCTCCCCTGCGTCCTCCTATCACCTCTGAGGAAGGCCCCCGGGGAAAAGCAGGCAGGTTTTAGACACGTTGCACAACGGGATTCCACTTTCGTCCAGCACGCACACAAACACACAGGCACGTACTATAAGAAAAGAACATACAGAAGACTGGAAGTCAAGTGGTTACTGCCATGTCTGGACTGTGATATTATGGGTAATACTTTTGTTGTTGCCCATCTGTGTCTTTTCCTTTTCCACAAGGAACAGAGATTACTCACATTTTTCTCGAGGCAGAGAAGTGCATAATATACTGTAGGAAAGCTTCTAACACCAATGGTTCACGTGAAAAGGAAAATCCCTGACACACCGGAAACTAGTGTAATATTGTGTGTCAGCCATACTCAAATGAAAAACTTTTTTTTTTAAAAAGAAAAGAAAAATAAAGTCCCAAAAATGCAAATGTTTTGTCATCTAAACTACATACTCCTGGAGCGCCTGGGTGCCTCAGTCGGTTAAGCATCCGACTTCGGCTCAGGTCATGATCTCATGGTTCATGAGTTCGAGCCCTGCATCAGGCTCTGTGCTGACAGCTCAGGGCCTAGAGCCTGCTTCCGATTCTGTGTCTCCCTCTCTCTCTGCCCTTCCCCTACTCACACTCCATCTCTCTCTCTCTCTCAAAAATAAATAAACATTACAAATAAAAAATAAAAATAAATAAACTACATATTCCTGGACATGCCTGAAAGTGGTTCCTGAATCACTGGTCAGTGAAGCCCAGGCTGGGTTTTGGAATATATGGCCAGAGCATCACACAAGCCATAGAAAGTCTGGTTTGAGGATGGCGTGGATGTCAGGCATCAGAGTACGGCCTCCACGTCTCCTCAGAGAAATGTGACATGCCCTTCCTATTGTTTACTTTTAAGCCTGCCAGTAAAGCCACCTCATATCAAGTGACTGGGTTTGGGAGGGAACTCACTACTAGAGAAAGAATTCCTTGCTATTCCTGGATACCAGGATGTGAAAAAAGGCTAAGGACTGTGATTGCTGCATTTTGCTTTCCATTTTCTTATTTTTCTAACTGAGAGGCTTTAATTGCATTGATCCTTTTACCCTATTATTGTACACTGGGCATTTGGAGACTATTAGTCAAAGGTTGCCAGACCATAAAGAGGCATGCTTGAACCCGACCTAGAGGAAAAGGGATTGCCTAGAAACGCTACCCTTGGAGCTAGATGTAGTAACTGGATGTGACATCGGGTTGATTCTCTTGATAGGGAGTATATAAGCGTATTTTGGTTGCACGCGGGACAGTTACGATAAACAAAAGCATTCTGGTGGTATTATGCTATGTATGTCGCAGATAGCTAAGGGCGGGACTGCCCTGGACTCCACTGACAATGATCTCATCCCTCTTCTCCTGAGGACACACACTCTGCCCCCGGCCACAGTGGTAAGCATCAGACCCAGATCAACCAATTGTAATATGTACTCTTTGGCAACAGAGATTGACTGGTCCAAGGGTTGGGCATATATGCCAAAGTAGAGTGAATCAGCCTCCCGGCCTGGGATGTATAGTACAAGTGCTGGATGAAAGAAGCTCTCTCACCCAAACTGAGGCTGTGGGTGGCAGTCTGCTGGCTCTGGCGTGCAGACAGTCCACCTTCAGTAGGACAGAACGAGGACGACTCACTGAGAGAAACTGAGGCACGCAGGGATGAGTACCAGGTGGGGAGGGAAGGAGTTCTGCCAGCTCCAATCCGTGGTTCTGGTTGCAATAGCCTTGCTGCTCTGGTGACCCTGTTACCCCCTCCCACCTTCCTCAGTCAATACAGCCCTTTGCTTTGCTCCTTCAGCAGACCTGAGCTGGGTTTATGGGTAACACCTCTACCTGAGGGTTCAGCTACAGTAACTAATACCAAAGAAGGCCTGGATCCATGTGGGTTTTTTTGTTTTCGTTTTTTGGTTTTGTCATACCTAAAGGAAAGCTAACTAGTTTATTTTTTATTCAAATCCATGCAGATCTTCCCTAGTCTCTTGTTCTTAGTCTACTTTCAATTGGTGTTAAAAGGCTGCAGGATTACAATGAGACATCAAATAAACAACGTAAACATCTTGTCACCTGCCACCCATCTGAACATTTCTCACAGCAACACCTGTGGTTAAGACAGACCTGTTTCCTCTGTGGAATTCCCTAGCAACCGAACATAAATAAAGAAGGCAGCCATGGGAAGGGGGGGGGGGGGGGGCTCAGTATCACGGGGCAACTGGGGGAGGGGGAGGGGGGCTCAGGTGAGACCAGTGTTTCCTGCACTACCTCAGAGAGCCAGCACCTAAGAGGAGTGCAACCTTGACAGATATGCAGAGTGTAGTCTCTCACCATAGGAATTACCAAAGAAGCTAAAAACAGAAACACGAACTGCATAATCTCTAACCTCAGGGGACAACAAAAACAGAGAATTGCTGTGTCAATCTCATTTCCTTGTTAGGCGCATTATCATAAGTGAGGGCCTTTCGTTCTGAACGCCACACTTCACTAACATTTACCCGACTCTGGCTTCTGAAATATTGAATTCCATAGTAATTTTATTTTTTGCTTTTGATCTTTACTGTTTTGCTCATTTATCCATAAACATGAGCTGCTGAACTGAGTTTAAACCAAATAGCTAAGGTTGGAACCTGAGGCCATCCAGACAGGACTGAACCAGTAGCCCAAGACGGGACCTCACTGTTGAAGGGAGTAAGAATAATAACTTTAAAATGTCTATCTTTGGATACCTCCATGGAAGGTTACTTAATAATGATCCATGTCTTGATTTATCTTGATGCTCTGCTTTAGGAAGGGAAGAGATTTATATTACACAGGGATTTTCCTGGATAAGACGGTAAGCGTTCTCATAATGTGAATTTTATAAATCCTCCCCTTTTGTCAAAACACTCTCTTACAGAATGGTTCCATGACAGGGAATTGCTAGACCCACTCTGCAAAGCAGTACTTTGTATCACTTGACTAATTTTGAAAGTAGCTCATTCAACCAATTTTGGCAACTGAACTATTTCCTGAAATTCAGAACAGCGAAAACTTGAGGACGAGACAGGGACCAAATGGGGGAGTTAAAAACAAGTCACAATGCATCTCGGGTGTCTTGCATTTACTGAAATATTACCAGTGGGGGGAAAGGAGAGAAGGAGTACATCTGAGCCGGGGGGCCGCCCACTGATGCCGGGTCTCAGGTCAGGGGCAGCTGGAAAATGTGGTCTCCTCCATCTATCTATCCAGCCAGCAGAGGAGGCAGGTCAGTGTGATTTTCCAGGGTTCACAGTTGCGGAAAATGGGACTCAGAGGCATGCCTAAGCTGCCTAGAGTCACACAACTTGTCCACCGTCTCAGAGTCAATGAGTGCCGGAGCCTAAAGCAGGGTCCAGAGGTGCTGGTTCCAACATCTGTGCTCTTCACCCAATTTAGGGTCAGGCCAGCAGACTAGCCTAAGCTACAAAGATCCCTCTCATGGGCAGTTGTTTGTTTGGGATTAAGATATATACAAAGGATTTCATTTGATTATATCTAGTGATGATGAAGACAATGATAAGAACTAAGCTTTATGGAGTGTTTTCCGTGTGCCAGACTCTGTTTACGTGCCATGCATTTATCCCTGTTGTCCTTAGAACAATATTGTCAAGTGAGCACTGTTATTATCCCCATTTTATAGACGGAAAACCAAGATACTGAAGGTTAAGTAACTGGTACGAGGACACACAGCTGGTAAACAGAAGACCCAACAGAAAACCCAAGCAACTAGCTCCAGAGCTCATACTCCCAACTTCTATGCTCTCCTGTTTCTAAGACACACAGATAATGGGTAGTTAGCACAGCCTACAACTTCCTGATTCTACACTGTGCCGCTCAGACTTTTATTCAGAACAACACTCACGCTACCCTTCTATTGGCAAAAATGAGACCCTTGGAACATGGAGCAGCTTACGTGTTTCTAAGGAAAAAAAACAGGATCTCTTTCAACTTGATTCCATTTCTACACTTGAAACCATATCTGTGTTCTTGGAAATCTCAAACGCCTATAATAGTGTCAACAGACTGAAAACAACTATCTCTACAGGTTCAAAATGGGTGTGTGTGGGGGGGTGGGAGGTTGGGGGAGGTTCTGCTAGGCAGCTAGGCAGGCGTCACACTTCTGCTCTTATCTTCTGGATTCATGAATGACCTTTCCTGGGAAGCCTGGAAACCCAGCTGGAAGAGAAGAAAAAAAAAATACGGAAGAAAACCACTAGGCTCTCCCATTAAAGGGAAAGTAACAGCTAAGTAACAGCTGCCATCATGCATATTACAGAAAGTACATTACTTGCTTTACAGAGCAGACTGTGTCGCAAGTCAAGTCACTGTTTGCACAGGTGTATCTGTCCGTGAACAAACAAGTCCAGATCAATCCTCCTAAATTTCACCAAATAGAAAAGTGGAGATAGCAAAGCATAAAACTGCCTTTTGACATTCAAGATGGTCTTCCTTTGTCATTTTGGTTTTTCCCTTATAATTCCAAAGAAGGCTTTTTCCTTGATTTAGAGAACATCTTTATTCCACAGAAATGGCTTTTGTGAAAGGTTGAGAGAGAGCTATTAGTCTGCTCTCCAAGACAGCAGTTGCTCTGGTCTACCTAGCATTCTTTCCTTAGGGAAGCACATCCCTATGTGCAGTTCCAGTGGGGAGGCCTGGATCGCAGGGCTCATAAGACAACCCTCTCTCCCAAGCAATACACTTGTCCAAGGATGGCATGTAACATCTCTTTCTCTTGTGGATTTTGTGTCTGCTGGGACCATCTTTCCTGCAACATGGAGAGATGAGTAGGGTGGAGACAGAGAAAATTCTAGAACCAGTGAGTCCCTTTTTCTAATCTCAAAGACTCTAACTTCTGTAGTTTTCTTCCTTCCTGTGAGATGCCTTAGCATCCTTCTGAGTTGAATGAGCCAATAAATTTCCCTTTTGCTTAATCTGGTTTGAGTTGGGTTTCTGTCTCTTGCAACCAAAAGAGTCATAATATAAAAGACTAAAAGTTTAAATCACTGCCTTGACCTCTCCCAGAAGGTGCCTGCCTGAGCTGAATGTATTTCCCTCTCTTACAAAAGACTGAGTTTCTTTTATATCCAATAAACCCGTCGACATTCTAGTTTGAATCATCCTCTGATTTTAATCCATTTCTTCCTGTTTCATGCCCTACTTAGCCTGGACTTCTGGCCAATGTGATTACTCTCTAGCTGCAGTAACTTAGCCTGTCTTTGCAAAGACAGGGCCATACGCCGTTTGCTCATAAACAGCAAAATGCTCAAGCACCCCCCCAATGTGAAGTGGTCTTCCAAGTGGTTACCTCGATACCATGATGCATTTATACCAGTGACCCTGCCATTGCTTCAAGCAGTGGTTCTTAAGATAGCCGTATATACAAATCACCTGAAGAGATTCTTAACCCACCAAGGCGATGAGGTCTTGCCCCAGAGGTTCTGTTTTAATTGGTCTGGGGAAGGTCCTGAGCATCATCAATCTTTTTAAAAATTCTCCCAGCCAAGGTTAAGTCAGCCAAGATTAAGACCTAAAAAAAAAAAAAAAAAATCTATATGTGTTTTTAATGATTTTTAGGTTTGAATCAACTAGAATAACTTGTTCTCTGACCGTGCCTTGGGGTTGGGGTTGGAGAAGGCATGGAGGTGTCAGCCCTATGTAACTCTCCAGTATCTCCTGGGGGTGTGCTTGAATTCATTAAAGCACAGTGAATATCTCCAGGGGTATGATGGGGATGATCAAAGGCCCTGTTCTTAACATCACTTACACACTGTCCCTGTCTTCTGTGGCCTCATGGGAGCCCAGCGTTTGTGCCAAAGTGTGCATATCTGTTGTGTGGATTGGTCTTCTGTCTATATATATTATTCAAGTTCTGGTAGACTTGTTTAAAAAAAAAAATCAGACACTTGACCTTTCTGACAAAACTCACTTTGGTTAACAGAGATGATGTTATAGCCCACCTAAATGGTATATGTATTAATTTTCTAGGGCTGTGATAAGAAGGGACCACAAACAAATGGGCACACAGACACGCACAGGGAGAGTGCCATGGGAAGAGGAAGGCAGATGTGCAGGCGATGCTTCTACAAGCCAGGGACACCAGAGATTGTCAGCAAAGCACCCACCAGAATCTAAGGGAGGTCGTGGGACAGACTTTTCCTCACAGCCCTCAGAAGGAACCAATGTGGCTGACACCTTGCTCTTGGACTTCCCTTCTCCAGAACTGTGAGACAAAAACTTTCTGTGGTTTAAGCCACCCAGTTTGTGGAACTTGGTTACGATAGCCCTAGGAGACAAATATAGTCCCTTGCAGAAAGGAAAAGTCTATGATTCTGTAATCATTCACCTTTAATGCTGCCTGTAGTGATCAGGGGAAAGACCCAGAAGTCTAAATAACCCAAAAGCAGTAAGTTAAAGGGTCATTGCTGATCTTTATGCAACACATGAAGTTTATTACCAGCTGCTTTTTGAAAACAAAAGAAGAGGAACAAAAACCAAAACTTTCCTTTTTCCTAGCCTAGAAAACAAATTCCAAAAGCCTAGCTGCCTGGGCATTATAGAAATCAGTTAGAAAATTATCATAATTTTTACAGCAAAAACATATTTCTATTGGTCTTCAGAAATGGGTACTAACAGAAGCTTTGTTAGCAAACCATGAAATACTCCAAGCAACCGGTGCATCAGTCAAATCCAATTGCTTTCTTGGTTAGGGACATTTGGCATGGATTAATTTACAGAAAGCCCAGTAAACTGTATAACGTGTGATGTTAGGAAACCTCAAGTTGCCCTTATTTGAGACTGTATTTCATTGGCTCATTTCAGAACCTTCTTCATGGAAGCTGGTCCTTCTGGGGTACTTTGGAATAAGATGTGGGGTTAAACACTAATTAACATTGTGAACTCATTCTGTCCTATTGCAATACAATACTCATACAAAGACATTAAGAGAGGGCAGAATGCATCTTGCTGGTGGAGGCTGCTAACTCCACTAAGAACCTGAACGCATCTCTGACTTCTTGTTACCACATCTCCTCAACTTTCTCTTAATGACTTTTTTCTTTCCACCATTTTCCCTCCTGGCTTTAATATCCAACTTTGTTCTCATAAATATCTCAAGCTCAAACTTCTGCCCAGGGTTCTTTCAGCTCTTTGGAGAAATGTTCTTCTAAAAATTGGAGAAAAGTGAAGAATGGAGAATAAAATATTAAATTTACTAAGTTTGACCAGGTATGTTTGCTACTTTGATTAAATAGAAGAACCTTGACTTAAGTTAAATCCTCCAATGACCTGCTTTGTGACTTTGGGAAATTTCTTCAATTCCTTGTTCGGTAGTTCTCTTCACTTTATGCGAAGTAGCCCTAACATATTGTAACAGTGAATGGGTCAATGAATAAATAAACTAACCCATTAACCTGACACAATTAGACAATGATGGCCAATTCTTTTGCTGGAGCCAATGGGAAACTGGTGCTCTCTTTCCACACACTTGACAACTGCTGGTAGCTAGATGAACACTACAAGGGAAGAGCCTGCCAGAGAATGAAAAAAACACAAGGAAAATCAGAGGAGAGAAATGGAGAGAGAGATCCTTCCTAATAACATCAGAGAAGAATTGATGCCTATGTATATGTATATACATATACATATAAATATATACAGTCTTCAGGGTCATGTGAGCCATAAGCATTTTTATGCTTAATCCATTTGCATTGGGTTTCTGTCACTGGCTACTAAAAGAGTCCTAATAAATATATGGAATCCTGTTAGTGAGAAAAATAGTAATTAGATCAAAGGTGGCTGTTCTTTTCTACTCTTTAAAAAGAATGTATCTGTTCTAAAAAGGTCCTAGAAGTTGTCATATGAAGGAAAAGGAGGGGACTGAACTTCCTCTGAATAGCCCGAGGGCCAGCAGTTGGAAGAAGCAAATTTGGGTTCAAGGTAAGGAACACCTTTTCATGACCCAGAGCTGCATAAAATAGAACAGACCCCCTCTTGAATATGTTCTGTATCCATGTACCTTTCTTTCATCCTCACTGCTGCTGCACCAGTCCAACTCATCTCTGCTCCCATCGGAGTTACTACCAGAGCCTCCTAAAGTCATTCATGCACTCAGCAGATATGTGTCAAGCCTCTAATCTGTGCTAGGCACGATGCTGAGGACTCAGCAGGGAGTAGAACACATAAAAATGCTGAGGACTCAGTAGGGAGCAGAACAAAAACCCCTGACCTAAAGGAGTCTGCATTCTGCACAGGGGAAACAAGCAACTTACAAGTACCACATACAACATGACATATGGCGCTAGGTACTAGATGGGAAAGGAGATGGGGAGGATGGGTGGAGGGCCCAGTTGCAATATAAATAGAGTGATCAGCGAGGCCCTCACTGAAAAAGAGATGCTAGAGCTAAAGAGATAGGCTAGGGACTGATGCAGATATCTGGGGAAAGAATACTTGAAGCAGAAGAAATATTTGAAGCAGAAGAATCTGGACAGGACATTAGGGCCTCTTCAAGACCAGTCAGACTGGAGTAGAGTGATGGAGGGGGAGGGAAGAAAGATTGAGGTCCAAGAGGCGGTGGATGGTTGTGGATCGTGACAAGTCTTAAGAAAGCAATTGCACAGACTCTGGGTTTTACTCTATGGAGGAGAAAGACAATAAAGGGCAGTGGAGAGACCTGATTATATTTTAAAAGGGTCACTCAGTTGCTGTTTGGAAAATAAATTGTCTTCCTGCTGCCAATCTGATTCTCTACAGTCCACTGTCCACAAAGCAGAATGAATCTTCTAAAACATTGTCCAGCAATCCACTCCTGGACATTTACTCCCCCCAAAATAAAGTTTACATCCACACAAACACCTGTATGTGGCTTTTCAGAACTGCCTTGTTTGTAACAGTCCCAAACTGAAAACAATGAGAATGTCCTACAAATGTAGGCACGGTTTGTATGTAGGCAAATGGTTAAACAAACGGAGAGACATCCCTGCTATGGAATACTACTTGGCAATAAAATGGAACAAACTACTGATACACACAACATGGAGTGATCTCAAGGGCATTAAACTAAGCAGAAAGTTTCAAAAGATCACATATTGTATGGCTCTATTCATATAACTACAGTTACATGAAAAGTGCCCATTGGAGGAAATAGATGAAAGGTACCCGGGACCTCTCTGACCTGTCTTTGCAACTTCCTTGTGAATGTGCAATTATTTTCAAACAAAAAGTTTACTTAAAAAAAAAACTGTAGAAAAGACATTGTGTTCTGGCAAAAAAGTCTGCATTGTCTACGAAAAAGTCTGCATTGTCTACGTATAGCACATCCTTCCCAGTTACCTGATTCTATTCTTTCATTGTCTTTGAACTATTTTTACACCTTCGAAAGTTTAGATAACTGATAGACATGCAAACTATCCTGTCTGGTAAAGGTTCCCTTCCCCTCTCACCTGCACGCCCCCTCCATGGAAACACGAGTTTACACACGTTAAAACCATTTACACATTCAATTCAACATTGCCTTATTCCATATCAATCTGTGTTTTGACTTTTCCTTTGAATACTATGAGGGCATTGAACAAGTTAAAGAAAATCTTTAACATCTGTTCATTTTTTTTTTGTCTGTATGAGAATCATAATTTTACTTTTTCTGAAAATTATCTTTTATGAACATAAATCAGGTGGTGTCACTCCCCAGCTTTACCCCTCCCAAGCTTCCTGTTGCAGTTAAAATGAATGCCAGGGGCGCTGGGTGGCTCAGTCAATTAAGCATCCAACTCTTGGTTTCAGCTTGAGCCATGATCTCACAGTTTCATGAGTTTGAGCCCTGCATCAAGCTCTGTCCTGAGAGTGAGGAGCCTGCTTGGGATTCTCTCTCTCCCTCTCTCTGTCTGCTCCTCACCTGCTCACACTGTCTCTGTCTCTCTCAAAAATAAATAAAACTTTTTCTTTAAATAATACACAAACACACAAATAAAATGAATGTCAAACATTTTCCAAGGTGCACAAAACATGGCCAAGCCTGGGCCCGGTTTGCCCCAGGGCCTCAACTCCTCACTCTGCCCCATGCCAGGACACTCCAACTACTTGCCCTTGCTTCAGCTCCATGAGAACATCAAACTTGTTCCTACCTTATGGTCCCTGCACCTGCTGTCCCTCAGCCTGGACGGCTCTTTTCATGGATGGCTTTTTTTCTTGAGTAAACTCTCAGCTCAACTGTTCCACCTCAGAAAGATCTTCTCATACACACTGTTCTATCAAAAGTAACATCCCCATCCTATTTTTTTCACAATTATTTCTGAAATACTGTCAATAATTGTATTATTACATATGCTTTTTATATTATATTAATATTAGTAAAATAATCACATAAGCATATACATTTATGTATTTATTATATTATGTAAATGTGATATGTTAACATTGGTTAGTTTCTAGTTTATTTATTACCTGCCCACCCAAATTCCATAATAGTAGGATCTTGGAATCTGGTTCCATTATATCCCCCAATGCTTAGAAAGGTATCTAGCACATAGTAGGCATTCAAAAAATATTTGTTGAATAAATCCTTGGGTGAAGGGCACCTGGCTGACTCAGTCAGTAGAGCATATAATCATGGGGTCATGACTTCAAGCCCCACATTGGACAAAGAGCTTACTTAAAAACAACAACAACAACAACCAAACAATCCTTGGGTGAATGATGCTTCTGGAAGTAGTGAGGTATTCAGGTATCACTGGAAGTATGTAGGCAGGGTTTGTACAACCACTTGGGAATGTCATAGCAAAACCATAGGCATAGGCTCGGTCACAAGAATAAAGGAGTCTGAAGAGCTCTTCTAGTACTACAAGGCTAGGATTCTATGGCTACTACACCCTTTCTGTCATGCAATGGGAAAAGCAAAGTAATCCTCAGACATTTTCCACCAAATGATGGTGTGCACACTCCTTTTCCTGCTGCAATATCATCTCCGCATTAAAATGTTGAAGCTAATCAGACATTTAATTTCAAAGTGGAAGGTCATTATCTTGTCACAAAATTTTATTCCAATTACTTTTTTTTTCTATTATACGAAATGAATTAAAAGTAGCACAAAACATTGGGAGATCAAACAGTCAATCAGAAGCTCATTAAATATCATTGAAATTGGTGCAATAAAAAGCATTTCCCATGGCTGGCTTATTACTTAAAAGCTATATTCTGGATGGCTCAAGGAATTGACATGCTGCCAATCAAAAATCACCCTGTCCATAAATAGCCACTTGGCTTTTAAAAGTTCACTACCTTTTTTTTTTTGAGATAAGAGTAAATATCTAAAGAGATTTAAAGCATAGGTGTAATTACCATCCTATCAGCCCCTATGAGACCCTAAAGAGAAGATATCAGCAAAGTCACCATCTGATAATTTAGACTATAACTTACAGAAAGATGCTTACAAAGTGCTACCAGTGATTTTATAAACACTTCAATACATTACTTATGTCCGATACTCAGCTAAGTACAAGCCCAGGCAGGGATTAGTGGCCAGTTACAATTTTAAAATTGAGTTCAACTATACAGTTGGAAAAAATGCCCATTTTATTTTCTCAAGAGTGATTATAAAGCGCTTCATTTATCTATGGACTCAACTGTTAGCATGAAGACCTGAAAGTTGATCATTTTCAAATTTCCAATATTTTTCCACTAGGAGCCTTCCCCCCACCTTTTCTTTTAAAGCTGGATCACTAATTTTAGCATTTACTTTTACAGAAATGACCACTTTTTGACATATAGGAAAGTAGGTCCTTTTAGTTGGGAAAATATGACAACAGAAATACTGTTCCCAGTCTCTTAAGGTGTTTAAGTGGTGAGGATGATACAAACAAAAAATACACAAGCAAAAGAGAAAGCTCTCAGGCATAGGAAATTACTTCTTCAGTAGAAGGACTCAAGAATCTCTCCCCTTGAAGCCACCTCACACACACACTGCCACTACCCCAATTGCTTTTCAAAAGCCACAGCTTATTGGCAAATTATCTGGGAGTAAAGTGGGAGGGAAACATTTCGATGCAAAATCCAGAACTGCTTTATAGGAAGAAAAGTGTGGGAAGGTTTGTTATCATTTATTTCCTCCAGTATATCATTCAATTTCAGCTGTCTCACGTCTCAGAAGCAGCTCCCCCATTTCTCACTTATGTGCCTAAGAGACATCTCTTTGGCATCTCATTCTCTCTCCCTGTCTTTTACCAGCATTTCATTATTTCTTAACTGTCCCTCTCATGCTTGTCTCCTTTTTTCCTAGTGATCCACATGTCCTCATTTAGCAGTTTTCAGAAGCCAGGGAGAAACGTTGCAAATAATGTTAAATATGATTAATATCTTGAATTCCTTGAAATATGACATGCATGAGTTACAATGAAACCTCTTTTATTTCCCCATGAAATGCTTTTGCATAATGAGAAAGAAAATGTCCTCTATGCCCTAATCAGCCCTGACAGTTCCTGGACTCCCAAATACTTTTATTTATGGCATTATTTATTTCATCTCTAATAAATGGAAGGGGGGGGTACCCACAGCATGATCTGAGGAGGTTGCAGGAGAAAGGGAGACTATCCTAGGTGGAGAAACACAGAGGCTGAACCAACGGAGAGAAGGCTTCTAAGAGAAGGGAGATATGGGAAATAAGAGGAAAAGACCTGAACCCACAGAAGAAAATGGGTCACTTTCCCAAGATTAAAAGGAAAACTGAAAAGAAATGTTAACTTCAGAGTGGAGAGAGGGGAGTCATATATCAGAGAGGAGACGCACCCAGAATCCTAAACCTGGAAAATGAAGACTGACGGCTGGCAACCAATGTTCCTGGGAAGGAGTATGCTGGCATTGGAGCTGACCTAGGGGAAGGCTGATTTGCTCCAAGGAGCCTCTGGGAGAGGCCAGGACACTCCTCTAGATTTGAAGACAGCGCTACTCCATGGGGATCCTCCTCCAGACCACAGAGGCTCTTCTCTCATTCAAATAATTACTGAAATTGTGTGTCTTCCAGAAACATTGGCCTGGTGGCCCCAGATGCAGTGGGTGATGCAGGAGGCAAGCTCTTAGGCCGCCTTGGTTCTACAAGCACATTTACGTATATATCAAATGACATTGTTGAAAGTATCTAATCACCATCCCAAAGGGAGGTATCTGGTCATATTTTTCCCTCAATTGCACAGACAGTCTACGTGCTATGAGAAGGAGTGAGGATATGAATTCAAATGATCTGGATGCATCTCTGCACTCGACTACACACTCCCTGAGTGTCTGGCTTTGGGCAATTACCTCGCGAGCCTCGGTTTACTCATCTGCAGAATGGAGTAAATGATTCTGTTACACACTTTCGGGGCTCCTATGGGAAATTAATAACGTAAAAGTCCGACGCCCTGTGCGGCCTTGTGATATGCATGAGCTCAAAGACCATGTGGGCAGACCCCGAGAAGTGCAAACTACGCGCAGCGACCATGGATCAGGACCTTCAAGATGTTCTTTACAGAAGATTGGGGGAGCAATTCCCCGTGGGCAGAACAACTGGCTGTGGGGATACCTTCCCAAAGGACATACGCCCCGCCCCAACTACTACCGGCCCCTCTGTGCAACCCCGAGAATTTGGGGTCACGTAGGGGGCGCCAGGGGCTCATTTCCGAAGCTTAACCCCGCCCGCAACGGCAGAAGCCTCAAGTCTGCACGTGGGTCTCCAAAGTCTCGCGCTGGCCGGAACCTCGCCCTGTTTACCCGCGCGCCCTCGGGATCCGGCTTTCCCCCTCCCTCCCCCCGTCGGAGGCGCACACCCGGCGCGCGGACCCCACGGGCGGCGGCGGCGGCGCCAAGCCCCGCCCCCGCCCCCATTATCATTAGCAGATATTACCCTAAACACTTGCTCTTTACCTCCTTTCTCCCTCCAGGCATTGGCGAGGCGGCCTGTCAATCAGCGCTCGGGCGGCAGCCCCCCGCGCGGGGGCTCAGCTATGCCAGCCTCAGCGACAGGCGGCAGTGGCGGCGGCGGCGGCCCAGGCACAGGCACACACCCTCCCACACGCGCGTACTCGGGCAGAGCCGGCGGGCGGGAGGCGGAGGCACCCTCGGAGCCCGGCGCCCGGCGGGGAGGGGGCGTGCGACCGGGGACCGGCCCCGAGGCGCAGGATGGAGGAGGAGATGCAGCCGGCGGAGGAGGGGCCCAGCGTCCCCAAAATCTACAAGCAGCGCAGCCCCTACAGCGTCCTCAAGACGTTCCCCAGCAAGAGACCGGCGCTGGCCAAGCGCTACGACAGACCCACCCTGGTGGAGCTGCCGCACGTCCGGCCGCCGCCGCCGCCCCCGCCGCCTTTCGCGCCGCACGCCGCCGTCTCCATCAGCAGCAGCGAGCCGCCGCCGCCGCCGCAGCAGTTCCAGGCGCAGAGCACCTACCCCGCCGGGCCCGGCCGGGCAGCCGCCGCCGCGTCGTCGTCGTCTCCATCGTGCACGCCCGCCGCGTCCCAGGGCCACCTGAGGACTCCGGCGCCGCCGCCGTCGTCCCCCGCTGCCTCATCATCCTCGTCCTTCGCCGCCGTCGTCAGGTATGGCCCGGGCCCGGCGGCCGCCGCGGGCAGCAGCAGCGCGGGCAGCGACGGCGCCAGCCTGGAGCTCAGCGCAGGTACCAACTCCTGGGCGCAACTTTCCTTCCCTCTCGGCCGCGGGGAGGGGTGGGGGCCCGGGAGCCAGAAGCTGGGCATGGCGGACACCTTTTCCGCGCGCCGGACTGGCGGGAGGGTCGTGAGGAGAGAGCGGAGAGGTGGAGAGGGGCGAGTGCAGTCCGGGCCGAGAGAGAGTCGGGCGTCCGAGCGTACCCCTGAGGCCTCCACGCGCGGGCAGCAACTTCTAGAGGATTCCCCGCCGCCGCCGCCGCCGCCGCGTGCGGAGCTTCCGACGGCGCGCGCGCCTCCTAACAGGTGGCTCCGCGCTCGGTTGCGGCTTCGCGCCCAGGAAGCCGGGCTGTGGCGGTCGGCGGCAGGGGTCTTTCGGGCGGGGGTCAGAGAAGCAGGCTTGGCGCCGAGGCCGCGCGCCGGACACCCCAGGGTGACCGCCACGGCCGCTCCCGGAGAGGCTGGGGCTGCTCTGGCGGCGCTCGGGGACGCCTTCCCTTTATCCTCGGCTGTTTCACTTTTTCCTTCCACTTCTTCATTTACCTCTCTTTCTTCTCTTGTTTTTCCTTCTCTCTCTCTTTCCTGGCCTTCTGATTATCTTTTTAACCACCTCTTTGGTGCACTATTACTCTGTCGCGGTCCACTCGGCTGGCTCTTGGGTTCTTTTTTTTTTTTTTTTTTTTTTTTTTTTTTTTCTGTGCTCTTGTGTTTCTCATGCGCGCGCTGTCTGCTCCCTCTGCCCCTCTTTCCCCACCCACCCCAGAGTCCCAAACCGTGTCAGACAGCGGGTTCCTCTGCACCAGCCACGCGGGTGGACCTGACCCTCGCCCCTGTAGCGGACTTTAGGGAGGGAGACGTCCCGCCCCTCCCCCCAGCCCAGAAGATTCCCCCACCCCCACCCCGGGCTTTCGGGGCTCGCCGCTCATACCCCTTCCCCACCAGGAAGGTGGGGGCTGCACCCCGGGATCGCGAGCCTCCCGAGCATCTGTCCTGCCCCTTGAAGAAATGCCTCTCCACCGGGAGGCTGCAGGAGGTCCCCTGGGAAAAGCCAGCTCTCCTGCGGGTTAAGCTCTGGGAGGTGGGCTGGTAGAAAAGCCATAGCCTGGGGGCCTGGCCCAAGGGCCCTCCGCGTTTATCTCGCTTATCAGAACTAAAAGTTCCTGCTCAGGCCTTTTTTGGTATTTCAGAACCCCCCAAATTCTGCATATCGGTGAGTCCAAGGCTTTTGTCCTAATGAAAATGTGAGCATTGTCTCTAAATGAGTTATAGACGCCTATGCTAATGTTATGTTGTTTGTCAATATTTTGACACATGAGGGATTGGTTTTGAGAAAGAAAATCAAATTACAGGTAATAGTGAAGACTTCCTGTTCTGTCACATGTCTCACTGATTTGGAGGTGTTTGTCGGCTTTGAGTGGGGTTCTTGTGTAGGTGTCTTATTGTTGGTGGGGTGGGTTTTTTTATTTTCAGTTGTCCTTGACCCAATATTCTCCTGTGTTTTTATATTCATTGTTAGGCTACCCATCCACTTCCATTTTTCTCATTTTTCTTCTGTGTTCTCCCCTTCTTAGTAGTAGGTTTGTGTTCTTTCTCTCTGGGTTTGGAGTTTTATTTATACTACTTTTAGTTCATGCCCGTGTTTATTCCCTAGTTCTGCTTAATTTTTATCTTTTTTTATGTTCTTTCTCAGCAGTTTGGGTTCTTTTCCCATGTTCTGTATTTGTTTACTCCCTTGCATAACCTTAGTTCCACCATGTTTACTGGGGGAGGGTTCCCCTTTTTTATCTGCCTGTTCAGTCTTTAATCTCATCTTGCTTTCTCCTTTTAGTCTTTGCTGTCTTTCAATCTTTTATTTCCTTTTATACACTATAAATCTGCTCCCTGATTGCCATTTTCATCCATAGTTTTAACCTTGCTTTTTCCTGCTATTTTTCCTGCATTGTTTCTTTTTTCTGCACCAGCCACTTGCTGTCCTTTCCATGCTCCTTCCTACTCTGGCAGTGTCCTTGCTGTCTTTCATTCACAAAGAGTTTGTGGGTGTTGTTTTCCTTTTTCACCTTGTTGTAAATGTACTCTTTCAGTGTTTCTTCTTAGCTAATTTTGTCTCCATCCCCAGGTGGAAATCACAACATCACTGAATCTAAAAGAGTGAAAAGGGGCTTTGTTTGATACCCCTGAAACTCCCTATATTTTTTATTACCTTTTATTCTTAAAGGCTGCTTGCTTGCTTTCGTTCGTTCTTTCTTTCTTTGTTTCTTTCAGGTCATAAAGAGTAAGCTTGATAGCACCAAGGGCAGGATGCCATTTGCTTGTTGGAAAAATGGGAATTGGATAGTAGGTTTCTTCCATGCAATGAAGAAAATGGTCTGGCAGCAAAAAGAAAAAAAAAAAAAGGCCATAGTACTAGACATCCTGAATTGTGGTCATAATATTAATCATTGATGGACAAACCCATCTCTTAACCCAGCACAGAGATGTGAGTGGCCATCAGAGGGACAGTCACCTTAAGAGCTGATTGGCTCTTTGAGGAACTAGTGGTTCCACTTTGAACCAATGAGCATGTGTGTACAGACAGACACCACTTAAGCATATTGAGGAGGGGGCTGGAGGAGGTGGTAAGTTGCTTGTTGCACCTTCACAGAAGTGTTACTGTAGCCTCGAGGGCCACCTAATAGACTGAAAATAGCCAAAACATTGATGTGATGAAATGAGTCAAGGACAGAAGAGATAAAACTGAGTGTCCAGCGTAAAGGCAGTGAAAAGATGAAAAGGTTGAAGTGAATCTTATTTCCCATTAAAAGCCATAAACCACTGAGAGGAGAAATGTGATTAAAAATAGATTTTTCAGCATTCTTATAAAATCTCATGAAGAGTATAATTTTCCTTAAAAGGGGTAATATACCATGGTTTTAAAAGCGTATTTTTCCTCTGTGGGAGGCTTAGAGTTAAAACCCACGTAGATCTTGATATGCAGCCTAAATTTGGCATCAGGAAATGGGAAATTGCATCTTTAAGCAGAGTACAATCAAAAATGAATTACAATAAATCCTATATAATTGCATAGGTCATTCTCTTTAATGAGATTTTATTAACCTGACTGTCAAGCTTTTGAGTCAGGCAGATATTTTATCTTCTTCAACTGATAAAAGTGTCAGCTATAAACCACCATATAAATATTCATAAATCTACACATCTGTGGCAGCCTATCAGCATCATTCTTTTGGACATTAAAAGCATTCTAATTACTTTCTGTCTAGCAGAGCTGAAATGCTGCCTGTTATAGTATGTGCTTGGCAGGCATGATTGCTTTTGTTTGCCATCACAAATAGCAGCATCCTATTTTATATACCGATGGTCCAGAAAATATTCAGGGATTGACTGAGCAGGATGAATATTAGGAAGCACCATCTGGTTTTGATAGCACCAAGTATATTAACTCATCTGTTAATTTTTGACACATCATTGATTTATTTATTTAGAAAAATTGCATCCTGTTTTGCTGTTTTGATGTTTGCCATTATGAAAAAAAATTGGATGGCATTTTTTTTAAGACATAGTTCATTGATTTAAGACGAGGGTGATACTTCCAAAGATGCTTTCATTTTCTAACTTCTATTTTCTATGCCTTGAAGTCTTCTCTTAAGAAGTTATATTAATGTTTTAAGGAAATCCATCTATTTTGAACTAGCTGGAAATCCTTTTGGTAGATATAATGTATGGATACATGATAATAGGTCACAAAAAATTTTTTCTGCTTCTGCATTTTTAATATTAATATATTTCACCCTCCGCTGGGTTAAAATCAAAAGGTTACCACTAATCTCGATGGCTGTGATCTCCTTCATAGTAACAGAATACTCTTGGGTATGTGCTGTGATGGGCAAATTCCATTCAAGGCTTTACTTACAAAGAAGGACATTAAAGTAAGGCGCCTGTGTTTGATTGCCGAGTTCCCATCCCTCTTCTTATTCACTTATCAGATGTAGGATGGCTTAAACCACTTACATTCAGAAGAATTTCTAGAAATGAATTTTTTAATTAAAAATAATCACGGGTTCAGATTTTGGAATCAGACTAGGCAAAATTTCCAACATGATACTATCCCAACAGATTGTGCAATAGAGCAAAATAAATTACAAGTGGTCACTTTATAGTGCTTCGTGGTTGTGCTGTATGAATATTTTGTGGTGTTTAATTTTAGAGAAGTTAAGAATAAAGTAGGTAGTTTTAAAGCCCCTTTGTAAACTGTTGGTGTTCTTCCCCATCTCTTGAGTGGAGCATTCTGTAACTAGGAAAAAAAAAAAACAGTTAAAAAATTTCAAAATACATGTTCATACTTTGCTCAATTAAGAATCATGGGTCAGTGACCATTCAATTGTGTTCATATGAAAACAGAATTTTTCTCCATTTCTTAGCGATAATGAGCATTGCACAGTACTTGCATTTCTAATTATATTCTGTCTGGAAAGCTAAAGTATTGCTGGCTGCAATATGTAGTAGGTAGAAAGATTTGCTATTTTCTGCCAAGTGTAATAGTAATATTGTTCATCATATCTTTCCGTGTATTGACGTTAAAACAGTATTTAAATATTTCAAGGTACCAAAAAGGAGAAATTCAACTTTTTATGGTCGTTATTTTTGCATCTATCAATTCTGAGAACAAATTCAGAATGAAGCATTTGTAAAAACTGAAGGCAAGAAGTGTTTTATGGTTGTAGCTATTCTCTGATACTCTGGGTACACTTTAATACATTATCTTCATAATGTAGTGTATTACATAATGATTTTTTCTCAGCATATTACAAGCTTATCCTTCAATTAAGAAAACAAATCATGCTTGTCCCTAAGTCAGATTTTTTCCCTTAAAATCTATACTCTAATGTGATGTATCAATATGATTAAAGCTACTGAGTGTGTTTTAGGACATTGAACAAATATATTTGAGCAATTCTTTATAGCCACTTCTATTTTAGCCTTTCTTTGCATATTTTGTTCCTTTCATCAAGGTTACGTTAAAGGTGTATAGGCTGTAAATCAGTTAGGGCCATGCTGATTAAAATGCAAACAGTAAATACAACTTCAGGTCTAGAATGGGATTATAGGATTAAAATGAATGAAAACTGCCAGTGTGCTAGAATTGAAAATTCGTGATCAATAACATTCTTTGATTTTACTAATAAAAGAACAAAAACCCGGAAATGAAGACCACTGTGCAACATCTTAAGGCTTCCCACTTTTATGGTTCAGCTGTTTACTTTGTTTATTTGGTTTTGGTCAGTGTAAAGAATTACTACCCAAATATTTAAGGTCTTTCCCCATTACCTTTTGGTTTAAATCAGGGGCTCAGTCCTTCCCTTCCATCTGGCAGGGGGCAGAGGCATCAATTCCACTGTTTGGTGTGTAAAAGATACTTCTTATATCCATCTCCCTTTTCTCTAGTATAGCAAGTGAACTTTGTCCTGGCTGCTGCTTCAGTGAAGTTCCCAGCCCATCAATCAATTCTAGCCTGAAACTATGCCTGACATCTGGTTTTCTTCTTCAGCACTCAAAATCACTGTGTAAAAAACAGGCCTGTGCCTAATATTTGTGGGATTTAGGACAAGAGTACAGATGCAGGCCTACATACCATATATCTAAATAATTAACAAACTGTTAAATAAAATATGTTCCATCCACCTCCCCTGACAAATATACCTTAATGACCAGATCTGACTTTGGAGTTTTCAGCCAGCCCATGGCCTTCTCTCCCCACCCCCAGCTTCATCTTCTAATAGGAGGAGCCTCACATACACACGAATGGATGCCCCCGTCCAAACTTCCAGGCTCTGGCACCATGGTCTATCCTTGGGAGAATGGCTCAGGGAAGAGTCCAGCACAGGCCCTCGAAGCAGTTTAAGTAAGGAATTCCTGGATCTTGGGTACCTTACCATGGGGAAGGGAAGGGATGGAGGAGGATGATTAGGGCAGGGCCCCCTCCCTATGTCTAAGGGTGGTACTGCTCCTAAGCATGGGAAAGCACCATGGCAAGAACAAAGTAGTCCCGTGGACTCTCAGCCTACCCAGAATGCAGCCAAAGCAATGTCCAGTGTTACAAATGAAGATCTGTATATTTATGAGAGGACCCACATGCATTCAGTAAATATTTTGTTCCCATAGAAGCCCTCAAACATTTCACCATTTTTCATTTTTAAAGTTTTTTCCCCTGAGAAAAAGATAGAGCCAACATTTTCAGAGACAGTAGGTAGCTAGTTAAATTTCTATCATAAATACTTATTGGCATCTAAAATCTACAGTATTTTGTTTGTTGCCATTATTCTGGATAGGGAAGAGATGAAATGAGAGGCATCCTATAGCTGTATACAAGCCCTATAAAGTATCTCTGTATATTTATAAATAGCCCATTCTGGGTGGTAGTCCAGAAAGAAGAGGCTGCACCTCGTGATATTTGCATTTAGGGTGAATTTTCAAGACCCAAGACTGACAGAATTAAATCACATTTGCACAATTTTTGAGGTGTTTGAACCGATTGTTTTCCATTTGCTTTTTATTTTTCACTGATTGACAATTAGTATGCTTTAGAATACATTTATGTCAACTAACCAGCAGTCTGGACACATGCCATTTAAAAGATTTGGCAACCTAATGGAAGAGGCTCATGGAAGAAGCACTACTGCTTTTTACATGATACTTGTGTGGATTGGCCTAAATATTGGCCTTGACAAGAAATCCAAGTTCACAGATAAATGAAGAGAAAGAATAGTGAACACAGATGTTGGATAACACAGTTTTGGTTTTGGGCTCATCATCTTTTGCCTTATAGGCCATCCTTTGTTTTACTTTAGATGTCTAGTGAGCTCTTCAAAAAGACTTATCTTTCTTCTCCAGTTTGCATCTGGAAGCAGCGTACTCTCGTCAGGGATTGTATCAGCTGATTAATAGCAAGGGCATGAGGGCACTCCAGAAATAGAAGTAATGATTGCTGTAAGCCCTCCTATCAAGGAGGAATTGAGTCTGCGGTAGCTGGCTCGATTCGTTAGAGTAAGGATCTCAATGAAGCCAAAGGTGTGAGTTCAGACTTGTACAGGCCAGTTAATGCCACAGAGAGGGAAATCTTTCTGTGGTGCCCAAAGTCACAGTGCAGCCATTTCCCAGAATGAGGGACTGGGAATGACTCTTCAGACACCCCTCTGGTTGCAGAATGACAGGAAGCTATGCATCCTACTAAAAGTACATTCACTGTGTTACCTTGGTTTGGGATGGAGAGTAGAAATACATAATTTTAACATTTTTGAATGTTAACCTCAAAATTGAGGACCTTACTTACCCTTGTCTTTGGCTGTCCGTCTCTGATGTGTTTTTTCATGTGTTTCAGAGAGTCGTATGATCTTGGATGCCTTTGCCCAGCAATGCAGTCGAGTTCTTAGTCTCTTAAATTGTGGAGGAAAACTACTGGACTCCAACCATTCTCAATCCATGATTTCTTGTGTCAAGCAGGAAGGCTCGAGTTATACTGAGAGACAGGAACAGTGTCACGTCGGGAAAGGGGTCCACAGTCAGACGTCAGATAATGTAGACATAGACATGCAATATATGCAAAGGAAACAACAGACTTCTGCCTTTTTGAGGGTTTTCACTGACTCCCTACAAAATTACCTGCTCTCGGGGAGCTTTCCAACTCCAAACACCTCATCAGTCAGTGAGTATGGCCACCTGGCCGACGTGGATCCTCTGTCAACCTCCCCCGTGCATACACTAGGTGGCTGGACCTCCCCGGCGACATCCGAATCCCATGGTCACCCGTCCTCTTCTACACTGCCCGAGGAGGAAGAGGAGGAGGAAGAGGAAGGCTACTGTCCTAGATGCCAAGAGCTGGAGCAGGAGGTTATTTCACTGCAACAAGAAAATGAAGAGCTCAGACGGAAATTAGAGAGCATCCCAGGTACTGTGCCATATTCCTTGCAAGCTAACTGCAGATCATTCCTTCCTGGTGTCTCTGTGTGCATCCGTGCATGCACGCATGTATATGTATGGTTTTGGCCAGTGAGGTAAAAAAGTTGAAAAAACAGGCATGCACAGGGTGTCCTTACCCTTCCAGTACCACACAGAAGTTTCAGGATAAACTACTAGCCTTGTTCTATGTTTAAGTCCAATCTTAAGAGATATAGGCCTGAAGACCACCACCCTATTCAAAGATGTCTCTGTCCATATAAAAAAGATTCCAGACGTGGTGCAATAAGATTGAAATAGGCCAAGTACCGTGAGCCTGAGTTTTCTTCAAAATGTGGCCCTCTTTTTTAAAAGCGGCTTTTGTATTTTTAAAGATTTTGTTGTGTTTTATTAGTTAGTAATAAAGATGAAAGTGAACTGATACCTTCGGTGGTTGGACTTGAGTAGTACTGAACAAGTGGTCTCTTCTGTTCCATTCATTTCTTGCCATTCTTGTTAAGTTTCAATAGGTATCTTCTCTTTTTAGCATGCAAGCTCCCTGTTAAATGAGCAACTGTAAACTGAAAGGAAAAGATCAAAGACAGACCAGTAATTAAGCAGATCTCAAACTATTTGTGCCCCTGGCAAAGCAGGCATTTCCTGCCTCTTAGAGACATTAGATTTGCTGCATAGTAAAGTCATCTTTATGGCAAGATCTTCTCTGGGTTGCAAAGCCATTTTTTTTTTTTACTATTTGAAAAGGTACCAATTTTGCTTATACCTTTGAATTCATTCCTGCATATCTGTGGCTTACAAAAGATAGTGAGATCGTTAGCTAGAGCAATATCTTCAAATCCTTTTAATCGTGCAGCCCACTGAAAAAAAATTTTGAGAATGTATCCACCAATGTACACGCTTTTTGGTTAACTACATACATGTCCTAGTATACTAATAAAGTATATTTCAAAATAAAGCATATATAGCATGTTAAAAATTTTAAAGGCCAATACATAAATATAAATAGAAAGTATGTTCGTTTCCTAACTCAGTGTCTTTGAACTGCCCAGTTTGGCAACTGACTTAAAAATAAGGAAATATTGAAGAACATTACCCACTTGTTTATTAGTTCCCTTAGGAAGCAAAAAACAAGTGTTAAGAATTGCCAGATCAGAAATCTATTTTCTTTCTGTCCTTTCATTTAAAAGCATTACTCAAATAGACCTGAGGTTTGGTTCAGAATATTTTGCAATTAGGTTTAATGCAGTCATGTTGTGGGGGAGTCTTGTGTGCAGGAGGTGAAGTAAATTCATTCTCTCTCTGGGGCGCCTGGGTGGCTCAGTCGGTTAAGCATCTGACTTTGGCTCAGGTCATGATCTCCCGTCTCGTGGATTCAAGCCCCGCATTGGGCTCTGTGCTGACATCTCAGAGCCTGGAATCTGCTTTGTATTCTGTGTCTCCCTCTCTCTCTGCCCTCCCCCACTTGGACTGTGTGTGTCTCTCTCACTCTCTCTCAAAAATAAATACTAAAAAAATGTAAGAAAACATTTTCTCTCTTTGCAGTTGAGCGTTGGGGTTAGATAAAAGGGCCGTGGTGTCTTCTCAAGTCAGGAAGGCAGGGACCACAGGAGACACTGGGTAGAGCTCAAAGAATACAGTGGAACCATTGTTCCACTGGGTTCTCCATGGCAGAGAAAGAGGGGTGTAGCTAATATGCTGGGATTTTACAGCTTTCACAATTCCATAAATTATGGTCAGTTAATTATGGGTTTGATCCGACCCAAAGGGGTGTTTTCCATCTTACTCCCCACCCTCCTCTCTGCCTTTCTGGGGGAGAAAATACTATCCTGGAGATCAGTCAATTTTAGATACTTACATCAGCCATTCAGAACTGTGGGTAAGAGTTTCAGAGCGCAGGGACAGGTGACACAAGTCCAGAGTGGTATTGTCTAATTCCCAGTCCTAAATATTTGACCTTGGTAAATATCAAGCAAATTTGGGGTTTAGTCCTCCCATTTCCCAAACTGTGCCAGGTGGAAGGGCTGTGTCATGGATATAACTAACTCACTGCTGACCTGCCACTAATCACCGTCTTTTTCCATTTCCAGAAAGATGAAAATGCTGAAATTAATTGAGCCTTCTTGATGGTCCAGTATTGAAGGACACTTGTTGAAATTAGGGTGTGGTCACCACTGTTAGTGCAAACATTCCAGCTCTGTTGATAGTCCCCTCCATAAACTTGAATCAATAGCCATTTCATATGGAGAACCATGATTGCTATAATTCATACCGAAACTCAACTATGTAAATAAAAATCAGTTTGTCAGTTATGAACAGAGAAAACTTAGTGTAAAATTGAAGAAAGATTAGCTTATTTAACACATGTACTCATTACCTAGGGACACCTTAGTATTGGGTGTCCAGTTGAACGTGTCACTTTGCAAACCAGATAGTGATCACCTAAGAATCCACCTTTCACTCCATTAGCTACTAATTTTGTGGGGGAAATCTGTAACTTTTAGACAGTCGTTTGAAGAAAAGTGCAGCAAGTAGTACACTCTGGTTTTGCATCTAACAAGAGTATTTTGTAAGCAGTAACTCTCCTGTGGAATTTGGGATGGATTTTCCTTAAGTATCATCACTGTTTCCCAATGTCTTCAAAAGACCTCTGTTGTTCCAGAGGGCAGTGCATTTCCATGGAAGCACCTGCGACCTTCCTATAGTAGAAATTACCCTTATGTTTTGATATAACTGTATTTACAGCCAAGCAGGATGGATGAGTACAAAGGAGAAAGCATTCAGAGCGCCTGGGTGGCTTAGTCGATTAAATGTCCGACTCTTGATTTCAGCTTAGGTCATGATCTCATGGTCTGTAGGTTCAAGCCCTGAGTTGGGCTCTGTGCTGACAATGTGGAGCCTAGTTGGGATTCTGTCTCTCCCTCTCTGTCTCTGCCCCTCTCCCGGGCATGCATGCACGCTCGCTCTCTCTCAAAATAAAATAAACTTCAAAAAGACACAAAGCATTCAGAGGAAATAAAGTTAACAAGAAGATAGGGACACCTGCCCCAGGTCAGAGCTGAGACCCTGTTTTAGTTCCTTCTCTGCCACTCCAGAGTTGTGCTATTGAGTAATTTTGAGATTCCTGTTTCTTTATTTTCTTTTCCTGAAATAAAGCATTCATATCTAGGAAGGGCAACTATAAAAGAGGATGGGAAAGTGCAGACCTTTCTAAGGAAGGAAGAGTTTGGGGAAGGTGCACCTCCAGCACCACCTGGGAGGGCTGGGTAACTGTTTTATTTTTGAAACATTCCACAAAGTCCTGTTGATTAATATCAGCCACATGCAAGCAAGGGGCTTCTGGAGAATAATACTCTGACTTCCTGTCCACAGTTACTTGCAGATATAGGCGATTAAATATTTTATCCCAAGGAAAGAGCACTAGCACTTACTCTTTGGTGTTAGATGATCACACTAGAAATTAAGAAAGTCAGTTGAAAAGTTTAATTTTTTAAAGGCAAGAAAGCATAGATGGGTTAAAAGTAAAAAGCCACAGAAGAATTGATATTTAGATCAGGAATACAAAAAGTTGAGACGTTATTAAAAGAAGGAAAATGTTGGGAAAACTTCTCACTGGAGAGGGTGTCAGTTTAGAGCTGGCATGTTTGTTTGTTGGGAGAGCGCGAGCAGGGGAGGGGCAGAGGGGGGCGGACAGAGGATCTGAAATGGGCTCTATGCTGACAGGCTGAGGGCAGTGAGCCCAATGTGGGACTCAAACTCACAAACCGCGAGGTCATGACCTAAGCCAAAATCAGATGCTTAACCAACTGAGCCACCCAGGTGCCCCCTGCATGCTTGTTTAGAAAGCATACAGTCAACACAAGATGAGAGAACTCCTAAGGGAGGATAGATACAAAATACTGTATGTCATCTAATTTAAGACCCATTGGATGCAAGATGTGCCAATATTCTATGTTCCACTAAGAAAGAAGGAAAAAACACTGTGAATCATAATTGCATCTTTGAACAAGCTCAGAGATTTTAAAACACGAAAAAAATGTGGGTCTTAGGATCATAAAATATGGTAATTTAAAAAAATAACTTCCAAAGTAAAATAATTATGACATATTAAAAACACCTTGAGATTGGGGGTGCCTGGATGGCTCAGTTGGTTAGGCGGCCAACTCTTGATTTTGGCTAAGATGATCTCAACAGTTTGTTGGATCAAGCCCCACATTGGGCTCTACCCTGACAGCAAGGAGCCTGATTGGGATTCTTTCTCTTTCTCTCCCTCTCTGTTCCTCCCCCACCTGTGCTATCTCTTTTTGTCTCTCAAAATAAAATAAGTAAACATTTTTTAAAAATACCTTGGGATGTTCTAAGTGCCAGATAGAAGTACACTATTAATGTTATCAAAGAATTTTCTACTTTTATATTTGAATGTTTATTTATTTTTGAAAGAGATAAAGCATGCGTGCACAAGCAGGGGAGGGGCAGAGAGAGAGGGAGACAGAGAATCTGAAGCAGGCTCCAGGCTCTGAACTGTCAGCACAGAGCCCAACACAAGCTCAAACCCATGAACTGTGAGATCACGATGTGATCCTAAGTCAGACGTTCAACCGACTGAGCCACCCAGGCACCCCAAGGACTTTCTACTTTTTTAAAAAGTACATTTATAATTATCAATTTATCTTCATAACTCCAAACAAATATTACTATTCCTATTTTATAGGCAAAGAGGTTGAAACCTGGATAGGTGAAGTCTGTGGCAGAGCTAGGATTATTATTTTTTTTTAAGTTTATTTATTTGACTTTGAGAGAGGGAGCATGAGCAGGGGAGGGGCAGAGAGGGAGTGAGACAGGGAATCCCATGCAGCTCCACACTGTCAGCACAGAGCCCAGTGCAGGTCTCAAACTCACGAACCTGGAGATCATGACCTGAGCCGAAATCAAGAGTTGGACACTTAACTGACGAAGCCACCCAGGCGCCCCCGTGGCAGAGCTAGGATTATAATCAAAGTCTCTTGATTCTAGATCTAGTGTATTACCCTCTTCCACCCTAAAAATACAGTCGATTCTTAGTATTAATTGTAGTTATGTTCTATAAAGTCACCGTCAAGACTGAATTAGCAAATACCAAAGCGTTACCCCTAGGAAAAGTACAGAGCTATGTTCCTGAGAACCTTTAGTCACATTTTTACCAACTGATCAATGCATAACCTTATTTTATGTATGTTTTTGTCTAAAGAGACTTTAATATATAGCATTGTCAGATTAACATTGAACTCACAGCCAACAGCCCTATAACTCATGTGTGAATGAAGCTTATCTAATATGTATTTTCTCCCTAAGGCTCATCATAGCATTCCTGAACTTAGGAACTCTAGACCGCACTTCAGCTCTGTGTTTGGGGTACCTTTTAAACAGCAGAATCACCAAGAAAAAGCACAAAATATGAAAAACATGGCACGTGAAGAGAAGAACACTTGTTACCCTGTGAGCTGAAACAAACAGCCGAAGTGTTAAACCTTGTTCAGCCATAGCTGGGAATGTGTGCATTGTGCAACCCAGGTTTTCAGTGATCTGCAAAAGTCCGCAGATGACTGCTAGAGCACCAGGAAACATGGATTTGACAGTTACAAATACATTTTAGCAAGTTGGCAAATTTGAAAACATGTGCTCTGCAAATAATGAGGGTGGATTGTACTTACTCAAAAGAGTACAAACCAGAAAACTCACCTTGAATTATGCACCACTGATGCTATTAGTCCACAGTTGTCATTTTCTAAGAATATTTTAGAAAGATAAATCAGTAATGTCCGTTTTTTGGATAATTTTACAACAGTAAAAAGCCCCTGGAGTGAGTGTGTTGTGGATGTCCTGGGGCCCTCTCGGCAGCCTCCCACTTACACATGCCCAGAAGTGCCTGTGCAGGAATGTTCAGGGCGGCTTCTAGTCCTCAGAAGCCTATTGTCCACATTTAGTGGGGGGGGTTCTAAGGAGGATGAAGACCCGTGAATATATCCTGAGTAAAAACTTAGAGCAAATGATAGGAACAGAGAGGTATAAAGGATTTAGTTCTTTTACTTAGAAATTGGTAAAAGTCCTCATAACTCTTGCTATGGCCATGAGATTGAGAGAGACAGAATATGATAAAAGACAATGGGTTTGGAGTCAAACCTAGGTTTGGATTTCTGCTTCTGCTATTTGCTAGCTGTGATTTTTGGCAAATCAACCATTCTGAACCTCAGTTTCTTTCTGTACCATGAAATTAATAATACTATTAGGGGGTGCCTGGGTGGCTCAGTCGGTTGAGCGTCCGACTTTGGCTCGGGTCATGATCTCACGGATTGTGAGGTCAAGCCCCGCGTCGGGCTCTGTGCTGACAGCTGGGAGCCTGGAGCCTGCTTCAGATTCTGTGTCTCCCCTCTCTCTACCTCTCCCCTGCTCACACTCTGTGTCTCTTTCTCAAAAATAAATAAACATTAAAAAAATTTAAAAAAAAATACTATTAGAATGTTGGAAGTATTAAGTTCATTAAGCAGCAGTTGGATGTCTATTAGTTCTTCCAGTAAGTGCTCAATAAATAGCAACTTTAAAAACAGAGGAGGGGAGCCTGGGTGGCACAGTTGGTTAGGCGGCAGAGACTTGGTTTCGGCTCAGGTTGTGATCTCACAGTTCATGAGATCGAGCCCTGCATCAGGCTCTGTGCTGACAGCTGAAGCCTGCTTGGGATTCTGTCTCCCTTTTTCTCTGCCCCTCCCCTGCTCGCTCACACTCTCTATCTCTCTCTCTCAAAATAAGTAAACATTTTAAAAAAAAGAAAGAAACACAGGGAAAGTGTTCTGTGCCTAGTAATACAGAAATTTTAAGTGTTTTTCTTAGATTGTAAGTGGTATTTTTGTTAATTTTTTTAAATGTTTATTTATTTTTGAGACAGTGTGTGAGTGGGGAAAGGGCAGAGAGAGGAAGACAGAATCTGAAGCAGGCTTCAAGCTCTGAGCTGACAGCACAGTGCCCAACACAGGGCTCAGACTCACAAACCATGAGATCATGACGTGAGCTGAAGTCAGACGCTTAACCAACTGAGCCACCCAGGGCACCCCCAGTTGTAAATGGTATCCTTAAAAAGAGGTCAGTATGCAATTACCCAGGTTAGAAACCTCCAATCCATCCATTACGCATGTCTCTCCCCTATGTCCTATCAGTCTCCTCTCTGGATTCCGCCTTTTGGATGCACATCAGTATGGGTTCCTCCTCTCCCCACTGTTTTCATCCGGGCCTATCTCAACATGGACTACTGCAGTAGCCACTCACCTACTCCCAGACTCCAGCCTCTCCCTGCTGAAAAGCTTCTAAAGGCTTCACCTGGTCTGTAGAGTAAATTCCAGCACTCAGTATGACACATGGGGTCTCTTTCTACCTGAATCTTTTCCTGTCCATTTTTAGAGACTAGACTCTCAGCTCCCACCATACACCAAGTATTCCAACCCCACTGGACAGTTGTGATTCCTGTGCAACCTTATGCTTCTGGTTTTCCCTTACTCCTGCTGTTCCTTCCATTTCAAGAACATATTCTTTTCCCCACTTGAGAAATTCCAACTCCTCCTTCAGTACCCAGTTCAGGTGACACTCACCTCTGTAACAAATTCTACCCCTCTCTGTTCCCAGGCAGAATTAACCACTTGCCATAATATATCATGTATATGTCTGTGAAAGTCAGTATTGGGAAGTTTTTACTGTGTGTATTTGTTTTTTCTCTTTCTATCTCTCCCTGGTGTCCCAATATGAAGAGAGGCTGGCCATCTGAGCTCCTTGAAGGCAGAGATGAAGTCAACATTATCTGTGTATCCTAAATCCTAGCCCAGTGTCAGGCATGTTGTGGCATCTACCCTCATCAGTTAAATTAGAGATGGGGGGCGCCTGGGTGGCTCAACCAGTTGGGCATCTGACTTTGGCTCAGGTCATGATCTCATGGTTTGAGGGTTCAAGACCTGCGTCGGACTCTGTGCTGACAGCTCAGAGCCTGGAGCCTGTTTTCGATTCTGTGTCTCCCTCTCCACCCTTTCCCCACTCATGCTCTGTGTCTCTCTCTCAAAAATAAATAAACATTGGGGCGCCTGGGTGGCGCAGTCGGTTAAGCGTCCGACTTCAGCCAGGTCACGATCTCGCGGTCCGGGAGTTTGAGCCCCGCGTCGGGCTCTGGGCTGATGGCTCAGAGCCTGGAGCCTGTTTCCGATCCTGTGTCTCCCTCTCTCTCTGCCCCTCCCCCGTTCATGCTCTGTCTCTCTCTGTCCCAAAAATAAATAAACGTTGAAAAAAAAATTTAAAAAAAAATAAATAAACATTAAAGAAATTTAAACAATAAATAAATAAATAAGACAGAAATGGGACATTGTCATAATCAAAAGCATAACCATGCATCTGTAAGGCTGAGTATTTTCTAAAGCTCATCGTTTATTTCTTCATATTTACAATTCAGGTGCTTCTACCTTACAGACACAATGTGAATAGGACTCTTAAAGATGATATAATCGCACAGATGGCATGGTCATCAGAGGACAGTAAATAATTTCAATCTCCCTATAAAATCACAGGTGTTGTATTTTGTAAGTCTTTAAAAACAATTATACAGCAAAGTAGATTAAATGCTTGAGAAACAAGAAGAGAAACTCTGATCAAAATTTTAACGTAATGATCTGCAATGAAAATTGGGTACCCAAGCCCAAGCACCCTTAATATGGGGGGAAAAAAACAGAATTGGAACAGTTTTCCTTGGAAGAGCCTTAAAACAAAGTCAGCAGTCAGTGAAGTAACCTTTAAGGAACTCACTAGGCTCCTACTCGTAAAATAATGATAGCTTACATTAGGCAGTATCTACTGGGTGCTTTCTGCTTTACGTGTATTATTTTAAACTTTACAGTAACTGTATACAGTAGGCAATTGTCCAGGTTTTACAGATGAGATAACAGAGCCTAAGAGAGGTTGAGTAACTTGCCCAGAATCACACAGTTCCTAGTGCCAGAGGCAGTACGTTAAGGGGAAAAAAAGTACCCATGGATGACTTTGGGACCAATTCTTCTCACACCTTCTTGTCAGCTATTATATACTAGTACTGAGAATGTGTTGAAGACCCTGTCTGTGTGGATTTAACTAACACTGGCCATGACAAAATCAAGCCATCCAAGCTAGAGGGTGTGTTTGTTTTTGAGAGTAGCACATTCATCTGGATGTCTTAGATACCCAACAGAGTATTTGTAACCTGTTTCCCTCAGTCTTTATCTGTTGACATGAAAGATGTTCCTAATTTGCTTTTTTCCTCTCAGGTTTTTTGCTCTTTCTAGGATTCTCTGGTATGCATTTTAAAATGCTGTTACGTGGTGGTGAGCACCTGGGTGGTTCAGTTGGTTAAGCATCAAGCTTCAGCTCAGGTGTGATCTCAGTGTGTGTGGGTTCGAGCCCTGCATCAGGTTCTGTGCTGACAGCTCACAGCCTGGAGCCTGCTTCAGAATCTGTGTCTCCCTCTCTCTCTGCTCCTCCCCCACATGCATGTGCGCGCGCTCTCTCTCTCTCTCTCTCTCTCTCTCTCTCTCTCTCTCTCTCAAAAATAAACATTAAAAAAAATTAAAATGCTATTATTACATGGCTGGGGGTGGAAATTCTCAATATCGGGATACAACTAGGGACATTTGGGGTACCTTTATATTCTCCCTTCCCTTTAATAGAAGCTTTTACAGTTTTTGGTTCCTCATTTATTGTCTCATTAAACCTGCTAGGTGCATATGCCTTTCTTTTTCAGAATGTATAAGTAAATACATGAAACCTGCCCAGTGGGTCTGAGTTGGTAGCTTCTCCATCGACGGGAATGACTTGCTTAATTCACAATGTGCGTGAGGAGGCAGTTGGATGTGAGGTGTCTGGGGCATAATCAGCTCCTTGAGGATCCTGCTGCTCTTTCCTTGGTGGAAGCCCTGACCCCATCTCTCATCTCTTGGAGGCCAGAGGAGCAGTGTCTGGCCAGGACTGCAGGAATCTCAAAGGAAGCAAAGGCCTCTTATTCCCCATCTCTGAGGGCCCCATGTGCTCACTGGGAAATTCCACAGTGTGTCCACAAAACTGTAGATTGACACAACAGCAGGGCAGGAGGACAGGGGGTTTTCCACGATTGCCTTCTCAGTGCCCGGTGCTTCTCTGGGAAGGCAGCATGGTGTAGCTGTGGGTCAGGATAATGTTTCCTTCCGCTTTCATCCCTCTTGAATAGACACAACTATCTCTATTTTCCAGACTTTCTTTTTTTTTTTTCCACCAAAAATATTTCATTTGATTCTACAGCTTCCCTATTATAAATCTAGGCAACCCTCCAAAGAGCCCTAGCAGAGAGCAATGTTTCAAATCTGTAACAGCAGGGACATGCCCTGTGCTGGATAGGGGCCTGGAGGCCTCTGCCTTGTGAGGGTCAGGGCCAGGAGCGCACTAGGGAGGGGCTGGAGGAGGGTGTTACTCAGGGCCCAGCATCATGCCTGGTGGCTATTTCTTTTTTTTTTTTTTTTACATTTATTTATTTTGAGAGAGAGACAGCACGAGGGGGGAAGGGGCAGAGAGAGGGAGAGAGAGAGAATCCCAAGCAGCCTCCATGCTGTCAGCATGGACCCTGACGTGGGGTTCAAACCCACCAAATTGCAAGATCATGACCTGAGCTGACACCAAGAATCGGACACTTAACAACTGAGTTCTCTTTCATAACTGGCTAAATAGCTTTGTCTTGTCTTCCTGGCCTTCAGTCTTGTGCCCAGATATCAACCTACAGGACCCACTTGCCTCCTACAGCCAGTAAATGAGCATGAAATTCTGTTTTCTTCCAACATTTGAATCAGCTGGCCTTGCTCATAGCTTAGCACTGCTAGGAGATGGGAGAGTCGGCCTCCAAGCCTTTCCAGGGCTGTGTACAAACACTGCAGATAATATATAGCAAAGGAAGGGGTGGGGGGTGGATAATAATTATGTAGATACTCTTCAAACCACTTTTAAATTATAATACATGCCCACTGTAGAAATGTTTTTAAACTGGTTTTTACAAGGATGATAGTGTTAACTACCCTAATCTTAATACTAAAATATAATCGTTTTTAATTATTATTAACACTTTGGTTTATTTCTTTTCAATCTCTTTATGTACATAATTATTCATAACATGGTTGAGGTCATGCTGAATATTCAGTTTTGTAAGCATTTTAGTGTTTCATTTAAACATTTTTTCTTAGACATCTTAATGACTAAAAAATATGGGTAAAGGATCAAAAGAAGTCTCATTCAAATCCTAATCAGTCCATGAGTATTTGCAAATTTTACTAAGACTTCCCAAATAGGGGCACCTGGGTGGCTCAGTTGGTCAGGTAACAGACTTTGGCTCAGGCCATGATTTTGCAGTTCGTGAGTTCGAGCCTCGCGTTGGACTCTGTGCTGACAGCTCAGAGCCTGGAGCCTGCTTGGGATTCTGTGTCTCCCCCCACCCCCACCCCTCCCCTGCTCACACTGTGTCTCTCTGCCTCTCAATAATAAATAAACATTAAAAAAAAATTATTAAAAAAAAAAAAGACTTCCCAAATAAATCCAGAGTAATACCTTGCATGCGTCACTTGGCAAAGCAGTGACGTGTACAGCGGTGTTTGCTTCTGAGCACAAACCGGGAAGGACCCAGTGCTGCCATTGGGAGCCTCCCACTCCACGCTGGTTGCAGGAGACTTGGACACAAGTTCAGTGGCGCCACACAGTTAGTGGAAACCCGGAACTCAGCATTAGCTTCTCAGGTCCCCTGCTTTTCCCCCCACAGTCAATGCCCTTAACAAAAGAGTCATTCTTAACTTGCTGTGGCGTCAGTAAAGTGGGTTAGACTTTTAACAGGCCAGTGAATTAGAGGTACTTGACAGGTTTTATTAAACTTTGGTTTAATAAAAGGCCTATTTCAAACTGATGCACGTATGCGTTCTTTTTGTTGAGTTTGTGGTTATTCGGCAAATGCTTCTCCAATTTGAAGACCATATTCGAAGGACTGCTTAGGCATGGCCTGTGACAGGTCTAAAATACACAGGTTCATAAGGATGGTTATTTAAGAATATATGGTACTTTTTTTTTGGCAAGATTCTTAAACTACTTCTACTTCCTATCATTCAGATTCTTCAAAAGGATGTTGATGTCGTTTTTTGATTTGTTATATTACAACATGATGTCACCTAAAAAACCCAAAGCTATTAGCTGTGTAGATAAAGATGATAACTTATGTTTGCGATCTTTTCAAAAAAAAAAAAAAGGTGAGAAAAACCAAGAAGCAGTAGTGATACTTTAAACTGGGGATTTTGGTTAAATATTCATTATTTTCTTTACTGTGACAAAAAAAAAGCTAAAGAAAACACACATCTGAGACAGATAGTGGCAATAATTCCTATAAACTGGGTTATTAACTAAGCTACCAAGACCTTTAAAGGCAATTAGTACTACTTCTGAAATGGCTCTTATATCAAATCTTAAGATGTAGGAATTATTTCTGCAGTGGTACAAAAAATGTACCATGTTGGGTTACTATCTGTTTAGTTTATGGTAATTATTCAATGAATCTATGAGCTTCAACCTCAAAAGATTAGTGCAACAGTTAATGAAATACACAATAACCAACTCTGTATTGGACCAGATGAGTAAAAACCCTGGCCAGCTGTATCCACGTTGGGAAGCAGGTCTACACTGCATGGCATTCCTGCTTGCTTGCAGAGCGAGGAATGAATCTGTCAGTAAAATTGGGCATTATATTATTAATTAAAAACTGGCAAAACATTAGTTTGCAGTACCTTGATTTTAAAAAACATCACTGAGTGCTGATGTTACAACTTGAGTCAAAGAAGTCAAGATACATATCTTCTGTGAGTGGTTCATTGATCATACTATTGACCCAAATCCATCTTAGAGTAAGTATGACTTGAAAGTTTTCAGTGAATTATGCTGAGCCTAAAAATTCTCCCCAAATCATAGCATCTGTTCTGTATTTACAAACTGAAATAACTACGGATGTCAAATGAAAGAAGATTCTGTTTCCTTTAGAAAATAAGTCTTTTTTTATTTAGATGTTTACATCAAAAATCTCTTCAAACTTTAAAGCTTTTGATTTCCTTGTCCCGGGGTAGCTAATGTGTAATCGTTGCCATCTCTCCCACCCAGTGCCCTGCCAGACCGTTCTGGATTATTTGAAGACTGTGCTGCAGCATCACAACCAGCTCCTGATCCCCCAGCCAGCCGACCAGCCCGCCGAGGTAGGTTCCTAGGGAAGAAGGTAGACATCATTCTGTCTGAAGTTTCCTTCAGACCAAGCTTCTCAATAGCTTCCACGGATGCGCCAGAACAGATGGCCGGCAAGACACATTTTTGACTCTCTGAGGTCTGTGGTGCTTATTACCTATGAGTCCATGTACTTTGGAGGAAGATCATGCGTGTACTTGACTCACCAAGATTCAACGCTGTACTCTTGAGAGGGGGCGGTAAAGAAATGCCAGTTTAAATGGCATAGGCAAGTCTTTTGGCATTCTTGCGGCACAGGGGCTGAAATGGGAAACACCAGCCTGCCCTTCTCTGGCAGAGCCAGTATTCCAAAAAACCTCTTGCTCTAAGGCACCTCCCACACTTCTTGATTTTTAGATGGGTGTTCACCAGACCCCGGGCTCTGAAACATGAGCATTTCTTCCTCTGGACCTTGGTAGGAGCAACCACAGCCCCTTCCAAAGTGTAGGAGAAAGGGTCTGTTCTGCTGGTAATGGCATGTCAGTTTAAACATGGTACATTTTTACAAGATTTTCAAGGCTCGGTTTTGAAATAATGTTGTTTTAATCATACAGACTTTAGAACCTAAATCCAGTGGAAGTAACAACAGCACTGTATGGTGCTGAGGTTAGAAATGTCCTAGATTGATAGCAGTATGTCAGCTCTTTTTACGTAGTTTGCTTCTTTTGGCAAGGTGAATTGTTCACTGGTGACAGCAGGCTGTGGACCTTCTCATCTCGTCTTCACACATCCTTCCATACTGTCTGTGTCTAGTTGAAATCATCTTGAAATTCCTTTCTCAAGGGGCGCCTGGGTGGCTCAGTCAGTTAAGCGTCTGACTTCGGCTTGGGTTATGATCTCATGGTTCGTGAGTTTGAGCCCCACATCAGGCTCTGTGCTGACAGCTCAGAGCCTGGATTCTGCTTCAAATTCTCTGTCTCCCCCTCCCCCATTCTCTCTCTGTCTCTCTGTCTCTCTCTCTCTCTCTCTCTCTCTCTCTCTGTCTCTCTCTCTCTCTCAAAAATAAATATTAAAAAATTAAAAAATTCTATCCTTGTGCTATCCACTTCATAGATCCAGCCTCACACCTGCCATTCCCACCCTGACCCCATGCCTCGCTGCCAAAGATAGACAAGAAAACACCACTCCCCACTTTTCTGCACATAAAATAGACCAGAGAATGAAAAGACACGGAAACTCACCTGTGGCATGAGACATGTTTGGCAGTCACTCCCTTTCCCTGAAGTTTGGAGGAGCTACTTCAGAGTGTCTGCCCCTTTCCTCCAGTGCCCTGTCCCTGGGGCCACCACCCTCCTGCTCTTGAATTCTGCAAAAAAGTAAGCGATACCAAGTTGAAGTCAATCCGGTGAATTCTGCTGCATTGATTCCTACCTTCTGGCACACCTGGTGCCCCGAGGAAGCCATGCCCCTGCCCCTTGTTGGGGCTACCCATCCACGCTTGTTCTTTCATCCATGCTGCCCTCCCCCTTCTGGGGCTTTGTGCCATCAGTTATTCCTTGTCTTGTGCACCGATTTACCGGGTCACTCCTCTGAGTATCAAACACCATGAAACTCGGCCTTCCCTTGATGCTCCCACACTCCCTCCATTATCATCTTTTCTTTCTCTTTCCATCACGCGCTGCAGTCTCTGTCCACCCTTCCACTGTGCACCACCATGCATCAGGCTCCTTGAAGGTTGGGCCATGTCTCCAGTGCCTGTCATTGGAGGCACTTGCAGAATGGTCACCTCATTTCTTTAGAGATTAAAACACTTGAAAGACTGGTCTGTATTTGTTACTCCATTCTTGGTTTCCAACTTGCTCTTTTGCCCCCAAGAATCTGGCTGCACCTTGACTACTTACCAGAGTCCTCTGCAAGTGGCCCTGGGGACATTCCCAGCGCCAGTGCAGGGGCCCTTTTTCCAGCTCCCATTATCCCCAGGACCTCACCTTTCTGCTCCATGCTTTCTCTTGGACTCAGTGTCAGGACTGTCTTCTCCTTCCTTGTCCTTTTCATCTCCCTCTCTCACCATCCACTGCCCTTCTCCAGTCAGTTATGTTCTCTCTCTGAACACCAGCTACATGCAGGTTAACAAGTCCCAAATCTAGATCTGGGCCACCAGTCCCCAACTCCCAGCCACTGTGTCCAACTGCTGACCAACAATGGAATGCTCTTGCACCCTCAAACTCATGGCATGGCCTCTGAATGCCAATCCCTACCCCTGTTTTCTCTGCAGTAAAGGCAGCAACAACCCCAGGCAGAAATTTCTGAGGCATTACTGATTCCTTCCTCATTCCTGACATCTGCTTGTTCCACAGCTACATTGAGTAGTGTCTCTTTTCTCTACCTCTCTCCCCACACTTTTTACCTGGAGTATGCAACATATTCTTCTCCTTTCTCCACACTAGGAAGTTAGTTTTCTAAACCAGTATTTATTCCAGAATAAATGTCACATGCTTGAAATCCTTTGTTTACTCCCTAGAATAGGGTCCACATTTCCCAACTTGACATTTCTGTTATACAGAAAAACACTTCTAAAAAGCCCACTTCCTCCAAGAAGTTCTCCCTGATTGCCATACCCTCTCTGTACTCACAGAGCACATTGTTCCTAAAAGTAATTCAGAAGTTACTTAAATGTTAAGTAATATGTCTTCCATTTGTTTGAGTCTGTGAATGCATTAAATGAATGCTTTTTATTTTGGTTTTTTCAAAGTGATTTATAGATGAGAGTTTAATAACCTGTTGGTGGCTAATTGAAGAGACTATACAATCAGAATTTATGAAAACATAAAAAAGGGACATATCTACATTTCCTCTGGATAGGAATATTCAAACTTTTTTATTACCCATCATCGCCATTATTATGCTGTTTTTACTGTCATTTCAGGCATGTGGGCATTTTCTCAATATTATTGATCACATTTTATTTCTATTAACTATGGTAAAGCAGTATGGGAAACCTCAGGGTTCCTGGGTGGCTCAGTTTGGTTAAGCATCTGACTTCGGCTCAGGTCATGATCTCACGGTCCATGGGTCCGAGCCCCGCCTCGGGCTCTGTGCTAACAGCCCAGAGCCTAGAGCCTGCTTCAGATTCTGTGTCTCCCTCTTTCTCTGCCCCTCCCTTGCTCACATTCTCTCTCTCAAAAATAAATAAACATTAAAAAAAAAATAAAACAGTATGGTAAATCTCATCCTTAAAACAGGGAGCATCTGAGTTGTTTGGGGCTGTAAATTACTTTCTTACTGCTTTTCCTTTTTTTTTTTTTTTTTTAAAGAAAATTACCTCCAAATGGTATTTCTACACTTAGGGAGAGCTTCATTTTTTGGAGAGCTGTTGAGCTCTCCTGTACGAGTGGATTCTTTTTAAGGATTTGAGAAAGTTCATTCCTTGGTTTCTGAGCTCCCTCATCTCCAGCACCTCTCATCTTGAAACAGACTCAACCCTGGTCTTAGGGGTGGGCTCTGAATTCAAGGACCAGGTTCCTAGTTCCACCTTTTGTCTTGTGAGACCTTGGAAAAGGATTTAACATCCTTGGCAAAACAGTTACAGGAACCCTGTCTTGCCCAATGAGCTCAGACACCCAAGGGAAAGCTGTTTTTATTTATTTATTTATTTATTTATTTATTTATTTATTTATTTAAAAAAAATTTTTTTTTTAATTTTTTTTTTTTTTAACATTTATTTATTTTTGGGACAGAGAGAGACAGAGCATGAACGGGGGAGGGGCAGAGAGAGAGGGAGACACAGAATCGGAAACAGGCTCCAGGCTCCGAGCCATCAGCCCAGAGCCCGACGCGGGGCTCGAACTCACAGACTGCGAGATCGTGACCTGGCTGGAGTCAGACGCTTAACCGACTGCGCCACCCAGGCGCCCCTAAAAAAATTTTTTTAACATTTATTTGTGAGACAGAGAGAGAGCATGAATGGGGGAGGGTCAGAGAGAGAGGGAGACACAGAATCCAAAGAAGGCTCCAGGCTCTGAGCCGTCAGCACAGAGTCCAACGTGGGGCTTGAACCCATGAACTGCGAGATCATGACCTGAGCCGAAGTCAGACGCCCAACCGACTGAGCCACCCAGGCGCCCCGGGAAAGCTGTTTTTAAAACTTGCACAGTATTAGAGGCTCCTGAGTGGCTCAGTTGGCTAAGCGTCCGACTTTGGTTCAGGTCATGATCTCGTGTTTCATGAGTTGGAGCCCCACGTCAGGTTCTATGCTGACAGCTCGGAGCCTGGAGCCTGCTTCAGATTCTGTGTCTCCCTCTCTCTCTGCCCCTTCCCTGCTCTCACTCTGTTACTCTCTCTTTCTGTCAAAAGTAAACAAACATTAAAAATATTTTTTAAGGGGCGCCTAGGTGGCGCAGTCGGTTAAGTGTCCGACTTCAGCCAGGTCACGATCTCGCGGTCCGTGAGGTCGAGCCCCGCGTCGGGCTCTGGGCTGATGGCTCGGAGCCTGGAGCCTGTTTCCGATTCTGTGTCTCCCTCTCTCTCTGCCCCTCCCCCGTTCATGTTCTGTCTCTCTCTGTCCCAAAAATAAATAAACGTTGAAAAAAAAAAATGGAAAAAAAAAAATTTTTTTTTAATAGTAAAAAAAACTTGCACAACATTAAATAAGTAAAAGGTTTAACAACCCACTGCTCAGTCTCCTTTTCCGAGGCTGACAGCTGTACTTACAAGGACCATCACTGAAAGGATGATCTTAAATTAAGGATTGGCAGAAGCCCTCTGTCCCCAGTACCAGCTTTTAATGGCCCCTTGTCTTTGTTGCTCTCCTTAAAGATCTTTCACTCTGCCCATTTCTATTCATCAGAAGCTCTTCACATGTCCCAGTGCCGCAGCAGTAAAAAGAGAGAGAAAGAAAACAAGAAAGAACTCTTCATTGTAGCCACCATTCTTGAGTGTGTGCTTCATAGCAGCCACACTAGCATCTACTGCATCAGTCATTGTACAGATATTCACTGCACCTACTGTGTGTCGGACACTGTTCTCAGCCCTGAGAATAAGGCATTGAGTAAAGCACAGACTAAAAACCCCAGCCCTCATGGGCTTATCTTCAGGTGGGGAGATGGGTGGTTTCCCCACCACAAAGCTGCAAGCGGGGATCATTATCCTTAGTTTGACAGACAGAGCTGAAGCTTCCATGTCGGTCACCTGAGGCCTGCCCCAGAGCCCGGCTCTGCAAGGGTACTGGCAGCACCACGTGTGAGCAGCAAAGAGGCCAAGGCCACAGAGTGCACGGGGCTAGCCTCAGTCTGTGCATCGCTGATTGTGTAAATGGTGGCGGTTATCAGTAATGTTCTTCCACAGAAATACTTTTTGACACAATCTGTGGTCTGAGGCAACCAGCCCTGGATTCCACCTTCCTCGGGCCCCACCCTGTTGTCCTGAGAGCTCCACTAATCACAACCCTGGTAAACCCTTTTCTCCCTGTGCATGGGAAGCAGGAGAATTCTCTTCCTTGCAATCTATCTCCTTCTCCATGCCGTGACCCTCTCTCTGTTCCTTGTCTTTGTGAAGGACACTGCCATTTCACCTGGGAATCACCTTGACTCTTCAGTCCCCCACACCCTGGCTCACTGGAATGGTTGCCTGCCCTCCTGGATTCTGTATCTTTCCTTCTTGGTTCATGCTCCCCTATACTCAAGTCTTAAACCCACGATAATTTAGTTCTTCCCATTTTATAAACAGGGAAACTTTGGTGCAACCAGTTGAAGTCTCTTGCTCAAGAAACACAAATAACACCTGGAACCAAGATTCAGTTCAGACTGCAGCTGGTCTAAATTCAGAGTACAAACCGTGTGCCTCAGCTGCCTCCCTTATAACAAGGAACCTGAGCCACACTCCTTCTAGTTCAAGGAAGTGTGACCAGTGTGGTGATGACTTTCCCCAGGTGTGATTCCATGCAGCTTTAGGGGACGGTCTTGTCTGCACCTTTCCTCCTGGGTCCTGTGCCATTTGCCCTTCTCAGTGCTCAACTAACAGCAGTTTTTGAAATAAAACCCTATCAGACCCAAACAGTGCCAAATTTATAACCTGTAGTAAATTTGCAGAGTTGTAAAACTGAATGAGTTTTTCTTTATTTTGTACACCTTAATTACTAGGGAAGGAGTACATTAAAACTAAGATCATGGGTTAATTAATTTGTCCTGGACTGTAGAATTTTATGGACAACCAGAACTAAAGTAATGGTTGTGTAGGTGGAATTGACTAAACATGGCTTATAAATGTTACAGAAATTCCTGTAATTAGTCCCATTGCAGCTATTGAGCCTGGGAATTTTATAGCAGACATAAATTAAGAAGATGAAAAGGAAGAAAAATTTTGAGTTGACATAGTGGCATTTGCAGAAGCTATAATTTGAGGAAACCTGGTTTGCGTTAAATTGATTTTTTTTTCTTTAGTTTTCACAATTCTCCCTTTTTTAAATTCACTTTTTAATGTCATTTCCACTGTTATGCAGTGGCTATCAGGTGTTAGGCGAATTAAGCACAAGTAATAAATACCTTATGAAAATAGACCACCAGCATCATTTCTAAAAATACTTAACCGCCAACCAAAGGATGAAGAGACCTGTTTGATCACACTCTTCAAAGTCATTTTTGCATATTTTAATAGATTGAAAAGGAAAGTTACGGGTTATATTTAAATACTGTTCCCTGTCATTGGATCTTGACACATTTTAACCTACCTGTTAAAATGCAAGTTATAAATAGCTCCTCTTTCAAAGGTGTTCATTATACCTCATTGGCTCTTGTTATAGAAAATGCAAATGTAATTTGAAAAGTGCCCGTTCTCAGTGTGAGCAATTACCTGTGCTCTTCAGTACCTGGTTCATTGTCAGCAGAGCCACTTGGTTAAAAAGCATGTTTGCCTTTGAAATGGAGATCGCCTTGGCTGGCTGGCTGGCTGGCTAAGTTAAGGTAATGAGAAAATACTTCGCTTTTCCAGGGAAGCAAGCAGCTGTTGAACAACTATCCTGTCTACATAACGAGCAAACAGTGGGACGAGGCGGTAAATTCTTCAAAGAAAGATGGGAGACGGCTCCTTCGATACCTCATCAGATTTGTTTTCACAACCGATGAGCTTAAGTACTCATGCGGCCTTGGGAAAAGGAAAAGGTCAGTGCAGTCAGGAGAGACAGGTCCTGAAAGACGCCCTCTGGATCCAGTTAAAGTAACATGCCTCCGAGGTACTGCATCCTTCCGCTCAGTGTCACCATCTGTGATCTCATTTCACTGCATTGGCTGTGGCTCCCCCGTGCAAGTGTTCAGCCTTACTGTATTTTGGTTTTTTCCGCTGAGACCTTTCTAGGCTTCATGTGGCCCATCTACTTGGTATCGAGAAGTTCTTTAAAACACCTTCGTTTGCTTTAGCCTTGGCGTTCTCACTTAGTGGCACATAAGCATTGCATAGCACCTCATGTTTCACGCTTTAAATCTAGAGTTTCTTTGCTGCCACAGAAGGCCACCTCCAGCAAAACTGGAGCATTGGGAAATGCACGGAGGAAGGGAGGACGTGGAATTTGCCAAAAATTAGTAAAATGATATATCCCATTTCCATTTGCAGCTTGTGCCTCCCACCACCCGCCAGCTACCTCCTTAAGAGTACTTGCACCTAACTCCTTATGAAATTTATTTAGAATTAATTTCCCTTAAAATTGGGGTGCCTAAAGTATTCCTGACCCCATCAAACTTTATTTTGTCAGCATTTTTGAAGTTTCTATATTAAAAATACTACTTAGATGCTACCATTTCCTCAGTATTAACAACTGATTACTTTGCAGCTGATCTACACTGTGGTAGGCCAGGCAGAGGGTGAGAAGGAGGAATCAAGAGCTATACAGTTGATTCAGCAGGTGCAATTAAACACAGATTTAGACAAGTAGAAACATTATAGCGCCACCAGGAACACTGATCACACATGACAGATTCACATCAAAAGGCTCAAACATTAACCTTTATAATTCACTAGTAATTTTATTGGTTGGAAAAGCTTATTCATAATTTACTTGAGACAGGGATCAAAATATTTCCTGGCGAAGAAATGACAGTGAAGAAACATCATTACTGATGAGGCCTTGTTTTCAGAAAGGACATTCCAGCATTCCCTCCCAGGATGCCCACAGTATTCGGCAACATCAGGGTGCCTAAGACATGTGTAGATTTTGTTAGCAGCTGCAATTCCTCAGTGCCTCCCCCCCAGCCCCCAGGCTTCTGATTTAGCACGTCTGGAGTAGGAGTGAGAGAGGCATGCATTGCTGGTGATTCTGGTTCAGGTGGCCCATCCTTGAGAAAACCACCAGGAATGAAAACCCCAGTGTCCCCTAGGCATGGGTGAGCCAGAGCACCGCCTGTTGGCCAGTCTGAAAATTCCACCTACTCAGTGGGTGATGGAAATTTCCAGGGTCTTAGCAGACTAAGCCAGAGTTTCCTTTATTTCTCAACATCATTAGAGCTGACAGCGTTACTCACCAAGAGTGACAGAGGCATTTGTGAGATTGGGGCGCTCCTGGGAACACTGTACTCCAAGAAGTTGCCCTGGGGTTTATAAGGGGAGTCAGGACAAGAGGCCTCACAATTGTATCCCTTTCCAGAAATTCTTACTAAATGGTTTACATTTTAACCAGCAAGTCAGTGAAACTGGGGGATTAACATGCATCCCAAAGCACAGTGCTGCTGCCCTGAGCATGTTGCCTGACCACCGTGACACTGACAAAGTCCAGGTTGGCTGACCAGAATCTACATTCTCCAGCTCGTGCCTCACCTTGGGACACAGCCACAGGCTTCCACCCAGCCCATGGGTGGAGAATACACAGGCAGAACGTGGTGACTGTTTGTGTCAGGGGCAGCCAATTAGAGTGTTTATATGCTTGTCCCAAAGGCTGAAATCCTAAGGCCTTCCTGTGACCCAGATGGCATCCCTTTCATAAAGGTTTAGACCTGGTGATTCCCAAGGTGGACATCCCTGTTGTGAGCAAGATTAGAACAGCCAAGGAAACCTCAGACCATTGGACACTTTGAAAACAGGGTGCTTTCTGAAATGGAACCAAACTCCAGGTTGACCCTTCCTGAAGGTGGTCTGACCTTAGAGGGAAGAGGGCCTGTGAAGATGCTTCCTATCTGTGTAACAGAGTGAACTCTGCATTTAGTTTTTAATAGTCTTTACCACAATATTAGAGAGAGTCCTGTGTCAGCAACAGACACCAAGGAGAAGGTGGAGGTTGAGAGGTGTCATAGAGCGGGCACATTCTCAGAGTTGCAAGGTCACAGTGTCCTCATTCCTTAGCTTTTAAATCCTCCTGCTGATAGGAGTGAAGAGTCTGGACAGAGACGACGGGAAACTACAACAGTTATTGAATACTTACTAAATACAGTAGGGGTGTGAGGGGGACAGAAGAGGATCAGGGAGTTAGCCTTCAGTGTTTCCCAGGCCTGCACCCAAGGATAAGCCATCTGATTCTGGCAGTTTTGGAGGATGAGTTGCTGAATAAACATTGTTATTTCCCTTGAGGAAGGTAACCAAGGCTGGGACTCCGGTGAGATGAGCGAGGTTCTCACCCCAGGAACAAAATTGAAGGGAATGCCAGTGAACTCAGTGATGCCCCTGCTTCTTGGCTGAGCTAGACTCTATCTACTAAGATGGGCACAGTTCAGTTCTTGAGATTTTTGAGGTCCAAGTACTTGAAAAGCATCAGCATCTCCTAAAGGCAGATAGGGCCAGAATTGCACGCAGTAATTTTAGACGAATCCAGTCCTACAACCAGACCTATTGTCTTGTAGAGGGAGCGGTGTTGGAGAGGAAACTGTGTAAATAATAGTCACATTGGACTTAGAATCAGCTATGCAAAAATAACACAGTTTGACTTAAAACTTTTTCCAAAATTCTCACTTCAGTTTATAAGGGCTCATATTAAAATAGCCAGGTGGGAGTTATGCCTGTGGCCTGACCCCCTGAGAAAACAGGAAGAATAGGTCATTTGGAAGCCGAGTTTATTTTTGGGAGCCTTGGCTACTTTCTATATATGTACCCTTCTAGGCATGCTGATTGCCTTCTGGTGAAATTAAGTATTTAGAAGAAATCTGATGTAAGAAATAATTTGTCAGTACATGTATGGACATTCTAATGAGAGAAATAAGCATAACCTATGATACATGTTGAGAATGTGAAAATCTGTTCTGAGCTACAATTTGGGCAGTTTCTCAGTCATTGAGATTTTGTTAATCCTGTTGCACTTAATCTGCAGATTAGTGGCAGCTTAAAGAATACCATGCCAACAATATTTGCTGTGTTTCCGGAAATAGTTAACATTCTAAAAATGTGAACAGATGCCACCATAGGTTTGAAATGTACTTCATAACTCTTACCAAGCGTGGTGTATCTCGTACATCTTACAGATCACATTTACCTTTCATTTCGATAGGAGATGTTCCTTAGGAGGATTTGCACTTTTGCACATGAGTAGAAAACTTACGTGTAGTGAGTTGAGTCTAAGGAGTGACATCATCATAGCATTACATTGGATTTCCCATAAAGATTTCTTGTAGAGCTTCTGTAAATGTTTAAGCAGCCTGTCTGTCATTTTCTGCAAAAACCAGTTGTTTTTCTCTCTCTCTCTTTATTGTTGTGTTTATTCCCACAGAATTCATTAGGATGCACTGTACCTCCAACCCCGACTGGTGGATGCCCTCTGAGGAACAAATAAACAAAGTGTTCAGCGACGCTGTGGGTCATGCCCGGCAGGGGCGGGCAGTAGGGACTTTCCTGCACAACGGTGGCTCGTTTTATGAAGGGATCGATCACCAGGCTTCCCAGGATGAGGTCTTCAATAAAAATTCCCAGGATGGGTCTGGGGATTAGTGGACAAAATCTTTACACTGTAGTAGCTGGTCCTCTGAAGAGTTCCAGTTGTCAATGTCCTGTTATCATCACCTGAGAGTCCAAAGCATGTCCTCCTGTCAGACTTTCCACATCCCTAACCTTAACTCTCTTGACCTACTGCCACACTTCCCAAATAGAAATCCATTTTAGGGTTATTTGGGAAGTCTCTGGAACCTGCAACAGACTTTCAGGATATTATAGAAAGAAACAAACGAGATTTGAAATGATTACTAGCTAGACAGTGGAGGTAAAAAGAATAGGTGAGCTCCTGGTCAGCTGTCTGAAATCTTCAAGTAAGTGCTGCTTCCTGAGCAGAGCTGGTCCTCACAGAAGATTGAGTTAGAGTCCCTGCCCATGAGAGGAGGTAGAGACATGGAGTTATTTTAAGGGACAATGAACAAATATTCTCTTACTTTAATTCAAATTAGTTGTCTATAGTTTACAAAGACTTGAACTCATACTTCTCAGCGAAGACCTAGGTTAGGTGACATTGTATGCTGTTTCTACCTTGATAAAGCTATATTAAAAACAAGCCAGAGAAAAGGCACTGCCAGACAGTGATTAACTGGAAATCAGCTGGGTTCTTTTTCAGTTATTTTAACCCCCTAAAATTCTACCATGTTGATTAGAAAGGCACTACATGATCTCTGGGGTTTACAAACAGCAAGCTTTCATTATTATGTCAGTCAAGAAACCTCCAGGATCCAGAACCCCTTCAAATGCTTAATTTTGTAGGTTCATAGACCCACAGTTTCCACGGCCTTAACTCAGGTTCTGTTGACACATTGCCAGAGTGATGGGCTGAGCGATGAGAATTTCAATCAATTAGTTGTTTGGTGCACTGAAGAGCAAACAAGTGGTGTGACTGATGGGACTCACTGAATTGACCAGATGTTCTGGAATTGTATACACACAGCTTCGAGGCCGTTCTGACAGCTATGCAATAGGCTTGTCTGTAATTTCTCTGAAATGTGAGGGTCTCTCTGTGCTGAGTTGATCTTTACAGTTTGCACCAAACTTTTGTTACTTGTTGTCACCGATGAAAATGTTTCGTCCCAATGTTTTGTGCCTCCTTCCCACTCGGTGTTCCCTTGAGCGACAAGCTCTGGCTAAGTTAACACTAAAGCACTCCCACTTGTGTTCCCCTGTTTAATTTGTTGAGCTCCTTCTGGGAAATTAGTACTGTCTTTGAGAGCATTCCTTACCTATAAATACTGTGGAGGTGCTAGAATCTTTCTGAGGGCTTCATATTTGGATGGCAGGAGAGGCTTCCTCCATCACACAGATCCGATGGTTACATTCTTTGTAGAGTATAGGGCTACATGGGCAGAAGTTACTGCAGGTTATTAATGTCCTCTACAAACATGACTAAGGGCTTTGAAAATGGGTTGGAAATTCACTGAAAGTTTATGAGTATCCATTTATAGAGAGGAGGTTTTTGTGACCATTTTCTGTGAGACAGTAAGTAACCCTTTATGCTCAGTACTTAGCACCAGCTATATGCACGGCCCTGGAAATGGTCCTTCTTTAGCTTTTGTTATGATTCTTAGTTTCATCCATTAAAAACTTTAGTGTTTATAGAACTGGTTCTTTGTCAGATCTGTTCAGTGGTGTGGGGAGAACTAATATTTCAATCCCGTTTTGGACAAGTTAGCTAACATTTGTAAGTAAAAGAAATGATAAGGGCAAATGTGATGTTGGTTGGGAACCAGGGAACGACTGTTCTTTGGCCATCCACGGAAGAAAGAGACTTTGAAAAGTTTTTAGAGGTCTGAGAAGTCCACGCCTTACAAGATTCTTTGGTGAGAGGAAATCTTGGCCAGAAGAAAATTATTATCTGTATTTCCAACTTACCTTTGCTTTTTTGCATTAGGTTTCAGTTACCCTTAGTGCTGAGTTCAATGTCCTTTTTTTCCTTTAGCAATAATATTTGACTACTGCTTTAAAAAAAACTCCAACTTGTACGTTTTCTTGCAAGCTTCAGAATTCGGCATGTCTTCACATCTGCCCATCATGGTGGAGCTCTGTGTCATGCTGGTCTTGAGTGTGGGTGATGAGGAGAGCCTCTCTGCCCTCACTCTCTGTAGCCTTGCGTGTTGATGTGTTTAAAGATGAAGGACTCGCACCACTGCTGTGAGAGAGCGTGACGGGAACTTTCTGTTTGGCTGTAATTATCATCACCTGAGAAGGCTACTGGGTAGCTCTGCTCCCAAGCTACATGGTTGCTCACAGCCTTTGCTCCACAGGCACACCTGGTCTCCCTCCCTTCCCACCATCCCAGGTGGATTATTTATCAGCTGTTTTCCAGTACTTCACGGATTCCAAAGTATTGGAACTACATGTTGGCCATCTCTTACGTGCATGGGGAAACCAAGTCCCAGAAAGATGAGTGGCTTACTGACATCACACAGCCAGTTGTAATGCTTCTCCCGGGCGTGGTACCTAAGAGTATGTGCCCGGGTCAGGTGTCCCACTACATCCTTCACCCGCTAGCTGTGTTCCTTTAGCCAGATGCTGATGGTCACTTGGGCTGTGGCACAGCATCTGCTTGGATATTCTGCCATGTCCTCTCCTTCAAGTCTGGTCCATGCCACCATTTGAGCTTTAAGGCTGCTATGTTAACCTGCTTCATGGTGGTTGCCTGCATGGTCACCCGATTTGTAAATCAGGGCTTGCAAACGATGTTCACTTATTTTTGTAAGACCAATGTGGCCTCTATGGAGCCAGATTTTAAAAGCTCACCACCAAGAACTCACTGCTCTGTCTTTCTATTGATCTCTTTGAAGTCCTTAAGATGTTGCTTATTTTCTTGAGTTGGATTTTCTACATGTCTGGCAATTGGACCGATTGCTTTCATGGATAGAAACTTAGTCTCATGTCAGCTTTTGGAACCCTCCTTGAGTCATTCTGTTGTTGGTGTAAAATGGATTGAGTGAAAACAGTTCAGGATGCAGCTATGCTCCACTTCCTTGATGACAGAAGGAGGTCACAGGGCTGGCCTGACAGGAAAGACTAAACTTGGCATTTTTATCAGTACTAGCTGTAGCCCCTAATCCCAGCTATCAGAGGAGTCCTCAACAGTGACAGTGTCTTAATGTGTCTTGTGTTTTCCCAAATTAAAATCCTGTGACAAAGAGTATATGCCTACTTTTCAAACTGACCTGGAGCCCCAGATGCAGATCTGCTGGGCTCAGGATAACCTCAGTGATCCCCATCAGAGGATGTAGGCCCGGAACCCATGGAGGGGAACTTTGTGTGAGCACTTTTACTAGAGGCACGTTTCTCACAGTGTCTTCGAGATGCGCTGTTCACAATCTCATGGTTTAACCCCCATGCTAAATGCTTTGAAGGAAATCTGTAAAGATTAAAGTTTGTACTTTTTACTTGAAAATATTACATCCAGCCCTTGACCCTGGGCATCTCTCTGTTACACCCCCAGTTTCCACCTCAGGGTTTAGGTTACTGTCACCATTTGTGTAAGGTTTCACCAGGAATGTAGGAGGGTAATGACAGTGTCCGCAAAAAATTGCTGCCCTTTCCTTTGGTAACTCTTTCACAGCTGTAGAGCAAGTAAGTGAATTTATATTCTGGATCTTTCTTGGCTCTTCATCAGTTATAAATACATTGACTAAAAGATTTATCAGGATTATAGGGGTATAAAGTGTCATGATGTATTATTTGGTCTGACTACCCCACATGTCAGATGTGGATAGAATGGTTTTTAAAGTCCAGTAGCTATTCCTGTAATATCCGGAGTCTAGACGATAATCCAAACTTGGATTTCTCCATTTTCTTGCCACCTTTAATGTCTTGTCCTCCCTTCTGTTGCTCTCAGAAAATGGAGGGAGCATCCTGCAAGATGAAACAGGCACTATTTTCAGAAAAGCAAACATACATTTGCTCTCATTTGGATTCTGTCAAACCCGTGCTCTAGAATCTAAACCCAATACCCATTCACTACCTCCTTCGTTTTTTCTTAGATTTCAGTCATTTGTTAAAATCCCATTCTTGGGTAACTTTATTTTTAGGAAATACTTAAACGTAACTTTTCTCATTCAGTGCTATGTCGTTTGACAGTGCAGATCTGTAATTTTTGACAGCTCTTACATACCAATTTCTAGAAATATAATAGAGAATGATTTTGCACATATGGTGCCAGTCTTGCTGGTGTATGTTTAATGTGGCGACACTTGCTGTAGCTGCCTGGCAAAACATGTCAACTAGAATGCTTGAGTCAGAACTCTAATGTAAATGTGTCTAAACAGCGGTATGTATCGCTATGGTATATTATTGTAAACACAGTGATGGCTTCTTTCAGTCATATAACGACTGAATGAAGATCTCTTCCCTTGGAATAACTTGGAATAATAGGAAAATGTTACCCAGCTGATGGCCCTCTGCAAAGTTACTTGCATTGGCAGCCAATGGCATTGGGTCTTTTATTTAGGTTGTTTTTTTAGAGAGTGAGGGATTGACACCAGTGTGAAGTGCAAAAGTAACGACCCGTCAGTACGTGCCTCTTGGTGTGTAAAATTCAAAACCATAACTGATAATATCTATGCATTAGAGACCACTTTTACCCTCTACGGTGTATTCAGTTGCAAGAAGCATTGAGAGAACTGGACTCTGTCCAGGTCGCCTAATGACCAGCTTGGTTAGTTTGGCTGTTGAACCACTAAATTACCAAATCTTTGTGGTAAAATGGCCACATTCATTTTCCTTATGACCATCCATAGTTGGCTGATACAAGGTGTAGGTGTTTATGAGTCACAATTCCCCAAATTGTAATGAAAATCTATCTGCTGAGAAGACTCATTAAAAAACCTGTTCATTTTCAGAATAATTGCCACGGTATAAATGGCCACGTGGGTCTTGGCCACGTTGGAAAACTATTTAGGCTCATCCCAAACCACTAACAACAACAGCAGTAACTACAACTGATACTCATTGAGTTCTTGTGCGCCAGGTACTAAGCACTTTAATGCATTCTCTCCTTTTAACCCTCCTGACCATCCTCTGAGGCTGTAAGTTCCTGTTATTATCCCAGTGTATTGATAAGGACACTGTTCAAGGTACTCAGCTAATAAGAGGATCACTTTGGGCTTAGTAATAAGCAGGGTGACTACTTCAGTTTTCTCCAGTAGTCAAAGTAAAGTTCTCAGATCCCATCAACACTTTGGGATGGATTTTGTTTAATTTATGTCATCAAGGGAAAGATGATATTTGTGTTCTTAAAAACCACCTTTAAAATACATTGATGCTTAAATAGGACCTTATAAACCATATATCCTCTGGTAACTGCCCAGGTTTCTGCATAAGACATGACTTACATAAGATTCAATGTTAAAGGCTAGAAAAAAATTTTAAGTAGTGAATAAATTAAAATTATTACTTTGTTCACATCTGCTTTGTAGATTTCCTGTACAAAAATGCAGGGATATAAAAGCAAAAATTTGAACTCAGTGAAGTGATAACTCTTTGGGAACTCCTAAATGTTAGAAATGACACTGGGCATCAGTGAGCTAATGTTTCATTCACTTTTCACATTTGTTGTATTTGTAGCCTTAGATTGATGAGTCTGGTTTGGAAGAGAGGGATTTAATTTACGATTTCACTGTGAGAACTGTTGTGAAGATTTTGTAGGAAAATACAGTAATCTGTCGATTCTTTCCTGTAGTTATGGCTTTAACATCTCTTTGGCTGTGTTTAAGTTCAAGAGCCTGCCAAGGCCACGCGGGCCTGGCTTGTGTTTCTTGGGAACAGGGCATGCCAGACCGTGTGATGGGTCCTGAAACTGTTGAGGTCACTGGTCCAGCCTGCCCCTACCCAGTGTAAGCACTGCCTCTGTGTCTCTCCTCTCTGGAACTTCATGTAGCAGCCTAACACTGAGGCCAACTTGCCTTTACTCTATTTTCTATGATGAACACTTGTGGAGAAACTGTGACAAATCCATTGATCCTAATATTTTTATTGTTGGAGTCTTGTTGATTCTCTATGAATAATTTCTATTGGATTGTACTGTGTAGAATTAATACCCACTAGGGATATGTTAATAAAACTATAAATGCATAGTGTAATATAGACTAGCAAGAATTTTTTGTGAACAATTTATATAGAAAAGTAAGTTGTTTTTTAAGTGTTAGGCACATTTCTTTTAGGAACTTAAAATGTTATAAGAGTTTTTTAAACATTCAATATTTTTAATTATAAGAAACATTTGTTACTAGAGCCAATTATTTCAGGTGTTCTAATTGGAGTATTGATTTTATGACCTCATATACCTCTAGAATGCCACATGTTCTGTTGGAGATAAAATTGCACAATAAATGTCAAGTCTCTGTTAAGTGTTTCAACTTGCCTTTTGCATCTTTCTCCCAATTCATTGAAGAACGTTTTCTGGGTGGTGGTTGTTTGTTTGTTTGTTTGTTTGTTTTTGAAAAGAACATTATGCCCCCTGAAGCTAAGGCTTTTCTGCCTGTCTTGGAATGCCAAGAAAATATTACATACTTAATACCCAAATACAAGATACTCAACTTATGTCAGAGAACGGACCAAAAATCATTCAGAAAAGTCACGCAATCTAGTGAATGAAAGAGACAACTAATGACGATCTAAGAGAGGCATGGAATCCAGGAGGACTTATGCCTACTATTTTGTACATTCATACTTCAAGCACACTTATTTCCTACTCAACAGAGCCATTCTACCAAGGAGGAGAAAATCCTATAGCTGTTACTCATGACCTTTAAAAATGAACAATGTTGATTGTTTATGGTTTTTGAACAGTGATCTGAATACAAAAACAAAATAGTTATGGCTAAATAGGGTGGCATGGTTGTGGCTTCCCACTTTTAGTTATTGCATAAAATATACATCAGGCATATCAACCATTATAGAATAAATTTGAATAAATGTTATTTCATAAATCAGACTAAGTAAACGCTAAAAACACTTGTTTCATTTTAGGGGAAACACAAAGATGTGATTTTTTTTCACCATAAGATGCAACATTTCAACCAGTTGTTTTGGATGAAGCAGTAATTTGATCCAAATAATTTGGGTTTGAGTTGGAATACCAATTAAAATGGAATTTAAATTATTTCATTATTCTAAAGCATTAAAAGAGGATTATTAAGTAACAAGCTTAAAAATATGTAATCAAGGGGCACCTGGGTGGCTCAATTAAGTGTCCAACTTCAGCTCAGGTTATGGTCTCATGGTTCGTGAGTTCACCACGTCGGGGTCTGTGTTGACAGCTCAGGGCTTGGAGCCTGCCTCAGAATCTCTTGTCTCCCTCTCTGCCCCTCCCCGACTCGCGTTCGGTCTCCTTCTCTTTCTCTCCAAAATAAACATTAAAAATATGTAATCAAATATTCTCAAATATTTTGAATATTTACCCCAGACACATAGGGTAAAGCTTCAGATTTAAATACTTTAAAAAGTATTAGGAACAAATTCAGGTTGCAAGATATGAGAGTCAAGAATTAATTGTATTTCTAAACACCAGCAACAAACGACTTGAAAATGAATTTAAGAAAACAATTCTACTTACGATAATATTGGAAAGAATAATATACTGAAGAATAAATTTAACAAAATAAGTGCCAGACTTATACACTGGAAACTACAAAACATCAGTTGGAAGGAAGTTTAAAAGATCTAGATCATAATGATAATGGAGTGGAAGACTTAAGATGGCAATACTGGAAATGATCTACAGATTCAATGGAATTCCTATCCAAATCACAGAATTCTTTGCAGAAATTGACAAGCTGATCCTAAATTCATAGGGAAATGCAAGGAACCCAGGTAGCCAACATATATACATCCTTATATGTATGTTCAATTTTTAACAAAGAGCCAAGACAGTTCAATGGGGAAAGCATAGTCTTTTCAACAAATGTTGCTAGGACCACATCATCTCCTCATCAAAAAGAGGGGTACCTGACTGGTTCAGTAGAGCACGTGACTCTTGATCTGGGGGTCATGAGTTTGAGCCCCATATTGGGGATAGAGACTACCTTAAAAAAAAGAAGAATGCTGTTGGACCCCTATGTCAACACCATATGCAAAAAAAAGTCAAATTGGATCATAGACCTAAGTATAAGAGCTAAAATTATAGAACTATTAGAAGAAAACTATTAAATCTTCATGATCTTGGATTAGGGAATAGGATCTGTCCATATGTGAAACCCAAAAGCATAAGCAACATCAAAAACAATAAATTAACTGGAGTTCATTACTTTTGTGCTTCAGAGAGCACTATGAGGAATGAAAAGACAACCCACAGACTAGGAGAAAACACTTGGAAGTCATATGTGTGATAAGAGACTCGTAGTCAGAATATATAGAACTCGTAACTCAATAAATAGCCCAATTAAAGGCGGGCAAAGGATGAATACACATTCTCCAAGGAAGATGTATAAATGGCCAATAAGCACATGAAAAGAGGTTCAACATCATTAGTCGTTAGGGAAATGTAAACCAAACCACAATGAAATACCACTTCTCTAGGATGGCTACAGTGAAGATGACACACAATAACAAACGTTGGCAAGGATACAGAGATACCGAAACCTTGTCATTTTGAAGAGCAGTCCCGCAGTTGCTTGAAAAGTTACATACAGAGTTAACATGTGACCCAGCAATTCTAGTCTACACAAAAACTTGTATACAGATGTTCCCAGGAGCATTCTTTATGATGACCAAAAATGGAAACAACCCAAATGTCCATCAATTGATGAATGCATAAAATATGGTGTTAAAAAAATGTGGTGTAGCCACATGGTAGACTATTATTCAGCCATAAAAAAAGGAGTGAAATACCAATACCTACTACCATACCATATGGATGAACCTTGAAAATATGCTACAAGACACCAGGCAAAATGGCCACATTTATATGGCTCCATTTATAAAATGAAATATTCTGAATTGTCAAAATGCTAGGTAGGCCAATTTTAGAGTATGCTGATCAGTACACAGTTTACATAATTAAGGAATGGAATATATTATGATGTAATCCCTTTAAAGTTGATTATACATTCGCACAGCCTATTTATTGAAAGCCTGATGCATCTGGCACTATAAGGACCATATCCCGAGAACCAAAGGAGTACAGCCAATGGCTGGGTACCTGTTTGGAGGAAAATGACAAAAACCTATTGTGAATAATGAGAAAACCCCAAGTTCCACTGAGCAACTTGTTCCTCCAAATAGAGCTGTATACAAAAAGCTTAATCAGGCATAAAATGAGAGAAAATAAGTACTACTGAGCCTGTGTCTCTATCACCAAGACAATTCAATTTGACTGTCTCTGCCAAAGTACATGCCAAGTCAGGGAGAGATTTATTCATATATGATTTATTATACTCCCAAATCCTTGTTGAATTACTTTTTTTTCCCCTTTATTCCCCCATCTTAAAGCTGCCATTCAGACCTCTCATAGACACAGTCGTAGTGGTACATACCTGGTGTTTCAGCCTGTCCGGAAACGGCCCAGTTGATCTGAGAAGTGTTTAATAAAGACATTTGGTAAAAAGGTGTAGGCAGGATGGACTGAAATGACAAGGGAGAGTGTAGTGTCCAGACCTGGGACCAGCAAGGTGCTGTCATTAGCCTGGAGGGGTAGGGGGAATGAGTGCTAGCACTGGAATTAGGACCGTGTGGAGAACGCTCCCCGCCAGGAAATGTGATCTCCATGTAAGAGACATGGTTAGACTTGGCAGAGCCTGTAGGGAGGGAGCTGGAGGGTCAGTATGTTGATCTCCCTCCTCTTTTCCAACTCCTTCTGCTGCTCCCCTCTAGCTGAAAGCAACTGGAAACCGGAAGGCAGGGAACCCATTCATGTCCATACAAGTTGACATGCTGGGACACCAAGCCAAGTGGAGAAAGGACACAGGGAGGACATGAGGCACATTTGATAATGGAGCTCTTTGGTCCCACCTCATCGACATCCTGAGAGTTGACTTCTTTACATAAGTGACCTTACAGTTCTCAATAAATTGGCATAGTTAATATTTATTTAGTCAGTAGGTTAAGTGTTTTACTAAAATTATCACTATATCTTCTTAATGAGTCTGAGGTAAACTAATATTCCCATTCTACAGATGAGAAAACTGATGCTTCCCAAGGTTACAGAGCTAGTAGTGGTGAAGTGGTGAAGCCAAGGTACTAATCCAGGCAGTCCAAATCCAGGCAGTCCAACTACAGGTAAGAAGAATAGGTTTTACCTACTTCAATAAAACTCATCTTTGAAGGTAGTAGTACCTGTAGGACTTTCAAGACAGAAAAAAGTTACAACAATTAGGCTAACACAGCAACTATCTCTTGACTCTGTCCGGCTCTGGCTGGTCAAACTATAATTTATCGTTCAATATGGCCTGAGAAGTCTGCCACTTGAAATCCTGCAAAGAATGCACAGATGAACATTTGTGCAATTTCTGGGTTCCAGGCAAGTCTTGGTTCATATTTAGTACTAAAGCTCATTAGAGACACAGTCTCAATGCCTCTGCTAACAGCCCTCCCTATTCGTTGGTCTTTATGTGTTTTAGTGTGTGTGTGTAAGTTTATTTATTTTCAAGAGAGAGAGCAAGCAGGGGAGGGGCAGAGAGAAGGAGAGAGAATCCCAAGCAGGCTCCACACTGTCAACACAGAGCCTGACACAGGGCTTGATCCCACAAACCATGAGATCATTGACCTGAGCTGAAATCAAGAGCCAGACACTCACTTGACTGAGCCATCCAGGCGCCCCGCATTGGTCCTGATGTTTAAGAAACAATGCTTCAATCGATCAATCATCAATAAGATGGAATGAAATATGTCTAGAATAGAATCTGAGTCTTTGTACTTATTAAATGTCAAATTTTAATAAATTGGCTTATGCAATAGTTTTGAAATATAGCTTTAAGATATAAACATTCATTCTCATTTCACAAAAATGTTATAGACTAGACTGATCCTGATTTTGTTTACTTTCTTTAGTTATAAAAGTCAAAATTCATCAAGGCACAAAAATATTTGAGAATACACTGATGAAAATGAAATATAACAAATAGTAGGCTGTGTGCTTGAATAGAAGCACAGGGACCAGAACATGTAACTGTAAATACGGGCACTTTTTTAAAACCTAGGGTCTTCTTCCCAACAATAAGAGACTGAAAACAGAGACTCTTCAGCCTCTGCCAGATGCTAAGGAGGAATTCAGGCCCTGGGGAGATCCGAGGAACAGAGGTATGAATGTCTTCTACTCTGTCTCTTTTTTTGTACCAGTGACAATGATTCATTCTCCTTCCTGGCAACAGAGAAGCATTTTCAATTCAACTGAAAAAAAAAAAAAAACATAATAACGTGTTTGATTGTGGGTTGTATTGTATTTTCTATTAGCATTTTGTGCTAAATAATTACCCTTTCAGTTTCTGGTGTATTTTTGGGTAGACTGTTTTTCTGTGATTACAGAAGAATGTCAAAGCCAAAACTAGGCATATGATATATGAAATATATGATAGCTCTAGAATTGGTAAAGATTGGGGAACTCTGTCACATTGCTCTTTAGGGATATTTAATGGGGAAAATTCTCATGAATTTACAAGGAACTATAAATACTTGTTTAATAAAAAAGTGTATTTTCATTGTTTAATGAGAAAGTGTATAATCCTAGTGAAAAGTATAAAACAAGCCCTTTCCCTGAAAGGCCTACTAATAATGATTGAGAAGTTATGGACAGAAGGAATTTCAAGATCTTCTGATTCAATAGGCAATTACCATCACTTAAGGAAAAGTAAGGCCCGGAAAATTCTAGTAATTTGCTCAAGTTCATGCAGCTGTTTCCCAGCAGTGCCTAAATGAATATCAAAATAATGCAGACCCTTAAACCATGTTTTCCAAATTTCTTATTGGTGTCTCCCTTTCTGCTTTGGCTGTCAGGAAGCCTAGGGTTAAGTTGTATCTTACATCTTCCTTTAGCTCAGCTTTTCTGGTATGCTTATTCTCTACCACCATCAACCCCCTCTTTTCCCCTTCTTGTCTTTGCATTTATCTCTGAAAGTTCATTTAACAGTGCTTTATTATTAAAAGCTATTTCTATCTGAAAATAGGTGAATTCCAGATTATATTAGTATGCTTCCCAGAACATCAGTAGTGGTGTTCAATATCTAACTTCAGAAATAAGACACCTCCAGGTGCCTGGCTGGCTCAGTCGGTTCAGCATCTGACTTCGGCTCAGGTCATGATCTTGTGGTTTGTGAGTTTGAGTCCCGTGTCAGGTCTTTGCTGACAGCTCAGAGCCTGGAGCCTGCTTCGGATTCTGTGTCTCCCTCTCTCTCTGCCCCTCCCCCACTCACGCTCTGTCTCTGTCTCTCAAAAATAAATAAATTTTAGAAATTAAAAACAAAAAAAAAAAATAAATGACACCTCCTTTATCCCTTCCTGTCATCTATGTCCCTTGTCCCTGTCCCAAACCAACAAAAACATTTCAAACTATCTGTTCCAATTTATCCATAGAATCTATCCTCTCAACCTTGCTGCCACTTCCCCACCAAGTTTCTGTCCCCTCCTTGCCTGCAATGAGGGTGAAAATCTGATGGATAAGGAAAAGTGAGGAACTTGCCCCAGAGGGAAGGACATGGGATGTCCAGGGGACCTGCTTCCCTCCCTCTCTGGGATCCTACCTGGGAGCCTTTGAGCAGAGTAAACTCTGAACAAGTGTCTGTTGTCTGACAGGAGCTGGAAGGGGCAATAACTTCATGAGTGAGAACCAACTGTGGCTTTAAGCTACCAAGATCTCAGGATTAGATTGTTCCTGTAGCAGACTTAGTCTGTGTTGACTCCTATTACAAGAGTGATTCTAACTCTTGGGTGAGAACCACTCGAATCCTATACAAACTAGGGACTGTCTCCCTAGATGAACAGACACTAAGGATTTTCCAGGATATTCCCAAGGGTTCTTGAGTCCCCTAAAGCTTATCGGTGGTCTCCATGTTAAAAACTCTTAACCTAGAACCTTCTCCTCTGCTCAGAACCACCTTTTCCTTGATAGCTTATCTCACAGTTCTCCATTGCTTCTGATAGCACTTGTTGGCTACATAAGAAAGACTTTGGCATAAAATACACTGCTCTAAAGTGTTAAAATGAAATGCCCAAAATATTAGTCTAGAAAGAGGGTATTAGACAAATGGATGAGGCATTTTCAAGATGAAAATTACACTATTAAAAAAGCATTGTGCTACATCATTACATAAACAAAGCTGCTTTGCTCCCCACAAGACCTTGAAACCCAACGCATATACCTTCTCAAAATTCTGCCAAGCTTTAATATGGTGGGTTCTTTAATATTAAAAACTTTATATTATACTAATAAAAACATTTATAAAGAAACATTTTTGAAGGACAATTGCTCTGTGCTAGAAACAATCCTGCCCATTCTGTTAGCCGGACAAACGTGCCCATTTACATGGCGGCAGGCACACACTGCAGACGCCGCCGCCCACGCCGTTCCCTCCGTGTTCCGCCCGCCCAACCTCCCCTGTGCTCTAATCAGAAAGGCAAACGGAGTCGTTTGAGTGCCTTTACCCTGTGCGGTCATATCCGTTCAGCGAGCAGATGTTCCTCTTGCCTAGGTCCTAAGTGCCTACCCATGAAAATACTTGGGGAGAATATTTAAAACCCGGCCACTCAAATTTGTTCCTAAAATAAAGCTACTTTTACAAACCAGTAACCAGATAATGATCCAGTGCTTTTTAAAATCATTGCTTCTTGTCTCTTCCTGCTCTGGTTCTTACCCAACAACTAAACCAACAAAAACTGTCTTTAGTTCTCCCTTTCGAGCTATCGGAAGCCAAATACCCATTTTATGTTTCCTTTTCTTTTTCCTTTTTTTCTTTTTGAAGCATTTATTGTTTAGTATGTGCTAGGCACCGTGCTAGTGCTCAGTCCTGGGCCCTGCCCCTTGGGTCTCCGGTTTTATCACCAGGGAAAAGACAGACTGTGGAGCAAGAGAGCCGTGATCTTGTCAGACCAACACTAGGGCTTGCAGCTGGTCACGGCTCCAGCCAATGGGCTGTGGTGGAAGAGAATCAGAAACAATCCCTGCAAGATCTGGTCTTGGCGAGACAGAAAGGGGGCCCCCTAGGCACTGAGCCGGGCTGTTTCTCCAAGGACACAGCTCACCACGAGTGCAGTAGGATCTGGGTATGCCCCTTTCGTACTGGGGTGACATCCCTCTGGTACAGCCAAGTCGTCCACACCCATTTGTAAATGGAGGGCCTGAAGCGTTTTCTTCTGAAATCCTATGGTTAAAGGCTGTGTTACAATGAAAAATTCCTAGTTGAATCTTTACTCTTAAAAATTATTGTTCTTTTAGCAGAGGGGAAAGGAAAGGATGAATAACTCAAAATAATTGCAGGCGACAGCCCTTCCTACTCAAGAGACTACTAGTACTAGAAATATCTTGTGAAAAAGAAATCGCTTGGGTCCAAGCATGCTCAAGTTGAAAGAACTGTTTTATTAGTAAACTATATTACCTACTGTCAACTTCTGGCTTGGTGGCTTTGTGATAGTTTCAAAGTCTTCCAAACGCTTGGTAAAAGAAAAAATGGCTATTCCCATTGAATTTGTGGATAACAATGAATAGCCCCAGGAATATCCCGGAAATTTGAAAGGCAAACAAGTAGCATTAGCACGGTAATAATACTCAGGGTGAGGTGGGGGGTAGCAAATAGATGATCCTTTCCACCTATCATGGCATTCTGTTGCTTCCATAGCACTTACGACAATATCATCATTAGGTATTTGTGTGATTCCTTGTTCAGTCTGTACACCTCGTGACACTTTTAGCTTTACATCAGGGGACATAATTTTTTCACCTTTTCATATTTTCTGCCTAGCGCAGTAGCTGACATATTGTATGGAGTTCCAAGATATTTTTTAACATGTTAGTGTACTGTACTCCTATCCATGTATATACACAGACGATGAACACAGCAAAAAGCTTGTCAGGATTTGAAGAGATTTATGGGAAATAATTTAAGCTGTTCTACTTGCAGTCAGTGAGGTGATGCTGTACAGCAGTGTAGGCTGCTTATGCCATCCCATCCCACTCCTTCAGTTATAGAGACGCTGGCATATCCCAACCTGCGACGGAGAGTGAAGACAGATAGGAAAACACTCAAGCAATAAATAATCCTGTGTAACTCCACTGTCATTTGAAAAGTGAGAATGCATTTTAGTTACATAGGGACACAGAAATATAAATGCCAATCATATGCACAAACGGTGAGGACATAGGTTTGGTTCTCCAAATTACATGCGCAAGGAGCTAGAATGCATACACACGCACAATGCTACAATGCCATGGCATCCCGAGGACGTGCTGCGTGTGTCACTTTGGGCGAGTTATATAAAGGTCCCTGAGTTTTAGTTCCCTTATCTGTGAAATGATATCTACCTCTTTGAGTTAAAATAAGAATTAAAGCTGACATCTTATTTATGTTTTGTCTCTTCTTTGTTCCTTGTTTACAGCCTTGTTTGGATTATTATCCTATTTTATCTTCACTGTTGGCTTAGTAGCTGCGCCTCTTGGTGTGTGCACATGTGTGTTTTACTGGTTTCTCTGTGATTTACGATATACATCTTCGACTTATCATGCTCTGCCTTAAAATAAAGTCATACCACTTTGTGAATCGTGTAAGGATCATACAACAGTACCCCTCCATTTCTCTCTTCCTGTCCTTGTTGCTACCGCTGTCATATATTTTAATTCTACATTTTATGAGTTTTTAATTTGATCCCATTTTGGCCAAAGAACATATTTTATAAGATATAAATTCTTATTGACATGTGTTTTATGGCCAAGCATATGATCTTTATTGGTAAATATCCCAAGTGCCCTTCAAAAGAAGAATGTGCATTTCTGTTTTAGGGTGGAATGTTCTATAGATGTTGAATAGGTCAAGTTAGTTGTTAGTGTTGTTCACATCTTCTGTATACTTACTAGCTTTTTGGCCTCCTTCTATTGATTACTGTGAGAAGGGTGTTATGTGGGTTTATCTGTTTCTCCTTTCAGTTCTATCAATTTTTGCTTCATGTATTTTGAAGCTCTGTTTTTAGATACATAAATGCTTGGATTATTTTGACCTCTTGAAGAATTAACCACTTTATCATTATGAAATAACTTCCATTACAACTGGTAATACTTTTTATTCTAATATCTACTTTGTCTGATATTAATATGCCTATTCCAACTTTCTTTTGATTGATGTTAATGTGGTATAACTCATTCCATCCTATTACGCATATAGGTGTATAGGAATCTTGATAATTACAGTGGATTTCTTATAGGCATCATAGTGTTGGGTCTTACTTTTTTATCTTATCACACAATCTCTGCCTTTAACTGAAGTGTTTAGTTCATTTTATACTTACTGTGATTATTGATACAGTTCTGTTTAAATCTACCATTTTCTATTGATTTTTCTGTCTCATCCCTTGGTTTTTTGTTCCTTTTTTCTGCCCTGTTTTGTGTATCTTTCATGATTCCATTTTATGTTTTTTGTAAGCTCATATTAGCTGTACCTCTTTGTTTTCTTTTTTAAAGTTTGCTTTACAGATTAGAGTGTATATCTTCAATTTATCACAATCTGCCTTCAAGTACTGTAACACCTCTGCAGGTATAAGAACCTCCTAACAGTACACTATTTCTTCTCTGCTAGTATCTATGCTATTGCTGTGATATATCTTAGTTCTACATTTGACATATATATGCCCTATAATACAATATATACTTATTTTTGCTTTAAACCATCAACTATCCATTCATTTTAAAAATAAGAAAACATTTTTACTATTTACTCACTTATTTCAGTGTTTTTCATTCTATCCAGATTTCCATCTGTTTTCATTTTCCTTCTGCCTGTATAACTTGCTTTAACTTTTCTTGTAGTGGAGGCCTGCTGTTTGAAGAATTCTTACAGCTTTGTGTGTCTGAAAAATTCTTTATTTCACATTCACTTCTGTAAGAGATCTTCCCCGAGTACAGAATTCTAGATTGAGAGGTTTTGTTTCTGTTAGCATTTTAAAGATGTCCGTCTGTTTTCTTCTGGCTTGCAAAGAAGTTCCTTTTTTTTTTTTTTTCTTATCTTTTCTTTCTCTTTCTCTCTCTCTCTCTTTCTTTCTTTCTCTCCCTTTCTTTCTTTCCTTTTCTTTTCTTTCTTTCTTTCTTTCTTTCTTTTTGAAAGAGAGCACCTGAGCAAGGGGGAGGAGCAGAGGGAGATTGAGAGTGACAGCATGTAGCCGGATGTGCAGCTCAATCCCATGACACTGGGATCATGAACTGAGCTGAAATCAAGAGTCCCGACACTCAACCAAGTGAGCACCCAGGGGACTCTGATGTGAATTTTCCTATATTTCTAATCTAAGAATCTTTGGACATATGTGTCCTCTGCTTTTAAGATTTTTACCAATGTTTTTTCAAGTTTGATGATGATATGCCTTGGTCTGGTTTTCTTTATATTTATTCTACTTGGGGTTTGTTCAACTTCTTGAAACTATGGGTTTATATTTTTCATCATATTTGGAAAATTTTCCTGTAATTTCTTCAAACATATTTTCTGTCCTCCCTTCTTTCTCCTCTCCTTCTGGCAGTCCAATTACAAGTTGTAGAAGGCAAAATAATGGCTCCCTAAAGAGGCCTACATCCCAGCCCCCAGCATCTGCGAATGTGTTAGGTTACATGGCAAAGGGGACCTTAAAAAGGGAGATGATCCTGTCTTATCTTGGTGGGCCCACTGTAATCGCAAAGGTCCTTAAAAGTGGAAAAGGGAGCATGAGAGAAAGAGTAGTGCGATGTGAGGCTCTGACTCACTGTTGCTGGTTTGGGGATGGAGGAAGGAGACCATGAGCCAACAACTAGAAGCTGGGAAAGGCCAAGAAAAGGATTCTTCTCCAGAGCCTCCAAAAAGAAATGCAGCTCTATCAACACCAGTGAGACCCTCATTGGACCTCTAACCTACAGGACTGTAAGATAATAAATTTGTGTTGCTTTAAGCTACTGAGTTTGTGGTAGTTTGTTACAGCAGCCATAGCAAACTAATACAAACATACAGCAGACTGATATTGTCCCACAGGGACCATGCACTCTATTTTCTTCAGTCTGGGCTGTATCTGGGATAGCGCATATTACTTCAAATTCACTCATCTTGTCTTTTGCAGTGCCAAATCTGTTATGAATTCCATCCAGTGTATTTTTCTTTTCAGATACAGTATTTTTTTATTTCTTGAAGTGTATATATACACATACACACACAGTTTATTTCTTGGATGTATCTCTTCATTTGCATCTGCCCTCGTATGTTCACGTTTTCATTTATACTCTTCAGCAAGTCTGTATATACATAATTGTCCTTAGGTCCTTGTCTGCCAATTTCTTCATCTCTGTCATTTCCAGGGCTATTTCTATTGATTGATTTTTTTTCCTTAGTTATGGGTCATCTCCTCCTACTAGGAATTATTGATTGGACGCCAACCATTGTGAATTTTATGTTTACTGTTGGATCTTGTATTCTTTTATAAAGTGTTGAATTCTGTTCTAGCATGCAATTCAGTTATTTGCAGATCAGTTTGATTCTTCTGAGGCTTGTTTGGGCTTTGCTAGGGTATGTCCAGAGAAGCCTTTACTCTAGGGTTAATTTAACCTCATAAAGATGTGACCCTTCCAAGGCCTCTGTGAAATATCCTGTATATGATAAGGTTTCTCCCTCCTGACTGACGGAAGAATGAACTATTCTAGCTTTGTGCGAACCCTGGGAATTGTAAGTCTACTGATTTCCAATTATTGTTTACCTTGTTTTGAGGAGTTTTACCACATGCATGCAGAGGTAATTACTAAACCAAAGACTTGAAAGAATCTCATTACAGATGTGCATAGCTTTCTCTCTGTACCTCCATCCTCCATTATAATATGCATGACAGACTCTCTCTTCTTTGAACTCCAGTTTTATCTCAACTCCCCAAGATCTTCAGGCTCTGTTTGGCCTATCCATTTCTGCGCTGCAGCCTAGAAAGTGCCTGAGGCAGTAAGGTGGGGCAGTAGTCAAGACCATGTCTTTCTTTCTCTTTTCTAAGGAATCCTGCTCGGCCTCCTGTCCCGTGTCTTCAAACAGTGCTTGCCCCACATATTGTGTCTGGTTTTCCAGTCGTTTTCAGCAGAAGAGAATTTCCAGAGCAGTTAATGCTTCGGGGAGAGAAATGAACGTGTATTAAAAGAATTAAATAATACAGAAAAATGCCTAGCAAGAAGGCGTTCAATGAGTGATTATATTAATCAATGAATTATTTGAAATATTTTCAATAATAATAGTAATAATATCAGCTAAGTTTAATTATACTCTTGCCAGGCATGAAACAATATAGCATTTTACATCTGATATCTTATTTAATCCCTATGCAGTTGGATAATGCTGTTAGCACCATTTAATAGGTAAGAAAACCGAAGCAAAGGGAGTAAAGCAACTTGCCGGAGGCCACACATACAGTGCGTAGCAGAGTCAGAATCTGAACCGTAATATACCTCCAAAGCATCAGCTTGATGACCTCAAGTATAGTGCCTGTTAGCTTGTGGAAGAATACGTACAGTGAGTCAAGATGGTAAAATAACACGACTGACTTCTGGAACCTACAAACCAGAATTTATATCTTCAGGTGAGGATTATTCTCCAAATTATTAATTATCTTGAAAGGACACAAACTTATATTAACAATGTTCATAACACAGGGCCTCCCACTCAAAATGAACTGATAAGCCACAAACACAACATAAATTTTTAACCCAAATAGTGTTCCTTGCTCTTAACGGAAAATAATAACCAGCTTATCCATCCACCCATATATATACCCATATATTCACCAGTCTTGTATCCAACTAATTTTGACTGCTTCCAAAATAATCAAAGTTATCCTCAAAAGGTGAAGATATCCATCATTTCATCAAGCCTATTTTTAAAAATGGGTCACAAATTCTCTAGTTAACTCCAAGCCAAGTGTTGCAAACATGTCCTAAAGATGGCAGCATTGTTAGAATAATAATATAGCCTCACAAGGAATTTTTTTCAAGGAACACTTAGTTGATCTTTAATATTTATTTAAGCTATTGACATTATTTTATGATCATACTTTGTTTTTTTTATTTGTTTAATATTTTTAAATTCTAGTTAATTAATATATAGCGTTATATTTGTTTCAGGAGTAGAATTTAGTGATTCATCACTTACATTTAACACCCAGTGCTCATCACAAGTGCCCTCCTTAATGCCCATCACCCACTTAGCCTGTCTCTCCACCCACCCACCAAAATGGCCATACTTTGGATACAATTCCAGATTTACTCCAAGAAATCAACTAGGTAGGAAATGCATTCCTTTATAAGACAATTCATAATGATTTTTCTTTAAAAATCATTTCAATTTTACAACCACAATAACTACCTATATTTCTCTGGAGATACATCTATTATAAAAGATCAGATATTCCTGTGCCAGTAGGCTGCATATCCAAATATTGGAAAATAATCTTAGTCCTTGATAGTCAAAGTGTGGTCCACGAGCCAGCACCTTTAGAATTACAGTAAAACCTTGGTTTGTGAGCATAATTCATTCCAGAAACATTCTAGTAATCCAAAGCATTCTTATATCAAAGCAAATTTCAAGGACCATTGGCTCAGTTGTGATCATGTGACATTCGGTATCACGTACTACTCGTACTGCAACACATCGCTCATTTATCAAGTTCAAATTTATTAGAAATGTTTGCTCATCTTGTGGAACACTCACAGAATAAGTTACTCGCAGTCTAAGGTTTTACTGTAATTACCTATAAGCTCCCTAGGAACAGAGAATCTCAGCCCCACTCCAAACCTCCTGAATTAGAAAATCTGCATTAACAAGATTTCCGGGTGATTTGTATGCAGGCTAAAATTTAAGAAACAGCTCCAGCTGATCCTGTGAAGGGACAACATAAGTTATAATGCCAGTGAAACACTAATGAAGATAAGGAAATGTTTATCGGATGGAATAGTCAGTGATGACTATCTTTATTAAGGAGAAAGTTAATTCTACAGTTAAGTTTTAGGAATGTAAATCTTCAGGAGAACTTCAGCCAAATTCAGTTAGCCAGAGATGAATATCAAAAAATTAACTAAACCATAAAACTCCTAGAAGAAAACATGAGTACTAAGCTCCTTGACTTCAAACGTGGTGATAAGTTTTTGGATCAAACTCCAAAAGCAGAGGCACCAAAGCAAAAATGAACAAGTGAGATGACAAACTAAAACCTTCTGCACATCAGCAGAAACCATCAACGAAATGAAAAGGCAACCTACCAAGTGGAAGAAAATATTTGCAAATCACGTATCTAAGGGGCTAATATCCAAAATATATGAAGAACTCATAAAAATAGCAAAAACAAAAAACAAAAAACCACCCACACTTAAAAATAAACAGGGGATCTGAACAGACATTTTTCCAAAGAAGACATATAAATTGCCAACAGGGACATAAAAAGGTGCTCAACATCACTCCTCATTGGGGAAATGGAATCAGAATCACGAGGTGCCACCTCACACCTGTTAGAATGGCTATTATAATCCAATTAAAAAAGAAGACATGAATAGACATTTTTCCTAAAAAAGACGTACAGAGAGGGCCAACAGGCACGTGAAAAGATGCTCATCATCATTTATCATCTGGGAGATGCAAATCAAAACTATAATGAGATATCACCTCACTTGTCAGAATGGCTAAAATCAACACAGGAAACGACAGATGTTGACAAGGATGTGGAGAAAGGGGAACCCTCATGCACTGTGGGAATGCGAACTGGTGCAGCCACTATGGAAGACAGTATAACTGTTTTTTGAGGTTCCTCAAAAAATTAAAAATAGAACTACCCTATGATCCAGCAATTGCTCTACTAGGTATTTACCCAAAAAAATACAAAAATACTGATTCAAAGGAATACGTGCAATCCAATGTTTATAGCAGCATTATTTGTAGTAAGTTATGGAGACAGCCCAAGTATCCATTGAATGATGAATGGATAAAGAACATGTGGTATGTATGTGTATACACACACACACACACACACACACACACACACTGGAATATTATTTAGCCATAAGAAGAATGAAATCTTGTCACTTGGAATGACATGGATAGAGCTAGAGAGTATTATGCTAAGCGAATTAAGTCAGAGAAAGACAAATACCATGATTTCACTCATATGTGGAATTTAAGGAGGGAAAATGAGCAAAGGGAAGAGAGAGAGAGAGGCAAACCAAGGAACAGACTCTTAATTGTTATGATGATTACCAGAAGGGAGATGGGGGGAGGGAGGGGGAATGGGTTAAACAGGTGATGGGAATTGAGAAATGTGTTGTGGTAAGTACCGGGTGCTGTATGGAAGTGTTGAATCACTATATTCTACACCTGAAACTAATATTACACGGTATGTTAACTAACTTTAAGGAATTTAAATTAAAAAAAAAAGATTATATAAGGGGCACCTGGGTGGATCAGTCAGTTAAGCATCTGACTTCAGCTCAGGTCATGATCTCATGGTTCATGGGTTCTTGCCCTGAGTTGGGCTCTGTGCTGACAGCTCGGAGCCTGGAGCCTACTTCAGATTCTGTGTATCCCACTCTCTCTGCCCCTCCCCCTCTTGCATTGTCTCTCTCTCAAAAAAAATAAACATTAAAAAAAATTTTTTTAAGATTATATGAGAAATGGCTATTATCAAAAAGACAAGAAATAGTAAGTGTTGGTGGATGTGAAGAGAAGGGAACTCTTGTGCACTGTTAGTGGGAATGCAAACTGGTGCAGCCAGTACGGAAAACAGTATGGAGTTTCCTCAAAAAATTAAAAATAGAACTTCCCTACGACCCAGCAATTGCACTTCCAGGTATTTGTTCAAAGAAAACAGAAATATTAACTCAAAAAGATATCTGCATCCCCATGTTCATTGAAGCATTATTTATAGTGAAGATACCAACCTAAGTGTCTACTGATAGATGAATGGATTAAGAAAATGTGGTATATATATATACAAATGGAATATTGTTCAGCCATAAAAAGAAGGAAATCTTACCATTTGTGACAACGTGGATGGACCTCGAGGGCATTATGTGATGTGAAATAAGTCAGAGAAAGACATATACCATTATGATTTCACTTATATCTCGAATCTTAAAACACAAAAGAAGACTGGGGTGCCTGGGTGGCTCAGTCGGTTAAGCAGCCAACTTCAGCTCACCTCATGATCTCATGGTTTGTTGGTTCACAAGCCCCGTGTTGGGCTCTCTGCTCTCAGTGAAGAGCCCGCTTCAGATCCTCTGTCCCCCACTCTCTCTGCCCCTCCCTTGCGTGTGCTCTCTCTCTCTCTCTCAAAAATGAACATTAAAACAAAAGAAAACAAAACAAGAAAACAAAAGAGCTCATAGATGGAACAGATTGGTGATGGCCAGAGGCAGGAGTAGGCGTAGGAGAAATGAGTGAAGTAGGTTGAAAGGTACAGACTTCCAATTATGAAATAAGTTATGGGGAAATAATGTATAGCATAGTGACTATAGTTAATAATACTGTATTGCATATTTGCAAGTTGCTAAGAGATCAGATCTCAAAAGTTCTCATCACAAGAAAAAAATTTCGTAAGTATGTAAGGTGATGAATATTAAGTAGACATTATGGTGATCATTTTGCAATGTATACAAACATCAGGTCCTTATCCTATACACCTGAAACTAATGTTATATACCAATTATACCTCAGTAAAGTAAAAATATTAAGTAACTTGTAAAACAAATTGAATCCTTCTCATCTGAAAACACTGCTAAGCTTTGAGGGGTAGTCCTATTGCAAAACCAGGCCTGTCTTTGGGACACAGAAAGGCCCTGGGCCTCAGGGAAGTGAAAACAGCCCAGAGACCCCAGGAGAAACCTTGCAGAATAGGAGGCCATGGAACAAATGAGGTGGAAAACAGCTGTGACATCTATTTCTTTCCTTCTAGAGTTCCCAACTTTCCCATTTGGAATAGACTGAGAAATTCTGCGTCAGATAGAACTTCCTGTAAAAATTTTAAATTGCTTCAATCTGAGTTTAACAGCCACCCCCCTTTCATGTCTTACTAAATCATCTTAAGGTTACATCTGGAGTTCACTAAGAAAAAGTACAATAAAGACGGGTTTTAGAGGTTTCTCAGATTTATTTAATATTTCGACCGAGAGCAGATAGATAAATCACAACTCAGAACTCCAGCAAGAAACAATACCTTGAAGCTACACTCACCAGGAAGCAAGTTAAATATACTGAACCACCAGAGACATGACACATACCATTTCAAAACAGGCATGAGACTCTTACCTATTATGATTCTCCAGATCCAGCAGAAATGTAGCCAAGTAGAATTCACTCAACATTGAAGGCTGGAGACCATCCGCACTAGCATTCGAGAAAAGGGTTCTCAGGAATGAAAATGCACTCTGTTACTATTTAAGATGTGTTAGCCTAATTAGACACAGCTATCAACTGAAAACAACAGCCATGTTTTTGTACCCATTCTAGCCCTCTTACCTAGAACACTCTGCAGTGAGCTCTTTCTGTGCCTGGCCTTAAAGGGCACTGCCTCAAGGAGGCTTTCCTATCCCCATGACCTGGGTAGTTATGAGGTAGTACGGTGCCTACTGACACAGGGCACCCAAAAAATATTTGTTGAAACACACACACACACACACACACACACACACACACACACAAAACAGGCCAAGCTCATAAATATAGAAAACAGATTGGTGGTTGCTAGCAGTGGGGATGGGGTGGGGGGTGGGAGAAATGAGTGAAGGGGTCAAAAGGTATAAACTTTCAGTTATAAAATTGATAAGTTATGGTGAAGCATGGAGACTACAGCATGGAGACTACAGTTGACAATATTTGCAAGTTGTTCAGAGAACAGCTCTTAAAAGTTACCACAGGAAAAAACTTTCTTTGGCAACTATGTAAGGTGATAGGCTTGTGCAAGGTATACAAATGTCAAATCATCATGTACACTCGAAACTATTATACAGTCGACCCTCCAACAACAGGAGTTTGAACTGTGCAGGTCCACTTAAAATGCGGATTTTTTTAGACCACAGTACTGTAAATGTATTCTCTCTTCTTTATGATTTTCTCAGTGCTTTTTTTTTCTCTAGCTTACATTGTGAGAATACAGTACGTAATACATATAAGATACAAAATTTGTGTCAATCAACTGTTTATGTTCTCAGTAAGGTTTCCAGTCAACAGTAGGCTATTGGTAGTTAAGTTCTGGGGAGTAGTCAAAAGATACAATTATATGAGTTTTCGACTGTGTGGGGATTGGTGCTCCCAATCCCTGCGTTGGGCAAAGGTCAACTGTTATACCCCCAAAGAAAAAAGTATTTGTTGACTGTATACAGTAATCGAAGACTCAGTTTTTAGCATTTCTTTTTCAGGTTTCCAACAGAACAATTGCCCTCGTCTTCTCTGACAAACACACCGTTTCCACTGTGACCCACAGTGAGATCTGAGAGTATTTCAGGTACATAAACCAAGAGTTCAGCACACCACCATATTGACTTACAACAGTATACGCCCCTATTACTAGAGGTGGAAATCCCAGTGGGAAACTTCTGAAGTCTAATGGTATTAAACCCAAGTTCAAAAATAGAAATGAGCTTAAGACTTTTCCATTTAAAACTGTGGGTTCTCACCTCCTTTTAAAAGGAAATATTAAAATTAAAATTCTTTTTAAATTTTTAAATGTTTAGTTTTGAGAGAGAGCAGGGGAGGGGCAGAGAGAGAGGGGGCAGAGGATCTGAAGCAGACTCCGGGCTGACAGCAGAGAACTCGATGCGGGGCTGGAAGCCAGGAACCACGAGATCATGAGCTGAGCTGAAGTCAGACGCTTAACTGACTGAGCCACCCAGGTGCCCCTAAAATTAAAATTCTAACTCAAGGATTCTCACATCTTAGTTTTTTTAATTGTTATTATTAAAGTATAATAAACATACAGTGTTTTATTAGTTTCAGGTGTACAATATGATTCAACCATTGTAGCTATACATTACTCAGTGCTCATCAAGATAAGTGTACCCTTAATCCTTTTCACATATTTCACCCCTCCCCCCACCAACCTCCCCTCTGGCAACCACCAGTTTGTTCTCTGTATATAACAGTATGTTTTTGGCCTCTTGTTTATTAATTTATTTCTTAAATTCCACAGATGAGTGAAATCGTATGGTGTTTGTCTTTCTCTGACTTATTTCACTTATCATAATACCCTCTAGGTCCATCCATGTAGTTGCAAAGGGCAAGATTTCATTCTTTTTCTGTTATATATATGAGACACTTGAACATCCGTTATCTCAAGAAGATTAAAGAATTGTGCTTTTAAATTATCTTTTTATTATAAAAGACAGGCTCCTTGTAGGAAATCTGTAAATGACAAAAACAGAAAAGGAAAAATCACCTATGTATGAACACTGTTAGTATTTAGTGTATTTCCTTTCAGTCCTTTTTCTATGTACCCAAAATTGGAACTGTCCTAAATATAGTCATGTATCCTGTTTTTATTTTTTCACTAAAAAATGAGTCCTTAGCACTTCCTAAAATTTACAAAATACTTGCTCATAAAAATTTTTAGTGTGCACAATAAAAAGTAAAGAACTCCCACCCCATCCCAAACCTTAGCTGTAACAACTTGGAAGTGCTAGGTGTGTGTGTCCTTACGTTTTTCTCTATAGTAAGCATTTTGCCATATCATTAAATGTTCTGCAAAAAATGCTCCCAAAGATTGCATTATATTCTACCTTATTAATATGCAATATTTGAACCATTTTCCTAAATTAAACAATTTTTGTATGAAAGCAACTGCATTTCCTTAGATTGTATTTCTAGAAGTGGAATGACAAGGTCAGAACATACGAACATTTTCCAGACTCTTGGTCCTACAAACAGGTGGTCCCAGTTCACACTCCCCTCAGCAGCATATCAGCGTGCCTACCTTACAAATGTAGTTTTGATGAAGATTAGTATCAATCCACTTAAATGATGTTTGATAGACACATTATGACACTGTATTACAATCATTCGTAAGGGCTGCTTGTCAGTGTAACTAGACCGTGAGCCAGAAGACCAAGTTTATGTCTTTTTTTACCTTTATACTTCTACAGACCAGCATCGTACACAAAACCACCTGAATGTCTGCTATGTGTCAGATCTCATTCTATACCTGGAGATACAGCTCTAATGGATGTTACATTCTAGTGGAGATACACAAGAAAATAAACAGGGATGATTTATAGTACACCAGGGAACGAATACTTTGGTCAAAACCAAATCGGGGTTGGGGCACTTCAGTGGCTCAGTTGGTTAAGCGTCTGACTCCTGATTTAGGCTCAGGTCACGATCCCACGTTTCATGAGTTCAAGCCCCACATAGAGCTCTGTGCTGGCAGTGCAGAGCCTTCTTGGGATTCTCTCTCTCTTTCCCCCTCCCTGCCCCTCCCCCGCTCACACTGTCTCTGTCTCTCTGAAACTAAACAAATAAACTTAAAAAAAATCGGAGAAAAATTAGGAAACTGGAGGCAAAAATGGAGAGAGGATTTGCCCTATTTTATTATATAGGGCAGTGAGAAAAGGCCTCATTTGAGAAGGTGGCATTTAAGCACATATTTGAACAAAGAAGCATGCTGTGTGGGTATGTGGTGGGAAGAGTATTTCAGGCAGTGCAAAGGCCCAGAGAGCATCCTTAGGATGTATGAAAAGCAGAAAGGCCCGTCTGGCTGGAACAGTGACGGAGAGAATAGTAGAAAATGGGGTCAGAGAGATAGTGGGGAAATGCATCATGGAGAATTTGTAAGCCTTGTCAGATTTTGTCTGTTACTCTATATGAGATGGGAAGCTATTAGGAAGGCTTTGAGAAATTACGTGATTGGATATATTTTCAAAAAAATCACAAGCTACTGTGTTGAAATAGACTGTGGACTAGGATTATGGGGGAAACCAGTTAAGAAGCTACTTTGGAAAAGCAATTGATATAATGATGGCTGACATTAAAATAATAGTTGAGTTGAATGGATTCTAAATATATTTTGAAAGTAGAGTCAGAGGATCTTGCTAAGGTATTGAACTGTCCATTGTATGAGAAATGCAGAGGAACCAGGCTTGAAGTCAAGATTTGAGCCAACTGAAAAAATGAAGGTGCCACTTACTGAAAATATTACAAGAGACTTTTTGAAGGCAAGGTGAAGAAATTGGGAATTTTGATTCTAAGTTCTCTTCTCTAAGGCCTTTAGATGATGCAAGTTTCACACCAATTTAGCCATTTGCATGGCCACCATGTTAAACTAAAATTAATTCTCAGAATCACATAATTTATCAGCCTGGGTAAGACTTTTTGATGGCTCAAGAACATTTTTTAGGGTTGACTTGTTCTCTAATGTTCAGAATGTTGATTGTAGATTTGAGAGATGAAGTCCAGTTCAAATTATTTTTAAAATGAGAAATTTACATATTCAAGGTAACACTAACTAGTTATAGCCTCAAGTTATAGCTCAAGACCTAATTATACATCAATGCATTTTTTTAAGAACTAAGCTAGAATTTCTTTCCCTCTCCTCCAACAACAAAAACCAGGCACCATAGATGCTCCCTGTCTTATGACGGTTCAACTTACAATGTTTGGACTTTACGATGGTGCAAAACAAATACACATTCAGTAGAAACCATACTTCAAAATTTGAATTTTGGTATTTTCTCCAAGCTAGCGATCTGTGGTAGGCAAAACTCTTGTACTGCTTAGGCAGTAGCAGTGAGCAGCAGCTCCTATTAGATGCAAACACAAAAGTAAACGAATATACTTAAACCACTCTGTACCTGATAAAACCATTCTGTTTTTCACTCTCGGTACAGCAGTCGATAACATACATGGGACATTCAACACTTGTTATAAATTGTCTTTGCATTAAATGATTTTGCCCAACCGTAGGATAATGTAAGTGTTCGGAGCATGTTAAAGGTAGATTAGGCTAAGCTGTGATGTTCGGTAGGTTAGGTATAGTACATGTGTTTTCAACTTATGTATTTTCAACTCACAACGGGTTTATTGGGACATAAATCATCCCAAGTTGAGGAAGATCTTATTTTGTTGTACTCTACAAAGATACTTTAAAATATTAAAGAAATTAGAATTACTTTATCATGTTAGCACTGTCCAAAAAGAACTGTGAAATGGAAATGTTTTATATCTACACCATGATAGCCACTAGCCACACGTTAGCTACTGAGCACACGAAAAGGTGGCTAATGCAACTGAGGAACTGAATTTTCAATTTAATTAACTTATGTGTAAATAGCCCCATGTCACAAGGGGCTGCCATATGGTAAAGCACAGCACTATACTGTTATATCCTCTTGATGTCATAATTTTTAGTGAACACAAAACTCTGGAAATTGGCTGTGTACTTTTTAAATTACAAGAAGATTCCTAAATGTAGGAGTATTCTCCCATCTGTGTAGAACAGAGGAAATATATGCTATAAACTTGTATGTACATATGTATGTTTGTGTCCACATACACACCAAATATCTGTAAGAATACATCATAAGTTTGTAGTATTAGTTGCCTCTGGGAAAGGAAAATGGGTAACTAGGGGTCACAGTTGGAAGCGAGAATGTTCCCTGTATATGTTTGAACATCCTTAATTTGAAACACTTTTAAAGTTTAAGAGAGAAAGAGAGCGCACAGGCATGTGAGTGGGCGAGGGGTACAGAGAGGGAGAGAATCCCAAGCAGTGCAGAGCCCATGCAGGGCTCCATCTCACAAACCGTGAGATCATGACTTGATATCAAGAGTTGGACGCTTAACTGACTGAGCCACCCAGGCGCCCCTGAACCTTCTTAAATTTTGTATCATATAAATGGTTTATCTATTCAAATACAATTTTAGGGTATTTTTTAAATTTTTGATTAATGCTAATATACATACCTTTCCCTAAATATCTTTCCTGTATGGTTCCAATCGATGACTGACAGTTGAACTAAGTATTATTACCTTCTGGGTAGGTCTCTAAGATGGCCTATAAGTAATATTTGAAAATATATCCCAGGGGCTTAAGATTGTCTCTCTCTCTCTCTCTCTCTCCCTCTGTCCCTTTCCCCCCTCCTCTCCCATGTGCACTCTCTCTAAAAAATAAAATTAATTTTTTAAATATTTTTGAGAGAGAGAGAGAGAGAGAGAGACAGAGAGAGAGAGAGAGAGAGAGAGGCAGAGAGAGAGAGGGACACACAGAAGCAGACTCCAGGCTCCGAGCTGTCAGCACAGAGACCTACATGGGGCTCGAACCCACGGACAGTGAGATCATGACCTGAGCCGAAGTCGGATGCCTAACCAACCAAGACATCCAGATGCCCCTCTAAGAAATAAAATAAAGGGGCGCCTGGGTGGCTCAGTCGGTTAGGCGTCCAACTTTGGCTCCACGATCTTGTGGTTTGTGAGTTCAAGCCCCGTGTCAGCTCTGTGCTGACAGGTCAGAGCCTGGAGCCTGCTTCGGATTCTGTCTCCTCTTTCTGCCCCTCCCATGCTCATGCTCTGTCTCTCAATAATAAATAAACGTTGAATAAAAAAATAAGTAAGTAATCTCAGCAGTGACAGCCAATTCTTCAGCTTCTGTAAAATGTCAATGTTCCACCCCAACCCCACCTCACTGATGCCCCTGTTCCAAGCAGTCCAAATTAGATGTGGCTTGTTCTGACTCCTATTACCTCATTGGCTTATTTTATAATAAAATGATTGTTTTGCTTCTACTTTCTATACAGTGCTACTCCTCTTGGGCTCATCTGCTCACCAGTGACTTGTAAAGAGCCAAATTTTGAGTTCAAATTCGAACTCTGACCTTTACCAGCTGCATACCCTCAGACATTACAGATCTAACTGGATCTCAGTTTCCTCATCTGCATCTCTACTTCACTGGCTCTTTGTAATGATTAAATGGCTTAATACATGTATAATGGTACCTGATATTAAAGAACTCAAAGTATCCTTTGATAGCTATCATAATACCAACAGACATGTTTTAAGTCTATTTTAAAGCCTTTACAAGCCCTTAAAGATACAGACACAATTCTTCATTTTGCTATGCAAATTCTGAATTATTGTGTTTCTATTTTTAATAAATTTTGATTTTGGGGAGGGAAATATGCCCTTCAAAATACATTACTTTCAGTATTACTTTGGTTTAGTTTCTTGTGAAAAAAATACAGTCAGAATTCCTACATTAGGATTAGCACAGAATTCAACATGGACCCCAGTGCGGGCTGGCTCTAGGCTGCAGCTTTTGGTGTTTTTGTGTTTTGTATTTTTTCCTCTAAATATGTTATATAGACACTTCTCAAAAGAAAGAACCTAGTTAACATGTTTACATAATCTAGTTTTGTCAAATGGGATGATACTATGTACCAATAAGGGATAGAATTTTTGGGTTTGTGCTTTATCAAACACATAATATCCTAACAGTATATTAACAGCAGTTCTCTTCGAGGCGCCTGGGGGGTTCCATTGGTTAAGCATCTGACTTCAGCTCAGGTTATGATCTCACGGTTTGTGAGTTTGAATCCCGCATCAGTCTCTGCACAAGTGCAGAGCCTGCTTGGGATTCTCTCTCCCCAGCCCCCCTCTTTTTCTGCTCTTCCCCCACTTATGCACGCTCTCTTTCTAAATAAATAAACTTATAAAACTAAGTTTTCTTTACACTGAAAAATGATTATAAAATGATTTAAGAGTTGTTACACTTTAGTTTTGTAAAACCAGGAAATTTACAAACAAGCATACTCAATGATTAATAAATTGTTCAAAAATGCAGGCATTTAAACAATTTATTTTTGAGAGAGCGAGCCACCCAGGCACCGATATGCAGGCATTTTTTTTTTTTTAATTTTTTTTTTCAACGTTTATTTATTTTTGGGACAGAGAGAGACAGAGCATGAACGGGGGAGGGGCAGAGAGAGAGGGAGACACAGAATCAGAAACAGGCTCCAGGCTCTGAGCCATCAGCCCAGAGCCTGACGCGGGGCTCGAACTCACGGACCGCGAGATCGTGACCTGGCTGAAGCCGGACGCTTAACCGACTGCGCCACCCAGGCGCCCCGATATGCAGGCATTTTTAAGGTAAAATGTATCAGTCTACACTTTACAATTTAGTTCTTACTACATGAGGTAAAAAAGGATTTATGTTGACAAAAACATTTATTTATCAGGAGAAAAAAATCCCAAACTAGTAAGTGAACTGCTCTTACTTGCCATGTGACATTTGTTAAGGAAAAAGCATCCCAAGGGACCAGGACCATCTTAATCTGCCAGCAAAATCAGACAGATGAAATACAATATAATAGAAACAAAAATTTTCTTTTCCATAAAACCAAGTCTAGGGATGCTAGTAAACTTAGTGCAAATATAAAGGCTGCCAGAACCATCTTCCATATAAATGCCTTCCAAATTTCCATTTCAGACACAGGGATGAGGGATTTAGGGGAGACAATCTTTGAATCAACATTTTACCTTCAATTCTTTGCTTCACTGACTTCTGACAGTTTGGCAAATTAGGGGTCATCACATTTAGAAGAGATGCCAAAGCCTGACAAATGCAATCTAAGAAAGACAGTATAAATTCTAAATGCCTGTGTAATTTTCTGTAGTTCCCAGCATTCTACCTCAAAAAGTCATCAGATTTAAAACTTAAGTCATTTCCTTTAGATGGTACAATTTTAGCAAAAAGCTTTTTTCAAATTATGGGATAATTAAGGTAACACTAAAATTCATATACCCAAAATTCAAGTCTTATGCCATTTTGTTATTCTGGGTTACTTGGTGTGTGAGTAGGAAGATGTATGGCAGAGATTAACTTTGGTTTTGAAAAAAAATTGAAAAATTTCCAATCTAATCCTATCTCAGTTTCTTCAGTACATGTTCAGAAATCTCCGTCCTTGGAATTAGGTAGTATTATTGGCCACCAAGATGGCCACTTAAAAATAAGTTTCCATCCCTCATGCTCCCACTGCCCTGGTCTAAAAAATGTGCCACCTTACATAGTTTGGTGCCTGCTATTTACAGGTGATTAGAGATCTATTCTCAGCTGGAGCTGAAAACAAGCAATCTTCTCCTTTGAGTTCCTAAATGCAGCTTAATACAAGTAGGAGTCCCAGGTCCATGACTGCCCTCTTCACTGTCCAACGTTACTTTCACAATTATTCTACCACAGAAGCTATTTCCCTTGAAAATACTGAGATTTACATGCTTAAATATTCAAATGGTATGCATCAGGTCAGGACTCAAAAGTATTAATTTGGAAAACACAAAAACAAGAAACCTGAACTTGATATCCTATTTATTTATTTAATTTATTTCTGAGAGGAAAAGAAACAGAGCATGAGCAGGGGAGGGGCAGAGAGAGTAGGAGACGCAGAAACCGAAGCAGGCTCCAGGCTCTGAGCTGTCAGCACAGAGCCTGACGCAGGATCGAACTCAGACACCGCGAGATCATGACCTGAACTGAAGTCAGACGCTTAACTGACTGAGCCACCCAGGCGCCCCTATTTATAAGTTTGTTTCTATTTATTTTGAGAGGAGATACAGAGCAAGTGGGGGAGGGGCAGGGGGAGAGGGAGACAGAATCTCAAGCAGGCTCTGCACCATCACGCAGAGCCCGAGAGGGTCAAGCTCAGGAACCAGGAGATATGACCTGAGCCGAGGTCAAGAGTCCATGCTTAACCGACAGCCACCCAGGTGCCCCTTCTCTTATTTTTAAAGGCCCAGGGGCACCTAGCTGGCTCAGTTAAGTGTCTGACTTTGGCTTAGGTCATGAGCTCACAGTTTGTGAGTCTGAGCCCCACACTGGGCTCAATGCTGTCAGCACAGAGCCCACTTCAGATCCTCAGTCTCCCTATCTCTCTGCCCTTCCCCATTCTCTCTCATGCGCTCTGTCTCTTTCGAAAAAAAAAGAAAAGAAAAAGAAAAAGGTCCAAATTCCCTGGTTTTAAAATTCAAATTTGACTCGTTTAAATGGAAAAAAACAAAAGCAGTGATAGCATACATTCCCTGATTCCACAGAAATACTCAAATTCATAGATAATGCTGTACTTCTTTATGTCAAATTTTGTTAAACAAACTTTACAAGATCAGTGCAGAACAGAGCTGGAAAGAAATGACAGAAACAGAAGCCTTCAATTATTATTTAAGAATAGGTATGATCTCAGTCAAAATCAGATTAGAAAACTCAAGGAAATATCCGGCACTGGCTTCTTTTAGGGAATCCTTAAAAAACCTACCATTTGGAATAACTTCTGTATCCCAACTTTGACATTCTTTCCTAAATGAATTCATTATTCCTATTTTTGCTATGTGGAATTTTTCAGAGTAATTTTCCTAGGAGGAAATTGGATATAATCACGTACCTTCCCATATGGCAGTGACATGGGACTAACAAATGGCAAGTGGGAAGGGGAGAGAAGATATAAACAGTATAGAGTGAAGTATAAGGAGGAAAACACAGTTTAAAAAAAAAAAAAAAGTTTGGGGCGCCTGGGTGGCGCAGTCGGTTAAGCGTCCGACTTCAGCCAGGTCACGATCTCGCGGTCTGTGAGTTCGAGCCCCGCGTCGGGCTCTGGGCTGATGGCTCAGAGCCTGGAGCCTGTTTCCGACTCTGTGTCTCCCTCTCTCTCTGCCCTTCCCCCGTTCATGCTCTGTCTCTCTCTGTCCCAAAAATAAATAAACGTTGAAAAAAAAAAAATTAAAAAAAAAAAAAAAAAAAAAAAAGTGAAGAATTTGTGACCATAAGAACCAGAATCAAATTGTGTGTGTGTGTGTGTGCGTATAACAATTTTATATCTTCAAAAATAAAACTGGAATGTTATTTCAGTTAAAATGTACAATACGCAAAATGCTCTGCAAAGGTAAAAAAAATGTACACCAACATAAATTTTCATGATTTTCTAATACATGACACTTTTGGATCAAAAAAATTACCATTACAAACCCTTTAATCAAATGTTTATTTTTTGTTTCCAGCATTACAATCTGCTGTGATTCATAAATTTCCATCTAAGTTAAGTTTTTAGCCACTGACCTCATACAAGTAGTTAGGTTCTTACATCAACCCCCACTTATCCAGCAAAGAATCACCCAGCTACAACTCTTGCATGGACAATGCTCACTACCACCCTGAACAACTTAAAGTGCATGAGTTATTTTGATGAATGGAGACACAGCTGTAGTTTTGCACTAAATTTTTCATTACTGAATTGTATGTTTTTTCACCTTGGTACCTTATCACTAGAAAGCTACTTACTTACATAATGTTTTAACCATATATTATGATAAATGTCCATTTATAACTGTAAGAAACTCATGTTACAGACACACTACTGACTATGATATTATACAAAATCATGGCCACAAGTTTCCGCATAAGAGATTTACTTCTCTTTCTCTTAAAGCAAGAAATATCTCACAGTTCAGATTTACATAAGTAGTGCCTTTTAAAATAAATTAAAAATAAAATGCTGTCCCGTCTGTAAAATTATAAATATTTCTAGTCCATTTTACAGAATTTTAAAATGCTTATAAATGCATTACCGCCTAGTAAATACACATTATGGCACTGAAGCCAGTTAAAAAACAAACAAACAAAAAAAACCCCAGCCGTAAAACTGGCCTATGGAAACATCCAGGGTTATTCTGTATCTCCTACACTGGAAAAATTAAACTAAATAAAGAAAAAAGTAAAGGAAAGATAAGAAATTTACAAAATGGCAACTACTACAACCTAAAAGGTGGACTGAAATGTCCTCCTTCAATTCAGGAACTAAGCCATTTCTGGAATGAACATTTATGGATAACTAGGATAGGAGAGTGTTCCTCTTAATGCTCAGGGCAGAATTATGTAGAAATAATTTCCACATTCTGTAAGGAAAAAACAGAGTGACTATTTAAAAACTAAATTTAGCCAGAACGTTCAAGATTGGCAGGTTCTGATGGAGTGACATCTTCAAAGGTAACAAAATTAAAACTCATAATCCTATGGATGATGCTTATTTTTACAAATGTAAAGAAAGGAAACATGATCGCAAGATACAATATACCCTGACAGGGTAAAATGAAAAATTATGAACAATTTAAGTAACTAAAATGTTCTCTATTGAAACATAAAAACATGATTTCCAAATTGATTCAACTTGTAATAGGTCCCTTACAAGGATGAAGTAGTCATTCTGTAGATGCTGAACTGCCCTTCACATTAAATACTTCCTCATCTTCAAAAAAAACAACTTCTGAATGGCCCTGACACCTTCAGTACAGGAGAGCAGGTTCGCGGACTTGTTTCCAAGGCTTTCCTCCAAAGAGATTCATTCAATAAAATCTATAATATCTCCAAATCTACATGTCGAACTTCGGGATTTCGTTTCTGGAAGGAAAAATCACCACCACATTATTCATAGCAAAACTGAATTTTGTTTCCTTTTATTCCATTAGATCACTAAAGTCACTGACAACATTTGGTCAAACGACTTCAGTGTAGCATATTAGCAAGATAAAAATCAATAGATGAATACTATACACTATAAACAATATGGTAAGTAGCCCCATCTCCCTGAGTTTGTTCAAATGTTCGTTAATACATTAATGGATGAAGAACCTAGTATGTGCCAAGCACTGCAAAGCACTGTAAATACACTCGCTTGTGGTGAAAAGAAAATCACTGTAAAACAGTAACAATCCGAAGAAATAAGCTGACATCCACTTATTTTATATATTTTAGCAACACCCCATATAGTCTTGTGGCAGGCACTGTGCTAAATAGTGGAGCTGGAGCTATGATTATTAGTAAGTCTGTTCTTGACCTTGATGGACTCAGTTTAGCCAGCAAGACCAGTGTATCAGTAACCATCTACAAGTGAAAGCATTGCGGCTAATAAAAATAGCAGTTAACATTTAATAAGCAGTCACCCTTATGTCAAGTACCATGCTAAGTAAGGGGCTTCACGTGCATGTGTGTTTTAAAATCCTCATACCTCAATCATTTCCATTTTATATATGGGAAAATTGAAGTTTGAAGAAATTAACTAACCTACCTACGTTATGAGCTACTAAGTGACGAAGCCAGGATACATTCCGGACCTCAAGCTCCTAACTATTACAATGAATGCACTGAAACGCTAACTCGGGGAACAAAACCGCCAGATCTATTACTTTAACTCATGAGATTGAGTAAGACTTCACTGAGAATATTAAGACTTCACTGAGAGTATCTACACAAGGCCTGAAAGTAGTGAGTTTTCCAGATAGATGATGACGAGGATCATCATCTAGACAGAGGAAACAATACAAGCAAAGTCAGCCGGAGAAGGGTGTACTGGCCATATGGTATAGTTAGCCACAGGGGTTGCAAAAAGGGCAGGATCAGTAATGAGGCTGGAAAGGCAGGCAGAAACCAGGTTGTGAAAAATTTGAAATGCCGGCTTAAGGAACTTCAACAACAGAAAGTATCTTTATTACATTCCTATTCTATGCCAGGCACTGAAGTATACAACAATGAACAGGAAACAAAACAGTACTTGTCTTCAACGAACGTCTGTCCAGTGAGGAAATACAGGTTAAGTAAGCAGGCACTTAGAGTAGTCTGCTACTTAAAGAGCAAGGTAAAGGTCTTGGGGTTGTATCTTTATGGGTACAAAAAGGAAGGACACCTAAATCTGGGAGTGGGGGGAGGGATTAAAAGTGTAATAAAATGTAATATAATGACATTATGAGAATGGAGGACAGAGAGAACATATAAAACTATATAACTAACTTACATCTATCAAAGAGGAAATAAATAACGTGGAAGCAGTTTAAGACCTTCCTATAGAAATATGGCAGTAAATCTAAAAGAAATACTAAAAATGGTTGCTTCTAAGCATGACTGAGGATGGTGAGGCAGGTGACACTTCTGTTTATAAGCTTTTCAGTTCTGTTTGACTTTATAAATTGTGTATATTATTTTTTTGATATTATTTGATAAAAATTATAAAAGTAGGGGCGCCTGACTGGCTCAGTTGGAAGAGCATGCGACTCTTGATCTTGGGGTCATGAGTTCGGGCCGATGCTGGGTGTAGAGATTATTAAGTAAATATTAAACCAATCAATCAACATGGGGAAAAATCTCTTCTAAGTGATTCTGATAATCAGTCAGGATTAGGAACATTTGCATATTACTCAAAGGAATTCAGTTATAAAGGCAAGAATCTGATATAACACTAGAGTTTAGCTCCAGCTAGAGCATTTTATTGAGTGTGCACTGGCATTCTTCTTATGACTAGTTTTGTTCCAGTATACCTGGGGGTACTCTCCTCTTGGATACTAATATGAGAGTGGCCAGGGGACCCCCAAGCATGGGGGTACACTTTTGTTCTCAATTTTCTCTTTACCTTAAACTATTTGCTCTTTTCTAGAATTCCTTAAATTCAACACAGAATAAAAAAAGATTTCCTCTAACAGAAATGAAACTGAATTTTATTTTCTCTTTCCAATCCACCCTAACCCATCCCAATATGACTTTAAAAAGTTTAGGTATTAATGGAAAATTTGAAACTATCCTGTCTAAAAAAACCACTATATGTAAAATGTGTACCAAAAAAAAATCTAATCTCAAGAAAAAGAAACTGAGGCACCTGGGTGGCTCAGTCAGTTAAGTGACCGACTTCAGCTCATGATCTCACGGTTTGTGAGTTCAAGCCCTGCATCGGCTGTCAGCTCGGAGCCTAGAGACTGTGTCTCCCTTTCTCTCTATGCCTCCCTAGCTTGTGCCCTGTCTTTCAAAAATAAATAAACTTTAAGAAAAAAGAAAAAGAAAGTAAAAACTTGATGTATTCTGTTTTAAAATCAAGTTTTTTTAGAGAAAATTATCAAATTCCTAACATGAAATGTGCCAAATACGGAGACAGGCACAACATGAATGAATAAAAAAAATAGGATTAATACTCTTAGATTTTAATGTTTAGTGCCTAATAAGGTATCACGTGTATATAGCAGAAACTGAATAAACAGAGCTGAAAATCAATAATTGTGTTCAATTTGTAATTTTCATTCATTTGTTCTACAGATACTTATTGATTTATTATGTCCCAGGCACTATTCAACTTGAATTAGAACATTTTACATAGCACAAATTTATTTCAACACTCATATTTTAGAGAGATAAAAACCAAATAGTGTAATTTTATAATGTTGCAGATTCAAAAAAATGCTACAGGAGGATGCAATTCAAGAAGCAAAAGACAGAGTAAAGGGCACAGCACTTAACTGGAATACTACTTATTAGGAATTTGCAAATACTATGGCATCATCCCACTGAATTAATTTCCCATAGAAGTACTGCTTCCCAAACATAAAAAACTTCATAGAAGAAGATTGAAATATAGAGGTAAAGCAAAAAAATTTTAGTTAACAGTTCAAAGAACTTAATATATATTTCACATTTATACTACGTGATTAGCTTCTATAATATACATTAGCTTCTATTATTTTTAATGTTTTTACATAGAACTATGCAAGTTGTAAGGACACCTGGGTGGCTTAATCAGCTGAGAATCTGACTCTTGATTTCGACTCAGGTCATGGTCCCAGTGTCGTAGGATTGAGCCCCGTGTCATTCTCCACACTGAATGTAGAGCCTGCTTAGGATTTTTTTCTCTCTCTTTCCCTCTGCCCCTCTCCCCTGCTGTGCACTCTCTCTCATTAAAATTTGAAGAAAAAAAAAAAGAACTATGCAGGTTATAGATTATAGCCAAAAATACTATCTATTTTAATAATTATCAGATAAATGGCATCACTCAATAGAGATGGCTAGACTGCTGAATTTTATTATTGAGTGTGACTTTCCAAAGTGATTCAATAATTATTCAAATTTAAATTGAGAAGACAACCATGCTTAGAAACTAAAAAAGAGAATATACCAAAGTTTTAGTTTTCAAAAGATGATCAGCTTATTTTCAAAACAAGATAAAAGAATTACATTTATGCCCTCTCCTGGTTTAGTTTCTCAATTAGGAAGAACTTTTCTTTAACATTAATTATGCCTTATTACCTTAGAGAGGATTCTAACCTGAAAGTATGGGTTAAACTTTGCTTCCTGGTTTGAAAGTCTTATATAATTCAGAAACACATGAGTTAGTTCAGTGCATTAAAGATTTAATAGTTTCGGGGCGGCTGGGTTGCTCAGTGGTTAAGCAGCCGACTTCAGCTCAGGTCATGATCTTGCGGTCCATGAGTTCGAGCCCCGCGTCGGGCTCTGTGCTGACAGCTCAGAGCCTGGAGCCTGTTTCAGATTCTGTGTCTCCCTCTCTCTCTGACCCTCCCCTGTTCATGCTCTGTCTCTCTCTGTCTCAAAAATAAATAAACGTTAAAAAAAAATTAAAAAAAAAAAAAAAAAAGATTTAATAGCTTCTAATTAAAGCACAAAGCTAAACAAAACCAATAAATTTATCTGATTGTGATAAGAGTAAATATAGTTAAGAATGACCAATTTGTTAATTATTCTCATATCTGGTTTCCGACTTATTGTTTCTATTAACGAGTAAAGCTAAAATACAGATTTAGTCTAAAAGCTCATTATTTTATCCTTTCCAGGGAAATTTTTTAAAAAAGATAGAATGGAAAAGCAAAGTTTATTCATTCTTGTGTCACCCTGCACAAAAATAATCATCTTGCGTTATATTTGGAAAAGTGACTTTCAAAGTGGGGTCCAAAGGTTCTGACACCTTTTCAAGGGAGACTCCAAGGTCAAAGCTATTTTTATAACACTGATGTTATTTGCCTTTACTATGCTGGTATTTCCTCTGACGACATAAAAGCAATGGTAGATAAAATTGATGGCATCTTTGCACAATTCAAGGCAACTGCCACCCAACTCATATTAATGGAGTCATTGTGTTCCTTTACTGGCAGACACATTAAAAAAAAAAAAAAAGCCAGTTTCACTTTAAAAAGTCCTTCATGAAGTAGTAAAAACATTGGTTTATTAAACCTCAACGCCTGAGTACACTTTTTAAAATGTTCTGTGACAAAATGGGGAGTATTCTTAGACCTTCCTGCTTCACACTGAGGTCTGAGGTCACAAAGAGAAGCACTCTGGGACGAGCTGGAGTTATGAGCTAAATCAGATGCTTGTTTACATAACACCATGTAGGAGCGCCTGGCTGGCTCTGTTGGTAGAGCATGCAAGTCTTGAGCTCAGGGTCGTGGGTCGTGAGTTCAAGCCCTACCTTGAGGGTGGAGTCTTCTTAACAACAACAACAACAACAAGTGAGCTATCTAAGTAAACCCCATTTTTACTTGAAAGAAAAATGAACAAACTACGGTTATTCAAATTGGGTATTTGGCAGGGATCTTCTTAAAAAATGAACAAAATGAAAAAAAAATGAACAAAATGAATCTGTTACTTCAAGGAAAACAACAGTATTTGTTGCTAATGGTAAAATGCAAGCTTTCAAATGAATATTAGAATGCTGAAAAACTTGTATCTACCACCGTGACCTTGACAGCTTCCAAATACTTAGAAATGTGTCACCATTTGAAAGATGTACATAAATTCAGTGAGTTAGTATTTCCCAAATGGCCAATTCATAACATTCTGGAATCATGCATGGATTAAGAGATCCATCCAGAGTACAAAGACAGACCAACAAATTTTAATAGTGTATAGTAGATAATTAATCATACCCCAAGAGAGGTCTGGCCTTTGCCCTAGGCTACTGAGAGGTGATTGTTAGGCCCTTGGAATGTCCTGGCTGAAAATTTTGTCTTTATCTTTGGCCACACAATATCCGCTATATATCCAAATGGGACTAGAGACTAAAAGTGTCAACTCTTCCTTGGAGTGGCTAGAGATGAAAGGTTGACCACTTAGCAGTCAACTATGGAGCCCCAGTAAGATCTCTGGACACCAAGGCTCAGTTAAGGTTCCCTGATTAATACTCTGCAAACTGCCACACATCATTGTCAGGAAAGTAACAGTGTCCATGACTCTATAGCAGAGAGGACAACTAACTGAAACTGTGTTTAGAACTCTCTCCTGTGCACTTCTTCCTTTGGCTAGTTTTAATCCTTCCTTTCACTGTAATAAACCATAACCAGGAGTATAAAAGCAACCAATGAGTTCTGTGAGTCCTTCTTGTGAATTATCAAACCTAGGATGATAGGAGGAATCCCTTGAACTTTGTAACTGGTGCCAGGAAGGAGGGTGATCTTGTGAACTGTGTCCCTTAACTTCACAAACAGTATGTGGAAAGTTCTTTGATATGGTTTCAGATTCCACATTGCAACTAAGCTTTAAGAGGCTACCAGGTGTCAGGTATGGGTTTAACATCACATAAAAATACCACAATTATCTGAAAAGGCTTTAAGAATACTTACAAAGACTACTCCCTTTTCTTTATATCCTTCAACCAAAACAATGTACGTCAACAGAATAAATGCAGAAGCAGATATGGGAATCCAGTGGTCTTGGATTTTTGCAAAAATGTGAAACAATATCACTCTTCTATTTTTTTCATTTTAGAAACTATAGTTATTTTTCATTAAAATATTATTTATATTAACATGAAATGAATAAATATTTTTAAAATTCTCAGTTTTAATTTATGATTTGGTAAATATCAATAAAGTATTATAATTTGAATAAATAAAAGCTGTTTGGGTCCTCAATAATTTTTAAGAATGTAAAGAATCCGAAGACCAAAATAATTGAGAACTGCTCCTCTAAAACTTGAAAATCATGTTGTAAACTATAATATTAACATAAACAAAATTGTATCATTTGATGTCTTATTAATCTGATCAGATATCTAGACTCTAAAAGAAAAGATAGTAAGTAGTGATAGAAATTCTTCCCTTCAATATTTTTCTTTTTAAGACAGAGAGAGCGAGTGCACATGCACATACTTAAGCAGGCCCCATGCCCAGTGAAATGCCACACATGGGGCTCTATCTCATGACCCTAGATCATGACTTGAGCCAAAATCAAGAGTCGGATGCTTAACTGACTGAGCCGCCCAGGCACCCCTATTTCCCTTCAGTTTTTAACAAAAGAACGGTCAACATCAAGAAAGATGTGTTCCCTTCAACAAGCTATGTATGTCAAAGATCTTTTACAAGTTTTATTTATTGCAAAAACTTGAACTCAAGAGCCAATGAAAGACAATCTGAAAACACTGAGACGTGTTTAAAGATAGTCTAATCAGGGGGGTGCCTTGGTGCCTCAGTCTGACTTCGGCTCAGGTCATGATCTCACAGTTCGTGTGTTCAAGCCCCACACTGGGTTCTGTGCTGACAGCTCAGAGCCTGGAGCCTGCTTCAGATTCTGTCTCCCTCTCTCTGCCCTCCCTCCCTTGCTCGTGCTGTCTCTCAAAAATAAACATTAAAAAAAAAAAAAGATACTCTTATCAGGTAATACTTCAGTAAAAAACCAATAGATTGTAATGATCTCCAACTGAACAGAAGCAAAAAGAAAATATAAAATGACAGATGGAGTAAAAGGAAGATTGATGCATGCTCAAGGACACATTCTATTTTTTCAAACTTTTGAACAAAATCTGAAGTTTCCCTTTTATCTTTCTCTAGAAACTTACAAAATACTTTTTATTTCAAAACAAAAAATCTCTATTTCGGAAAACTAAGCAAGCAGTATAGAATAGTGGTTGAAAGTACAGATTTTGGAATTAAACGACGAAGGTTCAAATCCCAATCCCTTACCTTCCTTGAGTAAATTACCCAACTTCTCTAACCCAGTAATTTTTCTGTTTCACAACTACCAGTCATACACCATGGGGTTACTAAGAAGGTAAATGCATACACGGGATACAATTAGCAGTGTCTGCCACAGCATAAGTACTCAAAAACAGGTGGCATTGGGGCGCCTGGGTGGCGCAGTCGGTTAAGCGTCCGACTTCAGCCAGGTCACGATCTCGCGGTCCGTGAGTTCGAGCCCCGCGTCAGGCTCTGGGCTGATGGCTCAGAGCCTGGAGCCTGTTTCCGATTCTGTGTCTCCCTCTCTCTCTGCCCCTCCCCCGTTCATGCTCTGTCTCTCTCTGTCCCAAAAATAAATAAATGTTGAAAAAAAAAAAAAAAATTAAAAAAAAAAAAAAAAAAAAAAAAAAAACAAACAGGTGGCATTATTATTATTACGAAGACATCTTACTTTCAGTTCCTTCTCAAGTCTGTCTACTTCAGCTCCTAAAGTATCAATAATATTTTCTCCATGTTTAAGCATAAAGGTTTCTAGTTCTTCAGGAGTTTTCACTTCTTGAATTTCCTATAAAGAAAATGAAAGCAGAAAAACAAAATAACTTTAAAAAAAATCATAGTAGTACATTGATGATTTCTTTAAAAAATCGTAACACCATTAAGTTTGATGAAAATGAAAAACTTTCACACAACAGGCGATGGATGACCTAGTTCTGGAAAAATTTAATTCAACAAAAAATTGAGTATAATACTTCACAGAGGTAGCTTACCAAAATCAGTGGGAACAGAACAGACTATTCAATAAATAGTGCCAGGGCAATTATTTTTCATAGGAAAAAAGTATTAAATCCCTACTGCAAATCATTAAAAAAACAAATAATTCTAAGTGAATTAAAAAACTATGAGTAGAAAACCAACCACAATATTTTTAGAGAAAAAGGAGAATATTTTTATGATACTGGGAAAAGGAAGGATTTCTTGAACAAGATAATAAAAAGCCTAGAGAAAAAGATTACAAATTTAACATAAAGTTTAAAAATGCATTAAACCTTCTGTACAACAAAGTGAAACAGTAAATCACAAACTAGTATATACAACTGAGGAAGGATTCGTGTCGAGCATATTACAAATAAAATGTTTATAAATCTGTCAGAAGAACAGAAATTAACTAAATAAACAAGCAAGTAGAAGAAATCCCAACAGTTAATAAATTTCAGTGCTTACTAACCTCGTTACTACTACCAGGGGGTATATAAATTATAATTAAATATAAATTGTAATTCTCATATTTATAATGACAATTTAAAAACTGTCAATACAATAAGTAAAATGTAAAATAATAGAATGTAAAATAATAGAAACTCTGATATACTAATGATGGAAGTTAAACTGACACACTTTACACAATTTGCCAATACCTAGGGAAGCTGAGGGTAAGTTTACTCAATAGCCCATCTATTTTAAATCTAGCTGTACACTACTCTAAAGAAATTCTTGCATAGGTGAACAAGGAAATGTATGAGAATGACACTGTGGACAGAAATGTCCAAGTGGAGACTGGATAAATAAATTACAACAGATTCACTAGAGAATACTATATAGCAATTAAAATAAATTAACTAGAGGTATATGTATATATTAATATGGGAGAATCTCACAACCATGCTGTTAAACAAACTGTAGAGGAAATCAGACAGTATACCATTTATATCAATTTTTAAATATCCAACATGCTGCTATATACTACTGTGTTAAGAAAAATATGCTGAAAAGTATAAAAACTGAATGGAAATGACAGTACTAAATTCAAAACAATTTTTAGTTCTAGGGATGGAGGAAGGAGAATGGGATCTAAAAGGAGAAAACCAAAGCTTCACCCATTTTTATAACAATTGCTTGTTTTTAATTCTAAGTAAATACAGTACAATAAAATGTTAAGATTTGACAAAGGCAAGTGGTAACCGGTGCACTGTTCATTATATCATCCTCTGTAAATTCTCTTTTAAATTTAATTCTTAGTTTTAAAAAGCATGGGTTTTGGAGTCAGAGATCTAAATTCATATCTGACTCCATACTGTGGCTCTGCAATTTTAGGCAAGGTAATTAATCTTTCTGTGTTTCAATGTGCCTATGTATCAAATTGAAAATATTATTTCTTTACATCACAGCGCTGTTGAGAGTAAATCAGACAACATATATAAAATGCCTGGCATGTAACAAGCACTGGAATAGTAAGTTTGCTCTTCTGCTGTCTCTGACCCAATCTACAGTAAATAGAAGAGTTTTGTCTGATTTTGGAACCCTAAGAAGTTGAAGGCTGAAGTGATTTTAAGACCTGTAACAGTTTTATTTTATTTACTTAAAAATTTAATTTTTGTAACCCTTGGCTATATAAGAAAACAATAAATACATAAACTTACCTGCAGCATTTGGTCAAAATCTTGTTTTTCTAAATATGATCTTGTAACAACTCGTCCATCAAAATCTACTTCTGCCTTAAATCTTACTTTCCCTAATCCCAGATCTGTGGCTTTAACATCATGAATTGCCCTGTAATCAACAACAACGCACACAAATTTATATATACGCACATATATATTTTAATGGCGCAAAGTGCAGATTTCTTGTTTTTTCCCATCAGTGATAAAAATGGACCAAGATGGCTTTCAGAGTGTTCACCATCAAGTGCCATATATCAATATCCAAAAAAATGCCCATTTAGCTATTTTTTCATAATGCATACAAAGATGCAAACTTTATAAATATTATAGTTTTATAAATGTTATGAATTATATAGTTGGTGGATTAAAAACAATCAACTCTAAATTGCTTTTCTACCATGTTATTTCATCTCATAACCCTTTTTTCTTTTTCCCAAAAGCTTCTTTACAAGTCTTGATACCACTCTAAAGTACTATCAGAATGAGGTTAATAATAACTACCTCATGGGATTGATATGGGGAGTAATGAACCAACACATACATAAAATTTTAATACTGTAGCAACTACATGTAAAGCATTTAATGAATGAAATTTACTTTACAGATTATACAACACTCCCAGAGGGACCTAAGTGACTTGCCTAAGGTAATTCAGCTAGTCAACAGCAGAGGCAGGATTTCCCCTCCAGATCTTCAGAAAGGGAAGCAGATGTTCAAGTGTCATAACTGCTTTTCATCCCTTCTGCCTGCCCTAACCCTAATCAATCTTCCTCAGGAAACTAATGAGAAAGTCTTTTCTTTCTATGGTAATCACTATTAACATCTTTTCTTTACAGGATATATAAAACAATAGAAAACAGTTAATCCTGGGGATAGACAGAGCTACTGGGAAAACAAATTTAAATGAGACTCCAAATACTCTTAAAACATTTGACTCTAATTTCTGAGTGATCCTGAGCAAGTTACTAAATATTGAGTCTAAAATTCTTTAGTCATAGAAATAAAGAAGTATATTTAGGGGCGCCTGGGTGGCGCAGTCGGTTAAGCGTCCGACTTCAGCCAGGTCACGATCTCGCGGTCCGTGAGTTCGAGCCCCGCATCAGGCTCTGGGCTGACGGCCCAGAGCCTGGAGCCTGCTTCCGATTCTGTGTCTCCCTCTCTCTCTGCCCCTCCCCCGTTCATGCTCTGTCTCTCTCTGTCCCAAAAATAAATAAACGTTGAAAAAAAAAAAAAATTTTTAAAGAAGTGTATTTATCAACTAGGATGAAAATAACATTTAATATTTATAAAATTATATATGCCCAAAATGAAACAAAACTTGTCCAGAAAGGCAAGAAACTATATAATTTACTCTTTTTAAAAAAGTATACTTACCTCAGTCTTAACACGTTTAAAAATTTCATTATTTGACTAATACTAAATTGCAGCTAATCAAAATATGCAGCTATACCTTTTCCCTATGTACTTATACAGAACTAACTGGATAGAAAAGTGTTTGTGATCAGCAGTGTGTCTACTATGGCTCCCGATAAGCCCCACCTCCTGTACTCAAGTCCTTGTGCAATCCTCTCTCCTTCAATGTGGGCTAGACTTGTCCTAAACAAGGGAACATGGCAAAGCGAGGAGCTATCATTTCCAAGATTAGATGACGATCTGTGACTTTATCTTGTCCACACTCAGTATCTATTGCCTTCTCATCTTGCATACTATGATGAAGCAACAGGCCAGGTGGGAGACACCCATGTAGTAAGGAACTAAATTCTCTCAACAATTACATGAGCGGGCTTAGAAGATCCTTCCCCAGGAGATGACTCCACTCCCAGCCAACGCCTTTTGACTGCATTGTTTTTTTTTTTTTAATATGAAATTTATTGTCAAATTGGTTTCCATACAACACCCCGTGCTCATCCCAACAGGTGCCCTCCTCAATACTCATCACCCACCCTCCCCTCCCTCCCACCCCTCATCAACCCTCATATTGTTCTCAGTTTTTAAGAGTTTCCTATGGTTTGGCTCCCTCCCTAATTTTTTTCTCCTTCCCCTCCCCCATGGTCTTCTGTTAAGTTTCTCAGGATCCACATAAGAGTTAAAACATATGGTTATCTGTCTTTCTCTGTGTGACTTATTTCACTTAGCATCACATTCTTCCAGTTCCATCCACGTTGCTATGAAAGGCCATATTTCATTCTTTCTCATTGCCATGTAGTATTCCATTGTGTATATAAACCACAATTTTGACTGCAGTTTATAAGAAACCTAAGTACAGGACCCAGGTAAACCATGCCCATGCCCAGATTCCTGACCCACACCAACTGTGAGGTAACAAATGTTGTTTTAAATCACTAAGTTTTGAAGTAATTTGCACACAGTGATAGATAACTGAAAAAACTGTATGAACTTTCTGGATTACTAACATTTATTTTTTCTACCAATTTAATCTACAGATTTCACTCTTCCAGAAAATTTCAAATCTGCCACAGTACATCTTTTTTACTTATAGCTCTTTTTTAGATTTTATAAACAATATATGCAAAATTACAAATACACATGTACCTAACAACAGGACACTGAAATACGTGAAGCAAAAACTGACAAATTTCATAACACGTTTTTGTAAACCTTATTAGCAGCATCACTGGAATAAGCTGACCTTACTGATGGGTCGTTCTCCAGGAGTTCAGTCAGCCGCTGTACTTGCTCTGGCTGGATGGATCGCCCTAAGAGTGCTTCTGTGTTAGTGTAGATGAGGAACGCAGAGACTATGCCTAGTAACGTGCCCACACCCAAAGAACCTAGGCTGTCATACAGGGGATTACCTAAATAAAGTACGTAAGAAGTCAGTAAATTAACATTTTCTTTTTTTCTTTTTATTTTTTTCAATATATGAAATTTATTGTCAAATTGGTTTCCATACAACACCCAGTGCTCATCCCAAAAGGTGCCCTCCTCAATACCCATCACCTACCCTCCCCTCCCTCCCACCCCCCATCAACCCTCAAGTAAATTAACATTTTCTATTATTTCAATCAGCTTTAGTGAGTAAAGAACCAGAATTAGTAAATCAAGGGACCCAAAATTCATTCTGAATTCCTTCAATGACTGTCCTAACAGGTTTACTATACTACAAAATGGGGATGCTACAATGTGCTTCACACTACATAGGAGTATCAGGCTGTTTAATTATTTAAGATCTGTTTTCTTGCATCTGGTCATTACATAAGTGAGGGTCCAGAGCATTTTAGAGATATCATATACATATTAATAATATAATAGAGCCCATTTCTTTTTGATATATTAATAGCACTTTTCCTGTCCCATGTTGACAAAATAATTGGGAGATCAAAAGCTGAAAAACAAAACAAAACATTTTTTGTCTGTTTTTCTTATCAAGGTTCTGTGAGAGAATTAAGCCATACAAAAAATGATATGGATCACTCTTCTCATTCACTCAAGGATGATGCATAGCTAGTATCATTCCAGATACAAAGGAGAAAAGTTAACTCACTGCATGCTAGAGTGAGTCACCTTAGAGCAGTGGTTCTCAAAGTACGGTTCCTTAATCAGCGGCATCAGCATCACTTGAGAACTTGGTAAAAATGCAAGTCCTTAGGCCTCACCTAAGACTCTGAATTGGAAACTCTGGAGTTGGGACCGGCATTGTCTTCTTAAGCCCTCCAGGTGATTCTGATTCTAAAGTTTGCCTTAGTTTGTTGGGACTTAATTCTCTCCCAGAACCAATGAAAAGAGCTGATTATCAGACATCAATAAATATATTTAAAATTTTCCTAATAAACTTAACATACAAGGCTTTTATGATTAAACGTTTTTTATTCCAAAGATCAAATATCAATATTAAATTTAATATTAAATTAATATGCTTGGTAAACATACATTCATTTTACTAAAAAAAAATGTCAATTTACACACTAGCTTTACTAACATTTAGTCAAAATATAACACTAAAAAGTAAAATGACTAATCTGTACTACAGTGCTGGAAATGACCCACTTATAAAACATAATCCACTAGGAAGTTCAAAATCAAATACTGCTCTTTAAAAATACAAATTTATGGGGTGCCTGGGTGGCGCAGTCGGTTAAGCGTCCGACTTCGGCCAGGTCACGATCTCGCGGTCCGTGAGTTCGAGCCCCGCGTCAGGCTCTGGGCTGATGGCTCAGAGCCTGGAGCCTGTTTCTGATTCTGTGTCTCCCTCTCTCTCTGCCCCTCCCCCGTTCATGCTCTGTCTCTCTCTGTCCCCAAGATAAATAAACGTTGAAAAAAAAAAAATTAAAAAAAAAAATACAAATTTACATCATTATTTTTATTTAAAAATATACCTATATAAATAATCCTTCAGAAAACACAGAAATATTAGTTGGAAAATGTTTTATTGATTTCTTGGCATGTTATTTAATTTAAATGAATTAACCTAGCTAATTAAAACAATGTGGAACTCTAAAAACTAAGATTTGTATAAGTTTGATCTGACTGGTTTTTATTATTTGTAAAAGAAAATCTATTAACAGTTGACTTATTCATCAAGTCTCACTTTCCTTAAGCCTAAAATTTTGCTAAGTAATAATTTGTCTAAGAAATGTCTAAAATGGGAAGGTCAATTGGAAGAACAATGCAAATATTCTGGATCACAGTGAACATTAGAGAATGCTGGTCTAGTCTTAAAATGTACATTCAAAATAAGAAAGATCCATTCATATTTCCGACTATTTTAAGAAACACTGCATGGGGCGCCTGGGTGGCTCAGTCGGTTAAGCGTCCGACTTCAGCTCAGGTCATGATCTCACAGTCTGTGAGTTCGAGCCCCGCATCGGGCTCTGTGCTGACAGCTCAGAGCCTGGAGCCCATTTCAGATTCTGTGCCTCCCTCTCTCTGCCCCTCCCCTGTTCATGCTCTGTCTCTCTCTGTCTCAAAAATAAATAAACATTAAAAAAATTAAAAAAAAAAAATAAGAAACACTGCAGAAGCATGGAAGCTTACCACCTACAATTATTTCAAGTATGCAAGGGCAAATGGGTAAAAATGGAAGAAGTTCCATTCTGAGAGAACTGTAACCTCAGAAATTTAGTTTTTTTATACTAAATGGTTGTTTTAGAAATTAAAAATGATTTTTGTCTTATTTATCTGTACTGGTCTTCCAAACACTTAACTAGTTACCAAAATGAGGATAAATGCAACTAGAGAGTCCAGGAAACAGGAAAGCAACAGCAGTTGTTATTGGCACTAACAATGGAAGACAAATGAACAAGAGCCACAATACATATTTATTTAGAACTTTAGGGTTTATTAAAGTTCTCTCCCATATATCATCTTAATAAACCTACAAGGTCACTAGGCCAAATATCAATAGGAAGCTCAGAGTACTTGCATAATTTATTAAGGCACAGCTAGGAAGGTTAAGCACATTATAGAAATGCTCTATTAACAGCCTTTCTGTATTTCAAACAAAGAAAATTTCTAAGAGAGACATCTGAAGACTTTTGCTATCTTAATTGTCTTATACAAATAAATGGTTAGTATGGAATTAGTATTTAACAATCTCTATTGGTTTAAATTATTCAGTGATATAAAATAAAATACCCACATATTAGACAATTACTTAAGTACTACAAATAAATCACCTGTAATTTATGAAATACTTACCTGTTATAGAAGTAAGGCCCATACACGTGGCTGCTATTATCACTCCCAAGACTGCTGCGGTATCCTCCAATAATATAACATTTGTACTAGGATCACGACTTTCCATTACTTAATCGGTTGGGGTACAGACAAGAAAAGAAATTTTCTGAAATCCTAATTTGATACTATCAGGTAACATTTTAATAAGTATCCATTCAAAATTAAGATATAAATTAAGGGGCGCCTGGGTGGCGCAGTCGGCTAAGCGTCCGACTTCAGCCAGGTCATGATCTCGCGGTCCGTGAGTTTGAGCCCCGCGTCAGGCTCTGGGCTGATGGCTCAGAGCCTGGAGCCTGTTTCCGATTCTGTGTCTCCCTCTCTCTCTGCCCTTCCCCCGTTCATGCTCTGTCTCTCTCTGTCCCAAAAATAAATAAACGTTGAAAAAAAAATTAAAAAAAAAAAAAAAGATATAAATTAAGACAAAAATGTATGAGATCCTGATTTTAAACATCCTGTTCAATGTAAACATGACTTCATGGTTTAAATGTTGACAGTAACAAATTTAAAGTCAAATTACTTTCTTTCTTTTTTTTACTTTCTCTAATAATATAAGTACATACAGAAATACCATAGTTCACTTAAGTTAAAATACAAAGTATTCACGTTCATATCACACTACATTTCTCTTTTTAAAAGAGACCGTATATATTGTAAGAGTCACACAGGGAAGACATTGAGATATATTTTGTACACATCTATAAGGAAAAAAGAAACAGCACTAGGCAATTTTAAAAAATAAAGGAGGTGAATGAAATAGGACACCTAAAATACATACCATATTTATAAAATGGCATTCCTTTGGCCCGAGCACTCCTACGAAGTTCATTTACAGCAACGAGAAGTGTTGCTGAAAGAAAAGCATTCATATCAGCGAGGAAAAAACTTCATGCCTCCCAGCTTTAAAGATGGCATCTCAAACTAAAGAGGCACAACACTTTTAATGCCAGGGTTGTCAATAAAGTCCTCTATTAACTAGTCATTATCAAGACTCCCAAAATCATCACATTACAATGAATTTCTAGTATTCCCCATATTTCTAAACCGTAATAATTTTAATTTCATGACTACAACCTAATGAGAACCAAAGGAGAAAAGTTAACTCACTGCATGCTAGAGTGAGTCACCTTAGAGCAGTGGTTCTCAAAGTACGGTTGAGATTTATTGGACAGCAACTGGTTGGCAGGCAGCACGCTAAGCACATTTACGTCTGACCCTCCCAACCTTTTGAGGCAGGTAGTGTTATCACCATTTTACAGACTGTTAAAGATGAAGGGAACACTATGCATAGCAAATGACAACGTTTTGGAAGTAAGCACACTATGAATTCAGCAATGAGTCAGGCAGTTTCCCACATGATGTCAGTACTTCTCTGTCATAGAACTGCTACAGATGAAATTTGCAGAAACTTTGAAACATTTTATTGCAAAGAGTGACCTTTCTGTGATTAACACTACTAAAACCCGACTTTTAAAAACTCAATATATAGTTATGTTTTTATACTTCGCTCCAAATGTTCTGAGTATTACGATAAAATACTCAAAAACAAAAAGGTTTTCCCTTGCCCCCACCCATTATAGGAATAACCATATTATATTACACAAAGAATTTACTTCCTCAAAGTAGATTCCTATTTCTAGTTTTTCTTTAATCAATGGAATTTAGCAATTTATAAGAGTGGACTGCTGAATATATATTACTAAATTAAGAATAAAGAGATACTGTGACAGTACATACCTCCTTCAGATACTAATGATCCTGCTAAAATACAATATGCCTAGAAAACAAGTATTAAAGCATAAGTTAATATTTCATTAAAGAATCACAATGACTCATGCATAAAATTTATAATGTTTAAAACGGAAACATAAATTGAAATCCTAGCCAGATCAGGATCTTGATGGGAAACAGCTCAAACGAGAACAATGAGATAGATGGTGTATCTTCATAAACGGAAAAAAAAGTTAAAAATCTGATGGCCATCTCATTTTTTAAACTTATCTTCTCTGTAGAATGTGATACCGTGACCTAAGTTAAATTCTTGATATAAAATATGAAAAAATTACTTAATTGGTATGAAAATTTTTCTGAAGTTGAAAATGAACACAAACATTTGAAATCTGGGGTATGGGTATCAGGATACAGTAAGATCCACATCCATACCCATGTTAACTTCTGGATTTTGTTTGGATGCCTAGTACCAATCCTGATTCAGAAAGATAACCAGTTATAAACAGTAATCAATTTGGGGGAGGCGGGTAACGCCATCTACCTCGCAGTTCCAGGATACCCTTGAATTAATGAAAGGTTTCAAAAAACTTTAATCCAAGGTGTACAGAAACAGTTAACCTAGCTACACATATTTAAACAATTTTAAATGTACTCCAAACCAAACACATGTAGAATTTTCAGCATTTCCTTTTTGGAACCCTAGGCTTCCCTGAAACAGAAGTCCAACACTTCTCATAATTCTACTAAGAATTATGAACAGTCCAACACTCTCATAATTCTACTAAGGAAACTGAGATGTCCCAAGGCTATGTGATTTGCTTGAGTACACAAAAATGATACCAGGGTAAAAACTTAAATATGGGTTTTCCAGTTTTAATTCTAGGCTATTCCCACTGAATCCTACTGCCAACCTAAAACATAATTAAAAGAGTAGCTAAATGTCTAAGTAATTTTTTTAATCCTTCTATCTCTTTCCTGAAAGGATTTAAGATACACTTGTCACCCAAAAAAGGGAAACAGTATGTATCAGCCAGTGATTCCAAAATCTAATTAACATAAACCGGTCTATGGTATGTTAACCATTATATATTAACCAAGAGTCATAGTCTGAAGGAACCTCATTTAGTTACAAAAAGACAGAAAGAAGAGCTTCTAGAAACTTTAAAACTTATACACAATCAAAAATTTAACTAATTTTCACTGACCACTTAGCCTCTATGAAGTAATACCGTACAAATCAGACAAACGAGGTTATCTATAAAGTGGCCAAACCTTTTCAGAATGGAGAAAATATACCTGCTCATTTCAACTATATGAAAATATACCTGCTCATTTCAATTATATGGTAAGAAATCAGTCAATAAAAACGGTAGGAAAAGCCTAGTTTAATAGGCTTGTTATTGTGTCGGTACATAGGTGTAATAAGATGTTAAATGAAACTTACTGCAGTTGAGAACAAATTAGGTTATAAGTTCTCCCACATTCCAAAATGAGGTGCTGTACCATCTCTTCAGGCCAGGACAGAGGATGCCCTAGGCTGGTTCTGCAACTCCTAGCTCCACACCCACTAGCCCATAAAGAAAAGCTAAGGTTAAGAGCAAAAGTGAAGATTTCTTTGGAGAAAGCTGTTAACTGTTAAGATTGCTCAGAAAGCTGGACGTGCACCCTTACTGTTTAGAGTTTACAGTGAACTATGTCTAATGCACATATAAAAATAAATTTATTGGCAAGTCTACTAACTGATATTGTGTCAACAGAGTAAATAATTATGTTTGAAAAAAAATACACCCTCACTGAGAGGGTATTAAAGATGTCTGTTTTAACACACAGAGTCCAAACACAGAATTCTAAGTAGGAGTCTTTAGAAAAGAGATCAGCTGCCCAAAGAGCCTTCTTGAAAACGCAAGGCAACCTCAGCAGAAACAATCTGGAACTACACAAGATGCAGAAGCTGACAGCGGCTGGCACGTGACCAATCTGTTTATCAAGAGAGCTAGAGTCAGAGTGGCCGTGCAGGGTAATCTCCAAGAAGTTTCCATGAGAGAAAAAGGCAGCTTTAAGAATCTACAAAGACCAGAGGAAACCAGTGCAAAACGATGCTGCTGTAGGTAAGGTCTTACTTTTCTGTCCCCTATCCCTACCTTTGATGCTGCCAGAGCAATCTAGGGAGTAGAAGAGAAGGGCAGAAGTCCTAAGTAGGATTATACAGAAGGTGACCATGCTCCCATCCTACCATTAACCCAGTATAGGCTTCCTATCTACACGCGTGAAAAAAAAAAGATCTTTAAATAAAATTCCAACATACGACTGTGAGGGACTGTATATTTTAATTACTGATAGATTATTCTTGGGACTAAAAATGAATAGAGATGTTCTTGTTCTTTAACAGTAACTGGAGAAATGAATGGAACTGCCCAAGATTTTAACCAAGGAGTCAGTGCTTAATGATTGTACCTAAAGAGATACTCTTGGTTCAACATCACTGAATCATATGGATTTAGAGGTCATGTCTAGTCATGTTCGAAAAAATACAACTACAGATACATAACCAAGTATTATAGGCAAAAAGGTATGTGTTAGTCCCTTTCTTTAACATCAATGTGACAAAGCATTCTACTGTACTTAATCGCTATTTCATATTACTTGAAAACTGAGGGGGAAAAAAAAGATTACCCATAGAAGGGATTCCATTGGCTGTGGATTAAGCAATCCCATGATTCCATGATACCAAGATAATCCTGCACCCATCATGAAAATACCAACCCCACTAATGAGTGAAGCAATATAGCGCATATTTGAAAATCCATACCTGAAAAATAAAAAAGATAATACAGTTTACAAGAAATACAAATTGTTTTAAAACATGTTTCATGAGTCAGTGAAAAAGAAAACCAAAACTCACAATATCGAGATGTCATGGCTTTATACTTAAGTAAAATGTAAGTGCCAAACTTAAGTCAGAAAATCAATATATGAAACGAAAAAAACTGGAAGATCTTTGAAAAAATATAAAAACAGAGTTAATACGGTTAAATTCAGGTATTTTCTAATCCCTTTTCCATATAGTCTGTTTTGATTAAGTAGAGGCACTTTTACTATTATGTATCCCAAATACTGATTGAACTAATCTATTTAAAAATGCATTCAGATATTTCAGTAAAAGGGTAACATTTAAATTTCCTGGTAATGCAGCCTCTAACTAAGTATTACGGTCTTCTGGCACAGCCAATCACTGATTTATACTACCTATAATTTGATGCTGGACACTTGTTGCTGGTTCTGAAGTTCAGTACACAGCAACTAACTACTATTAGCAGGACTACGAGCTTCAGTTTCTGGGTGTGTTCATGATGTTTAAAAATTTTTTTTCATTTGTTTTTTAAGAATCTTTGGTCTGTATGTGCATTATTTTGTATTACTGTATGTGTTAATTAAATACGGAGTATTAAAAAGTTCAAAAACATATAAGGTAAAGAACCACTCATTAACAAAAATATTTCCTGGGAAATTTACTTCCAAAGTCAAACTCTATGGCACCCTTCTGGCAGATGCAAATTTAAACAATAGGTCTCAATTAAAATTGCTTTTTAATTATTTTTGCAAATATGTAGTAATCTTGCCATAGGGAATTCTCAGTTTATAGATGTGACAATGTTCTACCAGCATGATTTAGAAAAATTTACTTTCTCTGAAATTTACCCCCCAAATTAGGGATACACATATTTATTTAAGTTAATTAAGATCTAAATTAAATGCTATTGTTTTCATTTTATGTGTTTTCAAAAATCTTGTAGTTTCTTACTGAAATTTTTAACTATGTAGATCTGCACTGTCCAATATTAGTCATCAGCCACATAAAGCTATTTAAATTTAAATTAATTAAAACTAAATAAAAATTTAAATGTAGTTCTTCAGTTGCACTAGCCACATTTCAAATGCTCAACAGCCACATGTAGCTACAGCTAGGGACTATCATACCGGACAGATACAAAATATTTCTACTACTTAGAATACTCAATACTCTATTGGGCAGTAGTAGATTGTTGAAAAATACCTTAAGAAGAAATCTTCACAACCCCAAATTTTAAAATTTTACCCTGTTTTAAAATTTTTGGTACATAAAACTGGTCAGGAAAATAATTTTTTGACATAGTAAAATATTGTAATAATGTGTAATTAGCAGATTAGAAAGCTAGTTGTTCTTTGTAATAGCTTTATTGACAGTTTTAGGATATTCAAAATATGTCATTATTTATAACAAAACAGTAGCATCTTGCTTTTGAGTAAAAAAAGGCACTTATATAAAGCATATATGTAGACTCCTTTACAGAAATAAAATAGCTTTTTTTTTTTTTGCCTTTAAGATAGATCAAATTCTATTACTGAAGCTTGTTAAATGATACATGTGGAATTCAAAGTATTATGTTAGTTATGTTAGTAAAAAGAATATCAAATAATTGATGTGACTCAAAATAATATATTCTAAAAAGAATACTCATTTTACAAATAAATTTTGAAATGTTAGCATAAATACAATTTCAAAATCAAAATATAAGGATTAAAATACATTAAATAGAGATTTAATAAGCTATTAGGGTTCCTGGGTGGCTCAGTCAGTTAAGTGTCTGACTTGATTTTAGCCCAGGTCATGATCTCACGGTTCATGAGACTGGGTCCCATGTTGGGCTTTCTACCCCTCCCCTCATACCCAAGAACATACATGTGGCTCTCTCTCTCAAAATAAATAAACTTAAAAAAAATTACCACCAAAATTTTAGATTGAGTGCCTATTAGTCTAAATGTGGAATGTTTCCTTTAACCAAATAAAATAGAACTCTAAGATCAAAATATGTGCTTTGTTATTAATTATCAAATACAAAGAGAACAAGATCTCTATGCTGTTACAAAGCATAAAAGTAATTTAAACTTCATTTTCAAATTAGATCTTGAATTTATTTTGACACAGCAGTGAGTCATGCATTCAGTTGCTTTTATTTCAATGACTTGCTGCCCCCCAAAAAACCAAAATAAAGACAATGTCCTTACGGATGAGTAGGATCTGGTGTTTGAACAGACTTACTGATGCCCACTGCTAGCAAACCCTACGGAGAAGTAAAAAGGGTAAATAATTGTTAGCAAGATGGAGAGAATAGTGCGGAAAAACCAATCTGGAGTGTGCAATCTGACAATGGCAAAGAAACACTTAACATGGACATACACAACAGCCTATCAATTCTGGTTCCCAGTACTTACCTTACAGAAATAAAGATGAACCCAATGGGGTTCAAAACACCATTGCTTATAAGGACGAAAAATGTGAAAGCCAACCTAAAAATCCATCAATAAGGAATGGCAAAATAAATGATGGTATTGCCAAACTGTAAATTACTTCTACAACAGTTTAAAAAATGGAGTGGAGAGACAGCTTTCTGTACTGACATACCATTAGACATACCATTAAAGTGGAAAAAAAAAAAACAAGTTTCGGAATAGCGTATTAAGTACAAAAAAACCTGTGTAATTTTTCTAGACTATATATAATGTAAAGCACGGGAAAAGGTCTAGAAGAACACACATTTAACTGTTGACACCTCGGAGATAGAAGAAGGATTAGGGTAGTCTGTAACATCTGATTTTTCACAGGAAAAGTAACTTGTGTAGCCGTACAAATATAGTAAACATTTTAAACAGTACGCATTGCATATTGACACATACATGTACCAGGAGTTACGTATCAATATACACAGAGCAGTGATTTCTGGGGTGTGGAAGAAGGGAATAAAGATGGAGGACTAGTTACAACTAAGATTTAATTTCTTTAAAAAAACAAAAATGTAAAACACATATAGCAAAAATATGACATGTCTTTAATCCTGGTTATCACCTTTCTCTTTTCCTTCCTTTCTCCCCTGACCTTATCTTTTCTTGCTTTCATTTCTATTTATTTGTTTTTTTTTCTTACATCTTTTGTTAAAAAGAATTATCCACTGGAAACTCCTGATATTAGTATGTTTGCCCTCAGTCAGTCCTTTCTATTCTAATTTGATGTGAATTTAGAAATCTAAAAAAGATTACCTCATTAAAATTATTTACTTAATAAAAATACAAAGCCTCTGAGTGAATACCCTACGTGGTATTATTTGCCTAATCTGGGGTTTTTCCTTTTTTTTTTTTTTCAGCACAGTATCCAATATCAGATAGATAAAGCTTCAAGATAGCCAAATTCTTCATGGATGAGGTTTCCCTGTCACTTACAAGATACCTAATAGAAACATTCTCTCCAGTAAAATATATAGAGATTACACCACCTTGAAAATGGCTAAAACAAATATATACTGAACTTTTAAGTTTTAATACTGGAAATCCTACCCTAAATACACAGAATATTACCAATTTTTTTTTCTACTGGATTCCAAAGAAAAAGAGGGTTAAAACTACCTAACACATAGAAGATGACTTTTCAGTGAACCAAACTAAGAAAATGAGAGTAAATTAAGACAGAACATATACTTCTTTAAAACCTATACATTAAAATTAAAATATGAATTCATGTTGTGTGTGTGTGTGTGTGTGTGTGTGTGTATACACACACATGGTTTAATGTGGTTTAATAATGTTTACAAAACAGCCATTGGGTATTCAATTATTTTTAAAATCCTTATTATTCAGGTTGGCCATGCAATGAAATGTGGAATATCAAGTTTTTTATAAAATGAATACAGATCATTACTTACCATTATTTATTAGTTTTTTCTACAAAAATAAGATATCATAGACCATCCCTAATCCTGTCCATCCCCACTCCCAGAAGCAGGGTAGCATGAGTTAGGTTTGATATGTGTCCTTTCAGACCTTTTTCTGCACAATTGTATGTGTGTATAACATATAAATAAATATACACAAATATATCAGTTTTGTAAATATGACCTACATCTGTTTGGTTTGCAACATAATGAAATATTAACAGCTAGTGGCTAAGAAGCAATGCTTCCCCTTCCATGATCATCCTTCCCTTTTTGGTTTTCCTTCAGTATCATACTATCATTCAACTGCTTAAATGTCATCTTGGAATATCTTTCTAGTTGTTTGAAGTGTATGACCTCCTTACAAAAGACAGAGCAGGGACTGTCTTCTTCTAAACACTGCATTGTAAACTAGGTGCTCAATAAATTCATACAATTAATATTAATGATGCATTATATATTATTTACGAGAAAAGTTTTAAAAAATGAATTGTCAGAGAAATTGTAAACCTAGATACCACCAGAGGTACAGATCTAATTTAAAAGTTAAGGTGTTTTAGTCTCTCAAGGGGTAAAGAAAAAAATATTATAGTTATAAAAATACTATAAAAATGTACTCTTTAATAACTGGAATTTTTATCTTTTGACCACCTTCATCCATTTTTGCCCACTGCCGCCCCCCCCCCCCCCCCCGCCACTCCCTTTACTCCATCTTGGCAACCACCGATTTTTTGGTATCTAGGAGTTTGGGATATTTTTGTTTTACTCCATGTATAAGTGAGATTACACAGTATCTACCTCCAACTTTATTTCCCTTAGCATAATGACCTCAAGGTCCACCCATGTTGTCACAAATGGCAGGATTTTTCTTTTTTTTTTATGGCTGAATATCTGTGTGCATGCATGTGTGGGTGCATGCACAACACATTCACACACACCCACACATTTTCTTTATCTTTTCATCTAGCGACGGTGTGGACCCAGGTTGTTTCCATGTCTTGGTTATCGTAAATAATGCTGCACTGAACACGAGGGTGCAGATATCTTTTCCATAGTGTTTTGTTTCCTTGAGGTAAGAATTCCAGAAGTGTGAGGTGATAGCTCACTGTGATGTTGACAGCATTTCCTTGATTAGTAACGTTGAGTACTTGAGTACCTTTCATGTACTTGTTGGCCATTTGTTTGTCTTCTTTGGAAAAATATTCAGATTCTTCCCCATTTTTTGATTGGATAGGTTTTTTTTGCTATTGAGTTGTAGGAGTTCCTTAGAATTTTTAAAAATATTATTATGTCTAAAAAGCTTTCAAGAGATATTGAGTTGTATCAGTTCCTTATATATTTTGGATACTAATCCTTTATCAAATATGTCATTTGCAAATATCTTCTCTCATTCAGCTGGTTGCCTTTTAGTTTTGTTGACTGTTTCCTTCACTGTGCAGAAGCTATTTATTTTGATTAGTCCCAGTACTTAATTTTTGCTTTTATTTCCCTTGCCTTAGGAGACATACCTAGAAAAATGTTGGTATGGTTGATGTCAAAGAAATTATTGCCTATACTCTCTTCTTGATTTTTATGATTTCAGGTCTCACATTTAGGTCTTTAATGCATTTTGAGTTTATTTTTCCATACAGTGTAAGAAAGTACTCCAGTTTCATTCTTTTACACGTAGCTGTCCAGTTTTCCCAGCACCATTTATTGGGAAGAGACTATCTTTTTCTCTTTGGACATTCTTTCCTACTTTGTCAAAGACTGACTGATTATATATAATTGTGGGTTTATTGCCAGGTTTTCTATTCTATTCCATTGATCAATGCATCTAGTTTTCTGCCAGTTCCATACTGTTTTGATTACTACAGGTTTGTAACACAACTTGAAGTCCAGAATTGTGATACTTCCAGCTTTGCTCTTCTTTTTCAAGACTGCTTTGGCTATTTTTGCAGGGGTCTTTTGTGAGTCCATAAAAATTTTAGGTTTGTTCTAATTCTGTGAAAAATATTGTTGGTACTTTGATAGGGATTGTGTTAAATCTGTAGATTGCTTTGGGTAATATAGACATTTTAACAATATTTGTTCTTCCAATCCATGAGCATGGAATGTCTTTCCATTTCTCTGTGCTATTTTCAATTTCCTTCATCAACATTTTATAGTTTTCAGAATACAGGTCTTTTACTTCTTTGGTTGTTTACTCCTAGGTACTTTATTATTTTTAGCACAACTGTAAATGGGACTGTTTTCTTAATTTCTCTTTCTGTTGCTTATTAGTATACAACAATGTAACAGATTCCCGTACACTGATTTTATGTCCTGAGACTTTACTGAATTCACTTATCAGCTTTAGTTTTTTTGGTGTAATCTTCAGGGTTCTTTATAGTATCATGTCATCTGCAAACAGTGGAACTTTTACTTCTTCCTTATTGTTGTCTGACTGCCCTGGATACAACTTCCAATACTATGTTGAATAAAAGTAGTAAGAGTGGGCATGCTTATCTTGTTCCTGACCTTAGGGTCAAAGTTTTCAGTTTTTCCCCATTGAGTGTGATGTCCGCTGTGGGTTTTTCATATAACACCTTTATTATGTTGAAGTACGTTTCCTCTAAACCTACTTTGTTGAGGATTTTTATTATGAATGGATGTTGTACTTTGTCAAATGCTTTTTCTGCATCTATTAAAACGATCATATGTTTTTATCCTTTCTCTTATTGATAGACCACATTGATTGATTTCGGAATATTGAACCACCCTGGCAACCCAGGAATAAACCCTACTTAATTGTGGTGAATGATTTTTTTAATGTATTGTTGGACTCAGTATGCTAGTATTCTGTTGACGATTTTTGCATCTATGTTCATCAGAGATTTGGCCCAGACTTCTCTTTTTTGGTGGTGTCCTTACCTGGTTTTGGTATCAGGGTAATGCTGGCCTCATCAATTGGATTTGGAACTTTTCCCTCCTTTTCCATTTTTTGGAGAAATATTTAAGAAGAATAAATGTTTGGTAGAATTCACCTGTGAAGCCATCTGGTCCTGCACTTTTGTTTGCTGGAAGTTTGTTTCTTTGTTTTACTGACTCAATTTCCTTGCTAGGAATAAGTCTGTTCAAATTTTCTATTTATTCCTGCTTGTTTTAGTAGGTTAATTTATCCATGTCTTCTAGGTTGTCCATTTTGTTGGCATACAGTTTTTGAAAATATTCTTATAATTTTTTGTATTTCTGTGGTGTTGTTTATCCTCTCTCATTTGTGATTTTGAGTCCTCTTTTTTTCTTGATAAGTCTAAACTAGAGGTTTATCAATTTTGATTTTTTCAAGTAATGAAATCCTGGTTTCATTGATCTGTTTTTTTCAGTTTCTGTATCATTTATTTCTACTCTAATCTTTAATACTTCCTTCCTTCTCTGTTGATTTGGGGTTTTGTTTTGTTTTGTTTCTAGCTCTTTTGGTATAAGTTAGGCTGTTCATCTGAGGTTTTTCTTGCTTTTTAAGGTAGGCTTATATTGCTACAAACTTCCTTTCACAACAGCTTTTGCGGCATCCCAAAGATTTTGTTTTCTATTTTTTTTAAATGTTTGTTTATTTTTGAGATAAACAAGTACAAGCAGGGAGGGGCAGAGAGATGGGGAGACACAGAATCTGAAGCAGGTTCCAGACTCTGAGCTGTCAGCACAGAGCCCAACACGGGGCTCGAACTCATGAACTGGGAAATCATGACCTGAGCTGAAGTTGGACACTTAACCGACTGAGCCACCCAGGCGCCCCTGTTGTGTTTTCATTTTCATTTGTTTCCATGTAATTTTTAATTTCATCTTTGATTTCTTGGTTGACTCATTCATTGTCTAGTAGCCTATTATTTAACCTCCATGTATAAGTGAACGTGTTCTCAGATTTTTTCTTGTGGTTGATTTCTCAACATTTATTTATTTTTGGGACAGAGAGAGACAGAGCATGAACGGGGGAGGGGCAGAGAGAGAGGGAGACACAGAATCGGAAACAGGCTCCAGGCTCTGAGCCATCAGCCCAGAGCCCGACGCGGGGCTCGAACTCACGGACCGTGAGATCGTGACCTGGCTGAAGTCGGACGCCTAACCGACTGCGCCACCCAGGCGCCCCTCTTGTGGTTGATTTCTAATTTCATAGCATCGTGGTCAAAAAAGATGCATATGACTTCCATCTTTCTGACTTCGTTGAAACTTGTCCTGTGGCCTAATATGTGATCTATTCTAGAGAATGTTCCATGTGTACATGAAAAGAATATGTATTCTGCCGTTTGAGGATGGAATGTTCTGAATATAGCTGTTAAATCCATCCAGCCCAGTGTGTCATTCAAAGCCATTATTTCCTTATTGATTTTCTGTTTGGATGATCTGTCCATTGATGTGAGTGGGCTGTTAAAGCCCTTTACTATTAATATATTAATACCAATTAATTCTTTCAAGTTTGTTATTAACCTTTTTAGGTGTTTGAGTCCTCTCATATGGATGCATAAATATTTATAATTGTTGTATCTTGTTGGATTGTCCCCTTTATTATTACACAGTGTCCTTGTCTCTTGTTACATACACTCTTAAAAAAAAATTTTTTTTTAGGGGCGCCTGGGTGGCACAGTCGGTTAAGCGTCCGACTTCAGCCAGGTCACGATCTCGCAGTCCGTGAGTTCGAGCCCCGCGTCAGGCTCTGGGCTGATGGCTCAGAGCCTGGAGCCTGTTTCTGATTCTGTGTCTCCCTCTCTCTCTGCCCCTCCCCCGTTCATGCTCTGTCTCTCTCTGTCCCAAAAATAAATAAACGTTGAAAAAAAAAATTAAAAAAAAAAAAAATTTTTTTTAATGTTTATTTATTTTTGAGAGAGAGAGAGAGAGAGAGAGAGAGAGAGAGAGACAGAGAAACATTAGCAGGGGAAGGGCAGAGAGAGGGAGAGAAAGAATCCAAAGCAGGCTCCAGGCTCTGAGCTGTCAGCACAGAGCCCAACACTGGGCTCAAACCTACAAACTGCGAGATCATGTCCTGAGCTGAAATCGGATGCTTAACGACTGAGCCATCTAGGTGCTCTTCCTGTTATACTGTTTAAGTCTATTTTGTCCAATAAAAGTATTGCTATGCTGGATTTCTTTTGACATTCATATGCATGACACATCTTTGTTCACCCCCTCACTTTCAATCTGCAAGTGTCTTTCAGTCTGAAATGATTTTCTTGTAGGCAGCAGATAGACTGGTTTTGATTTTTAATCCCCTTGTCACCCTCTGTCTTTTGATTGGAGTGTTTAGTCAATTTATATTCAAAGTAATTATTGATAGATATGCATTTATTTGTCATTTTGTTACTGGTTTTGTACTTGTTTCTGTAATTTTTCTCTGGTCCTCTCCTCTCTTGCTGTCTTTCACAGTTTGCAGCAGTTAGACTGGGTCTGAGTCAAATTTCTGATTCTTGGTTGTCTGATAATTTTATTAGATGGAACATGATGAATGTTATATTAAGTGTCTGGAATTTGTGGTCTTCTTACAGAGTGTGGGGCTTTGTTGTAGCATGTCATTAAGTTACCTGCAAATCAGCTTGAGCCTTCAGAACTTTTTTAGGGAGGTTCTAAAATAGCTTTTATACCAAAGATCATTTAGCCTTACTAGTATGATATGACCCTCCTATTTGCCTGGGTAATCAATGAGGACTGTATCTCAGATGGTCAGAACTTGAATGTATCTGATCGCTGTGTAAGCTCTACTCTAGGAATTAGCCTAATGTTCCCTGGTGTTTCTTTGCCCAGACTCATGTAAAGATTTACCCTATACCCTTTGCTTAATATTCAGCAAAGACACAACTCAAGAAGAAAGGAAAGAAAGAAAGAAAGAAAGAAAGAAAGAAAGAAAGAAAGAAAGAAAGAAAAGAAGGAAGGAAAGAAAGAAGGAAAGAAAGAAGGAAGGAAGGAAGGAAGGAAAGAAAGAAAGAAAGAAAGAAAGAAAGAAAGAAAGAAAGAAAGAACGAACGAGCCTGTATGTAGACATCTGCTACTTTTTATCTGCACAGTTCCCTCCTCTGTGGAACTCTGCCTTGTAATTTCTAGCTACCTCAGCCTCAGTGAACTCTAGTTTCTGCCTTCTCAACCCAATGAGACTGTTATCTCCCACCTTCCTCCCACTATTCCAAATGCGTCTTCAAGCAAAAAAATGAGAGAGATCATACAGCTCAACTCATTTGCTTCCCTTCTCTCAGGGATCATCCTATTGCAGTCCTTTGTCCAAAGTTTGAAAACACTGTTTCATAAATTTGGTCCAGAGTTTTAGTTGTTTACAGCAAAAGACGAAGTCCAGTCCCCATTAGTCCCTCATGACTGGAAGCTGAAGTTCCTTATGAAATGTTTTACAACTGGAATTTTTTACTCAAATTATACTATTATTCCAGGTCTGTCCACAGATAATCTACCAGTCTTTTAAACCCCGGAATATACTGCAGACTAGGGACACTTCAGGGGTGGCCGGGTGGCTCAGCTGGTTAAGCATCCGAGTTTGGCTCAGGTCATCATCTCACACAGTTCATGGGTTTGAGCCCCGCGTCAGGCTCTGTGCTGACAGCTTGGAGCCTGGAGCCTGCTTCAGATTGTGTCTCCCTCTCTCTCTGCCCCTCCCCTGCTTGCACTCTCTCTCTCAAAAAAATAAATAAAAATTTAAAAATAAAAAAAAATATTTTTTGAATCCTAGATAAAAAAATGATCTTCAATTTTTTAAATAACAACTAATACTGAAACTAATACTCTGTACATACCCTCTTGCCCTATGTACCAATATTTTTATATTTCAGTATTTTTATGTTCAGATAGGCGTTCAACATTAGATACTGTGTTATGTATCTCTCCCCATTCTCTTCCCCAACTCCATACCACAACTAAGTGGAAAAATATTTTAAAGATAGTAGCTATTAAGTGTCTCATGAGTCTAAAATTTAATTCAAGGGAAAGATTGCTAGTACTAATAGTAAATGTCTTCTTTCCTTGCTTTTACAAAGGGTGTTAATTCATTTGACAGTGATGAGTTTTCAGGTTCAATTTTTAACTCAGATCGCTCTCCCTGCTCTCTACCATTTTATTATTACTTTTAACTTTGTCTAAAATATTGTTACTATACCTGTGTCTCTTACCATAAATTGTCCCAAATCTGTTCCTACAAAACAGGAATATAAACAAATAAATGCTAACAAGGTATTCTCTTAATACACCACATTCTTTAAAATGTGAAAAGCAACATAAGTAGAAATGTTTACGATGTTCTTAAAAAAGACTTAGGTTTGTAGTAGTCAAAATCCTGCAAGTCGAAGGGGATTTAAAAAGGTATTCTAATTTTATAAAAATCTTTCTTCATTTACAAAGTCAAAGAAAGGAATTTAAAATACCAGTCTAATGTAAAATGGTTTTAATTCATCAATCACATGTGAATCTTTTATATCTTTATTCAAAAAACTTAAATTGGCTCTTATAGTCATAAGAACTCATATTCAGAGACCAAATTTCTACCTAATGGTAAGAAGCTCTTGTACAAAAGCCTCTGCTCACTTAGTGACCGATAATCTTATACGTCATACTCCATTGTTGTAAGTTCTTAAAGCAGAACAACCTGCTTTAAAATACTGTGACCATTTCTCTATGTATTTCATCGTTCAAAAGTAAAAAAATTTTCATTTTATTCCTCATGCCAACTATAGGAATCATTCTATTTTTAAATAAGTCAGCTTTTAGACAAAAGGCTTAAAAATTACTTTAAAACTAGTAAGGAAAAAGCTTTTACCTCTCACCTGATTACAAGTATCAGATAAAGAATGTATAGCTTCAGAGAACATACTTGCGGAACCCGTATAAATCCAGGCAAGAAATTTAAAGAAGCAATTTAATCCATTGCTAGAAGAGAAAGACAAAACAATTTAGCATAGGTTTTGATACAAATTTCCACCAAAAACTTATGTAATTGACTATATATACCTCTATACTAGATTCTTCAAAGTAAATTAAAAAGAATCTCTAGTCTTCAAAGAACTTCTTGTATTTTAGGTAACAAGAGTGCAAATTTGAAAAACACAGGTTATGGTATCATTACTCAAATGAAGAAACATGATACGTGTAAAACAAATTACTTAAGTGTATTTTGAGAACAGATGAGAGTGTTTTATATTTTGACAAAATAAAGTTACAAAGGAAATTAAGTGTCTTCGGCGGGTTAAAGAGGATACGCACTTGATATTGTCTAGCAGACCAGTGTCAAAACCAAGACTTTGATGAAAGTCTGTTTTATCAAGCAGACAGATGCCAGAGACGAAGACAAATCTAAACCAAGCATTCTCAAGGTCATACCAGAAGGTAACAGATGTTAAAAATAAACATGGTTAGCTCTGAGGAAGCTGGCTGGTCAGATTCCAACAATAATGACTGGGACGGCTTATCTTGGGCACTATACTAGTCACTATGTTTCATGATAACGCTATTATTATATAAATATTAACATCTTCATTCTATAAATGACAAACTATAGGTCCCCTTCCAGCTACCCTTTCCCCTCTTCCACTTCAGATAATTTCTTAAAAGAGTTATATGTGCTATTGCTGTCTCAGTTTTCTATACTTTGTATTAAATCTTCAAGCCATTTAAAGATGGCTTATGTCTCGGATACCTCATTAGATTATTCTTATCAACACCACAACTGTCTCTTATTATTAAATCCCTGAAAACATTTTAGTATTTTCCTTAATCTCACAGAAGCGTATGGCACTATTTTCTTAAAATGCTGTCTTCCCTTGGCTTCCATGGTATGCTGGTTTCTTCCTAGTTCCTGGTTTGCTTTCCTTTCTCTTCCTCAGTCTCCTCTGCAGGCTCTTTTCCTCCACCCATTTCACAGATGTTAGCATTCTTCAAGGTTTCCTCCTAAGAGGTTTTTCTTCCATATCTCCAAGTGATCTTAACTACTCTTATGGCATTAATTATTATTTCTATATTAATAACTCTCTAAATCCCTAATCCAGCTCTCCTCTGTGACCTTCAGGCCAATATATATTAACAATAATTATTAAATACCTATTAGGTACCAGGTATTATGCTAAGCAGTTTATATACATTACATACATTCATCCGAGGAAGAAAGACTTCATTGCTAACCCTGCTTTACTAATGAAAAGAATTAATGCTACTGCACTTAGTGCATCACCATCTCTTCTCTATATTATTGTAAATGACTTCCTCCAGTCCAGCTCCTCTCCAATCCTTAAAGATGAGAATTATGTATTGTATCTTTGAATTTCAAGACCCTACCACAATTCCTGAGATGCCATATATATATATATATATATATATATATATATACATGTATATGTATATATACATGTTATTTTATTAGAAATAAAATAACAAATGAAGTATGGAATTAAACTTTTTAAACATCCTAAGATAGATTAATCAGGAAAAGAAAAAAAAAATAACAATAGGAATCAATTAGACAGAAAGAAAAAGAAGAGGCACAAATATCAATTATGTTCTTCTGAGGTAAGTGAAAAAACAAGAGTGCAGATATTCTTCTGTAGTTACAACCCATGCTGGTTTAGTTATTCAAAAAATGATCTTGGCAAATTCACCATTTTTTCTTCCAGAGACACAGAGAGTGAGCGAGCGAGCACGAGAAGGGGAGAGGGGCAGGAGAAAGAGAATCTCAAGCAGGCTCCAAGCTCAGTACAGAGCTGACTCAGGGTTGATCTCACAACCCTGAGATCATGACCTGAGCTGAAATCAAAAGTCCCATGTTCAACTAACTGAGCCACCCCAGGTGCACATAATTCACCTTTATTAAAAAAAAAAAAAAAATTCTATCAACCCCAATGAAAATAAGAGAATTTTCAATGTTTTTATTTTTTTTTTTTAATTTTTTTTTTCAACGTTTATTTATTTTTGGGACAGAGAGAGACAGAGCATGAACGGGGGAGGGGCAGAGAGAGAGAGGGAGACACAGAATCGGAAACAGGCTCCAGGCTCTGAGCCATCAGCCCAGAGCCTGACGCAGGGCTCGAACTCACGGACTGCGAGATCGTGACCTGGCTGAAGTCGGACGCTTAACCGACTGCGCCACCCAGGCGCCCCATGTTTTTATTTATTTTTGAGAGACAGAGAAAACACATGCAGAAGCAGGAGAGGGGCAGAGAGAGAGGGAGACAAAGGATCCGAAGTGGGCTCTGCTCTGACATTAGACAGCCCGATGCAGAGCTCAAACTCATAAACTGTGAGATCATGACCTGAGCTAAAGTTGGAGGATTAACCAACTGAGCCACCCAGGAGCCCCCAAAATAAGAGGATTTTCAGAGAGCAACTGTTCTTAGATCTTAACGACACCAAAAATAGACACAGTACAAGCACAGGTATCTATGTGGACTCTTCCTTCATCACTTTACTGACAATAATTAACAAAGACTCATTCGATTCCTTCTAGAACAATATAAACTTTTGGGATGCTTGGGTGGCTCAGTCGGTTAAGCATCGGACTCTTGGTTTTGGCTCAGGTCATGATCTCACGGTTTGTGAATTCGAGCCCCACATCGGGCTCTGAGCTGATAGCATGGAGCCTGTTTGGGATTCTGTCTCCCTCTCTCTTGGCCCCTCTCCAGCTCTCTCTCTGTCTCTCTCAAAATAAATAAACTTAAAAAACAAAAGTATTAAAATGATATAAACTTCTAACTATCTAGATATTAAGTAATAAATGTTTACATTCATGGATATACACATTAAAAATAACATGTTTCTATTTCAAATGGCTTATTTTTCAGTACTTACATGCAAATGGCAACCATCACCACTTTTCCTGGCCCTTTAAAAAAAACTGATGTCGTTCTGGACCGTGGCTATAAAAAAGAACCAAACAAATAAATCTCTAAAATTTCCCAGGGAAGCAGTTTAATGCTTTTAAGTGACTCTGAGACACCAGAAAAACATCTCTTCTTTCAAAACCTCTAAACAACTAGATTTATTTATTTATTTATTTACTTATTTATTTATTTATCTCCAGAATTTCCTCTTCGAAAAGTGAGAAGATGGAAATTGAGAATGCCTATGGTCTTTTTCCAAAACAATAAATGTTTATTTTGCTTCCTTGTAAGTAATTTCCTATCGCCAGAAAAGATCTGAGTTGGTTACACAGAAACTAGGGATAAAGTGATAAAAATGTACTGAACTACAACTGATACACTCTAAAATTTTCCCATTTCTTGAGCAACTCCTTAACTTTTAAACAAGGAACAGCCAAAGCCAAGTTTCCTTCTCTAATTTAACTCCTTACTGCTCTCTAAACACCAAAGACCTCGAGTGATAATAAGTTTAATTCCTAAACACACCAAAACAAAAGAAATAAACCAAGTAAAGAAAAATATCTTTCTTGAGTTAAATGTAGTTTTACTCTTCCTTCAATGTATACTTTCTGCATTTTTTCTCCTGCTCTTTCCTCTCCCTGGAATGTTATCATCATCTTCCAACACAATCTGTCCAGGTTTTACTCATCCTCTTCCATGTTACGCCAGGTGGCACTTTTCTACATAAAGCCTTCCTTGGTCAGTCACAGAGAATAAATATTCATTCTGCTGCACATTTATTATTAAAATTCAATTCAATTTAATTTCTATTAAAGTACTGCATATATTCCGCCTTATGGCATTTATTCAAGAAATTTTCATCGTGCAACTACTACATGCCTCGCACAATTCTGGGACCTGACAGTAAACAAAACAAGAGTCCCTGCTTTCACTGACCTCCCAGTCCAGTCCAGAAAGATAGAGAATAAATCCATAAACAAATATATACCAGAAAATAATGAATAAAATAAGGAAGATAAAACAGAATGGAGAGGAACACGTATGGGAGGGGGAGGGTATATGTGGGAAGATTTATTTTAACTAGAGTAGGAAAGAGGTTCAAGGATGATAAGGAAGCAACCATGAAAAAATCTGGAAGAACAGTTTCAGACAGAGTATACAGCATATTTAAAGGCTGGAAGAGAAGCACAAAATAAGGTTGGTGTGGCTAAGAACATAGAGAGCAAGGAAAATGGTAGGGGTTGAGGACAAAGAAGGAAGCAGGGGCCATATCCCATCGGATTTTGGAGAATACGGTAAGGAGTATAAATTTTATTCTAATGGCAAAAAGAAGGCACCGTATGATTTTATACAGATACTTGACATAGTCTAATTTATGTTTTACAAAGACAGAGTTTATAATGTAGAGACTGAATTATGGAGACAAAAGCATAGTGGAGAGAACAATTAGGAGGATACTCCAGGTAAAAGTGATAGTTTAGACTAAGGTTTCAATAAGAGACATGGGGAGAAGCAGTTATACTAGGTATCTTATTTTGAAGAAAATGCCAGTCAGATCTACTGATGGGATTTAAGTATAAAAGGGTCTATAATAAATGTCTAACATTTGGAGATTGAGTAAAAAAGCAGTTTTGTTGCAGAAGAGATAAAGAGGAGGTATTCATGAAATTAGAAGGAAAACCAGGTGAAGGCTGTCTTGGGCTCCTAGAAAACAAGGTGTTCCAAGGAAACAGAATACTGCTGGTGGTGGTAGGCACTTGAACACTTCTTCCTCTGATTTCCATGAGGACAGATACTCGCACCCCCGCTGATACTGTGGCCTCTTGCATTTAGCCAGCCCGTCCCCCCTCCCCAGTGGCCCTCTGGAGGTTGACTAAGTTTAGTGAGGTAAGTTTGGGAGAGAATGCTGGGCATGCTTATTAACTCCCTCCTTTATTTTGGGATGTGGTACACATTCTCTTTTGTTCTTTCATGGCTACGTATCTGGGCAAGATGGGTAGAACCGTCTACAATTTACTACCCAGTAAATTGTCTAAATAAGACTAAATAAGAAGAGTCTCTAAGATCTCATACACTGGCTCAGAACTCTGAGAAATAGCTGAGGAAAACAAATGAGTAAAATTTTAGGTTGTTACTGGGATCATGCCACGTGAGAGTCAGTTCTTGGTAAGTCACCACAGCTTATGGCAGTTTTGTCCCCTAGCAGCAGACTACAATGGTTTTGCAATTAGAAACAGCCCTCACTGAATGTGCTGGTTTTGAATAAGTAGAAACAGTCCTCACTGACGGTGCAGGTCCTGTAAGACAGGGTGCTGCAGCTTAAATGTGAATTCTATAGAGGCACCTTGGCTTGGTATTGTCATTTCAGGCATGAGGGGAGAAAAATGTCTTTTTTAATTTGTTCATACTCTTACAGTGTTTTGCAGTCAGGTCTGCAGACCAGGATTTTACACAGCACCTCCTAAGTTTCCTATGGACCACAGAACACAAGAGGGAGCTTCTAGATTTAAAGTGTTAGGGTCAGGTCTTGACAATGTGCAATTAGATGCCCCAAATTTTGTTTTGAACTGCCTGCAGGACTAAGATAAGGAACTAGGCAGGGAGAAACTTTATTCACATGACTTCAACTTGAACTATGCAAACTATATGCATAATTTATATGCAAACTATAAATTCTGACCATGGCTCTAGATTTCCGAGTTCTATCACTTACTGATAAATAGAAACCACAGTATGTCTGTCTTATTACAATGAGAATGTGCCGCACACATCCTTTGGCTGAAGAGAGAGAGAAAAAAAAAACCTCCATGAAATTATTTTAGGAATAGTAAAACTGTATAGAAATAAATGCAAAGATGCTGCTTAAGATGGTGGAAGATGAGAAATATTTCTTTAGAAGAAAGGTTTAAGGACTTTGGGGATAAATAAGATAAAGAAAGAAAATGATATCTTTAAAATCAGAATAGAATATTAAAGAACAACAGATTCACTGAGCTCAAACTGTTCTGATAAAAAAGACTGTAGAAAAGATGATTATGTGTTAGTTGTCACTATATCAGAAATAGTGACGAAGTCCAAGGAAAAGCAAGAGATCCACAAGGAGCCAAGATTCACAAGCCACTTGGGAAGTATCCTGTTAAAGTTACCAATAAATTCCATAATGAAAGCAATGGGAGAACCATCCCTAGAAATCAGAATGGCCACCATGCTGGGAACTACTGAAACTGGAAGATGGGTACATCAAATATCTATTTTTTTCTACTTTTGCATATATTTGAAATTTTTCATTACAAACAATTTTTTAAAAAATATTGGAACAGAACCAAAATTCGGCAATATTTCAAAAAAAGACTACCAACAAAATCAGCAAAAAATACTCAAAGTACTATTGATGTATTTCAGGGTTATAACTGCAAGAGGAGATAAAGGTACTTCTGATGCTCTAAAGGACTCTAAGAAGAAATTCACAGAATTAGAATTCTAAGGAAAGGCACAAGAAAGTAGAAACATATTAAAGGAGAAATATATTAAAGGAACAATGAGAGGGGCAACCTGGGTAGCTCAGATGGTTAAACGTCTGACTCTTGGTTTTGGCTCAGTCATCATCTCACAGATTTGTGAGTTCAAGCCCTACGTCGAGCTCCATGCTGAGAGCACAGAACCCGCCAGGGATTCTCTCTTTCCCTTCTCTCCACCTCTCCCCAGCTTGTGCTCTCTCTCTCTCGAAATAAATAAAACTTTTTTTTTTAATGTTTATTTTTGAGAGAGACAGAGACAGAGCACGAGCAGGCGAGGGGCAGAGACAGACATAGACACAGAATCTGACGCAGGCTCCAGGCTCTGAGCGGTCAGCACAGAGCCCAATACGGGGCTCAAACTCACAAGCCTTGCGATCATGACCTTAACCAACTGAGCTACCAAGGCATCCCTAAATAAGACTTTTAGATAGATAGATAGATAAAAACTTTTAAAAAAAATAAAGGGATAATGACAAATTAGATATCAGATAATTAGATAGTGTTCTGAGGAGAGAATGCTTTTGGCAGACTCAGAAGATGGTAAGTTCATATATATCAACCACTACTGGAATTTCCTAAGACAAAGAAAAATACCATAGAAAAACAACTGTCTCGATCTGGGGAGAAAAAAAAAAAAAAACAAGTAAAAGTAAAGAAGGTATTTAATTCCAGCAAATAGGACTAGCCCCATATATTTCGGAGAAGGAAAGCAGCCATCTTCAGTAGGAGAGTGAATGTTCCTTACAGGAATATGGAACAGTAAAGGTGTTAAATACTAAGGTGTTATCCAATTACTACAAAAAAGAGTGTAACAGAAAGATATTCTATTCAAATCCTGGAACATTTCAGGGTTAACGACTATTAATCCTCAAAGGCCTCTAGTGACACAGATTTCAAAAGTCAATAGCTACTATTCAAAAATCTGGTGACAATGACCCTCCATGTGAAACAGATACAACAGTAGGAACAGACCTTCCCAGGGAGCAGGTCTCACCAGCCTCACAGGAATGGGCAGTGGCAGCAGCTACCACAGCACGGAAGTGAAAAGGCTGGCTCATAAGGCATACCAAGGCTCTATCTATCACGGGGACGCCAGAAGCACAAAACTCAAAGGGGAAATGGAAATTAAAGAGTTTTGAATATAATGAATGGAAAAGAAAAGAATATCAAGTAAAATATGACTAGAGTCCTCATCACTGCCAACTTAAATTCTGCCAAAAGGGAGCAATGTCTCAAATGTAACTCAGAAGAAAGGAGACAATTTACATGGCAGGTCTTTTCTCCAGATAGGACACTGACTTCTTCACGGGAGATACCTCCCATTTAGGTTTAAATGCAAAGCTGACTCTGGACATGACTACCTGGTATTTCGGAGGTTGTGGGGACTTTGCTAAGAGCCATTTCAGTGGAGTGGTGGGAATCAAAGCCCAAATGAAGAGAATTCAGAAGAGAGTAAGAGGTAGGATAATAAAGGTAAACTTTCTATACTGGTCCCAATAGTAATCCTTCTAGTAGGAAGTATTCTGGCACACAAATAGGTAAGTCAGTAAATCTGGTGATGGAAAGTGAGGTACTTTTATCCGATTACATCTATTTTTTTTTTAATTTTTTAAAATGTTTTTATTTAATTTTGAGACAGAGCGAGACAGAGCATGGACGGGGGAGGGGCAGAGAGAGAGGGAGACACAGAATCTGAAACAGGCTCCAGGCTCTGAGATGTCAGCACAGAGCCCGACGCGGGGCTCAAACCCATGGACCGCAAGATCATGACCTGAGCCGAAGTCGGACGCTCAACTGACTGAGCCACCCAGGCACCCCCACTGATTTTATATATACATATATTAAGAAAGAACAATCAGTGGCTGTGAAATGTTCTCCTCCAAGGGCTGAACATTTTGGGTACAAGCAGAGAAGTGGCAGTTTGAATATTTAATCAGGGTTAGGAGTAGGAGAGAGGATGAAGAAAATTAAAGGTGTACGTGAGAGTTTAAACTTTGCTAAAAACCTAAGAAAACAGTCTTCTCTGTCACCTACGATCTATACACTTATGGTTTATAACACTATCATGAATTCAAAAAGAACATATGTCCCAAGTTTTTAAATTTTTTTTAATGTTTATTTTTGATAGAGAGCAGGTGAGAGGGGGGGAGGGGCAGAGAGACAGAGGGAGACACAGAATCTGAGGCAGGCTCCAGGCTTGGAGCTGTCAGCACAGAACCCGCAGCAGGACTTGAACTCATAAACCCGAGATAATGACTGGAGCCAATGTCAGACACTTAACTGACTGAGCCACCTAGGCGCCCCCCTCCCAGTTTTTTCAATTTTAAGAAAACCACACAGAAGCAAACAGACTATTTCAGTAAGTTACGATGTGCTCAGGAAAATCTTGAATTATGATCAGATATGCTAGATTTTCACAAAAGACTGACACTAACACTTCACCGTGCAAAATATATACACATAATAGCAGAAAGATAACCTTACCTTAGTGTTTCCCAGGAAGTCTCTATATTCTCTTAATATTTTTTGGTTTCTAAATAGCCCTTTAAAAGAAAAGAATCACAAAATACATTTAGCTCATACATATTCTTATCAGTCATATTTTAGGTTAACACAATTATTCTCTTTAAGACTATGTTAAATATATTCCACAGGCTAGCGGCCAAATACAAAATGGGCAGAGGACTCTTCTTTCTCCAAAGAAGATATACAAATGGCCAACAAGCACATTAAATGGCCAACATATCACACTAATTATCAGAAAAATGCAAATTAAGACCACAATGTGGTATCACCTCACAGCCATCAGAATGGCCATTATCCAAAAGCAAAATGAAACAAAGCCCAGAAAACAAGTGTTGGTGAGGATATGGAGAAACTGAAAACCTTGTGCATGCTGGTGGGACTGTAATATGGTGTAACCACCATGGAAAACAATATGGAGGGTTCCTCAAAAATATTAAAAACTACCATATGATCTAGCAATCCCACTTTTGGGTATACACCCAAAAAATAAATAAAAAAGCAGGTCTCAAAGAGATATTTACATACCCATATTCAGAGCATCGCTATTCAGAATAGCCAAGAAGTGAAAGCAACCAAAATGTCAATGGACAGATGAATGGATAAACAAAAGGTGGCATATACATACAATGAAATATTATTCACACCTTTAAAAAGGACATCCTGTCACATGGACACTGAGGACAGTATGCTAAGTGAAATAACTCAGTCAAAAATACAAATATTGTATGATTCTATTTACCTGAGATATCTACAGTAGTCAAATTCATAGAACCACAAAGTAGAATAGTGGTTACCAAGGGCTACAAGTACGAAGAAAGGGCCATTGCTTAACAGGTATAGTTCCAGTTTTACATGATGAAAAAGTTCGGGAATTATTTCTAGAGATTTGTTTCAGAACAATGCAAAGATACTTAACACTCTGTTAAAATGATAAATTTTGTTGTGTTTTTTGTGGGAAGAAATCTGGCTTTACAATGAGAGAAAGGCACTTTGATATTAAGATTCTGTTCTCAATATTACCTAAAAATATGAGTTACTTAAGCTTGATAGAAGAACCAATTCCTCATTTCTTAGCCCAACGTTTAAAAATACAACAAGAACAAACTTCTATTACTATCTTTTCTCAAATTGTGAACTTTATATATTTCCTTTAATGTATGTACAAGCTACTTGTGGTATCATTATTTTAATAGCAAAAGACTAGAAATGACCTATGGGGAAATAACTGAATAAACTATGGTATACCCCCCAAAATGGGAGTATTATAAAAGGAATGAAAAAAATGTCTCTATTTACTACTATAGAATGGTCCTTAGGACATAGTGTCAAACAAAAAAGCCAAGAACAGAAAGTATACCTTATTTAGCAAAAGGGGTCTGAGGGGGTAATACCAGTGTATATGCTATTTCTATTTCTCTTTTAATAGTATTGTACTCTTTGTGTTTTGGAACTTTTTTTAATTTAAGTTCATCTATTTATTTTGAGGGAGAGAGTGTATATGAGGGGCACAGAGAGAGAGAGAGAGAGAGAGAGAGAGAGAGAGAGAGAGAGAATTCCAAGCAGGCTCCACGGGGCTCAATCTCATAAACCATGAGATCACGCATGGCCTGAACCAAAATCAAGAGTTGGAAACTTGGGGTGCCTGGATGGCTCAGTTGGTTGAGCATCCGACTTCAGCTCAGGTCACGATCTCATAGTTCGTGAGTTCGAGCCCTGTGTCGGGCTCTGTGCTGACAGCTCAGGGCCTGGAGCCTGCTTCAGATTCTGTGTCTCCCTCTCTTTCTGCTCCTCCCCTGCTCACACTCTGTCTCTCTTTCAAAAATAAATACAGATTAAAAAAAAAGTTTTTAAAAAGAGTTGGACACTTAACCGACTGAGGCACTCAGGCGCCCCTATATGCTATTTCATAATATATTTTTTAATGGAATAAATAACCTCAAAACTAATTTTCTAAATGGTTACTGATACAAGAGGGAGAATAGGGTGGAGAGGATAGTAGTGGAAGCTAAATTTCTCTGAAGTATTTTTATCTGGTAGATGTGATTCTAGATAATCATGTAAATGTTTTACAAAATTATAAAATAAAAATAAATCAAAATTATTTCTAAAAATCATAAGCAGGGGCGCCTGGGTGGCTCAGTCGGTTAAGCGGCCGACTTCAGCTCAGGTCATGATCTCGCAGTCCGTGAGTTCGAGCCCCGCGTTGGGCTCTGTGCTGACTGTTCAGAGCCTGGAGCCTGTTTCAGATTCTGTGTCTCCCTCTCTCTCTGACCCTCCCCCGTTCATGCTCTGTCTCTCTCTGTCTCAAAAATAAACGTTAAAAAAAAATTAAAAAAAAAAAATAATAATAAAAATCATAAGCAAAATGAAACAAATGAACCAAATTTTACATCTGTTTTGTGGTTTATCCACACAGAGATTTCAAGTGAATTTAAAACACAGAAATATAACTATATATCCCTAGTGGGATATATACTAAAGACCAAAAAAAAAAAAAAAAAAAAAGTAAATCTTAAATCATCCTGATGGCAATAATATTGGTATTATTATTAGAAACTACACTATATTCTTTCTATATATGTAAACAAAAAATGTAATTAATTATATCAATGGACTAAAAAATAAAATTTTCAGTGTAAGAAAAGAGATACAAAACACAACAAAGAAAAATAAACATTCAGTTTTTCAAAACAGCCTATATATCTTCTCTCTTAAGGAAAAAAAAAGCATTTCCTACCTCTGTCCATGGAAAGACCTTAAACATATGACAACCTACTACAAATGAATATCCCTGATGCCCAAAGTAGACTCTCTCAATTTTATTTCCTACGAAAGAAATGTAGTTCCTTCCAGAGACGCGTAATGCCCAGTCCGGGGCAGGAAATATAGAAGATAAACCTGAAACATCTTACTGTACCTAAAAGCAAGGAGGCTACAACACTAGGGTTATGACAAAAGGACTTTGGAACCAACTTGAGGTGCTTCCACTGGCCAAAAATGGGACAATTTGAGCACCACTACTTTGCCCTACTTGGTTTTTCCTTCCTTGCATATCTTCCTTCAGCTGGTTTCACTTCTCCTTGATCTCCTTCTATCTCACCGCTCCCCCTCTTTATACTGAACTCCCATACTCTCAAGAAGCTCTCTCTATCCCTTTTCTATCTATATTACTGACCGTATTTCCATTTAGAAATTTCACCAACTCATCAGGGGAAGGTAATATTGTCACCTTTAAGCTTTGGTCCTGTACAGAATTTAGAAATACAGTTGAAGAATTCAGATTCTCCTAAATAAAGCCTGTCAAAGAAAAGTAAGTGTATATTTTTCTCGGATACTAGCACCTCTATCTATATTTTAATCCTGCCACATTCTATCAGTTCCCCAAAGTAATAGAACAGATCTGTAACTGCAGTGCCAGCATCTAATTCCCCAATGCAATCTGCCCTACTGGAACGACATTTGATCATATCCAGTATTAGCATCTGTATTACTGAAAAGATACCCAATGGAAGTCTTTGAATAGTGATACCAAAATTCTGAGGTTCCCTGATCCCAGTATATATTTGTTTCACTGAAATATTTCACCCCTGTGGATTTAGGTGCAGCTCTCTTTAGCATATCTGTGAATATACAGTCAACAAATGTTTGCTTCTTCTAAGAGGCAAAAACTGCACAGATCCTAGGATTCACGGATTCTCCTTATTACTTTTCAAAATGCTGAACTATGATTTAAAGGACTTGGATTGTGCAAAACAATCTACACTTGCTCAACATACAGATATCTGAATATCATATATTCCAGGCCTATAAGAACCTCAAATATAGTCCTTATTCCTCCTGACTAGATTAGCTGGAAAGAGACAAAATGTTTTTTCAACTTTGTCAAGAAAAGAAATAATCAGCAGAAGGTCACTCATTTTCTTTGCCAAAATTAAAACTATACAAAAACATCCTAGATCTTCAACTAAAGGGCAACTGAGAGGATATTAAGACCTACTGACAGATTATTGAGGGCAGTGGTTAGTGAGCTTTTCTAAAGCTTAACCATCACCATCATATGAACTAACTAAAACAAATACCTGTTTTTTACAGACATATACTGAAATATTTATAGATGGAATAATATAATAGCTGGGACTGGTTTCAAAATAATTCAGCAGAGTGAATTACTAACCCTCAGTAGAGTGAGGGTTAGTAAAGGAAATACAGATAAAACAAGGTTGGCCACATGTTGATAACTGTAAAGCTGAGTGATGGGATTCTCGAGGAGTTGTTACACTTTCCTCTGTACTCCTATGTCTGAAATCTCCCACTAACTGGGGGGTGGATAAAACAAAATATGAAGAAGGAGCAAAAGAAAACATTCAGAACATACAAAATTAAGGGTTAAAAATACACCAAAAACTCATGAAAATCTATTTTAAAAGATACACAATCTAGCAGAAGAGTAAAGGATATAAAAATTATCACAGAAAACTAAGAAAAACAAATATATTAAAAGATAACCAACCTCAGTGGTAATCAGAAAAACTCAAAATTAAAGGTACCATCTGTTGTCCATCAAATACATAAGAAAGTTAAAACAATGGTAACATCCAGCACTGTCAAGGATATGAGGAAATAGTCACCCTCATACACTGTAAGTATAAATTGACACAATATGCCTTTGGAGAATAATTACTCAGAACTAATCATTCTATCAAATCTTAAAATGCCCATGTCCTTCAACCCTAAAATTCCACTAACATTTTATACCATGTATTTTTAATAACAGTATATATTACATATTTTAAAATATGACATTCACTAATGGTTCTTTGTAATGGTAAAAAATTGGAGAACATAAAGCTTGTTATGTCCATATAACGGAATACTCTGTAGCTGTTAAAAAAGAATGGGAGTGAGGTAGAGCTCTATAGAAAGACATGGAAAGATGTTTACAGTCACACTGGTAAACATAAAGGACAAGATGCCAAACAATATGCATAGTGTCACCCAATTATGTTTAAGTGAAAAAACGTGTACAGAAATTTGAAAATTCATCAGAAATATTCTGGATAGATATACAACAAATTGCCAACAACAGTTATCTATAGTCAGGAAAATGAGACAGTAACTGTAGTTACTGTAGAAAATGAAAGGAGGCTTTTTATTCTTTATATATATATAAATATATATAGGAGGCTTTATATATATATATCTCTCTCTATATACCTATATATATATATACCTATATATATATATACCTATATATATATACCTATATATATATATACCTATATATACCTATATATAGAGAGATATATATACATACACAAATATAATCTTCAAATCAGACTATAAATTATAATATTGACATATAGAAACAACCATCTAGCTTTGTTACCTCTCATCATCTTTAAAGAGCCATACAGGAGGAAAAAAAAAAAAAAAGGTACTGTTTTATAAAGTAGAAACTGGTATTTGCTAGAACCAACAGAGCCAAAGTCAAGAGACTTGCAACTGCTAGGAAGTACAGTTATTCATTAAAGGCCCCAGTTTCACCTACACGTTATGTTTTAATTAACTCCACTTTAAATTGAATATACTTACTTTCTCTGTATTCTATTTCTGCTTCCTTACGCAGTTTTTTCTCTCTGGCAAGAGCTTCAGGGCTTCCCCAAACTTCCAAAGATCTGCACATACACACATGGGCCATTGACAATGAACACTTTTAATGACTTTATTGTAATCATATTTAAATCTAGACGAATTAGAACTATATGAGAATCTTACAACAAAGCATAAGGTCCTTTAGAAAAAATACAAAACACTGAAGAAGCTTTTCTAAATTAAATCTAAACAGTAAGAGTAACTTCAACAGCAAATTTTCTTATAAATTTTGATATACTTTTAGTTAACTAGTATATACTAGTAACTCACAGATAGACAAGTTTGCAAATATGAAAATACTCTGCTTTTTAAATATATCCTTTAAAAACTTCTGGGTCTATATAAGATGGGTTTTTATTAATCCCAAATTTGGCTTGTACATTTATTCTAAAAGAACTATATTCTTACTTTGCCTCCACATCCGATCTCAAGTATACGGTAAAGGACTCGGTATCTTCATGAGGACTTCGTCGTCTGATTTTTCGAAGTTGTTCCAGATCACTGGAGAAAGAAACATGCTGAATTTATTCAGACAAGGTTCATATAGTTGAGGTAGTCAGAAGGATTATTAGGGGCAGATAAAAGCCACTACCTTGATCCTGATCTTTAAAGGCTATACAGATCAGTTAAAGGCTTTATAAACATCAGTTTAAAGAAGGCATTTTTGCATACAAAAATTGCTCTAGAGACAGTGAAAAAAAAAGTATTCTTGATGCTCACTATAGGTAACATGACATAATATGTAGAGATTCAACTAATTCATCAGTGTTTGTTTTTTATCTGTTATGGACACTCCACTGCAATGTCTGATGTATGAGGAAAAAGTGAAAAGTAGAAAAAACATGGATTAGGATATCATCCTCTATTTAAGAATTTAAATTTAAAACTTATAGTCATACTTGTTTATATCCAGATTAATACTAATTGATGATACTAAGTGGTAATACTATTTATAGGTATCAAGTCATAAAGTGTATATGTCAATTCTGTGCTATTTATTTTCCATTCTCTTAAATTCTGAAGGGTTTATGTATTCATCAAGTCACGGCTAAATAGTCATTCTAAATTTGATTATTGGTCTTTCTAAGGAAATTCTACAAGAGCAATGGAAAGACCTATAAGTAAAAATCTGGTTACTATGGAATATATTAAATCCCAAGAAATTATTTTGGAGTTTAACATAAGTCAACAACCCGGGCACCTGGCTGGCTCAGTCAGTGGAGTGTGCGACTCTTGACCTTGGGGTTGTGGGTTCGAGCCCCAACTTGAGTGTGGAGATTATTTAACATAAAATCTTTAAAAATAAATAAATAAATACATAAATAAGACAAGTCAACATAACCAACCATCACATATTAGTAAAAAAATGTTTACCTATCAAAGATATGTATCCTAGTTCCCTGATGCTGACTCACTAAGTGAGCCAGGTTGCCCCTGACCTCTTTACTATGTTTCTTGGCCTACAATGCGGAGACAGCAACACCTAATCCACTTAATTCACAAAATTTTTGTGAGAACTAAATGAAGTACTCAGTGTGAAACAGAACATTCTTTTACATCACTGTTACAACTGTTTTTTACAATGTCACAATGTTGTTTTTAATAGTTAAGTAAGTTACAAAACTGATGACAGGAATTCTTATTTCTTGATACTGTAATACAGAGGATGTGACCAGGAGGGAGAGGGGAAAAAAGGCTAAATCTGATGTCTAAATTGCCAAGAAATCTTCAACGTAATATGGCTTCCTTAGGTAAACACACAAAAGGGGGGGGGGGGGGGCTTCTAAATTTGTGACAAATATCTCAATAAATATCTAAGATTACAACAAAATTAGTAACAAAAAGATACCAGAAAAATAATTTATGCTCAACAGAAACCATAGCTGGAGTGTGAACATAAATGTAACTAAATTACTCAACTCTGCTAGCCAAATAAACCCAAAACTTTAAAAAGTTAAACAAATACACAAATATCTTATTAATAATAAGCTACATATTAACACAATAATAAAACTCCTAAGGTTCTTGTGGGATACAGAGGTTTTGAAGAACCTTTTTTTTTTTTTTTTTAAGTTTATTTATTTTGAGAGAGAAAGTACGAGTGGGAGAGTAGCAGAGAGAATGGGAGAGAGAATGCCAAGCAGGCTCCATGCTGTCAGTGCAGGAGCCCTACACGGGGCTCAATCCCGTGAACTGTGAGATCATAACATGAGCCAAGATCAAAAGCCAGACACCCCAAGAATCTACCTTTTTGAACTTTTTTAAGATATCACAAAAGACTGGAGTTGCTCATGTTGAAGCAGAATTCAGTTTAGTAAGCTACCAATCTTAACATTTTTTAACTGAACAAAATAGATCTTCAATTTAGGAAGCTGTCATGGGAAAATTTCCACATGGATGGTAGCAAGTAACATATTCTAAGAAATAAATGGCTATTTAGATTAGATACAACTATCGCATTAAAAAAGAAAAAGAAAAACCTACTATACCTGGATTTCAGACAGAACTCATTTATTGCTCTGACTCCAGTGATGAAATTATTCTGAGTGTACTTTGGTCCATATTCCCTCTTCTTAAGGACTGCTTTGACTAAAACCAAAAATAATAATTAAAAAAAAAACATAATAAATATGCAAATTGGAAACAATATTAGAAGATAAACATTTGTTGACATTTAAGTGGGTTCACTAATGAATTTCATAGAAAATTGATGTTTTTCCTGATGCACTGAATGGCATCAGAAAAGGAAATTCTCCAAGTGCAGAATAGGACAGAATCCCATTTGTTGCCTAAATGTAGATTTTATCTCCATAGCTCAGCTATAACTGATGCCAAAATGCTAATCCTTTGTCTAATGGACATCTTGTATAGGTATTACTGGTCTGTTTAAATTGTACTAATACAATTTAAATTGTCTAGGGTCTAAATTAAAATGATGTTTCAATAAAAAAATTCCATACTGGTTCAATGTTTTTCAAACATTTTTTATAAAAAGGGAAATAGAAAGTAATCAAAGAGTACTACATACAATGAATAAGTACTCTTTGTGAAAACTTTTGTTTTCATTCATATTTCTTACGTGAGGTGTAGTCAAAAAAGGCCTGAAAGCCACTGGACTATTTCACATAATGTAAGAAAGCTAAAGTAAACGTAAGGAATATTTTTATCAGTTAAAAATTATAGGAAGTTTAACATAATTATAGAAGGTTTATTATGGGTAATAGGTAAAATACTGTCTTCTACTAAATTATTTCCCCATTACCAAGCATCAAATTGTTCATTAAAAAACCAGAGATCAATAACAAAATACCAATTTAGCATCAATTATAGCCTGTGAATTAAAAATTACACTCAACATAGGTCTATGTTTATAAATCATTGCAAAATGAGACTTCTGGTCACATAACGGAGGTAAGTAACATGAGCAAATATCTGAAGAGCAGGACAAAACAACACAAGTCACGTGTTCCGTTTCAAACTGTCACCCAGTTACTTCATATTCTATTCTCAGATCTATTAATGAGTTTTCCATTGTACTTTGAAGTGGAAAGAGTTTATTAAGACTAAAATTACCTGTCACTACAGTAGCTAGAAAGGACTCTTAAAATAACATATTAACTATTAAAATCAAATGCACAAATAATATTTAATAACACTTCCAACAAAGTGCAGTATAAAAAATCAAAACTTTATTTGAAAAAAATACATATAAGGTAGTTCAGGTTTCTTTTTGCATGAGTTTCACGTCTCTAAACTGCCTTACTCGAATAATCCTAAAATTCTAAATCCAGATAAGCTACTCTGGAGCAAAGAGAAGAATTACTTCTTTCTTTTAAAAGATCAGTGTTTTTTTTAAGTTACTTTTTAAAGATTTCTTTAAAGTATACAGAAACCCCTCTTGGCCTGCCCTGGCCCAGACGGTGGATGATGCTGCTGCAATCATATTAATTATTCCTAACTGTAACTATATACTATGGACCATCTTCCAGGTTACCCTAGAAAAGAAACTGCATTTAGCAAAATCTCATAGGGGTGAAAAATACGGCTCAAGGAAAATGCCCAAGGCTATACAGCTAGTACATGCTGGAGCCACAAACTGAGTCCACTTTTGCCTGATGCCAAAGCCGTGGTGCTTCTAATCACAGTTACTGCCCTGTAAAACACGCTGCTTTGGAAGTGAGAGCCACAGCTCATACAAAGAGCAGAGCTGCAAACAAGAATTCCCTCGTCACTCAGTTATTCCCAGAAAACAAAGTCAAAAAAGAATGTCCAAACTCTATCTGGATTTGAACATGGTGTAACTGAAAGGTTTTGGGTCTCCTGCTTTTTAATCACATTACTTTTCTAAAAATGATAAAGCAATTGATCACTTTTATTTGCCATTACTCCTTTCTTTGGGCTTTTGAAAAAACAATTACCAAAAAATTTGTGACCAAAATGCAAAGTGAATTTTGGTAGAAAATTAGTTTATAAAGAGGAGAATAAATCCTTATGGTCAGTATGTTTAAAGAAAAAAAAGGACTGTACACTCAGAATAATGTAATTATAAAGAGCTCTATATAAACTAATTTCATATATTTAATTCAAAACACCATTACAATATAAAAAAAGAATAAAATATATTTACCTCTTACTTGGAGAGGTTCTTGCTTAATGAGTGGAGCTTTGAGTTCAGCACCTATATTTTCTGCTAGAAAGTTAATTTTAAAAAGTTACATTAAGTAGTTGCTTCCAAACAAAATTAAAAACTTAATGTTAGCTAACAATCTGGCAATGTATAAAAAATATAATATATGATAGGCCAATATCCTAGGAATACAAGAATAGTTGAACATTAGAAAAACTATTAATTCCCCTCATTAACTGACTGAAGAAAAAAAGCTACAGAATCATTTCAAGAGCTAAAGAAAAAGCATTTACTAAAATTCAACACCAACGCAAGTTTCAAACCTTTTTTAAAAATTAGGACAAAAAGGAATTTCCTTAGAAAAAAAACAAACCTATAACAAACATATTCAATGACAAAAAATTAGGTGCATCTCTTTATAAGGTACAAAACAAGGACACACACTATAAATTCTTCCACTCAAAATTATTCTAGAGATATTAATGAGGAAAGGATGACTATTGAGTGGTACTGGGAAGAATGTACAACACCCCCCAAAATTCACTAAAAATTAAAAATTAAATATACTTCATCCCATAAACAGCCAATTCCAGGTAAATTAAGAACTTAAGTGTGAAGGCATTTACATGCCTAACAGACAACAACAGAGAATATTTTTATGGTAGAGACAGATTTTTTAAACAAGAAAAAATGGACATATTCTACTAAACTAAAATTCAAAACCTCTGTCCATCAAAAGATCCCATTTAAAACCAAACAAAACAAAACAAAAGATGGGTGCCTGGTTGGCTCAGTCAGGAAAGCATTTGACTCTTGATCTTGGGGTTGAGTTTGAGTCCCATGTTGGGTTTGGAGATTACTTAAAAATAAAACCCAGAAAGAAAAGAAAAGAAAAGAAAAGAAAAGAAAAGAAAAGAAAAGAAAAGGAAAGAAAAGAAAAGGAAAGAAAAGGAAAGGAAAGAAAAGGAAAGAAAAGGAAAGAAAAGGAAAGAAAAGAAAGCCTCAAACTGGGAGAAGATATTTCTAACAAATAGCATCAACAAAGGATAAGTACCAATATTTAGAAATTTCTCCAAATTAACAAGAAAAAGACAGATCATTAGAAAAACAGAGAAGACAAGAACAAGAAGGAAAGGAAATACAAGGGACCAATAAACATACAAAGAGATGGCTGCCTCATTATGGACAGAACCCAAAAGAAACCACAAGAATCCATTTTACAACAATCAGATCAGGAAAAATGAAAAAAACGTATCAACATCTAGTGTTGGCAAGGGCTATGGAGCAACGAGAACTCATACACTGCTGGTGGAAATATAAATGGCACAATTACCTGGCTAAACAAGTTGGCATTACCCGATATAGCTGAACATAAGCATAACTTATGACCTAGCAAATTCTTCTAGGCCAATATATTTGCCCTAATAGAAACTTGCACAAGGGTACAAGGAAAAAGGTATATGAATGTTCAGAGCAGCACTGTGTTCTGTTGCTTCAAATTGGAAAGAACCCAAAATGCCCATAAGAATTGGAATAGCTAAACATACCATGTTCTATTCATACCACATTTCATACAGTAGTGAACAATAATAAACATAATAGTGGCTATCTTTCTTTGAGCCTTTACTATGTGCCAAGCACTATTTTAAGTACTTTACATGTATCATTTAATTCACACAACCATCAAAAGTATGTGCTCTAATTATCTCCATGAAAATTAATGAACTAGATACATATAATTTATAAGCTAGACACATATACTGTTAAGATAAATCTTAGCAAAATCTAATGAAAACAGTAAATCACAAGCATACACACAATAAGTTATCACACAGTAAAGTGTAAAAACAGCTAAACAATTAAAGATATATACATATAAATGTCTAATTCTATTCCTTTTTTTTAAACTGACAGAACTTAATTTTTTTAAGTTTATTTATTTTTGAGAGAGAGAGCGCATGAGCAGGGGAGGGGCAGAGAGAGAGAGAAAAAAATCTCACCCTTAAAAAAATGCCCCTTATAAATTTATATCCTCACTCAATAATAAAATATTTACTAATGACAGAGCTAACATTTACTAAGCATTTAATATGTGCCACATACTGTACTATGTGTTTTATGTGCATTATTTCATTTGATCTTAACAAAACTGCTGAGGTAAGTACTATTATTATCTTCATCGTAAAGATGAGGAAACTGAGGCACAGAGAAGTTTGCAACTTCCCCCAAAACCACACAGCTGGTATTTTAAACATGAAGGCACAGTCAGGATTGAAACACACATCATTTTGATTAGTCTATGCTCTTAACCAACTTCCTATATTATCTCTACGTGTAAAACAATATTCGATGTATGAGTAGGTATTTGTGTATTTTTCATGGCAGGGAGGAGAAGGACAGATGTAAAAAACTGGATTAGCAACATGGAGCTTACTGGTAGCCTGTTGACAATAGCAGTTTCAGCAGGAAGAATGGGGACAGAAGCAACAGCTTGAAGTGAGAATGGGAAATGAAACAGTAAAAGCAGTATCTGGACTTTCAGCAGGAGCTAGAAAGGAGAATGGAATCAAGGAAAGACTGACTCTGTTTTATATAGGGATGAGAATGATGAGGAAGAAACTGTTGGTTTAATACATCAAGAGGATAGTCTCAAGAGCAAAGAACTTGAGCAGCTGATAGCAGAGGCTATCTAAACGTCTCTCTAAACATGTCTCTCTAAACGTATTAAAAAAATAGAAACTGTTTCCACATATTTATAGAATGTCAGTTACTGAAATGATATGCAGCACCATGAAATCTGGCTCACTACCTGAGTAGTGGTACATCTGGACTTCTGCCCCCTTACTGTCTGTTTTCATTTTACCATCCTTTTGCTTTGCTCTTATTTTTGTTTTGCCTTTCTTGCCATCTGTTAGACTGATAGAGTTTTCTGTATTTTCTTCCCGCCCCATCCCTTAAGATGGTTTGAAATTTGTAAGATTACATTTCTGTTTAAATGATTCCACTTAAAAATTTAACATACATACTTTTCTGTGAATCTTTCTAATCATCTGCAAAGTTATTCAGCATCTCAACTTTCCTCTAAACAGGAAAGAAACCTTTAATTACTGAAAACTTCTTTGATCTTATTATGCATTTTTTTAAGTGTATCGATTTATTTTGAGAGAGAGAGAGAGAGAGAGAGAGAGAGAGTGTGAGTGAGTGCAGGGGAGGGTCAGAGAGGGAGAGAATCCCGAGGAGGCTCCACACTGTCAGTGCAGAGCCAGACACAGGACTCAAATTCAGGAAATCCTGCGGTCATAACCTTAGCCAGAAATCAAGAGCCTGGGTTCAACAGACTAAGCCACCACAATCTTACTACTCTTGACTACGACTTTAGCATTTAAGGGGAATCCCCTTCTGGGGATATTCTCTCTCTCAAAATTAATAAACTTAGAAAATAATAAAACAAAATAAAAAAATTAAATTAAATTAAATTTTAGCATTTAGTATTTCAAAAGGTTATTGTTTGTATTATCAATACTTAATTTTCCCAACATGTTTTATCCATTTCTTGCTCTTCACAGTCTCGCCTATATCCCAATGCTTTTTTCCCTCTGAGTCTACTCTTATACAAGTATCTTATACAAATATATAATTTAATTAAGTTTCCTTCTTTAATGTGGGTGGGTTAATGGTAAATGACATTCATCTTTCTATACGTGAAGTATTTTTATTTTGCTTGCACTCTAGACTGTTTACTTAGACCAGTGTGAAATTCTAGAGTAATGTTCATTCACCTTTCCTTTTCCCCTTGCACAGCTATTACTACGAATCACTCACCCCTGTGTCTTCTGCATACTGTGAAAGATAAAAAGTCCACCTCAAAACAGCAACAACTGGGCTGATACAGCATTTTCACTTTTCTCTTTGGCTGCTTTTAAGTTGGGCTATTTCTTGTTTTTGTTTTTAAACCTGTGGATTTCTTTTTACTTATCCTGCTTAGTATTCAAAGGGTACTTTTGATCTGAAGACTCTTGTTTCATCAAAATCTGAAAGATTCTTATCATCTCTTTGCATATTTCACCATTTCTGTCTTCGCTCTGAAATGGCCTATTAAATGTAGGCTACAGCTTCATGCCTCTTAAATGCCTACTCACTTTTCTTGAAAATCCTTTTGCTTTCCTATGTGCATTGAGGGTGAATTTCAATTTACTAATCCTCTACTTGATGAGGACTATTTAATCTATTAAATTTTTATTTTAGTAACTAACTTTCATTTCTAAGATTTCTAGTTGGCTCTTTTCCAGATTTATTTGTTCTGGTTTTATTCTGACAGTTTGTATTTCAAAATATGTGAATACTTCATTTATTCTTTTGAAGATATTAAACTTCTTTTAAAGCAATTCAGGCCATTATTTTAATATCGTCTAGAGTTAATACACATTTGATTTTGTTGGCTTTCTTACAATTAGGATTTTTCATGTATTTTTATTCTTCATTGATGTAAGAGACATAACGTTTCCTAAAGTTTAAGGTGTACAATGTGATCTGAAATTTATATATTGCAATATGATCATTCATGTACTTTTAAATTTCAGAATTTACAATCTTATTATAAGTAGGATATATCCCTTCACTCTCCTCATGTTCTAGTGCTCAAACTCAATCTGATCCATCTGTCCTGAACCAGATCTCCTACTGCCAGTTTGAAATTCCTACCACTCAATCCAGTCTCTAAGTCAGCAAACAGTAGGTTCTAGTTTCTGTTCTTCTTGCCTCCCTACCCTACAGCCTCCTACAAGGTATAGCCTCACATAACAAATGGAAGAGCCTAGTTCTGCCTACTGTAGGAGAGTGGGTGGGTGAGCTCAAACAGTGAGTCTGACTCCAACACCAGGCTATGCATGTAGCACCTACAGATCCCTTACCACAACCAAACCAAACTCCTGGTTGCCAGTGCTTGCTTACACACCCAGAGTAAGTCCACTCCTTGGACATAGCATATCTTTTTTGAGGGCCGTTGTTTCTTCAGTTTTCTTTTTCCATGTTTTATCTATCACTCCAAGGAGAAGTAAAACAGATACTTCAAAGCATCTATTCACAATGCCATCTTGGTCGGAATTTCTGCCTAGCTACTAATTTACGTTGTTCAAGGCTTTTCAGGACAGATTAAATGCCAACAGACTAGGTACTCACAAAGGCAGAACCCTCTCTGAAATAAAGGCAAACATCTTACACATAATTTTTAGTATATTCTTAGGGGTTTTTTTGTTTTTGTTTTCAGTGAAAGCCACTGGGCAAATGACTTAACATGGTATATTATGGTTTGATAACTAAACATGTACAGAAAATCCAAAAGGCTTTAGTTTTAACTATTCATCAAATCCTAAGTAGGTTATTAAACATATTGGTAAATTAAAGGTAGGCTTAAAAACCCTCTTATTTAGGGGCGCCTGGCTGGCTCAGTCTGTAGAGCATGTAACATCTGATCTTGGGGCTGTGAATTCAAGCCCCACATTGGGTGTAAAGATTACTTAAACTTAAAAAAAAAAAAAAACTCCTGTATAATTAATAACTATAGGTTGTAACATTTGACATTGGACAGTTAAATAACATGATTTTATTTTTGTCTAAACTATACAGCAAGCAAATTCTGAAGCATCTTTACCAATAAAATCTATTTATCAATTTCTTAAAATTTTGTTTTGGGGAACAGAGAGTAGGGCAAACAAAAGTGAAAGAAAAGCTTTCAATATTCACCTAGCATCTGAACAACTAAAATCTTTTACTGTCAAAAGTTTCAGAGACAACCCTCTTTTCCACAATGATCAAAGTTGTTCAACCAAATCACTAAGATGAATTGCTCTAAGGCTGATATTTCTGGATATTTTTCTCCCTACAAACTGTCTATAGTTACTAATCATATAGTGCTAAGAATCATAAGCAAGAAATGCTAGTAAATGGCTCAAAGACATGTATGAATACTTACTTTGCACACCAACACCTTAATAAGCTTGTACTGTATCACTGGAGTAGAATCTTTATGATTTCAATAAATAACTAGACATTCTATCCATGAACATCTCTAGACACTTGTTTAAAGCTCAACCCCTGGCTGTTTGCCACACATCTGCTGCCATTAGCAAAATTAAAACTAATTTTACTAAAATTTAAAACATCTGAATGCTCCTTAAAAACTTAAGGATTCCTTAGCAAGTCTCTGCCTCTTAATGAGCTGTTCCTGACTTTACCACGTGATTTGAATTATTCAAAAGTCAATCTTAAATCCTTAAATATACAAATTATCTTTCAATCAAGCAATTACTTGCTGTCTATCTGATGGCTAACAACGTCTAATTTGGCCTAAGCAAATTCTGAAAAATTGAGCCCAAAATAAAACTATCAATAAACAAATGTATTTCTAATATAAGAAAATAAACTTGTATTTTTATTTGTCAGCAGACGAAAAAGGAAACCTTGTCGTGGATTTCAGTTTCAAACCTTTTGTAGAGCAGAAACATTAAATATCTTTGCCTGAGTCTATGTTCACCTCAGAAGAGTATTATAACATATTTTACTTTTATATTATTTCATCATTTATTTCTTCTCCCATTTCTTTTCTTTTTTTAATGTTTATTTATTTTGAAAGAGAGAAAGAACGCACGTGCACACACGCGAGGAGAGGGGCAGAGATAGAGAGGGAGAGAGTGAGAATCCCAAGCAGGCTCTGTGCTGAGTGTGGAGCCCTACACGGGATTCGATCTCACAACCGCCAAGATCAGGACCTGAGCCAACATCAAGAGTAGGCCACTTAACCGAGTGAGCCATGCAGGCATCATTCTTCTTCCATTTCTACGTTGCAATAAATATTCTGGAACTCAGGGACTCATCATAATCTCCATCCCTTCATCTTCTAATATCAAACTCTCAATATTTCTCCCTGCAGTTCTCCATCATCACAAGAAAAAGAAGAAATTGGCTCAAACTGCATAGTAAGCCCAAAAGGAGGATGGGGCTTAGGGAAAAGCATGAAAAACAGGCACTGCAACATAAGTACAGGTTTCTCAAGGAATCTATAAAATATTCCCATGTGAAAGACACCCAACTAAAGAAAAGATAGTTAAACTCCCTTCCTGTACTGTCTCAAACATAGTCATGACTTCAGTAACCTCTTAGGTAGAGCTAATAACTACTCCTAAGTCTCTCCCCAAGTAGGAACTTGGCATTCATTCATTTACAAATATTTACTAAACAACTACTATGTGCAAACCACTGCTCTAGGCACTGAGTCCTGCTATCATGGGACCTGGAAACAAGTGGGAGAAATAAATATTGGAAATATCAATCAGTATTAAGTGCTGCCCACACAGAGTTAAAATTAGGTTAACATGGCTACTTTAGATGAAGTGATTAAAGAGTGACTTTGTGGAGAGTTGACATTTCAACTAAGATGTAAATGACCAGAAGGGGTTAGCCATGTGTAGAAGGGCACCTTGGAAAGAGAAAGCAACTAGAGCAAAGGCCCTAATCAAGAACAAGGTTTGTATTTTCTAAGAGCCAAAAGGAGACTGGTTGGGCTGAAATATAATGAGCAAGAAAGAGAATGGAAGCACAGAGTCCAGGAAGACTGCTGCAGTAATCCAGTCAAGAGATGATGATGTCTCACAACAGAAAAGTAGTACACCCGAGGTGCATGAGCAGCTCAGTTGGGTAAGTGTACAACTCTTGATTTCAGCTCAGGTCATGATCTCACGGTTGGGTGAGGTTAAGCCCTGAGTTGGGCTCCATGCTGACAGTGCAGAGACTGCTTGGGATTATCTCTCCCTGCCCCTCGCCCACTTGTGCAAGCTTGTGTGCTCTCTCTCAAAGTAAATACACATTTTTTTTTTAAAGGCTAGCATAATTCTGAAAAAGAAAAGAAAAACAGTATATACCCAACTGCCCATTAGTCCATCTGTTAAGATGTCATAGAGGCACCTACAATTCAGATGTCCAAAACTAAATCACCACCTTCTCATGAAAATATACTCTAGCTTTGGTATTCCCAATTTTAGAAGTCAGTGAAATCATCTACACAATCACCTAATCCAAAACTAGGCACTGTGCTTTACTTGACCCTCTCCTCTCTTCCCCAAATTCAACCACCCAATCTTAATTATTTAGCTCCTAAATCTCGAGTTCATCTACTCCTTTAAAAAAAAGCATTGCCATTAACCTAATCTGGACCTTCATTTGTATTACTGATCTCAGTCACCTTCTTTTGCAATAGGTTTTCCAGTCTTCAGCTAATTATCTTTCTAAAATTTTAAATCTGATCAAGTACTTCCTCTACTTAAAATGCTCTAACAGATTCCCACTACCTACAAAACCAAGTACAAACTCCTCAACAAAACCTTGATCTCCTGATATTCATCCCTTGTGCTCTCAAAACTACCAACCCCACCATTAGGTCCTCTACTAACTAATCACACTAAGGTAGTTGTAGGTTTATCTTCTTTCTCTACCATTCAGTACACCAATACCTAACTTTCTTTTAGGTCCCTAATTAGATAACATTTCCCCTCATGGAAAACTTTCTCAACCTCTCAACACTCAGTTAGGTACCCCTCCCAAGTGCTCCTGCAGTATACACTATTTCCTCTATCATGGTACTTACTCTACAGTATTACATTTGTTTACTTAACTTTGTTTCAGCAATTTTCTGTTTTAGTAATAAACTCAGTCATTCTCATCTGCTGCCATATAAAAAGTGTTCAATAAATACTTCTTGAATAAATTAATGGACAAATAAAGGACTTCATTTTTATGCTGCACAGCAAACTAGGTATCCTGAACAAACTGTTTTCAAACACATTACTAAGCTCACAAAAAAATTATCTGAAGAGGGCAAAAACAAAAGGAAAGCAGGACCTCTACAGAATAAGTGAGAACACCAAAGCCAACTTTTCCCCTGAGATTTCTGTTAAAGCTTATAGTCCTTGAGCTTCTACTTCCATATCTGCTAGGGAAGTAAGAGACCAGAGAATAAGAACTGCATTCTGTTTAAGATGAGAAGTCTAACAGGAGACACCCAGAAAAAAAGCAACACAACGCATAACTCTGAACTGAAAAAAAAAAAAAATACACACAGAAGGGAACAGCAAGAAAGCATGTCAGCCTTTACTTTGCTGTTAAATAGTGAGGATGAAAAAAAAAAAACCCTGAAAATCCTAAGGATAAGTCAGCTCTCACTCAAGTTTGCAGTCTAAATTCATACTACCAAAGTGGTCTAAATAATCTAGGGCAAAGAATTTAATTTAATTTGGTCCCAAGCTAGAGTCCCAGCCGCTAACAGAGGCAGAAGCAAACTCTATGCAGGAATGCATCTTCAATCCAGAAAGATTTCAGAGTTCCAAAATATAAAACTGCATGGAAAATGAACAACTCTCAGTTAAAAAACAGATATGGCATCATGAATAAGTTCATGAACAGAGGAAAAAAGATAATATAGTTAGAACCAAAAATTTCAGACAGAAGAATTTTCAGTCACAGAATATAAGACATGTTTAATACGGTACTAAAAGAGAATAAAAGAGAAGTATGGACTTATGAAAACATAAGGAACAAGAGACCAAACAAGCAAGATGAAAAATAAACAATTTCTAGAAATGAAAAATATAATCAGTGAAATTAAAAACCCAACATACATATCAACCAGCAGATGAGAGGCAACAAAAAAGGGAATTAGTAAACAAAGTAGACTTATGAAAATAATTCAGAATTCAGGCCAGAAAAATAAAGAAATACAATATGACAAAGAGGCTTAGAGGCATGGAAAATAAAGAACGAAAACCTAACATAATTCTAGTTAGAGTTCCAAAAGGAGTAAAACAGAACTGAAAGCGAGGTGGCTGGCTGGCTCAGTTGGTGGAGCATGTGACTCGTGATCTCAGGGTTGACAGTTGGGAGTCCCACGTTGGGTAAAGAGATTACTTAAAAATAAATAAGTAAATAAACTTTAAAAAAAAGAGAGAGAGAGAGAGAATTGAGAAAAGGTAATACTTGAAGGGAGAGTGACAAAACTATAGAGTAAAATCAATTCTCAGATCCTGGAAGCCCAACAAATCTCAAGCAAAATAAACACATAGTAATACATACCTAGTACGCAGAAATATACACAGTAAAACTGCAGTTTACACCAAAGTAAAGACTTTCAAAACCAAGGTAATCAAATTTAAAAAGCAATACAATACAAAAGACATGAGAACAAAAGCATGATATGTGACTTCTCAACAACAGTGGAAGCCAAAAGGCACTGTAATAACATCTTAAATGTGCCTTTACCATAGATAGATCCTCACCTCAAGAAACTTCTATAGGATCCACATCAGACAGAAAGATCAGAGAAATAAGAAAAGGTAGTTAACAAAGATTCTAGAAAAATTTAAACAAATAACAATGTATATTGTATAGAAGGGAAAGAGCAGAACAAACACAAAATACAGCCAATAAATAGCGTGTAAGTTGGGAGAAAGTGACCAGAATTAAAGCATTCTAAGTTCTTCATATTTTTCAGAAAAAATGTAAACTTTTCAATTACCTTTAGATGCTGAAGTACATAGTATATAACTCCCAAATGAGTACATGTATGTGTGTGTGTCTGGGAGAGAGGGGACAATGCAATGAGAAAAAAAGAAAAAATGTAAAAGGCGAAAAAGAAATAGAAGATAAAAAACACAAGGAAGCTCATGATACATTGGCAGAAATATATCCAAACATATCAGTAATAACAGTAAATGTAAACAGACTAAATTTCCAATTAAAAGACAAAGATGATCAAATCAGGACAAAAAAAGGTTATAGTCAAAGGATGGGAAAATTTATCCTGAGCAAATACTAATAAAATCTGGTGGAGATGTCACTAAAAAAAAAAAGTTGTTACATAAAAATAATGAATGTAATTCATTAGTGTTACATGCTAAATGTCTATGTATCTAGTAACATAGCCTTGAAATATATAAAGCAAAATTTTAGGGAGAACTATTAAAGAAAAAACTGTCAAATCTACCATCAGAGCCATCATGGCTTAAATGCCTACTTTAGAAAAGAAGGAAAGTTCAGGATTAATAAGCAAAATAGCTACCTGATAATTTATTTTTATTTTTTTAAATTTAAAATCTTTTTTTAATGTTTATTTATTTTTGAGAGAAAGAGAGTACAAGTGGGGGAGGGGCACAGCCGGGGCGGATAGAGGATCCGATGCGGGCTCTGCACTGACAGCAGCGAGCCAGATACAGGCTCGAACCCATGAACAGTGAGATCATGACCTGAGATGAAGTTGGACATTCACCCAACTGAGCCACCCAGGCACCCCACTACAAGATAATTTAAAAATGAATGACAGAATAAATACAAAGAAAGCAAGAAGATTTAATTTAGGTAAAAGTAAAAATTAATAAAATAGGAAATAAACATATAATATAAGGATTCAAAGAAAAAAATTATTACTTGGGAACATAATAAAACGGACACAGTTCTGGCAAGAATAATCAAGAAAATGACAGACACCATTAGGAATGAAAAAAAGGGATATAACTATAAATGCTGCTCAGAATATACAGAGTATATTGAACTTGATCCAATAAATTAAAAATTTAGTTTAATTCGATAAGCTCCCAGAAAAAAATAGAACTTACCAAAACTGAATCAAAAAGAAACAGAAAAACTAAATGAAAGTAAATCAGCAGTCTAATAGCTTTCCACAAAGTAAACACTAATTCAGAAAGTTTTGTACAAAAGTTCTATGGAACATGCAAGGGACAAATAATCTTATTCAAGCTATTTTGGTCTAGATAAAATGATTTTTTTTTTTTTAACATTTATTCATTTCAGAGAGACAGAGAAAGAGCATGAGTGGGGGAGGGGCAGAGAGAGAGAGAGAGAGACAGACAGACACACAGACAGACACAGAATCTGAAGCAGGCTCCCGGCTCTGAGCTGTCAGCACAGAGCCCGACGTGGGCTCGAACTCACGGACCACAAGATCATGACCTGAGCTGAAGTCAGATGCTTAACCGATTGAGCCACTCAGGCGTCCTGAAAAAAAATGATTTTAAAAGATTTATACATACCTGTTTCATCAAATGATGGTACTTTTTCCACTCTGAGACTTTGTGATCCCTGTCCTTCTTTCTGAACATTTGTAGAGTACAACTTCACTTGATTCAGTGTACAAATGAATGGGTGACTACAGGGAACCACGTTTGAAAAACTTCCCAATGTCACTAAATTCTGCCATTCTACAAGAAAAAAAATTAATTTCAAACTCACAAGGATTTTATACCCAATAAAAAATACTTACTAAGATTAGAAGGGTAATTTTACAGAATAACAATAAAACTTTCATTCTGCTAAATATCCAAATGCACAATGCCAACCCACCCTCTCCACAGAGGTGTTTCATTGACCCCTAGGTGTATGGGGACCACATTTTGTAAAGAAAAAATAACAGTAATATTCCTATTTTCTCTAATTTGTAAATTTATTCATATGGAAACTTTTAAAATATATAAAATTAGATAAGACATTCTGATTATTGATTATTCACCTGTTCTGAAAGGTCTCTGGAATACTTTTATTTTATATGCTGGTTGCATGCTAAAAAATGTTGGCATAACATACTTTTCAGAATAGAGAACTCTAAGGGGGAGGGGGTGGGGGGAGGTCAAGATGGCTTCCTATTCAAAATTACCCTGTGTCCTCCTTTTGCTAGCTAGAGATTTATTCCTCTTTCACTTCACAATCAATAAGTGAATTACACTAATCAGTCATTCAGAGTGTCACTGATTTTTTTTTTTTAATCAGATAATTAGATCAACATTTGGTAAGATTCCTCAGTATACAGGAATTCTAATTGAGGGAAGAATAGAAGACTAATTACAAAGCACTTCAGCTGCTGCATCTGGGTGACTGTGGGCTTTGGAGGCTGAAATACAGAAGAAAAATATATTCCACACTTGCACTGAAGTGGTAGAAAACTAAATATGTCTGTCTCTACTCTCATGTGACCCTCTTTCTCTTTTTTACTATGAGTACTCAGACCTTGAAACTCTTGTGAATAATTTACATCTCTTCTAAAGCATCAGATGAAATAATGAAGTTATATCATTAGAGATAGTCAAGTTTCTCTAGTGGAGAGTTAAGCTTTTAAGGGTTGAAACTTTCCTCTTTTTTTTTTTTTAAAGCCCCAATGTGGGGCTTGAACTCATAACCATGAAATCAAGAGTCACACATTCTACCAACTGAGCCAGCCAGACATTCCAAGTACTGAAACTTTTCTAATTGTTTAATAATGTTTTCCAAAAATGGTAATTCATGTATGTGCATGTACAGATGTATACCTTCTGAAATCAGGAAGAATAAACATTTTCTTTATGGCTCAGAAAATTGATCAGGAACATAAATTTTGTGAATGTTCAAGATAATCTGAAAAGCATGAGAAACATAAAGCAGCATAAGTATCCACCCAAGTTTCAGGCTTGGAATTTTTTTTTTTTTTTTTTTTGAAAAATTTCCTGATGTCAACTTAATTGTTCATTTATTTGGTAAAGAACTGTTAAAGGCCCAGTATGATTTTGGTCATTTGGTATTTCTTAAAGGCTGAGTAAAGCAAATATAACAATGTATCTTCTTGCACATTAAAATATGTAGCCTACTAGCAGGGAGCTTGGATGGCTCAGTTGGTTCTGACTCTTGATTTCAGCTCAGGTCATGATCCCAGGGTCGTGGCATTGAGCCCCACATCAGACTCCACGCATGGAGCCTGTGTAAGATTCTCTGCCCCTCTCCCCTGTCTTGTGCTCTCACTCTCTAAAATAAAAATCAGGGGCACCTAGATGGCTCAGTCAGTTAAGGTCAGTCTCTTTTGGCCCCAGTCATGATCTCACAGTTTGTGGCATCAAACCCCGCATCAGGCTCTGCGCTGGCAGTGTGGAGCCTGCTTGGGATTCTCTCTCTCCCCCTCTCTTTGCCCCTCCCCCTCACACACTCTCAAAATAAATAAACTTAAAATATTTTTTTAGGGGCGCCTGGGTGGCTCAGTTGGCTAAGCGTCCAACTTCAGCTCAGGTCACGATCTCGCGGTCCGTGAGTTCGAGCCCCGAGTCGGGCTCTGGGCTGATGGCTCAGAGCCTGGAGCCTGCTTCCGATTCTGTGTCTCCCTCTCTCTCTGCCCCTCCCCCATTCATGCTCTCTCTCTGTCTCAAAAATAAGCAAACGTTAAAAAAAATAAATAAAATATTTTTTAAAGAATACATTTAAAAAAGTAAAAATTTTTTTAAAGAAATAAAATTTAAAAATAATTTAAAATAAAATATGTAGCCTACTAGCAAAATTAGTGAAGCAAGGGCTAAAGCAAATGCTCCTAAGAAACACCCTCCAGGAAAGCACTGGTTACTGGTATTCTGACTTCACGGTCTGATTCAAAGTATCTTTTGTGATTATTACCTAACAAAGACAATATGCCACAAATACTTTTTTTTTTTTCACCCAGTGATCAAATGCTTTTGTAGAGACTGTACTAAAATGTTTAAAAAGGGAATATGCCACAGTCTAAAAATCCTTCCTCAGAAGCTGACAATGTTTCCATGACTGGTCCTAGATGTTTTTCAAGGTTCTCCTTAGTTTTTCAAACATTAAAGAAAATTTCAAACACATGCAAAGGTAGAAAAAAAAAAAGTACAATAAATGTCCACATATTCATTGTCCACCTTCAGCAATTATCAACTCAGTCAACCTTGTCTTATCTCTACCTGCACCAATATCTCTTCACCTCCATGTTAATTTGATGAAAATCTCAGACAAAATAATTTCATTCATAAGTATTTCTGTATGTATTCTGAGACAAGAGCTTTTTAAAAACACAGATAAACCACCGTTACAAAAAAATAATAAACAATTGAGGATATCATCAAATATCTTCAATTTCCAACTGTTAAAAGTTTTACAACTTTTGTGTGTGTGAACAGATCCTAATAAGATCCACATACTATGGTTGATGCAGATGTCTTTCAAGCCTCTTTTAAGCTACAAGATGTCTTTTTTTTTTAACTTTATGTGTTTCTTAAAGTTTATTTATTTTGACAGACAGAGAGAGAACGTGAGCCCAAGCGGCAGAGGGGCAGAGAGAGCGGGAGGGAGAGAATCCCAAGCAGGCTCTGCACCATCATCATGAAGCCCTACTCAGGGTTCCATCTCACGAACTGTGAGATCATAACCTGAGCCAAAATCAAGAGGCGGCCACACACCTGACTGAGCCACCCAGGCATCCCTAAGAGCAATTTTTAAGGTGAAGAAACCAAGTTTTGTCCTAAATTTCTGTCCTGGTAGTTTTCCAGTCTGAATTTTGCAGACTTAATTCTCATGGTGTTCTTTAACCTGTTCTTCTATATGTTCTACAAATCAAAGGATGTAAAGGCTTTATCTAAATTCTGATTCTTTTTGTTAGGATGCTACCACTTATTATGCAGTGATGAGTTCTTTCATCAGGAGCCATATAAAATTTGGTCGACTATTTGTGTAGTGTCTGCTGTTGTTCAATGCCCATAACCATTTATCCATTAGGTGGTTACAAATGAAGATATTCAAATGTATCAATTCTTCAATTGTTAGAACACTTCTACAAAAAGAAAATCCTGTTCACTTATTTGGTTATTCACCAATGTACTTCACATAGGAAAATCAGGCTAAATGCTTAATTCTCTCCTTATTTACCAGTTCTCATAATAAAGAGTTCACTACCTACCATCCTGAAGTAGTGACACATTAATCTGCGTATATATTATTATTTCATAGATTAAGAGTTATTTGATATATTTCAATCCATTTCAGTCACTCTGATTAATAGTTAAACTATTTTAACTATGTCCCATTTCTGACCAGTAGGGGTCTCTTCAAATTGATTCCTGCATCCTTCTGAAACTATTCTAGTAATAATCTTTAATAGCTTCCTTGCTAGCTGTTCTTGAAAAATCCTTAATTTTTAACTTTAGAAGAATTTCAGGTATCAGCAACATTAAAAGTACACATTTGGCATTAACACAAGATCAAAAGTTGCACAAAATTTGCAGAATACATTACCACCTTTAACATTTTATACTCTAAAAAATATACAGGACCACATTTGATTCAGGAAAAGAAATATTATCTAACACACAGCAATAGCAACACAACCATTTAAAAATACATAGGGGCACCTGGGTGGCTCAGTCAGGTAAGTGTCCGACTTCGGCTCAGGTCATGATATCACGGTTTGTGAGTTCAAGCCCCATGTCGGGCTCTATGCTGACAACTCAGAGCCTGAAAGCTGCTTCGGATTCTATGTGTCCCTCTCTCTCTGCCCCTCTCCCACTAACCTCTGTCTTTCTCAAAAATAAATAAACATAAAAAATAAAAATAAACACACCCACTTTTTAATAAATTATTGAATTCATTAATTAATTCTAAGAGGCAGAAAGATAGTAAAAAAATTGTTACACTTTATTCTAAAGAGGTTAGTGTGAACTTAAAATACACAACAGCAGAAGCTTTCTGGGCCCATAAAATACACAATAATGCAGACTGTGAAAATGTTCTTCATGGTAATATTTATCATGGCAGAAACTGGAAACTTAAATGTTTCCTAATAAAAAAATAAAAATTAAATTATGATATCCCTATATTTTCATTGTGTATACATTAAAAACTATTAATGTGGAAAAATATTGAGAATATTACATAAAAAAGCAAAAGACAAAATAACATAGGATTTCAACTATTAAAAAATGTGACTGGGGGTACCGGGGTGGCTCAGTCAGTTAAGCGTCCCACTCTTGATTTCGGCTCAGGTCACGACCTCACAGTTCTCAAGTTCAAGCCCCGTGTCAGGCTCCAAGCTGACAGTGCAAAGCCTGCTTGGAATTCTCTCTCTCCCTCTCTCTCTGCCCTTATCCTGCTCTCGCTCACTCTCTCAAAATAAATAAACTTAAAAAAAAAAATGTGACTAGTAGGGGGCACCTGGGTGGCTCAGTCAGTTAAGTGTCTGACTCTTAATAGCAACTCAGGTTTTGATCTCAGGGTTTTGAGTCCAAGCCCTGTATTGGGATCCACGCTGGGCATGAAGCCTACTTTAAAAAAAATAATAAACAAAAATAAAAATGTGATTAGTTGGGGAGGAGTTAAGATGGCATAGTAGTATAGTAGCAGGACCTTATGCTTGCCTTGTCCCTCGAATACCAGTAGATAAATACTAAGTCATTGTGAACACCCAGGAAATCTGAGAACTAAGAACAAACTGCAACTAGAGGGAGAAAAGAAGCCAAATTGTGGAAGGTAGGAGATGAAGGGATGGGATTTGGGGGAGAAAAGAATCAGCTGTGCTGAGGAGGGGAGGGAGCCCTGATTAGGGAGAGGGAAGAAAGGAGAGAAAGAGATGGGGGGGTGGGGGGGGAGAGAGAGGGAGGGAGGGAGAGAGAGAGAGAAAGAGAGAGAGAGAGAGAGAGAGAGAGAGAGAGAGATAGCAAGCGCATGTACATGCAAGGGACAGCAAGCAGGGTGCAAAGCATTGCACAAGAACAACACGTCCCCAAAACCACTGACAGGGAAAATGACAGGGGCTGATAATCTCAAGTTTTTACAAGCAGCGGAGCTCAAAGTCTGAAGGTTTAGAAGTCCACGCTGTTGCTGGGGTAGGGCCTGGGAGTCACAGAGGTGCTCCTGTGCAGAAGGAGAACAGACATGGGTGCAGATAGTGTGCTCTGAGGATCCCTTGGGTTGCACTGAGAGACACCGCACCCCTTCTTGCAGTGCATTTGGGAGAGGTGGCACTGGCTCTCCAGGGACAAAAAAGCCAACAGATGCCCTGAGCTGCCCTGTTCATTAGCCTAGGAGCAGAGGCAGCTGCTCAGGGCAGCTACGCTGGACACTGGCTTTCTGCTGCACTTTACCATAAACTCCAAGCCTCTGAGCTTTCATGCAACTGCCCTGCTGGGACAAACTGGCACCAGCCACAGCACAGTGAGACCCTTCCCCAGAGGATCAGTGTAGGTCCATGCCCGGTTGGGTCCCTAAAATTTGGAGTTTTGAAACCCAGCCAGCGCACCTGATATAAAAAATAGGAGCACTGCACCGGGTGGGCAGAGAGCCCAGACACAGACAGGGTGAAGGCAGAGATCTGAGGGAAGCCTGGGACACATGAGGGGAGAACGTTCGCTCTTCTGTGAGGGTTTCCTGAACAGCGGAAGGCATGAACTCTCCTCTCTGGGGACTAGAGAGCCGGCTGATGCCATGTTTTCCTCGCCCATCAGCACAGAAGGACTTCAGTGAGCAGCAAAGCACCCAGAGTGGAAGCTTGAGCCACTTTCACCAAGCCCTTCCCTCTGTGCTCTGCAGGTGCTTCTGAATGAGGGCAAGTGTGCCTGAGAGAGCAGCAGTGGGCCACTCCCCCAGAAGACCAGCACAACCTCTCACCACCCACACGCAACAAATCTACTGATCATAGAGTGCTACAAAGCTTCAGTTCTAGGAAAAATAGGATCCAGCCTCTTTTAACAATTAGCCGACCAAAACATACTGAGTTAAAACTTGCCACACAGTGGACAAGGTCAAAACACTCCCCACTGCAGCACAGAGAAACTCTGCAGAGGACTGACCTAGGGGAAGAAACAGCCAAAACACAACAGTCGAGTACACAAAGCATATACCAGAAACAATTCCTGAAGCGGCAGGCCCTAGACAGTATGACTTCTTAATATAGCCAATACTCTAAGAGCAGGAAACATAACAGGCTTTTATAACACACAGAAGACAGAGCCCTACACAAAATGCCAAGACGGAGGAATTCATCCTGAAAGAAAGAACAAGAGATCACAGACAGGGATTTAATCAAAACACATATAAGTAATATGACTGAACCAGAATTTAAAACAACAATCATATGGACACTAGCTGGGCATGAGAAAAGCATAGAAGACACCAGGAAGTCCCTTACCACAGAGATAAAAGACCTAAAAGCTAGTCAGGCTGAATTCAAAAATGCTATAACTGAGATGCAAAAACTGGATGTAATGACAAAGATGAAAGAAGCAAAGGAATAAGTAAGTAATATAGAAGATAAAATGATGGAGAATAATGAAGCTGAAAAGAAGAGGGAAAGAAAAATATTGGATCACAAATGTAGATGTAGGGAACACAGCGGCTCCATAAAGCGTAGCATTCATATCATAGGAGTTCCAGAATAAGAAGGAAAAAGGGGCAGGTTTATTTCAGCAAATAATAGCTAAAAACTTCCCTAATCTGGGAAAGGAAACAGACAACCAAATCCAAGAGGCACAGAGAACTCCCATCAAAATCAACAAAAGCAGGCCAACACCAAGATATTATCATAATAAAATTTACAAAATACAAAGATAAGGAAAGAATCCTGAAAGCAGCAAGGGAAAAGATATCCCCAACCTATAAGACAAATAAGGTTAGTAGCAGATCTCCCCACAGAAACTTGGCAGACCAGAAAGGAGTGGCATGATATGTTCAATATGCAGCCAAGAACACCTTATCCAGCAAGGCTATCATTCAGAATAGGAGAGATAAAGAGTTTCTCAACAAAAACTAAAGGAGTTCGTGACCACTAAACCAGTCCTGCAGGAACTAGTAAGGGGACTCTTTGAGTGGGAAGGACAGATCAAAAGCAACAAAGACTAGAAAGGAGCAGAGAAAATCTCCAGAAAATCTCCTGATGTTCTAAATTCATATCAATAATCACTCTGAATGTAAATGGGCTAACTGCTCCAATCAAAAGACACAGGGTATCAGAATGGATTAAAAAAAAAAAAAAGACCTATCTATATGCTGCCTACAAGAGACTTATTTTAGACCTAAAGACACCTCCAGCTGGAAAGTGAAGGAATGGAAAACCATTTATTATGCTAATGGATGTCAAAAGAAAGCTGGAGTAGCCATACTTTTATATCAGACAAACTAGATTTTAAACCAAAGACTGTAACAAGAGATGTAAAAAGGCACTATATGATAATAAAGAGATCCATCCAACAAGAAGTTCTAACAACTGAAAATATTTATGCCCCCAATAATATGTATTTGGGAGTAACCAAATACATAAATCAATTAATGACAAACATAAAGAAACTCATTGATAACAACACAATAATAGTAGAGACTTAAACACACTACTTACAACAATGGACAGATCATCTAAGCAGAAACTCAACAAGGAAACAAAGGCTCTGAATGACACACCGGACCAGATGGACTTAACAGATATATTCAGACCACTGCATCCTAAAGCAGCAGAATGCACATTCTTTTCCAGTGCACATGAGACATTCTCCAGAGTAGATCACATACTGCGTCACAAATCAGGCTTCAACAAGTATAAAAACTGAGATCATACCAGGCATGTTTTCGGACCACAATGCTATGAAACTTGAAGTCAATCACAATAAAAAAAAAAAAAAATTGGAAAAGACCACAAATACACGGAGGTTAAGATCATCCTACTAAAAAATGAATGGGTTAACCAGGAAATTAAAGAAATTAAAATATATCTGGAAGCAAATGAAAATGAAAACACAGCAGTCCAAAACATTTGGGATGCAGAAAAATCAGTCCTAAGAAGGAAGCATTCAGTAATACAGGTCTACCTCAAGAAGCAAGAAAAGTCTCAAATATACAACCTAACCTTCACCTGTCAGAGCTAGAAAAGGAACAACAAATAAAGCCTAAAGCCAGCAGAAGAGAAATAATAAAGATTAGTGCAGAAATAAATGATACAGAAACAAACAAAAAACCCAGTAGAGCAGATCAATGAAACTAGAAGCTGGTTTTTGAAAGAATGAGTAAAACTGGTATACCCTGAGCCAGATTTACCAAAAAGAAAAGAGGAAGGACCCAAATAAAATCACGAATGAAAGAGGAGAGATTACAACCATATCACAGAAATACAATTAAAAGAGAATATTATTTTCAATTTTTTGAGGAACCTTGATACTGTTTTCCAGAGTCACTGCACCAGTATGCATTCCCACCAACAGTGCAAAAGTGTTCCCCTTTCTCCACATCTTCACCAACATCTGTTGTTTCCTGTGTTGTTAATTTTAACCATTCTGACAGGTGTGAGGTGGTAACTCACTGTGGTTTTGATTTGTATTTCTCTAATGATGAACGATGTTGAGCATCTTTTCGTGTCTATTAGTCATCTGGATGTCTTCTTTGCAAGAATGTCTATTCGTGTCTTCTGCTCATTCCTTCACCAGATTATTTGTTTTTTGGGTGTTGAGTTTCATAAGTTCTTTATAGATTTTGGATACTAACCCTTTATCCAATATGTCATTTGAAAATATCTTCTCCCATTCCATAGTTTGCCTTTTAGTTTTGTTGATTGTTTCCTTCACTATGCAGAAGACTTTTATCTTGATGAGGTCCCAAAAGTTCATTTTTGCTTTGGGTTCCTTTGCTTTCAGAGACATGTCTAGTAAGAAGGTGCTGTGGCCAAAATCAAAGAAGTTGCTGCCTGTTTCTCCTGTGGGATTTTAATGTTTTCCTCTCTCACATTTAGGTGTTTCATCCATTTTGAATTTATTTTGGTGTATGGTGTAAGAAAGTGGTCCAGTTTTGGGGTGTCTGGGTGGCTCAGTTAGTTGTCTGACTTCAGTTCAGGTCATGATCTCACAGTTCACGATTTTGAGTCCCACATTGGACTCTGTGCTGACAGCTCAGGGCCTGAAGCCTGCTTCAGATTCTGTGTCTCCCTCTCTCTCTCTCTCTCTCTGCCCCTCCTCCCTCCCCCCAAAATAAATAAACATTAAAAATAATTTTTTAAAAAAGTGGTCCAGTTTCATTCTTCTGCATGTCACTGTCCAGTTTTCCCAGTACCATTTCGTGAAGAGACAGTCTTTTTTCAATTGGATACTCTTTCTTGCTTTGTCAAAGATTAGTTGGCCGTACATCTGAGAGTCCATTTCTGGGTTCTCTATTCTGTTCCACTGATCTATGTGTCTGTTCTTGTGCCAGTACCATACTGTCTTGATGATTACAGCTTTGTAATACAGCTTGAAGTCTGGAATTGTGATGCTTTCAGCTTCGCTTTTCTTTTTCAGGATTGTTTTGGCTATTTGGGGTATTTTGTGGTTCTGTACAAATTTTAGGGTTGCTTGTTCTAGCTCTGTGAAGAATGCTGGTGTTATTTTGATAGGGATTGCACAGAATGTGTAGACTGCTTTAGGTAGTATAGACACTTTAACAATATTTTTTCTCTCAACCCACGAACATGGAATGTTTTTCCACTTCTTTGTGTCTTCTTCAATTTCTTACATAAGCTTTCTATAGTTTTCAGCATACAGATCGTTTATCTCTTTGGTTAGGTTGATTCCTAGGTATCTTATGGTTTTTGGTATAAACCTTAAGATAAATGGTTTATATACCATTTATATACCATAAATGGTAACTGTAAATGGGAACAATTCCCTGATTTCTCCTTCTACTACTTCATTATTGGTGTATAGAAATTCAACTGAGGGGTGCCTGGGTGGCTCAGTTGGTTGAGTGTCTGACTTTGGCTCAGGTCATGATCTCACAGTCCAGTGGTTCAGGCACCATGTCAGGCTCTGTGCTGACAGCCCAGAGCCTGGAGCCTGCTTCAGATTCTGTGTCTCCCTTTCTCTCTGCCCCTGTCCCACTCACACTCTGTCTCTATCAAAAATGATTATACGTTAAAAAATTTTAATTAAAAGCTTTTAATTAAAAAATGCAACTGATTTCTGTATGCTGATTTTATATCCTGTGACTCTGCTAAATTCACAGATCAGTTCTAGCAGTTTTTTGGTGGATCATTTGGGTTTTCCACGTAGAGTATCATGTCATCTATGCAAAGTGAAAGCTTGACTTCTTCCTTGCCAAATTTGTATGCCTTTTATTTCTTTCTGTCTGAAAAAATTAAAAATAGAACTACCCTGAAAAAATTAAAAATAGACCTACCCTATGACCCAGCAATTGCACTACTAGGTATTTATCCAAAGGATACAAAAATGTTGATTTGAAGAGCACACACACACCCCAATGTTAATAGCAGCATATCAACAATAGCCAAATTATGGAAAGAGTCCAAATGTCCATCAACTGATGAATGGATAAAAAAGATGAATGGAATATTACTTGGTGATCAAAAAGAATGAAATCTTGCCATTTGCAACAACATGGATGGAACTAGAGAGCATTGCTAAACAAAATAAGTCAGAGAAAAAAATGTCATGATTTCATTCATATGTGGAATTTAAGAAACAAAATGATAAACACAGGAGATGGGAAGGATAAAAAGAGAGGGAGACAAACCATAAGAGACTCTTCAATACAGAAACAAACTGAGGGTCACTGAAGGGGGGGGAGGTGGATGGGGGAATGGGCTGAATGGATGATGGTCATTAAAGGAGGGCACTTATTGGGATGAGTATACGGTGTTATATGGAAGTGATGAATCACTGGGTTCCAATCTTGAAACCAATATACTACACTGTATGTGGAATACTTTAAATTTAAATGAAAATTAATTTTTAAAAAGAGAATAATATGAAAAATTATATGCCAACAAATTGGGCAATGGTGAAGAAATGGATAAATTCCTAGAAACATAAACGGCCAAAACTGAAAATCTGAACAGACCCATAACTAACAAAGAAACTGAATCAGTAATTAAAAATCTTTCAACAAACAAAAGTCAAGGGTCAGATGGCATCCTTGGGGAACCCTAGCAAACATTTTTTTTTAATGTTTATTTATTTTTGAGAGAGAGAGAGAGAGAGAGACAGAGCATGAGCAGGGGAGGGGCAGAGAGAGTGAGGGAGACATAGAATCTGGAACAAGCTCCAGGCTCTTAAGGTGTCAGCACAGAGCCCAATGCGTGGCCTGAACTCATGAACCACGAGATCATGACCTGAGTCGAAACTGGACCAACCAGTCGAAACTGGACTTAACCAACTGAACCACCCAGATGCCCCAGGAATCCTACCTAATATTTAAAGAAGAGTTAATACCTATTCTTCTCAAACTGGTCCAAAAATAGAAGTAGTAGCAAAACTTCCAAACTCATTCTATGAAGCCAGCAATACCTTGATTCCAAAATCAAACTACTATAAAGGAGAATTACAGGCCAATGTCCCTGATGAACATGGATCCAAAATTCTAAAAAAGCTACTAGCAAATCAAATCCAACAGCACATTAAAAGAATTATTCTCCACAATCATCACAATCAAATGGGATATATTCCTGGCCTGCAAGCGTGGTTCAATATTCACAAATCGACGTGATACAGCACATTAATAAAAAAACGGATAAGAACCATGAGACTCTCCACAGATGCAGAAAAGGCATTTGATAAAAGGCAACATCAATTTTTGGTAAAAACCCTTAACAAAGTAGGGATAAAGAGACCATACCTGAAAATCACAAAGGCGGTATCTGAAAGACCCACGGCTAATATCATCCTCAATGGAGAAAACCTGAGAGCTTTTCCTCTACAGTCAGGAAAAGACAGGGATGTCCACTCTCACCGTTATTTAACATAATACAGTACTAGAAGTCCTAGCCTCAGCAATCAGACAAGAAAAAGAAATAAAAGGCATCCAAATCAGCAAGGAAGAAGTCAAATGTTCACAATTCACAGATGATATGATATTCTATGTAGAAAACCCAAAAGACTCCACCAAAACATTGCTAGAACTGATAGTCAAATTCAGCAAAGTCACAGGATACAAAATCAATGTACAGAAATCCGTTGCATTTCTTTACACCAATAATGAAGCAGCAGAAAAAGAACTCAAGGAATCAATCCCATTTACAGTTACACCAAAAACCATAAGATAACCTAGGAATCACCCTAACCAAAGAGGTGAAAGATCTATACTCTGAAAACTACAGAACACTTATGAAAGAAATTGGAGAGGACACAAAGATATGGAAAAACATTCCATGTTCATGGATTGGAAGAACAAATATTGTTAAAATGTCTATATTACCCAAAGCAATCTACACATCTAATGCTATTCCTATCAAAATGCCACCAGTATTTTTCAAAGAGCTAGAACAAAAAACCCAAAAATTTATATGGAACCAAGAAAGACCCCAAATAAGCCAAAGCAATACTGAAAAAGAAAAGCAAAGCAGGAAGTATCACCATTCCAGACTTCAAGCTATATCACAAAGTTGTAGTCATCAAGACACTATGGCACTGGCACAAAAGCAGACACGTACATCAATGAAATGGAATAAAAAACCCAGATATGGACCCATAACTGTACGATCAACTCATCTGCGACAATGCAGAAAAGAATGAATTTCCAATGGAAAAAAAGACAGTCTCTTCAAATGGTGTTGGGAAAACTGGACAGCGACAGACAGAAGAATGAAACTGGACCACTTTCTTACACCATACACAAAAATAAATTCAAAATGGATGACAGGAAAACATCAAAATGCCATGGGAGAAAACAGGCAGCAACCTCTCTAACACTGGCTGGAGCAACTTCTTACTAGACACGTCTCTGGAGGCAAGGGAAATAAAAGCAAAAATGAACTTTTGGAACTTCATCAAGATAAAAAGCTTCTGCACACTGAAGGACACAATCAATAAAACTAAAAGGCAAACTATGGAATGGGAGAAGATATTTGCAAATGACATATTGGATAAATGGTTAGTATCCAAAATCTATAAAGAACTTACCAAACTTAACACTCAAAAAATAATCCAGTGAAGAAATGAGCAGAAGACATGAATAGAAATTCTTCCAAAGAAGACATACAGATGGTTAATAGACACATGAAGAGATGCTCACAACATTACTCATCATCAGGGAAATACAAATCAAAACTATAATGAGATATCACCTTACACCTGCCGGAATAGCTATGGTTAACAACACAGGAAACAACAGATGTTGGCAAGGATGTGGAAAAAGGGGACCCTCTTATACTGTTGATGGGAATGCAAACTCATGCAGTGACTCTGGAAAGCAGTGTGGAGATTCCTCAAAAAGTTAAAAATAGAACTATCCTACAACCCAGCAATTGCACTACTAGGAATTTACTCAAAGGATACAAAAATACTCATTTGAAGGGACATGTGCACCACAGGGTTTATAGCAGCATTATCAGCAATAGCCAAATTATGCAAAGAGCCCAAATGTCCACCAACTGATGAGTGGATAAGGAAGATGTGGTATATACATATACAATGGAATATTACTCAGCCATCAAAAAGAATGAAATCTTACCATTTGCAATGATGTGGATGGAGCTATGGTATATTATGCTAAGGAAAACAAGTTAATCAGAGAAAGACAAATACCACATGATTTCACTCACATGTGGAATTTAAGAAACAAAACAGATGAACATAGGGGAAGGAGAAAAAAAAAGCAAGGCAAATCACACGAGACTTTTAACTATAGAGAACGAAGTGAAGGTTGCTAGAGGGAAAGTGGGTGAGGGGATGGGCTAGATGGGTGACGGATATTAAAGAGGGCACTTGTTGTGATGAGCACTGGATGTCATATGTAAGTGATGGATCACTAAATTCTACTCCTAAAACCAGTATTACACTATATGTTAACTAACTAGAATATAAATAAAAACTTGAACAACAACAACAACAACAACAAAAGTGACCTGTGGGGGCACCTGACTGGCTCAGTCAGTAAAGTATGTGACCCTTGATCTTGTGGTTTTGAGTTCAAGCCCCACACTGAGTATAGAGCCTACTTAAGAAAAAAAAAATGTCACTGGTGAAATATCTAGATTATGTATAGTTTTTACTTGATAAGTTATAATTTTCTGTATTTTCCAAAAAAATGCCGAAAATTTAAAAAACTAAGAAATACATTCATTGCCAAATTACTTCTAATATTATTACTACTAATACTGACACTATCTAGTTTACTCTTACGCTTTCAGCTAGCCAAAAACACAGGAAAACCTTTTGTGACAAATCATCTAGCAAGCAAAAGTGTGACCTAGATCAGGTAGCTCAGCCTAGAGAACGATAACGGATGTGATTTCTCCCCAGAACACAGTAAGCAACAGGGAAGAATATTGTTTTTTTAAGTAAATATGAGATGCTGGCAACTTCCTACACTGCCTATTGGTATACATCTCTACTGCCCTTAATTCTTGTTAACATATGCTTAGAAAAGTAAAAACAGTATCTAATATATTTAGGGTTTACCAAGCGCCATTGTCTTAAATGCTTTCCCTTCATCATCATATTTTCTAATTTATATTCCAAAACATACCTCAAAGTCATCTATTTCTCTCCATCTCCACTGCTAACCACCATGGCCTAGCCACAGCCTTGCCTGCCTAGATAACTATCATAGTTCCCAAATGATGTCCTTACTCTCCCCTTTTCAATCCATTCTCCACACAGTAGTCTGACTGATATTTTGTAAATATTGCCCTTTTTTAAAACCTATGGCCTAAAAGGCACTGATGCTTCTCAAACTTCATTTCATACTCTATCCCCACTTCCCCAAGCCACAGCAGTTTTCTTCTCTGCTCCTGAACGCTACTATATGGTCTTTAGGGTTCCCTATTTGCTCTACCTGGACTGCTCTTCACCCTAGATCTTCACGTGGCTAGTTCATTTTCATTTTTCCTGCCTTGACTCAGTCACCACCTCCTTAGCAGATCTAAATGAAATGGCCTCTGCTAGCTACTTTTTAGCCCATCATCTTTTGCAGCACTTAGACATGTTTTCTCATTCTTAGTGTCTGCCCAATGAAGGTCTGTCTTGTTCAGCACTAACTACAATGCCTGGCACCCTTTGCTGAACTGAACCTCAACTCACAAAAACCTATGAGGCACACAGTATGATTAGCATCATCTTTCAGTTAACACATCCTATCATAAATTTGAACTATACAGAACTATGCTGTCAGCCTGCCAAAATGGTCTTTTATAGCTGGCAATCTTCCTATAACTTACTCAAAGTGGGGTGGGGGGAGGAGGCACAACAAAAGTGAAAACTTCCACTCTATTTTCCTTAGGGTAATAAATACTACCAGATTAGAGACAGGAATAAAATACAAAAATTTAATTTTTTATTTAAAACTACACTTCTGTTAAACCTCAGATTTAAGCAAAAGCACGTATCTGTTAATTTGATATGCAGTACTTAAAGGAGCATCCTCCCATCTCAAATTTTTGTCAAATGAGGTGAGGCATAAATATATGAAAAAATAAGTGCCCCATGCAAAGTCAGAGGAGCTTTTTTAAAAAAGGAAATATTAACTACAGAAACTAAGTCACATTTTTATTTTTTAAAAGGATTATGTTTGGGGTGCCCGGTGGTTCAGTTGGTTGAGCGTTCAACTCTTGATTTCAGCTCAGGCCACGATCTCATGGTTTGTGAGATGGAGCCCCATATGGAGCCCAGTGAGGAGCACAGGGCCTGCCTGAGATTCTACTTGTCTCTGCCACTCTCCTGTCCCCACTGACAGGAGCGGCATATATTCTTACTGTACATTTTTTCTAGTTTTACCTAATAGTACAATAGCATTTTCTCATGTCACTAAATATTGTTCTAAATTGATTTTTTTTAATGTTGTATACATCACCAGTGCATAATAAAGGCACCATAATATATTTCAGTTTCCAACTCTCCATAACTAAAAATGTTACCAATTTATTATAATGAATAATGAACCTGTGCACACACTGTAATACCTCTCTGCTTATTTCTTTAAATCATTTTAAATAGAATCATTGGGTCAGAAAGTATGAACTTTTAAAGTTTTTGTTTTTTTAAAATGTTTATTTTGAGAGCACAAGCAGAGGAGGGGCAGAGAGAGGGAGAGAGAGAATCCCAAGACATGGGGCTGGATCTCACGAAGCCTAAGATCATGACCTCAACCAACTGAGCCACCCAAGCACCTCTAAAGTTCTTTTTGTTCTTTAATGTTCATTTATTTTTGAGAGAGACAGAGTGTGAGCAGGGGAGGGGCAGAGAGGGAGACACAGAATCTGAAGTAGGCTCCAGGCTCCAAGCTGTCAGCACAGAGCCCAACGAGGGGCTCGAACTCAGGAAGTGCGAGATCATGACCTAGGTTGAAGTTGGACACTTACTGGACTGAGCCACACAGGTGCCCCTAGTTCTTTTTTTTTTTTTTCTTTCTTTTTTAGTGTTTATTTTTGAGAGAGAGCATGAGCAGGGGAAAGGCAGAGAGAGAGGGAGACAGAGGATCTGAAGTGGACTCTGTGCTGACACTAGAGAGCCTGATGTGGAGCTAGAACTCATAAACCATGAGATCATGACCTAAGACCTTTCGGATGCTTAAACAACTGAGCCACTCAGGTAACCCCTTTGTATTCTTTTTATATAAAGAATAACTGACCTCCAAAACACTGTTCAACTGTATGTCCCAATGAATAGTAAGAAAGTTCCTGCTTTCCTGTACCCTCCGTATGAGGCATCATTATGGAAAACTTAGCCAATATGCTACAGGCAATGAGTAGCAAATCCTTAAACTAATATTTCCATGCCTACTGGTACGTATGGTAGATTTTTGCATTTTTATTGGCCACTTGAACTCCTTTAATGAACTCTTCATTTATTTATTTTGCCCGTTTTTTTACTGCAAGATACACTGGTTTGTAAAAATTCTTTATAAATTAGGGATACTAACTTTATAACTACACTGTTCAATACAGTAGTCACTGTCCATTGAGCACCTGAAATGTGGCTATTCTGAATTAAGATGTGCTAAACATAAAATGCACACTGGACTTCAAAGATTTAGTACAAAAAATAATGTAAAATATCTCAATTTTTATCTTGATTGCATATTATTTTGAAAATACTGGATAAAATATATTAAAACTGGGGCACCTGAGTAGCTCAGTTGGCTAAGCGTCCGACTTCAGCTCAAGTCATGATCTCGTAGTTTGTGGTTTGAGCCCCGCATTGGGTTCTCTATTATCAGAGGCCACTTCAGATCCTCTGTTCCCCTCTCTGCCCTTCCCCCACTAGCGCATGCTCTCTCTCAAAAATAAATATTAGAAAAAAACCCAAGAACTAAAATATATTAAAATTAACACTATCTGTTTTTTACTGTTTCACATTTGGCCATCAGATAACTCAAGATTACATACATGGCTCAATTATCTTTCTTTTGGACAGTGCTGCTCTACAATGTTTTCCTTATCCCCTTGAAACTGAGCTTTCAGTGTACAGGCATTTCTCATTTCTAAGTATGCAAATAAGGCAATTGTTTCCCTTAAGGCTTCCTCCTCTCCTTATTCTTTGTAAGTTTTTCCTCTACCACACAGGAATTTAGAAGCATAAACTTTTTCTTGACAAAGAAAAATATGTTTTTGGAATTTTTCCCCAAAAGTTCTTCAAATATCCTTTTCTTCTTACATGCATCCAACTTAAATAGTACCCTTTTTCTAAATTCTTTTTAAAATTTTACCATAACTGCTGTCCTTTTAAAAATTGTTTCGGTATTTCTGGAACTAAATTTTCACAAAGAAGGCTATTTTTAAAACCTACTACATGTTTTTTAAGTGTGAAAACACATTTTAATTTCCTGGTGATAAACATTCCAAAGAACTTTGCAAAGTCATTCTGACTGATGAAATAGGTATTATTATCTGTGGTTCACAGATGGATGAGACAAAGAGTACATAATTTTGGACATGATGACAGTTACAGAGAATAGGGAGTACAAATTACACTATTTCAAATCCTTTCAACTAACACTTAAAGGGCAGTTTAGACTAAACTCAACAGCCAATATACCTAATTTAAGTGTAAAATGCCAAAATTGCTTGGCAATAAGAATCAACTCTGCTAGAAGGTTTACTTGGGGATTTTGGAGTATGGTGTAATCAGATGATTCATTTTGTTCATTAGGGAACCAGCTATACTGCCAATATAGAAAAACTCAACTTTTCTATCACCACCAAAAAGCCCCAAGAACAGTGACGTTAAAATTAACTCCTCTGAAATTTTAAGAGCCAGTTTATACATTCATTGCAAATAAAAGACACTGATGTATTCCAATTTTATCTGCACAGCTTAGGCATTACTTTATATTACTTATCAACTTGAATGACGTGACTACAAGTTCTAACTTCTAGTCTGAGGTCACAAACATGCTACAAAGTTTTTCAAACATGAACTTTTGGGAAATGTTTCTGTAAATACTCTGCATACTCAAGAATCTGAGGAATTAGACTCGGGGTGGATATGGTTCTGTTTTTCCCTCTTCGTTCCTATCAGTTCTGGAGAATCAAGCTACAGCATGTCAAGCCATGGCAAAAACAGACACAAGCCTTACTAAAACTGAAAAGTTCCTTACTATCTTGGAAACTGTAGGACAACTTAAATTTGAGTTAGAAAAGAATGCTGAAGGAGAGGGATAAAAATTCGCGTCAACCACATTTTTCTGAGTTACTGTTCCAGTACACACGTTTTCACCAGTAAGACTGTTCAACAGAACCGAAGAGTTCTCTTGCTTTTCAGTCCCAAACTGGGTACATTCAATGACTGTGGCACGGTCATACGCTCATACTCAAGAATGATTCGTAAATAATGAGTACTCCCCCCCACAATCCTCCCTACTTTCGGGAAATTTAAGACAAAAGTTGGAGATATGGGAAAAGGGGCAGGGCAAGAAAACCTGCTTGGCCAAAAGCGCCCAAAGGGAACTGGTGAGCTCGAAACACCCAGGCACTCTGGGGAGTCAGCAATTTCTCACTGTCCGAAAGGAAAGAGATTGTCACCGGGGACACTGCGATGCAAACGTGGCGTTTCATCTGGTACAAAGTGGTTGGCTTCATGCATGCGACCAGGCCCGAGAGCTACCCGCCAGTTTCCGCGGGGGTCGTTTTAGGGCCAGAAGCGAAACCACGGTCTGGGAGACCTCTCCAGAAACCCCGCGGGCTGGGCGGGCCGAACTGCAAAGGCGGAGACCCGGAAGGAAGGTTAGGGGGTTGGGGAAGGGCAAGCGGGCGAACTGCCCGAAGCGAAGCGCCGAGACCGGCCTGGTCCTCCAGGTCACCTGCCGCGGAGTCAGCGGCCGGGCCGGTACACTCACCCTGGCGCTCGCTGGAGCCGTGGGCCGCCGCCCTGCAGCGCAGACGGAGCCGGCACAGGGAGGACCAGCTACATCTGTGGGCCGCAGCGGCGGCGGCCAAGCCCGGTAACATCCTGGCGGGGCAAAGGCCCCTATTCGGACACCACCTCCTGCCTCCGCGACGCCGCCGGCAACAACTGACTCCATAGACCGGACACCTGCTAATACTCACGCCTGCGCCGCCACAGGCGGCCTGGATGACCCGGAAATAGTAACAACATTTAGCGCCGCAGAGCGCGCAGGCAGCGGAAGTGACGTAGTCTCGGAGCACGAATCGAGAGGCCTTGCCTCCGCAGACCGTGACGCCACGGCGTGCGCAGGGCGGGGTTGCTGCTGGGTTTTGGTGTCCTCTTCGCATTTCCTGCGTGTGTACCTTTTCGCGTTAGTTGGAAGTCATCGCCTGAGTGGTTTGCATCCTAACAGCTAGGAAAACCGTGGGAGAAGTAACAGGGCCTTTTCGGGCGTCTGCCTGCTTCTATTTCTGAGCTCGAAACGTGGGCCATGCTGTTGGAAATGGGAAGAGCGGTGGGAAGGAAGGATGGTGGCCTACTTAACCTCTCTCTCCGGAGCCTTCTTGGATGAGCCCAAGCAGCGGCTAACGTGTCGAACTCAGTACTCTCCAAACCCTGCCCCAGTACGTCGTTCTCCTCTAACACACCAGTGTGTAGCCTGAGTACATGAAGGCAGGTACTTGCCTTATTTACCTCTGAACCTCGGATTCCCGTGTGTAATGTAATAAAGTAAGACTTTAATGTGTTCGAGGTGGGTTAAGCGGAGATGTGCGGACATCGGAACAGGAGTCAGTCTGGTTCTAGAAAGATCGGAACAATACTCACCACGGTGTTGACCTCTGACATGCTCATTCAGATCTTAGCTCAAACTCAAGAGACGCTTTCCTTGACGACGCTGGCTGGAGTAGGGCTGGTTAGTCTCTACCCGATTGCCTTGTATACTTTTCTTCAAAACGCTTATCACTATTTGAAAGTATCTATGTAGGTTTTTTGTTTCGTTTTGTTTTGTTTTTTGCTCAGAATAGAAAATAAGCATCACGGAATCTTGGGTTTTGTACATCGCTGTTTCCGAGGGGGTAAAACAACCGCCAGCACAGCAAATAGAGTGGAATGCATTGTCGTTTGTTTTGAAATCAATCTGAGTAGCTTAACTATGTTCCTACAGAATAGCTCTTTCAAAGGGAAGTAAATTAGTTCCTAATTTTGAGAGAATCTACAGCCTTTTTTGCAAATTAAGATAAGTATAACCAGCTTAGTGGGGTCACAGTGAATAAATTATCACAAAATGGTAAGCAAATTTAACTTCTATGACAAACATAGTTTAATACATTAAGGTTAAATATTCATAACCTCAAGATTATAAAAAATCAATATTACTAGAAAGTTCTTGTCTCTTCTTTGTGGATAGATTTTAACAGAAATTCAACTCCATGATACAAAATACATAAAGGCTTAACTCTAACTTTATAGTCATTGTATGTAAATGTCCATTAATCTTTGCCATAATGCTAACCTGCTTTGGATTTCTTAAAGTAGCCCCTGGTTTCTTATAGTGGATACTGTATTAATTTTGATAAACTTCCAGAAGCCTTGACTTGCCAAATAAGTTTGAAGAATGAAGCAGATCTTGCTGTGTTACCTTGTTTAAACCCTCACAATGCTGGATCACATAATAAGGTGTTCATGGCCTTAGATTAAAATACTTACCCAGGGGTCCCTGAGGGGCTCAGTCGGTTGGGCATCCAGTTCTTGATTTCCACTCAGTTCATGAGATTGAGCACTCAGTTCGTGAGATCAAGGGGGGCACTTTGCTGACAGCTTGGGCTGCCCCTCCCTGCTCAAGCATGTCCGCGTACTCTCTCACTCGCTCTCTCGCTCTCTCAAAGTAAATAAACTTAAAAAATAAAATACTTCTGCAGCTGTCTTGGTGTTTACACCTTGATGTTAGATACAATGATGTGTTTTCATAACATACTTGTCTTGCTGGGCAGTCTTCAAAATTTCCCCAAGTGCTGAAAATTAAGGAAATGTCAGTTTTAGAGTTCCTCAGTAGAATTTCCCTTGACCCTAAATTCTTTGAGAAATCCCATCCTTTGCAGACTTTGCAGCAGTAAAGCAAAGTACCAAGGTCTACCAAGAGACGTTGCCTTACTGCTGCACCTCAGACACATTCAGCAGCTGCCTATATGTAGTAAACAGATAAGAATCCAACATCGTGGAGTTTATTTTTCTATGTGAGGAGACAAACTTTTTAAATAGACATATAATTTCAAATAGTGGTATTAGAGATGCCTGACTGGCTGAGTTGGTACAGCATGCGACTCATGACCTTGGGGTTGAGTTCAAACCTCACGTTGGGTTTATTTTTTAAAAATTAGTAGCGGTAAAATATCAATCATATGGTAATTGCCACACCCTCTGTGTGCATTATCTTATTCATAACACCTAAGTAAGTTATAGATGAGGAAACTAAGGCAGAGATCTTGCTGTTAACCACCACACTTTACTTTCTAAGTCAAACGGTTTTATCCTTTGGAAGAAAATGTAGGGTCTTTCAAGATTTGAATGACAACAGGGGCGCCTGGGTGGCTCAGTCAGTTAAGCGTCTGACTTTGGCCCAGGTCATGATCTCACAGTTTGTGAGTTCAAGCCCGGCGTCAGGCTCTGCTGGCAGCCTGGAGCCTGCTTCGCATTCTGTCTCCCTCTCTCTCTCTCTCTGCACCTCCCCAGCTCATGCTCGCACTCTGTCTCTGTCAAAAATAAATGAACTTAGGGGTGCCTGGGTGGCTCAGTCGGTTAAGCGTCTGACTTTGGCTCGGGAGGTCATGATCTCATGGCTTGTGAGTTCGAGCCCTGCATCGGGATCTGGGCTGTTTCAGATTCTGTGTCTCCCTCTCTCTGCCCCTCCCCTGTTCACACTCTGTCTCTGTCTCTCTCAAAAATAAATAAACATTAAAAAAAAAATTTTTTTTTAACTTAAAAGATTTGAATGATATCTTGTTTTCTGAAATACAGGTCAAGAGAGCATTTCCCCATATTTTTTTATGTATGATCAACATATTAAGTTTCAAAAAAATAAACTGAATTTTTGGGGCGCCTGGGTAGCTCAGTCGGTTGAGTGTACAACTTCAGCTCAGGTCGCGATCTCATGGCTTGAGTTTGAGCCCTACATAGGGCTCTCTGCTGTCAGCACAGATCCCACTTCAGATCCTCTGTCTCCCTCTTTCTCTGCCCCTCCCTCACTCACACTCTCTCAAAAATAAACATTTTTTTTTTAAATTGAGTTTCATGAGGATCTGAGATATAAATAGATGCCTAAATTTGGTAACTATTAAGTCAGATGGATGGAAATAGATGTAGGAAAGAAGTGTCATTTGATTATTACCATACACAACACCTGCAAAGTTTTCCATTAATTCTGAAGGAGTTCCCACATCTTTCAGAAATTGGCTGTAATTAAGCTGACTGTTCCTTGGTTTCATCTTGTCTATAGCTTTGGGAAAACAGTGATTCGAAACAAACTTGACCATTTATGTGGAAAATTGACTTAGATAATCCATTAGAAGATAAAGTGAGTGGTTCTATCATGAGGCATACTAAGAACACAAATTTAATTTTGAACATATATATGTGTTGGCATCGTGTTGCTTTTGGCCTGCAGGATTGAAGGAGGAGAGAGCTTGCCCACCTGAACACTTGAAAAAGAAAATGTTTTACATGTGGATAAAAGGAAGACTGTCTGGCCACACTCAAAGGTATCATTCCCTGCTGTACAAGCATGGTCAGAAGCAATGTGGGTCTGCACATATTTTGCATATATAGCAAACGTCTGCATAAGTAGAGAAAGTGAAATGTGAAGTTGATATGTTTCTGACCAGGCTGCTAATCCCCCTCTCCATTTTTCAGAGGTGTTGAGTGATTTTCCCAAGATCACTCAGCAAGGATGAGCTAGAACATGGAATCAGACTCTGGTCCTCTAACTCCAAATCCGTACGTGTGTGTGACCATAGGGTGCGGTGGGGAGAGGCAGAGGTTCGTTGTTCTGATAGGTTTTCTCCCCTACGTTATTCTGTGAATTAACTTGTTTTTTAATCACAATTATTATGTGAAATAACCATATAGTACTCCACTTGCACTCAGTAGGTTCACCCTTTACCACTTCCATCCAGGAATAAGAAAAATTTCTCCAATGTTGACCATATTCCTGGGTCCTAACTCTTACCTTCTTAGCTCTTATCTTTCTCCATACACTCCTGGCTCCTTTCCTCAGAGGTTAGTGATCAGGGGATTACAGGTATTCTAGCTGGGAAAATCAAATTACTAAATACTCCTGGGGACAGAGGAGACTGAAATATTTGATAATCTTTATCCTTGAGAAAGATAAGCTGGGGACTGAGAGCATGTAGATTTGGTACTTTGGGGGAGGGCAGCATTGGTGGAGAGAGTTAAACTTCTTCCCCAAAGCCACAGGTGGGGGCACCAAAGGAAATTCTCGTTAGGCTCTTAAAATTTTAACTGTTTATTTAAGTATAATACACAGAAGAAAGCACAAATCCTATGGGCACGGCTCTAAGGATTTTAACTAGGGAACAAAACTGTGTTATCAGCATACAGCATTACCCGCTTCCCAGAAGCTTCTCTTCTAGTCACTCCCCTCCCACCCCTGAAGGTAGTACGAATCCTAACAGAGATTAATTTCCCGTTTGAGACTTTCTATGTTGTACACTATGTGTTCTTTCATACTACATATGAAAGAGTCTAGTTTCTTTACCTCAAACATTATGTTTGTGGGATTCATATTGTTATGTTCATTCTCACTGCTATATAGGATTGTATTGTGTGAATATCCCACAATGTACCCATTTTACTGCAGATTGGCATTTGGGTAGTTTTAGTTCAAGACTATTACAAATTATCAATGACCTGTGTATGCATTTCTGATGGACATATTCCTGGGACTAAAATTACTGGGCCATATGGTATGCAGACTTCCAGCTTTAGCAGTTGCTAACAGTTTGCGAAAGTAGTTGTACCAATTACCAATAGACACCCCCAATAACAGTATGGGGAAGTTCTGTTTGCTCATGACTGTACCACCATTTGCTACTATCCTTTTTTTTTTTTTTTTTTCTTTTCTTTTCTTTTTTAACCTCATGGGAGGTATGGAGTGGTATAACATTGTAGTTTTAATTTGCATTTCCTTGATGATAAATGAAGCTGGATACAATTTCAAATGTATATTGGCTGGTTAGATATCCTTTTCATATCCTAGTCAAGATGATTATTGCCCACCTTTATTTTAGGTTGTCTGTGTTTTTCTTATTGATTTGTATGAGCTCTTGATATTTATATTCTGGAAACAAGTCCCTTGTTGGATATGTGTATTACAGATATCATCTTCCACTCTGTGAGTTGTCATATCATTTTTTAGTGGTGTCTTTGGAGAAAGGAAGGTCTTCATGTTAAATTATCAATTTTTCCAAATTATCAATTTATTTCACTAATAGTTAATATCTGTGTTCTATTTTAGAAATTTTCACTTATGCTGTGGTACTTGTAAAGTTCTGTAGTGTCTTCAAGACAAAGAAAGGGATATCTCCATCCCCATTTGGATGTTTGCTTAACCACCAAGCTTGGTGATCTATCCCAGCGCTATAAATTTGGAGGTAATTTTGAGCACGGGGTGGGGGTGGGGGCAGATGGTACCTGGAGCAGAGAGAATTCCAATATATAGACTTGGATCCCATCTGATCCTATAGACCTCAGGTTGGGATCACAGACAGTAAATGAGATTGACACCTGTAGGCTTGTCATAGAACATGGGGCAACAGATAGGTGTACATCAGATGAATGTATTTCACCACTGCTGGCCACGAGTCAGCTGATGGATACAGCAAGTCTTATAAAGAGCTATCAAAACATAGGGAGCTGTTTGGGATTGAATTTCTCCTCAATGGGGCCTGTTGGGAATCCCCATGTGCACTCACTGACAAGGAACTAGATAAGCCACAGGGACCTACAGAAAGGGGACAGCAACCTTACCACACTCATGCACTTAAGACATTACCCGTTTTCCTTGTTGAGCTCCTGACCATACCACCAGAGGAGGAAGCACACGGAAGAGGTGTGTGTAAAGAGAGCTGGATCGACAGGTCTAGTCTACCCTGGAGGGGCGTGAGTATTTTTAAATTAAATTATGAGACTGATGTTTTAAATGAGTAGGACTAAATCTCAGTACCTGGAATTAAGAATCTAATAAACAGGGAGGCTGCTATCCCAAAACAATGAAGTTCAGCAAAGTACCAAGAATAGAAAATATGAAACTTTCAGGGACATGCCTTTTGAGTTGAGATTCTCAAACTGGTTACACAGTTTTGTCTCCCCTAGTATCTTTAGACAGGGATTGTTTCTTACTCACCTTTCAAGCTTTGGTGTCTAGTGTACAATATAGTGCATGGGACATATAATGTATGTGGGTAAGTGAGTGAATGCATCCAAACTGTAAGAACTACGTAACTTAATTCGCCTTTAGTCCACAGACCCCTTCAGAGAGATTAGGAATTAAGGTTATTTCTGTAAAATCTCTACAATTTCCACCCCACAGAGAGAACTTTCAGTCCACTTTTACTTCTTTTTCTAATCAGCTCTCCTTCTCTCTCAATAAACATATACATAATTCCTCTAGGAAAAGTACGTTTTTCCCCTTAAATGTTATGTGACTTTGATCTACATTACTGAAAGGCTCTCACAGGCTCTAGAGACCCTTCCCTTTCTTTTAGGAATCTACACGTTCTGTCCCCAGCACTCCACTTCATTTCCTCTGCCACCATCCCCTCCCGTTTCTCCATAAATACCCTCCTAACTCTCGCCTTACCATGTACCAGCCCTGTCCATGTCTGAAGCCACTTTCCCACTTCAGCATCACTTTGGGGAATCAGGGAGAGAGGAATGGGAGACAATATTTCCTATCTCTTGCCTCAAATATCTATACAAGTGGGGACAGGAAGGTGAAAAGATAAACAGGGCCAGAGTCTTGTTCTTTTTTATTCTTAGCCTCTTGTGAAAACCATCTTCCACCAAACATTTCTGTAGCATAGACATGCTTCATTACAGCTTCTTTGTTCTCCCCAGCAATCCTACACTTTTTCCTGATACCTCCAACATTTCTTTTCTTGTCTTTGGATAGCTTGCCAGAAGTACTTTTGTCTGACATCAATCTGTGTGTGTGTGTGTGTGTGTGTGTGTATCAGATTTGTATGAAATTTTACATTATTTGTCCTTTCTAAAAATCCAGATCTTTACCTTTCTTTAGCCCTAAAAAAAGGAGTCAAATTGAGTCAATTCTGGTATTTTGGCTATGCCATATCAGGGCATAAGCAGCTACAGAGAAATTGAAAAAGGAAGAAAAGAATCTGGTCCCTGCCCTGTTTTCTGGTTAGGGAGGAGCAGACTTTGGAGAAGGGCAGCCAAAGAATGCTTTGTAACAAGCCAAAAATATGCCCTTGAAAGCTGAGGCCTAAACTGTGCCCGTAAGATGGTAAACAAGCTTGACTGTGGCTTTGGCTTCTTCACAGTAAGGAATAATTCTTTCACATTCTTCTACATACTTAAACAGAAATAGATCATAAAGAGCCAGGAGACATTCTAAAGAATTGAAGCAAATGGAAGAATTTAATAAATAGAAAAGAACTAAACAAATGAAGTAAAAAAATAAGCAGTAAAAAAATATATTTTTTTAAAGCTAAAAACATTTTAGAAAGTGTCAAAGAAATAATTACCAAGCCCCAGGTGGCTGGGACAAATGACTTGCAATCAGAGGCCAGAATACAAAACATAATACAAAACATAATTATTCATTAACTCGCAGGGTAGCCTCTGCTACATGTTACTTCACCAACTGAAGTGTGAGCTAAGGACAGTGAATTCTACACTTAAATATCTAATAATTCGAGAGAGTCATTCCTGTCCCATATTGCAAAAAAAAAAAAAAAAAAAAAAAAAGTGGTGTGAGGAAAAGTGGTTAAATGGAATCAAGACGAGTCCTAGAATCTAATATATTTGAACTGGGCTGGGCAGCAGGCTACTCACTGACATAGTGGCTGAATACAGTAGTTCTGGTGACAGAGGAAAAGCTCTGAGGCATCCCGGGATTTTATGCCCTCACTGCTTTTTCTGATGATGGGCTCACACCATTCCTTTTTCATAAGTAAAGCATCAGATTGTTTACTCACTCCACCCTCTGGCCAAGAAGTACAAGTTCACGATGGGAACCATACTCCAGGCAAGGGGTTTTGGTTGTTACTTACCAGGATGTGAAATGAGAAAGAAAATATGCAACTGATAAAGCTTAGAGACAGAATCAGGAAGGAAGAAAAATAAATTTGAAAACAGATCGTTCAGCAGTTGCTGTTAGAAACAAATTCCAGCCACCCCAAAGCCATTGGCTGAGTACCTCCACCCCCAGGATTCCTCATGCCCACTGGCCCGCTCTGCCCATAGGACCCTGGGCTGGCTGTGGAGGGGCTGCCAACAGTGGCCCTGACCTTCCTTGCTAGAGCACACCTCTTTGCGGGGTTGCTCCTTCCAAGCATATGCGTGTGTTTGTATGGAACAGTTACTTGCCATGTTGGGGTAGTTTTAGGAATTGCTTCTAATTTAAAAAAAAAAAAGAGGGGCGCCTGGGTGGCGCAGTCGGTTAAGCGTCCGACTTCAACCAGGTCACGATCTCGTGGTCCGGGAGTTCGAGCCCCGCGTCGGGCTCTGGGCTGATGGCTCAGAGCCTGGAGCCTGTTTCCGATTCTGTGTCTCCCTCTCTCTCTGCCCCTCCCCCGTTCATGCTCTGTCTCTCTCTGTCCCAAAAATAAATAAACGTTGAAAAAAAAAAATTAAAAAAAAAAAAAAAAAAGAAAGAAAATTCTAGATTAAAAATAAAGTTTCTATCTAAATTCGGTTCTCTTGACATGGAATTTTTTTTTATTAAATTCTTTTGCAATTTTTAAAGGTTTTTTTTGTTTGTTTTTAAGTAATCTGTACACCCAATGTGAGGCTCAAACCCATGACCCCAAGATCAAGAGTCATAAACTCTCTTCAGACAGCCAGGTGCCCCTGGAACTTTTTAATGGTAGGTAGAGTTCAGTACCAGTAAAGGACATTTATCGTACTTTCTGTCTACCCAGCATATCTTTGATGTAATTCCAGTATCTGGGGGAATTTCCCGCCTTGTGGGTCCACCTCCCCAGGATAGAAAGCTGGAACTTGCTTTTCCAGGCCCCCTTGCAGCTAGGGCCCACAGATGTGACAGAGACATCCATTTGAAAAAAGTGATGGGTAAAGCAAGGCATCTCATGGAATACATTTTGTGCAAGTGAAGAGGTATGAGGCCAAGATATATGCAGCTTTCACAGGTAGTGGGGACAGAAGTTCTAGCGCGTAACCCCACAATAGTGATGACTGTCTCCAATGGAAACTACATCATTCCTGGTTCTATAGCTTCCAAGCTTGATTCTCTACTTCCAGATTTTTTCCTTTGAAAAAGGATCCTTTTCTGTTTAACTAGGGTGGATTTTGTTTCAAACATTCAGCGTGTATTTATTGAGTGCAATCTATGTTCTAGGAACTGGCTTTTAGCAATGCAATAAAACAGGAACAGATTCTTATCCTAGTAAAACTCACACTCTGGTAGGGGAGACAGATGGTAAAATAAATATATGATAATGCTATATACCATATAATAAGCATCACAAGACAAGAAGTGCCATAGAGAAAAGTAAAGCAGGTAAGGAGGAGAAATGTCAGGGGTGAGGTGTAGCACATTTAAATAGGGCAGTCAGGAAAGCTCTGACCAAGATGACATTTGAATAAAGATCTGAAGGATGTAAAGGAAGGAATCAAATGGGTATCTAGGTCTGCATTCTAAGTAGAAGGGACACAAAGAGTACTTGTGCCCGTGAGCAGGAGTGTACTTGGCACATTCCAGGAAGAGCAAGGAAACCAGTGTGGCTGGAACACTGAACATGGGGAAAAGTAGTAGCAGCTGAGGACCAAGAGGAGAGTGATCCAATAGGTGCTGGCAGGTTACCGCAGGGGCTTTTGAGAGTGGGAACGTTGAAGGTTTTCAGCAGAGCAGACACATAAGATTGTTTGCTGCATTGAAAACAGACATATGGGAAGGAAACAGGTAAAAGCAGAAAACAAGAGAAAAATGAGGAACCTACTGTAACAAACGAGGTGAAAGATGAAGATGGTTTAGTCCATGGTGGTAACGGAGGCGGGTGAAGAGAAACAGTCCGATTCTGGATATATTTTGAAGGTATAACTGACACCATTTATTGACAGGTTGGTTTGCGGACATTCTGATGACTTAATGCTTCTGACATATAGAATTAGCATATATAACATAATGTGTTTTCTAAGAATCAAAAGGCAGAAATATATGTATTCTCAACAGTGGTGGTAGTAGAAACCCTCTTGCATTAATACAGAGCTTTAGCATTAAGACTATCTGACAGATGTAATGATGTATGTCATCATTACTGTGTTGAAGTCATTTAAACCATGTTTTCAGTGGGGGCACCTGGCTGACTCAGTCGGGTAGAGAAAGCGATTCTTGATCTCAGGGTTGCAAGTTCGAGGCCCACGTTGGGTGTAGAGATTACTTAAAAACCTTAAAAATTTTTTTTTCAGTACTATGTGTAGGACATGGTAATTTGATAACATCACCAAAAATTCACATAGCACTAGAGTTTACAAAGCACTCTAACAACCATTATTTAAACTCACAGCCACTTCAAGAGAACGGTAATTCCCTGTTTTACAGATATGGAAAATGAAATCTAGAAACGTAAGTGACTTGCCTCGGGTCAGCTCCTGGAGAGCCAGCCTTGAACATGGCCCCAGATCCTTTAACTCACAGATGAAAGTGCTGTACCACAGCTACACTACAAGGTGGCATTCTACCGTCTCCCAGGTTTCACTTTTATTTCTTAGTCGTGAAGTATTATCTACATCTGTATCTTAAACGCTAAGTCCATATGCTGTGGACAGAACTGTTTCCCCCGCCCCCTCACTCCACAAATTCTTCTGTTGCAGTCCTAACCCCCAATGTGACTGTATTAGGAGGTAATTAAGGTTAAATCATAAAGGCAAGCCCTAAGCCCATAGGACCGGTGGGCTTGTAAGAGGAAGACAAAGATACTTCATTTTCTACACGTACACACACCTGAACATACAGTGAGATGGTGGCTATGTACAAGCCAAGAGAAAAGGCCTCAGAATGAAATCTACCTTGCTGGCACCTTGACCTTGGCCCTCCCAGCCTGAGAAATCTGAGAAATTTTGTTGTTTAAGCCATCCAGTCAATAGTATTTTGTTTTGGCAGCCTGAGTAGATTAATACACCCTATTATGGAAAAGAAGGGTGGTTTAATCTAGAACAGTCTTAATGTTGGCCAATTTAACATACACACAAAACCCCAAAGAACGTTCAATCCCAACTTCACTTTCAGGCCATGTAATCTAAACCACACAAAGTCCACAAGCCAGCAGAGATTAGTCGTTTTATACCCTATTCAGCTGGCCCCTCAACTCCATTCACAGCCATGGAGTCATACTCCTAGACCCTGGGGGAGCAACATGTGCCAATGCCACGTCACCAGTGAATCTCTTACAATCTCTTTCATACTTTCAATACCTGCATTGTCCAATCAAGTAGCCACTAGTCATATACAGAGAGTAAGTATTTGATATATGGCTACTCTGAATTGAGATGTGCTGTAAGAATAAAAAATACACTGGATTTCAAAGACTTAATATGAAAAAAAGAATGTAAAATATATTAATAATTATTAACAGCTGAATATTATTTTGGATATAGGGGGTTAAATAAAACATTATAAAAATTAATTTCACGTTTCTTTTTACTGTTTTTAATGTGCTGCTAGGTAATTTAAAATTACATACATGGCTTGCATTTGTACTTTGCATTGTCTTTCTATTGCTTCTCCATACAGTCCCTTAGTCCTGTTTTTTTTTTTTTTTTTTTTTTTTTTTTGAAGGCACCACACCCAGCATGGAGCCCAATACAGGGCTTGAACTCATTACCCTGAGATTAAGACCTGAACTGAGATCAAGAGCCACTTAACTGGATGGACCACCCAGGCGTCCCTCCTAGTTTTTTTGATATACTCACTCTTTCCTTAGAATCTCAGCTCCAGTTTTTCTTGGGTCTTGCCTCCAAAGAATGCTGTCTTTTTCTGCTCCAACTACTTCTATTATTGTTGTGGGCAGATTCCAGAACTTGAGTATGCATGAAGAAGGGGAAAGACCTTATGGGAGTTCAACTCCCAGATAAAATATTGAATGCAATTAGATCTTTCCTCGATACATTGTTACTTTTTCTCCTTCACTATGTTAGGTAACATTATTTTTAAAACACCCTTCTAATAATGTAGCCTTAAGATACAACATTCTAGGGGGGACTGGGTGGATCAGTCAGTTAAGCGTCCAACTTTGGCTCAGGTCATGATCTCTCAGTTCATGAGTTCCAGCCCCACATCGGGCTCTGTGCTGACAGCTCAGAGCCTGGAGCCTGTGTCTCCTTCTCTCTGTGCCTCTCATGGGTCACACTGTCTCTCTCTCAAAAACAAACATTTAAAAAATTAAAATAAGCATTCTAGAAAATGGGAGGGAGGGGCAGAGAAGAAAACTCTGTCCCATCATACATAATGATTTTGATCCTGTATTACTGTTTTTCAAAAGAGAAAAGATGTGAAGCATGGTTAAATACATTACCCAAGGTCACAGATCTGTATGAAGTAGTTACTACTGAAATCTGATTCTGTGCTCTTACTATTATGTCACAATTCATGTAACCTCTTGACAACTGAAAATTTTATAGAAGGGGAGAAAATTTTATAGTAGGGGAGAAAATGGGAGGTGGCCACTGATACAAACATCAATGATTACTAAACACTACCTGGAAAGTAATTATAGTTATTTTCTGCTTGGGATATAGTTAAATGGGAATTATGTTAACTACTCAAGTTATTCAATAAAGCACTCCACAGAACTCTTCTAAATTCTAGATGATGATGATCACAACGGCAAAAATGTTTCAAGCCCTTGTGTGTGAAGCACCGTGCTAAACACTGCTGGAGCTCATTTTATCGTCTTGCAATGCATGGGGTCTTAGTAACCCCATTTAAAAAAAATTTTTTTTTAACGTTTACTTTTAAGAGAGAGAGAGAGAGAGAAAAAGTGTGTATGAGTGGAGAAGGGGCAGAGAGAGGGAAACACAGAATCAGAAGCAAGCTCCAGACTCTGAGCTGTCAGCACAGGGCCCAACGTGGGGCTCAAACCCATGGACTGTGAGATCAATACCTGAGCCAAAGTCAGACACTCAACCGACTGAGCCACCCAGGCGCCCCAGTAACCCCATTTTATAGGAGAAACCAATCACAGGGCTGAGAATTGACTGCAACCCGGTCTGTCAGGCTTCCAGAGGCCCAGAGCTTGGCTATGCTCTACTGCCTTTTCCAATGATAATGGTCTCATCTCCACAACTTCGAGGTGTCACCCTTGGGATAAATGAAGTCACTCCCAATTTCTGGCAGATTCCCTAAAGAAGAAAGAATTGTAATTCTGGGCTTCATTCTCCACATGTTACAGATAAACTTAGTTTTGAGCATTTCTTAGGCTATTTTTGCATCCTTCTCATGCATTCATTTGGGATAGTTTACAAGGAGCATGTTTTAGAGAGAACTTTTAATCATTTACTGACTGATTTTGAAGATGTACTTGTGGAGAGAGCTCTCACAATTCCAGAAGCTGATCTGATTTGCTATGGTCATAGCATTTTTACTTTCTGTCCCTTGCATGAATCTTTATATCCCTGAAACTGTGAGAGTAAAAAAAAAAAAAAAAAAAAAAAAAAAATCTAAATGTCAACATAAGACTTTATATTTTATATTTTAATGGGGTGGAGGATTCTCTTAACAAGTCCACTTTCCTTTTTGCCCAGAAAGGTGTTGACTTAAAAAAACAGGATAAGGCAAGATTTAACTAAACACTGACTGGAAAGAAGTTTTTTAAATTCCAAGAGTCCCAGAATCTCCTAAAGTAAAATGAGAAGCATATACAATGTAGCTATTTGCCCAAACTGCTACAGTGTACAAATATGCTCACTTCAATCCTTGCAATAATTCTCTATTGGCCACATTCTACAAATGGGGAAATTGAGGCCCCAGGAAACTAAGAGAATATCTCAAGACTGTAACTACCATTTGTGGACTTTCTGACCTTATGCCTGATGTATATATTTGCACATGCTTGATCATGCTTTAACATTGTGCTGGTTAAGTTGGTTGAATCCATCAACCAAAAAGAAAACTGGAGAGATTTTGAAAAGAACCAAGAGGATATGGCACAGCATTTATTTATTTTTCCCATGGAATCTCTTACCAGATTGTTATCACAGAGTCCACCTTGGATAGACAGCAGTCCCATTTCTAAGGCTCCTCACCTCTCCACCATCTCCTTCTAACCATCCCTTCTCCCTGATCTTTTCCTGCCCCCTGCATCCCATTAGTTTCCCATCTCTTTTTTTTTTTTATTTATTTTGAGAGAAGGGAGTAAGAGTTTAAAAGATGTAATAGTATACGTGGAAAGGCAAAATAGAGAACGCTATGAGAGAAGTGGGGGAGGGGTTACTTTTGGAGGTTGAGGTTTTGCAGGGTAAATGTAATGGAACAATGGAGCAAGTACTAAGGACACTACCAAAAGAAAGGTTCATGAGATGTCCCAAGGTACTTAGAGAAAAATGGAAATAAAGACTAAGTTCAGAATAAAGGAAAATATAGAGGCATCTGTGGAATGATGGTTTATCCATATGCCTTCCAAAAGTGCTGGGGGATTTTCACGTAAGCTGAGCTCTAGGCCTCAGAGAGAAGTTCCTTCTCCTGGTTTGTCTTTCTGTACCTCAGACAAATGGGGAAAGGAACTAAGCCTTAGGCCACAGGGGTCTGAGGTTCTCCCCCTACTTGAGAGATGCCCAGTCTCCTTTCCCTTCCTATCTCTGGTCAAAATTGAAAATTGTTGGCAAGGGAGTATAAGATTGAAGACTTGCATGGCTCAAACTTCAGTATTTTCTCTACCAAAAGGGATGTGGGTCAGGGACAAGGTCTCTAACAGGGATGGAGCACAGGGAAAGAGATGGGAAAGGATCTCAGCAAAAGAAATGAGTTCTTGGCATTAATGTAATCTGGCCCTATTTCCCAAGGCAGGAAGTCAAAGAAGGTCTGGGACAGAGTCTTTCACTATTAAAGTATGTACTGGCCAGGAAGACCACAGGCTGAACTGGGCCCACACTGTGAGACTGGGAGTGTTAAATTTTTTTAATTTGAACGCCTTGAGAGGCGTTCATGTGCCTTCCTGCTCAGTTTAGTCTTCCCATTGCTCCCAGCAGTCCTTCATTGACTTCATCTACTCGTCAGAACTCCTATGTATGTTGGCACGTGTCGCATTATCCTTTCAGTTTATTTTCTGTGGGTAATAGTAAACACTTCGATGAAAACCTGGGATGCTGAACATTTGTTTCTTTTTAAGAGCCTTGTTCAACATTCAGAAAAAAAATCTTCAAAACATTCTATGTGACTTTGCACCATAATTTATAATCAGATTTACTAAGTGGTTAATTACAACCCAAACTTGCTTTTGTATTTTCAAAGGGCTTTTTGTAAATTCCACATAATGGTGAGTGATAACAGAATGTGACAATACAGGGGATGGGCTAAACAATCTTATCAATAAGATGATACAAAAAATGACAGTAAAATACTTAACCAGTGCTAAGTTCTACTGATGTCTGGGAGTGATGACATTTCAAGGAAAAAAAACAAAACGAGTATCTGGTGTAAATGGTCATGTCATGTAATGCTTTCTTTTTTCTTGGCATGGGAGGAGATCCATTTGTAAGAGCATCAGTACTGATAAACAAAAAAAATGTTCATTCACTAGGAGTATATCTCCTGTTATCCTTGCTCAAAACTTTGAAGACATGTGACAAGTGTCTACAATGACCTTCTGAGGTGGGGCAAATAGCAAATGCATGGAAGTATCTCCTAAGAATTGAATGGTTTATTCCACAAACTTTGAAAAACAGAACTATATGAATACCCCAATTATAATGGTATCACAAAGAACAGCCATGGGCTGTGTTTCCTTAGACTATACACTTAGACTATAAAAAGGTACATTCAGAGAGCATGGTCTCAATGAGGTTGTATTCTAATGATTTCCTTCACAAATTACCAGTCAGGAATAAACTACCAGTTTAGTTTCTCAGTCTTTTTTTTTTTTTTTAATTTTTTTTTTTTAACGTTTATTTATTTATTTTTGAGACAGAGAGAGACAGAGCATGAACGGGGGAGGGTCAGAGAGAGGGAGACACAGAATCTGAAACAGGCTCCAGGCTCTGAGCTGTCAGCACAGAGCCCGATGCGGGGCTTGAACTCACTGACCGCGAGATCATGACCTGAGCCGAAGTCAGCCGCTTAACCGACTGAGCCACCCAGGCGCCCCAGTTTCTCAGTCTTAAAACAGAGACAAACAGTAGTGTCTCTACTGTCTCATAAATACAGTGAAAAAATTCATTAGCTCACTTAGACATCTTGAAATAGTAATTATTAACCAATGATACTGGTCCACAAACTCTTTATAGGACTGAAAGGTTAAAATCATGAGTAAGAATCTCTTCATAACTTTAAATAGTGTTTAATGTAAAAACCAACCGGAAATAAAATCAGGAGTCAAGCTATGCCTCCCCCCACCATGATTTTTATTATATGCAAAATGAGAGCCATCACAGTTTTTCAGAAAATTTGCCACTAGGGGGCAGTTTGCTTGTAATCAAAATAAAATTCTAATGTTTTAAAATTTGAGAATCTGGTAACTCCCAGTATATAGATGACAGAATAAAAATGATTTTATTAACCTGCTTCAAAGTTACTTGAGCATTTTAATGTCAAAGGGTTAAAAAATCTGATGTTATTGAAAGTATATTAGTGCTATATAAATATATCTATATCTAAGTATAGCCACAAAACCATTTTAGAGCAACCACAATGAACCTAAAAACCCAAATAGTAATAAGGCTTACAGATCCTTTGACTTTACAATATTAAAGGGCATAAACAAACAAACCCTCTGGTAGGTTCTAATTATTACAGTAAATGTTTAATTACTCCCCAAAAATATTTTATTCCCAGCAATATACCCATATAAAATTAAAATATTTCTCTAAAAGCTGTCCCCAATTTTTCTAAAAACTTTACTTTTTTAAAAAATACTCTCTGTACCCAATGTGGGGCTCAAACATGCAACCCCAAGATCAAGAGTCGCACTCTCTACCAAATGAGCCAGCCAGGCACCCTGTTCCAATATTGATTAAGAAATGTTCTTCTGCTTTTTTAAATTGAGGACTGTCCTTGGGAAAGAGGAATATGAAATTCACATACTAAGTATTAATTCAAAATAAGCCCAAAGTACTATAAGCCCCAAAAGGAAAGTTAGCTTTTTAGATAAGGGAATAAAAAAGGATAATTTCTACACACTTCAGAAGATGAACTATATGCTTTTGGATATTACTAAAGTGAACTGTAAAACATGAATCTGGTACTTCACTAGTTCACAGCATCAAGGACTATTTTTTCAGATCAGAGAAATCTGCATATACAACTGTATCTTTTATGAGTTAATGATGAAAAAATATATCTGTTTTATTCCAGTTCACTGCAAGTTTCAATTCTTTGTCTTGAGGGTTTTTGGTTTGGTATTTAAATGAAATGGCCTATTACTCTTGAAACTCTTGGTCGTAATGGTTGTAGAGAACCAAATTTGAAGAATTCAACCAAAAAAATACCATAAACTAGTGACTTGTACAGTGTTTTGCTTAGTGCAAGTAGTTTAAATTGCCACAAAAAATACCTGCCAATTCTACACACCTAGAAGGAAAATACATTCTTCTATGTTATCATGTGTTGATTTAGAACTTTGGCTATGTTGTATACTGTACATAATGTTAGGGTTATATAAATAATTTACCCACTAGGCTATAAATTTCACTACACAAAAAAGTACAGAAACAAACAGTTGAGAGACCCACTACAATTTTTCTTTTTTTTTTTTTCCAGTTTTACCTTAGACCACAAAATTACAGCATTTCTATTATTTGTGATGAGCTGAGGACAAAAGAAATGTTCAAATTCACCTTACTCTAACAATAAGGCAATGAAGCGCAATGGAAAGCTGAATTCTAACTGTAAATGTTTTTTTGCAACATAACATTTTCAAATCTGCTTAAATCCAGAGAGATTTTTATTACACAATTTGATTTTTTACATCAATAAAATCTTAGATATATAACAATACAGATGAAGGAACAAGAATTTAATTTGTATTGAAATAAATATTAGATATACAAAGCACATAGAGTGAAAAAGGGTCACAATAAATTAAAGTGGAGATATCGTTTTGCTCAATCACCAAAGAAAGCCCTTGACACTTCCAATTTCACACCATCAAATTTATCATTCTTGCTGATTTAAGCAGAACACAAAACAAATATGGATCCCAGGGCTTACTTTCACAGGTACCAGCATAGATAATTTACTACAGTGATCCAATTTGGAAATCAGTAGGGACCAGTAAATCGCTGCATAAAAGAAAGAGCGAATGAGGTCCTTTTTCCTTAGTGTCAGCAGGCTATGATTATTATGTTTATTAGATTTTCTTGAAAGGACTTCACATTTTCTCAAATATTCAGGAGAAATATATTTCCCCTCTGAGCCCTACATTAGCATTTATGTGTGCTGGTCTTGAATATAGGAGAATGATGAATTTTTCAATTTATTTTATAAATTTACACAGTCTGGACAGTATTGGCCTGAAGAGTAGAACTCCCCAACCTGTACAGTATCAGATATTAAAAATGGATTCAAGAGAAGTAACTAAGAAATGCTGACATACTATATATACAAATGTTTTAGTTCAATATATCCCATTATATGAAGCACCAGAACTACTGCATTTATAAATCAAGCAGTTCTTTATGACTCTTTCTAATCTTTGTAACCCTTTTACATTTGTTCCAATATAAACACATTACAAATGTTACCTGCCCAACACTTTGCCCATTTGGTCTCAACTTACAAACTTATATGTAAGCAAAAATTCCTGTCAAAAGCAATTGTTCTATTTTAAAGGTACAAAAGAAAATTTGGAATCCAACTGTCATGAACCAAGAAAAACAAAGAGTTAGTTTAAAAGGACTGAGCCTATCAAAAAGTTGGCTTTAAGAAGTCTATAAAGGAAAATGTGAACCAACTCTTGAGCCTTTTCTTCTCCTCTAACAGGAGTTCATTTTTAGATTCCAGCAGAAGTATCTTTCAATTTTCTTATCACTTTTCTAAGAAACAATCTCCTTCAGATTTTAAAAATACTGTACTTTATCTCCTGTCACATCAGCTCAAACTCAATGCAATCAGTTGTCCTATTTGCACTGCACCAGAGAAAGAGCACTCCAGAGCTAATCCCTCACACAGGAAAAACGGGGTTCCTTCTAAGAATCCACCTGAATACCACCTTAGAAGATACACATGTCCTAGAATAATCACTACCAAGAATCCTTCCAAACTTTTAGCAGCTCCTTTCTTATCCTTAATACCAGATCCAGTAACAACTTTCCTCTCTGAATATTAGAAGAGGACTGCTCATTAAAACAAACCCTGGAAAGGACCTCCTGGATTTATAAACACATGCCTTTGGTATACTATCTACTGAACTACACTGTCATTTAGCCTGTGCAGATTTCTCCTAATCCTAGAGAAATTCCAATAAGGTTTACAGAGAAACCAGTTGTCTCTGCAACTCAATTTACAAATCTAGGTACCACTGTTGATACGATAACCCAAATTCTCAATATGCTTTTATATTACTGTGAAAACTCTAAATTTTAAGAAGCTGAACTGGATATACCTTGTACACCTACAAAATGACCACGGAAAAATTTTAAGTACCATTCTTCTACACACCTGACAATGAAGGTGAACGAACAAAAAGAACAATTTTATAACTGGTGTATTTAGGTTGATTTAGGCACTCTTTGTAAAGAAAAAAACAAAACAGAGCCCATGACCTGAATAAGGCCACTCCCAATTGTGGCCTATATTATCATTTAGCCAGAAAGCAAACATTAACAGGGTACTACTTCCAGCTTTTCAACATCTCAATTATTTTTTAAATGTACTCATATTTGGAAAATATTTGTTGAGTTCTGGGTAATTACGTATTAAAAAGGGCCATGGAATTCGGGTCCTTAGTTTTACAGGCCACTTTGGGTGGCATTTAACCTTCCAACAGGGGCTGTGAAACAACTGTGGGGGCGGGGCTACTTGAGGAAAGAGTGCCACCTACTGATCATATATATACATAACTGTCGGTGGTTACTTTCTCCTTTGACGTTTTCATTACAGAATTAAGAATCAAAATTGGGGCGCCTTGGTGGCGCAGTCGGTTAAGCGTCCGACTTCAGCCAGGTCACGATCTCGCGGTCCGGGAGTTCGAGCCCCGCGTCAGGCTCTGGGCTGATGGCTCAGAGCCTGGAGCCTGTTTCCGATTCTGTGTCTCCCTCTCTCTCTGCCCCTCCCCCCCGTTCATGCTCTGTCTCTCTCTGTCCCAAAAATAAATAAACGTTGAAAAAAAAATTAAAAAAAAAAAAAAAAAAAAAAGAATCAAAATTAGTCTAAATTTGGGTAGCTTTGAGGCTCGCAGATCCTAGGGGGACTTGGGTGGGCATGAGTGGGAGATGTGTTTCAGAATCACTATATTAATCAAAATAAATTCCTCAGGATTGGATAGGAGTCTTTAACCACAATCCCTCAAAGCTAATTTCATTCACTCTGATCTCAAACTTTAAAAAAAACCTAAGTCTGGGGCGCCTGGGTGGCGCAGTCGGTTAAGCGTCCGACTTCAGCCAGGTCACGATCTCGCGGTCCATGAGTTTGAGCCCCATGTCGGGCTCTGGGCTGATGGCTCAGAGCCTGGAGCCTGTTTCCGATTCTGTGTCTCCCTCTCTCTCTGCCCCTCCCCCGTTCATGCTCTGTCTCTCTCTGTCCCAAAAATAAATAAACATTGAAAAAAAAAAACAAAAAAAAAAACCTAAGTCTCCCGGTTCCACTTATCTTACTACATATACACTCATTTTCCTTTCCAAAATGATTAATATTCATATACTAAACATACAAGCCTACTCAGAATTTTTCATCGTGATTTTTAGAAAGAGTATTCAGATAGCTTTACAATTCAGAGTATAAAATAGACCTCCTAAGTCTTTCCTAACTTCTGGTATAGTATCAGCATGCCTTGATTTTCCCTGTAAGGGAAGTTTCTAAATATCTAAATTTAATTACTTACTTCCAGGAGCATCTACTTTGGTGAATTGTATTGCAAGAAAATTTAAATACAAACTACAATTTAAGAAATTTCTCTTTGGACTGATTACGAAACAGAGTTTAAATTCATGAGGAATCAAATATACAAAAAGAACACAGAATTCTTGTTCTAACAAAAGTAGGTTTTGTGTTAGGCTTCCACCTGTCCAAGAGGGTTCAATTCAAAAAGTGCTAGAAGGACAACAGCACCACACCACTTCCTAAAGAATTAGATATCCTGGATGTTAACGCAACTTTTTCAAACCTGGAAGTAAAAATAGGTTCACCTATGCTACAGTTTCTCCTACTTCATTCATTCCATATACTGCTACTTTATTTCCTTAATTTTAATTTGATAGGTGTACATATTATGCTGTAATTTCAGATGCCAAATCAGTTGGTTCTACATATTCATATTGCAGAATTCCTAGCTACAAGCTCATGCAAACTAAACATCTAGTAATGCTCAAATTGTAAAATTTACTTTTTCATGAGTTGAGTATTTTATTTAAAAATCAAGCCTTCCTTTAAAGAACAGTCCAATATGAGCATAGCAGAAATAGAATCCTGTTATGTGATTAAAAGGCTCACCTTTTAAAGCACAGAATGTTCTAAATTATAAGTTTTACTGTTAAAATTCTTTTTGTTAAGACCAACATGAAATCATTTCCTTTAGATAAATCTTTTTCACCAACAGTAATTTCCAAACTGAAGAGGAAAAACTCAAAGGCATACTTATTGGTCATTAAAAGTAAAAGACAATCAGAGTAAAAACAGCTCATTAAAAGAAAATTAATAAATGGAAAAAATAGTGAAATCTGATGAGTTCTATACTTTAATAGTATTGCTCCAAGGCTAATTTCTTAGTTCTGATAAATGTTGTAAGATTTAGGATAAGGGGAAGCTGAGTGAAAGGTAGACAAGAACTCTCTGTACTATTTTTTTAACTCTTCTATAAATCTAAAATTATCTCCAGATTAAAAAAAAATTGTAGACAAAAAACTAGTAACTTAAAAATAAATATACCTTCAGCTGCCAAAATTTCTTGATATAATTCAAGACTTAATTTTTAAAGACATCATTAGAAATCATAATATACTGTTTACTTAACATTACAGCCACTTTATTGCTCTAGAAAATTAGTTCTTAAAACCATCAGATTATATATATAATGATAACGAGGCTAGCCACACACCCACCCACTCAATCAACTGTATTTCATGAGGCTGCTTTTCTAACTTAGTAGATAAATATTACAAAAATACAAAAAAAGTTGGCTACAGTTGAGCTATCAAGTAGATCTCACATTTCCAGAGATGGGAAAGTTGAATAAACTGAAAACTGTTACTGACAAGTTACTAATGAATTTATCTGAGAAATCCAATTACGTGCAGACAGAAGAAAACTGGTTACAAAAACCATTACATTACTGTGTACTAAAATTTTTGCAGTGTTTTAAACATTCCCAATCATGCAACAGTAATAAAGATCAGAATGAATTTTATAAAGAAGTTGACGGCAGCTCAACAAACAGGATTTAACATATTATACTCCCAATTTTACCTATGCGTTATGAAATTAAAATACACAGTTTCCCCCCCCCCAAGTCCTCTCCAGCCCCATCCCCAACCAATTATCTTACCTATAAACCTCTCCATCTAACCTTTTAAATCAGATTTCATGGGTAAGTATGTAGTCTACAGGATAATCTTCATTATTATTTCAGAACAGACACCAGGCACAGGCATATATTCAATCTCCAGTTATATTCCTTTCAAAACACATCTGAACTGCTGCCACTGCCTGTTAAATTCAAGCCTAAGAAACCAAGAGAACTGGCAGTCAAGAGTCTCATCTAGGTAATTCTAGAAACTATATTGATGCTAATATTCTACATGTCCACATTTGTAAAAGTGTTTCCTATTTGAGAAAGGTGACTTTACGGATCTCTGCAAGGAAAGCTGTGGAACTACTGCTTTCCAATGTAAAACAGTTGTGACCCCAGATATTTACCCAGTTGGCTAATAAGCTTAACAGTTCAGCCTTTCTAAAAAATATTCAAAGCCACATTAAGTAATTATGGAAATAAAATTCTGGAAGGTCAGAGCGTAAGATGCATGCAGAATTTCTCTCATAATGGTACATCCAAAATAAACCCTAACAAAGCAGCACAAAATCAATCAGTAACAATTTGAAATTAAATACAGTGGTAAATGCTTCTTTTAAAATCATCAACCAAAATTACTGAATGGCAAAAGAATACTGTCTCAAAATATAATGAATTCATGTATGTTAATATTACCATGATGAAATCATGCCAGATATAAATTCAGGGTACCCATTAGGTTGAAAGAAATTTTAAAGCTACTTTTACAAGAGAAATAAATGTACTTCATGATAAAGGCACAGCAGCATTTAAAAAATTTTTTGATACATTTATCACACGATAGAAACTTCCTTAATCATTAACAACACAGAAGAGTAAAATTTTCTCGGGGAATTTTTTTCAAAGGCTTGATTTAACATGCCAGAAAAATGATTACTTTTCCATTGATATGCATTTATGTAAATTATGTAAATTGGACTGAGGTCAGTTTTACACCTGGAATTAACAACCCCTAGCAGAAGTACCAACTGCTAATAATGCTTATTTATATTATATATAACTTAGCTGGATGTTAGACTACGCAACTGTTGGTGCCAGTCTGCTTATAAAAGCAATACTCTGGAGACAAAGTCTTCTCACAAACAGTGGGCAAGCAGGTTTCATTATCACATGTTCAACAACAATCCTCAGTTCATTGAACAAGGTCCTGCAAGATAAAATAGTTTTCTTTCAGAAACCAAAGGAAAAAGAATACAAAGCAAATGCTGATGAAGGCATTTCCCACAGCCATTAAAGAATCTGAGGTAGGGGCGCCTGGGTGGCTCAGGCTCAGGTCATGATCTCGTGGTCCGTGAGTTCGAGCCCCGCCTCAGGCTCTGTGCTGACAGCTCAGAGCCTAGAGCCTGCTTCCAATTCTGTGTCTCCCTCTCTCTCTCTGACCCTCCCCCATTCATGCTCTGTCTCAAAAATAAATAAAACATTAAAAAAAAAAATCCGAGGTAAAAGAATTAACTACAATGTGTAGGAAATACACAAAATAAAATTCTGAAAATCAACATTTGTGTCTTTTGTTTGTGTGTATGGGGGAGGGGGGTTGAGGGAGTTTATTTAACAAAAGCACCTAATAAATGGTGACCTCTGAGGGCTGGGATTAGGAGTGATTTATATCTTCTTAATAGAGTCACACCATCTTCATATTACCTTAGGTAAACTCAACTAGTTCTAAAAAAAGAGAGCAAGGAAGTGAAAATTATATACCATGGGCAATCCCACCTACCATTTTCCTTAAACTACTGCCTTACACGTAATGCCTCTCAGAGCTTTCCCATCTATAAAATAGGAATATGTACTTCCTGAAGTCAGTCATGGTGTGATTATTTAAATGAGACAACACAGAAGATGTTCAATGAAGGCCATTTCCCAGTTGGATCACTCCACTCATCAAACCAGCTTATTTACCTTCAGACTGAAGTCCAACTCCTTAATATCTAATGCCCTCCTAGTCTTAACGTTTGTTTATTTTTGAGAGAGACAGAGAGCGCACACGCACACACACACACACACACACACACACACACACACACACACGTGCAAGCGGGGGAGGGGCAGAGAGAGAGGGAGACACAGAATCTGAAGCGGACTCCAAGTTCCGGGCTGTCAGCACAGAGCCCAGTGCGGCACTTGAATCCGCAAACTATGACATCATGACCTGAGCTGAAGTTGGACACTTACCCAACTAAGCCACTCAGGTACCCCCGCCCTCCTGGTCTTAATTGAAATTTCTGCTTCGTCTCCTCCCACTCTCTGCCATGACTCCTATATCCCAGTTATGTTGTACATTTATTTCCAAAGAGGTTGTGGACTTTAAACTGTGCTTGCTGCCTCCAGAGGACCCCTTATCACATACTGTACACATCACACACGTATTGTACACGCTAGCAGACACAAAATCATGTATGTTGGCTGAACCGTAATTTTTAAGAGATTCTGAATCATCACAAGTAATTCTTGACTATTCATTTTTGAATTTTCACTTATGTGCTGACTCATTCTACATAAAGACAATTGTGTTCTACCTTTCTGTATCTTCAGGGTTATTTTGCTGGTTAGGAAAAAGTAAAAATCGTTTTAAAATAGGATGTAACATGCTCTTACACAAAAGCAGGAAGAAAATTTGGAAAGACGCACATTTATCCAAACACCTGCCCTTCTTGTGTCTATCTTTGGGACAGACCCATTACACACAACTCTCCTAGGTTCCCGGGCCATAAACTTGAGGGCTTCCTTATCTTGGTCTTCTTCCCTAACCCCTAACTTCCTACCTCCTAAATATCTTTCAAATGTATCCCCTTTTTATTTTACCACGGAATTAGTTCAGGCTCTGGACTAATCACAGTCTCCAAATCAGTCCTTTTGTCTTCTTGGGGAGCCTGTAATACATCTTCTGGAATATTTCTAAATCAGATTGTATCATGTTCCCAAACTCTCCACAATATGAACTTCAAATGCTCTTCCTCTCTTGAAATAAAATCCAAACCCTTTCATGCTCTAGTCCCTGTCTTACCCTTCTAGGCACAGATCTTCATGACTCCCCTATACACTTCTTAATTCAAGCAACATGCCCTCTCAGGGACCCACGTACCAGAACTCAGACTTCAAAAGACCTGACTTCTGTTATCACCTCTTCAGTGAATTCTCATCTGCCTCCCTCAGTTTTCTGAGCTTTCACAGAGCCGTCATCATCACATTGACCTACTCAGCTGTATAATTCACTCAGCTCCAAGTCTCTACAAAGCAGGTACTTTAATCCTACATAAAGTTGTTATCACCAACACACAATCACTGTCTTCTGAATAAATGACTCAAATAAAACTAGAAGGCACCTTGAAAATACTCTAGTCAAATCTCTCAGATTACAGATGAGGCCTAAAGAGGTCATGGCTTGTTCTAGTCACAAGGCAAGTTCTTTCACTCCTGGCTCTATCTCTGGCATAATCTATACCAAGTCACAGAGCTCCTTTGGAGCAGCACTGACAACAGAAGTGTCAGCGATGATGAAATGTCCATCTGTGCTGTCCAATACAGTGACCATCAGCCACACTGGCTTTCAAGCACGTGAAACTGGTTAATATGACTCAGGAACAGAGTTATAAATTTTATGGGTTTTAATTAATTTGTATTCATACAGTCAGATGTGGCTGGTGGCTGGCCAATCTACAAAGGACTGAAACCACTAACTTGAGAATGAATATCGTAAGTGAATATGGTACAACTGGCAAATATAGTCTCAAAATCCCTAACAAAAAAAAGTGTAGCATAGAAAATATAGTTTGATAGGATGTTTATCAATGTTTATAAGCTCAAATATTTCCCATTACCTTTCTACTGTTTTGATTTGTTTTACGTGCTTATGGGAGATCTTTGAAAATGTTTACTAACACATATTTGCGTTACCTGGATCCTCTGCTATCCGTTCCTTTTTTATCCCACGGGACACTTCTAAATCTGTGTGTTAATCCAATTTAAGGCTATGTGGAGAAAATGGGAGATGAAGAGGGTATAAAGAAGCAGAGAAAGATCTGCTGATGGAAAGTGGATATTAGGGCAGGGAACTCAAAGATAATATCCGAAATGAACACATGAACTAGAAAGAAAAAGGACAAACACTCATGGAATCAAGTAAAACTGAAGGTTTACTGGTGACTAGGGACTCATTAAGAATCTACGTCTGTGGGCACCTGGGTGGCTCAGTCGGTTAAGCATCCGACTCCTGATATCTGCTCAGGTCGTGATCTTGCAGTTGTGATCTCGCACTTGTAAGATCAATCTCCACACTGGGCTCCACACTGAGCACTGAGCCTGCTTGGGATGGTCTGTCTCCCTCTCTCTACCCACCCTTCCCCAACTCATGCCCTCTCTCTCTCTCTCTCTCAAAATAAAGAAATAAACTTAAAAAAAAAAAAAAAAAGAATCTGTGTCTGAAGTAAGCTCTATTTTAGGAAGTACTGTAAGACACTAACAGAGCATAAAAGCCCCTCAAAGGACTATCAGAATCACAGAAAAAGGAAAATAAACTATGTATTAAGAACATAACAATCTTCCTGAAATCATTACTACACTATATGTTACCTAGCTTGGATTTAAATAAAATTAAAAAATTAAAAAACTATATATAACAGAATCTAAGCTCTTTAAAACATTACTTCATTTCACCCCCAGGAGCTGTTCTTCTCTACCAATGAAGAAATTAAAATTTAAATAACTTGCCTAAAGTTACACACCTGGAGAATGATGGAGACCAGCATTCAATTTCAGTTCTTTTTACTTTGCTTGTGAAAATACAATAGGGATTGTGCTAATACACTCATTGTATTTCTGACGGATTCTACTACACGATGATTTTATTTTTTAATGTTATTTTTGAGAGAGAGAGAGGAGAGAGAGAGAGAGAGAGAGAGAGAGAGAGAGGAGAAAGAGAGAGAGAGCCGGAGTGTGAGTGGGGAGGGACAGAGAGAGAAGGAGACACAGAATCAGAAGCAGGCTCCACGCTCTGAGCTGTCAGCACAGAGCCCGACGTGGGGCTCAAACCCACGAACTGTGAGATCACGCCCTGAGCCAAAGTTGGAGGCTTAACTGACTGAGCCACCCAGGCACCCCACACAATAAATTTACTTTAAATTTAAAAACAAAAACTATGTTAACATTAGTCTCTCAGTAACAGATCTAAGCAACTACTGAAGACAGCTATTCATTTCAGATTAACTCTAATTTCTGAGATCGTCATGCATAACTGTATCATTTACATCTCCATTCCTGAACATTACAGTGATTCATTAAAATATTTCCCTGCCTCCTCAATTTTTCCACTCTAAACTATTTTGCACAAAGCTATCAGAAGAATATGATCATGCCCAAACCATCATTCCCATACATCTAAAAGATAAATTCCAAACTTGTTATCCTGAAATCCAAGAAGTTTTATGATATAGCTCCAATATACCTTTTTTTTTTTTTTAATGTTTGTTTATTTTTGAGAGAGACAGAGACAGAATGTGAGTGGATTAGGGGCAGAGAGAGAGGGAGACACAGAATCCGAGGCAGGCTCTAGGCTCTGAGCTGTCAGCACAGAGCCCGATGCGGGGCTCGAACCCATGAGCTGCAAATCATGACCTGAGCCGAAGTCGGACGCTCACCCAACTGAGCCACACCTGGGCACCCCTCCCTTTTTTTCTTTTTATACCTTTTTAATCTTAGCTGCAACCACTCACCATTCAGAATCTGCATTATAGTCCAACAGTTCTATTCAATGCCCCTTAAACATGGCTTGTTCTTTCTTGTCTCTGAACTTGTGCTCTTACTCTCTTCCTACCTAAAATGCGTTTACCTATTATGACTATTCAAAGGTTTTAATTCTTCTTTAACACATTAAAATCTCTGTTTTGTGAAACTTTGATGGGCTGTTTTATCTTCTGGCTCATTGATTTCTCCTTACCTTGGACTATACTATTGATATGACAAAGCAAACGTAACAATTCATCACAATGGTTTGTGAACACTGTATCCTGAACTATTGTTTCCTTATTATCTGATGCATGCTTTTGCTTCTTCAATTAGGGAAGTTCCTTGAGACTGGGACTCATGTCTTAAACATCTTCAAATTCCTTAAACTTGAATACTATTTTAGTGGAGGTCAAGGTAAATCTGGTCTACTTACCAACCCTACTAAGGCCTGGAACTTGAATTTACCAAAATAACACTTGCTTCTAAACATAAAAGCTAAATAACTCTTAAAAATTATACATACTATATTTCACAGTACTCTCAACAAATAAAACATTTAAACTAATCACCAGCTTACCGACAATATGGATTTCTTCGAGAGGAATACCGAAGAGTAAGAAATCTATAGTAGATAAAAGGCTGGAGCAAACTCCCTTGACCACTGAAATAAACAAATACAAGGGTAAGAAATATACATTATCAATTCATACATATACTTTCAAAACTTAAAGGCAATTTAATTGAGGAATGTGTCTTCGTTCATTAAATGGTCAAGATAATATCTATCAGGTCTAAATCAAAGTTATTCTTAAAAAGGAAATAAAAGAATGGCGCCTGGCTAGCTCAGTCAGTAGAGGATACAACTCTTGATCTTGAAGGTGTGAGTTCAAGCCCCAGGTTGGGCACAGAGCTTACTTTAAAAAAAAAAAAGGAAATACAAGAATGTAAATGATTGGTAAAAAGTAAAATGTTATTGTTTAAATTTTTACAAACATGTATTTATGTATTACTTTTAAAAAGTTTAAAAGCTATTAAATCAGAAAATGTATGCTTCCATAATTACCACTAATAATTGATATCAAACTGTGAAACTTTATGACATAGTAAATGAAAAGTGGTTCATTTTATACAAACAAAACAAAACAAAAAAACCTGTAATTATACAGGTCTCTAGTAAATTTACATAGCCTATTCTAACTATTTTTCTTGGTTAAAAAGCACAATTACAATACCCAAGAGCCATATACTTATTTATGAAATTCTAAATCAAGAATTTTTTTCCCAGGAAAAACTATCTGAATTAAGACATTCACTGCAAATAACTACAAATTAAATGTATCAACAACCTAATGTGGGTAGTTAGGTAGCAAAGCTAAGTATATCATCTTTACTTGATGGAGTTAGGATGCAACTACCTAAAATCTTGATTACGAGAACAATACAGCAACTTTGAAGACTGCAGAGTATAAAACTATACGTATTATTACAATGGTATTTTAAAACATTTTTTGAGGAAATACATTAAAGATGCTAAACGTGGCTTTTTAAAGTTAATTTTTGTCTTTTCTTTTAAATTGTGATATTACTTTCATAATACAAATTTACGTGATTACAAACTAAGCACTAAACTAAATGTGTTACATCCATTTTCCCCAATAAATCCCGTGACAAATCTTTAACTCTTCAAATTGAAATAAACACATACTATAAAAAATACAGAAAATAAAATTCAATGAAAAACAAATGTTCCATCATCCAAGTTAGCTTCTTCCTCAGAGTTACAGCTCAGTCTCTAAAATATCCTTCCAGAAATTTCCATGCACAAGTGTGTATAATGCCAACACTAATACAGTGCTCAGTTTACAATTCACTGAATCCACTTTACTGTAATATGGAAGTGACATTATCATTCCCATTTTAAAGATGAAGAAAGTGAAGCAGAAAAAATATACACATATGCCCTTAAATACACACCCCCCAAAATATAAAAAGGGGAACACCCTACACAATTCCTAACAAACTTTTAACTTATTATATCTTGGAGACCATCCCCTTTCATAACACATAAATTTACCTCATTCTTTTTACAGATTCAAGCAGTTCATCTTATGCATTACTACAATGTAACAAACTCTCTACTAACAAATAAATAAAGCTACTAGGACCTTCCTTTTATCTTTCTTTACACGCATATTTGTGTACATGAGGTAAACTCACAGACTTTTTACATTCATTTTTAAATACAAAGCTTGAAGCAATACTGTGAAAAAAGCAACTTAATGAAGCCTTCTAATATTTAGATTGTGCTTCTATCATGAAGGGGTCATCTAAGGAATAATGATTTTAAATTATTTTTAATTTCATAGTTTGTGTTAAATGCAAGTGACATACTTAGAGCATCACTAGCTTTCCCTACTAGTGACTGAATAAAACCGTATAACCTACTTTAATTTTTTAGAAAAACAAAGTGATTCCTCTAATATTTCTGGTAAATTCTCATCTCTTTTACAACAATCTTGAAAAATTAAAATCATTTTGTTTTAAAATTTAAATGTTGTTAAAAATTTAAGTTTATTTAAAAAAATTTTTTTAAATGTTTATTTACTTTTGAGAAAGAGAGAGAGACAGTGCAAATGGAGGAGGGGCAGAGAGAGAAGGAGATGCAGAATCCTAAGCAGGTTCCAGGCTCTGAGCTCTCAGCACAGAGCCCGACGCGGGGCTCGAACCCATGGACCACGAGATCATGACCTGAACTGAAGTCAGATGCTTAACTGACTGAGCCACCCAGGTGCCCCAAGTTTGTTTATTTATTTTGAGAGACAGAAAGGGCATGCACATGTGCAAGCACGAGGCAGGGCAGACAGAGAGGAGTGAGAGAATCCCAAGCATGCTCTGTGCTGACACTGGGCTTGATCTCACAAACCATGAGATCATGATGACCTGAGCCGAAATCAAGAGTCAGAAACTTAACTGACTGAGCCACCCAGGCACCCCTAAAATTTAAGTTTTTTATATGTGTAAAATCAATGCTCAAAAGGCTAAGTTAATGATTATATCAATTAGAGTCCAAATCCCCAACACTCAATAAGAAGTCTTCCCCTGTGCTATTCCAGACTTTACTTAGATTATATTATCTAGCTTGTGACCCTATAACCTGAGCAACATGTGGGATCCTGGAGTTTCCAGAGAAAAACATTACTTAAAAGAACAGATGTATTTATGAAGAAACCTGTAAAACTTTGTTTCTAGCTTATAGATTGCTAAAAAAAACAGACATGCAAAAATCTCACCAGTTAAAGGCAATGAACGCTAAAATGAAGTATCTCATAAACAAAAATAAGTTTTTTCAAATTAGTAAGATTATGGAAAACATAATACAGACATCTTAGATGACAATCTGGCATGGTCTAATAAATATAAAATGCACTTAGTGCAGCCTCAACAAAATCATTTCTGGTTTAGAGAAAACACTGGCAGAAAAGTATAAGTAGAACAGTAAAAAAGAGGGGCGCCTGGCTGGCTTAGTTGTAGGAGCATGTGACTCTTGATCTCAGCATCATCAATTTGAGCCCCATGTTGGGGGTAGAGACTACTTAAATAAATAAAAATTTTAAAAAAAAAAGTAAGTTTACTGCATCAATATCTGGAAAAGCAAGTATTTGGAAACAAATGTTTCCCCATTAATAGGGGAAACAGGTAATAAAATGCAGTTTATTAATATGACCAAACGCCACAAAGCCATTAAATGGAACAAACCAGAACTGTATCCGTCAACATAAAGGTCACGAAAAAAGCAAGATGCAGACAAATGAGGCATTATGGCACTTCTGGTGTAAAATAAAAACTAAACCCCACCCCCATAATATGCATTTTCTATGTATCTGTAGAAACATTTAAAAGTACTACATGCATATACACATACCAGAAGGAGAGTACAGAACTGCAACAAGGATTCACAGTCAAATGATATTTTAGCATTTATCTATCATGTCCTACTACTAGAGAAACTAAAAATTGAAAAAGCAACAATCCAGGCAGAAATGTAGTTTCATTTTTTTCCCCAATTCAAATTATTTTTTCCCAATTTGGCTTTGAAACTAGTCACTTTTTTCCACAACAAAGAAAAACACATTACAGAGACAGAGAAAAACTTTTGACTTGGTAACCAAAGTTTATGTCATCCACACTTATCCTCCCATTCATTCATTCATTATTTATTTATTATTGTGATTAGCCGGTGCTCATCACAAGTGCACTCCTCAAATCCCATCTACTTTACCCATTCCCCCACCCATCTCCCCAGAAATGTAGTTTTAAAACTTAAATGCAAGAATCTTGATAGGAAGGGTCAGTATCAGTCTGATCTTCTAATTTTTAACAGGACAACTTTCTTTATTCATGCATTACTTGTATAATTAAAATACAAACAAAACACAGAAGTGACATTAGGCTACTATTACTACCAGACTAATTTTTCTGCAATCTTTCTAGAAGAAAAATCATCTAAATAATGGCAGAATGCACTAATCTAGGCTTCCCAAGACTCTTTCAAAGACAGTGGTTCTTAAATTCATTTTCGAAGTGTTAAGTGGTAAATCACAAGGAACGATAAGACAAGTTCCCAAGTTTACCATAATGTCTCAGATTCTCTATAATAAAATGAGAAAAATGGTTGCTAATATTAATCTTGAACAGATTTAAGCAGGATAAAATTTGAGTTATTATATTTATTATGATCACTTAGTCATCTGCCTCCCAAAACCAATGTATTTTTATTCTTACCTAAAAAGCATAAAAACTGTAGCAGGCATCAAGAATATTTCATTACAAGCAATGAATTTCAGAATATTCTGTTGATTAGCACTTAGTTTATCCAAGATAGATCTCAGCAAAGGTAAACTATTTGAACCCTTCGCCTAAAACATAAGAAAACAAACATTAGAAATAATGAAGCATTTTTTTATGTAAAAAAATTTTTTTTAATGTTTATTTTTGAGAGAGAGACACACACACAGAGCGTGAGCAGGGGAAGGGCAGAGAAAGAGAGGATACCCAGAATCTGAAGCAGGCTCCAGCTTCTGAGCTGTCAGCACAGAACCCGACGCGAGACTCAAACCCACAAACCGCAAGATCATAACCTGAGCCGAAGTCGGATGCTCAACCGGCCTAGTCACCCATGCACCCCTCACAGCATTTTTGATTATTCAGTTATTTTCTTTCTTCAGATAAACAGTATAGCCAACAGGCAAAACAACTAAAAGAAAATTATTTTGGAAATGGTAATATGAAAGTTTGCAAAATAAGGTAAAAGTTAGTGTATTTTCCTGCATTGCTGTATTTTGTGTATTTGAAAAATTACAAAGACAACTTCAGTAGTAAGTCATTTTCATGCCTTATTTTTTGTAAAAAAGACTAGATTATTGCACACACACAAAAATGGTGGTTATTTCTATCTAACCAGTCTAACAAAAACTGACTACTTAGTAATACAGTTAAGGTATTTGTGACTCCTTAGCTAAATAAAGGCAGAAATTACAGAGCCCAATTACCACTATGACCAAAGAACTACAGGAATAAAGAAGACAGCTGGGATGCCTGGAGTGGCTCAGTCGGTTAAGTGTCCGACTTCGGCTCAGGTCATGATCTCACAATTCATCAAGCCCCACATCGGGCTCTGTGCTGACAGCTCAGAGCCTGGAGCCTGGTTCAGATCCCGTGTCTCCCTCTTTTTCTGCCCCTCACACTGTCTCTCTCTCTCAAAAATAACAAATAAAAAACATTAAAAATTTTTTTTAGAAAGAAAAGAAAACTGTCAACACAAGGCAAACATTTGTATGTTTTAATTCAAATGTCAGTGCATATGCAGTCAATCTGCCTGGCACACTTAACTTGGGCTTAATGTTCCAATCCAGGAATAAGAAAATATTTTAGGAATATTTTAGTTCTGAATATTAACATAAAAGAAATTCAACACACTCTACTTACCCGGTATGTTAAAATTAAACAATGACAGAAGAGGAGATCTCTGACGACTTACCAAACCTAAAACATAGATTTTTTTTTTTTTTTTTTTAAACAAAAAGGTCTATTTCAAACTTCAGAAATTCCTCTGGAAACTAGGGGGTAATCTGCAATACAATCCTTTACCTACAAAATCCATTTTGTGAAATTTAAATACAAAATTTCAAACTTAAAACTTTCAAATCACTAATAATTTACAAGTTTGTAGGGAATGGAGGAAACTTTTATGACAAATGCCAAAACGTCTTAGAACTCAAATTCATGCCAACAGTCTGCAATCCAGAAGTCAAAAAAACACCACAGCTTTACTTACATCAAGGACCTTTTTCGTATATGTGGCAGCATGAAGCAAGGAGAATAACAACACAGGAAAAATACTCACTGAAGAAAACAATTAAGGAAAAAATTTAATGTTTATTAAGTACTTTGGTATTATGCCCAATATAGATCTGAAATGGCACCTGCAAAAATGACTTCAGCGGTGGCTTTTGTTTTACTGATACACTTTGCAACCAAATGAAGCTTTTAATCTGTAAACAATTTCAGTTTCTAAAGCTCAGTTTTTTTATGAAAAAAATTAAAGTGATAAAAGTTTCCTTTTCTATTAGATAATAAAATATTGTAAACAATTACATTGAAATCTAGGCCACCTCAAAGCCTTAAGTATGACAGCTTTTAACTCCACAAGGCCATCCTGGACAAAAGAATTTGCCTTCAAATTCAAAGACAGTCTTCTGTACTGCTTTCCTCACCACAACTGCTTAGGAAAGAGTGTGGGGAACAGTTTAAAATGTACTTCCCCAGGGGTGCCTGGCTGGCTCAGTCTGTACAACATGCAACTTGATCTCGGGGCGCTAAGTTTGAACCCCACGTTGGGGGTAGAGTTCACGTAAAATAAAAATGAAAAATAAAACTTTAAAAAAGGACTCACCAATTTTCCTCAACTAAAGATCTTGCATTATCTCTTTCCTATAAGATCCCCATTATCTCTTTCCTACAAGATCCCTATTATTTCAAGATACCGTACCTATGAAGCTTGTACAGCCATGTGTTCTCAACCTTTACTGAATAAAACGTGTGTATTTGGGGTTGTGTACAGTTAATTCAAAGTCTCATCAGTTTAATTACAAACATATTTAAGTTCAATTGTTTGCCTTTATGTCATGGATAAATATACAACTTTCATTCAGCTTTTTGAAAAATGAAAATTGCTCAAAAGATCCTATCTATTACCCCAATTTCTGCCAGGTCAAGAAAAACGAGAGCAAAAACACTGTCAAGTATTTTCCTAAAATGAAGGGAAATACAAATCAAAACCACACTCAGGTATCACCTCACGCCAGTCAGAGTGGCCAAAATGAACAAATCAGGAGACTATAGATGCTGGAGAGGATGTGGAGAAACGGGAACCCTCTTGCACTGTTGGTGGGAATGCAAATTGGTGCAGCCGCTCTGGAAAGCAGTGTGGAGGTTCCTCAGAAAATTAAAAATAGACCTACCCTATGACCCAGCAATAGCACTGCTAGGAATTTATCCAAGGGATACAGGAGCACTGATGCATAGGGGCACTTGTACCCCAATGTTCATAGCAGCACTCTCAACAATAGCCAAATTATGGAAAGAGCCTAAATGTCCATCAACTGATGAATGGATAAAGAAATTGTGGTTTATATACACAATGGAATATTACGCGGCAATGAGAAAAAATGAAATATGGCCTTTCGTAGCAACGTGGATGGAACTGGAGAGTGTGATGCTAAATGAAATAAGCCATACAGAGAAAGACAGATACCATATGGTTTCACTCTTATGTGGATCCTGAGAAACTTCACAGGAACCCATGGGGGAGGGGAAGGAAAAAAAAAAAAAAAAGAGGTTAGAATGGGAGAGAGCCAAAGCATAAGAGACTTAAAAACTGAGAACAAACTGAGGGTTGATGGGGGGTGGGAGGGAGGAGAGGGTGGGTGATGGGTATTGAGGAGGGCACCTTTTGGGATGAGCACTGGGTGTTGTATGGAAACCAATTTGTCAATAAATTTCATAAAAAAAAAAAAAAAAATCCTTAAAAAAAAAAAAAAAAAAAAAAAAAAAAAGTATTTTCCTAAAATGACAGAGACTGTTCATCCATCATGAAGGGCAAAAATACTCAGCCTAAAAGTATCTGCAGTTTCTGGGATGCCTGACTGGCTTAGCACAGCATGTGACTTGATCTCAGGGTCATGAGTTCAAGTCCCACGTTGGGGTAGTTTACTTTAAAAAAAAAAAAAAAAAAAAAAAATCAAAAAAATTTTTAAATTACCCTTATTTAAAAAAATTATTTGCAGTTTCTAGGAAATGAACCATTATATTTTTCTACATTAACTGAATGCTTGGTGTGATGGGAAATTGTGATTACTGTAACACAAAGAGTACCAAATTCATTCATTATAACTCATTAGATCCAAAGGTCCCTAATTTCCAACTGGCAAAGATGACAGTGATCTACACCCAAGGTTTACAAAAATCCTACCTCTCATCTAGTAGTTCTCCAAATTAACATCCTAACCAATTCTTCCCCAACACACACAAGAATTAAGTAAAATGCCAACTTCCTCAGTAGAGATCATGTATATATAGCTTTATACTTTATTATTTTTTTTTAACGTTTATTTATTTTTGAGACAGAGAGAGACAGTGCATGAATGGGGGAGGGGCAGAGAGAGAGGGAGACACAGAATCGGAAGCAGGCTCCAGGCTCTGAGCCATCAGCCCAGAGCCCGACAGGGGGCTCGAACTCACAGACCGCGAGATCGTGACCTGAGCTGAAGTCGGACGCTTAACCGACTGAGCCACCCAGGCGCCCCAATATAGCTTTATACTTGTTAATCAATCATAGATCACTTTGGAACTGATGAAAGCTACAACTCTCTTCTCTAAGGCTATTGTAAAATCTTGTTGCTTCTTAAATAGTTAAATTTAAACTCTGACACATATCCTAACTTAAAGCCTGATTCTGCAGAAGCAGTGCAAGTAATGAAAACAGAACCTTGAAGGGAATCAAGACATGTTGGTTTTAATCATGGCTCTGACACTAACTTCACTTCCTAGGTCAAGTGTCATCAAAGCTACAGATTTTTTTATTTTTTATTTTAAGAGAGAAACAGGCAGTGCATGTGAGCGGGGCAGGGGGAGAGAGAGAATCTTAAGCAGACTCCATGCCCAGTGCAGAGCCCAACACGGGCTCCGTCCCACGACCCTGGGATCATGACTTGAGCCAAAATCAAGAGTCAGATGCTCAACCGAGCCACCCAGGTGCCTCAAAGCTACAGATTTCTAACAAGTTTTTACTTCTAACATTCTATAATTCACAAATCCTTAGAAGAGATTCATAATCTTAGCTTTAAATGTAACTTTTAAACTATTCAGAAAATAAAAAGGGTGAAAAGTCTACAAGTACCTATCATGGCTAGACATCAAGGACAGCATCACCCATGTAAATGCAAAGATCAGAACACAACTCTGTAATATGACTTTGGGCTCATCTTTATTTACTAACATAATACCCAACTACTTTTAAGAATCAGATTAGTATTGGGGTGCCTGGGTGGCTCAGTCGGTTAAACATCTGACTTCAGCTCAGGCCATGATCTCGGGGTTCAGGAGCTATCTGTGCTGACAGCTCAGAGCCTGGAGTCTGCTTCGGATTCTTTGTCTCCCTCTTTCTCTGCCCCTCCCCTACTCACCTCTGTGTCTCAAAAATAAATAAACATTGAAAAAAAAATTTTTTTTAATTCAGATTAGTATTGGGGCACCTGGATGGCTCAGTAAGTTAAGCATCTGACTCGATTTCAGCTTAGTTCATGATCTCACAGTTCATGTGTCTGAGTCCTGCACTGGACTCTGTGGTAACAGCATAGAGCGTACTTAGGATTCTCTCTCTCTCTCTGTCTCTCTCTCTCTCTGCCCTTCCCCCAACTCTTTCGCCTCACAATGAACATTAGTAGATCAAAGGTCCTATGGTAAAGAAACCTACTGAAGGCCGTTTGATCCAGTGCTTCTCAAACATACTAAAGTCCTCTTCCCCAACCCTCCCCCATGTTTTTAGAAAACCACTTATCACCCAACACACTTTTGAAATGTGTAAACATACAATTCCAAAGGAGTTCTTTAATCCTCATTAGCTCAACAGATACCCATGTGTCCTTATTTTCTCCTCTATCCACAGTAAATACTAGTATTTTTATTGTATTAATTATCCAATTCTCTCTTAAATAGGTTATTTCTTAATGAATTTCCATTTGTTTCTAGCTCACACGGAGTTGAAAGAGCCGAGGATTCTTTTTTACAGCAAGATATATGGGCACTTTCCCAAAGAAGATTGAATCAAATAAAAAAACCTTAAATATTAAAATAAGTCCTCCACAGTCCTGTGCTTTTAATCTGAACTTCACACTATCCATTGCCAACAGAGAGGCTTACAAGAGGCAGGAACAAAGACACAAAATTTAAAATCCCCACACCAGCTCTTCAAATTTAGACTTTACATTTTAGAGTCAGAAATTCTTACACTAAATGTATCTTCATTCAAATTAAGTGCCAACAAACCAACCAACCCAGGCTTCATGGAACCCCTTACTGTCGAACCTTCCCTACTGCAAAAAATAATCAGAATCGTCTATATGCTTCATACGCGATTTCCTCATCAAGAAAGCACAAAAAGGATACTTGTAACCGGGTAGGAATTGACAAAGATGAGTGAGTACAACAGGTAGTGGCAGCTGTCTTCCAATAAAGCCTGGGCCAGGAATGCTCTGCTTAACTGGAAATGTGGTAATCTCTGGTGCAGTCTCAGAGCACTAGTAAGAGCATTTGCCAGTAAAGCACGCTGGTAAAAGCTTGCAGCCTCGTGCAACCTGCAAATTACCAGAGGAGAGGTTATCATGAGACTTAACAACTACCATGTCTCTTCCTCCTTTGTGGATTGCATCATCATTGCACAACACCTAAATCTCTTCCATGTCAATAGAAAAAAATTACTTGAACCTACTATACCTTCTCAGAAGCAGCACTTCATATACATACCCAATTGAATTTTATAAAGCAGGCGTTCCTCCTATTAGGTTAAAGTGTCAAATAGGCAAAAAATATGAACTCCTCTCATCCCCACACATCCATTTTCTTTCTGATTTTCAACTTGATGTCAACTTTCACAAAGCACACGATATAAAATATTCCTTCAGTTGGTACTACTACTGGGTTATCAGTGCCTAAAGGAGACCTGCATTTTATCTGTCCTTGAAACTCTTGCAGTTTAACAAGTCTTCCACATAAAAGGTAGTCCATAAAAACCGACTGAACTGAGTATCAAAGGCAGAAATCTGTGTAATACATACCCAAGAAGTGGCAGAACAAACAAGGCAGAGCAGTAAACTGTGAACAATCGAGAAAGCCACATGGCCGTGTCCAGTTTATTGGTCATCATGAATTGCTAAATTTAAAAAGAAAAATATTGTAGTGAACTAAACCTGCAAATTATCTAAGAATGAAGATTACAGTTTTACTCCTATTCAAAATGTCTTAACAGCCCTGTAGCAATTATTTAAAATCAAAATGAAAACTCTTAGGGCAGCTGTTTCACATATACGCTCAGTAACACATCCAAACACCTTATGGCTTTAATGCAGAAAGCACCAAAGTACTTAAATAGAAAAAAAAAATAATTGATATTTTAAAAAATACAGACTAGTTGAGAAACCTTTGAACTGAAATTTAACTACAATTGTCTGTATTCCTTCAACACTTGTAATACTGGCTTCATCTTTTAAAAGAATGCTAAATAAGAACTAATTGCTCTCAAGAGAACCATAGTGTCTGTTCTTAGAAAAATCTCAAATTCAAATAGGTAGGTTTAAGATTTGAGTAAAAAGGCATTACATAAAGCCACTTTGAATTAAATGAACCTTGCAAAAGGAGAAATGTAAAACCATGATAATAGTCACTCACTACTGAACTTACTGGCCTGTGGATAATTTGCTTACGTATAAAGAAGGGCCTGAGATACTCTGTCCAAAACGTGGCTGTCAAATGTTAAATAGCACCTGCCTCTCCAATTTTATGACTTTCTTCATCCCCTGGAAACCGCCCCATACATCTTACCCTAGTTTCAATGGCCCTAGATTAAACTCCCATATACCACTTTATTCTCCATTTTTTCTCAATCTTTCTTTGCCCTTGCTGCATTTGCCAAAGATGTATCCATTATCACTAATGGGATAACTTAAAATCTGATTTCTCGGGGCGCCTGGGTGGCGCAGTCGGTTAAGCGTCCGACTTCAGCTAGGTCACGATCTCGCGGTCCGCGAGTTCGAGCCCCGAGTCGGGCTCTGGGCTAATGGCTCGGAGCCTGGAGCCTGTTTCCGATTCTGTGTCTCCCTCTCTCTCTGCCCCTCCCCCGTTCATGCTCTGTCTCTCTCTGTCCCAAAAATAAATAAACGTTGGAAAAAAAAAAAAAATCTGATTTCTCATTAAAAATGTGTCTTGTATTCAAATTCTTAAGTGGCTTTTACATTTTTTTGATAGAATCTATGTTAATTTTTACATCAAGGTTCGACACAAACATACACGGATATACAAGTAAACAGAAGCTTCACAAAACATCATCCTTCCTATGTGTGACGGCTTTTGGTATTTTGTATTCTATTTAATGTTTAAGAAATACTTAGTGTTTCCACTATGCTGATTTCACAATTCATTTACGAATCTTAATGTGGAGTCTAAAAACACTACTCTAAGCAATCTAACTTAATTATCTTTTGAAATACTATATAAAAAGCTTTTGAAAAAAATGCAAGTACATTTTAAAATCCAAAGATGTTTTACTGCATGTCTTTATAACAATATGCAGGTAATTTCAGAAAAATCCCTTTTTTGGGGCACCTGGCTGGCTCAGTTGGTAGTGTCTGACTCTTGATCTCAGGGTCATGAGTTCCAGCCCCACGTTGAGTGTGGAGCCTACGAAAGAAAGAGGGAAGAGAAAGAAGGAGGGAGAAATGGAAAGAAATAAAGAAGAAAAGAAAGATGTCTGTTTTATTCTAGCCAAACCTACTACATTGTGACTCCTCTAAATTTAAATGATCACAAGTAGCCAAGTGGAAGAACGAATCTAGCTTACTGTACTCAGTTTCTCCACAAATATTCAGACTGAAACTTAATTTTACAACATGTTCTTTAAAATCTAGGGGCATGGGGCACCTGGGTGGCTCAGTCGGTTAAGCGGCCGACTTCGGCTCAGGTCATGATCTCAAGGTCCATGAGTTCAAGCCCCGCGTCGGGCTCTGTGCTGACAGCTCAGAGCTTGGAGCCTGTTTCAGATTCTGTGTCTCCCTCTCTCTGACCCTCCCCCATTCATGCTCTGTCTCTGTCTCAAAAAAAAAAAAAAAAAAAAAAAAAAAAAAAAACCTTAAAAAAATAATAAAATAAAATCTAGGGGTGCCTGGGTGGCTCAGTCGGTTGGGTGTCCAACTTCGGCTCAGGTCATGACCTCACAGTTCATGAGCTCAAGCCCCGCATCGGGCTCTGTGCTGACAGCTCAGAGCCTGGAGCCTACCTCGGATTCTACAGCCTACCTCTGTCCCTGTCTCTCTCAAAAATAAACAAACATTAACAAAAAAAAATTTTTAATAAAAAAATAAAATCTATTTGTTTAGGGGCACCTGGCTCAGTCAATGGGGCATGCGACTCTTGATCTCCAGGTTGTGGATTCAAGCCCCTTGTTGAGTATAGAGATTGCTTAAAAATAAAATCTTTAAAAAAAAATAAAACAAAACTGTTTAGGGTGTTTATTCTGCAATAAATCACTGGTCTCTGTGTTTCATTTTGAATACTTTATATATCTCTCTTTTAGTACACAATAAAAAAGGTTTAAAAAAGTATTGGTTTATACTTTAAGAGACAACAATCTAACCATGTTATAGTCAACAAATCTACTTAGGTGGAAAAACTATTCACACAGTCTCAAAGTATCATGCCACAGAATAGTTTTCAACTACAAAAGAAAAAAAAGTATTTTTACAGTGGAGAATCTGGTGGATACCACTTGAACCAAATAATCAAACTTAGTATCTGCAATGACGGAATAAATCAACATAAAATGCTTCTTGATATATACAGTGCACTGAAAAAGGCAGACTATCACTTATGTAACAACAATCGTGCCAAAATGTTCAACTTGAATCTAGTGACCAGGGGGAAAAAAACCCAGACAACTTCAATTTGAGAAGCATTCTGCAGAACAAGTCTGGACTCTTGAAAGTCAAAAATGGCAAGAGGAAGAAGGCAAGGGAACTATTCTGGACGAAAAGAGACTAAAGGCCAGTAAAAGCAATGCATGCTTTTAGATTGAATCCTGGATGAGGAGGAAGACACTTTAACACACAACTGAGGAAATCTGAATATGGATTGTAAATAAGGTAACAGCATGTATCAGTGTTAAATTTCTCAAATTTAACTGCAAATATTGCCACAATGGCTGCATCGTGGTCATGTAAAAGAATACTTAAGTATGTATGAGTTGGCCATCATTGTGTATGCAACTAATTCTTAAATGGCTCAGCAAAATCAAGAAAAAAGAAAATTTGTGTATATAAGTGGAAATGTTGCAAAATGCTTAAAAAGGAAAAAGAGACAAGCTCAATTCACACATTCATAGTGTTTAAAATTAGAGAGCAATACAAATAACTATTAAGCAGATCTGCATGAGCTCTCTTCGTTAAAAAAAAAAAAAGGTACGGATAAAATGACGAAAAGAAAAAAAAAAGACCCCTCCCCCCTCACTGCGTAATTTCCATATAATGGCATAAAACGGGCAGAGAGACGTTCTCTCCTAGCACGCCTGTGCAGAATGAGGCCTGTGTCACGGCACCACCTCAGGTGGCATCTTCAACCTTGGAACCTAGGACAATTAGAGACCGAGAGGGGGGAAGAGGCAAGGCGGCCCAATTTCCTTGGCATACAGGTGAGGGTCACCTGCTCCAGGCCAGCCCACTGTCGCTACCAACAAAAAACTTGTAGCTTCCTCCACATCTTCGCTCTCAAGATCTCTTCTCTCTACGCTACCCCCACCTCACTCACTAAGCCCAGGCCCTTTAAGCGATGAGCTGAAACGCCTCGGAACTGAGCAACACTTCCTGCTCCGTTCTAACTCTTATAAACCAACCCAGAAGACCCTGCTCGCTCACTTACCACTGCGCCCGCCCCTTGGGGGCCGTTCGGGGCCGTTTCTGCCATGGGGAGATTCGCACACGCGCCTCGGACGCTGCAATCGGTAAGGGAAGAAAAGGGATGTAAGCACGGGGCCACGACTCCGATAACCGGTTTCCCTGCACCGTGCAACGAGCCCGCCGCGCCCTAGGGGAACTCCGAACCTCAACAGAAGAAAAGTTTCGCCCGCTCCGGTGCAGCGAACTGCTTTAGGAGCACCCAAAGGGGCCGGAAAATACCTGTACGACACTGCCAAGAGCAAAGCCGGGCTTCTAGAAAAACCGGAGAGAAGGCGGAGCTTCGGAGCAAGACCCAACGGCGCCGATCTAACACCCCCGGCTCCAGGTTCTTGCCGAACCTGGAAGTGCTCCTTTTACTTCCGTGGGGAAGAGGCGGTGACAAAGAGGTGAAACCGATAGCGGTGTCTTGAGGCATGACGGGAAATGTAGTTTTTCTTATTTCAGTTTCGCCTGTCCTGTACTCCAGTTGTGGAAGCTAACAAGGGAGGGTGGCGAAGCAACTTTTCCCGCTTCTCCAGCTCCCAGACGGTCCTCTCTGTCCCTGTCCAAACCCCAAAATCTCTCTGCTCTTTTATGCAGAAGCCGTAGAAATGTCTTCTTTGCTGTTTAACTCCGCAGGCTCGCTAAGCCCTGTGGTCCTAATTATAAAAATTTTCAACAAGTACTTAATGAGACCTGCTATGTGACAGGCCCCAATGCTTGGCATGGAGGGTAAAAAAATGAATATGACACAGATTGTGGGAAAGACAAACCGAAATCACAGCATAGTGCTTGTGTAATATGGACAGAGGCCACAGTGGAGGGTACCTAAATCAGAAAGAGTCTGGGAAGGTTTCCTGGAAAAGGTAATTCTGGCCCTAAATTTTGAAGGACAAGGAGAAGTTGGCTAAACAGGAGAGGGAATTCCAGATAGAGCAACAGAAAGTTCATGAAGCAACAGGACAGAGTCAAGGAACTAGTTCAGTATGACTAGAATGAAGGGATGTATGTGTTGGGGGAGGGGTGGGACAGAGAGAGGTGGATTGTAAAAGATTTGGGATAGAGGGGTAGGCAGATGTGCTAAGGAGAGGATCTGTACTTGACCTTGAAATCCAGGGAATCATGGTACAATTTTAAGCAGAAGTAGTGATATCATGAGATTTAGAACCATCACTCTGGCAATAGGATAGAGGATGATCAGAGGAGCAAACTAAAACTCAGAGGATTAGTTGGAATGTTTCACATACTTACAGGAGAAATAGCCAATATCCATGGGCAGTCCAGGTGCTAGGCAGTTAGCTGACAAGTCAAATGGTGCCCTATTGAAGCCATGTAAACTTGTTTTTCTTTTTTTTTAAGTTTATTTATTTATTTGAGAGAGACAGACAGTGCAAGTGGAAAAGGGGCAGAGAGAAAGGGAGACAGAGGGAGGGAGAGAGAGAGAGAGAGAGAGAGAGAATCCCAAGCAGGCTCTTTGCTGCCAGCACAGAGACAGATGTGGGGCTCGAATCCTTGAAGCTATGAGACCATGACCTGAACCAAAACCAAGAGTAGGACACTTAACCAGCTGAGGCACCCAGGCCCCTAAACTTCTGTTTTTCTAAGGTCACTTCCCAAGTTCAGGTCCTCATGATCTACAGCCTGGGTTATCTAAAGCACCACCTTCACTGCACTCTTCATATATCATTTACTCCGTATTTTTGTAGCACTTATCATTCCCTAACAGTGCTTACAAATACTTAGGTACCTATCAGGAGTGTGTGTGTGTATGTGTGTGTGTGTGTGTGTGTGTGTGTGTGTGTGTGTGTGTGTTCATCTGTCTGTCTGTCTGTCTAAGGTTGGGCTGCCATAACAAAATACTGTACGCTTACACAAAAGAAATTTATTTCTCACAGTTCTGGAGGCTGGAAAGTCCAAGACCAAGGTGCTGGCAGGAAAGTTTCATTCTGAAGCCTTTTTTCTTGACTTGTAAGTGGCTGCCATTTCATTGTGTGCTCACATGGCCTTTCCCTGGTAAGGAGAGGGAAAGGAGAGAACTCTTGCTTCCCTTTAGTTATTTATTTATCTAATTCTCAAGGTAGTTAACATACAGTGTAGTATTGTCTTCAGTAGAACTCAGTGATTCATCACTTACACACAACACCCAGTGCTTATCCCAACAAGTGCCCTCCTTAATACCCATCACCCATTTAGCCCATTCCCCACCCCCATCAACCTTCAGTTTGTTCTATATATTTAAGAGTCTCTTATGGTTTGCCTCCCTCTCAGTTTTTATCTTATTTTTCTCATCTGTCAAGTTTCTTAAATTCTACATATGAATGAAATCATATGATATCTGTTTTTCTCTGACTTATTTCGCTTCCGTTTTTAATAAGGCCACCCAGTTTTATTGGTAGGACCACACCCTTATACCTCATTTACACTTAATTACCTACTAAAGGTGTTATCTCCAAATGTAGTCATATTGGGGTTAAGGTTCAACACATGAATTTTAGTCCATAGCAATATATATGTTTGGGAGCACCTGGGTGGCTTAGTCGGTTAAGCGTCCATCCCTTTCTCTCTCTCCCTCTCCCTCAAAATAAACATTATATATATATTATTTATAAGCATATGTATGTAACATATATACATATATATACATATATATGTATATACACATATGTATATATGTATATAAACATATAAAACATATATAAATAAACATATATAAATAAACATATATATTATATAAACATTAAATATATATTATATATTATATTATTATATATTATATATAGATAAACATTATATATTATTTATAAGCATATTTATGTAACATATATACATATATATGTATATACACATATGTATATACATATATATAAACATATATAAAACATATATATATATGAATATATGTTTTATTGATTTAAAAACTCCTCTGATGAGGCTCCTGGCTGGCTCATGGGGTAGAACATATGACTCTCAGTATCAGGGCTTGGGGTCATGAGTTCAAGCCCCACATTGGTCATGGAACCTACTTAAAAAAAATGCTCTTATTAAAAAAATATTAACCTCAAATGTTCTCTGCTTAAGTTCCATATAACAATTGATTCTCACAAAGCACTTTTGTTGATTTTTACTGAACTTTTGTATCCAGAGCAACATGTTGTCGCTATTGATGAACCAACATAATTCTGTGAATGTTGTTTGATATTTTTGTTAAGGAATAAAATCAAAGTGAAACAACTAACATATATTGAAACTTCACTCTTTCAACAATGATGTGATCAACTTCTTTTCTGCAGTGAATAACGGTTTTTGAATACTGAAAGAATATTTACTCAATTTTTACTGCTGTTTACAATGTTAACAGCTACAGGCATAACACACTTTTAAGTTTCATCCATATTAACAAGCTCTTCATAACTTTTTTTAAAGTTTATTTATTTTGAGAGAGAGAGAGAACACACATATGCACGGGGAGGGGCAGGGAGAGAGGGAGAGAGAGTATCCCAAGCAGGCTCCATGCACTGTCAGCACAGAGCCCAATTCAAGGACTTGCTCACACAAACCACAAGATCAAGAGCTGAGCCGAAACCAAGAGTCGTATTCTTAACAGACTGAGCCACATAGGCACCCCATTCTTGACCATAACTTTTAAGTCTAGACAATCAACAAAATAATAAATAGCCTTGATTTGTCATGCTTGCTGGTGTTTCCATGTTGTAAATGCTGCCACCATGACCTATTTCAAACTATTAGCCTAATGTCACTGAACATGAAACTGGAAAGAGATGTGCACAGCTCATTATCATATAACATTTCCATAATGCAGATACAATAGACATAAATAACCTCAAGGGCATAGATAATGGGAAAGTGTAGTAAAAATAATTACGAGTTTTGAATGTTTATTACCTTTCTTAAAAATATTTTTTGGGGCGCCTGGGTGGCTCAGTCGGTTAAGCGTCGGACTTTGGCTCAGGTCATGATCTCGCGGTTTGTGAGTTCAAGCCCCACGTTGGTCTCTGTGCTGACAGCTCAGAGCCTGGAGCCTGTTTCGGATTCTGTGTCTCCCTCTCTCTCTCTGACCCTCCCCCGTTCATGCTCTGTCTCTCTCTATCTCAAAAATAAGTAAATGTTGGGGCGCCTGGGTGGCGCAGTTGGTTAAGCGTCCGACTTCAGCCAGGTCACGATCTCGCGGTCCGTGAGTTCGAGCCCCGCGTCGGGCTCTGGGCTGATGGCTCAGAGCCTGGAGCCTGTTTCCGATTCTGTGTCTCCCTCTCTCTCTGCCCCTCCCCTGTTCATGCTCTGTCTCTCTCTGTCCCAAAAATAAATAAACGTTGAAAAAAAAAAATTAAAAAAAAAAAAGAAAAAAAAATAAGTAAACGTTAAAAAAATTTTTTTCTTAATATTTTTTAACATTTATTTATTTTTGAGAGACAGAGAGAGACAGAGCCTGAGCAGGGAGGAGCAGAGAGAGAGGCAGACACAGAATCCGAAGCAGGCTCCAGGCTCTGAGCTGTCAGCACAGAGCCTGATGCACGGGGCTCAAATTCACAAACTGCAAGATCATGACCCCAGCCCAGCCGAAGTCGGACCCTTAACCGACTGAGCCCCCCCAGGGGCGCACCTATTAACCTTTTTAAAAAAGTAATCTCTACTCCCAAAGTGGAACTTGAACTCACGACTATGAGATCCAGAGTTGCATGCTCTACTGACTAAGCCACCCATGTGCCCCTGTTATCTATTTTTAATATAACTCACTGTAAATTTATACACTTTAACTTTTAATAATGGCTGTGCATAACAACCAGCTCACGAAATTCTGAAAAATTTAACAATCAGGTCTTGCAAGCCAATATGTGCTGGGTCCAGCATACCACTATGTGCCTACTCCAATTCTACTCAATCATACTGCCCAGTGCCACTGTCACCAGTCTCTCCTTTTCCCATCAGAAAATTCCCTCATTGAAACCCCTAAATATATTCCTATTCTATTAGAGAATTTATTTAATCTTCTCTTATAATTCAATGACTTTACATTCTGAAAGGACGTAAGTTTCAAGGAAGCAGACGTGAGAAACTTAACAATGAGGAATAGAAGAAGGTTGAGGACTTTTGGTTAATAGCCTTTTTTTTTTTAAGGTTTTATTTTTAAGTAATCTCCACACCCAACGTGGGGCTCAGACTTACAGCCCTGAGATCAAGAGTCTCATGCTCTACTGACTCAGGGACCCCAATAATCTTAAAAATATTCTTAACTAAAATATAGTATACAACTATTCATTTTTAAAATGAAAACATTGGGGCGCCTGGGTGGCGCAGTCGGTTAAGCGTCCGACTTCAGCCAGGTCACGATCTCGCGGCCCGTGAGTTTGAGCCCCGCGTCAGGCTCTGGGCTGATGGCTCAGAGCCTGGAGCCTGTTTCCGATTCTGTGTCTCCCTCTCTCTCTGCCCCTCCCCCGTTCATGCTCTGTCTCTCTCTGTCCCAAAAATAAATAAATGTTGAAAAAAAAAAATTTAAAAAAAAAAAATAAAAAAAAATAAAATGAAAACATTAATAACTGGTCAGGAAATAATACTAACAATAGTAAGACTCATCAGTGGATGCTGAACCCATTGGGTAAAATGTTGACAGGGGACACATTTCCAAAGCATTATACTAGAGATTTTTTTTAACCAATTACAAGAGGAAAGATGAATCTTTCCCAAGGAACAACCTGGCAGTTAAAACCTAAGCTAGGAGATCAAATCTAGCATCACAAATATAGTGGGTTATCCTTACACTGTCTCTTGATATGATACAATACAATATTCACAACATTCCCTATAAGAAATTCTTGGCAGAATATTTACTCTGAATCTAATCAAGCCCTTCTAGACCTAACTTTCACTTTATAGGAAATTCAAGGAGACAGAATAACAAGTTAAACAACATTGTAAGACAAAAATAAAATGTGAGACCTTCTACAAAACAACTGGTCTGGCCTCTTCAAAAAGTAAGTATCGGGGCCCCTGGGTGGTTCAGTTGGTTAAGCATCCAACTCTTGATTTCAACTCTTGATTTCAGCTTAGGTCATGATCTCACAATTCATGAATTAGAGCCCCGCATCGGGCTCTATGCTGACAGTGTGGAGCTTGCTTGGAATTTTCTCTCCCTTTCTCTCTGCCCCTATCCCACGTGCACTCTCTCTCTTTCTCAAAATAAATAAACTTAAAAAAAATGAGTATCATTATAAAAGATGGTAGAGCTATTTCAAATTAAAAGAACGTACAAAGTTAAAACAACCAAATGTTAGTTTGTCTGGATTCTAGATTGAAAAACTGTAATAAAAGAAATCTGAAATCTTTACTATATGATTTTTGGCTTATTACCTAAAATTATATTTAATGATCAATTGGAAATTCAATTTGGTCCTCCAATATTTTTAGAAACAACGAAAAAATCAGCGGGAGCAAAATATGGCACTTTGATATAAAGATTATTGTTTTTTAAATTTTTTAATGTTTATTTATTTTTGAGAGAGAGAGAGACAGAACACAAGCAGGGGAGGGGCAGGGAGAGAGGGAGACACAGAATCCAAAGCAGGCTTCAGGCTCTGAGCTGTCAGCACAGAACCCAATGTGGGGCTTGAACCCGCAAACCGTGAGATTGTGACCCGAGCTAAAGTCGGACACTTAAACGACTGAACCACCCAGGCACCCCTGATATAAGGGTTATTTTAAGCTGAAGGCCCCTGAGAAGAAGCAGATAAAAAGGAAAGCTCTCTGCATTACTCCTATTGCCCAAAATAGGACATAAATTTATGAAGTTGTTCCCCCTCCTCTCTCTACTGGAAAGGACAAAAGTTACCTTAATCAGTGCAGAGATGGCAACAAGGAATCTACATAACATACTTTGCTAAATAGCCCTTATATTTCATTAGATCTCCCATACATTCACCTTCCCCCAATTTGTCACCCTATAAACTCAAAGTCCTCTTCGTTTGGTCACTTCTCTAAAAATTTACTGTTCTTTTGGGAAGATACTCCATAAGCCCAAGTTCTAACCATCTCTTTGAGTTACTCCTTTCTGGGTATTCCCATTGTGTATGCTTCATTCACATGTTAATAAGCTTCTGTTTCTTTTTCTCTTGTTAATCTGTCTTTTGTCAGTCTAATTTTCATGGGCACCAGCCAATGAACTTAAGATGGGTAAAGGGAAAAAAGAAACTTTTCCTCCTCTACAAACGTCAGATGAATTGCAGAAGTATTTGTTACAGAGAGTAATTTTTTCTCAACATCTAACCTGATATTTCAAATTGTTCCTTTGTTTGGTGCCCTGGAAAAATCAACAGCTATTAAGATTTAGAAGATTGCAAGGGTTGTCTTTCAAAATGTGGAGAAAACCAGTGTGACAAGTTCCCCAAAAGATAACTTTTTAGGAAAACAGATACATGAAAGTTTCGCTCTGTTTCATCTCATTAAAAATATTAAAGCCAGTACATCTTTCAGAAAATCTTTCTTGTGGGGCACCTGGCTGGCTCAGTCAGTAAAGCATGTGACTCTTAATCTCAGGGTTGTACATTTGAGCCCCATGTTGGGTGTAGAGATTACTTAAAAATAAAACCTTTTAAAAAAAAAACAAAGAAAATCTTTTTTGTACTTCCAGGGGTACATGTATCACAGAAGTTAATTTTTCGCCATGTTTATTTCAGATTTTTCTGTTTTATCAAACAGCACATACAGTTGAAACCCATCCCCATTCCATTATCCTAACTATCCAGAGCTACCTTTTCACTGAAATCACTGTATTCTTACTGTTCATGTTTTTATACTTTTGTTACATAGATTTATATTACCTCTGTACATGCGCAATAAGCAATATACAGTATAGTTTTCTATCCTTTTACATTTTTCACAGATGGTACCATACTTCATGTATGCTCTTAGAATCTACTTTTTTCAGTCAACAGTGTGTTTAGGATGTAACCATGGTACTACACCTGGGTTTAGTTCATTTATTCTAGCTACATTATGGTATCCTATTTATGAATTACCAAAATGAATTTGTTTGGCATCTTCATGAACATTCAGTCTTTTACCTTTGAAATCAATTCTGGGAGCACCTGGGTGGCTCAGTCAGTTAAGCATCTGACTTCGGCTGAGGTCATGATCTCGTGGTTCAGTTCTTGAGTTCGAGGCCCGCTTCTAGCTCTGTGCTGACAGCATAGAGCCAGCTTTGGGTTCTGTGTGTGTGTGTGTGTGTGTGTGTGTGTGTGTGTGTGTGTCTCTCTCTCTCTCAAAAATAAAAAACATTAAAAAAAAGTTTTTTAGTCAATTCTGAAATGAACAACTTTGCATGAGATTTTATCTAGAATAAGTATTTAGAAGCAGAATATGGGGTGCCTGGCTGGCTCAGTCAGTGGAGTATGTGACATTGGGTCTCAGGGTCATATGTGTTTGAATTCCACGGTGGGGACAGAGCTTACACACAAAATAATAATAGGGCACCTGGGTGGCTCAGTCAGATAACTGGCCAACTCTTGATCTCAGCTCAGGTCTTGATCTTGGGGTCATGGGTTCTGGCCCCAGTTTGGACTCCGTGCTGGGCATAAAGCCTACTTAAAAAATAATAATAATAACAAAAATAAAAATAGACGTGGAATAGTTAGGCCAGAATATCTTCAACTTTGCATATTAAAATAGTTGCAAATTTACTTCTAGTGGGTGCACTTAGAGTATGAGAATATCCCTAATCCCTGCCAACATTTGTTATTTTTAGTTCCCACCAAATCTTATGTGTATGAAAATGGTATATCATATTTGTTCTAATGTACATTTTCCTTAGTAGCAGTGAGTTTGAGCACTCTTTCGCAATTTTATTGGCCATTCAGGTTTTCTCTTCAGTTGCCTTTTTCTATTGGATTGTTTGTCTCTGATACCATCTGCTATTATTAGTTTGTTAGAGTTTTTAATTATTTATTTATTTTTATTTTTGTTGGAGAGGAAAGAGGACGCAGAGAGAGAGACAAGCAGGGTTCACCTGAAGCGGGGCCCAAGCTCACCCAATGTGGGACTTGAACTCAGGAACCATGAGATCATGACCCGAACTGAAGTCAGATTTTAATGACTGAGCCACTCAGGCGCCCTTGTTAGAGTTTTTCAAAAAGTATGTTAAGATGTTAAAATTATGTTTTGATACTAGTCCTTTGATAGTGTTGAAATTTTTTCCTTTGCCTTTGAAAGCTAAATAAAAATAGTAAGTGAATATATGGAGGAAGGATCTGTCCCACAACATTAGACCCCAAGCTTAACCAGAGACTGCCTGGCCATGGCTCCATGAAGCTATTAAATTAAGATAAATGAAAAGAGCACAAACCAACTTGCTTTCCAGATGGCTCATGGTTTGCTTGCCTGATTTATGAAGGATGATACTCCCCATTAAAACTCTTTTTAGTAGGTTGACTTCATTTTGCTGACTGAACCAACATAATCGTTTTATTCTAATAATCGAGTTCCTTTCATTACATGCTTTTTGCTTCTTGTGCATTCTCAGACAGGCTGAAGGTAGACTAAAATGGAACACAATGGAGGTTCTAGAAATGTTACCAAGAAGAAATCATTTATTTTGAATGGATGAAAATAAGGAGGTAACAACTTATCAGATTGTACTATGATTATTTTTACAAATGATGCTCACTTTTAGTAACTGCTAGATTTTCTTCTACTGCTGTTTCTCCCTAGAGCAGAAGCATCACAAAGACTATATTTTCTCCACTCCTGTGCTATTCTCTTGGGCTTCAAATGAAACTATAGATCCTGAAGTGGATTCCAGGACAGTGTTTCAGGCAACTTAGGGACAGTGTAAAATATACTGAAGTCATAGTGGAAGAAGCTGAAGCTACTGTGCCAAGATAGAGGAGTTTCCAGTGGTTAGTGTTGACTATTGAATGCAGTGACATCTATCATTTTCTCCTTTGTAAGGTATCATAAACCATTTTATGTTTTTTTGAATAGTCTATTATTATTATTATTATTATTATTCACATATGACACTCTATTACTTTCAGGTATACAAGATTGATTTGATACTTCTATACATTGGGAAATAATCACCACCATAAGTCTAGTTGTCTGTCACCATACAAATTTACAAATTTGTTTTTCTTATGATGAGAACTTTTAAGATTTACTCTTAGCAACTTTCAAGTATACAATACCAGTGTATTGACTATAGTCACCATTGCTGTACATTACATGCCCATTGCATATTTATTTTATATCTGGAAGTTTATATTTCTTGATCCCCGTCGCTCATTTTGCTTACCCCCATACCACCTCCCCTTTGGCAACCACCAATCTGTTTTCTTTGTGAGTTTTGTTTTGTTTGTTCATTTGCCTTTTTTGTTTTGTTTTGTTTTTGTTTTTGTTTTAGATTCCATTTAGCAAATACCCACAAGGTACATCCATGTTGATGCAAATGGCAAGATTTCCTTTTTTAATGGCTGAATAGTATTCCTGTGTGTGTGTGTGTGTGTGTGTGTGAGAGAGAGAGAGAGAGAGAGAGAGAGAGAGAGAGATGGAGATGGAGACAGAGAGAGAGAGAGAGACTTACTCTTTATCCATTCATCCATTCATGGACACTTTGTTGCTTTTGTATTGTGGCTATTCTAAATAATCCTGCAGTGAGCATAGGGGTGCATATATCTTTTTGAGTTAGTATTTTAGTTTTCCTTGGACATTTTATGTTTTACATTATATACGGATGATATTTAACACCCCTTCCTTTTCTTTTTGTTTAACAATTGGAATTTTCCCTGCTGGTGTATATCTTTACTTTCTTCCTTGATCAGTGTGTTTGCTAGTGTTAAATAAAGGAGGTCACTAGACTGAAGGTGATTCCAGTACCTTATCAGCATTAAGTGAGCAATCCAAAACCGAACCCTGTAAATGCCTCAAGGTTAAGAAAACAAAATCTAAGGATAATCAATCGCAAAGAGCCAACTTGACTTTCCAAATAAGGCAAATATTTAAGCTATAGCCAATCAAAATAATTTCCTTGCTTTGCTTCTGCCTTTACTCCATAAAAGTCTTTCTCCTAGCTCCTATTGTGGAGCACTTGTTACCACTTCTGGCTTGGTTGGCACTGCCTGATTCAAATTGATTTTTGCTCAAATAAGATCTTAACATTTTTAATGTGTCTTAGTTTTATCTTTAATAATAGTGAGATAACTTACCAAATATACATGTTTGTCTTAGTCAGGACTCTCTTGACTGTAACAGAAATTAATCCCAAACAGACTTATGGGGAAATGGGGCCAAAGTAATTAACTACTTTGAAAAGACCAGAGGGACCATAATAATCCAAGCTTGATTCTCAGTGGGTTCAGTCTGGTCCCCTAAATTATTTTTTACTTATTCACTTATTTTTTTTAATTTATTTTTAAGTAAGATCTATGCAACCCCAGAGATCAAGAATCGCATGCTCTACCAACTAAGCCAGTCAGGTGCTCCCTCTTTTTTTGTTTAAAGAGCATGCTTGAATGTGAAGGGTTTTTAATTTTATTTTATTTTAATGTTTGTTTATTTATTTTGAGAGAGAGAGAGGGAGAGAGAGAGAGAATGCATGTGCATGCAAGTGGGGGTGGGGCAGAGAGAGGGGGAGAGAGAGAGAGAGAGAGAGAGAGAGAGAGAGAATCCCAAGCAGGTTCTGCACTATCAGGACAGAGCCTGATGCAAGGCTTGATCCCATGAACTGTGAGATCATGACCTGAGCTGAAATCCAAGAGTGGGATGCCTAAGTGACTGAATCACCCAGGTGCTCCTAATTTATTTATTTATTTTTATTTAAAAAAAAAACTTTTTTAAACATTTATTCATTTTTGAGAGTGAGAAAGACAGAGCATGAATGGGGGAGGGGGAGAGAGAGAGGGAGACAGAATCTGAAGCAGGCTCCAGGCTCTGAGCTGTCAGCACAGAGCCTGATGCAGAGCTCAAACCCACAAACTGTAAGATCATGACCTGAGCCGAAGTCAGACGCTTAACTGACTGAGCCACCCAGGCGCCCCTATTTTATTTTTAAAGTAAGCTCTACCCCCAGTGTGGGGCTTGACCTCAGGACCCCAAGATCAAGAGTCATATGCTCTCCCAGTTGATCTAGCCAGGCACCCCTGGTCTCATAAATTCTTAACCTATCGTTAAGATAGATGGGCCAGGCTTAGGTCATTCACCCACTCTTGTCTGAACGGAGTAGTAAGGGGAGGATGTATGGGATCAGCCTCATCTGAAACTCTATGCCTGTTGCTATGAAAAGAACAAGGTATGGATGCCAGGAAAGCAAAAACAATATAGTTCCATTTCAATCATCCTTTTTTATCCAATGCTTTTTATATTTTTGCTTCTCCCCCTCCCCCAATGTCTGTCAATCAATTTTGACTTGATAAGAGTTACCTCAGGGTGGACATCAATTCCCGTTATCCAGCTTATTTTAATTGAAGGAAGAAAATTTTGCTGTAACACACCCCGAAAGCTGAAGCAGTTGGCTACTAAAAGGCCATTACTCCTTTTGGATAGAAATTGGCTGATGGAGCAAGAATTGATTCTGGAGTTATTGATGATTTGGCTCTCCCCAGTTTTGGGGGGGGGGGGGGTTCTACTGAACCATCAAGTCATCAATTTGCTCATTTCTGCTTCCATCAGTGATTAATGATCCTGAGGTTGGATAGGGCATCTTTGCAATTGCTAAGTGCTGAGTCATTCATCTCATTAAGAATACATTCCTACCTTTATTTGCTGCCTGAAAAGTAAGCCCCTGAAGCTCTGCAGATATAGCATGACTATGAGATCTTAACTATGCATGAATGTATATGTAAGCGTGTTTTCCTTTGTTTTTGACTGAGCTATTTTTATACTCCATAAATCGTAGATAACTGATAGCAAGGCAACTAGTTTTTGTCTATTTTGTTAGTTTTCTATTGCTGCTTTTCTTTTCCTTTTTTATTATTTTTTTAAGTAGGCTCCATGCCCAAAGTGGGGCTTGAACTTATGACCCTGAGATCAAGAGTTGTATGCTCTACCAACTGAGCCACCCAGGTGCCCCTCTATTGCTGTTTCTAAAAACTGCCATGGGGGCACCTGGGTGGCGCAGTCGGTTAAGCGTCCGACTTCAGCCAGGTCACGATCTCGCAGCCCGTGAGTTCGAGCCCCGCGTCAGGCTCTGGGCTGATGGCTCAGAGCCTGGAGCCTGTTTCCGATTCTGTGTCTCCCTCTCTCTGCCCCTCCCCCGATCATGCTCTGTCTCTCTCTGTCCCAAAAATAAATAAATGTTGAAAAAAAAATAAAATAAAATAAAAATAAAAATAAAAACTGCCATGAATTTGGCATCTTAAAGCAACACAAATTTACTTTCTTACAGTTCTGGAAACTAGAAGTCCCACACAGGTTCCCCTGGGCTAAGATCAAGGTAACTGCAGAGCACCATTACTTTCTGGAGGCTGTAGGGAGAATTATATTTGCTTGCCTTTTCTAGCTTTTAAAGGCCACCCCATTCCTGAGCTCTTGGATCCCTTTCTCTATCTTCTAAATCAGCAATGTTGCATCTTTCTGACCATCCTTCCATAGTCACAGCTCCCTCTGACTCTCTCCTGCTTACCCTCTTCCACGTTTAAAGACCCTTGTGATTACATTGAACCCACCTGGATAATCCAAGATAATCTCTACAATTAGGTCATCTGACTAGCAATCTTAATTCCCTCTGTATCGACTCAATTCCCCTTCACTCCCTAACATATTGAGAGGTTCTGAGGATTAGGCTGGGACATTTTGGAGGTGGGGGAAGTAGGCATTATTCTGCCTTCCACCGTCTATAGACATGCAAATAAATTCTGCCAAATGGAGATTGCTTTGACATCTCTACCCACCCACTCCTGTAGCAAAATCCACTTTTCCTTCCATTTCAACATTCCTTTACTCTATAGGAAGTTGTAGATCTTTGACTTCACCTTTGAACCAATTTTAACAGATTTCCCAGTTCTCTCATTATTTAATGAGCTACGTAAAATCTTTGACATGTGTTTATCTTATACATCATATGAAATAAATTATTAGCTTATAAATATTTATAGTCATGATTGTACCTTATTTTGAAAATTTATCAGAGGCTTAGGTACTAGAGATTGAAAAAATAGAAATGTATACACTAGAGATACATCGTAGGACTTCAGGAAATGATGGTATACCTCAATCTCTTCCATCTTCTTACAGATTTCAACGTGATCAGGAGATAGACTTGGCTGGGACTCCAATAGCTACCCGTTGAAAGTCAGAGATCAGGTTACTTCCTTCTGACATTTGAATCTCAAGTTTGAATCCTAGTCCATTCAAGGGAATTGTCTAAGATCATCTGTTCATTACTCTACCTGGACTTCAGAAGTTGTACAATCTACTTTTTAAAAAGAAAGCTGGGGCTTCTGGGTGGCTCAGTCAGTTGATCGTCCAACTCTTGATTTCGGCTCAGGTCATAATCTCACAGTTCTTGAGATCAAGCCCGGAGTCTGGCTCTGCGCTGACAGCAGGGATTCTCTCTCAGCTTAGGATTCTCTCTCTCCCTCTCTCTCTGGCCCTCCCCCCACTCTCTTTCTCAAAATAAATAATAAAAACATTAAAAAATTTTTTTAAAAAGTAAAAATTAAAAGGAAAGTTAACAATGAGCTAACCCCTACCTCCAGTCATTGACCCACAAATAGTGATTTTGCGAGATGAAGTGAAAATGTTAAGCATTTTTGCTTAAAAGCGTAAAGCGTCTGGTTCATCTTCACAGGGAAGTTGGAGTATTCTGGTCTGATACAGCAACCACCCTGGCTCTGTTTCCTTTCCCTTGGGGCACTCAACCAGCTCTGACAGAACAGCTTCCGGTAAACTTGTTACCCTACCTATTGAATCCAGAAGGTCAACATTTCCAGTAGTCTAGAAGAAACAAAGAGAGAAAAGACAAGAAGCTTCCTTATTACAAATCCAAATCCTTTTCATTTGCTATTTCATCACAGAGTAGCTGGCCACTAACTCTATAGATCAAAATTGTTCTATCCAGCTATGCTTTAAATATAATAAAATTGCAGTAAAATAAAAATGTGAATAATAATAAAATAAATAATGGGATTTGTAGGGATTGCATTGGGTAATATAGACATTTTAACAATATTTCTTCTTCTAGTCCATAAGCCTGGAATGTTTTTCCATTTTTTTTTGTGTGTCCTCTTCAATTTCTTTCATCTGTGCTCTATACTTTTTAGAGTACAGATCTTTTACCTCTTTGGTTAGGTTTATTTGTAGATATCTAATGTGTTTGGTGTAATTATGAATGGGATTGATTCCTTGATTTCTCCTTCTGTTTCTTCATTATCGGTGTATAGAAATGCAATAGATTTCTGTATGTTGATTTTGCACTCTGTGACTTTACTTATTTTGTGTATCAGTTCTAGCAGTTTTTTGGTGGAGTCTTTTGGGTTTTCTTTCTTTCTCTCTCTCTTTTTTTTAATGTTTATTTATTTTCAAGAGAGAGAGAATGAGAGTTCATGTGTTACTGGGGGAAGGCAGAGAGAGGGAAACAGGGGGGCTCAAACTCATGAGCCATGAGATCATGACCTGAGACGAAGGCAAATGCTTAACCGACTGAGCCACCCAGGCTCCCCAGAATGTTTTGGGTTTTCTATATAGAGAGTATCCTGTCTTCTGCAAATAGTGAAAGTTTGACTACTTCCTTGCCAGTTTGAATACCTTTTATTTCTTTTTGTTGCCTGATTACTGAGGCCAGGATTTCCAGCACTATGATGAACAGTGGTGAGAGTGGACATCCCTGTCTTGTTCCTGACTATAGAGGAAAAGTTTTCAGGTTTTCCCCACTGAGGACAACATTAACTGTGGATTTTTCATGTAATGGGATTTGTAAGCTCGTTAGAAGCCTGAAAAAGTCAGTTTTGGGTGCTATATTTATCCTTTTTTTTTTAAGTTTATTTATTTATTTTGAGAGAGAGAGAGTGCACACGTGTGTGCAAGTGGGCAAGAGATAGAGAAAGAGAGAGAGAGAGAGAGAGAGAGAGAGAGAGAGAGAGAGAGAATCCCAAGCAGGCTCCATGCTGTCAGCTCAGAGCTTGACTCAGGGCTTGAATTCACAAACTGTGAGTTCATGATCTGAGCTGAACCAAAATCTGACACTTAACTGACTGAGACACACAGGCATCCCTATATTTATCCTTTTGATCAAAGTCCTAAAGAGTAATTTTACATTTATTTGTCTGTGGTCTACATATTTTTTTCCTTTTGTGAAGAAAATTATTTGTATTTTATTTTATTTTTAAAAATTTTTTAATGTTTATTTTTGAGAGAGAGAGAGGGACAGAGACAGAACATGAGCAGAGGAGGGGCAGAGAGAGAGGGAAACACAGAATCTGAAGCAGGCTCTAGGCTCTGAGCTGTCAACACAGAGCCCAATGTGGGGCTCGAACTCACAAGAACCGTGAGATCATGACCTAGGCCAAAGTCAGACGTTTAACTCACTGAGCCGCAAAGCACCCCAGAATTATTTATATTTTATATATTTTTTTTAAATTTAGTTTTTTTATTTTTTAAAATGTATATCCAAATTAATTAGCATATAGTGCAACAACAATTTCAGGAGTAGATTCCTTTGTACCCCTTACCCATTTAGCCCATCCCCCCTCCCACAACCCCTCCAGTAACCCTCAGGGTGTTCTCCATATTTATGAGTCTCTTCTGTTTTGTCCCCCTCCCTGTTTTTATATTATTTTTGTTTCCCTTCCCTTATGTTCATCTGTTTTGTCTCTTAATGTCCTCATATGAGTGAAGTTATATGATTTTTGTCTTTCTCTGACTAATTTCACTTAGCATAATACCCTCCAGTTCCATCCACGTACTTGCAAATGGCAAGATTTCATTCTTTTTGATTTCTGAGTAATACTCCATTGTATATATATATACCACATCTTCTTTATCCATTCATCCATTGATGGACATTTGGGCTCTTTCCATACTTTGGCTGTTATTGATAATGCTGCTATAAACATGGGGGTGCATGTGTCCCTTCAAAACAGCACACCTGTATCCCGTGGATAAATGCCTAGTAGTGAAATTGCTGGGTCGTAGGGAAGTTCTATTTTTAGTTTCTTGAGGAACCTCCATACTATTTTCCAGAGTGGCTGCACCAGCTTGCATTCCCACCAACAATGAAAAAGAGATCCTCTTTCTCCGCATCCTTGCCAACATCTGTTGTTGCCTGAATTGTTAATGTTAGCAATTCTGACAGGTGTAAGGTGGTATCTCATTGTGGTTTTGATTTGTGTTTCCCTGATGATGAGTGATGTTGAGCATTTTTTCATGTGCCGATTGGCCATCTGGATGTCTTCTTTGGAGAAGTGTCTATTCATGTCTTTTGCCCATTTCTTCACTGGATTATTTGTTTTTTGGGTGTTGAGTTTGATAAATTCTTTATAGATTTTGTATACTAACCCTTTATCTGATATGTCATTTGCAAATATCTTCCATTCTGTCAGTTGCCTTTTAGTTTTGCTGATTGTTTCCTTAGCTGTGAAGAAGCTTTTTATTTTGGTGAGGTCCCAGTAGTTCATTTTCACTTTTGTTTCCCTTGCCTCTGGAGATGTGTTGAGTAAGAAGTTGCTGCAGCCAAGATCAAAGAGGTTTTTGCCTGCTATCTCCTCGAGGATTTTGATGGTTTCCTGTCTTACATTGAGGTCTTTCATCCATTTTGAATTTATTTTTGTGTATGGTGTAAGAAAGTGGCCCAGGTTCATTCTTCTGCACATTGCTGTCCAGTTTTCCCAGCACCACTTGCTGAAGAGACTGTCTTTATTCCATTGGATATTCTTTCCTGCTTTGTCAAAGATTAGTTGGCCATACGTTTGTAGGTCCATTTCTGGGTTCTCTATTCTGTTCCATTGATCCGAGTGTCTGTTTTTGTGCCAGTACCATACTGTCTTGATGATTACAGCTTTGTAGTATAGCTTGAAGTCTGGGATTGTGATGCCTCCTGCTTTGGTTTTCTTTTTCAAGATTGCTTTGGCTGTTTGGGGTCTTTTCTGGTTCCATACAAATTTTAGGATTATGTGTTCTAGCTCTGTGAAGAATGCTGGTGTTATTTTGATAGGGATTGCATTGAATATGTAGAGTGCTTTGGGTAGTATTGACATTTTAACAATATTTGTTCTTCCCACCCAGGAACATGGAATCTTTTTCCATATTTTTGTGTCTTCAATTTTTTCATAAGCTTTCAAAATTATTTGTATTTTAAAGGGTACATTTCCTACACTTTAATGTTCTTCATTATAAAAATAATATATGCTTATATTAGAAAATTTGGAAAAACATTTTATTATTTTATTTTTTTAATGTTTATTTATTTTTTGAGAGAAAGAGAAAGCAAGAGAGATCCTGTGTGCATGAGCAAGGGAGGGGCAGAGAGAGTGAAATCCCAATCAGGCTCCATGCAGACAGCACAGAGCCTCACTTGGGGCTCAAACTCATGAAGCTGTGAGATCATTACATAAGCTGAAACCAAGAGTCAGACATTCAATTGACCAAGCCACACAGGCGCCCCTGGAAAAACACTTTAAAAATAAGAAAAAAAGTTATTTACAACACAACCATCCAGATTACTATTGGCTTTTATTACTGCCTAAGTTTTTGTTGGATTTTTTTTCTTACATTGTAATAATCTTTCATACATAAAATGTTTATATTGTCTTTTCACTCAATATGATCAGCAATTCCTATGTCATTGTTACATAATTTTTTGGCTACGTAATTTTTCACCAGCTTGATATTCCGTAGTTTAAGTGACATTTGCATATTTGTTATCTTTATGTCTATGATAAGGTTTGTCTTTTATGGTAGCTTCAAATTTATTTATTCAATTTTTTATTACTGCTTCTTGTTAATTAAGCAGTTTATATAAATTTAGTAAGAACAAAAGTCAATAGTTATATTAACAACATCAAAATACAGAATTCAGTTCTTTAAATTTCTCCAGTAGAAGCTTAAAAAAAAACCCATAAAACTCAATACAGATCACAAGAAGGCCAGCTAGTTTTAAAGGCAATCAGAAATTTTCCTTTCCATCAAAATCATTGTTATCCATAGTATATAGCAATAAACATTTTGATCACTAACCACAAGCTTAGTAAGAACAACTTGTAAAAGTAGACAGCGAGCATATAATACAAAAATAAAATGGAAGTCAGTGTTAAGCACTATTCTCTTTGGTTTTATTCAGAGCTGTTTTTTCAGTATTTGTTCATTTATTCATTAAATATTGAAGGAGCACTAACTAGATACTAGACATTGGAGAGAGGATAGTTAATAAGAAATATTTTATAGCATTCATTCTGGGGCTGACTGGATCATCTTCAAATTCTTTTTTTTCTTTTAATGTTTATTTATATTTGAAAGAGGCGGGGGGATAGGGAGAGAGAAAGAGAGAGAATGAAAGCAAGCAGAGGAAGGGCAGAGAGAAAGGGAGACACAGAATCTGAAGCAGGCTCCAAGCTCTGAGCTGTCAGCACAGAGCCCGATGTAGGGCTTGAACTCACAGGCCGTGAGATCATGACCTAAGCCGAAGTCGGACACTTAACCGACTGAGTCACCCAGGCGCCCCAATCATCTTCAAATTCTTTTGCACGCTATAAAATGTTCCCTGGGCTCTGTCTGCTAATGTTGAAGAATCAGAACCGTGTGCTGGGTTATTCAAAAGGCACTGCCCCTCTCTTGGTGCTCATGTCTTCAGTGGTAGCTGGTTAATGTGACTGTGACAACACCTAGGCTTGTTGTTATAAAGGGAGGGATATTTGTGGTCTCTCAGAAAAAGGAAGTCCTGTGGAGAGGGCAGCTTGCTGTGGGAAGCAGCCATTCTGCAGCACCCACAGGAAGAGGAAGCTGGGGATTAAAACAAAAACAAAAACAAAACAACCAAACTCTCTTTTCCTACCTACCTCGGATCTTCTCCCTGATCTAACCTCCAGGGATCCCCACTGGCAAAATCCAAATGGAAGCCGAAGAGCAAGGAAGTTTATCGATGCAGTCCGTAAAGATCAGATTCCCAGAGCCGGGAACAGAGCAGAGCAGAGCAGTGGATCTGGAGGAACAAACAAAATCTTCAGCATGAATAGTAAAAAATGAGTAGTAATCCTGTGCCCATGTTGCAGGTGTGGAAACTGAGGGTACAGAGAGGTTAATTAATGCGCCCATAGACAATAGGGGGACAAAATTGGCATTTACATCAAGCGTTTATGTTCAATTACTATATATACTGCCATTTTTTCTCCATGATATCTCCCAAATAGTGCCACACACAGTAGAGTTCCTCAGGAAATACTTTTTGCAAAGGAAGGAAAAGGAAGAGTGAAGAGAAAACTATTTAGAAAGAATGTAAGTTAGCTCTGTGAAAGAATGTCTTGGGTTAGCAACGTCAACAGAGGTACTTCTAGCAAATTTTCATGAACCTGATAAATCCTTGGGGTTTTTTTTGTTTTTTTAAAAAAAAAATTTTTTTTTCAACGTTTTATTTATTTTTGGGACAGAGAGAGACAGAGCATGAATGGGGGAGGGGCAGAGAGAGAGGGAGACAGAATCGGAAACAGGCTCCAGGCTCTGAGCCATCAGCCCAGAGCCCGACGCGGGGCTCGAACTCATGGACCGCGAGATAGTGACCTGGCTTAACCGACTGCGCTACCCAGGCGCCCCAATCCTTGTTTTTAAGAATTGCTCAGATGTACTCTACCTGAGGTGGTAACTAGACTTAGCATTTTCTTATGTAAAAAAATAGTAAATCACTATGATGTACCCCTGAAACTACTAAACTGTTGTATGTTAATTACACTTCAATTAAAAGTATAATTTTCATTATACTCTGCCTGAAGGTGAGGGGTGTGAATCAGAGAGGTTAGACCCAAAGCCCTACGTCTCCACCATTCTGTCTAGTCAAACTTTTTTGTATTGTGGCAAAAAACACGTAACCTAAAATTTACCATTTTAACCATTTCTAAGTGTATGGTTCAGTGACATTAAGTACGTTTACATCGTCCTGTAACCATCTATCTCTAGGAATTTTTCACCTTCCCAAAATGAAACTCTGCATCCATTAAACAGTATGTCTGTACATATTTGGAATAATAATACTGTCTAACTCATAAGCCCTCTCAGGTTGATTAGAGGGAAAGATATTTGGAATATTTGTAAGATACATCTGCAGAATATTGGCTTTCAAATATCCATTTGTAGGGTGAAACTAAAGCTAACAAACACAGGGTGCCTGGGTGGCACAGTGGGTTAAGCATCTGACTTTGGCTCAGGTCAAGGTCTCACAGTTTATGAGTTCAAGCCCCATATCAGGGTGTCAGTGAAGAGCCTGCTTCAGATCTTCTGTCCCCTTCGCTCTCTGCCCCTTCCCAGCTCATGTTCTCTCTCTTTCTCAAAAATAAATAAACATTAAAAACTTTAAAAAAACCTAACGAACACATAATGTGGGGCGCCTGGCTGTCCCAATCAAGAGAGCATGCGACTCTTCATCTCGGGATTGTAAGTTCAAGCCCCATGTGGGGATTACTTAAAAATGAAATCTTTAGAAAACAAACAAGCACATAATGTAAAAAAAAACAAAAACAAAAACAAAAAAAACAAGCACATAATGTAATCATATTGTTTTTACTGAAGTGCCTTACAGTAGGTTATAAATCAGAGTTGTCCAACAGACATGCAAGCTGTATATGGAATTTAAAATTTTCTACCAAAGTAAAATGTAACACATGAAGTTAATTTTAACATATTTATCTAACCAATATATCCAAAACACTATCATTTCATTGTGTAATCAATATTACAAAATTTTAATCAGATATTTTATGTTATTTTTTTCATATAAACCTTCAAACTCCAATGTATACTAGAGCACAGCTTAGTTTGTACTAGTCACATTTTAAATGTTCACCAGCTGCATATAATAGTGACTACTAAATGAGATAGCACATGTCTATACTATCCAACCTGTTTGTCGTTTTTTAAAAAATTTTTTTCGTTTGTTTATTTTTGAGAGACAGAGCACGAGTGGGGGAGGGGAGAGAGAGAGGGAGACACAGAATCCGAAGCAGGCTCCAGGCTCTGAGCTGTCAGCACAGAGCCTGATGCAGTGTTCAAACCCACGAACCATATGATCATGACCTGAACCGAAGTCAGACACCTACTGACTGAGCCAGCCAGGAACCCCTAACCTATTTATTCTCATAGAAACAGACCGATTAGTAGCTAGACAGATCCTTAGAACTAGAGATCCTTCTTTGTGAAGTGTAGGTTCAGTACCTTTCAGAAGGGGCTCAGGGGTCACTCAGTCGAGCTTGATTTCAGCTCGGGTCCTGATCCCAGGATCATGGGGTCAAGCCCCACATCGGGCTCCACACTTGGGGTGCTTGGGATTCTCTCCTTTCCCTCTGCGCCTCTCCCTTCCTTGTGCTCTCTCTCTTTAAAATAAAAAAAATCTTAAGTGTTAAAACGTTATGTGTTTTATGTGCAGATTCAAAAGAAATTTCTCTCGGTCTGGTCTTGACCTAGCAGTGATTTTAGTACTATCTCTTTCAGATGCCTAATGTCTTCAGAAGCAGCCCAACAATGTGAAATACTTGATATACGTCTCTGGCAGGGACACAAACTACCCCACCAGCTGCATTCCTTCATGTCAGGAAAAACAGTCCAATATATTTCTGGTCTACTACAAAATCTCAGAGGGTTGAAACAACCCAACACAGAAAAAAAGAAAATGAGCTAGGATTCAACCACTTGCTCTCATGAAAAGCATCAATAGTTAATAATGTTTAAAATTCACAGGATGCTAGATAGGGCGCCTGGGTGGCTCAGTCGGTTGAGTGTCCGACTTTGGCTCAGGTCATGATCTCACGGTTCGTGAGTTTGAGCCCTGCGTTGGGCTCTGTGCTGACAGCTCAGAGCCTGGAGCCTGCTTGGGATTCTGTGTCTCCCTCTCTCTCCCCCTCCCCTGCTTGTGCTCTGTCTCTATCTCTCAAGAATAAATAAAATTTTTTAAAGTTTTTAAATTCACAGGATGCTAGAGACAAAAGAGTCCTCAAACATCATCTAGCATAATCTCTTTCCTTTTACAACTGGGACAACTATGGACAAGAGAAGTAAGGTGAGTCAAGCTTTCAGTCTCACAATGTGATGTGACAGTAATCTTACAGCTCATTGTCCAGAAAGTCCTTCCAAGCCATCGGTGCTCCCTGACTCTGTAAGGTGGACACATTCTTTTTATTTTTATTTTTATTTATTAGCTACAACATTGAGTGTGTTTATACCATTACCAAAAAGAACCATGTTACTGAGGAAAAGCATTGTTGCTTAGAGATTAGTGGTTTGATTCTTGAATATGCAACTTTTCTATATGGTAACATAGCAGAGTGATTAAGAGGTCTCAGGATCTCATCTAAACCTAAGTACCTCCCAAAGGCCCCATCTCAAAATACTATCACAGGGTGGGTAGGGTTCAACTTAATGAATTTTGGGGCAGGACAAAATTCAGCCTGTAGCAATCAGGAAAGTCACATGTACCAGATTTTTCTTTCTTCCAAATATTTGTATCTGATGGCATGGTCATGAACAGAGAAGAGAGAACTATATCCACCTGTTCCCTAAACCTCACTCTTCTTGATATATTTTGACTAACATGATACTGACTTTTCTTGGGATTTTGCTTAACCGTATGCAAGCTTTCCTCTCAAATTGCTAGACCAAAATTTTCTTCTAAGAAATATTTTTAATAATAAATTGGCATTAACGAAGCTATACAAATATCCATGAATTTTTAATAGCAAAGTACTTAGTATTATAGATTGGATTATGTTCCCCACCCCAAAAAAGAGACATGGAAGTCCTAACCTCCCAGTATTTCAGAATGTGACCTTATTTAGAAATAGGGTTGGTGCAGATGTAATTAGTTAGGTAAGGTCATACTGAATGGGAGGACCCCTAATCCAACATGACTGGTCTTATAAGAAAATGACAATGCAAAAAACACAAACATAGGGAGAATGCCATGTAAAGACAGAAGATTGGAAAAATGGATCTGTAAGCCAAGGGACACCAAAGATCTGCCAAACTGCTAGAAGCTAGGAAGAGGTGAAGAAGTATTCTCCTATTTAGAGGAAGCATAGTCTGGCCTGGATTTCAGACTGGCTTCCAGAAGTATGAGGCAGTAAATGCCTGCCATTTTAAGCCACCTAGTTTGAAATACTTTGTTACGAAAGCCCTGCAATATGAATACAATGGTCTGTCTTCTGAAATTGTTAACAGACTAGTTAGAGGCAGTTTATTTTCTTATTTTAAGTTTGTATTTATCCTTTTTTTTTCTTTTCCAGATATGGTGAGAAAACAGGAGGTGATCAGAATTTATGCTTTCTTTTTAAAATTCAGAGCTAGCAAAGTGCATCACAGAGAGCAAAAACCAAACCAAGAAGAAAGTAAATACATTGTTTTATTTAATCCAAGAAAATGAAGAGAATATTTGCTGCATGGAGTGGCTTATTGCCAGAGCAGTTGTTGGGGAAACAGCTATCCATACATTAAAAATGACACTTACAGAATCAACTATCAAATTATTCGCAGAAAACATTTAAAATGAAATTTTTGTTTTCATTTAAGACATTTAAAATGAAATTTAATTCCCAACTCCAATGTCAAAGAAGGTTATGAACATTGTTTACAATATTAATTATGCAGAGTAGAGGGAGGGTTGCAGACTCACAAATGAGTTGCCAGTTTAGATGGAAACCACTCACTCTGAAAAGTCTAAGAGATTTCTTTGAAGTACCACGTGCTTCAAACGCTGGGGGAACATTGGAGACTCATAGAGGTTTCTAAGGCCTTATACTTTACAGAATCATTTTTGAAGTTAAAACATTTCTTCACATCCTGTCATGTCAGAAAATAGAATATGCCCTCTACTGATGTTTATGAAAATCCAAGAATGCCCAAGTCAAGTTCTTTTGTGTACAAATAACCTCTCTGTTCAATACTGAAAACAGGCAGGGGGCACCTGGCTGGCTCAGTCGGTAGAGCAGGCAACTCTTGATCTCAGGGTTGGAAATTCGAGCTCCGCGTTGGGTGTAGAGATTACTTAAAAAAAAAAAAAAAAAAAAAAAAAAAAATTACAAAATACCGAAAACAGGAAGTCCTAAAAGGAGAAGTGATGTACAGAGTAGGGAATACCTAACTGAGGTATGACTTATTGGTTAGCACTCATTTACCAGGAAATGGAAGGGAACAGAGACTATAATGTAACATGCTTCATCCTCAGGGCACTTCTGTGCTCAGCTGTTTGGACCTCTGGCTCTTGACTTTGACTCAGGTCATGATCTCATGGTTCATGGGTTTGAGCCCCACATCGGGCTCTGAGCTAACAGTGCGGAGCCTACTTCAGAATTTCTCTCTCTCCCTCTTTCTCTGCCCCTCCTCCACTTGCATGTGCTCTCTCTCTCTCTCTCTCTCTCTGTCAAAATAAATAAACTTAAAAAAAAAGCCTTGGGGCGCCTGGGTGGCTCAGTCGGTTGGGCGTCCAACTTCGGCTCAGGTCATGATCTCGCTGTCCGTGAGTTCGAGCCCCGCATCGGGCTCTGGGCTGACAGCTCAGAGCCTGGAGCCTGTTTCGGATTCTGTGTCTCCCTCTCTCTCTGACCCTCCCCTGCTCATGCTCTGTCTCTATCTGTCTCAAAAATAAATAAATATTAAAAAAAAAATTAAAAAAAAAGCCTCATCCCCTAAAAATATTCATTAACAAGAATATGTTGCAAAGATATGGTTAATATAATAAATGATATGTAATATACACATATGGTCTCTCTTCTTCAGAAATTTTTTTTTTAATTTTTTAAATGTTTTTATTTATTTTTGAGACAGAGAGAGACAGAGCATAAGCAGGGGAGGGCAGAGAGAAAGGGAGACCCAGAATCCGAAGCAGGCTCTAGGCTCTGAGCTGTCAGCACACAGCCCGATGCAGGGCTCAACCTCACAAACTGTGCGATCATGACCTGAGCTGAAGTCGGACACATAACCGACTGAGCCACCCAGGTGCCCCTCTTCTTCACAAATTCTAACGGGGTATGATCTTTTCTTCTTGCTGGACAATTTGATCTAGTGCCTACCATGTGCTGGGAACACATGTGCTTTGAAACAATTCAAAGACCTTACTTTCATGGAGCTTGCGTTACAGTAGAGGGGACACAAGTAAATATATGTTGCTCTAAGATATGTTCTGTCAAGTTGCTTGAAGACTTCATCTTTGCAAATGAAGTTATGAATTGCATCACATGAGGAAGCGAATTCGATGGTTTCATCCAGTTTGTAAATCTATAGCCACATTTTGGAGTCTGTCCCTTCTGGAATCATGATGGCAGTAACAGGGTGGTATTTCCTGCCAGTGTGGTTCAATTGGCAGCTTAACTTAAAAGAAACAGTCATGGATGTTCTTGAGAATTCTTTGTTGTCACACTGAAGTTCTTCCCACCTCCAGCAAATGTAAACACAAACTTTTTGTTTTGTGCCTCTTTCGTTCCCACCAGTCCATACCATTCTGCTGATGTAAAGAAATTTTGAGCTTAAAAAAGTACTAAATGTATATATAAATTCAACAATCAATTTTCCCTTAACTGAACAAAAGGGTCTGGGCCCTTTGTCTACCTTGTACAGTTCCATCAAAGGCCGTGGGAGAAAACACGTTGGATTTGAGTCATTTCATATAGGGATCCCTTCATTTTCTGTATATTTCTTCTTACCGCTGTTATCATAGGTTCCCAAACTTTGGTCCCTATGCCCTCCCTTCAATCTCCAAACATTGTCATCAAATGACTTGGGAAATCAACGTAATAACTGAATTTTCAGTCTACGCAAGATAACTTGGTCTTTACGTAAAGGGAAAGACTCAGTTCTGAAATTCTTTTTTTTTTTGCAAATCTATTTATTTTTTTTAGTAATCTCTACCCCCAGTGTGGGGCTCGACCTCATGACTCTGAGATCAAGAGTCACATGCTCCTCTGAGCCAGCCAGGGGCCCCATCGGTTCTGAAATTCTTGAGTCATGCCCTTCTTCATCCAACATACCAAAAGTGTCAGGATTCTTAGCTGCGAGAAAGAGAAATCAAATGTGGCTCTTTTAAGGAGAAAAGAAATTGATTAAAGGATACTGAATAGTTCACCTGAAGAACAAGCCTTGGAGGTCACACGGCTAGAACAATGCCCCAGATCATGTCCTGGAGCTGGTCCCATGAAGCCACCACTGCTGCCGTACTGGGCCCAGATACCACAACCTTGAACCACCCCCACCTCCCACACAGAACACGGAACACTTGTGCTAAAAGCAGACACCACAGCTCTTCTCCCCCTGCCCCGGGTATCTGTCATCTGTGCTGTGACACCTTCTGTAGGATTCTCCCCAGGTTCTGCTGCTTTCGGTACCAGCTTCTGGAGTGACAGTCCATTGCATGCCCGGCCTAGCTGTGAGAGAGGCTGCAAAAGTGAGTAACTGACATTTTCAGATTCCAGGGTAGCTGCCTCCTCAAAATGTAGGAGAGGCCTCCAACCAAGCAAGGGGGTTTCTGGGTGGTGGTAAATATCTCCCTCCCTGGCTAAACTGAAAACTGACTTACCGCCCTAGGGAAACAAGCACCTGAGCTAGGAATGGGCTGGAGACATTTGCTCTCTTTATTACATGGCACAGCAAAAGGAGCCTGAGAAGGTAACTGGTCCCTGCCCTTGACCCTCCAAGCAGCTAAGCACAAGCCATCACCTCAGCTGAGACGTAGAGTGGCCAGTCCCTTGCCTCCTCATGCTGTGCCCACTGCCCGGAAGGCCTTCTGCCCCTCAGCGATCGGCAGGACCCACACGGCCTGCCTCAAGGGCTGCTTCCTCCAAGAAGCCTGGAAATTACTTCGCAAAGGAGATTCGTTTGTCCCTAACTGCCTCACAGGCACTGCTACTCTCTTGGCTCCCAAGGCCCCCACAAGTGCTCTGCTTGTACCTTCTGTGGCACTTGCCCGCCTCGCACTTTTTGGCTTGTAAATGCACCCCGTGGTCCGTGGAAACCCCGGAACCTCCTTCCGGGAGGAGTTAGTGCAGAGGTCAGAGCAGGGGTGGGGGCTTGGAGGCTGGAGCAGTATCTGCGTTACACTTCACGTGAGACGGAGACTTTGTCAACTTCATTACGAAGATGGGGATGTTGCTGGAGCTCAGTGTCCCCTCATTTCCTCAGCAATCACCTCTCAGCTCTGTTGCCTTTTCCTTTGCGAGGAAGTTCAGGGCGCAGTCTGCGTAGTCAGCCCTCAGTCCCCTCCCAGCTGCGTGGTCTTCCTAGTTGTGCAGCACTTGGCAAGTGACTTCCCACACACTCCTCGGGGTGGTGTGGAGACTGTGTTAATACTTGCAAGTCTTCTAGAGGCAGAGGCTTTCCGGGTTCTCCTTTGCATTCGCCTCTGCCCAGCCCCTTTGCTTTGCTTTTCCCAGGGCTTTGCTTATAGGAGAGGCTGGTGGAGTCCGTTGAAGTGCTTTCTAGCCTCTGGAGGGCTTTGCGGGGAGGCTAGCGAGGCAGAGTAGCTCAGGGTGGTAAAATCCCGCCACAGTGATAAAAATCTGTTGGGAGGTGGAGGTCAGGTTGACCGTTTGCGGTAATGTCAAGTAAGTGATCCTGGAAGAAGAAGCAAAATGTCCACCCAGTGCATAGAACTTACTTAGTCATCCTGATAAGGCATTTTCTGGAGCATGCTTAATTTTGCTGCCATGAAATCCATACCCGCCCATGTATTCATTTCCAAAACTGGGTGTTCATCATAGGCACTTGTCACATGCACGGGGGTCACCGAGGATCTTGATCAAATGCAGAATTTAATTCCACAGGTCTGGATGGGACACAAGATCCTAACTCCCAGGGGACGCCAATCAATGCTGCACATCCGTGGACCACACTTTCAGTAGCAAGGATATACAACATGGATGAAGGGCGGGGGGAATGCATATATCTTTTTCCTTGATCTAAACAGGCATCTAGGCCTAGGAAAACCCACTCTGACTTGAATTGCTTTGAGGCACATGTGGCTGTGGTTGAATTTCGGTGTATCCTCTTAGCCTCCCCCACCAGATGACAGTGGAGTGGCCATTTATGACTATATTACTATGTGGGAAGAAAATTAAAAAAATATTTATCTAAACCTTGAGACAAATTAATAACAAGATGAGTAAAAGCACTTCAACAGGTGGGGACAATCTGCAGGTTCCGGTTAAGTGACTATTAAAAGTGGACTAAAAAAGGGTTAAATACTAATTCTTTAAGTCTACCTGAGGAATCATCTGGGATGTTGGCTCAAATGCTGGCTCCTGGGGTCCACCCCAGATACAATGAGTCATGATCTTTGTGGGGGGCCTGAGCATCTGAATGTCACCCAGGAAATTGTTACTCACATTAAAATTCAAGGAGCACAAGTGTAGAACCTTTGAGGTCATTGAAAAGACTTTGTATCATCTGATGATCTCACAATACAATGAACTGATAACGATGTGAGTGATGGTAGCCCCAGTCCTTGTCTTGCCCTAAAATAGTCTGTGATTTTGACATTGGTTTCCTTACCTAGGTATTGAAGGAATATTGGAGTTTCTGGAAATGTCATTAGACTCCAGTGACAATCTGGTCCTATTCCAAGTATTTTTTCTTGATATTCAGTAAGTACTACTAGTACATATAAAATATAGCCAGGTCAATGTTATTTCCACAATCTGTACACATAATGGAGTACCGTGTAATTTCCTACTCTTTATAGCAAATACAGAGTCAGCTAGATGAAGTCAATTTCCACCAAAACCTATGATTTACTTGGCACTATTTCCTCCCCCAAATCCATGGAAAAATAAGAGCATCTAACAGAGAAGGGAAAATAAATGCATGATACCGCCGGGATGAATACCATCCTTGACTAAGCAACTGTGGAGGGAGAACAATAGCCATTTGGGGGTCTTTTTCAGGCTGAATACGGTTGTGGTCTCTCCAGCACCCACACCACTGGGCTACAATTGTACGTATAATTGTGTGGTATCTTAAAGGCATTTTCTGTGTAGTTTTTATCGGAGAACAGCAGAAGTTTACCAGAACCAAAAATACTTTTCTTCACATTGTTAAGAGGACTTTCATGCTTTTCATCTATTCTTTAGAAAATGAAAAGCTAATGCCATGTAATCACAATTTCCTGGGATTCTGAAACACCATTAAAGAGGCACATTGATGCCCTCTGAATGGAAAGACTGTGGCACGTTTTGGATTGGTTCTGTTGTGGAGGCTCTTAACACTCATATGCCCCAATCAGAGTTTTCAAAGGTTTCTTTTGTGTCCAAAACACCCAGACAGTCTGATTTCAACCACTAATGTGCTTCTGGGTGAATGCAGATGATAAGTTTTATTTTCTTTAGGGGGGAAAAAAAGAAACTTAATTAAAGTCTATATTAATTATATCAATACTTCAAGCTTGGCAGTTATTAGAATTTCTTTTTTTTTTTTTGTATGTGCATAAAATGTAATGTTTAAAAGTTGTACTGCCTAGTGGAGTGTTTTCTCTCTCTAGATTTACTACAAACCAACCAAATACCATGTAGAATAAGCTTTATCAGGAGCAGAGATAAGCAGGAAGTTTTCTGGCTCCTTTAATACTTAGTTTAAAGACAAAGTAACATGCCTGTGTTAGTAGATACAATAGACCGTGTTTTGAAACCATCTATTCTTCTTAAGCCACTGAGGTAGCCTTCTTCTCCTCCTTTCTTTGAAAGTATCTTTCAAGTAATATGATTATATACAGGGTCCTAAAGCAGTTTCCAAGAGCCTCATTGATTCCAGGGAGAATGGTTGTGTAGAAACACAATTGGTTTGTGGAGTACTCCCAGGTATGTGCAACAGCCAACATCCTTTAGCAATGCCTGTTGCGTACCGAGTGGTGTCAGTATGACAGACATGACAGTGATTAAACAGTGTGGCATTGGAAAAGTCCACATTTCTGGGCAAGGGGACATGTTTTCAGTTCTCTGAATAGGAAGTGGCACTTGCTACCAACAAAAGGGGCATCAGACTTCTTGGAAGATCAAGGCCATGAAACCGTCCGTGGAAGAGATAAAGAGCTGTAGCCCCAGCCGCCATGCTCTAGGTGGGTACGCAAGCCCGTAAGAGCCCAAAGCCAGAAGCAAGTATTTCAACAGGAATAACATGGCTCACACGGAAAAGGAGTGCTTCAGGCCTGAAACACTTGGGAGGGTGCTTAGCCCACAGGATACTAAAGTTGGTTGTACGGATCTCATACGGGAGTTCAGTAATTTTCAATAAATAAATGCATCAAAGATCCCTTTTGAGGTATTACGTATAAAAATGTAGATCTGTTCAACTGACTTGAACAAGAGAAATTGCCTTGAAAGGATGAAACTTCCTGGCCAAATTAAGATGAGACCTGTTTTGGTCTGGGCGTGCTGTATGTGACTCGAGTATGTGTGAAGGATCTAATATGTTATCCTGAACTGGACAGCCAAATGACCAGGTTTTGTTTATGTCGGATCCACTAGGATTGTGGGAAAGAGAAACGAGTGACAAACCAAGAGCTGAGATTTTTGAAAGAAGACTTTGAATCATCTAAGCTCACTGATAAGAGATATTTATTGGACCCCTTAGTGTGTACGATGCTTTGAGAGGTGTCACAGGGGTGAAGGTGGTAGAAAGTGCAGGAAGGGAAAAGGGATGGGTCTGCCACAGGCTGATTTTAATCTCCTACAATGTCTGCAGTGACAGCACAGTCTGATGAGCGACAATGCTCAGAAGAGAGATCCCGTGGCACCTTGCAGTGTGCCGTGACTCGTTAGCAAGGCCGTTCGGCACAGGTTTAAGAGCATGTTCTCTGGAGCCCGATTACCAGGGTTTAAACCCCAGCTCTGTCACTTCCTAGCCGTGTGGCAGCTCCATTTCTTCACTTGCACGGAAGAGATAACACACATACCTGTCCCATTGGAAAGGAGCTTACCTAAAGCCCTTGGTTTAAGTTATCAAAGTATCATCATGCAACACTACTGAAATTGTCATTTAGCAGTCCATGTATTCCACAACATACTATGCACCAAGGTTTTGCAAATGGTTAATCTATGAAAGCTATAACAGGGGCTGTGAGATAACCTGCTAATTAGAATTCACAACTCCCCAGTCACTCCAGAAAAATGGAAATTTACCATAGAAAGATTAAGAGCCCATCCTTGTACTCGAGGATGTTCCAAGACTACCTAGAAGAATCTTAGAATTCTGTATTTTATTGCATTTGACATATTATGAATTCAATTCCCACTGTTTATGTGAACATAATTCATATTAACTGAAGGAAAATAATTCAGACATCTGAAATAGCAAAAGTACTAGTTTTCAAGTGAGCTAACTGTTCTTGTCCACCAGGGGGCAGTCCGTTCATTAAAACCAAGGACAGAAATAAGAACAAATACAGTTCGTAATTTAAAAAGAAATCTCCTTTTAAATTAGTTTCAGTTTCAATAAATCTTTTACCAGGGCTACAACCACATAGCAATCCTGGTCCTTGTTCCTTGTCTTTGATAGATGGATCAAGAGACAGGAGAAAGCAAGAGGAAGTATCAGTCATAATCCAGCCTTAAAACCAGGCAGATACATGTGGGGCCAGTGTACCCCAGGAAGTGAAATGGACGAAGGTGGAATTCACTGTACAGAACAGGATTTAAGTGCAAGAAAGCTAGTGATAATTAGTGGGACAACTAAAGCTTTAAGTACACAGTACATACATAATAACCAAGAGTGGTTTTTTTTAAAATGTTTATTTTTGAGAGAGAGAATGTGCACACACACACACACACACACACACGAGTCGGGAGGGGCAGAGAGCGAGGAAGACAGAAAATCCCAAGCAGGCTCTGCCCTGACAGCAGAGGGCCTGATACAGGGCTCAAACCCACAAACTGTGAGATCATGACCTGAGTCAAAGACAGATACTTAACCAACTGAGCCATCTAGGTGCCATCTCCTGCCTCCTCTAAAATGTGGTGAGAGAGGGGCGCCTGGGTGGCTCAGTCGGTTGAGCGTCCAACTTCGGCTCAGGTCATGATCTCACGGCTCGTGAGTTCGAGCCCCGCGTTGGGCTCTGTGCTGACAGCTCAGAGCCTGGAGCCTGCTTCTGCTTCTGTGTCTCCCTCTCTCTCTCCCCCTAACCCACTCGCATTCTGCCCCTGTCTCCGTCTCTGTCAAAGATAAATAAACATTAAAAAAAATTAAAAAAATAAAATAAAAAATAAAATGTGAGAGAAAGAGTAGCTGTGAAAACAGAACAACTCTCAGCTTCTTGGTGAAGAAATACGTCTCTAAATTCAGAATTACTGCTACACAATTTGGCGAGTCTGAAGGACTTCACATTCAGATAAATGGTCCTGCTTCATATGCCCCAAATTGATATTTAGACTTAGAATAGGGGCGCCTGGGTGGCGCAGTCGGTTAAGCGTCCGACTTCAGCCAGGTCACGATCTCTCGGTCCGTGAGTTCGAGCCCCGCGTCGGGCTCTGGGCTGATGGCTCAGAGCCTGGAGCCTGTTTCCGATTCTGTGTCTCCCTCTCTCTCTGCCCCTCCCCCGTTCATGCTCTGTCTCTCTCTGTCCCAAAAATAAATAAAAACGTTGAAAAAAAAATTAAAAAAAAAAAAAAAGAATAGATGTGCACCACTGCCAGAATATAGAAACCATATTTAGTGACAGAATGAAATAAAACATTGTAAACTTTGAAACTTCTCTGGATTTTAGATCCTAGCTGCCAGTCCAGGAATCACACTTTGCGTAACAAGCAATTAAGGGACAGTTGGGTTCAAGCATGCGATGCTTTGCAATTTACCAGGAGCTAGTCAGGTATAACAACAGAAAGATCAATGATCTCAGTGTTAAAAGAGTCAAATGCAAATTCTAGTATCTCTACTTTCCAGTTATGTAGCCTTGGGAAATATGTATGTAAGAGAGTTTTGGAAAACTGTGAATGGCTAATAATTTAGGGCATAAGGAAGAAATAAAGTCAAATCAGACGTATATGTATTTCTACCATGTGCAACATAATCATACCATATATTCATAAAGCTTTTCCAATTACAAAGCACTTTACAATGCACTGTCTCCCCATAAGACTTTCTTCAGATGGGATCTTGGAAGACATAAATGAGATACTTCACACAAAGTACTCGGAGGTTGTTGAGCTCCAGGGACAGAGACAATGAATGGCAGCTGTTATTATTATAACTTGATTCTCCAACAATCTTGTGCAGTAGAGGTCACCATCTTCCCATTGCTGGATTTCGAAAATCTGAGGTCCAGGAGAGATAAAGTGATTTCTCCAAGGTCACAAAACTGAAATGTCAGAGCCTGGATTTGAGCTCACACATCTTTTCTCCTCTTTTAGTGCATGCTCCTAGACACTATTCACAATAAACATGAATGGTACCATAAAGAGGGTTTGTTTTTTGTTTTTTTTTTAAGAATATGACAAAGTGAGAGCCCAAGTCAGATGATTCACCACTGGCCTTCCCACCCTCCTGGTCCTGGCCTTGTGGCTTCATATACCCCAAGTACTCTGTCAATGCATCAGCATAGAGCAGAGGTTCTTTTTCTTCTTCTTCCAGCTTTATTGAGATATAATTGACATATAACACTGTGTAAGTTTAAGGTGCGAGCAGAGGTTTTTATTCTATTTTTTTTAAGTAGGCTCCACACCCAACGTGGGGCTTGAACTCACCACCCCAAGATCAAGAATCACATGCCAGCTCCAAGGACTGAGCCAGCCAGGCACCCCGATGAGCAGATATTTTTAACCTTTGCTGCACGCCAGAATGCCTGGTGAGTTGTAAAAAGTACTGAGGCACAGATTGGAAACCAGTCAAATTAAATCAGGGTGTCACATAAGAGATTTCTTCCTCTTCTCTATCCATGGTGAGAATGTGTGAAGCTGGAACTCAAAGCCAATTCCTCCAACCGTTGATGCTCCCACATGCGGAAACTCTGTCTCAAGAGGTGAGGCCACGGTTACAACTGGGCACTGACTGCACAAGTAAAGACTTTAAATTAAAAGGTGGAAGATGGTCAAAGAGGTGGATGGTTAGGAAAGTGTGAAGAGTGTAGGAGGCAAGTTACCTGGGGAGGGGTCAAACTGCAGAGAACCAATATGCATGCACATGCTGGCTCACTTTTCCAGACACGGGGGCACTATTCCAGCACGAAGCACCCCTTTGAGGGAATGCCAAGAAAGACCGGACCCACAGAGCACTGCCTGGTTACATTGTGTCCCCGAAGAACAAAATCAATCAGCATGGCAGGCAGCTCTCAGATAAAATTTCCTTGATGATAATTACCATTGGACAGAGATATGTGCCTCTGAGGCCGAGAATGGTTTTGTAAAAAATTTTTTTGTACTTAATAAGGGTGTAATATGGAATGAGGAATAAATCTAAATTAGAATGTCTTGTAGAATCCATTAACTAAAACATTTTACTAGTCAAGCTAATGGATATCCCCTTAGCTCTAAATTCACCTACGAGAAAATGACATGTCACTAATGTCAAGTAATCCTGAGAAGCGAAGATCGGCTTCTCTAGGTGATCATAAAATATGGAGGTCCCTTTTCATGATCTTCCAGCAACAATTTCCCAAGCCCCTTCCTTCTCCCTCGTGCCCAAATGCAACGGTCACCTCACCTATGGGCAGTGGGATCCGAACCACCGCCTAGAGAGTGGGATTGGAAACCCAGGTCAGAACTGACAAGGCAAGTCTGGATAGCGAGAGGTAAATCCTCCGGATGTTCTGGCCACCAATGCTGGAGCCATTACTGCTTCTTCTCAGGGCTGACATTGGAGATAGAATCTCCCTCCTCAACAGACTTCCTCTCCCAGATTTGGTAACAAATTCTCAGATTTGTTGCAAGGGCTAAAGTACAAGTTATTTTTCATCCCCTTGCAAAACCCCAAGAAAATTCCACTCTGTAAACTCCTGGATACATTTTCTTGAGCTTTGCCAGACCTCAGATGCATCGGTCCTTTTTTCTGGTTGGTGTGTAGCCCCAGCTTGGCTTCTGGGATCTGAAAGCTTCTCTGTCCTGGGTGAACCATTGCCTTTAACGTAGAATGCTGCATTGTATGGAATCAGCCCAAGAAATCTTAAAGAAAAAAAAAAAAAGATGGGCATTGCATTCCCATTTTGGGGGATAAAGACAAAAAGAACAAAAGTTTTTGGCAGACAACAATGGATCCTGTCAGTTAGACTAGGTGAAGCTAAAGAAAGTGAATGCTTTTACTCAGGAAGATGGAACACGGCGAGGGAGGGAACCGAGGCTGGAGGAACACAGCACAATGGGGGAACACTGATTCCACTGCAAGGCCTTTAAAAGTGAGGGCACAGTCTCAGCAAAGCCCTGCTGGAGAGCAGGGACACAGGCTTGCCCCTGCTCACCCTAAGATCACACACACACACACACACGCACACGCAAAACCACCCCCAGAATTCTGAGGAAATACTGTTGTTTAAATCCAGTAGAAGACCACCGAATACCAGATTGGGTACTCTTCTGGGGTGATCACAGGGATTTCCTTATCTGATAGGATCTCAAATGGCAAGAGGGAGTCAATGCCTCTTTTGAATGCCTTCCTAGAAGAAAGGAAAAGTAGGCATGTCTAAAACACACTCTTGTTTTTAGAATTTTTATCACGAAGGGCAAGATGGGAAATATCGATTGGAAGAACATCACTTTTCTCCACTGGTTTCACTGGAGGGGGCTGTTTGTAAGTGCAAGGAGAGGTCTGAGATATATGGCTGCACAGATCACATCATTTGTAGTGATTTATTAGTTAAGAAATAAAGCATGACGGGTGGGTGTGGCTACGATAGCATAATCACACCCCTAGGGTGAGCTGACACTACACATAACCAAATTCCCCCCAGGGGTGTGATTAGCTCATAAAACCCTGCCTCCCAGAACTGCCAGACTCTTTAATGTCATTTATTTATTAAAAAAGAGTGGGCCAGTCAAATCCGTTCTGTGGAGTGTGGCTGTCGCTGAGGCTGGTCTTCCTGAAAAACAAGACAAATTCAAACAAACCGGTGGATCGGCTGTTGGCCGCTAAACACTGCTTCCTGTTGCGTTTTGAAGTTATGCTCGTGAAAACCCAATGGCACCAAAGCCACCTCACCAGTCCTCGTGGACTTTTGTGCTCAGATCCAGTAACCATTCTGTCCAGCCAGTAGGAAACTAGAGTATCTTATTGATTTCATGGTCTCTCGTTTACATATATTATATAGACCTGGGGAAGGGCAA